>NC_142871.1:159201666-161735000 GCF_051225735.1 Oryctolagus cuniculus
TCCTAGCTTTGGATGGGCACAGCTCCAGCCTTTGCTGGAGTGAACAAGTGGAAGGAACATTTTGGGAGTGAACAAGTGGAAGGAAACCCTTTCTCTCTGTCTCTCCTTCTGTCTGTAACTCTACCTCTCAAATAAATAAATAAAATCTTTATTAAAAAGTAGTTAATGGAAAATGGATCTTTGTAACAATTAATAGGGAATAGGAGAGGGAGGAGGAAGAAGGGTGGGATCATGGGTGGGAGGGAGAGTGGGGTAGGAAGTATCACTATGTTCCTGAATCTGTATGTATGACATTCATGAAATTTGGGTACCCTAAAAAATTTTAAGAAAAAGAATATAGGGTGACACCAAGAGGGGCACACTTGCTTGGGAGCACTTCTAAAGGATGGGTATGGACGGTTTCAAACATGCAGAGTGGACACCAACTATCCCTCCCCCAACCTTATGCTTTTTTGCCAAAACTGATTTATACTAAAATGGCTTAGCAAGCATACAGTCTCAATGGGAACTATAACAGTATAAGTATGTATATTCCACAAAAATAAGTACACATACGTGTACACACACACACACACACACACTCTTACCCTTTTTGCAAGTTGAACTCCCAGCCTCCCAATGCTTATTACCAACACAAAGAGGAAAGCACCAATCCCCTCATTAAAGAGAGACCTGACACAGCCTTTGCCTTTTACGCAGGGGCAATTATCCCATTCCCAACACCAGCCCAGCTCTGTGTTCACTCAGGAATGTGGGGATCCTGTCATTTTCTAAGGAAAAATTCTTCTCTAAACCCTCAGCAACGAAATTCAGGTCAGAACCCAAAGTCAGGAGCCAAGGTAGCAGAAGAAAATAAAAGGATACATTTAATTATGATTTTTTAAAAAGTCATTACCCATAAAGCTAAAAGATTATAAACAAGTCGACTCTTAATTTTATACTGGGGAGGGAATTCATGGGAATTCAGAGAAGGACTATTTCAGAGAAAGGAAGAAAGTCACTTGTCTCTACCTTAGGAACTGATGATACATGTGACCTACAGACAGTTACACTAAGTTGGAAATCCTGTTGAATACACACCAGGGGAAGGCACAGATACTGAAGAGACCCGCAGCAATGATAATTAGGTGACAGAGCTGAGGGTCTCCAGGGATTAATCTGTTCCATATGGAATCCTCATTGCACCTTGTTCCATGAAGGAGAAAAGAGCAGCCCAGACTTGGCAGCATTTCTAAAACAATACGCATAACAAATCACTGACTTCTACAAAACTTGAAATAGCGCCTTAAAATTGCAGAAAACATTAGTCAATAATATTTTGCATTTTCTAGTATCTTATTTGCTGGACAAATTGCAGTGCCCACTCCCTGCCTCCCTGCCCCACCTAGCCTTGCCCACAGTGTGGTTTTCCATGGTTTCATTTACTGGTGGTCAACCACAGCCTGAAAATATTCAAGATGGGGCCAGTACTATGGCTAAGTGGGTTAAGCTGCTGTCCACAGTGCCTGCATCCCATATGGATGGGGGTTCTAGTCTCAGCTGCTTCATTTCCGATCCAGCTCCCAGCTAATGCGTCTGGGAAGGCACCAGAGGATGGCCCAAGTAATTGGGCCCCTGCACCCACATGGGAGAACTGGAAGAAACTCCTGGCTCCTGGCTTTGGCCTGGCCCAGCCCTGGCTGTTGCAGCCATTTGGGGAGTGAACCAGCAGATAAAAGATTTCCCATGTCTCTCCCTCTCTAATTCAGACTTTCAAATCAATCAATCAATAAAAATAATTCAAGGGGATATTCTAGAAATAAGCAATTTATCAGTTATATATTGCTCTCTTGAGTAGTGTGATGAAAGTCCCCTCGATCCTGCCTTGCCCAGGAGGGGAACCACTCCATTGTCCAGCACATCTGCACAGGAGGTGCTACCTGCCCAGTCACTTGGTATCCATCCCAACCATCACGTTGATTGCCATGGTATCACAGTACTAGTGTTCAAGCAACCTTCATAGGTCTTAATGATGGCCCTAAGTACAAGAGTAATGATGCTGGCCATTTTGTTACAGTATCCTATTTTATTACTGTTGTTAATCTCTTACTGTGCCTAATTTATAAATTTTACCATAGATACCTATGTACAGGAAAAAGCATGGTATACAGAGGGTTCAGCACTACTTGCGACTTGGTGGGGGGACTACTATACTTCTATACTTCCATTCACACATTCTCAGTCTCACTGGGGCTAAGATTATTATCAGCCTAATCCTAAGTACTGTAAGATTTTCCATATCTCAGCCCAGCCTGGGTTAGCAGCTGCATGAGACAGGAAGGCAAAGCAGAACTGACAGAAGACGCTGGTTCCGCTGTGATCCCAGCCAAGTCACTTCACTAATGGAATGAGTTTTCAACATTCCTAAAGTGAACTGGTTCTAACTCTAAAATATTGATGTTTCTAGTCTGCATTATTACTTTAAAATTTTTATTTCTATCAGAATAATACACAAGGCTACTATTTCTAAAGGTCTGTCTCTATGATAAGGTCAACAGATTTTCTCAATTTGCCTATGAAATAAGAAACAAGGTACAAAGAGAAGGATAACATCAAACATGTCCAACTGTATAAAGAAAAAAAAAAACAGAAATGAGAGCATCTTTCCCTTCTGTTTGGTATTTATTTAACACGAATTCCCTTTACCCAGATTGCTGCAAATCTTTTACACAGTCATTTCTTCAATCTAAGTCACTAGTTGTATATAATGCTCCTTTCTGTTATATTTCTGAATTTATTATAATGACAACAATCCCTTCTGACTTAGAGTGGACAGTGAGAGAGAGAGACAGAGAGACAGGTCTTCCTTTTCTGTTGGTTCACCCTCCAATGGCCGCCACGGCTGGAGCGCTGCGGCCGGCGCACTGCGCTGATCTGAAGCCAGCAGCCAGGTGCTTCTCCTGGTCTCCCATGGGGTGCAGGGCCCAAGCACTTGGGCCATCCTCCACTGCACTCCCTGGCCACAGCAGAGAGCTGGCCTGGAAGAGGGGCAACTGGGACAGAATCCGGCGCCCCGACCGGGACTAGAACCTGGTGTGCCGGTGCCGCTAGGCGGAGGATTAGCCTATTGAGCCACAGCGCCGGCCAACATATGCTATCTTAACGTGAAAAAGGCCAAGTGGTGTGATGAATTCTCTCCTGCTCTTAGAAGTAAGGTACTCTTTGCTTCAACATCTGAATACATAAAATAAAAATGTTTAAATCATGCAAATGTTAAAGCATTACTTTAAAAATTCAACTCAGTAAACACTGATTTATCATTTACTATGTGTCAGATGCAAAAATGCTAATGTGACAGAATTCAAAGTTCAGTGGAGAGGAGACTAATAGAAAATACAGTGTAACTGAAGAACATAATAAAACCATGTACAAGGAACAGAAGCAGCAGGATGACACAAGAAATGCCTCCTGCCCGACAGGTGCAGAGGAGAAGGGGCGTTCTGCAGCCAGACCTGGGTCTATGAAGGGGGCCAACTTTACTGAGGCTTGTAACGTCCTCTCAGGAATTATTCTGAAGACTGAAACCATGTTGGTAAAATGCCTAACATCCAGTAGGTGCAGTCAGGGGTAGCAGTCTTGTTTCAGGGGAGCTCTGTTGGTTTGCTTTTGTTTCTTATAGTCCAAACCCTAAGCGGCACTGCAAGTCAGTTCTCTTGGTTAATTCTGAAGCTACATATGGGATCAGTAAGGTGAGAGGCATGGAGAAGGCCACAAAGAACCTTATCATAATCAGGCCAGTCCCTTTTGACCTTTGAGAAGCATTGGGTTGTTAGCATGTGACACCCTCCCCCTAACCCTCACCTCTATTTCTACTCTGACACTAGCCATTTCCTAGGAAATGCTCCCAGTAGTTGGGTTCCTGCTACCAATGGCAGAGACCTGGACTGAGTTCCTGGCTCCCTCCAGGCGTTAGCTCTGGTTGTTGCAGAGATTTGGAGCGTGAACTTGTGGAGTAAATTTGAGGATGGGGGTTCTGTCTCTCTGCCTTGCAAACAATTATTTTTTACAAAAAAGATAATATGAGAAGGTAACTGGAAGTAACCCTGGTTTGTTACCTGGCAGCCACTGTAATGATCAGAATATTAAATATCATCAAATCTTGTCAAGAGATAAATTACACTCACTTCATGGCTCCCGAAGCTATCTAAATAGGTCTTCATAGGCCAATATGGACATTAATATATACAAATATATTTACTGAGTCCTTTTCATTTCACTCTAATAAACATATTTGATACAGCTGAAATATGAAACAGTTGATACTAGCAAAATAATAATAAGTTGAAGCAATCTGTCTCCAAATCTTTCATCTTGGATCACCAGAGTCTTTGTGTCAACTGTTTCTTGAATATTAAAAAAACACGTCCCTGATCTGCAACTATCACATGAAGTCAGTTTGCTCCACAGCATCCAAGCGAGGACACCACGAATCAGCTTCCCAGAATGTCCCTGAATCGCCGGGCTTCCACAAAGAAACTAGCGCCTGTAAAGCTGCTCTTATATATAGTTCCATAAAATCTCTAAGGACATCTGAATTCTGTGCCATGCCAGGCTTCACACATACACACACACATACACGCAATGCACATCTGAATTCTGTGCCATGCCAGGCTTCACACATACACACACACACACATACACGCAATGCACATCTGAATTCTGTGCCATGCCAGGCTTCACACACACACACACACACACACACACAATGGACATCTGAATTCTGTGCCATGCCAGGCTTCACACACACACACACACACACACACACACGTATGTGTGTATTCATAGTTTCATTTTACGTTGTCAGTCTGGTAAGCATGCACTGGAAAGTCATCAAATTGTAACTGAATCTCTTTCCTGTGAATACTACTCAGAGTATTTGTAAAATTCGCATCTCAAAGTATAGGGTCAGCATTTCCTCATGAACAAAAGCAGCAGTTTCTTCGTAAGGCAAACCCAGGAATCCGATGCAACACACATGTACTCTTGCTCACTGTCACACACGCCCATCGATGTTATCCGAACGTGGGTAAGATCAGCTCCCTTGACTAAAGAGGGGAAAGACTGAAAATTAGCAAACGTCCCAGATGCAGCTGCTCCAGGCTGGAGAGAGACAGAGACGGACAAAAGGACACGGGGAAAGGAAGCTATGTGAGCGAAAAGCTAAAATGCCAACAATGCACCAGCCCCTGGCCCAGCCCCTGACCCACTATAATCTACTTAGCCATCTACTTTACACCCCTCCCTCAGAAAAAAAAAAAAAAAAAAAAAAGTGGAAGCAAACTGATCCTGATGAAGCCGGGAACTGAAGTCCTGCACTTGGCCGGCGACTCGCGATGCAAAGAGCCAAAGCTGAGGGAAGTGTCTCACCACCCAGGGCAGGTGCGTGCGTGGAGGGCAGGGGGAGGGGAGGGGACGAACGCTGCCCGCGCGCGAGTCTCCGCACCGACGCCGCGCCTACTACGGGGCCGGGTGCCGGCGGCCGACCCCGGCGCCCCCGGGACGCCTCCCTCAACACCTTCCCGGCCGGCCGGGCCCCGGAGCTCCCGAGCGCGCCCGGCCCCGCAAGGGGCGAGGGGCGGTCCCGCATCCATTTACCCGTGAGGTTCCTCAGCACCGTGCCGTGGGCCCAGAGGCTCAGGACCTGCTGCACCGACAGGTTGATCATCGAGTGGTCGCCCCCCTCCGCCTTCATCGTCCCCGGGGGGCGCCCGCCGCCCTCTCCGGGGGCGCCGGGCGGCGGCGGCTGTGAGGATCGGGGGGCGGCGGCGAGTGCGCGGCTCCTCCAGGCCGCCGGGGGAGGCTGCGGGGCGCCGGGCCGGGCGCTGCTGCTGCCGCCGCCGCCGCCGCCGGGCCTCCGGGGGGGGCCGCTCAGCGTGTCTCCCAGGCAGCCCCCTCCCCGCCGGGGAGACATTGAGGACGGCGGACGGGGGAGCGGAGGGGGCCGGGCGCTGTCCCCGCGCGGCCCCCGAGCGAGCACTCGGGGCGGAGGAGGCTGCCGCCGCCGCTCCCGCTGCCTCTCAGGGGCGGCACACGCGAGGAGGCCGAGGTCACGACGCCGGGAGGCCGGCGGTGACGGGCAGCCGGCAGGTGCGGCCCCGCGACGGGGCCCAGCTCATCGCCGCTGGAGAAGCAGCGGACGCGGCACCCCGAGGAGGCTGCGGCGGCGGCGGCCGCGGCGGCACCTGCCGCCCGGCCTGGCCGCCCTCGGGTCGCCGACACTCGAGGAACCGCCCCCTCCGCCCGCGGCCGCCGCCGGGCGGCTCGAGTGCGCGCGCGCGCGCGGCTCCCCACGCCCGGCCCCGCCTCCGCCGCCCGGCCTGGCGGAGCCACTGCGCATGCCCACTCCCCGGCGCCGGCCTCTCCCTCAGCGCCCGGGCTCGCGCTCCGGACGGCGCCGAGCGTCGGCCCGCAGTGGCGCGGAGGCGAGCGCGGCCTACGTCGCTGGCGCCACCGCCGGCCCGGCGGCTGATTGGGTTCTCCGAGGGCGCCGCCTCCGCGCCCCCCGGTGCCGGGGGCTCGCGGGCGCGGGGCCGCGCGGCTCGCTGAGGTGGGTGCTGCGACGAATCAGACCTTCGCCTTGGGGTGAAGATCCTCGCGCGCCGCACTTGAAGGGGGTAAATAGCGCAGCACGCAGAGTTAGTAATTTGCGGTTTTAATTTTTTTTTCCTGAGTTCAGTGACCTGGCTGGGCCGCTCACTGGCAGAATGAAATGTTAAAGTCACAAAACCGAGTGGCCCCGCTTCTTCATTCATTCCCGCCCTCCGGGGGCCCCCGGGGTCTGACGGATGCCGTCGCTGAATTTATCCAAATTGCAGATCTTGCGTTTTTTTTAAATCTAGATCCCTCTCCCCCCGCATATTTGCTGTCTTCGCGTCCATCCCTCGCCCCCCCCCCCCCGGAGCATTTAAAATCCAGCTCGCCAAGTTAAACTGCTTGGGGGCTGGAAACATGGTAACTCTGAAGATAAAGATGGGGTTTTGGCGATCACGTACACGTGCCCACCCCATCTCTGCTCTCTGGTAAGATTTACCGAGGGAGATTTATCCGGCCGGACGCGGAAGGGCTGAAGCGCCCGTGACAGGGCGCTCTTGGGAGCCACCTTAGAAATAACGCGACGGCGGCAGGCTTCCTCCCCACGGTGTCCTGTGGCTGTCAGACACGGGAAAGGGGCGTTTTGCATCATTAATGGGAGTGAAGTCAAAACGCTTTGTGTAGAATCTGTCTTCTCCCTGGACTTAGACACGTTCATTTAAGACATGAAAGAGGATTTGCTGTTTTTTAAACTTTTTAATTTTAGAGGTGGGGAAAGTGATGCCGCAGAATTAAGTGGGGGCAAAGGTGACAGCCGTGCAGAGTCCACTCTGCGCGTTCCCGGTCTGTGACTCTTGGCAGCACCCAAGTGTCTTCCTGTGAGCGCCCTACGGTCCAGGTCCTGGATGCGGAGGTGCAGGGTGCCTCGTGGTGATGCCACGGAGGTCATGGAATGGGACCACGTGCACCGAACGGTTCCTGAGAACTGAGCCGGCGGGCATTTACACGGCCTACCAGGGGCTTTGAGTTAGTTTACATGGGGTGCATTGAGGTTCTTAGGATACACGCCACTATTTAAAACGTTCAGAACCTGGGACAGTGCCTGACTCGTGAGGCTCAGTAGATAAATGTGCTGAATGAGTAAATGATTGCCAAAGGCAACAGTGTGTGTGTGTGCTGCATCCTTTTTGAAGAAAAACAGAACCCACGTGTTGATGTCAGGAGAGGAGACAGTAAGACAGCAATGACGCCCGCAGGGGATGATGTTCCGCACTAACCCAGCGCATCTCCCCTGCTTGTCAGTCAGTCCAACGCAGTGAGCACTTACTGGTTATCACCTATCCGTAACTTCCGTCAAAGGCATTAGGGATGGGATTCGAGGATTCTTCACTGCATTTCACTTTTTTTTTTTTTTTTTTCGCTTGGGCACAACTAGTGATACCGCCCATGTTGGAAGCCTGTATGCTTGAGAAAACTGTGTCTTTTCCCAACAGCCAGAGTCACGAAAATCAAATCTGAGTTAATACTGGTGAAGGTTGTAGAATTTCTTTTTTTCGGATCTCTGACACTGAGTTAGTACCGCAGTCCAAGGCTGGGTTGGTCCCATTCCTGCCTGAGATCAGGGAATACCCACAGATGAGTCCTCAAGGTGCTTTGTAACCATGTGCCCTTGCATGTCAAATAAACAATTCACAGACAGTTCTTGGTTTGTTTCTTCAACACGAGCGAGAGAACATCTGTAAGTCTTAGCTGTTCTGCTAATTCTCCAGAGAGAACCCAGAAGAAAGCCTTTAAAATCAACTAGAATATAAAATGTTGATCCTGTGAGAAAAACGTTAGCTATCAAAGCCATTTTTTCTCTTTCTTGCTGCCAGCTGCTTGTTTATCTTCCCTCCTTGCTGTGCAGTACTATATTGTCGACTAATAATGCACAGGCAACTTAGTCGCGTTTTGTGACACATTTCCACAGTTTCAAATCCTGGGCAGGTTCAGTAGATGCAATATGTGGAAAATAACACTCTCTCTTCCATTTGTGATGCCCTTTTAATAAGGATGGAGTCTAATCAGCACAGAGGTCCTTCCTCTTGCTAGGTGTTGTGCCCACATCTATATATGAGCTCTTGTAATTTTCACAAAGACGAATTGAACCTTCACAACACCATTACATTAATTTTCTTCAAATGGCACACACCCCCACACGTCTGCCCAAATCGCGAACAGACATGAAAGCTCTGTCGGTTGTTTTTCGAAGAAGAAAATAAAACTCAGTCGGGAGCAGTGATAAACAGGAGGAGCAGAGAGGAAGGCACGTTGTTCTAAGGGATGAAGTGCACCAAGATTTTCATCTTGAAATGTGTGGCAGAGCACCTATTCCAGTCAAGAGCTATTTCCATCCCAGTTAACCAGAGAAACAGAGTATTTTCCTTCTCTACAAATTCTATTGTTTAAAAAATGTGGCAAATGGCATTGTGGAAACTCACATTCTGAATATATTTAGTCTACTGAATGAAAGTAGAATCGTTCCAAATTACCCGCCTAAGGAATTTAAAAAGATGACATTTTTGGGCCTGGGAATACCTGAAGTCCTGGTTTATCCCCCTAGTAAGATACAGCAAGATACAGGATGCTGGCCAGCCATGATGGGCCTGCTGAGGCATGGAGCCCAGCTGAGAGAGAGAGAGAAAGAGGAGGAAGTGCTCCATGACCTCCACTCGTGGATGGGAAGGCAGATGTTGCGGGTGCCCCCAGCCACATCTGCTGCAGCGTGGGCCCGCCCTCTACCCGTCCTATCAGGTGGCAGGAACATTTTGATGACCTTTTCTAGAGACCTGCTTTTTATGACATTGATCCTTTTTTCTTTTGAGTAACTTATCTTTTAAAAAATTTCCTATAGGAGCTTTTTATATATTTAACAAACTAATATTGTTGCATGTATCATTTCCAGTTTGTCAGGTGATTTTTAATTTTCATAATATTTTCTTTGTCATGTACAAATTTTTAATATTTCTTTTATGGTATTTGAGTCTTCTATCATGCTTTTAAAATGTCTTCCTTTCTCTGAAATTAGATTTTTTAATGTCTTGTGTTTTTTCTAGAAATTTCATGGGGTCTTTCTGATGTTTGTACTTTTGATCCACCTGGAACTCTTTTAATGAAAGGAGTTTGTTAGATATTCTGATCTTTGTCTAAATACTTACCCAATTGTACCAAGATATTTACTGAATGATAAGTCATGTTCCCATGGACCTAAAATACCAGCTATGTTGTGTGCAAAATTCTTGTATAGAGTTGTATTTATTTCTGGGCTTTCGTTTGTTTATTTAGTGTTCATTTCTTGATTTACCCATCCCCTCTGGTCTCATTTCGTTTCCATCTGTCTGTTCATGTGTTAGCAACATGCCGTTTTTATTTTCTTTAATTGTATAATACCATTTGGGTATGCTAAGGAAATTCCATGTTTTTTACTCTTCATTTTAATGTTTTTCCTGATTATTCTTGAATGTGTATTATTACAGAAGAACTTTAAAATTGGCTTCCTAATTCTAAAGGTGTTGCTATATTTTCATAAGAATCATGTTAAATTGATAAATAAGTTTTGTATAAATTGATATCAGTTTATATTTATTAAGGATTTTGATTTTTTTGAAAGGTTGCTGAATACAGGTGTTTTTTTTAGCATCAATGGATAGGATCATATTATTTTTCTTTGGTTCTACATACACAGTGAATTATATTAATGGATTTCCTAATGTGCTTTCCTTGAATTCCTAGAATTAATGCCACATTGTAATGATCTCTTGTTATTTTAATTTGCTACTTAATTCCATATCTTAGTCATTTATTAGAATGTTGACATCAGTATTTTAAGTCAGATTGAGCTGTAGATTTCTTTTTGGCGTCTTATATAATTTAGGGTTTTTTTTTCCAATTAATATTGCATTGGCTTTAGATACAGTAATAATTAGGAAAATTCCCTTGTTAGGAGTTATCTTTTCTTATCTGCTTGGAGAAATTCAACTGTGAAACTGCTCTGTGGCTTCCGCATCTCTTTGTCAACTTTTTTTTCTTAGTTCTTTCTTCCCCATGCCAACTGGTCCATTTAGATTTTTTTTTTATCTCTTCCTGGGTCTTTTATGAAATTTTTCATATTTGCCAATCTGGCTTTTAAACAGTATTTACAGTATTAATATATATCTCCTGGAGTTTTTAACTTTTCAACACATTTCTTATTTTGTGGCTTCATACCTTCTATCATTTTATCTAAATATATTTGCTAATCATTGAATATTTTCCAATTAACCTAGTTTTCTGTTTTTTGGGTCTTCCATTTTTCTGTATACTAATTCACTTTTTTTTTTTGGTTTTTATCATTATTAGTTTATTCTGCTTTTCTTTAGATTGTGTTTTTGTTGTTTCCTTTGAATTTTATGTTAGCTTTTTGCACTTTTTATTAAACATATTTAAGATTGAACTTACACTGAGTATTGCTTTAGTTGTAGCCTATTGCTTTTGATATGTAGTGCTGTACTTTGCATTGTTATCTTCTCAGAATTCTGTCATATTAGTTTTGACTTCTACTTTGAAGTTATTTAAAAGTTTCTTTTTTAATTTTCAGCATTGAGGAAAAGGACTGTATTGTTAACAACTAATAATTTAATTGCAGCTTATTCAAAAAATGTTACCTATACTACTTCTACTTTTTGGAAATTATTGGGGCTTTCTTTGTGTCCCAATGTATGGTTAATTTTGATAAATGGGTATGCAAAAAAGATGAATTTTCTGATCTTAGGAATAGCGTTTGTGCACTTCAGTGAGATCTACAATATTTTGCTACTGCAGGTACCTATCTTCACTAGATCTGTCATAATCTGTACATTAGGTCTCAGCAGTCCATACTGTGTGGCAGTGAAGTTCAAAATCTCATTGACTTAGATCTTTCCAGCTCGTGTTCCATGGGAACTGCATTTGGGTGGTGACTGCTTGCTGTTTAGCTGGAATCTTCTGGATTCGGCTAAGTCCAGCTGCACAGGTCACCTTTAAGAACCCAGGGCTGATGAAGTAGCCTCTGTCTGAGTGCATGCCACTCTCCTGGTATGGTGCAGGAACCAGGACCACCGTGGGACAGTTGGCTCACCTGTAAAATTTAAGGGAAGTCCAAAAGACTCAGTTATTAAGATAGATAGTTTGCTAATGCAATGTCTTTGAAAATCAAAATTAACGCAGAGATCTACGATGAACAAAATATCAAAATCTAAATAAAAACAGACTCTGACCCTGTACTTGCATAACCCTGCCTCACCTACCTCACCCTAAGCCAGGACAAGGAGGGGAAGGGCAAACCATGCAGGTGCACTTAAATGTGGTCCCCATCACATACATGTTGTCACGTAGCACTCACATTCCTTTGGCCAAAGCAGGTTGCGCGGTGAAGCCCAGATTGAACAGGATAAAGAAGCTTGTTTTGCCCACAGGGGATGATGGCAAGCGTGGATGGGAGAGGACAACACATGACAGAGGACAAGTAAGGCCACCTGACCCAGGCTGGCAGAGGTGAGTCTCCTAAGAGGGATGCAGGTCTGCCTTTGTCCCCTGGCTGTTTGCTTGTTTTTCTAGTTTTCGATTTTATGAATTTTCATTCTATGGTTTTTGGTGAACAGGTATTCGTTCATGGTATAGTTGAATTATGATTTTACTTTTTAAATTAAAAAGTATTTGCATTTGCATCATAAAATCCTTTTTTTAAATTTAATCACTTTGTCTAATGACTTCCTCTCCTCTCCTTTCATTTGTGTTTGCCTGGATGTCTTTGCCCATTGTTTTTCTGCCTTTCTGAGTCATTTTGTTCCAGGGTTCCAGGGTCAGTTTGACTCTGTGATCTAACATGATATTCCTGTCTTAGACCATTTCTTTTTTTTCTTTTTTTAATTTTATTTATTTATTTATTTATTTGACAGGAGTGTGGACAGTGAGAGAGAGAGAGAGAGACAGAGAGAAAGGTCTTCCTTTTGTCGTTGGTTCACCCTCCAATGGCTGCCGAGGCTGGCATGCTGTGGCCGGCGCATTGCACTGATCCGAAGCCAGGAGCCAGGTGCTTCTCCTGATCTCCCATGGGGTACAGGGCCCAAGCACTTGGGCCATCCTCCACTGCACTTCCGGGCCATAGCAGAGAGCTGGACTAGAAGAGGGGCAACCAGGACAGAATCCGGTGCCCCGACCGGGACTAGAACCCAGGGTGCTGGCACCGCAGGTGGAGGATTAGCCTAGTGAGCCGCGGCACTGGCTGACCATTTCTGTTTGTTGAAATAATTGGTATGTGGTATGAGTTGTATCATAGATATATTATTTCTAGTTCTATTGCATCTTTTAAGAAAGTTTTTCATTTTTCTGGCTTATATTTCCTTCACATTATTTGTATGTTCCTTCAAATTTGAGAGTTGGTTCAATCTCAATCACTATAACAACCTCGATCACCATAAGTGATACTTCATTCCCTGTTTAGAGTGCATCCATTGGCCGTTCACTGAGCAGTCCTATTATTATAAACCATCACTTCCACAAACCTGTTCTTCATTTCCTTCCCTGTCAGACTGGATTATATATTTTGTTGTTCTCTTTCCCTCTACAACCAAACTACTAGGTTCCAGCCCTAATGTCTCTGCTTTAGGCAGGTGTGGACATTTAACACTCAATGAATTGCTTAACTTCCCTAAGTTTAGTTTCCTCATGAATAACATGGAAATCATATTTCATTCGGTGACTATATATACACATATGTAATCATTTTAAACTGTATATATTTCACTATAATATTTCCTTGAAATATTCTGTGGTTCAAAGTACTTAACATTTAAGTAATAACAGTGAAGTCTAGAAATACAAATGCTCAATAAATGCTAGTTTTTGTTACTGTCACATTTTAATATTAATAGATCCCTTAGGACTACATGATAATGACAACCTTCTGAAGAATGTTTCTTCTAAGGAGAAAGCAAAGAGCACTTGTAAAGGATTCTCTCCGTCTCTCTTTTTAAAGATTTCACTTATTTATTTGAAAGACAGAGTTACAGAGAGAGAAAGGGAGACACAGAGCAAGGTTTTCCCACTTCCTAAATGGCAACAATGGCAGGGGCAGGGCCATCCACAGCCAGGAGCCAAGAATTCCTTCCAGGTCTCCCACTTGGAAGAAGAAGCCCAAGGACTTGGGCTTAGCAAGTAGCTGGATCAGAAGCAGATTGGAAGTGGAACAGGTGGGAGTCGAACTAGTGCTTGTATAGGATGCCGACATCACAGGCAGTGTCTTAATAAGCTGCACCACAGACTGGGCCCTAAAGGATGTTCTTAATGGGCAAATGTCTACTTCAGATTTTCCACTTTTTTATTTTTTTTATTTTAAAGATTTATTTATTTGTGTGGCAGAAGGGAAGGGAAAGACAAAGAAGAGAGAGAGCTTCCATTGGCTGGTTCTCTCCCCAAATGCCTACAAAAGCCAAGCCTGGACCAGGTCAAAGCCTGGAGCCTGGAACTCTGTCTGGGTCTCCCAAGTGGGTAGTTGGGACCCAAGTACTTGGGCCATCATCTGCTGCCTCCCAGATGCATTAGCAGAAAACAATCAACAGCAGAATAGTTGCTATTCACACTAGCACTCAGATATGGGGTACAGATGTCCTAAGGGACAGCTTAATCTGCTGCACCACAGAACTTGCCCCTCCACCTTTATTTAAAAAAAAAAGTAATGCATGCACATGAATCAAAACTCTCATCTTAAGAATTTTGTTCAGTGGGCAGGCTCCCTCCACCCAGTTCCCCACTGTATTAGTCCAGATTCCATTTCTGTAACAGCGTACCCGAGGCTGGGTGATTTGTAAAGAGGTTTGCTTAGCTCACATGTATGCAGATCCAAGGCTGTGGTGCTGGCATCAGCTGGGTTCTGGTGAGGTCCTCCTGGTGGGTGGTGTCACAGTGGCAGGAGATCACGCTGTAAGACAGGAAGGCACAGAACATCTGAGGACTAAGCAGGGTGCCATGAGAGCTGTGTCAGTCACTTCCTGGGGCACATTCCAGTGACCTAAAGGTCTTGCACGTGACCCTGCCTCCCAACACCACCACACAGGGGCCAGGCTGCTGACACATGGACCTTCAGAGGGCCAGCCATTACCGGGCTGGAGCCCTAGCCGCACCCACACTAAACCAGGCATGGGTATTCGCTTTCTGTGCATTCTTCCTAAATTTCACCCCCTTTTGTGATCTTTCCAACCCCAGCCATGAAAATTGTGAAAATGAACACATTTAAACTCTCTCCTTTCATTTCCTTCCCAGTTGTGTTAGTTCACGTTGTTATTTCATTTTGGACCTTAACAATGCTTATGGAAACTACAGGACATGCCTTGAAGTTTTTTGTGGTTGTGGCCTTTGCTTTGTATTGGGATGAAAAACGTTTTTTTACAGATTTATTTATTTGAAGGAAGAGAGAGAGAGAGAAGAAAGAAGAGAGAAGAGAGAGATAAGAGAGAGCTCTTCCATCTACTGGTTCACCCCCAAAATGACCACAATAGCTGGAGCTGGGCCAGTCCAAAGCCAGGAGCCAGGAGCTTCTGGGTTTCCCATGTGGGTGCAGGGGCCCATGGACTTTGGCCATCCTCTCCTGTTTTTCCAGGTGCATTAGCAGGCAGCTGGATTAGAAGTGGAGCAGTGGGGACTTGAACCAGTACCCGTATGGGATGCCAGCACTACAGGCAAGCAGCTTTACTTGCTATGCCGTAGTGCTGGCCCCACTGGATAAAAATTCAAACAACTATAAAACTTAAAGGTTCAGATCCAGGTCAGAGTACAATGAAGTAAACACCCTTCATCTTACGTCTCCTACAGAATGCAGGGTGCAGGGAAGACTGAAAAGCAGAATGCCTGGTGGCCTGGAGAAGAGGATGAGAATTTAGAGCACCACAAGTTTTCCATTTCTTTTCCTCTTGTGGGGAGCAACTCGGACTATACTGTTACTGGAATTAAGACTTATTCTATGCATCTGCTCTCCCACAATATGGCGCTGGGAGAGAAGAAAACAGCTTCTACACAGCTGCCTCCAGTTCAGCCAATAAACTGTAGGACTTGCTCCTGATTGGAGGAGAGCAGTGTGCTCGGCGTGTGGGCAGCCGAGTTGGGATTGGTGGAAGAGGACTATATAGGAGGAGAGAGACGGCATGCACCAGGAACATCTAAGGGGAACATCTAAGGGGAACACCCGTGCAGCCCCCGAGAAAGCCGGCCGGCGGTGTGCCGCTCCCCTGCGGAAGTGGGGAATGTGGCAGGGGGAACCGCCCTTCCACGGAGGTGGAAGGGATAGTAGCCAACCCGGGAAGAACCAGCAGCAAACCCGGGGAGGGCCGAGCAGACAAAAGAACAGCGCAGGGTCCTGTGTCGTTCCTCCACGAAGAGGGCCTACACTGGAAAGTACAAAGCCCGTCAGGGACATTGTTACCAACAGAGACAGCTGCAGGAGAAGGCTGCTTGATTTGACACGAGGAGCAAGAAAACAATCTCACAGCACCCAGGTAGGGTGGGGAAAATCCCTTGTTTTATTTTTCTTTTCCTGTTGTTCTTGGTCTCAGCCCTCAAGTAACTGCGTGAGCAGCAAAGTGACTAACAGGGAGGGTACTGAATGAGGCTGAACCTCTCCTGGAGTTTCTTCTCTGATAGGAAGAGCTGTGTGGTCCCAAGAAGAAAGGACAAACCCTGTCACTTTTGTCCTCTGTCCTCCCTCCACTTGGCTTGGGATACCAGGCACAGCCTTAGGAAGTGTGCTGCAAAGCATGGTAGAGAAAACTCCACCTCTTGGCAGAAGAGCTCAAAGGGAGCCAGAAAGCACTGAGGAGATGACAGAGAGGGGGAGCTCATGGAAGTGACCCCAATACATTGTTAATGAATCTGTGAACCTACTCCTGAGTTATGCTTGCATGTATCTGACCTTTAACAGTACACAACTGAGACTTGGAGAGCTGAACTATGGGATAAACCATGCTGTGAACTGAATGCTTATATGCCCCTAAGATTTATATGTTGAATTCCTAAGCCCCTGTTTGATGGTACTTGGAGGTAACTGGATCATGAGGATGGAGCCCTCTTGAATGTGATTAGTACCCTTATAATGAGATACAGATGATCTCGGGGCTGGCGCTGTGGCACAGTGGGTTAAGGCCCTGGCCTGAAGTGCTGGCATCCCATATGGGTGCCAGTTCTAGTCCTGGCTGCTCCTCTTCTGATCCAGCTCTCTGCTATGGCCTGGGAAAGCAGCAGAAGATGGCCCAAGTCCTTGGGCCCCTGCAACCAAACGGGAGATTCAGAAGAAGCTCCTGGCTCCTGACTGCTGATCTCTGCAGCTCCGGCTGTTGCGGCCATCTGGGGAGTGAATTATCAGAGGGAAGACCTCTCTCTCTGTCTCTGCCTCTCTCTGTAACTCTTTCAAATAAATAAAATAAAATAACTTACAAATAAATAAAATAAATCTTTAAAAAAAAAAAAAGACCCCCCCCCCTCTCCCTCCCTGTATCTCTCTCTCTCTCTCAGCCATGTGATGATTCGCAAGAGGGGAGCCATCAGCAGACCAGGAAGGCTTCCCCCACCAGATTGAAATCCACTGGTACCCTTCTTGTGTACTTTACAACCTCTATAAATGAGCAAAATAAATGGTATTTAAGACACCCAGTCTGTGGTATCTGTTATAGCAGCCCGAGCTGACTGAGACAGACCACCACTCACATACTGGACTGGCCACTGGGTGATGTCCACATAGGAAGGCTGCAGACAGCAACACAGAGACTGACATCACAGCCTGCAAAGTGCTGGCCTGAACTCACCACTGAGTCCAACCACATAGGTTGCCTGTTTTTCAGTTGAAAAAAGTTGAAGGGTCTTACAATATTTAAATGTCCAGTGTATACTCCAGAATTACTAGACATATGAAAAATCAGGGAAACTTCATTTTTTCTTGGACAAGTCAATCAATAGGTATTAGCTCTGCAATGACACAGATGTTGCGATTACCTGAAAAAAGACTTTAGTACCTATAAGCAACTGCAAACAGTCTCATCCAAGAAATTGAAGATACAACAAAGAACTAAGTGGAAATCTTGGAACTTAAAAATACAGTCATGGCTGGCGCCACGACTTACTAGGCTAATCCTCCACCTGCGGCACTGGCACCTCAGGTTCTAGTCCCAGTCAGGGTGCTGGATTCTGTCCTGGTTGCCCTTCTTCTGGTCCAGCTCTCTGCTGTGGCCCGGGAGTGCAGTGGAGGATGGTCCAAGTGCTTGGGCCCTGTACCCGCATGGGAGACCAGGAGAAGCACCTGGCTCCTGGCTTCGGATCAGCGCAGTGCACCGGCCGCAGCAGCCATTGGAGGGTGAACCAACGGTAAAGAAAGACCTTTCTCTCTGTCTCTCTCTCTCACTGTCCACTCTGCCTGTCCAAAAAAAAAAAAAAATACAATCACCCTCATGGATTTTAACAATCCTTTCACTCTGAGGGAGGTGTTGACAATCAAGGGGGCTGTCAGGGTCCAGGAGCAGAAGGTCTGTGGAAACTCTTGTACTTTCTGCTCATTTTTTTTTGTTGTTGAAAACATCTCTAATCATAAAGTCTATTTTTGAAGATCACATATAAAAATCTAGTAAGCAAAATTAACAACTCACCAGATGGATTCCACAACACAAAGTATATAGCAGCTCTATTCATAAGCACCAAATCCTGGGAACAACACAGATGCCCTTTGGTGGATGAACTACTGTTCATCTATACAACCAAAGACTACTCTGTAATAAAAAGGAATGCATCACTGGTATACTCAACAATTCAGGTAAAGCTTAAAGGCATTACACTGTGAAAAAAGCCAGTGTCAAAATGTTCCATCTATATGACATTCTTCCAAGAGAAAACACTGATCCGTTCTAAGGGTTTGGGTGAAGGGAAAGTGAGGAGGAAGGAACAGCACAGGAGAATGTGGAGTGTGATGGTATTTCCGTTATAGTGGTATTCACACAAATCTATAGGTGCATTAAAAATCACAAGATCATACTTTCAAAAAGCTCAATTTTAGTGTACTTCATTTAAAATTTAAAAATTTTTAAAATTAATGAGTCACATTGCCTTCCCTGAGAAGTTAGGGGCATTTCTCCATTGTCTCCTGCATCACGTATGACTAAGAGTGCACTGCCTTCCTTGACTTTCGAGGCACCTGATATTTTTTGCCTGGTTCCCAGTGAATTAATTTCTTATCTTTGAAGCCCAGTAGTTTTGCCAGGATACGTTTCAGGTTAATCACTTTAGATCAGTACTGTCCCAGAAATATAGGTCTAAATCTTTTAATTCTGTGATGTTTGTTTTTCAAGTTGTTTTCAGAAACATTCTTCCCATTGCATGTGTTGGGATCTCTTCTCCAGAGGCGCTGGGTTTCTGTCGGCCTTCACATAGCTGTGCTCCTTAGCTCTCATTTTGGATCCCTTCAGGCTGCTGGTTTCTGCCCCAGCACTCTCCCTTGCCTCCGTCGCCTCCTGCACACCCCTCCCCTGTCTGAAGAGCCCGTTGTCCTTGATGCCACCTCTCCTGGGCCTTTCCTTCCAAGTTCTGCCAGCTCATGTGTCATAGATTTCTGTTGTTGTGACAGATATTCTCCAGGTTCCTACTGGTCCCCGTGAGGCTTTTCAGTGGCTTCACCCAATTTTTAGAGTGAGGTCTGTGTTACCATGACGCTGAAGGCCCCACATCGTCTGGTCACCTCTCTGTGTCTCTGAACACTGCTCCTTCTCCTCTTCAGATCTGCTGCCCCCAATCCTGAACTTGCTGTTCCTCGCACTCCACACAGCCTGCACCTCAGTGTCCTTGCAGTTGCTGCCCTCACTGCCTGCAGCTCTCCAGCCTCAGAGAGCCACGTGTTCTGAGCCCTCGCTTCATTCAGCAATTTGTCCACATGATGGCTTTACTGGAAACATCTCACCAAGCCATCCTGTGGAAAACAGCATCGATGCACACTCCTTCCCTCACAGCAGTCCTCCATATACTGCTCTGATTGTTCTTCAAGGTGCTCATACCATGCGACTTACAGTCATTTTTATCTGTCTTTCCAACTTCACTTATCTGATAGGCATGTTTGTGTTCAACTGCCAGTGGCAAATATAAAACTGCAGCTTCACTAAACAGCTGTTTCACTTTTCTGCAATATCAAGATATAGAAAAGCAGATAATACATGACTAGTGTAAAAAATGTATGTATGAGAGGTCTTCAAAAAAGTTAGTGGAAAATATGTACTATGAAACCGCTGCAAAATATTCAGAATATTATTTTTTAAAGATTTATTTACTTATTTGAAAGTAAGAGTTACACAGAGAGAGGAAAGGGAAAGGAAAAGGAAAGCAGCTGGGTCTCAAACCGGCACCCATATGGGATGCCGGTGCTTCAGGCCAGGGCATTAACCTGCTGCGTCATAGCACCAGCCCACAGAATATATTTATTGTTCAAGTCTATCTTTCCATGAACTTTTTGAAGCACCTCATACTGCATTCTTATTATTTATTTGTTTATTTATTTGACAGGTAGAGTTATAGACAGTGAGAGAGAGACAGAAAGGTCTTCCTTACGTTGGTCCACTCTCCAAATGGCCGCTACAGCCCGTGCTGTGCCGATCTGAAGCCAGGAGCCAGGTGCCTCTCTCTGGTCTTCCATGTGGGTACAGGTGCCCAAGCACCTGGGCCATCTTCCACTGCCTTCCCAGGACACAGCAAAGAGCTGGACTGGAAGAGGAGCAAACAGGACTAGAACCGGTGCCCATATGGGATGCCGGCACTGCAGGCAGAGGATTAACCAAGTGAGCCACGGCGCCGGCCCCCTCATACTGCATTCTAAATAGGTGTTCTTTTATTGAAGAAGGATGAACGGATATTGGGCAGAAAAACATCAGCCACATTTCCTAAAGGGTTCAAGGACTCTGCCTGGTCAGTTCCTCGGTTGATTCTCAACATGTACAGCCATGCCAGGCACACAATATATCCTAATTACATATTTTTAAAATAATGTAGCATTTCCTTGTTGGTAACAGTTCTGAAATGTGAGTTATCCATTGGCCTCCTTTTTCTAATCTGTTCCTTCTCTTCTGCCTTCTTGTCCTGTCTTTGTGGATGTCCTGAGAGTGTTCTTGTTTGTCCCCGACATTTCATGATGAACATTTGAAAATGTAGACTGAAATGGAAATAATTGTGCAGACAGGTCCTTTTGTGCTAACGACTAATCTTGAATGTGGTGAGTTCTTTCCAGCCCAGCCATGTGTGAGGGATTTGTGGAGGAGAGGCACAAAGGCAATGCTTTAGGTCAGCAGGAACCCTTCCTGGCTTACAGTGAAGTGCCTCAGGACACAGAATTCAACCTCACATCTCCCAGGATAAAGTGGGCAGCAGGTGCATGTTCATATTGTTTGACTTGCTTCGCAAAAATTCAGCTTCCTAAAAAGATGGCCTGGCAGTGCCTTTCTTCTTAATCCCCATGCACAAAGTTTCAACCCTTGCCCCTCAGAATGCACCTCTTACTGCAGAATGGAGCCCTGCCAGCTCTGAGCTGTGCATCCCCAGTCATCCGTTGCTGGCCTTCCTGTGACCCTGCTGGAAATTTCCTCTGTTTGGATGCTATATCTCCAGTGGGGCTGCAGCTTTCTCCATTTCATCAGAGAGGAAGTCTGCGTTTCTGTTTACCACTCTCTGTTGCTTTGGGATGACTTTCAACACTAATAGAGGGCAGAGCCTCTGTTAATGTCCCATCTTAATGCAGAAGTAACCTGTGAATTGATGGATACCTTGGGCACCAGCACTCTGCCAGGTACCCTCTCCCTAATGCCACACATCAAAAAACTGCATTTTAAAATGATTTACAGTCCTTTCTGTGGCTAAGTGTGAGAGCCTTGTTTAACCAGCTGTTTTGCTGTTTAATTTTAAGATTTATTTATCTGAAAGGCAGAATTACAGAGAAAAAGATAAGAGATGTCTTCCATCTGCTGGTTCACTCTCCCAAATGACCACAAAAGCCAGGGCTGGATCAGGCCAAAGCCAGGAGCCAGGAGCTTCATTCGGGTCTCCCGCATGGATGCAGGGGCCCAGGGACTTGGGCTATTTTCTGCTATTTTCTCGGGTGCAGTAGCAGGGAGCTGGATAGGAACTGGAGCTTCTGGGGCTTGATCTCATATGGAATGCCAGTATGGCAGGTGGTAGCTTAACCTGCTGAGCCACAACACTGGCCTCATATGCATGTTTATTCTTTATCCAACTCTTTATTCTTTTTTAAGATTTTTATTTATTTATTTGAAAGAGTCAAAATAGAAGCAGAGAGAGAGAGAGAGAAAGAGAAAGAGAAAGAGAGGTCTTCGATGGTTCACTCCCCAACTGGCTGGAACAGCTGGAGCTGCATCTATCCGAAGCCAGGAGCCAGGAGCTTCCTCTAGGTCTCCCATGTAGGTGCAGGGGCCCAAGAACTGGGGCCATCTTCTACTGCTTTCCCAGGCCATAGCAGAGAGCTGGATCAAAAGTGGAGCAGCCAGGTCTCGAACTGGAACCCATATGTGATGCTAGCGCTTCTGGGCAGGGCGTTAACCCACTGTGCCACAGCACTGGCCCCCAACTCCTTATTCTTAATACATTCAGACATCAGAAAAGAGAAGTTTTGTCAAAGGAGCTAACATTTTTTGCAGTATAAAATAACAGAAATAATGGAGTTTTCAGCTGGTGGCCAGCAACGTGGGACTGGGACTATGGGGCTTGCAAAAAAGTAAAGAAAATGAGGCAAGATTTGAGAAACAGGAGGAAGCCAGAAAGATGGTGACAGGCAGGCACCATGGAAAGACGTGACCAGGAAGAACTCCCCGTGGTGGGAAGGCTGATGAGTCCCTAAGATCTGGGCTGCATGGGAGTCGACCTGCTTTTCCTGAATACTTCTGCTTCCTTTGGCAAAATGTGGAAGAGTATGTTTAATACAGGGTGGGAGTGGTGCCATTTCAGGAGAAAATAAGACAGTATAATCAGACTTGAAGAGAAATGCAAGTTTGATGAGAAATGACCATTAAAAACATGGCTCCATTCTACTCCCAGATATAGAAAATCCTCAGAAATATTGAAAGGGGCTTCAGGGAGTCCCAAATGTTTGTAGCACTTGAACTAAAAATTAAAGGGAAGGTGTATTTGTCAGGATTCTCTGGAGAATCCAACCTAATGGACTGTATATGTATGTAGAATGAGACTTGTCATAAGGCATTGATTCCCAAGGATTCTGGTGAGATTGGGATCTGCACGGTGAGCTGGCAAGCTGGAGGCGCAGGAGAGCCCATGGGCTGCAGTCCAGGTGTGAAGGCTGAGAACCGGCCAAGCTGATGTTTCATTGCAAAGGCACCAGACGGGAACAACTCTCCCTCCCTCCGGAGCGTGTGTTCTACTCAGATCTTCCCCCATTGGGTTAGCAAGAGCAATCTGCTTACCTTCAATCTTAATCTCATCCAGAAATACCTTCACAGAAATACCCAGAAAAATACTTGACCATATATCTGGGCACCTCGTGGCCCAGTAAAGTTAATGCATAGAATTAACCATCCCAGAAGGGCACCCCAAAAATTTCAGGTGATCTGAAGACATTTGCATTGTATGGCAGAATATGTGGAACAGAAATTACAATCCTCATATTGAAAGCAGCTGTGACAAGAAAAGTGGAATTGTCATGAACAGCTTGAAAGCTATCACTTCTCTGACACCTTCTATTTTTCACACACCAGACTCAGTTAACCCTCACTACATCTCTGCAAGGTTGTGCTATTATTAGTTCCACTTTTGAAATGAAGAAATTATGGTTCTAAGCAGCCATTCACCTGCCAAGGTTACCTGGCCCAATGCTATCTGACTCCAGATCCTCCACATTAAATCATTACTCCCCCAAACAGCTCCTTGTTTGAATGAGTCTTTTGCGACACAAAACTCACAGAAACCCTAGAAGAAGGCCTCCTTGATGAGTGGCTTTTTTGGTGGGGACATCAGCTGTTCATTAAACCTGATGCTTCTTCCTGGGTACAGAGATGGATGCATTTCTCAGCCTGCCTTGCAGGTGAGTTTGACCATGAAATGTACCCCGTGATGTGTTTCACTGCCAGGCCTGGTCTACAAAAGCCTCCAAAAGCTATTCTCCTGTACTCTGCCATTTTTCTGATTCATTGGACTGTTGAAACCCAAGTATCCTTCATTTAATGAAGATGTTATGGCTGTCATCAGCATGAGTTCTTGCCTAGAATTGAGCACAAAATCCCCCCACCTCACCCCCCATTCCCGGCTGATCTGGAAGCCACATTAAACTTTCTCTATGTAGAGCTATTGTATTTTAGGACTTTATTTTTTTTAGCAGTCAATTTACCTCACTAGTATTCCAAAATTACTTTGCTAGGAATGCAGTCTTTTGTTTTCAGTGATTCTTTTTCCTAGAAACATGTTGGTGAATCTAGTTTAAAGATGAAACTCAGACGCTCTCAATTTTTTTAAATCAAATACAAACAATTTGAGTGAATCTTGAATATTCACAAAATTCTGCTACCACCAAGCAGAAAAAGACCTTTTCCTGGAGAGTGGATCCTGCACTCATTCTAACTCCATTTTTTTACATTGCCTAGAAAATGTGATCCCCATCACTTTACTCCATCTTAAAATGCTGTACAATGACATTCTTCAACCCAGCCTACCATAAATTGATTTCAATTGGAAATATTTATTGTAGAAAACATTGCAACTTTGCATGTAAATTTTCCCAATGGCCATTTTTTTTATTACAGCCAGACTGGATTTATTCAGAGAAAATAAATTTGCAGAGGTGGGTGACCAACTGCTGGCATGCACATTGATGGAACATGTGGCAGAAGACCCCAACCCCCAGGGGCTGGGCTTTTTTATATTTTAGGAGGGCCAGGGATGGGGGTATGGTAGTGGGCAGCAGGCGGAGGGGAATTCCTGGAACTGGTCTTTCAGGTGTCCCAGCAACTGGCCTTTCAGGTGGCTGTGGGAGGTGGGGTATGAAGGCAACAGGGTGTGAGACCCAACTGAGATTTAAGGACCAAGAATACATTACAATATTTATGTATGTTTTGGACAATGAATCAGAATGGCTGAGTCTTTGTTCCCTCAATCCTGACTCTGAGTATAGATAAGGAAAAGGGGCATCTATTTCTCTGGCTACTTCAGGCTGATATGGGGCATAGACATTGAGCCAGGATTTGAGCAGGGGTCTATACTGAGATTGGATTGATGGAGGAAGATGAGCTGTCTTGTGTTGCTCTTGCAAGGCAGCTTGAGATATAGCAGTTATTCACTCCTGCAAGAACCTTTGGAATAAGTTAATTATACATGGTAGAAATAGCACTATGATTATGAGGACAAAAGGAGATACTAGAGACATTGCCCATGTCAGAAAAGATGGCCAAAATGAGGCAGAGTTACCTTGTGAATATATGCTTAAGGTTTTCATCATGAAAGGATGTTGTATTTTTTTCAAATGCTTTCTCTGCATCTACTGAGATAATCATATGGCTTTTGTTCTTCAGTTTGTTAATGTAATGTATCATATTGACTGATTTGTGAATGTTGAACCATCCCTGCAACCAGGGATAAATCCCACTTTGTCTGGGTGAATGATCTTTCTGATGTGTTGTTGGATTCAATTGGCTAAAATTTTGTTGAGGATTTATGTGTCCATATTCATTAGGGAAATTGGTCTGTAGTTCCCTTTCTCTGTTGTATCTTTTTCAGGTTTAAGAATTAAGCTAATGCTGGCTTCATAGAAGGAGTTCGGGAGGATTCCCATCTTTTCAATTGTTTTAAATAGCTTGAGAAGAATTGGAGTTAGTTCCTCTTTAAATGTCTGGTAGAATTCAGGAGTGAAGACATCTTGTCCTTGGTTTTTCTTTGTTCAGAGGGTCTTTATTACTGATTTAATTTCCATCTTGGTTATTGGTCTGTTTAGGTTTTCCATGTCTTCATGGCTCAATTTTAGTAGGTTGTATGTGTCCAGGAATCTGTCCATTTCTTCTAGGTTTCCTGGATTGTTGGCATACAGCTCTTTGTAGTAATTTCTGATGATTCTTCTTATTTCTGTGGTATCACTTGTTATATTTCACTTTTCACCTCCACTTTATTGATTTATTTCTTTGGGTCTTCTCCCTCTTTATTTTTGGGCTGGCTGAGCCAATGGTGTATCAATTTTGTTTATTTTTTCAAAAAACCAGCTCTTCATTTTGCTGATCTTTTGCATTTTTTTAAATTTTCTTTATATCTTCTCTAATTTTAATTATTTCTTTTCTCGTACTAATTTTGGGCTTGATTTGCCGTTGTTTTTCCAGGTCCTTGAGATGGACTAATAGCTTGTTTATTTGGTGCCTTTCCAGTTTCCTGATGTAGGCACCAACTGCTATAAATTTTCCTCTTAACACTGCTTTTACTATATTCCATATGTTTTGATATGTTGTATTGCAGTCTTCATTCATTTCCAGAAATTTTTTGATTTCTCTTTTGATTTCTTCTGTGATCCACTTTCATTCAGGTGCATGTTGTTCATTCTCCCATCTGCTCTAGAGATTTTTCAGTTGTTGATTTCCAGCTTCATTCCATTGTGGTTAGAGAAGAGGCATGGTATGATTTTGATTTTTTTGAATTTGCTGAGACTTGCTTTATGGCCAGCACGTAGTCAATCCTAGAGAAAGTTCCATACACTGGTGAGAAGAATGTGTTATGCAACTCTAGGATGAAAAGTTCTGTATATATCTGCTAGGTCCATTTGAACTATAATGTCAATTAACTCTGCTGTTTCCTTGCTTATTTTCTATCTGGTTGATTTGTTCATTGCTGAAAGTTGGGTATTGAAGTCCCCCATTACTATTTTATTGGAGTCTATGTCTCCCTTTACATCCACTAACAATTTTTTAAAATAGCCGGGTGCCCTGTAATTGGGTGCATATACATTTATAATAGTTACATCTTTCTGTTGACTTGATCCCTTAATCATTACATAGTGCCCTTGTCTCTTTTAACAGTTTTTGTGTGTTAAAGTCTATTTTGTCTGATATTAGGATGGCTACACCAGCTCTGTTTTGGTTTCTGTTAGCATGTAGTATCTTTTTCTATCCTTTCACTTTCAATCTATGAGTATCTTTGTCAGTGAGACATGTTTCTTGTAGGCCACAAATACATGGGTTTTCTTTTTTAATCCATTCAACCAGTCTGTATCTTTTTACTGGAGAGCTGAGCCTATTTACATTCAAGGTGACTACTGATAAGTGACAACTTGGCCCTGCCATTTTCCCATAAATATTCCTATTGTTTACTTTGGATTTCCTTTGTACTTTTACAGGGAGATTTTCTGACTTCACATTCTTTCATAATGATAGCTATCTTTCTGTGTTTCTGTCTATAGCACTTCCTTAAGCATCTTTTGTAAAGATGGATGAGTAGTGACAAATTCTTCAATGTCTGTTTGTTATAGAACGTCCTTATTTCACCTTCATTCAAAAATGAGAGCTTTGCAGGGTACAATTTTTTCTCTTAAGATTTGGACTGCTGGCGCCACGGCTCAATAGGCTAATCCTCCGCCTTGTGGCGCCGGCACACTGGGTTCTAGTCCGGTCGGGGTGCCAGATTCTGTCCCGGTTGCCCCTCTTCCAGGCCAGCTCTCTGCTGTGGCCAGGGAGTGCAGTGGAGGATGGCCCAAGTCCTTGGGCTCTGCACCCCATGGGAGACCAGGATAAGCACCTGGCTCCTGCCATCAGATCAGCGTGGTGCACTGGCTGCGGCGGCCATTGGAGGGTGAACCAACGGCAAAAAGGAAGACCTTTCTCTCTCTCTCTCTCTCTCTCTCACTGTCCACTCTGCCTGTCAAAAAAAAAAAAAAAAAAGATTTGAACTATATCTCAACCTTCTTTTCCAGCCTGTAGGGTTTCTGATGAGATGTCAGCCATGAGTCTAATTGGAGATCCTGTAAAAATAATCTGGTGTTTCTCTCCTGCACATTTTAGAATCTCCCTTATATTGTATTGTGGAAAGTTTGATTTTACAATATGTCATGGTGAATATCTTTTCTGGTCATGTATATTAGGAGTTTTGTGTGCTTGCTCTACTTGGATATCCTTTTCTTTCTCCAAATTGGGTAAGTTTTCTGTAATTATTTCACTAAAAAGGCCTTGTAGTCCATTCTGTCTTTCCACACCTTCAGGAACTCCTAAGACCCATATGTTCAGTTGTTTGATAGTACACAAATGTCCAATAAATTTTTAATTTTTCTAATTTCTTTTTTTTTTTTGGCCTTACTGTAAAAATTTCCAGATTTGTCTTCTAACTTGGATATTCTTTCTTCTGCCTCACTGAATCTGTTGTTAAGGTTTTCCACTGCATTTTTTATTTGATCTATTGAATCCTTCATTTCTAATATTTCATTTTGATTTCTCTTTATAATCTCAATTTCATGGGAAAATTTTTCATTCATGTCATGTATGGATTTCTTTAATTCATGGATTTGCTTTTGAATACATCTAAGTTATCCTATGATCAATTTTTAAAATTACATTTCCAGCATTTCTTCAGTGCCTCCATCTTCATATTCTAATACTGAAGTGTTGCTGTGTTCCTTTGTGGGGGTCATGTTGTCTTCCTTATTCTTATTTCCTGAATTTCTTCGTTTATTTTTAGGCATTTGTGGAGATACTTATTGCCCCCCCCATGGCTTTTATCTGTGGCTTAGTGGAGTTCTGCTCTTTCAGTGAATACCCAGATATGTGTCCTGTGGCTAGGGAGCTCTGTTCAGTGCTCCAGGGTGATGGAAATCTCCAAGGTGACACCAAAGTGGGCATGGCAGCTCTTTTTTTTTTTTTTTTTTTAATCACTGGATCAGCTCTATTGGTGTAGTCTCACACTCACCCCCTCTCCTCCAAGGCAAAAAATGTCTGGGCTCTAGTCCCAGTGGGTACAATATTCATCCAAAATCACACAAAGGATCTGTTTAGTCCTCACTATGGGCACGGTTCCCAAGCAATGCCCCTACCCAGGCAATCAATGAACCCTGAGCCTGTGGAGCTGCCCACAGTGACTACCCAGGGACCCAGCCACACCCTACACCCTCCCACACAGCCAAAGTATTTTCATAGCCCCCACCTACAATGTCACAGATGCCCAGCTCCCTGTCAATTCTCCCAGCCAGACTCAGGCCTCTCCCCTCAGCTGGCTGCTCAGTGCTCAGACACAAGCTGGTGCAGCTGTTATGTATGTCCACAACAGTGCTCACCCTCTCTCAGCTAGTTAAGGACGCCATTGTCGGGTGGTCAGGGAGAGAGAAACAAGCCCCCTTTTTTCCTCTAGGTTGGCAGGTACACTGTCCCATACAGGGCTCCAAGCCAGACTCACACCAGGCTCTCCCCGCAGCTTTGTTGCCAGTGGCTTGGGCTGCTGCAGTGTGGTCTCACCTCAATCTCCAAAGGTGGTGCTGAGGCTCTCAACTGCCGGGGTCCTGTGTTGTGTCCGTGCTCCTGCTGTGTGTCCACACCCTGCACAAAGATCCACAGCATCCCTCTAACTTGCATGGTGTTTCCACTCTAGCTTTCTCCCTAACTCTTCCCTGAGATTGTACTCTCTCTACTTTTTTGAAACTATCTTCCCCTAGACTAGAGCAGTAAGTCTCGATGGCCATTTTTGATACTGCCATAGATAACACAACTTATTTGTATTCATATAGTGAACATCTGAGGTTACCAGGAAGACAGTGAGAACATCTGGCCTACTGTAGAAATATGATATTAAACCCAAGTTTATAATGTTTTTCACTTTTCTCTCATAATACTAAGGATGTGTGTTAACAAATAGAAGACATTTTTCCTATGTCAAAGACCTTAGCATCTGTTTATGGCAGAATGAAACATAGGCAAACTAAGGCAGGGCCAGCATTGTGGTACAACAGATTAGGCCTCTCCCTACAATTTCGGTATGCCATATGGGGGTCAGTTGGAGTCCTGGCTGCTCCACTACTGATCCAGCTCCCTGATAATGCACCTGGGAAAGCAGCTGGAGATTGCTCAAGTCCTTGAGCCCCTGAGCCCACGTGGAAGACTTGGATGAAGCTCCAGGTTTCTTCCCAGCTCAGGCCATTGCAGCCATTTGGGGAGAGAACCAGCAGCTGGAAATTCTATGTGTGTGTGTGTGCCCCTGTCTCTCTTGAGCCCCTGAACCCTCGTGGGAGACTTGGATGAAGTTCCAGGATTCTGCCCAGCTTAGGCTATTGCAGCCATTTGGGGAGTGAACCAGCAGCTAGAAATTCTGTGTGTGTGTGTGTGTGTGTGTGTGTGTACACCTCTGTCTCTCTAACTGCCTTTCAAATAAATAAATCTATTTTAAAAAGAAAAGAAAAAAATAAGCAAAACAACCTGTGACTGGGTATCCACTTACATATACACATATGTGTTATTATTAGAAATGTATATATACTACAGAATCTTTGTTACATTATAATATGTACAATATCTACAACATATAACTATTATACATTATGATACATTATTGTATATATAATGATAAATATATATTTATATGTCATAACGTATTTACTCAGTAAATATATTACATAAATTATATAATACCTAATATGCATTAGTGTATTCATATATGTGTCTACTCCATCACAGGTTTATATTCCACAAGTGCTGAGGGAGTTATAAAAATAGGCAAAGATGAATGGCATTCCTCATAGCCAGGTCATGTGGCCCAATTCCTAGCCTGAGAAAATGTGTGTAACAATACAATAGTCAACTCCTTCATTTAGTTTCTCCATCTTCGCTGATGACCAAAGGAATGGAAGCCAATATTTTAAAATAAAATTCACATCTATTTATTGAGCAATACAGCAATTTAGGCAAGAATGACAAGGTGTCATTCTCCAAATTAGCCCAATGGTTCCACATAGCCAGCAAATTGCACAACAAAACGTGACTTGGTCCCTCTCCCCAGGAGCACTTCCTGCTTCTGAGTCTGGCTGCCAAGAGCGTTTCCTCTTCCATTTCAACCTCCTGGTAACTGAGCTGATTTCTACCTTGAAATAGAGTACAGTGCAGTATTCTGTCAAATACGGTGCACAGAAAGCAGTAGAAAGATGGATATAGAATTGATTTTACTCCAGGGTGAGCACTAGGCACTGTATAATGAGAGGCCCCTTTAAAAAGATCTCATTGTGAAGATGGATCTCATATTAAAGTGTTTTACCAGATATTTAAAAAAGGAAATAAATGAAAGAGCTCATGGTGGCTTTTTGTTACTGACCCCAACCCCTGCCCCAGGACCTCCAGGAAAGTCAGATATAGAGGGGGCTATATTTAAAAAGGCCCTCTGCCCCTTGCTCATCCATCCTTTCTGAAAGTCTGAACAGGGTATGGCTAGATGGTTATTAAGTATTTTCAAGTCATTGTTCCTTTCTGTTCTTTTGTAAAACTTTGCAAAGCAACGCAATTTACTTCTTAGGTTCTGAGATAGGAGGAGGAAGGGCAAAATCCATGAACTTAATTTCACTTACTTTGAAGTTGCTGAGTAGATCTCAGTTAGAAACACATGCCTGAGATTTGCATCATTGCTGCAGTCAGAGCAGCCACATAGGCTGTTTAAGTCTTTCTATAAAAAACTGATGTACTACACAAAAATTTTTAAAAGCTACTTTGAAAAGGTAGCCTGGTTTTAAATCAGAATTTAAGCCAACAATATTGATTTTTCCCTTTAAACTCAGAATGCTGCCAGTGTTGTGGTGCAGTCGGTTAAGCCGCTGCTTATGATGCTGGCACCGTCCCCTATCAGAGTGCCAGTTCAGGTGCCAATTCAGCTTCCTAGTCACACACCTGGAGGCAGTGGAAGGCAGTCCAGATGCTTGGGCGCTTGTCACCCATGTGGGAGACCCAGATGGAGTTCATGGCTCCTGGCCTCAGCCTGGCCCTGACCTGGCTATTGTGGTCATTTGGAGAGTGAACCAGTGGACTGAAGATCTCTTTGTGTTTCTTTCTGTCTCTCCCCATCCCATACTCTGCCTTTCAAATAAATAAAATCTTGTAAAAAATAAAATCAGATAATCAGAATGTTTTGTTTCATATTTGGGTATTTAACAGTAACTCTGACAAATATTTAAGTGTGTTCTCTCTATGGAGCAAGCACTGTGCTCAGTGTTTTCCTGTCCTGTTGCTCCTCCACCTTGAGAGGAAAGCATGATCCTCGCTCTAAGGACAAAGGCAACCAGTCGATTAGTTTCCTGCAGCCATCACGACACAGTACCCCAAGCTGGTGACTCACAACAACAGAAAAAATATATTTCACAGTCCTGTAGGCCCGAAGTCTAAACACAAGGTATAGGCAAGGCCATGCTTCCTCTGCTGCCTCTGGGGTGAATCCACTCTGTGCCTTTTCTCAGGTTCTGACGCTGCCTTCAATCCCTCACATTTCTTGGCTTGTAACTGTTTGACCCCAGTCTCTGCCTCTGTTGCCACATGCTTTCTTCCCTGTGTGTTTCTTTCCTTCTTATAGGGACACCTGTCATTTGCAATTATGGACTCACCCTGCTCCAGCCTCACCGCACCTTAACTAATTATACCTACAAGAACTCTTTCCAAATAGGACCATGTTCTGAGGTTCTGGGAAGGGTGTGAATTTGGGAGGCACTACTTAACCTGCTGCACTGAGACTTAGGTAAACTTCTGCACACTACATTGTCCAGTGTTGTGGGGCCAGGGTTCACTTGGAGAGGCCATCAGAGCTTGTGCTTCGTTCTGCCCTTGTCTGGCTCTTTCTCACCTCTCCTTCCCTCCTTTGTCTGCATAATCTGCCTTCCAGTCCCAGATCACTACTGAACCTCATCTCCTAAAGGTGTTCACTTTCTGGATCATCCCAGTTCCTCCTGCACTAGTAATGACCACTCTGCTTCTTTAATCCTTGGGCAGCCCTGAGTCTCACAACCCAGGCTGCGTGCTCCCTCTGCACTCTGCTCCTCTTACTAGCCCTATGCCCTAATGCAGGTGTTCCTCAGATTTCTCTTCTTCCCTTCATATCTTTCATTCCAAAATCTCCTCCAATTTCTTAGCTTCAGCTGTAATTTCTATGCCAGTGACTACTCAATCTTCATCAGTCTACTTCATCATTCTGTCATGTCCCCAGCGCTCCAGCTTTGTATCCCCACACTCATTTTATTTATTCATTTTTAAAAATTATTTATTTATTTTTATTTGAAAGGTGAAGAGATAGAGACAGACAGAGATCTTCTGTCTGCTGGTCCACTCCCTAAATGCCCACAACAGCCAAAGGTGGGCCAGGCTGAAGGTAGAAGACCAGAACTCCATCAGGGTCTCCCATATGGGTAATGAGAACCGAGGTATTCAGCTATCACCTGCTGCCTCCCAGGGTATGCATTAGCAGGAAGCTGGTCTCAGAAGCAGGAGCAGCATAGGAACCCAGGCACTCTAATATGGAACACAGACATCCCAAGCTGTGTCTTAACTGCTGCACCACATTCCCCTGCCCGTACTCCTTGTGGACGGGAAGTCCTGGTGTCATCTCCATGTTGGCATGCTCAGGACCAGACACTTGGCTTCCCTGAAAAGGTCCCCTTCTTCCCCACATCTGTACTGACATTGTCTTGGATCAGGTCCCTGCTATGTCACAGAAGGATCACTCCCATGGTGCCCTAGTTAGTTTGCCCGGCTCCAGTCCCCACCCCTCCATTACATCTTGCATAACCTTGCCCAACACCGATTCCCAGTGTTCTGCTGCTCCACATCTAAACTCCTCTGACATTTTTCTGTCCACCATGCTCACCTGGTGTCATTCCCGCTGGCTGCCTACATACACTTGGATTCCAGGATGGCTAGCTGCTTCTGTGTAAAACTGAGCACATTTGCATCTCTGTGTCTTTTTGGTTGATATTTTCAACACAGCCTTTCACTGTCGCCAGTCCTGCGTCTTCCTTCAGGCCCCAGATCACATCAGTCTTCCCCTGGGATGTTCTTTCTCATTTCCCCGTCCATTCTATCAGTGATGTGCAAGGAGGGAAAAACAAAAGAGTTGTGGGAAATGCAGGATGAACTCTGCCTGTGTCCTCTACTCGTGGCGTCTGTGTTTATTGTGGTCCCATTTCTCGCTCCTTTGTGTCAGCATCCGCATCCCTCCAAGCTGTCCTGTTGTTTACTGTGACTTTATATTTCTTCTTCACTATTTAAAAGGAAAATGAGGGCAAAGTTCACATCTCATCTTCTTTTTCTCTTATGATACCCATGGCCTAACATAATACAAACTAAATAGTTTTTGCCTGGTTCACTTAGTTAAGTTTTGCAACAGTGTGAAAATGGTGTTTCTTGGAGAAATGCAGAGAAATCAAGTTTCCAAAAGCTAATATTCCTAGATGCTGCCCTCCTAAACAACAATACCCCAAGTAGACAGTCTTTCCATATTAATTGTGAAGATAATTTTCTTCAATCATGGGAGAAAAAATTAGTTATCAAGATATTTTAGAGTTGTGTTAATTGACTGCTATTAGTTTTCTAAACATTCTTAAGATGTATAATCAAAATATTATGTTGGTAATACTGGGTTTTTATTTGGCAATGTGAATATATTTCTTTTTTTTTTTTTTTTGCCTTCATCACTGAAAACACAAGGAAACTTCTGCAAGTTCAGGGAAACTTCACTTATCTTTTATTTCCAGTTTCCCATGAACTTTTGGAAACCCCTTGGTTATGATGAACCCAATATGAACTTCTAAAAACAGAACTCACTAATATTCAAAAGCCAAAAATATTCAAGTGCTTTATTTTTATGGTATTAAAATTACTGACACATTTGAAATGATAAACAACATTTGATTGCCTTTCCAAGGACAACAGGAAGGGATTAGGATTTAAAAACAACGAATCTTAAGGAATCACCAAATATCAAACTATAAGTACTGGAGGAGGGGATTCCAAGATGGCTGAATAAGGACAGAATGGTCTGATTTACATGGGGTGAAATTAATATTTAATATTTTAAAAAGGGGAGGGGCTGGCACTGTGGTGTAGCAGGTAAGGCCACTACCTGCAGTGCCAGAATCCAATATGGGCGCTGGTTCAAGTCCCAGCTGTTCCACTTCCAATCCAGCTCTCTGCTATGGCCTGGGAAAGCAGTAGAAGATGGCCCCTGCTTGGGCCCCTGTACCCATGTGGGAGACCCAGAAGAAACCTCTGGCTCCTGGCTTCAGATTGGCCCAGCTCTGGGCAATGCAGCCATCTGGGGAGTGAACCAGCAGATGGAAGACCTCTCTCTCTCTCTCTGCCTCTGCCTCTCTGTGACTCTGCCTTTTAAATAGATAAATAAGTCTTTAAAAATAAAGAAAATTAAAATGGGGAGAAAGTACACTCTTAGGATAAAGCTGCAGGGGAACTTCAGCAGGAAACTCTGCAAAAGCAGTAGAAACTGTCCAGACATGCACCTAAAGAACAAATATACAAGAAAAGACAACAAAAGCTTGGATCCAGGGAGGAAGATGCCCGCCCCAGCAAACCAGGTGAGAGGGGAATCTACAGGACCATGGCACTGCTGATACAGTGGGAGGGAGAGCTTGGTGAACTGATTTTAGAGTTACATGTGGACCCCCTAAGACAGCAGGTGACCAAGCACCCAGAGGCAGAAAAAAAAAAAAGGCAGCCAGTCCCCCTCCCAACTCCTGCTATAGCAGAGACCTGCAGTCAGCAGGGGCGGCTCACACCATTTTTGGACATAGGCAGGTAGCTGCCACCCCACCTCCTGTGCTTGTGCCCAGCAATAACAGGGGGTCACCCTCCACCCAGTCAGCTAGGGCTACAACAATACAGAATTCTTTCCTCCTCCACACCAGCTGCACCATACCAGTTGCCTGGCAACGGGAGGCTGGGGGAGCTGCCCCTGTGGAGGGGAAGTGCCACCTGAGGGACTCTCCTACACGCCCAGCACTATGGAGAAGTGATCGGAGCTGCAGTAGGCAGGTACTTTGCACATCTGCGAACCAAGGCCTGAACCAGTGAGAAAAACCCACCTTCCCCACCCACACTGAATCTGGTCAGGAGGACCACACACAGACAGCGGCTCTGGGAACACCTCAGTTTCCTTATAGAAGGACTCGCTGGTGGGGCAGAGTGGCCCCACTGACAATCCACTACCCGGAGAGCCCTGGGAGCTGAGTCTGAGAAAACAGTGACTGCACAGGAGACAGAGTGTGGCTAGGTCCTGGGCTTCTCTGCACTCTCTGAGCTCCTTGGTTGCCTACAGAAGTTCACAGCAGAGGGAACCTTGCTCACAGGAAAGACTGCAGATCAAATGTGCTGTTCATAAAGCAGTGTGGATGAGTCCTGAGCTCACTGGGGACTAACACCAGGGTGCTCCTCACCTGTGAGGAGAAAGGCTGGCCACACCAACGGAGGTGACCATTCCTCTCCATCCAGTTAAACAGAGGAGAGCTACCTCACCCAACTTGGGTGCTACCCTGGATACTTGCCCCACCCTAGAATACTGAACACAGTACCCTGGCCACACCCAGCACACATGTCTTGGTATTCACTTAAAGTATAGATGTCCCACTAAGTCACAGAGACACAGACTAAAGACAAAAGCCATCAGACAAGAAAATGTTCTACAAATGCCAAAAAAAAAGGGCAAAAATTCAAGAAATAAGAATAAGGAAGGCACTGTGAGCCCCCCAAAGGATCTCTACAACTTTTCATATTAGAAGGTGAAGATGAAGAGATTGAGGAAATGCCAGAAACAGAATTCAAAAAACGAATCATCGGATTACTCAGAAGCAAACAGAAGCAAATTCACGAACTAAAAAGAAGTATGTATGCTATGAATGAAAATTATTACCATGAAATTGAGATCTTAGAAATCAAAATGAAACACTAGAAATGAGGAATTCAATAAATCAAATAAAAAATGTAGTGGAAAGTCTTAACAGAGTTGGTGAGGCAGAAGAAAGAATATCCTAGCTAGAAGACAAATCTCTGGAAACTCTGTCAGACCAAAAACAAGAAGAAATTAGAAAACCAAAAGACACTATTGGAGATCTACAGGATACTAGCAAATAATCCAACATATGGGTCTTAGGAGTCCCTAAAGGTGTGTATAGAGAGAAAGGATTAGAAGGCCTTTTCAATGAAATAGTAATAGAAAACATCCATAATTTAGAGAAAGAAAGGGAAATCCAAGTACAGGAAGCACATAGAACTCCTAATAGTCATGACCAGAAAATATCTCCACCACGACACATTGTAGTCAGGCTCTTCACAGTAAAACATAAAGAAAATATTCTAAAATGAGCACAAGAGAAATGCCAGATTGCTTTCAGAGGAATTCCAGTTAATTTCAGTGGACTTCTCATCAGAAACCCTCATGCTAGGAGAGAATGGCAAGATATATTCCAAGTCTTAAGATAAAAAAAAAACCGTCAACCCAGAATAATATATCCTGCAAAGCTCTCATTTTTGAATGAAGGTAAAATAAAGACCTTTCCTAAAAAACAGAAATTAAAAGAATTTGTCACCACCCATCCATACAAAGATGCTTAAGGCTGTGCTACGCACAGAAACACAGAAAAGGGTCATCACTACAAAAGAAGATGAAGGCAGAAAATCCCTGTAAAATTACAAAGGAAATTCAAAGTAAAAAAATAGGAATATTTATGGGAAAATGGCAGGGCCAAGTCATTATTTATCAATAGTCACCTTGAATGTAAATGGCCTCAACTCTCCAGTTAAAAGACACGGACTGGCTGAATGGATTAAAAAAGAAAACCCATCTATTTGCAGCCTACAAGGAACACATCTCACCAACTAAAATACTCACAGACTGAAAGTGAAAGGATAGAAAAAGATACTCCATGCTAACCGAAACCAAATTAAGCTGCTGTAGCCATCATAATATCAGACAAAATAAACTTTAACACACAAAAACTGTTAAAAGAGACAAAGAAGGGCACTATGTAATGATTAAGGGATCAGTTCAACAGGAAGATGTGCCTATTATAAATGTATACACACACAATTAAAGGGCATCTGGCTGTTTAAAAAATGTTAATGGATCTAAAGGGAGACATAGACTCAAGTACAACAGTAATGAGGGAGGCAGTGCTGTGTAGTGGATGAGGACACCACCTGCAGTGCTGGCATTCCATTTGGGCACTGGTTCAAGTCCTGGCTGCTCCACTTCTGATCCATCTCTCTGCTACATCCTGAAAAAACTGTAGAACATGACTCAAGTCCTTGGGCCCCTGCACCAAGCTCCTGGCTCCTGGATACAGGACAGCACAACTCTGGCCATTGTGGCCATCTGGGGAGTGAACCAGTGGATTGAAGACCTCTCTCTCTCTGTCTCTGCTTTTCTGTAACTCTGCCTTTCAAATAAATCAACAAAATATTTAAAAAACAAGAAAAAATAGTAATGGAGGACTTCAATACCTCACTTTCAGCAATGGACAGATCAACCAGACAGAAAATCAGCAAAGAAAAAACAGAGTTAATCGACACTATAGACCAAATGGACTTAACAGATACCTTACAGAGCTTTCTAACCTATAGCCACAGAATACACATTCTCCTCACCAGTGCATGGAATTTTCTCTAGGATTGACCACATGCTAGGCCATAAAGCAATTCTCAGCAAATTAAAAAAAAAATGGAATCATACCATGCATCTTCTTTGACTATAATGGAATCAATTTGGCAACCAACAACTCAGGAATCTCCACAACATATGCAAACACTTGGAGACTGAATGACATGCTCCTGAACAAACACTGGGTCACTGAAGAAATCAAAAGAGAAATAAAAAAAATTTCTGGAAACAAATGAAGATGACAATATAACATATCAAAACGTTTGGGATACAGCAAAAGCAGTATCCCAAAAAGTTAAAAGGAAAGTTTATAGCAATGGGTGCCCACATCAAGAAACTGGAAAGGCACCAAATAAATGAGCTATCAAAGCATCTCAAGGACCTAGGGAAACAACAGCAAACCCAATGCAAAACTAGTAGAAGAAAAGAAATAATTCAAATTAGAGAAGAAATCCACAAAATTAAATAAAAAATACAAAAGATCAGCAAAATGAAGAGCTGGTGTTTTTTTTTTAAATATAAAAAGAATTGACACACCATTGGCTCAAATTAAAAAAAAAGGGAGAGGACCCAAATTAATAAAATTAGAGATGAAGAAGGAAATGTAACAAGAGACACCACAGTAATAGAATCCTCAGAAATTACTGCAAAGAGCTGCCTGCTAACAAATTGAGAAATACAGAAGAAATGGATAGATTCCTGGCTACATATGACCTACTAAAATGAGCCAGGAAGACACAGAAGAGCTAAAAATCCCAATAACCAAGACAGAAATCAAATCAAAACAGTAATAAAGACCCTCCCAACAAATAAAAGCCCAGGACCAGATGGCTTCACTGCTGAATTCTACCAGACATTTAAAGAACTGTCTCCAATTCTTCTCAAGCTATTCAAAACAATTCAAGTGAAAGGAATCCTCTCACATTCTTTCTATGAAGCTAGCATAATACACCATTGGAACAGAACAGAAATGCCAGAAATCAATCTAAGCATCTACAACCAACTTATCTTTGACAAGGGAGCTAAAATTAATCCCTGGAGCCAGGACAGGGTCGTGAACAAATGGTGCTGGGAAAACTGGATCTCCACATGCAAAAGCATGAAGCAGGACCCTTACCTTACACCTTTCATTAAAACCACTCAAAATGGGGGCCAGCACGGTGGCACACTAAGTTAATCTGCATGTGATGCCAGCATCCCATATGAGCACCGGGTTCTAGTCCCGGTGGCTCCTCTTCCACTCCAGCTCTCTGCTGTGGCCTGGGAAGGCAGTGGAGGATGGCCCAAGTGCTTGGGCACCTGTACCCACATGAGAGACCAGGAGGAAGCTCTTGGCTCCTGGCTTTGGATCGGCGTAGCTCCAGCCGTCTCAGCCATTTGGGGAATGAACCAATGGAAGGAAGACTTTTCTCTCTGTCACTCTCTCTCACTGTCTGTAACTCTACCTATCAAATTAATAAATAAAAATCTTTTAAAAAAATCCACTCAAAATGCACTAAAGACCTAAATCTATGACTCGATACCATCAACTTATTAGAGAACATTGGGGAAAACTCTGCAAGACATTGGTATAGGCAAAGAGTTCTTGGAAAAGACCACAGCGGCACAGGCAATCAATGACAACATTGACAAATGGGATTACATCAAATTGAGAAGCCTCTGCACTTCAAAATAAACAATCAGCAAAGTGAAGAGGTAACCGACAGAATAGGAGAATATATTTGCAAACTATACAACTGATAAAGGACTAATAACCAGAATATATAAAGGGATCAACAAACGCAACAACAACAAAACCACCTAGTTAAGAAATGGGCAAAGGACTTAAACAGACATTTTTCAAAAGAGGAAATACAAATGGCCAACAGGCACATAAAAAATGCTTTCAGAGAAATGCAGATCAAAACCACAATGAGGTTTCACCTCACCCCATTGGAATGGCTTTCATACAGAAACCAACAAACAACAAATGCTGGTGAGGATGTGAGGAAAAATGTACCCTGATCCACTGTTGGTGGGAATGTAAACTAGTAAAGCCGCTATGGAAGACAGTATGGTATTACCTCAGAAATCTGAATACAGAGCTACCATATGACCCAGCCATATGAATCAGCATATGAGAGTGCTATCTGTACCCCCATGTTTATTGCAGCTCAGTTTACAATAGCAAAGACATGGAATCAACCCAAATGCCCATCAACTGAAGACTAAATAAATTATGGGATATGTACAAAAAGGAATACTACACAGCAGTGAAAAAAGCCAGTCATTGGCTGGCGCCGCTGCTCAAAAGGCTAATCCTCCACCTGTGGCACCAGCACCCTGGGTTCTAGTCCTGGTCGGGGTGCTGGATCCTGTCCCGGTCGCTCCTCTTCCTGTCCAGCTCTCTGCTGTGGCCAGGGAGTGCAGTGGAGGATGGCCCAAGTCCTTGGGCTCTATACCCGCATGGGAGACCAGGCCACAGTGCATCGGCCACAGCGGCCATTGGAGGGTGAACTAACGGAAAAAAAGGAAGACCTTTCTCTCTCTCTCTCTCTCTCTCTCTCACTGTCCACTCTGCCTGTCAAAAAAAAAAAAAAGCCAATATTTGCAACAAAATCGATGAAAATGAAAACATCATACTTAGTGAAATAAGCCAGACCCAAAGGGACAGATACTATATGTTTTCCCTGACCTGTGATAACCAATAGAGCACCTAAAAGGCAACCTGTGGAAGTGAAATTGATACTTTGAGAAGCAATGACTCTGAATGGCCCTTGTCTTGACTGTTGAGGAACAATTTTTTTTGTTTATTTTTCTCTTATACTAATTGTTGAACTCTTAACATAGAGTTGATCTTACGTGTATAAAGTTAATTGAAAATAGATCTCAGTAAAAATAAGAGAATAATAGAGGGAGGAGGACTAGACTGTTGAGGAAGTTTTTTTTTTTTTTGGTTTTCCTTTTTCTTTTTCTTTCTCATACAAAGTGTTGAACTCTACCTAGTAGAGTTAATCTTCTGTATAAAGTTAATTGAAAATAGGTCTTAGTAAAAAATAAGACTAGGAATAGGAGAGGGAGGATGAAGACGGGTGGGAGGTTGGGTATGGTGGGAAGAATTCCTATGTTCCTAAAGTTGTATTTATGAAATAAAAAATGCAAAAAAATCTTTAAAAAATTCCAAGTACTTTTTTGACAGTCTCCTCTCTCTAGCCCAGAAAATATATGTTTTAGCTTGACAGCGAAGTATTGTAGAGCAGAAATGATCGGGGTAGCTTGATGTTCAGCACTTTGGTGCATGAGAAAGAAACACTGCCACGTTTATGCAAAATGAACCCTTAGAATGAGCGATTTGGTCGTGGAAAAAGCCAAACATACATGGCAGGGTTGTTGGTTGGTTGTAGGGAAAAAATCCTCTTGTAGCCATTTTATTTTTTTATTTGGGCCTTTTAAAAAGAACCTTAACCAAAAAATTAGCTGGGAATTGAGTGTTAAAATGAGTGAGGGGTTTCACAGACCCAAAGTTAGGAATGCAGCTGGAGTGCCAGGAGGAAGTTCAACCCAGCAACTGACAGCTGACAGACTCCAGGAAGTGCTCTCGGCCCATCTCTGCTTCTCCTTTCTGTATTGGCTGTTTTCTTCCTCTCTGAATTCTGCCCTACTCTGGCCTCCAGCATGGGGTCACGGTTGCAGGCCATGTGAAGAGATAAACTTTATCCTTGGAATTAATTTTGGAATTCCTGAGCGAGAGCACAACTGACCCAGTTCAGTCCCTGGCAGAGAACATGATCGACAAAGGCCTTGGAACAGATTGATCTGCTGAGAAATTGGCAGACAGGCAACCGCTGCTGTGGTTGCACTTGTGACAGGATATTTAAATGTGATGTTGAAATGTTCAGTATTGTGACCTGCCCTGAATTTCATCAGGGCCAAAGGAAGAACTAAGGGTACAAAACTTACCATAGACAACAAAAATAAATTTGCTCCATAATTACTTCCTTGAGTTGTACTTGTTCAATATTAAAGTGATGCTTTGGCTAAGGGATTGGAAACTGTGCAACGTCCATGAGTTTAGCAGATATGCCAGAAATAGACAGGTATTGGAAGTGCAATTTGGATAGAGTTTTCAGTTAAATGCAATTCAAAAAGTTATAATATGTTGAAAAGAAAGCTAGCATTGCCATATTACAAGCAAACAAAATTGTTGAATCTCAAGGAATCTTGAAGATGAAAAATTATGTGAAAATACGAGGTTAAAAATTTATCAGCACTGTGTGGCATACTGGGTAAAGCTTCTGCCTACAGTGTTGGCATTCCATATGAGCGCCAGTTTCAGTCCTGGCTGTTCCACTTCTGATCCAGGTCTCTGCTATGGCCTGGAAAAGCAGGAAGATGGCCCAAGTCCTTGGGCCCCTGTACCCACGTGGGAGACCCAGATGAAGCTCCTAGCTCCTGGCTTCAGATCTGCCCAGCTCCAGACATTGCAGCCATCTGGGGACTGTACCAGTGGATGGAAGACCTCTTTCTCTCTGTCTCTGCCTCTTTGTAACTCTGCCTTTCAAATAAATAAATAAATCTTTTTTGACAGATAGAGTTAGATAGTCAGAGAGACAGAGAGACAGAGAGACGGAGAGAAAGGTCTTCCTTTTCCATTTGTTCACCCCTGAAATGGCCGCTATGGCTGGAGCTACGCCGATCCGAAGCCAGGAGCCAGGTGCTTCCTCCTGGTCTCCCATGTTGGTGCAGGGCCCAAGCACGTGGGCCATCCTCCACTGCCATCCTGGGCCACAGCAGAGAGCTGGACTGGAAGAGGAGCAACTGGGACTAGAACCCAACGCCCATATGGGATGCCGGCACTGCAGGCGGAGGATTAACCAAGTGAGCCATAGCGCCGGCCCCAAAATCTTTAAAAAATACATCATACAAATTTTATGAAATCATATATAGATTAGGAAGATCACCCCCAAAATACCATTTTTGATGATTTCTGAGTCTTATGGTCACAATTAATTTTTGTTTATGTTACATTATTTTTAGAGCTATAATCAATGGAAAAATTTGATCTTATAATTTAAAACTACTACTTTTATAAACAAAAGAATACTCCTGCAGTTTGTATATCACCATACTCATGGAAACATTCTTTACAGTTCTTTGTTTAGAAGGAAGACAGGCACTAGCACGCTTTTTCTGTCTCACCATGGGATGCTGTCTATCAGGTTCTGATGCAGGAGGAAGGCTCACTGGAGGCTGGTATTGTCTTTCTGGACTTCCCATCCTCTAGAACCATGAACTAAATAGCCCTCTACTCTTTATAAATAACTCATCCTGTGGTATTCAGTTATAACAACAGAAAACAGAACCAGGCAATAGACAATGCTATGCTATATTTTATAAATATATTCCTTCTCCCCACATCTGGCCAACATTCATTTATTTGCTTAAACAACTTGTAACTTTAAACCTGATAGATGTGTGGACAAAAATATCCCCAGAATGCCAACAGAAATCACATAGAAACTGAACATTTCCTTTAATACTGTCTTCTGAAAAGAGAGATCTTGAAATAATTAAAGTTAAACAATGGCCATTTAATATTATCAATGTTTAATGCATTCAGTGGGAGATTCTAGGCCAAAGGGAAAAAAAATTATTGTCTGACATATACCTGAGGATGTTTCCTCCAAAAATCAAGCAAATATAAAGAAAAAAACCCATTTTCAATCATTTTCTTGGTACTTTCAGTAATTTCCAAAGTTCTTGAAGGAATCATTGGTTTAAATGACATATGTGGCTTCCATTAAATTAAGGCATGTCTTAGATCAGCCCTGTGTTAAGTGAAATTACCTTATGTGACTTCTTTTCGGTTGAAGTGTTTCTTAGTTATGTTTCAAGATATTCTCATCCAGCTTCATAGCTTTCATTCTAAACATTCATCAAGGAAGAACATTCCGGACATTCAACTGTGCATAGATTATAAGGGAAACATTGAAGCAGGACAAGCAGGGAGCTTTATGCAAGGTGGATGGAAACTCTGTGCCCATGCGTCTGTGTTTTTGCTTGATCCTCCAACAACGAAGGCTGGCAGAGAGCGTGTCCGGACTGAATAGGGTGCTTCCGCGCACTGGCACGAGTGTGTGCTGAGTGTGAGCTGTTCTATGACTGAGACTACCAGTGCTCAACGTGTAGGACCTGTGAAAGTCCCATTCCAGGAAAACGTCTTTAAGGTTGTGAATAATAAGAGGCTTCACTCTTGAACCACTAAATATCTCTTTATAATAATTGGCAGTGTTTAGTGCATATTCCAGATTATCTTGCTGAGTTCTGAGAATTCTCCCAGGAAGTTTCATTTCAAAATCAAATTTGGTTGCAAAATCCAGGGTTTCCTCAAATCAAAATTTGTGCAATCACAAGTATTTCCCGTTACTTCACGGAATGCAGCTCTGCAGTCAAGCTGCTGGCTGCACACAAGACAGCAGGGGTGTGGCTATTTTTCGCAAAGGCTCTTTTTAAAAATAGGGTACTTTTATGAACAACAATGGTAATTAAATCAAAATCTGTTAATGCACTACAAAGAATAGAAGCTCAACCAGCCATAAACTTATTCCATCTAACATTGGTGTCATCCTCTATGCCATCTAAACATAAAACAAGTTATTACAGGAGTTTCACAAAGATTTCAAAAGCATCATGCCTACCACTACATTGGGAATGGCAAGTTTTCTTCAGCTCATTGGCCTCCTTCTTCATTGTTCTGGAAGAGGTCAGAAGTTATCTTATGGAGTTCTAAAAGCCATTGTGATTGACAGGAGGAAGAATAAACATCTTTAATTGCTCCCAAAGCAATAGAAACTCCCACAACAAACAACTGATTTTGACAAATATGTGTTTAAGGCAAATAACAGCAGAATATGTAGACACTTGGGGTTACTACTTTTATAGTTGCCATGACTTTGATTTTGGAGGCAAGTCCGCTAGGCAATCTAAGCCAGACCACACCAGGCTTCTTCTTCATTCCCCATTTTTAGGTTATTACAGCATGAAATTTCACTGTCAAAATTTGTGCATCAGCTTCAGAAGGCAGAAATCCCACATTTCTCTTTCAGGGCTGGAGATTCATCAGTGAAGATCACCAGTGCTGGTGACTGCTCCACACCCCGCCCCCCGCCCCGTGCCGCTATGCTCACCCTGTTATCAGTGATGGGACAAAAAAAGTGAGTCCCTCCTTTCCTGATGTCCCCCAGTAGAACTCCTGCAGATCCCCAGCACCTGTCTGCACTGTTTACAAACAGCGATGTGTTGACAACTGTTGTCTCCAAGAACTTTCTCAAAACTTCCTCACCTGAATGCACCCTGCACTCCAGGAGTGCTTGAACATTATCAGGAGAAAAGAGATCTTTGGGGATTGTTTATTCAGATTTGTGTTGTATAAGAACAAAACTTAGAATATCACTTTGAGGCAATCCTTGCTTTCATGCTTTTTTGAAGTTCAAGGGTAAGATGTCTTCATCTTGTTCTCTGTTTTCTTCCTCTGCATTGGAGTTCTGAGCATAGCTGTGATTTATACATTGGTTCCTGTGCAGAAATCTCATTCTTTTTTTCCTGCTTGTGTTCTGATTTCATTATCACTTGATTGCATGTAGTTTATTTATTTTCAGTATTCACCATGTAGATTGTACAGATGACTGGAAAAATCAACTGTTGCTGGTGCAGAATCATCTTAAAAACTCTCCTGTGAGTACTAGTTCTTGGAATTACAGTTCTCAGTGTTTGACAATAATGTTTACTTAGCTGATCAGATATTAATTATGAGCCAGTTTTCCTCCATTTCTTCATCAAGCTTCTATTTAGATCTGGCAGAAACCTAAAGACGTCCAATTCTGGCCTCATTATCTTCCATGTGCAATTGGAGGATGTGTAAAAGTTTGATATGGTAATCCGCCAGCCAGCCAGCAAGACCTCCCTTTCCCCAAATCCAGAATACTCTGTCTGTTGGCAGTGGGGAAAGAAAGCAAACTAGGTATCCAACTTGACTACTGTTTTAATTTTCCTTCTTTGAAACTTTTTTGTCAGGTTTAGCATAAGACTCAGGCTGGCGTCAAAACACACAGAAAAGTATTTTCTCTTTTGCTAGGATATGTTTCTGAAAGTGTTGTGTACTATTATCTTTTCTTTCTTCTTTTTTTGCTTTCTGTTTTTTTTTTTTACTTTATTTTTTCATGTTTTTTTTTTTTTAATGATTATTTATTTATTTATTGGAGAGGTAGAGTTACAGACAGTGAGAGGAAGAGACAAGAGAGAAAGGTCTTCCTTCCGTTGGTTCACTCCCCAAATGGCCGCAATGGCTGGAGCTGTGCCGATCCAAAGCCAGGAGCCAGGAGCTTCTTCCGGGTCTCCCACGTGGGTGCAGGAGCTCAGGGACTTGGGCCATCTTCTACTGCTTTCCCAGGCCATAGCAAAGAGCTGGATTGGAAGAGGAGCAGCCGGGACTAGAACCGGCACCCATATGGGATGCTGGAGCCACAGGTGGAGGATTAACCTACTGCGCCATGGTGCTGGCCCTTTTATTTTTTCATGTTAATATAAATTTAATACAAAGAGAACAGATTCAATGTAGTTCATAGACAAAGTGTTAAGAATATATGATACTCCCTCCATCCCTCCCTCTTTCTTTCCTCCTTCTTTAGTTTCTCTCTCTCTCTTTTTTTTTTTTTTTTGACAGGCAGAGTGGACAGTGAGAGAGACAGAGAGAAAGATCTTCCTTTGCCGTTGGTTCACCCTCCAATGGCCACCGCGGACGGCATACCACGCTGATCTGAAGGCAGGAGCCAGGTGCTTTTCCTGGTCTCCCATGGGGTGCAGGACCCAAGCACCTGGGCCATCCTCCACTGCACTCCCTGGCCACAGCAGAGAGCTGGCCTGGAAGAGGGGCAACTGGACAGAACCCGGCGCCCCGACCGGGACTAGAACCCGGTGTGCCAGCGCTGCAAGGCGGAGGATTAGCCTTTTGAGCCACGGCACCGGCTCTTCTTTAGTTTCTAAGATAACATGTTTAATTTTACATTGTGGTGAAAGGCTAAATGTTCCACTAAATAAGGATTTCAATAATAAGAAGACCCTAGTTCAGTGGGAATATAAGCAAGGGCTATAAACAACAATCAAATGAAAAGATGACAATTTCACTCATATACAGAAAGACAAGTATTGCATGTTCTTCCTTATATGTGGTAGCTGAAATTTAAAAAGGAAAAAAATTAAAACAAAACAAAGAAAGAAATGCCTATTTGTGTCAGTATTGCTGCAAGTAGCTTTGTCGAACCTTGTTGTATATTTTTATATAACCGTTAGTTTTGAATAATGTACTACTATAATTTTAATGATTTGTGACTATTCTTTCTTGCTTAATTGTTTAACAGAGTTCACCAATGAATCTGATCCCAAAATTCTACTTGAAGGGAGATTTTGATAACAAATTCAATTTTAGAAATGGAAACAGGACTTGTCAAATTTTAATTTCATCTTGTGTCAGTTTTGGGAAATTGTCTCATTCAGAAACTGTGTCCTTTTCTAAATTGTTGAAATCATTAGTATAAAAGTTGTACAAATTATCTGTGGATTCTGTAATATATTCACATATTTATTCCTCGTGTTGACATTTTCTTCTATTTATTTCTAGATCAGTCTATCTAGGGTTTATCAACTTTGTTATCTATAAAAATATTTTATGTGTGTTAATTTTCTCTATCATTCGTTTTCTATTTCACTGATTTATCTTTTTTTAGAAAGCTTTTATATAATAAATATAAATTTCATAGGTACAACTTTTGGAATATAGCAGTTTTTCCCTCATACTTGCCCTCCCACCCACAAACTGTCTCACTCCCTACTCTCTCTCCCATCCCATTCTTTATTAAGATTTATTTTTAATTATCTTTATATACAGATCTCTTCTTATCTTTATTACTTTCTTTCTACTTTGGGCTTACTTTGCTCTTCTTTCTCTAGATTTACTGTGAAAGCTAAGGTTATTGATTGTATATCTTTCTCCTACTTTATAGTAAATTAACATTTAAGACCTGTAAATTCTCTCTAGGCATTACTTTAGTTTTTTACCCCACAAGTTTTGATGTGGTATATTTTCATTATCACTAATATTGAAGTATTTGCTTCAAATTTGTGATTTGCTTCATAAATTATTAAAAGCATCCTTTTTAGTTTCCAAATATGTGGATTTTATTCCCCCTATATATCTTGATGTTCTTGGTTTCTAATTCAAATCCATTGAGGTTACAAAGCAGTGTACATTATTTTAGACCTTTTAAATGTATTAAGCCTTGTTTTATGGCCCAGTGTGGTTATCTTGGTAAACATTATATATGCACTTAAAAAGAATGTTTATTCTGGCATTTGTGGGTGTAGTGCTCTATAAACTCCAGTTAGGTAAAGATCAGAAGATGAGTATTATTCAGATCTTTTATCTGTTGGTTCTATCAGTGGCTGAGAGTTGTGTTAAAATCCCAGCTATCATTATGGGTTTGCCTATTTCTCCCTTTAGCTACTTCTGCATCTCATGTAGTTTGAACCTGTTTTATTGGGCACAAGTACAAGTATGATTCTTGTGTCTTTTTGCGAAGTTTTGTTTATTGTTACACAATGTCTATCTCTGATAATGTTCTTACTCTTGGCATCCATCATATGCGATGTGTATGTAGTCACTCTTGTCTTCTGAGGCTGTTTGCCTAACATGTCTTTTACTGCCATTTACTGTCAACATGTACATATTTTTATATCTGAAGTTCATCTCTGTGGAGAGACTATATTTGGTATTGTTCTTTGATTTGCATTAACTTTTTTCATTGAGAAATCAATATTTATTAATTTTTTCAGTACCTCCGTGTAGTAATTACCTGGTGTTTTTGGTTAAGTGGATCTTCCCCTGCTGTACCACAGTAACATATTTTATTCATGTATTTATTCACCACATATGTATTGATAATCTACTATGTTTTAGGTATCAGATGCATAAAAGCGAGTAGGATACAGTCTGTCTTCACTTAGCTCAGAGTTTAGTGCTACACTCTGCATCACAGTAAGTACTAGCCATGTGTGACTATTTAAAATCTAATTTAACTAAAATAAAAATGAAATTAAGAATTCCCATAGACACGTAACCATATTTCAAGGGCTCAATAAATAGCCATATGTAGCTATTCATTACTGCTATGAACAGCACATATGTGGAACATTTCTATCATCCAGAAAGTTCTCACAGACCAAGTTAGTGTAGGAGAAGAAATAGGAACATTTATTACTAAATATATTATGAATATAATTATTTTGAATATAATAAATAGTATAAATATAATAAAATAGAGAAATATTCAAATGTGTTACTAAACCGGATTATAATAAATAAAATTATAAAATATTTTACAATAATGAATAAAACAGTTTGTTACAAAATATGGTACATAAACAAAAGTAATATTACCTAACTGATATTAAAAGATCCAAAGGGGAGGTGATATTTAAGCTAAATTTTTCATGATTAGAAAGAGTTGGTCAGAAATCCTAGGGTGTACATGAACAACATAGGAAGACTTAGAACTGTTTAGGAAACTGCAATCAATCTCCTGATTCTAGTACACCTATTTTAGGCATCTGGATGAATGACAGTATCATTCACTGATTTGAGACCACAAATGCAACACATTTAACAGGAAAGTAATGAGTTTGGTTAGGTTCATACTCAATCTGCAATGCCCTACAGACACTTGAGGAAGCTAGATGTATTGTTCTTGAGCTGAAAGAAGGGATATTTGGGCTGGTAATACAGATTTGATGGAATAATATACTTCAGGTCATTGTTCAGTGTTAGCCTGTTTAAGATGCCCTAGAGAAAGCAGAATGAGAAACAAAGGAACTAGTATTTCTTGATTATTTTACACAAGGTTACTTCAGTGAGTTCACAGAAAATGGGATTTAAAGGTGAGTTTACTTTGGTGCCCAAAATTTTTGAAATCTGTCCATAGTCTTTTCATTATATGCATTTTCATGAACTGTTTAAACATGTCTCATATGCATGCCTTTCAAATACTTTTGGCACCAACATTAACTTTTCTTTTAGTTCTGTTTTCCATGAAGTACCCTTGTAAATGTGAGACATTCTTTTAGGCAGTTTACATATACTTGGCAAGAAGTACAGTTAAAATTGTACTTTGCTATCAAAGAGAATGGGATTTCAGTCCTTGTTCAACCACTTTACTGACTACATGACCTTGAAAAAGCTATTTAATTCTCTAAAAAATAAGTTTTCTCGTCTTTCATATGGGATAATAATGAGATCCATCTCATAGGGTTCTATGAGAATGAAATAAAAAAATTGGAGCCCTAAGCATATGGTTACGTTCTAAATAAATATAACCTTACTCTCCTCCTCTTCTTTTTCTTCTCCTTTTTCTTGTTAGTGCCACCTTATTTAGTCTTTGTAATAACCTTAGGAAGTAGCTTTATTGTCTTCCTATAACCGAAAGCATGATCTTGTCTAAGACTACAAGCTGACAAATAGGAAGTATCACTATGTTCCTAAATCTGTGTACATGAAATACATGAAATTTGTATACCTTAAATAAAATTTAAAAATAGATAATCCAGAGTCAGAATCCAGGTGTTCTGATCATCTTTCCAGGGCTGTTTTCATAAAACTGCTCTTCAGTAGTTGCCTACAGGAATTTGAAACATATATTTAGTTACAGCCAGAAGAGTATATTTATTTTTCGTTGCTGATGTTAATTAAAGGAAAACCAAGCAACTTCAGACATGACCCCAAAGCCACTGCATAACCAAATTTCAATGCGCATCATGAGAGTTAGTGATATGGAAGTAATATCTGTCAACAGACTTGATTACCCACTGCCTTTAGACCACTGAAAACAATAAATCTCAGATGTCAGAATACCAACCAGGAACTACAAAGATGTTCTCCCCCTTTTAGTTTTGGACAGCTAACCTATATTTACTTTTAAATATCTTTGCTAAAACAGATCTTCATATATAAATATAGCAATAGTAACTTGTGCTACCCACCAATTTCAAAGGCTAATTGGTAAATGATTAAAAGACTTTCATATCTCCCTAAAGAGTTACAGGAACGTAATGATTTATTGGCATCCAGCTGCTGCCTTCTTTTTCCTTTCAGGTCTTGACAGTTCTCGTCACAACTCTCTTCGCTGATAATTTAGTAGAAGTAGTAAGAAGATCTTAGCTTTAAAAATTACACAGCTCTCTTATTTAAAACTGCAGGCTGTTTTTCAAATGTAATTTTACTTAAACTTTACTTAGACTTTTATTGGCACCTTATTGTATATCAGATATTATTCAGAAGTGAGGACCCAAAAGTAAAAAGGCACAGTCGCATTATTAAATAAGTCCATGGTCTAAGCATATAGTCTACAGAGAAGTAATTGCAGTAGGTTGTGTAGTAAAGGGATGTCACAGCTGCATACAAAGGATATTCTAGACAGTCTTCTAAGAGGTTAAACTTGAGTGTGACATTAGCAGTATGTAAAATTCTAAAAGTCATCTTGTAGAACATTTATAATTTATGCATTTCAATATATGTAAATTTCACCTTGAACAGAGATATTGAACTCTAGTTAATAGGCTTACATTTCCTAGGGTTATATACGGTTTGGTGATTCCCATATGTTTGTGTAGTCTAGACAACAATATATATATATATATATATATATATGATAATGAGAGACTGAGAGGTCTCTTGTGTGTGGTGGGAAATGCATATGAAATGGATAAAATGGCAATTGACCAGGTGGTATCTGATTGCAAGGGGAAATGTGAGTTAAAACTCATGATTTTTAATAGATTATGGAACTTACTCTGATTTTAAACCTTTAAGATTTTTCCCCACAAAACCAGAAAGAAAAAAATCATTTCCACTATAACAAGAGAACTATGGATAAATTATAAATTTATAACATTTTGAAAATCCACCAGATACCTAAGTGGCAACATGACTAAGAAGTCTGGAATTTAAAGGAAGATTAACCTTTATGAGGAGGAAAGCATGGTTGTTCCTGAGTCTAAGCATGAGAGGAAGAGAATTACACACCACACACACACAGGACACAGAGAGAGATGAGACATGAAAGGAAGAGAATTACATGCCATATACACAAGACACGAGGAGAGATGAGACATGAGAGGAAGAGAATTACACGCCATACACACGGGACACGGAGAGAAGGAGACATGAGAGGAAGAGAATTCCATGCCACACACACAGCTCGTGGAGAGAGATGAGACATGAGGAAGAGAATTATATGCCGTACACAGGACAAGGAGAGAGGATAAGACAGACAAAATATTTGAAGAACTAGCAAAAATAATGAAAAACTTCTAAATACATACCCAGGAGGTACAAAGAATCTCATACAGGATAAACATGAAAGAACAAAGTCCACTTAGACAAATAATATTCAAACTGCTAGAAACCAAAGAAGGAGAGAATCTTGAGCACAGTCCAAATAAGAATTCTAGTAGATGCGGCCCAAAAGACAATGAGTAACAAGTTTAAATAAGAGTTAAAGCATTAATAGGAGGAAAAAATCTATCAACCCAGAATTGTGTATATATATTTATATATATATTTATTTATTTATTTATTTATTTATTTGAAAGTCGGTGTTACACAGGGGCGGCGGCGGGGAGAGAAAGAGAGAGGTCATCCATCCGATGGTTCACTCCCCAATTGCCGCATTGGCTGAAGCTGCACGAAATCAAAATCAGGAGCCAGGAGCTTCTTCCAGGTCTCCCATGTGGGTGCTGGGGCCCAAGGACTTGGACCATATTCTACTACTTTCCCAGGCCATAGCACAGAGCTGGATCGAAGTGAAGCAGCCGGGTCTCGAACCTGTGCCCATATGGGATACTGGTGCTTCAGGCCAAGCCATTAACCCGCTGTGCCACAATGCTGGCCACCAGAATTCTACATATATATATTTTAAAAGATTTATTTATTAATTTGAAAGTCAGAGTTACACAGAGGGAAGGAAAGGCAGAGAGAGAGAGAGAGAGAGAGAGGTCTTCCATCCATTGGTTCACTCCTCAGATGGCCACAACGGTCAGAACTGAGCCAATCCAAAGCCAGGAACCTCTTCCGGGTCTCCCACACGGGTGCAGGGCCCAAGGACTTGGGCCATTTTGTACTGCTTTCCCAGGCCATAGCAGAGAGCTGGATTGGAAGAGGATCAGTTGGGACTCAAACTGGTGTCCATATGGGATGCCAGCACTTCAGGCAAGGGTGTTAACCCGCTGAAAATTTAAAAATTTAATTTTTAAAATTAAGTCAAAAAGTAGTTAGAGCAAAAAAGATAAAAGAATCATTTATTATCCGGTTTGTGCTAGTGAAAAAAAAAGTTAAATAAGTTGTTAGCAGAAGGATCAGCATACTAGAAGTGTAGTGGTACCCAAAGAATTAAAGATCACAGAAATGCTGAAAATGAAAACGTGTGTAAAAACATTTAAAAATGGACAACTGCTCTAAAAGATAATTAAGTGATTATAACAAAAATAGTAAACTTGTGCTCTGGGTCTGTAGAATATTTAAAACTCAAATTTATGAAAATAGTATCCCAAAGGATGCGAAGAAGGACTTGGGAGTATATAGTTGCAAGATCCTTAAACCATGGATGAATTAGTTTGAAGGAAGATTATGAATAATTAAAAATACATATTAGCAAACCTAAGGTAGCCATTAAAAAGTTATGAAATAGATATAAAAATAATAGAGATAGAATGCATCCTCATTCATTTTGTGTTGTTATAACTGACTGCAACAGAGTAATTTATAAAGACCAAGAGCTTATTCCATTCACGGTTCTGGAGGTACAAGATTGAGGTGCTGTATCTCATGAGAGCCTTCTTGCCCTGGGTTCTCTCTGCAGAGTTCTAAGACCGTGCAAGACAGCACACGGTGAGACAGAGCAAGCTAGACAGAGAGAGCTCACTTTTACAACAAAACCACTCCATCAATAATGCATCAGTCCACTAATCTATTGATCCATGAATGGATCACTCTATCTACGAAGGCAGAGTCCATGTGACCCAGTCACCTCTTAATATCCCCACTTGGCCCCGTCTAACACTTCACAATAAGGATTAAATTTCAACATGAGTTTTGGTAGGGAAAATTAAACCACAGCCAAGTGGAATTATGACACTACTCCATTTATGCAAAACCAGAAGTAATTAGAAGAGAAAGGGAGCAAAGACCAGACAGGATAAATAGAAAACAAGTAAGATGGTGGGCTTAAGTTCAACCAAACTGATAATTACATACACATTAAAGTGCAAAGATTGTCAGACTGAGTTTTCAGAATACGAGACCAGGACTTACCCGGCAGGGGCAATACCAAGACCACAGAGGTGGTTTTCCCAGAGCAGGGCTGGTCCACCGCACCTTGAACATGCTGACTCCTGTGATTTCCCCACAGGTGAGAAACCTGACCGTGGCGCTTCTGTAGCTTGTCTGGATAAAAAATGTAAAAGACACAAAACTGACTATATGGTGTCTAAAAAAATCCTCTATTAATACAATGATAAAATATGACAAAAGTGATAAAGGAGGGTATTAAATAATGATAAAGGGGTAAATTCTAAGGAGATATAAAGAAACATAGAAAGCGTAAGTGGGTATATAACAGAGTTTCAAAATATTTGAAGCAGAAACTCCTGGAACTAAACAAGTTAGACAAAAAAAAAAAAAAACACTCAGGATATAGGATACATGAACAACATTATTAGCCAGCTTGGCCTAATCAACATTTATAAAATACTCAACCCAGTAACAATAAAATACACATTTCCAAGTACACATGGGACATTCACCCAGAAAGACCATACTCTGAGCTATAAAGCAAACCTCAGCAAATTTAAATAGAATGAAATAATAAAAAGTATCTTCTCTGATTACAACAGAATTAAACTAGAATTCAATAACAATGTTATCTGGAAAAATTCCCAAGGATTTGGAAACCAAATATCACATTTAAATAATAAGCAGGTACAGGAAAGGTGGAACCAGAAACTGGAAAAAATTCTAAATGGAATGAAAAGGAAAAGCAGTGTGTCAGCACTGGTGAGACCCAGCTGCCCCAGTGCTCTGGAGGAGACGGAAGCACCCGACAACCAGAGACTAATTTCCACCTTCAGTATACCATCAGAAGTACAAGAACGGGCATAAGAAGCATAGGAGCAGGAAACAAGACGCTAAAAAAGAAAAAAATAATAGGGAAAAATCAATGAAGCCAAAGTCAGCTTTCTGAGAACAGCAGGAACAACAGTGAGACACACCAATTAGGATAAAAAGAAAGAAGACTTACATTGCCAGCATCCAAAGTAAAGAGAAGAGATTGTTACAGACCTCATAGACTTGAAAGCATAGTCACAGCAAATTATCAACCAGTTTATACAAATACACTTGCTAAACTTAGATGAAATAGAGAAGTTCCTTTAAAGACACAAACTATTGAGATGGCTTCAGGAACTAGACAACTGCTCCTGCATATATTAAATAAATTGAATTTGTGGTAGAAGTCTTCCACAAAGAAAATTCCAGGCTCAAATGTCAACTTAATACATTCTCCCTTTTAGTATTTTTTTTGATCCACTTAATACTATTGGTTGAACTCTTTAATTAACACACAATTATTCTTAAGTGTTTAAATTTAACTGAAAAGTGATCTCTGTTAAATATAAGAGTGGGAATAAGAGAGGGAGGAGATATACAACTTGGGACATGCTCAATCAGATTTTCCCCAAATGGTAGAGTTAGAAACGTGCCAGGGGATTCCAATTCAATCCCATCAAGGTGGCATGTACCAATGCCATCTCACTAGTCCAAGTGATCAATTTCAGTTCACAATTGATCATAATGATAGGATTAAGAGTCAAAGGGATCACATAAACAAGACTAGTGTCTGCTAATACTAACTGATAGAATTAAAAAGGAGAGAACAATACAACATGGGAAGCGGGATACACAGAAGACTCATAGAATGGCAGATGCCCTAAACAGCACTCTGGCCTCAGAATCAGCTCTTAAGGCATTTGGATCTGGCTGAAGAGCCCATGAGAGTATTATAGGCATGGAAAGCCAAGACACTGTGGCAAAAAAAAACAAAAACAAAAACAAAAAAAAAACCACCTAAATGAAAGATCTCTGTGAGTGAAATCCCAGTGGAAAGAATGGGCCATCAAAGAAGGAGGTACCTTTCTCTGAAGGGAGGAGAGAACTTCCACTTTGACTATGGCCTTGTCTAAATAAGATCAGAGTCGGTGAACTCAAAATGCTTCCATAGCTGGCGCCGCGGCTCACTAGGCTAATCCTCCGCCTAGCGGCGCCGGCACACCGGGTTCTAGTCCCGGTAGGGGCGCCGGATTCTGTCCCGGTTGCCCCTCTTCCAGGCCAGCCCTCTGCTGTGGCCAGGGAGTGCAGTGGAGGATGGCCCAGGTGCTTGGACCCTGCACCCCATGGGAGACCAGGAAAAGCATCTGGCTCCTGGCTCCTGCCATCGGATCAGCGCGGTGCGCCGGCCGCAGCGCGCCGGCCGCGGCGGCCATTGGAGGGTGAACCAACGGCAAAAGGAAGACCTTTCTCTCTGTCTCTCTCTCTCTCTCACTGTCCACTCTGCCTGTCAAAAAAAAAAAAAAAAAATGCTTCCATAGCCTTGGCAACTCATGACAAGAGCCTAGGGGGAGTACTGATGTCATAAACAGGAGTGTCAATTTGTTAAGTCAACAACAGCAGTCACTGTGTACTTACTCCCCATGTAGGATCTCTGTCCTTAATGTGTTGTCCAATGTGAATTAATGCTATAACTAGTACTCAAACAGTAGCTTCACTTTGTGTTTCAGTGTAGGTGTGAACTGTTGAAATCTTTACTTAATATATACTAAATCGATCTTCTGTATATAAAGAAGATTGAAGATGAATCTTGATGTGAATGGAATGGGAGAGGGAGCGGGAGAGGGGAGGGTTGCAGGTGGGAGGGAAGTTATGGGGGGGGAGCCATTGTAATCCACAAACTGTAATTTGGAAATTTATATTTACTAAATAAAAGTTAAATAAATAAATAAATGCTACCAAATTAAGGAACAAATAATACAAATTCTACACAAAGTCTTCAGACAGAAGAGAACACTTCTCTGCCATTTATCAGGATAACTTGACCCTGACAGAAAAATCAGACAAACCATTGTAAGAAAAAAAATACAGATCAATATCCCTAATGAGTATAGCTCCAAAATTTTAAAAAAATAAAATAAAATAAAATAAACTCCTTCACTATGTGATAGCCAAGTAGAGTTTCTCTTAGGAATAGGAAGTTAGTTGATTCAATAAAAAAATGTAATTCAATATTCAGTAATTCAATATTCAGTTTTAGCAGACCAAGGAGGAAAGAGTTTATGATTATATCAATAGAAGAAAAATATACCTGGCAAACTTTAATATACATGTGATGTTTTTAAAAAATGAAAATGCTCAGAAATCAAAAATGTATATAACTGTGCATATACAACAAACCTAAAATTTTTATCCTTAATGGTCAAATATTAAAAACTTTCCTCCTCATACTGAAACAAATGTAAGTTAGCTACCCTTACCATTCCTAATAAGCATCATTGTAGAATTCTTGGCTAGCACAATAGGGAAATAAAATGACATAAAGATTGGGAAGAAATGAAACTATTTCAACTTGCAAAAGACGTATTGTACACACAGACAATTCCATAGAATCCGTAAAGAACTTTATAAAAATGTTAATTTATTAGCAAGATCTCAAGATACAAGGTCATTATTAAAAATCAATTATATTTCTATGCCCCAGCAATGGACAATTGAAAAATGGAATTAAAAACCAGGGTTATTTATAATAAAATAAAGTCATGAAATGTTTATCTATAAATCTAATAAGATATATGGAAATATCTCTGTTGAAAAGTAAGAAACACTGATGATACAGTAAATGAAAAAAAATGCCTGCATCTGCGGGCTTGGGTACATCTGGTTCCAATTCCACCTCTTTCACTCACTTAAATTTGCTATTTCCTTAGTTATGCTACATTCCATTTGCTCATCTGTAAAGTGGACTTGGCAGTAATAATAATTACATAATGAGATAATGTAACACCATGCACTCAATATGTACCTGACGTATAATAAATGCTCGACAAATATTAACTCTTTAGTTTTATTAAAATAAGAGTACCTAGAGAATAGTTTGCTACTTTTGACTAATGTTCCAACAAGGGTTGTTCTGAAATTTAAAAAGAAAAAGACGATGTCATGTTTTTATATATATGTCATGTGGGTCTCTTGTTCAGGAAGCATAACTGACCCGTGGTTCGAGCCGCTGCCCATGGGATGCACCACAGCCTTCATGCTGAAGCCACACTTCCTGCCAGCTACTCCTCCCCAGTGACTGCATGAAAATGCCTGAATTTCCCTGGTAGATGGAAGAGGAAGGAATACAAAGACAAGATGTATGCAAACAGACATACCATGTGAGGCAAGAACACCACGACAGGAGTGGGTTCCCCAGGAAGACCCATCCACCCATTTACATCAGGGTGATGTGACCAGTGACCTTCAGTGGCTGTTGTCACACAGCAAGGTCATCACTATTCATATACATGGTAAGGCCCCCAAATAACAGAGACCAGGCAGCAGCACTCAGCAGCCAGCAGCCCAGAGTGCACTGGGCTGTGACAACCAGGAAGGTCAGAGAGACATGGAAGGGCGCTTGAATTTAAGGAGTTGGAGAGATCGATAACGGAGCATAGCATCCCCAGAGACAAAATAGACACAGGCATCACTCCGTTATCAGACGAGCGGTTTGCAAAGTTTCTCCCGTTCTGTCAGTCTCTTCACTCATTGATTGTTTCCTTCACTGAGCTAAGCTTCTTATTTTGATACAATCCTATTTGTCAATTTTTGCTTTTGTTGACTGTGCTTTTGGGGTCTTAATCTTCAAAAATTCTGTTTATGCACATTTTGATGTGTCTCCCCTGTATTTTCTTCTAGTAGTTTCATAATTTTAGGTCCTACATTTAGAACTTTTATCTATTTTGAGTTCATTTTTGTACAGGGTGAGAGGTGGTGAGTGGGGAGCAGAGGACAGGAATTCAAAGTTTAATCTTCTGCGTATGTTTTCCCAGGGCCACTTATTGAAGAGACTGTCCTTTCTAGACGGTATGTTTTTGGTGCCTTTGTTAAAGAGAACTTGGAAGTCATTATGTTAAGTGAAATAAGCCAGACAAAGAAAGGCAAATAGTACATATTCTCTCTCATATGTGGAAGTTAAGATTATATACAGTCAATCTGAATGGCTGGGAAGGGTAGGGGGAAGGTGGGTGTGAGAGGTTTGATAATGGGTACCAAAATGCAGTTGAGTAAAGGAAATGAGTTTTTGCTGTTCCACAGCATGGTAGAGTGAGCATAGTTCATGACAATGTATTATGTTCTATAGAAAGAACTGGGGATGGCATTGTGGTGGCATTGCAGGTGGCTTAACCCTTCCACCACCTGCAATGCCAGCATTCCATGTGAGTGCAGTTTGAGTCCCAACTGCTCCAGTTCTGATCCACCTCCATGCTAATGTACCACACCCATATGGGAGAACTGGACTGTGTTCCATGCTCCTGGATTCCACCTGGCCCAGCCCTGGCCATTGCAGTCATCTGGGAAGTGAAACAACAGATAGATCTCTCCGACTCTCTCTCTCTCTCTGTAACTCTGACTCTCAAATAAATAATTTAGGGAGAAAGATAAGGGGGGAAGGGGGAGAGAGAGAGAGAAAGAAACGAACAAGAAGAGATGAGCAGGTAGGCTTCAAACACAAATAAAAGACAAGGAACTAGAAAGGCTAACTGTGTGTATGATGAGTTTATGTTGTGAATATGTGGTGGCAGATTGCACGATACCCCAGGAAAATGTACAAGTATTACATATTAATCCAAAATTCTAAAATAGTAACTTAAAAGAATAGGTGAGAACCAAAAATAGTATTGCCCAACATCAACAACAACAAACAGAGGAGCAAACACAGAGGAGCAGGAGGCTGATGTCAGTCATCCCAATAAGAAGTCATGATGCCTTGCTCAGTTCCTGGACCTGAGCCAATTATCAGACCCCAAAGCCACTGATTTTAGAGGACCACACACCATACCACGTCTCTAAGAAGTGCCCTGCAGCATTGTAACAAGTATCTACTATGATATTCTTCTCCAGAAGGACCTGTGGCCATTTACTTGAGTGACTAAGCACTAGGGAAGGGAGGCACCCAGACTGATGCACACAGGTGCTGCACTGACTTTGGTACCTAGAGACCTAAAGCACCATGGACCTCTTGTTAGAGCAGCAGTCATGGTCATGAAACGTCCCAGGGATTATTTCCCTAGTTCCATGTATAATTGGGATGGGTGTATTCAACAGATGGAGTAACTTTCACATCGGTTCTTTGGTCTATGAAATAAGTGCTGGGGCCCGTGCTGTGATGAAGCAGGTTAAGCTGCTTCTGGAGGTGCCAGCATCTCATGTGGGAGCAACAGTTTGGGTCCCAGCTGCTCTGCTTCCAACCCAACTCTTTGCTAATGTACCTGGGAAGGCAGTGAGTGGAAGATGTCCCAAGTGCTTGGGCCCCTGTCACCCATGCGGGAGACCTGGATGGAGTCCTGGGCTCCTGGCTTCAGTCCTAGTTGTTAGAGCCATTTAGGGAGTGAACCAGCAGATACAGACCCCTCTCCCTCTCTCTATCACTCTGACTTTCAAATAAATAATTTTTTTAAAAATCATTGAGTGTTATTATGGTGGGGAAGAACAAATGGGAATACATAAAACCATCCCCCTGCCAAGTTAATCAATACAGACTGGGGGTGCTTTTCACATCTCTTTATAATGGCCAGTTTCCCCCTGTAGGAACTAGAAGGGCCCTGGGAACTGACAACATGTGACTTCAAGTTTAACCGTGTAGTAGTCTTGATGGTAGCTGCTGTGTCAGAGGTGGGACAATGGGTAGAGCTCATTCAGTAGGCCTCAAGTTCATGGTATGTGGTCAATGACTTGGTGAATGTAGCTTTTTCTATCCAGATTAGGAAAGATTGGGAACAGTTAGCATTCATGTGGGAGAGGCCACAATATTCATTTCTTGGTTTGCCTTAGAGCTACTGTGACTCAGGCAACCTCTGAGTCTGAGTGGTCTAGAACCCAGGATCATCAGACTCATCCCTCACATTATGACGTCATGCTTGTCATACATAGGAAGAGCTGACTGCTGTGCTGCAGGCCTTGCTAAGAGAAGATGAACTGAGAACCAGGAACCTGCCTCCCCGTGATGTCTTCCAGGAACCCAGTGATCAGGGTCATGCAGAGATAGCGCCTCCAGTGGACAAGGTAAGTGGCTCCATTTCATTTGCCCTACCTCAAAGACGGAATCACAACACCTGGAAGACTTCTCTGAGTTGTGGAAGGAGCTTATGCTGCAGCTGAATATGTTGTTCCAGCCCCACACCGGCTGACAGGTTGGCTGCCAGCTTTGCGTGGGGCCTGAAGTGTGAAACAGTTCTGTGGCAGGTGCAGGCCCTGATACACGTTCATCATCTATGAAAGGTGAGGAAGAACAGTGCCACCTTATGAAGGTTCCAACTACCCCAACAGGGAGCTCCAGAGCAAGACTGCCTACTAGAGGAGTTCTGATGGAGCTCTAATAGACTGCCTATTAGTGGAGATGAACAGAAATGGCCAGGCCCTGTGCTCATTCATTGGAAAAGTGTGACCTTAGTTCAAGTGCTATGAGTGACTAGAGGCACTGCAGCCATGGCTGTCACCTAAAGGTACCTTGATGACTGATCTGCAGGTTCTTTTGTGAAGGGATCTGAGCAGCTGCCCTACCTATCCTTTGGAAAGAAGTCTCACTCTGCTTTCTGCCAAGATGTGTGTGTGTGTGTATGTGTGTGTGTGTGTATGTGTGTGTGTTCACATACATGGCACTGATTCCCTTAAGCTATTAATGAGGGGACCAACGTGATGACAATGACAGTTCAGAGAAGGAGAGAAAAAACTGTGACATATAGTCAGTGAGTAAGATGCAGGTGGCTGGAAACTGGTGAATGCTCTATGAAGCAGTAAGGTTATGGCCGGCACCGCGGCTCACTAGGCTAATCCTCCGCCTGCTGCACCAGCACCCCAGGTTCTAGTCCCGGTCGAGGCACCGGGTTCTGTCCCGGTTGCTCCTCTTCCAGTCCAGCTCTCTTCTGTGGCCCGGGAGGGCAGTGGATGATGGTCCAAGTGCTTGGGTCCCTGCAGCTGCATGGGAGACCGGGAGGAAGCACCTGGCTCCTGGCTTTGGATTGGTGCAGCACCAGCTGTAGCAGCCATTAGGGGGTGAATCAATGGAAGGAAGACCTTTCTCTCTCTCTCTCACTGTCTAACTCTGCCTGGAAAAAAAAACAATAAGATTATAACCTATAGAATTAACATTTTAAACTGGACATAGGTAAGTTGCAACATAAGGATCACCTACAACATAACAGTAACTTTACAGAGTTTCTCCTTGGTTGACAGTAAATAATCAGACACCACTTCCTTTCCCAAAAATAGTGGTCGTCAACTGGGGACAAATTCGTCTCCTGGAGACTTAATAATGCTTCAAAACTTTCATAGAAAGATAGAATTAAAAGATAAGCTGATTTGCTGCAAAAAACTTTGAAATACAGGCATAGTTTTTCACCGTCCACATTTTTTCATGAATTTCTCAATATCTCTGAAAGGCACGATTTCTTCTTCTTCTTCTTCTTCTTTTGCATCAAAATCAGCTTATCTTTTAATTACATTTTCACGAACTTTTGGACGTTCCTCCATATTGGACAATGTTGAGCAACATCTTTGGTGATTCAACCAAGAGGACGAAGGGTGCTGCTGGTATCTGGGGTTAGAAGCCAAGGATGGTGCTAAATCTACAGCACACAGGACAGCTCCCCAGCAAAGAACACCTGGCCCAGAATGTCAACTGGCCGAGGTTGAAAACAGTAGAGATGACATCGTGTGGTACTGAAAGGGCATTTGGACAACACTTTTAATACCTCTTGACCGCGTTCACTTAACTGAGAAATTGGGATAATGACCGTAGCAACCTCATATGGTTTGGGGGGGAATGAACTGAAAGAGTGGTGATTTACTGTACTTTTATAATGATACCACACACACGTAGGTGCCCTCCCACATGTTCTTCTGATGTGACACTGAGGGGTGGTGGTAAAGCTCACGCCCCATGAACCCGAGTGGGCTTTTGCAGCTGCCTCCATCAACAGAACCCAGAGGAAGTAACCCTTTTTGACTTGCGAGGCTGTGACATGAAAAGCAATACTGCGTCTTCCTGGCTTGCTTTCTCGGGACACCACCTTGGATGTCCCGGACCAAGATGGAGGAAGTCTGGCCACACTGGAGAAACTGTTCAGAGGAGCTACACAGAGGTAGAAAGAGGCCCGAGAGGTTCCTACCAAAGGAGGTCCAGTGTTAGCAGCCCTGCAATGAGACCTGTGAATGAACAAAGCTTTGCCCTGACCCCATACACTGACTGCAACCTCGTGAGAGAGAGAACCCTGGCCAGAGCCGGCCAGAGCCTCCCAACCAAACAGCTCCCAAACTTCCAGCCCCTGACACTGTGGGAGACAAATGGATACTTGTCCTTTGAAGCCCCAGTGTTTGAGAAGATTCATTCCATAGCAGTAGACACTAAAACAATAGTACACACAGTCCTTAGTGAGTACGTTAATTGGTCATTTTGGGTAGTTTTGTTATTTTGCTGTTCAAGTAGTTTTAATAATTTTTTTTAAACTGTGCTTCTGACTGGCGACGTGGCTCAATAGGCTAATCCTCCGCCTGCGGCGCCGGCACACCGGGTTCTAGTCCCAGTTGGGGCGCCGGATTCTTTCCCGGTTGCTCCTCTTCCAGTCCAGCTCTCTGCTGTGGCCCGGGAGGGCAGTGGAGGATGGCCCAAGTGCTTGGGCCCTGCACCCCATGGGAGACCAGGAGGAAGCACCTGGCTCCTGGCTTCGGATCAGCACGCGGTGCAGCGTGCCGGCCTCGGCAGCCATTGGGGGGTGAACCAAAGGAAGGAAGACCTTTCTCTCTGTCTCTCTCTCACTGTCCACTCTGCCTGTCAAAAAAAAAAAAAAAAAGATTAAAGTGTGTTTCTACAAACTAGAGAGCAAACCGCTTGGACCAGAGAACCCTCAGACATGGAGGTGTAGTTTTCTAACCAAACACCAGGAGGAGCCAGCCCCTAATTTTTCACTGTCTCTTGTAAGCAGTGAACTTGACAAAATAGAAAAAGGGCCTCAGAACCAAGATGCTCGCATAAATAAGAGAGAGAGACCACTCCCAAACAGACTATAAAACACAGGAAAGCTTGCTTTGGTGAATGACTCTGCCGCAGGCTGGGTGTGCAGACAAAAGACAAGAAAATCCTATTTTTTTCCTGGTCGTAAATGCAGAACAGGTAATATTTTCTTTAATCCTTGAAGAGAAGAGATCTGCAGGGCTATGATTTCTGAAAGACGCTGAGCCTGTTCTTTGCTTTCGACACGTGACAAAGGCACTGTCTGGGTCTCAGTTACCTTCTGATTGGTGCCAGTTCTCTGAACACTGATTTATAAGATCCCAGAGAGCGTCCGTACCACCATTTTAGCTTTAAACTTTTAAATTTCCATTTCTTTTAGCTCTTTATTTTGTATACACAGGATTAACTGGAGTGTGATGCTGGTGGCAGGAAATCTGGGAAGTGAATCTTCTACAATGAATTAATTGCCCGAAACAAATACATTGCAAGGATCCCCCTTTTCCTGACACATCCAAAGCAGACTTTCCCCATAACCCTTCACAGTATCCTGAGCAGGTTGGCACGCGCCCTTGTGAGGAAAGTCTTCCGTGTCTCTGTGACTGCTGAAGGCTGCTGCTGCCCTAAGCTGGTGCACTGACTTCCAGGGCGCTAATACAGCAGGGGTCCCGAGAATAAAGCAGGTTCGTCTACGTCAAGGGTTTACCATGAGGTCAAGACTTTGTAGCCTGGTGGAGCATAAGTCAAAGGGGGCGGGGAGCTCAGACCATGAGGACAGTTTGAGCTCTGAAGATCTAATGCCCAGAAGGTAACCTTCAACACTGACTTTCCCCCAACCCTAGCTGACCTGCCATCTTGCTGGTCGGCCCCAAGGAGAACTGGTGAAGAAAGTGAGGCTTCAGCTCCTCAGACTGTACCTACTGTGTCCGCCATTAAAACAAAGGCAAGCCCGATACAAAGGTGGCGGGTAAGCCAGGAGAATCATGCTCCTGTCTAACCTGTACCTGTGATCTCATCACGCCGTGTGTTCTTCCATGACCCACCAGGAATCACAAAGACGAGCTTCTGTTGCTTAACCACAGCCCACTGGCGATGGAGCCTCAGAAATCTCCCATCCTTCCCAGCTAGTTCCGGGAACTCCCATGCACACACTCCTGTGCAGCACTCCTGGCTCCCCAAAGTGGCCTTGTGGATCTGAGGTTGAAGCAGTGACAAGCCTGCTACACCCTGGAGAGGATGCCTGCCTGGCTATCACGGATAACAGGCAACTTCCCCCTTTCTAGAACAAGGTAGAGTATTCCCCAGGCCTCCCCTTCACCTGCCCACATTAAAATGTCCTCAGAGTCAGGCCAACCCCATCCACGTCTGTGTATGAAGACTTCCACACAGTTCCCTGAGCTATGCCCTTTTCCTGTAATTTTGTAAACTGAAGCCTTGCATAATTACCCCATTACATAAGGAATTTTTGTTTTGACACAACAGAGGGTGCTAACGATCAGGATCAAACATTGACCACCTGGATGCAGATAGTTGACCCAAGGACACTGCAATTATCTTTGCTTTCTTGGCCTCTTTCGAGCAGCTTGGCCCTGGCAGGGGAGTATATATTTGGTATTTGGCCCCTGCTGCGGGAAACTTCACATCCTCTGTAAGTGGGAGGAGGAGGTGGAGGAAAAGGTAAACACCCAGTGGTGTTTATGAGAAGAATCTGTCTTCTGCAGCTGTAATTATGAGGAGGTTCTGGGGGAGGTTTGCTGGACCCTGTGTGAATGCTGACCAAGTGCTAACAAAGCTCTATCCAACACCAAGAACTCGAGTGACCTGATGGACAACAAGTGGGTTTCATGCACTGTCCCAACAGGGGCCACCTTTGTAGAACAGTGCCTGTAAAAGAAGGGGCCACTGCCACTCTTCTTGTGCTCTTTGCTGCCTCATTCCCAGCTTTACTTCACAGTTTTCTGAGAACTGTCTCTGAGTTCCACATCCCACACCCAAACAACCTCTCCACACTCTGTCTTTCCCTCCCCACACCACCAGGTTCAGTCCATTCTAGTTCCCAAACTATCTCTGGGTTGCTCCAGCAACTTTAAACCTAAACGTACAAATGTAGAGTATAACTCGGGATTTGTAGTGAGCAGTGACTCATCCCCAGTTGCCGTGTTTCATCCTGAAACACTTATTACCAATGTGGGGTGGAACAGACCAGAGCTATCCATTAGGGTCCTGCATCTATAATAATGGCCGGCACCTACTGCGCACAAATCTGCACAACAGGCACTTTTGCCATCTTTATCTTGAAATTGAGGACACTGGACCTGAGTGTTAGACCCTCAGAGTGAGGATGCTAACACGTCGAGAGGCACACCCCAAAGACTCAGACTCCAGACCAGCTGATGCAAAAGCAAGAGGATTTATTTGGCATCTGCACAGACGGGCCTCCTGAACTCGGGAGTCCAGAGAGCACCCCCAGTACAAAGCCACACGATTTACATACCCACAGCGACCAATCAAAAGCACTATAGAGTCCATGCACACAGCAGTCCAATCCGCGAGCTGATCATGTGAAGGGCATGCGTCTTCTATCCAATCAGCTACGGGATCACATGGGAGGCGTGCACCTCATTGCCATTTTGTTGTTTACTTCTTTAGTAGTTCCTTTCCCTGCCAGCACCATCTTGTTCACCCTGAGGGGGGACAACGTCTCGCTCCCTTTGTTCCCCTTGTGGGAGAGCAGTGTCCCGCTTCCCACACCGTTATCTGAGTATTAGGAGGCATACAAACTGGGTTAGGTCTTAGCACAGCCAGGCACAAGTGTCGCAACTAGCTAAGCATAGGGTCCCTTATTTTATAGCTGCACCTAATTTTAGCTTTGGGGGAAAAAGTTTAGGGCTGTAATTTTAAACTTTAATTTTTTATTTGGGGCAAAGGTAACTTCTTGTTTTTAATAGTGTTAGCTTAAGTCACTCCATCTTGGTTTGATTTTTAAGGTTCTTCACTGAGAGGCTGCATAACTTCCTGGAGTATCAACACAGGACTGGGAGATGAGCACCTGGAAGTGGCACTCAGTGGGTTGATTCATCCCCAGGGATTATGCTTGGAGTCACGGTCTGAGCTTCTGCCTTGACATCTGTTCTGAGCTTCTACCTCACCATCCTTCTCGTCCAATCCCCTACCCAGGCTCTTTGGAAACTGGATTTTCCCAGGGTAGAACCCTACAACACCAGGCTCATCTTGCCTGGCTTCCCACACATTGTTCACTGTTGAGTTCCTGTTGTAATTGTCACTTCCTCTAAAGGTGAGCTAAATTGCTAAAGGTGAGCCCCTGACATCCTCCATGAGCCTCTCATTGCTGGACAGTGTCCTTGGACAAGTAAGACTGCTGTCTCATGATGCTTCTTGCTTCTTGTTTTCTTCCTGAAACCTCAGCTCTCACTTGATCCTGCCCCTAAGAATGCCCTCCTGGGCAAGTGCAGGGCTAGTTCCTATTCTCTATCACCCTACCGAAAAATCGTAGCCATACCTTTTAAATCCAAAGATTAGTCTCAGGCATTGGTCACCCTGAGAACATTTTCCCTCTAAATATCACAGTATTGGTGGGAGCTACACTGTAGTCAATGAAGAGGGAGGTGAAAGTCCATCTTCATGGCCTAAATGTGCAGTTTACAGAGATGGTAAGTGACAGGCAGGAGGTCAGATCATTGGAGCTGTGTGGTGTCCTGAACTCTGTACCATTCTCTAGAAAGCTTTGCTGAAGCTGGCTGGGATTCTGTCCTTACTTTCCCTCTGTGTCCTTATGGATAAATAAAAACCAAAACCCACAACACATGATTTAAAATAATCTAAGAAGAATTTTGTTTCTTGCAATCTGGAAGAACATAGCCAACATGTGAGATTAGTCCTGAAGGCAGTGAAAGGTGGAGCTATTGGTGGCCTTGCCAAAAGAAATCCTAGAAAATTCTCATGGTGATTGATCCATTGACCGCAGGCTCGATGGTGTCATCATTGGAAAAAGTACAGAAAATTCAGGTTTATCTACAGACTCTCTTGAATGGTGCTCTCTGGCCCTATAGAACAGTGTTAACTAAAAGGGATGAAGATGACAGATAACTTAAAAGTACAACATTAGTCCTTGCAATGTTTTCAATAAACAGCAAGCCAGATCTTCCTTGTTAAAATTGGGAAAATCAGTGAATAAAAAGGCAGGACTTGAAAGAGAACAAGTCTGAGAACCCTGTAACTGAAAGGCACCTTGGAGACAGTTATAAGCTGAGTTTTGTCCTCTCCAAAATTGATATTGAAGTCCTACCCCCCAGTACCTCAGTGTGCGACTGTATTTGGAGATTGGGTCTTAAGGCAGTAGTCAAGTGAACTCAGGTCATGAAGGTGGGCTGTGACTGGTGTCCTTGGAAGCACAGGAGATTGGGACACCGACAGAGGAGAGCATGTGGGGCCACAGAGAAGATGCCATCTACGAGCCAAAGACAGGGGCTCCAGAGAAGCCAACCCTGATGACATTCTTTAAAGACTTATTTATCTCCTGATGACATCTCAATCTCGGGACTTTCGGGCTCCAGACCTGTGAGTAAGTAAACGTGTGTTTTGTAAGTCCTCCCCCCGTCAATCTGTGCTTTGTTATGGCAACTCTAGGAAAACAAGAATACAGAGACCTGCTAGCCTAGCCCTTTACTTCACTCCTGAAGAATCCGAGTCCAGAAGCACACGGCTTGTGTCAGAGCTGAGGCCAGGCCTCTCCATTCCCACCCGGGAGGCCCTCCCACCTACCACACACTCCAGGCAGCACTACAGGATGAGCAAAGACCAGAGTTAAGGTCTGTTCGATGGGGACAGGAACGTGTCCGCCTACTCCAAGCCCTGTTACTCCCAGGCTACCCATCTGTTAGTGACTCCTGGTTGCTTTGCATTTGTATTCCCACTTCCAGCTTTGGTCGACCCTGGGGGCAGGGATAATTGGCAGAAGATGTTCCAACACAGCTTCAGCATGATTTTTAGATGAGTGAAACCGAGTTGGGCTAATGGGCCAACGCTTAAGCCGCAAGGTCTTGTTCCCTGTGGTCCACTGATTGCCTTTCAGAGTGTTCTTTGATAAGAGAAATCCAGGACAGCTGGGAAATTGTGGGGGAGGGGGCAATTTAGCTACTTATAGTTAAATCTTATTCTGGTTTTAGTTTCTGTTGTTTTTGTATTTTCAGAGCACACATATCGTCCCTTTTTTTTTTCTAACTTTGGGGTCTTAGAAAATGTCAAATTAACTTTCACTCTCAATGCTCTGTTAGTTTGGGGTAACAATAGCACAGCTATTCCAATAGCACAGCTCCAGGGAGCCTTAGGATTCATTACCTATGGGCCTCCTGTGCCCTGCTACACTCTTGTTGTCCTAATCCAGGGAGTCCTTATCTCCGACTTACCCCTTTGAGGGGTATCTTCCATGTATTTTATCTAGAGATAAGATCCAGCCTTGGAATCTGCATGAAGCAAGGCAAGCCGAGCTCAGCTTACTGGGGCAGTATCTCTGGATTATCCTCATGTCTCAAAGGAAGGGGACAATTTCTAGGGACGATTTTGGCCTGTCTCTGAAAACCCATCATTTTCCTCCACGATTCTGTGTGTGAAATTAAAGATTTTCCACTCATTTGCACAGATTCGCGTCATTGACACAGTGCCAGGCATCGTGTGACCTGGGCTCCAGCCTGTCACTGACTGTCCAGTCAGTCTGCACATCCTCTTTGTGATTGTTCTGCCAGTGAAAGCTACAAATCAGGACTCCGGTGGCCATGAGAATTCTGCTTTACACGCAGTCTTCATAAATGGGGAAAAAGATTAAAACAGGCACGTTTCATAAGGACCAGCAACCCAAAAGGTAGTGCTCACGTAAAAACAGGATCAAAACAAAGCATTCTAATTAAGGCTTTTCTGCTGACACCATAACATAGCTTCACTGCCAAATAGGGGGCCTTATGTAACCACACACTGGGGTAACTGGTAGGCCTTTTGTTTGTTTTTAAATGATACTTCACAGCATGTTTTAGGGTCTGGACTCTGAAAAGCTCTCTATTATACAGTCACCAGCAGGTGCTACACGAATTAAATAAGACTAAAAGACTTTCGAATTAGCTATTAACAATGATAAACAATTGCATTTTTTCCCAATTCGGAATAGCAATTTTCCGTACTGAACTTCTCTTACATTAACTATACCCAGATCCAAAACAAACAGGCCCCCCTCCCTAATGCCTTATGAATTTATGGCTTTCTCCTCAATGAAGTGAAGTTATAAATTAAAGGGAAAACAGCCATCCTTAGGTTTTATTCATTGCAGGCCCAGGGGAGAGGCAGGCAAAGCTTCCTGCTGCTTCTATTTCCAGCCGCGTCGCCCTCTTTTGGAGAACTTTCTTCAACGTGTGGCTCAGCTCTTTGGAACTCTGGAGAACATTCAGGGAAAGAGAGCACAGTGATGGATAGTTTGGGAATGAGGATCCAAAGGAAAGCATTGGTAGGACTGGGAATGTTTAGTCTACAGCAAAGGAGAATGAGTAGACATACTTTTCTAAATCATCCTAAACAGGATGAGAGAACAATCCCTCTTTGTCACCAAAGCATCAGAAAGTAAGAACAGGTGAATATAGGCAGGGTCAAGGGATTTGGCTTTAACTAACAAAATTTCTTTCTTTCTTTTTTATATAAAACGATGCTTAGGAACTTGGGAAATTATCTTAGGATAGCTACAAAATATAGCTATTATTCTGCAGGTCAATCTGGAGATTGAAGAATGCTACAATGAGAGATGGGGAACTAATGTTATCCACATGACAGAGTCAGGAATACTTTTTGTTGACAATTGAAGAAATAACAAGGCTTCTTTTGTTTTTAAATTTATTTATTTGAAAGGCAGGGTGGAAAAGAAAGGGGTAGAGAGGGGAGGAGGGAGGGAGGGAGAGCGAGAGTGAGGGCAAGAGAGTGACAGCAAGAGCGAGAGCAAGAGCGAGAGCGAGAGAGAGAGAGAGAGAGTCATCCATCCACTAGTTCACACGCAAATGGCTGCAACAACCAGAGCTGGGCCAGGCCAGGCCAGGCCAGGAGCCTGGAAGTATAGCCAGGTTTCCCACATGAGTGGAAGGGGCCCAAGCACTTGGACCATCTTTTGCTGTTTTCTCAGGCACGTTAGCCAGGAGCTGGATTGGAAGTGGAGCACCTAAGGCTTGAACTGGCACTTCAGTATGAGATGCTAGCGTCAGAAAGAGCGGCTTAACCTGCTCTGCTACAAATCCAGGCCCCCAAGCCTCATTCTAAAAGGTGTTCAACATTCATCACACACGATCAAATGTTCAGGTCAGGCACAGAATTACTCAGGACAGCAGTCATAGCATGCTCACTACACAGGTGTGGCTCAAAACATTTTACACACAGGGATTAATTCAGCCCTCACAGCAGCCACGTGCAGCACATGCTATACTTCCCCTCTTCTTCAAATGGAGAAATTGAGACAAAATTTTTAGACGTTTCATTACTTGCTCATAGCCACCTGTTGAGGTTATACAGGAAAGGGCTTGGACTGAACCTGTGTCCTCTGCTAAGCAAGCACCCATGTGGGATTAGACATGCGTGAGACCTACCAGGAGCAATACCTGTAGAGGACAAAGGGAGCTGAACAGGAGGAGTGGGCAGGGGAAGGCTTCAGTCTGAGACGCAGGCCTGAAATCTGTGAAAGCACAGAGGGCAGGAAGGACTGGGGAGGAGCAGCCTCTGTCTAGTGCACAGATCTGAGGAGGTCTCGGTGAGACTGAAGGCTGCAGGAAACCCTCAATGAGCACAAATGGACAAGGCTATTACCCCCATCTTATCGCCCTGTTGCTCTGTGGTTGGCTGAGAGCTGGCCAGCAGAATCGTGACCTGCCTGAATGCTGTGGGGGACTGAAAGCAGCATTGGGGCCCTGTCCTTTCCAGTAGTAGACTAAGTAGGGCAACACAGAACCCAAGAGAGCTGGCCCCACAGCCATGCTCCTCATCATTCTATTCTGTTTCCCTTCCATGCCTCTTGCTTTCAGGATACACATACATTGTGAAGGGCTGAGCCCCACCATAATGAAGGTTCTACTATACTGCAGTTGAAAACCCCACTCACATGGGGTAGTGGACTCCAGGGGTTCCAGTCACATAGAGGCCGTGAACACAGTGTGAGCAGAACCTCTGAGGTTGGACAAGAATTTTGGTTATAAAGAGCTCAATCATAATCTTCCAAGCCAAACACACTTGTAAGCATTGCTCTGGGACACTTTCATCACATAAACTCTCCTAAGACTTTGCAGCCAAGATTTAAATATTTAGTCAACACTTGCTAAATATAAGGCCCTGTCTTAAGTGCAGTAGGAAATGCTAAGATCTACCATCTTCAACCTCTCCATCCAGTGGTTTCCTCAGTAGGGAAAATGTCGTGGAGATAAATAAGCACAGACACAGGAGGACAGGGAAAATGGCCACAGGAGGTGTAGATGCGGTGCCCTGGGGCAGCAGGGAAGAGGGAGCCTCCTTCCTGTAGGAGGTATTAGAAAAAATGCAATGAAGGCAAAAAGCACCGAGACTGGTTCCTCAAATACAAGCACAGTGGCTGGGAGGAACTTAATATTTATTGCACGAGGAGGAAGATACACAAGATGTAGGCAGCCAAACACCAAATGGCAATATCATGATTCTCATGGTATAAGAAACCTCTCTTTTAACAGTTCAGACTTCAAGGAAGCTAGAAATATATTAATCAGTTTCGGAAGAAGAAACGAAGAGGGACAGGTGTTTGGTGCAGGGATGAAGACACTGCTTGGAGGCTTGCATACCATATCAGAGTGTCTGGGTTCAGAATTAGCTCCTCAACTTCTGATCCAGCTCCCTGATCATGTGCATGCACCCTGGAAGGCAGCAGTTGATGGCTCAAGCTGTTGGTCGCTGCCACCCACATGGGAGACCTGGACTGAATTCTGGGGTCCTGGCTTCAGCCGGTCTTAGTCCCAGCTGTTGTGGGTATTTGGGTAATGAACCAACAGATGAAAAATCTCTGACTTTCAAATAAAATGAAAATAAATAAGTAAAACTTTTTCATAAAAGGAAGAGACAAAGAGATTTGCCTTCTAGCACTAGTCGATTTTTAGGGCTGTTTTAACACCAGTCAAACCTATTGTCTTACTATTCTCTCTTTCTGTCTCTCCTTCCCTTCTGCAATCTTTCCCCCTACCTCTCTCTCCCCATGCACTCACCTTTGGAACCTAGGCCACAAGTAGAGGCCACACAGGGTTATTTAATCCCACAGCTCCAAATAGATTCATGGACAACAGCTAATATCAGCCTCCAGCTATTCCAGCTGAAGCCCCAGACCTCATAGAGTGAGGCCTCGGTCTCCCCACAGTTTTCTCCACATACCCCAGCCGAACAAAACCCAGGGGCAAAATCCATGGTTGTTTTATGGCACTGACTCTTAGAGTAACTTATTACCCAGTTGTATAGTGATCACTGGGCCACCATACATCCAGAAAATAAGTCATGAAGCTAGATTCTTGGGTGTTGTCATTGTTGATGTTTCTAGAACTTTCTGCTGGTCACTAAGAAAGATAATCTTTTAGAAGCAAGGAAGGAAACGTGATTATGGTTGAAGGCCCTTGAAACCTGAGGAATTTCAGGCTATTATCATGCCTGTTATTTCAGGGCCCCATGCCTGGCTACTTCCTCTTCATCTGGGACAGACCAGGCAGCCACAGAGTGCCCCTGAAACTGACGAATCAATCTCAACTTCATCTCAGGTGACCACATGCAGGATACTGATTGATCATTTTCTCAGAGAGAACAGCTTGCTAAAGCTGACTGTACTGTTTGCTACTTCAGTCTTGCTGTGGGACAACGGAGAGACTTTGTATTATTGTTAAAAAATAAATAAAAATTCCTCCTGCTCTTTCACCTTCACTCCTTCCTTTCCTTCTTGTCCTTCTTCTGTTCTTTCTTCTTGGTCAGTCTTGGTTTGGATTTGACTTGATTCTGTTTACCAAATTACCATGTGCTGGAGGCTGGGTCTGCAGTGTGGTAGTGCCAAGAGGTGGGGCAGTGGCAAGGTCACTGGGGGCACTGCCTTGCAAAAGGATCCATGCTGGCCTTGAGGAGCAGCTTGTGGTAACCCAAGTTCAGCTGCCTTCCTGTCTCACCATAAGATCTCTTTTGAACACGTGCTCCTTCCATTAAGATGCCATTTCTAATTAGGCCCTCACCAGGGTCAGGAAGATGCCAGCACCAGGCTCTTGAGTCTCCAGGACTGTGAGCCAAACTTACCTCTTCTTGGAAAGCAACAGCTTCAAGAATTCTTGTTACAGCAACAGCAAAAAAAAAAAAAAAAAAAAAAAAAAAGGGCAAATATGCTCTGCCGCCCTGCTTTCTTCTCGGCTTCCTCTACAATGTCAACGATAGAGGACAACAGCTAAGGGGAATGAATGAACTCACTTTTTATTAAAGTTCATATGAATGTGTTACCTAGTTTAATTAATCAATTATATATGGGTCTTAGAATTTGCCCCTTTTCCTACCTGGGTACGAATGAGCTTTCCAGTTAAAACACATGCATCAAAAGCTCTCATTTGAAATTTATGGATTCCAATTAGGTGCATTGTTGTATTAACATGGAATTCAATAGTTCACTTCAAAGAACTTGATATCCTCAAGGTCACCACTAAAGAATTATAAAATAACTCTTTAAAAATGGGGGGGGGGGAGGAAGGAGGGGAAGTGGATAGGGAGAAGGGAAGGGGGAAGAGGAAATTTTTAGAAAATTTAAAAACAGGCCGGCACCATGGCTCAATAGGCTAATCCTCCGCCTTGTGGCACCGGCACACCGGGTTCTAGTCCTGGTCAGGGCGCCAGATTCTGTCCCGGTTGCCCCTCTTCCAGGCCAGCTCTCTGCTGTGGCCAGGGAGTGCAGTGGAGGATGCCCAAGTGCTTGGGCCCTGCACCCCATGGGAGACCAGGAGAAGCACCTGGCTCCTGGCTTCAGATCAGTGCGGGTTGCCGGCTGTGGCGGCCATTGGATGGTGAACCAACGGCAATGGAAGACCTTTCTCTCTGTCTCTCTCTCTCACTGTTCACTCTGCCTGTCCAAAAAAAAATTAAAATTAAAAAGAAAATTTAAAAACAAAATTGGAGTTTTATGGGATATTATCAAATGACCCAATATATGGGTTAGGAGTTCATGAAGGTGTGGAAAGAGAGAAAGGATAACAAGGCCTATTCAGTGAAATAATTACAGAAAACTTCCCCAATTTGGAAAAAAGAAAGAGACATCCAAGTACAGGAAGCACATGGAACTCCTAACAGTCATGACCAGAAAAGATCTTCACCACAACACACTGTAGTCAAACTCTCCACAGTAAAACATAAAGCAAAGATTTTAAAATGTGTATGACAGAAACACCAGGTTAATTTCACAGGATCTCCAATTAGACTCACAAGTGACTTCACATCAGAAACCATACAGCCTAGGCAGGAACATAGTGTCATAGTCCAAACCTTAAGAGAAAATAACTGTCAACCCAGAATACTGTACCATGCAAAGCTCTCATTTATGAATGAAGGTGAAATAAAGACCTTCCATAGCAAACAAAAATTGAAAGAATTCGTCACCACTTGACCAGCCTTACAAAACATGCTTAAGGATGTGCTATACAGAGAAACACAGAAAGATAGCCATTATTATGAAAGAATGTGAAGGCAGAAAATCCCCCAGTAAAAGTACAAAAAAAATCCAAAGTAAACAATAGGAATATTTATGGAAAAATGGCAAGGCCAAGTTGTTAATATTCAGTAGTAACCTTGAATGTAAATGGCCTCAACTCTCCAGTAAAAAGATACAGACTGGTTGAATGGATTGAAAAAGAAAACCCATCTATTCAGATATAGACTGGCTGAATGGATTAAAAAAACAAGACCCACTTGTTTGCTGCCTACAAGAAACACATCTCAATAACAAAGATATACAAGACTGAAAATGAATAGATGGAAAATGATATTCCATGCTAACAGAAACAAAATTGAGCTGATCCTAACATCAGACAAAATAGACTTTAACACAAAACTGTTAAAAGAAACAAAGAAGGGCACTATGTAATGATTAAGGGACCAATTCAACAGGAAGATGTGACTACAATAAATGTATATGCACCCAATTACAGGTCTATTTACATTCCCTGGCTATTGAAAAGAATGTTAATGGATGTAAAAGGAAACACAGAATCTAATACAATAGTAACAGGGGACTTCAACACCTCACTTTCATCAATGGACGGATCAATTACATAATCCACAAATAACAGAATTAATCAACACTCTGGACCAGATAGATGTAACTAATATCTACAGGACTTTTGAGACTACAGTTTTAGAATACACATTCTTCTCATTAGTGCATGGAACTTTCTCTAGGAAAGACCATATGCTAGGCCATACAGCAAGCCTTAGCAAATTCAAAAAGTTGAAATCATACAATGTATCTTCTCTGACCACAATGGAATGAACATGGAAATCAACAACTCAAAGAATTTCTAGATAATATACAAACACATGGAGAATGAACAACATGTTCCTAAATGAACAGTAGGTCATAGAAGAAATCAAAAGAGAATTTAAAAAATTTCTGGAAACCAATGAAGACAATATATCATATCAAAACTTATAAGATACAGCAAAAGCCGTGTTAAGATATAAGTTTATAGCAACCAATACCTACATGAAGAATTTGGAAAGAGCTATCAGTGTATCTCAAGAACCTAGAAAAACAACAAACCAAACTCTAAATTATTAAGAGGAAAGCAACAATTAAAATTCAAGAAGAAATTAACAAATTGAAACCAAAACAATAATACAAAAGATCAGTGAAATGAAGAGCTGTTGTTTTTAAAAAATAAACAAAATTGATGCACCATTAGCCCAATTAACCAGAAAAATAGGGAGAAGACCCAAATCAATAAAATCAGAAATAAAAAATAAGTGTAATAACAGGTACCACAGAAATAAAAAGAATCATCAGGAATTACTACAAAGAGCTGCATGCCAACCAACTGAGAAACACAGAAATGGATAGATTCCCAGACACATACAATCTGCCAAAATTGAGCCATGATGACAGGGATATCCTAAACAGACCAATAACCAAGATGGAAATTGAATCTGTAACAAAGACCCTCTCAAAAAAGAAAAGCCCAGGACCAAACAGCTACACTACAGAATTCTACCATACATTTAAACAAGAACAAATTGCAATTCTCAAACTATTCATAACAACTAAAAGGGAAGGAATCCTCCCAAATTCCTTGTATGAAGCCTGAATCACTTAATTCCTAAACCATAAAAAGATACAACAGAAAAAGAGAATTATAGACCAATATCCCTGATGAACATAGAAGTAGGGGCTGGCCCTAGGGCATAGCAGGTAAAGCTGCAGCCTTCAGTGCTGGCATCCCATATGGGTTGTGGTTCAAGTCCTGGCTGCTCCTTTTCCAATAGAGTTCTCTGCCATGGTATGGGAGAGCAGTAGTAGATAGCCCAAGTCCAAGTACCCATATGGGAGACCCAGAAGAAACTCCTGACTCTTGGCTTCCAATTGGCACAGCTCCAGCCACTGAGGCTACTTGGGGAGTGAATCAGCTGATGGAAGACCTCTACTTCTCTCTCTCTCTGCCTCTGCCTCTCTATAACTCTGCCTTTCAAATAAATTAGTAAATCTTTTAAAAAAACATACACGCAAAAATGCTCAACAAAATATTAGCTAATTGAGTGCAGCAACACATCAGAAAAATCATCTACCTAGACCAAGTGAGATTTATCCCTGGTATGCAGGGATGGTTCAACATTCACAAATCAGGGCCAGCACTATGGCTTAGTGGGTAAAGCCACCGCCTGCAGTCTGGCATCCCATATGGGCGCCAGTTCAAGTCCCAGCTGCTCCTCTTCCGATCCAGCTCTCTGCTATGGCCTGGGAAAGCAGCAGAAGATGGCACAAGTCCTTGGGTTCTTGCACCCTTGTGGGAAACCTGCAAGAAGCTCCTGGTTCCTGGCTTCAGATCGGCACAGCTCTGGCTGTTGCAGACAACTGGGGATTGAACCAAAAGATGGAAGAACTCTCTCACTCTCTGCCTCTCCTTCTCTCTCTGTATAACTCTTTCAAGTAAATAAATAACTTAAAAAATTCACAAATCAATCAATGTGATACATCACATTAAAACACTGAAGACAAAAACTGTAAGATTATCTCAACAGATGCAGAGAAAGCATTTGATAAAATTCAACATTCTTTCAAGATTAAAACCTTAAGAAAATTGGGTATAGAAGGAATATTACTCAACACAATCAAGGTAAGTTATGACAAACCTATGGCCAGCATCCTGTTGAGTGGGCAAAAGCTTGAAGCATTCCCACTGAGTTCCAGAAATAGACAAGGATGCCCACTCTTACCATTGCTATCTAATATAGTCCAGGAAGTTTTAGCCACAGGCATTAGATAAGAAAAAGAAATCAAAGGGATACGAATTGGAAAGGAGGAAGTCAAACTATCCCTATCTGCAGATGACATGATTCTATACATGAGAGATCCAAAAGATTCCACTGAGAGACTACTGGAACTTATAAAAGAGTTTGGTAAAGTGGCAGGCTATAAAATCAACACAGAAAAATTAAAAGGTTTTGTATACACAGACAATTCTATTGCTGAGAAAGTACTTTTATGATAAATCCCATTCACAATAGCTACCTTGGAATTAATTTAACCAAGTATGTCAAAGATCTCAACTACAAAAATTACAAAACATTAAAGAAGGAAATAGAAGAAGACATTAAAAATGGAAAAATCTTCCATGTTCACGGATTGGGAAAATCGAAATAATCAAAATGTCCATACTACCAAAAACAATTTACAGATTCAATGTGATCCCAATAAAAAAAACCAACTACATTCTTCACAGATCTAGAACAAATGATGCTAGAATTCATATGGAAACAAAAGAGATCCCAAATAGCTAAAGCAATTTTATACAACAAAAACAAAGCTTCAGGCATCACAATACCTGATTTCAAGAGATTCTGTAGGGCAGTTATAATCAAAACAGCCTGGTACTGGCACAAAAACAGATGTAGACCAATGGAACAGAATAGTAACTCCAGAAATCAATCCACACATCTACAACCACAAAATTATTTTTTTAATGATTTATTTTATTTATTTGAAAGACGGAGTTAGAAGACACACACACACACACACACACACACAGAGAGAGAGAGAGAGAGAGAGAAGAGATCTCCATCTACTAGTTCACTCCCCAAATGGCCAAAATGGATGGAGTTGAGCTGATACAAAGCCAGGAGCTTCTTCTGGGACTCCCATGTGGGTACAGGGGCACAATGACTTGGTAAATCTTCCACTGCTTTCCTAGATGCACTAGCAGGAAGCTAGATTGGAAGGGCAGCAGCTGGGACTGGAACCTATGCCTGTGGGGAGCAATCCGGACTGGACTAAGTTACTGGAATTAAGACTTATTCTATGCATCTGCTCTCCCACAATATGGCGCTGGGAGAGAAGTAAACAGCTTCCGCACAGCTGCCTCCAGTTCAACTAATAAACTGTAGGACTTGCTCCTGATTGGAGGAGAGCAGCGTACTCGGCGTGTGGGCAGCCGAGTTGGGATTGGCGGAGGAGGACTATAAAGGAGGAGAGAGACGGCATGCACCAGGAACATCTATGGGGAACATCTAAGGGGAACACCTGTGCAGCCCCCGAGAAGAGCCGGCCGGCGGTGTGCCGCTCCCCTGCGGAAGTGGGGAATGTGGCTAGGGGGAACTGCCCTTCCACGGAGGTGGAAGGGATAGTAGCCAACCCGGGAAGAACCAGCAGCAAACCCAGGGAGGGCCGAGCAGACGAAAGAACAGCGCAGGGTCCTGTGTCGTTCCTCCACGAAGACGGGGAGCGACATAATGGTGCCGTGACTCGGATAGGAAACCTAGGACGGTTAGGAAACCTAATAGGGAAGAAACGGAAAGAAATGGGAAAATACCGGAGAGAGAGACTAGCAAACAGCCTAGGGAAAAGCCGGACGAGAAAGGTGCCGGAAGAAGCTATTGAAAGCCTAGGCATAGACTTGGATATGGACTGTGGGAAAGAAGTTAGGATTGAAAGCGAAAGTGAAAGCTTTCATAGACTCGGATGCGGACTATGGCGGGGAAGCTAGGAGATTGAAAGCGAAAGTGAAACCTGGAGGAGGCTTGGACTCGGATACGGACTGTGGGAAAGAAGTTAGGATTTAAAGTGAAAGCAAGAAGAAACTTAGACTCAGATACGGACTGCAGGTTGAAAGTGAAAGTGAAACCTATAAGAAACTTAGACTTGGATACGGACTGTGGGGAGAGGCCAGGAGAAATGAGGGAGGAATATTGTTGGAAGAAAACTTAGGGAAACACACCGGGTAGAGAAAAATGTTAGGGAGGATGAAGCCACGAGTGCAGGCCAAGCCATCTTGGAATTCTTCAAGTCACCCCGGGGAGCAAGAGGCGAAGATCTGGAACCAGAGGCAGCGACGTGGGCCGCCAGGATTCGCCAGGTTAGTCCGGGGAACTTGGACTGAATGCCGGTAGTGGCGGAAACATTCGCGGAAGCCGCCGCGTGCAGAGAGAGCACGGGGCGTGAACAGATAGGAAACGCGAGGCTGGCGCAAGGCCGTGGTGCGGGCGCGAAGTGCGTGGAGACCGCGGAGCATGCGCGCAGAGCCGGGAACCCGCCGGCGGGGCGAGGCGCCGGGAAGCCGTGCAGAGCCGTGAAGCTGCCGCGGGGCGAGGTGCCGAGAAGCAGCCTCGGGGCGAGCGCCGCCGGGAAGCCGCAGGGATAAGAGAAACAGAAGTTTAGAAGCAAAGTGAGAGAAATAGGAATGCTGAAAGATAGAAGTAAAATGGGAGAAATAGGAATGCCCGGAGATAGAGAAATAGAGAAATAGAAAGGCCTCCCTACAACACTGCAATGTGAGAGCTTGGATTCGGTCTGCCTGATTAAGTGAGGCGATGAGCACCTGGGCGGCTAGCAGCTTATGCGCCGCAGGTCACCGAAGACAGGCACGAATTAACATCAGTAAGGCTTCCCCACAATGCAACAATTAGGAGGCTTGGATTCGGTCTGCCTGATTTAAGGTGGTAAGCACCAGCAAGCAGCTCGACCAAAGCATGAGCTGCAGGTCACCGAAGATAGGCACAAACCAACACTAATAAGTCTCCCCCACAATACGGCAATGAGAAGGCTTGGATTCGGTTTGCCTGATAGGTTTTGTAAGCCCCTGCCGGCAGAGCAGAGCATGCGCTGCAGGGCACCGAACACAGGCACGCATCAGCGCCTAAAAACCTCCTCACAACATGGCGAAGAGAGGACCCGGATTCGGTTTGCCTGATAGGACTTGTAAGAACCTGTGGCAACTCTAGCAAGTAGAGCAGAGTGTGTGCCGCGGGACACCGAAGACAGGCGCGTATCAACGCCAAAAATAAAAAGAAAGGGGGATCTGTGGGGAGCAATCCGGACTGGACTAAGTTACTGGAATTAAGACTTATTCTATGCATCTGCTCTCCCACAATATGGCGCTGGGAGAGAAGTAAACAGCTTCCGCACAGCTGCCTCCAGTTCAACTAATAAACTGTAGGACTTGCTCCTGATTGGAGGAGAGCAGCGTACTCGGCGTGTGGGCAGCCGAGTTGGGATTGGCGGAGGAGGACTATAAAGGAGGAGAGAGACGGCATGCACCAGGAACATCTATGGGGAACATCTAAGGGGAACACCTGTGCAGCCCCCGAGAAGAGCCGGCCGGCGGTGTGCCGCTCCCCTGCGGAAGTGGGGAATGTGGCTAGGGGGAACTGCCCTTCCACGGAGGTGGAAGGGATAGTAGCCAACCCGGGAAGAACCAGCAGCAAACCCGGGGAGGGCCGAGCAGACGAAAGAACAGCGCAGGGTCCTGTGTCGTTCCTCCACGAAGACGGGGAGCGACAATGCCCATATGGGATGCCAGTGCTGTAGTTTGGGGCTTTGACTTGCTGTCCCACAGCACCTGCTCCTCAACTTATCTTTTACAAAGGAGCTAAAATCAATCACTGTAGCAAGGATAATTTGTTCAACAAATGGTGTTGGTAAAACTGGACTTTCCCTTGTAGAAATATGAAACAACACTTCAACCTTACACCTTAAACAAAAATCCACTCAAAATGTATCAAAGACCTAAATCTATGACCTGATACTGCAAAATTACTAGGTAATGCAAGACATTGGCATAGAAAAAGACTTCTCAGAGCCCAGAAACAGAAATATTCAGAGCCCAAACTGATAAATGCGGTTACATCATGCTGACAAGCTTCTGCACTGCAAAAGAAACACTCATCAAAGTGCAAAGGCAACCAACAGAATGGGAGAAAATATTTGAAAACTACACAACTGATAAAGGGGTAATATCCAGAGTCCATAAAGCTCAAGCAATTCAATAATAACAAAATAAACGATCCAGTTAAGAAATGGGCCAAAAGACTTGAACATGCATTTTTCAAGAAAGGAAATCCCAATGGCCAACAGACACTTGAGAAAATGCTCGGGATCACTAGCCATCATAGAAATGCAAATCAAAACCACAATGAGGTTTCACCTCACTCAAGTTAGAATGGCTCTCATTTTGGAAATCAACAAATGCAGGCCAGGATGTGGGGAACACTGTTGGTGGGAATGTAAACTGGTTCAGCTACTATGGGAGACAGTATAGAGATACCTCAGAAATCTGAAAATAGAACTCCCCTAGGATCCAGCCAGCCTTTCCACTGCTAGGAATTTACCCAGAACAAAGAAACCATACATGAAAAAGTTATCTGTACCCCCATGCTCATTGCAGTACAATTTACAATACCTAAGATATGGAATCAACCCAGATGTCCATAAACTGTGACTAGATAAAGAAATTATAGTGTGTATACGCTATGGAGTACTCTTCAGCTATAAAAAAAATGAAATCCTGTCTTTTCAACAAGATGGATGCAACTGGAAACCATTATACTTAATGAAATAAGCCAGTCCCCAGAAGACAGATATCATATGTATTTCCTGACCTGAGATAAGTAATAGAGTACCTAAAATGTAATGTATTGGAGTAAAATGGACATATTGAGATTCAATGATTGTGTACAGTCTCTGTCTCTTTCATCGAGGCACAGTTTTTTTTTTCTACATACTTTTACGTAGAGTAGGGTTAACTATACAATCATTAAGTAAACTGAAAATAGATGCTTGTAAAAGCTAAGAGTGGTAATGGGAGAGGGAGGAGGAAGAAAGGTTGGAGCATTGGCAGCAGGGAGAGTAGGGGTGGAAATATCACTGTTTGCTTTTTTTTTTAAGATTCATTTTATTTATTTGAAAGACAGAGTTAAAGAGAGAGGTAGAGACAGAGAGAGAGGTCCGCCATCTACTGGTTCACTCCCCAAATGGCTGCAATGGCTGGAGTTGTGCCAATTGGAAGCCAGGAACCTGGAGCTTCTTCCAGGTCTCCCACTCAGGTACAGGTGCCCAAGGAGTTGGGCCATCTTCTACTGCTTTCACAGGCATATTAGCAGGGAGTTGGATCAGAAGTGGAGCAGCTGGGATGTAAACTGGTGCCCATATGGGATGCTGGTGCTGAAGGCTGGAGCTTTAACACATTGCACCACAGCGCCAGCCCCAGAAGTATCACTATGTTCCTAAACCTGTATATATGAAATACATAAAACTTGTATAATTTAAATGAAATTTTTAAAAAAGAGGAAGAAAAGTCAAAAGAGAGAGAGAGAAAGTGGTGGGGAGAAAAACCTGAGGTACAAAATAGTTCAGATGGTGACCTTGAAAACTGGGACATTCTGGTGGTGGAATGCATTTCGAGAGAGATCAGGATGGGAAGGGAAACATAACACTGGGATGACTTACCCATTTTGTTTTGTTTTGTTTTGTTTTAATAGAAGCAGTGGCTAACCTTTGAATTCATTCTAGCCTCCTAATTATACTTAGTAAAAGTCTACAATTCACATTCACTGTTCCTAAATTGCTACAAAGATGTACCATTTTCCGCATACTCTCTAGTTCCCATGATAGGGTAACGTGTCCTTTTCTGTGTTGTTCTGATGGCTCAGTGGTATCTTGCCAGTTCTTGGTCCCATGCTTATTGATTTCAATAGCGCATTATTAATTTGCCAGAAGTTGTTCAACCATTTTTCTGAACATTTACTTATCCCATCTTCCATTTAGTTGACTTTCTTTTGTGCCTCTCTGCTTACTCAGGTTAGTTCATAACCATTCCCTAAGCTTTGAGCTATTTTCCTTTCAGACAGTTTCCAAAGTGGGTGGGGGTCTGGGACATAGCTAATGTGCTCCCCCCTTTAAGGTGGATTAAACTTTGAAGAAAGTTTTTGTAACTATTATGAACTGCTACAAATGGTAACAAGGAGAAACAGAAACTGCAGCTGTGAAGTTGTGAATATGAGCATTAAGTATCCTTATTTATATAATTCTTAGGTGGTTTAGAAATGACAACATAAATTACAGCACTTTGTTTCTAATTTAAAATGTTTATTACAGGGGTTGAAAGATATTTCAGAATGAAGTGTCAAGCTCAACTCTTTCCTTGGTTTGATAGCTCCTGTTTTCACCTGCAGAGCATAATCAACTCTAGGATTGAGGGCTGGTTCCACTTTAGTAATTATATAGTTTCCTGCATTTTAAAAAAAACCATTCATTTTACCTTATTCGAAAGGCAGAGTTAGAGAGAGAGAGAGAAAGAGAGAGAGAGAGAGAGAGAGAGAGAGAGAGAGAGGCAAGAAAGACACCTTCTGTCTGATGGTTCACTCCCAAAACGGTCGCAATGGCTAGGGCTGAGCCAAGCAGAAGCCAGGAGTATGGAACTCTGTCCAGGTCTCCCGCATAGGTGCAGGGGCCCTAGCACTGGGTCCATCCTCTGCTGCTTTCCCAGACATAACAGCAGGGAGCTGGATCAGAAGTGGAGCAGCCGGGACTTCATTGCTGCCCATAATGGGATGCAGGCATTGCAAATGCAGCTTAAACCACTGTGGCACAATGCCAGCCCCACTGCCTGCATTTTTAAGCCCACAGCACTGCTAGACCATTCCCTGCAATATATGCATATGCTTTACCATCTCTCATCTTAGAACAAAATGCACCAACAAAAGTCCTTGTGAGTGGGTTTTAGGGTTAAGAGATCTGCATCCTAGATCAGAGTGCCTAGTCTACGTCCTGGCTCTTCTTCCAATTCTAGCTTCCTGCTAATGTGCACCCTGGGAGGCAACAGTGATCAAGTGGTTGGGTCCCTGCCACCCACATGGGACACCTGGATTGACGTCCCAGCTCCTACTTTGGCCTGACTCAGGTGCCACTGCTGCAGGCATTTGGGGGAATGAACCAGCAAATGGGACCTGGCTCTCTGTCAGTGTCTCTGGCTCTGGCTCTCTGCCTCTCAAATGAATAAATAAATAAATACAATTTAAAAATCTTCCTTGGACCCCAAAGCCCCTTCTAGCTGCTGCCTTGTTTCTCTTCTCTACTTTCTAGCAAAATTTTCAACACAGTCCTTTTCAGTCTCTGTGTTCACTTCCTTACCCACTACAATAGGGTTTGGGCCCAGGGCACTAAGCAATTCTTGTCCACATCCCAAATCACTTCCATGTTAAATCCAGTTCTTCTCTTAAGGTCCTCTGCTGTGGCTTGGATATGGATTGAGTGTGCGCTCTAAAGGCTCCTGACTCAGAAACTTGGTTCCCGGCATGGTGTTGAAGTGGTAGAACCTTTAAGAGGTGGGATCCAGTGGAAGGTGGTTGGGTCATAAAGGCACCACCCTTTGAAGGCATTAATGTAGTTCTCAAGGGAACCCAGTGAGTTCCCATGAGAGCAAGTTGTGATGATAAGAGCAAACTAGGTCCCTGTACCCTCTGGCTTGCCGTCATCCTGTGACTGTCCACTCCCACCAAGATGCCATCCGCTGTGCTGTGAGGCAGCCAGAGGCTCCCACTGGAGGACCAGCCTGTGGGGCTATCTGACCCTGAACTTTCAGGCTCCCAAACTGTCAGCTAAAGAAACCTCTTTTCTCTGTACGTCGCCCAGCCTCATGTATTTCATTACAGCAACAGGAAATGGGCTAAATCAGTCTCCTCTTACACAGCCTTTCAGCTTTGTCAGCACAGGGGACCACTTGTTATTGAAACCTCTCCCTACTTCAGATCTGTATGCACCTGGCTTCCCTCCTGCTTCAGGTCTGTATGCACCTGGCTTCCCTCCTACTTTGTCTCTTCTCTGCTGGTGTCTCCTCTGCAACTTAAGCCCCACATGCTGGAGCACCCCAGGGCACAGGTCTAGACCAGCTTCTCTACCTGCATCATCTCCCTAGGGAAATAGCCCTGCCCTGTGCTTGACAGCTCACTGTTGTGCCAGGGCCTCTAGGCTCTCCTAGTCATTGCTGACCTCTCTCTCCTGTGCTCCATGGTTGGATATACAACCTGGTGTCCAGTGTCTCCATCTGGGTTTCTAATTGGTTTCTCACATATGAATTAAGTTTCTTCTACTTTCCAACTTGTTCCTCCTTCAATCACTACCATCTCAAATATTAGTGTCAACTACCCACCCAGGAAATCAGGCCTTGATTTCTGTTTTGTAATACGTCAGTGAGTCTTGGATCTCCATCTTCAAAACATGTTTCAGGGGCCAGCGCTGTTGGGTAGTGGGCTAAGCTGCCACGTACAGCACTGGCATCTCATATGGATGCCGGTTCTAGTCATGGCTGCTCCTCTTTTGATCCATCTCTCTGCTATGGCCTGGGAAAGCAGTAGAAAAGGGCCCAAGCATTTGAGCCCCTGCACCAGCAAGGGAGATCTGGAAGAAGATCCTGGCTCCTGGCTTTGGATCAGCCCAGCACCAGCCACTGTGGCCATTTGGGGAGTGAACCAGTGGATGGAAGACCAGCACCGGTCCCCAAAGTGTTTAAAATATGATTCAGGTCATGTGATTCCCAAGCTTAAAATCATCCAGTATTTCCTTTCCAAAAGAATTTAGAATAGAATGCACTGCTTCCCCACTGTGCAGACTCCAGCTGACTCAGCTCCCACTGAACTCTGTTTCTCCTTGGATCCTTTTCTCCCTGGTTCCCCTTTCACAGCCACTGGGGCTGTCTTATGTTCTTCCAGTGAGCCACAGTGCTTTTGCCTTTAGTGTTCTTACACATCTCCCCACCCGCCTTCCTTTTGGTAAGTTGTAGTTTCTTGGTAACTGTTAGCTCCTTAGAGGAAACATCCCTGATGACTCTTTCAAAAGAAGTGCTCCTCTCATCACCACGCCCAATTCATTCCCACTGAAGCTCTTTCCACAGGCTGGAAGTATGGCTTATTTGTTTTCTCATTTATCACCATTTATCCAGCCCCTCCCCCAAGGATATAAGGTCCAGAAGAGTACAGGCTCACTCAGCCTCCACACAGCCTGGTCATTGCTGCCTAGAACTGTGCCCATCCATAACACATGTCCAGCAGACATTTGATGAATGAATAAAACCACCCTTTAGATTATTCAAGTTATTTCTTTTTACTTAATTGCTAGACAGTCTTTTCCTTGGTAAAATATCCAACAACTAGAGGAAGGGACTTGTACCATTTTCTTTTTTTGTACCATTTTCAATTTAAATATGTGTTCACAAAGGACAGAGAATTTTGGGGGCCAGCACTGGGACACAGCAAGTTAACCACCTCTGCGAAACACCAGCAACTCAAATGAGTGCCTATTTGAGAACTGGCTTGCTCCACTTCCTTTCCAATTCCCTGCTAATATGCCTGAGAAAGCAGCAAGGATGACCCAAATAATTGGGAACCTACCACCAATATGGGAGACCTAGATGGAGTTCCAGGCTCCTGGTTTTGGCCTGGCCCAGCCTTGGCCATTGCAGTCATTTGGGGAGTGAACCAACATATAGAAGACCTCTGTCCTGCTCTGTTCCTCCCTCTCTCTCTCTAAATCAGCCTTTCAAATAAATAAATATATATATATATATATTTTTTTTTTAAAAAAGAAGACATAGAATTTTAACAGACTGGAAGGAGAGCTTTGCTCTTAAGTCTTCCCTTTAAAGCAAAATATACCTTAGTGTTGGCAAGTAATTGAGGATTAAGTTATGAGAACAATCAAAATTTGACCATCAAACATTACCAAATCTTTTCAATTTTCAGTCTCTTTTATGAATTGTGTTTCATGTGGACTGAGAACATAGTCATAACTATGGAAGCTTTTGCTTGGATATAATTTTCAGTTATTGTAATTCTAGAAATGGTACAAAATTAACATTTTTGTTTCTTTCAAATTCACTGGTCCCAAGACTCTGTGATGCTAACTCTTCTCATTCTCAAGAATTACAAAATAAAAGCAGTGAGATGGAATTCATTACTACAATGCCTAGGGAAATGAAATTGTACCTTATAAAACACTGATGTAATTCTATGAGCTCATAATAAAAATGGATACTAAATCATTTTGTGGCCTTAAAGTATTGTGTATAATTCTAAAGAAAAAATGTTGCGACTAACAGGTGTGTTGCTCGAAACACACAATTCAGCAACCCTAAATCCTGACTTGGGAGAAACACCTGCAAAAGCTGATGGTCATTTAACACTCTAGAAAATTGAAAAGGTGTACCTCCACAACATCCTGGAGAAGCAAACTTAAATATGAAGCTTTGCTGATCCAGATAAGAGATCCAATGTAAAATTCTCTTTTGTTGGAAGTCAAGAAAAAAAGGAGAAAAGGAAAGATGAGAAAGAGGAATGTAGCACTGTGGAAGAGGGCCATGCCTGACCCACAGTAAGTGCTGGAATTTAACCTCTCGAGCTGTGCAACCCACCAAATAAGTGTCAATGCGGGTTACCCATTCTCTCTGGGCTTTCATATTTGCAGTGTGCTTCATCCATGAAAATCACAATAGCATCATAAGGGCAATGAGGACAATGAGAGGTCAACAAGAGGCTAGTGGGCAATGTGGCCTGGAGACACCGGGGATCACTTTGTGGAAGGAGCTGCACTTTGTGTAACCCTGTTATATGCATATGAATTTTGAAATCCTGCATATGGATTAGAAAGATGTGAGCAGTGGCAAACAAGCAGGAGGGGACAGACATGTACAAAACAAAAAGCAGCTAGGAAAAATCAGCTAGACTTTCCCACTTCCAGGAAAAAGGGTTTAAAGGTTTTGAAAGATATCCAGGTTGAACAAGGCAGCACTCAGTAGGCTCAGAGGAAGGGACTGTGACGAAGCGTCAGTGACTTCTGAGCTGATGCTGCCTTGAGGGTAGGCCCGGGAAGTGAATGGGAAACTCAAGCCAGGGTGCTGTGACGGGTGGGATATTTTAGGAAGGGAAGTACGTAGCAGCATCAGGCTTGTTGCAACGAAGGAAGCCTGGAGTCATACCGTGATACTGTTTCTGTAATCAGGATGTAAGATGGAATAAATTAAAGCTCTGCACTCTGGTGGTGGTCATTCTAATAGAGATAAAGGAGTAATTCCAAGAGGCAGTTTGAAGGGCACGGAAACAGACATTTATCCAACGTTGTAAGTTCCGTACATTACATTTATTATTTTACTTAATTCTCGTAACAGCCCTCCCAAAAGGTATTATTATTCCAATTTAAAGATAATTGAGTCTCAGTGACTTATTAAATATGTTACTCCGGGTCATAGAGTAGAGCCTAAAAATTAAAAAAAATAAATAAATAAGAAAGGAAAGAGAAGGGAAGGCGGGAGTGAGGGAGGCAGGGTAGGGTGGGAAGTATCATTATGCTCTTTTTTTTTTTTTTTTTTTTTTGACAGGCAGAGTTAGACAGTGAAAGAGAGAGACAGACAGAAAGGTCTTCCTTTTTCCATTGGTTCACCCCCCAAGTGGCTGCTACCGCCGGTGTGTTGTAGCCGGTGCGCTGCACCAATCTGAAGCCAGGAGCCAGGTGCTTCTCCTGGTCTCCCATGCGGGTGCAGGCAAGGACCTGGGCCATCCTCCACTGCCTTCCCAGGCCACAGCAGAGAGCTGGACTGGAAGAGGGGCAACTGGGACAGAACCAGCGCCCCAACCGGGACTAGAACCTGGTGTGCTGGTGCCACAGGCGGAGGATTAGCCTAGGATTAAGCTCTTAAAGAGTATATATGACGCATATGAAATGTGTTCCCCTTATATAAATAAACAAGTTTACAAAAACAGGCAGATTGGATGGACTAGGATGAATCCAAGTGTTTTCAATCGTTTATTTTGTAAAAGTCTATTCGTGTTTTGGAAGCCTACCATTGCTTTGTGTATGTTTGTACTGGTATAAAAAAGACAAGCACTGAGTAGGTAATGTTGAGAGCAGAAGGCAATTTTGTTTGAGTTTTTCAGTTTTCCTTCTTAAAGCTAAGTCTTTAGTCGAGGAGAAATGAAAGACGAGTTCCTGATAATGACCAGCAGTATAAACGAGGCTGTTCATGACGAACAACCAGCTGGTTAGGGCAAACGTCTTTCACCTTGTTTGCTCTCAGCGTGTTCCTTCGAGTAGCTGGGACCTGGGCTGCAGAGAGATCGCAAACCAGAAGCCCCAAGAGCAGAAGGAGCCGGCCCCCAGGGCTCTAAGGCACACTCTGGTGTGAAATAGAGCCTGGGCAACCCACTAGGGCAATTTGGAAGGCACACAGCACCATGCACTTGCAAACACTCAAACAGGGTTAGAGAGTAAAAAGGCACTGAGCGTTGAAAACACAGCTCGGGATTTAGATTCAGAGTTTTAAAACTGGGGAACTCTCTCTCTAAAGAGAAACAGAAGCTTGCAGTCCTGTTTAATTACCACCAGTGCCTTTGAGCCGTGAACTTTCCCCTACTTTGGAAACTTCTCTGGAAAATTCATTTCATGCTTGTCTACTCCAGTAAAACCCTTGACTGAACTGTTACAAAACAGGAGACTTGGCAGCGGGAATGTGAGCAGTCACCCCACGCTGTGGAGCCAGTTGGCATCCTTGAGAGCCATGTGCTTCTGATCTTGGGTTTACCTGTAATCTTTGAGCGTGACCTTCTCCCCGCAGAGGGGACTTTCAGGTTGTTCCAGGGAGGTGGACATCGCACATGCATCACATTCTTTGACATGCTGTACAATACCTCCTAGGTGAGGTAGGGCCCTAGGTGCCCTGGCTTCAGAGCTCTGCCCTTGTGAGCAGCAGGACAACAGTCTGGAGATTCAACTGCACAACCATCCAATCTCTTTGGAAGCCCCAGTTCTGATGCTTTCCCTTACAACTCTGTGCCTCTGACGATGAAATTATGGCTGCTAACCCTGCCCTGAAACTAATGTGTAAAACATCTCTGTCTCCACTGCTGTAGATTTTTATACATAGTCTTTTTATGGATCCTTAAGCAGCCTCCTTCCCATTTTCCAGTGTGTTTCAGAATTTAATTTCTTTTCTCAAGTTATCACCTTTTCACTCTCAGAAAATTATCTAATTTCTTTCCCCCCCCAAGAAAAGAATTATATTTTCAACAAGAATTTATTGAGCACCTGCTTTGAAGCAGGAATGGTGCTAAGTATTTGGAATAAAGACCTGTAAGGCAGGTCCCTAGTTGGACTTACATATGGCTTGGTACAGTGAGAGAGACAGGAAACAAATACAGGTAGTCAAACTCTACAGGTGAACTCAGTAGACAGATGCACAGGGCAAAATGGGGATGGGGTAATAGACATCAATTCCGCTTAGGAGGGAAGAAAAATATCCTAAACACCACCTGGCATATTCAAATGTCTCACCAAAACACCCAACAGATGGGGATATGTGGCACAGCTTGGCTAAGCTGCTGTCTGCAGTGCCAGCATCCCATATGGGTGCTGGTTCAGGTCCTGGCTTCTCCAGTGCCCATCCAGCTCCCTGATAATGTGCCTAGGAAAGCAATGGAGGATGGTCGAAGTGCTTATGCCCCTGCACCCACCTGGGAGACTCGGAGGAAGCTCCTGGCTTTGGCCTAGCCCCGCCCCAGCCGTTGTGGCCATTTGGGGAGTGAACCGGCAGATGGAATACCTTTCTCTGTTTCTCTCCTTCTCTCTCTATAACTCTGCCTTTCAAATAATAATAATAATAATAATAATATCAGTAGGCAAGCAAGCAGGCAGATACATTAATTGACTTTATTTAATCATGCCACATTGTTACATGTGTAAAGCATATTACAGCCCATAAGTGTGATTTGCCAATCAGAAATAATGTTAATACCTTTTTTAGTAAAAGGACTGGGAGTGTCTGGCACACTGGTTTAGATGCCACTTGAGATGTCTGCATTCTAAATCAGAGTACCGGATTCAAGTCCTGGCTCCACTTTGGAGTCTACCTTCCTGCTAATGCACACCGTGGGAGGCAGCAGGTAATGGCTTAAGTACTCAAGTCCATGTCAGTCTGTGGGAAACCAGACTGAATTCGTGGCTCAGCCTTGGCTGCTGTGGTGGGCATCTGGGGGGTGAACCAGTGGATGGGACATTTCTATTTATTTCTGTCTCTGTCTGCCTTTCTAAATAGATAGATAGATAGATAGATAGATAGATAGATAGATAGATAGATGATAGATAGCTATTATTAAGAAAGCCCTTCTGGGATGAATTTCCTAAATTGCCTTCCCTCTATTTCTTAAGCACCCATGGCTGTAAATATTCTTTAACATCTTTCTTCCTGTCTCAGAAAGTTTTCAACTCTTTTCTAAGGCCAATCCTTCACGTGGCTCTTAAACCTTGTCTTCCAGCATGAAACTGAGAGAAAATACTCACAAAAACATTTTTAAATAATCACATAGGAAAATTTAAGAAAGAAAAAACAACTCCCATCATCCAACTGACTTCTTAATAGTTCCCTCATTATTTATTTTGTGTGTTTAATCTCTCTTTCCTGCCTATTTTTAAACACTTAACAACCATAATTTATTTATTCACTGTCAGCCCCTCACCCTCCTCTGGGACTGGATTCCTTCCAATTCTATACATCTTGACCGTCTTATCCATTCACATCCCTGCTCACTTAAATGTCACCCTTCCTAAAACAAAGGATGGTGAACCATTTTTTGAGCCTTGCTGGACAGTTCTGTGGGTGCCTCAGTGATCTGCTGACAAGGCCAATTCACTCGAGGGTGGACTCCGTCCTCTGTGGCTTTCTGCCTGAGTCCTTAGCTGTTTGGAAGTATTCCCTCCTTACTTCTCCAGTTACTCAATCTATGATTTCTTTATTTTATGGGTTGAATATCCCTTATCCTAAATACTTGGGAAAAGAAGTGGCTTGAATGTTGGATATTATTGGGTTTTGGAATATGTGCATTGACATAATAAAATATCTTGGGGATAGGACCCAAGTCTAAACACAAAATTCACTTATGATTCATACACACTTGATACACATGGCCTGGAGGTAATCTTCTGCAATGTTTTAAATAATTTTGTGCATGAAACAAAGTTTCATGGCGTGCAGTTTTCCACGTTTGGCATCATGTTGGTGGTCAAAAAATTTTGGATTTAGTAGCATTTTGGATTTCGGAGTTTTGGATTGGGAATGCCCAACCTGTATCAGCTTCTCCTCCTCTCTCCACTCTCAAAATACCTGTGATTCAAGGATCTCACCCACTGCCAACTTCTTTCAGTCACTGAAAACTCTCCTTGGGCCACTTTCCTGGGTTCACATAGTCACACATCCAGATCTGTGTCTCCAGCCCCCACTTCTCCCCTGAACTTCAGCCTCATTTGCAACTTACTATTGGGTATGCTTACCCCACACACCTCCAGGTCAATGCTTACAAACTGGATTCTTCTCCATATTCCTGAACTTGGCCAAAGTATTGCCACCCGCCCAGTTAACTGTGCCATGGATATCATCTTTTTCTCCTTCTTCCCTAGCCCCATAGCTTCTTCTTGCAGAATGCATCTCAAATCCATGTCTCACTGTCACGTTCACTTTGTGAAGCCAGACCCTGACTATTTATTTTCTGGTCCATTAGATAGCCTACTATGAAGGTGCCGATTTCTACCTCCCACCCTCTCATCCCCCATCTTGCAGGGGCAGGTACCAGCAGCTGGCAGGTCCTTCTTTTTTTTTTTTTCTTGTTTTTCTTCTATTTTTGGACATAGGCAAGCAGTGCATGGCAAGGCAAACCCACACCTATCAAAAGCTTGTGCCCACCCACCACCACTGAGAAGTGAGCTGGGCTCCAGTAGGAGGGGGCTCAGTGCACACGCCTACAGACCTATAGCAGCTCACAACAGAGGGAATCATGTTCACAAGAAAGTCGACACAGATCAAAGGAGCAGTCTGAACCAGTGCCAAAAGCACCAGGGACTAACACCAAGGCATCAGGCAGCTGTGAGGAGAAGGGTGAGCCACACCAACAGAGGCGAACACCTCCCTCCACACAGATATCCAGAGGAGAGCTACAAAGCCCCATGGGGGCCTTACCTTGGATACTTGCTCCCCCCTGGAATACGGAACAAAGCAACCAGGCAACACCTACCATACACCTCCTGGTACTCACTGAAAGTATAGACACCCCACTAAGCCACACAAATGCTGAAAAACAAAGGAAGAAACTTAAATAAGAATAAGGAAGACACTATGAGCGCCCCCCCCAAGGAACTCCACAACAATTCAATAGTAGAAGATGAAGAGATTGAGTATATGCTAGAAACAGAATTCAGAAAATGAATCATCAGATTACTCAGAAGCAACCGAAAGCAAATTCATGAACAAAATGAAAATTTTCCCCATGAAATTGAGATATTAAAGAGAAATACTAGAAATACTAGAAATGAAGAACTCTATGGATTTTTTTTGACAGGCAGAGTTAGACAGTGAGAGAGAGAGACAGAGAGAAAGGAACTCTATATATTAAATAAAAAATGCAGTGGAATATCTTAGCAACAGAGTAGATGAGACAGAAGAAAGAATATCAGAACTAGAAGACAAATTTCTGAAAATTTTACAGTCAGATCAAAAAAAAAAAAGGAAGAAATTAAAAAACTAAAAAATACTGTTGGAGATCTACAAGATACTATGGAATGACCCAACAAAGGGGTGCTAGGAGTTCCTGAAGGCATGGAAAGAGAGAAAAGATTAAAAAGACTGTTTAATGAAATAACAGAAACCTTCCCCAATTTGGAGAAAGAAAGGGACATCCAAGTACATGAGGCACACAGACCTCCCAATAGACATGATCATAAAAGATTTTCACCACGACACATTGTAATAAAACTCTCCACAGTAAAATAAAGGATCTAAAATGTGCATGAGAGAAACACTAGATCACATTCAGAGGACCCCAATTAGACTCACAGTGGACTTCTCATCAGAAACCCACAGGCTAAGGGAGAATGGTGAGATATATTCTAAGTCTTTAGAGAGAAAAAAATGTGTCAAACCAGAATACTATACCCTGCAAAGCTCTCATTTATGAATGAAGGTGAAATAAAAATCTTTTATAACAGAAATTGAAAGAAATTGTAACCACCCACCCAGCCCTACAAAAAATGCTCAAGGATGTGCTACACACAGAAACACAGAAGCTTGAACATCACTATGAAAGAAGGTAAAGGCAGAAAATTGCCCAGTAAAAATACAATGGAAACCCAAAGTAAGAAACAGGAGTACTAACAGAGATGTGGCAGAGCAAAGTCATTACTTAGCAATAGTTAATCTGAATGTAAATGTTCTCAACTCAATAGTTGAAAGACACAGACTGGATGAATGGATTAAAAACGAAAACCTCTCTATTTGCAGCCTACAAGAAACACATCTCACCAACAAACATACTCACAGACTGAAAGTGAAAGGATAGAAAAAGATACTCCATACTAATAGAAACCAAAATAGTGCTAGTGTAGCCATCCTAATATCAGTAAATCCCCAAATGTCCTTAAACAGCTGGGGCAGGGTTGGGTTGAAAAAATCAATCCAGGCCTCCCACACAGTGGCTAGGACCCAGGTACTTGAGCTATCACCTGTTGCTTCCCAGGGTGTGCACTAGCAAGAAGCTGGTATCTGAAGCAGAGCTAGGACTTGAACTCAGGCACTCTGATATGGAAAGTGGGTGTCCCACATAGTGTTGTAACCATCATTCCAAATGTCTACCCTAGGATTCTAGTGGTTTTTTTTTTGTTTGTTTGTTTGTTTGTTTGTTTTTTTTTTTTTTTGACAGGCAGAGTGGACAGTGAGAGAGAGAGACAGAGAGAAAGGTCTTCCTTTGCCATTGGTTCACCATCCAATGGCTGCCGTGGCCGGCGCGCTGTGGCCGGCGCACCGCGCTGATCCGATGGCAGGAGCCAGGTGCTTTTCCTGGTCTCCCATGGGGTGCAGGGCCCAAGCACTTGGGCCATCCTCCACTGCACTCCCTGGACACAGCAGAGAGCTGGCCTGGAAGAGGGGCAACCGGGACAGAATCCGGCACCCTGACTGGGACTAGAACCCGATGTGCCAGTGCCACAAGGCAGAGGATTAGCCTAGTGAGCTGCGGCGCCGGCCTCTAGTGGGTTTTTTTTAAGGTTTATTTTTATTTATCAATTTGAAAGAGCAATGGGAAGGTGGTGGTAGGGGAGACAGAGAGACAGAGAGGGAGCGATTGAGAGGGAGGGAGAGAGAATCTTCCATTTGCTGGTTCACTCCCCAAGTAGCTGCAACACCCAGGGCTGGGCCCCTCTGAAGACAGGAGCTGGGAACTCCATTCAGTCGCCCATGGGTAGCAGGGGTCCCAGTACTTGGGCCATCTTCCTTTGCCTTCCCTGGTGCCTTCCCAGGAAGCTGGATCAGAAATGGAGCAGCCAGGATGCAAACTGGTGCTCCAATATAGATTTTAGCATCACAAGCAGTGATGTGAGTCACTGTGCAACAACATTGCCTCCAACCCTAGACTTCTTAAACACCAAAGTATGTGTACATTTCATATGCTGGGTGGCAGCAGAGCCCTCCATTTCTCCCTCAAACACACACCCTTTACAGGAGTCCACACATACTGACATCCATGCCCACACAGCCAGCCCGTCCAAGGGCCAGCCAGCTCTGAAAGAAACCCTGGCTTGTAACGGTGTTGGTTTCTTTTACTTCTAAATCATGATCTTGACGTTGAATCCAAAGCTCAAACACACAGGATGTTGGGGTGAGGTGCAGTGGGGCAGTTCAAGAACAGATGTCTTTAAACTGCAAAAACAGTGAGAACAGGAGGCCTCTAAAGTCAGACTTAATAATCTGAGTCATGCTCCTGGTGTTGCTCTTTTGCCTAGAAAAACACTTATCGTCAGAGCTGACCTGACACCTCCACAGCTGGAGAGGCGCGTGCAAACAGCAAATAGCATCTCACAAAGGGCCCTCCTGCCCTCTGGGTCCCCACCAAGGCTGGAAGATCTGGGACTCACAAGGACACTTTCGTCACTCGTACAAAAACATTGCAGTAAGAACAGTGCATTAAATGACATTTTTACTGAATGGCTTAAGGTTCAGTGTTCTGCACAAAAACGTGACAATGGGTAAATACATGTGCCACTAGTCCCCCACCGGCAACAAAGTGTCACACCGTGACTCCCAAAATGTGCTCCCAGGACCAGCAGCCTCGGCGTCATTCCGCACTTGTTAGGAATGCACATTCTCAGGCCCTACCCAGCCTTGCTGAGTCAGAGACTCTGGAGGTGGACACTGGAACCAGTGCTGTAACAGCGCCCCCTGGGGCTCAAGTTCGAGGTCCCCACATAATTCATTGAGTGAAAGTCCATGCCATGTCTGAGTGCGAGCCTACCATCAGTCATTGCCGACTGGTGAGACAGATAAGCAGGGGGCATCTCCTGGGCCTGGAGCACTTGAATGATAATCTTAGCATTTTTTTTTCATGCCTAAGAAAAAAGTAATTTGGAAATGGATAAGTTGTTTATTTTCAGCCAGGAACCATTGAGGTAAAAGGCATAATAAAATCAAATGAGTGTCACATAAAGGTTTTATTTTTAAAGATTTATTTATTTATTTATTTGAAAGTCAGCTACACAGAGAGAGAAGGAGAGGCAGAGAGAGGTCTTCCATCCACTGGCTCACTCCCCGGTCAGAGCTGTACCGATCCAAAGCCAGGAGCCAGGAGCTTCCTCTGGGTCTCCCCACTCGGATACAGGGGCCCAAGGACTTGTGCTATCTTGTATTGCTTTCTCAGGACATAGCAGAGAGCTGGATCAGAAGTGGAGCAGCCGGGACACAAACCAGCACCCATATGGGATGCTGGCACTGCAGGCATGCTATGCCACAGCTCTGGCACCACATAAAGGTTTTAAAAGAAGCTTATTGAGAATTCTTTGCAATAAAAAATAAAACACATTTAATTTTCTCTTTTCTAGGTGCCTATGAGGAGCATAGGCAAAGCTGGGGAGAATAACTCCAGTTTTCTGTGATGGCTAATTAAAAGGGAGACACCAAGGGCAGCCAAGGAGCTGATTTTCTTGAAGAGCCATACCTTTCATTATATCTCTTTAATATCTAGACAAGTTCTTGGTCTGAAACAGGTTTTCAGTACATGTTTATTGAAATGAAGACAAAAGATAAGTAAGTTCACGGATCCGGTGCTGTGGCACAGTGGGTTAAGCCATCTCTTGTGAAGCCAGCATCCTATACTGGAGTTGCTGTTCATGTCCTGGCTGCTCTGTGGGGAGCAATCCGGACTAGACTAAGTTACTCGAATTAGGACTTATTCTATGCATCTGTTCTCCCACAATATGGCGCTGGGAGAGAAGTAAACAGCTTCCGCACAGCTGCCTCCAGTTCAACCAATTAACTGTAGGACTTGCTCCTGATTGGAGAGCAGCGTACTCGGCGTGTGGGCAGCCGAGTTGGGATTGGCGGAGGAGGACTATAAAGGAGGAGAGAGACGGCATGCACCAGGAACATCTATGGGGAACATCTAAGGGAACCCGTGCAGCCCCCAAGAGAGCCGGCCGGCGGTGTGCCGCTCCCCTGCAGAAGTGGGGAATGCGGCCAGGGGGAACTGCCCTTCCACGGAGGTGGAAGGGATAGTAGCCAACCCGAGAAGAACCAGCAGCAAACCCGGGGAGGGCCGAGCAGACGAAAGAACAGCGCAGGGTCCTGTGTTGCTCCTCCACGAAGAGGGGGAGCGACACTGCTCCACTTCCAATCCAGTTTCCTGCTAATGTGCCTGGGAAGGTAGTTGTTGATGACCCATGCTGAGGCCTCTGCCACTCATATGGAAGACCTGGGTGGAATTCCAGTCTCCTGGTTTCCAGTTGGCCCAGACTTGGGTGTTGCAGCCATTTGGGGAGTGAACCAACAGATGGAAAAGTTCTCTCTGTCTCTGTCTCTCTCTCTTTTTTGGTTTGCCTTTGAAATCAATAGATAATAATTTTTTATTAAAAACAAAAGACAAACATATTCAAAGGAGAGACAGAGAGGGAGTGTGTCTAAACACAAGAAACAAAAAGATAGATGCACATGGAAACCCTAAAGGGAAAACAGGAGAAATGACAGAGGTAAAAAGTCAAGAAAGGAAACTTGGAGGACAAACAACTAAATAGACACATAAATTATAAGAATAAGACTCACAAACCTTAAGTTCAATGACATAACAACCAAGGAATGCAACATTTCCTCTTTTAAAAATATTTATAAAAATCCTTTTCTCTCAATACTGACCAAATGTCAAGAACTGAGAAGTAGACTCTTAGGACACAGAATTCTTGCTAACAGGGCAGCAGCTTTACTTAAGTAGCCATGAGTTGCTGCTTAGGTAGCTGGCAGCCTGTTGCAAAGGGGAGGGGTAACCGTGAGGAAGAGGGCAGATTCCTGTATCAAGACAAGAGCGGGAAGAGAAAGCTTGGTCTTATGAAAATCTTCCACTTTGCTATGACTATTTCTCAGAGCTTCAACTCATAGCAGCTGCTTCACAGCTCTGTAAGTATGGGAAACATGGCTCAATGAACCAGGGCCTGTGAATTCTCACCTTGAACCAAAATTCACTCTCAGTCATTACCCTATCTCATGTTTGGTTTCATCTTCAACATAGGCTAATATTATACCATGCAGAATGAATAAGAAGAGTGTTCCTGAGAACATAAACATGCAAATGCTTAGAAACTGCATTTTAGAATTGGGGAATAGTGTTTTATAGCACTGACCTCATAGTTCAAAAGCAGGGGTGGGCAGGGTTGGTGTAAGGAAAAACATGATCTGATGTCAGTGTTGGCAGGAGATATTCCACCTACACCCAAGGAGGGAACTGCTTATTCAAGAGAAGACATCAGAAAGCACAGGCTACCTCATCACACAAAAAGAGAGATGGCGGCCACATCTTAAAAGCGATGGAGTTCATTCCTAGGCAACGGCAGCTTTTCCAGTTGACATTGACATTTGCTTTTCACAAGAGCACAAGCCCTCCTTGCAGCTGAACTGGTGCTGGGCATGCATTTTGCTGTCTCAGGCAATAAACAAGAGAGAACAATGAAGAAAAGCAACCAGCAAGAGCATTCCTGCCTTTCCGGCACAAACATTTCTATCCATCTGCAGACCGGAACCTCCAAGAAGCTAGATGACAAGATAGTTCCTGTACAAATGGGAAGATGGAATCCACCTCGCAGATAGTTCCAAAATTTCTTGTGCTTGTTTGAACTTGCCATTCATTTGATATTTGACTCCACAGGAATGGACTGCTGAATATCACATGCAGAAACCAAACTGAGAAATGATGCTTTTGTTCAATGAAAAACATTGCAAACAATGGAAGGTGGATAGTGCAATACTACATGAAAAATGTTTGTTTTCTACATTTGTGTAAATTTGCAAGTACACCCACAGAGAAACTCCTCTTCTGCCTTCCTGATGAGAGTGGAAGACCTGGATTTGTGCATCTCCCTTTGGTCCCCCTTGGTACCTTGCCCTGCACATCTTCACAGCAAAGAGTAGCAGGGCAAAGGAGGGGAGGGCATTTTCCCTTGTGCAACACTGTTCTACCCACTGTGACCATTCCTGAATAAACAGCCTATTGGACAAATAATATCTAGACTCCCATGTGAGTACTTAAAGTACATAAACAAAGATACCAGACTTATAACTTTTTATCTTAAGACTGGTAACATCGGTCTGTGCTGCGGCTCACTAGGCTAATCCTCCGCCTTGTGGCGCCGGCACACCGGGTTCTAGTCCCGGTCAGGGTGCCGGATTCTGTCCCGGTTGCCCCTCTTCCAGGCCAGCTCTCTGCTTGGCCAGGGAGTGCAGTGGAGGATGGTCCAAGTACTTGGGCCCTGCACCCCATGGGAGACCAGGGATAAGTACCTGGCTCCTGCCATCGGATCAGCGCGGTGCGCCGGCCGCAGCGTGCCGGCCATGGCGGCCATTGGAGGGTGAACCAATGGCAAAGGAAGAACTTTCTCTCTGTCTCTCTCTCTCTCACTATCCACTCTGCCTGTCAAAAAAAAAAAAAAAAAGACTGGTAACATCATTAAAAAATCAAATCTAGGCAAGGGGCAAGACTTTGATTATGTGGCTATCAAGGTATGATTTCACAATAATCTCCCGAAGACTGGTACAAAGGGTAAGGAGTAACAGTACAGCCAATTAATATGTCCCTGATCTGGCATTTGGATCTCCTTCAATAAATACAGCTGAGTGGACTGACAGAATGCAAAAGAGAGAGGAGACAATCCAATTCTTAAGTATTCTTGTGCATAACAAAAATAAAATACTAATGAATGTGATTATGCCATGAATGCCTTTCTGAAAACACATTTCTGGTTTTCTTACATCACATTCTTGTCCCATAAGAGGCATGAGAACCAATATTTATGGAGTACTTACTATGAGCTAAATATTTGAGAGACATTATTTCCTTCATTTTTCACAATATCAAATGGATACTATTGTTATTCCCATTTTCACACAAGTAGACTGAATCCAAGAGGATAAAAATCTTAGAGTTACCATATAGCTGAAAGCAGAGTTAGAAATCAGATAAGTTGTGTTCAATTAGAAACAGAATACTTTCTATCACATGCTGTTGCATCATTTTATTTCTAAAAATTTAATAGACTTATTGGAAAGGCAGAGAGAGAAAAACAGAGAGGGAACGAGAGAGCTCCCAGAGGGGTCCACTCCTAAAATGCCCACAATGACCAGGTCCAAGACAGGGAGCCAGGGATGTAACCTACATGGGTAACAGGAACAACTACTTGAGCCATCACCATTGCCTCCCAGGATCTACATTAGCAGGAAGCTGGAGGGAGAAACTAGAGCAGAGAATTGAACCGAGGTGCTCTGATGTGGGATGCAGGTGTCTTAACTGGTACTTAAGTACTAGGCTAAGCACTCACTCCCTGCTGCATCATTTTCTCCTATCAATGTAGAGTTCTAACATGTCTTCTCTTATTGCTGGTTGTCCAGAAGAAACCATAATTATACACTTCCTAGCCGCCACATCTATCCATATCCATATTCATACTGCAGGGGTCAATGGCATGAACTCTGGAGTGAAACCAGTCTGCATCCTAACAGCAGCCCTGATCATGTAGAGTGAGCAAGATGCTTGGTCACTGTGACTCATTTTCCCTTTTGTAAAAGTTACACTGCAGGGCCAGCACTGTGGCGAAGCAGGTAAAGCTGCCACCTGAAGCATCAGCATCCCATATAGGCTCTGGTTCGAGTACCAGCTGTTCCACTTCTGATCCAGCTGCCTGCTAATGTGCCTGGGAAAGCAGAGGAAGACAGCCCAAGTGCTTGGACCCCTGTACCCACGTAGGAGACGCAGATGAAGCTCCTGGCTTGGGACTTCAGTCTGGCTCAGTCTGGTCATTGTGGCCATTTGGGGAGTGAACCAGCAGATGGAAGTTTCTCTCTCTCACTTTTTCTCAAGAAAAAAAAATGTTACACTGATAGTGCCCATAGGTTAAAATGGTGTTTGTAACATTTTGAGCACGATGTATTAGCCATCACTATTATATCAATAAGGGTAGGACTTTTGAGTAATTTACTCCTTCAGTGTATCATAGCTGGAAGAGTTCAGGCAATGCAAATTTAGTGCTAAGGAGACTGAGATTAAAATAAGATCAATTTATATATCAGTTAATTTTATGTCTGTTTTGTGTCCAAAGATTCCAGAATCCCATTCTCTTATATCAATATGGAGACCAGTTGGCAGCACTAAAATCTTCCATATAAATATCAAGGGCCATTAGAGCTCCCTGAATTAGTACAATTCCATACTCCTTACAAACTACATGACATACTGAAGACCAGAGAATAGTTAGTAAAGTAAAATGTGACTCTTTTATTGTTGCAATTAAAAATCCTGATATAATATATTCACAGCAACATTATTCAAAATAGCTAGAGTAAGCAAGCAACCTAAGTGCCCACTGAAAAGTGCATGAGGCATATAAATACTATGCATGAGGCAAAATGGGGCATATAAATACTATGGAATAGTATTCAGCCCTAACAAGGAAGGAATGTCTGACACCTGCTACAACACGGAGAAACTTTGAGGGCATTCTACTAAGTGACATGAGCCAGTCACAAAAAGACAGTACTGCAGGATTCCACTTACTAAGGTATCTAAAGCAGTCAGGGGTATGGAGACGGAAAGCAGCAGGGTGGTCAACAGTGGATGGTGGGAGCGAGGAGTGCAGAACTGTCACTTAATGGGTACAGAGTTTCAGTTTTACAAGATGAAAAAATGTTCTGGAGATGGGATGCACAATCACATGAAATACACTTAACTGTACACTGCAAAATGGCTAAGATAGTAAATTTTATGTTGCATGTCTTTTACTATGATTTTTTTTTAAATTTTAATGATGATTTCAACCAAATAAACTGCAGCTATCATGGGATCTGTTATTGCTGATCCTTTGAGTTCTGATGAAACTTTCAATTCTTCTCCCAGTCAGCAGCCAGTCTCAGTGATGTGCTACAGCTGCTTTGTGTCTGGGCCTCCCACCTTTGGCCTTTGATTCTTTCCCAGGGGAACTACACATAGGACCCTTGAGTCAAGGCTGTGTGTGGACAGCATGCATGTGTGTGCCCCTGGGTGGTCCTGCTGAGTCCTTAACATATGGGAGACCAGTTGGCAACACTAAAATCTTCCATACAGAGAATCTCATGGTTGTCAGATGTAATGTTGTTTCTGATGACACTGTAGTTCTAGGCATTGCCCCAGGGCCTCTGTATCCACTTTTGCATGGTGTGTGAATGTCAAATGTACAGTTAATAGCTTGGGAAACTCCCTCAAGTAGGGGGAATTTAGCCCCTTCATCAATAGGACCTACTTGGATTCCTGGTTTCAATATGGGTCCTTGAGATTAGAATTGCTGCCTGTTAATTCTTTCATTATCTGTAGGAATTTCCCAAGCATGTGTGAATTGAGTATCTTATTTTCCCTAGGCAGGAAGGAGAAGAAGGGAGGACAGACTGCTCATAGTTCAACACCAGTGAGAGCCACTTAGAACTCTAGTAGTCTATTAGCTAATTAACACGATTATTCATCAAAATAGCAGTATAGGGACTCGTGTTTTGGCAAAACAGATTAGGTGACTGCCTGTGATGCTAGAATCCCATCTGAACACCAGTTCAAGTCCTGGCTGCTGCACTTCCAGTCCAGCTGCCTGCCAATGTGCCTGGGAAAGCAGCGGAAGATGGTCCAAGTTCTTGGACCCCTGCAGCCACGTGGGAGACCTGGATGAAGTTCCTGGCTCCTGGCTTCGGCCTGGCCCAGCCCTGGCTGTTGCAGCCATTTGGGAGCTAGCCTGCAGATGGAAGGCCTTTGTCTCTCTCTCTTTGTGACTCTGCTTTTCAAATAAATAAAATAAGTCTTTAAAAAAATAGCAGTGTAGTGTAGTGTACATAGGAATCTATGTCACTAATAACTACTTCATTTTGATGTTAGCATAAATTCCTTGTTCTTCCCTTTCTGATGTCTGTAAGCACAATACCTCTATTACTTTGCACTGTGAAATGTTATTGGAAGCCACAGCAACTCACACCATTGATGGAGCAGAGAGTTAGCCACTGACAGCAATGGCACCTACTTTTACTATTATTAGGATTACTTTAAAACACAGCCTTCAAATAGCTTGTCGTTGGGGCTGCAATGCAAAGCGACCGTTTTTCACCCTGAATATTTCATGATTCAGATCCACGATGAAAGGAGGGGCCGCTCTGAAGGTCAAGTGCCACCTGTTACCGGAAAGCAGCCGCATGACCTCTGACCAGAGTGCTGAAGGGGAGCTGGGGCCACATCTGTGATTTCTATCAGCACCCAGCTTCTCCAGCCCAAGAAGAGGCCAGGACAGATGTCGGTTACAGAGGGGAAGTGGCTTTCAAAAGACTGAGATGAAAGAGCCGTTGGACTCAGATCACTTACTGCAGTGACAGATTCTCTCATGCACAGGCCCAAGAAATGACCTGCCCTTGGCCTTTTACAATGTTGTTTCCAGAATGTCTCCCTGTCAGGAGACTGGAGAGAAGCCACAGCAGGTGAGACCATCGGGTGTGATCAAGGGGTCTTGAGGGCAAAACCAAAGTAATTTCAGCCCTCAGAATCCCAGCAATGGGAGGGGAGGAGTAGGGACCCTGCCCAGACGGAGCGGCTTCCGTTTCTCAGGCTGAGAAAGTGAAAGTGCCCTCTGCATTAACTATTTCAGTAGGGGTCCAGATACTTTTAATGAGAAGGGGAAGCAGAGGCATCAAATTAAGTTTCCCTTTTGGGTCCCATCAGGAACAGGTGTTTGCCTCACTCAGGAACGCTTTCACAGGGTGATTTCATGCATAGCTAAGGGCAGTAACTGGATTTTTTGGCTGTTAAAGCTGTGGTTGATTTACATAATCAGGGCATTATCACTCCAGTGGCTTTCTACAAGTATGATATTAAATGTGTATGTGTATACACAATGCTGGACTCAAACGAAAGGACCATCCAGCGTCTCCTTGACATTCTTGGGAATATTTGCAATATCAGGGCGGCTCTCTTGTCCTCCAGTTGTAACAGAACACTTTGTACAGAAAATCTCATTCAATTTTTATCACAATCCCATGAGATAGGAATTACTGTTATTATTGGGAAGACTGATGCTTAAAGAGGTTGAATACCCTGCTCAGGATGCAGAACCAACAAGTGTCAGAGTTGGGTTTGGGCTGAGGAAGTCCAGAGCTCTGCTGTTGACCGCGTATCCACCAGATAAGAGGCACCCAGTAGGCAGGCTGCACAAAGTCACAAGGAAATCCTGTGTCACCCTCTGCAAAGCCCTCTCTCACTTCCCTCTCCTTCACGCGGCTGATCCACAGCCTGGGCTGTGTGGCATTCCCTCTGACCACTTCACCCAGGGTCTCTCTGCTTATGCCGATGTCAATCCCTTCCATGGCTAACATCTGACCTGCCATCTGTGTGTGGCCCTGTTGATAAATGCCTCTCTCCGAACAGTGTGTCCGGAAGACAAGAGTCAGGCAGAAAGCCCTTGCCCACTCTCCACAACGAATGGCAAGCCCTCTGTGGGCTTCTGGCGTTGCATCATTCACACAGCCCTAACTGCCTGTTTTCTTTAAACAGGGCTTCCCCCTGCACCACATCACCCCCGTCTGACAGTTGCACGAGAAAGAGGGAAAAGCCGATTGAGCTCACAGTCATCGGCTTGGTCTTTCCACTCCCTGCTGATGTGTTCATCCTTTCCCTCCCAGAGTTTCAGCTGGCTGGATGCTGGAAGAGGCTGCTGCACTGTGTTGCTATGTTCCAGAGGGATGGAAGGATGGCAAATGATACAGATGGGTGGACAGATGATGGATGCATGGATGGATAGATATTCTTGATGTGGGTTTCCCAGAAGCAACTTGAGATAAGAATTCACATGCAAGCAGGAAAGTGAGGGAACAGAGAAGTGAGAAACAGGGAAGGTAAGAAAATTAGTCAAAGGAGAATAATCAGGCAAATTGCCATTGAAGGAAAATGGAGCCTAATTCCTTCAGGAAAGTGTGGAGGCCAGTGTAGAAGTTAACTCAGAGTGGTCCATCATCATCATCATCATCAAGTTTCATCCTAAATCTACTAAATCAGACTGTATATTTTACCAGGATTCCCAAGGGATAAAGTCTGCAGAGTACTGAGAGAGACTATGCCCCAAAGTTAATCAGCCAAGCCTGCGTGTGCTCGGACAGCTCACGCTCCAGTGGTCCACAAGGAAGTCCCCAGAGGGAAGATCAGAGGCACCAGCACGAAGCAGCCCCCAGTGTGACGGCTACTCCTAGCTCAGCTCCTCTCTGGATAGATATAAATATGATATCAAAGCAGGTTAAATGGCAGTCATAACAAAGCCACCGCTACAGTGCTGATTCAGTGTTAAAGACACATTAAATGGATTACAGCAAGGAAGGTTTCATCCTGGCTTTTATTAGAAATAAAGCAATTTAGGCCGGTGCCGCAGCTCACTTGGCTAATTGCCAAGTGCCAATTGTCAGTGCCTGCGGCGCCTGCACCCCAGGTTCTAGTCCTGGTTGGGGTGCTGGATTCTGTCCCGGTTGCTCCTCTTCCAGTTCAGCTCTCTGCTGTGGCCCGGGAAGGCAGTGGAAGATGGCCCAAGTGCTTGGGCCCTGCACCCCCTTGGGAGACCAGGAGGAAGCACCTGGCTTCTGGCTTCAGATCAGTGCAGCATGCTGACCATAGTGGACATTTGGGGGGTGAACCAACGGAAGGAAGACCTATCACTCTGTCTCTCTCTCTCACTGTCTAACTCTGCCTGTACAAAAAAAAAAAAAAAAGAAATAAAGCAATTTACATAGTACAGAATACCATTGTCACAATTAGTTTTAAGAGCATTAAAACAAAGTATTATTTTAACTTAGCAGTTATTTCAGACGCTTGCAATTGGGTCATGAAGGAGGTCAAGAGATGACTCCTGCATTCCATTTCCTTATTATAACCCCTCGCGTGCACCCTCAGGAGGGCTGTGGGGGTACAGGACCCCTGCTCTGACATCGCAATGCAGTGACAATCTGTGTACCCCATTTATTCTGGAGAACATTCAAAAGCTGCAATTAGAATGGAAAAAAAGATTTGACTTCTATTATGATGTTAAATACTGGTAAAGGCATTTGGATAACATCCAGAAAAATCTATGACTGTTCCCAGACACAACAAAGTAACTACACAAGGAGAGCAGTTTCCACAGAGATGTGAGTTTTGTTACCTGACACTGGCATTTTAAAGGAGATTCAGAGTATTACATAGCATACAAAGGGGAAAAAAGGTCTTTATTCAAAGAATTCAACATACAACCCAAGCTTCTAAATTAACACAGGAAAAGAATGGACAGATTTACTTCTTAGGATTGCTGAATTTAAAAACAAATCTTATGGAAAAGTGTGAGTTCAACAATTTTGCATAGGAATGGATATGTTAATGTCTGAGCTCACATTATAAGTCTAATACTTTAAATTCATTAACTATAACTAAAATTAAAAGTAAATTAGCTATATGTTCTTTATACATGTTTATGCTCAAAATAACACCAAATCAATTTTAAAATATTCAGAATATTATAAAAGTATATTTATTGCTCATTTTAAAAAGATCTATTTGTTTGAAAGAGCTACAGGGAGAGAAAGACCGATGTATCCCCTGGATTACTCCCCAAATGGCTGCAATGGTCAGGGCTGGGGCCGGCCAAAGGCAAGAGTTTGGAACTCCATCCAGGAGTACCAGGGGCCCAAGCATGTGGGCCATCCTCTGCTGCCTTCCCAGGCAATTAGCAGGGAGCTGGATTAAAGCAGAGCTGCCAGAACTTGAACCAATGCTCTGATAAGGAGGCAACTTAGCCCTCTGCTCCATAACTCTGGCCCCTAAATAATAAACTCTTTGGACTAAGGTTAGGCAGCTGCAAAGTGTCTTGAGTCTTGGGTTGAGAATAAATCAGAACACCAATGGTCTACTTTATATCAAAAACCAAGCATGCTAGGCCAACACTGTTTAGTAGAAATGTAACTGGGACGGGGCCAGTGCTGTGGCACAGCGGGTTAAAGCCCTGGTCTGATGCACTGCCATCCCATATGGGTGCCAGTTCTAGTTCCGGCTGCTCCTCTTCTGATCCAGCTCTCTGCTTTGACCTGGGATAGCAGTAGAAGATGGCCCAAGTCTTTGGGCCCCTGCACCTACATGGGAGACCTGGAGGAAGCTCCTGGCTCCTGGCATCGGATCAGTGCAGCTCCGGTCATTGCGGCCATCTGGGGAGTGAACCAGCAGTTGGAAGACCTCTCTCTCTTTCTCTCCCTCTCTCTGTAACTCTGTATTTCAAATAAATTTTAAAAAATATTAAAAAAAAAAAAAAAGAAATGTAACTGGGAGCCACAAAAGTAAGTCATGTATATAATTTTAAATGTCTAGCAGCCCCTTTAGAAAAGCAAAAAGAAACAGGTTGAATTTAAATAGTACATTATTTAACCCAATATGTATAACATGTTCTCATTATTAATATTTACCCTGCTCAAATATTTGAAGATGAAGCATTCAACATCACATTTTAAGGGTCCCAAAGTCACTGTGCTGGCCAGCTCAGGTCTGGACAATATGTTTAGTGAAGTAAGTTGTCTTTGAGATATCTGCAGAATATTTAACAGCCACATCAGGAGTGCTCACCTGGGCTGGCACTGTGGCGCAGTGCTGGCATCCCATACGGGCAGAGTCTGAGTCCCTGCTGTTCCATTTCTGATGCAGTTCTCTGCTATGGCCTTGGAAAGCAGTGAAAGGTGGCCCAAATCTTTGGGTTCCTGCACCCGTGTGGGAGACCAGAAAGAAGCTCCTGGCTCCTGGCTTTAGATCAGCTCAGCTCAGCTCCGATGGTTGTGGTCATTTAGGAGAGTGAACCAGCAGGTGGAAGACCTTTCTCTCTCTCTCTCTCTCTCTCTCTCTCTCTGGCTCTGCCTCTCTCTCTAACTATGTCTTTGAAATAAATAAATCTTTTTTAAAAAAAGTGCTCACCCAAACTGTGAAGCTGAAACTATTTCTATTACGGTGAGGTCGGGTCTCTTCCATTTATGTTCAGACCTTCAGCCACCTAACAGAGTTTTCTCTAAGGCTGACGTTAGCACCCAGCTGAATTTCATGTGCTTCCATTCATCTAAATACGTGTCATGAGCGGCATCCACACACATACCCAGCCCTTGCAGCATCTCAAAGCTGACGAGATTCCTTTGAAAAATACGAAAAAGTTTTAATTCTGAATTACTTTTTAGTGCCACAAAGGCCAGCGCCAGCATATTCTGTTTTCTTAAATGTTTATTTATTTGAGAGGCAGAGAGAAAGGGAGAGACAGAGGCAGAGACAGATGGAGACAGAGCTCCTGCTCACTGAAGCCAAATGCCTGCAACAGCTGGGACTGGCCTGGACTTGCAGCCAGAAGCAGGGAACCCAGGCTCGGTCTTCTATGTGAGTGGCAGGAACCCGCTCACTTAAGTATCACCGCTGCCTCCATGGGTCTACACTGGCAGGAACCTGGGTGCAGGAGCAGAAGCCAGGTCTCCAGGACTTGCGCATCTTAACAATGAATCTAAATGCCCATCCTAGGATATTCTGCTTTTAAAATTCTTCCCCCACTGAACAGCCTGCTTTCCCTCTCCCCCAGGCCCTGGCGACTGGCATCCTACTTTCTGTCTTCACGAAGCTGACTGCTCCAGGGACCATATGTAAGTAGTCATGCATTACTTTTCTTTTGGTGGCTGGCTTCTTAGCATAATACCCTCAAGGCCATCCATGTCCGTGGGTTAGAATTTCCTTCCTTTTTAAGGCTGAAAAATATTTTTCATTGTATGTATACCCTACATTTGTTTAAATCCTTAATAATTTTTAACAAGGGTCCCCACATTTTTATCTTGTACTTACTGCAAGCTATCATAACTGATTCTGGTTTTGTTCCATCATATAATATTTCTGTTGAAAAAAATTTATGAAGAATATGATAATAGAGGCAGATTGAATCAATAGTGAATGCTTCATAAAACTACTCCAATAATTGAAGAGAAAATTGCTAAGAGTTAAACCTCCTGAAGACTAGAAAGTTCCAAAATCCTTACTATCACATCTAGTGTGGTGTGCTCCCCCTCCAGTGAGGGCTGGCGGTGTGCTCCCCCTCCAGTGAGGGCTGGCGGCAATGTTATCATGCATAGAGGTGACAGGTGCGCTTAGCCTCCTTTCTTATTCCAAAATTTGACCAGAGTGCCACAGCCCACAACAAATGAGCCCTGGCACACACGACTTTTTCAAATGACAGAGCCATTTTCTTCCCAGTGTCCTTATGCCCACACAAAGACCTAGATGGAGCTCTGATTTAAAGGTTTTCCTGTACCTTTCACATTCTACCAATCTTTGTGGAAATCAGAGCAACCGCTTTCTTCTTGACTCCAGTTTTGTCACCTTTGTAAGGTGCTTGTTCTTGCCAGCTCCATGGTGGCGCTCAGAGATCCAGAAGGCCCAAATAAACAATGTAAAACAACCAGTGTTCAAGTCATATTTCTCGCAAAAGAACAACAATCAGGCTATCAGCAAAATTCTCATTAGCACTGACAGAGGCCAGAACAACTGAAGAATGGCTTTAAGTTTTGGGAGAAAACAGTTGTCAATATGGAAAGTTTGGTGTAACTAAATTATTGTTCTAGAGTAAAGGTGCAATAAAGACAATCTCCAAAAATCAAGTATGACAGTATATTTATAACTCACAGGAATTCCCTCACTCAAACTACAAATGGGGGCTGGCACTATGGCGTAGCAGGTAAAGCCACTACCTGCAGTGCTGGCATCCATATGGGTGCTGGCTCATGTTCTGGTTGCTCCACTTCTGATCCAACTCTCTGCTATGGCCTGGGAAAACAGTGGAAGATGGCCCAAGTCCTTGGGCCCCTGTACCATCGTGGGAGACCTGGAAGAAGCTCCTGGCTCCAGGCTTCAAGTTGGCCCAGCTCCAGCCATTGCGACCATCTGGGGAGTGAACCAGCAGATGGAAGACCTCTCTCTCTCTGCCTCTCTTTAACTCTGCCTTTCAAATAATAAATAAACAAATCTTTTTTTAAAAAAACTACATTGTATATAAATTAGCAGGAAGAAAATTAAACTCAGAAAGAAAGAATGGCCTTTAAGAAAATTAAGGGGAAGTTTCTCCTGCACCCATCTCATAATTTTTCATATTTTTATTTCTTTCTTCTCTATGTTCTATTCTGAATATTTTTCAGGTTTTTCTAGTTTACTAATCTCTATTTCTTGAGTTTCATTTTTAAAATTTTATTTAAGTCACACAAGTTTCATGTATTTCATTTAAACAGATTTAGGAACATAGTGATACTTCCACCCTAGCCTGCTTCCGCCCACGCTCCAACTCTCCTTCCTCCTCCCTCTCCCATTCCTACTCTTAATTTTTGCAAAGATCTACTTTCAGTTTACTTGATGATCATAAAGTTAACAAAACACTAAGTAAAAGAGTTCAACAAATAGTATGGAGAAAAAAAAAAACAACACCACCATTCCTCAACAGAAGAGACAAGGGCTATTCCAATCATCAATCTTAAAATGTCTATTTCATTCCAACGCATTACATTGTAGGTACTCTATTAGTTACCTTGAATCAGGGAAAACATATGGTATTTGTCTTTTTGTGACTGTCTTATTTCACTAAGTATAATGGTTTCCATTTGCATTCATTTGATACAAAAGACAGGATTTCATTTTTTATAGCTGAGTAGTACTCCATAGTGTGTGTGTATAAAATTTCCTTATCCAGTTCTAATAAATTTATGTAATTATTAAGATTAAATACCTGAGGCTTAAAAAAAAAGATAGAAAGGAATTCAGATGCCAGCAAGATAGAATAACAAGAACCACATTTCTCTATCTGTCTGAAAAGAAAAAAGAAAGAACAAATTTAAGAAGTAACACTTTTCAATACACTGACCATCAGGTAACAGGGAACAGTAGTCCCAGGTGATGAGAAACAAGTCAGTCAGTCCCACAAACTGCCCCAGTTTCTGGCTTTAGGGAGTTTTTGGGGCTGTGTCACTGGAAGAGGGAATACATGCAAAGAATCCTGGAGTCTGTGAGGGGAGAAGATAAAGTTGAGTCTCAAGAGAGCAAGCCTGAGGGCATACGACAGAATCCTGGAAAGAAGGACGCTCCATGGAGGAAGACAGCTCGAAATGCCAGATGAATAATAGTCAGTGTGTGTGTGTAAGGAAAGCAGTCTGGAGGCTGGGAAAGAACCACCCAAAGAGATTAGAGGAGATCCACACCCGAGCTCCACCAGGCCCCGGAATCGTGCCTATTCCCACACATTCTAGCAACAGACTATGATTCATGGGGCCTGATGTAGGTCTTCCTTTGGTCATGGAAATAATTAGTCTTAAACTGAGCACTACTCCAGTTTGGGCAAACAAATTTTAGGAGGATCAAATCATTTCGAAGGAGCTTAACTGTGTCCCGGAACAAATCTCAAGATTGCTTTTAGGAGCATTTAGGAACTGAGGCAGATGGCAGATTAGTAGACGAGAATAGTAAAACAGTTGTTACGATAGTTAAGTTCTATCTTTTCTAAAATTAAGAAATGACATGGAAAGTATGTTTTCCAAAGTCCCAACTCCAATTTCTAGAAATAAAAATTAAAATGTCTACAAGAAAAATGCACTGAATAGGATTAAAAGAATAGTACACAGTGCAGCAGAAGTCCAGTGGACTTAAAGGTATAACAACAGAAACTATCTAAAATGAAATAGAAATAAAAAAAGAATTCAAAACAATAAAAAGCATTAGCATAACACGACTTCAGCTCAATCAATATATGTGTAATCGGAGTCTCTATAGAAGGGAATGTGAGAAGGGAACAGGACAAATTTTTGAAAAAAAAATAGACAAAAATTTGATAAACACAACATTCATGGGAAAAGGTTAGCACATACTCAAAGAATGCCATAATACAATTTCTCGAAATCCATAACAGATACAATCTGAAAGGCGGCCAAGTATAGAATACCTATTACCCACGGAAGAACACTCTCACTTCCCTGTGCCATAAGGCCAGTGAGAAGATGACAAAGCAATGTTTTTAGACACACACAAACACAACATCTACTAATGTAAAAATGTGTATCTAATGAAATTATCTTTGAAGAATAAATGCAAAGTAAGAACATTTTCAGACTTACAAACACTGAAAGAATGCATCACCAGCATACCCACTCTATAAGAAATGTCAAAGTCCTTTAGGCAGAAAAAAAAATGGTATCAGATGAATACATGTCGCTCCCCCTCTTCGCGGAGGAACGACACAGGACCCTGCGCTGTTCTTTTGTCTGCTCGGCCCTTCCCGGGTTTGCTGCTGGTTCTTCCCGGGTTGGCTACCGACCCTTCCACCTCCGTGGAAGGGCGGTTCCCCCTGCCACTTTCCCCACTTCTGCTGGGGAGCGGCACACCGCTGGCCAGCTCTCTCAGGGGCTGCTCAGATGTTCCTCAGGTGTTCCTGGTGCATGTTGTCTCTCTCCTCCTTTATAGTCCTCTTCCACCAATCCCAACTCTGCTACCCACACGCCGAGTATGCTGCTCTCCTCCAATCAGGAGCAGGTCCTACAGTTTATTGGTTGAATTGGAGGCAGCTGTGTAGAAGCTGTTTCCTCCTCTCCCAGCGCCATATTGTGGGAGAGCAGATGCATAGAATAAGTCTTAATTCGAGTAACTTAGTCTAGTCTGAGTTGCTCCCCACAGATACATATCTGCACAAATGTATAGTAGCAAGGAGTAACTATATGGATAAATATGTAATATTGGTATTTAAATTCTTCAAAATATAATTGCTATTTTAGATAAAAATGTTAGCAATGTAATACAACGTTTTATATGCAACAGCACAAAGACTGGGAAGACAGAAGTGGAAGTATACAATTGGAAGATTTATTCTACACATTTAGTGACATAATATCACTTGATGATAGTATAAATTTTATAATATAAATGGTAAAGAAATCAACACAACAAAACAAAGATCTATTCTAACATTTAACGAAGGAGGTAAAATGAAGCAACAACAATAAACTCAATCCAAAAGAAGGGTGAGGAGGGAAATGAGGACAAAGAGAAAACAGACAGTACAGGGTCGATTTCAATCTTACAATGCAAATAATCACTTCCATGTAAATGGTTTAGACCCCAAATTAAAAGGCAGAGATTGTCAAACTGAGTAGAGGGCAAAACTTAACTGTTTCCTGCTTGCTATAAATATATTTTTTCAGAGACTTATTTATTTGAAAGGCACAGACAAAGAGAGAGAAAGAGAGAAAGGTATCTTCCACCTGCTGATTCATGCCCCTGATGCTTGCGACAGTGGGGACTGGGCCAGGCCAAAGCCAGGAGAATGGAATTCCATCTAATTCTCCCACGTTGGTGACTGGAACCCGAGTTCTTGGATCACCAACTGCTGCCTCCCAGGATGCTGGATCAGAAGCACAAGAGCTGAGATTAAACCAGCACTCTCATCTGGGATTCAGGTGTTCTAAACAATGGCTTAATATGCTGTGTCACAATACAATACGTTTTAAATGCAAGAATACAAATAGATAAAAAGAAAAACTAAGATTCACCATACATTTATAATCAAAAGAACACTGGAGTGGCTATACAGTTGATTCCACATCCATAGATTAAACCAACTGAAGACTGAAAATGCTTTTTAAAATTCATCTGTACGGAACACATATGAACTTTATTTTCTTGTCATTGCTTCCCTAGTAATACAATACAACAACTATTTACATTGTGTTAGGCATTGTAAGTAATCTAGAGATGGTTTAGAGTATACAGGAAGACGTGCATAGATTACATACAAATAGTACAGCATTTGACCAACCAAGGATTTTGGTCTCCACCAGGGGTCCTTGAATGAATCCTTTATGGATACAGGGGGACAACTATATTAATATCAGAGAAATAGTTGACTGGCAAAGAATATTATCAGGGAAAACAAGCCCAACAAATGATAATGGGACTGGTTTCTAAAGAGAACATCATAATCCCAAAATTTATACACCTGATAACAAAACCTAAAAATACATGAAGCAAAATCTGACAGAGCTGCAAGGATAGGCAACTCCACTATTTATCTAACAGACTTTAACATCCCTCTTACAGTAATTGATAGAAAAATTAGACAAAATGTTAGCAGAGATATAAAAATATCAAACATTATTATCAACCAATTTGGTCTAATTGACATTTAGAGAGTTCTCCACCCAACAAGAGCAGAATATAATTTTTCTCAGATGCAAATTAAACATCTGCAAGACTAGATCAAATCCTGGGTAGAAAGACAAGTCCATATAAAATAGATTCTCTGACAACAATAGAATTAATGGAAAACCATAGCAGAAAAATCTTTGAAAATTCAGACATATTTGGGAACTAAATATCACACTTCAAAATAACCTTAACCAAGGAAGAAAGCAGAAGGAAAATTATAAAATATTTTGAAAACAAAAATGAAGACATTATACATCAAAGGTTGTATGCGACCACCAAAGTAACATATCAGGGAAATTTATTGAACTCCTCACTTAACTTATAAGAGAAGAGAGACCTCAAGTCAATAACTTGGTTTTCAACTTGCTGAGACAGAACAGAAAGAGCAAATGAAGCTCAAAGCAAGTAGACAAAAGGAAATAATAAAAGTCATGTAGAGATTAATGAAATAGAAAACAGAAAACAATAAAACCCGAAGCCAGATTTTTGCGATAATAAAGTGAATGGAATCCTAGCCAAACTGGTCTGGAGAAAAACAAAAACACAAACTGCCAATATCATGCATAAAAGGGTGACAAAACTACAAATTCCATGGATATTACAAAATACTAAGGGAGTACTAGAAACAACTTTGTATAAGTCAGGGTAACAAACACAAATACTTTGAAAGACACAAAATATCAAAGCTCCTTCAAGAAATATATTTAAATAGATCTACATCTATGAAAAAAATTTAACTTGTATTAAAAAAACCCATAGGTCCAGATAGCTTCTCTCGTGAATCCTACCAAATGGTTAAGAAAGAAGTAATACCAGTTCTACACAGAATTACCAGAGATTGAAGGGCAAATGACACATCCCAACTCATTATATGAAGCTGAAATTACTGGGATAAAGACAGTACAGTGCCTTTACAAAGCCCAAAAATTATCACGCAATATTTCTCATGAAGTTAGTGTAATGATTATTTTTTTCACGATTTATTTTATTTTATTTATTTGAAAGTCAGAGGTACAGAGAGAGACAGAGAGACACAGAGAGAGCCATCTTCCATCCACTGGTTCACTCCCCAGATGGCACCAATGGCCAGGGCTGAGCCAGGCCAAAGCCAGGAACCAGGAACTTCTTCCAGGTCTCCCAAGTGGCTGTTAAGGACACAAACACTTGTGCCATCTTCTGCTGCTTTTCCCCAGCAATTAGGAGGGAGGTGGATCAAAGGTGGAGCAGCTGGGACACGAACTGGTGCCCATATGAGATGCTGCTGTCGTATATGAGATGCTGGTACGCCACAATGCCGGCCCCTGTCCCATCAAATTCTATAAAAGACTCAATGTAGCTAACAATGGATTCGGAAAATAGCCACAGCAGTTACCTAACATGATATTTCATATACACTTTTATACTTCCCCAATTGTTTTTGACTAAAGAAGGCATTACTGAGTGACTTCCATTCTACAATACTAAATAATGGGGGGAAAACCAAAGTCCTTATATAACTTCCATCTGCTGTTTCACTCCCCAGATGGCCAATTTGACAACTAATAAAAAGGATAACACATCATGACCAAGTCAGGTTTATCTCAGGAACAAAAATTGGGTTTAACATTTCAAATACAATCAAAATCATTCACCATAATACCAAGCAAATACCAAGGCAAAGAGAGACACCACAGGATCTTCTTTTTACATATAAAAAAGCCTTTGAAAATACAATCTCCGCTCCTGTTAAAACTTTCTGGCAGTGGAAATATAACAATAACTTCCTTAGCCTGATAAAGAGCATCTCCAAAAATCCTACAACTAATGTCAGATTTCATGGTCAAAGTTTGAGTGCTTTCCCCTCAGATAAAGAAAAAGATAAGACTGTTGTTTCCACCATTACTATTCATCATGGTATTGGCGATTTTGCCAGTGTAGTAGAAGAGTAAGAAATAAAGACACTGGAATTGAGAAGGAAGATAAAATTTTCTTTTACATGTAACATGATCTTTTATATAGAAAAATCAGCATAATTCGAAAGAAAGCTATGAGAATCAAGAAATACGAGGGGTGGACAAATATGGCAGAATAGCAACAGGGCAGTTTGCTCTAGGTTGGGCAAAAATAATGGGGAAAAAGTGGAGAAAGTTCACTCTCAGGGCAAAGTTGCAGGGAAAACTGCAGTGGAGATGCTGTGGAAGCAGCAGAGATGCCGTGGACCTGTGTGGGAAGTACTGACGCCCAGAAACCAGCATGGACACAATAAATGATCCCAGCAGCCTTGATCTGGAGAAGGCACCCCCTCTGGCAAGCAAGGTGAGGTCAGACTGCACAGGCCCACACCACTGTTGATACAGCTGGGGGGAGAGCCTAGCGGACTACACTGTCCTTGAGTGTGGCCCGGAACACTGAGGGGAACAGGGTGACTGCTCACCCAGAGGGGAAATAAAAAAGCAGCACATCTCTCTGTCCCCATCTCCCCCTTCCACAACACCACCCTGTGGCCAGCTGTGGAGGGCTGGTGCCTCCTTGGACATGCGCGGTAGCAGCTGTTGCAGCTCTTGTGTGTGCAGGCAACAACTTGCGGGGACAGTCTCCATCCTGTTGGCAGGGGCAGCCACGGCAGTTCAGGTGCAATTGGTGGGGACAGTCTCCACTTTGTCAGCAGGGCAACAGTAGCAGCTCCACTGCGCCTACCCCAAAATGGGTGGGGAAGGGGGAGCCATTCCGACCGAAGTGCCACCTCTGGAGACTCTGATATGCACTCAGCACGCTTGTGAAATGAGTAGGGCTGTAGCCGGCAAGTATTGTGCACACGTGTGATCCAGAGATTTTCTAAGAGGGAAAAATCTGCGCTCTCCACTGACTGCGTCTGATTGGGAGGACTGACAGGGGTCTGGGCACCCCCATACGACTGGGGTTGCCTCCAACCTCTTGACAAGTTGCAGGCTCAGGGACTCGATCTGCCTGGGCAGAACACACATGAGCAGCAGTGCTGGGACCTCTCAGTCTCTCTGTGGAGGGGACAGGCGAGTGGGGCATGGCGGATCATCTTGCACTCCTTGACCGTGGGAGCCCTGGATACTGAGACCATGAAATTGAGATCTTAAAGATAAATCAAAATGAAATACTAGAAATGAAGAATTCAATAGAACAAATAAAGAATCTGGTGGAAAGCCTTAATGACAGACTTGGTAAAGCAGAAGAAAGAATATCTGAGTTAGAAGACAAATCTTTGGAAGTCTTACAATCAGTCCAAAAACAACAAGAAGAAATTAGAAAACTCTAAAGCACTGTTGGAGACTACAGGATTCTATCGAATGACCCAGCATATGGATCTTAGGAGTTCCTGAAGGTGTGGAAAGAGAGAAGGGATTAGAAGGCCTTTTTGGTGAAATAATTACAGAAAACTTCTCTAATTTGGAGAAAAAGACATCCAAGTACAGGAAGCACATAGAACATAGAACTCCTAATGGTCATGACCAGAAAAGATCTTCACCATGAATAATTGTAATCAAATTCTCCACAGTAAAACATAAAGAAAAGATTCTAAAATGTGCATGAGAGAAATGCCAGAATTACTTTCCTGGGATCTCCAATTAGACTCACAGCTGACTTCTCATCAGAAACCCTACAAGCTAGGAGAGAATAAAGAGACTTAGCCCAAACCTTAAGAGAAAAAAAACTGTCAACCCAGAATACTGTACCCTGCAAAGCTCTCATGTATGAATGAAGGTAAAAATAAAGACCTTGTCTAACAAGCTGAAAGAATTTTGTCATCATTTGTCCAGCCTTACAAAACATGCTTAAGGATGTGCTACAGACAGAAACACAGAAAGATAGCCATCATTATGAAAGCATGTGAAGACAGAAAATTCCCTAGAAAAAGTACAAAATAAATCCAAAGCAAACAATAGGAATGTTATGGGAAAATGGTAAGGTTGAATCATTACTTATCAATACTCACTTTGAATGCAAATGGCCTCAATGCTCCAATTAAAAGATACAGACTGGCTGAATGTTTTAAAAAACAAGACTCATTTTCTGCCTACAAGAAACACATCTCACCAACAAAGATACAGGCAGACTGAAAGTAAAAGGATGAAAAAGATATTCCATGCTAATGGAAAATAAAACAGAGGGGTGTAGTCATCTTAATATCAGAAAAAAGAGATTAACACAAAAATTGTTAAGAGACAAAGAAGGTCACTATGTCATTTCTACAGGGATTGAAATTGCAAATGGGTCATTTCAACAGGAAGATGTAAGTATAATAAATGTATGTGCACCAAATTACAGTGCACCTGGCTATATAAAAGAAATGTTAATTAATGTAAAGGGAGGTATACTCCAATACAATAATAAGTTTATAGCAATTGGTGCCTACATCAAGAAATTGGAAAGGTACCAAATAAATGAGCTGTCAATGCATCTCAAGGACCTAGAAAAACAACAACAGACCAAACCCCAAATTAGTAGGAGGAAAGTGATAATTAAAATTAGAGAAGAAATAAGCAAATTCAAGCAAAAATACAAAAGATCAGTTAAATGAAGAGTTAGTTTTTTGAAAAAATAAACAAAACTGACACACCTTTGGCCCAACCAACCAAAAAAAAAAAAAAAAAAAAGAGGGAGAAGACCCAAATCAATAAAATTGGAGATGAAAATGAAATATAACAAACAGATACCACAGAAATAAAAAGAATCATACTAAAAAGAAATAAAAAGAATTACTACAAAGAGCTGTATGCCAACAAATCAGGAAACCTGGAAGTAATGGGTAGGTTCATGGACACATACATTTTACCAAAACTGAGTCATGAAGACATAGAATACCTAAACAGGCCAATAACCAAGTCATAAATTGAATTAGTAATAAAGACCCTCCTAACAAAGAAAAGCCCAGGTCCCAATGGCTTCACTGCTGAATTCTACCAGACAATTAAAGAGCTAATTCCAATTCTTCTCAAGCTATTAAAAAAAAAAATAGAAAGGGAGGGTATCCTCCCAAACTCCTTCTATGAAGGCAGAATCATACTAATTCCTAAACGAGAAAAAAGAAACAACAAAGAAAAAGAACTATAGGCCAGCGCTGCAGCTCACTAGGCTAATCCTCTGCCTGCAGTGCCAGCACCCTGGGTTCTAGTCCAGTTTGGGGCGTCAGATTCTGTCCTGGTTGCTCCTCTTCCAGTCCAGCTCTCTGCTGTGGCCCAGGAGTGCAGTGGAGGATGGCCCAAGTGCCTGGGACCTGCACCTGCATGGGAGACCAGGAGGAAGCACCTGGCTCCTGGCTTCGGATTGGCACTGCATGCCGGCCATAGCGGCCATTTGGGGGGTGAAGCAACGAAAAAAGGAAGACCTTTCTCTCCCTTTCTCTCTCTCTCTCTCTCTCTCTCTCTCTCTCTCTCTCACTGTCTAACTCTGCCTGTTAAAAACAAACAAAAAAAGAACTATAGACAAATATCCCTGATGAATACAGATGCAAAAATACTAGCCAATCGAATCCAACAACATTTCAGAAAGATCATTCGCCTGGATCAAGAGGGGTTTTTCTGGTATGCAGGGATGGTCAACATTTGCAAATCAATCACTGAGATACACAGCATTACCAAACTGAAGAACAAAAACCATATGATTATCTCAATAGATGCAGAGAGACCAGTTGATAAAATACAACATCCTTTCATGAAAAAAACTTTAAGCTAATTGGGTATAGAAGCAACATTCCTTAACATATCACAGTCAAGGCAATTTATGACAAACCCCCAGCCAGATTCTTATGGAATGGGGAAAAGACAAACAGCAGAATGGGAGAAAATATTTGCAAACTTGGCAACTGATAAAGGATTAATTTCCAGTATCTATGAAGAGCTCAACAAACTCAACAACAACAAAACAAACAACCCAGTTAAGAAGTGGGCAAAGAACCTAAACATTTTTCAAGAGAGAAAATTCAAATGGCCAACAGACACATGAAAAAATGCTCAGGATCACTAGCCGTCAAGGAAGTACAAATCAAAACTACAATGAAGTTTCAACTCACTCCAGTTGGAATGTCTTTCCTACAGAAATCAACAAACAACAAATGATGGCTAGGATGTGGGGAAAATGGTACTCTAATCCACTGTTGGTGGGAAAGGAAACTGGTACAGCCACTGTGGAAGATAGTATGGAGATACTTCAGAAATCTGAATACAGACCAATCATATGACCCAGCCATCCCATGCCTGGGAATTTACCCAAAGGAAATGAAGTCAGCATATGAAAGAGTGATCTGTACCTCATGTTTATTGCAGCTCAATTCCAGCTAAGATATGGAACCAACCCAGATGTACCTCAACTGAAGACTGGATAAAGAAGTTATGGCAAATATACACTATGGAATAGTACACAGCAGTAAGAAATGAAATCTTTCCATTTGTAACAAAATCATTATACTTAGTGAAAAAGAGAGTCCCAAACAAACAAATCCACATCCTCTCTGATCTGTGGTAACTAAGAGAGTACCTAAAAGGTAATCTATGAAAATTAAACAGACACTTTGTGCTATGATGATTTTGAACAGCCTTTGTCATGACTGCTGAGGAACAACTTTGTTTGTTAATTGGTTTGTTTTTGCTGTTCTACTTCCTAATAGTTACTGAACTCTCTACTTAGCATAGGGGTAATCACATGAGTATAACGCTAACTGATATTAGATCTTTGTAACAAGTAAAAATGAGAATGGGAGAGTGATGAGGAAGAAGGGTGAAGTATGGGCAGGAGGGAGGTAGTATGGGAAGAATCACTATGTTCCTAGGTTTGCAGGATACATGATCAATGTACAGAAGTTAATTATATTTTTATAAACTTGTAATGAAGAAGTATAAATTTTAAAAATGTTAAAACATCACATACAATGACACAAAAATATGAAATATTCAGGGATAAATCTCTCAAAGGACCTGCCATGAAAACTGAAACTTTGGTGAGAGAAATGAAATAGAGAGATATACTCTGTTCATGGGTCAGAGGAGTCAGTATTCTTGAGATAACAACTTTCCCCAAATTGTTGTATATAACCAGTGCAAGCCCAATCCAAATCCCACAGGCTTGTTTTTGTACAAAATATAAAATCTGTTTCTAAAATTCATTCAGAAATTCAAATAACCCAGAATATGCAACACAAACCTGGGAAATCAGAACAAAACTCCATAGCACAATTTGGTTTTTGAGACGTGGGGAACTACAAGTGGGAATAAGAATAGAAATAAAGGCTTAACAGTAAGTTTTCACAAACTTTCTTCCAATAAAAGAATGTAAAACATCTTTTGATTTGGGATGTAGTAAAATACAAAAATGCTGACGTGGTATCACATGAACTGGCAAAATACCAAATTGACTAAACCCAATAATCATTTTCTGGGTGTGATCAATATCAGTTGGGTAGTGAAGGGTCTTGAACACTGGGGACATGTTTGCAATAATTGCTTTCAAACTTGAAAAATACAATTTTATTTGCTTACATATTTTTTAATCCCATCAACTTCTTTTAAAAGATGTATTTATTTATTTATTTGAAAGTCAGACGTACAGGGAGAGAAAGAGAGATCTTCCATTCTCTGGTTTACTCCCCAGATGGCAGTAGCAGCCAGGGCTGGGCCAGGTCAAAGCCAGGGGCCAGGAACTTCATCCAGGTCTCCCAAGTGAGTGACAAGGACCCAAATATTTGGGCCATCTTCTGCTACTTTTCCCAGGCAATTAGCAAGGAGGAGTATCAGAAATGGAGAAGCTGGGAGACAATCCAGCACTCATATGGGATGCTGGCATTGCAGGAAGCAGCTTTACCTGCTATGCCACAATGCAAGCCCCTATCCCATCAGATTCTATAAATGATTTGAAGTAGTTAATAATATGGACTTGGAAAATAGCCAAAGAATAATTACTTAACATGATATTTCATATACACTTTTATACTCCCTTGATTGTCCTTTGATTAAAGGAGACATTACTGAGTGACTTCTTTTCTACAATATTAAATAATTGGGGGGAAACCAAAGTTCTTATATAACTTTTCCACTGTCTAGACTTCTTGCTTATTTTAGATCCATCTGAAGCATGAAGGACAATGGGAGACTTTCCAAGACTAGGAAGAGCAGTGTTTTAACTAGAGCTGTCGTCAGAGTCCTTCTTATGTTAGGAAATTTCCCATCATTGTTCCAAGAAGGCAAACACTTGGGAACCACACAGCAGGAAATGAATAGTTTTGCATAAATGGCAGTTTGCCACACAGACCACTGTGTCATAAAAATGCCTTACAACGATGGCCTTTCCTACTCAGCATCTTCCCTTCTTGAGGAAAATATGATTCTTTTAGAGAAGAAACTGGTGAGTAGGAATTGACATTTTCTCTTGGAGGGACTTCCTCCAGGTTTATGAAAGATACCAGTAACAATAAATAATACTTAAGCCAAGATCATAGGCTGGTACTACAGGTAGGATTTTTCTTCTGTTAGGAATCAGAAAATCTTGTATGTTGAGGGGTGGGAGGATATTTAAAAGAGTTTGAGTCCAGGAGCCTTAAGGATACTTTGGCATAATGGAGAGGACTTGCCATTTCCATTTGTAAAATAATAATAAAGGAAACACAAAAGCACTTTCACAGTCAAGACATGCACTGGTATTTTTTTCAGGGTTTAGATGCTGGCTGCATTGTAATTCTGTATTCACCTGAGTGCTGCCTGTTGTGTCATTCTGAATATGCATAACACTCTCTTTCTGTCTCCCCCGACTATTGTCATACTCCCCAGCCTGTTTCTCTGGGACTTTCATAAGCTTCACTTCTTTATCTACCAGAAGTACGCACGTAGCACATAGATGTGTTCTATTTTGCTCCAGTTCAGTCTTGAGGTCTTTCTCTAGGGCGCGGCTACAAATGCTAGCCCAGTCTTGATGGGGATAGAAGAAATTTGGTGGAGAATGTTTCCAAGGTGCCTTTAACCGGATGTGTCTTTATCCTAAGTGTCCTACCATCTCACAGACACCTGTTTACAAGTGCTTACACCAACAGGTGAATTTGTGGCTCTTTTCTGAACTGTTTTCAGTTTATTCCAAGATAGCAAATTTCTAGGAGAACCCTGTTAAGAGGAGTGTTAGATACTGGTGTGTCTGTTAGGTGAAACATAGGGAAGGCAACTCAACAAGACATACAACATACCAGAAGCAGTGTGTTATTAACAGACTCAGGGAGAGAACAAGGCAGCATGCCTCAGAGGGACAATAGGAATGGAAACCCACCCAGGACACTCAAATTCAACCCAACGAGTGGAGAGCAAGATAGCAAATAAGGGAGCTGTGGACCAAAGTCTTTATTAGGGCCCAGGTTGTTATCCCTGGTTTCCCATGGAGAGTTCTAGTGATTGCTGGGTTTAGAGAAGTAAATGCAGGCTCCATAGAGTCACTCTGTCACTGATAAGGACTCACTGTAGCACAGTTGATGCAGGGTGGGGGTGCAGGGTTGGGTCAGTGGATGAGTCAAGCAGGCTACATCTAGCTACCCCAGGGGGAGCTGGTCACCAGAAGACAGATATTTATGGCAGATGGTTGGGTCAGCCACTTTGAGGAACTGGGAGGAGGCAGAGAACTGGAAACTGTGTCAAGGGTGAGTAAGCCCAACTTCTGGCAAAAGAAGTCCAGTATACATTCAGAATGAATGCTGAGACAACATAAAAGTGTCAAAACCCCATCCTCACCTCCCTCCTACCAACTCTGCTGCATTGTCACTGACAAGGTGCCACTCTCACACCCCATAGGGAAGCCATATAGAAATTATCTCAATTCTTGGTTGACTGTGCTGATGAGGACTGATTTCCCTTGTATGCCTCACCTCCAAAGAAGCCATTTCTCTGTCATTTCAGTAGATTATGTTTTCTAGAGGTGCCCACAGCTCTGTCTTCTATCCCACATTCTCCTTCCTTGCCTCTCCCTCATCAAGAATTAAGGATCAACACTGGAAGTCTTTGATTCTTCCCCCTGGGTCTAGACTGGCCTCGTTACCCAATAGTGTGGCTAAAGCGATGAGGCAATGCCCCATGAGTTCCAATCTGGGGTCAAAAAAAGCCACACACACAGCTTTAGTCTATTTCTGTCAAGATGCTTGCTCTGGAGGAAGCCAATTTCATAGTGAGAAATCTGATTACTCTAAGACTGTCACACTGGCAAGGACACATGTAGCAGGTGTTCCCAGCGAGCTCTCAGCTAGCAAGAACTCAGCTATGTGAATGAAGGCATCTCCATAGATTCCAGCCATCCAGTTACTGCGTCACTCCCAGCCACTAAGTCTTCCCAGTTAAGCCCCAGACATCATTGTACCCTGTTTGAATTCCTGAGCTACAAATGTCATGAGCATAATGAAGTGGTTGGGTCAAGGTGCTAAGGTTGTGGATGATTTGTTACATGGCACCAGTAGATGAACTATTATCGGACAAATGGATGGTTACTCATTGAAGTTGCAATGTTCCACATCTGACTATGAAAGCACGAGGGGAAGGACTCTATCTAATTTGTTTACCGTTATAACATGAGCCTTTGCCCAATGCTTTTGCATAACGGGGATTTAGTAAAGAATCTTAACCAAATGAATAAGTGAATGGTGATTTCTCCCTGTAGCTTCGTATGTACCCATCTCTTCGTATGTACCCATCTCTTCGTATGTACCCATCACCAGTATGGTGGGCTGGTTAGATAGTTGGTGGGTCCAGAATATTGTTTTTTCTTGTCTGTCAAGTTCTATATCATTAATTCTCCTGTATTTCTCTTTACCATTCTTTGTCCCCATTTGGAATAATTAAGTGGCCCAGAGATATACCTTGTAACGCATGGATCTCAGCGTGGACAAGGGGTTGGAGTGTGGACAAAGATGAAGTCCATGAACTTGAAAATAGTCTTCATAAGGGTGCAGAATATTCATTGGAATGATGCTACCTCTCTCTTTTCACAGTGAGGAGACCACAGAGGGATTACAGTTGCACAAAACATTCTGTTGGTGGGAACAGGAGCTGACAGTCAAGAGTGGAAGCGTGGATGATTTAGTACAGAGGATTAAGCTGCTGTTTGGGACACCCACATCCCATATCAGAGTGTTGATCTGAGTGCTGGCTATACTGCACTTCAAATCCAGTTTCCTGCTAATGCACCTGGGAAGGTAATAGATAATGTCCCAAGTATCTGTATGCCTGCCATTGAGGTTAGAGATCTGGATAAAGCTCTAGGTTCCTGGCTTCAGCCTGCCCCAGTCCCAGATGTTGTAGGCATCTGAAGAATAAACCAGTAGATGGAAGATCTCTTTCTTATATACATGTGTGTGCACGCCACTTTGCTTTTCAAATATATAAGTAACTTTTAACAAGAAATTAAAAGTAAGGAGTGGAGAATTCAGGTGTTGTGCTGCACAAGATACCCTTGCCTTAAAGTTTGGACCATCTTACTCCTCCACACCAATCCTTTTTCTGCCTTGACATATGTGTGCATATGTGAATACATACATATATGTGTGCCTGGCCAGAAGAAGGCCTAGGATCTTCATCACTCCTGGGTCTAAGCAGGATGGATGCAGCTTTCCATGCTGAAGTGCCTGCCCCAGGTTTATAGGAATGGAATAAAAATAATATTAATAACAATAAAGAGAATAGAAATATAAATAAGAACCAAAGTAAGAAGACAGATGAGGAGGAGGAGAAGAGGGAGGACTACTTTGTGTTTGTTGCTTGCTAATGCTATGAATTACAGTAAGAGCTTATTATGCACAATCTCAATCTGAAACAACTCACTAGATAATTGTAAGGTTCAATTTTATAGATGAAGGAATTCATTACCAAAGAGTTTAACTTTCTCAATGTAATGAACGTTGCAGCCAGAATGTTGAGCCAGATCTGGCTGCCTCTAAATTTCATGATCTTTCCATTCACCCGGGTTCTAGAGATTTCTATTACTACAAGCATCCAAACAGGTCAAGGTACCAATTTTCAAACAGGATTATGACCTGGGAGTTCCTCTGGTTCTGCCACTGTGTATAACTGCATCCCCTGTTACACCACCTGTTTGAATTCCACTCCCTGTCCCCATTCATTGTTGGATGACTAACCACAGCCAAGAACTCTCGACTGAACTGGAATCCAATGTCCTGGCCATGCCTTGAGGATCAAGAATTCAGGCTCTGGGATTCCAACACAGTGCATTGCACCACAGAGATGGTTGAGTAATCCAGTTAATAGCTCTCAGCCACACTTTGCTTCATGTCCAAGAATGCCTTTGTTTCGAGCCAAACAAAAACAACTTTCTTTTTTTTTTAAGAAAGCTTTTATTTAATGAATAAAAATTTCATAGGTATAGCTTTAGGAATATAACAGTTCTTTTCCCCATACTTGCCCTCCCTCACCCACTCCCTTCCCACCTCCTACTCCCTCTCCCATCCCACTCTTAATTAAGATTCATTTCTAATTATCTTTATGTACAGAAGACCAACTCTATACTAAGTGAAGCTTTCAACAGTTTGCACACACAGAGACACACAAAGTTTAATGTACTGTTTGAAAACATGTTTTACCATTAATCTCATAGTACAACTCATTAAAACAGAGGTCCTACATGGGGAGTAAGTACACAGTGGCTTTTGTTGTTGATTTAACAATTGACCTCTTATTTATGATGTCAGCAATCACCCAAGGCTTTTCGCATGAGTTGCCAAGGCTATGGAAGCCTTTTGAATCCACAAACTCTATCTGTAGTTAGACAGGGCCATAATCAAAGTAGAAGTTCTCTCCTCCCTCCAGAGAAAAGTGCATCCTTCCTGATGGCCCCTTCTTTCCACTGGGATCTCATTCACATAGATCCTTCATGGAGATCATTTTTTGCTTCAGTGTCTCGGCTTTCCATGCCTAAAATGCTCTCATGGGCTTTTCAGCCAGATACAAATGACTTAAGGGCTGATTCTGAGGTCAGAGTGCTATTTAGGGCATTTGTCATTCTATGAGTCTGCTGTGTGGACTGAAAAGCAACTTTCTAAGACAACCTGTGGTCTACCATGCTAGTTGTAGTTCATTACAGCAGCCAGTTTGAATTCAGTTGGTTTTGTTACCCTCATCAGTATATACATGAGCTTTGGTTCCCAAAACAACACAGACTCAGTAATTCAGTAATTTCTTCAATTTAAGTTCCTCTGAGGTAGAAAGGAACCCTCAGTGGCATCTCATAGCTTCAGGAGCTGCTTTCTCTAAGTAAGGCTTGGGCTGTTGAGCCTGTGACCAGGCATCTGACACTGATTGTCACATTCCAGAATGTAAAGAATGACTTTCCAGCAACTCTTTTTAGTTGATTTTGCTTAATTGTTCCAATTCAGCAAACATTTCATCATCATCTGCTGTTGAAAAGCACTCTGCTTGGCCATTTTCTTCTTTGGAGGAAACTAAAAAGCAGGTAACATGAGCACTGTTTTCATAATATTGCAATCTGTTGGGCAAAAGTAAGGACTCAACACATCCACCAAGGGTGAGATGAACCCAGTCCCAAAGACATTCCCAAAACATGAGGGAAGCAGGCAGTAGGCGGAAATCTGTTACAAGAGGCAGCTATGTTTATAATTTTGATCATGGCTTGATTCAGTATGACCTTTGAAGCCCCACTGTGAACTAGACATTAAGCTACAGAACAGAAATAACTGGCCCTACATGCTGAGTTTAACTAAGCTGCTATACCTAGTGATTATAAAAAAAAAGTTACATATTTCAACAGATTGTTTTGTCATTTACTACTCTATGGTGGGTCAGAACATAATTGCTCATAACATATGTGTGCTGATTTATAGTTCTCAAAGTCAGGATACATCATAAAATATGTAATTATAATCGACAATAACTTACATATATGTTTTTGTTCCAATAGGTGGTATTCAGGTACGTCAGTGTTAATATACTTCATATGTTCATCCATCACACTGGGGACAAATATGAAGTTTTCTTCTGAAAATTCTACTATTTAGAATATTATATAAGAAGTCAAATTATATCCTCAGACCTGTTTGACTGAGTGGCAGAACTTTATCTTCTGGATGAAAAATTCAGATTTCCCAGTAGCAATAGTTAATACTAACCCCAAAAGAGTGAAGGCAGAGGTTAGAGCAAGTAAGAAATAAAGGAAACAAAAGAAAAGGAGAGGCGGGAGGGGAGAAGAGAAAGAGGAGGAAGAGGAGAAGAAGATTAGAAGAGAAGAGAGGAGAGGAAGGAAGGGAAAAGAAAGGAAGGAGAGGAAAGGAGAGTGGAAGGGAAGGAGGAGAGCGGAGGTGGGGAGGAAAAGGAAGGGAGGAGAGATTGGTTCTAAAAGAAAAGAAATGGTAAGCGAAGGAATTGAGACAGAAAAGAAAAATAGATAAAACATTATTTGAAAAAAAAAAAAAAACAAAGAGCTGAGCAGAAGTCTGATTTACTATAATGCATCATGTCTTTGCTGATATACCCAAAATAGGATTCAGTTCAGTTCCCAGTAAATGACACCAAACACCAAAAGCAATGAATGACTCATAACTTAAAAAACCAGTTGAATGGGCTATCAAAATGGATCCAAGTTTATATTTAGTATTAATAGTGCTGTTTCCTCTCCTGCTAATAATAGGTCAGAATATATAATGACATTCTCTAGGGTCTAAAAATGTATCTAAAAATACAGCATATTCTATTTTAACATGGTGTTCTTCTTGACTCTTTTTCATACTTGAATGCAGAGAGCATTACAAGGCACTCAAAAAGCTATTCAATCATTGAGAAAGAAGAGGTATATTTGTAGCATGATAGTAGAATGAATTACAGAGTGAGTCAGGGTAGAAAAATGTCATTAGAGGTTGTTCCCTTGCTTTAGTAACTTAGTACTTTTCCAGTCTTCAGAGTCCATTGTCAAGGCCTCCACTGCAGTGGGTGCCACATTTTTAATAGGCTCTGCTTTATTGAGTCTGTGTTTTATTTCTCTACTAGTGCCTTTCTCTCTTGACTTTCAGCTTGTAGTCATTCACCACATAAAAATACCAGAACTAATAAGAAGATTGGATGAGAAATGCAGAATAATAACCATGTAATATGTAATGTGCCATAAATGTGGTATACACATATTATATATTATGGCAAAAACCTTGGTAATTGCCTGTCTGGTTTAGTTTTCAGCTGAGTAAAGGGAAAATATTCTGAGGTTGAGCTATCTTTCCCTCTGTTATTATTACTATTACAAATATCTATATTGGTCAAGGAACCACATAAATCCATCTCTCCAAGTTTTATAGTTTGCAGAAATTCTGGACTTGGAAGCTAATCTAAGGTAAAATACCCAAACTCAGCTTTCTTATTTTTTTTCTTAACCAAAAATGAATTTCAAGTTAGCCTTTAGATAATAAGGAGCAAGAGTTCCCTATGATACTGTGGGGCAGCTAAATCCCCGGGTAGGGAGGGGCGTGGCCGAGGATGAGGACATTATGTTCTCAATCATTCCCTTAGCAGATAGCTTGAAACACAAATGGCCTTCTTAGATCCTGGCGCTATGCTGGGACCTCCCTACTCAGAAGATAAGGAGGCGTACTGATTTGGGGGTGGGGAGTGGGCGGCGGTGGCAAGTTCTGTGTGTGCCCATTCTTGCCTCCTATTCTTCCACCTTCAGTAATCCCTATCACCCAACTTCAAGTCTGAGGAATGCTTGCGTTCAGAGAGCATCTCAAGCCTGTATCACGGCACATGCATCCTCAGACTTCCACCAACTCTAGTGAGTATTCCAAGGGCCAGAGATTTCAGTGTAAACAGCCCCATGGCCCTGTCAGCAAGCAATTTTCAATCTGGTGGAGGAATTAAAGTGTCGTAGACTGAATGCTTAAAACTTAGAGATGGATTTATGTGGCTCCCTGAAACATACTGGCTTACAGTTCTGGAGACTAAACGTCCAAAATCAAGGGGTGGGCTAAGTTGGTTCCTTCTGAGGCTGTGAGGGCGAGTCCATCCCATGGCTCTCGCATAGTTCCTGGTAGCCCCCACGCCGTCCTTGGTTTGTAAATGGTGTTCTCCTTGTGTCCTGGCGTCATCTTCCTTCTAGATGTGTTGTCCTTGCATCCAAATTTTCTCTTTATTGAAAGACATCCACTGTATTGGATTAGGGTCCGCCTTGTGACCTTATCTTAACTTGGTCAACTGCAAATATTCTGGTCTAAGTAAGGTCACATTGACAGGCACTGGAAGTTACAACTTCAATGTTCTTTTGTGCTTGGGAGGTGGGGCCGTAGCATGTTGTACCAGAGTTTTTGCTCTGATGAATAAAGAGTCTCTCGTCTTTAATACTCCATGCCAAGCGTCATCTCCTCCATCTATTATCCAGCTCCATTGGAAACCCTCTGTTATTTCACTGCCATTGTATCAACAGTTCCAGAAGCACTGGGGGCCCCATTTTGACTTGAAAGTGCAAAGTAAACGCTAGCCTCTTGCCTGGCTCTTCTTTCCCTTTGCAGCACATAGACAGTCCTTTGTGTTGATGACTCAAGCTCGCTGTTCCAAGGGCTTCACCAATACACAAATGTCATTCAAGAAACCTTTTCGTCGCTGGTTGCTCTAGGTTCTATTGCTGGTGCTCGGCACATACTTTGGTCTTCACCAAGAAGCTCACAGTCTACCAAGTATCAGTGAAAAGTGAACACAGGAGCAGAGGTGTTGATAGGAGCCTGGCACATGTACGGGAATATGTAGAATCAGTCCCACGCGCAGGCTGGGCATGGGGTGGGGAGAAGGCAGGGAAGGCTTTGTGTAGGAGGGGCCCATGCACTGAGCCTTGATGTACCTGTGGTAGGATTTATCCAGGCAATGAGATAAAAGTGGAAAAAGTGGGCAGGGGGGAAGTAAAGGATACTGGCAAAGATAAAAAGATAAAAGAAGATTGCGTCAAAAGATGCTGATACTAGATATTCAGCTGAAATAAAGTGAATATTAGCAGAAGAGAGGGTAATTTTTTTAAGAGATGGGAATCAACACCTTTCTTTTCAACAGGTACAAATGGTATGTCTTAGCTCAGGCTTCACTAACAAAACACCAAAGAGAGGAATGCTTAAACAGCAGATTTTATTTCTCACCCTTCTGGAGGTTGGGAAGGTCAAGGCTCAGGCAAAATCAGTTCCTGGTGAGAGCTCCCTTCTGGCTTATAGATGATCACCTTTTAAGTATGCCCCCACTTGATGGAGAGAGCAAGAACTCTGGTCTTTTCCTCTTCTTATACCGGTTCTGACCTCATCCTCATGATCTTATCTAACCCTAAAAACCTTCCAAAGGTCTCACCTTCAAATACCATCACATTGCAGATTAGGGCTTCAATATATGCATGGGAAGGCTGGCACTGAGTTACAGCAGGTTAGGCCACTGCCTGCAATGCCTGCATTCCCTGTCAGAGCACCAATCTGAGTGCTGGCTCTTCTGCTTCTGATCCAACTTCTTGCTAGTGCACCCAGGAAAAGCAGCAGAAGATGGCCAAAGTTCTGGGTCCCTACCACCCATGCGGGAGACTCAGATGGAGTTCTTGGTTCCTAGTACCAACCTGACCAACCCCTGGCAGTTGTGGCCATTTGGGAATGAACCATCTCTCTCCCTCTCCTTCTCCCTTCCCCTCCCCCCATTCCCCCTCTCCCTCTTCCTCTCCCACTTCATCCCCCTGTCACTCTGCCTTTCACTCTGCCTGTATAGTTGTGGTAGGGTCTATAGCACAACTTTTGCTGATGTTAAGGGGAGAAATGGGTGCACAGCAACTCTGTGACAAGTTTCTCCCCTGGACACCCATGGACTGGATCTCTCTAACCTGCGCTTTTGTCCTCAAGGAAGCCTGTGATGGTTTAGTAGGGCTCTCCTAATGACCCATCGCACAGGGTAAGCACAGACCTATCTGAGACAGTCTTTTATTGCTAGTAACACAAACAGGCTTCTGCAGATTCCCCTGGTTTGCCCAGCTCAGGGACACAGAAGGATGAGACAGCTCTCCCTCAGCACGGGTGTGAACAATGTTAGCCAGGCTTCAGAGAGCTTCTCAGTTTCCCCACTGCTTTCATGTGATCCACTGGCTGTTAATGCTCTATCCCTTGGTCACCTGATGTCATGGTTCCCCCAGAAGCCTATGACCTAATGCTAACTGAAGACAGAAAACTTACTCCTTCCTTCCTTCATCCCATGATGCCTTAAAATATGCATCTGCCATTCAAGTAAGAGAGAAAGTTTATGAGGTTGTCAAGTAAGCCACAAAATGTAAAGGTTACCATGAAAGCTGAACATTTTAATGGCATCCGCACCAAACAAAATGTAGTAGAAATAGAGATCTCATTGGGTACATAGTCATCAGCATATTTTTGTAAACAAAACCTCAGCATTCCTTTAAAATCATATGATTATCAGGAAGGAAGGAGCTGATGTCATTTGTCTTTTAAGTCATCAAGAGCCTTGACTGTTTCTTAAGCCATAGGAAAACACTGTCATCTTTTAGCATAACCAGTGTTGGTGGGAAGAAGATTGGTTAGAAAGAGAAAAAGACACAGTGTACAAGGGAAAATGTATGTACCAGAACACAAGGTCAATAATGAAGCAATGTGGTTAACCATAAGTTGGCTTCTAGGATGGAGATTCTGGGCCATGTGCAATTGTGTTCCTTTGGCTCTCAGTCTTGCCTGTCTTGTTTTCAAACCCCTTTCTCAGTGGTTTGTGGACCAATCTAACTGCTTGTCCAGCTCTAGGCATTACCAGGATCTAAACACACACATTTGCCCCTTGGGACTTAGCTCCTGCCCCACTGGAGGGAGGAGAGAGCTGGTATTTCGCAGGTCAGGCTCTGGAATTCAACACTGTCTCTAAACAGGAAGAAGAGATATTTACAACTGCTGTCTGGTTCAGAGGCTGGGGTGTTTCTCTGAGATATGTTTGGTAAAACCGGAATTCTAAATTTAATGCAGAAAACAATTGTGGATATTTATAATAAGAAGTAAGCATTTTCCTCTTCCCACATGCAGCCTTGGTTATTGAGTGGCATCATTTACAGTTTTGATACAAATTCCGCACAAAAAGAATAAAGTACTCATTCATTAACTGATTAGTCCAGTAAATTTTATTGAATACTTACTATCTCTGGAGACTACAAAAACCTATTGAACCCAATCCTACCCAAAAAAGAGCTCCCAACCAAGTTGGGGACTGGCCATAGAATGGTAAGGTTGTTCATGGTGTTCTCTTCTTCACTGTGCCTCCCATATCCTACACAGTGCTCATTTTGGACATTCTAGAAATTCAACAAATTCTTACCAAATAAGTGAATGACATCAACACCCATGAGAACAGTAAGTCCTTTCCAAGCTGAAAAGTGACACTTCTGGCTTAGGTGAGCAAAGAAGGTTTCAGGAGTCGATGGAATTTTATTTATTTGTTTTTATTGAATTGTTTTATTATTTGAAAAGTGTAGGATACAGAGAAAGGGGGGGACAGATAGAGACCTTCCATCTGTTTCTTCAGTCTCCAAATGCCCACAACAAGTGAATCTAGGTCAGGATGAAGCCAGGAGCCATGAACTCTAAATCTCCCACGTTGACAGCAGGGACTGAAATAGTTTAGCCAACATCTGCTACCTCCCAGGATGCGCATTAGTAAGAAGCTGGAATAGGGAGCAGAGTGGGGAATTGAATCCAGTTACTCTGATATGGGATGCAGGTATCACTAGCAGCAGTTTAACTGCTGTGCCAAACACCTGCCCCAGGAGACAAAATTTAAGCGAGAACAACGCAACTGGTGGAGAGGAGAGGGTCAGGGGTTACTTCTTCAGGTAAGTTTATGTAGGAGACTGGGAAACTCCGAGCATTTTCAGGAAAGAGAATAGCTGGAATAACAAGTGGCTGGGTTGTGAGAAAAAGTCTGAGAAAGGTCAAAGTCAGACTGGGCAGGAGAGCAGGGGCTGGATGAGAGGGGCTTGTGACATCACTTCTGAATTGACTTCACCAAGACAAGAGAATCATGGATAACTGCAGTCATGTGGCCAGGGAGAAAACAGTGAACAAGAGTTTGCTGGGTGAGCTCCATCCCCACTGTGCCTGGTATGATGTGTAGTTATTTCCTGCCTTCGTTTTAACTGTCAGAAAAAGAAAAAATAATAAAAAACACCTAAAAACTGACTTCCTATATACTTTTCCAACTGAGCAATAGGACTATCATGTTCACAGCCAATTTTGATGTAAAGATATGAATAGGGAGAAGAACAGGTTCCAGTAACCCCAGCAGGCTGCTCTTAACAACAAGGAAAGGAGTCTTAGGAGGGAGAAAGAATGTCCCAGCTCCTCTCTACCCTTGGTCACATCATGCACTGGAAGACTGGAAGGGACCAGACAGGCACAGGCTGTTGCACTGTAGAGCCTCACAACACAATGGAAGTGTGTGTGTGTGTGCATGTGTGTTGCAGGGCTAGTGTGTAGGTACTGCCAGGGTCAGAAGAACAGTGTAGGACTCAGAAAACCATACTCCCAAACACACTTCTTTGAATTTCCAACTGTGAACACCAGAGGAGTAGCAAGTACAAGAGGGCTAGCCCTGAAGTACCCCTACCTAACTAGACCAGACCCTCAAGCAGGACACAGGAGAACTGTTCTCTCTTATTTCCTCAACCAAGGAAGATTAACACATATCATGGAAGAATAGCATGAAAGTCCACAGCCAGCACCCAGGCCAACTTTGTCCCAGGCCATTGCTTCTTCTTTAGGACCATTTATCTCCCCAAAAAGTCATTTACTCTCCCACTAAGCTGCCAACAGCACCCCCTTTCCTCTTCCCTAGGAAAAATGGTGAATGCCCTTCTGAGTTTCATGTAGTTGATGTGTTCCCCTTCCTGAGATGCCCACAGGCACATGATAAAGGGGAACACTCCTTCCCTATTCATTTAACTACCACCTGTTTATTTCTCAGACTCCAATACCAAACTTCCAGAGGGGAAGGAAAAAGTGCTTTTGCCCTTAAAAGATCAAATGGGGCCGGCGCCGCGGCTCCCTAGGCTAATCCTCCGCCTTGCGGCGCCGGCACACCGGGTTCTAGTCCCGGTCGGGGCGCCAGATTCTGCCCAATCACCCCTCTTCCAGGCCAGCTCTCTGCTGTGGCCAGGGAGTGCAGTGGAGGATGGCCCAAGTACTTGGGCCTTGCACCCCATGGGAGACCAGGAGAAGCACCTGGCTCCTGCCATCTGATCAGCGTGGTGCGCTGGCCGCAGCACACTGGTCACGGCGGCCATTGGAGGGTGAACCAAAGGCAAAGGAAGACCTTTCTCTCTGTCTCTCTCTCTCTTACTGTCCACTCTGCCTGTTAAAAAAAAATCAAATGGAACATGGGGACCAGGCCATGCCAAGTTTCTGCGGACAGACAAGTATGCAGAGAGCTGAGTCTTCCCATCTTTATGAATCTACATGATCTTCAACGAAGCTTGACAATGTTGATCATGGTAAAGGAAAAGGAAAAGGAAAAGGAAGGAAGGAAGGAAGGGAGAGAGGGAGATTAGAGGGATTAAAATGAAAACAGCCAAAAAAAAAAAAAACTCATGAGATTGGTTTCTCAATAAAACAGTTACAGGAAATTGTTTATACTCCAGGAAAGATAATTCCTCTTTTTCTGTAGTTAGTTTTTATATTAATGCTGCAGTCTTGTTATTCATATAAAGTGGAATGAACAGCCCCCTCACCCACATCCACCACGTGCAGTCCAACGAGTTAACCTTCAACAACTTCTCTTGCCTGGGGCAGGATGTGACCTTTTAGAGGGCAGGAACCCATTAAATTACACGGAACATGACTTGGCACAGAGTAATGTTGCTCAATTAACTTTTGGCCTGAATGGGATCCAGTCTCCTTGGGAGTCTGGATGAGCTGCAGAAATGAAACTTGTTCACTACCCTACAGATAACTATGGAATCAAATGCATGTGCCACACACACACACACACACACACACACACACACATTTCCAGAAACTAGCATTTCTTCTTGAAATCATGTGGTCTATTTCAATATCAAGGAATAAGCTGATTTTCCTATCACAGCATAATCCCTCCATGCAAACACGAGATTGGTGCTTTACATTAACATTCTGAAAGGCCTCAGAATCACATGGCCTGTCTTCCTCCCCATTCCTAACTCTGCTTACCCTCTGAGGGACTTCAAGTTGTTCTCTGGACCTAAACTCCTGTCAAGAAACTCAGTGTCAAAGTGGGCGATTGGCGCTGCACATCAGAGTGTAAGGTTTGAGTCCTGGCTCTGTTTCTGACTCCACCTTCCTGTAATTGTGTACACTGGGAGGCAGCAGGTGATGGCTCAAGTTCTTGGATGCCTGCCACCCACATGGAAGATCCAGATTGAGTTCCGTGCACCTGGCTTTGGTCTGTCCCAGCCCTAGCTGTTTGCAGTCATTTGAAGAGCTCTCTCTTCCTCTCTTTTCCTCTCTCTCTCCTTTTTTTAAAATGAATAAATAAATAAATAAGACTGATTATTTATTTGAAAGGCAGAGCCACAGAGAGGCAGAGGAAGAGAGAGAGATCTTCCGTCCACTGGTTCACTCCCGAAATGGCTGCAAGGGCTGGCGCTGGGCTGATCCAAAGCCAGGAGCCAGGAGCTTCCTCCAGGTCTCCCACTCGGGTGTAGGGGCCCAAGCACTTGGGTCATTCTCTGCTGCTTTCCCAGATCATAGCAGAGAACTGGATCAGAAGAGCAGCAGCCAGGACTCGAACTAGCGCCCACATGGGATGTCAGCACTGCAGGCGGCCACATTACCCAATAAGCCACAGCACCAGCCCTTCTCTCTGTCTTTTAAACAATAAAAACTGAAAAGGAACTTGGGGGCAATCAGAACCATGGCAGCCGAGATGGCTACAAAGGCCAAGGCTGCTTTCTGTCTGCTGGGCACATCACTTTCTTAGGGAGGCATCTCAGAGACCTTCTTTACATTAGAGAGAAGAAGTACAAGGATTTACTTTCTGGTAAGAATCACAGGCATCCCTACCTTGCAGGGGACTGGCAGTGAGGGGAGCACAATGAAGGAGGCCTGGTTTACTACATTCTTCCGGTTGCAAAAACAAGATTCCAGTTATAAAAACAGGATGGTGCACACCGTCACAGAAGTCTAGAGAAAGCAGAATGTAGGACACTGTGAAATGCTTAGGGAAGGCCTCTCCAAGCACTACCAGAAGACAGAGCAGGATTCAGCTGGAGGCAGAGCAGGGGGCTCCTGGCAGGGGCGGGAGGCCATTCCTAGCATTCCTGCATGGAGTCAGCAGAAGATGGAGCTGGGAAAGTGCAGTGTGGGGGTCACAGCTCACTCTCCAGGACTCTGGAGGGGAAAGTCCGGGAAAAAGAGACTTTGCAAAAGCAGCTGCGTGCACATGTGTGTGTGTGTGCAAGTGTACAGCATGTGTGTCTGTGTATAAGTGCATGCTGTAAGTGTGTAAGCGTGTAAGTGCATGGTACGTGTGTGAGTTCCCATGGGCATACACAGATGTGCTTGAATAGAAACCATTATTTGCTTGCCCTACCTCTGAAATCATTTCACCTCCTCTTACTTAATCAGAAAAAAATACAGCCTGAGTATTAGTCACGATAACAATATCACTCAGGTATAAAAATGCAAACAACTTCAAGGAGGCATGCCGGTCTTGGCCTGGTTTGATATTATATCTTTAACTCACTTGAAGTGCTCTTACAATAAATACCCACTCTTTGAGGTGTGAGGAATGCTTATCATTTTGCTCAGTACTGTATTTTAAAAATGCCATTTATTTAAAATATTTGGTAAATATTCCTTCTGTATTCCAAGAAGCTGATAAGATTCTGCACTTACCACGTACTGGCTTTTACAGGTTTGCTTCTCTGAAACTTGGGGAGGACAAGCAATGCTGATCTGGGGTCTCTTTTTTGGAAGCCCAAGGGCTGGGCTGCATGAGTCAGCTCTTGCCACCCTGATTCCTGCTACTTCAACACTAGGGGTAGGAAGGAGCTGCTCATCTGGAGTCTAGGAATGCTACCCGGCCCCTACTCCAACTTCCCACTCTTTCCAAATAAGGAAAAAGCACCTTTCAGCCAAGCCAACTTGACAACCCCCAGCTGGGGGTGGGGGATTGAATCAAATTCTTCCCTTTCTCTTTGTTGAAAGCCACATGCTGTGGGGGTCTCCTGGGCCCCACCCCCCTTTTCATAAACTATCCCCATTGTGCTGTGAGCTGAAGCAGGCCTGCGGGCTCCCTGCTTGGAGCAAGACTGTGAGACTGTGTTTAAGTGTGTTGAGCTTATTCCTGATGCCTTCAAATCCTACCACCCCCAAGCCCTCATGACACCCAGGTCTTGGGCCCTGACTGTTGAAAGAATGTGACTCAGTTCTGAGGAACCAACTGAGTAAGAGAGAAATCTGCTGCCTGCTAACTTTCCAAGTTAGGAACCTCTGGAAGAGCACTGCCAGTTTTCTTTTTTCAAACAGCCACCTTTTTTTTGAGTGCTTAATGTAAGCCAGGTCCTCTGCTTGGCTGAGCATTTTACACCAGCTACTCCCCAGTCAGCCTCTAAGACATATCAGGGTTCCCTGTCATACCTGAGAAACCTGAAAACCAGAAAGTCCGAGGAAATTAGACCTTGCAGCTAATAAACTAGAGCTCTGTGATTTTCCTCTGGGTTTCATTAACTCCACTGAACTATTTGAAGGAAGGTATGAATTCATTCTTTACTTCAATGAATACTTACTGATCTCTTTATGAAGTACCTAGGGCTGGAAACACCTGTGAATAAAACAGGTGTAGCTTCCACAGAGGTAAGGTGCAGGCAGAAATGAGAGAAAAGTCACAGATACATAACATGTTATGTGATGATGGGTGTCACAGGGAAAAATAAACCATTAAAGCTAGATAGCAAGAGCTGGGGTGGGACTAGCACTATTTACAAGGAAATGATGCATTTCTGATGACAGGATATAAAAATGCTTCCCATCATGTAAAGAACAATTTCTAAACTCCTGGAACCTGTCATAGCCGGTTGTGATGACAAAATGATGGTTCCCCAGCCAGCAAGAGGAGAGTCCCTGCCAAATAGGTGTAGTCGAGCTTGCTGAAAAAAGCAGTCAGAATGGGAATATTACAACAGACGGACTGAATGACTGGGGTAATGATTCGGTCCTGTCAGCCCGACTTCCCCCTACCTGGATTGGAAATGAATCCTGCCCTCTTTCTTCACCAGGAAATTTTGAAAATCGACCCCACCAATCTGGAAATGATTTGAAGAATCCCAGGAGAAAAGGGCTACGTACCTATGTGATTACGGGTATTGTTTTCATCAAATATGACATGATTGGGAATTACTGGGGGGAAACCACTACTGAAGAATGAATGGGGTTCAAAAGATGAGACAAATTAGCATGTCCAAGGACTGGCCACAAAATCAGGAGGTTGGTGACCTACCAATGTTTCTAAGCTGTCTAAATAAGCAGCTCTGTAAAGCAGTGTGATTTAGAGAGCTTGAAAGAAGGTGGTCCCGTGCTTTGGGGGCAGGGGGAAGTGATTTAATAATGGAACCATGTACTTTCAATGGGCTACTTTTCCCAGAAGTAGCCAGGTTTGTTAACTCCCAGCCAGAGGATGGGGCATTCTTGCATCCAAACAGGTCTACCTAAAAGCCTCAAAATTTGGGACAGCAGAGTGTTAGCAGCCTATCAACATCATTGTTGGAACACTCAGGACAACGAAATAGCCTTTGTTTACAGGGAACTGAAATTAACCTCAACTGGAAGTAATCTCATACAGAACCATGAAATCCCAATCATATTTTACACTGAAGACTCCCTTCTAGCCCTTTCTAAGCATCTTACAATGTTTTCTGCTAATAAACAGAGCTTAAATTCTTTTATTTATTTATTTATTTTATTTTTTTGACAGGCAGAGTGGACAGTGAGAGAGACAGAGAGAAAGGTCTTCCTTTGCCGTTGGTTCACCCTCCAATGGCCGCCGCGGCCGGCGCACCGCACTGATCCGATGGCAGGAGCCAGGTACTTATCCTGGTCTCCCATGGGGTGCAGGGCCCAAGCACTTGGGCCATCCTCCACTGCACTCCCTGGCCACAGCAGAGAGCTAGCCTGGAAGAGGGGCGACCGGGACAGAATCCGGCGCCCCGACTGGGACTAGAACCCCGTGTGCCAGCGCCGCCAAGGCGGAGAATTAGCCTAGTGAGCCGCGGCGCAGGCAGAGCTTAAATTCTTAATATATTAATTAATAAATGCATCTGTGATTTCAAATCTCATATTCTTACTTTATGTCACATGAGAAAAACTAGAATTATGATCTTTCAGAAATACATTTTTTCAAAATTGATAATATCACTGTCTTGTTTCCACTGTAAATTTGTACACATAGACCTTCCAGAAAATTGCCTTTATTCAAAAGGAGAAGCTAAAATGAATTCGCCAACTATGCCAGTGTTGTACTGAAGTAACACAGCTTTTCAGACTATTTAAATTTTGTTCTATAGGCCTTAGTTACTTAATAAAATCCACGTAACAAAAAGAACCAACAAAATTCAAAGTGGTAGTGATTAAATTTACTGTTGTTTCATAAAGACTCTAAATCTGCATCATCCAATATGGAAGCCACTAGTCCTACATTGGCTATTGAATATTTTAATATGGCTACTCTGAAATAAGCTATATGCTAAGTATAAAATTTCACATCAGATTTCACAGATTTTGTTTAAAAAATAGTTTAAAATATTTTGGGGTGGTGTTAGGTATAGTGGTTAAAATGCTTCTTGAGATACTGACATCCCTTATCATCCTGGGTTTGAATCCTGGCTCTGCTCCAGATTCCAGCTTCCTGCTAATGCATATGCTGGGAGGCAGCAGGTGATAGTCCAAGAGGTTGGACCACTGTCACCACATGGAAGACCTGGAGTAAGCTCCCCACTCCTGGTTTTCACGTGGTCCAGCTTTGGTTGGTGCAAGCATTAGGAGACTGAACCAGTAGATAGGAGATCTGTCTCTGATTCTCTCCCCCACCGCCTCTCCTCTCCTTCTTTCAAACTAAAAAGTGAAACAATCTTAATAATACTCATATTGATTACATTTTGAAATGATATAGTATGTTGCCTATATCATATTAAATGAAAGATATTAGTCATTTTAGCTTTCTTTTCATATAGCATAGTTTTAAATAGCATCATTTCTACAAAATGTAAATGGATAGATGTCTTCCATTCTATTTCCATAAAACAGCACTGCTCTAAAGCTTAATAGAGTACACATAAAGTATTTTTTCACTTGTCTATTTAATCAATATAGCTGTTTCTGCTATCTTTCCGTTTCTATTTGTGTAGAGCAACTTTTTCCATTCTTTCACTTTCAGTCTATGTGGGTCCTTAAAGGTGCAAGGAGCCTCTTGCTGGCAGCATGTAATTGGGTCCTGCTTTTTATCCATTCAACTGCTCTGTGTCTTTTGACTGGAAACTTAATCCATTTATATTCAAGGTAATTATAGACAGGATAGGATGGACTACTGCTATCTTGATTTTTTTTCTAGTTGTTTCACAGTTTTTTGTTCTCTCTTCCTCACTTGCCATCTTCCTTTGTAATTAGAGGATTTTATCTAATGGTATTCTTGTTTCTTAATTTTTATCTTTTGTGTAACAATTATAAGCATTTGCTTTGTGGTTACCAGGAGGCTTACTTAATGAAATACATTATTGTTGTAACAGTCTACTTTAAGATGGTAACAACTTAACTTTGATCATATATAATAACAACACAATTTTACTCTATCATCTCCCACTTTATGCTTTGGCTGTCACAATTTGTGTTTTTTTATATTGGGTATTCCTTAATAAATTACAGTAGCTTTTTTTTTACAGTAGCTTTTATTTTTAACTGTTTTGTATTTTAACCTTCCAAAAAATATACATGATTTATATATCTCTATTATAATATTCAAATATTCTGAGTTATACTAAAAAGTTTCATACTGTCAAGTCATGCTGCTTTTGAGCTCAGAGATTCTTTCTGCTTTGATAAATTCTGCTATTGATATTCTACTGCACTGTTCATTTCATTCATGGTGCTTCTCAGTTTCAGAATTTTTTTTTGAAAATAATTATCTTTGTGAACTCCTCATTTTTTGACATGTATTATTTTCCTTTCATTGAATTACTTCCCTGTGCTTTCTTGGAGTTCACTGAGCTTCCTCAAAGCTATTATTTTAAATCATTTGTCAGGAAGTTCATACATCTCTGTTTCTTTTAGGTCAGTTACTGGTAATCTGTTCCTTTATTGGTGATATTTTCTGGTTATTTTTGATGCTTATGATTGTGAAGAGAAAGTGGGAACTTATTCTAGTCTTTGTGAACTTCCTTTGTTGGGGAAAGCCCTATACCAGTCAACCTATTCAGAAATTATGAGCAAGTCATTGGACATTGCTTGCTCCTGGAGTCCTCAGGCAGACTGCTCTGGTGCCTGGATGAGCTGGTGGGTGACCCTAGGGAGCAGGTCACTAGGGTTGGTCCTGGAGCCTAGATCCACTTCGTTGGATCTATTGATATTTTACTACAGCCGTGGACTTGCAGGCTGGTTTTGTGACCTTTGCTCTGGAGTTTATATACATGGGGTACTGACCCAAAACTTGGGTCCATAGTGGCTAAACTTACAAGAGCCTATGTCTGTAGAAGTTGGCTAGATGCTGGTATGGGCCTGGTGCCAGGACACACTACAGCCTGAATGGACAGGGAAGGCCTGGTATGGAGGCAGGTCTGCATCCTAAGTCCATGTGGGAAGACCTGGCTCCATGGGGTGTGGCCCAGGGCTTGAATCAGAAGGTGCAGTCTCAGACTCCACACTTGATAGAATAGGCCTGAACCCTAAGTCTGCTGGAGCTTGGGATCATAAGGACTGACTTGAAGTATGGTATCTGCCTGGCACTGGGCAGGTCTCAGAACTATATCCATGGGTCTGATGGCTAAGACCAGATATTTAAACCTGGCTATGGGGTGGGACTGATACCTAGGGCTATGTGGGCTAACTTGTTCTGGGCTGATCCAGAAACTAGACCTGACCTGGCATGTGATGGACCTATAGCCTATAACCATAGGGTCTGGTCTGGAGGCTGGGTGTGTGGGTTATACTCTGATGACTAGGGTCGTGGGCACATCTTGGTAAGAGACAGCCTATTGCTTGAGGCTGCTACAGTGGCCTGGTTCTGGATAGAGCCTGGAGTCTGGGTCTGTGAGGTTGACTTGGTTCCGGGGTAAGGCCAAAGCCCAGGACCACTGGGTCCACTGGATCCACTGGCACAGGGAAAGTCTGGAGCCTGAGGCATGGGGATTAGCCAAGTGTTAACACAGGGCAAGGGACTGAGTCAACAGGGCAAGGCTAGAACCTGTATCTTCAGGTACCAGTGTGGAGTCTCTGGCTGGGGGGAGTTCTGCCAATTATTTTACTAGGGCTGACCTCAAGTAGGGGTTCAAGACAAAGTTCTCTCTTCACTCCCCTGTTCTCTTCCCAAGCTCCACAATGTGCTTCCTTGGATCTGGGGAGCACTGATGCAGGTAATGTAAAACTATCCCTTCTACCCTCTTCAATGTGTCTTATTTGTATACCACACGAGGTGTGAAAATTTCTCACCTGGTATCATTAGCTCTGGTGAATAGTTCCACATGCATAGTTAATTATTCAACATCATGCTTCTGCAGGGGGCAAGAACTGTAAAATATTTTTACAACATCTTGATGACATCTGTACAAAGAAAGTGTCAGTTGGTGTTAAGGACTATTAAAGCAGTTTGTGGGATATTTGGTGCAGTGGTTAAGATACCCCTTGGGATGCCACATGCAGAGTGGCTGAGTTCAAGTCCCAGCTCCACTCTGCCTTCTGGCTTCCTACTAATGCACACCTGGGAGGCAGAAGTGATGGTTCAGGTAGCTGGGCTCCTGTCACACAAGTGGGAGACCCAGATTAAGTTGATGGCTCCTGGCTTTGGTCCTGCCCAACTTTGGCTGCTGTGGGCATTTGGAGAGTGAACCAGCAGATGAGAGGTCTCTCTCTCTCTGTCTAACTCTCTGCCTTTCAATCACATACATACATACATACAGACAGACATAATTAAATAAATTTAAAGCAGTTTGGAAGTTATTTTTATAAAAGACTCACTATAAGGAGGCATCACAATTAGCTTTAGTATGTGTTCTGTGTACCCCTTTTTGCTTCAAACAAGAACAATGAAATATAAGATATGAATAAATAAGTAAAATGGTAGAAGCATGTTCAAAGCTAAATGAGTGTTTTACATTGGCCAGAAAAGAAAGACAATCATTTAAAAAGAACACTTCCGTGGTTTTTAATGTTTTCACATAGTTGTGCAACCATTGCCACAATCTAATTTTAGAACATGTTCATCACCCCCCAAAGAAATCTTGTGTTCCCTTACAGTCACTAGGCAACCAGTCACTGCCTAAAGGTCATTAGACAACTACACATCTGCTTTTTTTCTCTACACATGTAGTAAAACGAACAACCCTTCACAATGAACATCCAGTCCACGTTCCTTCACTGGTGAGTTCTACTGAACATTTAAAGAAGGATACCAATCCATTATAAATTCTTCCAAAAAATAAAAGTGGAGGAGGCTCTTTCTAAGAAGCCAACATTAACTGATACTAAAACTAGACAAAGGTATCACAAGAAACTTCTATGTAAACTCTGTTACATGAGAGTTTTTGCATCATTCAGCCTCAAAAGTCAAATCTGTAACCAGTGGCAAGAAAGTCTCATGAAAACGTGCGACACTTACAAATGCATATGGCCGCTTAATGGTGGCCACCTTGATTTATCCATATTGACACAGACTGGTGCATGTCCACCAGGGGGAGACAGAAGGAAGAGCTGGTGTAGATTCCCTAGCACTGAACCCTCCACTGCTACACGCAGAAAGCGTGTCAAAGGGTTTGAAGCCCCTCCTCACAGAAGGATTTTCCCTACTTTCATGAATGAAGGCAAGGCCACCCCAATCACAGCTGCTGAATTACACAGTCTCCCTTCAGAGAATCTACTCTCACTCACTCACCAGTAGCCTGAGTTCTCATCACCACTCCATGTCAAAATCCCCAAGACCCTTCATTCACATCAAGCATAGGGAATGATAAAAATATTTTAAAAAATGGTTCCATGTGTGTTTTATCAGAGATCGGAGCTTAAAATTGAATACTGGAAATTGATCACTTCTGTCATCAGACAATGTAGTCAGGAATAATTTAAGGGGTAGGATCATGTGAGTACAGAGGGCCTCTGGATTTTCCTAGTCCCTAGAACCAACATATTTACCAAGAGTGTATTTTAACTAGAATACCAAATTCTAGGCTACTAAAAACATAAAGAAACTAGTACTCCAAGTATGCTGTTTGAGTTGAAATTTGCCCAGGATGTACAAAGAAGAGGACCTGCATGCAAAGTAAACAGGATACATAGAGGAAACGCACCTGCATCCAGGCCCTGCTTCTTAGGAAAAGTAAACTTAATTTCCCTTCCACAGAGAGAAAGATTATTAGAAACTTCAAAAGTGCAGTCTCAGAAACATCTACAAATGACATTAAAACTTCTATTAATTTCAGTTACATGGGACTGCCAAGCAGACTTGCATAATCCCTTAATGGTTTAGAAGACATTTCTAGTATCTGATAAGCAGTCACTCTGAATCACGGGTGTTTGGTTCTATAATCACAGGGGGATGTGTGTGTGGCAAGGCCTCTGAAACCCCATTTCCCTGATTTGCCCTTGAGATTAAGAGCATCCTGCAGACAGCTATTGTGTTTGCTCTGAGACCACGCAGCCCCTTGATTCTCATTGGCACCATCAGGACTAATGCCATTTTAAGACTAAGTCAGGGAGGTCTTCTAATCACGTGTGTATTTCTTATCACAACTTCAGATCTCCGTAACTACCAGTGCTCTAATCCTTCTCCCGCAATGCCATATAAAGTGTTAGTTCTCAACCTTTCATAAAAAAAGGAAAACAGCAGAGGATTGTAGTATACGAAATCTGATGAATCATAAGGGTGAGCTCATGAGCTAAAAATGGGGACAAGTAAAGTCCTAAATGAATGGTGGGAAGGACTTCAGTTCCTACTAATGTCTTCAAGTCACAAAAGCAAAGCAAAGGGCTGATATAAAGGCAAACATGGAGATAGAAGCAGACAGAAAAGTGCTTTCAATAGAGGAATTCTACCAAAACAGCACGGAGACTGTTCATTTTATTTTATTACATAATAAAAAGGAAAAATGGAGATTGTTTCCCCCAAAAGGATCAGTCCAAAGTAGTTTGTGGCATGTGCTATGAACTCATTCACAGAGGAACCAACATACTTTAGAGCTAAGTTGTCTAAAAATAACTTGCTTCATCAGTTCTGGAACATTTTTCCAGTCTTTTGCCAAGAATCCAATAAATGTGCATTGCTTTTTTTTCTTTCAGGCAATTTTAGGAAGCTTTTACGTATCATACTCTTTTGTAAAGAAAATCCATATAGCCAATAGTCTATGAATAAAATAATGTGAGAGTAGCTAAGGAACTAAGGTTCATAAGGCAATTACTTGACTCCCTTTGGCCCAAGACATTAATAAAGATCAGTTAACCCAGATAAGCTACTCTTCAGCTCTCTTGTCTATCCTTAGGTTCCTCCGTATTTCTCTTCTGCAGGGACCTGGTGCTCAGCCTGCCTCTGTGAATCTGACTGTGAATGGGCAAGTGAAAAGAAACCCAGAGACTGCCTGAACTTTCATTCCAGCTCAGAGCTTCTGCAGGTAGCTACCAGGAAATACTTAAATAAAGGGTAGAGTTAGCCAATCTTCCTGAGGCATTAGTGAGTGACATCAAAACACTTCATTAATAAAATATGTCAAATATTTTAAGGAACATGATGTACATGCACTTCTAAGGCAAAACACAGTAGACTTCAAAGATATTTCACAATTATTCCCTTCTAAGTGAGCCTTGTTGGGCTGAGCCTGCAATCATTATGTTCACGTAACATTTGCTTCATTTAGGGGCATATTATTATCAGTATAACAAAACACTCAAGACTGATGGCCATTAGCTACAGGTTTTAATATTAGAATGGACTTTAAACATAATCTGGCCTAATATAAGTATTTTACAAATGAAACTGAGAACAAAGAGAAAAGGTAGAGAATGGTATTGTGTGGGTTTTCCTTTCTCTGCAACGGGGTACAGGGCTAAGGGTTTCCATGCTCTGAGCTATGGACTGTCCTCCAAGCACACCCCCTAGTCTTAGCTTGCACCCTTCCTTTGCTTGCAATGCCTTCTTTTGCTGGGAAAACTTCACTTACTATTCAAGACTCAGCTCATAATCGTCTTCACGGGGAAACCTTCTCCTACCCACCCAGTTGTGGTTAGCTGTCTATTCCCCTGTGCTCTGGTAGATCTTTGAATGTAATTTTGTTTTAGTCACTCTCAATTTTAAATAAATGTAAAACGCCCTTCCAGAACTCCCTCTCCAGTTGTCAGCTTTGCTGGTTTCTTCCCTTTACAATTAACATGCCCAAAGAATTGTATTCATATTCAGAATTTGGTTTTGAAATATTCATTTGAGGTTTTGAAATATTAATTTCACTCCAACTGGCTTCTGACCCCTCCACTTCACTGAAAATTTTCTTGGTAAAGGTATCTATAACTTCTATGCTGCCCAATCCAATGGCTCACTTTCAGCTGTTGTACTTCTCCTTTCTTACACATTCTACACAGTTGATCACCTCTGCTTTAAAACATCCTTGGCTCCTGGGACACCACACTCTCTGAGACTTCCTCCCATGACTTCAAGTATCTCTCTCAATCTCCTTGAATGTTCATCCTCTTCTCTTCTGTCTTTAGTGTTACAGCTCCTTAGAGCTTAGATCTCAGCGCCCCTCTGTCTTTGCTTTTTTGGTGACTTCCTCCATTCCTTGGCTACAAACTCTACTATCTATATCAACAATATGTATACAGGAAAGATGCCTTGCTCTCTCCTAGATTGTGAATAAAACTGCTAACTTATATTATTAGTACTGCCTGTCATGATTATAAATGATAGAATCTAACTGAAAATTAGCTAAAGACAAAACAGAGAGACAAAGATGAAGAGACAGACAGACAGATTGTAACTCTTAGCGCATGTAATCAAAGTAGGGGCAAAACAAAAGGTCTCTGGTAGTTCTCAAAATTCTTTTTGTGTCTTCTCTCTGTATATCACCTCCATTCTTTCAAAAGTCAGTATATTCCCATAAAAGGGACATCCTCACTAATAGCTATGAATTGATGGCTCAAAGCTCTAAACCAGAGTTTGAAAATCTCTCTTCTCCCCATTCGAATAAAGAGAACAAATTTGATTGGTCCAGTAAGGCTCACATTGCTTTTTAATGAATTAGTCACTGTGCTATGGAAGTCAAGATATTTGGTTTAGACTGGGCCATACACATATGCTATAATTACTGCAGGATAATGTTGGACCAACCATTAAGGCAGTCATCCAATGCATATCAGCTAAACTACTCAGCACTCCCACTTGAATCTCTCACAGGTATCTCAAGTTGATAGTGTCTGAAACTTAACCAATAACATTTCCCCAACAACAACAATTCTCCCTGGCACATTCAATCTCAGTAAATGTCAGCAATATTTATAAAATTGCTTAGATGGGTTAACGCCCTGGCCTGAAGCTCCGGCATCCTATATGGGCGCTGGTTCAAGACCCGGCTGCTCCAAGTCCAATCCAGCTCTCTGCTATAGCCTGGGAAAGCAGTAGTGGATGGCCCAGGTCCTTGGTCCCCAGAACCCACATGGGAGACTTGAAAGAACCTCCTGGCTTCTGGCTTCAGATCGGCTCAGCTCTGGCCATTGAGGTTAATTGGGGAGTGAACCAGCAGATGGAAGATCTCTCTCTCTCTCTCTCTCTGCCACTTCTCTGTGTAATTATGACTTTCACATAAATAATATTTTAAAAAATTGCTTAGATAAGAAACTCAGAAGTTATGCTCGACAATTCTGCCTTACTGTCACTACCTACCACGCCCACCAGCCAATTACCATAGCCTATACATTCGATATCTAAGATCAAATTCAGAACTGTCCACTTCTTTCTATCTCCAGTATCACCCAAATAGTTCAAATCAATGTGATCTCATACCCAGACTACCACAATAGCATTCTGATTGGTTTTATGATGTCTACTCTTGATGTCCTTTTATTCCTCATCAACAAACTGCAGGGAAGTTAAAAAATTTAAAAATTGGGGCTGGCGCTATGGCACAGCGGATTAGAGCCCTGGCCTGAAGCGCTGGCATCCCATATGGGCACCAGTTCTAGTCCCAGCTGCTCCATTTCTGGTCCAGCTCTCTGCTATGGCCTGGGAAAGCAGAAGATGGCCCAAGTCCTTGGGTCCCTGCACCTACGTGGGAGACCTGGAAGATGCTCCTGGTTTCGGATTAGTGCAGCTCCAGCCATTGCACCCATCTTGGGAGTGAACCAGTGGATGGAAGACCTCTCTGTCTCTCTATCTCTCTATCTATAATTCTGCCTCTCAAATAAATAAATAAATTTTTAAAAAATTAATACTTAACACACCTTACTCTAGCTAAAGACCATGAAAAATTTCCCATTATTCTGGAGATGTGCCCTTTTTGATTTGCCCCAGGTGCCAAATCACTGCTTTCTTAACCTCATCTTTTTACATTTTTCCTTACTTCACTAAAAATATTTCAACCATAATTATCTTTTAGTTTTCAAAAGTAAATTGACATGGAGGTAGGCTACCAGGTTTTCATAGGAATCAGGCAAACACATAACATCCCAGCTCTAATACTCATTGGTGTGGAATTTTAACTGTGAGATTCATCAAAGCAAGGACTGCATTTGCCTGGCTTGGCAGAGTGCCCAGCAGAGTAAAGGCTCAATCAATATGTATTCAATGAATGGTAATTCAACTTTATTATAGTTCTTTTAATTTTTTTATTTTGTTTAAGGAATACAACTTCATACATTTAATGTATACATATTTGAGAACATGATGATTCTTCCCCTACTACCTTCCTCATACCCATAATCCCACATTTATTCCCCTCCCTCTTCCTTTCCCATTCTAATTTTTTAGAGATCTTAATTTTTATACTCAATATTTACCCTACACTAAGTAGAGAGTTCACTGATTAAGAAAAAATGAAGAACAAAACCAACCAAACAAACAGAATATATTGTTCCTCGACAGTCAATACAAGGGCTGTTCAAAATCATTGCATCTCAGAGTGTCAGTTTTGCTCCCATAAACTACATTTTAGGTGCTCTGTTAATTACCACAGATCAGAGAGACTATATCACATTTGTCTTTTTCTGACTGGCTTATTTCACTAAGTATAATGGTTTACAGTTGCATCCATTTTGTTTCAAATAACAGGATTTCATTCTTTTTACCACTGTGTAGTATTCCTTAGTGCATATACATCATAATTTCTAGTCTTCCGTTGATGGACATCTGGGTTGATTCCCTAATTTAGTGATTGAAAATTCAGCTGCAGTAAACATGGGGGTACAGATCACTCTTTCATATGCATATTTCACTTCATTTGGGTAAATTCCCAAGCATGGGATGGCTGGGTCATATGATAGGTCTACTATATTCTACCATGGCTGTACCAGTTTACATTCCCACCAACAGTGGATTAGAGTACCCTTTTCCCCACATCCTTGCCAGCATTTGTTGTTTGTTGATTTCTGTATGAAAGCCATTCTACTGGGGGTGAGGTGAAACCTCACTGTGGTTTTGATTTGCATTTCCCTACAGCTAGCAATCCTGAGCATTTTTTATGTGTCTATTGGCCACTTGAATTTCCCGTATTGAAAAATGTTTATTCAGGTCCTCCGCCCATTTCCTGACTAGGTGGTTTGTTTTGTGATTGTTGAGTTTCTTGAGCTCTTCATAGATTCCTGAAGTTAATCCTTTGTCAGTTTCATAGTTTGCAAACATTTTCTCCCATTCTGTCATTGCCTCTTCACTTTATGGAGTGTTTCTTTTGCAGTGCAGAAGCTTCTCAGTTTGATGCTATCCCATGTGTTAATACTGGCTTTGATTGCCTGTGCTTCTGGGGTCTTTTCCAAGAAGTCGTTCCCTATGCCAATGTCTTTTAGGGTTTCCACAAATTCTCTAGTAATTTGATGGTATTATGTCATAGATTTAGGTCTCTTACCAATTTTCAGTGGATTTTTGTATAAGGTGTAAGGTATGGGTCTTGTTTCATATTTCTGCATGCAGATACCCAGTTTTCACAGTACCATTTATTTATTTATTTTTTTGACAGGCAGAGTAGACAGTGAGAGAGAGAGACAGAGAGAAAGGTCTTCCTTTTGCCGTTGGTTCACCCTCCAATGGCCACCGCGGCCTGCGCACTGCGGCCGGCGCACCGCGCTGATCCGATGGCAGGAGCCAGGTACTTATTCTGTTCTCCCATGCGAGTGCAGGGCCTAAGCACTTGGGCCATCCTCCACTGCACTCCCTGGCCACAGCAGAGAGCTGGGCTGGAAGAGGGGCAACTGGGACAGAATCCGGTGCCCCTACTGGGACTAGAACCCAGTGTGCCGGCGCTGCAAGGCGGAGGATTAGCCTAGTGAGCCGCGGCACTGGCCCACAGTACCATTTATTAAAGAGATTTTCTTAGATCCAGGGGTTAAGGGGTTTCTCCTTTGTCAAAGATAAGTTGGTTGTAGATGTGTGGATAATTTCTAGAGTTTCTATCCTTTTCTATTGGTCTGCATGTCTGTTTCTGTGCCAGTACCAGGCTGTTTTGATTATAACTGCCCTGTAGCATGTCTTGAGGTCTGGTATTGTGATGCCTCCAGCTTTGTTTTTATCATTTAAGGATGATTTAGTGATTCAGGGTCTCCTCTGTTTCCATGTAAATTTCAACATCATTTTTTCTATGCCTGAGAAGAATGTCTTTGGTATTTTGATTGGTATCACATCTGTAAATTGCTTTAGGTATTATGGACATTTTGATGATATTGATTCTTCCAATCTTTGAACATGGAAGATATTTCCATTTTTTTTGTATCTTCCTCTATTTCTTTCTTTAAAATTTTGTAATTTCCATCATATACATCTCTGACATCCTTGGTTTAATTTATTCCAAGGTATCTAATTTTTTTGTAGCTACTGTGAATGGGATTGATCTTAAAAGGTCTTTCTCAGTTATGGCATTGTCTGTGTATACAAAGGCTATTGATTTTTCTATGTTGATTTATTCTGCTACTCCACCAAACTCTTTTATGCATTCCAATAGTCTCCTCAGGGAATCTTATGGGTTCCCTATATATAGAATCATGTCATCTGCAAATAGGGATAGTTTGATTTCTTCCTTCTCTATTTGTATTGCTTTTATTTCTTTTTCTTGCCTGATGGTCTGGCTAAAACTTCCATTATTATATTTTTTAACTTTTATTTAATAAAAATAAATTTCCAAAGTACAAACAGCAATGGTGAGAGTGGCATCCTTGTCTGATTCTGGACCTCAATGGGAATTCCTCCAATATTTCCCCATTCAGTAGGATGCTGGCTGTGAGTTTGTTATAAATTGCTTTGATTATGTGGATTATGTTCTATGCCCAATTTGCTTAATTAAGGTTTCCATCATTAAAAGGTGTTGAATTTTGTCAAATGCTTTCTCTGCATCCATTGAGATAATCATATGGTTTTGGTCCTCAGTTTGTTAATGTGATTTATCATATTTATTGGTTTTCAGTTGTTGTATCATTCCTGCATACCAAGTATAAATCCTACTTGGTCCAGGTGAATGATCTTTCTCATGTGTTACTGGATAATTGGCTAGTATTTTGTTGGGTATTTTTGTATCCATGTTCATCCGGGATATTGGTCTATAGTTCTCTTTCTCCATCACTTCTTTTTATGGCTTAGGAATTAAGGTGATGCAGACTTCATAGAAGGAGTTTGGGAGGACACCCTCCCTTTAAATTATTTTGAAAAGCTTGAGAAGAATTGGAATTAATTCTTCTTTAAATGTTTGGTAGAATTTAGCAGTGAAGCCATCGGGACCTGGGCTTTTCTTTGTTGGAAGGGTCTTTATTACTGATTCCATTTCTGTCTTGGTTATTGGTCTGTTTAGGTGTTCCATGTCTCCATGACTCAATTTAGACTGTATGTGTCCAGGAATCCATCCATTTCTTCTAGGTTTCCAAATTTGTTGGCATACAGTTTTTTTGTAGTAATTTCTGATGATTTTTTATTTCTGTACCTGCTGTTACATTTCCTTTTTCATCTCTGATTCTGTTGGTGTGGGTCTTCTCCCTCTTTTTCTGGTTATTTGGGCCACTGGTATGTCTATTTTGTTTATCTTTTTCAAAAAACCAGTTCTTTGTTTTGTTAGTCTTTTGTATTGTTTTATTGGTTTCAATTGTATTTCTTCCTTAATTTTAATTATTTCTTTCCTCCTACTAATTCAGGGTTTGTTTTGTTGTTGTTTTTCCAGGTCCTTGAGATGTACTAATAGCTCATTTATTGGTGAATTTCCAGTTTATTGATGGAGACGCCAATTGCTATAAAATTCCCTCTTAACACTGCTTTTGCTGTTTCCCATATGTTTTGATATGAGGCATTGTCATCTTCATTAGTTTCCAAATATTTTTAAATTTCTTTTATGACCCACTGTTCATTTAGGAGCATGTTGTTCAGTCTCCCTGTGTTTGCATATGTTCTTGAAATTTCTGAGTTGTTGGTTTGGAGCTTCAGTTCATTATGATCTGAGAAGGCACATGATATGATTTTGATTTCTTTGCATTTGCTGAGACTTGCTTTATGTCCAGTATATGGCCTATCCTAGAGAAAGTTCTGTGCACTGCTGAGAAGAATGTATATTCTGCCACTGTGAAAAGTTCTGTAGATATTAGTTAAGTCCATTTGGTTCACAGCGCAATTAGCTCTGTTGTTTCTTTGTTGATTTTCTATCTGGTTGATCTATCCATTGATCAAAGTGGGGTGTTGAAGTCCCCCATTACTATTGTATTTAGATAGCCAGGTACCCTGTAATTTGGTGCACATACATTTATTATAGTCATTTCTTCCTGTTGTATTGATCCCTTAAACATTACATAGTATCCTTCCTTGTCTTTTTTTTTAACAGTTTTGTGTTAAAGTCTATTTGTCTGATATTAGGATGGCTACACCTGCCTTTACCTCCCTCCTCCAATAGCATGGGATATCTTATTCCATCCTTTCACTTTCTGTCTACATGTATCTCTGTTGGTGAGGTATGTTTCTTGTGAGTCAGCAAATAGATGAGTCTTGTTTTTTAATCCATTTGGCCAGTCTGTATCTTTTAACTGGAGAGTTGAGGCTATTTACACTCAAGGTAGCTATTGATAAGTAACTACTTGGCCCTGCTATTTTTCCGCGAATATTCCTATAATTTACTTTGGATTTCTTTTGTACTTTTACTTGGTGATTTTCTGTCTTTGCATTCTTTCATGATGATGGCTTTCTTTCTGTGTTTCTGTGTGTAGCACATCTTTTAGCATCTTTTGTAAGGCTGGCTGCATGGTGACAAATTTGTTCGATTTTTCTTTGTTATGGAAGGTCTATTTCACCTTCATTTATAAATGAGAGCTTTGCAGGGTACAGTATTCTAGCGTGACAGTTTTTTTCTCTTAAGAAATTTGGACTATATCTTGGCATTGTTTCTAGCTTGTCGGGTTTCTGATGAGAACCCAGGCACTCCAATGTGTGATGCAGGCATCTTAACTGCTGGGCTAAATGTCAATGGTTCAGATACCCAGCTCACATGAGAATCTAACCAAACACCAACAACACGAAGTTATGCAACCTGAATTTCTTCTTCATTCAGCCTTTTAGGAGCCCTGTGCTCAACGTGGGTGGAGGCTGTTTCCTGGTTCTGGGCAAATGTGTGAAGGAAGTGAAGTGCAGCGCTTGGTGATGCCTTCTTCCCCTTTCCCCTTCCCCATTCAACTCCCCCAGGCACTTTGCCCCCACCCTGGGCCTATAGCCCTCCAACATTTCCCAGTCAAAATCTTCACTCAAGAAGGATCTGAAACTCATTTACATTAAAATACAAATTAGGATGGCAGCTGAAAGCTGTAACCCAAGGTAGTGCCTTTACCTTGACTTTCCCAGAAATGCTTCAAACCAACCACACCAAGGAGAGCTATCTATGTATTCAAGAAATGATCAGTACCTTCATTCCTTTGGTCAGAATGAGGTGGAGGCCTGCTCAGTAACATCAGTGCCTCCCATCAATGGAAAAACCACCTGAAGTATTTGTATACTGAAAACCAGATGTCTAACCCCAGGATGGGTTTTTCAGGTCCAAGTTGAAATCCTGGAAAATGATTTTTGCAACAATCATTGTAGGGCAGTGCAGATTAACTAAGGTAGGTATTGAGAGGCTCCTGACACCTGTGCTCTTGGAGTTGGGTACTATCTGAGTCTCTAGTCTCACCGCCTGCAGCCTCATTTGGAAGTGTGAATCTGACTTCCCCAATTCAGGCTTTCCCTTGTTATGAGTTGCAGGCATTTCAAAGGAGTCCCTTTGCACATTTTGCACACAGCCATCTTTCTATAGCATAGTTTTGAGCACACTCAAAGGAACCACACTCCCACTGACCTCACAGGCATCTTCACTAGCCAATCTTCACACAGCAGCAAGAGTTCTCTTTTTTAAAAATCTGATTACTTTGTTCCCACGTTTAAAGGGAAGTGCAAACTTTTTATCTCAGTTTTTTTAAAAACTTACTTATGTACTTGAAAGTCAGAGTTAGAGACAGAGAGAGAGGGATAGAGGAAGACACAGAGATCTTTCATCCACTGATTCACTCCCCCCGATGGCTGCATTGGCCACGCCAAAGCCAGGAGTCAGAAGAAGCTTCATTTGGGTTTCCTATCTGGGTAGTAGGGACCCAGATACTTGGGCTGTCTTCTGCTGTCCTAATAGTGTGACAGCCTACTTAACAAGCCAGTGAAAACTGTAGAAATGGTGAGGAAAAGTTAGAAGATACTAAAAAGGTAGAAGTGAAAGACAATGGTCACCACTGGGCTGTGGGAGTACATGCACGGAGGAACTACGGATGATTCCCAAGTTTCTGAAACTAAAGTGCATGGGATAGACAGTCTGCAACAGGCTCCTGAGCTTGGAACTCAGAAGAGATTTCAGGGGTCAAAAGCAGACTTGGAGCTTGCAAGCAATAGCTGCCACTGACTTCATATTTACTGACCAGTGATGATACAACATTGCCTGAACCCATTCACTCTTACATCCCCACAGCTCACTGTTTCACACCCTATTCCTACTCCTTAAGCCTGCACCAGCTCCTGTGCAGACTTTGGTCTTTGCAGATGAGCTCTTTCTTATTGCATGGAAAAGCAGAAGTGGTCAGGAGAGGACACGCATGAACTCACACCTATAGTCTGCCCTTTCTATCGATGAGAAACCAACCTCTCTGCTAGTTTCCTGGCTCCCATCCCATTTCCCCTTTCCAAAGACATCATCTCAACAGTTCTACTCTCCTCTTGACTCCATCATAAAAATTTCATTTTCTATTGTATCATTCCCACTATCATCCCAGCATATTAAATCTCTAATAATAAAGGCCTCCATTGACCCTAGACCCTTTTTTAGCCATCACCCCATTATTCTGTTCCCTTTACCATGAATCTTCTTGGAGTTTCTGCCTCCAACTGCCCTCTTCCAATTCTTTCTTCTTCCCACAATGGAAACTGCTTTGTCAAGGACAGCAACGACTTCACATCACTCAACCCATCACTGTGCTCAGCCTCAACTTATTCTGTTTTCTGTTGCTATAACAAAGTCCCTGTGATTGGGTACTTTCTGAAAAATAACTTTGTTTAGTTCAAGGTTCTGGAGGCTGGGAAGTCCAAGAGCATGGCACCAGCGTCTGGTGAGAGCCTTCTTGCTGCATCGTATTATGAAAGAGGGATCCCATGGACAGAGCCAGCTCTCTTACTCCTCCTGAAGCCACTAATGCCACCCTTTTTGCCTTCTCTGATCCTAATTACCTCCCCAAGACCCTGCCTCTGCATACTAAAAGCATAAATTTAGGGATTATGTTTCAACACATGAACTCTTGGGGTACTCATTCAAACCACAGCAGCCCCCAGCATTCTTCCTCTATCACAAATGACACACTTTTCACTTCCTCCTAGATTCTCCAACTTCACTTGTCTTTCAGGATGCCACCCACTATCAGGCCACTCTTTCTCAGCCTCCTTTGCTGCTCTCTCACCTCTGCCCTGCTTCTCAGTGTGGGCATGCCCAATTCTCAGCGCTCAGTTTTCCTCCCTGTTCCACATGCACCTCCTTGGTTCTTGGATCCGGCATTACCACCATATCTTAATGCCACAAAGGTTCTGATGGCTCCCAAGGTTCTATCTCCAGCTTAGACCTCTTCCTGAACTCCACATCCATACATCCCTGTTCTCTTTCAACAGCTACACTTCATGTCTAATAATCACAAAGAAATAACATAACTTACTCTTTTTTAAAAAAAGATTTATTCAAAAGGCAGAACTCTAGAGAGAGAGGAGAGACAGAGGGAGAGATTTTCCATCCACTGGTTCACTCCCCAACTGGCTGCAATGGCTGGGGCTGTGCCAGGCTGATGCCAGGAGCCAGGAGCCAGGAAATTTATCCAGATCTCCCACATGGGTACAGGGGCCCATGCACTGAGGCCATCCTCTGCTGCTTTTCCCAGGTGCATTATCAGGGAGCTGGATTGAAAGTGGAGCAGCTGGGACATGAACCAGCACCCATATATGGATGCCGGCACTGCAGGCTGCGGCTTAACCTGCTGTGTCACAGTGCCGGCCCCAATAACAGAACTTATTCTGCCCCAAATCAAACTCTGAATCTCCACCCCTCATCAGTCTCCTCGTCTCTGAAAATGGCAACCTCTGAGCTCAGTGTTGATGTCTTGCTTTCCCTTCATACCTCCAACAGGAGTTCCTATTGATCTAACCTCCAATGATGATTCACACTCATCCATTTCTCACACAGGGCAGACTTGTGCTTCAGCAAGGGCTGGAGGCTTCCATAACACCAGGAGGCAAAGTCTGACAGAGCTAAACCATTCATGATCATTTCACTGACTTTGCTGTGGACTGGCTTAGAAGCAGGCCCATGGTGCTTTGAGGATACACAGTTATGCATTGCTTAACATCCGGGAGACTTTCGGAGAAAGGCATTGTCAGGTGATTGCGTCATTGTGTAAACATCAGAGTGTTCCTTCACAGACCTAAGGCATAGCCTACTACACACCTACATGGTATAGCCCATTTAAAAAATATTTATTTTTTAAACTTTTTATTAAAAATGAAAACACATTAGCCACAGCCTACACGGCATCATCAATGACTGTCTTTCTCCTCCACGTCTTGTCCCACAGGAAGATCTTCAGGGTGCTAACATGCATGGAGCTGCCATCCCCTGTGGCAACCATGCCTTCTTTTGGAAACCTCCGGCCTGAGGTTGCTCTACAGTCAGCTTCTAGAAATGGGGTCATCTTCCTGTGATTCTGAGGAACTTGCCCACACAGAGGTGAGAAATCTCAGAGGGAGCCTCCACAGGTGCACAAAGTGAGAACCGGATTTATTTCAAAGGTGAAAAGTGAATGTACGTTTATGTTTGAGAGTGGGCTGCCCCACACAGAGAAATATCCATCATGAGTAGGCCAGAGGGTTCCTTAAAGAGGGAAAGACCTCAACCTGGGTCCAAGGCAAAGAGGGCTCTCCTCTATTCTCAGCCTCTTTAACGGCTAGGGCTTAGGGCTTAATGCCTTAGCATGCGTGAGGCCACCTGGGAATTTTATGGCCCCTCCACGTGGAGTGTAATACCCACATGGTCATCATGGCATCTCTCTTTTCCGGGTCAGGATGAGAGAGAGGTGCATCCTGGGAAGGTGGGCATGTTAGACTTCTCATTCACCTAGGCCTAACTAGCAGCCTGCCTCTTCACACCATAACAGGACCATCCTACCCATGGGCAACAAATATCTATCGCTTACTCAATTAGCCATTGTATTTTATACTATTTAGAGCCAAAATATCCAATTTGCATGTTATAATACACAATGTATGTTTTTACTCACCAGTTTATCCTTAATTGCTTAAAAAAGTTAATTTTGATTGTGTGAAGACGATTGTGTATTTCAGAATAAAAATGAATAAATTAAATTAATTATCAGACATAGGAAGCAAAGGAGAAAACACAACATTATAATTCTTTCTAAAAGCAAAACAGGAAGAGAAAAGGTAACCTATCACATAGAAAAATCCCTGGTCACATGCAATGTCCACCTCCTAAAAGGCCAGTTTGGTCCCACCAAAGACACAACATGCTATGACCCCTATCAATCAGAAGGTCATTTCCTCCCATGTAATTAATTTAAATTGGAATTATCTTTTGTCTCTCGTTGCCGAGGCCCAAACTGAAAACAGTCCAGCGTGGATTCTCAATCATGAAGCGGCTGCACTGAGATCTGTGTTGGCATCTCCGAGATTTGATCACAGCACACATTTTTGTGGGAAATACGAAATGAAGTTTTACACCACCATTCTTCTGGTAAAGAAGGCAGGGGTAGGGTGCAGACGGCAGGGCTCAGCATACCCAGCAGAACTTTCTTTCTGAAGCTTATTGAGACTTCTTTCCCAGTTAATGGGATGCCTTTCCCCCCACTCAGAGCGAATGCAGCTGTAGAGAAAGAAGAGCACAACATTTAGAAGCAGAGAAGCCCCTTTCCACAGCCTTAATTTGCAAGACCTAATGTGGTTTGTGGGAGCAACTTGAGGTCTTGGTTACTGATAAAAATAATACAAGCTTAGAACTTTCATAAGTTTGTGTGGCCTCTTTGTCAAGGACCAGCAATTAGAGCCTTAAAATACTGAACTTTATTACCTAAACTCTTTTCAGAATGCCCATATTCAGTATTAGCATTGGGAACCATTCTTTTCCTGTCAGTCTTTCCTTACACTCTTCTGTTCAGCTAGAAAGTTCTGTTTGTGGCTCCCAAATACGGTTCAAGTTTAGTTTATGCAGACGTGTGTTGGGAAGAAACTCCAGCCTAGGATGTAGGGAGAAAGTCTGTGCCCATCTTGCTTAGATCCCCATTGTCAGAGAAATGATCCTAAGTGACTTCCACATGCAGACTGTCACATCTCGTCTGTTTGGTCTCAAGTACAGCTTAAATTTGCATTTTGTTGATGTTCTCTCAGGTTGATCGGTGCATTGCTGTAGGGGGTGGAAGCCCCCCAGGACTCCTTTATTGCAGTTACTTTCTCCCTTTAAGTCCACTAATATTTGCTTTATTTAGATGTTTCAAAGTTGTGTATATATATTTTTATGATTATTATATCCTCTTGCTGATGGACTCTTCTATCGTTATGCCATGACATTCTTTGTCTCCTATTATGGTTTTTAGTTTAAAGTCTGATTTGTGTGATAGAAATACAGCTACTGCTGAATTTACGGCATGCAGATCATCATGTCTGATTGCCCAGCCTGGCTGATGGAATCAGGAAGTGGCAGTTACTTTTGAAGATGGCCATCCCAGCGAGTGAGGTAACCTGCGTGGTTTTTTTCTTTTTTTCTTTTTTTTTCTACGTGGCAGGTATGCCCACTGCCCTGTAGCCTCCAACAGACTCTAGCAGATCCTTCCTTTTAGGGAGGTAATCCAGAGAGAGAAAAACACAAGTGACCACAGGGTTCAGAGACCAAGAAACCCAGGGAGCAAAGGCAGAGAGTAGAAGCCATGAGCTACAAGGGCTATGCCACACACAGCAGCAGGAACACTCATCTGCTCTCATGGATACCTGCACTTGAGAGAGTCACAGTATAATGGTACTTTAATTAATTAATTTACTTACTTAAAAGAATTACAGAGTGGGGGGAAGAGAGAGAGAGAGAGAGAGAAAGAGAGAGAGAGAGAATCTTCCATCCACTGGTTCACTCCCCACAAGGCCACAACAACCAAAGCTGGGCCAGGCTTAACCAGGAGCCAGGAGTGTCATCCAGGTCTCCCACATGTACGTCAGGGGCCCACACATTTGGGCTATCTTCCACTGCTATTCTCAGGCCAGCAGCAGAGAGCTGGATTGGAAGTGGAGCAGCTGGCACATGAACCAGTATCCATATAGGATGCTGCCATTGCAGGCGGTGGCTGTACCCACTACACCACAATGCAGGCCCTGGTCATGGTACTTTAGAAGGAGAATTAATGCCTGTTTCTGGGGACTCAGATCTAAGTCCATGCAAATTCTCTGATGTTCTTCCTTGAATCTTTTTGTCATACATTTCCAATCAGCTGGAAATCTCATTTTATCAGACTCTAGAAATATCAAAGGGCTTAAATAACAGATCTGATAATTATTCACTAGGTGATCTTAAGTGCAACACTTAACCTCCATGAACACTGGTACATGTGACAGGCAGAATAAAGCCCCAAACACGTCCACCTTTTGATTCCTAGAATCTGAAACTGTGTCACCGTACATGGCAAAAGGTATTTGCAGATGAGATTAGGTTAGGGACCCAGAATCGGGGTTTTGTATTATCTACGTGGGCCAGTCTAATCACACGGGTTCTTACCACTAGAGAACTTTTCCAGGCTGGTGTGACTAGGAAGAACAGTCAGGGAGGCAACACTGCCAGCTCTGAAGATGGAGGAAGGGGCCGTGAGTCAAGGAATGGGAGCAGCCTCTAGAAGCTAGATAAAAAACAGGAAACATATATTCTCCCACCCAGAAAAGAGGAACACAGCCCTGCCAGCACCCTAACTTGAGAACTGTGTTGGTCTTCTAGCCTACAGAATTCTGAGAGAATCATTTCTGCTGTTTTAGCTGTGAAGTTTGTGATACTTTGTTATAGCATCAATAAGAAACTAATACAATAGGTCACACTACATACACACAGGAAAAAGTCTAAATGAATATGTAAGTATGCTATAATGTAACAATTGAGTACTCGCTTCAGCAGCACATTTACTAAAATTGGAAAAGTTGAGCATCTTTTTGAACTAATTCTTTCAGGTTTTACAAATGATTATGTTATTTGTGTGATAAAGAAATAATGAAAATATTAAAAAATATCTAATATGTAATGACCTCAAGGCTCTGCCCAGCTGTGGCAACCAATGCCCAACCTAGCCTGACTACTGTTCTATACCTTGCCTCTTCTTGCACACTATACTCAAAAGACTGCAAAGAGCAATTTCAGATCACCCCTGCTGCCTTTATTTTCCATCCCACCTCTCAGGTATACTGCTCTGTATTCATCTATACGTGGTTTCGTATGTTTCCTACTTGTGCTATATGTAGTTTTGTTTTTTTTTTTTTTTGATGGATTACAATTGTATCTACGTATGGTATATACAGTGATGGTATCTTATTCTATTTCTGTTGCTACAACTGGATACCACGAGTGAGGAATTTAAAAGGAATAAAGTCTTGTTTATCTCATGGATCTGAAGTCCAGAAAGCTCAAGATTGGGTGGATGCATCGGGTAAGGTCCTCCTTGCTGGCGGGGACTCCTAGCAGAGTCTCAGAAGCTCAGATACACCTCGCAGATGGCTATTGCCAGGTGAGACAGAACACTGTAACTCCGATCTTGTCTTCTCTTTTTACAGAGCCACAGTCCCACTGGATCAGGGCCACACCCTTATAGCCTCATTCAATTATCCCCCAAAGGTCCCATCTCCAAATACTCTGCTCAGATTAAGTTTCTACCCCTTAATACTTCATGGTGGAGATCACATTTCAACACAAGCATTGGTGGGAACAGTCAAACCACTGAAGACAACAGGAGCTTATACTAGAATGCTTGAATCAAGCTAATTAGCATGCCCATCAGCATAAACACTTATCAGTTACCTTCCTAACTGTGACTTTCTCTCTGAGCAACATCTCCCCATTCTCCTGACCCTCTGTGCTCTGTTAGACATCATTCTACTCTCTGCTTATGTAAGTTCAATTGTTTTAGAACCCACATATAAATGAGAACATATACTCCATGTAATCTATGCCTGGGTTATTTCACTAAACAGTGTTCTCCAGACTCACCCATGTTGTAGCAGATGAAAGAGTTTTATTCTTTCTTTAAGCTGAATAGTATTCCATTAGGTATATACACCATGTTTCTCAACTGTCCATGAATGAATACTTTGGTAGATTCCATGTCTTGGCTACTGTAAATAATGTGGCCATAAACATGGAGCTGTAGATATCTCCTTGACATACTGATTCAGTCCTCAGAATATATACCCAGGAGTAGGATTGTTGGATCTATATGCTCTTTATAAAAGATTTCGTTTTCTGGTAAATAATAAATCCAGCAAGTATTTGTTGAGTATATTTTGTGTAGCTCGGAGATCATTCAGATAATGCATATTTTGTAAAGTCTTCACTAGGCCTGGCATGGTGCTTTAGAACAGATTTCAAGATGAAATTGATAGAGTTCAAAATTTAAAAGGGCAAGTTAGAGACCTTGGGGCCAAAGCCAGGCTTTCTGATCTTTACAATGGCCCATTAGCCTCATCTAGAGACTGAAAACCTTTAAGGCCCATTGACAATCCACCCAGTGTCAACAAGGGCAGGCTATTAACTGATACTAGAGATATACATACTGGTGATAAGCACATTAGAAGTGAAGCTCATTAGAAGATACTTGTGCACCACTTAAACTTAAGAACTTGGCTTTGGTGTGTCAAAAAATGCAGCCTGTGCTCTCAATACTTGTTCCCACTTGAGCAAGAATTTCTTAGTCCTTATCACAGCCAATCATCTTCTGGACTTTGAATGACCCTAACTATTATTTGGCATTTGGACAGGACAATAGGTACTTTGCATGACTTAGTTAGAGAATAATGCAAGCCTATTTCTAAGTAGGTCACTTTGATCTATGGCAGAGCTGAATACTTTGGCCCGTCCCTAACCAAACTATACCCCAGAGGGGTGAAGGAAATAGAACAGAGCTGAAGGTGTAGGGATCTCAGTACTTTTCATTGTGTCTTTATTCCTCAAATATTTGTTGGGCACCATAGATACACTCTCAAACATTCACATGCAAAAGAAGTACCCAAGAGCATTCCACTCCCCAGACAGGCAGGACTCAGCCATTGGGGGGTGGTAAGTGGAAATCTCTGTCGAAACAGCCTCATAGTGGTTTCTGATGAGGGACCTCTGTGGACTACTTTGTAAAATGCTTAGTTTGCTCCCCAAAATGAATAAGCAACAGTTCCCTGCCCTCAGAGCGTCAAAGTCCAGGAGAAGGAGACACGCCATCATGACACTGTGTGATAAATTATACATAGAAATCCTAGTGATGGTCAGGGGGGATAGGGTAACTCACAAGGATGTAGTCTTGAAGGTCATTGCCAAAGGTTGCCAGAAATAGCAGGAAAGGAATTTTAGGCAGGGGAACAGCCTTTGTATAACTGTGAAATGCCATAAAATTTGAGGGAACAGTGAGCATTCAGTGTGATGGAATGTGAAGGGCACTATAGGCATGGACAAGGCAGGAAAGAATCTAAGCTAGCATGAATAGATTCACCAACTAAGCCATTCCAGTTTTATTTTGTAGGCAACAATATGTAGGTGCAAGTGACATGAGGAATATAAAATGTGTTAACGGAAATATCTGATATCATAGAGATATTTAATCAGTTATGATCTCCTGAGGGTCTGCTGCATTAATGCATTCAGGCTCCTATAAAAATACATTAGAATGGGCCAGCGCCGCGGCTCACTAGGCTAATCCTCTGCCTGCAGTGCCGGCACTCTGGGTTCTAGACCCAGTTGGGGCACCAGTTCTGTCCTGGTTGCCCCTCTTCCAGTCCAGCTCTCTGCTGTGGCCCAGGAGTGCAGCGGATGATGGCCCAAGTGCTTGGGCCCTGCGCCCACATGGGAGACCAGCAGGAACACCTGGCTCCTGGCTTCAGATCAGCGCAGCACGCCGGCCGTGGCGGCCATTTTGGGGGGTGAGCCAATGGAAGGAAGACCATTCTCTCTGTCTTTCTCTCTCACTGTCTAACTCTGCCTGTCAAAAAAAAAAAAAAAAAACATTAGATTGGGTAACATAAACAGAAATTTATTGTGCACAGTTCTAGAAGCTGGGGAGTCCAGATCATTGGTACATATGCTGTCCAGTGAAGACTTTCTTCCTCTATCATAAATGGCACCTTTTAGCTGTGTCCTTACACAGCAAAAAAGGCAAAAAAAAAAAAAAAAAAAAAAAAAAAAAAAAAACACCTCACCACTTTCTTTAAGCCTCTTCTTATTATTTTAAAATTTTTATTTATTAGCCAGTGCTGCAGCTCAATAAGCTAATCCTCTGCCAGTCGGGGCGCCGGATTCTGTCCCGGTTGCCCCTCTTCCAGGCCAGCTCTCTGCTGTGGCCCGGGAAGGCAGTGGAGGATGGCCCAAGTCCTTAGGCCCTGCATCCCACGGGAGACCAGGAGAAGCACCTGGCTCCTGGCTTCGGATCAGCGCGGTGCGCCGGCCGCAGCACACCAGCCGCAGCGGCCATTGCGGGGTGAACCAACGGAAAAGGAAGACCTTTCTCTCTCTCTCTCTCACTGTCCACTCCGCCTGTCAAAAAAAATTATTTATTTATTTTCATTTCATTTTAAAAATACAGAGATCTTCTATGTACCTGTTCACTCCTCAAATGTCCACGGCAGCCAGGGCTGGGTCTCCCACATGGGTGGCAGGTACTCAAGGTCATCTGCTGCCTCCAAGAGTGTGCACTAGTAGCAAACCAGCTTGGAGATGGAGCTGGGAGTCTGGTATTCTGCTATGAGATGTGTGAATCCCCCGTGGCATCTCAACCACTGTGACAATCACCCACCCCAAGGCCTCTTTCTAAAGGGCACTAATCACATTCATGAGGGCTCTACACTCACAACCTAGTTAGCACCCGAAGGACTGCCCCCCCTTTAATACTATCACACTGGGGATTAGATTTCAATATATGAGTTTTCAGAGAACCCAAACATTCCAACCATAGCACCTGCCATGTGCCTAGAAATATGTAAGTATTAGAGAGTAGAAGGAGGAAGTCACTGTTAAGAATGGTAATAATCTGTGCAAGGAAAATCTAGAAAACAAGAGAGGCAGGGGATATGCAGAGGGATTGGAATGGATCAGTAATGAGATTTCACTTATACAAACACACACATAATGTGATGACTGGCTAGATTTAAGAAGCAGAAGGGAAATGCTTGAAACATTTTGAGGCTAAGAGATGAAGTGTATGGTGATGACGTGAATGGAGAGGGCCGGAAGAGAAGTCTTGCCATGGATTGAAACTGGCTGAGCTCACCCAGAGGGGCAGCGGTGCAACAGCTGTGTGATGTCCAATGGTGGAACCTGGGCAGTGAGTCAGGCAGCTTTCTGTCACTCTTCTGAAATACCCAAGGACATCAGGTTTACCAGCAGAAAGGATTCGTTTAGCTGACAGTCTGGTGGCCCCATCTGTTTGGTTTCTGTGAGGGTGGTGGATGGCAGTGACAGAATCTGAGGCGGGAGAACTTGGGATGAACCAGGAGGCAGAAAGAGACTGTGCCCAGTTGAGACTTTTCTAACCAATCCTCTCTTCCTCACTACCCTCTATGGGCATGACCCCAGTGACCTGGGGACCTCCTAGGCCCACCTCCTAAAAACCATCATTAGGTTAAACATCTGCTCTCCTAGGACCATCACTCTATGACTTTAGGGTTTTAAGTCCTGTATGAGTTTGGAAGCCAAATCATATCCAAACCACTGCATGTTGCAATAAGCAGAGCAGGTGTGAAGCAGGGTGGAAGAGGAGGATCAAGGCTGAGGTATCCTGCAAAGAAAGAGAGAAAAGGTGTAAGAGGAAAAACGATGAAGCCTTTCAGTGCAGCACAAAGACTTCGCAGTGGCCGCCGGTTTCATTATTTCAGGTGCCAAGGCTGACATGAGCAAGGACACTTTCAGTGGAGAGCCGGGAATGGGAGCGATATCGGGAAGGAGGGAACAGGAAGTGCAGAAGTGAGGAACCAATGTAGACTACTGTTTTCAGGCCATTAGTCATGAAAAGAAAGAGAAGGAGGCAAAATAAGAGGGGTTGGTGGAACCAAGGGAATGAGTTAGGACTGCCATGAGAAAGAATGTGAACACAAAGCTTTCTTTCATATGATGGGAACAGTTATGAAAACAGAGGGATGTCAGCTGGATTTCCTCTGAAAAATCTCTACTGTCTTAGAATGAAATCATTACATAAAATCTAAGGGAATAAGCAGGTAGTGTTGGGATTTTAACCTCTGGGGGTAAGAAAATACTTCTCAATTTAGAAAATTGCAATCTAGGGGCTGGCAGTGTGGCATAGCAAGTAAAGTCACCGCCTGGGACACCTGCATCCCATATGGGCAACGGTTCAAGTCCCGGCTGCTCTACTTCTGATCCAGCTCCTTGCTAATGTGCCTAGGAAAGCAGCAAAGGATGGCCCAAGTTCTTGGGCCCCTACACCCACATAGGAGACCCAGAAGAGGCTCCTGGCTTCATTGTGGCCATTTGGAGAGTAAACCAGCAGATAAGAGATACCTTCTCTCCCCACCTCCTTCTCTCACTCTCTCTCTAATTCTTTCAAATATTTTTTTAAAAGTTGTAATCTGTCAATATGGGATTATGAAGTGGAGGCTGCTAAGAATGAGAATGCAGGAAAGGGAGAGATAAGGAATCAACCACTGTGGAGGGACATAGGTAGATACAAATGACCAGAGCACTCAGCAGTCTCTCCTTGTGACTGTCAGGGGAAACATGTGTGCATCAAGAGAAAAGCCTGACCTGACTCCATCTCTTTTTTAAATGATTGTGCAAGCAAAAAGGGAACCCCAGAAAACTGCTTTATCAAATGAGTAATGAACGTTCGTGTTTGACCTCGGATCTCCACTCAGAGGTAAACCAGTTGGAAGTAAACCCACATCTTTGCATGTTTAGAAAACAAATGAGCAGGAGTCAGATAAACGGCAGAATCTAATCTCTTCAGCCTTCAAAAACAGCAGGCAGTTTTGTTTTTTACAGTCTCATGAATAAGACGTTGTTTTCAAGTTACTACTTCATGTGAAACCAGAATGACAGTTTAGACGGTCCCCTCAGAAACCGAGCATACTATGATGGTTTCAGTCTCGTGGTCTGATGGTGTGCACAAGCACGTTCAAGGGCGAGGCCGCACATGTGCACATCTGCAAGGCGACAGTGGTCACAGGATTCACAGAAGTGCCTGGGCAGCGCCATGTTCGAAGACAGCCCAGGTGACAGAATCCACTGTGGCAGAGCCCAGGAGGAAACTGAAATGAGGGTTGATGGGGAGCAGGCCCTTGAACTTAACCTGCAATGTTAGACTTTTACAAGATAAAAGTAGTACTTGTAGATTTTTAAATTACAGAAAAATTATTGAGACTTTCCCAATTTGGGGGATGTCAAAGATGATTATAATTCAGTAGATGAGTAGGTGAACAGGAGTTATGGGGAAAACAGTGCTTGCTTGATGCCTGAGTAAAAGGAACACTTCCTGTAAGTCAGATCTTAATTTGCTGTCAGTTGTCTCTTAAAAAAAAAAAAAAAAAAAAAGAGCCTTTTGTCCTTTTGCCTTTCAGGATGTCTGTGTTCCTTCAAACAGAAGTTCTGTAAACTAGAAAATGGGTTCATCTTTGCAAAACTCATTCATCAAGCCGGTGCCACGGCTCACTAGGCTAATCCTCTGCCTGTGGTGCCGGCACCCTGGGTTCTAGTCCCAGTTGGGGCACCAGATTCTGTCCTGGTTGCTCCTCTTCCAGTCCAGCTCTCTGCTGTGGCCCGGGAGTGCAGTGGAGGATGGCCCAAGTGCTCGGGCCCTGCACCCGCGTGGGAGACCAGGAGAAAGCACCAGGCTCCTGGCTTCGGATCAGCGCGGCGCGCCAGCCATAGCGGCCATTTGGGGGTGAACCAACGGAAAAGGTTCTCTGTCTCTCTATCTAACTGTCAAAAAAAAAAAAAAAAACCCTCATTCATCTTCTAATAAAACATGTTCTTCTGTAATATGCATTTCTTGAAGAATCTTCACATGTGTGGATCTCAAGAATTTTTTTCTACCAAAGCAAATTTATCTTTTAATTCTATTACCCACAAAGTTGTTTTTCTTTTCTTTTCTTTTTTTTGAGAAGCACAGAGACAGGGAGACACAGTGAGAATTCCTATCTTCCAGCTCACTCTGCAAGTACTTCAACAGCTAGAAGCTGAGGGCGGAAGGCATGCACTCAGCCCATGTCTCTCCTGCAGGTGGCAGGGACTCAATTACCTGCGTCATCACCTGCAACTTCCAAGGTCTACATTAGCAGGAAACTGGAATCAGGAGTTGGACCTGGGAATCAAACCCAGGAACTCAGATGGGGACACAGACATTTTAACCTTCAGGAAAACACCCAGCCCATCACGAACCATTTGAAGTACTGTGTACATTTAAAAATGGTAGTTATTGCCCTTATTAATGAATCAAATGGCAACGCTTGAAGCCGTAATTCATAGACTTACAAAACAGAAGAGGAGGAACAGGATAGGAGATTCTGCTTGGAGCATGAGGAATCCTAACAGAGCTCACAGCAATCCTCATCCCAGGCCAGGGGGAGGTAAGGACTGGGCACACAGCTTCTGCACCAGGAGCAAAACTTGGAAAGGATCTGCAGAAGACCCGACAGGTAGTCAGTATAAGATGAGTAAGGCTCTTGAGCAGAAAAGGGTTGAGGGAGTTGGGGAGAATTTGGCCCTTGTTAACTTTGTTAACTGGGTAGCTCTGGAGCAGGAGAGAAAGAGGATTGATCTTCCACCCGGGGCTAGAAATGGGCGACCTGTGCACCCAGGAGAGCAGGGACAAAACATCCACGTTCCCTGTCCTGCTGACGCACCTGCCCATGGAGTTACAGCAGTGGAGGAGAATTAACAACCCCAGCACTTTGCTGATGGACTGAGAGAGCAGGAGATACAGAAGACAAAGAGGCTCTGCTACGAGAGACAGAAAACGAGGTCTGTAAGTGGCAGGACAGCAGCAGAAGGAAGACTGCTTCTTCCGTGCCTGCTACACCATAATCTTTCTAGAAGGAGCTGATTCTCATTCATTTTTTTAAGATTTGCCATGACATATGTTCAATAAATGTTTTTAAGACCCTGAATGAACCAACAAGTGGGAATCGTCTTTTCCCTGCTAAGCTACAACCTGTATCTGAGGAACAGTGTCCAGGAAAGCTCAGAGGATCTGCAGGTACACAAGGCTAACTGAATGGACAAATGAACTGGATCCCACTGAGTTCTGATTTTCGCATCTGAAGATGAAAACAAGGGAGCAGGCGTCCGGCCCAATGGTTAAAATGCCAGCATCCCACATCAGAGAGCCTGGGTTCCACACCCGGCTCCAGCTTCCTATTAATGCAGACTCTGAGAGGCAGCATTTATTACTCAAGTAATTGGGTTCCTGCCACCCCCGTGGGAGTCATGGAGTGAATGCTTGGCTCCTGGCTTTGGTCCCAGATGGGGGCCATTCTGAGCATTTGGAGAAGGAACCAGCAAATGGAAGCTTTCTCTGTCTCTGTTCCTCCACTTCTCAAATAAATTTAGAAAAAAACAATTAAAAATGAAAACCACAGGACTAACTCTGATCCTGATCAGGGACGAGGCATGCATTATAATTACTAGACAACTTTGGTCTTAAAACTTGCCAAACTGACTCTTGAGTATATTATTTAAATTCCATTGTGGGCAGCTGATTCCCCATGGGTAGTACTGTCTTCAATTGTGGAAGGAAGTGAGTCAAGCGAGTGGAATCACAAATACACGCACACACCTTGTCTGTGCATTTTCAACCTTTTTATCTTCTACCTTCCTTCTGCCCTCACCCCTCATCCTCCACTTCATACAACAGTTTCTCTTTAGACCAAACATCCATGACAAATTCAGAACAGTTGCCTGGGGTTTGGCTACTGCTTAACAGGTAGTTATAAACCATTTTGTGGTGCTAACCAAGATTCCAGCTAACTGAGATGGCCTGAGGAAGCTAATTAAAGCAGTCAAGTGGAACAGCTAAATGAAGATGAAAATGTAAATACTGTCTGCGTTGGATAGACTGATTAGAAATTATAGTTGTTTGCTTTTTGTCAGAACCATCTGTGGTTTCTCAAAATTTTGACATGCAGTATAACCTGCCACTAATCAGAAAGAAAAAAAAAAAGGAGGGGAAAATATCTAAGATGCTAAGTAGGAAAACAGACATAGAAAACCTGTGCCTTTCCAAATGGGAAAATATGTAACTTGTTTTTCTAGAATGAATCTGATCTGTTTTTGGATAAAATCTCAGCCCCCTTGCTTGCCTTGGAAGATTCGCTCTCTGTTCTGAAAACTCAACAGTGGGAGATCCAGGCAGCTCCAAGTGGGAAAAGAAGCCATGAGCATGCAGATGGAAGAACAGAATTGAGAATAATCAAATTGTCTAACTCAAGTACTTTATATAAAAGAAACCTAAGATGAGGGTTTTTTTTTTTTAAGTATGAGAGGACATCAAAATGTCCCTGGAACATGCATAATGATGAAAAAAGCTAGGCATGAACTTCAAAACATTTTCCACCAAAATATACTTACCTTTTAATTCCACTTTTCCATGAATCTTTGAAAATACCTTCACAGATATACTGTGTCAGTGACTTAGGGAGAGAACCTGATGGTGTTAATATTTGAATCCTATAAAATTGAAGGGCAGGCAGTTGGTTGAAATGCTGGTTAGGATGCCTGTGTCCCACATCAGAGTGTCTGGGCTCAGTTCCAGATTCTGGTTCCTGATTCTAGTTTTCTGCTGATGCAGACGCTGGGAGGCAGTGTTGATGGCTTAAGTAACTGGGTTTCTGTTTCCCACATGACACACCTGGATTGAGGTGCTGGCTTCTGGCTTCAGACCCAATCCAGCCCCAGGCTTTGCAGGCATTTGGGAAAGTGAACCAGCAGATAGGAGCTCTCTATGTCTGTCTATCCATCTCTTTCCTTCTCTGTTTGCCCTCCTCTCTCTCTCCCCGCTTACATCTCCCAAATAAATAAAAAGAAATTTGAAAAACTTGTAAATTATTTTTACATTTAAATGCATTTAAATTAGACATAAGGTTCAAACGTCTGACAATCCCCTACCTGATATAGTATAATGAGAAATGTGTAGAAGTTTTTGAAAAACAAAAACATGTACTATCCAGACTTCCTTTCTACCTCCATCAATTTATTATAAATATTGCACTATAAAATAAAAACTCAGGAATAGAACAATTCCACCTCACATCTGCAATAGTTCCTGATACATAACATGTATTCAAGAATGGTTTTATAAAGGAGAGGGAAGGGGAAGAAAAAAGAAAACAGAGCACCTTGATGAATATTTCTTTTTTATTCTTTTTTTTTTTTTTTTTTGACAGGCAGAGTGGACAGTGAGAGAGAGAGAGACAGAGAGAAAGGTTTTCCTTTACCGTTGGTTCACCCTCCAATGGCCGCTGCGGCTGGCGCACCACGCTGATCTGAAGCCAGGAGTCAGGTGCTTCTCCTGGTCTCCCATGGGGTGCAGGGCCCGTGTGGGGAGCAATCCGGACTGGACTGAGTTACTGGAATTAAGACTTATTCTATGCATCTGCTCTCCCACAATATGGCGCTGGGAGAGAAGTAAACAGCTTCCGCACAGCTGCCTCCAGTTCAACTAATAAACTGTAGGACTTGCTCCTGATTGGAGGAGAGCAGCGTACTCGGCGTGTGGGCAGCCGAGTTAGGATTGGCGGAGGAGGACTATAAAGGAGGAGAGAGACGGCATTCACCAGGAACATCTATGGGGAACATCTAAGGGAACCCGTGCAGCCCCCGAGAAAGCCGGCCGGCGGTGTGCCGCTCCCCTGCGGAAGTGGGGAATGTGGCCAGGGGGAACTGCCCTTCCATGGAGGTGGAAGGGATAGTAGCCAACCCGGGAAGAACCAGCAGCAAACCCGGGGAGGGCCGAGCAGACGAAAGAACAGCGCAGGGTCCTGTGTCGTTCCTCCACGAAGAGGGGGAGCGACATAATGGTGCCGTGACTCGGATAGGAAACCTAGGACGGATAGGAAACTTAGGAGGGAAGAAATGACTCGGATAGGAAACCTAGCTCGGATAGGAAACCTAGGACGGATAAGAAACTTAGGAGGGAAGAAACGTGAAGAACTGGGAAAATACCGGAGAGAGAGACTAGCAAACAGCCTAGGGAAAAGCCGGACGAAAGAGGTGCCGGAGGAAGCTGTTGAAAGCCTAGGCATAGACTCAGATACGGACTACGGGGGGAAGCTGGGAGAAATCTCTAAGGTCGAAAGCGAAAGTGAAAGCTAGAACAAACAGACTCGGACGCGGACTGTGGGGAGAGGCCAGGAGAAATGAGGGAGGAATATCGTTGGAGGAAAGCTTGGGGAAACATACCGGGTAGAGAAAAATGTTAGGGAAATTGAAGCCGCGGGGGGGCAGGCCAAGGCGGACACGAAAGCCACTTTGGGATTCTCAAGTTAGCCCGGGAATAGGGGGCGAAAAGTTGAAACCAGAAGCTGAAACGTAAGCCAGATTGGGATCCGTCTGATTAGCCCGGGGAGCAAAGGACGGGAAGCCAAACCGTGGGGCGGAGACGTATGCTGGGTTGAATTCGCCAGGCTAGCCCGGGGAACTTAGATTGAATGCTAGTGGCGGACACGTAAGCTACGCTGTGTTACTCGCGGAAGCCGCCGCGTGCAGAGAGAGCGTGCGGGGCACAAGTAGATAGGGAACGGGGCTGGCGCGAGGCCGTGGTGCAGACGCGAAGGGCGTGGAGACCGCGGAGCGCGCGAAGCCAAGCCGCGCAAAGCCGAGCCGCGCAGATGAGAGAGGCTGAAGCGGCTCAGAGCCGGCGAGGCGCCGAGAAGCAGCCTCGGGGCGGGGCGAGGCGCCGGGAAGCTGCGCGGAGCCGTGAAGCTGCCGGCAGCGCGAGGCGCCGGGAAGCTGCAGGGATAAGAGAAATAGAAGTTTAGAAATAAAACGAGAGAAATAAGAATGCTGGGAGATAGAAGTAAAATGGGAGAAATAGGAATGCCCGGAGATAGAGAAACAGAGAAATAGAAAGGCCTCCCCTCATCATGGCAGTGAGAAAGCTTGGATTCGGTCTGCCCAATTAAGTGAGGCGATGAGCACCTGGGCGGCTAGCAGCTTATGCGCCGCAGGTCACCGAAGACGGGCACGAATTAACATCAGTAAGGCTTCCCCACAATGCAACAATTAGGAGGCTTGGATTCGGTCTGCCTGATTTAAGGCGGTAAGCACCAGCAAGCAGCTCGACCAAAGTATGAGCTGCAGGTCACCGAAGATAGGCACGAACCAACACTAATAAGTCTCCCCCACAATAAGGCAATGAGAAGGCTTGGATTCGGTTTGCCTGATAGGGCTTGTAAGCCCCTGCAGGCTCGACCAGAGCATGCGCTGCAGGGCACCGAACACAGGCACGCATCAGCGCCTAAAAACCTCCTCACAACATGGCGAAGAGAGGACCTGGATTCGGTTTGCCTGATTTGATAGGACTTGTAAGAGCCTGTGGCAACTCTAGCAAGTAGAGCAGAGTGTGTGCCGTGGGACACCGAAGACAGGCGCGTATCAACGCCAAAAAATAAAAAGAAAGGGGGATCTGTGGGGAGCAATCCGGACTGGACTGAGTTACTGGAATTAAGACTTATTCTATGCATCTGCTCTCCCACAATATGGCGCTGGGAGAGAAGTAAACAGCTTCCGCACAGCTGCCTCCAGTTCAACTAATAAACTGTAGGACTTGCTCCTGATTGGAGGAGAGCAGCGTACTCGGCGTGTGGGCAGCCGAGTTAGGATTGGCGGAGGAGGACTATAAAGGAGGAGAGAGACGGCATTCACCAGGAACATCTATGGGGAACATCTAAGGGAACCCGTGCAGCCCCCGAGAAAGCCGGCCGGCGGTGTGCCGCTCCCCTGCGGAAGTGGGGAATGTGGCCAGGGGGAACTGCCCTTCCATGGAGGTGGAAGGGATAGTAGCCAACCCGGGAAGAACCAGCAGCAAACCCGGGGAGGGCCGAGCAGACGAAAGAACAGCACAGGGTCCTGTGTCGTTCCTCCACGAAGAGGGGGAGCGACAGGCCCGAGCACTTGGGCCATCCTCCACTGCACTCCCGGGCCACAGCAGAGAGCTGGACTGGAAGAGGGGCAACCGGGACAGAATCCGGTGCCCCGACCAGGACTAGAACCTGGTGTGCCGGCGCCACTAGGCGGAGGATTAGCCTAGTGAGCTGCGGTGCCGGCTGATGAATATTTCTAACTGCATTTATGAATGAACTATCTGCATGATGATTAATATAAATGTTCTTGTGATTGATGACTTCATAAGACCCAACCATACAAAGTATTGAGTGTTTATTTCTTTATTTAGCTGTGTCATCCTTTTATAGGTAGAATATTTTTAGCGATATTCATACTAGTTCAAACATTTTCAAATACATGACCTGGAAGCAGATATTTGGCCTACCAGCTAAGATGCCCATGTACCACATCGCAGTCCCTGAGGTCAACACTGATGTTAGCTCCTGACTCCTGAGAGGCAGCAGGTGATGGATGACTCCAGTAGTTAGATTCCTGCCAGTCGTGCTATAGCCCTGCCACTCAGCTGGACTGAGTCGCTAGCTCCCAGTTTCAGTTTGGCCCAGTCCTGGCTTTTATATGGATTTGAGTAATGAACCAGCACACAGGAACTCTCTATGTCTGTCTATCCATCTCTTTCTACCTCCCAATGAATTTTCAAAACTTATGAAGTATATGACATGCAATGCATTTCAGAGAATCCTTATAGGAAATTAAAACAACATCATCAATGAAACAGAAGTCACAGGAGAGCAACATACAGCATGAGCCTAGTTTGATATGGTGAGACCAAGGGGCAGCCCTTTCCTTGCCTTGGTGATGAAACAGGCACACTGGGTCATTTTGGAAACAAACATCTGTTGTTCAGACTATCTCTCTTTCCTCTCAACTCTCTATACTCCACATCATTTCCTGGGCATCAGCAAGGACTGGAAAATAAGAAAGGGAAAGAATAAAGCGGAGATCTCAGCTGACAACAACACAGATTTACCACTAATAACTCTAACCTACACTGTCATCCACATAGTGCTTATTTTATTTGTGCCAGACACTCTTTGCATGTTTTACACGTCCTCACTCATTTAAATCTCATGATACTTTTACTGGTGTTCCCATTTTACAGAAAGGAAACTGAGGCAAGAGCAGTTAAAGGGGAGACTGTAATTCAAACCTGGGTGTTTGCTGTCAGAGTCTGCCCACCTGTCTGCTACTCAAAAGCACAGATAGAAGACGACCAATGGATTGGGGCCAGGTGGCTTTCAAACTCTCTTCCATGTACACAAATCCAGGCTTCCATGCACCCTGTAAATAGGAGCTTCCTCACTTGGGTGCCTTGCCCCTAGCATTGGCCTGTGCAGTGCACATACTTGTCATATGAAAGAATGCTTCATGTCAATTTATAGTGGATTCTTTGGAACATACCAAGTCCATAAAAGCACAAAATCCCAAATTGGTTGATTTTGAAACAGCCTAATTTTGCCTCAATGCAGCCCAGCCACTTAGAAAAATACGTCCCAGTAGAATTTGATTGCAATACTAATTTGAAGATCATCAATCTTTCTATACTCATATACACAGCTAGTGGGCCAGATACGAATGAAATTTCTTACCTGTCCCTAAACTGCAACACGCCCTCAGTGTACTGCAAGGGCTCATTTGAAAAAAAAAAAATCAGCCCCAGAGAGGAAATGAGCTGCCACAACATCGCTTCACAGCAACCGGAAGGAAAAACACACACAGGCGTACGCCACTCACATCCTACGTATGCGGTTGCTCAGTGGGGAAATGCTTACAGACAGCTGCCTTGAGAAGCCAACCGGGGTGCTGCAGCGAGAGAAGTAGAATCGTGCAGCAGGACTGGCTCTCCTCTTCTGCCAGCCCATAGAGAAGACAAGAGCACCAGGGAGCAGAGAGATAATCCGCCACCCAGACTTCTGCCCTTGGGTGAGTTCTCAGCCACTTGCTGTGGCCTGGGGTGGGAGTGCAGGGAGCTCACCCCGACTCTGACTTCCTGAGTTGGTGTCAGACAGCTGGGGGTGTTCCCCACTGTTAACACCTCTGAGCTGGGGATGAGAGGGCTTCAACAATTCCAGTAGATGAATCATTGACTCCAGGTCTCCTTCAAATTGACCTGGACGAGCTGGTTTTAATGCTACTTTAAACCCGCAAGATTTCTACTTTGCAAATCATCCTGGGTTGGTGCTTCCTGGTGTGTGAATGCCTGGCCCCTCCCCGCTTCCTGCTGACCTAGGAGAGTCTACCTGTGTAGAACCAAGCTTCTACGTGTTCTACATTATTCCAGTGCTCAAGGTTTTCACTTACACTTTATAGTGCATTAGAATCATTTACATCACTTTTAGCCTTTCTGGGGAGCAAGAAATGGTGACCGAGAATTGGGTTCTGTGCCTGTGGCCCTGTCCTGTAGAGAAATGGTTATCAGCACCACCTTTACGGGACCAGAGACATACTGTACTATGGTGCTCACTGGCTACCTGATAGCTCCACCCCTACTTTTCTCTGCCTTTATTCATTTCACTCATTCAGTCATTCATTCAACTGGCTTTCTTCCTCAAAAAATTTGTGACAATTTTTTTTTTATGATGAAATGGCTTCAAAACAAAGACCAAGTACAAACCTAGGTGGAGGTAGTGAGCAATCTTCTCCCTGTGTTATCAGTGACAGCTGAGAATGGGGGCCCTAGCCTGTTTAGCCCCTGCTTGGGGAATGCCCTTCTTTGCCACCCAGAATTGGGTGTGAAAAGAAATTGTCCAAAATTCTTGGAACCTGTCAAATGGGTTTCTCCCTGGTGTCATTTCCTTCCAAGCTTATTATTTTCAAGGTCATTCTCACTGTAAGAAAGGGGCAAAGTGGAGTAATGGAACGTGAAGGATATGTAGTCAGTCTTGAATTAGAGCTCCACTTTGTGTTAACGACTTCGTTCGTTTAACAACGATCTAGAGAATTCTCATCCTGTGAAAATACTTTGTAAGTCAACACCTATGGAAGAGAGACCAAAACTGATGCTGCTGTGTTCCTAATATAAGCTACAGTCCAAAGGAGCAACAGGCATTAACCAATAATCTAGAGGAGGAAAAACTGCCTCAGTTTGTCTTTGTGGGTTCACTGATTGGATGGTCTGTGAATTAAGCTGACATAAGATAGACTAACAAGAGAAAAAACTTAAATTACATTTGTATGAATGGGGGTTCCACAAAAATATGAAACACAGAGAAGTGTTTGTGTTTGATGACTGAGGCTTCTGTATCAACCTGAGCTACAAAAAGGACTGGAGGTATGGGGGCTTCTGGAGGTGGGTAGGGGTTCGGGCAGAGAAGGTGAAGGGAAAAGCCTCAATTAGACAAATTGGCCAGGAAAAGCCAAGCAATGCAGGGCAAAGGTATGAGATTTAAGTAGGTGCCTTCCTCATTAATAAGAGTCTGTAGTGATTTAGTCATCCACGTCTTCCTGATGCATGGAGAGAGACACCCCGACAAATGGAAATTTCCTTTGCAGATATAAATTTGTCTTACCTAAGGGCAGCTTTCGGAGCTTCTGACTCTACAGTTTCTCAAACAAAGCTCAAAATAATCAAAATGCTGCAGAGGCATGTTTTAGGGTAGCATATTCTTGGTCTCCAACAACTGTATTTAGTGTTACCGTGTCCTAAACCCCATTGGTCACTGCACAAATATGATGAGAACCAGAACACATGGCAGGGGGGTCTGAATTTGCCTGGGACTCAAGGAATTTACATAAAGGAGAAGGAGATGAGAACTCAGAGAGATGAAGAGATTCACAAGGCAAAGGATCGGCTGGTACTCTGTGCGGAGTCGACAGAACAGTGTGACAAAATGAGGTCCCTGTAGCCAGAGAAAAGAGGAGGGCGGCAAAGTAAACTGAGAGAAGTAAAATGTGCAGATGGTCTTAAAGCTGGTGTTGATTCTTACAGGGCTGGAACAGCCTGGCATGTGAGGGTCTGACTTGTGCGTTGAAGGGAACCCCTTTTGCGATGGTGTGCAGAATGGACCAGGGAGATAAGAAAGTTGATGCTGTCAGCTAAACAAGCATGTGAAAGTGGTGACAGGAGAGACACATGTGGATGAATCAGAGTCATCTAGAAAGATGGTGGCGGACAGGAATGGAGAGTGGGAGAGAGGTCAAAGATAGTCCACAGCTCCTGGATGAGAAGTCCAAACGGATGGTGGTGCTAACTGCTCGTCACAGAGACTGGCAAAGCTGAGGGAAACCGAGTCTCAGTGGGTTCAGTTCTGGAAATGACTGCGGAGGGTCTGGTAGACATCCAAGGGCAGATGTCAACCAGGCGCCTGACGTGCTGATCCGGAGCTCAGAACACAGGTCTGGGCATGCTTGGTGCAGAGAAGGCGGTGGAAGCCAGGGGCACCAGAAGATAAGGCTTTGAGACATAGTGGCAAATGGGAAAAGAGGGGTACTTACGGTGGAATCTCGAAAATACCAACATTTAAATAGAGGTAAAGGAAAATGAACTCTTCAAGACGAGGATCTTTTTTCAAAAAGTTAAATACAGAATTACCTCATAACCCAGCAATTCTGGCCACAGCTATAAACCTTAAAGAATTGAAAACAGGGACTGAATTAGCACTTGCATACCTATTTTCATTACAACACTATTCACAATTGCAAAAAAAAATGGAAACAGCTTAACTGTCAACTAATAGATGAATAAACAAGCTTTAGAAGATACTACAATGGAATATCAATTATCCATCACAAAGAATGAAGCACTGACACATACTATTATGTGGGTGAACCCTGAAAGCATTATGATAAGTGAAAGAAGCCAATCACAAAAAGTCAAACATGGAATCTTCAAAAGTTAATAGAAAACGCATATTATGAAAAAACTTATGTGAATTTTAACAAATTTTGCATCAAAATAAATTTACCTTTTAATTCAATTTACCATGAACTTTTTGATGTTCTTTCAAATGATCCCATTGGTATAAAATGTCCCATAGTCAGCCAGCATTGTGGCATGGCAGGTTAAGCCACCACTTGCAATGCCAGAATCCCATATGTGCACCAGTTCGAGTCCTGGCTGCTGTACTTCGATTCAGCTCCTTGTTTATGTGCCTAGGCAAACAGCAGAGGATGGCCCAAGTCCCTGGGCCCCTGAATGCAAGAGGGAGACCCAGAAGAAGCTCCTGGCTTTGGTCTGGCCCAGCCCTAGCTGTTGTGGCCACTTGGGGAGTGAAACAGCAGATGGAAAATCTCTTTCTAACTCTGCCTTTCAAATAAATAAAAATAAATCTTTTAAAAAAAAAGTACCATAGAGGTAAATCAATAGACCCAGGAGGCAGCCTCATGGTCCCTACACCAAAGGCTTGGGGGCAGAAAACAGAGGGCAATGGCTTCATGGGCACAGGATTGTCCCCTTTTGGGGAGAACAAAATGTTTCAGAACTGAATAGAGGTGGTGGTTACAGATTGGGGGCATATTGGAGGTCACTGAACTGTTCTCTTCAAATGGTTCATTTTATGGTATGTTAATTTACTTCACTGTCACAAAAAAAGGAAGATGGGGGGGGGGCTGGCCAGAGGTGCAGGAGCACAGGCTGCCTGTCTCTATGCACCTCCTGGTGGTTCTTTCTCCACTGGTAAGGAGAAGCAGCTCCCTTGAAGGGCCCTGCTAAGGGTTGAAATTGGTAACTGACATGTGAGGCATCCAGGAGAGAGGGGTACCTGGCCCTGCCTGCATGCCCAGGCCTCCCTGGACTGTGCTGCATCTAGGGGTTGGGGTGTCTGGAGACAACAGCTCCCCTGCATCAGGCCCCACCATGATACACTGCATCTGGATTTCACAATCTTAGGGCTTCCCTCAGACCAAGTAAGGCCGACCACCTTGCCGAAAAGATAGGTGAAAAGGCCCAAGAATGAACTCCCCACCGGGCTGTAGACAACCCAGCTCCTTCCATCCTGAGTGCAGTAACTCTTGTAGCCTCTCTGTCACCTTTTCCCGAAGTTTCCACGTAGGGTTCATGGTCAGCTGCCCGCAATGGTAGCGCACAATATGGCTTTCTCCCCTTCCCTTTTCACTCCCTCATTCCCTACTCGTGTGTCCTGGGATCATTTCTTAAACTACATGCCCTTGGCCCCTGCAGGTGGTGTGTCTCTGTGGGAATCCAACCTAAGACAATCTACTATAGGTGCTCAAATAGTTTGATCCTGTTCTCTAACTATCAAGTCCCTTGACCTCATCCAGCTGTGTTTTGATACCCCTCATACCTATTCAAAGGCTGTCATTGGGGGCGGGGGAGGGGGGACTCCTTCTCATCCCCTCCTAACACCCAGAGCACAGGCACTGTCTCCAGGAAAGCTCCTTGATGTCTGCCTTATCTCCACTCGGAACTGTACTGTGTAAAGACACATCCTACCACAGGACACCTCCACCTTCCCCAGCTTGTCTGTCTCCCTACAGCCCATTTGATCAACATTTCTGAATTTCGGAACATGGATAGGATCATTTCATGCAGTACAGGATGCACACACATGGCATTAAAAAACATGGAATCCCAGAGAGAGAAAATTTTCCCTTTTTGTTCATTTGGTCCTCTGATTTTGACCTGAACTTAAACCTCTCTGGCTTCCTATGTCTCAGTGTATATATGTACATATTAAGAAACTTCAAGAAATTTCCCAGAAAATGGAGTTAAAACATAAGTTTACTTTTGTGCCATGAGATTTTGAAACTGATGCATAATTTTTTTCATAATATACATTTTTCCATGGACTTTTGGAAGACTCTTCATAGAAGTGTGTGTGTTTATATAATCTATATCTAGTTTATGTTTCCTGTTTGGGAACAGTAATAAGTGATCATACTACTATGTATGTCCATATATCTATGTTGATATAAAGATGTGTCAATGCTATATTCCCAGTGTCAAGCATTCTATTGCATGAGCATATGACAATCTCTTAATCATTTCTGTCAACTGACAGTGCTATGTCATTGTCAAAGATGAAGGTTCAGTATTACGATCTCAGGAAGGCACAATGACCCTCAAATGTTTCTCTCTCTCATACCTAAAGTACTGTCAGCAGAGGCCTTCAGCTTGGCCTCAAGTTAGCAGCAGGTTTCAACTGGGGATAAGAGACAAATGAATTTGAGATCTGACAGCCAGAGAGGAGGAGACATCAGAGAAAGTACAGTCCTGTACAAGGATTCCTTGAGCTATCAATGGTCCTTAGATAAAAAACAGAGAGAGAAACCCCCACTGGACAATTGTGCCTGCCAGCCCAGGCCGATGGTGGGCAAACTGTGTCTTCCACTCTCAACGTCCGCTTCCCCTACCACATGAAGCCTTGGTGGAAGGATTCATATGAATACTTCATGTACAAAATCACCCTTCCCCAGGTAAGCAGTGGGGCTCCATGTTAACCACTTGGACCCATCCAGAAGAGATTCAGAGTCACAGGTGAGCCTCCCATGGATACATTTTCGAGGCTACCTTCTCCTTACCATGTATGAGACTGCTCAACTACCACACCGTCACCCAATGCTGATGTCTGTGAACCTTCAGTAACCTCTGCACAAGTTTCCATGACTCTGAAATCCCCCACCCACAGCTTCATTGTAAAGAGTGGAAAAGTTTGGAGGAAGTGAGACTGTCTGTGACTCCGCCTCACCATGCTGAGTGGGGACATCACGTCACCCTTTAGGGCGTGGCTTTGGCAAGTGCAGCGTTCTCTCAGTACCTGTTTCTTATACAAGTGCTTTGCATCATAGAAGAAATGACACAGTGAGAGGGTGTTGCTCTCAGTCCCTCCTCAGAGTGGAGAAATTGAGGCCAAGAGCTTACCTATGGGTTGAATTGATATCTGGCTTTGGTTACTCCAGGGACCTTGCTATGTGAAAAGGATTCCTGGTAAATGACATATATGCATTGATTCGTTGAGTAAATGGGTGAGAAATACAGTATAATCAGGGTTCTCCAGACAAACAAAACAAATGGGATGTCTGTCTATCATCTATATGTATTTATCTTCTATAGCTATCTATCATCTATCTTTCTATCATGCACAAGAGAGAATTGGCTCACACATTATGGAGGTCGGCAAGTTCAAAATATGAAGGCAAGCAACCTGGAGACTCTGGATAGATTTATGTTGCATACCAAGTCCAAAGTCCATCTGGCTGGATTCCTTCTTGCTTGGGAGAAAACAGTTGTTTTTCTACTAAGGTTTTCAGCTGACTAGATGAGGCCTGCTCATATTATGAGGGATATCTGCTTGACAGGAGTAAGTGCACAGTGACTCCTGTTGTTGACTTTACAAATTGACACTCCTGTTTATGGCATCAGTAATCTCCCTATGCTCCAGTCATGAGTTTCCAAGGCTATGGAAGCCTTTTGAGTTCACTGACTCTTATCTTATTTAGACAAGGTCATAGTCAAAGTGGAGGTTCTCTCCTCCCTTCAGAGAAAGGTACCTCCTTCTTTGAAGACCTGTTTAAGTTGTTTATTTTGTCAGCCTTTGTGTGTTTTTGTTTTTATATGAAGTAAGGACAGTCATTCAGAAATAAAGGTATTAGCTCATGTTGTTGTATAAAATGAATGGGAGAGTCTGTGCTGACCTGTTGTTTAATGCTGTACCTGGCTGTGGGCAAAACAATATCATATATGTCATTTGCACCTTAAGAACAGCACTCTTTTATTACAATATTTGAGTGTCACAAGCAAGAGATAGTTATCCAAAGTTTTCACAAATCGCTAGAGAGGTCACAGGGGTCCATACTACACATTAGTTTACTTCAAAGGGCAGAATTGTACTAAAGAAAACATCTGTGGAATTTATCACCTGTTACCTGTGTCGTATAGCACCCTATTCTTCAGAATGTCACATTTGAGTTGGGGACAGTATGTGCTTGTAAATCAGAAATCACATTTTAAAAAACAGCTAAATATATTTCTAACTGAAAGAAGCCAGCCTGAAAGCTCTACCTATTGTATGGTTTCAACTCTGTGACGTTCCGGAAAAGGCAAAACCACGGCAACAGTAGACAGATCAGTGGTTGGCAATGGCTCAGGTAGGGAGGGGAGGATGAAGAGGTGGAACACAGAGGATTTTGAGGGCTCTGAGGCTATTCTGTGTGACACTCTAACAGTAGATACATATCTTCATGCATCTGTCCAAATCCAGAGAATGCATAACACTGAGAGCAAGCCCAGTGTAAACCATGGTCGTTGGGTGACAGTGGTTTGTTGGTACAGGTTCACCAGTTGCAACCAATGTGGCAGTCTGGTGGGAGAGGTGGTGGGCAGGGAGGTTGTGCTGTGATAGGGGAGGGGTCTCTGCAACTTCCTCTGAATTTTGTTGTGATCCTAAAAACATCCAAAAAATTAAGTCTAAAAAAAAAAAAAAAAAGTAAGCTTAATGGCCTCTTTGATGTTCCCCTAATGGCCAAGAATGTACTTAACCAGGACTCTGCCCTTCTGCCTGGAAGGACCTTCCTGGAGACACCTGCAAGCATCCCTCTCTTTCTCCATTCAGCTTTGAGGCCCCAGTTCACCTTCCTATCACTACCCTCCCTCATCATGCTATGGGAAACGCCTGCCTCCCCACCCTGCACACATCCCCCGATCTGTGCTTCTCACCACCTGACACAGAAAGTCCCAGCATTGTTCGCTTTTAGTCCGTTGAGTTTCATGGTTGCAAGACTTTGTGTTGCAACACTCTGTGTTGGTACTTCCGAAAATTTCTGGAAAATGAAATTCAAAGATAAATGCATGTATTTTGCCATAAATATATTTTGAAATCCTTACATATGAGGGGTCTTCAAAAACGATGTGAAAATGCATATTATATAGTTAAAAAATTGTGCATTGTCTGACATTCCTGTTGGATGAATGAGTGAATGAGCAAGTGACGTCACCAAGAGCGTATCAGAGACTCTGCACTGAGTGGAGGAAGAAGAGCTCTCCCAGCGCTCCCTCCCACTGGGCTTTGCAGGGCAGGTCAGACACAGAAAAGCATGAGATGATGATGAGGGTAGAAAAGGTGGTTTGAGCAGAGTTGGGTTTACTTGTCAGGACATGGCTGTGACTGGAGTCAAGCTATGGGAGGGCAGATGAAGGTCCAATCCCTTCTGAGCCCTGGACAAGTGGACAGCAGACCTGGCAGGGTTATGAGAAGCAAGAAGCCAGCCCTCTCCAACTATGCATACAGAAGGCAGACAGATCTTTGCCCCAGAAAAGCAAATTTGGATCTGCCTCAGTATCTGAAAAACAGCCTGATGGAAAAGCAAACTTCTGGGGCTGGCAATGTGCTACAACAGATTAAACCACCACCTTTTAGGCTCATCCCATATTGGAGCTCTGGTTCGAGTCCCCACTGTTCCACTTCTCATCTAGCTCCCTGCTAATGCACCTGGGAAAAGCAGGAGAAGATGGCCGAAGTACTTGGAAGACCCAGGTGGAGTTCAAGACTCCTGTCTTTAGCCTGGTCCAGCCAGGGCCTTTATAGCCATTTGTGGAGTGAACCAGTAGGTGGAAGATTCTCTCTCTCTCTCGATATATAGATAGATATATATACACACACACATATCTATATATATATATATATAGACACACAAATACATATCACTCTACTGTCGCTCCCCCTCTTTGTGGAGGAACGACACAGGACCCTGCGCTGTTCTTTTGTCTGCTCGGCCCTCCCCGGGTTTGCTGCTGGTTCTTCCCGGGTTGGCTACCGTCCCTTCCACCTCCGTGGAAGGGCGGTTCCCCCTGCCACTTTCCCCACTTCCGCGGGGGAACGGCACACCGCTGGCCGGCTCTCTCGGGGGCTGCTCAGGTGTTCCCTTTAGATGTTCCTGGTGCATGTTGTCTCTCTCCTCCTTTATAGTCCTCTTCCACCAATCCCAACTCTGCTACCCACACGCCGAGTACGCTGCTCTCCTCCAATCAGGAGCAGGATCAGCTCCTGCAGGTCATCACTCAAGTTGGCGAGAGGCAGCTGCGTAGAAGCTGTTTCCTCCTCTCCCAGCGCCATATTGTGGGAGAGCAGATGCATAGAATAAATCTTAATTCGAGTAACAGTCTAGTCCGAGTTGCTCCCCACACTCTACCATTCAAACAAATAAATAAAATCAATCTTTTAAAACAAAGAAAAGCTCTACTCAAGACAGCAGAGCAAAGAATACTTTTGGTCTAAGCATTTCCCAAAGAAATGTTGTCTGCGTGTTTCAGCCACTGGAAGGCTTCAGTGATGCTCCCACACAGTGTATTAATCCAACAGGACTTTAAACCAGGGATTGGCCCTCTTGTGATCCTGGGAGGATGATTTGAGGGAGAAATATATCTGTTTTGTAGTCAAATAGAGTTGCAGTGGAAAAAGATTCCTTATATCCGGCAGTTAACATCCCCAATAGCAATGTTCCCTGAAAATCCGGTTAGAAAAATGTTGGTCTCTTCAATGTCATGCAAGAATTTGTCTTTACCAATGTGCTTCTTTTTAATAGCATATAGGAGGCACTTGGCCCTGCGCTCCCTCTTTGAGGTCAACTTCGCATGGGTTTCATTCTGTGGGTCCAATGTGAAATGTGGGTGTCCATAATGTTGAAAATGTGAACAGAACCTGAATGTCCACCCGGGGGGTTCTTCCTACAGCTTAGCAATCCCCCTTGAGAATATCACACTAGTGTTAAAGGAGACAAATGGGCACTTTCAAGAAGTTCATGGAAAAACTTAATTAAAAGATAGTTTATTTGGGAGGAAAAACTTATAGTTAGTATTTTTTCATGACAGGCAGTTTCCATGAGCTTCCTGAAAATCCCATATACACAAAGATATTAGAAGTGAACCAAATCCAAAAAAGCATATATAATAGGATATACAATATAAGCCCAGTTTTTAAGTCTAGCAAAATAAGGACACTAAAGTATTTAAAAATGTTTGTTTCCTAGGTTGAGCTCATAAGAGAGGCTCACTTTCTACAGTAGACATTGTCAGTCTTTGGATATTCATAAATGAATCTGATTCATTTGTGATTAATAACAGGCTCAGAATTCTTTTGATCCTATGTTATGCATATGAGGGCCTATGGGGTGTTGACTGGTGGAATGGGGAGCCTCTATTGAGGTTTACTTAGAGGAATGTGTTTTTAAAATAGCCTCAGCTTATTAAAAATTCTTCTCCCCTGTCCAGGCTTATTTGCTGATTGTTTTTTATCTGGGCACATTTGGTCATGTAGTTGTCCTGTTAATAACTTCCAAAAATAAACAGCAAAGTAAAATAAGCTTCCTAGGCAATGTGAGACACAGTAGTGTGTATCCTATCTCAGGGGACCCTCTCTCTATAGCATGGGAACAGTCACAAAGCTATTCACAAGCAACATCAGTGAGAGAAGTGATGGGAGGAGTTCAGGAAATGCATAGCTCTGAGGGGTTGGAGGAGATGGTGCAATGCTTAAGAGAGCAGCTCTGGACCTAACTGCCTAGGTTCAAATCCCACCTCTGCCACCAATTAGCCATGTGCTTTTGAACAAGTTATTTTACTTTACTGTTTCTCAGCTTCTTTCCCTGGGTGTTAGCAGGGAGGTGGACCATAAGTGGAACAGCCAGAATGTGAACCAGTGCCCATACGGGATGCTGGCACTGCAGACAGTGGCTTAACCCAGCTCCTCCACAACCCTGGTGCCCAGTATAATACATTTTCACAGAAAAGAATGGACTGGAAGAATGAGTACGGTTTGACAAGAAAAGAGAATCCTAGAAGAGACAAGCACGCAAAACCAAAACCAAACCAAACCCTCCCCCTTCTAGGATGAACAAAATGACCCCAATTAAATTCAGGTCAACCTCTGCAATGAGTATCACAATGGTGTTAGTGTTCATCCCGGAGCAGACAGGTACAAGTACTAAAATAAAATAGAAGGCGGTCTTTTAAGCTCAGCCTCCCTTTGTTATCTGGACCAACCTGCAAGCCAGTCATCCATCACGAAACACTTACTGATCCCTTACAAGCATGCTGGGCCTTGTGGGGAACAAGACAGGCATAGTCACCACCAGCAAGGGCTTTTCTTCCAAGTGGATTTAAATTCAGAAAGATATTGGGATCTTCTGCTTCACTGCTTGCTGATCTGTAAGGTACTCAGGTGCTGTGGTGGTGATTTCAGTGTGACCATTAATCCTGCTGACACTGGCAACTCCTGATTTTATGTGCTAAGGAGGAGTCACAGACATAAACATAATTGATCTAGTGATTTATGTTTCACTTATTTATAAATTAAGTAAAACTTCATTTTTTACCTTTTAAATTTAAAATCCACATGTTTGGATTTCTGGTGATCCTCCACCCCATCTCTGCTTCTCAACTTGAAAATGGGCTTCAGGGCCCAAGGGAGATGTGAGACGCCGCTGAGTGTCAGGCCGTCCGTGGTATGTTCCAAGCAGGCCTTTGGATATTGAGCTATTCAATGCTGACAAACACCTTGCCAGTCTGTCCCACTAAAATAAATATGAATAGCTTTTGCTTACTACCCCTGATCATGATGAAAAGTCCTTGTGAGAACCAAGGTCCAGTCTTATAAACGCCTGACAGTCCAGATGGGGAAGCCAGAATGTCATAGCCCTACAGGATTTATTTGCAAGAGGGGCTGTGCAGAAGGTGCCAAAAAAGCTAGTAGCTAAATATAAGAAATTATAGTAATTAGCTGGCCCAAAAGGGTATCATTCACTCCTAGAATTGCATTGCCAAAAAGCTTGGAGTTTGGCCTCCGGGGAAGAGTTAAAAGTCAGACAGGAACGATCACAAAAATTTCTACTGAAAAATAAGCTCCTTTTAAGAGAAGTTGAGAGACTTGCTAATTGCAGCTTACTCTAACCCTAATGACAGTCTGCAGCATTTGCAAGCATGAGACAACTGAATGCTGCTGAAGGAAGGGGAGACTCCTGCAGATGGATCTGACTCCGGCAGGGTGTTGGGTCCCCTAGAATGATGACCCATTTCAGGGTGAACTGCATTTGGACATCTGTCAAATTTCCTTCCTCCAAGATTCTCGCCAACAGTGAAGATGGATAAAACACATTTGTGCTGCTGTGTTTTTAAAAGTTCAACCATATAATAACTTTAGCAGACACATCATACCAGGTTGTCTAGATTTCAAGCCTTCCCTTGGTGTAGGATGACCACAATGGAGAGGAATGTGATTCTTATCCAGCCATCAGTACGGCTTTGTTCCCCTTACTCCCAGAAACTAAATCACTGGCTTTGACCTAAATCTTAATTGATACCCAGGGTCTGCTTAGACCACTGTGTGTGCTTTTTAACCAGGCAATTCCAAGAGTAAGAACTTAGGCTGCCATAATGACAAAAGGCTCATATTTTGACCGATCATACATGCCCTTTCCATTTTTAATTTAGCTTTGTAAGGCTTCTCTCTAGGTAATCCTCATTTCTTCATATTTATTACAGTGAAAATTAGTTATGTTTTTTTCCTTCAATTTTGGTGCCAGCAAGCATCATCGGATCAAAATATTGATGGGCATCCTTTAGATACTAGTTCACAATTCACTCAGCCCATTAACCCCAATCATCATACTCACTTTCCACAGTGGTCCCGCCTGGGGAGTGTTCAGGATCTCCCCCACTTTACCGATAGAGGAGACTGTGGTGGGATAGATGAGGACACTTAGGGAAATTTGAGAATGTGATCAAATGATACAGCCCAGACTGAAACTGGGTTTCTGACTCAGCCGGCATTCATCTAGCAACTCCTAGTAGTATCCACGTCCCTGAACTGAACTCACTGTCTTCCTCAGATTAAAATGCATTTTATTTCAAGACAGGAGATTTCTGCTTCTTTTGCTACTTCTTATACATTACTTTTTTTTTTTTTTGGAGCAGCCAAAAAGTTATGGTTTATTATATCTGAAGAAATTTCAGAATTCAAACACCAACAAACTGCACATTTTACAATCACATTTATATTTGTAAACAGTTAAAAGCCACTGACTTCTCTTGTATTTTGGACACAAACAGAATCAAAGCAAATTTTGTATGGTTAAAATTTTTATCCTTGTTTAGTCTCTTTTCTTTGACTAAGAAAGCACTGTAATACCATTTGTGGACAAAAAATGGGGGCGGGGCTTTTAAAATGGTGTAATTGGTTTATTTGCCATAACATTTATAATTGGGCTAACTCTGTAAGCCCAATACCTTGGTTACAGCATGCATGGTTACTGATTTCGGCTTCAAGAAACAACATTAAACATGAACACAGTCACAAGAGAGCAGGAAGAGAGAGCCACTTGATGGGATTACAAAAATGATTGTTAACAAACCATCATCACTCAGTACTAATAAAATAGCATTTTAGAGCAGAATGCCAAACTCCAGCTTTAAGCATTTTTTCTCCTTTTTGTTTTTTGGGTAGAAAAAATCTGTAACAGCAATACATAGTATCAGTACTAGAAGTTGAGGTTTTCCTTTTTTTCCTTTAATAAACTGCAAAGAGATTTTTTGTTTTGTTTTGTTTTGTTTTACACTGGGGAACAGGTTTTCCTGAGAACCACACTCTTTGATTTAGGACAAGAATAGGAAACAAAAGAACAAGGCCAAAGGCTGCTCTTTTTCCCCAGAGATACAAAGTATCTTTTAAATCATCCTCCATTAATTTGTCTTTTGAATTTTTTTCAGTTGATGGAAGAGCAAATATTTTTCTTCTCAAAAACAAACAAAAAAAAATCCATAAACAAGAAGGTTCACTGTGGGAACCTTCAAAACAAAGTGGAAATGCTATTCAAAGTGCAGGGCCCATCAAATAAGGAAGTACTTTTTTCTGAAGGGAGGAGATAACTTCCACTTTGACTATGGCCTTGTCTAAGTAAGATCAGAGTTGGCGAACTCAAGAGGCTTCCATAGCCTTGGCAACTCATGACAAGAGCCTTGGGTTATTACTGACATCATAAATAAGAGTGTCAATTATTAAATCAACAATAGGAGTCACTGTGCACTTACTCCTCATGTAGGATCTCTGTCCTTAATCTGTTGTACTATGTGAATTAATACTATAACTAGTACTCAAACAGTACTTTATACTTTGTGTTTCTGTGTGGGTGCAAACTATTGAAATCTTTACTTAGTATATACTAAATTGATCTTCTGTATATAAAGATAATTGAAAATGAATCTTGATGAAAAATAGGATGGGAGAGAGAGTGGGAGGTGGGATGGTTGCGCGTGGGAGGGTGGTTATGGGGGGAAAAAGTCGCTATAATCCAAAAGTTGTACTTTGGAAATTTATATTTATTAAATGGAAGTTAAAAAGAAAGTGCAGGGCCTGTCCTGGGTGGCAGGTGGGCTGCAAGTCACAGCTGTCACACGTTGCTTTTAAAGTGCAGCTCACCAAGGGCTATCCAGGGGGCAAAAATCTACCATAGGCATGAAGGGATCCTTTCCTACCACCAGGTTTCCACCCAAAACCCTCCTTCTCCCTACTTCCTCCGCCCCCAATTCTAGCAAATTCTACCATGCTTCATCTAGCTCTTCTAGAATTAGTACATGTTCATCTATCAACTAAGCTATGACCTGTGAGGGGACAGGCATACGGTAGGCAGTGTTGGTTTTGTTTTTTTGTTTGTTTTGAGAGTAGCACAAGACTAGGTCTGTGGTATGTTGTAATCATTCGGATTCCTCAGTAGAAAAACGTGGAATGTGTTTCTGCGTTAACAAGAAGATCTGAGGGGCTGGCGCTGTGGCATAGTGGGTCAGTCCACGCCCTGTGCTGCTAGAAAGTTTGAGGCCTGGCTGCTCCACTTCAGATCTGGCTCCTTGATAAAGTCCCTAGGAAAACATCAGAAGACAGCCAAAGTTCTTGGGCACACACACCCACTTGGGAGACCTGGAAGAAGCTCCAGGCTCCTGGCTTCTGCCTAGCACAACTCCCAAATGTTGGCCATTTGGGAAGTGAACCAGTGGATGGAAGATCTTGCATGTACTCTCTCTCTATGTATAACTTTCAAATAAATAAATAAATCTTAAACAAAAGAGAAAAAAAAACAAATATTTGAAAGGTAGAAAGTAGTAGGGTGATTGAGGAATAATTTTAGCAAACAGAACATTATTCTTCTTTAAACATTTATTTATTTAAAAGGCAGAATGGGGAGTGGAAAGAGAAAGAGATTTTCCATCTGCTGGTTCACTTCCCAAATGCCTCAACAACAAAGTGACCAGGGCTAGGCCTGGCTGAAGCCAGGAGCCATAAACTTCATCTGGGTCTCCCATGCTGGGAAGAGGCCCAACTACTTAGACCACCTTCCTCTGCTTTCCAGGCATATCGGCAGGGAAAGGGATTGGAAGTGGAGCAGCTGGGACTCCACTCCCATATGAGATATGGCATTATAGGCAGCTTAATCCACTATGCCACAGTGTCAGCCCCAGAATATTAGATATTCATTGTCAGACACCATGTCCCCATTTGAGGATGGATGGTGGAAAATATAACTACTGTAATGAGAGGGACACAACGCAAGATGTTCACCCCTTCTGTTTCTGACTGCATCAGTTTTTTCTTCCAAACACCCAATCTGCTGCCCTGACTTCAACACCATTGCCACAGCGTCCAGCCCTCCCAAGCTGGAGACAAGGAGGTGCTGGAAGTCCTAAGGAAAGAGGAGGTGACATCCAGAGGTTCTGTTTGCCTGATAAATAAATGTGTGACAGTATATATTACTGTAAAATAAAGATATTTCACCTTCTCGGGGACATTCTGCTTGTGAGTAGATCTGTGAGGAATGCGTGGTAGATTTTCTGGTGAGCAGGTGGAAGGGATAAGGGGTGGTGCATAACAGCATAACAATAGCATGACTGTGTTTTATTGAACATTTAGTATGTGCTGAGAAAACACACCTCCTTTGATTTACAACCACCCACTGAAGGAAGTAATCTTACTATAATTTAGATTCTGGCCGGGCCAGGTACCTATTGTGTGGCCTCTGGGAGCTTACTTAACCTCTCCATGAATCAGCTTCCTCACCTTTAAAATTGAGATGGTAATGATGCCACACCCCCATGTGGGGGATTCCCAGGACCACCCCCAGGATCAGTGACTCATTGGCACGACCCAGAGGCTCAGCACAGAGTCATACCCACCTCAAAGTTCTTTTACATCAGAAGAACACAATTCAAAACCTGCAAAGAGAAAGACCATGGAGGAAACCAAGGTCAAGATACCAAGTCCTCTTCCAGTAGGGTCACACAGGATGCTCTTAATTCTTGCAACAAGGAGTTGGGACAGGTATGAGATGCTGCCTACAAGAGAAACTCACTAGAGTCTCAGCACCAGTTTTGACTGGAGCTGGTTACTTAGGTACCCTGCGTTTGGCATGCACCAAAACTCCAGGCTTCCAGAAAGGTATCTAGCATAGAGCACAGTGCTTGCACACAGCAGTGAAGGCAGAGTGAGCTGCAGTGATCATAGATGAGGGGAGTCCTCCACAGATTCCGGATGCCAACCAGTGACCAGACTTGCCAGCAGGCCTGAGTAAAGCAGTCCCAGGCCCACTCTGTTCATTGTCTTTTCTGCACACTGACTCATTGCATTGTTGTGAGGTTTGATGAAGAAAGGAGGGCACTTTTAAAAACATATGGAAAATGGAATTAAACAATACATTTATTTGGGTACAAAAACATATTGATAGGGTGAGGATGGTGCTTATAACACTGGCATCTCATTTTAGAGAGCCAATTTGAGCGGCAGCTTCTCCAGTTCCAATCCAGCTCCCTGCTACTGTGCCTGGGAAAGCAGCGGAAGATGACCCAAGTACTTGGGCCTCTGCCACCCACAGGGGAAGACCCAAATGGGGTCCCAGGTTCCTGGCTTCTGCCTGGACCAGCTCCAAGCACTGCAACCATTTGGGGAGTAAACAAGTGGATGGAAGATTCTCTTTCTCTTTCTCTCTCTCTCACTCTGTCTCTGTCTCTCTCTCCTGACATTTTACCTTTCAAATAAACAAAATATGAATCTTTTACTAAAGGTTCAAATAAAACAATAGATCATATTAAAAATATTGAAATGCATCCACAGTGTTTTCATATTCTACATTTTTCCATGACCCTTTTGAAGGCCCCTCATACAGTCATTGCTTACAACAGTGTTTTACACTTGGAAGTCTGAAAACTTTGTAAAAACTATTGCTAAAAGTTGGGGGGAGGATACTGAGGTTTAGAATGACTACAAAGCCAAAACTGGCCCGGCTGGAATCTGAACTCACATCTGCCTGCCTGAAAAACACGCACGCCTTTATTCATGTCACTCTACCATGTAGTTCTTCAAACTACAACTGCAGAACAGAGATGGCTGGCCCCTCCCTTCACGGGTTCACAGCAGGTGCAGTCTTCAAGTACAGCCAGCTATTTTGAAGACATGTCTTCCTTGAGCTATAAGAAATATCACCCATCAGCTATCTACTCTCATAAAGTACTAAGACTTCAATGTCCCAGGTGAGCATATTCTGGACTTTCCCTCCTGCTCTTTCACTCCCCCAAAATTGGGAATAATGAGTTGGTGTTTTTTATTTTTTCAGTCAATGAAGCCCTAATGCTCTCAGAATTTCTTTTGGCAAGATCTACATAGTGATTCTTCCCATGATAACAGAAATCATCTAATTGTAAACCACTTTTAGGCTTAAAAAATTTCTGACAAAGAACTTTCTCTTGCCCATCCCTTGCCATCGCAAACAGTGAATCAGTCTCTTTAAATCACAGAATTCTCTCTCTCATCTTTCACCAAGTTTGAGGGTCCCTGGTTATGTCAGTGGGCAGAGACTATCCACCAGCTCTGGTGGAACACTCGGCCATAGTGGTGCCGGTTAACTCAGTTGTACCACATAAATGCCTGTGTTGAAATGGAGTCATTGACTACAGCACATTAAGAAGAAGCTTTTAATAATAATTAAAAAAATGGTAGTGGGGGAGGGGATACAGAAAGGGAGGTGAGGCTGCAAGAATCCTTTGAATTTTAAGTTTAAATAAGGTGCATCATCAGTGTAGACCACCGTACGGCCATAAAGTATGATGATTCAGAGTCTTCCATCAATGGTTTCATTTCAACTTTGTTAGTTGCCATGCATCTGCCTCTTCTGATAAATGGAGATTTTGTAAACTTCCTAGGAATTTCCATTCCCTTACAGCCTAACAAAGAGTTTACACATGGTGAATGTTCAGTGAAAGTCTGTTCCATTAACACCCAAATCTTAATGCCTTTCCACGTAATCAAAAAGAGCCATCACTGGGGTTGGTGGTTTATGACGTATCCCATGAGAGTAGGTGGCTGTTTCCTGGATGACTATAGTCAACCCCATGCCAGATTTGACACCTACACAAATCTCCCTCTCTGCCTCTCTGGTGAGAAAAGCAAGCAAGAGAAGGGAGCTACAGTCAAGGGAAATGTGACTGGAATTTTTTAATATCATAATTTGAAGAATAAGTAAGTGTGGGATCAAAAAATAATGATTGTGGAATATGGAGGTCAAAGTTCTCATTGTAGCTCTTGTTGTCAGCATCTGAGCCTATGAATGCTATTAAATGGCTTACGCAGAGGAAAAGCAAGAAGCAAAACACACAGAAAAGACAGAGAGAAAATGGAACAATGCTAGTGTGTTAGTCCAGGCTTCTAGTACAAAGCACCATGGGCTGTGTGGCATATAAAGAACAGAGTTTTATTCCTCATAGTTCTGGAGGTTGGAAGTCCAAGTCAGGCTCTTGTAAAGCTCTCTCCTAGGCTAAAGATTGCTGCCTTCTCCCTGTGTCCTAAAGAGGACTCAGGGGCACACAAGAGCCCTCATACCACCCCCTCTCAATACCATCGCATTGGGGGTTAGGATTTCATATATGGCTTTGTAGGAGGCGCCTAAACATTCAGTCCACTGCAACCAGCATAAATCAATTCATTAAGACTTTTTTTCCCTTCTATGCTATCTCCCAAATATTCCTTGGGTATCTGTACCTCCATCTTTGCTCAGGCCAATTTCTTTTTCCTATTCATGTACCAGAGTTAGTTCACATTCTCTTCACATTCTCTGTCCTTCTCTAAAGATTTTTCTTGGACACCCCACTTCACCTTAGCCCCAAATGCTCCCTCCTCTAAATTCATATAGCTTCCGTTGTAATACTGGATATGCTATGTATATTATTACTAATAAGCAAAACAGATGGGGTTTTTGTTCTCTCATCATCTACAAGAATCTCTTAACCATCTACATGAATAAGGCAAAGACAGAATTACATGGAATCTGGCTAGATTTTAACCAGGACTCCCTCTCTCCTACTCTGACCCTATGACTCTGGTGTCTGAGCACACAAGTGTACTTCAGCAAAACCTAAAACCAGGTTTGTCAAAGACTGGTTTCCTACACCCAGATCAAGCTGCCCATTTCTCAGAGACCCTTTCTCCACAATTCCATTGTTTGGAAGTTTGAGTACCCTGAAAGTAAATGGCAATGAGAAAAGTACCACATATGCATACACACACAACACAGGTACACAAAGCCATACACACAAACACACTGATGGATTTGCTTTAATTTGTCCTGTTTCTGCAGTTTGAGTGGGAAATTTTGCTGTTTTACCCTGCTTTTATGAACATCTGTAAGCTTCTAGAAGTCCCCACTCAGGTAAGGGGCAGTAGCCTTCCTGTGACCACACCCTTCTTACATGTGAGGATTATTTCATTTTCCCCTCTTCCTCCCCATAACCCTCCTTACATTATTACCCGACTTCTGACCATGTTCTTCTTTGGTTGTCATTTTGTAGATCTTGTGATGTTATATTTCAACTCTTTCTTCCTGTCACACCCTCTTCACCCTAACAGGCCAGTTTCTTCTGCTCACAATCATTTTTCAATCCATCCATAGCTTTCCTTTTGTATAGTACTAGAGACTGGGCCTTATTACAACAGCAATGTCCTGGAACCATAGAATTTGGAGCTAGAAAGGCCTGTTGTCTCTGTGTTCTATGGCATGCAAGTAAGTGAGATTGCAGAATTCCACCAAAAGATGGCTCAATGATCTCTGCGAGAACAAGGGGAGTGTCCTGATCGAAGTGGCGATCCCAGCACATGATCTGATCAGGCCTTTTTGAATTCTGACATACTATCAATACCTTATCGTCTCAAGATACAGCTTTTCCCTCAGTCTCAAGCGTCTCTCAAAGGACTAGTCCCCAGACAACGAAATGGTACACGAACAAGTTAAGCTGACTCAACGAAAGGATATCTTTGTGACAAAGGAAAGGTTTAATAGATTAGAAGCCAACCATAAATATATTCTGGATCTCCTTGAAGTCCAAGGTTATCTGGTAATCTGTTTGGGAAATCATGAAAGAAAAATTTTCAACTCTGTCTAACAATGGTCAAAGCAGCTTTGGAGGAATTGCTGTCATGATTTCAAACATCAACTTGGAGGAAGGTATTTCTCGAGGCCAAAGAAAGTTTGTATCAAGAATGAGAGGAAATCATAGATCACTTTGAGCTTGCTTGAGTATGTGTAAGTGCTCTCCATCAATGTGATTTTACCAAAAATTAACTAATCAATCTGAGCCATATAATAGAGGCATCAAAAATTGATGGAAGATTCACATTATTTTAAATTCCATTTTCCATGAACTTTTTGAAGTCCTCTGCATGTACAGGCAGCCACGTGTCCTCTGAAGTCAGCTGGGTGTGTCTTTGTGACCACAGGACATAAGGTGGGAGCTTCCCCCCTCCTCTTCCTTTACTGTAAATGGTCAGGCTCCTGGCCAGAGGTCCATTTGCTTCCAGATGCCTTCAAGTGTAAACAGGAAGGCTTTAAGGAAAGCTTCTACAATAATTTCCCTACTCAGAAACAACCACCTTCTACCGCTGTCCCCAGGGAAATGCTTGCTAACTCCCTCCGCCTAACTTATCTGACCGTCAGATTGTAGGGAACGTCCCATGTAGAAGCGCCTGGGTTTGAGTGCCAGCTCCACTTCCGACTCGAGATTCCTGGTGATGCACATCCTAGAACAGTGATGGCTCAAGTAGTTGGGTCCCTGCCATCCACACGGGAGACCGGAACTGAGTCCCTAGCTCCTGGCTTTGGCCTGATACAACCAGCCATTGCCAGCACTTGAGGAGTGAGCCAGCCAACGAGGGCTCTCTCTCACATATAAAAACTAAATAATTTTTAAAAAATAAGCAAAAAGATTAACATTTACAGTGGCCTAGTCTTCCCCCAGCAGTGATAATGTACACAGTTACGCTCCAGCAGGTCTGCTTTTCTCTCTGTTGCCTGCAATGGTGTGACCTTCCAGCATTACAGAGTGTAAATCTCTCAGTCCCTATGAATGGTTAGGGTTGCTTTAAATCTCTCCTTGCAACTCCCCTTTCTCCACCATCACAGTTTTTATGTATAAGACTGTACACATTGTGCATAGCAGAAATAATGCCCTGACTCCAAGTCAAGAGGCAATTATTAGGAGTGACGTGAGTGCTTCTTCTGCCCACCTCCAACCTCCCTGCCCACCAGCCCCCACCATGCAGAAGTCATGAGGCTCCCTACCAGAAAAACGCCCAGTTTCCCTCTACTGAATTCACTCTCCAAATAGTTTCTAATTGGAAAAAAAAACTTTTTAAATGCTCAATTTTATTTATTATCTAACAGGATATTTTCCTGTCTGCTGAGCTCAGAAGGGTTTCCTTTTTTATTTATTTATTTATTTATTTGAGTTAGAGTTATAGAGGTAGAGTTATAGACAGAGAGAAAGGTCTTCCTTCTGTTGGTTCACCCCCCAAATGGCTGCTACGGCCGGAACTGCGCCGATCTGAAGCCAGGAGTCAGGTGCTTCCTCCTGGTCTCCCATGCAGGTGCAGGGGCCCAAGCACTTGGGCCATCTTCCACTGCCTTCTCGGGCCACAGCAGAGAGCTGGACTGGAAGAGGGGCAACCGGGACTAGAACTGGCACACTTAGGGGATGTTGGTGCCACAGGCGGAGGATTAACCAAGTGAGCCACGGCGCCAGCCAGAGGGGTTTCCTAAAGCACAAATGTCATCATCCCAACCCAGAGAGATTCCAGAACATTTCAGGACACTCACATCCGAGACTCCCAGACCACCCTGTACAGTTAATGGTCATGAGCAGTGCACTTTGCTTGGGCTGTCCCCAAATAATCAGCCTCAGTGGGAGTCGCTCAGAAGAAAGCTTTATTAATGCGTGACAAGTAAGGAGAAACTAATAAAATACAGTTGCCTAAAGACTCAATCTCTGGGCCGGCGCAGGAGCTCACTAGGCTAATCCTCCGCCTCGCGGCGCCTGCACACGGGGTTCTAGTCCTGGTCAGGGCTCCGGATTCTGTCCCAGTTGCCCCTCTTCCAGGCCAGCTCTCTGCTATGGCCTGGGAGTGCAGTGGAGGATGGCCCAAGTCCTCGGGCCCTGTACCTGCATGGGAGACCAGGAGAAGCACCTGACTCCTGGCTTCGGATCAGCATGGTGTGCCAGCCGCAGCGCGCCGGCGGTGGCGGCCACTGGAGGGTGAACCAACGGCAAAAGGAAGACCTTTCTCTCTGTCTCTCTCTCTCACTGTCCACTCTGCCTGTCAAAAAAAAAAAAAAAAAAAAAAAAAAAAAGACTGAATCTCTGAGAGGCGGTTTTCCAGGAATTTTATAGCAAGGGTTAGGGGAGTGGCCAGGATGTAGAAAAAGGGGCAGGGTGCTTCCTGCCTGCAGTATGCTGTGTATTCACAACTGTGGCTTAGAGGGCTTGCTGCTTTTCTTGTTTGTGGGGGCCTGGCCCCTTCTGATACAATGTTGCAAGATAAGTTTTCCTGGAACATTCTCTGAAATACAAGCTCGGGGAGTCAACTGTTGCAGACTCTCTGCTTACATTCTGTGCCCGCCCCCAGCTGTCTAAATCCTGCATCACTGGTTACAGTACTAGAGAAGCGTTTCTCATTGGCAGGCGTTTCTGCCACTCACAGCTTCAGAGGGAGAGACACCATTCCCATAGTGCTGCTGCCGTGAGGTCACAGCATTGCCTGCTCCTTTAGCGTAGTCACCTCCAGAGGCAGCACCCACAGTGACTGCCTGGGCAGAACAGCAGAGGAGGCTGCTTTTGCTTGCTGCCACGGGCTCAGCTGTTCATTTGGGAGACGTCGGGGACGTTGTAGTGCTGGTTTAGGAGGGCTAACCACACCTTTTCAGGGCCACACCTTTCCAGGGAGGAGCTGGGAAGCCCCCTATTTTGCTGCTTTGGGGGCCACACATCTTGTTTTTTAGGGGTCATTGGACTACACACCAACTCATCAACTGAGTTATTATCACAGAAGAGTCTGAAATAAAGAACCTCTTTTTAAATTCTATGATTATTTGTGTTCATTTTCTGAATGCTGTTTCTTATTTCAAGTAGTTACATAAAAGTTGCAAGCCTCTTAAACACTGCCCGAACCCAAATGTTCCCTTCCCCAGCACTTGGACCAGGAACTCCCTATTTAGTGGCTAATAAGGGCCAGAGGCTTTCTCTTCCTGTCTGAGTTTGTTTGGGGTGTGCCTGGCCTTGAGGTCTGAGTTGCAGCTCTATGTAAGTCTCTGTTGTCCAGGCAACATTTCTTGTCCTAATGCAGATGGGTGGAAAGGCGGTGGCCAGCCGCCTGCAGTGGTTCTAGCACCCACAGGGAGCAAAACAAGTTGTCAGGGGGTGAGAGGATGGTTAGGGAACTGAGTGCAGCCGGAGCAGAGCTTGGAGGGGTCACTTTAGGCTTCCAGAGGGATAATGACAAGTTCATGCACAGGAACAAAGAGTTAGAGCAACCAGAATATGACTGTGTCATGTCGCAGCAAATCCATCTAAAAGCTTAAAGACAACAACAAACCCAAGACAGCCAGAAAGGAATCAGTGGCTGAAAAGTAAATCTGCCAGCCTTAGAAAGTGAAAAACAAAGGAAAATGGACTTTTTGAGTCAGTGCTGGGCTGGGCTGAGGCCCCAGGACAGAATGCAGAAGTGGCCTCATTGTATTCAGCACACAGCCTCCAAAGCCGAGAGCAGGAAATCCTGCTGCTCCCACCCATATCCTCAGCTAAGATCCCTTAAGACAATATTCCATAGACAGTAGCGGAAACCCTTCTGACGTGCCCAGGGTGTAGGTTATAATATTCTGTAGAAAGCTGGTTGAAGAGTCGCTGTGACAGGCCAATAAAGCATGCATTTGTGCTCTTATCCACCCATAATTTACTGAGTATACTCGGGAAGATGAAAGGGGGATGTCATAAACATGACGACGACAAAAGACCACACAAGACCGCTCCCGGGAGCTTAGGATGTAGAACAGTGCACTTGGGTGGGCATCATGTGCAGACATCCTAAGCAGCCACTTAGGACACCCATGTCTCAGTCAGAGCGCCTGGCTCGCATCCTTGTTCCCCCACTTCCAATCCAGTTCCCGCAAATATGCCTGGGAGGCAGCAGGTGATGGCTCAAGGACTTGAGTTCCTGCCACCCATGTAAGAGAACCTGATGTTCCTGGCTCCTGACTTCAGTCTGGCCCAGCCCTGGATCTTGCAGGCATTTGAGAAAATTACTAATAGATGAAAGATCTCCTCTCTCCCTGCCTTCCAAATAAATAAAAATGAATAAGCTTTTTTTTTTTTTTTTAATAAAATGGGGCTCCTGAAAGTAGCTGACACCCACCTGGGAGTATTTAGAAATAAATGCAAATTCCTGGTCTGGCCCAGCCCTAGTGAAACAGAAACTCTGGGGGTGAGGCCCCGTGAGCTCTGTGTTAACAGGCCTTCCTGATGCAGGACGTCTGAGATGCACTGGGACATGGTGGCCCCAACAATGGCGTGTCTCAGCCATTTGTGCACTGGGGGGAAAGCAATGGATTATTCATGATAGTTAGCATACTGATGTTTGTGAATAATTTACATGGATGTCACCTGCAAAGATCTTTTAAAACACAGACCCCTGGTTTCACCCACTTGCAATGTCCATGTGTGGCAGCCAGGAAGGGACACAGTGTTAAAGCTCCCCAGGTGACACGTGGGAGCAGCCAGGTACAGAACCACCTGGTCTGTGAGAGACAACTGCCAGTAACAAGGAAAAGAAGTGGAATTCTAGAAGGAGGCCCCTCAGAGAGCAGGCTTCCCAACCCCCAAATCTTCTGCAGGCCTTGATTTTTAAACACACAGTGGCAGTGCAGGCTGGCGGGCGTCCCTCCTCTCCTGCAGAGGCTACTGCTCGCCCTTTATGACAACCTGTGGTTTGGAAACCATGATAGTTTCACCACTGGTGCTTCCCCTATTTGTTGATAAAGAAATTGAGGCTCAGGACAGTAAAATGACGTGACCAAGCTAGAAAGCACGAGTGACTACCCAGGTCTTCCTGAAACTAAGGGCTTCCCAGGGCACAGGATGTCCAAGTTGAAAACCAGGACCATCCCAGGAAAACCAGCATCAGTTGGTCACTTATCAGAACTTGAACTCACAGTGATTGCTTCTGGGATGTTACTGATGGTGATGATGATGGTGGTGATGATGATGGTGGTGGTACTAGTGTGGTGGTGATGGTGATGACGCTATATTTGGCAACAATAATACAGATCACTGTTGCTTTCTTCTAAAACCTTGCTATAATTCCCTCATTCCAGAGGATCTGAAGGAGTCACAGCATCATTTTATGTTATCAAAATACTCTAAGTACTCTGAATTACTGTCTTACCTAGTCCTGTGTTCATGTCGTCTCTCTCCTGCACAGCTACAGAGCCTTGTGAACAGAGATTGCATCTTCTCGCTGGCTTGTGTATGTTTTGTGATGTTGGCTGCAGTACCTATTGTGCTGGGGTCTGTGTATTAGTCAGAACTTTTTAGGTTGCCAGTAAAAGAGAACCTCCCATGCTTTAAACAAACAGGGAATATGTAGGCACCTGAAACAGAAAACAACTTCAGGTATAGCTGAACTCAGGAGCTCAGCCTCGTCAGGGCTTGCTCTCTCCTTTCCTCAGCCCACTCAGCTCACTCCTCCCATGAGGCATCAGGATGCCACTAGCAGCTCCACACACCCCCTGTCCTTGCAGGAACCAAGCTGACTTCATCTCCAACCCAGGGATTCTGTAAAAGTGGCCAGGACTGATTCTTAGGGGAGTGAGTTAGTCATGCCAGGTACCCATCCTTAAATCAATTACTGTGGCCTGGACAATAGAATACCCTCATCAGACAGGCTACAATAATGGGCACACCCCCTGCCTGGCACTAGTAATGAAGAATTGAGAGATGTGAGACCCCAAAGGAAAGTAAGGATATAAATCCTAGGGGCCACCATTGTGGGACAGTGGGTTAAGCTACCACTTGCAATGGCAGCATCCCATATCAGAGAACACGGGTTTGAGTCCCAGCTGCTCCACTTCTGGTCCAGATCCATGCTAATGTGCCTGGGAAGCAGTAGAAGATGCTCCAAGTACTTGGGCCCCTGCCAGCCTCATGGGAGACCAGGATGGAGTTCCTTGCCTCGGCTTCTGTCCAGTGCATATGTGGCTATTGTGACCATTAGGGGAATGAACCAGTAGTTAGATCTCTCCCTCTTGCTCTGCCACTTTGCCTTTCCAGTAAAAATGTAAAGTATTAAATATATAAAAATATTGTATTTTATTATAAATAATTATATTATTCATAAATATAAACTTATAACTATATATTTATGAATACATTATAAATATAGTGAATATTATAAATATAAAATGAATATTTTTTATTATAATTATTTATAACTAATATATTGTAAGTATATATAATATACATGCATATATATAGTTCCTAGAAGCAGGGGAGGAAAGGATGATAGGTAAATGAAAAGAGCAGATGTCCTTGGTTGACTTCCAGGCATGGAGAGCGTCTGGCCTTTGGGCCATATAAGGCCCACAGAATCATTTGGTCTGGCCCCGCCAAGGCAACTCACCATGTATAGCGGGCTAGTTTTTAGGCTGATAACTTGTATGATCTGTGAATGACATTCTAAACAGCCAAATGATCCTTGGCAGAAGAAAGTGTTCACTGCTAGTTCCAACATTTAACACACACACAGCAGTGGCTGAAGCTCGCAGAAGCCCCAGGACCGAAGGGACGCCGACGGAAGCATGACGAGGCTTTGGCTGGACTCCCCACAGCCCCAGAAACGTCAGGGCTGGGGATCAAGCCCTTTAGCTCTGCTCGGCCCTTTGTTCTCCAGCTGGGTCTGTGACAAGTGACTTGGTCTTTTCTTTGGGTCCCATAAAGAAAGACTCAACAGCTTCAGAGCTCTTTCTTTCTCTTCCTTCCTTTCTCCCTGTCATTCACACTCTGGCCAACACTGCTTTGTTCAAACCACAGCATTCCTGGTCTCTGGCAAGTTCTGGCAGGACTGTTTGCTTTATCGTTCCAGTCCTCTGTTAAGCAAGGGGTGAAGCTATACCCTGTGGCTAATTTTCAGTCTATAAATCTTATCCCTTGTTGAAGCTAAAATCTCAGAGTAAATCAGCATGAAGATGCCAGCGCCCCTGAAGGCCAGGTATTTCAGCCTTGCATTGCTCTTTCTGTTCACCAAGGCCTTTCATCAGCAAGACTGCATTTGGAGTCATTTTTAGGGGTTCTCCTTCCTTCCTGATTACCCCGCCCCTATTCTATGCCATCCACTTTATCTTACACATAATTGTATCATAGATCCCTAATTTGGGTAACCAGCTTGTCCATTTTCAAAGCGAGCTTTAAGAATGTTGATTTGGAGGCAGGTGAGGTGCAGCAGGTTAAGCTACTGCCTACGTGACCAGCATCCTACATCAGAGTCTCGATCTGAGTCCTGACTAATCCACTCCCAGTCCAGCTTTTGTTGACGTGCCTAAGAAAGCAGCAGAAGTACTGGGGCTCCTACCACCAACGTGGGACACCCAGATGGAGATTCGGGCTCCTGGCTACGGCCTGGAGCAGCCCTAGCCATTGCACCCATTTAGGGAATGAACTAGTGGATGGAAGACTTCTTCCTGTCTATATCTCCTTTTGTCACTCTGCCTTTTGAGTAAATACAACAAAATCTAACAAAAGCATTTCTTAAATGTTTACCTCACAAATTCATGAGCCTCTTTGTTCTGAGGACTCTAATATCAGGCACTGTGTTAGCTGCTGAGGCCACTGTAATAAAGTACTGCAAACTGGTGGCTGCCCATGGCAGAAATACTCTACCGTCTCTCACCATCCTCAAGGCCAAGAGCCTGAGATTAAGGGGTGGGCAGGGTTGTGCTTTCTCTGAAACTTCCAGGGAATGAGTTCTCCTGGCTCTTCCAGCCTCTGGTGGCCTCTGGTTGCCTGGCTTGTAGAAGCATCACCCCATTTCTGCCTCCCTCTCTACCAGGTGCCCTCTCCCTGTGTCTCTGTCTTCACTTGCTGTGTCCTCTCCTCCTATGAGAGGATTAAGGCCCACACCCAGGACTGCAGCTTAACCTGATGGGATCTGCAAAGGCCTAACTTGCAAACAAGATCACAAGGACAGGTAATGGGGGTTAGGACTTAAACATCCCTCTTTATTTATTTTTTTTAGGGGAGGGTAGCTACAATTCAACTACCAGGAAAGAGAAAGCCACATAAAAACAAGGGACAGAAAAAAAATGATTCTTTGATTTGGGCAACCAAATAAGGAAACCCTGGTGTTCTCAGAGGATGTGTGCCCAGCAAGAGCTTGGGACCCAGACGGGAGCATCTTGAGGTAGAGTGAAATGGCCTAATGACAAAGGCAATAGCCAAAAAGACAGAGGGACACTCTGGAGAGCAAAAAGACCAGGACACTTGCAGGCCCCAAGAGCCTACTGTGGGCTTTATAAGCCTTTATCACATTATATCACAAATAACTCTATAATACATCATTCCCATTTAATAGATGTGAAAACCGAGGCTCCAAGTAAGTAATTAGATGTCAGAAGAGCATATCATAGCCATCCATTCTTCCAAGCCTCTTATACATGCTGGGGGCTCAGAAAGTGATATCCCAACAGGAAAGTCATCTGAGGCAGCTCCAGAAGCAGTTTCTCTCTGACCTCATCCTGTCTCCAGTATCTCAACCCCCCATCTCCCCCCAAGGCAAGCCCTAGAAACTAGAATTCCTCTTACCCCAGGTGGGTCACAGCCCTCAATGTGCCCTTTCCCCAAGGGCAGCCATAGCACTTAGAGGTGAGTGTAACTCTGCTGCTTTTCTGTGTCAAAGCTGCCCATGATGCTTCCCCCGACTCAAGGGCGGGTTAGAAGGTCCTTCCAAGGCCTTCTGACCTGCCCCGGGGGAGAAGATTCAAACTGGAAAACATGAGAGGGGCCCTCCTGCTTCTGCTGTTTTCTCAAGAGCTGAGGTGGTAGAGTGTCCTAGACCCTGTCAGAATATGGTCCTAAGTCATTAGCAAGACCCACGAGGCATCTCCTAAACTGGCCTCAGTTCACTGCTCCAGCCTCACGTCCCACAGCTCCTCACCTTGAACTTCACACTCCAGCTGGGGACTCCTAGCAGCTCCCTAAGCATGCAAAGAGCTTACCTGCGTGCCCCGTCTCACCTGGCCCTCTCCGTCTCTCCGTTGCATCTTCCCTCCACTCTTGCTTTCCAGCCTGTGCCTCAGACATTCTATAAACTCTTCTGAAACGTTTTGCTTGTCAATTACACTTCAAGAAGGTGGGGGTGGAGGAAAGACTCTCTCCTGATCCCCCGGCCCTGGAGGACTCCCATGAGCTACCTGCACCAGTGACGCTATATTTATCAGTACATCCCAACTGCTTACCGGTTTTCCTGTGTCCCTCCTGTGAGGTTATCTACAGAGTCTTGCTTTGTATCAAGGTCATATCCCCATCCTGCACCTGCTATAGTCTCTGGCACAGAGTAGGGGTTCAGTAAACTAATAGTTGACTGACCCATGACATGGAGGGGAGGCTAGACCCGCTAACTGCCAGGGTCCTGTACACGCCACAGTCTGTGAGTCTATATTTCTGTTCCCACAGTTAGTCACAGAGGCAGTTGCCAAAGCCCGATGATGAGACTTCTGTTTGGGGCTGCCCAGGTTTGCCTGGTCTTTGCAATTTGTTCTCCCAGTAGGTCCTCCGATTCACACCCACTGGATCCAGAAGAGTTTCGTCTGCAATATTTTCCTGGTTCTTTTTTCTGAGGCTACCGTAACTCCCCTTTTATTAAACTAAATTTTCCCGGCCTATCGGTGCGCGCCCTCACTATTCTGCCATCTTGGCTCCGCCCCGAAATATTCCGGTCTTTGCAATTTGTAATCAGGATATTTGAAAAAGAAACCAAACTCAAGGCGGGGGGGGGGGGGAAAGGGCTTTCATTAGGCAAGAGTTGCAAAATAACTAGTTGTGTAACAGTGACAGTGGCCCCTGGGGCCACGTTTGGCCCCGCCCAGATTATGAGACTTCGTGTGTGTGGGTCAGCCTTGTGCATGTGCTGAGAGGACAGCCATCAGAATCCTGGCCTGAGTGTTCAAAAGCCCCTTCTCCTCCCTCAAGGCATGCCTGGAATCCTCACCTCCAGTGATTTCCTCCTTAATGCTGGATCCACACGAGGAGCTTGGGTACAAAGGAAAACAGGTGACCCAAATGATGAAACCTTTAAACTCTTTGGCCCAAGATAGCCAACCGTCAATGAGTTTATTGTTGCAAGGAATCAAACCATATTGCCTGAACTAGTTCCTGAAAAACTGTGAACTGTGCTCTTCTAAGACTGGATGGTCAATGAGAGCTTGGGTTTGCACACTATCCGTTGTCTCTTCAGAACCAAAGGAGCCGGCGCCGTGGCTCACTGGGCTAATCCTCTGCCTTGTGGCGCCAGCACACCGGGTTCTAGTCCCGGTCGGGGCACTGGATTCTGTCCCGGTTGCCCCTCTTCCAGGCCAGCTCTCTGCTGTGGCCAGAGAGTGCAGTGGAGGATGGACCAAGTACTTGGGCCCTGCACCCCATGGGAGACCAGGAGAAGCACCTGGCTCCTGGCTTCGGATCAGTGCAGTGTGCCAGCCGCAGCGCGCCGGCTGTGGCGGCCATTGGAGGGTGAACCAACGGCAAAGGAAGACCTTTCTCTCTGTCTCTCTCTCTCTCACTGTCCACTCTGCCTGTCAAAAAAAAAGAATCAAAGGACACTCTGAGCTAGTTATCGCAGATGTACAAATAAAGAAATGGAGCCTCAGAAACATATGACTTGCCCAAAGCACAGCTCATAAAGATGGAAAGAAGTGGTCTGGCCTCCCAATCATTGGACCCTTGTGGGCCTCTCCACACGGCACCCCTGGCCCCTCTCTGCCAGTGAAGACAGTAAAGCCGGGAGAGGTTGTGGAATAGAGGGGGAGGCACAACGCAGGCTGAGCTGAGCAGACTGGAGGAGCTGGGCCATGAAAGCCCCCTTATCCCGTTGGGATCCATAAGGGCAAGGGAAAGGGGTTGGAGACTGGAGCTGTGGGGAGTGGGTTCAGGGACAGCTGCCTGATCCTTCATGATTCAGCTCTTGGGGAGCCCTGCTAAGCAGCTCTGGGCGGAAGCTGGCTGAGCTCTGACACACAGAGAAAAGGCTTTCGCACCCTCTCCTTGTGGACTCCTGAGAGTTGGACCTGGCTGAGCTGCTGCCCTCAGCAGCTACCGGCTGGTGATCAAAGCAAGTCAAGGAACCTGGAGAAGCCCAGGGGAGGCCACTCTGCCAGCAGCCAGCCCAGATCCCCTCTGCAATTCCAGTAGCTGGAATTGCACCAACCACCTACCCCTATGACAGAGAGTCCAGGCCAGCCTCAGACAGAAATTGTGGGGACAGGCCAGAAAGGGAGCCACTCCCTCTCTGTATTCAGTTTCTCGTGGATCCAGCCAGTTAAGATGTATTCTCACTGGAGGCCTCTGGGCCTTCTCACAGCAGTACAACAAAAGAACCACATATAGGGGCCAGTGTTGCGGCACAGTGGATAACGCTGCTGCCTGCAATGCCAGCATCCCACATGGGTGCCAGTTCAAGTTCTCCAGCTTCTCCACTTCTGATCCAGCTCCCTGCTGATGTGCTTGGGAAAGTGGTGGAAGATGGTCAAAATCCTTGGGACCCTGCGCCCACGTAGGAGGCCTGGATGAAGCTCCTGGCTGTTCCCTTCACTCTGGCACAGCCCCGGCCATTGCAGTCATTTGAGAAAGTGACCAAGCAGATGAAAGACCTTTCTCCTTCTCTCTTTGTAACACAGTCTTTCAAATAAATAAATAATTTTTTAACAAAGAAACAAATGAATTTACTTCCTTATTAAAGAGGATTTCTCCTTTGTATATTCTTTACTTGCTAACTCTAGTCTTCCATTCTATTTTATAGGCTGTTCCCATCATATATGGAATTGTAGGGCTAAATCAGTGCTTACTTTCATTTATCTGCTGATTTATTTTTCATTTTATTTGAAAGGGAGAGAGGGGAATAGAGAGCGGTCTTTCATCCTCTGGTTCACTCCTCGAATGCCCACAACAACCAGGACTGGCTCAAGCCAAAGCCAGGTTCCAGGAATTCCATCTGCATCTCCCATGTTGTGGTGGGGAAGGGGGTGAGGGGACCCAAGTACTTAGGCCATCATCTGCTGCCCCCAAGGGTGCACATTAGCAGAAAGCTGGATTGGATGCAGAGCAGTCAGAATTTGAACCAGGCACCGTGATATGAGATGTGGGTGTCCCAAGTGTGCCATATGCTCACTTCTGAATCAGTGCAGAAATATCCCTTTTATGGAACATAAAAGATCCAAATACTGTTAATAAGCATTTCTGTTCATTAATGAGCAGTTACAGATCTTTCTGTATGCCAGACACTGTCCATAGTGCTAGAGACAAGTCCCTGTTCTTCTGGAACTTAGATTCTATTGGTGACAACCCAAACAAGCCAAATATATATGTGAATATGCACTAGATCATGGTAGACAGTGGTGTGCGGCATACTGCAGCTAAAAACTGTGAAGTGGTATAGGAAACACTCCAGAGACGACGGTCTTGCAGGCCTGGGGCATCAGAGCCTTGTGCAGCGAGAGCAGGTGCAGAAGTTGTGTGTAGAAGGACAGCAAGGAGGCCAGTGGGCCTACAAGGCACGGGCCAAGCAAAGTGGCACGAGATGGGCTTGCAAATCACTGACACCCATCTATTTAGACCTGACCTTCTAAGAAAATAAACTTATCTTTTAATTCCCTTTTCCCACAAGCTTTTAAAATTAATTTTAGAAGCAGAGAGGCAGGCAAACAGAGCTCCTATGTATTTGGTCACCATCTCTCCCCACCCAGACTCACCAAATGCCTGTGTTGGTTGGGGCTGGGCCAAGGCCAAAGTCAGGAGCTAGGGACTTAATCCATGCCTCCTAGTTGGGTGGCAGGGACCCAAATACTTGAGCTATCAGTGCTGCCTCCCAGGATTCATGCCAGCAGGATGCTGCAATCAGGAGCAGAGCTGGGATCAAACTCAGGTACTTAGATGTGGGATGCAGGCATCTTAATCAGTGGCTTAACCATTAGGTCAAACACCTGCCTCCGACTTGGCCTCTCTATGTCAATTAGAAATACTTGTCACTAGGGGCTGGCACTGTGGCATAGTGAGTAAAGCCGCATGCAGTGCCGGCATCAGTTCGAATCTGGGCTGCTCCACTTCTGATCCAGTTCTCTGTTATGGCCTGGGAAAGCAGTAGAAGATGGCCCAAGTCCTTGTGCCCCTGCACCCATGTGGGAGAGCCGGAGGAGGCTCCTGGCTCCGGATCAGCCCAGCTCCAGCCATTGCAGCCATTTAGGGAGTGAACCAGCAGACAGAAGACCTCTCTCTCTCTCTCTCTGCCTCTGCCTCTCTGTAACTCTGCCTTTCAAATAAATAAATAAGTATTTAAAAGATACCTGTCATTAATGCTGCTTCCTTCATTCCGTATCAATGTTTACAACTCACGTGTGACGTACTGGGTACTTTACACTCAGAGAAAAGTCCTCTATACGTGTTCATGGGTTATAAAGAAGATAATTCCTCCTCCAGGAAGTCTCTTTGGAAACTTGAGAGCCGAAACCAGAGAGATAAGAACAGATTAGATCTTGGTGATTTGAAGATAACCTGGAAATGAAGCCACAGGCCTCTGCAGCTATGACAGCAGGGCGAGGGCAGACCCTGGCTCCATGTAGAGAGTTCAAATTGGTCAGAGGACAGATTGACCTTTAAAGTCTAGAACAGCAGCACTCACAAATGCATACACATCCATGCACACACATGAATACACGTGTCCACATATCCTATGCACATGTGCACAAGCATGCATACACATTCATACACACATGCACACACACACTTACACCTGTTCTGGTGTTGGACTCTCCACCAGATCCTGGGCTGTCCTGTGTGGCAGGACAGTTCCACACATAAGTAGCTCAAAACCCTGACATTCGCTCACTCTGTGCAAAACTGTATGCTGTCAAAATAAGTCACCAATGTCATGTCTCTTACTCCTCTGCTTTCTTGGCTCAGGTTTAAAGTATTAATCAGCTCATCTCGTGTCTCCCGCCATCCCTACCTCCTCCCTGTGAAGTCTTAAATACTCATTCAGGGGATTTCTTCTCCCTCTTTCTTCACATTATGTTCATTCTCACTCTCATCCCTCTTGCCCATTCTAGTCCCCCTTTGCCAGATTTAAGAAGATCTTTAACAAATCAGTTTTCCTTTTCCTTTTTGTACCTTGTCTGCTTCCACAAGAACTCCCCAGATTCCCTTCCTTTCGAGTCCTGGCATCCACGGTTCTAACAGTCAGAAGGGCTTGGGATAAGTCTTAGTACCTCCCCGTTCTTCACCACCCCTGAGTCCCCCACCCCAGGTTTTTATTTATTCAGTTTTTAAAGTGATTCTTTAATGGGGGTGGAGGGGAAGAGTAACAGAAAGAGGAAAGGTTGAAAAAGAAAATAAACAATTTGTAATTTTAAGTGATAAAAATAAAGCAGGAGACAGGTGCCTGTTTTATGAACTTCAGGGCTGGAAAGGACAGATTCATGGTGGGGCAAAGGAACTGAGGACACAGCACCAAATGCCCACTGCCACCCCCCCCCCCCCACACACACACACAACTGCTTTTATGTTTTACTATGGACTACATTGCCCTGGTTTATTTGTTCATATGTTAGCGTGTAAGTGACTCATGACTGACTACTAGAAAGCACGCCTGTTACAACCTGGAGACTCTGGAGCCACATGGCAGAGGTCAGAGAGAGGCTAGCGCCTGCCTTGGAGGCGACTCAGAGTCACCCAGGTGGCTTTGTGGGCTGGAATGTATCAACTTTTCGTATCAGTTACTGATCTGGAATAAACACACCCTCATCACAAAGTCACAACACAATTTGCTTTTCTTTTCAGAAGAACATAACACTTACAAGGGAAGTATGCTTTCAAGGGGTGTCCCTGATACTTTGTTGACCCCCCACCTCACCCTTCTCCTGCCTTGAATATTTCTCCTCTCCCCAGAATAAGCATCTTCAATAGGGTGCACCAAATGGATTTCCTTTGTTGTCTGGAATTCGACTCTGAATGTGTCTGCTCTGTGAAATTGAAGCCATATTCATATTCTAATATCAAGTCTAATACTAAGTTCTGATAAGCACTTTTGTTGTAACCAAAGATATGCTAAGCCCGAGGGCTTATTAGATCACTCCACTTGGGAGAGTTTGCGTTTACTAATTTCCTGAAAGAACCAAAAAGTGGCCTGGAGGTGGCAGGGCGCTGGATGACATGTGGCAGACTATCCCTCCATCTCTGACCAGCTAACCCTGCCCCCCTCCTCTTCCACCTTAATTCCCTACTGACTCTTCTGTCTTCTGATGGAAAAGCATCTGTGGTCACATTTATTGTAATCTGAGAGCCTAGATGAAGTACCTATTGTGACAAGTTAACTACTTGAACATGCACTTACTCTGTGTCATGCCTCTGCTTTATGTGCGATTAGTCCACTATCATACCTCTTTTTTGTTAAAGATTCACTTATTTATTTGAGAGGCAGAGTTAGAGACAGGGAGAGGGAGAAACAGAGAGAGGAAAATAAATATTTTTTAAAAGTTGCCTGAGAGAAGGGAGCATTAAGCGAGACCTGCAGTAGTCCTCCATGCAGGTTTCTTGGCTTCTAACTTGGAGTTAGACTAAAATCTAGTGTCTTTAGTTTCACAACATGTCCATACAGCATAATTTTAGCTCATCTACTCAATCTTGCATTTGGTATCAGTAAAGAAATTCATTCTTTCAGCTACGACTTCATTCAGTCACTCACGTAAGTCAGATTTACTGAGTGTGTTTTATTGGCCTGGCACTAATTCCCTGCCACATGAAACTTAAATCCTAGAAGGAAAGCTAAATAGGTGTTAGCACTTAAGCCATCATCTGACGCGTCCCTGAGTTCACATAAGCAGGAAACTGGATCAGAAGTGGAGGAACCAGGACTCAAGTCAGGCACTTTGATAAGGGATGTGCATATACCAAGCAGTATCCTAACCACTGTGCCAAATGTTCAGCCCCTCCTACTGCTTTTGTTTTTTATTATGCATTACATTATCCTGGTTTATCTATTCATTTGTTTGCATGTCTACTGACATGACTGAATACTAGAAATCATGAATTTTACATTGTAGAGACTCCAGATCAACTGTGTTCAATAGAAATTCTTCGTTGAGGAAAATGTTCCAACTGCACCATCCAATATGAAAGAACCACTTGCCAAATGAACACTTGAATGTGACCTATATGAATGAAGAACCAAATTTTAAATTTTATCAGTTCTCATGAATTCAAATGTGAATCTTCACACATTTGCCTCCAGAAGCGTTCAAGCCTCACAGTGTCTGTTTCCATCTCAACCCCACAGCAGCTGCTATTCAGTCAATTTTGCATGGCTGCACCCTGCGTGCACACGGTCTGGCCCTCAGCCATGGACTCAGACAAGGAGCCCTCCTCCCTTCCCACATACTAACTTACGGGGTTTTCTATCCACACAGATTCCACTCATTTCAGTTGCTTCACACTCTGATCCCTGCCTCTTCAGTTCGGCAGGATTACTGTACTCTGCTCAAGGTCAGATCTGCAGGCAGAAAACAGCACTACTGCAGGGGCTCAGCTAATGCTCCCTTCTCCCAGCAATCCTTAAAAAAGATTTATGTTCCTCTCTCTCTCTCTGTCTCTCCCTCTCCCTGTCTGTAACTCTACCTCTCAAATAAATAAAATAAATCTTAGATTTTTTTATTTAAAGATTTAATTTATTTGAAAGGCAGAATTACAAAGAGGGAGAGATGGGATGGGGGGAGAGAGAAAAATCTTCCATATGCTGGTTCACTCCCCAGATGGGCACAATGGCCAAGGCTGGGCCAGGCTGGAGCCAGCAGCCCAGAACCAGAACTCCATCCAAGGTTCACATGTGTGTGGCAGGAGCCCAAGCACTTGGGCCATCATCATCAGCTGTTTCCCCAGGCTCAGTAGCAGGGAACTGGGTCAGAAGCACAGCAGCCAGGTCTTGAACCAGCACTCATGGGGGATGCTAGTGTTGCAGGTAGCAGTTTAACACACTGCACCACAATGACAGCCCCAAGGTATGATAATCTTCTGCTGTTTATTTACCATTGCCTGAACACCATCGTGCCTCACATCTCTTGTCTGGCATCCAATTATGTTCAAGTAATGGGCTGGCCTGTTACTACTTACTCCATTTTGGTCAGCAGCCTGAGAAGGTCTTTTTAGATAACAATCTGAAGAAGATGAGGAATATTTGAGAGAAGATAATTTCAAACAGAGGGAACATCAGCGGGGAAGGTGTTAGCAGAGCAGCAAAAAGCACCTTGGCAGAGTGCAGCAAGCAAAGGAAAGGGCACAGAATAAGAGCTCAGAGAGGTGTGAGGGGTCAGTAAAGATATTGCTTAGCTTTGTAGGTCCCTATAAGAACTCTGGATTTTATTCTGGCAAGATATGAAGCCTTTGGAAAATTTGGGGAACCAAAAAACCAATTTACCAGGATCACACTGGTTCATGAGAACAGATCTCCAAGACAAAAGCAGAGCTGAATTAGAAGGATGTTGACACAATCTATCAATTAAACTTGAAAATCTAATATACTTTTTATTATTCAAGATTGGTGGCTGGGTTTTTAAATCATTTCTGCAGCATTTAGGGCTAAGATCTAGACATTTCCATGTATAAGATCATATTATCTGAAGCCGGATTAGCTGTGTGACCTTAGATGAGTCTCTTGCAATGTATTTATACAAAATTGACCTACTCACAGTACTCTGCTGACCTGCTCTGTGAATGAGGTCCAGACACCTAGTTCTTGCTCTGAAGGAGTGTGAGCAGCTCAGTAAGTTGAGCTAGTGTGGAAACAGCATCTCAAAACCACACTGAAGGAAGTCAGAGCTACGTAAAGGTACACACTGTCAGCTCATTTCAGAAGGGAAAGGTATTCATTCATCCCAAGAAGATTTCTGAGGACCCTTGAGAGGCAATCAGAAGGATGGGTGAGATACAGACATGGACAGAAAGGAGGGGACTTTGCATCACGCACATGGGCTGCCTGGTGTGTTTGAAAGTCTCAGATTCACTATAATAATGTCCCATACAAATATAGATTGTGACAATCACCTGGGGTGGGGAGGTGGAATTTAGCCTAGTGGCTAAAGCACCCGTATGCCACATTGGTTACCTGGGTTCAATATCTGGTCCTGGCTCCTGATTCCAGCTTCCTGCTAATGCATACTATGGGAGGCAGTGGTGATGGCTCAAGTAATTGGACTCCTGACACCCATGTGGGAGACTTGCTTTGAATTCTTGGCTCCTGACTTTGGTACTGGCCTAGCCCTGGCCACTGTGGGCATTTGAGAAGTGAACCAGGTAGATGGTGGATGGGAACTTGCTCTCTCTCACTCTCTTTCTCTCTGTCTCTCAAGTAATGATTTTCAAAAAGATCATCTGCATGGGTGGTCATTTATAATGTTCAAAGGACTTTGTGAATTCTAATTGAAAAAAATATGAGCTAGAAATAGTCATATCTCCTTAGCTCACAGTCACAATCAACCACATGAAATAGGATCTCATTCTATCAGAGTTGAATGGCTTTGTTAACTATTTTTGGAAAGTAAATGAGGAATGCAAATACAGCCTTGTTTAACAAGAGACATTTCTCAGTTGTCATTGTGAGAATTAGGGAAGGTTCAAGAAATAAGTGGAGAGAACTCAGATGAGTCCAGAAATCCCAATCCCTCTTTAGGAAGTGAATCATGGCTCATAAATCAAAGGTTTTGATGAATGCATGTAGTCTCACATTTCATCTGGCCCAACATGTATCCAATTGATCATTTCTAGCCTAACTCAAAGAAAAACTTGATGAAATACAAGCTAGTGAGCCAGGAGGGGCCAGTCCCATTCCAAGCATAAGCTGTCCTAATTTGGAGACACCTGTGCAGAACAGGAGGCAAGACAACTTTTCAGAGAACTGGAAACGTGTCTAATGGCCTTGGGTGGCAAAGAATGTCCATCTATACATGAGATGAAGAGCACAGGGCAGCTCAGTGCCATCTAGGCTGTGAAGGGGTTGATTTGAGAGTGCTTTCTGTTTGTTTTGATTGAGAAAGTTCACTAAGTTATGTGGGGAGCAACTGGGAGCAACTCGGACTAGACTAAGTTACTGGAATTAAGACTTATTCTATGCATCTGCTCTCCCACAATATGGCGCTGGGAGAGGAGGAAACAGCTTCTGCTCAGCTGCCTCCAGTTCAACCAATAAACTGCAGGACCTGCTCCTGATTGGAGGAGAGCAGCGTACTCGGCGTGTGGGTAGCAGAGTTGGGATTGGTGGAAGAGGACTATAAAGGAGGAGAGAGACAACATGCACCAGGAACATCTATCTGAAGGAACACCTGTGCAGCCCCAGAGAGAGCCGGCCGGCGGTGTGCCGCTCCCCCGCGGAAGTGGGGAAAGTGGCAGGGGGAACCGCCCTTCCACGGAGGTGGAAGGGACGGTAGCCAACCCGGGAAGAACCAGCAGCAAACCCGGGAAGGGCCGAGCAGACCAAAGAACAGCACAGGGTCCTGTGTCGTTCCTCCACGAAGACGGGGAGCGACAAGTTATTGTTAACAGCAGAAAATACAACCACTAAAGAAATACCACGCAGCCATCATAAATGAATGAGGCATGATTGTAAATTCTCACAAGAAGTTATCTCCAGCATCTGTTAGGAAGAGAGAAAACCATGGTACAGAGTGGTGTTTAGAGTATATGACCATTTATGTAAGACATGAACTGCCCCTGCACATGTACACCTGTACCAGAGGTTATCTGTGTGAAAGGGAACTGGGTAGCTGTGACTGAGGGTTGGAAGCAACTTAAGATTCAGTCTAGAAGTAGTCAGCATGATACTGTCTGGCAAGGCCGACTCCAGCAGCAAGCCACAGCTCCCAGAGAGTCCCCCAGCCATGTCCCAGGTGCCCTAGAATTTGAGGTACCTGGGCTGATTCAACTGTATCTCAGGACATGAGGTCTCTGATCTGCCTGTGGATATATTTAGCAGAATGGAGGAAAGAAAGAGGTAGTCCCAGTACCTGCTATGCCCCAAGCAGGAGAGCTCACGCACACACTTCCAGCTACCAGGGATGGAGGCAGAAGTTGTAGGCGAACTTCAAGTGCAGATAAGCTACTCAAGGTTGTTTTTTTTTTTAAAGATCTATTTATTTGAAAGGCAGACTTGGGGTGTAGGGGAAGGAGACAGAAACCTTGCATCCTCTGGTTCACTCCCCAAAATGGCCACAACAGCCAAAAGTTGGGCCAGGTTGAAGCCAGGAGCCTAGAACTCAAGTCATCCAGGTCTCCCACGTGGGTGGCAGGGGCCCAAGCACTCAGGCCATTCTCACCTGCTTTCCCAGGTGCCTTAACAGGGAGCTGGATCAGAAGTGGAGCAGCTGACTCTGACCAGTGCTTTGATACGGGATGCCAGTGTTGAAGGCAGTGGCTTAAACCACTGCACCAAAACACTAGCCCCTAAAGGCTTTTCATCTTCAGGCGGAGGACTTGGGGCATCTTTATCCGACGGGGAACCCTGAAGATTTCAAGGAGATACTTATATTTCCTATTTAGAAAAGTCTTTTTCAGCAAGACTGAATCATCAAGGGAAAGAAGATGGTGGCATGAAAGGAGATTTTTGCTGGAGTGGAAAAAAATGAAAAACTGAACTGTGTAAGGAAGATGTGGGAAACTCACATTCCCCTACCTGCACACATTCATTTCATTTCCTTATAATTTTGTATTTTTGTATTATGAAAGATAATGCATGCTCACTGTAAAACAATTGGAAAAATGTTTCAAATGTGTAAGAAATAAAATAAAAATGCCCCTTGATAGCACTCCAGGACTAAGCATCATTATCTGTATGTGCACCCTATTATTTCCAAAATCAACTATGAGTAGATGAGTGATCTTCAAAGAGTTCATGGAAAAGACATATTTTGGAAAAAAAACTATGCATAGATTTCAAAGATTTTTGCCCCAAAATAAACTCATCTTTTAAGTCTGTTTCCCATGAACTTTTTGAAGTACCTCAGTTAGTCGTTTACCCCAGCTGTTTCATTACCAGCTTTTTTTGCTTGATACATCTTTCCCCATTAAGAAACTTTAACTACATAAATGTGGCACGTAAATCAAGCGGACACACTTGGAAACAGTTAATGGATTACAAACAGCAGTGGGAGGCTGATACAGATTGATTGATTGATACAGATTAGCTGATACAGAATGATGGAAAGGAAAAAAACCCTAACTTTGGGACCCAAGCCCTTGTCTCTAAAGTTTTCCTGTTCGGACTAGAACTGGCAGACTCATCTATGAAAAGGGCATGGCCAAAGGATACTGAAAAGTGTTACAGTCAACCTCCACCACGGCTTCAATCATCACTGTTCAGAACCGGCAGACACAGCCCCACGTTCTGACACTGTGGGAGTATTCATTAAAGTGGATAAAACGGCCCGCCCTGAAATCCTCCAAGGATGTGGTAGATAAAGCAAAGGCACTCCTAAACACAGCTGCAGGCCACCGAAATCCCCGGCACTCTTGATGAGCAACCTCAGAGAGAAGCGAGTACAGGCAGCCTTCTTCTCTGCCAGGGGGAGAAACCTCTCCAGGCTGGGAGGCCTGTGCACCTGCCACTCCGTGCTGTCTCCCCCACATCCCGGGGCTCAGCTCAGCTCCCTCATTCTTTCCACAGGAGAGGAGAAAGCAGAGGAGGGTGTTTTCCAGCACAGGCATCAATACCTGGAAGGCACAAGAAGCCCAACTGAGGTGAATAATGGAGCTTATTCATCTTACCAAATTAAAAGGCAACGTTGGGAAATAAACTGACTAATTAACCAGGCTCTTCCTGTTGGGTTCAGGTGAGTTTCCATTGCCTAATGCAGGGCTCCTACAATCCTGAGCCTCTTCAGAAACACAACTAACGTCTTTGACGGATGGGAAACTGAAAGATGTTCTCGTTTAGTTTCATGGAAGAAACTCATGGTATTTCTTTTTTTTTTTTTTTTTTTTTTTTGCTCACATATCAATTCTTAGAGGAAAATGTAAAATAATTTCTCTTTGACTTGTTACCCTTTCAAAGGAAACGTAGTTCTTCCTTGTCTCCTTCCTTGAATTGTATGAACCATTTCTGTTTGTATATTCTCTTTTAAAGATTTATTGATTTATTTGAAAGGCACAGTTTCAGAGACAGAGAGGCAGAGGCAGAGGCAGAGAGAGGTCTTCTATCCACTGGTTCACTTCCCAAATGGCTGCAACGGCTGGAGCTGAGCCAATCTGAAGCCAGAAGCCAGGTGCTTCTTCCCAGACTCCCATATGGGTACAGGGGCCTAAGGACTGGGCCATCTTTTACTGCTTTCCCAAGCACATTAGCAGGGAGCTGGATAGAAGTGGAGCAACTGGCGCCCACATGGGATGCCAGCGCTACAGGCAGTGGTTCTACCTGCTATGCCACAGCACTGGCCCCTATATATTCTTCTTTCATTTCTCTTAAGGGAAATCATGGGTTTAGAATATAGTACTCAGTGGGTATCCATGGAGATTGGTTCCAGAACAATCCCCTCCTCTCCCCCTGCCCAGGGTGCCTAAGTTGTGGTTGCCCAGGCCCCTTATATAAATGGCAGATAGATATTTGCATAATACCCACACACACACTCATGTATATGAGGCACTTTGAAAAGTTCATAGAGAAGGGAATTAGAAGATTTTGGGACCAAAATGTTTAAAATCCATAATGTTTTCCCAAGACCCATTTTCTATTAACTATAAATCATCTTTAGCTTACTTAAAATACCTAATACAAAGTAAATGCTATGTAAATAGTTGTTGTATTTTATAGGGAATAATGACAAGGAAGCAAGTTTATACATGTTAAATACAGATTCAATTTCTTTAAAAAAAAAAATATGCTCAATCCCAGGTGGCTTGAATCCAAGAACAAGAGCCCTGCAGCTCCCAGGGGCTGACTGTGTATCGCCAGAGCTCTTGCCACGAACCTATTAACTGCTTCCATGCAGCACTTCTGCCAGAGAGAAAGTATGGGGTGTGCCTTTGAGGAAAAACTCCCCTTCCTTCAATCCACTCCCCTTCATCCAGCCAGTCAATAAGCTTGCATCTACCTGCCATGATCTGTGTGCCCGGCATGGTGCTGTGCCAAGGGAAAGCAGGGATGCTTACAACAGAACACCTGCCCTCTGGCCTCTGGGAGCTCATGGGGTAGTTGGGAGGTCATTTAGTCGGGACACCAGGGGCGCTACAACAAAGGTGAACACGGTGCAAAGGAGCTGCACTAATGTAAGGGTTGTTGAGGATGGTTTCACAGAGGAGGCCGATCTGACACTGAAGTGCAGGGGATGTTGCTATGAGGAAGCTGCAGCATTTAGAAGACTGGAAATAGGCCGGCGCCGCGGCTCACTAGGCTAATCCTCTGCCTTGCGGCACTGGCACACCGGGTTCTAGTCACGGTCAGGGCGCCGGATTCTGTCCCGGTTGCCCCTCTTCCAGGCCAGCTCTCTGCTGTGGCCAGGGAGTGCAGTGGAGGATGGACCAAGTACTTGGGCCCTGCACCCCATGGGAGACCAGGAGAAGCACCTGGCTCCTGCCATCGGATCAGTGCGGTGCGCCGGCCACAGCGCGCCAGCCACGGCGGCCACTGGAGGGTGAACCAACGGCAAAAGGAAGACCTATCTCTGTCTCTCTCTCTTACTGTCCACTCTGCCTGTCAAAAAAAAGACTGGAAATAGCCCAGTGTGCTGGGGGCAGAGGTGGGAGTTGATGTCCCATGAAAGAGAATCCCCATCCTGGAGGTACAGGGAGCCACCAATCAATTTTGAGGATTTTAAAGAATGGGCATGATACAATCAAATTTGTACTCAATGAATTATTCCTTGAATATTTATAACAATCATTATTTACTGCTCCACATTATAGTCAGGGTGTTCTTAAGCTAAGAGTTAAAAGTCTGACTAGAATGCTGGCCCTAGCGTTCACATAATGGAAACATGAAGGTAACGACCACGAGTTGAAAAAAGATCAAGGAGATTTCATAGATCTTACTGCCTTTGTTTTTCTCTTATGGGAAAACACACATAAAAAAGACCCTCAAATGGCGCCCAGCGTCAGCAACTTTTCTTTTTTATAATCTAACATCTTTCATCCTAAATGCTCACGAAAGACATGCTGCTTCTGGTTCAAACGTGGGCCAGTGACAAAGCTTTTCATGTTTGTTGACCCAATCATCAGCCATTGCACTCAAAGACTTAGAGCAGCTCAGTCTAAAAACAGCGATTACTGAATGTGGACTACAGTCACCTCCCCCGCCCCACCCATGCGTCTGGGCTTGCTGCTCCCACAGGAAAGATCCCTGTTCTACTGAAGCAGGAACTGGGCTTCTCAGCCTGTCTAAGCATCAACATGCAAAAGCTGCTTCGTGTCGAACAGCAGTAAATTGCAAGCTCTCCCGTGGCCAAATGAGGCAAATCCAACACCTTGTGGCCACTGGCCCAGGGCTCTGTTTTGGAAGACGACACAGGGGTCATCTGGGGAAGGAGATGGAGCACCTCTCTATGCTAATCCCATTCCATGTGGAGCTGTCATTGTACATTTAAGCAGCTTCTTGGCTTTTTCTTTCTGTTGCCTCACCAGCACCACACCATATGAAGGTGTTTTGAGAAGTTCGTGGACAAAGGAAAGTAAGTTCATTTTGGTGTAAAAACATCATTTTGAAGTCCATGCCATTTTTTTCACACTTTTCCATGAGCTCTCTAAAATACTCTTGTGTTAAGGAAAAATGTGCCTCAGCTTACGAGGAGGTTACCTCCTGACTGCTTGATCATAATCTGAACATACCCTAAGTCAAGAATGCACCTGGCCTTCCATGCATCCTGGCTCAGCAACAGTGCACTGTGGAGTATCAGTGGTTTCCCCTTCATGACCACAGGGCCGCCAGGGAGTCTGTTCCCTGCATTACCCAGCTTCATGGGAGAGCAGATGGCACAACACTGGTCTTGGAATAGATCAAATTCAAAATTCCAAGTGTGCTTTCTACTGAACGCATGTTGCTTTTGCACAAATGTCAAGCCAAAAACTCTTAAGTCAAACCATCATTAGATGTAGGACCGTCTGTAACCCTTCCTTTTCCACTGTCCCGAATATACCGTCCTTCCCCTGCATGTCCCCATTACCCCTGTCACGTTCAGACAAAAGAGCAATCTGTGAGCTAGTCAATACTCCTAACTATCTGTTCTTTCAGTCTACTCCTCTCTCAACTTGTGTCTTTCTGGGCAGAAATTTGTCATCTGTTTTGGCCACTCTTGTATCACAGTTTCCCCCTGTGCTATCATAGTTCTGGAGGACTTCCTCCTTCAGGTCAGTTTCCTGTGTTTCAGGGGAATCACCAAAACCAACTGCCAGGTCTGAATCCTACAAAACATTCAGAAAGACAGAGGCTTTGGTGTAGATCAGCAATTCTTCCTCCATTCCTGGAATGTAGGTAGATGGAGCTTACCTGGTGAGGTTAGCAGGGTCTTTCCTTAGAAATCTTCATACTACAGAATCTACACAATATCCCATCAATGAAAATGTACACAGGAGGCTGCCTATGCAATGGGTTATGGAGAAAATAGGACCCAATACTTGGACCCGAAAACAGCGCTAGATAAACACAGAGCACTGCCTTGTATAGGGCACCAGCAGGAAACAGAATAAGGCTCTGATGGACTATCCAGAATGTTACAAGAGATAGAAAATGGAAAACTCATTTTGTGTTTTGCAGTAGTACTGTCTTTCTCTGGGTTTACCTATGGGTGGGAGCAGCACGACATTTTTCTGCCTGGGGATTCGGCCTACGAGCTACAGGTAGGGAGAGAGGAAGCAGGAAATAGCCTCGCCATTGTAACTCACTTTGTTTTCTCCTCTTCCCTCTGGTTCTGGCTGGGTATTTGGCTTCTGTTCTCCATGAAGTTTATGAGTAAAGCAAGCATGGGCTGCCTTTGCATCCTCTGGATCACGTCTCTACCTCTTCGTTTTTTTCTGGATCCCCCTCCCCAAGTCCACCCCGTGCTCAATCTCATAGTGTTCCCTCTTCCACTGCCGGGCCTTTCAGATCCATTAGTCACGTTAAATCAGCATCAGTTCTTTGTAAGTTAAAGGTCATCTACCTCCCAGGGGTAATGTTATATAAATATGGGTCAAAAATCTTAGCTAAAGAAGAAATGTCTAACTGTGGAATTTCAATCATAAATCAGTGCGAGAGAAACAACCAGAGGCAGACTATCTCAGTGCTTCTGAGCTCCCGTTATATGGATTTGCGCTGTATGATACGGTAGTTACCAGCTGTCACAGCGGCCACATTTGAAGTGCTTAGTCACCACAGGTGCGCAGGTTATCATATTGACCGCATGGATAGAACATTTCATGGATCACAGAAAGCTCCACTGGACAGTGCTCATTTAAACAGTTATCTTCGGGGGGCCTCTGCAGAGCCAGGCCTGTCCTAGCTTCCAGCACACGGTTTCTCCAGCTTGGCACTGTGGGCATTTTGGACTGGATCCTTTGTTATGGAAGGCTGTGTCGTGCATTATAAGATATGGAGACGCATCACTGCTCTCTATTCCCTAGATGCTGGCTGACAGCCCTCCCCACCCAGCAACACTCAGCCATGTGTAGAGGAGCAGGTGTTTGGTCTGGCAGTTAAGATACCTACACCCATGTCAGAGTACCTGGGTTCCATCCTCGGCTTCAGCTCTTGAGTCCTGCTTCCTAATAGTGTGTACCCTGGGAGGCAGCGGTGATAGCTCGAGTGATTGGGTTCCTGCCACACATGGGGGGACTTGGATTGCACCTGCAGCTCCTGGTGTCAACCTTGGCCTTGTCCTAGCCACTGTGGGTATTTAGGGAGTGACTAAGTGATGGAAGCTCTCCTTCTCCAGCCTTCCCTGGTCTCTCCACCTCTCAAATAAGTAAAATGTTAGGCCGGCGCCGCGGCTCGCTAGGCTAATCCTCTGCCTGCGGCACCAGCACCCCGGGTTCTAGTCCCAGTTGGGGTGCCGGTTCTGTCCCGGTTGCTCCTCTTCCAGTCCAGCTCTCTGCTGGACTGGCCCGGGAAGGCAGTGGAGGATGGCCTGGGTGCTTGGCCATGTACCTGCATGGGAGACCAGGAGAAGCACCTGGCTCCTGGCTGTGGATTGGAGCAGCGCGCTGGCCATAGTGGCCATTTCGGGGGTGAACCAACGGAAGACCTTTCTCTCTAACTCTGTCAAAAAAAAAAAAATGCTTAAAGAAAGTGTCTCCAGACATTGACAAATGTCCCCGGGGATAAAATGTCTCCCGGCTGAGCACCTCTGCACAAAAGCTAGCTGATGCGTGGGGGTCAGGAAGTACACCTGAAAGCATGCCTGTGCACAAGGTAGTTCAGGAGGAATGTGAGCGTGGAGCGAGGAGGTACTGCAGGGGCAGGGCAGGTACATGTTTGCTCTTGAAACATCACAGATGAGAAGAATTTCAGAGTGACTTTTACAGCCAAGAAGGCTGTTCTTCTGGCTTGAGGATTCCCCTGATGCTAAATTGTTATGTGTGTCAAAATCCTAAAGAACTGCAGGAAATGTTGTAAATCCAGAGAAAGGCAGAGCAAAGGCCCAAGGGGCATACTGTGGGGTGCGTTCACTTATTCCAGCCAAGGTGAAGAGGTTGCCCCCTGGCTTCACTCTGAGATTGTCAGCCTGGTGTGCTAAGCTCCCTGTTCCCAAAGTGGCCATTCAGGCACTAAATGGCCATGCCTGTCTCATCAGCAGCTTGCCAGCTGTAAATTCTACTCCCAGCCTTGGGTCTTTCTTCCCAGGACCCAAGTCATAAAGATGTTTGTCCTTGCACGGGTCTTTGACATGCGCTAGGCCATATTCATGTACTTGTCTTAGGGCCCTCTTGAGAGCTCAGCACTTCCCTCTGACCCAGGGAACACCATGTGGTGTGCATTCCTCTGCAACATGACATCATGCTTGTCCCTGGCCATGGAATGCTGAGGCAAGGCTCTGGGGGTTGTATCCAAAAAGTGGAGGACTGCAAAGGCTCAAACAAGCAAATGCTTTTCATTACTTCACATTTTAAGGAAATGGAATTCTGCAATATTTATGGTCACCACCTCCTGAGTGAGTCGCCGGTGACCTCTGTCTTTATGGGAGGAACCTCACAGAGGGGGAGTTCTTGGCCTGCCCCCCTTGGGGCCACTAATTCACGGCAGAGCTGAGCCGACCACTCCATGGGAAGGCTGCTGAAAAGTTTATTCAGCACACGCTTCTAGCCGAAGTGAATGGAACGGAACTCGGGAGAAGTCCAAGTTTACCACTGAAGGACTGCCCTGGCAGCTGCAGGCCTGCATTCTGCTTTGAGGGGTGCTGCTGATGACCTCACGAGGAAATGGAGACAATGATGCAACAGTTCTGTCAAAGTTGACAGACAAGAGAAGCCAACCACAAAACATTACATCTACCTTAGCCCGGGGTGTGTGGGGATGAGGTCCAGGTACCCCCTGAGATGACCGCATCTCTCCTTTTATCCAGGTATGGCACCACAGGAATTGTCCACTATGATTCAGACCCCCTCATTGTATGGACCAGATTATTATTCACAAGTAAGAACGAAAAGTCCATTCCGGTATTCAGTGTGTCTCAGGGGAGATGCTTCTGACATTCTGGGTGGGCTCATTTGTTAAGAGAAAGTCTCCAGCTCATAGCGGGGCCCTGAGCATGTCCTGCTGGTCAGGAAATGCTAGGAATGTCCACCTCCAGTCACTGTCACAACCATCTTCCCATCAACACGTGCATTTCCCAACACCACGGAGTGGGCAGCACTGCCCCCATCAAGAACACCACAAGTGTGATGCCTAAGAAACTCCAATGCCGGTACCATCTATGGCAGTGTTCAGGCAGCAGGCCTGGCCTCCCTTTGTTTTGCTCTCTGATCCTGCAGCCCCCAGGTCTGGGGCCCGCCAGCACTCCTCTAGGGAGGGTTCTGACTGCCCATCCCTTCTCCTAGAGTGAGTTCATACAGGTGCAAGAGAAGAAATGGGCTTGGCGGCCGCACCGCTCCCCACGTACCTCCTAATGTTGCGGGTGCACCCTAAAAATTCTCCCAGGTGTTTAGCAAGAAGCCTTTAAATCAGCAGGAAACTTGCTCTGGGTAAAACATCTTTTCCCTCTGAAGAATCTTTGTCCAGATGCCCTGGGATGAGAGGACGCCCTCTCATCTAACATCTTTATACAGGTTCCTCCCTAGATCCACGTTGACAGCCAGCAGCTTCCGTCTGTGTTTCATAGGTTCAGACACTAACACCATCAGGTTATGAGAGAGGGATAGGACTGGGATATGAGCTAATAGGTCACCCAATCAAGCGATTTTCAACCTCCAGACTCAAGGATCTATGGATTGTGAAAATATTGGAGGGAATCCAAAGCTATTAGCATTTTCAAAAATGGTATCAGAACTCTTGAATTTACTTTAAATAAGACACAGGATTATTGAAAGGTCAAGGTTTTTTGTTTTTTGTTTTCCCCTCTAAAACAATATTAACATGACGCAGTAACTGGTTATTTCATGCAGACAAAAAGCTCTGATTGAACTTTCTACTCAATGCTTATCACTCAGTATTACTTGACATGATCATTTTGAAGTGATGGGATTGTGGGGAGAAATCAGAAAAAAAATCATTAATCATGAAATGGCTGAGGAAATTATAATGCAATTATTTCTTTCTTCAAAAGAAGTTGACGTGGTGGCATTGTGGAGCAGTGGGCTAAGCCACAGCCTGCATCACAAACATCCCACATGGGTGCTGGTTCATGTCCTGACTGCACTACCAACCCAGTTCCCTGCTAATGGCCTGGGAAAGCAGCAGAAGATGGCTCAAGTCCTTGGAGCCTTTCACTCATGTGGGAGACCCATACGAAGATCCTGGCTCCTGGCTTCGGGCTGGCCCAGCCCTGGCCATTGTAGCCACTTGGGAGGTGAACCACCAAATGGAAGCTTGCTTGCTTGCTTGCTCTCTCTCCGTCTCTGTCCCTCTTTCTGTCTTTGTAAGTCTGCCCTTCAATGAAATGAATACATCTTTCAAAAAAAAAAAAAAAAAAAGCTGAGGCCCTCCACACTAAATGACCTGATGAAGATCAGTCATTTAGTGTCCTGGTGTTTAGTGTCCTAGTCATATGGTGACTATGCCATACCAGGACAGTCCCAATTAATGCCTGTTGTCTCAGAGAAATTACCAACTGTGATCCCTGTCACTCTCAAGAGTTCTGGTTTTGATAATAAATTATATGGTCACTCCATTTAAAACTCAAGTCTCATAACTGCTAACTCATCCCCTTTCCCATGACATAAATCTGCCTCTTCTCCTCTCATTTGTGGTTCTCAAAACTATTCCTCCTATCTGATTCCATCTCTTGTTTTTGCAAGGTGGTCACCCTCCAAGTTTGGTTGGCTGCCCAGGACAAGTCCAGATAGAGACCGCCTGAACCATGGGCCCTTTCACTGCCCAGTGGAGGCAGAAGCAGGATCAGCTGGGTCCCAGGCAAGCTGACAGCCTTCATCAGGCCTCAGAGCCCTCAGGTGCTCCTGTGTTCCGAGGGACAAGGGCCAGGATAAGAGGACAGCAGGGAAGCTGGTGAATTTTTTATGACTTTTTTTTTTTTAAGGAATCCACACTGGATTGAAAAGAAATACAATGTATCACACTGCCCATTAGGCTATGAAAGTCCATGATATCCAGATGACTCAAGTATGGTGTTGATAGGCTCCTCTGTGAACAATAAAAGTGAAGCATGAGAGAGAAAGGGTTTCCCATAACACCACAGAAACCCTTTTCCTTCTCTGCCCTATGGGGCTAAACATAGCAGTGTTCTTAATTGGCATATCAATACCACCCTCAAGAATTTCTTACACGTCATAAACACACACGCAATTTTGGTGGAGTCCCTTAGCAGGCTGTCATTGTGAGCTGGGTGGACCAGGGCTCTGCAGCTGGCCTTGGTCTCTGTATTGCTTTTAATTTGCACCAGAGCTCAATACCTGCATCATCTGACCTGACAACAAAGTCCAGGGGACTAGGGAGCAACGTGTTAAAGTGAACACTGGTTACACACAGCACTGAGAGAGAAAAATGGCTCCTTTTTACTATGTGGAACTTTGCTACACAGTTTAAATGAAAGGTTGTTGTACAGACTGGTCTTTCTAATGAGCACTCTTCCTGGCACCTGGGAAATACCTATGCACCACTTCACTCACTCCGTAGGTAGTGACACAGGTTCTGGTGCCAGCAACCTGGTAGAGAAGCCGTGTGATCTCGGGCAAGTTATTTAAGCTCCCTTAGCCTCAGTTACCCAATTATTTTTTTTTTTTTGACAGGCAGAGTGGACAGTGAGATAGAGAGACAGAGAGAAAGGTCTTCCTTTGCCGTTGGTTCACCCTCCAATGGCCGCCGCGGCCAGCGCACTGTGGCCGGCGCACCGCGCTGATCCGATGGCAGGAGCCAGGAGCCAGGTGCTTTTCCTGGTCTCCCATGGGGTGCAGGGCCCAAGCACCTGGGCCATCCTCCACTGCACTCCCTGGCCACAGCAGAGAGCTGGCCTGGAAGAGGGGCAACCGGGACAGAATCCGGCGCCCCGACCGGGACTAGAAACCGGTGTGCCGGCGCCGCTAGGCGGAGGATTAGCCTAGTGAGCCGCGGCGCCGGCCCTCAGTTACCCAATTATAAAATGAAGGTGCAAGTACCCACTTCATAGATCTACTGAGCTGCAGGGAAGAGGCAAGACAACAACAGGTGGGGAGTGCTCAGTATACTGCCTGGTTCATCTCAGGCACCACAGTTAGTATTTACTTGAATACTTTAAGATATGGCATCTACTGCCAAGGCAGTGGAACTTCAACAATGAGGAACAGCCTTTCGGCACAGAGGTTAAGACACCACTTGGGATGCCCACATTCCACACTGGGTGCCTCGGTGCAAGTCCCAGGTCTGCTTGAATTCTACCTTGCTGTTAAGGTGCACCCTAGCAGGCACCAGTGGGGGCTCAGGTGGTTAGGTCCCTGCTGCCAAGGTGGAAGACCTGAACTGAGTCCCAGCAGTTTCAGGTATTTGGGGATGAACCAGCTGATGGAAGATCTCCATCTCCATCTCTCTGTTTCTCTTTTCCTTTCAAATAAAATTAAAATATATTTTTTAATTTTTAAAGACAAAATTCTGACTTGATGAAATCACAGTCCAAGTGTGAATTGGCAAATAAGCACGTAAATACGGACATGGGCGTCTTATGTGGCAAGGGAAAGAGAGACCATCTTTGGATGGACTTCTTGAGGCAGCTGGCCTCTGAGTGGAGTGCTGAAAAATGGATAAACATTCTGCAGGTGGGGACATGCATTGTGATGCAGCAGTTAACACACTGCTTGGGATGCCCACGTTCCCACATCAGAGTGCCTGTTTGAGTCCCACTTCCAACTCAGCTTCTTGCTAATGCACAACCTGGGAGTCAAGCACTTGGGTTCCTGCCACCCACAGGGAAGACCTAGATTCAGTTCTGATCTCCTGGCTTTGGACTAGCCTAGCCCTGACTGTTGCAGGAATTAGGGAGTGAACAAGCAAACAGAAGATTTCTCTCCCTCCCTCTCCCTCTCCCTCTCCCTCACCTCTCCCTCTAACTCTCTAACTCTAACTCTAACTCTGTCTCTGTGCCTTTCAAATAAATAAAACTTCAATAATATTCCCCAGGAGACAGTGTGAAAAGGCATTCCAAGATTGTGGGGAGCAAACCGGACTAGACTGAGTTACTGGAATTAAGACTTATTCTATGCATCTGCTCTCCCACAATATGGCGATGGGAGAGAAGTAAACAGCTTTTACACAGCTGCCTCCAGTTCAACCAATAAACTGTAGGACTTGCTCCTGATTGGAGGAGAGCAGCGTACTCGGTGTGTGGGCAGCCGAGTTGGGATTGGCAGAGGAGGACTATAAAGGAGGAGAGAGACGGCATGCACCAGGAACATCTAAGGGGAACATCTAGCTGAAGGAACACCTGTGCAGCCCCCGAGAAAGCCGGCTGGCGGTGTGCCGCTCCCCTGCGGAAGTGGGGAATGTGGCCAGGGGGAACTGCCCTTCCACGGAGGTGGAAGGGATAGTAGCCAACCCGGGAAGAACCAGCAGCAAACCCGGGGAGGGCCGAGCAGACGAAAGAACAGCGCAGGGTCCTGTGTCGTTCCTCCACGAAGACGGGGAGCGACATAATGGTGCCGTGACTCGGATAGGAAATCTAGCTCGGATAGGAAACCTAGGACGGATAGGAAACTTAGGAGGGAAGAAATGGGAAAATACCGGAGAGAGAGACTAGCAAACAGCCTAGGGAAAAGCCGGACGAAAAGGGTGCCGGAAGAAGCTATTGAAAGCCTAGGCATAGACTCAGATACGGACTACGGGGGGAAGCTGGGAGAAATCTCTAAGGTCGAAAGCGAAAGTGAAAGCTAGAACAAACAGACTCGGATGCGGACTGTGGGGAGAGGCCAGGAGAAATGAGGGAGGAATATTGTTGGAAGAAAACTTAGGGAAACATACCGGGTAGAGAAAAGTGTTAGGGAAATTGAAGCCGCGGGGGGCAGGCCGAGGCGGATACGAAAGCCACTTTGGGATTCTCAAGTTAGCCCGGGAATAGAGGGCGAAAAGTTGAAACCAGAAGCTGAAACGTAAGCCAGATTGGGATCCGTCTGATTAGCCCGGGGAGCAAAGGACGGGAAGCCAAGCCGTGGGGCGGAGACGTAAGCTGGGTTGAATTCGCCAGGCTAGCCCGGGGAACTTAGATTGAATGCTAGTGGCGGACACGTAAGCTACGCTGTGTTACTCGCGGAAGCCGCCGCGTGCAGAGAGAGCACGGGGCGTGAATAGATAGGGAACGGGGCTGGCGCGAGGCCGTGGTGCAGACGCGAAGGGCGTGGAGACCGCGGAGCGCGCGAAGCCAAGCCGCGCAAAGCCGGGAAGCTGCGCAGATGAGAGAGGCGCGGGCTGAAGCGGCTCAGAGCCGGGAAGCAGCCTCGGGGCGAGGCGCCGGAAAGCCGCAGGGATAAGAGAAACAGAAGTTTAGAAGTAAAAGAGAAATAGGAATGCTGGAAGATAGAAGTAAAATGGGAGAAATAGGAATGCCCGGAGATAGAGAAATAGAGAAATAGAAAGGCCTCCCTACAACACTGCAATGTGAGAGCTTGGATTCGGTCTGCCTGATTAAGTGAGGCGATGAGCACGATGAGCACCTGCGGGCAGCTAGCAGCTTATGCGCCGCAGGTCACCGAAGACAGGCACGAATTAACATCAGTAAGGCTTCCCCACAATACAATTAGGAGGCTTGGATTCGGTCTGCCTGATTAAGGCGGTAAGCGCCAGCAAGCAGCTCGACCAGAGTATGAGCTGCAGGTCACCGAAGATAGGCACGAACCAACACTAATAAGTCTCCCCCACAATACGGCAATGAGAAGGCTTGGATTCGGTTTGCCTGATAGGTTTTGTAAGCACCTGCAGGCAGTTCTAGCAGAGTAGAGCATGCGCTGCAGGGCACCGAACACAGGCACGCATCAGCGCCTAAAAACCTCCTCACAACATGGCGAAGAGAGGACCCGGATTCGGTTTGCCTGATTGATAGGACTTGTAAGAGCCTGTGGCAACTCTAGCAAGTAGAGCAGAGTGTGTGCCGTGGGACACCGAAGACAGGCATGTATCAACGCCAAAAAATAAAAAGAAAGGGGGATCTGTGGGGAGCAAACCGGACTAGACTGAGTTACTGGAATTAAGACTTATTCTATGCATCTGCTCTCCCACAATATGGCGATGGGAGAGAAGTAAACAGCTTTTACACAGCTGCCTCCAGTTCAACCAATAAACTGTAGGACTTGCTCCTGATTGGAGAGCAGCGTACTCGGCGTGTGGGCAGCCGAGTTGGGATTGGCGGAAGAGGACTATAAAGGAGGAGAGAGACGGCATGCACCAGGAACATCTAAGGGGAACATCTAGCTGAAGGAACACCTGTGCAGCCCCCGAGAAAGCCGGCCGGCGGTGTGCCGCTCCCCTGCGGAAGTGGGGAATGTGGCCAGGGGGAACTGCCCTTCCACGGAGGTGGAAGGGATAGTAGCCAACCCGGGAAGAACCAGCAGCAAACCCGGGGAGGGCCGAGCAGACGAAGAGAACAGCGCAGGGTCTTGTGTCGTTCCTCCACGAAGAGGGGGAGCGACACAAGATTACTCAAGTTGAAGAACCATTTACCTCAGTGAGTAGAAAAAGATGACACAACTTTGGTTTGGTTCCAGCCCAGACCTTATAGAACAGGTGATAACTGATTCTGAAAGGTAAAGCTAAATCTATTGTTATAGGTTTTATTTCCCTGTCCCCCACCAAGGTGAGCAAAGCTGGGGACACTGAAACCAGGAGGCTTGTTAGGTAAACAGAGCACATCCTCCTGAGCTCTCAGCCATCTGGCCTTTGGTCATTTGAGAATCACCCAAATCTGCCAAAAATATTTGAGGATTAACCTACATCTGCCAAGCATTTTACAGCAGCTCTCAGAATTCCTCCTGACCTCATGGGAAGAAGTGTGTATCAAAAGGGGTGGCTTTTCATGACTACCATGATGCACCTGGGACAAGCTACTTACGAAGGGAGCAGATGCTTACTTGGCTCACAATTCTGGAGATGCAAGTCCAAGGTCTGCGGGGTTGCTTAGGCCTTTGATGGGGGCAGCAGATAGGTATGGCAAATACTTGCAGAGGAAGAACCCTTTGATGAGCCAGGAAGCAGAGAGAGAGAGTGGCTAGGGCCCAATTCAGCTTTTATAACCAACCAACCTTTTATAATCAATTGCCTTTCAAGGGTATGACCCCAGTGACCTACAGACCTCCCACCAGGCCCACCTCCTAAATACCGTAATGGGATTAAGTTTCCACTCTGTTAAATTACATGACTTAAATGTCAGCATGAGTTTACCAGTCAAATCCTGTTGAAATCATAGCAGAAAGGTTCATATAAATCTTAAAGTCCAGTGCTTATAGATGACTGCTTTGAGAATTCCCAAAGTATCGGATTTTCTCTCTATGAACCTGACCTTCATCTATAATTGACTCCTCATATAAGCAATGGCCTTGGGTCACAGAACTTAGGAAAACAGGTGAGTGCATCCACAGCACCACTCAAAGGATTCAACTGCCTGAGGACTAAACTTCTGGAGACACAGACCTGGCACTTTAGGCTAGGTGATGTGATTGTTTAGAAAATGTCCCCAGCAAACACTGGCAAGGGCTGAGGGAGCAGCACCAGGAAGATCGAGAACAAGCAAAGGTGCCCCACCAAGCAAAGTCACATAATGGGTGGCTTTGGGTAATCCAGTTGGGGAGTTTGGACTCAGTACAGACCACATGCCAAGGGTGCCTGGTGAGTCCCACAGGCACTGGAAGATTTATGCCTCCAAATCTCAGGCGCTGGTTCAGTGCTGCTCCCAGGGAGTATTAGGCTCCAGGTCCCTCCTGCTTTCTCGCACACAGGCAATGTGGACTCCTACAGCACCAGGACAGGCTGCCCACAAAGACACAGGTTCAGGCTGAAGGAAGTCGACGCATATGGGCAGCACCCACACAAGAGGAAAATGTGGTTGCTTTTTTCAAAGAGCAGGAAAACACACGCTAGCAAAGATATTAAAAAGCTTCTTCCTTTTTTTCTGCAGTCTCTCTTGACTTATCATGTGATTTAAAAATTATTATTATTTCCTATTTAATGCCACTCTAAGGAAATGAAAATGAAAATGTAAAATTATTGGTATGATCTTACTATTCATCTCTATTCTACAATTCCAGCTTTCAATGCAAATATAAGAGCATTTTAACTCATATGCTAAGTAGCCCAAATTACATGATTTGTATTCTTACCAGAACAGTGAAAATGCTTCAGAAAATGAATTAAATTGCTTTTATTTCACTCCTAGATATCTGCATATTCTACTTGCACACTCTATGCTTGGCTCAGTGATGGATAAGGAAGAATTGAAAGGAAGGAACTAGGGGTTGTCTTGGCTTTTTTCGTTTTTCCTATTCATTTTCAGCCTGTGTCATTGGCAGATACAGGGAAGAAACATGATTAAGAAAGGACACGGTCAAGATCCTTGGCCATTGTGTTTTCCAGAATATCATTGCCTTTGGTGTGTTTGAAGTAAGTTTGAGTTCTGGAACGGGGAGTGTGGCCTCCTGGAACTGCCAGCATTCCTCCCCCTCCCCAGCTTGCTCAGTGCTGGGCAACACATACTCACATGCACTTTGACCCCCTGTGAACCCCCACATATGGTGGACACACTGAATTCTGTACTCACAGCAAGTGCTCTATGCCAATGGGGTAGCAAGAAAGGACAGGCACATGTACTGAATGTGTCTCCTCTGTTCTTATTCTCACTGTACTGCCCCTTCAGAATTCACTTACAAAATTCATGTTCAACTGGATTTTAATATGGTGGCAGCAAAGTATTAAGCCCACAGGAAGGTCCTCTGCACATGTGTTCCTACGGAGCTGGCCCTCCCAGGAAATGGCAGCATGCATGAAAATGGTAAAGCTATGTTGGGGGCATTTGGTAGCAAACTGAGAAGGAACACTGAGCAGGAACACCTGCTCCCAGGGCAGAGTGTGCTGCAGAAGGCCAGGGCAGCCAAGAAGGTGTTGTCAGAGTAAAGCCCAAGAGTGTAAGCCAAGCCAGGAAAGCGGAGCCAGGCAGAGACAATGAGATCAAAGTGGAAGGAGAAGAGCCAGAGAGCTGATGAGCCAAGACACTAAACTGGAGGCATCAGGAGGGGTCCACACAATGAAGCCAAGGGCTACGGGAAACAACATACTAGCAAAGGGTTATCATAAATCAGTGGCCACTTGGATCCCACCCCAGGTGCTGAGTAGCTTCACGGCATACCTCTAAGTTCCTTTCATGCATCGACATCGGCTTCTCAGGGTGACAGCCCTGCTGGAGCACACAACCTCCTAGCCCGCCCTCACAGCTCTATATCTTGGTTAAAAAGCAGGACCATATCAAGAAGCAAAGCTCTTCCTCCCTTCCTAGTACAGAACAACACTTTCTGTTTTCCCAGTGCTCTAGGAATGCTTGTCTTGATGTTTCACTGTGAGATCCAACAGGAAACTGGCAACATTAGACAGGGGGCCTAGGAAGCGGTGGATGGTGATGCACAACCTGCAGGATGCTGGGGTCCACTGTCGCTGTGGAGCTTTGTAATAAACAGCAACAGGAGACTGTCCCTTGCTGGTCTTCAGCCTCCTTCTGTCACCGGCAAGCAAGGCTTCTCTGTTAACTCGGAGCAGGGCTTCTCAACCTCCACACTACTCTCAATTTTTGGCGGTATCCTTCTCTGCTGTGGGAGAGATTGCCCTATGCTCCGGGGAGGCTTTGCCCACTCCATGCCAGGAACACCTCCCATCCCCCACCCTCATCACAATGGCTCAAAACATTGCCAGCTGTCCCTGGGAGAGGGAACCATTCTGGATGGGAAGCAGTGACTTGGGGCAGGAATCCCTGCTGAGGACCACATCTGTGGAGGACACCACCTTCCCCACAAGCTCTCAGCTACATCTATTAGTTGCTTGGCATACTAGCCAGCATCCACTTTTCTGAAAGTGACTCTTTAGCCCCTAGTCTTCCCCATAATCTCCCATCTCGCACTCCTGAGATTATAAGGCCCTGGAGCATAGTAAAGCAACTCGAATTCCACCAACATGGGCTAGCTCACCATCCCTTTTCTAATGCTCTAGGAAGCTGTGTACCAAATACTTCAAGAATTCTGTGTTTGCCAGCTTTGTCATATTTCTTGTCACAACCATCAAAGAGGAAAAAAAAAAGACTTGTATAAAATGGCATTCTGCTTCTACAGAAGGGGACATGAGGCCGAGAGGCAGTAAGTACTTCCCCAAGACCTCCAGCGGTTGATCAAAGGCCCCTCCCCTTCTATCTGTGGTTCTCAAAGGAGCTACACGCAGGAGTCACCTGGGAGTGTCGCGAACACTGTGGTTCCCAGAACTCGCCCCTAGACCCTCGCTAGGCAGGTCTAGGGCAGTCTCCGAGATGAGATTTTTAAATAAGCACGTCCAGTGACTCTGCTCAGGTGGTCTGCAGAAAGCACTGGAGGAAGTCTGATCTCCACCCTCCTCCATTCAACCGTAACTCCTGGTGAGCCTGTAAGGAGGGAAGGGGTAAAGCAGGAGGGGAGAGGCGCTGGGAGAGTTGGGAAGCATTCTGGAGTGGAGGGGCTTGAGGGCTGTTGGTCCTCTCCTTCCTCTCTCCTCCCCACAAACTCGGTCACATGCCTGACAATGGCAATACCATGTCCAAAACAGTTCCTTGGGAGATGCCCCTTAGCTTCTGCTACTCTGTGCAGCCAGGAGCATTTGCCCAGCTGCACGGGCCCCAGCGCAGCCTCGCGGGCCAGCACCCAAGCCTGTCAGCCTACCTGACCATGATTCACAAGGCACTTTCATCAGGCCAGTTTCGCTGTGGCAAGTAGCCCAGGGACTCTGCACTTGTTTATCCATGGACACTTTCAGAAATTTTGGCCTTTCCTGGACTTTTCCTGGACTCTGTCTCTCCTTGGCTAGATCATGAAAAACCTGGAACAGCCCTGAAGTTGGATGTCTGGTCACTTTAGCTTTTAAATATGAGGGTGCTTTTGAAAGTTTATGGAAAAAATAGATACATTCATTTTTGGCACAAAAAATTTTGAGATCTACACATTTTTTTTCATAATACACATTTTTGTATGACCTTTGGGAAGACCCCCTTATATGCATGGATTTCAAAAATTTTTTACACCAAAATAAAACCTACCTCTCAATTCCATTTTCTCAAAATTTTATTTTTAAAAAAATTGAGAGCCAGAGAGAGGGAGAGAAAGAGAGAGAATGAATTCCCATCTGCTGGTTCCACTGAAATATTAACAAAGCACACTAGTAATAATAACAATAATAATACTTGGAGGGCTCAGTTCCCACTGGAATTCAGCGAACATTCCAGGTCTCCTTAGGTCATATCTAGCTGAAGAGAAAATAAGGGATCAAACAGCTTCAGATCTGAGTTTCTCCCAGCTCAACAGACAAAAAAGAAAACCTGCCATAAACATAAAACGTTGCTTGCTGTGCCTGCTACTGGTTTGCAAGCAATTGTGAATTTGCCCTCCAAACCTCACAGGTTCTCAAAGCTTTGAAATCGGTTCCTGTGGTGTAACACGTCCAGGTTTCCACCAACACTGTGCACAGGGAACTCAGCCGCTCTGAATCATGACTCGTGGCTCCTCTCGGCTCAGTGTTGCCCGGGTGGCTTTGGCCTTCATTTGGTAAGCGGCAGCTTCAGGAGGAGCTAATTCTTTGTCTCTGTGGGATGGATTCCGGCACAGCTGTGGTCTTTAATTGTTCTTCCATGAGTCCGCCTTTCCCAGAAAGGCAAATCCTGTTCAGGATCGGTGCCTCTAACCCGAGAGACCATTCTGAAGAAAAGCAGGCTGTCGACTTCCAGAGTAGACCAAGGCAGACCTGGGAGACCAAGGCTATAAGAAGAGGGACCCACCATGGGGTGTGCATGTCTCCTCTGCCCCTGGGAGGCAGGGTAGCAAGGATCCATTCTGCCATTGGTTGGATATGTTGTTGTCACAGACTGGCTGCACCTGTGGACTCCACGTAACTCAAGGGCATCCTTTCCAAGCAGCCTTTCCAAGTGTGTAAGTGTTCCTTGTCCACAAAGAAAGAAAGCAGAGCACTGGCCAATACCTTCAGGCAGTGTAGGGCAGTTTAAGGGTTGGTCGATTACTGTGGACAGACTCATTCCCATTATCTGAGCGGAGTCACAAATATCCCCTGGGTAGACCACCTCACACCCAGAAAGCTGGTGTCTACAGTGGCTGGTGGGGGGCGATGTGTTCACATCACACCTGCCCCACCCCCCCACATACACACACATGTAGATGAAGCAGCCATCAGACAGTCATTCCTTGTCATTCCAACTCCATGCTCACAGAAGAGCCACTTTCATGGCTTACCAGGTATCTTAACACCTGCGAGGGCTGTCTTAAACCTTGTTCTGGTTATTAGGAGGGAGTTTTTTTTGTTGTTGTTGTTGTGTTTTTTTTTTTTTTTTTTGGCTCAACTTAATCTACTGTCATTCTGTATTTTTAAGTCATCAGAGTGGGCAGACAGAGCGAGCTTTGGGAAACCAGCACAAATCCATATCCCACATTAGAAACACAAACAAATGTCCTTCTGATAGCAAGACAGTATCTTCAACGGCCCAGAGAGAAGGGAGCTTTGGGGTTGTATCTGTGGGTCCTGAGCAGTCACCTAGCTCTGGATGGTGTTCATCTGTTAGGATCAGCAGCAGCTGAGCAGGCAAAATGGCTGGCATGCTTGGAACCAGCATCACGGAATAGAGTTTGGGGTGATGGGGACAAATGGGGCTTCTCACTGTGGCTCCGACTGTGGGGGCCAGAGCACCCACTCTTGCAAGCCACCCCTGGGGCCAGGTTTCCAGATTCAACAAAACGTTGATAACTGCAGTATGTATTCTAACGCACAAATCATCAAGAATTCAAATTTGACTGGGTGTCTGGATTTTATCTGTAAGTGCTACCAAGTAAACACATGAGTTGTTTTCTTCAAGCCCTGTTTCTGGGGAAAAGGCCAAGGAATTCTCCTACCTACGAAAATCAATTTCAAGGAAAACAGCCACAGATGTGTCCTATACCTCAGATGCGTTTGAGTCACTGTTCCTCTCTCAGACACAGTGATAGTCTCAGCCCACTCTTCACTGTGGAATAGTAACAGACTAACCCCCAGAGAAGGGATATCCGATCTCATTCCTGCAGTGCTGCACGGAGTTTTTGATTCCTCTCCCCCTTCAATGACAAGGCCGCAGTGGGCACAGCTGTAGATGGCTGAGATCCTCACGCTGCCCAATTCCTGCCACTCAGAGGATCAGTATGTGCGGGAGGGAGCAGCAGACCCAGTGCTGCGGCCACAGCCATGCCTGGTGGCTCGCTCCAGTGTTTCTCTCATTTACTGACTGCACGTGGGGAAAGTTTCAAATATTTCCTTTTCTAAGAATAACCAATCAAGAGCCTGGTGAGGGCAGATGCTTGGCCTAGTAGTTAAGATGCCCACGTCCCATATCAGAGTGCCTGGGCTTGACACCCAACTCTACTACCAGTTCCAGCCTCCTGCTGGTGCAGACCCTGGGAAGCCAGTGATGGCTCCAGTAGTGGGTCCTTGCCACTCATGTGGGAGACCTGGATGGAGCTCCCAGCACCAGGCCTTGGACCCAGTCCAGCCCGGCCATTTGTGGGTATCTGCAGAGTGGACTGACAGATGGAAACCCGTTCTGTGTCTGTCTCTCTGCCTCTCCAAATTAAAAAAAAAAAAAAAAAAAAAAAAGTCTGATGAAACAAAAATATCACCTCCAATGATAGCCATTGATTCTCTCCTCCCACATTTCCCTCCCTCTCTCCCTATCTCTCTCCCTATCCCCCTCTCTGTCTCCCTCTCTGCATTCTCTATCCTCCTTTCTTAAATAATTAACAGTACATGATGCATGCACTGACATACCTCTTAAGAAGTATATGGTTAGGGGCCAGCGCTGTGGCGCAGCGGGTTAACACCCTGACCTGAAGCGCTGGCATCCCATATGGGCGCTTGTTCGAGACCCGGCTGCTCCTCTTCCAATACAGCTCTCTGCTGTGGCCTGGGAAGGCAGTGGAAGATGGTCCAAGTTCTTAGGCCCCTGCATCCATGTGAGAGACCCAGAAGAATCTCCTGGCTCCTGGCTTCAGATGGGCACAGCTCTGGCTGTTGCGGCCAGTTGGGGAATGAACCATCAGATAGAAGACTTCTTTCCCTCTCTTTCTGCCTCTCTCTATGTAACTCTGACTTTCAAATAAATAATCTTTTTCAAAAAAAAGAAGTATATAGTTTAAAAGCCTCTTCCCTACCCCTACCTGCTATCTAAGTGGCTCATCCCACCACCACTCCTGCTACATACACCTTCCTACACACAAGTAAAGTACTAGTAAGAATGTATTGTTTCTCTTTCCAGAGTTTTTCCAACTTATACACAAGCAAATTTGAAGAGTGGTTTTAGTCCCCAAATTCTAGTCTACAGAGCATATTGTTCTGCCCCTGGCTGATCTCACCATTATATCTTAGAGCTCTTTTCATACACAAAGACCTTACTCATTCTTTTCTATAGCATCATAGCATTCCAATTATATGGATTGGCATGATTCACCCAACTGTGATATTTTATGATAGTTTGCTGTACCAAGTATCTTTGTACTGTGTCTTCACGTGTGTGCATGTCAATATACAGAAAAAATTGCTATGAATATTTTGGGGTGTAACCCTGACAGAGACAGGCCAATGGTCACCATTACATACCTGTACTGTGACAGGGTGTGACCGCCCCTGACGCAGCTAGATCCTGAGACTGCCCTGGGACATGAGGTGAGAGAGTAAGGGAGTTACTAAATTAGTAACACATAGCACAGCTGTTACCACAAGACCCCTAAAATAGTAAAATAGATTTTACTATCCAACCTAAGGAGGGCATGTTTCTGTTTTTTGTAATTATGGCTGAAAAAGTTAGAATCCTGTTGGCCATGAGTAGTAAAACACAGTGGGACTCAGCAGGTGAAGGCGAGGAAGGGGAGGAAGAAAGCAGGGGACAGTGCAGAGGGGCCACAACGTCAGTGGAGGTGGCTGGAACACAGGTGCGTGTCTTCCATAAAGAATTTCAGATGTGAAACAGGGAGTAGCGGTACGCAAGGCAGCAGGATTTAATGAGGTACGGCACCCATCAGAACACATGAGCGGCTCTTCAGGTGAATCTGGGAGTGCCCAGTCCACATTCAGACTGGGGTTCACAAGGGTGTGGGGTCCACTACTTCTGGCTGTTTCTCCTTCATCCCGCCCTCTTCTGGACAAAGGGTTTGCTGGGTGTGAAACAGGTGGAATTCCTCCCGAGGTCTCATTACTCAGTGTTGTCAGACTGGTAGCCTTCTTGATACTGGGCAAAGAGGATTCTCCTGGGGTGCTTTTCTTGGGGCAAAGGCTGGGACCGCCTATAACATAACTGAAGTATGATAAGGGCTTGCAGCGTAAAATGCTGGGCTGCTTAAAAATTATCTGGGTATGTGCAGCCATGCTCCAGAAGGGACTATACTGAGGAGCTGGAGACCATGAAGAGCCACCAAACGCTCTTCCCTGTCACCTGCCTCTGCTTCTCTTTCACTCTCCTTTCTTGAACGTTTCCTTCACTGTCTTGTGATCAACCTTTATGACAGAGGAAAAGAGGCCTGCTCACGGCTACCAGCTTCACAGCTGGGGACTGAGCACTGGCTGTGTGTGTCTGGGGTGGGGGTAAGGGGTTGGGGGGAGGTGTACTTGTAGAGGACACCTTTTTGCTTTGATTCCTCATTCTCAGAGAAGGGCTTTGACCTTGAACTCAGAGTCAGATGGCCATTCCTGCCAGGCAGCTATGAACGATAGTCTTGGCTCATGTTGTCCAAACTGAAATCCAAAACCCACTACTCTGAGCAGAGGGGCCAAAAACATGTTTTCCAACTGGACAGATCTTCCCAGTGACATCTGCACAACCACAAAGTACCTATCACTGTCACTTTAACACAATCACGAAAATGATCATGGGGGACAGGATTGTGGCGTAATGGATAAAGCTACTTCCTGCAGTGCCAGCATCCCATGTGGGTGCCAGTTCTAGTCCCAGCTGCTCCACTTCCAATCTGGCTCTCTGCTATGGCCTGGGAAAGCAGTGGAAGATGGCCCAAGTGCTTGGGCCCCTGTACCCATGTGGGAGACCCACAGGAAGCTCCTGGCTACTGTCTTCAGGTCGGCGCAGCTCCAGCCATTGTGGCTATCTAGGGAGTGAACCGGCAGATAGAAGACCTCTCTCCTTCTCTCTCTTTGCCTCTCTGTAGCTCTACCTTTCAAATAAATAAATAAATAAATCTTAAAAAAATAAAAATATCGTAAAAACAGCAGAAACTAAATGAACTTTAAGAGCCCAATACACCTCTCATTTAAATAACCCTCATGGTTTCTGAGGTTATCACATCACCGTGACAGAAATCAATTAGATGGGAACTGGACCAGTTCTTACCTCTGCTGTCATTTCTTTTTAAGCAGGTAGTTTCCTAAGCACTAGGTGCCAAAGGAGCTTTTTAGAGTAAAGCAATATTTTTATTTTAACATTCTTTAAAACAAAAGGTTCTCTTTCAAAAATATCCAGAAAGACCAGAGATTTCAGAGCTGGCCTATAGGACATATTTCAAAGTGATGTGTAATGTCATTTTAGAAGAGTGAGCTATTTCTTTTTTCAACTTCAAGACTAAATAGCCTGGGAACAGGCTGCCAGGCCTCTGAGTAATCTTATTGAGGGTTTAATTTCCTAAGGATGACCTTATGCTAGCAACAGCTTCTAAGTAACAGGAAAACAAGGCAGGCTAGGAAGCCCCACTTCTACGAGACAAGAAACTGCCAGGCAGCAAAGTCTGGAAGCCGATTGTGATTACACAACATTCATGAGTCATCAGTGCCATGAGAGGTCACAGACAATGCACCTCAGTGCCTCACACCTCCTTTCTCCTCCCTTCCTTCCTTCTTTCCCATTGACTTTCTGTTCTTCTCCATCCTGTGCTGTACCAGGCAGCAGGGTCGGGGACTGCTCCTCTCTCACTGCTGAATCCGTGCCTTGGGTGACCATCCCATTGCTCCACTGTCGCTCTTGCTTTCTTCTATTCATTTGTTCTTGAGTTTATTTGAGAGACAAAGAGACAGAGGACAGCAGCCAGAGATCTTACAATCACTGGTTCACTCCCCAGCTAGCCAGGGCTGGACCAGGTTGAAGCCAGGAGCCAGGAACTCAATCCAGGTCTCCCATGTCACAGTCAAGGACCCAACTACTTGAGTCATCACCTGCTATGTCCCAGGGTGCACATAAGCAGGAAGTTGGAATGGGAAGTGGAGCCAAGACTTGAACCCAGGCACTCCAGTATAGGACGTAAGCATCCCAAGTTGTGTCTTAAACTGACACACCAAACGCCTACCCCATCCTCTCTGGCTTTCTGAAACAGCACACTGCTCTGAAGTTCCTCCTCCTTCCCTGGCTTCTTCTCCCCTGTGCACCCTCCAGGAGTGACTTTCCCCAGAGCTCTGCCATCTCCCTTTCTTATTTTATGACCTCTGTCTGACGTAACCTCAGTTAAAGCTCTTGCTTTAACTTCCATCGCTAACCTCATGATTCCAAAATCTGTATCCCCACATTCAGCTCTCTCTGAATCCCAGGCTGGTGTAGACAACTGCTTCCAGAGCCTCTCCCGACGTGACATTCCCCACATGAACATATGAAACGGAACTTGGTGTGTTGCATCACATGCATCATTTCTGTAATTCTTAGTTTCCTCTTTCTCAGAATGGTACCAGCACCCACCCAGTCTCTTAAACCTCCACGTGGGAGACAGTTCTCACAAGGAGCTTGCTCTTCTTCACCTTCCATCTTGTTAAAGATGTATTTACTTACGTGTGTGTGTGTGTGTGTATATATATATATATATATATATATATATTTACTTATTTGAAAGTTTGAGAGAGAGAGAGAGAGAGAGAGAGAGAAAGGGTTCATGCCTCCCAAAACTCCAAAGGTCAGGGCTGGGCCAGGTGGTAGCCAGGAGCCTGGAATTCCACCCCAGTCTGCCATGTGGTTGGCAGGGGCCCAGGTACTTGGGCCATTTCTGCAGCTTTCCCTATCAGCAAGGAGCTGGATCAGAAGGGGAGCAGTAAGGACTCACCCAGCACTCTGATATGGATGCCCCCTGTCTCAAGCAGTAGCCTTACCTGCTTCACTACAATGCCAGCCCACATTCTAGTTCTAGTCAGTTACAATGCTCTTTCCATTCTACTTGCTAAGTATCCGTTTTCTCTTCCTCATTCTTTCCGTCAGCAGCTCATTTAATGCAAACGCTCCTTATCTCTCATCTAGATGTCAGTAGTCTTACTATATATGAGGGGAACTTTTTAAGAGCCCCAGGGGATGCTTGAAACTGCAGATATTATACTGTATCTATACTACTTTTTTCCTTGACATTGTATGCATGGTAAAGGTTAGAGTATAAGTTAGGCACAGTAGGAGACTAACAGTAAAATAGAATAATTATAACATCAGACTGTAGTAAAATTTATTTTAAGTGCACAAGTTATTTCTGAAATTTTCCACTTACTATTGTAAGACCTCAGTTGACCACAGGTACCTGAGACCAAGGAAAGCAAAACTGCAGATTAAGGGGGACCCCAGTCCTTACACAGCACTTGAAGGCATTTCTCCCCACCTGCCCTCCAGCTGCTCTTCCAATTCAACCACTGTATTCAGTGTGATTGTCAGGACAAGAAAATGCAAGTGAGTTACTTCCCAATTAAAAGTCTTCAGTCTTCCTCCATTGTCTTCAGGATAAAATGTGAAGATGACCACAGATGTCCAGGAGAGAGACAATGAGCAAAGGCAATGGCCACTGAGATGGAGAGAGAGAGAGAGAAGAAGGAGCCTGGAGGCCCTAAGGAGCCAGAAAACACAACCCCCATTAGAGGAAGCAGCACACAAAGGAGGAATCCTCTCCATCCCATACTCTAGCACTCATAGTCCTGTGTGTCAGTGACCCTGGGGACCTCCGCTCCTGCCTTCCCCCAGGACTCACTCCCTGTTGAGTTACCTGGGTGGGGCACACGTCTGGGGGAAGCAACACCTTCAGGAAACCCAAATATCTGGGCAGAGATGAGTCAGAGTAAAGAAGAAATAAAAATAAATTCCGCATGGGTATTATGAACAGTTGAAAAGTCCTTGTAAATAGCCAGTGTCTGAGAACTCCACAGGAGTAGGAGGTATCACAGTGTCCTCTCTTCTGCCAAGAGATTCCTAAAAATTTCTTGGCAAGACCAGAAAGAGAATTGGAGCCATGTGCCCAGTAAGACATGATATGAATACAAAGGGGTTTAGAAGACTGGAAACTAACTTTTACTCCCATTTACTTCGTGATCATCACTGTACCCTTCTTCTGGGTCATGTTTTTGGCCATAGTTTGGAACATCTTACTATTTGTAGAAAATGCTAAACTTTAAAACATGAATTTTTGGGGGTCATCTACCCCCAAGGCACACCTTTGAATGCCCAGATAGCTGACAGCTCTTTCATCTCACTCTACATTGAGGCTCACCTACAAAAATCAAAGGGAGGGCTGGTTCTGCAGATCTTCCTGAACACACCCAGAGATCTCCAGTTTACTTGAGGGTCCCTTCCAGGTGTGTGTCTGTATAAACCAAGCTTTATGCCAACGACATTACTGAGCCCAACCACCCGATTTGGTGAAATCCAAGCAGCACTAACATATTAGGGTAATAAATCCTCAAGAAACTCTTCTTAGGGATGGCCAGACAAGTTCACTGGCACCTATTTATTGCTTTTATACAAATAGAATATATTTACATAGGTATTCTATTATTCCATAAGTCTATATTCAATAACCAGGAAATTTTATAGGTGATCTGGTTAGAATCCTGAATGGAACCCAAGAGAAGGCTAAAAAGTATTATCTTTCCTGTTGAAGGGAACAAAAGATTTGACTCTGTGCCCCTGCACAAAGTTGGCCAATGGACTGTTTTATGAAGGGCTTAGTTGGCCCTTTCTGTCTTAGATCTTGACCAAAATAAACTGTGTGAATCCCAATGTGGTGGGAGGGGCCCATCATCGCAGTACGAGCAGAACTCAGTAGAGCTCTACCACTGAGGAAGTGAAGATGCTAAGGCAGACAGGGTAGCAACCCCAGTTTCAGGAGAGAGTTTTAGAGAGAAGTCTTCCTTCTGTGTAGGTCCTGCCAGTGGCCCCAGAAGCGTGTTCTGCTGTCTGTATTGGTTTAGGGCTCTGAGAATTGCCTCGCACAGAACTGCATGGAGGGGACAGCGCTGGTTTTTCCCACTGGGTTCTGCTCCAACTTTTCTCCTGGGTGAAAGCTATCTGTGCCCCAGAGAGGGTCCTTCTGACACTACTGTCCGTAATCTGACACAGGTCAGTTCCCATTCCCATAGGATGCTGCCTGTTTGGTAACAGGCTGACCCGAGAGCTGCACTCAATTTACAATGTCCATGACTGTAAATGTTTACCTTCTGTGCCATTTAATTAATGGAACGGTATGCTTACCCAGGCCTCCTCCAGGTCTTATCACAGAGCCACAGCAAAGTGGTGTCACACAATGTGACAGGCACAGAAAGCAGGGAGAAGGAGGGATTTTATTGGTTAAGAAGGTGTTTCTTGGTGCCATATCAATTACACATCTAAGTATGATATAGACTGAGGATGCACTTTTGTTTGATCTCTTCACCTCATACATAAGGGAACCAAGGCCCAGAAATGGCTGAGTTGTTCAAAGTCACACACTTAGGTCTACAGCCCAGGTCTCCTGACTTCCAGGCCTCCGTTATTCCCGCTGTGAATATCCTCACATGTTGCCAGTCGCCCAGAGCTGAATGGGAGTTAGAGAAGGCTGAGGAAGCTGGTTTACCTTATCAGCTGCCCTTGTGCCTTCCCAATAAGTACCTTAAGTATAAGGATGAGTTCTATATTAAGAGAAACCTCTTAGGAGAGATGGGGAAAAAACGTAGACCAGATGATCCACAAGCCTCTGCAGGAAAAGTGGGAGACCAGGAAACCAAGAATTGAGAGCATCTACTGTGGGGCAGAGGGCATAAAAGCTGCTTTTCTTCAATCCTGCTTATTCTGACCCACAGGGAGAATCATTATGTACCTGGGAAGGCAGCAGGTGATAGCCCAAGTGCTTGGGCTCCTGCCACCCATGTGGGAGACCCAGATGGAGTTTCTGGCTCCTGGCTTCAGCTTGGCCCAGCCCTGGCTGTTGCAACCATTTTGAGGAATCAACCAGCAGATGAAAGCACTCTCTCTCTCTCTGTCTCTTTCTCTCAATTTTCTCTGAAAGTTCTGCCTTACAAATAAATCCTTTTTAATTAATTTCTGTATTTAAATATTTTTTATTTATTTGAAAGGCAAAGTTGGCGGGAAGCAGACAGAGAGAGAGGTCTTTCATCTGCTGGTTTACTCCCCAAATGACCGCCAACAACTGCGGCTGGGCCAGACTGAAACCAGGAGACAGGAGCTTCTTCCGAGTCTCCCACAAAGTTGCAGGGGCCCAAGCACATGGACCAACCTCCACTGCTTTCCCAGGTACATTAGCAGGGAGCTGGATTGGACTCAAATGGGTGCCCATATGGGATGCTGGCACTGCAGGGGGCAGCTTAACCTGCTACCACACAGCGCTGGCCCAAAAAATACATCTTACTAAAAAACAGAATTTTGAACACTATGTTAAGGACCACAGGAAACACATTTTGTGTGTCTTTTGTTTGTTTTGCCTGAGTTCAAGGATTCACTCTGAAAAACATTTTACTTTAGAAATTCACATAAGTAGAGTGGAATACATCACTCAGCTTCAACAATTCTCAGCACAAGGAAAACCTTGTTTCACTATCTCCCACTCTCCCCCTCACTGGGTTATTTTCCTGGAGATGCTCCATATGCATTTCCAACAAATAAGGACTCCTCAAATAACACATGTATGTCTGTATACTATTAGCCTATCTAAAGAACTGCACAAGAATTCCTTAATATGAAATATTCAGCCACTCAAGTAACAAACTTCAGGGAGAAAATGCATGAGATCAAGTGTTTATATTTTAGAGACTGTAGCTATAGGTGAAGGAAGGATTATAGAGAGATGAGACAGGGGCCAGGTCACAAGAGCCGATCAGTAATCCAGATGGGAATGAAGGTGGCCTGGACTAGCACGACACCAGCAGGACAGAGAGGAGTGGAGAGCTGTAAGAGCGCTAGAGGTTCTCATCAAGAGAACATGGCGAAAGGCTAGAGAGAAAGATGAGTGATGGGAAAGCCCTAGGGTGGTGCCCAACATCCAGCACCGTGGTGCCATTCTCTGAGAGAGGAGACAAAGCCCACACATGTTCATCTGCAGTTTTAGGTCAGTGTCTTTTGGAGAGATGGAGCATGAAGCATGAAGCAGGCACTGGAGTGGAGCAGAACAGTGAAGCTGATGGAAGGTGTGGATTGGAGAGGCTGCTGGTGGAAACTGAGTTCCTTGTTGTAGGTGAACCCTGCCACCTGTGCGCAGAGAAAGCAGAGGAGGCTGGGAACAGAACTCTGGAGTCTCAACACCTTAAGGAGTGGCAGAGAGACAGGAGTGGAAACACTCCAGGCAGATCAGTTCCAAAAGAAAAGCATGGATTCTGAATGAGGAAACATCTTCAATGGTCTCCAATGCTGCAGAGATGTCAAGTGAAGTCTGACTTGGTAGTGGGTCAGTTAGCAAGAAGGATTCAAAAGGAGAAGATGGTGGGAAGAGTGCCCTGGTGAGGAAGAGGGGACAACAGGAGCCCGCTGTGGGTGGGAGGGGAGGGAGCAGGCACAGAAATATGGGTGACTTGGCTCAGAAGGGGAGGGAGAGCTGAGCAACAGCTGGAGAAAAGAGCAGATTCATGGAGGACTTCTTACGAGAATAGTATTGGACACCTCTCCTACGCTGTATGCTACTGTTAGGGACTGAAGGTTTGAGTTACCCTCAAATGTCTGTTGAAGCCCTAGTGCCCAATGTCACTGGATTTCGGGATGGGGCCTCTAAAGAAGTGATTCTGGTTAAGTGAGGTCACAGGGTGAGCGCCAGGTCTGACAGGATCAGTGCTCTCACAGGAATGACATCAGCTCACTTGCTCAGTCTCGCTCTCCCACCTACCCCACCACCTACCCAGGAAAGGCCTTGTGAACACTCCTATAGGCCAAGAGAAGGGGCCTCAGAATGGAACCAATTCTCCTGGCTCCCTGGCCTTGGACTTCCAAGCTTCATAACTATGAGAAATAAGTGTCTCTTGTTCATCTATGAGTTTTGTTGGGGAAGTTCTGGGAGGGGGCAATGCAACCAGGCCCTGCAACCAGTATGTTACTGGCTTCTTATTTAATCTCCACACAAATCTCATGAGTAAATGCTCCAGGGTCTCCTTTTACAGATGAAGAGACTGAAGCTTGGTGAGGTAAACAAACTAACTTGCACAAGGTGCCACAGCTAGGAAGTGGCACAAGTCAGTGAGAACAGCAGTGTCCTGCGGCTGCCCTAGGAACATACCATGGCCTGAGGGTTGGAGGAGGAAGGTGTGAGGTTTGAACAACAACAATGCCTTATCTCTGGAGGCCAGACGCCTACCATCAAGGTGTCAAAATGGCTGGTCTCTTTTGAAGGCTGTGAGGAAAGAACTTGTTCCAGACTTCTCTCCTTGGCTGTGGATGGTTTGTTTCTCCTTGTGTCTCTTCATAGCAACTTCTATTTGTCCATGTTCAATTTTACCTTTTCATAAAGACATCAGTCCCATTGGATAACAGGCCCATCCAGTTCCAGGAGAACCTAATTACATCTGCAATGACCCTTATTTCCAAATAAGGCCCCATTCTGGGATACTGGAGGGTAGGACTTCAACACATCAATTTTCAGGGGACGCAATTCAGCCCACAGCATTGTCTGCTGTCCTTTTTGGATGAAGGTCATGTGAGCAGAAGAACATGGACAGCTAAGGAAGTCCCTGATCCTGGCTTCTTAAGTGAGAGATATAAGCTTATCTGACCACTGCTGAAAGCAAGTCAGGAGAGAGAAAGGAGATAATGTACAGAAATGTCCCTGTGCGGTGAGAGGGAATGGCTTTGGAAGCAGGAGGGGAGACTGACTACAGAGACTGGCAGTGAGGTTCAAGATTGTGCCCAGAAGGGGGACAGGCAATGAAACCAGATACTATGAAGAAGTCTGACATCGTCTTCATGCTGTGTCTAGAGTAGGCACTCAATGTATCCTCGAAGAAGATCTATTATCATATTGATAGAAAAATAGAAGAATGGGAGCGTGAGCTGTCCAGGGAAGCAGAGAGGGGCCACCTGATGGTAACAAGGGCCCAGATGGCGTTGGGGACCATGAGTTTACAGTGGTACCATCTGCAGGGTGTGTGGTTTTCCAGCAATGCTCAACAGCTGCACAACTGATGTAGAGAAAGCAAACAGCTGAGTCCATCCAAGGTTGGGCTTTGGCAAGGAAAATGCACAGAAAGGACAAAGGGGCTAGGAGGTGGAGTCTATTGGCAAGAGAGAGGGAAGTGGGGAAGCCCAGGGGCTTCAGAAGTGGGTAAGGAAGGAAGTGAGCATGTGAGGAGGCTGTGCCCATTTCTGCTGAAGAGGCTTGCCCATGTCTCTTGCTTTCTGATGATGGAGCGCATGATTCTTGCTGCCTCCTGGCAGAACAGATGCTGCCAGATGTAGCCCGGTAATGAGCTGCAAGCCAATGGCCTCCCCAGCTGATCTCCATCCTCTGCACTGGTTCTGACTGGTCCCAGCTGGATATTGGTCCCAACAATTTGTGTCCAGCACTGCCAGGACTTTCAGAGCATACACATCCCTTTGAGAGGATGAGAATGACACCAGTTGTGTATGTAGCTGGTGTGTTGGTTTCAAATGCTGTACTGGCCAAACCTGTTCAGATTTTGAATTTTAGTACTATAAATCTTCCAAGGCCACAGATCTTCCCATAGCTACCATATTTCAAATTAAAACTATGGATAATATATACCCCCACTAATATTATTAGCAGTCAACTCAAAACTTCAAGTTACTACAATCTCTTCAATATCTTCAAATACAAATAATTGTAAAGAAACCCCAGAAAATTTTTAGACTAGTGATGGCATATTAAATTATTCCTAGTACAGAATGGTTAAAATGCTAAAGAAATACCAAATACAGGAAGAGGCATTGAGAACTAGCATACCCTCCTTTGAAACTATAAATTGGTACAACCACTTTGGAAAAGAGGTTGGTATTGTCCAACCAAGTTAAACCAATGTATATCTATCATCCAGCAATCACATTCCCAGGCATATGCACAACAGAGAAAGATCTACATAGCAACATGACTTATAATGACCAGACACTGGAAACAACAAATCCACATTAATATAGAAGGATGAATACTGGTCTACCCCACCACACAATACCATTCAGCAATAAAAACTACCACGTACAGCTCTAGGTAGCAACATACATAAACTTCATGAACATAATGCTGAGCAGAAGCCAACACAAAAGAACCCACAGCATCTGATCCATTTTCACCAAGTTCAGAAACAGGGAAAAGTGACTGCAGTGTGTAGAAATGAATACTTAACGGGGTCAAATATAAAGAAAATGAAGAAAGGGAAGACTGTAAGTCAGGATATGTACCTTTTGACAGGCCTACCCTGCTGGAAAATGTAAACAGAAAATTGTCACATGCCCTCACTGGGAACAAATACATTTCTAGTACTGCTTTGCTTGTCTTAAAATAAAAAATCTATAGTATCTACTGTAAGTAATTCTCTTTTATGACTTCATCTCAAAATGGATATTTTCAGATTATTTTCATGAACTGTAAAAGTAATAATATCTGATATTCTCCCAAATAATACAGTTTCTGCATTACTTGGAGCATTATTAAAAAATTATGGGGCTTAAGGTATATGTACAAATGGAAAAATGCATATTCTGTGCCTAAATACCTAAAAATTATAAATTCAACTAATAATCTGCTAAAGAAAAGATGTTCTCCCCTCCCACTTGGACAAACATCTCTTCATGGCAACCAGGAAGGCCATGTGGAATCCTAGAATTCTTGAGTGGTTCAGGGCTTCTTGGGGAGCTTGTCACAGAGTAAAACTGGCCCTCAGACCTCTCCATCAATGTTTGCTCTGCACCCCATAGCTCAGGGCCTGGGTACTCATGCATGCACACTTCCCAGCCTTCAAGTCTAACAGTCACCCGTGGCCTTCTTCAAATATCTGCTTCTGGGCCACCCCTCATTAAAGTAGACCAGAGGAAGAAGTTCCCGAAGACCTGGAAGTGACACAGGATCATTTGAGTGGGCTGTATCGATGTCCCAGTACATGTGGCACATGTTCTAGAAAAGGAGACAGGTGAACATGGTCTCTTGCCTCTATAGACTCCTCTCCTTTTGATAGGGTGCATGCCAGAAGGAGAGCTAGCAGCTCAAAAACACAACACCCTGTCTGGGGTCCCCCTTGCATGGGGCTAAGGGCAGTGCTACCATAAGAGAAGGAAGAGAAATGTGGAAAGCATCTGGGGTCCTGGCAGTACTCCGTGTCTTAACCCAAGTGATGGTTACATTTATATCAATTTGTTAAGTTATACATTTGCTTTATGTTATTTTCTGTATGTGTGTTGTATTTCCTAGTAAAGTATAAATGAAAAGTGTGCATTAATACATATATATAAATGAGATACCTGCTGCTGCAGTTTATGGGGATCCCTGTAGACAAATCAGCTCTGAGCAGTTGCCTTCTAAACTCAAGGCACCTTGGGCAGTTAAAATGCTTTGAGGTGTGAGCACCTGAAGGGGAACAAGAATGCTGGAGAAACAATGACTCTCACTGCTGCTTGGGTAACCATGCAAGCCAGGGCTCAGGCAGAGCAAATGAGTCATGGGCCATGTCCTCTGGCCCAGCCACTGCAAGTGCCTCAGAGGAAAATGCCTTGTCCCTCCTTTTAGCCAAGATTCTAAACTCTGTGTTTATCAGACCAAAATTACAGGAGGCTGTTCCCATCCTGGTACAAGCGAAAGGAGCCCAACTGCCAATGACCCTCTGCTTGGAAACCAGTCCTAAGAGGGCTTCTCGGGAGGGCAGCTGGGAGGGTGCATAAATGGTTTGCCCAGTGCCTACTTCGTGCCAGATACAACCCTTATTTTTCTGCTCTGCCTTTTAACATCCACTTAGTTTTTATTTTTCACTCTTGATGGAGAAAACACTTTCCTTTGACAAAGATTCAGGTTGCCAATTCTCAAAAAAGATTTCCATGTGCCCTGTGTAGTTTAAATGTCAAGGTTTTTCTGAGCTGTGTTTCAACGATGATCCATAAACACATTCTCTCTCCCTCCCTCCCTCAAAACTGAACCTTATAGCTGTCACACAATGAAAGGGAAGTGAAAACTTGGCCAGGACTACCCACCAAAAGGCCAGTCGATTTATTTTTTCTGGGCTTTGCCTCTGAACTATTTCAAAGCCACATTTCCAAAACATCAGTTTTCCTCCTTTTCGGGAAGCAAGAAAAACATATGGCTCCAGTGACCTTCATAAGCTGCCAGTGGCTTCAAGCTGATAAAAGCAGCAACACCGTAAATTAGTTTAAAGGAGGATAATGAGGCAGCAGGCATGGAGGCCAGAAAAAAAAAAAAAAAAAACAAGTGAAAGCAACGATTGCAACTGCAGCTTAGAGGCCATGAGGGCTCACTGTCACCTCTACCATGGATGAGAAACACCTGCCCATCGCTCAAGATGCAGGGTTTCTCTTCTGCCACCTTTGTTCCCACTGTGTGTTTCACCAGAGTAGCCGTGACATGTGTGGCACTGTATGTTTTGATCCGCCCACTGGTCCTCAGGCTCCTTGAGGACAGGGTCATACTTTATGTATCCTTTGGCATGGCTAGAGCACTGGCGATGCTTTTCTTGCAGGCACGAATGAATGAATGAATGAATGAGGTTCCATTTACGAGACTATGGAGTTGGCTTTTCCAATTATAATGATGCCATTGTTAAAGGATGAAAAGCAGCTCCACCCCTCCCAGTGTTTACCCACCTTTATGTTTCTATAACTTCTCTTTGCAGGTTCAGGAAGGTGTTAAGTTCTGTGATGTCAGCCGCTGCCGGGAGCTCATCGCGAATTCCTTAGTTATGAGAAGGAAGAGAGTGGCCAGCAGACTGAGACACTGGGGCTGTCTTCTTCAAGACTTGGAGCAGTTACAGCCCTTGGGGGAAAATGTGGGCGAGGGTGAGTAGTGACAGAAAAGGCACACATTCTGTGATTCCCTTTCTCGGTGTGGCTCAGATGAATTCCTCTAAAACAGTAATGCAAATGGTGTTCCACTGTCATACGAAGAAGAATATGTTAATTCTAGACCCGCTGATTTTGCTCTGTTAAGTGAACTGTTTTACGTAGACACACTATGTGCTCAGGAAGTCCTCTTCCATTCAGAAGTCTCTGATCAAACAGTCTTCTTGGATACACTTAGAGCATTCAGCTTAGTGCAACTGGTATACAAGGAAGGCTGCAAGTTACTGTCACTGAACCATTCAGAAGGTGAACGCCAGGTCAGGTAGCCAGCTCTTGGGTGCCTCCGTTCTCTGTCTTGAGATCATTCAGCCACTCCACAAGAACATCCACCTGGCCTGGGCTGAAGGTTAAGGTTAAAATAATCATTTTTGCCTAACTAATCAAGACTTCCTAAATGTTTTATTAAAATTAAGTAGAATAAATGATATGTAATCACATCCACTAATTGACTTCCAAAGGGAACAGGCATCATGGAATGCGGTGGCGCTGCAGATCACAGTGTGGAAACACTGGCTGTCCCAGGGTGGTGGCATTGCAGGGTCACAAAGACCCAGACTCACGCCTCGCCTGTATGCCAAGCAGTGGAATTAACCATCAGCCAGTCACTTGACCCTTTTGAATCTGTTTCTACATTCATAAAATGGTGGTAGGAGGGTTGTTTAGAGGATGAAGTGGAAAATTCACATAAAATAACTTGCTCAAAAGAAAAAGGATAATTCCCTTACATGTTGAAATCAGTAAGTGTTGAGATCAATAAATACTCTCTTTATCTCATAAAGAACAATCCATAACCTGCACACAAACAAAAGAAGCCCTGTTCAGCCACAAAAATCCAAGCAGGCCCCCATTTCATGTGTAGGAGAAAAGTTATAAGTAAATAGAATGACAAATGCTTTCATTAAGCATTTAGATAACTAATTTTTAAAAATCCCCCTCAAAGTCATTAAGAACAAGTCTCATTGTCATACTACTGTGATTTTTTTGAGGTTTATTTTTATTTAATTTGAAAGGCAGAATTACAGACAGAGAAGGTTTGCCAAGAGTGAGCGAGAGATCTCCCATCCACTGGGTCAGCCACTTTTACCCAACCAAGGCAAGATGGAAAGAGAAAGAAAGAGATAGAGAGAAACACTATCTTCCTTCTGCTGGTTTACTCCACAAATGGCTGCAAAGGCCCAGTCTAGGTCAAAGCAACCCCATCCTGGTCTCAAAGCAGTTGGCCTTCTCCTGAGGCTTTCCCAGAATTAGTGGGGAGTGAGTTGGAGGCACAGCAGCTGAAACTCAAGCGAGTCCCCATCTGTTTCTTTCTCTAAGCACTGGTAGGTAGGTAAGCATTCACCAGCGTACCACTGGGGGGGCTAGAGGGCCAGCTCTGAAAAACTGCAGGACTAAAACCCAGCCTGTGGAACTGTAACCCTTTTTCTTTGGCATTTGTCCACTTCAGACCAGGGCAGGAAGCTGGCAGTTGGGCATGGTGGATGATGGTTTATCTAAAGACAAAAGCCAAACCAAGCTCTTGCTTCACTGAGGGCCAAATGTGTTGACCGACGGAACTCAAAAATTTTGCCATTTTCCCCTACCAAATCCAAGTTCACCACAGGTCCAAAGTACTTTTCCATACTGTATATTTACAACTGTCACAGGTTAATGAAGTAATTAACACACACTCTTATCACACCTTTAAAATATGATTATTCTGAGCTATTTTGTGGAATACAAAAACTCTATCCAAGGAGAATGCTAAGTTTCCTTCATTATACCTTAAAGACAATGTAACCTGTGCAGATTTCTAAGGTGTTCTTTAAGTGCAAAGGTGAAAGAACCGGTCAAGTGAAGATTTTTAATTCACTCTGCCATATTCATTTGCTAGGGCTACTGTAACAAAATACTAGCGAGTAGAGGTCATGAACCACAGAGCTTTATTTTCTCAGTTTTGGAGGCTGGAAGTCTGGGATCACAGTATCGGCAGAGTCGGGTCTCCTGAGCCCCTCTCCGTGGCTTGTAGATGGTGCCCTGTCCCTGTGTCTGCACATGCTCTGTTGTCTGTGTCTGTGTCCTCATCTCCTCTTACAAGGACACCAGTCAAATCAGATTAGGGTCCACTCTCGTGACTTCATTTTAACTTAGCTACTTCTGCAAGGGCCCTGTATCCGAATACAGCCACATTCCGAGGTACTGAGGGTCAGACTTCAGCATATGAATCTGGAAGGCGTTCACAATCGGCCCATCACACTGCTTAAACATAAGCATAATGCAAGCACCAGGACAATGGGGTCCAACAGCATCAGAGGTCAAGCTTCCAGAGACACAGACTCAAAGGTGGCGACTGGGGCACAGGAGGGTTTGAGGACGCACTCTCAGGAACACCGTGCATGGGAAGGAAGCAGCATTCTGCAGAGGAGGAAGTCAGTGTTAGAGGAAAGGCCCCAGCCAATCACAAGGGCCCTCTCAAGCTGGAAGCGTCCATTAGGGAAACGCCTAGACTGGCCATGGGACGCGTGCTGCCCCAGTGAGAAGGCCTGTGTATGGGGGCGGCTCTTTGCAGGTGAGGACAGTCTCAAGAGGGGGCTGGGCTGTGAGCTGCTAGTCCTCAGCCCTTCCACAGCTGACGGAATGGCTGCTCGGCCTGACGTGGGGCCCCTGGGTGGTCCACCTCAGTATCCCACACGATTACAGAGTTTGCTGTCTTTCCCTAAGTGAACAGAAGGCCTCACCATTCTCTTCCTAAGAAATGTTTAACAACCTACAGAATGGGGTAAGATGTTGACAAATAAGATGCCTGATAACATGTTAATATATAAAATATGTAAGGGACTCCTACAACACAATAGCAGGAAAACCGCTAACCTGGGTCAAACATGAGAAACTGACCTGAATATTTCCCATGTGAAGACATGCAGATGGCCAAAAGGTATATGAAAGGGTGCTCAAGATCACCTACCATCAGGCAAATGCAAACCAAAACTACCATGAGACAGCACCTCACACCTGTTAGGGTGGCTTTTATCAAAAAGTCAAAAGATTCACAAATGTGGAGAAAAGGAACCCTTATATACTGTTGGTTGGAATATACACACCTACAGTCATTATGGAAAGCAGTATGGCGGCTCCTCAAAATGTTAAACCAGAACTACCATGTGATCCAGCAAGGGATATCTGCGCTCCCACATTCATCATGGCATTATTCATAAAGACCAAATTATGGAAATAACTGAAGTGTCCAACAACAGATGAACAGATAAAGATGTGGGATACATATACACAACAGAATCCTATTCAGTATGAAAAAAGAGGGAACCCTGCAATTGTGACAATACAGATGAATCTAGAGGACATTATGTTAAAAGAAATAAGCCAAGCACAGGAAGACAAATATTGCATGATCTCACTTTGTATGTGGAACGTGAACAAGCCAAACTCACAGAAGCTGATAATGAATGAGGGTGACCAGGGGTTGGGGGGCTGTGAGAATTGAGAAGATATTGGTAGGCACACTTTCAGTGTAAGATAAACAAGCTCTATGAATCTAATGTACAACACAGTGACATGGTTAACATTGCTGTACTGTCCATTTGAAATATGCTAAGAAAGTAGATCTTTCTCACACACACACACACGCAATTACTGTAGGAAGGGATGGATATGTTAATTAGCTTGGCTGCGGCAACTGTTTCACAACATATACATCTATCAAAGCATCATGTTGTACATCTGGGTTAAAATTTCTGCCCTGCTCTTTATTAATATTGCTTGCCCTCTTTGAATATCCAGTATTACCTGTACAAAAAAACAATTTTGTTGGACTGTTGCAAGATTTAAGTACAAATATATGGAGCCTCTAATGCGATTGCCTGACCAGGAAGGCATCCAAAAAGCAGTAGCTTCCTTTCCTTTCCTGCAGCAAAGAGTTCATTTGTGGAGACTGGTTACAAACAGAAATAGAGGTGTCATCTCCTACTTGAGACACAGCATTTCTCAAACCCTGGAGTGACTGGAGTCACCTGTAGAGACTGTTCAACCACATATCGTGGACCCCAGCTCATTCCCAGTAACTCTAATTCAGGGAGTCTACCCTGAAGCCCAGTCAGGTGTGAGTTTACCAGGCTTCACACAGGTTTCTGACACCCAGGAAATCTAAGGCCCCCTGCGTTAGGCTGTGGCTACTGACTCCTGGAAGAATATGGGTGGAAATGGAATTAAAAGATAATCCACGTTTTTCCATGGACTTTTTGAAGTATTTTTTATGTTAGGGCCCAGAGACTCCTGTGCTTGGAAGACCATGGACACTTCCGCTGTCCCCACTATCCTGAGTTCTGTGAATGTAGGTGTGCTCCTCACACCACTGCACATCATAGAGACAAAGGTTTTGCACAAATACTGCGTATTCTAGGACCAAAACACGTACAAATCATGTCAGCTATAGAATCAAACCAATTCTCCCCTTCAATGGGTAGTTTTATTGAGGTATAAATCACCACTAAAAGGCAATTTAGTGCAGACAGGAATTTTATTGGGGGATGAATGCTGATCCCCTGGGCTTGTCTGGAAAATGAGAAGCACATTCAAAGATGAAGTGTCGTGCAGGTGTAAGTGTCACCGGTCCTGCAGAGACACATCTGGATGGAGATTAACTGTCTTGTTCCAATCAAGGGAAACAGAGCTCCCCGAATGGGATTTCTGGAAGTTTTCTGTGTTTGATTATAGATCACCATGTCCCGCCAGCTGCAGAAATGACAGTGCCAAGAAGACACTGCCCAAGATCCGGAAAGTAAATAGGAGCTGAGACGTAGTTACTGACCGCACGGTGTAGATCGGCTTTCCCATGCCTACCAGACACTCCCTCCGACTTAACACCAGGTCCTGTGGTTGCACAGTGTCTTCTGTGGCCTTCTTTTCCCACAGACAAGCCTCATTTATCCTAAAATATGAAGCTTTGGGGATTTCATGAAAATGGTACCTTCTCTCAGTAAAAATATGTCAAGATGGAAACCCTATCTGTGGGAATTCATTCTGAAAAAGGACTACAGTCAGAACATGACAGAAATAGTCTATTTTCCCCAAAGGATCAGTAGCCACCCAGACCTGATCAATTTCATAAGAAGATTCTTGAAGCAGTACAATAAAAACATTACAATCACTGAGAACTTTAAGGTGACCCTGTCCTCACCATCTCCAAATATCACAAACCCAGGAATGGGCGAGCCTCCTTCGATTTATGTTGCTGTTAGCCAGACCTATTCTGAGTTCTTTTCTTGAAGACAGAGGTTTCCATCGTTATTTCCCCACAATTTGCCTTTATTCTCCTTCAAAAACTCTTTCCCCTAGTTTGAACTGTGTGTTGCCACACACACACACACACACACACACACACACACACAAGTCATCACTGCATGAAAAAGAACTGTGTATCCTTTACCCATTAAAGATTATCCAGAGTTTCCTTGCTTTTCCACTGACTCATTTAGAGAAATAGATTTGAGGATAACTTCCAGTTAAACAGTTGGTTTACATCTAGTGCCTCCTGCCTGTGTATGAATCTCTTTCTACCTCTCCCCCTGTGCTCTGCCTGTCCTTAGATGGTGTTTTGTAACTGGGAGACATGTTAGTCGTGGTAGGCTGCAATAGAGCTGCAGTAACATGCAGTCCCTCAGTCCTGGCACAGTCTTGTTGTCCTCACTCATGGGATGGCCATGACTCTCCTGGCAGCTTGTCCTCAGGGATGTGGGCTTCTTCCATCAGGTAGCTTCACCTTCTCAGGGTCCTTCATGCTCTGCAATGCAGGTGACGAGAAGACAGCGTGTGGATCGTGGCTGGGAGCAGGCTGGGAAGCACAGTCAGTCACTTCTACCTGCACTCTGCTGGCCAGAACTCAGTCATGTAAACAACCTTGACCCAAAGAAGGCAGTGAGATACAAAGAAGTACACAGGTGATAAGAGTGTTTGCCTTAGATGGAACGTAGATGCCCCTTTCAACCCTCAGATTTCCTTTTTAGTTGGGGCACAGCAGTAAAGTCACAGCTAATCAGTGATGGCCCAGCTCAATGTTCACCAAGGGGGCACCTTGCCCAACCCTATACTTCCAATAGGTGTATTAAAATGCTCATGAAAGGTCAAGGTACAGCCCGAGCCCCGTTTCTAGGCCTTTCCCTGCAGGAACCCTGAGTAAGAAGGACCGAGACCACCCTGCTCAGAAACCCACGGCTACAGGCAGTGCCTCTCGGTCAGAGAGGAGCCCTCAAGAAGCAAATGCTGGTAGCAAACTCTAATTATGGGAAAGGCTTCTTGGCTCCTAAGGGATATAACATTTCTTTGGAGAGAGTCAAGAAAAATAGAAACAGAATACCCTGTCATGCTTTATTCAGAGGCCAAAAGTCACCTACCAGGACTTGTCGTTTTGTGTTTGATTCTGTCAAGATAGCTTAGAGAACAGACATAGCATTTGTAGGGAGAGAGGTTCTGTTATGGTGTCAGCAGGGTTTGCAGCCATCACACTGGCTCATGGAAAATATGTCTGGAAGGATTGTCCTCCTTGTAGTACAGATCACACTGAGAAGACACAGAGGCTTCCAAAGTACACCCAACAGAGTGAGAAAATGGGCACAGCAAGTGCGATCCCCTTGGCTTTGCTGAAAGCTGTCTAGGAAGCACAGAGAACTGTTCTGTGTAGGCCTGCACAAGCACTTGGCCTTCCTCTGTCTGTACCACTGCTAGCTCATCAGCTAATTAGGCGCTCATTTTTAAAATTCCAACTTTACTATCAAAAAAGTTTTACATCTATATAGGATTTTTTGTCTGAACCTTTTAAGTTTTCATCTGGATATCTGTGTTGACTAATTAAAGGCTAAATATTAGCTCTCTTATTTTTAAGGTTCTTGGATAAATTTTAACATTCTAGGATATGCCCTCTCCCTTTCCTCATAACAGCCAGGGAGAAAAAAATAAAAATAAAATAAAAACAGTACCTGTCACTTGACTGGAAAGTATAGTGCTGATTTAATCTAAACACTTCTTTACCACATAAAATCATATGAATATAATAACAGAAAACAGGTTTGTAGCCATATCAGAATTATTTAGCTCCATTTTTAATCTAAGCATTTCTTTACATAATATCTATGACAATGGCAGAAAACAGCTTTTACAATATCAGAATTATTTAGCTGCCATTCCCCAAAATATAATCACATTTCCTATCTTTTATAGATCAGATACAAGAAACAGTAAGACTATAGAATTCAGTGACATATGACTTCATTGTTCAGTATTTCTGTCTCACTCCCTTCTTTCCATGCTAACTGCTCCCCTTCTTTTAAAAAAATCCTTATAAGTTGGGGAACTATTAAATCCATTTTATTAGCACCCATTTTGAAGCCAACCATATGAATGGGTTTGCTGAATCACAGGTTAGCTTACGGCAAACCTGGAATTAAATCGATGATTGATAGTGGGAACAGGAATGGAAGGTTAGAATCTCCAAAGAACTTGGAAATGGTAACTTACAGTTAAGCTAGTCAAATGCACACATGAGATACACTCAGTAAAATAAAACATGAACACAAATAGCTAATGATGGAAGTTAAAGAAAAAAGAAAAGAAACTACCCTTCTATACGTGAAAGAGAAGAGTATGGAACCACCCTAACCTTCAGCCCTTCTGGTTTGGGGGTGTCCTAAAGAGGAGACTGCAGATGGATTGCAAGTTAGCAAGCACCAAGTCAAGTGGGCTGCAATGTGCCTGACTGGGTAAAGACTATGTGAACAGAGGAGTTGGTTATCCACGAAAGCAGTAAAATGTGAGAAAACAGAGGGCCACAGATGTCCTCAGAAGGCAGAGCCTGATGACATGGGAGGGTCAGTCTTGGCAGCATTGACCAAAGTAGTATGGGTCCCTTGATATAATACAGTGTCTCCGCAGTGCACCAGGGCACCCCAAGTCATTCACAGGAACCTCTGAAGATCCATTGAGAGATTTTGTTCTGAGTTTCTGGATATACCAGGCCAGTGGTGCCAATGTGCTCCTCATGCAGTGAACCTGTGGACAGCACTGCCTCTAAGCATTCTGGTCTACTCGTCTGTTGTATTTATTACTTTAAATGACTGTAACAGTATTTGATGTTGTGAGCTGGTTCCACCTTAAGCATGCCAGCAAAATCACTTTAACGGACTTAACAGACCTGAAACCATGCTGTATTATGGGGTACACCTGGGCAGGCAGTAATATTGCCCAGAAACACTTCAGTTCCTACTCCATGTGCCCCATGAACACCAGCTGAACCAGCTCTGCGTAACTATAATCACATAGAAAGTCAAGATAGAGTTGTTCCAGTAGTGTGGCTGGCTTTATTGATCTGACAGATCACAATGGAAGCCAACGCAGTCTGCAAGCTAAGAGCATGGAAAGAGCCTAAGCATATTAACAGGCCACATGCTGACTTTCAATGGGCTCTGGGACCTCACAGTCGACAGCTTCCCCAAACAAACCAATGCAACTGACAAGGTAATGTTTTCCAGGTTTTTTCACACCTTATCCAGTTGCAGTCATTGTTAGGCGATAAATAGAGTGACAGCTCATTACAAAATTCAGCATCTAGAAGCTGGAAGGTTAAGTGGCACCTCTCACCTGCTGGGTGACAGGTTAGTGTCTTATCTTTGTTTCCTCTCCACTCTTTGCCCCCAGCTTCAACTCTGCCTGGAATACTATGCACTAGAGTCACTGGATTTCACTCAAAACCTGTTTAAGTGACAATCAAGTCAGAAGGCTCACTATAGAATCTCCAGTGGGAATACACACACACACACACACACACACACGGCACCAGATCAATAGATAAGGAAAATGTAGTGTCTGTATGCACAATGCAATATTATTCAGCCATAAAGGAGTCACCTGGGTAAAACTGGAAGACATTATGCTAAATAAATCAGGCACAGAAAGATGAATACTGCACGTTCTTATTTGCATGTGGAAGCCAAAATGTTGACCTCACAGAAGTAGAGAGCAGCATAATGGCTACCAGAAGCTAGGAAGTGTTGTAGGGAGGGAGAGATGGACACAATGTGATTAAAGGATACAAGGGTGCAGATGGATTGGAGAAATAATTTCTAATGCTCTAGAGTAGGGAAACTATGGTTGACAACAATTGATTATATATTTCAAAATCTCTAACAGGATTTTGAATATTTCCAACACAAAGAAAGGATAAATGTTTGAGGAGATATGTGAATTACCCTTATATGATCACTACACACTACACACGTGTATTAAAATCTCATACCATACCCCATAAATACACACAATTAAAAATAAAAAATGTAATTTAAAAACGGGGGCTAAAAACTCCAGAGCAGAGGATGGCTGAAGTACTTGGGCCCCTGCCACCTACATGGGAGATCTGGATGGAGTTCTTGGTTTCTGACTTCAGCCTGGCCTGGCCCTGGCCAATGTGGGCATTTGAGGAGTAAACTGAGAGGTACAAAATCTCTCTCACTCATTGTTGCTGAGTAGAATTCCTTATAAGGATGCACAGCAGTTTGTTTATCCATTCACTTTTGATAGATACTTGGGTTATTACCAGTTTGAGACAGTTAGAAATAAACCATATGACTATTGTGCAAAAGGGTTTGTGTGGCCACACACTTTCTTTTCTCTTGGATAAGTACCTGGTTAACAGGTGACTAGGTCACAAAGTAGGTGTATACCTAACTTTCTAAGCCAAGCTGTGTTCCCATCACACTATATGAGAGTTCCAGTTCTATGTCCTTGTCAACACTTGGTATGGTCAGATTTTTCTTCTAATTTTAGCCATAGTAGCTGTGTGGTGAGATCTAGCAGTTTTACTTCGTGTTTCCCAAATGATGAATGATGTTGAGCCTCTTCTCCTGTGTTTGTCATCTTATGTCCTCTTTCATAAAATGTCCAAATATTTTGCCCATTTTGTATTTGGTTGTTTTCTTAGAGTTTTCAGCATTTCTTATGTTTTCTGGATAAAATACTCTAAGATGTGCATGTTTTGAACATCTTTCCCAGTGGCTGACTTGTCTTTTTATTCTTCTAACAGTGCCCTTAGAAGAGCAGACATTTTTAATTTTGATGAAGTCCTATTTGTTCATTTTTTTAATGGCTTCTGCTTTGGGCGTAGTATCTAAGAAATCTTTGCCTAAGCCAAGATCATATTTTCTCCTGTGTTCTTAGAGTTGTAGGTTTTACATTTATCTCTGCTTAATTTTGAGTTTATATGGTAAAGGTATGCATTGAAATTCATTATTTTACATATGTATAACCAATTGTATCAGCACTATTTGTTGAAAATACTGTTTCTCTATTAAATTTTCTATTTACCTTTGTCAAGTCAGAGTGTGTGTGTGTGTGTATGTGTGTGCACATACGATTGTATGTGGCTGGGAGGGAGGGCTATTTCTGTTCCATTGATCTATTTGTAGTATATTTAAGCTGATTCTACACTGTCTTAATTAGTATAGCTTTGCAAGTCTTGAAATCAGGTAGTTTTAGTTCTCCAAGTTTGCTCTTCTTATATAAAGTTTTTGTTTTTTGGTTTTGTTGTTTTTATTACTCTAGGTCCTCTGTATTTCCATATGAAGTCTAGAATCAGTTGGCCAATTTCTATTAAAAAGTCTACTAAGATTGTGATTTGGATGATGCTTAAATTAATTTAGGGGAAACAGACATCTTGTTGGTACTGAGTCTTCTAATCCAGGCACAATTATATCTCTTCACTCACTTTTGTCTTTAATTTTTCTAGCAATGTTTTGACCTATTCCATGGATGGAGTGCTGTAAACATGACTTGGTCTAAACAGAAGGAAGAATAATCAGTGTCCCCTTCAAGAATGACAAGTTACTACATCAGAGACTTGGGTTTATTACTGCACACAATGCAAGAGCTATTATAAGGGGATGAAAATACCCATTTCGCAGAGTTGTGAGCATTAAATGAAAGATCATAAGTTTAACAGCACAAGCTACGCATTCAGACAACCTGGGTTCAAATTCCAGCAATCCCACTTTAATCAAGAGGTCTTCAGAATTCTAGAAATCAATTTTCTGACCATCAAAATGCACAAAATAGTATTATCTCCCTCATACAGGCCTTCTTATGGATTAAATAAGCTCCTTAAACACTTAGAACTATTGATATAGTAAACTAATAAATATTAGCACTATTGATTTTATTATTATTAACAGTGCTAACATAGCATCTAGAATATGGTTAGCATCCTATAAAGGTTAGAAACAACTAGTTGATAAAGCAAATTAGGCCATGTGGTTAACCCCTTCAAGTATGCTTTCCATCTGCTTTGAACATCCTTGGCCAAACTGAATTTGCTGGCAGCAGGTCTGTTAAAAGACCTGACCCAGGTATCAAACATTAAATTCTTTGGATGCCATTGTTTAAGAAACTGCAGTAGACATGTAAATATCCGATCTCATAATGATAGGCAAACCTCACAATTAGCCTTATTATTGACTTATTTCCCCTTCTCTGGCCTACCTTGAGTTCTGGAGCAGGAAGAAGTTGTACAAATCATTTTCACTCATTGTTTCCAAAATCCTCAGAAAGCTGACTCATGAAAATGAAAATGGCTCTCAAGTAAAAAAGTAACATGGTCATCTTTCACACCCGCTCTACTGGTTTGATTATGTGATGTGATTTGCAAACCCAGGAAGACTGCCTGTACCTCCTCTCACCCACCAGTACTACCCTCTACTCTTACACACACATGCTCTCATGCATGAACTCTCCTGGCTTGCTGACACAAACTGCCTAATTGGAGGCCCTATGCCTGATGACTTTGTTCCCTATAAAATAACACAAATTACCTTTGAAGGAAAAACAATCATTAACTTATGCCTGGAGGAGACAATATGAAGTAATAGTGCCCTGGACCAGGAGAGGAAGGATTTGGGTTCTAATCATCTTGGATGCCTTTAGTTCTTTTCTGTAACCTGAGATTCTACTTAAGCTCCCTGCTCTTAACAGGATGGTGTTAGAGCCATTCATTCATTCAGCAAATCTTGACTGACCAGTAAGGGTGCTTACCTTGGCCAGGTGTTGTTTTAAGTGCAGGGACACAAGGACAAAGAAAACAAAGTCCCAGATCCCACAAAGCTTATCTCCAAATCAGAGGGACAGGTAATAAGCAAATAAATGCATCCATAAGACACAGTCAAGGAGTGGCGAATTTCAAGAATAAAAATAAAGCAGAGGAAAGAGATGGAGAATGAGAGAGCTAGTACGGAAAAGAGGTGACTGTTGAATAGAGAACAGAAGTAAAGGCATGAGTGACAGGAGGCCATCTGCTGAAAGAGCACTCCAGGCATGAGAATGGTGAGTGCCAAAGGCATAAACTAGAAGTGAGCTGGATGCGTTTGAGGAGGCCTGTGTGGCTGCAGTGAAGGAATCTTTGGAGTGGTATCCAAAGGCCAAATCCTGCAAACACTGTGGTGATCATAACAGCGCTCAGGTAGACTCTGAGTAGGATGGGAAACAACTAGAGGTTTTGCACAGGGAAGTTATAATGGCTGACTTATTTCAGAAAGATCACTGGGGCTGATGTGATAAAGATCAACTGTAGGGTGGCCAGAGGGGAGGCAAGAAGACTCGTGAGGGGCTGATCCTGTCCTGCAGGAGGTACTGGCGCTAGGAAGACAGTGGTGAAAGAGGTCTTCAAAAAGTTCATGGAAAACGCATATCATCCAAAAGGTATTCACAGGTTTCAAACTGTTTTGCACCAAAATAAACTTACATGTTAATTCCATTTTCCCCTCACACTGAAGGATTGGATACAGATTTTAAGCTGTGTATCTTAGAGGAAGAAAGAGGTAGAGAATGGCCTCACCATTTTGGCCTCAGCAAATATACTGAATTATAGCTTCATCTTTCAGCTCTCTCATCCTCATAACAAAATAACTGCTGTAGCACCAGATGTTACATCCTTTCACACCAATGTCCAGCTATCCACCAATGTGAAACTAAAGGACCATCCTTTATTGAGTCTCTCTTTAAGAAGGCGGAAACTTTACCTCCAGCGTCTTTGCAGAATTCTTTGTTCAACTAAGCCAAAAACTGTACCACCTGCCCACATCTAAAATAATCTTAGAAGGAAAAACAATCCAAACCAAGTGTCATGCCTCAGTGCTGGGAAGAGCCCATGGTCTCTCAAGGGCATGGTTATTCTGAAGAGAATGAAAAAAGTCAGGTTCTTTGAGAGAGAAAAGAGTTGAAGAGGTGGTTCTTGGCCCAACAGCTAATACCACCTGCAGCACAAGTACCTGCCATTGTAAAGGAGCCCGTGTTTCCTCCACAGCAATAATCCTAATATAGAAGATTATTAATAAGTATCCATTATCCATCAGCAAAGGTGAAAAGTTTCTTTTCAGGCCAGTATTTCATTATTGAAACACTCACCCATGCCTATCACAGTGTCATAGAACAGGTGGGCTGGAAGACACATTGAAAGTCCATGCATCCTCAAAATAAAATTTCCATAACTTCATGCATTAGACAAGGTCCTAGAAAGAAGTAACCATAAAGGAAATAATCAGATTATCCTAACTGAACCAGGAACTCAGATTTGCTGCCAAGACTGGCTACGAGTATGGACAGGGTATAGCCCAACCATGGAGCCACGCAGTAGCCAAGACTAGTATGACAAAGGCCTCCCTCACCACACCAAGGCCAGAGCAAGCAGAGGGCTATAAGGTGGCCCACTCAACACAGCTGCGACTTTTGAGTAAGGGGCACACCAGCCTGCAACAGCCTTGCAGAGGTGGGGAGAGAAGCTGCGAGATAAACACCCTGATTTCACATTTACTTCCCTTCAACCTGAAGTCACAAGGCATGTGAGTCCATCAAGGGAGTCCATGCATGGAGAAAGGCAAGAATGGTTCCACTGTGGCAAAAAGAGAAACTCAGCCCGTGCTACAGGGGAAGAACAGCCACTGCTGGGGTCACTCATCCCACCTGGGGACATCTTGGACTGCTGGAAAGTTCCCATATAGAACAGGCCTCATTCCTTAGCCACATGACAAGGCTTTTGACAGACGACAACAGCCCACACATCTCACAGGCCAGGCTAGGGGGAAAGTCACTGAGATGTTAGTTTAGTCCCTTAACCCCAGGGTCAAATGGAAATTGAAGGTTGATGTATACTTGTATCTTCCTCTCTGGTGGTTCTCAACCAGAGGCAGTTTTATTCCGCACCTCCCCCCCCCACCAGGAGATATTGGCAGTATCCAGTGACATTTGTCATTGTCACTCTGAGGGGGATATGGGTGCTACTGGCATCTGGAGGTAGTGGCCAGGGATGCTGCTAAACACCCAAAGAATGATCCGGTCCCAGATGTCCACAGTGCAGAGGGGAGAAATCTCCCTCAGCAGGAGCTGAGCCTGGGCAAAAGTGCCACTCTCAGCTCTCCCCACACTGCCAAGTTTCCCTGCCCACCTGGATTGCAATTTTGTCTTCAGGGTGAGCTAATACTAAGCAGCATTTAGCCTTTAAAGAGCAAAGAGGAAATGAGTTTGGGATGAGAGGAGGAGGAGAGCTGTTAACTGGCAATGAGAATAGCCACTGTCAATTTCCCCTTGGTCAGCGCCCTGCTTCTCAGCTCACAGTGGGGACAGCAGAGAGCTGCCCCTGCCCTGCAGCTTATAAACCACCCTCACATCACAACAGCAGCTTTCGCAGGCAAGCATAAAGATGTAAACAGGACAGCCTGGAGAATCATCAGAAAGGAATAGAAGCTGTTTGGTCTTCTGTCCGGAACAGATAGTTGGAAGATTCCAACCCAGTTGAAAAGGAACAGGCCAGCGCCGCGGCTCACTAGGCTAATCCTCCGCCTTGCGGCGCCGGTACACCGGGTTCTAGTCCTAGTCAGGGCGCCGGATTCTGTCCCGGTTGCCCCTCTTCCAGGCCAGCTCTCTGCTGTGGCCAGGGAGTGCAGTGGAGGATGGACCAAGTACTTGGTCCCTGCACCCCATGGGAGACCAGGAGAAGTACCTGGCTCCTGCCATCGGATCAGTGTAGTACGCCGGCTGCAGCGGCCATTGGAGGGTGAACCAACGGCAAAGGAAGACCTTTCTCTCTGTCTCTCTCTCTCACTGTCCACTCTGCCTGTCAAAAAAAATAATAATAATAATAAAAAAAAAGAAAAGGAACAATAACAAGTAGGAGACAGCAGCCCACGCACAGATTCACACAGCCTTCACTCTCTTGTGCTGGTTTCCAACAGCATGAGCCGCTGGCACTGTCCTTGGCATTGACCATGGCCTGGCAAGCTCCTGTGTCTCTGCCTAAGCACCCACAAAGGATCATGACAATGTCAGCTGTGGCCATGAATCAAGAGCAGGTGAACTTCACTTCTTCACTTTCGCTAATGGGCAGTAGGTGTATTTGTGGACACACCTCATTCATTTGCTATCTAGAGTACAACTGGAAACAATGTATTTTAAGGGAAACTTCCAGACACATTAAGTTTACCCTGCTTGAGAGTAACCTTCTGTGGTTTAAAATTAAAAAAAAAAAAAAAAGCTTTCAAAAAGGTACACATTCCCTTTCCCTCAATATAAATAAAGCAATAATTCTACTTTTTTTTTTAAAGTGACTTGGGATAATGACTACAATATAATAATAAAATTAGAAGTTCACAGCCCTAGGTACAGTTTGCTTAGGCATTAAACAAACCCAGATTATAACCCCTTTTCTTTTTTTTGGGGGGGGGGGCGGGTTCTTGCGCAAAATCTCCAAGGCCCTCTTTAAGCTCTTGTGTAGCTGTCGAGTGTTGCTCTTTAGTGATCTCATCAGATCTGTCCATCTCATACCTCCGACTGCTGATAACTGCTGCTGTGGGCTAGGGCGGGGATCTCAAGCAGAGAGGCAGAGAGAGTGGATCCATGGTTAAGTGTTCAGGATCTAGTATTCAACTGCCTAGGTTTAAGCCTTGATTCTGCCACTTCCTATATGACCTTGGGCAAGCGCCCTAACTTTTCTGTGCCTCAGCCTCGTCAGCGACGTGTTGGAAGGATGAAGCCGGAGCAGAGAGGACAGAGCACATGACACTGGACAAAGTGTTATCAGGGCAGGGTCTGCCCAGGAACAGAATTTACTTCAGGTGGTCACAGTAGAGAGCCAGAGGTGTGGGCATGGATAAGAGACCCATCCAGGGGTGTTCTGATACCCAGAGATCGGAGGCAGTGGGAAGCTGGGACTAAGGTAGGCCCGAAGGGTGAACGCTGAAGCTGTGGAGAAACTCAGCGTCTTGAAAAACACCCAACCCCTACGCTCTTTCTAACCTCTGTTCTCCAACTGGAGCTTCCCGCTGGCTGGACCCAGGGAGAAACCAGGAGCACTCTCCAGGGCACAGAGCCCTGAAGACAAGATGGAGAATCACCTGGGTGGGTGGAGAGGCACGTGCAGGATTACCAGCCACTTGGCCAGGAAGCTCACTCCCTGGCTGGGGAGGCACCAAGCAAAGTCCCCTTTGCCTTCTTCCAGTGGGGAGAGATTTACAGGACGGCGAACAGAATCGCCTCTCCTTCACATCAGACTCACTCTAGAAGAAAGGGACCCCTCCCCCATCCTGAGAGGCCCACCCTGCTGTGGGCCCAGGGCCAGCAAGTCCATGTGTATTTCAGCACCTCTCCAATGGACTGGCTGGGGCTCCTCTCAGAACCTTTTTCTCACCTGCCCTGCTCTGTTTCTACCCCTACTCCTGAGGATCCAAAAACACACTCCTGGCTTGCTTCTTTTGCTAATTAAGACAAATTCCTGAGCCTAACTTGCAGCCTTTGTTTGGGAATTTCTTCCTCCACCACTTCCCCACCCCCCTCTCATGAATGTTGACCTTTTGTCCAAGAAAGACTTCAGTCTTCCAACCTCCCACTATCTACTTAAGTAGCCATTTGGTGCTGTTTTTATGTTTCTGCCAAAAAACCATGCTGCCAGTCTCATTACCTATCAAGCACCGAGTGACCTCAGTAGAAACACAAGTCCCTTTCTTCTCGCAACGTCCATTCCCAGTGGAAGGGCTACAGGGCAGGGCTGGGAGCAGCTGGTGGCCTTCCTGGTAGACATCTGTGCAGCCTGCTACGTGCCCTGCCCCATGCTCGATGACAATGATTAACCTGCAGATTCCCCTGCGTGCCTCAGAAGCTTCTCATTCTGTGCTGATACACACGCATGGTCACATCAGAGACCTGGCAGTGACCCTACCTGCAGCACCATCATCGGGGTTTTTTTTCCAGATCTTATGGCTAGATATTCCTTTACCAGATTTAATCGAATTATTCATCCTTGTTACTCTGTTACGCTCCTTCCAGACTCCTTTGAATCCATGCCTTCCATCGCACATGGAATGTGCTCTAATGATAGCCATATTCTCTCTTTTATGTTACTACTGTGCTTTCCTGAGGAAAGAGAGAAGAGGAAATCGTGTCTGTTCCCCTCCCAGGACTTAGGTGCTCTGTGCCAAAGGACCATGATCAGAGAGCTGAGAGCTAAGGAGAGAGCAAACGACTGGGGCTCAGAGTCATGGTGAGAAGTGACTTATCCACTGCTTTGGGTTCAGGTTGAGCAAAAGCCTCAGCTGCAGGCCCCACTGAGCACCCAGGCCCTGCAAATCCCTGTACCAGGCCTTAGGAATGCAATTAGTCCTTGCCCTCAAGGAATTTACCTTTTATGTTGATAAGGAGAGAGGTTACAGTGTATGTGTGCACCTGCACGTATGTGTGTGCGCGTGTACTATGCTAACACACCCCTCCAACAATGAAGGTTCATATAGGATGAATGCCAATTAAGTAGGACATAAGTAGCTAAACTGCACTTTAAAAATCTGTAACCTCGGCCGGCGCCGCGGCTTAATAGGCTAATCCTCCACCTGCGGTGCCGGCACACTGGGTTCTAGTCCCGGTTGGGGCCCCGAATTCTGTCCCAGTTGCTCCTCTTCCAGTCCAGCTCTCTGCTGTGGCCTGGGAAGGCAGTGGAGGATGGCCCAGGTCCTTGGGCCCTGCACCTGCATGGGAGACCAGGAGGAAGCACCTGGCCCCTGGCTTCGGATTGGCGCAGCATGCCACACCATAGTGGCCACTTGAGGGGGTGAACCAATGGAAGGAAGACCTTTCTCTCCATCTCTCTCTCTCTCACTAACTCTGCCTATCAAAATAAAAAAATCTGTAACCTCAACATTTCTCTTCATCAAGCCTCCTTTTCTACTCAGGTAGAAATTGGTATTAGTGAGGTCTTCACTAGTTTTCTTCATCTCCCTTTGTTTCCATATGCATAATTAGGGTGACTGAACGATGTCTCCCACCTCCAAACTGAGTGTATTGCTTGACATTTTGAATGTATGACATTACCACAAATTTACTAGACATGACCACAGGTTTACTGAAGACTGAACCATGAGATCTGAAGTCAGGTGTTGAGATGACTTTTAAAGATTGAGACACTTCAGAGTAGAAGTTGTCTAAAAATAACTCTCTGGGCGGACTGAAGTGTATCCTTCATAGCTTCAATTCTCATTTTCTTCAATGTGGGTCCTACTTGACCAAAGCCAGTCACTAGAAGAATATCCTCCCCCACTGAGGCACCTGTGTCACTAGAAAACAAAACAAAGTCTGATTCTGGGCAATCCTGAGTGATTCTGAAAAGGATCCCACTTTTCAGCTCATAATGGTATACGTGAATACAAGTAAACCATGGCCTTGCTACAGTGACACCCGTTCTGTTTTTTCTGCTTCTTGCCTAGCAGCTTTTGCTGCCTATGACCACATCAACTTCCTAGCCAGACTATGCACTCACTGAGGACATGCACTGGGTCTTTTAAAAATTTTCTTCTGACAAATAAAAATTGTATCTCTTTGTGGCATACAAGTAAATTAATATATGCATTATCTCACATACTCATCATTTATTGCAGTGAGAACATTTCTCTCTGGGAAAGTTTCAAGTGTACAATACATTAAACAATAGTTACCAAGATGTACAGTGGCTCTCTTGAACTTACTTCTTTTGACATTTGTAATCCTTTAATAAACATCTCCCCATTTGTTCCCTTCCCGGGCCCTGATCACCCCAATATACTCTCTGCTTCTATACGTTCAACTCTTTTACCATCCTCGTGTAAGTGAGATCATGCCGTGTCTGTGTATGGTTTGTTTCACCTAGCAAGCAGGTTCATCCATGTCATCACAAATGGCAGGATTCCCACCTTTTTTCTGGCTGAATACTATTCCATCATGTACACAGAGCACATTTTCCTCATCCGTTCATCCATCAGTGGACACTTCAGTTGATTCCATATCTTGGCTATTGTGAGTAACACTGCAGGGAACGCAGGAGTACAGATGTCTCTTTGACAGACTGATTTCATTTCTTTGGGATATGAATCTAATAGTAGGATGGCTGGATCCTACAGCAATTCTATTTTCAATTTCTTAAGGAACTTCTCCACTATTTCCCGTAACAACCATGCCAACAACTGCACATTCCCAATGTGTGCAGCATTTCCCTTTCACTGCATCCTGTGCAGTGTCGGTGATCTTGTCTCTTCGACAGCAGCCAGTCTCACGGATGTGAGAGATACCCTTTGTGGTGCACTGCCTGATATTCAGGATGGCAATCCCAACAGGCAGCCTGGTGCTCCTGGCCTAGCAGGCCCAGGGGTGAGTTAAGGGACTGAACAAATAATGAACTGACAGCCCAAGAGAGCAGGGATAGATAGTAATGTGAGAAAAAGTGGGCTGTGTCTACAGTGCCCATAACCTTCCCCAGGGAGAGGCCCAGCGTGCAGCACCAGCCGTAGCCCCTTCTGCCCAAGAGGTTGATGAGTGTGATGGGACTGGGGCATCCCTTCTGTGTCTGGGAAGCATCTAAGGGGTGAGGCCTGCGTCACCCTTAGAGCACATGGCATGGACAGTCCCTGACCACAGGACAGCCCAGCAGCTGAGGAGCACCTCCTTGAAAATAAAACATCATTAGTCCCACAAAATTGGGGGGAGGATACATGAAAACTAGAGTATGTTCAAAAAGGTTGCTGTTAAATAGTAACTCCAGTTCTAACCTGGTTCCCAGACTTGATGCAAGACAAAGAGAACAAGAAGAATCTGGTGCACAAAGGAATCCAGGGTTTGCTTAGAAACTATTTCAAGAAAATCGTGAAGAACAATCTGATTTCATTTGAGCCTTTGGCTGAATTCCTTCACTAGACAAAAGGAGAGTGCACATGTGGATAGTGGAGTGTCAATCATATAGGCAGTGTCTCGTAGCCCAACTTGGGAAAATGCTAATGAAGAAGAAGTCAAGCCTACACGAGTTTTGAGCACCTGGAAGCACCTTTTCAGTGGTGGCTGTTAGGTGCAGCAGTTAAAATGCTGTTTGGGACTCCAGCAGCCCCTAGCTGAATGCCTGGGTTCATGTCCTGGTTCCACTCTCGATCCTAGCTTCCTGCCAGTGCACATCCTGGAAAGCAGATGATGGTTCAGACAGCTGCATCTCTGCCGCCCACATGGGAGAGGAGTCTGGGCTCCTGGCTTCAGCCTGGCCCAGCTCCAGCTGTTGCGAGCATTGGGGAGTAACCCAATGGATGGAATATTGAGATCTATCCAGGTATATATCCTCTCTCTATATATCCTTCCTTCTTTCCTTCTCTCTCTGCTTGTCAAAAAAATTAAATAAATAAACAATGCTTTAAGCACGTCTCAGCCCCCACAGGAGCTGTCCATCTGTGCTCATGGCAGCTGAGTCACGTCCATGGAGGCAAGGATCCCGGGGTGGACAGAGTAATTTTCCAGGGAACAGCTTCCTATTGAGAAGTACTCACGGGTGCCCTCCAAGTCATGAGGTGTCTATTTCTGCCCTCAATTGTATGAACACTGCCCAAGGTGATTCGGATCTTGATAACCCTGACTCACAAACCTCAAATAAATGATGTCATACTGAGTCACCGGCAGGATGGAATTTGCTAGCAGGAAAGAGAGCAGTGGGCCTGATCACAGGCAGGGACCATGCAAAGCACAGCGCGAGTGAGTGGACACAGACATGCACAGCCACACCTCAGGCTCAGTGGCATTGTGTGACATTTGTTACAACCATGCGCTTGCTTCAAGAACAATGTTTTTGCAAATGTTTTGTTTTTGTTGAAGCTAAATTAGTGAGGGATTATTCACTTGCAACTGGACTCATTCAACCACAGTCTTAAATAACTAGGGCCCTGTGCTAGTTAGTCATTATCATTCTTTTTAAATTTCAACTTAAATCTATGTTTTCAAGAACATATTAGGTTAAGTACATGCATATAAGAAAAGGTAGGTAAGAATTTAATTCTCTACATCATAATCTACGATGTTCTTTTCCATAACCTTCACCTTGGCGTTCTTAAGGAAGCAACTTTCTCAAATGAGTGAAACTGGGCAACAGATAAGCAAGAGTGGAGGAAGAAGCATCTCTTTTCCTTAGGCCAGCACAAAGCCAACAATGCCTCTGACCATCCGTTAATAATGGAATCAGAATACAAGCAGGGCTGGGTGGCAACATACTCCCCAGTCCCTACTGCTATGCGACAGGATGTTTTAGGCAGGGACGAGATGATGGTTTCAGGGTCAAGAGAGGAAGGAAAAATCAAGCAGATGGTTATGAAGAACAGATAAAAATGACAACAATCCATTATCTGTGCACATAAACGAGGTTCTCTCTTGCACACCAGACAATGTGCAATGCAGACAATGTGCAATGCAGTGCGAACAGGACAGAAGCCAAAGACAAAGCAATGCTACTTCCAACTGCAGCTCCCTGGCTTTTTGCTCTTGAACTTGGTGACTCCTCTGCAGCTTCATTCTTCAGGCTCTACACCTTGGTCACACACTTCCAGGATCTGTGTAAGCCAAGGCCAGTGGAAGAGGAGGCAAGGGCCCAAGCAATTTGAGGTTAGGTTGGGAAGAAGGAAACATACCTTCTGGTATTCATGGAAAATGGGAAATTTCCAAGTTAAGGATTATGAAACAAATGCACTGCACCACACTGCTCTTCTCTTCCTTCTTTTGCTCACACATCTTACCTTAATGTAAAACACTGCAAAGAAAGACGAACTAAGAAAGTAAATCTGAACCAACCTGCATTCTGCTATGCATGTGCCAAGAAACCTTCAAAAGAGGTGATCATTCTTGGTTTGAATTTTTTAGAAAGTGTAATATCTATCCAGTGCTGGGGGCTGACACCCCGTCTCCCCTTCCTTCCACAAGGCCTTGGCAGCTGGGAGAACCCCACTGGGAATGATGAGGATTTGCAGTGGAGGGAGTGAATGACCGGATTTGTTTTCTGTACATAATGAGTAATCACTGAGATAGAGACCCTTGTCTTCAGCTTTAGGATACAGTCTCCAGGCTCAGGCAACATGGGAAAAGGCAGAGGACAGACCCCTGATGTGGCACGCCTGTCCTGCTATGGCCTGTCCTTCCATCACACAGCTACCTTGGTGGCTCTCCATACAAGAACCAGACAGAAACAGGCTTCAATAGGATGGATGAGTCTTGTTGCTCATCATGGTTCTGCAAAGCACGAGCCTAGTTTACACAGTGGTGGTGCATATGCAGCTCTGGCCGCCACTGTCACGCTCTGGCTTGTGCCTGTTTCCTTACCAACAACAGCTGGTGAATATGGTGAGACTGGAGAGGAAAGAGCAGAGGTAGGGGGAAAGTCAAAACAGCAGAAGGGATGACCACCAGCCTCCTTGGGGAATGAGGCTCCAGGCTCAGTCATACAGGACTGATGTCACGGAGTCGTGACTCTGCACTTTTCCTTCCAAAAACAGGACTGGGGAAATGAAGATGAGGCCCAGGACGACTTACCTTGATTTCTTCAAGTCCCTCCCCACACTGGGCTCCCCTTTTTTGTCTCACTTTTTTTTTTTTTTTTTTTTTTTTTGGTGCCAGAGCCATGTTTATATGCTTAGAATACACCTGACTGCCCCTCCCCTTTGGGGACAGTTGCCCTCCAAGAAATACAAAAGTACTTCAAAAACATTAATGGAAAATGGAATTACAATGTAAGTTTATTTTGATGCAAAAACAATTTCTTTAATCCGAGGCAAACACTGTGGTACAGCAGGTTAAGCAGCACTTTGGACGGCTGCATCCATAACAGCGCACTGATTCAAGTCCCGGCTGTTCTGCTCCTGATTCAGCTCCTGCCAATTCACCTGGGAAGCAGCAGACAATGGCTCAAGTACTTGAGTCCCTGTCACCCACCTAGGAGACCTGGATGGAATTCTTGGCTCCTAAGTTCAGCCTAGCCCGGCCCCAGTTATTTCAGCCCTAGGGGAATGAACCAACAAATGGGAGATATTTCTTTCTCCACCCCCATATCACTATGCCTTTCGAATAAATATTTCAAAGTAATTTTTTTGAAATCCACACATACAAGGAAACTCCAAAGATTTCATGAATGTGTAGTATGAAAAATTATGCATTAATCTCAATTTTTGGAACCAAAATAAACTTTTTCAATTCCACCTAAAGTACTAGCATACAATAGCTCAGCTTGTATCTGCTCACTGATAAGACCAGGTGTCCCCAAAACCCCCAAATCATTCTGCAACATAGACAGGTTCACACAGTCTGAGCAGGTTCTATGTCCTGCCAAAGGCCACAAAGGCTGGGAAAAAAGACCAGGAAAGTCATCTGAACTCCCCAGGATTGGTCAGCAAAAAATATTTAGGCCATTCAACAGGTCATCTTTGCTTGTGTTTTCACCTCAGCTTACAATGCCCTCTCTCCCCACTACTCACCCACTCTCAAGTCCCTTCTCTCATCATCTCACTCCTCTGCTTCCTCCACTACTCAGCTAAGCTAAAGCCTCTTCCCAGAAGTCTTCAGGCAATTCTTTTTTACTTCCTTCTTGGTACATTCAAGTATCTCCCTGGGTTTGTCTGTCCATCAGGCTCAATATAAATGACTAACGTGGGTAACCGCATGGAGGGTGAATGAACTCTTGTCAGGAGCTGTGTCAGCCAGGTGACTCCGCCTCATTGAGTCAGATGCAGCATTCAAGCAGCTGGCCTTGAAGGTCCTGCCAGCTTAGCAGACGTGACTCTCCTGGGGACACTGCTCTTCGTGAGCAAGTGTCCAAGAGTCTCTGCTTCACAGCTAAGTCACTGCAGGCTGATAAGCCAAGTTCATTGAAGGACTCCAGCAATCCTGAAAGTGCTTATTTATTTTAGGTAGATCAGTGTTGCTTTTGTTTCTGGGAGGTGAGGAAATGCCAGGGGCTGGAGATGGCTGGAGACTCTTGAAGTCAGAACAGTGTGAAGACAAGTTGGAATCTTTGGCACAGTGACAACATGCTGAGGGCGAGAAGCCCCCCGAGTCTGCATTTATAGATGCTGTAATTCTAGCTCCCTCTAATAGCACTTAATCACAGCTTACCATTTTGTAACCCGAGGGTCATGAACACTGCAGCCTCACTTGTTAACTGAAGTCGACAGAACGCTACAGAGCCCCAAAGCAAACCCTTCTTCCACGGGCGAGTATTTTCTCTTTGTTTATCAATGAGGGAGTGCTTATTCATTTTTATGGCTTACTCTAGGTTTCATTCAGAGGAAGTAAACAGATTATTCTTAAGCACATCCTTGGGGGAAAAGGCTAGCACCCTGTAGTGAGCATTATCTCTGCATTTAACCTGGCACCAACCAACTAGTAAGTGATCCATTCTGCCATCATGAGCTGAATTTACCTCTGGGAAAAAAAACAACCAAAACACATGGTACAGCTACAATTCTCTCAATCCTCTTCCTAAAATTGTGAGCAGCTCCCTAATTAGCCTAAGACACCACAGAGAAGGCCCTAAACGGATTGTTCTAGCTGCTTGCAGCAGAGAGACTGATTACCTAACCAGCCAGAGTCAGGGCAAGAGGGTATGAGCCATGTTCCATAGATGAGTCAGAGACCAAAGGGTCCATCCCTCAATACCCTTAATAACTTTCTCCTCCAGGCCAAAACCTTTACCAGATACTCAGTCTGTAGAAAATGTCTTAGGTTTACTGAATTACAGTTGCACTCAGATGCTTGAGTTTGCATCAAATACTTTAAAGATAGAAGTGAACACCACTTTTATGCAGTAAGGAATTTCAGGAACATGGGGCTCCTCTCTCTACATTCACAAATTCTAATTTTAATATTCACCTTTATTGAAATTTCTTATAATTTCTCTTCCTTATTTCAAACCGTAAGGAAAAGATACGAACTCACAGCCAAAACATACTGACTGAAATCTCTCAGTAGCTTGGTTAAGGCCTAAGATAGAATATAGTGTTGTCATTTTTGGTCAGTTGAAATAGAAATTTAGCTGTTTTCTCCAAACATGAGCAAATTCTATAGCATTAAAAACCATCAATTGTAATTCAGTCTTATTTTATATATCTGCTCTATTATTCCTCTTGTGTTTTCAGTAAGTGCCTTTTTTGAAAGACAAAGAGAGGGAGAGAGAGGGGGATGGAGAAAGAGAGAGGGAGAGAAAGAGATTGAAAGCAGTCTTCTATTTGCTAGTTCACTGCCCAAATTGCCACAACAGCTGGGACTGGACCAGGCAGAAGCCAGGAGCTTCTTCCAGGTCTCCCATATGGGTGCAGGGGCCCAAGCACTTGGGCCATCTTCCACTGCTTTTCCCAGACCATAGCAGAGAGCTGGATTGGAAGTGGGGCAGCCGGGTCTCAAACCAGTGCCCATAAGTGATGCAGGCACTGCAAGTAGAGGCTTAACGCCAGCCCTCAGTAAGTGCCTTTTTTAAGTGTATTGACTCCATTGTTTGCCTCAATTCACAGATATTCAATATTAAATCCTGACCAGGTAGTTTCTAAGTCAGAGAATAATTCAATATAAGTTAACTGAAAAACTACTTTCTCTACCATGTTTTGCCCAACAGAATAACAACTACTTCTATTGCTGTGTATGTTTCAGAAAATATGCCCTCCTGTTTCTTCCTCTGCATCATGTTTCAATTACTGTCAAAGAAACAGAGCTGCTATTGAGGGGATGTGAAATGGTTAAACATAAGTGACCTCCTGTTCCTAGGTGTGGTCACCACATTCCAGGCTCTGCCCCTGGAAGTCCAAAAAATAAATTTTACCCTTATTCCCAAGCTGATCAGACTCTCTGGAACTAACTCTAACCAAATTCATAACAGACTGTTGGACAGCCTGTAGAAAGCCGATGAGAAAGAATGGGTGGAAAAGTCAGGTGGAGAACAGCATGGGTACACCTGGTAATTATATCCTAAGGACTGGTGCTTTGCTTTGAACTCCCAGAAACATGCTCTTATCTACATCCAGGAGTTACAGCAATCAAAATTCAGACATGCTTTGGGAATCCTGCAGAATATACAATTTATTCAAAATACAGTAGATTGGAATAGGCAATCACGTGGGCATGACTATGTCAGCCTATGTGGGAAATGATGTCATAATCAGAAGCCACTTATTGATTCATCTTAGCTACTGTCATAAGAAACAAAATGCTGGGATTTCATGTGATCCTCATGTGGAAAGCCAAAGAATCACCACATGGGCTTGGTGCACCTTGAATCAGAACAAGAGACGCACATCAGTAGAATATTGAGAGGGCTGAATTGAAACAAACTCATACATCCATCTGAAGATGGAAATCATCTTGCCAATGATGGCAAAAATGGTTAGAGTCCAAGAGCCACACTGTTCTCTTCAGCTTCACACCTGATGGATTTCCTTTAGATTAAAAAGTCCCAAAGCCCCCAGTTTGGGTTTTCTTCCCCTAGATAGCACTCTGATGTACACTGCTGTCCATAGGATCCATCTTTTAACTGTCCTTTTTCTACATATCTAAAGACCAATCAACCTTCTTCGCAAGGTCTTCTGAACTGGGAGCTACAGGGTCTCATTCAGGTGATCTTACACTAGAAAGCTCTACTGTTGGCTCAGGAATTTGTCATCAAAATCTTCTAAGACTGAAGCAAGTGTTGTGGTGCAGTGGATTACGCTGCCACCTGAAATGCTGGTATTCTGAGTGCTGGTTTAAGTTGTGGCTGCGCTGCTTCCAATTCAACTCCCCAGAAATGCAGCTGGGAAAGCAATGGAGACGGGCCCAAGTGCTTGGGCATCAGCCACCTACATGGAGGCTCTGGATTGGGTTCCAGGTTCCTGGCTATGGCCTAGCCCAGCTCTGGTCATTTCAGCCATTTGGAGAATGAATCAGCAGGTGGAAGTGCGCGCTCTCTCTCTCTGTCCCTCTCTTTTCTGTCCCTCTCTCTGTATAACTCTGACTTTCAAATAAATAAAAATAAATCTTTAACCTAAAACAAAGTTTTCTAAGGCTTAGGACAAATATCTCTGCAAGCCTGAATTCAAATCTATTTTCTTCCAATCTCTCATACATTCCTGACAACCTAATTCTGACACCCACATATCTTGTCCTGGGAAATGAATATCCAAAACAACAGGCAAGACCCTGCAACAAACTAAATGCACCACAAATTAGTTAACTGGTGCACTGGGTATGTAGAAGCTCCTGAAAGGTGCTTAAAGTAACTGCTAACTTGGAGAAACAAGCTTGCTACTTGTAAAATGCTTCTGAGTGTGCTTATTTCTGTGTCCCCCAGAGACACACAGCTGCTCAAGACACTGCATACAAGCCATGTAAGATGACCTTTACCCAACTGCCTGGGAAAGCACCTTGAAAGGGGGAAGGTGTTTCCGCCTAACCTGATGGCAGGTGTATTTGCCCAGGTACAAACTCCTAGGACAGATGGAGCGAATGAGGGGATTGTCTCACCCTCCTCTCTTGACTTCCTGAACCCTAACACAAAGTCAGGTAATATAAAGGCCTGTCTGTAAGCATACCTTGTAAACAATTTAATGCCATTTAAATATAATATAATGGGTGATACCGAAAGCCTTTACTCCTGACAAAATACCTGAGATTTCAAATATTATGGATGCTTTATATCTTTAGTACTAAACTAACAATTTTTTAGGCTAGTCAGACCACAGAGAATAACAATAAAGGAGTCCAAATTAAGAATAAAACCAAGAAAGTTTGGCTCTTTAGAAAAGTTAATGAAATCAGTATCAAATGTTCATGAATAACCACCTCGTAGATGGTTTGTGAATGTACACTAAGAGAAACTTAGGAGATACCTAAGTCCTGGCAAGGCAACATCACTTTTCAATTACTTTCAATTGTATCCACGGGAGATTGTTTCCAGGAGCTCTGCAGATACCAAAATCCCTCATACAAGATGGTATAGCGGGGTCGGCGCCATGGTGCAGTAGGTTAATCCTCTGCCTGTGGCGCTGGCATCCCATATGGGTGCCAGTTCTAGTCCCAGCTGCCCCTCTTCCGGTCCAGCTCTCTGCTATGGCCTGGGAAAGCAGTGGAGGATGGCCCAAGTGCTTGGGCCCCTGCACTTACAAGAGAGACCAGGAAGAGGCACCTGGCTCCTGGCTTCGGATTGGTGCAGCTCTGGCCATTGCGGCCAAATAGGGAGTGAGCCAGCAGAGGGAAGACCTTTCTCTGTCTCTCCCTTTCACTGTCTGTAACTCTACCTCTCAAATAAATAAAAATAAAATCTTTAAAAAAATTTTTTTCAAAAGATGGTGCACATTCCCTTACATACTTTCATTCACCTCTAGGTTACTTAGTTCATAATGCAATATAAAGGCTGTGTAAATAGTTATAGTGATGAGGAATAATGACAAGAAAGTCTTAAATGTACCAGAGTATGACATTGCACTGCACAAAAATGTACAGTAAAAAAGAAAAGGCAGGTATATGTTCAGAAAAAGGCAAGTTTTTTGAATATTTTTAATCCATAGCTGGGGGATCTGTGGCCACAGAACCCATGGATGTGGAGGGGCAACTAGACTGCAACTTTCATGGGACAGGGTGGTCTGTGGAAGCCTGGGGACCAAAAAATGCGCATGTCCACCCACAGGGCCAATGGAGTGTACTGGCCCAGGGGAAAGACGCCCTAAGAAAGTGACACAAGGCTGTTTTCTGAAGCAGGACTGGAGGACAACATCCAGTGGGGTTCAGACATTTCAAGTACGAGGATGTTGTCTGGGACAGCATCAAGAAGGGTTACCATCGCCCCATATGTAATATAACTCATTCCTTAACACTGTATGCAAAATTATCGATAGTACACTTCCATCTTATGGGGTTCTCAAGGAGCTAAAATTTATTATAAAAATCTTTACTTACATTTAGCCTTTACACCCAATAGTTGATAATATACTTTTGGCATTTCATATATATTCTTTAATTTCACTCTTTCACGACAAGTGAACCTAATCAACAGGCTTATGCCTCATGTCTATATGAAATCTAAGATTTGTCACATTATCTAAAGACTCAACTATATTAGGTTAATGGGACCAATGTTTCTAGTAATAAGTATCAACATTTTCACTTTATTTTCCACTTCTTTTTACAATATAGAAAGGCTGAAACTGAAAAGACAGGTCAAATTATTGCAAAAATCCTGGTGCACAGATGACAGCGCTAAAACCGTGCAGCTGGCTGGCAGACACTTGATCACACAACAGCCAGAACACACGGCGTTTGCGATGTCCAAACTGAGTGCCCCAAAGGCAGTTCAGGAGTGCCACAATACGGGGGAGAAAAGCTGCAACCATCAACATATGCTTTTAAAGGTACTGGATGTTTGTTAAAAATCTGAAAAATTAAAAAAAAAAAACTCCAAGTATAATAATCTTTCAAGAATGTAGGTGCATAAATCTGTGAACTAGTAAACTGCATACATTTAATCTTTTTAAAGATGTATTATTTATTTGAAAGAGTGACAGAGAGAAGGGGAGAGGCAGTGAGAGAGAGAGAGAGAGAACGCTTTCAATTGCTGGTTTATTCCCCCAAATCTCTGCAAGAGCCAGGTCTGGGCAAGACTGAAGCCAGGAGCCTGGAACCCCATCCAGGTCGTCCTTGTGGGTAGCAGGGCTCAGGCGGTTGGGCATCTTCTGCTGTCTTCCCAGGCAATTAGAGAGTGCATACGCTGAAGACATCTAGTCCAGAGACTTGACTACTGTAGCTCATGTGGATTCCATGACAACAGAAGTGTCTTGACTCACTTGGCAGCAGCATTTCTCAGTCTAAATCAGTTCTCATTCTGACTGTCACTGCAGTTGTCTCTTTTGAATCAGAACAATAAGGTGTGTCTCCTGGGCCTCACCAAGTCTGGATGATGTGATGATGTCCACTCTCAGGGCCTGCACAACCGAAAGAGGCCTGACCTTATTGTGGTTTGAGACTGCTCTAGGATGAGGCTTGAGGAGTAAAATGCCCCCTCCCCTTTTCCCTCTACTTAAATTCAATCTATCCTTATGGCACAGAATTAGAAACAAGTCTTTACTATAACCCCTGGATGTAACAGTCAAGTGTAATTGATTTATGGAGAACTGAAGATAGGCAATTTTGCCTCTCAGACAGGATCCATATTCCAACAGACGTTGACAATAGCTTTTCTTTTCTTCCTAGTTAATTAATGCTGTGTCTATTCACATGCCCACAGCCTAGGATCTTTGTTGCTAGTTGGTAATAAATGCAGCAATCAGTATGTTTAATTAGAAACCAAAGCCTCTAACAACCCTGTAAGCCTAATTTTCTCCTCCAGGATCAAAATATTCTATATATAATAACATACAGAATGATATAGATTATATAGTGTTATATAATCTATATTATTCTATATTATAAAGCCCTTCCTTAAGCTAAATACATTTCTTAAACTACACACAATACAGTTAAGTCAAGGAATGACAGCTTCTTATTTTTGCAGACTCCTGACCTTATCAAAGCTTCAGAAGAATTCAGATCACGTGGTATCGAATAAGCACAAAAGCCACTGGCACTTTGCATGATAAAGTCAGAGGGCACATCACAAGCCATTTCCAGGTCTGGTTTCTTCAAGAAGACACATTTGCAGGAAACACTGACAGAGAAGTGGCTGTGACTGAACTAAAGCCATTGATAGCAAGGGAGAACGGCTGCAGGCAGCAGCCAGAAATGCTGAGATGTTCAGAGGAGGGCTGTCAGTCCTCACAAGCGGCACAGGCAACTTGCGTGCACACAGGTTTTCTTTGGCATGGTGCTGTCAAAGCTATCCAGCTGACAGCAAACTCGACTCAAGCCCCAAGCACTGCCACTCCCATCTATTGATACCTTGCTCCTGATTCACAGCCTCGAATGGTCCGTAAGGTGCATGGGGCTAGGGTAATTCATTCCCCCACACATAGCCCAAGTCCAGTCTTCTCTCATTAACTTCCTACTCAATGCAGTTAAGGATAGAGTTCAGTCAAGGTCACTATAGCAATCCTTGGAAACCATAGCTGCCCTTGGTTAGACCCAGACCACCAATTAAAATTACAATTTCCCATTCCTTGGTAACAAAGATGAATCAGTACAGTAATTGAACACTAATTGGAGACCAAGTGAAAGCAGAAAAATTGTTATTTTAGTAAGTATGCTTACAATATAAAGAATCCTAGTGAAGAACAACAACAATAGAAAAACAGTTTATTTTCTTAGAAAGCTTTCATTTCCTAAATAGGATCCTCTGCCTCCTCTCTGTCTGCAGGAGTTTAGGGCAGGGATTCTCAGTAGCATCACTAGTAACATTTTCAGCCAAGTAATTCCTTGCTGTGGGGCTGTACTGGCATTGCAATGCTAAGGAGTATTCCAGGATGCCTTTAAATGCCAGTAGCACTACTTTCCCCACACCTTTCCCAAGTTGTGATGGTAAAAATGTCCCAGACACTGCTACACACCCTCTGGAGCAGGGAGGGGATGCAAAATCCCTCCTCCCACCACCACGTTAAGAACCACCGGTTTAAGGCATCATTTAATAAATACATTTCATCTGTACCAACAACGCCTTTCCCCTAATGCCTCGTTCCCAAGCCCTCTAAAAGAACTGCCTCTTCCTGTTCTATTAAAAGGTGCCAGATATAATTTAAACAATTTCCCACCAATATTTCAAGCCATAAGAACAACATATTAATTGATTCAACTGTTATTTCAGGATAGAGTTCTTAGAGAGCACTGTTCCCATATAACAGAAAATTAAAATGGAAAACTTTTAGATTAGAAGATGCTATAGAAAAATTCAAGGAATGAAGTCGGGGGGAATGAGAACATTTAGAGCCCACGTAGGAGTGGGCTAGGTGCAGTGGTCAAGCGGCCACTGAGGGCCTGCGTTTGAGCCCTGGCTCCAGTCTCTATTCCAGCTGCCTGCTAACATGCACTCTGGGAGGCAGCAAGTGATGGCTCAGGTACACAGGACCTTGCCACCTTATGGCAGACCCAGATGGAGTCCCTGGATCCTAGCTTCAACCTGGTCCAGTTCTTCCTGTTTCAGGCATTTGGGGAGTAAACCAGCGGATGGAAGATCTCTGTTTCCCTCTGATTCATTCTCATTCTCTCTTGTTCTCATCCTCTCTCATTCTCTCCCCACCTCCCGTTTCAAATAAATAAGTCAATTTAAAATAAATAAATAAAAGTAATTCAAAATCTCACCGCACGGGATCAGCACTATGGCGCAGCAGGATAAAGCCCTAGCCTGCAGAACTGGCAACCCACGTGGGCGCTGGTTTGAATCCCAGCTTCTCCTCTTCCAATCCAGCTCTCTGCTATGGCCTGGGAAAGCAGTAGAAGATGGCTCAAGTTTTTGGGCCCCTGCACCCGCGTGGGAGACCTGGAAGAAGCTCCTGGCTCCTGATCAGCTCAGCTGTGGCTATTGCGGTCATTGAGGGAGTGAACCAACAGAATGGAAGGTCTCTCTCTCTCTGGCTCTACTTCTCTCTGTAACTCTGTCTTTCAAATAAATAAGATAAATCTTAAAAAAAAAAATCTCACCACATAGAAATAAGCATTATCGATACTTACTGAGCATTTCTCCAGATACCTCTCTGTGCCAAAACACAGCCTCGTAGACATACAGGAGTTCTACCACCACATAAGTCAGGGTTAATTATTGCGTGATTCCATAGTATCATTTACAATGAGTTTACACTCACACAATTCTAAACTAAATGTATTTGATTTAATTTTCCTTGAATTAACAATTGAGAAAGAAACCAGAAACTGATGAATGTCAGATGTTTCTTCACTGCTGGAGATATTAGTTCTTAAAATGTCTTGCTAAAAGAAAATATTCCTGCAAAATTTAAAAAGCTCAAATTATCAACATTTTTTTAATTTTTAAGATTTATTTATGTACTTGAAAAGAGAAGAGAGAGAGATCTTTCATATGCTGGTTCAATTCCCAAATGGCTGAAATGGCTGGGACTGGGTGGGTCACACTGAAGCCTGGAGTCAGGCAGCAGGGGGGCCCAAGTATTTGTGCCGTCATCTGCTGCCTTCCCAGACACATTAGCAAAGACCTAGATTGGAAGCAAAGGAGCTGGGATTCGAACCAGCACTCCAAATAGGATGCTAGTATCACAAGTGGCAGCTTAACCCACTGTATCACCAGGCCCAGGTTTTTTTTTTTGGTTTTTTTGTTTTTTTTTTTTTAAGGATTTATTTATTTATTTGAAAGGAAGAGAGAGAGAGAGAGATCTTCCATCTGCTGGTTCACTACCCAAATGGCCACAATGGCCAGAGCTAAGCCTATCCAAAGCCAGGAGCCTGGACCTTCTTCCTGGTCTCCCAATCAGGTGCAGGGGCCCAAGGACTTGGGTCATCTGCTGCTGCTTTCCAAGGCCATAGCAGAGAGCTGGATTGGAAGAGGAGCTGCCGGGACTTGAACAGGCACCCATATGGGATGCTGGCACTACAGGTGGCAGCTTTACCCACTACACCACGGTGCTGGCCCCAGTTATTGTTATTTTTAAACTGTGTCTTTTAAAAGATACTATTGATTCCATGATAGGAAAGATAAGGACATAACTCATATTTTCCTTCCATTGCTAACATGATTAGTCACATTAGCATACAGATGCTCCTTGACTTACAATGGAGTTACCATCCCTCTAAACCCACTGAGAATAGAAAAATGCATTGAATGCACCTGATTTCCCCTCCACCCCAGCTCCACGACACAGCACATTACAGATCATCAGTGGTTTTCCCTTCTGACTACAGGGCAGGCTGGGAGCTGGACTTGTGGCCACTGCCCAGCATTGCCAAAGAGGACAACCCAAGCAAGATCCAAGTTCAAAATCTGAAGCATGGTTCTCACTGAATACACACTGCTTTTAAACCATCACAAAGTTGAAGAAGCATAAGTTCAGCCATCTAGTTTAATGACCCTGCGCACATTTGACCCTTAAATTCCCTCCCCCTCCCTCTCCCCCTCCCCCTCCCCCTCCCCCTCCCCCTCTCTCTCTCTCTTTCAAATGAATCCAGTCTCTTGGTGTCTGAATTCTTTATTTGGCTTATTTGACTTATTTTTTTTTTACCTGACTGGTTTGAATTTGATTTACAAGACATTTTCTATTTTCAAAAAGGGTCCATAGATGCTACAGTTCTCAAACTTCTGAATCCTTGATAGTGTCTGCCTGCTGCTTTCTCCCTCATAGGACAACCTGGCTGAAGATGGAATTCCTCGAGATCCCATCTCTCCACCATCACTGCTGGGCAGTGCCCACTGCAGTGACCCCTGGGCCCACACTGGCTGCTGGGGCGTGGGGCTCCTCAGGCTTCCCTGAGCCTTCCTGGGGGTCGTCACCGAGGCTGCAGCCTTGGCACCCTTGTGTCCCCTGGGGGGCATTTCAGGGAAGGACCGAAGTCGAGCCTTAGAGCAGGTCCCATCTTACTGCAGCCCAGCCCCTGGACTTGCTATGTGTTTCTGTGAGGGAGCTGCCCTCCCCCTGTACCCTAGGCCAGGCTCAGAGCTGCCTCTCCCCCTCTCAAAATGGCAGCAGTTACAAATCCTGATTCCTTGCACACTGTGCTGCCCCGTCCAGGGGACTCCAATGGCCTTCTTTCCTTTTGCATCTTCCCTCTTGTCGCTCCCCCTCTTCGTGGAGGAACGACACAGGACCCTGAGTTGTTCTTTTGTCTGCTCGGCCCTCCCCGGGTTTGCTGCTGGTTCTTCCCGGGTTGGCTACCGTCCCTTCCACCTCCGTGGAAGGGCGGTTCCCCCTGCCACTTTCCCCACTTCCGCGGGGGAGCGGCACACCGCCGGCCGGCTCTCTCGGGGGCTGCACAGGTGTTCCTCAGGTGTTCCCCTTAGATGTTCCTGGTGCATGTTGTCTCTCTCCTCCTTTATAGTCCTCTTCCACCAATCCCAACTCTGCTACCCACACGCCGAGTACGCTGCTCTCCTCCAATCAGGAGCAGGATCAGCTCCTGGAGGTCATCACTCAAGTTGGCAAGAGGCAGCTGCGTAGAAGCTGTTTACTCCTCTCCCAGCGCCATATTGTGGGAGAGCAGATGCATAGAATAAGTCTTAATTCCAGTAACAGTCTAGTCCGAGTTGCTCCCCACACCTCTCTTTTCCTTCTGGGCCCAGAAGTCACGGGGAGTCTGTCTTTTCCACAACAGAGCCACCATTTCTCTCTCTTCTCTCTGATTTCCCCACTTATGAGCTACAATTTAGTTCTGTCTTGGGGGTGCCCCCAGTGGGTACTAAAGAGAGATCTTTTTGTATTCCCTTAATGTCCTCATTTATTCCAAAAACGTGCATCTGAAAAAATCAAGAGCTTATTATCCCAGGGGCTGGCGCCGTGGCACACTAAGCTAATCCTCCACCTGAAGCGCCCACATCCCATGTGGGCACCGGGTTCTAGTCCCGGTTGCTCCTCTTCCAGTCCAGCTCTCTGCTGTGGCCTGGGAAGGCAGTGGAGGATGGCCCAAGTGTTTGGGTCCTGTACCCACGTGGGAGACCGGGGGAAGTACCTGGCTCCCTACTTCATATCAGCGCAGCTCTGGCCTATGCAGCCATTTGGGGAGTGAACCAGCAGAGGGAAGACCTTTCTCCCTGTCTCTCTCTCACTGTCTGTAACTCTTCCTGTCAAATAAATAAATAAAATATTTAAAAAAAAAAAAAAGCTTATTATCCCAAGATTCTAAACGAACATTCTCTGGCGTGAAGTCAGTGTTACATGTCCGGGCCAGGAAATGTCTAACATTTTCAAGAAATATCAGTTTACTCTCATCCACCCTTATCCCTGCTAAACTTTGACAATATTTTTAGTCATCTTCACATACCTTAACACCTGAGAAGATCATGGAAAAATTAAACTGAGTTTATTTTGGGGTGAAAATGTTTGAAATCTATGAATAGTTTTTTCATAACATGCATCTTCCATGAACTTTTTGAAGACTCCTTATATGCATAATTATCTTCATAGATTGTGTCATAAAACAAGTTAAAACAGAATATCCTACACATACAAATAATCAATAATTAGCAAGTTTTTATATTTTCAATTTTCATATATTTATTTTTATTTATTTGAAAAGCAAAGAGACAGAAAGACAGAGATCTTCCATTCCTTGGTTCCCAAATGCCCACAACAGCCAGGACTGAGTTAGCCTGAAAATGGGATCATGACATTTAATCCAGATCTCCCAGGTGGACGGCAGGAACCCAAGTAGCTGAGCCATCATCTTCTGCCTCCAAGAGTGTGTATCAGCAGGAAGTTTATTGGAGGCAAAGGAGCTGGAACTAAAACCAGTTACTCTGACATAGGATGCAGGCATCCCAAGTGGCATCTTGACCACTATGCCAAACACCCGCCCTCTGAACTCCATTAACGTGTTTCAGAGCTCCAGGAAAAAAAAGATCAAAGAAAATACAAAAAATGAGTGAAAAATTGGAATACAGACTTTAAAAATAATAATGACTATGGATGTTAACTGTAAGCTTCCTCTGCAAATGGCACTGCTTAATCCATGGTCTGGTTCAGTCTTCGCAATGACTCTAGGATCCTGGGGTATCCACTTCAAGATGAGGACACTGAGACTTGGAGGAGTTAAGGAATTTTCCCACAGTCACACAGCTCATCAGAGATAATGCCTAGACCTGAACCCCAGAAAACCAGCAGATATCTACATGGATTCTTATGAGGGAAACGGACTGTTCTCCTTCTTGACTAAGGTTTGCAAGGATAGAGGCTTATGGGAACAGAAATTAAAACCTGGGTTAGGATTGCTCATAAATCTCCCTTTAGAAAGTGACAGAGTTCCTTCTACTGAAAGACGCTACAAGCTCCCCGTGCAAACACCCCAGACACAACAGCCCCTATGCCTGTGTGACCTTGGTACACATCCTTCCAGTCCAAACAAAAGATGATCTCATGGTGGCCAAGACCAGGAATGTGATTTAGGGAGGTGAAAATAACAACTCGCTTTCACTTTCCAAGTGCAGAAGAGCCAGCCCAAGACAGCTCTGTCTGCCACGCACGCTCAGCAGCTCCAGAGAGCCATCCATGTGCCAGAGCAATTAAACACACAGGGAACCTGATAGGACCACTCTGGGGAGGGGTTTTTCCACTTCTCTCTAATCCAATGAAGCCCGGGCTGGCAGGGGCAGCTGGATTGAAAGAGTGACTACATGTGCAGAGTCCTTGGAGGCTAGAATCTGGTCTGCCTTCAAGGGGAAGGCATTTGGCCTTCAGTCTGTCTGGATTTCTAATATCGACTGCAGACTATTAATCATGCAGGCTAGACTCCTGCACCACTTTGAATCATTTTACATTTAATCAAAATTCTCCCCACTACGAAAAAAAGCTACAAAACCCAGCCTGCCTATTAGATTTAAATGATTTTAAACAATGGCTTAACAGGAATATACTCTCCACATCAAGGATGTATTTAATACCTTTGACATGGATTAAACAAAACAAAAATAACAATTACCGACATGTCATGAAATGATCAGAATTTAAAATTATACAAACTTATTGTTCATTTCTTTGAGTACCTGTTAAAACACCAGATACTCACCACCAGGGATACTAAATGAAAAAAAAAAATAGAGTAATTAATTTTCTGTAAGACAGATCCCATCAAATTATGTTAGGTGAGAATTTGATCCAGTGCTTACATTCTAATGTATTATTTTGCATTTTAAATGTCACCTGGTTTTATTTGTGGCCTTTACTTTAAGCAAATGTCACGATTAACAAAAACTCACCCATCTGAAGCCCAGGAACTCTGTCCCCTCTGCTCACCACATACCCATCTTCCATGTGTTTCCTGGGATTTAATTTATGTCATTATTTTAACAAATCCAGTTTCTAACTTGAGTATTCCGATTTAGATGTGTAGATGGGAATGCTTTCCTCTAAGAATTCTTGCCCAGGATGACAACTGAAGCCAAACTGGCAATGTGGAGCCACACTGGTATCCAGATTCCAGAATAGGCATGGTTTCCCCTTCCAACCACCAATAAATTCCCAAACTTGCTTCAAGCAGAGATCTGGGAAGGCAACACAGTCTATGTTTTCCTTCTTCTACACTCAGAAGGGCAGGCTTTGTGTTCCCATCATAGGGCAGGGAGAAAATCAATACTCATAGGCTCCTGACTGTACTATCTGGGAGGCTTGGGTTAGGGAGCAAATGTTTGACCAGGCTATAGAACGTTGCCACAGATCTGTCACCAGTATAGTTGCCAGTATCTTCAAGGTACCCAAAAAACAATCCTTTAGAGCAAAGCCTGTGTGATGCTTTCTTTTTAGAAGTTTCCTGGTAATTTCCTATTGCACTTGCCTGGCAATCTGAAGAGTTGGAGTTTAAGAACCATCACTTTGCAGTAAACAGAACTAGGCCACCGACTCGCAAAGCAAAGGGCCTCAGTAAATCACCAACTTTTGCAAATCTGGTCCAGGCACATGTTTGGCACTAGTTTTCCACATTGGGGAATAGTCCAGAATACTTTAGGCTTTGGATTCATCTATTTCTTTAAAAAGGAATGTTCCAAGGTCAAACAAAGTTGAAGAATTTGGGAGATGTTCAAGGTGAAGGTTTCCACTAGGAATAGCTCTTCCAAGGAGATGAGTTCCAAATTTGCCATCTTTAGGGCAAGACAGGAATCTAACACATGGAAGCAATAATGACAGTGCAGTGAGCTGTGGGGCTTCTCACTGCACAGACTCTACTCATTTGGAGACTTCAGTGGAGCAAGAGCGAGAGGAGGTAGCGAAAACGAGGTAAAAATGAGGCACAAGTTATCAACAACAATCAAATACATCCTGGGTTTTCCATGACTCAGTTCCATGTAATCTCTCTGGTGGCTCCCATAAAGGCAATCATCCTTGTAAGGTGCGTGACTTGGCTTTTAATTAAGAAAATCAAAATTATAAACTAGGTTATCATTTACAAAAGACAGGGTACAATTTTACAGCCCTTTTGAGTACAATGGTTGTGCCATATTGATCTTTGCATTTCTAAGGTTTTTCGTGACACATGGCAAATAAAAAGTGCTTCATGTATATTAATGAATGAATTGAAAAGTGAACAAGAAACACAGAAGCATAATTATTTCATTAAGTTTTGTTGTTCTAGTACAAATTAAGAATGTAGATTCTAATTCTGGCTGTGCAGAGTAACATTGTGAAAGATATTAAACTTCCCAAAGACTCAGTCTTTCATCTATAAAATGAGGATAATACTTCTTTTACTTAGTGTATGTTATGAAATTGTGCTATAAACCACCACGTTAGGGTGAAAATATGAGATTAAACTGAAAAGATCTACACAACTGTAATTTTATCATTATTATTTCTAAACCTCACTGCTCTGGTACTCTGTTTCTCAGCTGTGTCAAATTTTAAGGAAAAAAAATTACTGATAGCTTCAATAAACCTCATGCCATATCTCATCCTATTTTTCAAAATGTCTTGGTTTTTGTAGTAATTAAAAATTCATGAGTGGGTGCTTGGTGTAGCAGTTGACACCACTAGAGACACCCACATCCCAAATGGGAGTACCTAGTTTGAGTGCTGGCTCTTCTGCCTCCAATGCAGCTTCCTACTAACACACACCCTGGGAGGCACTAGAAGATAGTTCAAGTGCTCGGGGCCCTGCCACTCTTACGGGAAACCAATATGGGTTCAGAGCTCCTGGCCTCATCCTGGATCAGCTTTGGTTGTTACGGGCATTTGGGGAGCAAACTAGCAGATGGAAAAGACCTCTCTGTGTGTGTGTAGCTCTCTTTCAAATAAAATGAAGATTTAAAAATAATAATTCATACTTTGTCCTCACAGTGAGCCAATTATGACATGATTGCCTTTTGAAAGTTACAGAACACCAATCCCAGGAAGAATTCTTTTCACACACACACACCATACTACCACAATATCCTCTTAGCTCTGAGACTATTTCATGGTAGCTATGAAGAAAGTCCACCCCCCAAAAACGGAAATGGTTTGTGTTCTGTGACTTAGACATTTGCTGCATCTTCATCCTCTTTAATCCTCTCCCTTACCCTTACCCACATGTGCCCAGGATCCTCAAGTTACCCATCATACAGGTTCCTAAACTTGTACCACTTCTGTTAAGTCAGTTAATTCAAGCTCATTCACCCAGTGCCCAGAACGGGGAAAGGGAGAAGCCTTCATCTTCTTCACTGTTACCTTTCTGATCTTCCTCATTTAGGAGCATCTACTGGATGGCTTTGCATGTGTTTTTCCTTTCAATCTCAACAACACCTTATGAAATGATTATCGAGCCCATTTTACAGATTAGCCAATTAAGACTCAGAATGATGTAGTCATTTTCTCAAAGGTGCAAGTGTTTATGTGGCCAGGTCTGGCTATGGAACCAATTCTACCTGAGTCTAAAGAACATGTCTTTAAGTATCATGCTTTACTGCCTTCCCAGGTGCTTGTATCACAGGACATTTTTGGTGCGCTGGAGAAGAGATGTGTGAGGGGGCGGAAGGTCTTTGGGAGCTGTTTTACGTACATTCTGTGCTGTTTATTACTATGGATCCACCAACACATGCTTCTGAATCCTTTTCTCTACACTATTCTAGGACTATCAACAACTAATCATTCCTATAATGGAACTAACAGTGATGTAATTCCCTCTCGTGGGTTGTCAGTATTTTAAAATAAAAACTATACGCTCTGGGCTGGTGCCGCGGCTCACTAGGCTAATCCTCCGCCTGCAGTGCCAACACCCCGGGTTCTAGTCCCGGTTGGGGTGCCGGGTATTAGTCCCGGTAGCTCCTCTTCCGGTTCAGCTGTGGACCAGAAGGGCAGTGGAGGATGGCCCAAGTGCTTGGGTCCCTGCACCTGCATGGGAGACCGGGATGAAGCACCCGGCTCCTGGCTTCGGATCGGCGCAGTACCGGCCGTAGCGGCCATTAGGGGAGTGAACGAACGGAAGGAAGACCTTTCTCGCTCTCTCTCTCTCTCTCTCACTGTCTAACTCTGCCTGTCAAAAAATAAAATAAAATAAAATAAAATAAAATAAATAAATTTTAAAAAATATATGCTCTAAGGGCAGGCAGATGAGGCAGAAGCTCTGTTCTATGGTTGGTGGAGATGTGCGGTGGAGGGAGAGGGGTGACAGTGCTTTAGGGGGGCAATAACTGCATTGTTAATATACTACTTAGGGTCTCTTCTAATCTGATGCCCTCAAAGGTTTGGCCTTATTGGCCCTGTTCTCACTCACTCTACATGTAAAATGGCCAGTTACTATCAACACTTGTATTTTGTCAGTCTGTGTTTAACAACATCTGCTGCTATTAGGAGAATGAGAAATTACATTGATTACTTCTAAAAATAGGATTTAGTGTCTAGTTCCAGAGAAGGTAAAGGGATATGTTTTCAGACCAAAAGCATCTGTGTATTATTTTTTGTAGGATGTCTTTTGTTTTGTTTTGAATTGAAAGTATAAAAGCAAACTCCATTATATAAATAAGCAATTTTTCTAAAAAAGCATGCTTTGGGTTCTAAGATAAAATTATGCATACGACTAAAATCATTAAGAGTGGTATTCCTTTGTAGTCCTGGAATTAGAGAACAGGACTAAAATTCATCTTTAGTCCAGCCTATTACATCAAGCTTTTGTAGGTTTCTGTTCTTTTCAAGGGTAAGATCCAATGCTTCATTTATAGCAATCTAAAATAATGGGATTAAAAAAAAAAAAAAAACTTAGGCTTAGCCATTTCCGCCCTCATTCCAAGTTGGCCTTTGGAAGTGAAATCTTAAAGCTTGGATGAACTGGAGAATGTCTGAGTAGGCAGGTTCCAGGTACCTTCACTTGCAAAACAGTGCTCCCTGCCAGGACATCTGAGAACAGGCCATGAAGGGAGCCCTTGGGCTGCCACTGCATATTCTTTTGCACGACTCGTCCACCTGCCCAGGGTCACTGGGTGAGGAGAGGAAAGGACACCTCTACCTGGTAGAGAACAAATGCCAGGCTCACTTCCCTCCCAACCTTGAAGCTGTGACCTGCTCTGTCACCGGAGCTGCCCAGAGCTTGGTCATATGTCCAGGTCTCCCACTGCTACTCTACTGCTTCCCCCCACCCATCCCCAAGAAAAACACTGGCAGCACCAAGTGCCAGCAGAGAGAAATGAGGTGTGTGCACTTTCTGGCTTCATATTGCAACTCCTCCAGCTCCTCTTATGACACAAACAACATTTGCAATCCCAGAGATCTATTGAGTAATAAATACCCTCTGTCCCAGCAGGTGACAAGCCTCCTTGCTTTGAGGTGCAATCAGCTCTGAAAAGTTTATGGCTTTGTGTTCTCTGTTCTGGTGGCCCTCACCCTGCGGAGGTGGTTCATGATCTTACTCAGCCTCACACCCCCTGGGAGGAAAGTCACCAGTGGTGTGTCTCGACTTGCACGGCTTCAGATGGCTCAGAATCTACAGCCTTTAGTCTGGGTTACAGGAGATCAGCTCAGACGGTGGGTGCACTGACTTCCAAACCAGGTCAAAGAAGAAGCTTTTAAATAAGGCTCTTCAGATCAAAAACAGAGTGACCCAAAATTTCAATGTAAAAAAATGCATTAAACCCCACAAAACCACTTCCTTTCAAATTCTTGATACCAAACATGTGAAAGCATCAAGTGAGGGTTGCTCTAAGCAAAATTCAGAGAAGAACATTCACACCTTCTACAGAAGCACAAGCCAGCATGCTGGGGCCCAGTTCTCACATTGTTCTCAAAAAACTGCTGATGCTTAAGACCTGCTGACCTGCTTAAGCCCTGCAGCCTTGCGGGCAGGCACAGGACACCCTCAGAGCACCGTGTGTCCTGTGAAAACGCAGTGCACCAGGCAGTCAGCTCCTCTGCATGCTATGGGATACAGTGCCTAAATCTGGTGTGATGACCTCTAGCTTGGACTTTGGCTTTAGATGGTTCATTTACAAAAAGGTCCATGATTATGTGTCTCAAGAGTGCACTGCACAGGTGCAACAGGGCTCTCTGCCTCTGGCCTCTGCTTCTGTGGGGATCTTCCACCTCTGTAAAAGGAGAGCTTTTGTTGATTATGATCAGTTATTTTTAGCTCGCTGCAAATGAAGGTGTCAGAGTTCATTTTAAAAGCAACAGATGGACCTAAAGACACGTGTCCATGGGCAGGGGACCAATAACTACGATGAGCGATAAGAAATAAAAGAAGATAACCTTTAGCGTCACATGCACGCATGCACACATGCACGCACGCACACAGCACCTGCCCTGTGCCTGGCACGCCGCCAGGCTGTTCAGAAGCAGGTAAAAGAAGCCTCAGGTCTCACCCTGTTTAGAATTCTCTCGGAGATCTCCCCTTTGGTTGGGTTGGAAACTGACCTTGGAAATCCTTTAGTGTATCCAGGTAGACTTTAGGACTGTGAGGACCCAAGGGACAAACAGGACAAAAAAGAAGGGAGAGGGAAAGCCCTAGTGGGTTCTCAGGGGTACCTCTCCTCTCCAGGCCCTCATCTTCCTATGAGATCAGTAAGCAAGGGGAGACAACACCAGGGCAAGTTTGCCCCCACCCAGGGGATATCTACCAATGTCAAGATCTTTGTTTCATAAACATAAAAATGGGCCATATTAATGGGTACCATGGAGCTTTTTGATACCTGTATACTTTATACAATACCCTGTCGGGATAAATATTTCTATCTCCTTGAATATTTAATATCGTTTTATAGTGAAAACATGCAAAATCCTATCTAGTAGTGTTTTATTTAGAAAAATATATAATACATTAATATTAAATGCTCACTGTACCTATGCAATAGAACCTCAGAACTTTCTTTTTTAATATTTTTGAAATTTATCTATTTGATTAATAGACAGATATTGAAAGACAGCTCCTATCCCAGATCCAACTACTGGTTCACTCTCCAAATGCCCTCAATTGCCAGGGACGGGAAGGGGCAGGGACCAAAGCCAGGAGCCAGAAACTCAATCCAGGTTTCCAACAAGGATGGCAAAAGCCCACCCACCTGAGCCATCACCACTGCCTCCCAGGGTCTTAACTAGCGGGAAGATAGAATCAGGAACTGGAGGCTGGCATCACACTCAGGAACTCTGATGTGGAACACAGGTGACCCAACCAGCAGCTAAACTGCTAAACAAAATGCCTCTCCCAGAACCCCCAAATTTTTGGTTATCGAAACCAGTGGAGAGGAAACATTTAACCTTAAGGTTAAGACATCCGTGTCCCACATCAAAGTGCCTAGTTTCAGTTCTCCACCCATAGCTCCAGTCCCAGTCCATCCCCTGCCATTGTGGACATTTGGGGAGTGAACCAGCAGATGGGAGATTGCTCCCTTGCGCTCTCTTCCTCTCCCTCAAAACAACTAGGAGACAAGGTGCTACTGGAATCTGCTGAGTAGAGGCCATAGGTGTTGCTAAACACCCTAAAATGCACAGGACAGACTCCTACACACATACACAAGAGAGAGAGAGAGACAGACAGAAACAGAGAGACAGAGACAGAGAACTGTCCAGTCCAGGATATCAAGAGTCGTGGAGTTAGGAAGCCCAGGCTACCCCATTCAAAGGGCCCATGAATCTCTAATAAGATCCAGATGGCTGATGTCCTCCCCCATCCCAAAGAATATGAGTCTGGAACCAAGAATCTGGTGATCCATACTTTGCATTTTTCCAGGACCCAAGAGTAAAATGATGTGTTATACTTAGAAATTTCGCCTTGTTTCCTGGCATCCACAAGCCTGTGTCCAACATACCCAGAGGTTAAACCATGTTACCCAGAGGGATATTTGGCCAGTGGTAAAGTTGGAAGGTTCGTGAAAGTGAATCAGACAACAAATATGCCGTCCACACCACGGCTGCTTGGAGTTTGCACAAAGGATAGAACGTTGCCTAAATTGATTTATTGATATTAAAAGGCTACTGCAAGGGCTCTATTGCATTCAGCGTTTGCTTTGAGTACATAAGAGTCAGATATCAAAGAACACAATGAAAGAGACACTAGCCATGTGTCTTGGTAACTGATGGTGCAGCCAAGCAGAGGTGTCTCTGTGGTCTAGAGTAGGCTAGAGAGTCGCCAAGAGTTAGCCAAGAGTTAGAGAGCTCTCCTGCCATCTGCTACAGGTACACCTGGTCTCAAAAGGAAGACCCCAGCTGGCACAGCTGGAGCCCCCTCTGAGGCTCTAGCTCAGGTGCTTGCATAGGGAAGGTGGTTCTAAAGAAACAAGACCAGTGGCTTGCCCACCTGCCTGAATTCCCCAGCCCACAGAAGCCTGACCCCTGCCCTAGGGACTCTGCTGCTCTTGCCATACCACCCTCTAGCAAAAACCTCCATAATTTCTGATTGTGAAATCTGTTTTACTCTGCTGGGCCTAGACCCAGGTGTTTGAGTATGCTGAATGGAAGCCGAGAGGTCTGCTCCCTTATTCCTCTGAAAATACAGGATACACACACACACACACACTCACACACACAGTCAGGATCTGCTGGGCACAGAGTCCCACCATATTCTGCTTAAACCACTGCAGCAGCCTCCCCATTGGTCTCCTCATGGCTCCCTGCTTCCCTTCCAATCTCTCCTCACGACGCAGACAGAGTGGTTCCTTCCCAGTGAAACCTAGTTATGTTACAGTTCTGCTTAAACGCATGGAGTGATCCCATAGCGGCCGGCCAGAGTAAGATCAAATTCCTTAACAGACCCAAAGGCTCTCAAGCGTAACATCCCACCATGTCCTGGTGCTCCAAACACATTGTCTTTCCTACAGTTCTCTGGATGTCCCCTGCTTCTTTGCTGCCACAGGGCCTTTGCATTTGCTGATTCAGCTGCCTGACAGTCTCTTCCTCCCAGGTCCATACTACCTTTTGTCAACGACTCAGTTCTATTTTCCCTTTAGACCTCTACTCCATTGTTATCTCTCTCAAAAAGGCCCTGTCCTTTTGCCATTCCTCTTCTACCACCCTTCATGGCACATGTATCTCTTCTTCACAGCTCTTTACACAACCACAGTTCTATCTGCTGGAGGCCAATGAATGTCTATTCAGTGAACAAATGAGTGAATGACGGAATCACCCCTATGTGGGGGTGGAACAGAGCCTCTCTCTGACCACAGATTCCTATTTCTTTTTGGTGACTGCACCCTCTCAGTGTGGGGAGCTGTTGACTTGGATCTCAGCCTCTAAGACTCTTCCCTCCCAGCCAGGCCCAGGTCACCAGTGCCTCCCTCAGAAACTCCCCTCTCATCTCACACCTCACAGAGCTCACTCTTCCCTCTCTGTGACCCCATACCATTGTATTCACACCAGTTGTAGACAAGTCAGCCTTTCTTCTTGGATTCTACACTCCTTGAGAAAAGAGACTTGACCAGCATACTGCTCTGCAAAGTAGCATGAGCTTAGTAAATATAAAAATAATTAAATATAAGGTATAAACTGAATTGCCACTCATTATAGTTCATGGCAATAATCTTAGGTTGCAACTTGGGCCTCTAAGAGAGGAAGCAGAATGTGGACGGGAAGAGATGCCCTCTCCCTAGGGAGAGAAAAGCTAGGTACAAGGGAACTCCAAAAAGCCTGTGAAAAACGGAATTAAAAGATGAGTTTAGGGGTGGGCATTTGGCACAGTGGTTAGGATGACACTTGGGGTGCCTGCTTCTCAAACCATTGTGCCAGGGTTCAAGTTCTAGCTTGGCTTCTGATTCCAGCTTCCTGCTAATACACACCCTGGAAGGCTCAAATAATTGGGTCCCTGCCACCCACATGGGAGAATCAGACTGAATTCCAGGCTCTCAGCTTCAGGCTGGTCCCCGCCTGGCTACTGCAGGCATTTGGGGAATGAATCAGTAGATGAGAGATCTCTGTTTCTCTCTCTCTCTCTCTCTCTCTCTCTCTCACACACACACACACACACACACACACACTTTTAAACAAAAATAATTTTTTAAAAGGTAAGTTTATTTTGTTGCAACAAATTTTGAAAACACATATACAGGGGCCGGCGCCATGGCTCACTTGGTTAATCCTCCACCTGTGGCGCCGGCATCCCATATGGGCACCGGGTTCTAGTCCCGGTTGCTCCTCTTCCAGTCCAGCTCTCTGCTGTGGCCTGGGAGGGCAGTGGAGGATGGCCCAAGTGCTTGGGCCCCTGCACCCGCATGGGAGACCAGGAGGAAGCATCTGGCTGCTGGCTTTGGATCGGCACAGCACATCAACTGTAGCAGCCATTTCGGAGGTGAACCAACAGAAGGAAGACCTTTCTCTCTGTCTCTCACTCTCACTGTCTAACTCTGTCAAATAAATTTAAAAAAAAAAAAAAGAAAACATATATACAAAGCATCTTCATAAAGTTAATGTGCATTATAAAAAACTATACGTGGGTTTCAGAAAATTTTTGCACAATAAAACATATCTTAATCCCCTTTCCCACAACCCTTTTGAACTACCATCACAAGTGAGTTTTCTAATTAGCAGGAAGGATTTTGCCCCTGGGCTGTCACAGCTGTGACTATTTCTCAGCATGTAAGGTGGTCAGAGTTAGAAGTAAAACCACAAGACTTCAAGTTAAACTTGAGTTTCAGCTAAATAATGAATAATTTTCCGTAAAAATACGTCACAAATATTTCATGGAATATACTTATATAAAATAACTGTTCACGGTTTATCTGACATTCAAATACCACTGACCTTCCTGTATTTTCTCTGGCTACCTTAACCACATGTTTTAACATATGCTTCATATTAACAAGTGGCTCCAATGACAATCCACAACAAACAAGTACCAGGACAAAATAATCAGGTGTACGGGGCAGGTGTCGGCGTGGCAGTGAAGATGCAACTTCAGACACTCATACCTGTAAGAAAACGCTTGGGCTCACCTCCCTGCTCTGCTCCTGAGTCTGACTTCCTGCCGTGCACACCTGGGAGAGGCAGGGAATGGCCCAAGTGGTTGAGTCCCTGTCATCCACATGAGAGACCCAGATGGAATATTAGAGTACGAGGCTCCTGGCTCTGGCCTGACTCAGATCCAGCTTTTATAGGCATTTGGGAAGAAACCAGCTGATGGGAGTATTCTCATTCTCTCATTCATTCTCCCTCTCTCTCTCCCACATGACTGCTCTGCTTCTCTGCCATTTAAATAATTTTTTAAAAATCTGCACTTAAAAAAAGATCAGATGTACAAATATGTAATTCTTTCTCAGTGTTTATACTCATTTGTCTATGCCTGTGACACCACAGCAAATCATTTTTGTTGTATACAGCGGGCACTAGATTTATTTTATTGTTTTTATACAACCTTAGGATGAGGTTACACTCATATATGCTCTTAAAAGTATACGTGTTGCTGCCTAGCAGGAATGGACTTTAGTAGTGGTTTTCATAATGTTCCCACAGAAGATTTAAATTCCAAAATAATGCCATAGTTCCCACACTTAAAATTTTAGAATTTAAAAAATAACAACACTAAAATGGAAAAGTAGAAACCAATACTGAACACATCAAAGCAGTTAACATGAAAGGTCAGGCCAGGATTCACATCAAATATGAATTTGTCCCAGGGCATGGTGTTGTGCAGGGAGAGAAAAAAGCATGCGTGGAGTTCTCCAGCAATTTTCCTGGAGACATACGAGGAATGAGACTTAACACTCTGCTCAGATTCTCCCTTCAAAAAGGGCAGCTTTCCCAATATCCTCCTCCATGCAACCCTGGTGCAGGCGCCAGATTCCTACAGGCAGGGAGACCTGGCTTGGTTTCATTATAATTCTTCTCCTTTACACCCCTGCAAGGTGATAGTCTCTCTTTTTTGTTAGCAAGGATTAAAACTCAGTTTGATTCGACAAGGCTTTGTAGTTAAATGACTGCACACATTCATGAACGTGGCAACTAGATGGGAAACTGCTGGAACTAAACTCCACACATCTTTCTTAGACAACAACCTGATCTTTGTCTAGAGAGCGTGGAAAGAATACAACATGCTTCCTCATGACTCAGCTGTTTGCAAGACTCAGATCATTAAGGCAAACTCAAACACTCTCTTGTCCCAAATGTCTCCCAACAAGATAGTGTTTTACTCCTAAGCGCCCATTAGTAAAACATTAAAAACACGAGCTCAAACCTACTTCTCTCAAAAAGAATAATTTCTTGTTGAGATTTAGAAGGCAAAAATATGTATATTCCTATCGCTTCAAACTCTCTCTCATTTCTATTTCTGTATGTTTTAGAATATATAAACTATGTTTTTTTATAGAATATTTAGACCTTGGGGTGAAGAACCAGTGTACTCACAGACCAAACCCCATATTAAAGACAGAGCATTTGGGAGGGGCCGGGGTAAGGCCTGGAACCAGACTAGGAATTGGTTTCTCCTCTCCATTTGTCATTTCTAACTTTGCATTTCAAGATAATGCTTTGCTTGTGCAGAAGCCTCTCTATAACCAAACAATGTAAGTGACATGGAACTAAGATGTCAATTTCCTACCAGCCCCTTTCTGATTTCTATAGTGTGCCTTTGACTGTGAAAAGGGGTCTTCCAGGAGGCGTGGGAAAAGGTCAAACATAACTTCCAGGGTTCTTAACACCGATTTGCAGTCAATCATGTTGCAGTGTCTATCTGTGAATGGAGTGTGAGGGTGGGGGCATGGCCTGTGCACAGTGTTCATTTATTTCATTTTTTTTTTAAGGAAGGACAGGGCCTGCTCGGATCAGAGAACAATATTAGCACAGATTTTTTTTGCAGAGGCATTCTCAATAAGCAGAGATAATAAATGAATTATCATGAAGTAGGGACATGAGAGCTGGTTCAGATACCTCCACGGCAACTTACTGCGCTTTTCGAGGTCACCTCCCTCTTTCAGCCTCCCAAAGCCCTTTTGATTGTCATGGTTATCTGTGTGTTCAGCTCCCGGTGGCCCAGAAAGTTTCTAACACACTCAGGCTGGCAGGACCTGAGAAGATCCCGTTGTCCTGCCTCTCCGTCGGCAGGCCTGGGAGTCCTGGGACAGAGGGGAAATGAAGATGAGCAGAAAGCAGGCCACAGCGCTAGGCTACACGATTCCAGCTCTGTTGCTTGTGGGAAGAGCAGAAGGACTCAAAGAACACAGCCCCACATCCTGGGGTCGGAACACACAGATGCTCCCAGGTTTCTGAAGGCAGGCAGGCGGTGAGGACAGAATGCTACCCCATTCACTCCCCCCTACACACACAGACTCATGCCCAGGCATGAAACAGACCAGAGTCCCTGGTCTTCAGCCAGCCCTGGAGCTGAGATTCAGAAACATGAGCCAACACTTTTGAAGGCGAGCAGAGCACAGAGGGTCATTCCTTTGTAGAAACACTAGAAGAAGGTCCATCTCCTTCAGAGAAGGCTTGCCTATGCCTGCTTGGCTTCGTTTTCCCCTGAGAGGGTTGCACCCTCAGACTCCACGCTTTCCCTGGCCGCTGGAAAAGGAGTGAGTGGAAGAGAACCACATTCAAGTGGGGAAACCTGGGGTTGGCTCTGAGCTGGCCCTGCTGCCTTAGCAGGTCGCTTCCACAGAAAGCGAGACGCCAGTTTTCTCACCTTCCAAACTGGGCCCCTATCATGGGACTCAGCAACCTCAGAGGTGAGACAGAGCCAAAGGGGGTAAGGATGCTTTATTAGATAACTTCTGCAAAAAGGCTGCTCTTCTCCCCTGCAGTGTGGATCTGACCTCCTCCCTTACTTGCCGTAGATCTCAGGATCCCTCTCCCTTGACTATGAAGTCCCCTGAAATGCACCCATCAGAGGCGTCCCATTAGCAGAAGGCAAGAGATAGAGGAAGGTGATTTTAAACAAAACTGCCACTACCATGCCACCACCAAACAGCCTATTCCCTAAAACCGTATCTTTTCTAATATGTTGGTATGAAGCTGATTATATCAGGTACATTCACATTAACATTGTCATGCTGAGAGAATTAAGATCGAGAGAATAAAATACTAACCAGCCAATTTTCATAAAACTTTATTTTTCATAGGATTGGATTTTTTTCTTCCCAGTATAGGCTATATTCCCTTAAATTTAAATTAAGCAGTCACTTAATCCCATATCTCACCATTCCCTGAAGTCTGGAGACATTTTCACAGGTGGACAACCCAGGTACAGTACCCAGAGACATTAAATTATAACACTGATTCAAAGTTCGCCATTAGAGTTCAAGGCAATTAGGAATTTGCAGGTGTATGGTTTTATTACCCACTGTAGAAAGAAGGACCAGTTTAATGTCATTAACCAGGGGGATCGACTCGGGGTCTTGTTAAATAAATCAGCAAATGGGAACTCTGAAACACCTTGGGATGATCAAGTTTAATGGAATGAGATTGAAGGACTGGCGGCTGTGTCCACTTTCAGAGCCTTACAGCTGAAGTCACAATGTATTCCCAGCACTGTTAGCCCAAGGGAGCAGTCACTGCCAAGCTCCGAAGCAAGGGCTGCACTGGGCCAACAGGGGTTTTTGGAGGACCTGGATGTCAGCAGAGAACAAACAGCAAGCCAGGGACGGGGCTCAGAGAACTCGCTGGCCCCCAGCCTGGCAGCAAAGCGCCCTGGGCAGATTCCGCACGTGATTCTGGGCAAGCTGCAGCTTCTCTCCCCTCTCTGCACGCGTTAAGGACGTGTGCATGCCAAGGGTGTCCTCCCTCACCACCTAGGATGCTGTGGGAAAGGAGATGCTGGAAGCCACTCAAACAAAGAGACTCCCGGAGAGCGAGGTGGGGGCTCCGGTAAGGCCAGCAGACAATTGTCTTTTTCACGGTTTGTCGAATTAAATTTAGCCTTTGGCTACTGTGCCTGTCATGGAGCCCTGACTCTCAATCAGTGGCAGCAACTCACATTTTATGACTTTGCACTGACTTTGACCTCCAAGGAAAAGGGCTAGTGGGGTGTGAAATCAGCAACCTCTCAACCTTCCCTCACCCCAAACTTCAGCTATAACTTGACTCTGCCTTTGGCCACACTAACCTATTTGCATATCTGTTTATGTAAAGAAGGGTAGGCAGAGAGAGAGCTCAGGACCCACTTTCGGATGTACACAGTCAATGGCCCAGCCATTGCTGTGGGTTGGAGCATGCTGGGCAGGATGTGGCCATGGCTGGGATCCATGGACCACTTCACCATGATGCCATGCTCACTATCTAGATAGTGGACCAGAAGGGCAGGTTCAGCCACAGGAGCCAGGAGGGAACTCCAGAGTATCACCTTGGCCAGAAGGAGGAAACACGCCTATGGACCCAGCATGAGTACCTGCCATGAACAAAGGGCTCTCCAGTCAGGCAAACTCTGGCCTGTGTACCCCAGCAAACAGTTATTGAGCACCTACAGGACAGACTGACACTGGTGGCTGATGCTAAAAGCCATCCTCTATATCCATTCTCCTCCTCCTTGGTAAGGAATGGCCACCCAGAATATATGAGGAGACTTCAAAAAGATCACAGAAGAATGGAATAAAAAGATAGGTTTATTTTGGCATAGAATATTTTGAATACATGCACTTTTTTCATAATAGGCATTTTACGAACTTTTTGAAGAATGCTCTTATGTACAGATTTTTAAATTTTTGGCACCAAAATAAGTATCTTCTAATTCCATTTTCCACAACCTTTCTGAAGTACCCTACAGACCATTTTCCAGCCTCCCTTGCAGCTAGCATACCACAGGCAAACGGGCTAGGAGCAGAGGATCCAGGTGTACCTTCCAGGGAGAAGGCACATTTTTAAAACTCGTTCTTTCTTGGTGCTGGCTGGAACTGAGCAGCTTTGGCTCTTGTTTCGAGGATGGCAAAGCACATGAGAGAAGGATAAACATCTGCATAGAAACATCCAGAATGATGTCTGCCCAAATTTCTAGGCACTCTAGCCCAAGCACATTGACACATAAAATTAACTACCACAGGGCTGAATACAGGGGAGTCATCGGTATGCAGACAGGTGACCATGGAAGCCTCACGGGTGGGTGGTATGTGTTGGGGAGAGACCGGAGGGAAGAGGCAGAGCCCTGAGGTGCATCGTTAGTTAATGACTGGGTGGAGGACAGAGCAGGGAGCTTACATAAGAGACCCTGACAATTTCACCAAGTCGCCAGGATCTAGCACATGAGGGAGAGCCATGTGCAAGTGGCAAGGCCACCTCAGGACCCAGATGACCAGGGGCTGGGGGAGGGGCAGTCTGCCATTAGGCAATTAGCAGAATCAGGGAAGATCAGAGTAGTGTTGGCATTCAGGGGTGCTTAGTGCCCCGCCCCGAGCCTGGCACTCCTCCTGCTCCTGGGTAAACCCAGCCTCAGAGCAGTGACAAGCAGAAGGCTACGATGGCTTCCTCAAAGAACAGAGGCCACAGAGGTCGGAACCCGAGCGAGCTCATGTAACAGCCGAGCCTCCTCCTTCCCTTTCCAGCTGGCTGTCCAGGAGAAAACATAATTCCTGCACTGGTGTCAGGCTGTTCTCTATATGGGACCTACTTCCTCATTAGGCTATGTTTTGGGGCCAGCTGGAGGATGGATAGACCTAGGCTATTCAAAGGCAATAATAGGGCTGTTAAGCACTGGATTTGAAGTCAGAGAAGCCTGGATTGATCCTTGCTGTGTGATGCTGAACAAGGCAGCCACCTCTCTAAGCACCTCCATTGTTTGTACTGTAGAAGTATCAAGCCCTACTGGATCCATTACTGTGGACATTAGATAATGCATTTAGCTGTATCTAACCATAACCTCTACATGGAAATGCAGAGGAATTCTCTGTCTCTGCTGGAGCTTATTTCTTCTCCCTTTCTAAACAGCTTCTTTTTTAAAGATGTATTTATTTACTTTGAAAGTCAGATTTATACACACACACACACACACACACACACACATACAGAGAGAGAGAGAGAGAGAAGAAAGAAGAGAGAGAAAGGTCTTCCATCTGCTGGTTCACTCCCCAATTGGCCATAGTGGCTGGAGCTGTGCTGATCCCAAGCCAGGAGCCAGGAGCTCCACGTGGGTGCAGGGACCCTAGTTCTTGGGCCATCTTCCACTGCTTTCCCAGGCCACAGCAGAGAGCTGGATCAGAAGTAGAGCAGCCAGGACTTGAACTGGTGCCCATATGGGATGCCAGCACTGCAGGCAGCCGCTTTACCCACTATGCCACAGTGCTGGCCCCGTATCAATTACTATTGCCAGACGGATATGATGTGTGGTTGCTTGGGGGATGAGGGGCAACGGGCAATGATTCTTGATGGACATGGAGTTTTTTCCTGGAGTGATGAAAATGTTGTGGATTTAGGTGGTGATATTGTTGGTACAGCCCTCTGAATATACTAAAATTCACTGAGTAGTACTTTAAAATGGTGAACTTTATATTCGTGAATTATCTCTCAATAAAAACAAATTGCTATGGCTGGGTCAAAGGTCAACTGTTTTACAAAACGAGACTCTCCTCATCCAACGTGGTGCTGGTGGGGACTCACAATGATATTCCATTGCCACGACCCCAGTCTTGAACACGGTAGTGCTGACTATGAGCCTAGCACAAACTCAGGAGGACTCAACAAGGACTAAATTTCAAGGAGAAAGTGAGGACTGAGCTGCAGATTGAGAGAGGAAAGGACCGGCTTGAAGGAGCAGAGTAAGAGACATTCCAAGGAAGAATGTAGAAGGGGGGGAGATCATGGGCTCTCTCTTCATTACTGTTTTAAGCTGTCATTTCTTCTTCAGTATTTTTCAAGGGGAGAAGCAAGCCTGGTTGGCTGTAACACAATACCCAATTACTAGGTATTCCATAAATGTATGTACTGGGTATATTTTTTATAAAATACTGGGAATAAGTTACTGGGTACTTTACAAAAAGGTATAGCTTGGCTCAAAGTTCTGGACATTCAAGATCAAGTGGTTGTACCATCTTGGCTTCTGGTGAGGGCTCAGTAGCACATCCCAGCATGGCAGAGGAATGAAATAGCAAGAGAGAGGCAACAACTGAGTTCCCACGCCAGCTAGCAAGTTCCCAAAATGAAAACACTCATTTGTTCATGCGAGTGGGTCCCTCATGGCCCCACGTGCCTCCTAAAGGCCCTGCCACCTCTCACCGCTGTAACATGGGGGACCAAGCCTCAACATGAGGCTCTTGGTGGGAATAAACCCTAGCACTGGTCTCCAGGGCAGGAGAGCTGGGAGAACCATCACTGGCTGGGTAGGGCAGAGGCACATTAGACAGTCCCTTGACATTCAGGCCCGCCACGGACTAGGAGGAGGCAGGACAGGGTCATCTGAGGCCCTGGAGCCATGCTGAGAAGCCTCACCTCGCTGGTTCTAATGCACCCAGCACCTGGATCCTGTCACCAAATTTCAGGTAGAGAGCGAGCCCATTGGAAAGAAACCAATGACCAGTGAGGCCTTTGCAGCTTCTCATGTATAGAGTTGTCAACACTCTGCTGGGAGGAAATGAGGCATCTTTGTTTTAAGGAGACAGTATGCCACAAGGTGCAGGGGAATTTTCCCAGGCAGTCATCTTGCTTTCTGTTTGAAACAAAAAAACCTCTCATCTTGCACTTGCCCAGCGAAGCACGGGTGCAGCAGGAGCAAAAAGAGTCTATACTCAGAATCTGAAAATTCAAGGCAGGTTCCCTGGCTAAACCACACATGTCTGGGAGACCTGCATGCAAATTTGGCACCGGGTCTTTGTTCTGTAAAATGCCAAATATCATGCCAAGTAACTGGTGGAGCCCAGAGCTCAGATGATCACATAAGATGCTTGTGCCTGGGCCCAACTCTGAGTGGCACTGGGAACACCAGTGGGGTGGGCATGTCAGGGAGGGTGGGAAAGACAAAAGCAGCCCCCAGCTTCCTCGATCTGAGGCGGGTTGTGGCTACCTGCCTGCTGGCCTCTGCAGCCAGGTCCTGAGGCACTGATACAAATGGTATTTACACCCATGCTCGTTTGGTTTTCTGGTGTTTTTATTTTTAAAGATATTTATTTTTATTTACTTAAAAGGCAGAGATAGAGACAGACAGACATCTCCTGTCCACTGGTTCACTCCCCCAAATGCCCCCAACAGCCTGGGCCAGGCCAAGCAGAACTCAGAAGACTGGAACTCAATCTGGCAGGAACGAAACTGCTCGAGCCATTATCTACTGCTTCCCAGGGAGTGCACTAGCAGGAAGTTGAAATTGGAAGCAGAGCCAGGACTTGAACCCAGATACTCCAATCCAGGATGTGAGCATCTTTAGTGGCATCTTAACTGCTGCGCCAATTGCTCACCTCTACGCTGCCATCCTCACGTTCATTCCATTTCACTGGAACATTTTGTGAGCTCCTCTTTGGGGTGATGGAAATCTGGGTCTGTGCATTCTTTGCTACTCACATTATTTGGTTAACAACATAGCATACTATGACTGCTATTTAAATATCCATTCCCATCCTGCCCCCCCCCAATACTGTCTGCCCTGAGAAGTGGTTTGGCATAGTGAGTTTTCATACATCCATTTTCCAGATGGATCTCTTTGTTGAATTAAAAAAAAAAAAAACACTAAACCATGTGGAATGCTCCTAAGTGAGTATTATTGTTTACTGGGCTCCTTATTCCATCTTACAGCATTTATAATAAAATATCAGCAAGCTCGTAAAGAAAGCTTTTTTTAAGGTCCGTAATCTTTCTAACCATAACAAAAGAGCAGTAAATATATTGTACAAGAGTGCGATGGAAAAATGTGCTAAAGTATTTCCATAAATCAAATGTAGCACTTTGGCATTGGCTCTGAAGCATTAAATTTAGCAAATTAGAACCAGATGATTTTAAAATAGAAACTTACATAACTTCACGGTGTGATTTTTTTTTTCCCCAACACAAGTTTATCTTCATGAAGTCGCTTTGGCAGCTACTGTAATAGGTATTTAAGGAGAGAGGGCAGTGTCTGGGTATTGTTCATCTTTGTAACTCCCACAGTGCCCGGTAATATGTTGGGCAATTAGTAAGTACTGGTGGACAGCTGAATGAAATCCCAGCAGTGATTAGCAAGTAAAAGTTAATTGGAAAGGAAATACAATATAAATATTTATATGGATCTATAGGTAGACAAAACAGTGCTACCCTATACATAATGGTAAAAGTATGTCTCACCTTTGCTTTCATTGTTCAAGCTGTGTATCTACCTCAATGAGTCTGAAATAAAAGGCTAGCTCTGCTTCTCATGCTCCAAGGTACCATCACCCTGGAATTTTCCTAATACTTAAGTCACCATTCTATTTCTGCCATCTTAGCAGCTGCAGAAAAAAGTTTCTTACAGTCATTTCTCCCTTTCATCTCACATACAATTTCACAATGTAGCTGGTAATTTAAGGCTAACTTGGGAGTTCAGTGCATCACATGAAGTATTTATAATCTTCAAGATCTTGTATGTAGTGACACCATAAGTACAAATGAACAAGGTAAAGTATTCGCCCTCTAGAAGAACACTTTCTGGTAGAAGAACCAAGACACTCTAGTTATAAGTGAAAGAAACCCAACTCAAACTAGATTTGGCATGAAAGTGCACTTGCTGCCTTCTGAACTGGGTTGTCTAAGAGCATTCTTCAGGTATGGCTCTGTCCTGGAGCAGATATAATATGACCACAGTTCTCACCATCACTCCACTCTAAATGTCTCTGCTTTTATTTGCATCTGGATTCATTCTGTCTTACTTTGGACACACTCTATACAGAGGCAAAAATGTTCATTGTCAAGCAAATGTATACAGTGTATGACCCAAAGAAAGGCCCGCCTTTCTCCTAGGTTTCACATACAAAAGTCTCAAAGAAGATCTCAGATTGGCTCTCTGCCAAGTTCTTGGGTCCAATGCTGTAGGCAAGGGGATGAATTCTGTGACCACCAGGCCTCAATCAACAGCTGGAGCTCCCCAGTGGTGGACATATGCCATGAATATTAAGGGTGTACAATTGACATGGTTTGGCAGATCACTAGACGTGAGAAGTAGGTGGGAGAAAGAAGCAAAATATCAGTATGAAGTTTTGATTCTACTGACTGGAACAACAGTATTATCATAAATAGATAGAAAATGGGTCAAAGTAGACACCGTTTCATGGAAATTTCATATGTGTATTAGTCAGAGTTCTCCAGAGAAACAGACAAATTAGGTGTGGGTGTAAGGAGTGGTAAGGAGACAGATTTACTTATTTTAAGGCATAACTTTAAGGAATCACAAGTCCAAAACCTGCGGAGTAAGCCCACAATCTGTAGACACAGGGAAGAGTTTATGTTCCAGCTAGAGCCAGTCTGGAACAGAATTCCCTCTTCCTCTGGAGACCTAAGTCTCTCAAGTCCTTCACCTAATTGGATAAAGCCCACCAGCATGATCAAGGGTCATCTGCTTTATTCAAAGTCTGAAAATTTAATCTCATCCATAAAACATGTTCTCTGCAAATACTAATATTTGACCTACTGTGTGGGTTCCATGGCCTAGCTGAGTTGACACATAAAATTAACCTGTACAATATTTGAATGTGAGAAGTGTATGAGATGCAGCAGGAAATGAGAGTTTGGAACTCACAACTCAGGTCAGAAGATGTGATAGTCATCAGTACAAAGACAAGAGTAGTCATTAGAGAAGATGAGGTGGACAGCGGGAAATACAGTAGGAAAAGGGGCTGAGGATAGAACCTTGGGGAATGCCTACCTGAGAAGAAAATTAATAAGTATTGGCAAAAGCAGCTGAAGAATCAGAAGAACCTACTGCCACAGGACTAGAGGAAGGAGTGTATTGAAGACAACGCACATGGTGAACAATGTCACGAGCTAAGGGGGGATAAAGGAGTTGGCAGGGAAGTCTCAGCCTTGGCAATGGGGATGGGGGTCTCACTGTGGGGGCTCCCCAGCTGTGCTCTGTAGATCTCAATAGGCCAAATATCAGAAGGCCCACAATGAAGCAGGTACAGAAATTGAGTGAGTGCTTTAAGACTTGGACAGCAATCAGGCAGGGGTCATTTAATCTCAGGGGTCAATTTCATCATCCTGGTTGTCATCATCATCATCATCATCAGGGCTTTTCTTTTTCATTTTATTTTTCTAGTAACATAAACTTCAATACAACAGTCCAGATTGCTGGTTTGGGTGATTGCAGACGAAGTCAGGGGCAGAGGCGGGTGTGGGGACTGAGTGAGAGGCCAGGACTTGGGATCATTGACTCTCTGGCTTCTGCAAGTGAAAGAAAAAACTGGGTTGCAGCTGGGGAAGAGCCAGCAACGGGAAGATTCTGGAGACCTACAGAAAGTATCTGTGGTCTGTGTCCACCCATCCACAAATGTCGAAGTCTGGATATTTCCACGATCTGTGTGGCAGCTAAACCACCAGCAATGACCCAAAGTAACGCCTCTTTTCCACATACGCCACTTTGTAAGACCACTCACACAAAATGTGAAAGAGTTTGCAATGGGATGCAGTCCCACAGCCCTGGAAAGATCTTGTAATACATGCATGTGCCCTCCGTGTCTTTCTACAATGAAATACTGTGGCTTACACCATCTGTCTGGCCTCCAGGGTTCTGAACAAGAAAAATGCATCTGTATTTAGGGTAAGGAAGACCTGAATTCACTTGCTGAGAGCAGAGGGTTTAAGAGTAGGGAGCAGAGAAGAAAGGAGATGGATGGGAAGCTGCATCCCAGATTGGGCTTGAGAGAGGTAAACTGAAAAGGGCAGAATTCTTTTCATAAGGAGGGTGTCCTTTTATTTCTTCCGATGACCAGAACTGTACAGTAGAGAGCCTGTGAACACACAGTTGGTCTTCCATAGCCACAGGGTCCACAGCCACAGGATTAAACAACCACAGACAGAAAATACTCGGGGCAAAAAACAAACAAACAAACAAACAAACTGTATTTGTACTGAATATGTACAGACTTTTTTCTCTGTCTTTATTCTGCAAAAAAAAAAGGCAGTGTAACATATACATAGCATTTACATTATATTAGGTTTAACAACTAAACTAGAGCTGATTTGCAGTGTATCAGAGGATTACATAGGTTACGGCAAATACTATGTCATCTATAGAAGGGACTTGAGCACCCATGGGTTTTGGTATCCACAGGGATGCTGGAACCAATCTCTCATGGATGCTGAGAACCGCTGTATGGAGTGATTTTGAGGTGGCAAGTTTGAAAGCTGGGGAACACGTGGCTTCTGTCTTCCAGGGTCAGAAGGGGCTTCACCCTTGCTTCTTGTCATCCTGGCCCCCCCTTCCTAAGACCAGAAGCTCCCAAAGACTGTTTAGAGCATGAGTCATGAGAACCGCAGGCCTTGAAGTTCAAGAAAACCCTTGCGACATCCCCTTGTCTACATCTTCAAGTCTGAAATCACAGGGTGCCAAGACTTCAGCAAATTCAAGGAACTTATACTTAAACATCTGCAAATCTCAGTGGTGTCAGTGAGTGAGACAATGTCTTGTGCTCATCAGCAGGGGCCCTTTCGGTTTTCCCTATAAAGAGGAGAGCCACTCCATAGGTCTCTGCTGCCGTGGGCAGAAATGTGCCGTCCACGTTCAATCTGGCAAGGCAAGAGTGGGTGCTGGTGCCTGTACCGCCACCCAGTCCTGGGCCCGTGCTCTCAAGACATTTCTCTAGCAGACAAAATAAAAGATCGCTGAGAGCTAGCACACTTTGTTTGCTTTCTAAAATGAATCAATCTTCAAAAGCTTGGCTTGAACCTCGCAAGGAGTGATGTGTCCCCGCACCACATTCCTCCCATCTCCCCCTTCCACCAGGCTCTACATTGCTCAGATTCCTTCTTCTGGCTCCTCAGCGCCAGCTGGCGGCTGTCTGGGTTGGCCAGACAGGTTCCAGGCCCTGGACTGGGGCCTGCTGGGCATTCACAGCTGATGAGGGACAAGGGGCAAGCTTTCTCTGAAGACTAGGTCACATGGGTTGTTTGGGGACACAAGTGGGAAAAAATGCATCCCCAGCTCCTCAGGAATAGGTGTCCCCATGCCCACAGGAGGGTGGTCATTTGGTGTTTAACCTACTTTTCCTCCTTTCCCATTTTATCCCAGCCTACGTGGGCCCTTGCTGTGATGCTGGGAACCACATGTGAAGGGTGAGTTTCAAAGGCCACTGTGCCCTGGAAAATGACAAAGCTCAGGAGTAGATTGGAAACAGCACATTCAGCCCCAGCCAGGAACTCAGTGCACACTCACTGGCCTGTTCTGCTTATTCCACTGAGCCAAGAGCAGAAAGTGAGACAGAGGGAGGACAGGAGGGACTGCCAAGTTCCATCCCATGACATTTCTTCATGCCGTGTCACATCACACGAAAGCACATCTTTTTTGTTTGTTTTTTAAAGGGTCATTTTATTTATTTGAAAGGCAGAGTGATGGAGACAGAGGAAAAAAAAGAGATCTTCCATCTGTTGGTTCACTCCCCAAATGATTGCAATGGCCGCGGTTAGGCCCAGTCAAGGCCAGTAACCTGGAACCACATCTCCATCTCCCATGGGGGTGACAGGTTACCAAGGACTTGGGCCATCTTCCACTGCTTTTCCAGGCACGTTAGCAGGGAGCTGGATCAGAAGCGAAGCAGCCAGGAGTCCAACTGGCACTCTGATATGAGATGCCAATGTGGCAAGCATTGGTTTAACTCACTATACCACAACTCCAGCCCCCAAGTCTTATAATCCACAAAGTGGAAATATGCACATAGACAGAAGTCAAGAAGACTTTTCCAGGGTTAAGGGTTTATAAAGGAAGAACTTTTCAAATGTAAGGGTATACAAGAGGCCTTCAAAAAGTTCAAGGCTCCAGGCCAAAGCCAGGAGACAAGAAGGCAATACAGATCTCCCATGTGGTGTCAGGAACCTGATTACTTGAGCCATCACCTGCTGCCTCTCAGCATCTGCGTTAGCAGGAAGCTGGAACTTGGAGCAGAGTCAGGACTCAAATCCAGATATTCTAATATGAGATGCAGGAGTCAACCACCAGGCCAGAAGTCTGTCCCTAAGCTCACCCTTTAGTTCCATTTTTCAAGTACACGTTGAAGTTCTCTTCTGGAAAGGGTTAGCAAGGAGGCAGGCTGTGTTGGCGCTCACTCACTTAATAAGCATTATGCAGCAATACTGTTGTGCTGGGCAGTGCCTCCCAAAAGAAAAGAAGACCATGCTCCGTCCAGTCATGGAATTCCTGTTTATGTGGTCTTGGCAGAGCATCCTGACCTTTGTAAAAGTCCACAATTTCTACCAGCAGAAAAGATCTCCATGACAGGTTCAAGTAACAAGCTGTTTATTTGGACAGACCAAAGCAGGCCACAACAGAACTCCTTATAGCAAGAGCAAACAGCAAACAGGAGGGAAAGGAGGGCACACTGGCCAGGCAGCCTGCACAATTTCACTGTGAACCCCCTTTAGTTCCACTGAACTTCCGGGATACATACCTGGGTGCTTCAAAAAGTTCATGGAAAAATGGATTCAAAGATGAGTTTATTTTAGTACAAAAAAAATTAAATCCAGGGCCAGCATCGTGGCATAGTGGGTAAAGCCACTGTTTTCAACACCAGCATCCCATGTGGGCTCTGGTTCATGTCCTGGCTGTTCCACTTTTTTTATTTATTTATTTATTTTTTTTTTTTTTGACAGGCAGAGTGGACAGTGAGAGAGAGAGACAGAGAGAAAGGTCTTCCTTTGCCATTGGTTCACCCTCCAATGGCTGCTGCGGCCGGCACACCGCACTGATCTGAAGCCAGGAGCCAGGTGTTTCTCCTGGTCTCCCATGTGGGTGCAGGGTCCAAGCACTTGGGCCATCCTCTACTGCACTCCCGGGCCACAGCAGAGAGCTGGCCTGGAAGAGGGGCAACCGGGACAGAATCCGGTGCCCCAACCGGGACTAGAACCCGGTGTGCCTGCGCCACAGGCGAAGGATTAGCCTATTGAGCCATGGCGCCGGCCTGTTCCACTTTCAATCCAGCTCCCTGCTAATGGCCTGAGAAAAGCAGTGGAAAATGGTCCAAGTACTTGGGCCCCTGAAACTCACATGGTAGGCCCAGATGAAGCCCCTGGTTCCTAGCATTAGCCTGGCACAGCCCTGACTATTGCAGCCATCTGGGTAATGAACCAGTGGATGGAAGATCTCTCTCTCCGTAACTCTTTCAAATACAGAAATAAATCTTCAAAAAATTTAAATACATCCATAGTGTTTTCATAATACACATTTTCCTTTAACTTTTTGAAGACCTCTGATGAACAGTAAAAATGTGAATCTTCGCATGTTTACGGAGGTAAGTAAACTTAAATCTTTGTTATGTGCTTCTGTTTTTTCTTAGAACTTCAACACTAAGTTGTTTTCCCCAGACTCTTTAAAGAAAGAAAATACCAAGTGCTAACATGGGGCCTCACAATTGCTTGTCATATTCACAAGAGTTGAGTGAGTGTATTTAACATGTAATTTCGTCTGTCAGCGTTCCTCAGTTCTACCGTGGGGGGTGGGGGAAGGAAGGTGGTAATTAAGTATTCCAAAGTTGTAATAACACTGAACATCAAAACTTCACAACTGCACAGGTTTTCCGAAATCAAGTCCAGGTATTGCTCACAATCACTCTATTTACAGCACTCTCTCAGATTTTAGTAGCAGGGCGGTGATTCGGCATTCCAAGTGCTCTTTCATGGTTTTTCAAGGACTGAGAGGGGCCTCAGACACTTGATTGTAGCACTTTTGCCCTGGGGGAAATTAAAAGCCACCTCCAAGTGTCTGGGGTGGAGGGCAGAAAGCAGCCAGATGCTGGGCATGGTGTTTTGAAGGGCTGTACAATGGCTGACTGTTAAGGGGCAGGGAGACGGGGAAAGCCTTCACAGGGAGGGGATCGACCATGGCACACAGTAATCCACAGGCTACAAAGGAACCATTTCCAGCCACCCCGGGTGGCCTGTCACTGAGTGGAAAATGAGACATGAGAAAAGAAGTCAGGGAGGAACCAAATTTGAAGTCATCAGGCACCATGAGTTGACAAGCCTTTCAGTGAATACTACCCTCCATCTGTAGAAACACATACTTTTTAATATTGCCTTAACAACACTTTCAGGAAACAGAATGAAATGGGACTGGGGGCTGAGGTTGGGTCACCTTTTTAAGGTTTCTTGAGCCAAATAATTAGTGGAGGGAAAGCGAATGGATACTTTGGTCCACCCTACAGAAAGACCCAAGCATTAGGGGCTCTGCTTGGAGATTTCCCTAATAATATTCTTGCCTGCCTTCTAAGAGTTTGACCAGTACAACAGATAAAACAGAGTTGTTGCCTTGAAGTGAGAGGTGCTCTTTCCTTGCCTGCTAAGAAGTGGTTTGCTTTTGTTTGTTCCCCTGTCGACTTCAGCAAAGGCTGTGTGAGTGGACAAGACTAGAACTTTGAGAGGACAGAAACTGAGATCCAGTTACCTACAGAGGTACAGAAAGGGGTACCACAGAAGATAGAATCCTCTTCTACAAGCTTCTTAAAATCTTGTTGCGGAGAATAAACTCTCACAAATGAAACCGTGAAAGGTCATAACTAAGCAGTAAAGATTGGCTGCAGCACATAAGAGGACTTGCTAAATGAATAGGGTCCAAGACTGTCCTCCAAGCTCACTGAGGCCAACTTGAAGGGGGGAAGCATAGCACTTCTCATTGTTCGTTAAGGAAGTCAAATTCGGAAGCACTGACCAGGGCCATGGGGGATGAGAGAATCAGAGGGGAGGAGACTCTAGAAATGGCTCATGAAGAGTCAGGGGCATGACGGGGTTTAGGTTAGCAGAATGATGAAAGAGGGGTAGAGAGATGAAAGAAACTGCACGTGCACTGGCTCAGAAGTAGCAGGCAGTAAGCTGCATGTGTTGGCAGGTACACAATTAGCCCTCATTGCAACTTGAAAATGATGCCTGTGTCTCAGGCTTACTCCTTCTAGTGGGATGTTACAGTTTGAACAGGATTTGGGCCCCCAAACCATGCAGATGCTTAAATTTCTAAGTCTTACATTAGCAATTAATGGGTTAATGTTGGTGGGTTAAGGATGGAGACTTGATCTCACTAACTGGGAGGTGGGCCTTGTGGAAGGTTAGGTCCTTGGAGGCTCAGCCTTGGAAAGTAGTTTTTGTGAGAAGGTTGGCTATACAAGCTGAGTGTTTCTTTCCTCTATCCCCCTCTCCCCCCCTTCTCCCCCTACTCCCCTCTCCTTTCTTCCCCTCCCCTCCTCTTCTCTCTCTCTCTCTCTCTCTGGCCTTACTGGGTGGTGTAACCAATGAGGACCCCCCCCAAAAATGTACTGTGATCCTCCAAAGTGTAAACAAAAAGAAACTTTCCCTCCTAACTCGTTCCTCTCCTGTGTTTTAGTTAAAGTAATGAAAAGCTAACATTGGTGGAGACTCAGTGTTACTGAACCAACAAACAGGAGCTCAGATAACAAACTGCATCAAGAAGAAGCCTATTGGGCAGTACAGCACAGTGGTTAGGGCCACATAGACTCAGGATCCAGAAAGCCTGGGTTTATATACAAAGCTTCCCACTCTATTGTGAAGTAACAGAACCTGAGTCCCCATTTTTTTTTTTTTTTTTTTTTGAGTAGAAAAACAATACCACCTATCTATTGGTACATGAGATGACTATTACATGATACAGGAGATGACTATTTTAGACTTCATTGTATTTGTAAATGTCTAGCACAGGGCCTGGCACTTCAGAGATCTCCAATCACGGCTGAATGAGCCAAGGGACAGTTGGATTGAAAGAGAAAACTCTCAAAAGCTGGTCCTTGGGGGAGGTTTCTAGAGATCGGCAATAGAATGGAAAAGCTACTCCCTCACATTACTTTTTGAAACAATTTCGGTTTCTACATAGGTTGCTCTAAAAAACAAACAAACAAACAAAAACTGGTATTAAACTAGAAGTGCTAGAGGCTGGCCCTAGAATGACAATTTTTGAGGCTTGATTCCTTTGGTGCTCATTCAGCTTCTAGACTGTTCCTCTGCGGATGTGGAAGGATCTCCACTTTAGCTGGAATCTTCAAGGCCAGATTTGCCTTGCACTACTCTAAAGCATGGGTTACTGAATTTTCCCAGAGGGTCAGGTAATGCGATTTCTTCAGCTTGATGGAAATGCTCATCTCTGCTGCTGCAGCTAGAAAGACAAAGCTGTGTTCCAAGAGAACTTGAGACACAGAAGTCAGAATTTTTCATGATTTTTAAATTCATGAAATATTACTCTTCTTTCATTTTTCCCAGCCATTTAAAAATGTCAAAGCTACTCTTAGCTCATAGATACAGCGCTGGCAACAGGCCTTGTATTGGTCCTACAAATGTGCACCCTGTCTCCATTTTTCATAAATGTCTGTTGCTCAACTTCTCCAAACATGTTTTCCTCATTCCCTTCCTGGGCGCCAAGCAGAACCTCAAGGTAAACACACATTCTTTGAAGTTGCATTTATCGTCTTATTCATTCCCTAAGTATTTGACTACCTGTAAGGAAGCAGGAGACAAGGAGACCAGCAAGATACCACCTTGTCCCTCTGGAGTACACTTCGAAGCCAGAGAAACAGACGTCAGCAAATCATCGCGATACAAAGTGGAAAAGCCCTCATAATAGAGCCGTGTTCTAAGTACAATGGGGGCACAGTGCAGGGAAGGAGGAGTGAGTTCTGAACTGAAGAGGTGGGCAGGGTGGGGGCTGTGGACAAGGACACACAAAAGAGTTAGTGTTGGGGCTGGGCTAGACAGCAAGGGAGCAAAGGGGGGCAGCTGTGCAGCCAGGAAGGTACGGGGCTGTCTTGCAATGCACGAGGTTCCCTCCCCACTCCTTCCCTGTGTGGCTAGAGTGTGGGAGGGAGAAGGGCGGAGGAGGGAAGTTGAGGTCAGGCAGGGAGGTGGGCTCAGGTGATAGTCCATGCCTCAGTGCCCAGATTCTGTTTCTTGAGGCCTTGAAGTGTCACTGGAGGATTTTAAACATGTTAGTCATATGATCGGCTCTGTACTCTGGAAATTAAACTGGCGGGGATGTGGCAGGCAGACCGGGTCAGGGAAAGAGTTCAGGCTAATAGACTAAAAAGAAATCACTGGAGTAGCTTAGACAAGAGACTCAGAGGACTGATCTAATGCTTGACTGTGCTATGGCTCAGGCTGGTGGGAGCCTTGCTGGCGTGTGCAAGGCGCAGCTTCGTCCCCTGCGAGGGGCTGGACCAGATGATTTCCAACGTCACTTCCCAGGCAGCAAGCTCTGGTTCTATGACTTTGCCCTGCACTCTCAGACAACAGCCACAGGGTTCCTTCCCAGACATGCCTCCTCCCTCTAGCATGCTCTGGAGTTTCGTGTTCTGCTGGATTCATGCCTGTGTCCAGTGGTAGCTGGAAAATCACTTGGATGGTATCCAGTGCCATTTCCCACACTCCTGTCTGCACGAGGGTCTGGGGAGACAGAGCTCTTGGCAAAGAAGGAGGTAGGTGGCAAGGCTGACAGGTGGGGATGCCCACCGAAGTCAGGGTTGGCAGGCACAGGGGCAGGGGCCTCAACTACTTCAGGAGGGTCCCTCCGGGAGTACTAGGGCTGCTATAAGCATTGATTACACAGCTCAGCTTTAAACATCACTTGTGCAACCAGGTTCTCAAGTAATAGATTGTGGTAGGGGCTGTTTCTGTATTCATTGAGAGGACAAATGTTTCCCCAAAGAGTTTTAAAGAAAATATGCTAAATGACACTAATAAAGTAACAACTGACTGCAGTTTTAAGCCGTGTTGAGACCAGAGCTCAGCCATTTAACTAGTAGCCTGCTCTCCTCAAGTGCTGAAACAGAATATGAAAACAGTGAAAAGTATCCCCTGTTCCAAACGCCCCAGTGCCTTCCTGTCCACTCAAACAAACAAACAAACAAACAAACAAAAAAAAAACCAGAGTTCCTCACCCCACCCCTCTTGAGCTCATCTTCTCCGTGAGTCCCTGAGGACTCCACATTGGGCATGCCAGACTGTTTGCTGTTCTTAGACAAACTAAACCCTTACCTACCCTAAGCCCTGTGCACACGTCACCTCTGTCCAGATGATCTTTCCCCAGATCTCTGGGTGGCTGGTCCCTTCACGAAATTCTTACAATTTTTCTTTATGTGATTATTTCTGCTTATGTGTCATTTCCTTAGAGTGGCTTCTCCAACCACTCTATCCTAAAAAACAGGCCCCACTTCCCCCCAGCCATGGTCTGTTTTCCTCTAGCAGTTTTCCCTGCTGAATTTCTCTTCGTAGCATTTGTCATGGCACATCGTATTATCCATCCCTTCCATTATTTTTCTGTTCTCACTGGACTGTAAGCTCCACAAGGGGGAAATTCTTCTGTCCAGGCTACTACTGTCTACTCCTTGCCTGGAAGGTGCCTGCATGTGGGAGGTGTTAAATCAGCAAGGATGGCCCACGCATGGGGGACTCCTCCACCTGTTTATGAACACCCACCTCACTTACAACATCAACAATAGTCTACTAATATTTATAATGAATAGAGTGCTAACTTAAATAACAGTAATGCTATATAATATAGTAACAAACTAATACAGAGTAAATATAATATTAATGCTAATGTAACAATAACATCAGTTAATAATAAATAACTACTAAGGCCTTACAACATGCCAAGCGCTATCCACTTCTACTCACATTATTTCATTCAATCCTCACTATATCCTAGCAGGTAGATGTTATTGTTTCTATTTTACATTTAAAGACACTAAAATCAAGAAACCTGCTGAGATTGCAACACCTGATCCCAACACCTCGGCGCCTTCCTTTACGCATCTGACTGTCTGCTGACCCAAGCCATCTTTCGATGAACTTCCAGTGGAGTTGAAGCGTCTCACGGTATAGGACAGAAACAGAAAAGCAGGGGGCTGTTCAGTGGGAAGCCAGCCTTTCTGGCCAGAGAATGACAGTCCAAAAAGCTCCAGCACACACAGGGTTTGGGATGTTTGGGGATGTTCAGCGTTTTAAAGCACTAAGTGGGATGGCATTCACATACTCAAACAACACAGCAGGATTCAGCTTAGGAAGCCAATGGCACGGTAAGTTATCTAGATCCGGAGGCCAGGAGACTCATCTTACACCTGGAAAAGCCTTTGACTCATTGTCCTCTCTTATCTAGGCAGACACCAAAAACAATTTCCTGCAAACTGAGGATGCTCTGCTAAGTCTGCTGGACTGTCAGGAAGGTCCTTGTGATGAGCTAGGCTGCACGCCTAGTTTGTGTTCAGAGAGACCTCGCAAAAGCACTCGGGCTCATTTCTGCTGGAAGCCCGAATGAAGAAAAAAAAAAGCAAGACCCATCAGAGGCCAGAATGGGTGTGGCAACCTCAAGTCCAGGGAATCGGTGCCCCATTAAACTGTAAACTGAACAGAGAAGGCTGTTTCTGGAAACCACTTTTGTAGACAGCTGCTCTCCTGTTCTTTTTGCTTAGGTTGTAAAAGTAGAGTCTTAATCCCTTGGGAATTTAGCCCCCTCCCCTTAAAAAAAAATCAAACTGATTCTAATCCAACTCTGTCAGGAAGAAAAGAAAAAAGTCAGGTCTGATTTTTCCATCCTAGTCATAGTCTGGGTTGGAGTGCAGCCCATTCGGGACTGCTGTGGTGTGGATTCCTGAGGCCCAGGAGCAGGGCAGTTTTCACACCACCACACTCCCCTTCCGAAGAGGTACCGAAGATGACCCTTTCTGTCTTCCCAGGATGATTCTTTCTCTATAGAATTCCAGTCACGAGCTGCAGTGGAGAGAGGCTGGGTGCTGTAGCCAGGCCCATCAGACAGGGGTCTTTTTTTTTATTCCCCTGGGATAATAAGTGTCGGTGGGTTAATGGGTCAACTTGAGGAGAGAGGTCAGAAGGAAGTAACTGCAAGGCTCAGAGCTGGAGCTGAAAATGCCCGCTATCAAAGAGCACAGGACCCAGCAGCCACTGATGATGTATAGGGCGTGCCCTGGCCGGCCCCATCCCCCAGGTCACATTTAACCATTACTCTGAGCAAAGCCAGTGAAGGTCACTTCAGGGGCCTGACACTCTCTGGGTGAGGCCTGTGCGGGGGCACAGCCTTTTCACTGAGGGAGAATTGTATTCCAGCTGCTTGCAGACCTACGCTGCTTCAGAGCACTCTGAACATTGACAAGGACAAAAAAAGCAGCCACCAAAAAAAAAGAGAGAGACACAGAGAGATATCAGCAGGGGTGTTTAGTAAAAAGGAACCCAGAGACAGAAAACCTTTTGTTCCCCGGGTTCGTTTCATGTAGAGGCTGCGAGGTGAATAGCTTTGAAACGAAATGGGTTTATGAAGGAGTTGCTAGGAGAAGCTCCACTGTCAGGCTGCTTGGTGAACTACCATTCGCTAAAATTTCAGTTAAATGGAATGGGTTTATCTCCTTTTCCTGTTTTTCGTTTTATTTACTTCTTTCTTTCTTTCTGGGGGACAGAGAAAGGCTCACGACGGTTCCCCACTTTGTTTTATTTTCCACCCTTCGGGATACCATAAAAACAAATGATCACATTGCAAGTTCTTTGTCAGTTTTTCAGAAGTTAAGGGGTGGGCGGGGCTTAAGCATTACCTTGCCCCGCCAGCCAATGGTGGAGTGGTATGCAAATGAAGTCCTGATAGGCCTGCCTCAATCAAAACAGTGAGCTCAGAGGCTGGGGAAGGCGGCTGCGACTCCGGGGCAGGCTCTCTCCACCGGCTGCTCCGCACTCCATGGAGGAGCCCGCACACCAGTGCTTCATGCTCCCTGACTAGCCTACCGAAACGGCTCTATTCTCCGCCGCCGAAATGAAGTACAAGGTAAGAGAGAGCCCCCTTTAGAGCAGGTGTCTTTGGACGCCTGCATGACAGCTCCTCTGCGTGGCCCCCGCCAATGCTCCGCAGAGCTCTATGAAGCTGGCACGCCAGCAGGCAAGCTGAGCCCAGACTTTGAGAGAGCCCCAGGCGATTGCAGTGCACCGAGCCCTTCTGCTGTCTGCTCTGGGAGTCGCCGAGTGGTGAGCAGTGAGCCCCGGCGCGGGCGGGCAGCAGCCACTGCGGATCAGAGGGTGTCTGCAACCGCAGCAGACAGGAGCTCCAGCCTGCACGGCCCTGGGATTCTCCCAGACTGGCTCTCCACGCAAAGCTTTTCAGCCTTTACCTTACGCGTCTGTCGGGAAAGCATGGTGCCATATGTACTTTTGGTGGAAGACGTGAAAAGCCCAGTCTGTTGTTACAGTGGTGATGGAGAATTCTGATATCCCTAGATGTTAGATGTAGGATGTAAGAGTAAATGAGTATTGGTCATTTCTTGAAGCTTTCGTTGATGTTTGAATGGAGGCTCAAGCCAGCTTATGCCTGCGCCTCTCAGAGCGTCATGGTCATAGTACTTGGTCAGCACTGTTTGTGTGCTTATTCTTGGCCAAGGATTATCACTGGCTCAGCATACCCCATCCAAAGAGGCAAGAGGCTTGCAGTGGACATGGTACAGAAGCAGACTGCCATCCATCGGGCATGATTGTTTTCTTGGATGATGAACAGACATGAGTCCTAGTGCTTTTAAACCGGTGCTATTATCAAATATTATATTATCAAATCTGGCAAGCTGTGGCCTTGCTTTGGGGTTGACAATTTGTACTAATTGCACTACCTGGGATTACTTTGCTTTCTCTCTGAATTATCTAGTTTCTGGTCTATTCCTTTAGCACGTAAGGTTGCAAATACATGGTCTAACTTAATAACCACTGGCTAACCGCAGTGATAAATCTTTGGTTCAGAAGCTATAGATCTTGTTCAAAAGCCCGAAATCTAAATGTTGGAAGTCTTTATTGTCATGCATGAGTTATAGTTCTTGAAAAGGTTACAATAATCTGAAACCACAGGAATCAGTTATCCCTGGACTATTTCCCATTTATCTGCAACAGTTGGGAGAGAGCAGAGGAAAAAACAATCCTGAAGATCAAAATTAGACTTTAGGAAATAACCCAACACAAATCCTTGGACCTGGAAGAAAGTTCTTTTTTTTGATGGGGTTCACCCTCATATTTCTCCAGTTTCCTTATTTAGCACAGAGATAGGACTAGGACCAGATATTACTCATGCTGGAGTGATTTTTTTCTTCTCGCATTGCTGAATAAAAGCTTACTTGAAGAAAAAAGCATATTCATACATTTATTACTGGAAAGTTAAATGGATGAAATTGAGTGCTATAATGTAGAAAGTGACAAAGTTTAAAGTCACTTTTATCCAGTGACCTCATCATGTCTTAGCATTACTATTTATGGGAAGAAAATATCGGGGCAACTGACAATGTCAATTGCTATTGGCATTCAGGGGGAAAACCTGCCTTTTTTCTGGGTCTTAGCCATGTTGAGGACCCTGCCAAGTGATGTAAATAATGAGTCTTTTTAGCTTGTGAACACATTTTCCCACAAAAAAAGGGCTGAGTTCTCTGAACAAGTGACAGACTGATGCCCTGTGGCAACTATCAAAGGAACCCACAGCTGAAGCAATCCCCTCTCCCTTTCTTACGAAGTCCAGCTTCTCTTCACTAATAACAGACAACTTTATTTTGGCACAGGATTTTGTCATTTTCAGGAGAGGAGGTGACACAAAAGTAGTGCGATTAGAACACCGAGATTCACTATGACAAGACTGTCATGTGTAACTCTCCCAGTGACTCCCAGATGTAGGAATTACTCAGACACTCATGTTCAAATGTGGAAATTGTGGCACAGAGAGTCTAGGTAATTTATCGAGTGCTAATACAAATGGTGAACTGGGATCCAAAATTCATGACTTTAACCACTTATTAAGAGACAGACCAAGAACCATTTTTGACCTCCCAAAAATATCTTGATGAATGTTTTCTTCTCCCCGAAAGTTCAAGGCTATTACATCCCAAGTATTCCTGAAGGTTGGATTCTAATTCCTATTTACTTCTTCTTTGTCAGTGACTCTATAAAGCAAAATGAAATGCACATTTGACAGTTACTTGTTTAATATGAGCTGCTTAGGTAGTAAAACCAGACAATTATTAGACTGTAAAATCCTAGAGTAGGAATTATCTTTAAAACACTACACTGCTCTAATAAATGATAAATGTAGCACAGACTGTAAAGTGTTCATTGAGATATTTATAAATCAGGCCCTATAATGTGTTTTGCTGCAGTTAACCAGATTATCTGGTTTAGCCACTTTGGGGATCATAACTAGAGAACAGTCAACCTCCACTCACTTGCTTATAATATACTCCCTTGCAGTTCCAGGCATGCAAGTGATGTTATTTACAATAATCAGGAGAGCTGTGGAGCCTAAGCTATTACTTTAGGTAAACTTTTTTGGTTAGGAGATATCTGGCCTATTTTTAATTCATTGCGTGTTTTTATTTGTTCACAGGAAGACTACAGTCACTCTCATATGTACCTATTATTCCACTCCTCTTAGAAGGGAATTAGTCTGGAGTGGTGTGACAGTAAATTGTGGGATCTTAATAAGTTTTCCACAAAATCTTAATATAAGACTAGGTTCTCCAGAGGGGCAGGGAGGAAGGTGGCACCTGCACGGTCTTGGTTTGCTTGTTCTTAGGAGGTTCCCTCCTGTCTCTAGCCGGAGGGCTGCGGAGGGTAAAGGACCCCAAGGGTCTCTGCACAGCTGTGTTTGCACAGAAGCACCCCCAGGCCCCGCCCACTTCGTGCTGGCTAGGTCCCAGGCTCCGCCCACTCCAGGCCCTAGCCTGGGAGGCGCTCCAAGGCCCTGTCTGCCTGACCTGTACTGGCTTCACGGCTTCTGTAACTTGGCCAAATTTCTGAGTGCTTGCGTGCCTCCGTTACAATTCTACCCTGTGTATCGAGTCTGCCATACAACGAACTCATTCTTAAATGTTTTCACTGAAGAAAAATTACAGATGGGACTTAGAGTAAAATGAAGCTTACGCTTTGAAATTCCTGATTCTTGTGTTCTGGTTTCAGGGGGACAAGCTGGTCAGGGAAAGAGGAAAGCGTGTGCCACAGAAAGCTTTTGAGGGCAACTCTGAAGTAACTGTTATTTTCCCAAACCAGTTTGAGAAGAAACACAGGGTCTTCAGTGTAGTCAGTACGGTCATTTTGTATATAACCTATGAAACTCCCAGTTCTTTACTTGCTTTGATATTTTGTTTTCTAGTTCTCAATTTTTCTCTAAGTGGTTTGTGGTAACCCATCTAGAGTTTGAGACTTCTCTTTCTCCTTGTTAATGTGAGATTTGTGAACTTAAAAGCACCCAAAGGTGCTTTGAAAACTATTGGTGTGATTGCATATGGATTCATACAATTAGCAAACTGCTTTTCAGAGCTAGATGACTTGTGCACACTGAGATACAAGTCGTTCTAGAACCGAAAGTGTGCTGACAACACCAAGTTTACAAGGTGTGCGGCATGTTACAGGGTCCTCTGCCGTCCCTGCTGGAATACACTTCAGTCCTCTTCTCACAACTTCTTGGTGGCTTCTTGTCTCTCCCCTCATCCCTGATCAAAGCAAAAAGGCTTTCTCCCTATTTTTCAATCTTCTTTGCAAACACACTGTCCCCTTTTGTGCCTTTATAACCTGACTGGCTCTCACTGCCTCATTCAAGCATTCCTTATGCCTCTCCAACACCAAAATTCAGTGGGTTCACCTCCCGCACCTGCAGGAACTACCTCCCCCTACTGCACATCCTGTACCCCTTCCTTTGCCTCTCCTTCGACTCTGCTGTGGGAAATCTTGTTCCCCTACTGCTCCCATTTGTTGCCTACGTGACCTGAGTAATCTGTTCTTCCCACTAGTAATGTCTCCTCATCCACTCCATAAAAGCAATCAAATGCCTAAACCTTTGCCTCCTGGGCAGTCCTATAATCCCTAAAATAGGCTTTATGTTTTTCACCTCTGCCCTCCTCTGTTTGCACTGCCTTACTTATTAACCTCACTCATTCAAAGCACCCACTATCTAAAGGGCACCTATAATTCTCCTACATCGCCTTCTGAGGCAGTCCAGCTTTACAAGAGACTTGCCCTTTGTATGTGGAGGTGGGCTGATAGACATGTCCCAGAATTCAAAGTCTGATCTAGATCTGTTAAGCCCTCAGGGTGCAGAAACTTGGTCTTATAAGCTCTTATATTAGAGATACCATAGCTTGTAGGTGCTGGAAAAAGGCATTTTTTTTTGACAGGCAGAGTTATACAGTGAGAGAGAGAGAGAGAGAAGGAGAAAGATCTTCCTTTTTCCGTTGGTCCACTCCCCAAGTGGCCGCTACAGCTGGCGTGCTGCGCCGATCTGAAGCCAGGTGCCAGGTGCTTCCTTCTGGTCTCCCATGCGGGTGTAGGGCCCAAGCACTTTGGCCATCCTCCACTGCCTTCCCAGGCCACAGCAGAGAGCTGAACTGGAAGAGGAGCAACCGGGACAGAATCCGGTGCCCCACCTAGGACTAGAACCTGGGGTGCCAGCGCCGCAGGCGGAGGATTAGCCTAGTGAGCCATGGCACCAGCGGACAAAGGCATTTTTGCATCTTGGGGCTTTAAACGCTGTAACCTTGGGCAAGTTAAGCTCTCTGAGCTTCAGTTTTATCTGCAAGACACAGGTAATATGCCCAAGAGGATATATGAAAATAAGAGTGCGTCCCACGGTTCCTGGTATACGGGTAGACAGTGCTAGCTGGCTCCAGCTCTCCCTGTATACAGCATCTCCTGTATAGGAAATGTGCAGAAGATGTTGAAGGACTGTATCACTCAAGAGTTGGTGATTACATCGAGTCCCAGGTAGTAAATTAAGCTGGTTGAGTATGTGAGGTATTCCTGGGGCCTGGGTATTCCTGGTGTATGGGAGAAATGCAGATCCCAGACAAGGGAACCACACAGCGTTCCTCTGGCACAAGCCCCTGAGTGTAATGTATCATTGACTTGGCTTCTCTGTTGTTATTAATAAGTCTTGATATTCCTGAAATTGCAGGACCTTGTTCAAAAGGGGTACTCAACAAATGCCTATGAGAGTTGATGTTGATAGCCACTTAAAAGGATCTTAACACCGGCACAGTGGAAAAGACATGGATTTTGTTCCAAATCCCACTTTTGTTACTTCCTAATGGTAATTCTAAGCTAGCTATTTTAGATCGCCAGTTCCTCCCTTAAAAATGAGAATGATAGCATCTGGCTTATCAGAGTTGCAAAGATATAATACACGAGGAACTTCAAAAACTTCCTGGTAAAATGGAATCTAAAGAAAGTTTATTTTGGTGCAGAAATTGTTTTGAAACCATGTGAAGTTTTTTCATAACACATTTTCCATGGATTTGTTGAAGACCCCTCGTACATGCATTCATACATATGGAGACACAGAGGAGCATTATACAGATAAACGTCTAAGAGGAAACATTCACTGAATTGTTTACCTGTAACAAAAATAATAATGAGAAAGTTGTCAATTAACAAAAGCAAAAGAAAATCCAGGAAAGATGGTTGGGGAGTAGATGAGAAGCTCAGGGTAGATGTTGCCCCTCTTCCATTGCTGTCAGAGTGACGTCAATGCAAAGCCAGGGGTCTTGGTGCTCTGTATCTAGATCATTTTAGGGTTAGAAAGAAACCTAGACAAATTGGCTTGAAAAATGCCAACCACCAGGACCACGGCCCTACACTGCAGAAACATATAGGCTTAATTACCAGGACTGTTTGCCAAGACAAACTAAACACGACCATTGGGAAGAAATACTACATTTCCAATTTCAAATGCTGGAGAATAGCTGCCAGTTGCCTAGGCAATGGATGATTGCAAAGAGGATGGGCATGGATAGGGGACAAGAGGAAAAAAAACCCTGTTTATACATGGTCAACAACACCCCCTCGATCTTATTGACTTTGGACATTCCAGTCGTGTCCCTGTGGTAATTCTGGCTAATGAGGACTCCTCACGGCTGGGGACCATCACAGCTGCAAAAGGCTCTTCCCGAAGAGTCTTCATTTTCAGATAGCAGCCTTGTTGGTGACCCTTTCCCACTTAAAGACTGACTCTTCGGAAGATAGTTTTCGAAAACAACGTACTCTTGGTGGATTTAGGGATGGTAGAAAGGCTTTCTAGGAAACATGAATAGTGATGATGACCGCTATTTCTCATGGCAAGGTAGTAGTTGTAAGATTACCCAAAATATTGCTAATGTGAGATGTTAATAATTTGTGTTGATCAGAAATGAAGATTCAGCAACCATGAACATCTGAAAGTACAAACACTGCAAACAAAAAAACTGGCTGATAGCTCCCTCTGGAAATTAATTTTAATTCTTTACTCTGTGTGTTTGTGTATATACACACCAGGAGGCTTCAAAAGTCTGTAGAAAATTGAATTAAAAAATAAATGCAGGGCCAGGTGATTAGCCTAGTGGCTAAGATATCACCCATGTTCCACATTAGAATTCCTGGGTTCAGTATCTGGCTCCAGCTCCTGAGTCCAGCTTCCTGCAAATGCAGGTGATGACTCAAGTAATGGATTCCTGACACCAACATGAGAGATGTGAATTAAGTTCCTGGCTCCCAACTTCAGCCCTGGCCCAGCCCCAGCCACTGTGGGCATTTGAGAAGTGAATCAATTGTTGGGCTCACTCGCTTTCACTCTCTCTCTCGAAAAAGAAAAATTTTTGAAAATATAAGTTAATTTTGTTGCAAAAAAAAAATCTGAAATCTTTGCATAGTTCTTCTGTAATACACACTTTCCATGAACTTTCTGAAGATCACTTTTATGTATGGGATTAACCGTGACGCCCAGTAGAAGACTGTGATGACCAGATCAAAATACATGCAAGGCTAAGACTGGAACCAGATCTCTGTCCTACTTAAGTTAATCATATTTAGGCAGCATGATGTGTTATTAACATTTTTCCTAATTTTTCTCATTAGGCAGAAACTCTGTGTCATCTCTTAGTAATTTCTGAGTTAGCCTTCATCTCATGGATTTGTGGTTATCAACTTGTTACCCTCAATTTAGCACCCTTCTCTCCCAGGAGATGTGGCTAACTTAATACTCATCAAGGCTTCTTTGTCTCCAAGGCTCTGCACTTTACTGATTAAGTATGAGTTGGGCTTCTCTGCCACCCACAACCCCCACCCCCTCCCCCAGATAACCAAAGCGACAAAGCCAGCACACAAGCAATGGCACCAAAGTGGACTCTCAGACTCTACTCCAGCCTTCTTGGAGTTCAGAGTCTTTAGTGCCAGGACATGTCAGTCATCTGTCAGTGAGGTTTTCTTGGTTGTTCCTGTTGCAAGTCATCTTAGAGCTTGGCAGGAAATAGGCTTGTGTGCTGCATTATCACAACAGCATGGCTAAAGCACTGTTTTGAAACCCTCTTTGCCTGGAGTGCAGTCTGGGGATAGAACTCCAGTCCTGTGTCTTCACTTAGAACTCGTGTGATGAGCATGGCCTTGGATGGGGCTGAGTAAAGGAACAGTAGAAATCCAAGTGGCCCAAGAGCCTTCTTTCTCCTGACAACCACATTCACTGTGAGGCTGGGCTTGCGGCTATTCAGAAGCACAGACGCTTCTATCTTGCTCTGATAAGAATCATCTTGTCATGGAAAACACGTACACTGGCTGAATCAGGGGCTCTAAGCAGTACCTACCCTAAATTCAATCAAGGAACACGCATTAGCAAATTAGAGGGTGCTTCAAAAGCTTCATGGGAAAATGTACTTAAATGTTTATTTTGGTGCTAAAAAACTTGAAATTCACATATACTGTTTCAAAATATTTTCCATCAACATTCTGAAGACCCCTCATATGCATGGATTTCAAAAATTTTTTGGCACCACGATAAACTTAGCTTTAGATTCTGTTTTCAAAGTTCCCCCGGATGTCATTTCTGGGGGATGTACCCATGTCTTATAAGCCCCCAACTGGGACTTGCGGTATGACCATGGGAAGGGTATCTGAAACAGGGCACTTCCTTGCAAAGTTCACGAGCACACAGTTGCTCTGTGGACACCATGAGCTGCTCCAGAGACCCATGGATGGTTGAAGGCATCGCCCCATTTCCTTTATGGTGGCCTTTTGCAGGAAAATATGCAGGGGCTTTTTAAAAAAGTGGGCTTAGGCAAATTCTCCAGATAAAGTCGTAAGTAACACTTACACATGAATAATAAAGGGCTCCTTTTCTAGTCCCTTGAAGAAGTAGGCATCTTTAGAAGTGAAGGCAAGCCCATTTTGAAATACAGGCTTGTTTGGAACACCTGAGCACATTAAGCAGTGAGGGGGATTGCATTTCAGTTGTTCTTGTCTTAAACCTGGCAGGTAGCTCTGGCCTCATAGCCCACAGCGCCGGCATCAGGCCTCTCACCTCCTTATTAAGATCTTAATTACAGACGCAGCCTGGTTCATTGCTGAAGGGAAAGAATTTTGTTTCTCTGAACTGTGTCTGCTTTTTGGTGTGGCAGGTGTAATCATGATGAGATCATTTCTGTTTTGTTTTCTTTTCCCGGAGGAACTTTTTTGAGGAGGAGGAATATAGTTCTTAAGACACGATTTCATGAGCTCATCAGAGCACAGTTATTATGACTGCTCTGATTTTATAGAGACCATTCCTTCTGAAGAAATCAGTGTTTCACATATATAACTTCACGAATCTTTGTAATATCGTTATGAAGAACACGTTTATCGTCCTCACGGCGTGGATGGGAGACAGAGGCACCAAGGCTGTGACTGCACGGTCCTGAGTCTTACAGGATGAGGACTGAGACCAGCTCCTCTAATTCGGTCTACTGCCCATTCCTCTCCCCAGGGTTTCTCAACCTCAGCGCTATTGGCAGTTAGGGCTCAATAATTCTTTGATGTGGGAAGACTGTCCTCGGCAATGCAGAATGGTTAGCAGCACTCCTGACCTCGCCCAACAGATGCCAGTAACACACACAGTCCACGTGGGGATGACCAAAAAGTGCCTCCAAACACTGCCAGTTGTCCCCGGGAGGAACAAAATCCCCCCTGGTTGGGAACATCTGGCTTACTCTCTTTTGCTTAAAAATTATCGCCTCATGAGTTTTATCTGATAGAAACAGATACTCCACTCCCACAGAAGTGTTTGCCATCACTTTATCACAACTGAAGCTAATCTCAATGGAGTAAGTCTTAACCAAGTCACTTCCTCTGACAAGCTCGGCCTCAGTTTGTTCACACAAATACTAAGAACTACAGAGTCTGCCTCAGGTCAAATGTGAAACCATCAAACCATCTCTAAGACAATCTGAAGTTTTCAAAGTCTTCCTCTCTCTACATGTATATCTAATCATCTAACATGCATTTAGAAATGGGCCATTAAGGTCACGGTTTCATTCTTATCCATAGCAAGCATGTGTGAGAGCTTTTCTATACACCTGGGCATCGGACAATTCCATTCCGTGGTTTTTTTCTGTTCCAGCTGCCCTGCCATCTCTCCTCTTGCTTCTAGCTCAGAAGCTGCAGCTTACAAAGCTTTTCCTCGAGATGGCTCCGCAGCTGCTGTGCTGACAGCACGTGGCCGTACACATCTCCCAGCAAGGAGCTTGGATCTGATTTTTTAAAACTCTTCAAGGACCTCATAGGTTAAGTAGAAAACAAAAATCAGACACCAAACCGAGGCCAGGTGGCATCTACAAGAGTTCCAGTGAGGGATGGCATCAACCGGCCTCTGGCTGGGAGACAGTCGTTGCCAGTAGGTAGATGTATTGGTATGGGTTTCAATGTAAACTTGGACTGCATACCGTGGTGCAGGAAGATAGACAGGAAATGTAAAAATAGGCAGCCCCTTTCCTTCTTTTAAGTACTTTAGTAGACGATATGACCGCTGTATTTTAGCTTTTGAGAAATGATATCATTTTTGGAAATACACGGTAATACAGTGGACTGAAATCTCCTCTTCCTTCTTAACTTAATTCTCATTTCTCTCCCCCCAAGTACCTGGATGTTAGAGGCATTTGTCTAGACAGGCAGATAGATATGATCTAGTGCCAACACTGTAATGTTGGCTGAAATCCAGGTGGTTATTTTATTGTTAATAAAACCTATCTTTTGGGCGAGTGGGTGTCCGGCCTTCATCATTATACGGCGCCTGTCAGATTTATCTAGGGACAGAACCATGAAAAGTGCTTGTGCCTGCTCCATGTTTTTGATCCTTTGCCAATATACTGTACCAAAATCTATCAAAACCAGGCAATCTGGAACAAAGGCTTGTAAATTCCAAGGCTTCATAGCAGTAACGCAAAACTCCAAGACAGAGAAGATTCTCAGGAAGGGCATCCTGGTCCAGTGGGAAACTAGATGAAGAGAGAAAGCAGACACTAGCTCTGGGTCTGCTGCTAATCTAATCTGAGCTACAAAGCGATGCCATTGGCTTAGAATAGTCCCTTCTTACTCTAAAATTCTATTCTAGTCAGTTCTGGTCAAGGTACTAGTGACTTCTGCTTCTTAGAAGCATGGAGACCTAGCTGTTCTTCCACCTTCTTTAATACTCTTGAGATTGTATATGTATATGTAGAGTGTATGTATACATAAATAATGTTATTTATGATCATCAGACTTGTGATTTTTCTTAAATACTGTCAGTAATCAAATTCATCTTCTACTGAGGACCAAGAAATAATAGAAGTTGACATGGCATTCCACACGCACACACATACATACATGCAGGCTACCTACCAACCCATTTCATACAAAGCAAAGTATTTGTTCTGGTATGTTGTTGGCTTCACAGTAAACAAATTAAAGCACAGAAATATTTCTAACCTTCAGAACCTTAAATAAAGGAATGAAAGATGACATTCACTCAAGTGAAGGGGAGACACCAGCCTAGCATTTGAGGAAATGCTTTTTAATCTCATAGCTACGCTGTCCATATCATGTTACCCTATCTGGCCAGATAGGACTTTCTCATGAGATCCAAAAATCCAGATTTGCAATGAGCATCTGATCTTTTCATTAGCTCTCAAGAAGTAACGTCACTTTGGTATATGAGCCAACAAAATCATGCTGGCTTCCAAATGATCCTTCATCAAACAGGAACAGCCCACTATGGAAAGGATGTTAGGATTCCCAAATTCAGGAGCCTTATGGGCAAACACACAGGGCACTGGCCCACAGTGCATGTAGGAGTGTTAACAGTGTCTCATTCTATGTCAGACTACCTTGGCCAAGGTGGGGAACATGTCTAATTTCGCATTTCTTAAAGTATCTCCCACTCACAAATGCTCAACAGGGGGACTGGTGTTGCAGTGCAGTGGATTAAGCCCTTGCTTGAAACAGTAACAGCTGATAAGGGAGCACAGGGGCAAGCCCTAGGTGCCCTACTTCTAATCCAGCTTCTTGCTAATGCACCTGGGAAAGCAATGGAACTGGCCCAAGTTCTTGTGCCCCTGCCACCCATGTGAAAGACCTAGATGGTATTCCAGGCTAATTTTAGCTTAGATCAGCTCTGGCCATTGCAGCCATTTGGGGAGTGAAACAGTTAGATGGAAGATATTCTCTCTCTCTCTCTCCCTCCCCCCCCTTCTGTGTGTGTGTGTGTTTCCCTCTCTTTCTGTAACTCTGCCTTTCAAATAAACCAATCTTTAAAAACTCTTGGAGAGGAATGATTTAGCTAAAGGTCATGAAGGTGGGAAATCTAAGACAACTTGGGAATTTGGGGCAAAGTGAATGACACAGATTCAAAGAGGACCCAAGATGCTCATGTAAGCTCATGACCATCCCAGGACTTTAGAAGAAGCACCTTCCAGAAAACAGAAATCATTTGCTGAAATAGTCTATTTGCCAGAGGAGTCTTGTGGGAAATGCTAAACATTCTTTGCCCGAGATCAGAAGTATGATGGATTAGTGGGACCTGATGGGATCCTGCTGTTGTCTTCTGTGAGCTAGTTCAGGTGCCCCAGTGAAAAGTGTCCATGCCTCTGAAAAGCATTACTGAAAGCTTTGTGTCTGCCACTTAACAATCTTGGGAGGCTCCAACTAAAAAAATCCAGCATTCTACATCTTCAGATGCCATTTTAAGAATTGACATCCATGTTTTCTGACCATGTCTGTTTCCTTCTATAGAGAAAGCCCACACTCCCCCCGACCCATCCCAAGGGTGATGGTGGGAGGGAGCAGAAAACTGGAGCCAAGTGGATTCTGTCTGCAGGCACAACAGCACAGGAGCTTTTCTTTCTCTTCCCCAAGGTGCCCTGAGGCTGACCTTGACGTTCATCCCCGGCCGCTTGCTTCCTTTAGCACTGATTTCCTTGACAATGACCATTTCCTTTAGTGCGTCTGTTTCTCAGCATCTGTCTTCTGTGTGCATGTGTCCACACGCACAGAGCTCACCAGAATCCATGGCTCAGGTTGGACTGGGAGGGATGGTTTGGGTGCAAGAAAGTCGTGTCACTGCAAATGAGGCAGCCCTGAGGACTTGGCAGGATCTCCTGCACAATAAATATAGAATGAAGTAAAAATAATCAGCGGAAGCTGGGCCATTGATGATGCTATCAGTCACAGTGGAATAGCATGCCAGCCATTGTGTCTCATTTCTCTTTAAAGAACAGCATGAATGGTCATGGAAATTCTACGTCACACCTCTCTGTATTGGGAGAAGCAGATAGTTTCCCTGGCAGTAGAGTAATAAGCTTTCTTGACATTTTGATAACGGTGGAAAAAAAAGAGGGGGGAGGAACTGGGGTGGGGGTGGGGGTGGGGGTGTGGAAGGGTAGGAGTTCTCACGTGACCAAGAGCTCTCTGTCTCTGCAGCTCTGGCCAAATGCACAGTATTTTCTTCCCACTCTCCAGGCATAGCTTGGGAACTAGAAACAGCAGAACCCAAAGGTCCTGGCAAGGAATCTGAATGGGGCTCTGTCACCTACACTGAAGAGAGAGACAGCTCTTAAAGAGGCCATTGTGTTTCATCATACTGGGATGGTCAGTTCCTCTTGGCCTTCCTGTTTGCTCAGTGATTGCAAGCACTGGGTTCAGGGGGGTCAGCCCCCCATCTGCGTCATTGTCCTGTTATAATAGGGAGGGGCAGGCACCTTCCTGTGCTCTGTCTCCCATATTCTCTGGCTGTTAGGCTTGAGCGACTTGGACACACCATTTAGCTTTCTGCTTAGTTCATCTTCCCCACTTCCATCTGAAAATGTTAACCAAATGCCTCACTGAGTTCACCAGAAAAAAACAATTTCACTCTCCCTGCAGGAAATTGGAGTTCAGAATCCATTTCAACTTAGCAAACATCTAATGAATGTGTATTTTGTTGCAGACACTATGCTAAAGTTCTGGAAATGCAAAAGGCATTAGACAGCATCCCTGAACTTACAGAGTTCGCATCTAGAATGGGACAGTACAAGCTGGACTGTAAAGAAAGACAGTGGCAGAGAACTTGGAGAGGAAATGATCAGGGAGACTTTGGAATGGTAACTACTCTGGATAAGTGCAAGGTTGGTTTGAGCTGGGAAGAGGTTAAGTGCTGGAAAGGCAGTGAGGAAGCAATTGCCATGCTCCAGGAAAACAGTTGGTGAGTTTTTGAGTTCAGAATGGGGGGGGGGGGGGGGGGGAAGGGGCTGGTGCTGTGGTACAGTGGGTTAAGCCTCTACCTGCAGCACCACCATCCCATGTGGGCACTGGTTCGGGTCCTGGCAGCTCCACTTCCGATCCAGCTCCCGGCTGATGGCCTGGGTAAACAGTGAAAAATGGCCCAAGTCCTTGGGCCCCTGCACCCATGTGGGAGACCCAGAGGAAGCTCCTGCCTCCTGGCTTTGGATCTGCTCAGCTCTGCCCTTGCAGCCTTTTGAGGAGTGAGCCAGTGGATGGAGGACCTCTCTCTTTCTCTCTCGCTCTCTGTCTGTAACTCTGCCTCTCAAATAGACAGACAAATCTTAAAAAAAAAAAAAATGGTAGTGAGGGGAACTCACAGTCCAGCTGATGGAGATTCAGGTTGTGAAGAAACTCATCCAGCCTCTGATGATCTTACTATGTCCATGCTGTTAACCAAAACAGGCATAGCAGGAGAAAGACTTTTTGCACTTGTTAAGAGATGAGAATCCCACTGCGCAACTGGAAAAAGGGAATGGAATGCAGAAGAAATATCCCAGCTAGAGCTGTGGATCTACATATTCTCTGTGTGCTCCTTCAGATGCCATCACACAGAGGAGGTTTCATTTAGAGAGCAAGCGTGCATGAGAGAAGACAATGCAGGAGAGACCTTTTGGGAACATAATCACTTAAGGCAGCTGGGAGTTGGGAGGTGGGGAGGAGCCTAATCTGTGATGGAGAAGGAGGAAGAGTGCTCCAGAGAAGAGTAAGAACCAGAAGTGGTGTCGTGGAAGTCCAAAAAAGATTCGAGAAAACTTGGGGTGAGGGCCAATTCAACAGGCTGCTACAAGTAGGGTTCCCTCTGATCAGGGTCATGACCCTAAATGCTGATTACAGCTTTCTTAGCAGATGTCTTTGACCTCACTAAATACTATCCTAGTGCTGGACCTGGACAGAGGAGGCTTGAATTCTTGTCACAGCTATGAAAACTTCTTGCCAGTTAACTTGGCAAATCATTAACTTCTGGGGCCTCATTTTTTCTCATTTGTAAAGTGAGAGAGTTGGACTATAATTGTTTAACGTTCTTTCTGGCTTTCAAGGTCTGTGCCCCAACTGCCTTGGTGCTTTGCCAAGCTCTAGCTTGTGGGTTTACATATTGCTAATTGCCAATCTCTGGAGGCTAACCATCCAACGTGTATAGAATTACATAGCTCTCTTATCTCACCCTGATTTGTTTCTGTGTTGACCTTCCCACTCCAGAGATAAATACCAAGTGGGCAGGAGGAGGGAGGAAGAGTAGATCTTGAATGGCAAACTGTCTCCTTTGGGTTTTTCTAAGATTTTCAGATAATCAGTGCCTAACTTTGTGGCCTCAAGGAATCACACCTTTGCACTAGAGAAGGTCCCTCCACTTCTATTGCCAAAAAAATTAACTCTTGTTTTGCCTACTTATGAGTTAGTGCAGGGCTGAATGAGACTTGTCATTCCAGCTGAAGCTAGTTGGCCTGTTATCTTTCTACCCAATTCTTGCCCTAATACCAAGTATTTTCAAAGCCACAGTCCTTACCCCATGTCTTTCCCTACCTTCTGATGTATTGTACTCTACCAGAAACTGATGAGAATTGTCCATAATTTATCCAGTAATAATAATAGTATTACTGTCTCACAAATTCTCTTGAATGCAACCCTGTTTCCTGATTTCTGTTTAAAAGCAGATATTTTACAAGATGTTGCAGTGGCCAGAACGTATTTTTTATTCAGATAACTATTGCTTTGTGATACAGTTCTGCTGAATTCTAATTGTGAGCAAGAAACATATATGTACAAAAATATTCAGAGAGGGGCCAGCATTGTGGCACAGTGGGTTAAGTCATTGCCCACGACACCAGCATCCCTTATTAGAGAATCAAGTACTAGCTGCTCTGCTTCTGATTCGGTTCCCTGGCAATGTGCCTGGGAAAGCAGTTGAAGATAACTCAAGTACTTGGGCCCCTGCCACCAGGTGGGAGAATCAAGTGGGGTTCCAGGCTGCTGGCTTTGGGTTGGTTCAGTCCTGGCCATTGTGCCCATTTGGGGAGTAAACCAACAGGTTCTCTCTCAGATCTCTCTGTCTCTCCTGTCACTCTTCCTTTCAAATAAATAAAATCTTTAAAAAATATTTTAAAAGTTCATAAAAAAGGAATTTTATGAAAAAAATGCATGGATTTTTTTCCTAATAACTCCAAAATAAATTTATCTTTTAATTCCACTGTCCCAAAGTTTTGAAGTACCTTCATATATAATAATATCATGACCACAGGACTAATCCTTGATTGAGAATTGAGAGGAAGCAAGATGGGTAGGGAATCTGAAATCAAAATACATACCAGTAAATAAAATAAAAGGTCACGATAGCTGTCAGTCTCGGGCAGTGTTCAGATGGCCACTTGAATTCTCTCACGGCATCCTCCGTGCAAACACACAGGAGAGGTGCTGCAATCTTGCTTTAGGGACGAGGGAGCTAGCACACAAAGGGGAGAGGCGGTATGCCAAGTGACATAGCCAGGACCCCAGCCCCATTTATTCCATAGGCTTGAAAAAAACAACTGGTCATCTTCAGAACTTACAGTGGAACTGGGCCACTTAGAAGGACGGAGTGTGGCAGAGCTAAGGTCTAGCTTAGAGTTCTGGAAAGACAACTGAACCAAAAGATCACAATTTTTATTTCCATGTCTGACTCCAGTAGTGTGGCTGTGGGCAAATGATAAGCTGGCCTCCTCAGATCTGTTTCCTCATCTGTAGGGCAGGGACGGTGTGCCCAGGTGATCTCCAGAGGTCTTTAGCAGCATAACCTTCTCTTTAGGTGAGTGGCTGGATGGTAACACACGACTGCTCAGCCGAGGTTAAGAACATCTATCAGTGTGGGAACAGGCATCAGACGGGTGCTGGGGCTCCTGCCACCAACAACCAGACCATGCCCTGGTTCTAAATCCCCATCCATGGCCATTAGGGAGGACTGCTGGGCAGTCATGGGCAAGCAAGCAATCAGGAGAAATCACCTGTGATACCCAGGATGGCTCCAACAAGGGGCTCTGAAGTTGTGCCCCAGAAGCAGCACTTGAGGCTACGGGTGGAAACATCAGCCTGCAGCTTACCAAGTGGTGGGAAGGTTACTGAGATGGGAGACAAAAAACAGCCACAGGCCTCTCCCACAGGGATTCACTGTCTCTAATCAAGCATGGTGCAGTGTTCCACTTCAGTGCCTCGTGGTGTTCTGCAGTTGGACGTGGCCCAGCTGCGAATGCCTCGACCTGATTTGTGCTGATTAGGGCTGTAGCCCATTGCCTTTCCACTGCTTTCTGTTTCTCTTCTTTTCCATCTATATAGCCAATATAAATGCACAGCTATCAGCCCTCAGCTCCATAAACTGGCCTGGACTCTGTTACTTCTGATTTCACCTGGGCCTTCCTTATGGACCATTTCCTTACCAACCATTTCCAATTGTTGAATGGGCCTACAAGGAAGGGGCATAGACCAGAGAGGGCAGTGCCTTCCCTGCTCTATAATCACAAGGCAGCTTTGCAAGAGCCAACGCCTGGAAGCCATTCTGGTACAGAGGACCAGAGTTTTATCCTTTTTTAACTCTATGACCTTTCTATTCCCACACCCAAAAGCTGGAAGAAAAGAAATGGGAGGCTTTAGGATTAAGATGTATTCTTTAAGATTTTATTTATTTGAAAGGCAGAGTTACAGAGAGAGAGGGAAGGAGATATCTTCCATTCACTGGTTCACTTCCCAAATGACCACAACAGCTGGGGCTAGGTCAGGCTATAGCTAGGAACTCCATATGGATTTCCCACATGGGTGGGAAATCTTCTTTTCCAGGGGCATTAGTAGGGAGCAGCTGGAACTCGAACTGGAGCTCTGGTGTAGGATGCCAGTGCTGCAGTCTAGCCCACTGCTCCAAAACACCAGCCCCTAAATGGTTCCACAAACCAGGAGAGAATGTTACCTGGTTTTCTCTATATAGATTTTCATTATTAGAGCTCGCTGGTGCCGCGGCTCAATGGGCTAATCCTCCACCTAGTGGCGCCGGCAAACCGGGTTCTAGTCCTGGTCGGGGCGCCGGATTCTGTCCCGGTTGCCCCTCTTCCAGGCCAGCTCTCTGCTGTGGCCAGGGAGTGCAGTGGAGGATGGCCCAAAAGCTTGGTCCCTGCACCCCATGGGAGACCAGGAGAAGCACCTGGCTCCTGCCTTCGGATCAGCGCGGTGCGCCGGCCGCAGTGCGCCAGCCGTGGCGGCCATTGGAGGGTGAACCAATGGCAAAAGGAAGACCTTTCTCTCTGTCTCTCTCTCTCTCACTATCCACTCTGCCTGTCAAAAAAAAAAAAAAAAAAAAAAAAAAAAAAAAAAAACTCAAAGTTTCCCACACTATAGCTGCTAAGTAAAACCTTCACCTAACACACCAAGTCCTCAGTTTCTCTTTGGCTTCTCTTATCATTTCTACATCTGTCACAGAATTCATAAAGATTTCAAACTTCTTGAAGAACATCACAAAGCTTCCTGGGCGCTGAGCTCTGGGACTGTATCTCCTTTCCTTAAGTGGCTGCCATGAGTCACAGGAGCTGAGCTAACAGTAGTGGAACTGGATCACTTCCCAACTACTAACCAGAGCGCAAAGAACAGACAATGTGAGACCGGTGGTTATGGGCATAGAAGGGGGGTGGGCAGTTAATACACAGCAGCTCTAAAGAAACGAAAAGCATGAGGCTGCAAGATCGAATCCACATTTCTAATCCAAACAGCAAGAGCTCCAAATGCCACACATGTCAGCGCGTGAAATACAGTCACACACACGCTCCCCTCGATCAGTAGTGCTTTCTCCCATCCCTGAGCCCCACCACAGTGACGCTAAGTGCATCCAAACGCCTGAACAGGGCACTCGAGAGATCACTTTTCATTTTCCAAGTGCCTGCAATGAATTTACACCGTTCCCCGACTTCTCTGTATGCTGGGAAGGGGGCAGGCATGCGGTGATGGCTGCCAGCATGCTGGGAAACTTAACTGACGCCAAGAACTGAAATCTTCAGAGCCTTTGAAAGGCATCCAGGAATGTCAGCCCAGCCTGCCCGCCCGCTCTCTGCTGAATGCCTACTTTGGCTGTCTGCTCCGTACTCAATGTGCCAGACAGGCAGGCCTTCGTACAGAGGGAGAGTGTGGTGTGGGCCCATGAAAGGGGAAAGCACAGCCTTTCAGATATGAATGGCAAGATTCCAGAAGTAGGTGATAAAGTGGCAGGGAGAAGAGGAGCAGGGGCCCTCAGGAAAGGGGTCAGTAAAATATCAAGAGAGAAAGAGTTGGCATCTCCCGGCCATCCGCTTTGGAGACGTGGTCTACTATCACCTATGCCCTCTGCTTGATGACCATAGCAGATGTCTATGCCTTGCTTAGAGATTCTCCTCCACCCAAGGACCTCTTCATCATCTGAGAATAAGATTCTTTAAGCCCTGCCAAGGCACACTTAAGTATGCTTTTGTGTATATTTCAACACCGAATCCAAATGCCATTTGCAGTGTGCTATTTGGGCTTTTCTTCAACTCTTTCCCCCCAGTATATGAAAATTTGAGACATGCCCATTGTGGTACATCTGAACAGCTTGGGGTATGTTTTCCCCCTTAAACTCATTTTGAGAAAGGAAGACAAATGTTCTGTGCAGTGGAGCATTCTCCGACTCTTGAACAGTGCTACTCATAGTTCCTTGGCATGGTCTCCTCTGCCGGAGGAAAGAACTCTTCTGGTTTGTGAGCTTTTCCGAGGAGGCAGTCTGATGTCATTGGTGGCAGACACAGTATGTATGTATCTGTCTTTTGTCTGCACCATCTGTTTTTCTCCTTACAGGCTATTGTTCCGAGTTATTTTTTTTCCAGCAAGTGTGCCTCTCCATAAAAGCATGGTTTTCAGTATTAAAGGGACTGAGCTGATATCCTAACCCGATTTCTCTTTTTTCCTTCCTTCCCAGAATCTTATGGCAAGGGCCTTATATGACAATGTCCCAGAGTGTGCTGAAGAACTGGCCTTTCGCAAGGGGGACATCCTGACTGTCATAGAGCAGAACACTGGGGGACTGGAAGGATGGTGGCTATGCTCCTTACACGGGCGGCAAGGCATTGTGCCCGGCAACCGGGTGAAGCTTCTCATCGGTCCCGTGCAGGAGACCTCCTCCAGTCACGACCAGCCTACCCCTGCACTGATGCACCAGAGCTTTGGCCAGCAGAAGCGCTATCAAATGCCAAACCCCCAGGCGGCTCCTCGTGACACCACCTACCAGGTGCCACCATCCTACCAGAACCAGGGGATTTACCAGGTACCCACTGGCCATGGGACCCAAGAACAAGATGTCTATCAAGTGCCACCATCAGTACAGAGAAGCATTGGGGGGACCAATGGGCCGCACTTAAGTAAAAAGGTGAGTAACTGATTAACTGGAATTTTGTTCCTACTTATTTATTTTTGCCGTTGCACTTGAAGCAATAGAAATATTATCAAAAGGATAACTAGAAGCCACCAAGAAATAAACAGACCAAATATTCTATTGTAGGCATCATTATAGTATCATTTTGCTATCCATCAGTCAGCAAAACTTTCTAGAATTACCCTATGCTAATTACTGTTAATTCCCCAGCCATTGAAAGTTCCTATGTCACTGTGATTCATACAAGACCATAAAATTGTTTCTTCCCATCTTTCTGATAGGTCTTCTGGACCTAGAATCTATGCTCAAATAGTTTCTAGTCTTTTCTATTTCTTCCTGGAGTGATATAAGGCACCAAATCTTATCCAAGCATAATGTGCAGCAATGATCCTACCCTGGTCAAAAGCTGAATCCTGACCCCAATGGCCTGGCAGCACAAAGAACCCACCAGAAATAGAGGGAGTAAGGAAGCTGGGAGTAGGACATGCCTACCAATTCATTCTTCAGCACTGTCAGCTTAGAGTTTGACTCACTGAAAGCACACACACACCTGTGACTGTGGAAGGACACCATCCTTTGGCCCTTCACAGCTGTAATCATGCCTAGGGCAGTGGATGAAAATACTGGAGCTTGTATATTTAGGGGGGAATCGAGTTTTTTAAAAAGTTTATGGGGGACATCTTCAATACCCAGATGCCGTAACAGTATGAGCTCAACAGAAGTGTGTTCATTGAATAATGAATGTTGAGCATCTAGTATGTTTGTGATGCTTGTGATGCGGTGTTGAGTTAAAGAAGGGAAAAAGCCCTTGTGACGCTTATGTTGTAGAAGGGAAGTTGTAAGTGAACATGGTAACGTCAGGTGGGGATGGATGCTGTGAAGAAAAGAGGGTCAGTGCACATAGGAGGGTACTAACCAAAACCATGAGGAGGCTTTTGTGAACGTCACAAAGGAAGGATCTTCCTGCAAATTCTAAACAGTCCTTTGAGTTGGTATTAAGAATGGATTAATTTAACATGACAAGAAAATGTCCCTGAAAGACAAAAGCAAAAATGCAGTTGGATGCCAGCAACAGCATGTGTAATTGTAGCCTACAAAAACAGATGAGCCCTCCTTGAAGTCAACTTAACCCTGCCTCAAGTCAGCCTAATACAAAGTCTGAATTTACAAACCCATATAAGATAGGGAATATCTATTTGCATGACATTGAAATTTTCTGTTGGAAAATACAAGAAGAAAAAGGATTTACTGTTGGAGTCCTTCAAATGGCAAAACCACTGATGCGTTTTCAAATCACATTTTATACAAACAGTCTGGTTTTCCAAACACGCTCAAGAGTGCATGTGTCACTCGAGTCCAGTGCGTGTTCCTCCAGAGGAATTACTGCAGTGGTAGTGCACAGCATTCCCACCTGTGTGACCCAGGACAGGGATCCCTGGCTAGCGGCCCTACACTCAGCCATGACCTCTCAAAGCCCTTCTCACCCCAGCAATTTCACATTCAAAAGGAAAGCCAAGCCTGACCTCTGTCTCCAGAGGGGAAGAGACCAGTTGAAAGGTGTAACTATAAATAAATAACTTCTCTCATTCTTAGTTCTGGCTGTTTGCACCTTAAAAATAGCTCCCCCTCGCTGGAGCTGGTGCGAGGCAGCCGGGGGGAGGCCACAGCAGGAAATGCTTGGCTGAGAGTGGTGGGTCCAGACTTTCATCACAGTTTATTTTGGCAGGGAGGTGACATGTTTTCCTTTTGAGACTCAACCTTTTTGGTTCCAAGTCTGAGAAGTCTGAAACTTCAGACTTCCCGTTGTGTGTGCCGGGGCTGCACTGCACGTTTGCTCCTTGGCTCTCTCTTCTCCTTTTAGGGGGCAGAAAATGAAACCTGCCTTCCCTTGCATGCATGTCAGGGGGCACTGGTGCTGGGGTGGCCAGGTTGTATAAATTCTGCAGTCAGTGGAACAGTTTGTGTTTAGCATAAGATAGGCACCTTCTATAGGAAGAGGTCAACTTTGGGGAAGGACCTCTACCAACACCTCCAGGAGATGCAACTAGGGCACTGGGTGTAAGGAATGCCTGGAGCATGGAGGGAAACAGCCATGCTGGGAAGGGCTGGCCAGGATATCCTGACCTCCCCTGGAAAGCACCTTCAGTGAGGTCTCTCCGTCGCCAGGTTGCCTGCTACTCTCCCTACCCCTCTCTTCTCTCATGCTCTCTCCAGCTCTCCCTCTCTTTCCTTTCCTCCATCTTCTTCCTCCCTCCCTCCCTTCTTTTCCCCTCCTTCGCTTTTTCCTCCCCTCCATTCCTGCCTTTATAATAGCGGAGGTGACTGAGCTGCTAAAAGGTGATGTTATTAACTTCCACATAAGAGCTATTGCTTTAAACTTCTGGCAACCTCCTCCTCAGTATAGGGCTTTCCCAGTGGGTGGAAATCCCAACAGTGATTGAAGCCAAGGCCCCAAGACATAATCCCAGTGCAGCAGAGATTAGGCATGGTGGATTCACCCCACCCTTTTTTTTTTTTTTTTTTGAGTTCTCATTTTAGCAATTTTACTGACTTACTAAATAAAGCAATTTTCTAATTTCTTATCTGTACAATGGGAGTGGACCCAGAACTAGATGTTCCTGGTACTTTACGCTGTGGTCCCTACAAATTATTCAACAAGGACATGAGGAGGCCATGGAATCTTGTTCTAAACCACCAAAAATGTGGTTTAAACATTCTGATGAACATAGAGTAACTGACAGAGGTAGGAAAGGTAAAGTTAAAAATGCAGATTTCCAGGACCGTTCCTCCAGCAATTCTTCTTCCAGTAGGCATCTGCATTTTACTGAGCTCCTTGAAACGTTCCATGGGAGGTGATCCAGGGCTACACTGTGAGAAACACTGTATGGGGGCCATGGAGGGCTTGGGCATGTTCCAATCTGATTGGGATCTGGGACTTTCCATGGTTCAAAATTCCCTTGATGTTGCTACACTGTGGGTGTCAGAAGTTTCATCCATCCCAGTTTTTTTCTACCAGTGAATCACTTAAGAGGGGGAAAAAAAAAAAAAGACAGTGAATTCTGTCTTCTTTCACTTTGGTTATTCTCGCTGGGGTCTCCAGGCTCTGCCCACCCTCTTCACCCCACCCCATTCACTGGCAGTCACACTTACGAAATCAGCATCCAGTGAGAGACAGACAGCACATCATCCCCAGCCTTATGCCACCAGGACAGCATGACTGTTGTGGGAGCAGCATGGACTTTAGTGCTAGGCCTGAGGCTCAGGTTCTACCTCTTCCTAGCTGCACGGCCCTTGGGAAGTCACTGACTATCTCTAAGCTTTGGTTTCTTCATCTGTAAAATGGGAATAATCATAGCCACCCTCGGGGCTATTATGAAAATTAAATGAAAAATATTAGAGAAAGCATTTAGCATGGCAGGGGCTTAAAAATGAGTTCCCTTCACCTTATTTCTCTTTCCTTTCTTGGTATAGTTTCAATAGCATGGGACCTATTTTAGTTTCTTAGAAGATGCTGGAGGAACCAACACTTTACTGCTTCAAAGGGGGCTTCAAAAAGTTATGGAAAGTGAAATTAAACAAATTTAGGGGAAGGCATCTGGTGCAGTGGCTTAGGACACTGGCATTCTGCATGTCAGAGAGCCTGGTTTCAGTCTGAGGTACTCTGCTTTCAATTCAGCTCCCTGCTAATGTGCACCCTGGGAGGCAGCAAAGGATGGCTCAAGTACTTGGAAACCTGCCACCCACATGGGAAACCTGGATGGAGTTCCAGGATCCTGGCTTTGGCCTGGCCCTGTCCTCACTATTATAGGCATTGGGAAATAGGCCAGCAAATGAAAGATCTCTCTTTGTCTGTCTCTGTCTGTCTCTCTCTATCTTTTAAATAAAAATTTAAGAATTTTTTTAATATTTAAAAATATAGGCCGGCGCCGCGGCTCACTAGGCTAATCCTCCGCCTAGCGGCGCCGGCACACCGGGTTCTAGTCCCGGTCGGGGCGCCGGATTCTGTCCCGGTTGCCCCTCTTCCAGGCCAGCCCTCTGCTGTGGCCAGGGAGTGCAGTGGAGGATGGCCCAGGTGCTTGGGCCCTGCACCCCATGGGAGACCAGGAAAAGCACCTGGCTCCTGGCTCCTGCCATCGGATCAGCGTGGTGCGCCGGCCGCAGCGCGCCGGCCGCGGCGGCCATTGGAGGGTGAACCAACGGCAAAGGAAGACCTTTCTCTCTGTCTCTCTCTCTCACTGTCCACTCTGCCTGTCAAAAAAAATAAAAAAAATAAAAAAAAAATAAAAAAAAAATATTTAAAAATATAGTTATTTAGGTGCAAAAGTATTTAAATCTATGCATAGCTCCTCCATAATACTTACTTTCCATGAACTTCTGTATGCTGTGCCCTTTGAATGTGTGACTATCACTTTGGTTCTACAAAAATTCTACAGAGCTTGGAAAGAATTTTCAGAGTTCTCTGGAAGCCATATACCCTGACACCTTCACTTAATCTCATCAGCCTTTTTCACTATGGGTTTTGTGTGCAGGGCCGTTTTATCCTCCAGCCATGGCAGGCAGACTGCCATTAAAAAACTCTTGGCTCCAAAACTGCAAAATAGAAATTAATAAAATTTAAACAGATGTCTAGGATACAGCATCATGTCAGCCTCATGAGTTGTTAGTTAGGGCTCATAACTATTTCTTTACATTTGAAAATAATTTGTAGGTTAGATTTTTCTCACTTTGCAAAGATTTCTAAATATGCATCGTGATTGCCAAGAACTCACAGGCAATTCTGAATTAAATGAATTGTTCACAGTCAAATAATTTGAAAAGCTGTGTTATAGAAAAAAAAGCAAAAAGTTTTCAGTTTCTTAAAAGCAAAAATTCAACTTAATATGAGAGTTTGGCCTGGGGTGGAGCCTACAAATGTCCAAAAGGTCTGAAATAGCCTCAGCTCACTGCCTCAGAGACCAGGAAACTGCCCACGTTCAAAGGCTTCATGCTTGATCTGCCTGGGGAGTTGATGTGTGTCTTTGATTAGCTTTTGAACATACCGTTTTTATTCTAATTGCTGGACTTCATTTTGCATTGCCTGCTTCTGTAACTCAGTCCTGGGCTACCTGATAAGCTCCATTAAGGCAGGGCCATAGCAGTCCTTTGACTGCTTTAGGCCAGGCACATAGCAGAGTATCAACACACAGCGACTGAATGGTTGAGACAGAAACAAACTACTGCTGTCTCTCGGTATCCATGGAGAGCTGGTTCCAGGATTCCCTGCAGATAACAAAATCCTTAGATTCTCAAGTCCCATTTATAAAAAGGCATAATTATTGCATGTAACCTATACATATCCTCCCACAAACTTCAGATCATCTCTAGATGGATTACACCCTACAATGTAAATACTAAACAAACAGTTGTCATAGCAAACTATTTAGGGAATAATGACAAGAAAACAAAAGCTCGGTACAAATGGAATTTTTAAAAACATTAGTGATGCATGGCTTTTCGAATATTATGGATACATGGTTGGTTGAGTCCACAGAGGTTGACCCTATGGATGTGGGGGCATAATTACATTAAATCTGAATTCATGTGTTATCTGGAAGGTAGTTCTGATCTTATCAGTCATCCATCATCACCCTGTTCAAACTCTTCCATCCAGCTCATTACCATCTGGTATGGCAGGTGTCACATTACATGTCGTAATTTTCTCCTAGAAGGGCCTCTGCAAATGTCGCCACCTGTTTTGTGTAATCATAATTATCAATACACAATAAGTGATCGCCCAAAGCAAAGCATGAGTAATGTCAAGTTGGGCTTGTCTGAGGGCCTTTCACGCAATTTGCCCAAGTTAGACAAGATTAATTACTACTTCTGCAGTCACCTATAGAGGAGAACCAGACTTTTTCCAGTGAGCAGCAGAGGATCCTCTGCATAGACTATGATGTAGCTAGAATGTTTTGCCCCTCTATTCTACCTGTGTTCTCCCATTAATTCGTTAAAACTCGTTGTAGCATTTCTCTATGAAGCCATCTCTCTGCAAACCACCAGTTCCTCCCTCTTATTTGGGCCCAAAACATGTTGTACAACTCATTGATCACAAGGGACTTCAGGGGCTCATTAAAAGATGCAACAGCCGGGGAGGCACTGGGCACAGCAGGTAAGACACTGCTTGGGATCCCATCGTGGTTCATGTCCAGGCTCTGATTCCATTTCCAGCTTCCTGCCAATGTATACATGGAAGGAAGCAGGTGGTGAGCTCAAGTGGTTGAGTCCCTGCTGCCCACCCACATGAGAGACCATGACCGAATTCTCAGGTCCAGGCTTTGACCCCATCCCAGCTCCTACTGTTGTTGGCATTTGGGAAGTAACCAACGCATGGGAGCTTGCTTGCACTTTCTCTTTCTCTATCATCTCTATCTCTAGTGAATAAAATATTGTGGCCTGCCATTATAATGTGTACATTGGACCAGACTGGGACAGGTACTACATGTGATAGCACTTGGAAAACTCAAATAATATTACTATTTAACAAGAACCCATAACATCATCTTTAAGAGCATTTCCAACCTTCCAAAATAGGGCACAAATGTTGGCAGGAAATGATTCAAAAGTTTTAGCCAGGTCTCCAGGCCCATTCCTGAAAGGTAATATAAGACTCAGAAATAGATTAGCCACTACGTTTATACCTTCTTAGACACTGAGTCATCACAAATTACACACACGCACATAAATACACACACACACACACACACACGCACACACATCCATGGCTGTTGGCTAAGGAATCAAGTGCTTCCTTTATTGGAACCTGAGGGATTGTGCAATCTGGTTGCCCAGAGCAGCACTCTGCTACCAGCCAACTCACTGCTATACGTGAGCAGGATGATTTATCTACTCACAAGACTTAGAGGAAACAAAAGCTCCCAGAGAAGATCAGCTCTGACTACACTTCACTTCCTTTAGTTCTGTGCCCCCAACACACCCCTTGAAAAGTACTTCAAGTACAGTGAGTATCTTCAGCTTCTCCACTTATAAACTCAATCAAGTATGACAGCTTTAGAATTGTGCATTTCTGGGAGCTGACATTGTGGTATGGTGGGTAAAGCTGCTGTCTGCAGTGCCAGCTTCTCATGTGGGTGCTGGTTCAGGTCCTGGCTGCTCCATTTCTGATCCAGCTCCCTGCTAATGCACCTGGGAAAGCAGTGGAAGATGGCCCAAATCCTTGGGCCCCTGCACTCTTGTGGGAAATCTGGAAGAAGCTCTTGGCTCCTAGCTTCAACCTGACCCATCCTTGGCCATTGCAGCCATTTGGGGAGTAAACCAACAGATGAAGATCAATATTTTCTCTCTCTAACTTCCCAGTAAATAAATTAAAAAACAAGAGAACTGTACATTTCTATTGAAGCATAATCCTAATGTAAGTGAATTTACCCCTTCAACATATGACTTTTGGGGCTATGCAAAAAACTGAAGTTTCAACCTCAATTTCTCCCCTGGAAAGTCATGATAAGTTTTAAGGCTTACAAAACTGGAGGTCTTTGAGCACCTGAAAGGCAGGACTTGAGCTCAGTCTGAAACTGAGAAGTGTCTTTCCCCAGCCGAGTCACCCACGCCACTGGAATGAGCAGTGACGAACAAAGGTCTTATCTGTGTGGTCAGAGCCAAGCCTTTGAATTCAATTGTACTTTGTTATAATACTCATGGATAGTGCATATTTGCAAAGAGTACATTAGTAACTTTGTATGAATCCACACCAAAGCAAACAGAGGCTAATCTTCCTTTCTCAATGATCTCATGCTAAGTGACTCTGCTTATCAGAGCGAGTAGGTGAGATACTGCGTGTAGTATTATGTCTGACTACATGGGTAACACTCTTTGTAGGGGAGAGAAAAGAATAAATGTATTTAATGATAAAATTGAGACTTAATACTGGTTGAACATATCTCTTTTTAAAAGATCTATTTATTTATTTGAAAGGCAGAGTGACAGAGAGAGGCAGAGACAGATAGACACCTTCCATGTGCTGGTGGACTTCCCCAAATGCCCACAATAGCCAGGACTGGGCCAGGCCAAAAGCAGGAGCCTGAGTACTTGGACCATCATCCATTGCCATCTCAGGCCCATTAGCAGGAAGCCAGATGGGAGACAGAGCAGCCAGGACTCAAATCAGCACTCTGATATGGGACTCAGGCCTGCTAAGCTGTGGCTTAACCTGCTACACCACTGTGCAAACCTCAGGCTAAACACATCTTTAAACAGAGACTTGTTTGAGTACAAAATTCAAATCTAGAGGCTATCAAAAATCAGAAGCTTGTGGTTCTAAATAGCTGTGCCCTAAACTTGGTTGTCAAGACACTTCCTGAGATGTGTGGTCCCTGTTTAAGGTACAGGTGTCACGGACCTCACTGTGTCTTTCTTAAAGTCAGAAGTTAACTCCAGGTTTTGAAGTAAAGAAGCCTTTTGCAAAACCTAATCACATCTAATTTATTTGAATAATTCTGATAACTCTCTATTTTCTCAAAGTATGGTATGGTTAACCAGTTATTTATTGGAATAGTTTTTTTAAAGATTTATTTATTTATTTATTTTATTTGAAAGTCAGTTACACAGAGAGAGAAGGAGAGGCAGAGAGAGAGAGAGAGAGAGAGAGAGAGAGAGAGAGAGAGGTCTTCCATCCATGTTTCATTCCTCAATTGGCCGCAACAGCTAGAGCTGGGCCAATCCAAAGCCAGGAGCTTCTTCCGGGTCTCCTACGTGGGTGCAGGGGCCCAAGGACTTGGGCCATTTTCCACTGCTTTCCCAGGTCATAGCAGAGAGCTGGATCAGAAGTGGAGCAGCCGGGACTAGAACCGGCACCCATATGCGATGCCACCACTGGCACCCATGTGGGATGCCGCTTCGCCACAGCACCAGCCCCTGGAATAGTTTTTTGTTTTAAATTTACTACCAGTTGACTATGAAGCCTTTAGCTGTGTTAAGTTATTCACTGCTTCCTTCTCATTCTGCAGGATACAGTGGTCCTCTCTTATCAGCAAGGATTATGTTCCAAGACTCCCAGTGAGGGCTGAAACTGCAGATAGTACTGAACCATAAGTGTATGTGTATATACATATACATAATATATATATGCATGCCTATGATAAGGTTTAATTTATATTAGACATAGTAAGAGATTAATAATAACTAATAGTAAAATATATCATTTGGAACAAAATACCTTAACTCTTCATGGCACTCTAGTGATATTTCTGGATCATAGTTGACAACAAGTAATTGAAACAGCAGAAGGAGAAATCATGGATAAGAGGGACTACTGTAATTTTAGAGCCAGTGTTGGATAGCTGATCCTTTTAAGATTTAAGACAGAGCTACAGACAGAGGAGAGACAGAGATCTTCCATCTGCTGGTTCACTCCTCAATGGCTGCAATGACCACGCTGGGCCAGGCCAAAGCCAGGAGCCAGGAGTGTCTTCTGGGTGTCCCACATGAGTACAGGAGCCCAAGAACTTGGGTCATCCTCCACTGTTTTCCCAAGCACATTAGCAGGGAGTTGGACTGGAAGTGGAGCAGCTGGGACTTGAACCAGTGTCCATACAGGATGTGGCACTGCAGGCCATGGCTGTAACCTGCTGCATTACAGAGCAGGCCCCATGGGGCAGCTGATCTTAAAGTGCCTCTAAGTCTTGGTTCCATGTTAGGGACATCAGACATATAATGCCATCTAATGCTCCCAGCAGCCTTTGGATTTAGGGGATGCAGCAGCCCAGAGGAAGGTCGAAGGCATGAGAAGTAAACCCACTTGCTCTAGGAATGGTGAGGATAGAACCCACATCTGTTTGACTCCAACATGGATGATTTTTACATCCCAGCTAAGGGCTGATGTTGCAAAGCCCTAAAATAAGAGGACATATTTAGACATTTCATGAGAATTCCTGCTCCTCAGAACCCTAGACACACGAAAGCATCCTGTGAGCCGGGAAGAACGACAGTTGCTGCAGAAGGCTCCACTTCAGACCCAGGCAGTGGCCTCAGCAATGAGGGAGGCTGGATCTAGGAACATGGATGCTTTTGTCACCCAGTCACAGTGGGCAGTTTCAGAGCAGGCTGATCCAAGGTCCGGAGCAGGTCCTTGGGTGATGTCAGGACTAGGGCACCACTTGAACACTGCTATGTTGGCTTTCTCTGCTGTAGGGAAATACTGTCCTTTACAATAACTTCAGATTGCTCCAAGTGGATAACTTCATTTAATAAGGTGTAATTAAATTCCCCAGAAGGGGCTAGTCATCCAAAAAAGGGGCTAGGCAAGGCATCCAAAATAAATAAATAAATAAATAAATAAGATACCCAGCTTTCAAGCTGTGCTTCTTGTATATGGAAATGGCTTTCTTTGGAAGTACAGTCACCCATGAATTTCCACAGGGGATTCCACAACCACCCCTGCTTGGGTACAAAATCTGCAGATACCCAAGTCTCTTACGTAAAATGGCATAGTATCTTCATATAACCTGTGCATGTTTTCCATATACTTTTTTTTTTTTGACAGATAGAGTTAGACAGTGAGAGAGACAGATAGAGAGAAAGGTCTTCCTTCTGTTGGTTCACTCCCCAAGTGGCTGCTACAGCCAGCACTGCGCTGATCCGAAGCCAGGGGCCAGGTGCTTCCTCCTGGTCTCCCATGTGGGTGCAGGGGCCCAAGTGCTTGGGCCATCCTCCACTGCCTTCCCAGGCCACAGCAGAGAGCTGGACTGGAAGAGGAGCAACCGGGACTAGAACCCGGTGCCCATATGGGATGCCGGCGCTGTAGGCGGAGGATTAACCAAGTGAGCCACGGCACTAGCCCTCCATGTACTTTTAAATCACCTCTCAATCACTTATATCTCTTAATACAATGTAAATGCTGTGTAAATAGTTGTTACTTATATTGTTTGGGGAATAATGGTAAAGAAAAAAGGTCTATATATTCAGAACAAATGCAATTTGGTTGAATTTGTGGATGGACATGGAGAATAGTCTGGATTAACAGGAGAAGTGGTAGATTCTAGAAAATGTCTAATGTGTGTTGCTAGTGTCAGCAACAGGACATTAAGGAAAGGACACTGGCTGCTCGGCCAGCTGACCAATGCTCCCACTTATTTTCCTGTCACTAGCAGGCTGGGTAACCCCATGCACTTAAGTCCCCTCAACCATGACATGGTGAGTGATGCCAGGTTCTCTCTAATGGTTTTCACTAGAATTTTATGATCCAGATACCCTTATCTGATTCCTTCCGAAAAAGTTTAATAAAACGACCTGATCTTAAAAGACTTAAAAAACAGAAAGGGCATTCAGGCATTGATATAAAGTTCCTCTAAGATTTGGCAAATCCTTGGCTTTCCCTTGAGATCTAGTCCATCTTCCCTTCCAGAAACACAGGGTCCTGCAGAAGACAACAGGAGCAGGTAGGGACACAAGGAGCCAGGGAGAGCCCGCCTTTGGCAGACCAGGGTCCTGTATACAAGACAACTTCCAGAGAGTTCTTCATTAAGAAAAACTCCAATCCCTGCTTTGTTAGCAAGAGCAAAGAAAGCACTTCATCCTGGAACTCACTGTTTTCCACCCATTTCCCCCTCTAATCCTCTTGGATCTGGCAGAGGCCTTTGGTGGTCTGGGGTTTCTCAACAGGACAACTGACTTCAGCACTGGCATGGAAGTCTGCCCCATCAGCCACTGCATCTTTCACCCCAGCTAAGCTATGAGAGGTCTCCCAGTTCTTTTTTAAATTTATTTACTTGTAGTTATGTGAAAGGCAGAGAGACAGATACAGAGAGATCTTCCATCTGCTGGTTCACTCCCCAAACACCAGCAACAACCGGCGCTGCTTCAGGCTGAAGCCAGGAGAACAGAGCTCAATTCAGGGGCCTCCCACATAGGTGACAGAGACCTAGGCACTTAAAGCCATCTTGTGCTGCCTCCAGAGGTACATGAAAACAGGAAGCTAGAATCGAGAATGAGCTAGAACTCAATCCAGGTATTCCAATATCCTACTAATATGGGATGTGGGCATCCCAAGCAATGTCTTAACCACTGTGCCAAATACCTGCCCAAGAAGCCTCCTATCTAAAAGGAACCCACGCCAATAGCATCTGGGCCCCAAATTCTCATCTCTTACTTCCTTTCCCTAGCCTCAAACCCCTTTAGAGTACTCTATGGCCTTTCTAAAGTCTATTTCAAAATCTAGATTTAGTGCTAAGTGTCCTGTTGAATTTATTTCGGCATCAAAAGAACCCAAATGATGGGGCCTTTTATAGTTTTCATTCAAAGAGCATTTCAGTTCATGGGATAGAAAAACTGGCCTTGCTGTAGCCGCCCGTCATGGGCTGTATTCAACTTTGTCCTGAGAAAGACCTCAAGCACTGGGGGAACCAGACGTCATCCCCATCATGCTCTTTCATGTCAAGCGCTTCGAACTGCTCTTGGGCGCTTGGCCATTCCATAACTAAATATTGCTTTAGCACTCGCTACACAAAGAGCTTCCTGAGCACGGCAGGGGAGGCACGCTGGGGATTTAACAATCGGGGCACTGTTTCCACTGAGTGGTTCACCGCCCAAAGCCGCCTCAAATGAAAGTGACCCAAGGCTCCGTTCCACTTCTGGGCATTCACTTGTGACTATTTCCTCATTTGGGGAAAGGCAGGCTGCAACTTAGGTGTGGCTAGCAAAAAGGCTGAGTTGTATCCCAAAACCAGGCATCAAAATGTCTTTGAAGGACCTCACAGAAACAGAAGGGCAAAGGCTTCCAAGCACAAGAGAAGCAGTAAGAAGGGTTAACCTTGGATGTGGCTTGGGAGGGTCTATTTTTAAGGCCAGAAACAGTTTATTATATTGTTGCTATGCAAGTAAATAAATGAGCTCACTGCTACACCCAAGCTGGACTGAGAGAATTTATAGAGAATTAATAAATCCAGAGTAAGCTGCATGTGGCTTTTCCTCTGGTCATAGACTAGAAACTGGTAATCTTGGATTTTAAACAGACGCAAACCTCTGTAACTTTGCAGTTTCTAAAAAATGGATTCCAGTTCCAGTGTGCAGGTGGTGATAATGATGATTTTCCTTTCCTTTCCTGGGGTTTTCTTTAAAGGGAAGGGGTCAGGATGGTTCACTTCAGACAAAGAGATTATTATAAAACCTAATGAATAGTGTAGTGGCTCTATTAATGCTTTTAAAGGACATTTAAAGGAAATAAGCTCTTTCTAACAGGAAGTTTTGGAAATCTAAATATTCTTATTAATGCATGAAACCCAAAGACAGATAGTATCAATAAATCAGGAGGGTGGAGGGGGGGTGAGCTAGAGATAGGGAGCAAGCAGTCTAATTGTAATTTTCACATTTGCAAAAAAAATGCAAATAGATGCCTGCTAATCAGTGAAACATGTTTATGAATTCAAACAGCCTTTGGTACTCACAACAGGAGGGTTTAAATATGTACTGCAATTATTAGGGCACAATGGCACTTTTAAACTTCTCATCAATTACTGTTCTATTTCCTGTGCACTACACCTGGTTGCCTGGTTCATGACAAAGCCTTAGGGTAGAGCACCACAAGCTGGAGGCACACAGTCGTGCCCTGCTAGATCCATGGGTAGCTCTGCTGGTCAGTGACTGGGGCACCATCTAGACGGAGAAGGCAGAGCATTGCACACTGCAGCTCGTCCCTAGTATTGCTTTGGACTTTAGAAACATAGACACAAAGAATGATGGGACATGGAAGTTAGAACAATTCCAAAATAACTTTTACTTTCTGTGTCCCAGGACTCTGGAAAGAAAATCCTCCTCAGTGCATTTCCTATTATATTTTACAATTTGGTTGAAATTTTTATGTTGTAATTTTTGATACATATGAAGATAAATAGATGACTGATTGATAGAGCACTTTGAATAATAATGAAACACTAGAATGTGACCAATGTTGTTCAGGTTTCCTGTTTTCCCCTCCATCTCTGCTCTCTGTCTCTCATCCACCTCACCCAACTCTATTTCAAAGATTAAGATTTCTGCTCCTTCTAAATGTTTTTGAAAATTTTAAACGGTATATATTGCATATATTTATGAGCTATAATGTGATATGTCAATACTTATATACAACGTCTAGTGATCAAATCTGGGTAAATGGCATATCTATCACTTTAAATATTTATCATTTCTTTGTGTTAGGAACATTGAAAACCCTCTCTACTAGCTATTTTGAAATATCCAATTGATTTTTTAAAAAGATTTATTTATTTATTTGAAATTCAGAGTTACAGAGAGGAGAAAAGACACACAGAGAGAAAGATCTTCTATCTGCTGGTTCATACCCCAAATGGCCACCATGGCCAATGCTGGGCCAGGCCAAGGCCAGGAACTTCATCTGGATCTCCGTCATGGGTGGCAGGGGCCCAAACACTTGGGCTATCTTCTGCTGCTTATCTCATTAATGGGCCATTAGCAGGGAGCTAGATCCTAAGTGGAGTAGCTGGGATTCAAATCAGTGCTCGTATGGGATGCCGGTCTTACAGGCTATTATAGCTTTATCAACTATGCCACAATGTCAGCCCTCCAATTAACTGGTTGTCAATCACAGTGACCCTACTGTGCCTTAGACCATTAGAAGTTATTCTTCCTATTCAAGGGCTCCCCTATGCCTGTTAAGCTTCTCTCTCCATTCATCTTTCCAAGGGTCTGGTAACCAGCCTTCTACTATCTACTTCTATGAGATCACCTTTTTGAAATTTTTAGAATTTATTTTACTTATCTGAAGAGCAGAGAGACACAGAAAAAGGAGGAGAGAAAAATAGAGACCTCCATTCCCTGGTTCACTCCCCAAATGCTCACAACTCCCCAAATGCCTGGCTGGGCCAGGCCAAAGCTGGGAGTCCGGAATGCAATCTGGGTCTGCCACACTGAGGCAGGGACCAAACCTTGAGCTATGCTCTGCTGCCTCCTAGAGTGACCTCGATGAAAAGCCGGAATTGGAAGCAGAGTCAGTACTTGAACTCAGGCACTCTGATATGGCATTCAGGCATTCCAAGGGACATCTTGATTTAACCTCTAGGCCAAACGCCTTCTCCTAGTTCCATGGTTTCTTAGCTTCCATTGCTTTGTTCTTCTTCATGGTTGCTGGTAGCATATGGAAGGACTGGGTTGGAAGTGACAGCTGTGAAGTTGTGGTAAGTGGGTGAGAAAGAGCATCAGAAGGAAGTACACACACCATGGCAGGACTTGATGCCTGGGACCAAGAGAAATTTGCCTTCATGAACAGCGTGCCCCCTTCCCACTTCTCTTGGTGTTCCCTGAGCTAGCAGCACGCAGCTGAGATGCTGACATTCTCCTAACTGTGTGATCTCTTCTGCTGCTGCTGTGCTGCCCCCAATCCCAGGCACCTGTCCAGCTCTGCATTTCAGAGGTGAAACAAATCTATGGGAAGGAAGTGCCCCTAAGTGGACTTGCTGAGACCTTAGTACAAGTAATACCAGCTGAGCAGAAGTTGTCTTGAAGACAATGCTGTGCTTGCAGCCTCACCTATGGGATGGCTACGTGCCTCACCTTTTGATGAGATCTTTGTGACAAGCCCAGCCTGTGGTCTTTCACTAAAAAGGCCTCATCTGATGAGAACTTCAATAAAACATCCTGAGTTTAGGGCCTCACCATCCTGCTCTTGAATAAATGTCTTTATCTCTAAATCTCATAAAAGCACATTTTCCCCTGGGGTTTTCCAGAGTGTCTTGCACTGTCTGATGATAACTGTGATCGTGGCAATGCTGGTGTGATCAACATAAAACAATAACCCAACTCATGTACCTTGTCATTTATGACTTTGATCTGAAATTCCCCTGTGAGAGCTCACTTTGAACACTGACTTTAAACCTAAGAATAATGAAATGTTTTCTCCCATAGTTTAATCACGAAACATTTTGAAAGCAAACAGCCTTGAGATGTGTGATTACTAAGGCACAGAAAACATCCTTATCATATGGATAGAACATATCAACTGACTATTGTTTGTCTTGTGCCTGTTGTCTTGTCTGTTGTGCTGCATTCCTGGTTGTCTCTGTGTGAACATTGTATTTTTCTAATTTATTAAGTTTTATTTGATTTGAAAGAAAGAGAAATGGAGATAGATCCAACTGCTGGTCACTCCCCTATGTGCCCACAACAACCAAAGCTAGGCCAGGCCAAAACAAGGAGATCAGAACTCAGTATGAGACTCCTACAAGGGTGGCAGGGACTCAAGCACTTGAGCCATCATCTGTTGCCTCCCAGGACACACATCAGCAGGAAGGATTAGAAGCAGAGTAGCCAGGAGTCCAACCAGGAACTCCAATATGGGAAGTAGACATCCCAAGCTGTGACTTAACTACTATGCCAAATGCCCATCCCCAGTCACTGTATTTTTTAAATATTTGTAGAAAAACTTTCACATCTATAAAGATGTTCTCTGCCGCCAGACAGAGGCAATTAATTTTGTTTCCTTCTGCCAGACTCAAAGGCCCGTATAAATCTAGTTTCATGCTCTTGATGAACCAGACAACTCTGATGACTTGAAGTCTGGCTTCAGCCAGTGTAAGCCAATCCTTACCTTTGGATACAGTCCTATGGTCCCAACCCAAAGTGGGGAATGGCCTAGCAGAGTTCCATTAGCTTGATGTCTAATGTGCCCCTTCTTCACTCAAAGAAGCTATAAGACATGCAACATAGACTCTCAGATACTGTTTCTGATCAGCAAAGACTCCCAGAGAAAAAGCAGGCTGCCCCCATGAATTTACTTCCTCCCAGGTTTTGACCTAGTAATTCTTTACTATCCTTTAATCTGATGCTATTAAGAAGATCTTTTATGCACAGAGTCTTCAAAAAGTTTGTGGGAAATGTGTATAACCAAAACCGCATGAATTTCAACAAGTTTTGCAAAAAAATAAACTTATCTTTTAATTCCCTTTTTCCATAAACTTTTTGAAGTATCCGCATATCTGTTCTTTATATTTTTTGTTTCCAGCATAATGATTAATCTGAATTACCTAGTCCATGAGATCTGATAGTCAAAGTCCAAAGATGAACTATCTAACCCAAGTGACAAGGACCATAACAGCAGCTAAAGCTTAGGGTTCATTCTATCTTGGGCACTTTAAGTACTTGACCTCATTTGATATTCAGAATAACTCATCGAGGTAAGAATTATTACAAGTATTTCTATTTTACTAATGGGAAAATGGGCTTAGAATAGATACATACCTTGGTCATGTGTTCAAAGCTACTAAGAAGTAGGATTTAGGTCCAGTTCTGCCTAAGTCCAGTTTATGTTGTCAGTCATTCCCTGCTTCCAACCTAATTATTCCAATGAGCCAAAAGCCCAATGTGGCTGTGGCCTCTCATACACAGCTTCTCATGGCACGAGCCTGTCTCATGTCCTGAAAACCAAATCAAGCAAGGCTTCCTTTATGTTATATTTTTCTTCTAATGTCAAGATAGAAAACAGGGTTTGTTTTGGTTTGTTTTGGTTTGTTTTTCCCAGCACACTCCCCCATGTGTTTCTGACTTGTGGCCTAGAAGAACCCAAGAGTTCCTGTAACACCTGTAACAAACAGGCTCCACTGGGAAAAGGGAAATCATCTAGCAGCCCTCTTTGGCCTTCAGTAGTGATTTCACCTGACTGGAGGTGCTTTGTGGCATGACTTCTGACTTCTCATCTTCACCTAGCTCACTCTGATTTCTCGGTGCTTACACTACCATACATGGCTACTGAAACACAGTCCTGCCCCTTATACTCTGGTCTGTGCTCAGCCTAGAGCTGGAATATCTGGAAACTAACTGATTCTACTCCTCCGTTAACAGGTGTTCTTTAGTGTCCTCTCTAGCCCCACCCCATCTTGTTTAAGAACAGCCTTAAGTTTTACTTCACTAATGTATTCAGTTGATAGATTATCCACAACCTGCTATATGCAAACATAGTACTAAACCCTATTCTTTGTATCTAAATGAATAATGGTCCCTGACTCCAGAATGCTAAGAGATGAGCATGAGGTGAGTGATTTACAAGTGACAAGTGCCATCAGATAATGTACAGATGATATGCATAAGGAGTCCTAGGTGGGGGAATATTTTATGTCTAAGAAAGTCTTGACAGGAGAGAGACATTAAAAGTCAAATAGGGGAAGGCACTGTAGTACAAGAGGTTAAGCTGCCACTTGGGATGCCCACATCCTGTATCAGGTTCAAGTCCTGGCTACACCACTTCTGACCTGCTTCCTGCTGATGCACCTGGGAAGCATCAGATGATGACTGAAATACTAGGATTCCTGCCACCCACGTGGGAGACTCAGATGGTGTTCCTGGTTCCTGGATTTGGCCTGGCCTCGCCTTGGCTGTTTCAGGCATTTGGGGAGTGAACAAGTGAATGGAAGAGTTCTCTCTAATAAATATTTTTTTAAATATCTAAGAAAATTCCAATATAAGGAAAGAAAGAAGAGCATCACAGGCAAATATACAGCATGAATAAGGGCACAGAGGTGTGGGCGTGGGAGCCTATAAGAAAAAGGAAGTTGTTCAGTCTTGCACAGGCATGGGATTGGTGAAGAACTTGGGGGCCCTGCCTTCCAAGGCTTTCAGAGTCCTGAAAGGGGGGGGGGGGAGGGCAAAAACACATAGATGAAGGTGAAAAGTGGCAGCCCCAGGGGGTCAGTGTTTAGTTTGGCTAAGATGCTGCTTTAAAGCTTTGAGCCAATTTTGAAAATCAGAAGATCTGACGTTGAAAATCCAAATTTCAAACTTCTGAAAATGTGAGAGACCTGGCAGCAGAGGACAAGTTTCTTCAGGACAGAGTAGCTAGAGCAGAGAAACAACTCACTCCTATCAGCAAGATGCAAGCTGACACCCACTCCTACCTCTACCGGCTTTGAGTGCAGGCCCCTCGCTCTGCTGCAGGTCTGAGCCCAGGCAAACAAACATCGAAAAGCCCCAAGGGTCTCTTCCAACTCACTGACTCTCTCATGTGTTGGCTCCACATTCCCCAGGCCTCCCTGCCACCCAAACACAGACTCCCTTCTTTACAATTTCAGCATACCTGGCTCTGAAAATTATGAGACATGCAAAGATAGCCATCCTCAGTACCCCCAGGGCACAGGGTCGAGGATCTCCCATGGAGACTAAATCTTCACATGTTCGAGGTCCCTGTGAAAAATGGCATAGCACTTGCGCAGAAGCGACACACATCTTCCTATGTACTTTAGCTCACCTTTAGATTACTTGCAACACCTAATATGAGGTAAGTGCTGTGTAAATAGTTGCCATACTCTATTGTCTAGGAAATAACAAGGCAAAAAGTCTGCAGGTGTTCAGTACAGATGCCAAGTTTTTTCAAATATTTTTGACCAACATTTGATTGAATCTGTGGATGCAGAACGGATGGATGCAAGGGTCACCTGTATCTGAGAGCTCATGTGCCAGGACCTGAGGTCCACGACGTATCAATCAAACACCATTAAAGAGTGCAGTGGGGCTGCTTTCTGTTTACTTGAAAGGCAGAGTGACAGAGACTGACAGACAGATGGAGAGAGATCTCCTGCTGGTTCACTCCTCAAACACCTGCAAGAGCCAGGGCTCAGCCAGACCAAAGCAAGGAGCCAGGAACTCCATCTGGGTTTCCCTTATGGGTGGCAGTACTTGAGCCATCATCTGCTGCTTCCCAGGCACATTAGTAGGAAGCTGGTTCCAAAGTGGATCAGCCGGACTGGCATTCTGATACGGGATGCTGGTGTCCCAAGTGTTTGGCTTAACCTGCTATACCACAGCACCCGCCCCAGTTTTCCTGCTTTTACATAAGCAGATCAATTAGAGAACTAACAGCCCTAGTCTTTGGAATTTTGATCCTACCTTGCCAGGTCCTGGCCTTAGAGATTTATGGTCTTCCCTTAGCTGATTCATTGCCCTTCCCAAAGACACTGGCTTGGGACTTTCCTATTATATGATGACAATGGTGTAGTGATTATGGTTGGATTCCTCACCAGACCACAAACCCACCCTGCAAAGTGCAGCTCTTCTACCAGGGTAATCAGGGGAGCAGTTTCAGGAGCTCTGGTCACAAATTCCCAGGAGACTCCACAATTCAGCCCCCTTCACAGCAACAGTAATCAGTTAAGAGGTCAGCTTGGTAATTGCCAAGACTAAACCCTTGTAACTATAAATAAATACCTTGGAAAAAAAAGGAATGCAGAAAAGAAAAACAAACAGAGGGGGGAAGGAAATGAAAACTCCTGACTCGTTTCATTGAGAAAACAAGTTCCAAAATGCCCTTTGTGTAGCAATTCCTATAAAGCCTCATCATCCAGATGCCCCGGAGAACCCTTCCAACTCGATATCCCCCAGACAGCCCCTGGCATGCCTCTTCAGCTGGGGATCAGCAATTGTGTGGGGTGGAAAGGTTTTTGTGCCCTTGTGTCAGGCAGGCAGGCAGAGAAAGCCTTCATGAACCACAGAACTGGAGACTTGTAAGGTACAGCGCAGTCAGCACTTTCCTCCTAGGAAAGAACACACAATTGGCATGAAAATGACCCAAGCATTGGGTTGAGGCAGAGAATTCCAAAAGCACAAGTCTTCCAGCTCCCTGATGGCTCGATGGCTCGGGGGTCACAATGCAGATCACTGAGTGCCCAGGACGTGTCTGACCAGATGCAAAATGCCGGTCTCTTTTAAATGCCATTCGCGGAATGGTGTGAGTTGGATTGTAACATGGGGAATGCTGGAATCGGGGAAGGTTGTATTTTGCTGGCTTTTTCCCCTCTTGTGGTTTTCACCATCTGTTTCTTTGAATGCATAAACAAGGCAAATGACTGGTTTGGAATGCAAAGTTTTTAAAAACCAGATGACCACAGGCATCCTCTAAATGAGAAAGAGAGAGCAAGTTGGGGTTCTGTGACATTTGTCAGGAAGTGAGATGTTAAATACCGGGAAGCAGAAATGCCCTCTGCCAGGGAAGATCTACAAAGGCAAGGAGTGGCTTCGTTGTGACCCCGCCTGTCTGGGGTCGTGCCTGTGCTTACATTTCACCTGGTACTATTTCCAGACCCCAACACCACCCTCTCTTCCTCCCTGCCCCCTCCCATCTTTTAAATGAAAGATTAACAGTTCAACAGGACTTCGGCGTAACCAGCCTTGATTTTCCATTAGCGCTGTTCCTACACTGGTGACCTTGGAGAGAATCCACTCTTAGAAACTCTGAGACCAAACAAAGGCTGCACTGTGAGCAGGTTCTATTCTAAAGCCAAACTAGAACTATAAATAGAGGAGCTGATGAGATAGACTATGAGAAGATCTTCATTTCTCTGCTGAACAACAATGAGTGCAAAAAAAATTATAGAAAGGCATTGGGAACAGCGTGTTTTTCTTCTGCAAAGGGCATCCTGCTTTACAAAGAGCTGCTCTGCACAATACAGTGGCCGCCCTATGAAGTGCTGCTAACCTCCGTGCCAACCCTGCTGCAAGCCAAAGCTTTCCTTTTCAGACCTGAGACAGTGGAGAGACTTGATGGCAATGCTGACTGCATACTAATCTAATCCCTTTTACTTTCATTGCAAGAAGTAACCAGTTATATGCACACAGGGGATTTCAAGCCACATTGAACGGGGGCGATAGAACCCCTGGGGAAGACAGCATTGGTGCATTTGGCCAAGTTCCACCTCTTTCAGCTTCAGACAACTTGGAGCATTTTTCACATAGTTTTGTAGGCAGCCTGACGCCACGGTTTTCATAGGAAAGAGATGAGGAATGATGACAGTTCCTTAGGGAACAATCAATTCTTCCTGATTTGCAATGTCTGTCCTCAAAAATGTTGTGGGCATTACTTGAGGTGGGCACTGTTCATGATTTGGAGGGAGGAGGCAATGGGAATTAGGCAGAAATAAGGCCCTGGCAAGTTAGAAGCGCTGTGAAGATTAAAGATCTTTCAGAATGAGTTAAATTCATACGTCTTCACCATGCTTAGATATAATGTACAGAGGGGCCGGCTCAAGTGCTTGGGACCCTGCCACCCATGTGAGAGAGCCAGCTCCCATGGAGTCCTGGGTTCCTGGCTTCAGCTTGGCCCAGCCCAGCCATTGTGACCATCTGGAAAGTGAACCAGCAGAAGGAAGAACTCTCTTCACCCCCTACCTTTCTGCTTTTCAAATAATCTTTTACTCTTAAAAAAAAAAAAAAAAAAAAAAAAAAAAAAAAAACCAGCCAGAAAGCAGGAGCCAGTCAGCGGGCATTCATTTCATTAGCATTGGTTCCGGATGCCAGAGGCAGGTTGTGCTGAGTGCACCTGACTTCTGACGTCCTTGGATGTAGATACTGCTGCTTCCTTGTGGAAATGGGAAAGTGACTGGAGACCTGAGGTCAGGAGACTTGACCTCTGTTCCTTGTGGCTCCCTGACTCAATAATCTGTTCAGTTAAATCTGTAGGTTCCACATCTGCAGATGCAACTGACCACTGAACAAAAGCATTCAGGAGGGGCTGGTGCTGTGGCATAGGTTAATCCTCCACCTGCAGTGCCAGCATCCCTTATGAGCACCAATTCTAGTCCGGCTGCTCCTCTTTGATCCAGTTCTCTGTTATGGCCTAGGAAAGCAGTGGAAGAGGGTCCAAGCGCTTGGGCCCCTGCACCTGCATGGAAGACTGGAAGAAGCTCCTGGCTTTGGATTGACCCAGCTCTGACCATTGCAGCTATTTGGGGAGTGAACCAGCAGATGGAAGACCTTTATCTCTGTCTCTTCTTCTCATTGTAACTCTACCTCTCAATATATTAATTTTTAAAAAAGCATTCAAGAAAATATTGTGTCCACGCTAAACATGTACAGACTGTTTCCTTGTCATTATTCCTAAACAATACAATGTCACAAGCATTTAGATTGTCTTAGGTATTACTAGTAATCTAGACATGATTTAACATACTGGGAGGCTGTGTGTGGGTTATCTGTAAATGCTGCACCATTTTATGTAAGGGTCTGGAGCAACCTTGGATTTTGGTGTGTGCTGGAGTTCCTGGAACCAATTCTCCACAGGTATCAGTGGGCACACTATATTTTTGTTTCATAAGCTAGATTGAAAGCATCTGGAGGTTTGTATAGACAGCACTATGATGAGCATTGGCTTTGTGAACTCTCTTGACCCATGGAATTTTAGTTATGATCATAATAATAATGCCAGATGAAGAGGCATACTCAGGAAAGTATGAGAGGAATTTTAAGTGGCAGAATTCTATTTGCATTATTTACTTTACAAATAGTTTCAGAGCCTTTATTTAAAAAATAACAACAACAATAAAATCCAGGGGCAGGCATTTGACATACTAGTTAAGACATCACTTCCCATACCAGAGTGCCTGGATCCAGTCCTAGCTCCACTTCTGACTCCAGTCTCCTGCTAATGCAGCACTGGTGGCTCAAGTACCTGGGGTCCTGCCATCCATGCGGGGACTGGATGGAGTTCCCTGCTCCTGGTTTCAGCCCGGCCTATCCCTGGTTGTTGCATTTGGAGAATGAACCAAGGGATAGGAGATTTCCCCTATTTGTCTGCCAGGGGATCAGTCTTTGTCTGTCTGTCTGTCTCCCTCTCTCTCTCCCTCTCAAAACAAATTAAATAAATAAAAATAACTGTATTTGAAGTAGGAAGTCAAGTGTGTACATAATTTTCATGTGCTGCATTGTACAGATTCCAAAGGGATCAACTAGGACTTTCAGGATTTAAAGATGAGTCTCCTTTAAAATGTTAAAATCTACTGTGGGAATTAAAACTGAGTAACTCTGAGATGATGTTTCTACCATGAGAAATGGTGATAGAGGTAGCCTAGGACTTGTTCCCATTTGAGATTTATGAGGGATAGGAAAGTTTACTCTCCTGGTGTGTCCTTGTCTCTCTTCCTTCCCTCGCTTCCTTCCTCCCTTTTATTCTTTTTATAAAAAGGAGAGAGATGAGGGATGAGTACCTGATCAGGGAGCAAGGAGACTGAGGGCTGAGGCCTGGAATTTGACACCTGTGTTCTTTTTGCCCACAGGTGATAACCCCGGTGAGGACTGGCCACGGCTATGTATACGAGTACCCACCCAGATACCAAAAGGACGTCTATGACATCCCTCCTTCCCATAACACTCAAGGGGTACGTACCAGAAACAAGGGATTCTTACAGGCAGCCCGCCTGTGGGCTGTGGATGAGAGGATGCTCACCTATGGTGAACATTTCCTAAAAAGCTTTGTCTATCCAGGAGCTATTGTTACCAGGGTCATTGCAGTTATGTTTCCTGGACTTGTATACTATTTTGCCATTTTATTTCAGGGAGTGTAAAATTTAAATGGGACCTTAAAGGTATCAACAGTGTAGATATTTTCTTTTTTAGAAAGCTTTCATTTAATAAATGTAAATTTTATAAGTACAGCTTTTGGAATATAGTGGTTCTTCCCCCTATACCCACCATCCCACCTCTTACCCCCTCTCCCATCCCATTCTTCATTAAGATTCATTTTTAATTATCTTTATATACAAAAGCCCAACTCTATACTAAGTAAAGATTTCAACAGTTTGCGCACACACAGAGACACACAAAGTATAAAGTACTGTTTGAAGACTAGTTTTACTGTTAATTCTCATAGTACAACTCATTAAGGACAGAGGTCCTAAATAGGGAGTAAGTGCACAGTGACTCCTGTTGTTGATTTAACAATTGACACTCTTATGTATGATGTCAGTGATCACCTAAAGCTCTTGTCATGAGCTGCCAAGGCTATGGAAGCCTTTTGAGTCCACAGACTCCATCATTATTTAGACAAGGCCATAAGCAAGGTAGAAGTTCTCTCCTCTCTTCAGAGAAAAGTATATCCTTCTTTGATGTCCCCTTCTTTCCACTGGGATCTCACTCACAGAGATCTTTCATGTAGGCCATTTTTTTGCCACAGTGTCTTGACTTTCCATGCCTGAAATGCTTTCAGGGGCTCTTCAGCCAGATCCAAATGCCTTAAGGGCTGATTCTGAGGTCAGAGTGCTGTTTAGCGCATTTGTCATTCAATGAGTCTGCTGTGTACCCCGCTTCCCATGTTGGATCATTCTCCCCTTTTTAATTCTATCAATATTAGCAGACACTTGGTCTTATGTAACCCCTTTGACACTTATTCCTATCTTTATGATCAGTTATGCAGTTAAAATTATCACTTTAACTAGTAAGATGGCATTAGCATCTGCCAACTTAATGGGATTTGGAGTCCCATGGCAAGTTTTTAGCTTTACCCTTAGGGGTAAGTCCATGGGAACATTACCAAACTGTACATCTCCTCCTTCTCTTATTCCTACTCTTATTTTTTACAGGAATCAATTTTCAGTTGGATTTAAACACCTAAGAATAATTCTGTGTTAAGAGTTCAACCAATGGTATTAAGTAGAAAAAGAAAATAGTAAAAAGAGTAAAATAATAAGCTGTTCCTTAACAGTCAGGACAAGGGCTGATCAAATCATTGCTTCTCTTAGTGTCATACTTCTACAAGTTTCCTTTTAGGTGCTCAGTTGTCACAGATCAAGGAGAACATATGATATTTGTCCCTTTGGAACTGGCTGATTTCACTCAGCATGATGTTTTCCATATTCCTCCATTTTGTTGCAAATGACTGGATTTCATTTTTTTAACCGCTATGTAGTATTCTATAGAATACATATGACATTGCAGATATTTCAATTAAGATCCCTTTCATTCAAGTTAAGTCAAAGAACCCAAACTTTATAAAGAAAAATTGTACCTACCCATTCTGACATGGGCCATTGCCAAAGATGAAAGCTGTATATATCCTGGTTGGTTAAAAAAAATCTATAATCCACCACTTACTACACAACACCTGACGAGGGTGAGGCATTTCCAGTCCAAGTAATGCAGGTGCTTCTCTTCAGGTGTATGACATCCCGCCCTCATCCGTGAAAGGCCCTGTGTTTTCAGTTCCAGTAGGAGAGATCAAACCCCAAGGGGTGTATGACATCCCTCCTGCTGCAGGGGTAAGTGCGCCACTACAGAGTGGCCCAAAAATCGTGTGAATGTGTGCATGCATGCAAGTGTGAGTGGAGTGTGTATGTATAAGTGTGAGTACTGTATGTATGTGTGAAAAGCTGGGGTGGATTGTGTGAGTGTGTTTATGTGGGGGAGTGTGTGTGTGCATGAGCATGTGTAGGGGTGGATGTGTTCGAGTGTGATTATTGTATGTGTGAGAAGGTGGGATGGATGTGAGTGTATGAGTGTGTATATGTGGGAGACTGTGTATTTTAAGCATGTGAGAGTGTGTAGGCATGTGAGTGTTATGTGTGTATGTGTAAGTGTGTGACAGTATGTGTGTGAGCATATGCATGAGTGTATGTGACTGGCTGAGTGTATGTTTATTGGAGACTTTTTAGACTTCATCGGCTCCAGCAGGCCCTAGAGATGGGTATCTCCGGTCTGATGGCACTGGTGACCACAGGCTGGAGGTGTTACGGCTACATGGAGAGCCACATCAATCAAAAAGGGCAAGTCTAAAAGAGGGGCAACTAGTCTGGTGAGGGAGCGGACAAGAGGCAGCAGGCAGGAGAGGCAGTCATTGAAGAGAGCTCTACAGAGTCCATATGTGGAGGCCCACTTAAAAACAACAGGGAAGTCAGTAAGCAGTGGAAGGGAAGGGGATGAGCCCGCTTAGCAAGTGCTAACGTTTTCATATTTACAGAGTGCTTTACAGCCCTGTGGTCTATATGTAAGAGTTGACTCATCTGACTCACTGCTACCCTGGGGAAGTCGTGCTCAGGAAATGCAGTTTTTACAGACAAGGGCACTGTGTCTCAGGACACTGGGGTGATGAGGTTGGTGTGATGACCAGGCAAATCCTTAGGCCTCCTTACCTCAGGCCAGGGTGTTCAGGTGTCAAGTATCTCCCAGCATGAGCCGGCCAGCAAAGGACACCAGGAAAGGGTCAGAAACACGGGCCTGGACCCCAGGCACATCCACGTCAGCCAGGAGGGCTCCACGTGTGAGTCAGCCCTGAGACCAGGGGAGTGAAGCATCTGTTAAAAGACAGGGGTTAGGGAACAGGGCAGAGCCTGGGGAGATTCCTCTCCTTGGTGGCCGAGGGGCTGGTGACCAGGCTTGAGAATCCTGGGCTGCCTCTCCATGTCCCCGGGAGCCAACTGACTAAATCAAAGTTTTGCCTTTTACTTCCTTTTCAGGTCTATGCCATTCCACCCTCTGCCTGCCGAGATGAAGCAGGGCTCAAAGACAAAGAGTACGACTTCCCCCCTCCCATGAGAAGGCCAGATGTCAGGCCTGAGGGTGTTTATGATATCCCCCCAACCGGTGCCAAGCCAGCAGGCAAGGACCTCCATGTAAAGTATAACTGTGACATTCCTGCGGCCGCAGAGCCCGTGGTGCGCAGGCACCAAGGCCTCTCCCCGCACCACCCGCACCTGGGACTGCCAGGCCCTCAGAATGATGCCTATGACATCCCCCGCGGGGTTCAGTTCCTCGAGCCCCCAGCTGAATCCAGTGAGAAAGCAAACCCTGAAGACAGAGACGGTGTTTACGACATTCCTCTGCATAACCCGCCAGATGCCAAAGGCTCTCGGGACCTGGTAGATGGCATCAACCGACTGTCCTTCTCCAGTACAGGCAGTACCAGGAGTAACATGTCCACATCTTCCACCTCCTCCAAGGAGTCCTCACTGTCCACCTCCCCGTCTCAAGACAAAAGGCTCTTCCTGGATCCAGACACCGCCATTGAGAGACTCCATCGGCTCCAGCAGGCCCTGGAGATGGGTGTCTCCAGTCTGATGGCATTGGTGACCACAGACTGGAGGTGTTACGGCTACATGGAGAGGCACGTCAATGAGATACGCACGGCGGTGGACAAGGTGGAGCTGTTCCTGAAGGAGTACCTCCACTTTGCCAAGGGAGCCGTAGCCAATGCCTCCTGCCTCCCAGAACCCGTCCTCCACAACAAAATGAAGCGGGAGCTCCAAAGAGTGGAAGACTCCCACCAGATTCTAAGCCAAACCAGCCATGACTTAAATGAGTGCAGCTGGTCCCTGAACATTCTGGCCATCAACAAGCCCCAAAACAAGTGTGATGACCTGGACCGGTTTGTGATGGTGGCCAAGACGGTGCCCGATGATACCAAGCAGCTCACCACAACCATCAACACCAATGCAGAAGTGCTCTTCAGACCAGGCCCTGGCAACTCACATCTGAAGACTGGGCCCGAGGGCATCATGAACTCAGCTGAGTACCCCTGCGGCAGCTCCCAACTGCAGCTGCTACATCCTGGTGACCCCAAGGCCCAGGCACACAGTAAACCACTGCCCCCCAGCCTGGGCAAGGACCAGGCCCCTGACTGCGGCAGCAGTGATGGCTCTGAGAGGAGCTGGATGGACGACTACGATTACGTCCACCTGCAGGTAAGATGCACTCCTCAGACAACAGCCACATCTGGGGGGCCCAGGGCTGACACCTGCGAGGCTGGCAGGCTGCACCAATGAAGGGTGGAATGTGACTCAATGCTAATCTGAGTGGTTCACAAAACGGGAGGAATGTTATACAGCAGGAAGAACACTGAGTTCTGAGCCCTCAGCTCCAGGCCTTTCTCTAACTGTGTGACCAACTCAGTTCAGCTCCTTGGACCTTCGTTTCATTGGCAGAGTGGATCACACCCCATTGATGTGCAAGCAGAAGACTCACCAAGTAGGATGGTGGGCCCTCTGATAATATACCAATTCCACTTCTATCAGTATTTTGTAGTAGTGTCCCATATAATTTATTTGGGAAAAAAGGCATTTCACTGTTAAGAAAAGATGAAGCTTCTATACTAGAGAATTTCTAAGGTCTCCTTTAGTTCTACAGTGTGAGTGAGTTGTGTGTGTGTGTGTGTGTGTGTGTGATTACTTATAGGGACACAACCCCATCTCAAATTTACCTGGAGGAGCACTGCATTTGCCAATCGGCTTAAAGCTTAACTTGTGTGTGAGAATCTGAGCAGTCACAGTCTGCCATCTACAAATGGAAATTCCACCAAGTTCCAAGTTGACCCGAGATCCTAACAATCTGTTCTTCCACCTATGAGGCATTAAAAACCCCTACCGAGATCCATTACTTAGAATTTGGCCTACCACCTCATTCTGCCATCCTTGTAATTTGGTCGAGAGCCACAGATGGTACTCCTGTTAGACTACCAAATTCCCTTGAGTGTAAGAGGGTGAGGGAGCACCAAGCCACACATGATGTGAAGAAGGCATGGAGAGAAGGGAGATGAGGCCACTCAACATTCACCTCATATTTGGAAACAGTAATTGGGCATAGAGATCTATAGATGATTCAAAGACACTAGGAATGAAGCAAGGACCACATTTAGACCTGCATTTTTGAAGGTTTATGGGTTCACACTAAATCTATAAGAAGCCGGAGAAATTGTATTTCTTAAGGAAGTTTGAAGGGAGTCACAGAGAATCAATACTGGAAAGATGGAGCAGAGAATGTGGTGGGAAATAAGGTTTAGCACTGAGATGTAACCTACACGGGAACTCTGGAATTGTGCCCAAGACGCCAGTCATCCCTACTGGGGGTTCATGAGGCCTAACTGGACATGCAAGAAATGGTCAAGGCATGGACAAATATTTATGTGTTTACCAGTGAAATTGTTTAATAATTGATAATGTTGTATGTTCTTTATGTTGAAAATTAATAGGGAAAGGAAGAGTTTGAGAGGCAACAGAAAGAGCTACTGGAAAAAGAGAACATCATCAAACAGAACAAGATGCAGCTAGAACATCATCAGGTACGTTCCATCCACAGAAAACTCCTTGGTGGTGACGATTTCCTGCTGAGCGGGGAAGGTGCAACTTCAAAAGATGGATTTGACCCTTCCACCAAAGGCATAAATAGGCTCCCAGGCATATAACAGGGTATAAGAACATAGAGAAGGTTTATAGCTTTGCTCATCCAGCTGGGCCTAACTGGATTACATCCAAATGCCAATTTTTTCAGGCTAAGCCTGGCTATCTGATACATGGAGGACTACTCGGGTTGAGGTTTTTGGTACCAAGAAATGAAACCTGTTCAAGCTAGCCCAAGCAAATAGGTTTTATGGTAAAGCCTTGTAGGGATTCAAGAACAGAAAATGAAGATTCAGTCCCATCTGGTGGTAACTGGAAATATATACTCTCTCTCCTTCTTGTGATCCCTTTGCCTCTTCCTAGAAATCTGCTTTATTCTCCCCTATTTTATAACACTTCCTGTTTGCTACTTTACTTTTCTCCTCTATAACTTTGTAGAATCCACAACAGGTCACTCAAAACCTTTTCTAGAGATGGTTTTTCATCTCAGCTTCCACTGCTGATTGTCAATGACCTTCTGTGATTCAACAGATTCCTAAAGAAGAGTCTATCTGGGCTTTTTCCCTCTCCCTCTCCCTCACCTCCAATATCTCCATCTGTCTCCTGTCTACAATACAAGCCTGTGACTCAGCTGCCCTTGGTCTGATCTAAAGGCAGGAGGACAGGATACAATGCTTTCAAAATCTTTCAAAGCCCATCAGTCAAGGGCTCTGGGCAGGGCATGTTCATTCAAAAGTTAGGCATAAGCAGGGCAGATTATGATTGTATATTGCTAGGTGAATGGCATAAAAATGAAGAGAACTTGATTGAGGATTTAACAAGTCTTTTAAGGTAGAATGGCAGGCTGTCTTCACATCTGAGTTCTGAGCCTTGCTTTCTGGTCAGTCAACTGTGTGACCTTAGGCAAGTCCCTTAACCTCTCTGAACCATGGTTACTTCTCTTATAAAATGGCAAAGTATCCACCCATGATCTAATCAGGTGATATATATAGATGAACATATTTTCTAAATCATAAACCCTATGAAACATATTTCATTATTGTTAAATACCCTGGAACATCACCCTGTATCTGTGTTTGCCTTGGCGTTTGGCCAAGTAAGACTGCAGGGCTTTAGGGAACTTGTCCACACTGTAGTAATTCCTAAGAAGGAAACAGGTGCCATGAAGAGTCAAGCTGGCAAGGCATTCCTCAGAGAAGCTAGATGACTTTAACTCTGCGTTGCCTCAGGGTGGGAGATTAAACTCAAGTCACTGATTGTCCCCATTTGCAAAAGAGTGGTTTCTCCTGAGTCTTAGTCTTAGGAATAGCTAGAAATTATTAGAAATGCAATGTAAATAATACAACAGTTGGGGACAATGAGGAGAGAAAGAAGAAATGCAACATTCATTGAGTCTGGTCATGCAAGGGGGCTAAGTATTACTGTGCCCAATTAGCACTTAGATTTCCTTAGAGATTTCTTGACCACAGGTGCTGGTACATTTATGTGCATCAGTGTTCCCTGTAGAGTTGGGTTACGTCTATAAATCTAGACAGAGAGAACAGGAGAAATAGAAAAGCTCATGTATAGCCATTTCATCTAAGCACCTTGAAGTCAAAGCTTCCCCCCAAGAAGGAGCAATTGCTGGTGATTTGACAAGGAGATCACTACCTTTAGTTTTCCCTGGCCACAACTCAACAGTTAATAAACATTTACATAGATCCTACAATATCCCATACACTATTCTATAAACACTCTGTAAAGTTTAACTCATTTAACCTTCATAAAGGTTTAAGCAACAGGACTTGGGTTTAAACTCTGCTCCCTTCCAGCCAGGCAGAAGAGACTGAGGTCCGGTCACAGAAGGTCTAAGCCAGAGGATTCCTTAGGGATCATCTTCCTCAACATTCACAGAGTTCATAGTTTAGGAACCCATGGCATGGAAACTTGGCCACAACCTCACAGCTAACAAGCATCTGACACTTACCAGGAATGAAAATCCCAGTCTCTTACCTCCAAGTGCAGGTTTATCTCCATTACAACACATTGCCTTTCCCTTAACAAAATGTACTTGTGTCTTCCTTCCAGCTGAGTCAGTTCCAGCTGCTGGAACAAGAGATTACAAAACCAGTGGAGAACGACATCTCCAAGTGGAAGCCCTCTCAGAGCCTCCCAGCCACAAACAGCAGCGTGGGCGCACAGGATAGGCAGTTGCTCTGCTTCTACTATGACCAATGTGAGACCCATTTCATTTCCCTGCTCAACGCCATAGACGCGCTCTTCAGTTGCGTCAGCTCTGCCCAGCCTCCAAGGATCTTCGTGGCGCACAGTAAGTTCGTCATCCTCAGTGCTCACAAACTGGTGTTCATTGGAGACACACTGACAAGACAGGTGGCTGCCCAGGACATTCGTAACAAAGTGATGAACTCCAGCAACCAGCTCTGCGAACAGCTGAAGACTATTGTCATGGCGACCAAGATGGCCGCCCTCCATTACCCCAGCACCACGGCCCTGCAGGAGATGGTTCACCAGGTCACAGACCTGTCTCGAAACGCCCAGCTGTTCAAGCGCTCTCTGCTGGAGATGGCGACCTTCTGAGCAGAGAACTAGGTCCAGGGGACGGAGGGAACGGTGACTAAGGAAAACTGGAAATACTATCTGGTTTTTGTAAATGTTATCTATTTTTGTAGATATTTTATATGAAAATGAAATATTTTAACGTTGTATGGGTTAGACAACTTTCAGAACTTCAGGGAGCCAGAGAGGAAAATCTTGTCTTTTTGTTTTCCCCTGTGTGGTTCTTGGGTGTCTGTATAATTACCTAAGACAGGAACTGCACATAAACCTGTCCACGTGCCTGTGTATGCCTGTGTATTCATGTTTGTAGATGTTTGATACATTCCATTAAAAAAAAACATGAATTAAGAAGCACCTTTGTAAGTACCTCCTAATGCTGCATTTTGGGTTTTTTTGTTAGAAAACATATACTGGCTGGTTATAATATTGCTGTGTACCTGTCATTGTTCTGAGCACGGTCCTCCCACCTTTGGAAAACACAGTATATTTGTAGGTGTTCCTCTCCCAAATAATGAAGCTTGGCATGGCTTATTCTCACTTAAGGACCCCTTCCAAAACTGATCGTCATGAAACTGTTATGGCAAAAAGCTTTCATGGAGAGCAAGTTACAGAAAGTAAGGATTAATCCAAGTTCCGACTTATCAGGCGCTGGGGAGAGATTTGTGTGCTGTCTTTAGAGGCCATGTCCACAGTAGGGGTTGGGTTGCTGCAACACTGAAAGGAAGCTGTGCAAATGGAAAACACTTGTGTCCCTGAGGCTATCTGATCTTCTTTGTGAGTTATTCAGCCATGTGGTATTCCAAAGGATGTTTTTAGAGTTGTAAAAACTGCATTACTTGTAGCATCAATTCAAAATGACACATCAGACTACAAATGTCCACAAAAGGAAGGGATGGTTCCATCTGTCAGTTCTAAATAAAGGCCCTTCTGATGCTGAATCATTCGCTTAGGTGCTGCTACTCCCACTACCTGAGAGAAATAGACCAATCTGTGGGCACTGAACGTTGGAGCTACCAAGCCATACCCTGCTCTCATCACTTGGTCTTGCATCCTCTTAAAAAATCATATATTCAGGGTGGGTCTCTGGTGCAGTGGTCAAGACTGCTTAGAATGCTCATATCTCATATAGGAATGCCCTAGTTTGAGTCCCAACTCATCCTCCAATTCCAGCTTCATGCTATACACAACCTAAGATGGCTCAAGTAATTGGGTCTCTGTCATCCATGTGGGGGACCCAGATTGAGTTCCAGCACCTGGCTTTGGCCTGGCCCAGTACCATCTGTTGGGAGTATTTGGGGAATTAACCAGTGAGTGGAAGATTTCTGTGTTTCTCTCTCTGTCCATCTGTTTCTCTCTCTCTCTCTTTCTCTCTGCCCTTCAAATAAGTAAAAAATAAAATTTTTGAAAAGTAACACATGCAGGCCTGACACTCAGAAGCCATACAGGGTCCATCTAACCTTTATGACCCTATGTAGCCAGTGACCTTGTGCATAAGCCCCACAACCATCTCACAGCTCATCACATCACCCACCCTATAATCTGTTCATTCCTGCTGGCTTTGACACAACACAGTTGCCACAAACCATCAGATTTATATGGAACAAATGAAATACTCCCCAGCCCATGGGTAAACGGACTCACATGTGACCAAGTCAAGAGGCATATTACCTATGGTCTTTCAGCCCAGTGCTTATCTAATGGTTTCATTCCAGGCTATTTGGAAACATTTTTTTTTTTATTTCCAATATATGCCTTGACTGAATTAAGCTTGCTTGTTCTAAACAACCAAATCACTGGAACAGGAAAGCATTTAAGAAAGAAAAGTACATGATCTCAATGTGATTTTTAAAAAGAAACAATAGAAGTTATCATAGAAGGTGCTTTTCAAAACAACTGCTACTGTAATTCTCAAAGTTCTCTGCTTCCAAAAGAATACAAAAAGTTCTATTGTGATATGGCAAGTGAGTGTATGCAGAAGAAGGGAGTTGTTGAAAATCAACACTTGAAGTTAAGAAGTGTGTCCTTGTAGATTTCATTGTATCATGTGCATTTCTTAGGCAATGAGACTTGTTCAAATCAAAGTGGTGACATTTCAGATTTTCAAAACCAAACGTTCAACTGTATTACTCTCTTTGCAACCTTGTATATAGAACCTGTTTTGAAATCATTAAATTTTAGATCTGTTTTCATAGCCACTGAGTTTTCTTTTCCATATTTCCCTTGTCACAACTAAATGCTGGTTTATTTGGACACTCATCAAAAGTTAAATTAGGATTATTTTATCAGTGCTGTTTATTTTTAGTTTGTCAATTTAAGGAAAACTGGTGTGTATGTGCGCGCATGCACACATTACTTCAAAATGTACTTGTATTTGAAGAAAATTCTGTAATCTATGGATATTACCAAATTCATATATCTGGAACGAGGCTTCTTTTTCACCATAAAACCAGTACATTGATTGATGAATGGGATGATTTCTCCTTTCCTAACCCATTAAGTTCCAAGTTTTCCATTCTGCAAGTGTTTCAACGACATAATATTTATTTCAAAGTTACCATGCTCAATTTAAATTTTCTTAGGGAGCCTATGTATAGGATGAAAGAATGTAATGGGTATGAATGTTACTGTATATATGGTTTTAGATCAAAAGAAATGTCTATTCTGGGATAGACAGACAGATGATTCAAAACAAACTACATTCCCTGAAAATAAGAGATTCATGGCTAGGCAAATTGTTTGCATATACCTTCTATCTCTTTCCCCTTATATATAAATATTCATTGATTTTTTAATAACAATGTCAACATATTTCAAAGGGGAGAATGTTAAGTATTTGGAAAAATGGTGCTAACATAACTGGATTTCTCAATGGGAAAAGAGGACTAATGCTTACTTTACATCCTAACACAAAAATTTATTCAAATGGATAGTAAACCTAAATGCAAGCAACTTCTAAACACTACATCTTCTAGAAGGAAAATCTCATAAATAAATAAAAAGTTCATAAATAGAACCCAAAGACTCATAAAACAAATATGGATAAATTAAACTTCATTAAAATTAAAAACTTCAATGAAACCATTCAGAAAACAAAAATCAAGCCATAGACCAAGAGAAAATATTTGTACAACATACATTAGCCAAGGACTGATATCAGAATTAGGAGACAACTAATTTTTCTCTAACTGGGGCAAAAATTGTTAGCAGAGCTTCACAAAAATACATGACTAGATAAAAGTGAATGAAATAAAAACCAAACCAATGGAATCACTAAAATTAAAGACAAGCTATCCTAAATATTGGTAAGAAAGAAGAGGAAATTAAACTCTTCTACACAGCTAGTGAGAATCCCAAATGCTACAAAACTTTGGAAAATAGATGTGCAAAAATCCTAAATCTATACCTACCATATGACTTAGCAGTTCCTTTCTTAGGTAGTCACTCAAGAGAAATAAAAGTATCTTTTCATACATAGGCTTATGTAAGTATATTTATTATAGCTCTATGTGTAATAGTAAAAGCCAGAAACAACTCAAATATTTATATATGTGAATGAATAAACCCTTTTAATAGCTACACAATGAACTAATTCACAGAAATTTTAAAAAAATGAAACAAAAAGATTGAAGAGTAAAATCATTGTGATGTGAAAGAGAAACTAGACAAAAAGAGCACACGTGGTATTTTCCATTTATACAAAATTTTAGAAAATGCAAATTAATCTATAGTGACAATAAACACAGCAGTGGTTGCCTGGAGAAAGGGACAGTAGGGGGCATGGATTCCAAAGGAGCCCAGGGAAACTTGAGAATTACTTTAATGGCCACTTTCTTGATCACAGTGATGGTTTCTGAGGTGTGTGCATGTCAAAATTCAAATTTTATACTTTAAATATGTACACTTTGTTCCCTATCAATTGCAAATGTTTAAATTTTCTAGACATGCCCACTGCAAGTCAGAGATTCTCATACTGGATTTCAAAATGCAAGACTAAACTACATGCTACTTAAAAGACACAATTTAAATGAAAACAGGTAAGTTGAAAGCAAAGGGATAAAAAGAAATGTATCATGGTCCTTCTAATTTTTTTTAAGCCAGAGCAGCTATATTATTAACAAACCAGAGTTCAGACCAAGGGCAACAAGGGGCATTTCTGGATGAAGAGATCAATTCATAAGGAAGACAAAACAACCCTAAATGTGTATGTGCCCAATCACAAAGTCTCAAAATACTGAGGCAGAAATCGATGTCACTGAAAGGAAAAATAGAAACTCTGTAATAAGTGGAAATGTCTTCACCTCTCAATAATTACTAGACAAGTAAAAAAATCAGTAATCACTGGTCAAAATGAAAGTCTCCTACACTATTGATAGGAATGTAAAATGTACAACCATTTCAGAAACAGTTTAGCAATCCTTGTAACATTAAACTCATACTTTCCAAACAACCCAGCAATTCCAATCACATTTACCAGAGAAAAATGAAAATTCATCCACATATAGTGCTAACTGCTTCATTCCTCATCCTACCAATTTGAAGCAACACAATGTCAACAGATGAGTGGATAAATTGTAGCATATTCATCCAATAGAATATTACTTATCAATAAAAAGCAGGAAACTAATCATACGTGGAACAACATGAGTGAATCAGTCTCAGAAACCATGCTGAGCAAGAGGCAGGTGAAAAAGAGGACGTGGGTATGCAGCTCTGAGAGCCCCAAATGTCACTTGTAGCAACAGAACTTGATCAGTGAATTTCCTGAGCCTGGGCATAGGGGTTGGAGTTATCTGGGAAAGGGAAGAAAGGAACTTCCTGGTGTGGTGAGAATGTTTTACAACAGTGCTATCCAACACCCGAACTCAGGGATGCTGGAAATGTCTCACAGCGTGCACTGTCCAACACAGGGCCAGCAGGCACAGGTAGCTGTCGGGCATCTGAAATGCCTACTAGCTCTGCTGAGGAACTGCTTTTTCATTCTGGTTCATTTCAATAGCCACATGTGGTCAGTGGCTACTTTATTGCAAAGTGTCTATGCCTTGGCTGTTATGGTAAATATATGAATGCACACATTTGTCAGAAGTTAAATAGAGATGGGGCCGGTGCCGTGGCTCACTTGCTTAATCCTCTGCCTGCAGCACCGGCATCCCATATGGGTGCCAGGTTCTAGTCCCGGTTGCTCCTCTTCCAGTCCAGCTCTCTGCTGTGGCCTGGGAAGGCAGTGGAGGATGGCCCAAGCGCTTGGGCCCCTGCACCTGCATGGGAGACCAGGAGGAAGCACCTGGCTCCTGACTTCGGATTGGCGCAGCGCGACAGCTGCAGCGCACTGGTGGTGGCAGCCATTTGGGGAGTGAATCAATGGAAGGAAGACCTTTCTCTCTCTCTCTCACTGTCTATAACTCTACCTGTCAAATAAAAAAAAATTTTAGAAAAATATTTCTCAAGTCAATCTTAGTATCGATTCACAGACACAGTGAAGGGCCCATAAAAAAAAAGTTAAACTGACAAGTTTAGCTTCCTAGGTCTGTTATACACTATTACTGCTTCAGAGTTAGTACTGGGCTAGTTCATGACCCATCATGAAAATAAATGGGGTTGCCTCACCCCCTAGTCAGTAAAAGCCTCTCTGGGCGTTAGATGTTTCCCAGAAACCACATCCACAGTCATCTAATTTTTTTTTTTTTTTTTTTGAGGAATGATGATGAAAGAAATATTGTCATTCACCAAAGAACAACGCGCCCACCTGGCCAGAGCAGGTGAATCTGCCCCACACACCAATAAGGCAACAGCCGTCCGAGCCAGAGGAGCCCCTCCAGCCCCCTGGCCAGCATCTCTGTGTGCTCAGGGGGACTGTTAAGTGAGACCTGCTCTTTGCCTTTCTTTGTGGCAAAAGTAAACACGGCCTTGGAACGATTTAAAGCAGACTGTAGGGCCGGCGCCGCGGCTCAATAGGCTAATCCTCCACCTGCGGCGCTGACACACTGGATTCTAGTCCTGGTCGGGGCGCCGGATTCTGTCCCAGTTGCCCCTCTTCCAGGCCAGCTCTCTGCTGTGGCCTGGGAGGGCAGTGGAGGATGGGCCAAGTGCTTGGGCCCTGCACCCCATGGGAGACCAGGAGAAGCACCTGGCTCCTGCCTTCGGATCAGCGCGGTGCGCCGGCCGCAGCGCACTGGCCGCGGCGGCCATTGGAGGGTGAACCAACGGCAAAAGGAAGACCTTTCTCTCTCTCTCTCCCACTGTCCACTCTGCCTGTCAAAAAAATAAAATAAAAAATAAAGCAGATTGTAGACAAATGTCCAGCTGAAATCCACAGGCAAAGACTTACAGGTGCAAAGAACGAACGTGAAAGCGATCTGGGCTGGCGAGAAACCGCCAGGTGCACAAAGGCAGGATGCAGACTGATGACGGACAGAGGGCTAACATGGAAGACGGACAGGCCGGAGCCCTGAGAGGCAGTCGGGGGCAGCGGGCGGGGGCTTGCTGGACTGCCCTTTGCAGTGACCGGCGTACCTTCAGAGAGCTGCTTGACCCAGAGCAGGTGTACCAAATACAGCTGACATCAGCCATCACACCGCGTCCCTTCCACGAAGGCAGCGGGGGGTGGGGGTGGTTAGCTGAGACGAGGGAGCACATCAAGGTGGGAGGACGGCAGCAAGGAGATGCAGAGAAGAGGAGGGAAGAAGTGGGGGTGCGCAGAGAAAGGGAGAGCAGAGAGCCTGGGAGAGAAGGCGCGAGCAGACACTTAGCACAGAGGAGTCGGAAACGTTTCTGGCCTCAAGCTCCCGGAGGACAGCTGATGGAATACAGAAGGCGAGATCAGTCCGGGATTGGCGGCATCCCTAAAACGAACCCCAACCAAGTACCCCCTGCACTGCGCCCTCAGGTGTCTCCCCGGAGGGTTCGCACGGCGCCGGGTCAGCCACGCAGGCCGCGGCCGAGACCCACAGTGACTCGGCAGTGGGGAAAGAAACCCGCATTCACGCGCGAGTGCGAGCCCCGCACACGGAGAAATACCCAACAGGGGCCGCCCATAAACCAGAGGGAAGAGCAAAACCGGAAACGGTACTGTGAGTGGCGAGGTCCGTCCACGCGCCTGGGCAGAGGAGCGCCCAGGAGCGCGGGGCGTCTCGGTGCCACAAAGCGGAGGCAGCGCCTCCACACGAGGTCTGTGACAGAAACCGGTCGCGTCCACCTGCTTTTATATGGAAGGGGGCGGTGCCCGCCCGACCGGATACGGATATGCAGACAGGGCGGGGTCTTAGCGTCGGCCCTGGCAGTGCATGCGACAGGTGCATCCTGGGAAGGTGGGTGGAGCCAACCCATAAAGAGCGTCCGGCCCGCCTAAACCAGCTTCCGGCCTTCCACGTCAGAACGGCTTTTCCTCCGCCAGTTCCCCTGAATTCGCCAGAAGGCCTCTCTGGACCGCTTGACTTTTCTCTCCTGCCTCCTCTGACGGGCAACATACAGAGCTGGAGAGCAGGTGACGTGTTCTGGTCCGTGGTATTTTGGGGACAAACTTTGTTAGTCTTTCCCCGAAACGTGCACTAACATGTCAATCATTCATTTGTTCTACAAATATACGTATTGGACGCCTTCTATGGATTTGGAAATGAGGGTACAATGGTAAGCCAAAAACTTTTTTTTTAATGTATTTATTTGAAAGGCAGAGAGAGAGAAAGAGAGAGAATCAGTCTTCCACCTGCTGGTTCATTCCCCAGATGACCGCAACAGCCGGGGCTAGGCCAGGCCTAGGCCAGGCCAAAACCCAGAGCCTGGAGCTTCATCCCTGTCTGCCACATGGGTGTAGGGCCCAAGCATTTGGGACATTTTTGCTGCTTTCCCAGGCTGTTAGCAGGGAGCTGGATTAGAAGTGGAGCAGCCGGGCCTCAAACCAACGTCCATATGGGAGGCCAGCACAGCAGGTGGAGGCTTAACCCATTATGCCACAAGGCCAGCCATGAGCTAAAAATTTCTAACACTTTTTTTGCTTTTATTGGACTTACAATCTGGTGAGTGAAAAAAATTGAAAAAAATTTAAAAAAAGGTAATTTGCAATTTTCTGGAATGCTATGAAATAAGAGGCATGACATGGTAAGAAAGGTCTTCTGCTCTGCTGATTCACTCCTCAACGGCTGCAATGTCTGGAAATGAGCTGATCAGGAGCCAGGTGCTTCTCCTGGTCTCCCATGTGGGTGCAGGGGCCCAAGGACTTGGGCCATCCTCCACTGCCTTCCCAAGTGCAGTAGCAGGGGGCTAGATCAGAATTGGAGCAGCCAGGACTCTAACCCACACCCATAGGGGATGCCAGCACTGCAGGCCAGGGCTTTAACCCAGTGCACCACAGCACCAGTCCCACAACCTAGGAAATTTAAGCAGAGGTTTGGAGTGATCGCGTTTTTATTCTGAACCTAGCACTCTGGTTGCAGCTGGAGGATGAGGAGAAGGGGTTTGTGTAGCCTGGACGCTCAGTTGGGAGGCCACCGAATCAGCTCTGGAGGAGGTGAAGGTGGCCTGGAGTAGCATGGAGGGTGGAGGTGGAGGGAAGTCAGATACCTGGCAGTGGTGTTGAGTGGCACACAGTGTGGTGGGAGGGGATGATTGCAACAGCCAGCCCGCAGCTTCTGGCCTGGGTGCCAGGACAGATGTGCATCTGTGTGTGAGCTGCACAGAAAGGAAACTGGGTCCTCATGGAGGCAGCCTGCGGGACAGTCTACACCTCTGGCTCCTGCCTCCCTGGTACCGGGCCAAGGTTGAAGCAAAGAGCCGGGGAAGGGCAACACTGGGCGAGAAACCCGACAGGTACCAGGAGAAGACCAAGTTAAGCGCACAGGGGTTAGGTCCTCCTAGGTGGTGGCTGTGCAACCCACTCACTTGGCTGGCGGTGGATAGGGGGAGGTGGGGGGGATGGGAGGGGAGGGTGTTCTCACAAGGTGGGCCCCGAAGGCAGGAGACAAGCATGCAAAAAGGGCAACTGAAAAACCTCAGCACGCTGACCCCATCTCAGAATTCACTATGCCCAGTCACCAGAACAACCTGCTGTGCAGCCTGGGGTGGGGAGAGAAAACCGCCATTGTCTCTCAGGACGGGATATGAATAATCTCCCAACAAGCACCGTTAGGAAAATGGAGTGAACAGAAGGGGTGTCCTATGTTGTCTCTTGGCAGACAGGGGGCCAGGAGTCAGCAAGGAGCGATGTGAAATGAGAACCCACCCCTCATTCTCCCTGCCCCGCCGCCGGGCAGGCAGGACTCTCACAGCCCTCCCAGCCCCAGAATTTTATGAGCCCCCTTTCTGACCTGTGCAGCTTAACAGGGGGTTGTTAGAACCATCTGGGACCTAAATCCCTATTAAAAAAGTTCAAGTCTTGGAGAAGAGTGGCTGTGAAGAGGACATTCGTAGCCCTGGCAGGAAAGCGGCCTGCTTCAGAGCCTTGGCCAACATGGAAAGACCAGGACAAAGATGTGGGCGTCTGATTAGGAGGATGTAAAAATGTAATTGGACCACTTAGGTCAGGTCGCCCTTGCTCTCTGGCAGGCATTTCTACCCTCGTCTAGACATCCAATCAACACTGGAAAGGGCCCCAGACTTAACAAAAGATGGCTTTAGTGCAGTGTCGAGTCCCTCGATCCTGTTTGCCAGAGGAAAATCATCGAGCGAGGAAACAAAAGACCTGCAAGGAGCATTGAGAGCGGGACTTGCAGGAACCTGTCCTGGAGAGGGAGGCTTTCCCAAGAAAAGTCTGTGTCCCCTGTAGCTTGCAAAGCACTTGTGTATGTTTGCACACCCCAGGTGGCTGCCCTGTGTGAAAGGGCCCCCCCCCAAGAGTCTTTTATTCACTGCCAGTACATATGACTAGCACCTGTCCAGTTGGCAAGGTATTTGGGCTCCACCAAGGAGGTTTTGAAAGTTTTCTCTTCATACCCAGCACATTGCTGGTGAAAAGCCAGGGTCACCAGGAGCCTTCAGGAGGCCACTTCACACAGCGCCCCCTGGTGGTCTGGGGAGGAAAAGAAAGGTTAAGGAAGACTTGAACTTTTTTTTTTTTTTCAAGATTGATTCATTTATTTGAGAGACAGTTACAGAAAGAGGGAGAGACAGAGAGAGGTCTTCCATCCGCTGGTTCATTCCCCAATTGGCTGCAACAGCTGGAGCTGGACCGATTGGAAGCCAGGAGCCGAGAGCTGCTGCCAGGTCTCCCACACAGGTGCAGGGGCCCAAGCACTTGGGCCATCTTCCACTGCTTTCCCAGGCATATTAGCAGGGACTCAAACCGGCACCCATATGGGAAGCTGGTACTGCAGGTGGAGACTTAACCTACTATGCCACAGCGCCAGCCCTGACCGTTATATTTTTATAACTGATCCCACCACCTACCTGCCTGAGAGACGTGAAAGCAGACTTGGCTCAATGTTGTGAAAAAAAGCTTTTAAAATAACTCTTAAGTACTCAGAAAACATTGCACAATACTGTTTCTTCCTTGCTGCACATCTGTCTATTCTGTTGCATGAGTATTTCAGAGCTAGGGCATCTTGGACCATGCGTCCATCTTTTATATCTCTTGGCCTGGCTCACACAAGGAGTTCGCTTCATGTTTGTTGACTGGCTAAGTGATCGAATAAATGCATCCACCCTGTGGCCACTCTACACCATTCCCACATTGTAGGAGCCCTTTACACCAAAATGACTTTGTATGATCCTTAAATATAACAAATAAGGGGTAGGGATTTAACACAGTGGTTAAGACACCCATGTCCCACATTGGAGTTCAGTTTCTGGCTCAGGCTCCTAGCTCCAGCTCCCTGCTCATGCAGATCTGGGAAGTAGCAGTGATGGCTCAAATAATTGAGTTTCTGCCACCCATGAGAGAGGCCTGGATTGCATTTCCAACTCCTGCCTTTAACTCCAGCCTAGCCCTGGTGGTTGCAAGTATTCTGGGAGTGAACCACCTGATGAGAGTTCTCTCTCTCTCTCTCTCCCTTTCAAATAAATAGATAATGAGGCCGGCGCCGTGGCTCAATAGGCTAATCCTCCACCTTGCGGCGCCGGCACACCGGGTTCTAGTCCCGGTTGGGGCACTGGATTCTGCCCCGTTTGCCCCTCTTCCAGGCCAGCTCTCTGCTATGGCCAGGGAGTGCAGTGGAGGATGGCCCAGGTGCTTGAGCCCTGCACCCCATGGGAGACCAGGAAAAGCACCTGGCTCCTGGCTCCTGCCATCGGATCAGTGCGGTGCGCCGGCTGCAGCGGCGGCCATTGGAGGGTGAACCAACGGCAAAGGAAGACCTTTCTCTCTCTGTCTCTCTCTCACTGTCCACTCTGCCTGTCAAAAAAAAAAAAAAAAAACAACAAATAAATAGATAATGTTTTAAAAGATAACAAAAACTAAAAGCTCTCCAAAAGGCAGTATTTTCAATGTCCTTAGGTTGCCTTTGCACCGACTCCCTTGATAGAGATGGTTTTATATCACTTATGTTAGTGCCTTCTGTTGCTGGTGGATACCTATGGGATTTCTCCATTGCAGGTTTCCAAGGATGGATTTCACATTTCATGGCTCCCAGGAGGCCCAGTCCCAATGGCCTTTATTGTCTCTGTCTCTGGAATTAGACTCCATGGCTTTGGAGAGCCGTGATGTTAATCACCCCATGCAGTCTCACAATCGGACCCGACTGTTATTTCTTCTGCATCCTGATACACAGAGCTTCAGCTTGCTCTGCAGGATTTACAGACCTGTCAGCCACAGGGCCATGAAATAAAACAACAATTGCAGGGACTGGCATTGTGGCTTGGGGTGTTGAGCTGCCACTTACAATGCTGGCATCCCATGTCAGATCCATTTTCTAACCAGCTTCCTGCTAACGCGCCTGGGAAAGCAGCAGAGAATTGCCCAAGTACTTGGGCCCCTGCCACCAATGTGGGCGACCAGGATGGAGATCCTGGTGAAGCCCTGGCTGTTACCATTTGGGGAGTGAACCAGCAGATGGAGAAGTTTCTCTCTCTCTCTCTTCCTCTCTCTCTCTCGCTCTCTCTCTCTGTATGTTTGTGTGTGTGTGTGTGTATGTGTCTGATTGTCACTCTGCCCTCCACCAGCACACAGACATGGCTCCCTAGCACTGCTGCTACAACATGGCAGGGAAACACATGCCAGTTTTGGGCTTAGGATATGTGTATTGGGTGCAGGCAGAAATAGTAATTGCATGGTGGGGAAATCAACCAAGTCCTTGGCAAAGTGAGGTGATCGAAATCAATGCCACCAATAATAGCAGTGAGACCCCGAGATGATCACACTTCCATAGTGGTTCATTTTCCTACCTAGTCACGAGGAGACATCAAACACAAAATAAAGAATGTCTACTTGTCAACAGCAGGCAGAGCCTCACTGTGTGTTGTTCTTATGAGAGATCAAAGCGGACTGTGGGAGTGTTTGTGTGTGAGGTCGGTCAGAAAGGACAAACAGATCCCTGCCGCCGAGCTGGGTCCCCTCGAGAGAAAATAGGGGGAGACATGACCGGGTCAACCGTCAATGTGGAATACAGATGATAACTCAAATAAATTAGATCAGCGTTGAATGTGCTCAGGTTGATGAACAGTCCATGGTTCTGCCAGAGATTCCTGTTCTTAGCAAACTTATGCTGAAGGATTCTATGGTAAAAGGACACAAGATAGGCATATGTGTTTCAGGAAAGCAATTTTCATAGACATGTCAACAGTAAAAGAATCTCAATAAAGGGCATGTATTATTCTTTCTCTTACAACTTTCCTGAAAAGTTGGAAGTATTTCTAAATGAAAAGTCAAAACAATAGCACTTCAATCTTACCTAGAGTAGAATACCCAGTAATAGAATTGGGTATAAAGTTCATCTCTTCTTCCTAGCTCTGTGATCTTGAGCTACTTAAATCTCTGTGAGCCTTGATTTCCTCATCATTATAATGGGTATAATAATACCATAGGCTTGACAGAAGACTTAAAATTGCAGATTAATACTTACAAAGCAGTTAGAACAGGGTCTAAAAAAAGACACACAAAGTTGTTTTTGTTTTCTTTTGTATTGTAAGTGGACAATCTATAATTATTTAGGTTTATAAGATACATAGTGATGTATGATTTATAAATATAACGTGAGATAACTAAATAAATACCCATCATCTGAAATAATTAACATCTCTTAAGACAAAAACATTTGAAATTCACTATTAAAAATTTTGAAACGTACACTATTCTGTTATTAACTATATTCCCCATAAAGGACTAAAACAAAATAAAGAACTGATGCTTGTAGCTGGGACATTGTCTTCTTTAACCATCATCTCCCATTTCCTCTCATCCCCTATGCAAATGTCTTGATAAATATATTGGTACAATTCTGAAACTTAAAATGAACACACATTTTCCAAATATAAAAATTCTGTCTTGAGATCCACTGATCTAATGTAAGCCAGTGTTTTCAAAGATTTAGCATGAACTGTGTAGTAACTGTCAGGTGACCAATAAGAATCAAGTATAATTCATTCAGCATGGCTCGAAACAGGGGAGACCATAAGCTATTCTGTAAGCTTGACTCTCATGAAAGTGATGAGATACATTAAACAGTAGATACTGAGCTAAAAGAAGCCCAGATAAAAAACAACTATTCAGTACTCTTCTGAACACATCTTTGGTAATATCTTGAGCTTCAGGAAATAAAGGAGGTAGACATGACTATCCTTATGGTTCATCCTAGTTACAGGGTGCACAGTAATTAGAAAAAGCAGACACAGTCTTCTTCCTGCCATGGCTGGCTCAAGTTTCATGGAACAATGTCTTATTATCTCCAACACCCAATAAAGGAAAGGTAAGGACTTCCTATCCTTGGAATAGGTAGTGTTCTAAATCATTTTTCATAGAACAGAGTTATGGCAACAGAGTCTTTCTGGTGATTTTCCCCAAGTCTCTTGCCAGGAAATCCTCCAGGGCCTGAGCAGCACCGTCTCCATCCATCCCAGGATGGGAAGCCTGGTGGGTGCCTCAGGTTCCAGGAAGGTGATTGCCTGCAGCATCCAGCAAATGCAGGTCAGGCTGACTGCACTGGGGGGCGGTGGGGGGGATGAAGAGTGTTCACAGGGGTTTCCCCAAAGATCTGCAACTCATCTGTCCCACCGGCCATGCCCGTCTTTGTGCCAGTCACACCAGTCCCCAGCCAGCTGTGCCCCTGGAACACACTGCCATGGTCCCCAGAGCTCATGGAGTAGCTCCGCTCTTAGACCTGATACTGTAGCCCAACCCTGCAACAGCTTCGCAGTGCCATCAATGGCAGTTGTGGACTTTTTATTATCAATTTTAAGTTTACAAAATAAAAAGTATAAGATAGTACTACAGTGAGTTCCCATATCCCCTCACCCCATTTGCCCTATTAACATCTCTTATTAGTATATCTGTCCCAATTAATGAACTACAACCAGTTTCCTTTTTTTTAATTAAAAATCCTTTTAGCCCTCCCAACACTCCCAGCCTGTAGTAATCGACATTCTGTGTTCAGACTGAGGTGTTTTGTTTTGTTTTGTTTTTTAATTTTAGCTCCCACATATAAAGGAGAACATGCATTATTTGTTTTTTTCCTGTGGATTTTTTTTTTTGGTCTTGTTTATTACACTCAACATAATGTCTTCCAGTTTCAACCATTTTGCTGCAAATGATAGGAAGGATTTCACTCTTTTTAATAGTTGAATAATATTCCATCATGTATGTACACACACATGCGTGCACACACATACATCTCACTTTTTTTTTATTCATTCACCCGATGATGAACACCTTGGTTGATTCCATATCTTGACCACTGTGACCAGTACTGCTAACTATTGTCCTCCAGCTGTACACTCGGTCTCCAGAATTCACCCACCCTGCGGAATTGGCCCTTTGTATCTTTCAGGCAACATCTCCCCATTTCCTCGACCCCCAAGCCCCTGGGAGCCAGCTTTCTTCTCTCTTCCTGCCTTGAGTTTGGCATCAGTCACAGTGAGGGCTGGAGACTCCGTGGCTGCCACCTCACCAAAGAGATGCCCTGTCTGTGCTCAGCAAGTCCAGGAGGGACTGGAGACAGAAGAGGGCAATGACACATCCAAGGAATTAATATTCTGCCCTACACAAATGTCCCCTGTGAGGAGCCTCTCTGAAATTTCTCTGTGGTCTCAACCCAGAAAAGCTAAGCTCTCCTCAACAGGCATTTTGGTTGTTGGCGCAGGAACCAAGCCCGTTTCTTGTTTTTCCATGAGAGATCTTCCCAGTTCCATCAACCTAACCCAAGCTACAGTCCTCTCTCTCCTGGGCAGGAGTCAGTTCCCCCTGCTGGCTTCATTGTTTCCATACTTGCCCACATGCAATGAGATGACCACATAGCGACCAGAACCATTTTTTAGAAACAACAATCACAGTCTGTTGCTTGCCTGCTCAGTGCCCACCACTCCTCTTTTCCTTTTGAATTGAACTTGGACTTGACAAGCCTTTCATGGTCATGCTAACCGCTGACCTCGGCTCAGACCTCACACACTCTGGCCTCCCACTTTCCAACCATACAGCATCTCCTGGATGTTTCTCAGACAAGCCAGTTGTTCCTCTCACCTCATGCACCTGCTGTCCCCCTGCCCAGATGCTCCATTTTGCCTCCCAAGCTCTGCCGCTTTAACTTCCTGATCCAGTCCCCTCCCAGCCACGTTCTAGCACATTCACCTCTCCTCAGAGACTGCTTGTTTCTTGCCGCCCTCCCCCCATTTCTACTTCTCCACCTAAGATGGATCCCATGTGAGAAGAAAGGCTACCAGTCTTATCCACTGCTGTGTTCTCAGAGTCAAAAACAGTGCCTGGGATAGGATAAGTCAAACTAAGCATAAGTATTGCTTATAGTATGTCTTTGTTAATTAAAAAAAATTTTAGTTATAGTAAAAGGCATAACATTAATTTGTTATGATAATCATTTTTAAGTGTTAAGTTCTGTAGTGTTAAGTATATTCACATTACACAACACATCTCCCAAATTTTTTCACCTTGCAAAACTGACATTCAGTCCCCATTTAACAAGTCCCCCATTCTCACAGGCCCCGACCTCTAGCAACCCCCACCTTACTCGAGTTCTGCCCGGGGCCATGGAGGTGCTGGTGCACAGCTCTCCTGCCACAGTGAGTTCCCACAGGATCCCGGTGCAGACTACTTTAGAAAATTCCAGGTGGGAAATTTGCAGGTGGTGAAGTGGTAACAGGTTAACAGCCTGGGAGTTCACTTTATTACGAAGTAGAAATTCTGACCCATGATAGCGAATCTGAACTTCTCACCATAAGATACAAAGATGCAACTGAACTTGAATTGATAATGATAATGATAAAATAATATGAAAGAAAATGATATGAAGACTTCCAGTTCTCCCCTCCAGATGTTGAGGGGAGCAAAGGGAGTCAAGAGAGCCGGTCCAGGCCATGCTCCCAATCCCCTGGTTGGCCACCTCGAAGTTCCCGAAGATCCACCCCTGCTTCCCACCTGCCTGACATGAAGGAAACAGGAAGGAAATACAGGAAGCTAAGTCAACTCCACTGGTGTTGAAGCCATTAGGAAACAGCATCAGCCGATAGAATGGGGAGCCAGAGCTCATGGAAAGGAATGACCTGCCCTGGAACAATGGTGGCAGAATTCCACTGACCACAGGAAAGCAGCTATGCACCTACAGAGAGTAGCCTTTGTCCAAAAAGAGAAGAGATAAAAAAAAAAAAAAAAAAAGGTTGATAAGGAAGAAAAACTCATTACTAAGACCTGCGTAGTTGAGAACCTTTGAAGTAGCCACCCAGGCAGAGGGCGGGCAGTCCCAAGGAGTCCCTGGTGTGTACCTCACTCATGCTGCTTCTGCCCGTCCTCCTCCTCCTCCTGTTGCTGTCATGTGTCCACAACATGACCCCAGCTTCTGAATTTCCCTCCTCTCCCGGCTTTGGAGGATTGATGGGAAACCTGGGTGTTTGGGATCCACCTCCTCTGGTTTTTTGTTCAAACTCTTACCAACTGCCAATAAGGAAGATTGAAGGAACACCTCTTAGTAATGGAAGACAAAGTACAGAGCAAATAGATTCTGTGCTTTTACCCTGACATCTGCAGCTGTTGGAGCATCTCTCTTATGGGGAAGAGCATTTCATTACATATTCAGTCATTTTCTTCAATTTGCATTCTCAGCCATTGTTTTTTTTCCTGTGCTCCTGAGTATTTATCTGCACACATGCTGTTTGATGGCACCCGGGGAAGAACCATCACCTGCTAGCACAGGAAATGCTGTCTATGATTTCTTCATTGGCCATGAATTAAATCCTCGAATTGCTACTTATCACAAATACTTTCGTGAATTGTGGCCTGGGTTGATTACATGGGTGCTTATTAACTTGGTGCTGCTTTTAACTGACATGAAATTAAATAACTGTGCTGCTCCATCCTTGGCAATGTGTGGTGGACACTCTGGAATGAGGAAGCAGCGCTGACAACCGTGGATATCATATGTGATGGATTCAGATTCATGCTGGCTTTTGGAGATTCGGTGTGGGATCCATTTATCTACAGTTTACAAGCCTTTTACCTAGTCGGTCATCCCAGTGAAGTGTCTTGGCCAGTGGCTTCTTGAATGATTGTTCTGAAACTTTCTGGATATATAATCTTCTTATGTGCACATTGTCAGAAACATGCATTCTGGAAAAACCCTACTGATCCCAAGCTGGTACCTTTAAAAACCACTCATACTTCAACGGGAAAAAGCCTTCTAGTCTCTGGATGGTGGAGTGTTCTTTGCCACCCCAGTTCCGTGGATGATCTCATCATGCCCCCGATGTGATCCTTCCCATGGGGCTTCAGCCTTATGTCACCGTAATCTCCTTTGCCATACTGCTTGTCCACAGAGAAGCCTGCAAGGAGCACTACTGTAAGAGGGACAGCTTGACTTGAGAGAAGTACTGTCAGCAGGTGCCCTACCATATATTTCCAAACATTTACTAATTCTATTTTGACATATTTTTGAAATACTCATTGGGGCCGGTGCTGTGGCATAATGGGTAAGGCTGCTGCCTGCAGTGCTGGCATCCCATGTGGACGCCGTTTCAAGTCTCGGCTGCTCCACTTCCGATCCAGCTCTCTGCTATGGCCTGGAAAAGCAGTGGAGGATGGCCCAAGTCCTTGGGCCCCTGCACCCATGTGGGAGACCCGGAAAAGGCTCCTGGCTCCTGACTTCAGATCAGCACAGCTCCGGCGGTTGCAGCCAACTGGGGAGTGAACCAGCAGATGGAAGATTCCCTCTGCCTCGCCCTCGCCCTCGCCCTCGCCCTCGCCCTCGCCCTCGCCCTCGCCCTCGCCCTCGCCCTCGCCCTCGCCCTCTCCGTGTAACTCTGACTTTCAAGCAAATAAAGGAAGTCTTTAAAAAAAGAAATACTCGGCCGGCGCCACGGCTCACTAGGCTAATCCTCCGCCTAGCGGCGCCGGCACACCGGGTTCTAGTCCCGGTTGGGGCGCCGGATTCTGTCCCGGTTGCCCCTCTTCCAGGCCAGCTCTCTGCTGTGGCCAGGGAGTGCAGTGGAGGATGGCCCAGGTGCTTGGGCCCTGCACCAGGAAAAGCACCTGGCTCCTGGCTCCTGCCATCGGATCAGCGCGGCGCGCCGGCCGCGGCGGCCATTGGAGGGTGAACCAACAGCAAAAGGAAGACCTTTCTCTCTGTCTCTCTCCCTCACTGTCCACTCTGCCTGTCCAAAAAAAAAAAAAAAAAAAAAACTCATGTTATTCTGGCCTCCATTTACAAAAACAAGAAAAAAATTCCAAAATGAATTTTCTTTTGTTGCACTGATGGGACTTGTAAAGTTTTTTTGTTTTTGAGACGAGACTCTGGAGCCAAATAGTAGGTCTTTTAATATAGGTGTTTATTTTATAATAACAATTTTACTTTATAAATAATAAAGTACAGTAATAATAATTGTTGTTTTAGAATAACAATTAACGTAAGGAAAGTACAAATAAAGATAGTAGAGTTAACATTTTAGTGGAAACTTTTCAATCATCAAAAAATCTGAAAATAGAGTCTTATTATAAATGCACTTGAAAAGAATATTATCAACATTTATGGTTTTTTTGTATACTTTAAAGTTTTAACTTTTTTCTTTTGCCAGTTCTTTTTAATGAAAAACACTGTTAAATTTAAACTATAGTGATATTTTATTGCAGAAAGAGAATATAATTTTCATTCATTTATTAATTTTGTGATTTAAAATTAACAGCTAGTCCTATGTTAAATCCTGTATGTGAAGTGATGAAAAATATTATCAAACACTGTTTAAAGGAAACCATTAATACCAGTTGGTTTAACTTCAACTTCTAAAACTATGTTTGAAAATGTAAATATAGCTTACTTTTATGTAATATATATGCTGAATTTTTTTCTGTACAGTATTTTGAATGTGAGATAATTGTCAGGACTAAATATCTTTTTAACAAAGATATTTCCTGTATTTAAATGAAGTTTTATAGAGTAACATGTGAATTTAAAAATTTGAAGAAATTAGAACTCACTTAACACTGTATAGAAGATGCTTTTAAAACATAGGATGAGTGTTTTTCTCAATCCAAAGTTTGTGAATTTGGCTTTGCTACCTCAATTGCAGCTGTTTGCCTTTATAATCTGTTACAAATAGAAAAAATAAAATATATATTTTTGAAATAACATTTTTACATACACTGATGTTTGGAAATTTGCCATTTCTGGCTAATATTTTTATATGTTTTTGACTTTTTAAATTCAACAGTGTTTTGATACAGTTTACCTCATGCAATTTATGCTGCATTTTGTATATTCTTCATATTTACCACTTACAAACAAAAGACAGGTTTAAATAATTTCTGTCTTTGACTTAAAAATGTGCAGCATAAGGTAGCTTTAGCTATTAAATTCTAGTGAAGTTGCTACAGTGTCATCATAATGGAACAGTGGCAAATTCATATTCAGAGTTAAATGCCCTCAGTATCTGAAATACAAGGGAGTATAATACATACAGTATATATGTTGGGTTTTAATTGTTCCTTTTATATATGAGCCTTTTGGATATGCAATGTTTATTGTACTGCAGTTGGAAGTGCACGTAACTTAGCTTATATAAATGTGACCATGAAGTTGGCTTGCTCTAGCAATTGCTCTTACACTCTTTAACATTGTTTTGGTGAAATCATCAAGGATTTATGAATTCCAGTGTATGCAAGCAGGTTTTTTTATCATGCTTTTCTCCTACCATCAGAAAGTGGTAGCCCAGCATGTTCTGGACACGGACTCACTGAGGGAGCCTCGACAGAGGACAAAGGACCTTCAGTTCTTTCTCTGATAATGAGCAGCCTGTTATCAACACAGTACTGCCAATTCTGGATATCAGCTACCTTCTGTTTTGTTTGCTTGTGTTTTCTTTCTTTTAAAGATTTTTAAAATTTATTTGAAAGGCAACATTACAGAGAGAGAGAAGGAGAAGTCTTCCATCTACTGGTTCACTCCCCAAATGGCCACAATGGCCAGGCTGGGCCAGGCTGAAGCCAGGAGTCAGGAGCTTATTCTGGATCTCCCATGTGGGTGCAGGGGCCCAAGCACTTGGGCCATCTTCCTCTACTTTTCCAGGCCATAGCAGAGAGCTGGATGGGAAGTGGAGCAGTCAGGACTCCAACCGGCACCCATATGTGGTGCCTGCATTGCAGACAGAAGCTCAACCTGCTATGCCACAATTCTGGCCCCTACCATTTTTTTTTAAGATTTATTTATTTATTTGAAAGTCAGAGTTACACAGAGAGAGAAAGAGAGGCAGAGAGAGAGAGAGAGAGAGGTCTTCCATCTGCTGGTTCACTCCCCAACTGGCTGCAATGGCCAGAGCTGTGCTGATCCGAAGCCAGGAGCCAGGAGCTTCTTCTGAGGCAGGTGCAGGGGCCCAAGGACTTGGGCCATCTTGTACTGCTGTCTCAGGCCATAGCAGAGAGCTGAATCAGAAGTGGAGCAGCCAGGACTCAAACAAGTGCCCATATAGGATGCCGGCACTGCAGGCGGGAAATGCACCTGGGGAAGCAGCAGAGGATGGCCGAAGTGCCACATGGGAGACTCAGAAGAAGCTCTAGGCTCCTGGCTTTGGCCTGGCAAAGCTCCAGCCATTGTGGCCATTTGGAGAGTGAACCAGTGGCTGGAAGATCTCTCTCTCTCTCTCTCTCTCTCTCTCCCTCTCCCTCTCTTTCTCTTTTCTCTCTGTTTCTCTGTCTCTGTCTCTCTGTCTCCCTCTCTCCGTCTTTCTCTGTAACTCTGCCTTTCAAATACTTTTCTAATGAAAAAATAAGATTCTCCATGTTAGCTGAATAATATTCCATTGTATGGATATACCACAGTTTGTTTATCAATCCATCAGTCCATCCATGGACATTTGGGTTGCTTCAGTCTCTTGATGATTGTTGCATGGGATATTTTTGCATCTAAGTATATCCTGCTTTGGTCTGATCCCCACACTCAGTTTGACCCAAACACTGTTTGGCAAGGCTCTGGTCCCCTTTCCATTTTCCATGTGGCTGTCTCAAGCCTTCACCCCTTCTCTCACACCGTCTAGCCAGCACCACCACTCTGCTTACAGTTTTCAGACAGCCTCTGCTTGCGTGGTCTGGCTTACCAAGTGGCATGATCATCCACTCAGTTGGGGAAGGCAGACATCAAAACCGTTCTGTTCCTTCAGACTCCCTATCCAACCAATACCAAGGGGAATAGACCTGGGCCTCTACTAGCACAGAACCAGATCACTTGTCATTACTTTCATGGCTGGTCCCTTGATGCCGGACGCTGTCACCGTCAGCAGGACAGTTGTGAGTGTGTCCTAACTGATCCCCTCATTCCACGCCCCCGGCCCATTTCCATCCCCATTCTAACATGGCCATGCCACCTCCTGGGCCATTCCAGTGCCTTCTTTGGTGTGACCCATTAAGCCCTGCTTGACTGGAGCCCCATCACCCCCGTCACCTCCTGCGCACACTTCCTTCCATTGGGTGAGAAGTCCCGTCGCACACATCAAGCCCCTTCCTACCTCCCTATCTTTGCCCCTGCTGATTTTCTCACCTGTGTCGCTCCCCCATTCGCGGAGGAACGACACAGGACCCTGCGCTGTTCTTTCGTCTGCTCGGCCCTTCCTGGGTTTGCTGCTGGTCCTTCCCGGGTTGGCTGCCGACCCCTCCACCTCTGTGGAGGGGCGGCTCCCCCTGCCACTTTCCCTGCTTCCGCGGAGGAGCGGCACACCGCCGGCCGGCTCTCTCAGGGGCTGCTCAGATGTTATCCGGATGTTCCTGGTGCATGTTGTCTCTCTCCTTTATAGTCCTCTTCCACCAATCCCAACTCTGCTACCCACACGCCGAGTACGCTGCTCTCCTCCAATCAGGAGCAGGATCAGCTCCTGCAGGTTATCAGTCAAGTTGGCGAGAGGCAGCTGCGTAGAAGTTGTTTACTCCCTTTCAGCGCCATATTGTGGGAGAGCAGATGCATAGAATAAGTCTTAATTCCAGTAACTTAGTCTAGTCCGAGTTGCTCCCCACACACCTGGCACACAACTACCATTTTCCCCGCTGGCCTAATTTTTTTGCATCATTCCCAAATCCCCTCATGCCTCTAGTTCCTAAGTCTAGGCTCTCTCTTCCTGTGCATCCTCTGCAGGCCAGGAGCACCTGTCTCACATTCTCATACAGTTGTTGGAGGAATAATGTCCTTGCCTAGATTCCCACAGTCTGGCTCTCTCCACATGTCCTCAGGGCAGAAGGTCATCTTCCCATCTTCCCACCCCACCCCCCAGCATCTCTTTTTCCATGGTACAAAGATATTTCTTAGTGTAATAGTGCATAAGAACCCCTCAAAAGGCCTAGTGTTAAGCCCAAGAAAGATATAAACAAATGCACTTAGAGGAATGTTTAAGTTGTGAATTATAGGTACAAAGGAACTATAAACAATTTAAACTAATGAAGAATTACCCTTCTGTGTGGCTGTGCTCTATACAACTATTCATGTACATGGGGCTGAGTCACAGAACAATGAAGAATGGCCATTCAGTTCCACAGTAGGAGCCACAAACGCTAAGGTCATAGCCAGACGTTCATTTTAAGTCGCCCTGTTTTCTGTCGTTTATAAAAATTAGCCTTTCTGTCTGAGGCTTCCTTTGTCTAGCTCAGATTCCAGTTTGGAAGTTCTGAACCAGCTCTCTTGAATTAAATGAACCATTTGTCCACATTATACAAAATTTCAAATGTTTCTGAACAAAGTTGGTTGAACTTGGAGAACTTGGGTTGGCCAAAAAGGAATGAGAGCTGTCAAATAACTTTAATAATAAAAATTTTGGAGAAGTGGGATTAGATTTTTAAAGGGAAGATGTTCCCTGGAGGCAGTTTTAGGAAGTGGGATTGAATCATGTGGAGCTCAAGTAGGAATAATGGAAACATGGTCAATGGGACGACATCTTTTTAATCCACAAAACCAACTACATTCTGCCTTTCTCTCTTGCAGATCTGACTTCGCATTTTAATGTGGATTCTCTCTCATTGATTTCTTGAACAGACTCTCACTGCTAATACAGTGCTATATTTGCAATTTGGATATCACATTTTCAGATCTCTTGAGAAGCTATCTTCATATTCATATTTACATATAGGACAACATCCAAAATAAGCAATAGGAAATCAAGGAACTAAGCTATGTAAATTAATTTTGCTTCTAAAGTAAGGAAAAAATAACAAAGCAAACCAAAATAAAGTAAAACAAAGAGATTAGTAGAGATAAAAGTAAAAATCAATGAATGAAAGGGCAAAGAAAGTTTGACTTGATGATTAACACCAAGAGTTTTGCTTTTAAAGTCCAACAAAAGAGATAAACCCCTGTAAGGTGCGTAAAGAAAAATCATGAATCTGTAATAGTAGGAATGAAAATCATTTACAATCATTGTATAGAGGAGAGACTTCTATATACAACTATATGCTAATGTGTTTAAAAATGTGGATGAAATAGGAGAGTAACTGAAACTTTCATATCAGTGCAACTACAAGAAAAAGCAATCTTCATGGAAAATAAACCCAAGAATAAAAAACTAAAAAAGTTTTCAAGGAACTATCCCAAAAAGAAAATACTAAATTCAGATGGATTTTTAAAGACAGTTCTATCAAAACCTCAGCGAAGACATAAATAACCCCTAAATAAATTAAACTTCCAGAATATAGAAAAAGATGAATAGTTTCTAATTCATCTGGTTAGATCTACATCATCATGAAACCAAAACAGAGAAAGGGCAGGGTGGGCGTGGGGGATGTGTCACTGTGGTATAGCAGGTAAAGCAACTGCCTATAGTCCTGGCATCTCAAATGGGCACTGGTTCAAGACCCAGCTGCTCCACTTCCAATCCAGCCCCCTGCTAATGTGCCTGGAAAAGAAGTGGAGGATAGTCCACATGCATGGACCCCTGCTCCCACCTGGGAGACCCAGAAGAAGTTCCTGGCTCCTGGCTTCAGTTTGGCCCAGCCCTTGACTGTTGCAGCCATCTGAGGAGTGAACCAATGGATAAAAGACCTCTGTCTCTCCCTCTCTCTCTCTTTGAAACTCTGCCTTTAAAATAAATAAAATAAATCTTAAAACAAAAAAAGAAGGAAATATTTGGCCTAGAGGTTAAGATTCCAACCCCATATTCAATTCCCAATTCCACTGCTAACTCCAGATTCCTGCCAGTGCAGACCCTGGGAGACAGCAGTGAGGGCTCAAGCAGCTGGGTTCCCACCACCCATGTAGGAGACCTGAACTGAGTACCTGGCTGCTGGCTTCAGCTTCAGCCTTGGCTCAGCCCCAGCCAGTAGGGAATTTAGAGAGTGAACTAATGGATCAGAGCTCTGTGTGTCTCTGTGTCTGTGTCTCTGTCTCTCTGTGTATATGTGTGACTGCCAGTCAAATAAATAAAACTTATCTTTAAAAAAAGCTCTAATATAATGAAACAAAAGATTCTAAACAAGATACTAGTAAATTTTTAAAAATTTTATTTGTTACACTAGTTTCATGTATTTCATATATACAGATTTAGGAACATAGTGATACTTCCCTGCCCCCCCCAACTTGCATTCCCACTCTTAATTTTTAGAAAGATCTATTTTCAGTTTACTTAATAATCTTATAGTTAGCCCTACTGTAAGTAAAAGAGTTCAACAAATAGTATAAAGAGAGAAAAAAAAAAACTGTTCCTCAATGGAAGAGACAAGGGCTGCAAACAATCATCAAATCTCAAAATGTCTATTTCATTCCAATACATTACATTTTAGGTGCTCTAATAGTTATCTCAGATCAGAGGAAACATATGATATCTGTCTTTTGAAGACTGGCTTATGTCATTAAGTATAATGGTTTCCAGTTGCATTCATTTTGATCCAAAAGACAGGGTTTCATTTTTTTTTTATAGCTGAGTAGTACACCTTAATGTATATATACCAAAATTTCTGTATCCAGTCAACAATTGATGGACATCTGGGTTTATTCCTTATCTTAGCTATTGTGAATTGTGCTGCAATAAACATGGGGGTACAGATAATTCTTTCATGTGCTGATTTCTTTTGGGTAAATTCCCAGGAGTGGGATGGCTGGGTCTTATGGTAGGTCTACATTCAGATTTCTGAGGTATCTCCATACTGTCTTCCACAGTGACTGTACCAGTTTACAGTCCCACCAACAGTGGATTAGGGTACCTTTTCCCCCACTTGTTGATTTCTGTATGAAAGCAATTCTTTTTTTTTTTAATCTTTTTTTTTTTTTTACAGGCAGAGTTAGACAGTGAGAGAAAAAGAGACAGAGAGAAAGGTCTTCCTTTCCATTGGTTCATCCCCCAAATGGCCGCTATGGCCAGCGCACTGCGCCGATTCAAAGCCAGGAGCCAGGTGCTTCCTCCTGGTCTCCCATGTGAGTGCAGGGCCCAAGCACTTGGGCCATCCTCCACTGCCTTCCCAGATCACAGCAGACAGCTGGGCTGGAAGAGGAGCAACCGGGACAGAATCCGGTGCCCCAACCGGGAGTAGAACCTGGGGTGTGGCACCACAGGTGGAGGATTAGCCAAGTGAGCCACAGCACTGGCCATGTATGAAAGCGATTCTAACTAGAGTGAGATGAAACACCATTGTGGTTTTGATTTTCATTTCCCTGATAGCTGGAGATCGAGAGCATTTTCTCAAGTGTCTGTTGGCCATTTGAATTTTCTCTCTGAAAAAATGCCTGTTCAAGTCCTTTGCCCACTTCTTAACTGGATTATTTGTTTTGTTGTTGTTGAATTTCTTGAGCTCTTTATCAATTCTGGATGTTAACCCTTTATCAGTTGCGTAGTTTGCAAATCTTTGCTTCCATTCTGTGGGTTGCCTCTTAACTTTGGTGAGTGCTTCTTTCACAGTACAGAAGCTTCTCAGCTTGATGTGATTCCATTTGTCAATCTTGGCTTTTATTTCTTGTGCTGCTGAGGTCTTTTGCAAGAAGTCTTTGCCTATGCCAATGTCTTGTAGAGTTTCCCCAATGTTATCTAATAACTTGATTATATGGATCATAAATTTAGATCTTTATCATGAATGGATTTTTGTGTAAGGTGTAAGGTAAGGGTCTAGTTTCATACTTCTGCATGTGGAGATCTAGTTTCCCAAGCACCTTTTGTTAAAGAGACTGTCCTTGCTCTGGGAACTGATTTTAGCTCCCTTGTCAAAGATCAGTTGTTTGTAGATGCATGGATTGATTTCTGGCATTTCTATTCTGTTCCAATAGTCTACAAGCCTGTTTTTGCACCAGTACCAAGCTGTTTTGATTATACATGCCCTGTAATATGTCTTGAAATCAGGTATTGTAGTGCCTCTGGCTTTGTTTTTGTTGTGTAAGATTGCTTTAGGGGCCAGTACTGTGGCATAGCAGGTAAAGCCACTGCCTGCAGTGCCAGCATCCCATATGGGTTCTGGTTAAAGTCATGGCTGCTCCACTTCCAATCCAGCTCTCTTCTATGGCCTGGAAAAACAGTAGAAAATGGCCCAAGTCCTTGAGCCCCTGCACCTACATGGGAGACCTGGTGGAAACTCCTGGCTCCCGGCTTTGGGTTAGTGCATCTCCAGCCATCTGGGGAATGAACCAGAGGGTGGAAGACCTCTCTCTCTCTGCATCTGCCTCTCTGTAACTCAGCCTTTCAAATAAATAAATAAATCTTTAAAGAAAAACATATATTGTAAGACTACAAGATGTTTAAAAAAAATTGCTGATCCCTTTCTCATCCTCTCCTCCTTCTGAGGCAACAGTTAAATGTATTTAAATCTTTTCACTTGATCATATGTGTGTCATAGTGTCTTACAGGTTGTAGGAGATCCCATGAGTCTGCCTGCCCTGCCCAAGAAGGTTGAGAGGGCATGGCCTTGCCTCCCCGGAAGGACCCTGCTGCCTGGCTGCTGGCAGGCTGTGGGAGCCCCAGGCAGGTTTCCCCCACCCCCACCCCTGCCAGTCAGGTAAACTGCTTCCGGGTGTGGCCCAGGCCCATCATGACCTTCAAACTGATTGGATAAGCATAGTGGCACCAATATCGGCTCTATCCTATAGAATTAGTGTTGCCCTGAATTAGCTATGCCCCTTCTGCCTGCCCTTTAAAAAGTGTGCTTGCTCATGAATAAAGAAGACATATTCATGGAAACTTGTCTCCGGTGCTTCTTGCCAACAGCACGTGGGCCTCGCGGGATGAGTCCACAACAGGTATTTCTTATCTTTTAAAAAGAATGTTCTTCAATTTATTTGAGAAGGAGAGAGACAGAAAGAGAAAGAAATCCACCCAATTGTTGATTCATTTCCTGAATGTCTGCAAGAACCAGGTCTGGGCCAGGCCAAAGTCTGAAGGACCTCAACCCATTTCTCCCATGGAACCTGATCCATCACTGCTGCCACCCAGGGCCTGCATTAGCAGGAAGCCAATTATGAGCCAGAGCTGGGTGTCAAACCCAGGGGCTCCGATACGAGACCTGGACATCTCAACTAGCATCTTAACCACAAAGCCAAATGCTCACCCCAGTTATTTTTTATGTTTATGTCTCTCTCTCTGCTTCATTCTTCTGACCTATAATAAGTGCTCAGGTTATGTATTTTCAGTACAGTAGTTCCTTAATTTTAGTTATTTTATTTTTCAGTTCTGTAATTTCAAGTTGTTTTTTCTTGTGAATTTGAAAAAAAAATTTGGTTCCTCATTGAAACTACTTCCTAAAGTTTGTGAAATGATGATTTTCTAATGTTACCTTTCTTCCTTTATCAATTTTAATTCTTCATTAGTGAATGCCTTTCCTGCATCAATTATTTTCTAACTCTGAAATGCAGTTTCAAAGGAGAAATGCTTGATTAATTTTGGGTTGACATTTGGTTCCCCACCAATCTCCAATGGTAGCCCATTTTTTTAAATTTTAGAGCATTATTATTCATACAGATTTTAAAAATATTCTTATTGAAAAATAATTTACCTACCACAATGTTCACAAATTAAACATGACACCCAAGGCCTTTTATTTTTCTGCATTTTGACTGAGTTGTGCAATGCTCACAATCTATTTAGCACATTTGCCTCATCACTGAAAGAGATCATGTCTCTATTAGTAATCACTCCCAATGTGTCCCTCAAATCCTCACTCCTAGCCAAGCACTAATGTACTTTCTTTCTCTGTGGATTTACCTATTCTGGGTATTTTATATCAATGGTAGCATACAATACGTGATCTTCTGTGACTTGCTTGTTAACATTATGTTTCTGAGATCCATCCACATGTAGTATGTGTAAGTACTTCAGTTCTTTGATGACTGGATAACATCCTGTTGTACGGAGAGGCTACAAGTTATTTTTTCCATTCACCAATTGGTAGGCCTCAGGTTGTATCCATTTTTTGGCTATTGTGAAGAACACTGCTACAAACATTACTGTACAAGCTTTTCTGGGGACATATATTTTCATTTCTCTTTAATAGATATCTAGGAGTGGAATTGCTAAGCTATATGGTAACTTTGTATCAAGCATTTTTTAAAAGATTTACTTACTAACCTGGAAGGTAGATCAACAGAGAAAGGAAGAGACAGACAGAAAGATCTTCCATCCATTGGTTCACTTCCCAAAAGGCTGCAACAGTCAGGTCTGGGCCACACAGAAGTCAGAGCTAGGAACTTCATCTAGATCTCCCACATGAGTAACAAGGACCCTAGTACTTGGGGCATCTTCTCTGCTTCCTCAAGTACATTAGCAGGGAGCTGGATTAGAAGTGGAACAGCAGGGGAGCTGACACTGTGGTGCAGAGGGTTAATGCCCTGGCCTGCAGCGCCAGCATCCCATAGGGGCAGCTGGTTCTAGTCCCAGTTGCTCCTCTTCCAATCCAGCTCTCTGCTGTGGCCTGGGAAAGCAGTGGACGATGGCTCAAGCCCTTGGGAGACTCAGAAGAAGCTCCTGTCTCCTGGCTTCAGATCGGTGCAGCTTCGGCTGTTGCGGCCACCTGGGGAGTGAACCATCGGATGGAAGACCTCTCTTTCTGTCTCTACCTCTCTCTGTAACTCTGTCTTTAAAAAAAGATGAAGAAGAAGAAGTGGAACAGCAAGGACTCCAACCAGCCCTACAATAGGGGATGTGAGTTAAGTGGCAGCTTAACTCACTGTGCCATAACATTTCCCCTCTGCCCAACATTTTGAAAAAATATTAAACTCATTTCCAAAGTGATTGCAACTTTTATATTCATATTTGCAATATAGGAGCTTCCAGTTTCTTTATCTTCTCCAATACTTATTACAGTTTTCATACCTTATGATAAACATTTGCCATGATATGAGTGTGGTTTGGCCCTTCCAAAACTCATGTTGTGGCTTAATTCTTCAATGTAGCAGTGGTGGAAGGCGAGTTCTTGTGGGTCATGGGGATGGAGGCCTGGTGAGTGGATGAAGGCCCTTCTCAGGGCAATGGCTTAGCTATCATGGACATTGGCTCCCTTTTCTCTTTCTGCACGTGCTCACTGGCCCTTCTGCTCTTCTGCTTTGCATGGAGGAATGCAAGGCCCTCACCAAAAGCTGAGCAGGTGTGGCTGCCCAATCTTAGACTTCCAGCCTCCAAAACCGTGAACTAAATAAGCCCCTCTTTTCTCTAGAAATTACTCAGCCTTAGATATTATGTTATAGACACAAAAAAATAGACTGAGACACCATTCTATTTAGTGTGGAGTCGTATACCTACCTTGTGGCTTATGTTTGTATTTCCCTAGTGACTAATTATCTCTTCATGTGTTTGTGAGCCATTCTCTATCTCCTTTGGAGAAATGTCTATTCAAACCTTTTGGCTGTTTTTAATTGGGTTGTAGTTTAATATAAATTTTATGATATAAGACCTTTTTCAGGTACATGTTTTTTTAAGATAGCACCTTTCATTTTAAAAATTATTTATTTATTTATTTCAAAGGTAGAGAGAGAGGGAAAAAACAAAGCCAAGAGCCAGGAACTCCATCCAGTTCTCCCATGCGGATGGTAGGGGCTCGCCTACTTACATCATCATCTGTTGACGCCCAAAGTGTACTTTACTAGGAAGCTGGAAGCAGGAGGGAAGCCAGGCCTTGAGCTTAGATGCTTCAGTATGAGACGCAGGTATCCCAAGCAGCAGCCTAAGTGGTATGCCAAACGTCTGCCCCAGATATATGACAAGAGAATGTTTGTCATGTGTTAAGTCTTTTCACTTTCTTTTTTTAATTATTTATTTATTTATTTATTTGAAAGAGTTACAGAGAGAGAGGGTGAGAGAGAGAGAAAGATCTTCCATCCAGTGGTTCTTCCCCAGATGGCCACAATGGCCAAGGCTGGGCCAGGCCAAAGCCAGGAGAAAGGAGCTTCTTCCAGGTCTCCCACATGGGTGGCAGTGGCCTACATGCTTGGGTCATCTGCTGCTGCTTTTCTCAGGCCATTTTCAGGGAGCTGGGTCGGAAGTGGAGCAGCCGATACCAAATGAGCACCCGTAAGGGATGCTGGCATGGTGGGTGGCAGCTTTACCCTTTATGCCACAACCCCAGCCCCTCACTTGATTAAAAACAGAAGTTTTTAATTTTGATGTAGTCTAATTTATAAATATTTTCATGTGTTTTTTGTTTCCATAGCTAAGAAATTGTTGCCTAATCCAAAATCATAAAAAATTACCCTGTATTTTCTTGTAAGAGTTTTAATGCTTTTAACTTTTACATGTTATGAGTTAATTATTGGATCTGGTGTGATTTAGGGTGCAAATTCAGTTTTTTTCCATGTGGATATTTAGTTCTTTGGGCTCTAGCTGTTGACAATACTATTTCCCATTGAATTGTCTTGGTTGCTTTGTCAAAAGTCAGTTGAGGGTCCAGCATTGTGGCATACCTGGTAAAGTCAGCACCTGTGGAAACAGCATCCCATATGGGAGCAGGTTTGAATTCCCACCACTCTGCTTCCCAACCAGCTCCCTGCTAATGCACCTGGGAAAGCGGTGGAGGATGATCCAAGTGCCTGGGTCCCTGCATCTATGTGGGAGACCCAGAAGAAGCTCCTGACTCCTGGCTTCTGACTGGTCCAGCTCCTGCCTTTGTGGTCATTTGGGGAGTGAACCAGCAGATGGAAGATTCTGTCTCTCTCTCTCTCTCTCCCTCACTCTCTCTTTGTAGTAAATAAATAAATCTTTTTAAAAAACAAAAAAGTCAATTGATCATAATTTTATAGATTTATGTCTGAATTCTCAACTCTATTTCATTGATCTATGTGCTTATCTTTAGTCTAGTCCCACATTAGCTTGGCCACAGTTGCTACGCAAAGTACAAAGAACACCCATTTAACATTGCTTCTACAGTAGGTTGACATATGTGATAGATCGCCCCAGTTTTTGTTTTCATGGAAATATCTTTATTTTGCCTTCACTTCAGAAGGACATTTTCACCTGATAGAGAATTCTAAACTGAGAGCTATTTCCTTTCAGCTCTTAAAGGAGTCATTCCATCATTTACTTTCTATTGCTGCTGTGGAGAAGTTAGCTTTTAGTCTTATCATTGCTTCTTTGAAAATAATCTTTTTACCTCCATGCATTTTTATTGTTTTCTCATCTGATTTTTAGCAATTTCATTATGGTGTGCCAAAGTAGTTTTTGTTGCCTTTATCCTACTGTGGTTTCTTAGTAATTTTTGATTCAGTGACTTGGAAAATTCTTGGTTCTCATTTTTCAAACATTGCTGCTGTCACATTCTCTCCCTCCTTGAACTCCAAGGACAAAGGTTAGAATGTTGCATGTGGTAGACCATGCTTCACACCTCCAGTTGTTTTCTATGCTTTCCACACTTTTTTCTTTCCCTACTTCTGTTGGGGTATTTTTTACTGATCTATCTCCAGCTCACCAGTCCTTTCTTTAGTTGTATCCAACCTGCTGTTACAGAATTCTAATTTTCATTACCATATTTGTTCAGTTCAAGAATTTCTATTTGCTTTTTCTTTTTTTTTTTTTATTTTATTTATTTTTTTTTATTTTATTTTATTTTTTTTTTTATTTTTGACAGGCAGAGTGGACAGTGAGAGAGACAGAGAGAGAAAGGTCTTCCTTTGCCGTTGGTTCACCCTCCAATGGCCGCCGCTGCAGCCGGCGCACCGCGCTGATCCGATGGCAGGAGCCAGGATCCAGGTGCTTTTCCTGGTCTCCCATGGGGTGCAGGGCCCAAGCACCTGGGCCATCCTCCACTGCACTCCCTGGCCATAGCAGAGAGCTGGCCTGGAAGAGGGGCAACCGGGACAGAATCCGGCGCCCCGACCGGGACTAGAACCCGGTGTGCCGGCGCCGCAAGGTGGAGGATTAGCCTATTGAGCCACGGCGCCGGCCTCTATTTGCTTTTTCAATAAAATTCAGGTTCCCATTCTGCAGTAGAACTCTTCATGTTGTGGTTGACCATCTTGATCACAGGAACTACATTTTAGTCTCATTGCTTCTTTGAAAGTCACATGTGTAATAACCACAGCAATCTGGGAAACCTGTGTGTATCTTTCTGTGATGCTTTTTCTCTTGACCCCTTTTCTTGGATCCTGATAATTTTGGATGGAATGCTGATCGCTGTGCCTGAAACAGTGTAGAGGCTCTGGGTGAAGTTATTTTCCTCCAGAGAAGATTCTAAGGTTTATTCTGTTTCAATTCAGGCAGGGTCTAAAATGACTCAAGGCTGCGTTGTAGCAGGGTTTGATCTACCCAGGGACACCCCCTCTGCGAGCCTTCGGACTGAAAGCCAAGGGCATTTGCTAAGTGCTACCTCTTTGTCAATTTCCAAACTCCAGTTTCTGTCCCCACAATAACATAAGACTGCCAGCAGTTCCACTCTGCTTTCCAGTTGATTTTCTTGGCATCTCAGCCTTTCGCCCTCCATGACTAAGAATCGCCAAGTACTTCAAGTAAAAGCCATCAAATGGCAGGCTCGCTTTTCTGTACCTCCCTTCTCTGGAACCAGCCCTTCGGAATCCTGGCTGAGCGCAAACCTGCGCTTCAGCGTTTACCAGCTTAGACCCAGAAGACTGCCCAGAGCTCTGGGGCTTCTCCGCCCTTGATGGCCACACTCTACTAAGCCTCTTAGCCTCTTCCTCCGTGCCAAGAATTCCCAAACGCCAGGAGCAGAAAAGCAGCTTTCAGTGAGATTCTTTCTCTTTGATATCTTGACCGTTCAACCCCAGGCTGTCCCTGTGACTCTCCATAACCTTCAAACATGTCACTTCCAGTTATATCCGTCTTTTAACTCAGTGGAAGCACTGGTTTTCTACTACCTAGTTCCTTGCACTTGGAAACAGTTTCTCATCCCTTCTTTTATTTTATACTGCATAACACTGTATGTTTTTTAATTATTTAAATAATTTACAACCACCTCTCTGAATCGTTTGGGTTGTTTTGAAACCTTTTGCTATAACAAATAAGACCATAGTGAATAGCCTTCTGCAAATGTCTCCACCCAATGTCACTGACAATTTGAGATAGAATGTTAGAAGTGTGACCACTCACTGGATCAGAGGGTTAATGCATATATAATTTTGGTAGATATTGCCAGTTTGCCTTCATGAAGATTATATTACTTTGTATCTTCAGCTGCAGTGTATAAAATGTCTTTTCCTATAATCTTACCAAAAATTTCCATTGTCAGATTTTGGGCATTTAGTCAATTTAAAAGATGAGAGAGTAGCTCATGGACTTGATATGAATTTCTCTTATTATGAATGAGGGCCTTTAGCATACGCTTTCTGTGAATCCTCTATGCATGTGTTTGCCCTCTGTGGGGGAAGGGAATGGTGTCTTTTTATTTTCAATGTTTTGCACATTCTTTTTCATTCTTTTATTTATTGATTTATTCATGAGGCAGAAAGAGAGAGAATCTCATCTGCTGTTTCATCCCCTAAATGTCCACAACAACTCCATACCGGTAGCCACAGTCAGGAGCCAACTCAATCCAGATCTCCCACATGGGTGGCAGGGGTATAACTTCTTGAGCCATCACCTGCTGCCTCCCACAGTATGCATTAGCAAGAAGATGGAATTAGGAGCTGAGCCAATAACCAAACCCATGCACTATGTTATAGGATGCTGATGTCTCAGCTAGCATCTTAGCCAAGAGGCCAATGCCTGCCTCTCCAATTCTTATGCTTCTAATAGTTTTCTGTTGTTTGCTTCCCTGGCTAACATTCCAATGCAATGCTAAACACTGTCAAGAGAGTGGGCATCCTCACCTTATTCCTGACTTTAAGAGAATGCCACCCTAAGTTTGACATTTGAATATTGAGTAAGAGGCTGATTTTTGGACACACACACACACACACACACAGGCATTTCACTAGGGGAAGTGCTATTATTTTAGTGTGTGCCAGATAAGCTTTTGTTTTTGAAAAACTGTTTGCAGTCAAGGACAATGTACTTCACTGCAGAGAGGATTCTTGCTACTTACAACGTAACCCTGGGGCATTATTAGCAGTCCACACTCACCCTCCTCTAGTGTCAGAGTTTCAGAATTTCTAGCCTGCAGAATCACTTGAGGACAGGCTGTGTGGCACATGAAATAAAGGTCATTTTGCTCTAGTCCACCCTTACTTCCGAGTAGCAGTTCCTGAAGGCTCCAATCCCAGTGTGTTGTGGGTGGGTCGTGGTCTATCACTATCTATCCCTAGCCCCAAGGGGCTATAAAAAGTGCAGCTCCTTCACTCAGCTGCCCTTTCTGTGTGTTTTTTGAAAGCCTTTATTTAATAAATACAAATTTCATAGGTACAGCTTAAGGAATATAGAGGTTCTTTCCCTCATACCCGCTCTGCCACCCCCACTCCTGTCCCATGTCCTACTCCTTCTCCCATCCCATTCTTCATTAAGAATCATTATTAATTATATACAGAAGACCAATTCTATACTAAGTAAATATTTCAACAGTTTGCACACACAGAGGCACACAAAGTATAAAGTTCTATTTGAAGACAAGTTCTACAGCTAATTCTCATAATACAACTCATTAAGGACAGAGGTCCTACATCGGGAGTAAGTGCACAGTGACTCCTGTTGTTGATTTAAAATTGACATTATTATGTATGACGTCAGTGATCACCTGAGGCTCTTGTCATGAGCTGCCAAGGCTATGGAAGCCTTTTGAGTCCACAGACTCCATCATTATTTAGACAGGGCCATAAGCAAAATGGAAGTTCTCTCCTCTCTTCAGAGAAAAGTATATCCTTCTTTGATGTCCCCTTCTTTCCACTGGGATCTCACTCATAGAGATCTTTCATGTAGGCCATTTTTTCCCACAGTGTCTTGGCTTTCCATGCCTGAAATGCTTTCAGGGGCTTTTCAGCCAGATCCAAATGCCTTAAGGGCTGATTCTGAGGTCAGAGTGCTGTTTAGGGCATTTGTCATTCGATGAGTCTGCTGTGTGGCCTGCTTCCCATGTTGGATCATTCTCTCCTTTTTAATTCTGTCTGTTGTTATTAGCAGTCACTTGGTCTTATTTATGTGATCTCTGTGATCAGCTGCCCTTTCAAGATGAGCAGAAGCTCCCCAGGAAGAGAGTAGTCCCAGTTACCAGGCTCAATCTCTTCGTCTCTGTCTTTCCCCAGATCTTCATAACCTTTTTAGTTCTTACTGATTTAATAAACCACATTTACATATTTCATCTAGCTTTGTAAGTTATCTTTAGCAAGAGAGTCAGTCGGAATTACCTAGTCTTCCATTACCAAAAGTCTAACTCCTACACAGAGACTATAATTTAAAAATAACTAAAAAATCAATGAGAAAAAAAGAAGGCAGGCATTTTGAGATCATATTTTTCAATACTTGAAACACTTCCAGATGCGTGTGAACTGCCTTTTAGAAACAGACACTTCTTTACCAATAGCTAACAGCATGACGTTGGTGTGGCTAAAAAATAATAAAATTTGTTTTCATAAAATGCCCTTCAAACTAGCATCATTTTATGATCACATCTTATTTTGTACCCAGTTTATATGTTATCTAGGCTCCCCCAGGCTTAATTCTAGCCTAGAAAAATGTTATTGTTTCTTAAACACAGCTCTCCCTTTAGAAAATGTGAGGCTATTCTTTGACTCTTACCTGTTGTCTAGGTCAGTTTCCCTAGATCATCACTCTCTTCACAAAGGTAAGTAAAAGGAAAAGAAAAAACAATGAATGGAAGGAAGGAAGGAAGGAAGGAGGGAGGGAGGGAGGAAGGGAGGGAAGGAGGGAAGGAGGGAGGGAAGAAGGGAAAAAGTAACAAAGCAACAGAATCAGCAAAAGGCACTTCTAACTTTCTGACTTACAGAAGAAGATGCTTGGAGCTCGGTGCTCTTTTGTGATCCCACAAACATAGCATGATGTGGGCTCCCTTGAGTGGACTACACATTTTCATGGAACTTTATCCTCAGGTTCTCCAGTCTCTTTTCTTTCACGCACACTAAGTTCTCTCAAAAGCATGCCTCAACGGTTTAATGACTGCACTTAAGAATTTGAACCAACTACTTTTGTTCCAGTTTAAAATACGACTACTCTAAAGATTATGGGTCCCTTGGGCGAGGGGTTGGCTAATATAATTGGAATAGGATCCAACATTTAATGGGAATTGGCACTGCTGAAATAGCACTGAAGGCGACAACTGCAGAGCACCTATGGGGTGAGGAGCAGGGGATGCCAGGACCAGAGGTGCTGTATATTTGGTTTCCTGTGTTCAAAATCTTGTGTCCATGGTTGGGAATGTCTTTGGGCAGCACCACACAATAAGGGGATGCAGACAGGCTCTCGCTCCTACGGCCAACACACAGAAGAGCTGGAAGTAATGCAGTATTTTAATCACAGTATTCATACCCAGCTGCAAAAGGAAAAACAGGGAGATGACCAGGAGCCAGGAGCAAAGACAGAGCTCAGACCCAGAGCGGTATGAGGATCTGACGCAGGCCTGGTGCATGGTGGTCCGCTGAGGCTGGACACTGATGAAGGCCATGGAGCCCTGTGTTTTAAGAGTCCAGCTGGACAGGAGACTTGGTCTTCAATCCATGAGAGGCAGAGAAATTGGAACCAAGCTCTAGTAGGAATCATTTAACCTTTCTTATGAAAGGGGGTCTAAAAAATTCTGCATCTAGGTTCAGGAAAGAGACAAGAAATTTGGTCATCTTTCCTGGGTCTAGGGTGGGCAAAAAAAAAAAAAAAATCGCCTCTTGCTCCAAATTAAAGGTATCTGCCATCCATGCATCATATAAAAATGAACACAAAATGGGTTAAAGAGTTCTTAAATATGAAATTAAAAGTCTGCACTAAAATCTAGACAACAAAATATAACATCTGAGCTAAAAAGTTTAACTGGCTTTACTTTCAATTCTAGAAGCAGGCATTCATTGCATAAAAAACAGTAAGTGTTCCAAGGAGCTGGGCTGAGCAGAGCAGCTTGGTTTTGTAGAGGCAGAAGGGCTGAAGAAAGCAAAAACAGAGAACACGGTGTGTATTGATCATTTCAAAGTTACTTTCCTTGTCAGACAGGGACAGAAACAGAACACCAGAAAAATAAACTGGTTGACATCAGTTGCTTCAAATAACCTTTCTTGTATAAGTGTTAGAGGAGACAGAAACTCATGACCCTGTCAGCCTGAAGTTGCCTGTTTGGGACATTTGGCTATTAACTCTTTATTCCTGACGTCCTGGAAGGTCCGATAACAGCTTAGTTTCAGTTCAGTGACCTGGAACTGCACTGTGAGTGACTCCATTTTGATTTTTAACCTGATCTGTTGGGCCCCGGGCAGGAGCTTAGTCCATAATAACGACCTCCTGTGATTCCCATCTCACACCATGCACTCAGTTTAGGATGGCAGAGACCTGCTTAACCAAGACCGGACACTCAGGAGCTATTTGACAAATACTAATCCTTTTGACTCCATAAAAAACTTTGAAAAATACTTACAGATCATTTAGTCTCAGAAAAACAGCATCCATACAAAGAATAGAGAAAGGCAAATACCTGCAATATACAAATATTCCTCACAAATTGACAAAAGGGAAAAAACAGAAAATTGACAGATCATAAGAAGATCATTCAGACACTGAAAATTCAAATCACCAACAAGCATATGGAAAGGGTGGACAAACTTACTAATAGTCAAGGAAATGTAAAGTGTGTGTGCTATCACTCGGACTAACAAAACTTAAAAATATTCATATCCACTTGTTGTTGGGATTCAGGGAAAAGGGTACAATTGAACCAAAAGAGTTGACATTGTTAGGAGACATGTGAATTAGTATAGCTTTTTTTTTTTTTTTTTGGAAAGCAATCTGGCAATTATTAATACAACTTTGGAAAAGATACATTATGTCCCACTTCTGACCATCTATCCCTGGGGCTTGCAAACTTTGGTCTGTGACACAAATCCAGTTCAGGTTCAGTTTTTCAAAGATTTATTAAGGGCCGGTGCTGTGGCATAGTGGGTAAAGCCTGTGTCTGCAGTGCCAGCATCCCATATGGGCACTGGTTCGAATCCTGGCTGCACCACTTCTGATCCAGCTCTCTGCTATGGCCTGGGAAAGCAGCAACTCCTTGGGCCCCTGCACCCGCATGGGAGACCCAGAAGAAGCTCCTGGCTCTGAATCAACACAGCTCCAGCCATTGCTGCCAATTGGGGAGTAAACCAACGGATGGAAGACATCTCTCTCTCTCTCTCTGCCTCTCTTTCTCTCTCTCTCTGTGACTCTGACTTTCAAATAAATAAATAATATTTTATTAATTTATTTGAAAATTAGAGTGACAGAAAGGGAGACAGAGACACAGAGAGATCATCCACCTGCTGAGTTAATCCTTAAATTACCACAATAGCCAGGACTAAACCAGGCCAAAGCCAGGAGCCAGAAACTCCACCCAGGTCTCCCCCAGGGGTGAAATAGGACCAAATACTTGGGCCATCACCTGCTGCTTTCCCAGAGACAGTAGCAGGCAGCTAGATCAGAAGTACATCTCCTGGTACCTGAACCAGTGCTCTGATACAGGATGCTGGCAATGCAAGCTTCGAGGCTTTACCCACTGACCTCCAATGCAGAACTTCACCCCACCCCACCCCGTCACCACCAGGATCATTGTTACTTATTTTTTAAAAGATTTTTATTTGTTTGAGAGGTAGAGTCACAGACAGACAGGGAGAGACAGAGAGAAAGATCTTCCATCCACTGTTTGGCTGCAACAGCCAGAGTTAGGCCAATCCAAAGACAGGAGCTAGGAGCTTCCTCTGAGCTCCCATGTGGATGCAGGGGCCCAAGCACTTGAGCCATCTTCTACTGCTGTCCCACGTCATAGCAGAGAGCTGGATTGGGAGTGGAGCAGCTGGGACAAACTGGTGTCCATATGAGATGCCGGCACTGTGGGTGGTGGTCTTACCAGCTTCGCCACAGCGCTGGCCCTGTTTATATATTTTTGATGGCTCCTGGAGGCAACAGCAGAGATAAATAAGGGCCACAAGACCTATCACACATAACACATTTTCTATCTGGCCCTTCATAGGGAAAGTGTGCTGACCCCTACTGTATTTCACAAAAATAAAAGCACAGTCTATACAGCTATTTGTATAACAAGGTTTATTGCAACATCATTTCAAGGGACAAACAAAATGAAAACTCATTGTTAAAATGTGTTTGGACAAAGCCGGCGCCGTGGCTCAATAGGCTAATCCTCCACCTTGCGGCGCCGGCACACCGGGTTCTAGTCCCGGTTGGGGCGCCGGATTCTGTCCCGGTTGCCCCTCTTCCAGGCCAGCTCTCTGCTATGGCCAGGGAGTGCAGTGGAGGATGGCCCAGGTGCTTGGGCCCTGCACCCCATGGGAGACCAGGAAAAGCACCTGGCTCCTGGCTCCTGCCAGGATCAGCGCGGTGCGCCGGCTGCAGCGGCGGCCATTGGAGGGTGAACCAGCGGCAAAGGAAGACCTTTCTCTCTCTGACTCTCTCTCTCACTGTCCACTCTGCCTGTCAAAAAAAAAAAAAATGTGTTTGGACAAGGACTGGCACTGTGGCATAATGGGCTGAGCCTCCTCTTGGCAGCACCAGCATCCCATATGGGCGCCGGTTCTAGTCCTGGCTGATTGTCTTCCGATCCACCTCTCTGCTATGGCCTGGGAAAGCGCTTGGCCCCTGCACCCATTTGGGAGACCTGGAGGAGGCTCCTAGCTCCTCGCTTCAGATCAGCCCAGTTCCAGCTGTTGCGACCATTTGGTGAGTAAACCAGCCGATGGAAGACCTTTCTCTGTCTGTAACTCTACCTCTCAAATAAATAAATAAAAATAAAATCTAAAAAAAAATGTTTGGGTAAATTATAGTATTTTCACCCCACAGGATAGTAAGCTAATCTTTTTTTCTCCTTGCCTTGAGTTTATGCAAACAGCACAAACAGACACTAGCCCCATGCAAACAGCAGACTAGGGTCATAACAGTTCTTCTGTGCTTGCCTTGGAGACAAAGGCTGAGAGAACAAGTCTTAAAAGCAATGAATGAAAGTTTTACCTATGCATCTGGAAGGTTTCCATGAGCAATGTGTCAAAAAGCACATATCTGATTCTATTTTTGCAGCACAAACAATGATCAAAACTATATCTCATCTATTTGCATATAAAGAATTAACTTAAGATTATGTGACCAAGATGAAAACATGGGAGAATATCCACCATTTTCACATGAGTTGAGAGGAGAATTGAGTGGAGAGCTATAAAAAATATTCAAGAGGGACCGGCGCTGTGGCATAGCGGGTAAAGCCACCACCTGCAGTACAGCATCCCATATGGGCTCCGGTTCGAGTCCCAGCTGCTCCTCTTCTGATCCAGCTCTCTGCTGTGACCTGGGAGAGCAATGGAAGATGGCCCAAGTCCTTGGGCCCTTGCACCCACGTGGGAGACCTGGAAGAAGCTCCTGGCTCCTGGCTTCGGATCAACACAGCTCTGGCCATTGCGGCCAACTGGGGAGTGAACCAGTGGATGGAAGACCAACTTCTCTCTCTCTCTCTCTTTGCCTCTCCTCTCTCTCTGTGTAACTCTTTCAAATAAATAAATAAATCTTTAAAAAAAAGATTCAGGAATAAAAGAGAAGAAAAAAGATTTCACATACACACACACACACACACACACACATACACACAGGAAATATGTTTGGCAGGGTCACACTGATATATAAAAATAAAACTCTGAGCTGACCCTGTGATGAAGCAGGTTAAGCCACTGCTTACCGTGCCAGTGTCCCATATCAGAGTGCAGGTTTGAATCCCAGTGCTTTGCTTCTGATCCAGCTTCCTGCTAATGTGCTTGGGAAAGCAGTGGAAGATGGCCCAAGTGCTTGGGCCCCTGCAACTGTGTGGGAGTTCCGGATGGAATCCAGGCTCCTGGCTTCAGCTTGTACCAGACCCAGCTATTGTGTCACTTAGGGAGTAAAACAGCAGATGGAAGATTTATCCCTCTCTCTGTCTCTCCCTTTTTCTTTGTAACTTTGCCTTTCAAATAAATAAATCATTCCTTAAAAAATATAATTGTGTGTATTGTCGCTCCCCCTCTTCATGGAGGAACGACACTAAACCCTGCCTAGGCTTCATATCCAAGTCACGGCACCATTATGTCGCTCCCCCTCTTCGTGGAGGAACGACACGGGACCCTGTGCTGTTCTTTTGTCTGCTCGGCCCTTCCCGGGTTTGCTGCTGGTGCTTCCCGGGTTGGCTACCGACCCTTCCACCTCCGTGGAAGGGCGGTTCCCCCTGCCACTTTCCCCACTTCCGCAGGGGAGCGGCACACTGCCGGCCGGCTCTCTCGGGGGCTGCACAGGTGTTCCTTCAGATAGATGTTCCTGGTGCATGTTGTCTCTCTCCTCCTTTATAGTCCTCTTCCACCAATCCCAACTCTGCTACCCACACGCCGAGTATGCTGCTCTCCTCCAATCAGGAGCAGGTCCTACAGTTTATTGGTTGAACTGGAGGCAGCTGTGTAGAAGCTGTTTGCTCCTCTCCCAGCGCCATATTGTGGGAGAGCAGATGCATAGAATAAGTCTTAATTCGAGTAACAGTCTAGTCCCAGTTACTCCCCACAGTGTATGTGTATAAACAGTTAATGAAATAAAAAATTTAAATGGAAGGGTTAAACGAACTACCCATATGGAAAAAGAGAATACACTAAAAGGTAAATATGAAGAAACTCGGCAAAAATATTACAGACAAAGAATGGAAAAATATGAAGAGTCTAAAGACAATGGAAGAAAAATGAAATTTCAAGATAATGTCTTGCCAGAATCAAGAAAAACCTAAGAAGCACCACAACTCCCAGATGCTATTAATAAAATAAATCTGTGGGCCGGCACCATGGCTCACTAGGCTAATCCTCCGCCTGTGGCTCTGGCACTCTGGGTGCTAGTCCCGGTCAGGGTGCCGGATTCTGTCCCGGTTGCCCTTCTTCCAGTCCAGCTCTTTGCTGTGACCCGGGAAGGCAGTGGAGGATGGCCCAAGTGCTTGGGCCCTGCACCCGCATGGGAGACCAGGAGAAAGCACCTGGCTCCTGGCTTCGGATCAGCGTGGTGCGCCGGCCACAGCGGCCATTGGGGGGGGGTGAACCAACAGCAAAGGAAGACCTTTCTCTGTATCTCCCTCTCTCACTGTCCACTCTGCCTGTCAAAAAAAGAAAGAAAGAAAGAAAGAAAGAAAGAAAGAAAGAAAGAAAGAAAGAAAGAAAGAAAGAAAGAAAACCACAAATCTGCTAGAAATAAGAGTAGCAAACTGTATGGCAGCAAAGAAACTGGGGTAGAAGGAAGAGGGAGAAATTGCTTACAGTGAGATGATAATTTATAATTTTTCATTTTTTCGTCACCAACAATAGAGGCCGGAAGACAATGGAATGATAATTTCAAAATGCTAATGGAACATAAGCATGGTCTACAATCTTATATGCTGCTCACCATGTGAGAGAGGGCGAGATGGAGCCATGCTTAAATGAAGACCAAACGTGTGCTAGTGTACACCTTTGCCAAATGAGCCATTACAGGGTGCAATTTGGGGAAAGGAAAATGGAAACCAGGAAGAAGAACTGGATGGCAAGAAACTGGGAAATACGGTGGTGATGGCTAAAGTCCAACAGTCCGAAAACTCTAATAATGATGAGTAACTAATGACTCATAATCACTACTTAGTGAACATAAAAGTGGGAAAAATACTCAATCCAGTAGCATGAAGGGTGGAGAAGATGGAACACTTACTACCTCCTGTGTTCCTGGTATTGAGAAGCCAACAGTCATGTCTGTCTTTAGACTTTGCTAACCAGCATCCTCGTTTACAAAACGAAGAAGAATGAAAATGCCCACTGGTGACCATCTGGCTTATTAGAAGCAGGCAACGGGAACCAACTGGGACTGACTTCAGCTGGAAAGGGGTTTTTGAAAGGACTATCAGGTAGCTCGCAGGCTCTTGGGAAGGGCTCAGAATCAAGCTCAAAGGCAGCTCAAGGGCAGGGAGAACAGGAGTAAAGAACACAGCAAGTAGGCTGTGAGCAGATTGCTGTCCTCAATGCCTGTGTGGTCCGTGCCACAGCACCACACATGCCAGCCTAGAACCCCTGCACAGCTGCCACTGCTGACCCAGAGGGTGACTCCCTGGGGCAGCCTCCTTGGAACACTAGCTCCCACCCTCCTCAGTGTTGACTGGCCATGTGGCTTATTGGGGCCTGCGTGATATGTGTGTGCAGTTGCTGCACTACAGGCCAGGAAGGGAAAATCTGGAATAATCTCACTTTACAGAGAGAGATGGGCTCAGTCTCCCAAGATACATGAGGTAGGGAACAACTTTTGAAAGATCACCTACCAGGTCACCAAAAAATGTTGACATGGGTCCACTCTCACACCCCAAGGGTTTAAATAGGAAGTATAGCTTCCTGTATAGGGAAAGGGACATAAAGATAAGTAACCAAGACAACAGAGGTAGCAAAGAGAGAGATGAATGGTGATAAGACTTATTCTCTCTCTGTCAGGATGTTAGAAGTAAGAAATCAGGTAGTCAGTGGCTTGATTCCCTTCCACAGGCTTGTAGAGAGAATGGGCCCTAGGCCCCATTCTCTCCTGACCTCTGGTTGGTGCTGGTGATCTGCAGCCTCCTTGGTTTTAGATGCATCGTTCCAGTCTCAACCTCTGTCTTCACCTGGCATTGCCATTCTGTGTCTCTGAATTGCCCTCTCCTTATTAGGACTTAGGACTCCAGTTCCTGGATCGGGGTCCACCCTAAGCCAGTGTGACCTCATCTTAATGTGATTACAATATCTGCAAAGACCTTCTTTCCCAAGAAGGTCACATTCACAGATTGCAGGTGAGCGCGAATTCTGGAGGGACACCATTCCAGCCAGCACACGCAGATAAAAAGACAGTAACAATCTGGGGAAAAACATGTTAAAAATTCAATTCTAAGTTCCATCCTCTGAGACTTGGCATTTGGGGAGCACCACAGGTGATTCTGTATGGCAAGAACACTGGTTCAGTAAGAGAAACAAATGGGAAGAGGTCTACTAGAGGTATCAGCAGAGGTATCACAGGACCACAAGGACCCAGGAATGCTGCGTGGAAGAGGTGGACCTTGAGTTAAAAGTGAGAGATGACCAGGTAGGTGACCAGCATTTGTAGCAGCACAGAGCACAGTGCTCAGCAAGAGAATGGACCACTGGTGTGGGAGACGGAGGAAGCAGGTTGGTGAGGCAGGCTGGGGTCCTGGGCTTCTTTCTGTGTTTCATTTCCTGGCCTGAAGAGAAGCACTGAGGACCTGTTTTCACATGTAATCATTAATGAATGTGTATTCACTTGACAACACTCAGTGCAAAATTTGTTATGTATGCTGTTTTGCTTTGTTTCTAAATCAAATGACATGGGACTTGGAGTCTGCTCACCAAGGTTGGTGAGGGTTTCAGTGTCAGTCATTACCAACAAGCATATCTGTCTCCTTAGGGAGATGATACTTTCCCTACATTTCTCAGTCCTCACAAAACTATGGAGTTCAATGAAGGCAACAGAAGGTTATTTTTAAAATATCTGGGAAAATAGAAAAGGGAGCTATACAATCCAGGGAACTTAGCAAATGCCTTTCCTCTGCAGGCCATCAAGGCTGCCATTGAGATGCTCATCAGTTGCTCCCAGGAGGCCCAAGACGAGTATCCTACCGCTCACAGAATCACTCTTTAGGACCAATGGTAGCCACAGAAAAATGGCTGTACTCTCCAAAGCTGGATCTTTGGGTTAGATGCCAACTATCTCCAAACCATCCCACCAGAGCCCTGCAACTTCCAAGGGCTGGGTGAGCACAGGTTTCTGCTATTAGTCCTCGGGAGTCCAACCACAATGCCCACATTCCACTGGGTCCTTCCTGCCCAGCCATTTGCAAATTGCTATGGCTTGAATGTGAGACTTGTATCCACCAAAACTCACATAAAGGCTCATTCTCCAATGTGACTGTTTGAAAGGTGATGGAACCTAGTGTGGGGCCTAGTAGGTGGTCATGGGGCACCACTTTGGGAAGGATTAATGCCCATATCACAGGACTGGGTTAGGTCTCAGGGGATGGGGTTAGTTGCCAGGAGAGCGGGTTATAAAGTGAGGCCACCTCACATGTTTGGTCTCTGTTGCATATTGCACTTTCTCTTCTACTTGTCCACCACATGGTGACACAGCCTGGGAGCCATTGTCAGATGCTGGCACTGTGCTGTTTGGAATGTTCAGCCACCAGAATTATGGGCCAAATAAGCCTATTTTCTTTATTCATTACTAGCAACACACAATGGACTGAGACACAAGTTCTTCTCTGTTGGACAGTCTAGGTTTAGGACCCAGTGAGTCCAACCCTGTTGAGTCCCCGGAGAGGGAAGGAAAGCAGCAGCACAGGACTCCACGGCTGGTTGCTCTATTAGGGGAGCGGGGAGGAAACAGAAGACACAAATATCCCTACTATCTTGATTAGTCAATCATGCCACGTGCACTCATGCAAATTAGGGTTTCAGCTTTGGCTTGTATTTGAATATGTATTTTTGTTCTTCTTATGCTGAATGGCATAAACTGACTTGATGATTGAAGTAAAAAAAGAAAATTAATTTCCTTTCTCTAAGCAATAAAGCAAAAGTCCCAGGGTTTGGCATTTATCCTATCCATGGCCAAGCTACTTTACCTCTCTGAACCTCAACTTCTTCAATTTTTTAAAGTATTTATTTGAGAATAAGATGGATCTAAGGTCTCCCACCCAGTGGTTCACTCCCTAAATGTCTCCAATGGCCTTTGGCTAGGGGCTGAAGCCAGGAGCTAGGAACTCAACACAGGTTCCCAAAAATGAGTGGCAAGAACCCATTTAGTTGAGCCATCACCTCTGCCTCCTAGGGTCTGCATTAGCAGGAAGCTGGAGTCAGGAGAGGAGCGCAGACTTGAAACCAGAAACTTTGATGTGGGAGATAGGCATATTAGCCAGTAGGTCAAACAACCTCTACTTCTTTACCTGTATCTCGTAACGTAAGGATCATACTTTCCCTATCTCTCAGCCCTCACAAAGCTATGGAGTTCAATGAAGGCAACAGAAGGTTATTTTTAAAATATCTGGGAAAATAGAATTAAAAGATGTTAATTTTGGTGCAAAATTTTTTTGAAACTTATGCACTTGTTTCTCCAAATATGTATTTTCCTTGAATTTTCTGAAAGACCCTTGTACATGGAAAACAGATTTTACAAACTGAAGACACTACCCAACACACATCCCTAGTACTTCCATCACATCTCAGCAACAAGGTAAGGGTTCCCTAGCTCCCAACAGTAAACATGTGGGCTTTGGATCAGTCGTCCTTTCATCGCTCATTTTCTGAAACTGTCCAAATGCTATTTGGGAGGGCACTTTTTTCTCTGATTTCAGCCCCTCATCCATGGGAGGCAGAGGGACTGTCAACATTGATACCTAATTCATCTTGGCTTTAGGTGGAGAGAAAGGATGTCCCTGTATGAGCAGCACAGTCCTGGTTTACACCTGTCATCCTGGCCAGTGATGGATGAGCTACCTTTTTCCCCTTCACTCTCAAATCTGCTGGTTTGATCAAGGATTTGCATGTCCACCCTGGCCACTTTGTGTAGAAGATTGGGAAAAATATCTGTGACACAAAACAGGGTGCTATAGAATCACCTAACTTCTACCCATCAACACTCTTCTGAAGCAACACACCTCTAATCCGACCTGAGTTGAAATTGACCTCACCTGTTCCCTTGAAAATTGTCGCCACCTTGTGGTCAAAAGCTGCTGTTCTGACAGCATTTGACTGGTTCCCTTGACCTCTACAGAAAGGATGAGTGAAAGGGATACAGAAGAAGCAGGAAGCAGTAGAGGCCTGCAAAATGAGGATCTCCTTAACATGCCCTTTTGTGTTTGTTGATGAATGAAAATGAAATTAATTTCAGGAGACGCTGATGAGGCAGGAATTAGGCCTCTGATTTTAGAGTCTCTGATTCCAACAAGGAGATTGAATATAGGCAGCTTGCGGGCGAAGTTGTTAATGATTAATTAATTCAGCCTAGGGGTGATGATGACATTTATTCAAATAAATCCATCCACCAAAGAATGTTTAATTCTTGCTTGGGATCAGGTCACCGAAGGAAAGGAAGAATATTGTATGAGAACCTGGAACAAAGGAACTCTCTGGAGAGGGTGCAGGTGTTCAAAGAAGGCTTCCCTAAGAAAGCGACTTGAGAGCTGAAATCAGAAACGCGACTATGCGATCAGGAGAGGGGAGGAAGTTTTGGGTCAGGGATGGGGGTGCCCAAGTGAGGGCCGTGTGTTTGAGTAACTGGGGATGACTCACAGCTATCGGTGCAGGGAGGGAGGCTGGGAGTCAGTGCTGGAGAGGGTGGCAAATGCAACCTTGCAGAACATCACAAGGCAGGGTAGAGATCTCAGCCTTCCTTCTGGGATCAATGAACGACCACTCAGATGTTACAAGCAATTACATTGGAGTTTTGAAAATATCATTTTGGTGACAATGAGGAGAAAAGACTTGAAGATCCAGCCACTATTGCCGTATTTCCATAGTCTGTCTGAATATGATAATGGTAGAAAATACTCAATATATGCTGAGCACTATTCTTTTTTAGATAAATGTTATTTATATATTTGGGAAGCAGAGAGAGAGAGTGCATGCAAGGAGGGAGAGGAAGAGGGAGGGAGGGAGAGAAGGAGAGAGAGAAAGAGAGAGAGAAATGCACACACTTCCCCTCAGCTTGTTCTCACTTCCAATGCCCAAGTGCCCAGTGAGGGTTAGTCTAGGCACAAATCCTCAAGCCATGAATTCATTTGAGGTCTCCCACATCAGTGCTGCCTCTCAGGGTTCACATTGCTGTAAGCTGGAGTCAGGATCTGCACCTTGATTGCGGCTTTTCTTTTCTTTTCAGGAACGTTGAACTTTAAAGAGCGGCGATGACCTCTCAAAGGTTCTACTTTCTAATATGACTGCCCTAACATTATTCTTCAACCTATGAACTTTGGGGAGATGCAAACCTTCAGTCCATATTAGAGCAGTGTTTTTCTTGGCCTGCACAAAACCTCCTCGGGAACCAGTGCTGGAGCAGGGAAATCAGAACTGTAATTGATGATTTACTGGCAACTCCGTCTGAGCAATGCAGCCACTCAAACCTTCAGGAGCAGCTAGTCATAGCAGATTCCCCAACACTTTTCTCAGCTTTACTTCCAAGTGCTCTGCAAGGTTCTATAATGAAATATAAGATAACAAAACCCTCTGTGTTTTCACCTTTGGGGAAAGGGAACCATTTGGACTGAGCACTATTCTAAATGCCTTGTGTACTGACTCACTGAATCTTTAAAAGTTTGCTATGAGATAGCTACTATTATTTTGAAGCCCATTTTACAGATAAAAAAATGAGACACACAGACTAATTTCAGAGGACTCAGTTGTGACTATGACACTGCGTTGCCAGCTGGTAGAAATAAAAAATTGGATAAAAGTGTGTGTGTGGTTTCAAGAGCTATTTCAGAAGTAAAATCTGTAAGGCCTGATGATGTGTTAGACATAGGACATAAGGTGCCAACTGAAGCAATTGTGCAAAATCATTGGAGGATCATGAGCTCCAGAGAATCATAAATTTGACTTTGCAGTTGTTGCATCTGACCAGCAATTAAGAGAGCCAAGAGCAAATACTGAGAAGGCAGTTGGCTCAAGAGACAGAAGAGTGGGGTAGTCATTTACCATAGCACTTAGGTGGCACCTGGGAAGCCCTCGTCCCATATCAGGGAGCCTGGGTTTATGGCCTGGCTATGTTCTCAATTCCAGCCTCCTGATAATGCACACTCTGGGAGGCAGCAGGTGATGGCTCAAGTGGTTGGGTTCTACCACCCATGGGGGAGACCCAGAAGGAGCTCCTGCCGTTTGGGTTCAGCCTGATCCAACGGGACTGTTAATGAGCATTTGGGGAGTGAATCAGTAGATGAGAAATTCTCTCTCCCTCCCTTTCTCTCTCTCCCCTTCAAATAAATAACAAGAGAGGGAGGGGGAGAGAGAGAGAGAGAGAGAAATGTAGGCCTTAATGGTAGAGAGATGGTGGTTGAAGTCACAAATAGGATTAGGAGACAGTAAAAGGGGGTTAGAACTCAGCCTGGGGGAACTCTGACATTTATGTGTGCGATAAGCCTATAAATAAGATGAAAATGTGATCAGCTAGAAATAAAGTCAGTAACACGAGAAGACGCTTCCAGGAAGGGATGAACAACCACACCCAACGCTGCAGGGAGGTCAGGCAAAGCTGAGAACTGGAAAATGACTTCCAGATAGCCTGTCAGTGCCGTTCCCGAGGTAACGATCTGGGAGATCTGCAGTCCAGTGGAGGCCGGGGAGGATGGCTTGTGTGCGATGAGTACATCTCAATGTTGGAGGGCACAGTGCAGGTGACAGGGAGGGGCTGAACTGGTTGGTGAAGAAGTCACTGGTGGCTCCAGTTTGCTGAAAAGGTGGCAGGAGACAGGATGCAAAGCCCAGGACATTCCTTGCAGATGGGCAGAGGGGTCGGTACTGTAACACTCCAGGAGGAAAGGAAAGGGCAGCAGGTGTAAGACAGTGACTGAGAATTTAATTTGCCCCCAGAAAAGACGCCCAGTCCCTGCCAGAATGGAGTACACAGTCAGACAGAATTAGTACCTTGTGTCTGTTCCCACTGAATGACTTGTGTGTATTGGTATTATAGTTCTCCCTAACATTTTAATTCCATACTTTAAATATTACAGAGAAATGATGAATGTGAAAAGAGATTGCTTAAAAAAATAGGTAAGAGGCCAGTGTTGTGGTGCAGCAGGTTAAGCTGCGGCTTGCAATACCAAAATCCCATCTTGGAGTACTGGTTGAAGTCCCAGCTGCTCCACTGCCCATCCAACACCCAGGAAGGCAGCAGAAGATGGCCCAAGTCCTTGGGTATCTACCACTCATATGGAAGACCAGGATGGAATTCCTGACTTCTGGTTTTGACATAGCTACGACCTGGCTGTTGCAACCTTTTGGGTAGTAAACCAGTGGATGGAGAGATCTCATTATTGTTCTCGCTCTGTCTCTCTCTCTGTTGCTCTTTCAAATAAAAGAAATCCTTATAAAAATTAGTTGAATGCTTTGTAAAATTTTGATAAAGGCAAAATGCTAAAATTCCTGTCTAGTTAGGGACAATTGAGGTAACTGTAAAATATACATATAATAACCTTACAGTTATTAACATATAAAACACAAATTCTATATATTGGAAAATATTGGAGAAATATAGTACTAATAGAATAATGCCTAAAATGCAACTCTGGTACCGTGGATGGTCAATATAGCAAAAATTTTTGCAATATTATTTTCTCATTCTGATTTTAAGAAAACAAAACTATAAATTGCATAACTATGTCTGACTTTTGAAAAAAAAATGAGTTGCAACTCTAGTGGATCTATATGCAGTGAATAAAACCTTTGGCCTCACCTAGGGGTAGTGCAAGATCAAAGTGTGTTTTTGTGATTCCTCATTTCAACTGACTTTACCACTGAACTGAGGAAATCTGGACCACGTTGTCATCAAGAAGGCCTCTGTGCTACAGAGATGAACAAGAAGGAAGGAGGATGGGTGACTAGTTACCAACTCTACAAGTTTACTAATACACTTAATGAGCATTTTTAAATAGAAGTGGGTACTATAATTCCCATTCAGCAGGCCAGAATACAGAGTGGTTAAATAATCGCCAACTATCAAGTCATAGCATTTGGACAGGTCCTAGGTTCTCCTGATCATCTCAAGACCCAGATCAACTGTTTCCACTGGCCTTACATGCACTTGGGCTTACACTCAAACTGTCCCCCCAACAGGCTCCCCACCCCCAGGGTCCATCATCCACCCACCATTGTCCTTCATCTCCCATGTTTAATCAACTGCCAAACCCCGTCAAATTGACTCCCATTAATATTTCTTCAATTTGTCCCACTACTACCAGTCTTGCACAGATTCAGTTCCTTTCGTGCATGGACTACTGCAAAGGATTCCTGTTGCCACAATTTCTTAAGTCAGATCTGAACACATATACACATATATGTGTATGTGTATATATACATATATGTACATGTGTGTGTATATATATATATCAGTTGAATAGTTGCTCAAGTTTTTCTTGGTTTGCTTTTAGCATTTGCCTCTCTTCCAGATACATTCCTGACTCTCTTACCAGTTCCTTTTCAGTATTTTTTTAAGTAGATAAGACTTTATTTTAGAAAGGATATTTGTTGCTGTGGATTTGTTCTGAGAGGAGGAGCACGGTGGGGGCAAGAGGCGCAGAGTCACCACACAGATCCTGGGAGCTGGGTGAAAGCAGGCCAGAGGCGAGCAGCCTGCAGACTCGTTTATTTCAGCTGATACAGCAGCTTATATATCTGAGGCAGCCAATCCGGTTAAGAGGCGGTTTATGCCCTACCAATCACAGCCTGTTGCCAGGCAGGCTCCTTTGCCATGTGGTTTCCGAAGCCACTCCTGAGTAACTGACACTTGCTTATAAGCGGCCATCTTGGCATGGACTTCTCATTCCACCACATTTCCCCCTTTTCATTTATTTTTGAGTAACGGGAGGCATGATCCTTGGCCATACCATTGTTGACCCCGTTTCCATGTGGTCTCTGTATGCGGCTGTGCCTGTCTTAGGTTGTCCCCCAGGGGATCTTACCTGTTGTTGACGAACCAGCGCTCAAAACGGGAGACCACAGGAGTACTTGCTCAGCTAGAGGTAGGAATGAGGAACAGTGGTTATCAGGAATGGCGTGACTGCATGCAGGCTGTGGGCCATTTGAGTGGCTGACCGGAGCTAAGTGGGGTATAAAACAGTAACTGATGTGGCTATGAGCAGTTCCCCAGGGTAGGATGATAGGGCAGCAGCTTGACATTCGGTAGCAGGTGTGTCCACTAACAAGGACGACTCTCAGTCTGGTTCAGCTGGTTCTGGTTGACTGTCAGTTGCAGGCTTGATGTTTCTGGCTGGGACCCAAACGGGCTGTCCCGCATTCTCTGGAAAGACGCAAGCATATCTTCAGCCCTTGGTTAGCAGGGGGTGTGGTCCTTTCTGTTCTCCTGTCAGGGGGTCTTTCCACCTAACCATAGGGGCCGGGGTCTGGGATGGAAAGGATCCCCAGTGTTTATAAGCTGGGCTGACCCCTTGGGAATCAAAAGTAAGAAAAATTGACAGTGAAAAGGACCTCAGTCAAAGCAAGCTGTGGGTCTGGGGCATATAATTGTTTTTTCTGTCTTGTAAGAGATCTTCAATTGTCCTATGAGTTCTTTCAATGGTCGCCTGTTCCTGTGGGTTGTATGGAATACCTGTGGCAGACTGTATGTTCCAGGACCTCAGGAAGGAATTAAATTCCTGTGATGTATACGCTGGCCCGTGATCTGTCTTTATGGTCCAGGGGACACCAAGGACCAGCATGGCTGACTTAACCACCTTTATCACATTACTAGCCTTTTATTCGGACTGGGCTGTTGCAAATACAACCTTTGAATAAGTATTTACCACCACATGGAAAAACTTAAGTTTACCAAAGGAGTTAATGTGGGTGACCTCCATTTGCCAGAGCTTATTAGGAACAAGGCCTTGTGGGTTCACTCCTGCTTGTTGCAGTGGGCCTAACAGGGCGGCGGGGGTGGGGGGGGCACAATTCTTGCAAGAGTGCACTAGGTGTTTGCATTGGCTCATTGTTAGCTCTAGGAAAAGCAATTTTATGTTGCTTGTTGACATATGAAATTTTTGGTATAGAATACGGGCTTGCTCTAGATGTCTGATGGAAGCCATGTTTCAGGAGATAAGACGATCAACCTTTTCATTGCCTTGGGAAAAAAAGCCAGGTAACCCAGTATGTGACCTTACGTGTGAGATAAATCATGGGTGTTTTCTATTCTCAGTTAGCTCTTTAAGTGTTGTGAATATCTGGTCAATTGGCTTATTGGTCGGGTTAAAGACTGCAAAAGGGTTCATCTTTGCTACCTGTACTGAGTATTTGCTGTCCGAGAATGTATTTACCGGCCCATCCTGGCTAAGGAGTAGAACCTTGACTATTGCCCTTATTTCTCCCAACTGTACTGATCCCCCATGGAGTTCTACATGGATCTTATCTTTTTCTGTTGAGGATTGGCTCACTACTCCAAACAGTGACTTGTTGGCATCCGTAAACATGCACAGTGCCATGGGTATAGATTGACCAGCAGGGAAAGCATGTTTTGGATAATCTATTTCTAAGGTTTGTACCCAAATGGGCTGTCCCACATTCTTCTGTAGTCTGTCTGCTGGCAGGTGATTGTCAACCTGTCCTAGGAAATTTATCATTAAAGTTTGAAAGAGCATGCTATTCTGCATCAATGTCAACAGTTCTAATTGTGATAGGGGTAGGACTACTATGTCTGGCTCTGTGTTAAATATCTTATTGGCATAATATCTTAATTTAAATCCCATCATAAGGATGGCATTTACTTTGTTAACTATTTTTCGACACTCACTCCAGGCTATGTGTGTCCAAAAAAGTGGTCTGTGTTGTTGCCGAATAACTCCTAAGGGGGCCTTGAGGGTAGATATGGTTATGGCAAATAGAGGCACCCGAAGGTCATATCTAAATTTTTTTAAAGTTGACAACTGGGTGTTGATCTTTTCTATAGTGGATTTGGCTGCAGGTGTGAATGTGATTTCTGAGGGAGGGCTGTTCCCCTTAGTCAGTAAATCGAATGGTGGTCTAAGCTCTGCAGGTGTTAGGGGAAGGAAGGGTTTCAGCCAATTGATTTGGCCGCATAGTTGCTGAATTTCATTAAGTGAGTATTTATGTTTGACTTTTAGGTTTGGGCCCATTGGAGATATATAGGAGGAGATTTGATACCCAGGAATTGAAAGGGAGGAAAATGTTGTACCTTTTCTGTGGCAATAGACAAACCCAGGAATTGTAAATTTCTTACTGTATCACTTAGGCCTTCAGAGTTGCTGCATTCTCATGAGCAAGTAAGATATCATCCACATAATGTATGACCAAGCACTGATCTTTAAGTGTGTTGGTTGCATGAGAAACATATCTTTGGCAAATGGCAGGGCTATTTTTCAGGCCTTGTGGGAGTACTGTCCACTGGAATCTTTCTGTGGGGAGCTGGAAATTTGGCTCCCATACTGTAAAGGCAAAGTAGGCCTTCTCCTCCTCCATGATGGGAATGGAAAAGAAGCAATCTTTGATATTAATGGTAACTATGTGGTATCCGTTAGAAATGGCCCCTGGATGGGGAATGCTAGCCTGGAAGATTCCCATCTTTTTTTATGCTTTTGTTGATGGCTCTCAAATCCTGTAATAGCCTATATTTTCCCTGTTTCTTTGGTATCACAAAAATGGGTCTGTTGTGAGGGCTAGTGGAGGGCTCTATGTGTCCCTTTTCCAATTGTTCCTGCACCAATTCTCTAAGGATGCCAAGTTTGGGTTGTAATATTGGCCACTGCTCTACCCAGATGTTTCCTGTTTTTTCCATTCAAAGGGGATTGGGCCTGTCTTTTGTATGAGGTGAGCAATGGCCCCTAGAATTGGGGGTGAATCTTACTTGTAGGCTCTCCATTAAAGCTGTTGGCTCGTGGAGATTTATGATCCGTAGTAAGGACCGCTTGCATTTGTGAAAGCACATCTCTCCCCCATGAGGTCATGGAAACCTCAGCAATTAGCAGAAAGATGGTTCCCTAATCTCCACTGTCATCTCACCACATTACAGGTGTGATGACCTGATCAGCCAATTTTAATCCTCCAATGCCTTGGAGGTCAGGCCCGGGTGCTGTCTTCCAATGTTGCATTTTCCTTGTGTCCCTAGCTTTTAAGACAGTGGCATCTGCCCCCATATCAATTAAGCCCACAAAGGCAGTGTCATCTAAGTATAGGGTCAATTTTGGCCTCAGATTGAAGATAGGCATCAATCAGTTAATGGTGGTGGGACTCCCTCTTACTTGCTGGGCTGAGGGCCACCCCACTGAGAGTTTAAAGACTTGGTCTTGCAATCTTTTGCCCAATGAAAGCCTTATTTACATCTGGGACACAGCATTTTGGGCTTGCCCTGTCTGTCAGCATTTGGGCAGTTTCACTGTAGGTGTTCTTTTCCTGACATCCCCAACAAACCAGAGGATCATTAGATTTCCTTGTGTTCAGTTTGTTAATGGCTACAGTTAGGGCCTATATGGGTGTATCAGCAGGGTTTACCTACTTTGTAGCTACAATCCATTTAGAAAGGTCTTCATTATGGACTGGGGCGATTGCAGCTTTTGCCTCTATGGTAGCACTTCCCAAACTAATTGTTTGACCAGATTGTCTTGATCAGGGCCAAGTGGTAATCTTTTCTCTACTGCCTCCAAGACTCTGGCAAGGAAATCAGGGAACCATTCGTCAGGTCCTTGAACTAGGTTTCTAAAGAGCTGGCCGGCGCCGCGGCTCAATAGGCTAATCCTCCGCCTTGTGGTGCCAGCACACCAGGTTCTAGTCCCGGTCGGGGTGCCAGATTCTGTCCCGGTTGCCCCTCTTCCAGGCCAGCTCTCTGCTGTGGCCAGGGAGTGCAGTGGAGGATGGCCCAAGTGCTTGGGCCCTGCACCCCGTGGGAGACCAGGAGAAGCACCTGGCTCCTGCCATCAGATCAGCGCGGTGCGACTGCCACAGTGTGCTGGCCATGGCAGCCATTGGAGGGTGAACCAATGGCAAAAGGAAGACCTTTCTCTCTGTCTTTCTCTCTCTCACTGTCCGCTCTGCCTGTAAAAAAAAAACTGACTATAATTAGGAGGATTTATATTTTTTAAGGCTCTAAGTGCCAAATCTCTGACCTGATCAAAATAGGCAACTACTCCAATGCAAGCCTGTTCATGAGGATATATGGTATATGTCCTGTGCTTAGTAGGGGACTTCCTTGATTCATTAGGTCAAGGCTGTATGCCCACATGGCATCTCCAGAGTGTCACCTTTCTCGAGTGAGGGAAGATGACTTGGTTCTGAATTCTGGGATGATCAGTCCCTTCTGTGAACTCACCAGGTAAACTGAAAGTAAAAGGAGGAGCCAAGAAATGGTGTTACGCTTCTGGGCAGTGTGTGCCTAACCTGGGGTCACTTAGACCAAGGACAAGCACAAGGAAAGGGGCATAGGAGGGGGTTCTGTGCTCAACCTCACAGAACTGAACAACATACAAAACACTGAGGGTCTATTTACCGAACGAAATCAAGGGGGAACCTCGCTGAGTCTGACATGCTCTCTCTCAGTCATGTTGGGTGCCAGATGTTGCTGTGGATTCATTCTGAGAGGAGAAGTATAGTGGGGGCAAGAAGTGCAGAGTCACCACACAGACCCTGGGAGCCGGGTGAAAGCAGGCCAGAGGCGAACAACCTGCAGACTCATTTATTTCAGTTGGTACAGCAGCTTATATAGCCAAGGCAGCCAATCCAGTCAAGGAGCAGTTTATGCTCTAACCAATCACAGCCTGTTGCCAGGCAGGCTCCTTTGCCATGTGGTTTCCAAAGCCATCCAATCACAGCCTGTTGACAGGCTCTGTTGCCATGTGGTTTCTGAAGCCATTCATGAGTAACTGATGCTCACTTGCCAGCAGCCATCTTGGCATGGCCTTCTCATTCCACCGATATTTATTTATTGCAGATAAAGAAAGTGGGGATTGAGCCACTGGGAACTCCTGCAGGAAGTTCAAAGTGAGGCTTCATTCTCCTTTTCAGTGTCTTAATAGATTCTTTTACCAGACTCTTAAATATACTGTTCTTTTAAAAAAAAAAAATATTTATTTGTTTGAAAGGCAGAGTTACAAAGAACAAGGGCGACAGAGAGAGACAGATTGATGTTCCATCTGCTGGTTCACTTCCCAAATGGCCTCAACAGCTGAGACTGGCCTGGGCAGAAGCCAGGAGCCAGGAGCTTCCTCTGAGTCTCCCACGTGGGTGTAGGGGCTGCTGCTTTCCCAGGCACATCAACAGGGAGCTGTATCGGAAGTGGAGTGGCCGGGACTAGAACCAGCACCTATATGGGATGCAGGCACTGCAGATGGTGGTTTAATCTGCTGCACCACGGCGCTCGCCCCAATATTGTTGTTCTTCAGGGGCCTTGGTCTGTTTTGTACAACTTTAACAGAATACCAGAGAGTGGGTAGTTCATAAATAACAGGCGTATGTTCTCTCACAGTTGTGCAGATCAGGAAGCCTGCTGACAAACTCAACCTCTAGTGCCAAGGTCACCGTTTCCTTACATGACAAAAGAGCAGAAGAGAGTCTGACCTCACTCCCACAAGCCCTCTGTGTAGTGGCATTGATGTTTTCATCACAGCAGAGCTCCTGGGATCTAAACACCTCCCAAAAGGCCCAACTGCCCAACACCATTGCATTAGGGATGAAGTTTCCAACACATAGATTTTGGAGGTGACAAAAACATTTTAAGAAGAGCAGTGCCACTGTGTGTCTCTTGTGCCACTCTCTCCCCTGGGGGATTCTATTTTTGCCTATTTCTTCAACTGCATCCACATACTAATGATGCCTGAGTCTGTTTTCAAAGCCATGCCCTTCTGCTATTTTTACAACTCCCTCAAAATACTCCACTTCCATGTACAAGAAAGTCCTTCCTTTCTAAGAGACACTTGACATTCCAAGTCTTCCAAGTTCCTGATTTGGCCCCTAACTCATGGCTGTCCTTGGCATCCCAGCTCTACAGCTACCATGTGTAAAGTATTAGTGGCCATGCTGGTGGCTCAGATAGTACTCTTGTGAGAGGCCAGAGCCACGCCATGACAGGCTTCTCACAAGACAAAGGAACTGGCTAGGCCCAGGACACTTCCCTGTGATGAAACCTGACACTGGACAGTCCTTGGTCCCACAGGGCCAGGTGGGGGCAACCAATAAGGTGGGCCGTCCTTGGTCCAGCAGGGCCAGGGGAAAGAAGGAATGTGGATGTAATACTTGTTTGCCTGGGGACTATAAAAACCCTGGGAACAAAGAAAAGGGGGTCTTGGTCTCCCAGCACTGTGCTGCACGGGAGGTCAGGCCCCAGCATGCTGGACCTACAAATAAAGTCCCTTTGTTCTTTGCATTTAGGTGAGTCTTGCTGGTTCTTTCTATCTGGGCAATCCAGAACACAATATTTGGGGGCTCATCTGGGATCTGCCTAGTTGGAGAGACCCACGAGAAGTGGCCCTCACAGTAGTGGGACTTTATTTGTAGGGTAATACACCAAGACCCAGTCTTTTCATAAGAGGGCCATAGACTCTAAGGTACTAGTGAAGGAGTCTGGAAGGTGTAAGGGGTAATCCACCGAGACACAGTCTTTTCATAAGAGGGCTATAGACTCTAAGGTACTAGCAGAGGAGTCTGGAAGGTGTAAAGGGTAATCTAAAGGAGAAAGAGGGGGAGACCAGCATGTGGCCAGAAGTGGACGTACTGGGGGCCTTGGTCTGGCAGCAGGGAGATGTCCCCACTGGCCAAGAACCTCAAGGTAAGGATGTGCGCACTGTTGGGATTGAATTGTTAGGACTAAGATAAAGTGGATCGCTCCCACAGAGCAATGTGTATAGTTTACGGCCATCAGTGAGAATTTGTCTCCTTTTCTACAGTCCGAACGTATTATTGTCTTGTCTTTGTGTGTCTCTGTGTTGTTATTTCTCTTCATGGCTTTAACTTTCAGAGAGTGGCAAGGAATCATGGGCCAGCAGGTAACTACACCACTGTTGCGTACTTCACACTTCCCAGACTTCTGATCCAGGGCTCTTGACCTCTCCGTGAAAGTGAAAAAAGGTAAATTGGTAACTCTTTGTTCGACTGAGTAGCCCACTTTTGTAGGGCTGGCCCCCCGAGGGGACATTTGACCAGTCAAGAATAAGCAGGGATGGCTGATGCCTCAGCTCACTTGGCTAATCCTCTGCCCACGGTGCCGGCACACCAGGTTCTATTCCCTGTCGGGGCGCTGGATTCTGTCCTGGTTGCCCCTCTTCCAGGCCAGCTCTCTGCTATGGCCCGGGAGTGCAGTGGAGGATGGCCCAGGTGCTTGGGCCCTGCACCCCATGGGAGACCAGGAGAAGCACCTGGCTCCTGGCTTCAGATTAGCACAGTGCACCGGCCGTAGTGGACCAGCTGTAGAAGCCATTTGGGGGGGTGAACCAATGGAAAAAGGAAGACCTTTCTCTCACTGTCTAACTCTGCCTTTCAGGAAAAAAAAAATAGAATAAGCAGGGTCAAAGAGAAGATACTGATGCCAGGGCACCATGGTCACCCTGACCAGCTGCCCTACATCCTGGTCTGGCAAGATTTGGTAGAAACTCCCTTTCCTGGTTAAAGCCCTCCTTACCCCTTCAGGAATAGACTCCAAAGATTTTAGCCATCCATCCCAGCATAGCAGATAAAAATAAAACTAAGACTTCAGCCTCAGCACCACTCTATTCCATTTTTCAGGGCAATGCTGACGATTTAATTTATCATCCTCCCTACCAGCTGTGACTGGCTGTGGTAGGGCCAGTGGAGGGGGCCCGGGGTGGGGGGGTACAAAGAGCAGCTCCCCAGGGGCCCATAGACTCCACCCCACTGTGCCATTAGCAAGTGCTGAAAAACCCCTGTGTGTGTGGAAGGGGAGGCTTCTGATGCCTCCCCCATCTCCTGGTGCGGCTAGGTGAAGCAATCCCAGTCGGGATCAGTGCCTGTTCCGGAGGCCTATTGTCTCTTGTTTTACGACACTGACCAAAGGGGATACATTATGGGAAAATTCCATTCAAAACCAACTGTTCTAAACTGTATGATAAAAACTTTAAAAGGGTTGCAAACATAAAACTGTTCTAAGTAAAAGAGGGACATTTTAGACTTTCAACTCTCTTTGCTTTGTGGTATGTTAACTCCACCCCTTTGCTGGGGTAGGGGGATGAAAGGTCAGCTGCCTGTCGGCATGGGGCAGTGATAACTTGAAAAAGTCTCCTAAATCAAGAGTTAACAATCTCCAGTTATTTTTTTTTTTTTTTGACAGATAGAGTTAGACCATGAGAGAGAGACAGAAAGGTCTTCCTTCCATTGGTTCACCTCCCAAATGGCTGCCATGGCTGGTACTATGCTGATCCGAAGCCAGGAGCCAGGTGCTTCCTCCTGCTCTCCCATGCGGGTGCAGGGCCCAAGCACCTGGGCCATCCTCCACTGCCTCCCAGGCCACAGCAGAGAGCTGGGCTGGAAGAAGAGCTACCAGGACCAGAACCCGGTGCCCATATGGGATGCCAGCGGCGCAGGTGGAGGATTAGCCAAGTGAGCCAGGGTGCCAGCCCCTCCAGTGAGCTTTTAACCTATGACACCCCAGGCCCCTGGCCCACAGTCACTCTTGGGACCTGTCTTGCTGCTGCCTGAACAACTTTCAGAGATGGTACCAGGTATCTGACTGCTGACTGGATACAGCTTGGGACACTTGTTTGGTGAAGTTCTAGGCTCAAATTCAACTTATAGTCTAGGGAGACATACTTGATAAATAACAGACTCATACATAAAATTGCTAGAGTTATGGCTTTTATGATAATTTGATAAAATGTAACTAGACATGAAGCTTAAAGAAATTTATATTAAAAACCAAAAGAGCCACTACTTTGTAAAAAAATGTTTTTGCTGTGTAATCTGCTAGGCTTGTTTTGTTACTGGGTTTAGCAGGTCCAGCAAGGTAACAATGGGTAATCGGAGCTTTATTATGGCCTCTAAGGTGGATCTTACAAAGTTAAAAATCTTTTGGTTTAATTTAAAAAGAGTCTATAAAGTAAATGACCAACTTTTAATGTAAAATAACTGTCAAAGGCCACTTTCCATCTAAAAGTTAGGGCAGAGTCGTCATCGTCACTGCTGCGGCTGCGACTCTTCAGGGAAACCTGTACAAGGTACAGAGAAAAGAGAGGCCATGGGCCACTGGGCCCAGCCAATCAGATGGCCTGGGGGCCTATTGCACTCAGTGGCAGGCATTGTGGAGGGCAGCAGAGTGCCTGTGGTGCTTGCTGCCCCTCCCACTCACCAGGGAGCCCGAGCCACCTGCTGGCCCAGCAGCAGGGAAATGCCCAGGTCCTTAAGGTTGCAGCTCTGCTGGGCTGAGGGTGCTGGAGCCCAGCACAGCAGCTCCGGAGGTCACTGGAGGTGTACCTGGTGATAACTAGATAGGCAGAGCACCCAGATAAGTTCCTATATAAATTCTTGGTTACAAATTGCATTAACTCAACCTCCTTGGATATGGTCCTGCGCTAACAGACAGGAACAGAGCAAAATTCTTGAATGTGTGTGTGTGTGTGTGTGTTTTTTTTTTTTTTTTTTTTTGACAGGCAGAGTTAGACAGTGAGAGAGAGAGACAGAAAGGTCTTCCTTTTCCGTTGGTTCACCCCCAAAATGGCCGCTACGGCCTGCGCGCTGTGGCTGGTGTGCTGCAATGATCTGAAGCCAGAAGCCAGGAGCAAGGTGCTTCCTCCTGGTCTCCCATGGGGTGCAGGGCCCAAGCACCTGGGCTATCCTCCACTGCCCTCCTGGGCCACAGCAGAGAGCTGGCCTGGAAGAGGAGCAACCGGGACAGAATCCGGCACCCCAACTGGGACTAGAACCCGGGGTGCTGGCGCCACAGGCGGAGGATTAGCCTAGTGAGCCGCGGCACCGGCCAACTAATCAGGCTATTTAGATTATGTTAGAAATACTGTCAAGATGTAAAGTGGTGATAAATTTTAAATTTTAATATAAAATACTACTGCTACAAATGTCTAAAAATTAAAAAGTAATGATCTAGTATTACTATACATGATGGTTATCTTAATAAAAAAATTTAAAAAGGGCCCTAAAGGCATAAAAGGGTTAAATGCTTTGTAAAATCCTACAAGTGCTTTCAAAAATGCTATGTAAAGTAAGCAAGTGCTTCTTGTTAAGTTTATAATAAGTTTAAATGTAACTACTTAAAGTCTTTTGTCATTCCCCAGTTTTGAATATGTTCCAATGGACTTTTTCCAGCCACTTCTATTGTATTCAGTACTTTGGGATGACTCTGTAAACAGATAAAGCCAATAATGTATTACAGGTACCAACTAAGAAAAGTATGGTTAACTGAGGTTACTAAGAGCAGAAAGTAATTTAAATCAATTGGTAATTTACAAAAAATTTAAAGATTTTAAATGCTAATACTAAGACTGCTTTATTGTTCCATCTTGTATGTTATATGTGTATACATATGTCTACACGGGAAAATATATCAAGAGCTTTATTTTAATTGGCTTATAGATAAAAGATTGTTCATAAATTTAAACTGCCAAAATTAATCAAAGATACATTTTGATTCATGTGACCTGAATCTCTGTATCAGATGTTTTAAATCTGTTGGTTATAAAAACTAAAATAGTTTTTATATATTTGTGCTTGAGTTTGCTAGTTAAACTAGCTACACCATGTTAAATATTTAAAAGATATTTCCAAATACTTGTATTCTTAAAATTTATAGAAGGCATTACACCTTCTGGTAAATGTTTTCCTAAGTTGTTATCTGATGGTTAAAATTACTTGCTAAGTTTCCATTTGATATTGCTGTTGTCAGCAAACAATCTGGGACTTGCCCCCTTGTTTCTCTATTCTCTTTAAGATGGACAACTGACTATTCTAAAGAACTCTGTAGATGTACAGTTTGATTTTTAGATCTTATAAAAATGGCTAACATTTTCTGTAATAATCATATAGCCAAAAGGAGAGTTTAAATTGTAATTTCACAGCTAGGCTTACTTCGCCATGGGCACAGTAAACAGGCAAAACCTCCTTTTCAGACCAAACAAGAAAAAAAAAGGTTTAAAATGAGGGCATAACTTTCCTCATGGGCATTGTTTGCCTTGAAATAAAAACTACCAGAACATGCCTGTGACTGTAGACTTCTAGTTTAGGCCACAAAGATTAGAGATGGGACTTGAGCATCCTTGACATAGATCCTCTGGTCTGCTCTAACAACAACAACAACAACAAAAAAAAAAAAAAAAAAAAACAAGGAGGAAAAGAAAGCTAGGCATCAGAAACAATGTAGATAGGTGGCACGGAAGCCGGCGCCGTGGCTCACTAGGCTAATCCTCTGCCTAGCGGCACCGGCACACCAGGTTCTAGTCCCGGATGGGGTGCTGGATTCTGTCCCGGTTGCCCCTCTTCCAGGCCAGCTCTCTGCTGTGGCCAGGGAGTGCAGTGGAGGATGGCCCAAGTGCTTGGGCCCGGCACCCCATGGGAGACCAGGAGAAGCACCTGGCTCCTGCCTTCGAATCAGCGCGGTGCGCCGGCCGCGGCAGCCATTGGAGGGTGAACCAACGGCAAAGGAAGACCTTTCTCTCTGTCTCTCTCTCTCTCACTGTCCACTCTGCCTGTAAAAAAAAAAAAAAAAGATAGGTGGCAGGCCTATTAATGGCTGCTCTATACAGTGATCTGCCATCAAGGAGACCTAACAGGTCAGTCCACTGCATTGGTTTTCGACGTGGAAATTCAGGGCTTCTGCAGAAGTCAGCTTATGAAGAGCCCTGCCAGCCCTGCCAGCCAAGAGTTGGATCTCTGGAAATGGGACTGCCCCGAAGTCAAAGGACACCCAGGTCAGAGCCACAGATCTTGTCAGCTCTAAACTGAAAAATTTCACTCAGCCCGGCTTCCGAAGTAACCACCGCTGCAGAGGGGACGGCCAAGTAGGGTCGGTAACACTGCAGGCAGAACTGTAAATTTCCTGTTAGAGATGCCACCTGCCTTTACCCGGCCAGCTCTCCTCCCAGGCCAGCTGGGTAATGAAAGTCAACAGGGTGCCTTCCCAAGGAGGTTCACACCTCTCTTATGTACCCCATGTAAAATAAATAAATAGGTCTGGGCCTCATAACTAATAATGCCTTAAAGCCCACAGGATGGAGGAATGTTGCTTTTATGCTGATAATACAGGGGTAGTCCGAGAAAACATAGCGAAGGTGTGGAAAGGTTTAACAAGACGGGAAAGGGAGCAGATGTCGCAGGAAGGATGGTTTGGGGCCTGGTTTAATCGATCCCCTTGGCCGACCGCCCTTACATCCACCCTTCTCGGGCCCCCTGTGATGCTTTTGTTAGCTTTGACCATAGGCCCCTGTATTCTTAATAAGCTTGTAAACTTTGCAAAGGAAGAGTGAACACCATCCACCTCATGGTTTTAAAGCAACAGCATCAATCCTTTTCCTCCAATCCAGAGAATTCCTCTGTTTAAGTTACCTGTCAGAGGGGGATGTGAGAGGCCAGAGCCACGCCATGACAGGCTTCTCACAAGACAAAGGAACTGGCTAGGCCCAGGACACTTCCCCTGTGATGAAACCTGACACTGGACAGTCCTTGGTCCCACAGGGCCAGGTGGGGGCAACCAATAAGGTGGGCCGTCCTTGGTCCAGCAGGGCCAGGGGAAAGAAGGAATGTGGATGTAATACTTGTTTGCCTGGGGACTATAAAAACACCGGAAACAAAGAGAAGGGGAGTCTAGGTCTCCCAGCACTGTGCTGCACGGGAGGCCAGGCCCCAGCATGCTGGACCTACAATTAAGTCCCTTTGTTCTCTGCATTTAGGTGAGTCTTGCTGGTTCCTTCTATCTGGGCGATCCGGAACACAACACTGGAATAGTCAGTTCTCAGGCCTCCACCCCCTTTCTGTAACTGTACTTAGTGTCACTGCACAGAACTGCTTCACCTCTAAAACCCTAGTCTCTAAACACCCTACTCTACCCATTACACACACAATAGTTACTTTACCTTTGATTGCTACTCTTTTCCATTCACCCAGTTTACCAGTGCCATACTGATCTGATCTCTTACAACCCAGCCCAATCCCAATCTCCAACCATTTGTAAGGACCTTGCCCGTCAAACACAACTTCCTTACATAGTCTAACTGTGGCACAACCCAAGTTTCCCACTCTACATTGCTGGAGAAAAATCACTGGGTCCCCAGCCACTGAAATTCATGGTTTCCTATCTGGAATGATTCTCTAAGGCATTCCTCAACCTTTTAACCAGGCTTTGTTCAGTTTCTTCAGTCTTCCTGGTGGCTAATATTAAAAATGTGAACATTATCTATGGTAAATGGATCAAAGCAATCTTGAATCTTGGAGATAAGAATGATAAATGCAATAATTCAGGGGTTTTTTTGTGTGTGTGTGTGAGCAGTTTAACTTACTTATGTCAGTAACTTCCTACTGTATCAGGAGCGGGGCTCTCCAAGAGAGAAAAACCCAAGAAACTTGTCAAAATGGAGTATTTAAATATATATATATATATGTATATTTATATATAAAATTTATTTGAAAGGCAGAGTTACACAGAGAGAGATGTTCCATCCACTGGTTCACTCCTCAAATAGTCGCAACAGCTGAGGCTGGGCTGGGCCAAAGCCAGGAGCCAAGATCTTACTTTGGGTCTCCATACAGGTGCAGGGGCCCAAGCACCTGGGCCACCTTTCTCTGCTTTCCCACGCAGGGAGCTGGATGGGAAGTGGAAAAACTGGGACTCAAACCAGCAACCATATGGGATGCTGGCATCGCAGGTGGTGGCTTAACCCACTATACCACAACACTGGCCCCTAAAGTGCGGCCTTTTAAGCACAATTCCAGGGAGCAGAATAAAAGCTAACAATCAGAGAGGGGACAAAACCCATCAGAGGGCTGGAATTATAATCCTGTCTAGCCTGCTTGTGGTAAAACAAAGAAGCCATAGGATGGGGGAGATAGGAAACTTCACCTTTCTAGTCTCATGACAAAACTAGAAACTCAGACGGGTGCAACTGGCATTTTTGTCTTGCTAAAGGCAGCTTAAGGGGCCGGTGCTGTGGTGCAGCAGGTTAACATCCTGGCCTGAAGCACCGACATCCCCTATGGGCGCAGGTTCTAGTCCTGGCTGCTCCTCTTCCGATCCAGCTCTCTGCTGTGGCCTGGGAAAGCAGTACAAGATGGCCCAAGTGCTTGGGTCCCTGCACCCGTGAGGGAGACCTGGGGGAAGCTCCTGGCTCCTGGCTTTGGATCAGCACAGCTCTGGCTGTTGCGGCCAATTGGGGAGTGAACCATCTGATGGAAGACGTCTCTCTCTCTCTCTCTCTGCCTCTCTTCTATGTAACTCTTTGAAATAAATAAATAAATCTTTTTTAAAAAAAATAAAGGCAGCTTCAGAGGAGAATAATTTAGCTCTAATGCTGTATGTCCTTTAGGTTCTGAGTCAGTTACTTTCATGGCACTAAGGGCTACTACTGCTATCTTCTGGATTCTTCTACATTTTCTAACTTTGAAAAATGAGCTAATGTGTGGCCTACCAGTAAAAACAGCTGTACCCTTCATACTTTATCAATGAGACAAAAACAACTTTTGTTTTTCATTTTAATTTATTCTGTTTTAAGTTAAAACATCATAAACCACAAAAGCTTTAGATATAGTACTGACCAGTTTTACATCATGTTATACAAAGGTATTATTAACACGCTATTAACACTCAGTTCTAAATCCTTATGAATCTACTTGTCAAGCAGTGAGTGATAACGCCTCCTAGCACAGCACAGACTGTTTCTTTTGGGAAACCACAGCAGCAGTATTTGATGAATGGTTATGCATAGAACTGACTTGGAGGGTGACGCTAAACACCCCTCATAAAGCAGTGGTATGTGTGCACTAACACCTGGAACAGGTAACTTGTATTAACATACGATAATATATTACACTTTCAGCTTCAAGTTAAGAACTCTAGCACACTTTAGAAGCAGACAATGGGTGCTTGAATGCTGGACTCCAAACCAGAGCCCTAGCTTCAGTGTCTGGAACCAGTGAAGACTGCTCTATGGCTTTTTAAAGTCAACTTCAAATATGAAAGCACCTGAAATTCAGTGAAATCCTAAAGTTACACCGCAGGCTATGTTTTACCTTAAAACACTCCTTTTGAGAAAAACTGGCTTTAAAAAAGAGCATGTCTTTGACTTGATTTCAAAAATTGTTTCTTTAAAAGTAAAAATGTACAACTTTCAAATCTTTCAATGCTTCAAGATGCCATATATGAAATCTATTACGCTACATATCCCATATATCAGTAAAATATTTGAAATGGTGCTTAAACCTAGTAACATAAAAAAAGGGCCACCATGTTTGTCAAATGGCTCTCTGATGTGTTTTGTGTGTTTGTGTTCGTACTATGAAACTGCCATTACAAAATTCAGTGAGTACTCTATTTAGTGTGAGTATTCATTCACACGAATAGACTAGATTTAACAGTGCTACACAATATTTAGTGCTTTTGGCATTTACATTTTAGCAATATTACTACACAGGCAATTCTTAGAAAAAAAAAGTTTCAGAGACTAAAGAAGAAAGAATGGTCAGTTGGGATGGAAATAAAACAACCCATCCTCAAAAGGTGGTATAGTCAATCACCATCATTCTTTGTGAGGATTCAGAAAAGACTGATGCTGGCATGTGTTTCTAATGCTCTTAACGTTTTAAACTTCAAAGTTAACCACAGGCTAGTCTACCTCCTACTGAGAGACTGAAAATGCAGTTGTGCTGTAGTTCTGGTAAATTCAGTTACAAAAACACCACAACAGGAAAAAGAACAAAAACATTACACCACACAATTAATTCTGCATTGACTGTTTATCTTCCCTCTTAGTGGTCTTAGAAACACGTACTGAAGTTAAGTGTCTTCTGGGATGCACAAACAAAAAGCTGTAAACAAATGATTAGTTTATAGACTCTTCCTGTTGGCATCAGCCTTTTCTCTTTACTCTCCCTAAGGGATTGTTAAAACCTGGCAAGTGTGAGATATTAATATACAATTAGGTATATTTCTCAAGTAAATTAAACACAGTACTTCTTAAAATTCTTATGAGACATGCTTGAAGCATAAATGTCAACAAATAACACCAACATGTATACCTTCAAATGAATCAGTCTGCATTAGTTTAGGCTTGACTCGTGTAGATTTCAGGGGAGAGGGTTACATCAGCCATAAATCTAATACTGACATGACAGAAAGCTTGCTAGCAACTCAAAGTTTTTCAGCAACTCTTATCTAAAGGTTAGACAGCCATCATAAAGCAGAATCCATAGTGCAAAGCAGTAGTCTATGAAAACTTAATTTAAATATCCTTTCAAACCTAGCTATTTTGGCATTTCTCTCCTAACTGATGCTCACTGCTCTGTTATGCCTTATAGGCACATGAAAATACAACAGTGCTTCCACTAAGGAAATGAAGACAGGCTTGTGCTCCACTCTCAGCTGCTAGAACCTCTCCCCTACACACAAACAAAAACTAGTTATATTCTGTGAATTCCCTTTCTGCACACCCAAAGGGCTGCAGTATCAACAAAGAGGTGTTCACCAGGAAAACAACCTGGAGTGGAGCAGTGAACTGTTAGCCGTCAGCATGAAGTATGAGGTCTCATACACCATCATAAAAGAGAGGTATGATGAGTTGTCAAAAGAAGGAGGCTAAAAACATTAAAAACTTGGATTAACAAAATGAGTTAGCTTTGCATTGCATTTTTAAACAAAGCAAGTGACACTGAACAGGAAGACTGTTTCATCCCTCTCTCTCCCCTTGTAAACACTCCTTCCAAAGTTCAGTTAAAACAAACACAGAAACCTGGCAAGAATAATTTTAGAGTTGTGGGTATTTTCCCCCACTCCATTTTTCCCTCCTCAATACACAATTCCTTTGAGGTCTCGTCACTGAATTGTTGTTTGTGAATCTGCACAACCTAAGCCTCGAGCATAAAGTTCTCCCATACAAAGGGAGTAACCATTCCTACTCTTCCTAAAGTAGAAGATAGTTCTTAGACTCCTAAGTTTCTACTCTAAAATGTTGAATAGATTATGCAAAATGTATTTCACAGATGATAACTATTTTACCATTGTAAGAGTCAGAATTAAGTTCCCTAATAAAAACTGGCTATCTTGGGAAGAAACAAATTTATGAACTACCATTTTTTACTTAATCTAAGATCTTCTCAATAGTTAATATGCACTAGATGGATCATCATGAAAAACAACTGCCTACTAAACTATGACACGATGCTTTCGTATCACAGAAAATGTTTATTTTATAATTACTGAAACAGTGTTTTTACAGTTACACAGATTTTTATCACATCGCCTTGTGCCTATGTAATGAAATGTGTGAAATAAATTGGTTAAGTTATAACTATGACTTCATATTCTGAGTCCAATTCTTCCGAATCACTTTTCAAATCACAGTCATCGATGTTTTCATTTTTCCACACCACACGGCCCCTGTGTCAGCAAGAGCATGGGTGACGCAGCATTTCCCAAGAGAGCGCTCTACCACTGCATTCTGTCGAAGGCCAACGGGAAGCTTTGGACAAATCGATGTTTGGTGCCTTAACGACAGTCCTGCTCGAGGCATGAGTCGGTCACACCAGCCTCTTGTTGCTTTCGATTTTGTTTCATCGATGCCAAGAGTTCTGGCAGTTTCTCCTGCCTTCAACTGCATCACCTGGCATGTGGTAGGCAATCCTTTTGCACATGTCTCACTCACAAAATGCAGTACAGCTTCGTCTACCTTTGGGTGCCTCCCTTTCTTAGGTCTGGTAAAGCATTTTGTTGTTTTGCAAGAATATATGGAATTGTCGTTCCTCCAGCGACGAATATTTGCTTCACTAATATCAAATATACGCCCAGCTGCTCTGTTCCATGCTTTTCTACATTCACAGTAACTTTTCATTTCAATGCTGAATCATAGTGTAATCTTTTTGAAGACACTTTAAATGCCAATTAAACCTGACACCTTTGATGTCAATGATACACACGTGGGTGAAGGTGATGACACTGTGACAAGCTGTAGGGTTACACATGCACAAGCTGGAATAATCACATGGCTATCACCTGGTTGACAGGAAGGAGATGCACTGCCGTGTCAGACATGTTCAAATGCAAAGAGAAGCACACATTTCAGGACTCAGAAGGGATGCCTTGTCAAGCCTGAATGTTAACCAGATTCACACCAGCACGGAGAATAAACAAGCCCAAGAGTCAAGGAATACGTGAATAAGTAGAAAGCTAATGAAGCTAAAGATTATCTGTAAGATGAAATCTGCAATGGTCCAATTTGGTTTTTACTTCCCTTTATTTTTATATGGCTTACATATAAATATTTTTTTGAATTGGACTTAAAATCTAAGAACAAATGTTCTTTAGTCATTCAGTAACTTTCAAAGCCAAGCCACTGATGGCACTGATGGCAGAGGCTTGCAACTGCCTGTCCTGACGCGCAACTGGGGTCAGTGGCCTTCCTCAGCCGGCGCTCTCCTTTGGCGAGCAGATCGGATCCTGTGCGGAGAGGCTGAAGCGTCTTCTTCAGTTTCAGAGCCTGAAGGCTCATGGTCTCCTTCCTGGGATCCTGTGTCTCCCACTAGCTCCCGCAGAAACTTGAATTTAGACAGAAAAAGGTGCCATACAAAATACCAACCTAAAGAAAGATGGAAACATTAAGAAGTATTATTACAAACAATGTTATCAATTCAGAACATTACAGTTAATGGGGGGGAGTTATATTACAAAACAGTATATATTAACAAATATATGATGATTACTATATATTCATATAGATTTATTAAGCCTCTGGATAAACTCTGGGAACTTACAGTGGTGGCAAAAACAGTTTCTGCTCTCATGGAATTTAGAATACAAGTTTGGTCCATCAATGATAAAAACTATGAGACTACAGTACCTAAATAATGTTTATTATATTAAAGTCAAATTTTTAAGAGCATTTTTCTTAAGAAAGAATACACTTTGTGTGGACATTCATATCTCAGTGCTATTGACTAAAAGCAAGCTTGCTTCAATCAGAATGCAAAAGACATGAAATTGCAGGAATCAAATGCACTGAACAAAAACTTCTCAGTCAGGATCATGCCTGTTCATAAGTTTCTAGAGACAATTTTCATGGAAAATAAGTAATTTTTAAAAACTACATGATGAAAGAATAAAGTTTGAGTACTGGTATCTTGATTTCAAGATCTTTAAAATATACTTTTTAAAAGATCTATTTATTTATTTGAAAGGCAGAGTTACAGAAATAGAAGGAGAGATACAGATCTTCCATCTGTTTCGCTCCCCAAATGGCTGCCAACAGTCAGGGTAGGGCCAGGCTGAAGCCAGGATCCAGGAACTCCACCAGGTCTCCCACATGGGTGGCAGGGGTCTAAGTACTTGCGCCATCACCTGCTGCCTTCGGAGGCACATGCGCGGAGAAGTGAATCAGACGGGGAGCATCCGATGTGATGGGATACTGGCATGACAGGTGGCAGCTTTCCCTGCTGTGCTACAACACCAGCCCCCAGAGTACAGGATTTTCATGCCAAAGTCATTAACCAAAAAATAAGGACTGTAAAAAACTTTGCATGCCAGTTTTTTATTTTTATTTTTGATGCCTCTACTTTAAACACTCTGGATTTACTGAGTAGCAACAGACGATAGTATATTTTGATGACTAGCATTTTGTGCCAACAAAATCCAGCCAGCTTTTCTACTCCAATGTTAATTAAATGAGGCCAAGGTAAATGGATAATATAGGAAAGATTCTAATTTTACTTCTTTCTTACATTCTCTGGGGAAAAGAATTAACATAGACTCCATGACACTAAAAGATAACTTCAGATACTTAACATCTCTGAAGTTTTCACTTTCCTTTTACACAAACTGTTAGCTTATGCTAACTGAACCACACCATTACTCATAACCTTGGTCATCTGTGTTTGAACAAAGCACCAAACTCTGTAAAACAGTATTTTAATGACTTCCAAATTAGCACACTGTCCCTCCATCTAAAAGTCTTTGTGAAACAGGCATGCAAATTCGTGGAAACAATGCCAGGGAAAGACTCAGGAGTCCCAATTTGACCAGAAGACTCCCAAAGCCATTTTGAGGAAACAATGTGAAGATCCCTAAGAGGTTTAAGTGCTGGCACTGAGTAAGCTTTCTGTGAAACGTTCAATTGACACGAGCTGTGGTTAAACCTTTGGCAGTGGGATCTGAGGTGACTTCCGTTGTTTTTAAATTGTCTATTTTTAAACTGATATGCCTGTCATATCATAAATTCAGTGGTTTTTAGTACTGTCACTAACCCCAGAACATTTTCATCAAACTCAAAGAAACCCCATATCCATTAGTAGTCACTCTCCATTTCTAGCAGGTTAATTACTGTCAGGGAATTATAATCCAGTTCAAAGACACTGGTTTTGACCTCACGAAGACCAAAGATTCCAACAGCAGCCACCAGGTGTGAAAAGAAGAGTGAGGAAGGTGACTGAGTCTATGCCTGAGAAGAGGCTGTGGTGAGAGGCCATCAGCACTGGCGTAGCACTTTTGGGATGGTTAAGACAACACGAAGTCTCCCAGCACAGTAGTCTACAAAACGAGAAAATGAGGATATAGTTGTCAGAGTCTCAAGATGTGAGGGCAATTCCACTGGATTACAGACTCTCTCTTTCCCAATTTTAGTAAAATAAATTCCCTTCCCAGTTTTTAAAAATCACTACTAGTGGGGTTAGCACTGTGGCATAGTGGGAAGAGCCACCGTTTGCAGTGCCAAGCAACCCATATGGGCACCAGTTCGAGACGCGGCTGCTCCACTTCCGATCCAACTCTCTGCTAGGGCCTGGGAAAGCAGTGGAAGATGGCCCAAATCCTTGAGTTCCTGCACCCACGTGGGCAACTCAGAAGAAGATCCTGGCTCCTGGCTTCGGATCGGTGCAGCTCCAGCCATTGTGTCCAATCGGGGAGTGAACCAGCGGATGGAAGACCTCTCTCTCTGCCTCTCCTTCTCTCTGTGTAACTCTGACTTTCAAATAAATAAATAAATCATTTTAAAAAAAATCACTACTAGTAGCCAAATAATGTAAGGGATTCAGTATCAAGTCAGAATTCAGAATGTGGGGGTGGGTGTTGTGGCACAGTAGGTTAAGAACCCACTCGTGGCACCTGCACCCCATACGAGATGCTGGGATTAAGTTTAGTCTCTGCTTCCCACCCAGCTTCCTGGTGTATACTCGGGAAGCAGTAGAAGATGGATCAAGTACATTTGAGTCCCTGCCACCCATGTGGGAGACTTAGATGGTGGTCTTGGCCCCTGGCTTTGGCCTCATTTAAGTTCAAAGGTTGTGGACATTTGGGGAGCAAACAGCAAATGGAAAATCCCTCTTTCTCCCTGTCTCTCTGTCTCTGTCACTCTGCCTTTCAAATAAATAGAAAAGAATGAATAAACATTTTAAAAACAAAGTGGGAGGCCGGCATCTCAGCTCACTAGGCTAATCCTCCACCTGTGGGGCCGACACCCAAGGTTCCAGTCCCAGCTGGCGCCGGATTCTGTCCCGGTTGCTCCTCTTCCGGTCCAGCTCTCTGCTGTGGCCCTGGAGGGCAGTGGAAGATGGCCCAAGTGCTTGGGCCCTGCACCCACATGGGAGACCAGGAGGAAGCTCCTGGCTTCGGATCGGCCCAGAGCACCAGCCGTAGCGGCCATTAGGGGAGTGAACCAACGGAAGGGAGACCTTTCTGTCTCTCTCACTGTCTAACTGCCTTGGAGAGAACGATCCAACATGGGAAGCGGGATACACAGCAGACTCATAGAATGGCAGATGTCCTAAACAGCACTCTGGCCTCAGAATCAGCCCTTAAGGCATGCGGATCTGGCTGAAAAGCCCATGAGAGTATTTCAGGCATGGAAAGCCAAGACACTCTGGCAAAAAAACCAACCAAACAAACAAAAAACAAAAACTAAATGAAAGATCTCTGTGAGTGAGATCCCAGTGGAAAGAACAGGTCATCAAAGAAGGAGGTACCTTTCTCTGAAGGGAGGAGAGAACTTCCACTTTGACTATGACCTTGTCTAAATATGATCAGAGTCGGTGAACTCAAAAGGCTTCCATAGCTGTGGCAACTCATGACTAGAGCCTAGGGTGATTACTGATGCCATCAACAAGAGTGTCAATTTGTTAAGTCAACAACAGGAGTCACTGTGCACTTACTCCTCATGTAGGATCTCTGTCCTTAATGTGCTGTACATTGAGATTTAATGCTATAACTAGTACTCAAACAGTATTTTTCACTTTGTGTTTCTATGTGGGTGCAAACTATTGAAATCTTTACTTAATATATGCTAAACTGATCTTCTGTATATAAAGAGAATTGAAAATGAATCTTGATGTGAATGGAAGGGGAGAGGGAGTAGGAAAGGGGAGGGTTGCGGGTGGGAGGGAAGTTATGGGGGGAAAAGCCATTGTAATCCATAAGCTGTATTTTGGAAATTTATATTCATTAAATAAAAGTTAAAAAAAATAAAAAATAAATAAATAAATAAAAAAGGTGGGAAATCTTTAGGAAAGAAATCCAAACGTCATACCAATGAGAAAAGCTCCAGAGTTTGGAGTAGCAGGTTACGGCCACTCCATCTACTTACCACTCGACCCAGACAGGCTAAATCACTCAGACTCTATACTGCTGTAATTTTTATCTCCAAATTCAAAGATAAGCAAGCTTGAAAAGTGTGCCTATTTCTTCTCTATTCTGTCTGGGTATAAGCTGTATGAGGCTTGGAGGGGAGCAGACAGATATCAACACTGCTTCCCACAAAAACCTGTGAGGTAGAGAATTCCACTAATGTAAAAAGAGAAAGTGGGGGCTGCCGCTGTGGCTCAGCAGGCAAAGACACCGCCTGCAGTGCCAGCATCCCATATGGGCTCTGGTTCGAGTCCTGGCTGTTCTATTTCTAATCCAGCTCTCTACTATGGCCTGGGAAAGCAGTGGAAGATGGCCCAAGTCCTTGGGACCTACACCCAGAGGCTAGCTCCTGGCTTCAGATAGGCCCAGCTCTGGCCATTGCGGACATTTGGAGAATGAACCAGTGGATGGAAGACATTTCTTTCTGTCTCTCACTTTCTGTAACTCTGCCTTTCAGATAAATAAATAAATCTTTAAAAAATTTTTTTTAAATTGAATGATATGTTTAAAAAAAAAAAAAGAACAAGTATCCACTGTACTTGGCTTTTTATAGGACTTCTGTAATGACAAGGTAGGCGTGTAGGGCAGAGACACTACCGTAGTGGTTATAAGAATTGTAGTGGAGCTCTCTAAACTCAAAGAAACTCAACAAGTTGTCCTCTCAGTAAAATGACCAAGCTCTTACACAGTGGTGACTTGTGGGAGAGATTGAGGTGGGGAGTATCTCCATATCACAGTACGTAAGAGGGCAAGATCTGATGCCTCTATGTACTGTGGACCAATCAAAAATTTTAATAGCCAGAATGAAGGATGTTATTAAAAATGCCAGGCAGTTTGTATGTAAAAACAACTATATAAAAACCGGAAAAAGAATGGGAGACCAGGATAAGCACCTGGCTCCTGCCATTGGATCAGTGCAGTGCACCGGCCGCAGCGCGCTGGCAGCGGCAGCCATTGGAGGGTGAACCAACGGCAAAAGGAAGACCTTTCTCTCTGTCTCTCTCTCTCTCTCACTGTCCACTCTGCCTGTCAAAAAAAAAAAAAAAAAATCTCAATAGGTATATACCAGGAAAAAGTTTGACTGGAAAAGAAGAAAATAAGAGAGTTACTACAGTTTCAGATAAAAGAACTAATATTTAATGGTTGTAGTAATTAGATATGAACATAATAGCCAGCTTAAATTTAAAAGGACAGGGCAAGCATCACGGCACAGCAACACCCGCCCCCCATATCAGAGTATCAGTTGAATCCTGGCTATGCTGCTTCTGATGCAGCTCCCTGGGAAGCAGCAGGTGATGGCTCAAGTTCTTAAGTTTCCTTCCACCCATGTGGGAGACCCAGATGGAGTTCCTGGCTCCTGGTTCCAGCCTGACCCAGGCCCAGCTGATGTAACCATTTGAGGGATAAACCAGCAGATGGAAGATCTTTCTCTGTCACTCTGCCCTTCATAAATAAAACCTTAAAAAGGGTGGGGGGGGGGGCGGGGAGAGACAGGTACTATGAGGAAATGCTTTGCATATATCCTAATGGACAAATTACTCAATTTACCTTCACTGTCCCATCACATATTTCTGTTATGTCACATTCCTTGTAGCTGACTAACAGGACTCTGGTATATACGTGGTAAAGACCTATCTTCAACCTGAGTCATTCTATTGCATAATAAATACCAGCCTTACCTTTAAAGGTATTCTTTTCCTTCAAAGGGAAAACGCACTCCCAGCTTCATCTGACCCCTCCCTGCCCCACCCCAAGTAGTCTCTGCCCCAAAGGTTAAGGACCTCTGACAGCACCGACAGTCATCGGAGGTCACGTTGTGTTGTTTAAAGGAAGCACGCAGATCCCAGGAAGATGGAGAGTTGGGGTAGACCTTAGCCAACAAAAGAATTGCCTGCCTGGGTTTCTTGGGTGGCTCCTGTCATGGTAACTGTACTCCAGCAGCTTAGTCCCTACTAAGGGTCGAGGAGACACAAATCTACTGGGGATCTTTGTCCAGACTGTCCTGTCCACTCCCCTTCAATCTCTAAGAGCACCATTGTCCTCTTAGGAGTAGGCCCTACAGCCATGTTCAGAGTACCTGCTCCTACCCTAGATAATGCATACTGGTTTTAGGGCTGACATTGACCTAATGTGGTTAGGTTAAAGCCATGGCTGCTCCACTTCCAATGCAGTTCTATGCTAATGTACCTGGGAAAGCAGTGGAAGAAGGCCCAAGTCTTTGGGCCCCTGCACCCATGTGGGAGACCCAGAAGAAGCTCTTGGCTTCGGCCTGGCCCAATATCAGCCGCTGAAGTCATTTGGGGGAATGAACCAATAGATGGAAAATCTCTCTCTCTAATTCTGCCTTTCAAATAAATAAATAAATAAATTTTAAAAAAAGAGAGTGAGAGAGAGATGATTTAAATCTTGAGAGCTCCACCTCCCATGAACACATTAATGCTACTTTCACAGACGTGGGTTACAGATTCAAACACCGCTCTGTCTTTGTGTGCTGGCTTCCCTTTCTGCTATGTTACGACATGGCACAGAGACCCTCACCAGACACCAGTGCCATGCTCTTGGACTTCCCAGCCTCCAGAACCGTGCAAACAAACTTCTATTGTTTGTAACTTAGCCGGCCAATGAACTGTTATAGAGCAGAAAACAGATGAAGACAGATGGTCAGAGGTTGGGCACAGTGAGTGATTACGTCTTTGCTGCAAGGAGATCTGTGCCTGGTTAACAGAATAGTTGGCTGTAGCACTCAGGTATCTGGAGTGCATTCTCTTTTATACTATGCATATAAAAGAAGTGGAAAGCTACCAGTGCAGAGTTAAGCGTCACTAGTCATCTGTTGGTTGTTAAGAGAACAGCAAGCAACAGGTGTGTGCATGCAGGTGTGCTTAGTTGGAGGGAGAGAGGCACCATAGTCGCAAGGGACAGACTTAGCAGTTCAGATGTATAACTCCAACTCACCATAAGAACAGCTTCGCATAATCTGGACTCTAGGCCTAGTGACTCTCCCAGGTGTGAATATGTATTTTGGGGGAAAGGGGTTGTGGAAAGAAAAGCCACTAAATCCCAGGCTACCTTTTACTGAAAAAAACTTCTCTCTCATACTGTAACTGCAGCAGACAGGTTTCTTAGGGATGCACAGCTCATATGATTCCTCCCACCTAAACCCAACAGGCACATGCCAGAAACTGCCTACCTACTCTTACCCTAGGGGCACGTGTTTTGCCCCATGTCCTGAGATCTACTGAATGAGAAATGGGAGGGAGAGAGAACCAGAGAGGTGAGAAGACAAGGACTGTCCACAGTTATGTGTACCTATAATCAGACATTGATGCTGACTGTTCAAACAAGCATTGCAGTTTTTCAGTTTAAAAGGCAAGTCTGTGCTTTGCTCTAGTCTCGCACTGATAAGCACTAGATGTCAGAAAAACTGGCTGGCTACAGAGGGTGTGTATGCTGAGATAATCAAATGAGCACTAACGTGTGCACCAGTAAGTAAGCATTAGGTCGCAGCATGAATTCATGAAACACATTGTACACTGCTTCTCTACGCAAGATAAATGTGCTGGCAGCAGAAGGGTAGCGACAGCAGATGAACCCCAGTGATGATCACCGCCCTCAACACACCACAAACTCAGGGAAACCAATGAATTTCATCTTCAATTCCATACTTCTTAGGTCAAAAGTGCTTTGACATTCAACATCTTACTTAACACTCACAACCCCTCTGAATTAATTAGACCAGCAACCAGTATTGCCATTTTCTAGATAAGAAAATAAAAGCTCAAAATGACTCCAAACTACAGAATGGACAGCAGATTTTAATAGTGTATCAAATGTCTCAGATTTTCGAGGCAAGGACATGGGGAAACACCAAATACTACTTAGGACTCTTGAGGTCACAAGAACAGGATTTCACAGCCTGAACACACTCCTCTGAATTCTTTTATTGAAACTCAATCACCAACAAGATGGTGTTTCAAGGTGGAGCCCCTGTGTGATGACCGGCAATGATCAGGTCATAGGCTGGAAAGCTCAGGAACAGAATTAATGCATTTACAAATGACACCTGGGAGCTCGCCACCCCTCCCCCTCTGTCACAGGCGCACACAGAGAAGACTGTGGTGCAACAGGTTAAGCCACTTCTTGCATCCTATCCTGGAGCGCGGGTTGGGTCTGCTTCCCTTCCAGCTCCCTGCTAAATGTGCCTGGGAAGGCAGCGGATGATGGCCCAAGTGCTTGGGCCCCTTCCATCCATGTGGGAAACCCACAGGGAGTTCTGGGCTCCTGGCTTCAGCCTGGCCCAGCCCTGGCCATTGCACCCATTTGGGGAGTAAACCAGTGCTCCCCAAAGATGGAAGATCTGACATTCTGCCTTTCAAATAAATAAAATAAATCTTTAAAAAAAAAAAAAAAAAGATGATGAAGCAGATAGCCAAGCATGACCCAGGAAGCATGCCCTAACTAGACACTGAACCTGCCTGTACCTTCATCTTGGACTTCCCATCCCTCTAGAACCGTGAGAAAGAGATTTGCTGTTTATAAGCCACCCAGACCATGGAACTGTCGGAGCAGTCTGAACACAGTAAGATCCCACTCAAGATCGTTATAGCACAAGAGCTCACATGCAGTTTAACCCCAAAGTCTTGTCTTTGTAAACTGCTTCTATGAACACAAAATAAAAGTCCCCCTCATGCCCTCCTCATGGAGCCCCAACCAACTGTGGTTCGGAGCTGCCCAATTTATGAATGGCCGTTCACTCAAATAAACCCTTTAAAAAGCTAATGTGCCCAAGTTTATGTTTAAACACATCTTCACAGATTGTAGGAAAACCAATGAACTAGATTATCTGCCAAATTTGTTCACACTGGTTAGTAATTAGCAAGTCTTATCTTATCCCACCATTATCTTTGAAATGTATACTATCCTAAGTAAAATCACATTGAACCAAGAAGTTTAAATTTCTAAAACCAGATTTAATTGTAAAAGCTTATGTTTCCAACAGCATCTAATTCATATTTATTCATATCTCAATATGAGATGAAAGGGTACTTCAAAAAGTTTGTAAAAGCTGGAATTAAAAGACAAGTATTTTAGGGCAGGGGTTGTGGCACAGGGGTTATAAACTATGCTTGGGTTGCCTGTATCCCATATCGGAGTGCCTGAAATCAAGTCCTAACTGCACTTCCAATCCAGTTTTCTGCTAATGCACACCTTGGGAAGCAACAGGTAATGATTGAGTCCATGTGTTGCAACCACCCACGTAGGCAACCAAGATGGAGTTCCTGGCTCTTGGCTTTGGTGTGGCCCAGCCCTGGCTGTTGCAGGCATTTAGGGAGTGAACCAGGAGATAGATCTCTCACTTACTCCGTCACTCTACCTTTCAAGTCAATAAAAATGAATATTAAAAACAAGGTACTCTGAAATTCACACATGGTTTTTTCCTAATACATGTTTTCTGTGAACTTTCTGATGATCTCTAGTATGCATAATTCCAAAACCTTCCACACCAAAATAAACTTATATTTTAATTCCATTTTTCCATGAACTGTTTGAAATATCCTCAGACAAGCAGAAACAGTTAATCTGCAGTGTCCCCAGATCCATTAGTTATAAAACTGCCTACTTGCAAATCACACAGCTTGTAAGTGGCAGTGCTAGCTGTGTGTCTGGATCACACAGGCATAGCTCAGCCTGAGGCCAGCTCTGCTCACTCACTAATTTCTTGATTTTTCTGGGCACAGCAGGAACATGGGACTTGGTCCTAGCCCAAGCCTGAAAATTACGGTCTGTCTAGGTATGTAGGGCCAGGTTGAACTAGGCGTCACAACCAAATCAACCTCCAGAGAAAGGAGGATCTTACACCAGACAAGGAACTATTTTTCTCTCTTCACATAGGCCTACACTGACATTCTTCTAGGACCTATGCTGACTGGGTTCAAATTCTGTACAAAGACTTCAAAGTCCACATGCTCTGTAGTCAGTGGGAGACAGAATTAGCATCACTGTTGCCACCAACACTGTCAACACTTAACGCCAACTTCCTACTTGAGCACCCTACAGAATCTGTTTTTTTTTTTTTTTTTTTTTTTTTTTTTTTTTAAGATTTATTTATTTACTTGAAAGGCAGAGTTTACGGAGAGAGAGGGAGAGAGAAATCTTCCATCCATTGATTCACTCCCTAAATGGCCACAATGGCTGGAGCTGGGCTGGTTCAAAGCCAGGAGCCAAGAGCTTCTTCTGGGTCTCCCACATGGGTGCAAGGGCCCAAGCACTTGGGCCATCTTCCACTGCTTTCCCAGGCCATTAGCAGGGAGCTGGATCAGAAGTTGAGCAGCCAGGACTTGAACCAGTGCCTATATGGGATGCCAGTGTCACAGGCAGCTGCTTTACATGCTACGCCACAACACCTGCCCCAGCCTACAGAATCTTAAAGGTCCTGTGACAAAACACTCTTAGCTCCTCATTGCCTATAAGGAAAGAAAAACATACAAACTGACACAATCTAGCTGTCACTTGCTCCCAAATTCATCATTTATTCATTCAAATATTCCTCAGCAACTGTGTTCCAATTACCACCCTTCTAGAAACATGTGTCCACCGATAATGAAGTACTACAGGAAAAGACAGCAGAGTAGGGGAAGGAAGCCATGTGAGTACAAGGGGTAGTATCTCACAGGGAGCTTAGGGAGGCCTCACTGACAACTACAGGAACAAAACTGCCACTGACTAAGTTGGGGGAAAGCAAGACCTGAAATACAGTTGTAGATATACTAAGCTTGAAATGCTCAGCTAAGAGGTTTTATAACCCAGTCTCCAGCCCCCTGCCCCTCCCGGAGGTGAGGGCTTGGGGATGATAGCATCCACCCTCTCCACTACTTGTTGTCTTTCTGGTGACCAGGCCCCTCCTGAACTGCCTGGGGGTCACCTTGCCAAGTCACCTCACTGGCATAAACTCGAGTGCGGTCAAGAGTCCCCTTTTTTTCCCCAGCATCTACGTTTTTATTAATGTGAGTTTTTAAAAACAAGCACCCATGCCTGTGCAGGGGGTGAGAGTGGGGCAGGAGAGCGGAGGAAGTCTGCTGAATCGGTAACAAAGCTCCAGGTGCATCCCCAAGAGTTAAATGACAAGACACTCCTATCACCCGAGATATTCCAAGGGTATTGGGGCTCCAAGGGTTTGTGCCAGAAACCAGGGACAAAGACCAATTCTATCTATTTTTTATATCACCCCAGACATGCGAGCCTGAGGCAAAGGGCAAGTTCGCTTCTGTTTGAAAGGAGAGAGTACTCATAAGGGTTTCCTACGGAAGCAGAGTGTACCGACATGAGTCAGCAGAACTTCCAGCCTCTTGCAAGTGATTGGTGAAAGGAACAACTAAGCTGTAACCCCCTTCAGAATTTGTGGTTTACACAGTGAGGGTTCACCTCACCCCGGTTAGAATGGCTCACATACAGAAAACTACCAACAACAGGTGCTGGCGAGGATGTGGGGAAAAAGGGACACTAACTCACTGCTGGTGGGAATGCTAACTGGTTAAGCCACTCTGGAAGTCAGTCTGGAGATTCCTCAGAAACCTGAAGATAACCCTACCATACAACCCAGCCATCCCACTCCTTGGAATTTACCCAAAGGAAATGAAATTGGCAAACAAAAAAGCTGTCTGTACCTTAATGTTTATTGCAGCTCAATTCACAACAGCTAAGACCTGGAATCAACCTAAATGCCCATCAACAGAAGACTGGATAAAGAAATTATGGGAGATGTACTCTATAGAATACTATACAGCAGTAGAAACAATGAAATCCAGTCATCTGCAACAAAATGGAGGAACCTGGAAAATATCATGCTGAGTGAAATAAGCCAGTCCCAAAGGGACAAATATCATATGTTCTCCCTGATCGGTGACAACTAACCAAGCACCAAAAAGGAAACCTGTTGAAGTGAAATGGACACTATGAGAAACAGTGACTTGATCAGCCCTTGCCCTGACTGTTGATGAACAACTTAATACTTTATCCCTCCTAGTATTTTTTTGTTCTACTTAATATTATTGGTTGAACTCTGTAATTAATACACAATTATTCTTCAGTGTTGAAACTTAACTGAAAAGTGATCCCTGTTAAATATAAGAGTGGGAATAAGAGAGGGAAGAGATGTACAATTTGGGACATGCTCAATCGGACTTGCCCCAAATGGTAGAGTTAGAAACGTGCCAGGGGATTCCAATTCAATCCCATCAAGGTGGCACATCCCAATGCCATCTCACTAGTCCAAGTGATCAATTTCTGTTCACAATTGATCATAATGATAGGACTAAGAGTCAAAGGGATCACATAAACAAGAATAGTGTCTGCAAATACTATCCGATAGAATAAAAAAGGGAGAGAATGATCCAACATGGGAAGGGAGATACACAGCAGACTCATAGAATGGCAGGTGTCCTAAACAGCACTCTGGCCTCAGAATCAGCCCTTCAGGCATTTGGATCTGTCTGAAAAGCCCATGAGAGTATTTTAGGCATGGAAAGCCAAGACACTGTGGCAAAAAAAAAAAAAAAAAAAAAAAAAAAAAAAAAACAAAAACCACACACACACAAACACCAACCCTAAATGAAAGATCTCTGCAAGTGAGATCCCAACAGAAAGAAGGAAAGAACAGGTCATCAAAGAAGGAGGTATCTTTCTCTGAAGGGAGGAACTTCCACTTTGACTATGACCTTGTCTAAATATGATCAGAGTCGGTGAACTCAAAAGGCCTCCATAGCCTTGGCAACTCATGACAAGAGCCTAGGGTGATTACTGATGCCATAAACAAGAGTGTCAATTTGTTAAATCAACAACAGGAATCACTGTGTACTTACTCCTCATGTGGGATCTCTGTCCTTAATGTGTTGTCCAATGTGAATTAATGCTATAACGAGTACTCAAACAGTATTTTTCACTTTGTGTTTCTATGTGGGTGCAAACTGTTGAAATCTTTACTTAATATATGCTAAATCGATCTTCTGTATATAAAGAGAATTAAAATGAAGCTTGATGTGAATGGAAAAGGAGAGGGAGCGGGAGAGGGGAGGGTTGCGGGTGGGAGGGAAGTTATGGGGGGAAAAGCCATTGTAATCCATAAGCTGTACTTTGGAAATTTATATTCATTAAATAAAAGTTAAAAAAAAGAATTTGTGGTTTAGTGACAGAACTAGATTTTAGTTTTCTTTGTATCTCAGATCAAGCTTACAAGAGATGCCCGAATTTTTGTGGGATGAATGGTATATGACACAAGGCCCCTTGAATGGGAATGAATGAGAAGGTAAGATTACTCCCAAAGGTTTTGTGCATAAACAGAAAAAAGAACAAGTTTTAGGGGAAAGTTTTGTGAGACTAGCAGAAAAAGGTTTCTTTAGAGTTACTCGTAAATTAGGAGTATGTTCCCTGGGTATAAGGTTCCCAAAGGCAGAGACAATGCTGCATTCATTTTTGGACACTTGTGACCACCATCTACAACAAAGACACAGGGTTCAGTAAGTACACTTTGACTAAATACTATAATGGTTATCCATTTTGAAGCAACTCTGTTCTACACCACACTTAAGACTCATTATGACATTTTAATTCAATAATTTACACTGAGGAATATTTCTTCATTCATACTTCAAACACAAGAGGGCCTACTACATGCCAGGCATGATTCTAGGATCTAGGGAGAGAGTCGTGAACAAGGGAGACGAGGCACCTGATTTCAAGGAGTTTACATTCTAATTGGAGGTGGCAAATGAAAATTACAGGAGACCATGGTTTGGACTCAGCACCTGCACAGATCAGGCTAAAAGTCAAGATGGAGTTATTCACAGAAAAGTTCCTGGTCACCAAGTTGTTTATCTGACCTTCCAAAAAATCAGGATTAGAGAGGTAACAGCCAAATATCCCAAACAGACTGGTTTCAATTGGCACGATACTCAAGCTTCCTCTGCCTTCATGCTAACATACAAAAGGAAACCTGAGGTAACATGATGCTAATCAGTTCTTTTTCGTCTTGTTCTGTCTTCTTGTTCCTGCCTTCAAGGAGTCACTTTGAAATGACCAATTCCCAGTGCACTGGGGTCCAATGGCCAACTCTTTTGCTTCTGCTTTCTTTAGCTATAAAAGCAGCCTCTTCTAAGGACATTCAGAGCAGTTATTTGGTTTCAGGGAATGAGGTACTGCCCAATTCTAGCATTGAAAATAATGCCAATTAAGGTCTTTAAATTGTTGTAATTTTGTCCTTTCACAGGGGAAACAAATAGTTCAAGTCAAATAGTGCCAAGTGCCCTGAACACTGAAGGGGAAGGCGTGGCCGAGAAGGCCTCTCTGAGACGACATTTGATATGAGCCTGGATGAGGAGGAATGGCTATGTCAAGAGCCAGAGGGAGACTGAGGCCTAAGGCTGGCCTGTTCCTAGAATGTTGGTAGTGAGGCAGGGAGAGATGAGGTCAGAGAGGCAGATGGGGGCGATACCACACAACTCTTTGTTGGTCACAGTGAAAAATCTGGGATGTATTTCAAAGGAAATGGGGAGCTTTTAAGCCAGAGCCATGTTCCTAAAGATTACTCTGAGGACAAGCGGTAACTGGTCTAGCTAAAGCAAAGGAAACAAAAATCCAGCAGGAGGGAGTGATTATCAACTGGAGCCAAAATACAAAGAAGTATGGAAAGTTCAGGGGCTGGTGCTGTGGCACAGCAGGTTAAAGCCCCAGCCTGCGGCACCGGCATTCCATATGGGCACCAGTTGGAGTCCCGGATGCTCCACTTCCAATCCAGCTCTCAGCTATAGCCTGGGAAAGCAGTGGAGGATGGCCCATGTCCTTGGGCCCCTGTATCCATGTGGGAGAGCAGGAAGAAGCTCCTGGCTTTGGATTGGCGCAGCTCCGGCCGTTGCAGCCATCTAGGGAGTGAACCAGTGGGCGCAAGACCTCTCTCTTTGTCTCTGCCTCTGCCTCTCTGTAACTCAGCCTTTCAAATAAATAATCTTAAAAAAAAAAAAAAAAAAAGAAGAAGAAGTATGGAAAGTTCAGCACTCGGGTAAGGTTGAGGGTAGGGGAGGGAAGAAAAAAGGCTTGGTTGAAAATCTGTTTACAAAGACAGTCAGGTTTCCAATATCCAAAGAAGGAAATGGGAGAAGTCCTCTCTGGAGAAATGAGATACTAACACTGGGGGAGAAAAGACCAAGTCACTAACCCATCACCTTGTGGTGATCCCGGGCTTACCCAGAGAATTTATCATCATGTATTTCTACCATCCCCTGAAGCAAGAACAGAGAACGGATGGCTAGACATTCACAGAAAACATCCAACTGGGGCTGGCATGATGGGTGTAGCATATTAAACAAATGTGACGCTGGCATCCCATACAGGTGCTGGTTGGAGCCCCTACCACTCCACTTCCAATCCAGCTCCCTGGCAATGTACCTGGGAAAGCAGTGGAAGATGGTCCAAGTACCTGGGCCCCTGTACCCACAGGGAAGGCCAGATGGAATTCCATGCTCCTGGCTGTGGCATGGTCCAGCCCTGGCTGTTGCAACCATTTGGGGAGTGAACCAGCAGATGGAGGATCTTAGTCTGTGTCTCTTCCTGTTTCTCTGCAACTCTGCCTTTCAAATAAAAACATCTTTTAAAAAAATTCCCAAGACAAGTCTAAAGCAAACAAGCAGAAAGAAAAAACAATTACAAGGTGAAGAAAAACACTTATTAAAAGAAACAACAACAACAAAAAGAAACAGTATAATCAATAGAGAGATAAGGTACTGCATACACATAGTAAGAATCAACACTACAGAAAATTTGACACCAATAACAGATGATAAAACTAAAAACATTTCTCAGAAGAAAGGGAGAGGTGGGAAATAATATAAAAAGTAGAAAATAAAAAGGTAAAGAAATCAGCCTAAGATGTCCAACATCCAACTAAGGACTTTAGAAACAAAATGGAGGGACAATAATTATCAGAGATCTAGCAGGAAAATTTCCCAGAAATAAAGGGAAAAAAATCTGAAAGAACTCAAAAAAATGAAAAAGAAAGAGAGAGACATGCATGCCATAGAATATTAAGATGTTTCACAATACCAATGATAAACTGGCTATACAAAAACAAATCTAGAAAGAAAAACCAAATCACCCATAAGGACACGGGTGTTGGAAATCAACAGAAAAATAATTTTTAAAATCCGAATGAAAATTATTTGTAACCCCAAATCTATTCAAGTTAGCAATCAAAAGGATAGAAAATAAAGATATGTTCAGATATTAGCTCAAAACTATTTTCTATGCATTCTTTCTTAGAAAGTTGCTAGAAAATGTGCTCCAACAAAACAAGAATATAAGCTGAGAAAGAAAATGCCATGAGATCCAGAAAACAGGGTACAGAACAAGATAACAGAGAAAGTACAGCTTTCTGTTTGAGAGCAACAGCTGTGGGGAAGGAAGGAGGACTCTGAGAATGGGTGGAGGAGGAAGAAGAAAATATGGGAAATACAATTCATGGCTGTGTGGAAGGGATAATGGAACATCTGGAAGGTATGAATAACAATGGGTACACACCAAAAGAAGTAACACTAGGTGAATTAAAAGGCAATTATTAACTTCCAGAAAAATGGAGAACCATAAATGAAAGGTGTCATCAAATAATATACTATTGGATCAGCAGGTAATAACAATTACAAAGTCCAAATATAAATACTATTAAGTTAGCCAAATATTGCATTAATGGCAAGAAGTTAATACATAATGTCTGAAGTCGCAAAATCAAGAAATAGTGATGAATATATTATTTACAAACATGGAAATACATAAGAGAATACTGAAACTAAGGGTTGAAGGAAACTACTTTTGTTATAAGTACTACTGATTTTCAACCTTTTGTTTTTGCTGAAAACTTTTGATATACTATCTTCTTAATAAAACAGTCTGGTTAACATGTACAAAGTGGATTATAAAGACTGGCATTCAGCTCTCTGCTGTGGCCAGGGAGTGCAGTGGAGGACGGCCCAGGTGCTTGGGCCCTGCACCCCATGGGAGACCAGGAAAAGCACCTGGCTCCTGGCTCCTGCCATCGGATCAGTGCGGTGCACCGGCCGCAGCGCGCCGGCCGCGGCGGCCATTGGAGGGTGAACCAACGGCAAAGGAAGACCTTTCTCTCTGTCTCTCTCTCTCACTGTCCACTCTGCCTGTCAAAAAAAAAAAAAAAAAAAAAAAAGACTGGCATTGTGGTGCAGCAGGTTAAGTTACCACCTGCACTGCCAGCATCCATACTGGAGTGTATTGGAGTGCTGCTTTGAGTCCCAGATGTTCTGCTTCAGATCCAGCTCCCTGCTAATGCACCTGGGAAGGCAATGGAAGATGGCTCAAGTAACATGGGCTCCTGCCATCCTCACGAGATCTGGATGGAATTCCTAGCTTCTGGCTTCAGCCTTGCCCAGCCCCAGCTGTTGCAGCCATCTGGGAAGTAAAACAGTGAATGGAAGATCTCTCTCTCTCTCTCTCTCTCTGTAACTGCCTTTCAAATAAATAAATATTTTTATAAAAAGTAGATTATAAAGAAAAACGCGGGTCGGGGCCGGCGCCGCGGCTCACTAGGCTAATCCTCCGCCTAGCGGCGCCGGCACACCGGGTTCTAGTCCCGGTCGGGGCGCCGGATTCTGTCCCGGTTGCCCCTCTTCCAGGCCAGCCCTCTGCTGTGGCCAGGGAGTGCAGTGGAGGATGGCCCAGGTGCTTGGGCCCTGCACCCCATGGGAGACCAGGAAAAGCACCTGGCTCCTGGCTCCTGCCATCGGATCAGCGCGGTGCGCCGGCCGCAGCGCGCCAGCCGCGGCGGCCATTGGAGGGTGAACCAACGGCAAAGAAAGACCTTTCTCTCTGTCTCTCTCTCTCACTGTCCACTCTGCCTGTCAAAAAAAAAAAAAAAAAAAAAAAAAAAAATGCGGGTCGGCACTGTGGTGTAATAGGTTAATCCTCCACCTGTGGCGCTGGCATCCCATATGGGCACCAGTTCTAGTGCCGGCTGCTCCTCTTCCAATCCAGCTCTCTGCTGTGGCCTGGGAAAGCAGTGGAAGATGGCCCAAGTCCTTGGGCCCCTGAAACCGTGTGGGAGACCTGGAAGAAGCTCCTGGCTGCTGGCTTCGGATCGGCGCAGCTCCAGCCATTGCGGCCATTGCGGGAGTGAACCATCAAATGGAAGACCTCTCTCTGTCTCTCCCTCTCACTGTCTATAACTCTACCTCTCAAATAAATAAATAAAATCTTTAAAAAAAAAAAAAGGTGACAAAAAAAAAATGGACTGAACAAAAAAGTGGGGTCAGTGTTGTGGCACAGTGAGTTAAACCACCTCCTGCAATGCTGGCATCCCATATGAGCTTCTGTTTGAGGCCTTGCTGCTCCACTTCGATCCAGCTCCCTGCTAATGTGCCTGGGAAAGCAGCAGCTAATGGCTCAAGTACTTGGGACCCTGCTACCCAGGTGGGATATCCGGATGGAGTTCCAGGTTCCTAGTTGTTGAGGCCATTTGGGGAGTGAACCAGCAGACGGAAGATGGAAGATGTCTGTCTGTCTCTCTCTCTCTCTCTCTCTACCTTTCAAATAAATGAATGAATAAATAAATATTTTTTTAAAAGTAGTTAGGAAATTCAGACAAGACAAAGATTATGATGATGGTGGTGGTGGTGTTGATGGAGAACAGATCATATTTTGTTTTCTTTTTAAGAGTTAACCTGAGAAGACTTGCACAGGGAGTTGGTGTACTGGGGTGGGTGGGGGATCAAAATCAAGGGATGGCTAAGTCCTTGGCTCAACCCTCTGAGTGGAGGCAGGTAACATTTCAGACGGGAAAGACTGCAGGAGGGACAGGTGGTAGAAATCCAGAGGCCTGTTTCAAATGCATTAAATTTGAGATGTCTATTTGATCTCCCAGGGGATATCACTAAAGAACTTTGATCCATGAGCCTTGGGGCTCAGGAGTAAAGTGGCAGTTGGAGACCTAAATCTTAAGAGTCATCAGCTACAGTTCATATTTAAATCTCTAGAATTGGGTAAGATACAATGAGGAGAGAATAGGTAGAAGAGAGAGAAAGCAGAAACACATTTGTATTCTAGAAAATCACACGCATGTCATGGAGTGAAAACCAAGTATGCCATAAACTTTTTATTTCAGAAAGTGATAGGCACACAGGTGTATAAGTGACACATGTAATTTATATACTCATGAAGCTACTGGGAATAATATATATTTCCTATACTAAATTGCAGTAAAATTTTTTTAGGGGATGAACAGCCAGGAAAAAAATTGTCCTTATGGTAGGAACGACACCATGCAAGTACAGTGCACAGAAGGCAAAAGAAATACTTCTCCTGAGAAAATGCTCAACGATACAAAACGAGTATGACAGGTTAAGTTCAATTAGCACTGATAAGCAACCAGTAGCTTGGGACTAGGGAGGCCACTTGTTATTGACCTTGACAAGGGCAGCTTCAGGGAATGGAGGGAGTTGAAGGCATTTTAGAATGAATGAGGACTGAGAAAGCAGACATCACCAATACAGACAAGGGACGGCAAACCTCCGTAGGATCCTGTAATTTGAAAATCAGGGTTCAGGAGGTGCAATGAAGAAGTCTGTCAGAGGAAACAAAAGTTATCAGCCAATTCCTTGTGGCTCACTCCTGCCAGAGATCTGTGCTCCCAGTGCCTAGCAGGCATTCAACACTGCCTGCTGAACTGAATGGAATCAGCAAAGGGCAGAGCTCTAGAACCTGAGCTCCATGTTTGTGGTTAAGAAACGGGAGTCCATGAAATCTCTGAAATAAGAAAAAAAGAAAGGAAAAGAAAAATATCGTGCATTTTTCTAAGAACAGGGCTCACAGCACTCAGCAGATTCTCAGAAAGGCGTGTGACCACTGGAAAGAAAACAACTCTTTCAGGGCCTACACCTAAGCTACCCAGCTACTCCTGCCTTTCAGCTGGTGAAGACACGGTACCACCCACTCCCTCCAAAATCCTACAGTAAAGCACTGACTCCCAAGGTGACTGGATTTTGAGATTAGACTTTTAAAGATGTAATTAAGTGAAATGAGGCTATAAAGGTGAGGGCCTAATCCAGTGACTGGTGGCATTCTAAGAAGAGGTTAGGACAGACCCAGCGGAAAGATCACAGGTGGGTCTCTGAAGAAACAGTCCTCCTGGCACCTTGATCTCAGATTCTAGCCTCCAGCAGTGTGAGAAGAGTACTGTTTAAGCCACCCAGTCTATGATATTTACCATGGTAGCCCTAGCAAAGTGATACAGTGCCTCAGTTTCTTAAGTCTGGTCCCAACCTTCCCTCCTCTCCCCAAGCCCCGATTCAAAACAGGAGGCTACTCCATCATGAGCTCTCCCAATAGCTACCAAAAAAAAAAAAAAAAAAAAAACCTTTGCATTATTTTTTTTGGACAGGCAGAGTGGACAGTGAGAGAGACAGAGAGAAGGGGCTTCCTTTGCCATTGGTTCACCCTCCAATGGCTGCCGCGGCGGGTGCACCACGCTGATCCAAAGGGAGGAGCCAGGTGCTTCCTCCTGGTCTCCCATGGGGTACAGGGCCCAAGCACTTGGGCCGTCCTCCACTGCACTCCCGGGTCACAGCAGAGAGCTGGACTGGAAGAGGGGCAACCGGGACAGAATCTGGCGCCCCAACTGGGACTAGAACCCGGTGTGCCAGTGCCGCAAGGCGGAGGATTAGCCTAGCGAGCCGTGGCGCCGGCCTGCATTACTTCTTCATGGAGCTAGATCTTGACCGTTCCAACCAAAATAAGGTATCCTTTGACTCGGTACATCTCATCTCTCATCCCATGATGTTTCATAAAATGAAAGGCAGGGCACTTTTAGAAAAATGAGTAAAATTAAACCAACAGCTATTGAGAGGTGAGAGAGCAACCAGGCCTTCTGATATCCCTAAGGTAAGTTTGGCAAATATGCTAGCCAATATACACTATGGTCATATGTCACCCCTGTGTCAGGAGGCCACGTGTTCAAATTAGAAAGGATAGCGTGTGCTCTCCTCCTCCCCCACACCCACACAAGTCACCAGGGATATGGCTCTCCTTACTTCAAGAATGTTAGACATACACAATTATCCTAAAATGCTGGTATCACAAGCAGGAAATTGAGAAAGATTATTCAACTGTTTTATGCCATCAAAAAAAAAAAAAGATGACTGTAAGCTAGAAGCTTTAACTGTGTTGTCACAGTAAAGCAAAACAAAATTAACAGATATACAAGTATATAAATACGAATGCATATACAAGTATTCTCTAAGCTCTGCTCTAATACTGAGCATTAATTAGTAAACCGTGTGACGAATAAGCACTCCACTATTTATGAATTCTGACAGATTGCTCCAACACCCTGAACCTTCTTCAGTCCTTATAAATAGGCATAAATCCACTGACACCTATGCGAACTATTTTTCATTTTCACAACTGTTCAGCCACTTTGCTAAGAGACCTGCGGGGATGTTACTAGTAATAATAACATAAAAAGACCCCCACATGCCCTAGCATTGCCTTCGGAAGAAAGTGAGCGTCCTCTCATCGTCTGTATACCGGACAGACAGGTAGGTCACCCGACCCTGGCCGTTTCATTCACAGAGCTGGCGCTTCTAACTTCTGCCTGGCCTGCACGTCTCCGCTTGGAATTCAGTTTCAGCCTATTCCTCGAAGTAAACAAACAATTTCACGTGTGCTGGAGAGAAACGCACAAACACGCCCAGCTCTGCCCCATCCCCGGCTAAGGGAAGGCAGTGAAGCCCTGTGGTTAGGGTCCGAGACTGTGACAAGCGGTAACCAATCAGTTCACCTTCGAATACAGGCCAAGGTTACAATCTGGGCGGACTGCGGTCCTGACAGACGCCGCCGGCGAGGCGATCTCGGGGCTCCCTCAGGCCGCCCTCTCCGCGGGCCTGGGGCCGGGGGCTGCCGCCCCAGGGGCCAGACGCGGCCCCCGGCCGCCCGTCCCCCCACGCCCGCGGCCAGCCGGCGCGGACGCGCAGGTGGGCGAGCCGCGGCAGGCCCCCACTCACCGCACACCATCAGCAGCAGCACGATGAGCAGCGTGGCCACGAACACCAGCAGGGTCAGCCCGACGTTGTGCCACATCTTGGGAGGAGGACGGCGGTGGCCTCAGAGAGGCGGGCGCGAGCGGACGGCGGTGGGCGCGGGCGGGCGGGCGGGCGGGCGGCCGGTGCGTGCGGGGCTTCAGCGGCGGGCGCCGGGCGCGACGGGGCGCCGGGGCGGCATGGGCGGCGGCGGGCGCCCGTCGGCAGCGCCCCCCGGGGGCGGCGCGGCGCGGAGACGAGCCGCTCGGCGCCGCCGCCGGCCGGACCGAGCGTGGGACTGAGGCGGGCCGCGGGGGCGTCCCTATCCCCTCATCGCTCCGGGGAGCTGGGGCCGTGGCGCCCGGAGACCACGGCGGTGGCCGGATGCGCTTCCATGGAGGACGCTACGCGCCCGCAAACAGAGGGTGGACACAAGGACACTCGGAGGCCGCACTGCCTTCCTCGCCACCCGCCCCAGGGTCTCCAGGGCCCCCAGGGGCAGCAGATGTCAACGTCTCCCGGCGGCCGCCGCAGCTGCTCCTCGGCCCCAGGCACCCTCCCCCTGCGGCAGCTCATCAGCGAGCGCCCCCTCCATTCGCCCGCTCTGCGGCGCGGGGGCGACTGGGAAGTGGAGTGCGGAGCCGGGTGTTGCTGGCAGGGTGCCTTGGGCCGGGGACTACAATTCCCAGAAGGCACCGCAGCTGGGGGGGGGCGGTGCTTTGCCTTTGGTCTGTGCCAGCCCATCTCCTGTGGGCTGGTGTTCTCGGAACCCGCGCAGTTGGCTGGTTCTCCCACGCTGTGGCGAGAGGCCGGCGAGATTTCAAACGGTGTTTCTGCACACACAAGTCGTTTGTTTAAAGTCGAGACCGACGGCGTCCTCAGGCAGGCGGGAAAGGGGGATCGGATGCCTGAAAAACTGGTTGCCCGTGAGCCCAGCCCACCGGCCTGCGGCGAAGTTTGGAGCGAGTACCCGAGTGCCTGGCCGAGAGACGGGTCGCGGCCGCCGAATCTCCTCGTGCAGCCTGCGGTGGGTGTTGTGTGCTGTGTTTTCGGAGGTAGCCCGCGGCGACTTACCTGCTTGCCCCCAGGTCGCCTATCTGAGACGTAAGTCGGCTGCGGCTGCTGCCTTGACACCAGCCGAAGAGTTTGCGCATCGCGAAACCAGGCGACCTTAACCTCAGGTACTCTACCTCTGAAATTAGAGCCCCCCACCCTTCTCCCGTTCCCCCCAGCTGACATTCATTCGTTAATGAGGTGCCCCAGGAGGAGAACAGGATAAATGGGTTCCCCGGAAAGAATCAGTCTTGGCGTTTTCCTGTGACTTTTTTGCTCCTTGAAATACTTTATTCTCTTCTACAAATTCCTGTTCTCTGTCTTCAGGCTCCAGAAACAGAACCCAAGCAGCTATCCCTTCTACTTAAGAGCTATAGTCTGGAGACCAGCTGCTGTAACTGGTCTACTTTCCCAGGAAGCCGCCGTCATGAACGAATACCACAGTGAAAACACTTGAAGGGATGAGGAATTACTTACCTTGCAGAAGATTTAATACAGAATTCCTGGGAAGAGAGAATGCACCTAGTGCAAGTAAGAAATAGTCACAAAAAATCAATTTATGCACTTTTCATGGATGGGTCTTTCTATTGCCCAAATAAAACACATTTTATTAAAATCTAATTGAAAAGAACAGAAAGCATCTATTTTAGAACTTTCGTTTTCACTCACATACAAGTTTGAGCACCCGTGGGTGCCAGGCATGGTGCCAGGGCTGCAGCGGTGAATAAGATGGACCATGCTTATAGTCAGAAGGTACCGACAGCAAGCGTCAATAGGGAAATGGCTGGACCTGCGATTTTTCGAATAAGAACAAGATGGTGAGCTGAAGATAGGGGTGTTGGTTTAGATTGAGGAGATCAGGCAAGGCCTATCTGAGGAATGATACATAACCTAAATGACAAGAATGATCCCGTCATGGAAAGATCGAGAGGGAGAGCGTAACAGATAACAGGTGGAGCTAGTGCAAAAGTCACAAGAAACCATTCCTCTAAGGGTGGGCAGTGACTCTGAACCTGAATGCACATTTAAAATTAACAAAGGGAGACTTAAAAGCTACACATGGCAGGAGCTTATCCCCATACTGAATGAATCAGGGTCTCTGAAGGTCCTGCCTCGGCAGTTTTTGAAAGCTTCTGAGTAATTCTAGTCTTCAGTCAGGGTTGAGAGCCATCGCTCCACAGCTGTGGTGCACAAGGAACGGCCTCTGAGCCAGCAGCATCACCTGGACACGTGTTAAAAATGCGAATTCCCAGGCCCTATTAAATCCGAAAACTCTATGATATGCTAAGTTGAAAGTGGTAACTTGGACTATAGTACTCATCAGTGGAGTTGGTGAAAAGTGGACAGATAATAGGATAAATTGTGGAAGGGGGAATCATTGGGATGAGCTGATGGGTTAGATGTGTGGGCATATGAGGAAGAGAGAAATCAGATGTGAAGAAAAGAGAACCCTTACTACATTACTGGTGGGGGTGTAAATTTTCACAGCATTTATGGAAAATAATATGATTCAGCAATCCCAGTACTGGGTGTATACATATGTCCATAAGAAATGACATCAATATATGTTAGAGATATTTGCACTTCTGTGTTTATTGGAATCCACATAAGTGTCCATCAGTAGATGAATGAATAAAAGAAATAAAATGAATAAAAGAAATTGTGTATATATACAGAGAAATTTAAAATGAAAATTAAAATTGAAAAAGAATGAAAGCCTGTCATCTGGGATGACAGGTATAAACCTGGAGGTTAAGGAAATAAGCCAGGCACAGAAAGACAAATGCTGCACGATCTCGCTCCTATGTAGAATCTAAATCTCACAGAAGTAGAGGGGATCATGGCGGTTATCAGAGGGGGAGGAGTGCGGGGCATAATGGGGCAGGAGAAGGATGGAGACAAGATGGTCAAAGGATAGATAGTTTGGAGTAAGTTCAGAGATCTAATATTATACAGTATAGGGGTTGCTCTACAGCCAGTGATGACATACTGCATTCGTAAAATGCAAATTAAGTATTCTCACCATAAAAATGTAGAGTGGGCATTGTGGCGCAGTGAGTTGAACTGCTACTTGGGATACCCATAATGCCAGCTGGTGTGCTGGTTCAAGTCCTGTGCTTCTGATCCAAATTTCTGCTAATGTATCCTGGAAGGCAGTAGAGGAAGGCCCAGATACTTGGGCCCCTGCCACCTACATGGGAGACTTGGATGGAGTTCTTGGCTCCTGGTTTTAGCTTGGCCCAGTCCTGCTGTTGTGGGAATCTGGAGAGTGGACCAGTGATGAAAATCTCTCTCTCTCTTTGTCCCCCTACTCCCGACCCTGCCTTTCAAGTAGATGAAATTAAATAAACATTTCTTAAAAATTAAAACTATGTGAGACAATATGTCTGATAATTAGCTACATTTAACTATTCCACAGTGTGCATATACTTCAGTGTATGATGTTCATGATGAATGCATAGAATTTTATCCATCAATTAAAAAAGGATAAGAAAGGATTCCAAGGGTTTTAGGTTGAGCCTCTGGGTGAATGGTTATGCAATTTCCTGAATGACAAAACTGCAATCATAATGATTTAGGGACTCCATCTTCACAAACACTGACCTTTAGAAGCAAGCCTTTGAGGAAACCAAAGATGGTGGATGTGGTGACACAACCACAAAGTCACACAGCCTCGATATGAAGTCACCCAACTCTGGAAAGTCCCGGGATCTTTGCTGCTGGGCCGTGCTGTCGTGGGTCTTACCATCTGCTGTATAGCACATTTCCCCAAGGCTAAATTCTATAGAGGTTTTCAGGAATGAGGCTGGAGGTCACTACTACAGACCCTTATCCTGTTTGAAATGCCGCCTCCCTCCCTCTGTGTCAGTTTGACCTCGGCAATGTCTCGCCACTTTCCTCCTGAGAAGACTGTCGGAGCTGTTGCTCACATATCCTCTGAGCCAGTATTTCTAAGCCTTATCTTTGTATTGGAATTACCCTGGGACTTTTAAAAATAGTTTCCCAGATTTCAGGCCAGGCATGCTGAAGGCGGGGAAGGGTGTGTTGAGAATATGTAATTTTAAAATGTCCTCTAGGTTTTGATTGACAGTCAGACTTGAGAAACAGCTGTGTAAGCCACATGTAGCAATTAATTATATGCCTGCCTTGTGATAGTTCCGGGTTTATTTTTTAGTTTATTATATAGTTCTATCTAGTATTTCACATATCCATATGTACACGTATGTACAGTTTAGTCAGCTTGGGCTGTTATAACACAATACCTTAGCCTGGGTAGTTTGTAAACAACAGAAATGTGGTAGACCATGCTTCTAGAGGCACCAGCAGGTTCAGTGTGTCGCCAGGGCCCTGCAATTCTTGAACGATGCCTTGTCGTTGTGTCCTCTTGCAAGAGAGGCAGGGGAGTGCACTCAAACCTCTTCTCTGTGACACAGATCCATTTCGGGAGCATGAAGCCCTTCCCAAAGGCTCCCGCTTTTAACACCACCACAATGGCTATTAGGTTCCCACGGGAATATTGATGGGTGATACTGACATTCAGACCCCTGCGGTATATATGCATCACACAATTGGAAGTCCGTCTGAATGTACCTGATTCGTAGGGAGGACCAGCAATTCCTCCTCCGGTGTTTCTTCCTGGAAGAGGAGGCTAGTTGACGTAGTACGTCTGCTCTCGATGCTCTGTTCCCTCTGACCGGGATCAGGGGGCGAGTGCCATCTAGTCAGAAAATTCGGGAACCTTCACCTGCCCTGGTTCAGCTTGGGAGTGAGGCTATTGGCAGAGGGAGGTCCACCCTAGTTGCCTCAGCTTAGGGTTTAATGAACAGGCCTGACCGGCTCTCATGTTCTCATGTGTTCTCTGCCGTGGCCTGTATTGTTAATAGAGGTGATAATTTGCTCTCCAAATGTCTCACTCCTTTTTAGAGTTTCGCAGTTGAGGAGCCTTGTTCATGGTTCCCTCTGGGCAATTCCATACTGCCTTTAAGATAATTAGGAAAAGAGGCTGTGAATTCAGCATTTTGTGTATTGCCACACCAGAAGTTTGTCAGATGCTGATCCAAACGTTTGATCTCTTTTACAGCCTGGCAGTAGGCCTGGATTTTAGCCATTTGAACACTAAATATTGTGGGAAGAACAGTGATAAATGTAGGATGAATACAAGGGAGCTAAGACAAGATCCTTGCCCTCAGGAAAATCCAATCCTACAGCAAATATTTACCAAACCACCTTCTTGATGACTGGCCTTGTTCTTGCCAGCAGCAACGCAAAAATGTAAAACATTCCCTCTTAAGTGGAAGAGCCCAGTCTGGCCCAGTATATTTCAAGGCTCGCTCCTCTGTACTTTAAGAAATCAATTTAGTGCTTCATGACCAGGACTTTATTTTAAGGAATAAAATAGAAGACAACACTGTCTACCACAAGTAATAAGGGCAACTACTGTTCGTGAAACTCTTATCTCAGTTTTCTCTGTTGATGGGTGTATGAGGACACTTTAAAAAAAGAGATTGATTTATATGAAAGAGAGAGGCCGGCGCCGCGGCTCAATAGGCTAATCCTCCACCTAGCGGTGCCGGCACACTGGGTTCTAGTCCCGGTCGGGGCACTGGATTCTGTCCCAGTTGCCCCTCTTCCAGGCCAGCTCTCTGCTGTGGCCGGGAGTGCAGTGGAGGATGGCCCAGGTGCTTGGGCCCTGCACCCCATGGGAGACTGGGAGAAGCACCTGGCTCCTGGCTTCGGATCAGCGCGGTGCGCCGGCTATGGCGGTCATTGGAGGATGAACCAACGGCAAAGGAAGACCTTTCTCTCTGCTCTCTGTCTCTCTCTCTCTCACTGTCCACTCTGCCTGTCAAAAAAAAAAAAAAAAAAAAAAAAAGAGGGAAGAAAAGGAAGACCTTTGTCTCTCTTTCTCTCTCTAACTCTGCCTGTCAAAAAATAAAAAAAAATAATAATAATAAAGAGAAAGAGAGGGAGAGACAGAGGTCCTCCATCTGCTGGTTCACTTCCCAAATGACCACAACAGTCAGTGCTGGGCCAAGCTGAAGCCAGGAGCCAGGAGCTTCTTCCCCGTCTCTCATGTGGGTGCAGGGGCCCAAACACTTGGACCATCTGCTGCTGCTTTTCTCAGGTGCATTAGCAGGGAGCTGCATCGGAAGCGGAGCAGCCAGGACACAAACTGGTGCCCATATGGAATGCCGGTGTTGCAGGTAGCAGCTTTACCTGCTGTGCCTCAACAACAGCCCGGGCCCCAAGGATACTTTTTTTTTTTTTTTTTTTTGGTAAAGATTTGTTTATTTATTTGAAAGGCACAGTTAGACACAGAGAGAAGGAGAGGTGGAGAGAGAGAGCGAGAACGAGAGAGAGGGGTCCTCCACCCACTGGTTCACTCCCCAGTTGGCCGCAATGGCTGAAGCTGTGCTGATCCGAAGCCAGGAGCCAGGAGCCTCCTCCTGGTCTCCCATGCGGGTGCAGGGGCCCAAGGTCCTGGGACATCCTCCACTGCTTTCCCAGGCCATAGCAGAGAGCTGGATTGGAAGTGGAGCAGCCAGAACTCAAACCTGCGCCCACATGGGATGCCAGCACTGCAAGTGGCGACTCTTCCCACTACGCCACAGCAACCTCCCCACCAAGGATGAAGGTGCTAGCATTGTGGCACAATGGTTAAGTCTCTATTTGCAATGCTGGCATTCCATAACAGAGTGCTGATTCAAATCTCAACAGCTTTGCTTCCAATCCAGCTTCCTGCTAGTGTGTCTGGGAAGGCAGTGGGGGATGTATTTGGGTCACTGTCACCCATGCGGGAGGTCCTAAGTAAATAATGTATTTTTTAAAATTTATAAAAAATAAAATTAAGAGATTAGCTTATTTTGATACAAAAATGAAAGTTATACAGTTTTTAATAACATGCATTTTCTATGAACTTTCTGAAGACTCTTTGTATACATCAACTTCAAAAATTTTGCACCAATATAAAGTAAGCTTTTAATTTCATTTTCCATGAATTTTGTGAAGTACCCTTATACGTACTTGAAGGATATGTGTGTGCATGAATTGAGTTGCAATGTGAAAGACATTCTTACTATGGGTCATAGTTCTTCAACAGTTGAAAATCATTGTTTTGCAGGAAGATCCAGACAGTTAATAGAAGCAATTATATTAAAATTGTTTTGCATGTGTAATAGAAGATTTTACAGTAAAGCTGAGGTAAGAGACTATAAGGACAACTGGTACTAGATAGTGAATAGAATTCATACAATTCCAGAGCCAAGTCTTGGGAAGAAGGGAAGATAAAAAGACAAGGCATAGGCAAAGTCTTGAAGTCATCAGCATTTTAGGGGGAAGGGAGTTGGAGGTCCTTAGGATTCCAGGGAAAAGACACAGTTCCTTACTTTTAAGGAATTTGGAGCAGAGGTAAAATATGGTAGTTGAGAATTCCACCCTTTAATTTGACTCTGGGTTCAAATTCTGACTTGGTTGCATCATTTCATCTCTCTAAGCCTCTTTTACCTACATTTGTGAAATAGGCATAGTGATTGTGCTTTCTCTGGGAGTACTTTTGAGTTTAATGAGATCTTCTATATAAGGAGCTTATTTAGCATAGCATCCTGCATTTAGGAGATCTTCTGTAAATGCCAGCAATTCATCTTAGTAATTCCATATATTCTTTTGGGGCTTGAGAAGGCAGAGAGAGAGAGAGAGAGAGAGAGAGAGAGAGAGAGAGAGAGAGAGAGGAGAGAGCTCCTCTCCACCGATTCACAGCCATGACTGGATCAGGCCAAAGCCAGGAGCAAGAAATTCTGTACGGGTTCCCCGTGTGAGTGGCAGGAACCCAATTACCTGAGTCATCACCTGCTGCCTCCCAGAGTGCACATGTGCAAGAAGCTGGACTCTGGAGTGGAGCTGGGATTTGAACTTGGGCATTCCATTATGGGATATGGTGTCCAAAGAGGTGTCTGAGCTACTAGACAGAATGTCCATGACCCCGTCACTCATATAGCCTAATATCATATAATGGAAGAGCTGGGTAGCTGTGTTAGTTTCATTTAGTTCATTTTTACTTATTTTGGAAAAGAGTCTGTCAGAGGCAATGAAGGAAGCAGGACTACCACGGGCGCTATGAACTAAGGAATGTTAGCAGTGAAATCTTACTCAGTTGTAGGAGCAGGTGGAGCAGCCCACGCCAGCTCTGCTTCTGTGTCTGCTGTGGAGCCTACAGTTGCTCGACCAGCTGTGGGAAAAGTAAAGTTGGTTGTGGACCAGGGAAGGAGCTGAAATGTATTTGTTTCTCAAGGCAGCCATAGCAAAGTGCCACAAATGTGACGCCTTTAAACAACAGAAAATGATTCTTTCATACTCTTGGAGGCTAGAAGTCTAAGATCATGGTGCTGGCAGGACCATGCTCCCTCGGAACGCTCTAGGGAACCCTTTCCAGTTTCTGGTGGCTGCTGACAAATCCTTGAGATTCCTTGGCCAAGCTGCATCACCCGTCTCTGCACCTGCCGTCACATTGTGTTCTCCCCTGTGTGTTTGTGCCAATGTGTCTTGACGGGGCCTTGTAAGGACAGCAACCGTTGGATTTAAGGCCCACCCCCATCCAAGGTGACCTCATATTAATATGACTACAGGTAATTCTATTTTCAAAGGCCCTGTTTCCAAATAAGGTCACATTCTGAGGTTACTCGTGGATGTGAATTTTGTTCAATCTAATGCATGGAGGAAATGTAGTTTTGGGTGTGTTCTCATGCCAACTAGGTGAACTAGCCACAGATCAGAGACAATGTGTTTGGCACCCTCCACCTTCCATCAAAGCATTTTTTTTTAAATGGCAACTGCTTCATTTTTGCCTTGCAGTATTATCCAGTGTTTCTCTTTTGGCCATCACTGATCCAGAAACATACAGGAAAGGAAATTTCAGCTTGGCTAAATTGACACAGTAGAGAGCTACCACACAGTGAGAGTCACTGGGGATGCTTTTGTTTTTGTTTTTGTTTGTACAGGGAAATGACCGAATGGAAATGCTATTATAAGACTGTTGATTTGGGGCCAGCATTGTGCACAGCTCATGAAACCACCGCTTGTGATGCCAGCGTTCCACATCAGAGTGCCAGTTCCAGTCCTGCCTGCTCCACTTCCCCTCCATCTCCCTGCTAATACACTGGGGAGAGCAGCAGAAAATGGTGCAAGTACTTGAGCCCCTGCCACCCATGTGGGAGACCTGGATGGCGTTCCAGCTCCTGATTTCTGCTTGGCCCAGCCCCAAGCTGTTGTGGGTACTTGGAAGTGAACTAGCAGATGGAAGATATCACTCTCTCTTCTCTCTCCTCTCTCTCTCACTCTGCCTTTCAAACCAACAGTATGGAGCTATGTAAAAAAATTAAGAAGAGAACTACCACATGCTCCAGCTGGACTAGAAAGGATTGGGGATTAGTTAAGAGAATCTGACACTCGTGAGAAAAGCCTCTAAAAGTGTCTTGATTATTCTCTTGGTAATGACAGATATACTGGCCACCCTGTGGCTGAATACAATTTAAAATCAGGATTAGGGGGCTGATCTTGTGATGTGGCAGGTTAAAGCACTGCTTTCAATGCTGGCATCCATATTAGAGTGCTGCTCGTCTTCCAATCAAGCTCTCAGCTAATGCGTCTGGGAACGCATGTGAAAATGGCCCAGGGTGGGCTCCTGCCATCCACATGGGAGTTCCGGGATCCTGGCTTCATCCTGGCCCGGCGCTGACCATTTTGGCCATAAGAGGGAGTGAATTAGCAGATGGAAGCTCTCTTTCTCTCTCAGTCTCTCCTTCTCTGTCACTCCGTCTTTCAAATAAATAAAATAAATATTTCTTTTTTTAAAATCAGAATTAAAAGAGCTAATACGATGGATGTGAATGGATGCAGTGAGCAACAACTGGGCCAAGATTGGGGCAAAAGTAGATTGGAAATCCAGAAATGAGAGCCAGGCATTTGGGGCTCTCCTACCTTGAGGACACTAAAAGGCCCTAAGGCAAGACTGAGTGACGCTTTCCCCTGCTCTGGGGTGGGGTAGGAGGGTGGAAGGGGTGGGGCTGAGGACAAAGCTAGAGCCCAGACTTAGGGTGCTGGGAGACTCCCAGGCACATAGGGCCCACACACCACACAGGGCAGCACCCCAGGAATAAGAGGGCACCAGAAATAACCTGCAGCCTGTGTTGGCCCTAACTGATCTGGCTGACCCAGAAAAGTTCAAATGCTGAAACTGGATTAAGGGGATCCTGGCTGCTTAACCCAGCCCTGTGACCTGGCAGAAACAAGTGAAGCAGCTCATTGTCCGAGGCCTCAAGTTAGTTCTACAGGTCACTTTTCAAGCACGATTTCCAGCACATACACGAACTTTTTCTTAATTGGATGCCATTCTTAAGTTAAAAAGAAAGACTCCTAATTTAACAGATGTTCGCAAATGACCACACTTGTTACTTTACATTGTGAAATGTACAGAAATGGAAACAGAGAAGGTTGAGATGAAGAGAAAATTAAGTCTTTTAATTTTAGTTTCGTTGGTAGGGGAACAGATCTCTGTCTGGTTTGCTGGAATGAGAAGCACAGAGAAGTGTGAGCCGCTGAGCAGCCTACAGCAGCAGAAGCTGGTTCTCTCGCTGCTCGGGAGGCTGAGCGTCCGACCTCACGGTGCCGGCAGGGCCCTGGCCCCTCCGAGGGCTCTAAGCTGGGAGGATCTCCTCTTGCTCCCTTCAGCTTCTGTGGCCCCAGGAAGCCCTTTGCTTGTTTGCTTGACAGCAGAAATCCAGTCTCTGCCTCCTCTTCACCAGGCCTCTTCCTCACGTGGGTCTGTCTTCTCCTCCTGCAAGGACCGCAGACATGCAAGGTTAGATAAGGATCTGCTGTTAGGACCTAACTTTTTTTTTTACTATTTTATTAAATTTTTTTCTGAGTGTAACAGTAACATTTTTAAATATTCCTATCACTTCATTCCTACATTCTATTGCATCATCAAAGTTTTTTGTACTGTTTTCTTTTTTATATAATTTTAAAATGTATATAAAGGGAACAAATTTCATGTATTTCATATACACAGTGTTAAAAGCATAACAATACTTCCCACCCTACCCTCCCTCCCTCCTCCTTCCTTTCTTATTTTTCTTTGAATGACAATTAAAATTGTCATTACAATGACAAATGACAATCTACTTTATAATCACAAGCTTAACCCTCCACTAAATAGTCAACAAGTAGTAAGAAGAGAAACTACTTTTCCTCAAACGATAGCCAAGGGCTATAAACAAGAATCAAATCTCAAAATGACAATTTCACTCATATACATTACATTTTTTGTACTCTTTCTATTAGCTAACACCAATCAGGGAAGACATGTGATTATTTGTCTTTTGGGAGACTGGCTTATTTCACTAAGCATAATGGTCTCCAATAGCATCCATTTTGTTTCATAAGATAGAATTTCATTCTTCTTTATAGCTGAGTATTCCATTGTGTGTATGTGTGTGAGTGTGTGTATATATATGTATATGTATATACACATATATGTATATATATATATGTGTGTGTATATATACATATATACACATATATATATTGTGGCATATTCATATATGTGTATATATGCATATGTATATGCATATATACACACATATGTATATTTATATGCCACAATTTCTTTATCCAGTCATCAGTTGATGGACATCTGGGTTGACTCCATATCTTAACTATTGTGAGTTGAACTACTTAAGCATGGGAATACAGATAACTCTTTTGTGTGCTGATTCTGTGTACTAGGAGTGGAATGGCTGGGTCGTATGGTAAATGTATTTTCAGATTTCTGAGGAATCTCTACCGTCTTCCATAATGGTTGTACAAGTTTACATTCCCACCAACAGTGTATTAGGGTGTCTTTTTCTGACCTCATTGTAATGTAACTACATCTGCATGGCTACTTCCAAATAACTTCCTAGTTTTTGGGGGTGGGCATGAAGATTTTAACTTATCTTTTTGTGGGACACAATTCAACCCAGAACAGTCACCAAACAGTGTCCATTACTTTAAAAAATAAAATCTTTTTAAATGATCAGTGCTTTGAGATTCAGCAGGTCAATGATCTAAATTCCAGTGTTTGTCAAAATGTTGAAAGATATCTGTGACATGATAAGACAGAGTCACTATTTATTTGCTGTAGTGAAAGTGCCCAAGTCTGTCCAGACTGTTGTATCAAAATAACAGCCTGGGTGGTGAATAAGCAATTTGTTTCTCACAGTTCTGGGGGCAGGAAGTCCAAGACGAGGCACTGACAGTGTGTCTGGCGAGGGCCTGCTTTCTGGTTCCTAAACAGTTCCTTCTCTGTGTGACCTCATGTGGTGGAGCCGGGCAAGGGAACTCTCTGGGGCCTCTTTTATAAGGGGCTTTAATCCCACTCATGACAGCCCTCATGATCCAATTACCTCCCAAAGGCCCATGCTCCCAACACCATCATTTTGAGGGTTAAGTTTCAGCATATGAATTTGGGAGTGGGGGTGGGGACACAGACACTGAAACCGTAGCAGTCAGCAAACTTGGTCTACTTGTCTTCTGGGATGGATACTGCCCCCCCCCCCGCCCCCGCCAACCCCATGCAGATACTTCCCCTTTGATGCAGGTCCTGCTGCTCCAGCTGTAGGAAGTGCTGGTGACACTTCAGGACAGCTTTTCCTGGGGTGTTCCACATCTAGTGACCGACTCGCAGGAATGTGAAGATCTGCTCCTCTGGGGCCGGCACTGGGGCACAGCGGGTGAAGCCTCCACCTGCAATGCTGGGTACCAGTTTGTGTCCTGGCTGCTCCACTTCAGATCCAGCTCCCTGTTAATGCATGTGGGAAAAGCATCAGAAGATGGCCCAAGTGTTTGGCCCCTGCCATCTACATGGGAGACCTGGAAGAAGCTTCTGGCTCCTGGCTTTGGCCTGGACCAGCCCTGGCCATTGTGGTCATTTGGGGAGTGAACCAGCAATGGAAGCTTGCTCTCTCTTCCTCCCCCCGCCCCCAATTCTGACTTTCAAATGATCACATAAATCTTTTTTTTTTTTTATCCCAGGTGAGCACCGGTTCATGTCCCAGCTGCTCCTCTTCTGATCCAGCTCTCTGATATGGCCTGGAAAAGCAGTGGAGGATGGCCCAAGTGCTTGGGCCCCTGCAGTCATGTGGGAGACCTGGAAGAGGCCCTGGTTCCTAGCTTTGGATTGGCCCAGCTCTGGCCATTTTGACCATCTGGGAGTGAACCAGCAGATTGGAAGACCTTTCTCTGTCTCTCTGTCTATAACTCTACCTCTCGAAGAAATAAATAAAATTTTTTAAAAAAATCTACCCATCTCTGCCCAACTCAGAACAACTGTGCGGAACCATGCTGTCTGCACGGCTCCCTCTGGGTCAGCTTGAGAGCCTCCTGCTTGGAAAGCACCTCGACTCCTCCCTCTGCTCAAGGCTGCTTCCTTCTTCCCCTTCCACTGATGTTGAAACAAGGGGCGTACCCTACTTTTCGCCCTGCAGTCTGTGTCTGGGAATTTCCTTCCCAGGAACTTAATCTACGATGCCTTCGTTTAGAAGAAAAAAAAAAGTGCCTTGTTTTTAAATACTTCGCCAAGAGAAAAATCAGAAAGCACTTGCATAGCACACGAGATTGGCCTGGCTGTTCTGGTGACGACCAGTTATTTTATAAAGTTTTGCTTTTATAAAATTAGACCCATCACAAACAACTCATAGCAAGGAGACAGCAATGCCTAGTGATACATGGACATGTATTATGTCCTCAGGGCACTTGCTATTATTATTCTATCTGACACGTGACCTTGTAGCATGATGACCAAGTGCGGGCTCCAGTGTCAGTCTTGATAACAGACATTAGGAAAGCTTGATCTCTTATCTTTTAAAAGAAAGACATGTTCTCGCTCTTATCTCCTTTTTATGCCCTCAAGGTAATATATTGCACATTCCACTCATCTGGGCTAAAGGCCACAAGAAGGAAACTTAGGGGTGGAAGTACAGACAGGAGGCGCACTGTATAGACGGGGCGCATCATGAGCCAACTCTAACTTTAATTTAGTTGCCTGAGTGACTGAATGACAGTGTCTTGTGCAGGGGAAGGCAGTGATACCGGGGGCCGGGCTTGTGGCACAGTGGGTTAGGCTGGTGCGTGAGGCCCCAGCATCCCATATTGAATGCCAGCTTGAGTCTCGGCTGCTCTGCTTCCCTTACAGCTTTCTGCTAATGTCCCTGGCGAGGCAGGTAGTTCAAGTTCCTCCATCCTTACCACCCATGTCGGGGACACGGATGGAGTTCTTAGCTCTTGCTTTCAACCTGGTCCAGCCCTGGCTACTTCGGCCATTTAGGGTGTGAACCAGTAGATGGAAGATCTCTCTCTGTTTCTGTCCCTCTCTCTCTCTCTCCCTGTCACTCTGCTTTTCAAATACATAACTAATTGAATCTTTAATCTCTTCTTTGCCTTTTGGCTAAGATCAAATTAAAGAAAGAAAACAGGAAGGTGACACTGGCCAAGTAGGATGTGGAGCATGATGGTGGCACATCTCAGAGGGCAAAGGAATGCAGCAGGAGGATTCCAGTGTGTGGAAGGAACTCAAGAGAGGACTGAAGCAATCCTCTGAAAACTGGGGGAGTTCAGGCCGATGGAGTGACCAGAGAATAAGGGAGGTGAGAAGACTAAAGCACTGCTGCAGAAAGATGAGGCTTAGCAGAGCTTTTGATGACATATTGGGAAGACCTTAGGTCTCCAGGCCGCCCACAGGATGCTGTGAGAATCCAGACAAAGGCTGGAGAAGTCCTGGGCAGGGCGAGAGGAGGCTCCTGGCTTTGTCCTGGCCCAGTGCTGGCTGTTGTGGCCATTTAGGGAGTGAATCAGAGGATGGAAGATCTCTCTCCCTCTTCCTCTCCCTCTCCCTCTGTCTTTCCCTTTCTCTTTGTAAATCTGACTTTGAGAAATAAATCTTTAAAACAATAACAAAATTGTGGTAAGACACTGAACACACCAGTTTCCCTAGGGCAATTGAAACAGCAAGCTACAGTACACGTTCAGTCCTTGTCCAAGTGCTTGGGGTGTGAAGTATTTGAGGTTTTCAGGTTTTGGAATATCTGCATAAACATAAGAAATCTCAGGAATGGGACCCAAGTCTAAACACAAAATTCACTTATGTTTCAAAAACACCTTATGCACATAGTCTCAAGATAATTTTATGGAATAGGTTTTAGTGCACCTGCATTTTCACTGTGACCAGAGGTCAGATGTAGAATTTTCTACTTGTGATACAATGTCTGCTCAAAAAGTTTCAAATTTTGGAGCATTTTGATTTTTAGATTAGGGGTACTCAATCTGTAATACATTTTCTATTATACCTGTTTAGTTTCATTTGTTAGTTTTTTAGGGAAAATGTTAATTAATGTAGAACAAAGTAGCTGGACTATTTTTTTAAAAGATTTTATTTGAGAGGTAGTACTACAAACAGAGAGAGGGAGAGACAGAGAGAAAGGTCTTCCATTTGCTGGTTCACTGCCAAATGGCTACAATGCTGGCGCTGGGCTGGTCTGAAGCCAGGAGCTTCTTTTGGGTCTCCCACATGGGTGCAAGGGGCCAAGCACTTGGACCATCTTCCACTGCTTTCCCAGGCCATCAGCAGAGAACTGGATCAGAAGGGAGCCGCCGGGACACAATCCTGCACTCATATGGCATCCTAGCACTACAGGCAGAGGCTTAGTCCACTGTGCCACAGCACTGGCCCAAAGGAAGCTGTACTGTTATTTTCACAATTTAAAAAGTAGAACATTTGAAAAGTGGAAATCATGTTTCTTTCCTTTAGCAACTCAATACATCTTACTTCTAACTTCCCATAACCACTTCCCTCTGCCAATAAGCTGGGTCACAACAGAAGTGGGGAAATGACCACGAGGCATAAAGACAAGCTCCTGAAACACATCACATTTTCGTTGACCACGCACTTCAAAGACTTCACGAAACTGGTGAAGTTTTCTGTAATCGTTTCACTACATAGGCCTTCTGGTCCCTTCTCTCTTCCCATGCTTCAGGAACTCCGAAGGCCTGTATGTTGGGTCGTTTGATAGTATCCCATAAATCTCCAACACTGTTTTTAACTTTTCTATTTTCTTCTTGGTTGTTGTTGTTGTTTGTTTGTTTGAATCATTTCCAAAGATTTGTCTTCTAGCTCGGATATTCTTTCTTTTGCCTCACCAAGTCTGGTGTTAAGGCTTCCCGTGGCATTTTTTATTTTATTTTATTTTATCTATTGAATTCTTCATTTTGATTTCTCTTTAGAATCGCAATTCCATGGAAACTTTTTCATTCATGTCACGTATGGTTCTCTTTAGTTTGTGGATTTGCTTCTGATTGTTTCTGCGTGATTGTATGATGAATTTTTTTTAATTCCTTTTCTGGCATTTCATCACTGTTTTCATCTTCACATTCTAATATTGAAGTGTTGTGTGTTCCTTTGGGGGGTTTCATGGTGTCTTCCTGATTTGTGTTTCTTGAATTTCTGTATTTATTTTTAGGCATTTATGGTGTTAATTGTTGCTTTTTTCCCCCTCTGATGGCTTTTATCTTTAAACTGTGCACCTGTGGCTTAGTAGAAGTCTGCACTTTCAGTGAATACAGAGATATTTGGTGGGTGTGGCCAGGGAACTCTGATCCGTGCTCCTGAGTGGGATGAGTATCCAGGGTAACACTCAAGTTGGGCGTGGCTTCTCTCCTGTTATTAACAGAGTGTGGTGGGAATGATCACATCTGTTGGTGTGATCACCCCCTCACCGCTCCTCCAGGCTGAACAGTGCCTGGGTGTTAGTCCCCAGTGTGTTCAACACTCATGACCTGTGCAGTCCTCACTGTGAGCATAGTTCCAGCTGCAGTGGGCTGCCTCGGCCGCCAAAGAGCTTTGAGAGTGTGGCTCTGCACCCAGAGCTTGCCCAGAACCCCAGCTACACCCCGCCCCCTCTCATGCATGGGTCTCTAAAAATTGATTGATTGGAGCTGGTGTTGTTGTGTAGTGGGTTAAGCCACTGCCTGCAATGCTGACATCCCAAACGGGTGCTGGTTTGTTTCCCAGCAGCTGCATTTCCAACCCAGCTCCCTACTCAGGGCCTGGGAAAAAGAAGTGGAAAATGGCCCAATTGTTTGGGCCCCTGCACCCGTGTGGAAGACCTGGATTAAGCTCCTGGCTTCAGCCTTGTTCAGCCCTGGTTGCTATAGAGTGAACTCCACTCTGAACAAGCAGGTGGAAGCACGTGTTCGCTCCCTCTCTCTCTCTAATTCTTTCAAAATAAACAATTAAATCTTAAAAAAAAATGGATTGTCTCTTATAGAGAGACAGAGATAAGGATAGAGACAGAGATCTCCCACCGCTGGTTTACTCAACAAATACCTGTAACAGGCAGGCCGAAGCCAGGGTCCCACATAGGTGACAGGGACCCAACTACTTGAGCCATCACTTGCCGCCTTTCAGGGTGTGCATTAGCAGGCAGCCAGAGCAGAGAGCAGCGCCTGAACTGGAATCTGGGCACTTGGGTAGGGATCTGAGCAGCTGAAGTGGCGCGTATGGGTCTTGTAAGAGTGAATGGCATTTCCACAGGCAGAGAAAGGAGAGAGCAGGAGGAAGGGGTGGCACCGGACGTAAGCATGTTGAGGGTCCTCTGGGAACAATAAGTGATCATAGGTAAAGCACACCGAAGGTTGGAAATGGAAAAAGAGACTGAGTCTCGTTAGGGAGCCTTACGTGTTATGCTCAGGGTGAGGGTCAATTCTAGAGTCTTGTCATATGCAGTCAGAATCATTTTGTTCTGAAACACAGGCTGACAGTATCCTCTCCCCACACCCCAAACCTCCCCTCCCTCTTTGTCTCAACCAGATCCCATCACATTTAAGTTAAAGAGCAGATCTTCCTGCTGTGCTCTTCCCGCTGTGACCAGTGGTCTAGCCTCTGCCTCAATCCACTCTCTCTGGATCTTTTTGCCGGGGAACCTTCTCAGCCTGTCACTGAAGCGACCACCCAGGCTCCTTCTAAGCACCAAGAGCTGCACCTGCTGCTTCCTAGGCCCAGAAAGCTCTTCTTTTTTTTTTTTTTAAACTTTTATTTAATGAATATAAATTTCCAAAGTACAGCTTATGGATTACAGTGGCTTCCCCTCCCATGACTTCCCTCCCCCGCCCCACAACCCTCCCCTTTCCCACTCCCTCTCCCCTTCCATTCACATCAAGATTCATTTTCAATTCTCTTTATATACAGAAGATCGATTTAGCATATATTAAGTAAAGATTTCAACAGTTTGCACCCACATAGAAACACAGAGTGAAAAATACTGTTTGAGTACTAGTTATATCATTAAATCACAATGTACAGCACTTTAAGGACAGAGATCCTACATGAGGAGTAAGTGCACAGTGACTCCTGTTGTTGACTTAACAAATTGACACTCTTGTTTATGGCATCAGTAATCACCCTAGGCTCTTGTCATGAGTTGCCAAGGCTATGGAAGCCTTTTGAGTTCACCGACTCTGATCATATTTAGACAAGGTCGTAGTCAAAGTGGAAGTTCTCTCCTCCCTTCAGAGAAAGGTACCTCCTTCTTTGATGACCTGTTCCTTCCACTGGGATCTCACTCGCGGAGATCTTTCATTTAGGTTTTTTTTTTTTTTTTTTTTTTGCCAGAGTGTCTTGGCTTTCCATGCCTGAAATACTCTCATGGGCTTTTCAGCCAGATCCACGTGCCTTAAGGGCTGATTCTGAGGCCAGAGTGCTGTTTAGGACATCCGCCATTCTATGAGTCTGCTGTGTATCTCGCTTCCCATGTTGGATCGTTCTCTCCCTTTTTTATTCTATCAGCTAGTATTTGCAGACACTGGTCTTGTTTATGTGATCCCTTTGACTCTTAGTCCTATCATTATGATCAATTGTGAACAGAAATTGATCACTTGGACTAGTGAGATGGCATTGGTACATGCCACCTTGATGGGATTGAGTTGGAATCCCCTGGTATGTTTCTTTTTTTTTTCTTTTTTTTGACAGGCAGAGTGGACAGTGAGAGAGAGAGAGAGAGAGACAGAGAGAAAGGTCTTCCTTTGCTGTTGGTTCACCCTCCAATGGCCGCCACGACCGGTGCGCTGCGGCCGGCGCACCACGCTGATCCAAAGGCAGGAGCCAGGTGCTTCTCCTGGTCTCCCATGGGGTGCAGGGCCCAAGCACTTGGGCCATCCTCCACTGCACTCCCTGGCCACAGCAGAGAGCTGGCCTGGAAGGGGGCAACCGGGACAGAATCCGGCGCCCCGACTGGGACTAGAACCCGGTGTGCTGGCGCCGCAAGGTAGAGGATTAGCCTAGTGAGCTGCAGCTTGCCATTTGGGGCAAGTCAGCTTGCAGAAAGGTCTTCTTAAGCCGCTTGTTAACTGGCTGGCACCCATCTACCAAGCTCAGGCCATCTCAGTTCAATATCGTTTTCTGACTTAGCCTGCCCCGGTTAGGTCCCCTGTGGGGAGCAATCCGGACTAGACTGAGTTACTGGAATTAAGACTTATTCTATGCATCTGCTCTCCCACAATATGGCGCTGGGAGAGAAGTAAACAGCTTCCGCACAGCTGCCTCCAGTTCAACCAATAAACAGTAGGACTTGCTCCTGATTGGAGGAGAGCAGCGTACTCGGCATGTGGGCAGCCGAGTTAGGATTGGCAGAGGAGGACTATAAAGGAGGAGAGAGACGGCATGCACCAGGAACATATAAGAGGAACATCTAGCTGAAGGAACACCTGTGCAGCCCCCGAGAAAGCCGGCCAGCGGTGTGCCGCTCCCCTGCGGAAGTGGGGAATGTGGCCAGGGGGAACTGCCCTTCCACGGAGGTGGAAGGGATAGTAGCCAACCCGGGAAGAACCAGCAGCAAACCCAGGGAGGGCCGAGCAGACGAAAGAACAGCGCAGGGTCCTGTGTCGTTCCTCCACGAAGACGGGGAGCGACAGTCCCCCTGTTACATTTTCACATAGAACCGTAGCCATTCAACACACGTTTGCAAGTAAACACTTACTGAGTCTGCTCCCCAGTAAGATCGTAAATTCCCCAAGGATGCAGACATCTGCCTAGTCCTGCCTAGCCCAAGATGGAATCCCCAGCAGCCAGCACTCTGTCTTTCACGTAGCTTGCTGAATGAATGAGGGGAGATGACGTAATCGGGACTGAGCCTTGGCAGGTAAATCAGAAGACACTGAGAGAGAGGCTGATACGTGTGTCCTTACGCTTTCTCACAAGCTTGCATGGCAGCGGTGTGTTGTGAGGGAGGAAGGCAGACTATCACGAATTGCTCCCTTTCACTACCATGTTTTTACTTTTTGAATGTGTAAATAATATGCACATCAGTGACAACTTGTGCATCAGCATTTTCTTTTTATGCAGGAAACAAATACCAGTAGTGTACAGATAGTTTGTTTGATTTCCTTTAGTGCAGATTTAAAATGACACATTTAAATATTTAAAAGTTAACAAGCCAGAAAGATGATGTTGGTAGAACTTCTCTGTATTTACCAGAGGTGTACATAATTTCTCCAGCAGAGGGTGCTAAAATACAAATTTGGCTTGAGAAGATTAGTGTGTCTGTTGAGTCATAGATTTCCTAATTCAGTTTGATTGTCAGATTTTTGGAACAAATGCACCCAAAAGGGCAGCCGTTCTTACAGTACACAGGCAGTAGAGGTCTTAGAACCAAGGTTGTTGTCCCAGCCTTGTGGCTTGGCGGTTTTTTTTTTTTCTTTTAATATTTATTTTATTTATTTGAAAGACAGTTACAAAGAGAGGTAGAGACAGAGAGAGAGATCTTCCATTGGCTGGTTCACTCCCTAGATGGCCGCAATGTCCAGAGCTGTGCTGATCCGAAGCCAGGAGCCAGGAGCTTCTTCCAGGTCTCCCACGTGGGTGCAGGGGCCCAAGGACTTGGGACATCTTCTACTGCTCTCCCAGGCCATAGCAGAGAGCTGGATCGGAAGTGGAGCAGCTGGGACTAGAACCAGTGCCCATATGGGATGTCACCACAGCAGCTGTCGGCTCTACCTGCTGCGCCACAACACCAGCCCCCCTCACTTATACTCTCAAGTGAAGCCAATCACATCTGAAAGGACAACCAGGACATTTGATAGCACAGATAACTGCCATGTGCTGTAGATGTAATAAATCGAGTATTTAAAATATAGGAGCAAGTGTTGGGCCTAGCAGTGAAGACCCTGGTTGGGATGCCCACCTCCCACATCAGAGTGCCTGAGCTAGAGGCCTGCCTCTGCCCCTGATTCTAGCTTCCTGCTAATGTGCACCCTGGGAGGCAGCAGGCGATGGCTCATGTAGCTGAATCCCTGCCACCCATATGGGAGACCTGAATTGAGTTCCTGGATCCTGGCATTCTAGGAGTGAATCAGTGAAAGGGAGTGTTTCTCTCTCTTTTTCTCTCTCTCAAGTAAATAAACATATATATATATATATATATATATATATATATATATTGTAAAAACAAAAATGTTTCATTGGAGATGTATAAAACATTGATTTTGAAACTATATATATTCAAAGTGAGGACCTGGAGGCCATATCACTACCTTTCTTCCTTAATGACAAGAACTGCTAGCATGGAAAATGAAAATATTTTGCTTTGGGCTTTGAATTCATTGCTGCATACAAGGGTACTTCAAAAAGCTCATGAAGGGGCTGGTGCCATGGCTCACTTTGTTAATCCTCCACCTGTGGTGCCAGCATCCCATATGGGCACCGGGTTCTCGTCCCGGTTGCTCCTCTTCCAGTCCAGCTCTCTGCTGTGGCCCGGGAAGGCAGTGGAGGATGGCCCAAGTGCTTGGGCCCTGCACCCGCATGGGACACCAGGAGGAAGCATCTGGCTCCTGGCTTCGGATGGGCGCAGCGTCGGCCGTGGCGGCTATTTGGGGAGTGAACCAACGGAAGGAAGACTTCTCTCTGTCTGTTTCTCACTGTCTAACTCTGCCTGTCAAATAATAATAAAAAAAAACTCATGAAAAATGAAATTAAATTTACTTTGGTGCAAAAAAATTTTGAAATCCATGCATAGGGTTCTAATAATATGCATTTTTCATGAACACGTTGAAGACTCCTCACATGCATGGATTATGTTTTTAATTTTTTTAAAGATTTTTATTTATTTATCTGACAAGTAGAGTTATGGACAGTGAGAGAGACAGAGAGAAAGGTCTTCCTCCTGTTGGTTCACTCCCCAAATAGCCACCACGGCCGGCGTTGCGCCCATCCAAAGCCAGGAGCCAGATGCTTCCTCCTGGTCTCCCACGCAGATGCAGGGCCCAAGCACCTGGGCCATCCTCCACTGCCCTCCCCAGCCACAGCAGAGAGCTGGACTGGAAGAGGAACAACCAGGACTAGAACCCGGCACCCATATGGGATGCCAGTGCCACAGGTGGAGGATCAACCAAGTGAGCCACGGCGCTGGCCCCTACACATGCATGGATTTAAAAAATGTTGCACCCAAATAAATATATCTTTTAATTTCCTTTTCCATGAAATTTTTGAAGTACCCTCTCATGGTTTGAGTAGCTGGTAGATTTACTTCCTTACTTTGGCTTTGCTTTGGTGAGTATTAGAACCTGCTTGTCTTCACCGAGAACACAGTTGCTGCTGGTGTGTGAAGCAGGAAGGGGAACACCAGGCTGTGGGGGGAAGGTCAGGCTGCCTGAGGCTAAGCTTTTGCTGCAGATGGTGACAAATAGAAATGAAACCTTTGGGGGCAGGCGTTTGGCACAGTAGCTAGTATGCCATCTGGGACACCCTTATCTCATGATGGGGTGCTTGGTTTTGAGTTCCTGCTCTGCTTCTGATTCTAGCCTCCTGTTAATGCACACCCTGAGAAACAGAAGATAATACTCAAGTACTTGGGACCCTTGCCAGCCCTATAGGGAGGCCCAGAGTGAGTTCTAGGTCCCTGGCTTAGGCCTGGCCCAGCCCTGGCTGTTAAGAGCATTTAGGGAGATAGAGGATCTATCTGGCAGATAGAAGATCTCCCTCTGTCTGTATCTCATCCACTCTGTATCTCTGCCTTTCAAGTCAAAGGAAAATAATTAAATGAATATCTTAAAAAATGAAAAAGAAAACTTTGCTGCTCAGTATGCACTTTTTGCTTCGCCTCATAGACCCAGGCTTCTCTAGTGAAGATGTAAAATGAAGTGGTCCTTCCAAGTACTGCAAAGGAGAGACTTGTGTAGCAGAAGGAAAAGGACTCTCAGCTGGAAATGCTGCTAAGGGCAGGCTTTGACCTCCTCTTACAGTGGTGGCTGTTCCACGCTCACCAGGAACCACTCAGAGCTGTAATCGGAGAGACGTGAAACTGGTTATCCTGGGAACCACGGTTCTCCTGCCAAGGTAGAGCTGGCAGGTTGCCTGACCCACACAAAGCCAAAGGCTATGTGGGGTCAGAAGGCAGACTGCTGAGGTATCATGGGGATCATGGCTACCAGTGACCCAAAGACCACCCGGGGCTTTTGTAAAGGGGCCAGCAAAGGCCTTGACAGTTAACACTGATGGACAATAAGCCCTTACTTTTGTCAGTCCAGCCTGGATCCTGCCTGGAAAGCAGCAAAGGCAGGCCAGGAGCTAGTTCCCATCTGCCTACGTTGCAGGTTGCTGAGTTGCGGCAGGGGCTTTAATGAATGTTTCATGCATTTCCACATAATCAGTAGAGGGAGATGGAAGCCTCCAAGAACCTTGTAGAAGATGGCCCCCATCCTCCTGAACTTTGTTTGCTAATATCCCACTCATCAGTTCAAGGTCCTTGCAGCTCCTATGTTCTCCAGAAGGAAGAGTCCGTCCCTAATTAGCTAAATCGGACTTGCTTGTTTTCTGCTTCCATCTCCTATTGTCTGAAGCACTATTACAGTGCTCCCCACAGTCCACGTTCATTGGCTCTGCATGTGTGTCTGTCTGTCTTCCTCCTTCCAGTCTCTGGACTGTGAGCATCTGGAAGGCAGTGATCAATATAGTTTATCTACTAATTTGCCCAGCTCCTGCTCAGAAGGTGCTCAATGCAGGTGTCTGTCGGTTTAGATGGACTACGTGGTCATTTAATGATGACATCTAGTTGCCTTTGTCAACCTAAGAAGTGTTCCAGTCACCTGCAGAAGTACTGACAATGACAGAGTGCTCACTCAACGAGCTGTTTGTCCAGCTGCGTTTACTCAGGCAGCAGAGCCTAGAGGTTAAGAGCGTGGACTTTGGAGTGAGGATTTCCCAATTTTCTGTCTCAGCTCTGTTTCTTATTAACTATGTGTTCTCAAGCAAATTGCTTCGTTTCTCTCTAACCCTCAGCTTTCTGTCTATGAACTGGGGCTGAGAACTCCTAGCTTATTTGGGTTGCTCTAAGGATTGCATGAGATGATACACACAAAGCCTGGCTCAGAAAAATGGCTCAAAAGGCAGCTCTCATTAGCATCATCAACATGGCCATAAGCTCTTGGGGCTGAGACTTCAAGCAGAATAATCATAAAAGTTGTAAAGTACACTGTTTACAAGCCCTCTCGTGACAGCTATAGATCACAAGAGAATTAAAAGAACTATCAATCAAGTGCATGTATGTATCTTAATTCAAACCAGAAGCACTCATTGATTGTGTAAACACTGGTTTTATTTGACAGTATTGGAAGTTATTGCCTTTTTTTAAAAAGATATATTTATTTGATTTGAAAGGCAGAGTTACAGAGAGAAAGATCTTCCATCTGCTGGTTTAGTTCCCAAATGGCCACAATGCCAGGGCTGGGCCAGGCCAAAGCCAGGAGCCTGGAACTCCATCTGAGTCTCCCACATGGGTGGAAGAGGCCCAAGCACTTGGGCCACCTTCCTTTGCTTTCCCAGGTGCATTAGCAAGGAGCTGGAGCAGAAGAGGAGCAGTCAGGACTCCAACTGGTGTCCATATGGGATGCTGGCATTGCAGGGGTGGCTTAACCTGCTGCATCATAATGTCAGCCCAGAAATGATTAACTTTTAAAGATATAATACTGATATCGTGGTTATGTTTTTTTCTTTTTTTAAAAAAAGAGTTTTTATATTTTACAAATACTTCCTGATGTCTTTCTAAGTTAACTGTTTAACATCTGGAATTTGCTTCAAAGTAAAGTAGGGTAAAGATTAGGGGAACTAAACAAGAGTTAAGCGAATAGAGATTAGTCGATGAGCTGGGGTCTTAGTCCTTTGGACTGTGACAAAACACCGTAAACTGTGTGGCTTGTAAATAATAGGCATTTCTCGTAGTTCTGGAGCAAGGTACTGGCAGGTGTATGGCAGGGAGGCCCATTTTCTGGTTGCACACCTCACCTTCCTACTGTGTACTCATGTGGCAGAAGTGGTGAGCCTCTTCTCTGCATCTCTTTCATAAGGGCAGGAATCCCCCGACAGTAGAGCACAGTTATCACCAATTGCCGCCCTCCTAATACCATCAGCTGAGGGTTACGATTCCAGCATATGATTTGGGGGTGCCCACCTGGATATATCGTGTGGGTCAAATTCCCTTGGGAAGCAGTCTCAGAGAACGTGTACTGGAAAGAACTCCTGGCTCAGTGTTGGTGAGGGAGTGAGGAGGAGGGCTGGGTGGTGGCAGAGGGACTCACCGCATCTAAAGGGCAGTCCAGAGGGGCCGTACCCATCAGAGGCATCTGAACAGGGGCAAGGGGGCTGGGCCTTGCTCCCCTCCTCTGAGCAGTCACCGGATGTGGGCACAGCCTGGGCGACAGAGGGGCTGTGCTGCTGAGGGAGGCAGCCAGGCCTCCCTTCAGCTTGAGCAAGTCTGGAAGCACACTGAGCTGCCTGAAGCAAACTCTCTGCTCTGTGAATGGTGGCTGTGAATGGTGACAAATATTGCCCCATAGCAACTCTCCCCTACCCGGTTTATTCCACCTATGGTATCCAGGGACACGTTTTTAATACCCTGCGGAAACACTGCCTGATAGCAGGTATTTCATCCTTGTATGTATCTCAGGAAGCCTCCTTTCTCTAGTTACCTGATAGTAGCTTGAGGTCAAGAGTTCTGTGAGTCTACAAAGCATGAGCAAGTGAGCAAGCCCTGGGGGCTGCCAGGCTTCCCTGGGGAGGAGAATGAACAAACAGCCCTCTCCTGCAATCTTCTTTCAGATGAGGCCAGGGGAAGTAAACAAAACATTGGAAAGTGCTCCATAGCCGCATGAATTAGCACCTCATCGGCCAGTTTTGTTTTCTCATAAGGCTGAATGGTAGGTTTCTGGCACCTTCTCTCAGAGTCTCATCTGGCTGAGCCCAGAAAGGAAGCTCTGGCCATCTGCGTGCATCCTGCAGGCCTGCAGCCAGGAGCAGCGATTCAGTTTCAACTGAGGATTAAGCAACATTTGCTCTCTTTTGCCACAACACAAAGGACACTTTAAAATGTGAATGAAGGGCCAGGCATTTGGCACCAGAGTGAAGACAGGGCTCTGGATGCCTGGGTCTGAGTGCCAGCTCTGCTCCCAGTTCAAGCCTCCTGCTAATGTGTACCTCATGGAGGTAACAGGTGATGACTCAAGTGGTGGGGTCCCTGCTACCTCCACAGGAGACCAGGACTGAGTTCCAGGTTCCTGCCTTCAACCAGGCCCAGTTCCGGCTGGTATAGGCATTTGGGAAATGAACCAATGGGTTGGAGATCTTTATCCGTCTCCCTATCATTCTCTCTAGCTTCCTTTCAAATAAAATGAATATAATTTTAAATTGACTTAAGAAAAAATACCAGATTTTTTTTCCAATAAAAATAAAAATACTAGTAGAGCTTACGTGTCTGAAATCTTGGCAAGATAACCTGATGAGGACTTGCAAACTATATTTAATGAAACTGTGCATTGAATGTATATAGGAAGAACAGAACTAGCTAGTGGGGACCTAGCAATCTAGAGTTATTAAAAACCAGAAGAATGTGCCCCCTGTAATTTCAGTTGTCCATTCTTACACAGTGACGTATCATGGGAAGAGAGAGCAGTCTAGTCTCAGTGCAGGCCCAGGGGATGTACTGTAACGCATATAGAAGGCATTCTTGACATGGATAGATACTTATCTGACTGTTCTTATCTCCAGGCAGTAGGGTCAGGAATCTGAGCAGGAGTCAGCTGTGCAGTTCTTCTGCTCTGCGTGGAATCAGTCAAGGCCACTCCAGCAGGTAAACCTAATGGGTAGCTGCACTGGGGTGGAAGGCCCAGGATGACCCCCCAGTCTTGTCTCGTGGGACTCTTCTCCCTTCACGGTGTGCCTTATCATTCGGCAGAATGCGTCCGCGTCTTCACGTCAAGCTGGAGCAGAGGCTGCCAGTTCTCTTAGACTGGGCTCAGACTGGCACAAGATGACTTCCGCCGCATTCACTGGTCATAGCAAGTCCCAAGATCAGCCTAGGTACACAGGGAGGCGAAGCAGATTCCAGCTCTCGCTCTCCTTTTTTTTTTTTTTTTAAGATTTATTTATTTATTACTATTATTTTTGTATCAAGCTGAAAAGGGAGGGAGAAGGAAAGACAGAGGTATTCCCTCTACTGATTTACTTCCTCAATGCCCATATTAACCAGGGCTGGGCCAGGCCAAAACTAGGAGCCAGGAACTCCATCCAGGTCTCCCACATATGTAGCAGGGATCAAAGTACTTGGGTCATCTTTTGCTGCCTTCCCAAGTGTGTTAGCGGGGAGCTGGATCAGAAGTGGAGTAGCCAGGACTCAAACCAGCATTCTGATATGGGATGCCAGCATTACAGGTGGCAGCTTAACACACTGCACAACAATGCCTGCCCCATAGATTCCACCTTTTCAAGAGCTTGTGGAGAGAAAGGGAGTTGACAGCTTTCATCTATAGAGTCTTATTTACCTCAGTAGGGTACTTGACATCTCATATAAATAAAACGGAGAGAACTCATTACCAGAAAACCTGTTCCATAAGTGATGAGCGAGGAAGTGCTCCAGGCAGCAGAACATGATATGCGATTGAAAGCTGGATTAATACAAAGTAAAGATCTCCAGGAATAGTTAAACTGGAAGTAGAACACACTCATGTATTGGTATATTTTTTGTTTGTTTTTAAAGTTTTATTTTATATTTATTTGAAAGGCAGAGTTACAGAGGGAGGGAAAGAAGGAGAGAGAGAGATCTTCTGTCCTCTGGCTGCAATGGCTGGGGCTGGCCCAGGCAGAAACCAGGAGCCTGGAGCCTCCTCCAAGTCTCCCATGTGGGTAGCAGAGACCCAAGCACTTGGGCTATCATCTGCTGCTTTCCCAGGTGTGTTAGCAGGGAGTGGGATCGGAAGTGGAGCAGCCAAGTCTTGAATGGCTGCTCATATGGGATACCTGCACTGCAGGTAGAAGCTTAACCTACTAGGCCACAGCACAGGCCGCATGTTTTGGTTTTAAGTACTCTAAAAGATTGTTGATTCTTAATGTCAGCAAGGAATGGTAGACATAGATGAAAGGGAAGTGTGTGCTGCCAGGATCATGAAGGATAAGAAAGCAAGCAATTGGGAATAGACTGGTAAAGTTCTTATGCTACAGGTGCTTCATGGAAATGCTATAAACAGCTCGTGGAAAATGTGTACCATGAAAGAGCTATGCCCGAATTTCACCATTTTTATGCACCAAAAGAAGTTCACGCTAACTTGTTGCGACATGTCTGAACAGGATCTAGTTTGAGGCACCAGAAAGGATAAGATAATCAGTTTGAAAAGAGCCCCTATCAGAGCAACAAGAATTCTGCTAACACTGAGGCAGGAACAGACATCTCATTGATGGTGAAGCTCGGGTGGAAGCATGGTGAAGTCGCTGACGGGCTACAAGTCCATAGGGACAGTTGCCCCTGGAAGGAATCAGCTCACTAATAGATTATTTTAAGAAGGGTCAGGGTCCCAACACTGGCATAATAGGTTAAGCCTCTGCTTACAAAACTGGCATCCCATATGGGTGCCAGTTCAAGATCTGGCTGCTCTACTTCCCATCCAGCTCCCTGGTAGTGGCCTGGCTCCTGGCTCCTGGCTCCTGGCTCCTGGTTTTGGCCTGGCCCAGCCTTGGCCATTGTGGCCATCTGTGGAGTACACCAGTAGCTAGAAATAGATTCTCTCTCTCTCTCTCTTTCTGTGTGTGTCTCTACCTTTCTCTCTGTATCTCTGACATTTAAATAAATAAACAAAATCTTTAAAAAAGCAAAATAAGATAAAATATTTCATAGGGCTGCTTCTTGTGGTTATTAATATAAACAGGTGGTACTGTGCAAAGTTCAGTTGAGTCAAACAATGGAGTGGGGGGCCAATTTGATTTGGTCCACGTCCTTGGCTTAATGCAGGGATAATTTAATTAATTAATTAATTTTTAAGATTTATTTATTTGAAAATCAGAGTTACACAGAGAGGAGAGGCAGAGAAAGAGAGAGAGGTCTTCCATCTGCTGGTTCACTCCCAAATTGGCTGCAATGGTCGGAGCTGTGCTGACCCAAAGCCAGCAGCCAAGAGCTTCATCCGAGTCTCCCACAAGGAAGCAAGGGCCCAAGGACTTGGGCCATTTTCTACTGCTTTCCTAGGCCACAGCAGAGAGCTGGATTGGAAGTAGAGCAGCCGGGACTCAAACGGGTTCCCACTGGGGATGCTGGCACTGCAGGCAGGGGCTTTACCCACCTACGCTACAGCACTGGCCCCTTATTTATTTATTTTTTTTAGGATTTATTTACTTATTATTTGAAAGACACAGAGGCAGAGCAGGAGAGTGAGGGAGAGAGAGAGAGACAGAGATAGAGAGAGAGGTCTTCCATCTGCTGGTTCACTCCCTAAATGGCTACAAAGGCTGGAGCTGCACCAATCCAAAGCCAGGAGCCAGAATCTTCTTCCGGGTCTCCCACGCAGGCGCAGGGACCCAAGCACTTGGGCCATCTTGTACTGCTTTTCCAGGCCATAGTAGAGAGCTGGATTGGAAGAGGAGCAGCCAGAACTCGAACCGGTGCCCATATGGGATTCCAGCACTACACATGGTGGCTTTACCTGCTACACCACAGCGCTGGCCCCCAGGGATGAATATAGACTAATTAAAGCAGACTACAAGAAATGACAAGTCCCCATTCAAAACTTCTCCTAATGAGGCTTTAGGTAGACACTCAGTACCAGTGAGCTCAAGATAATCCTACCCAAATACTCAGAGTGAGGATGGACATCCAGTATTGGCTTCAGCTATTAAGGGCTGGCGCTTTGTTCAGCGAAAACTGTTTATTTCCTTAACCTTTATTTGCAGAAAGTAGGTAAGGATTAAAAGTTGCTGTTCTCTTCTTTTTACTTTTTAAACTTCACCAGATGATCCTGATAGTAACCTGAGATTATATCCTGGTCTCTATTACTTCATATTTTTTGTTTTAATTTGTAGCCAATTTTCTGGTTAATGAGTCTCATCAAAGCATCGTTGGTTTTTTTTTTTTTTTCTGTTCGTTTGGGTTTCTTGGATTTTCATTTTTTTTCCTTTTTCTTTTTTTCCTTTTTACCTTTTTCCCCAGGTAAAGGCTATTGACCTGTTTTCCAGTCAGTTCCAAATGATGTAAGTTTGTTTTAAACTGTTTGTGTAAGGAATTCAATAGGCGGTAAGACCTTTGTATTTATGAGCACACTGGAGTTCCAGAGGTAGGTCTGGCTACTGAATGAATGTAGCTTAGTCTCGGGCAAAATCAATAGCAGTCAGTTGCAGAAGTTCGTTTAGCAAGATCCAAAGCTATGCAGTACTTTCTAGAGAGACTGAAGGTGGGATGAGGACTGTGGGAGCATGGTAAAAGGGGGCATCACCCAAATGTGGGGTCTTTAATGGCCTCTGTGTGTTAGAGTCAGGAGTTTACTGACTTCCATTCACTGGAAATGATGGACTAGAAGTTGGTGTGCCAGGACTTTAGGCTACTGGTGCACTGCATTTTAAAGCTGCAGAAATTAACATAGAAGAGTGCTGAGCACACATTCAACTGGAAACATCAGCGAGCTTCATTCAGTTTCACTACAGAGAGAATGATCAGTACAGGTTCATATGAATTAAAGTATGTATCCTTTTGAGGATAAAACAAGAGAGAGAAAGAAATGCAAGTGAGCTGAATCTGGTTTCTTTCATTGGTAAAAGAAATGACTTACTTAGTCCCACACTTCTTAGCTAACCTTACCTCAGCCTCAAACATTTTATAAGTGGAGCAGCCTGGACTCAAACACATGTTCAAATGGGATGCTGGCCTTGCAGGTGGAGGCTTAACTTGCTGTGCCACAATTCTAGCCCCCAGAAATTATATTTCTATTAGCTAATAACAATAATATACTTTTCAAATACCTTTGACTTTAATTAAGTTCTTTTTTTTTAAAGATTTATTTATTTATTTGAAAGGCAGAAATACAGAAAGAGAGGGAGAAATAGAGAAAGAGATCTTCTATCTGCTGGTTCACTTCCCCAACAGCTGGAGCAGCTGGAGCTGGGCCAAGCCGAAGCCAGGAGCCAGGATCTTCTTTCAGGTCTCGTACATGGCTACAGGGACCCATGTTCTTGCGCCATCTTCCACTGTCCTCCCAGGTCATTAGCAGGGAACTGGGTTGGAAATGGAGCAGCTGGGATTTGAACTGGGGCCCATATGGATGCTGGCACTACAGCTATGCCATAGTGCAAGCCCCTAATTAAATTCTGTTTTACAATGTCTTAGAAAATTTAGGTTGGGCATGGGGTTTACAGAAAGTTAAAAAGGATCAGTCTATCTCAAAAAAATAATGAAATGTGGAGCCAACATTGTGGCCCAATGGGTTAAACCACCACCTGCAATGCCAGTATCCCATATGAGTGCCAGTTCAAGGCCCAGATGCCCCATTTTGATCCAGCTCCTTAGTAATGTGCCTGGGAAAGCAGTGGAAGATGGCCCAAGTCCTTGGATTCCTGACCCAAGTGGAATACCAGGATGAAGCTCCTGGCTCCTAGCTTTGGCCTGGCCCAGCCCTGGTCATTGAGGCCATTTGGGGAGTGACCCAGCACATGGAAGATTTCTCTCTCTCTTTCTCGCTAACTCTGAAAAAAAAAAATTGATGAAATTTTTACTATGTGACAGAAACCATACAGATGGCCAGAATTAACATTTGAAGTTAAATATTGAATTAAGCTGAAGTATTTATAGAATTAATTGCAAATTTACCTTGAACACCAATAAATAATATTCTGCCTCAAGAATACTTGCATATGTACTTTTCTACCCAACTAATTTAATGAAATCACCAAATAATATTTTATTCAAAAAAAGTCTTCCTGATTGCTGATCTATTCCCTTGAAAAGGATCAACCATGTGAAAGCCTTCTGTCAATTTCTTTTATTTACAGAACTTACATAAATAAAAAGATTCTTTGAAAGAGTTACTGTTTTCAGATAGAATGTGAAAGATGTAAGTAACAAGTTGGGCAGTAATAGTTAACACAGCATTATTGATGTTGGCAACTACATGCCTACTTCCAAAGGCTATTGATTTTCTACCTGTCCTTACTGCCTAAAATTTCTATTTGCTCTTTGCATTTTTACATTATTGCTGAAACAGCTCTCAATTTTACTATGACATTTATCCTCTCTTTCCTATGTGAATTGAACCCTTTAGGGAGTAAGCCAAACGGTATATGAGGACAAGTTTCTCTTTAAAGTGTTTCAGCTATTCAATGAAAAAGAAACGTAGGGCTGGCATAGCAGTTTTGCAGGCCCTAATGAATCAGGGGATGTAGGCTTTGAGTATCAGCTGTTGCTTGAACATCAAAAAAGAGCGATAATCAGATATTATATGCCCCCAACAGAAGAATAAAAACCCACTGATGAAGTATTCTTGCCAAAAGCCTTCTATGCAGAATCTGATCAAGCCTCCAGAGCCAGCCACTGTTACCCGTTTACAGAAACAGAAAGACCAGAAGCACATGCTAAACTGTGTCGTGAGTTTGCCATCAACAAAATCCAGACCTTGGACATTCACAGTACAATCAAATCAAATAAAGTGCAAGAAAATGAAAAGAGGTTGGGAGAAGATGTAGGGATGAAAAGAGACTGAAAAGATGTATGAAGCAACTGCAATGTTAAAGATAAAAATTGGAAAACTATTCATTGTCTATGTTTAATGACATTAACAAATTATTCAAGAATAGGGATTAATTTTAGGTATAATAATGGCATTGTGATCATGTTTCTAGCAAGAATTTTTGTCTCGAGAGATTAATACTGAAATATTTACAGATTGAATATTATACCTAAGGTTTGCTTCAAAGTAACAGAATGAGAGGTAGGAGTTTAGCTTAGCATTTAAGATACCAATTAAGACATCCAGATCCCACATCAGATGTAGATTTGGTTCCCAGCTCTGGCTCCTGACTCCAGCTTCCTGCTAGTGCAGATCCTGGATGGCAGCAGTGAGGTTCAAGTAGTTGGGTTCTTGCAACTTATATGGAGACCTGGATTGGGTTCCCTGCTCCTAGCTTGGGCCCTGGCCCAGGCACAGCCATTGTGGACATTTAGGGGGTGAATCAGTAGATGGCAACACTCCCTCTCTTTCTTTCTCTGCCTGTCAAATAATACTAATAATAGCAATATAATAATAATAATAATAATAATAATAAATAGCAGGGTGAGGGGAAGTAGGTAGGGATATAGATAAAACAAGACTGATCCTGAGTTAACAGTTTTTGAAGATGTATTGGAGTTCATTATTATTCTGTCTACTTTGGTATATGTTTAAAATGTTCCATAGTTGAGATAAGTACAGTTGTGGGAATGCACTAATCTACAGATCCCTGAAGGTCCTCTGTGAGCCATTTGGATAGGACTGCTCATTTGGCTTCAACTCAGCTCTTGTACCAATGCTGTGGGACTCTGCAGGAGTCACTCCGGGCCCATGTCATTTAACCAACTAGGCCCCAGTATGAGCGCCACAGCGCCAGCCCCCAGTGAGTTTTTTAAAATGTAATTTAGGTGCTGACCTTGTGGCAGAGGGTTAAGCCTCCACTTGGGACACTGGCATCCCATATCAGAAGATTTTTTTCAAGTCCGAGCTATTCTTCCAGCTTCCTGCGAATGTGCCAGGGAAGGCAGCAGCACATGGCCCAAGTACCTGGGCCCTTGTCACCCATGGGGGAGATCAGGATGGAGCTCCTGGTTCCTGGTTGAGACCTGGCCCAGACCTGTATGTTGAAGGCATTTAGGGTGTGAATCAGTGGGAGATCTCATTCTGTTTCTACCTTTCTATCTGTGTCATTCTGCCTTTCAAACACATAAATAAATAAATCTTTAAAAGTTTTTAAAGTTTTTATTTTCAAGTGACATATAAAAATGACACTTATGGCCGGCGCTGCAGCTCACTTAGCTAATCCTCTGCCTGAGGCGCTGGCACCTCGGGTTCTAGTCCTGGTTGGGGCACCGGATTCTGTCCCAGTTGCTCCTCTTGCAGTCCAGCTCTCTGCTGTGGCCTGGGAAGGCAGTGGAGGATGGCCCAAGTCCTTGGATCCCTGCACCTGTGTGGGAGACCTGGCTTTGGATAAGCCCAGCTCTGGCTGTTGCAGCCATCTGGCGAGTGAACCAGTGGATGGAACATCTCTCTCTCTGCCTCTGCCTCTCTGTAACTCTACCTTTCAAATAAATAAGTAAATCTTTTTTTAAAAAAAGATTTGAAAGTCATTGTTACAGAGAGAGAAAAAAAGATTGTTCATCCAATGGTTCTCCAAGTGGCCACAATGGCACAGGCTGAGCCAGGCTGAGTCCAGGAGCCAAGAGCTTCATCTAGGTCACCTATGTGGGTGCAGGGACTCAAACACTTGGGCCATCTGCTGCTGCTTTTTCAGGCCATTAGCAGGGAGCTGGATTTGAAGTGGAGGAGCCAGGACATGCACCGGTGCCTATATGGATGCCAGTGTCACAGGCAGCGGCTTTACCACCTACACCACAATGCCAGCCCCTTTTATCTTTTTGACAAGAGCTGATCTAGCACTTGGGTCTCTGTAGGAGTTGGTCAGGAAGGTTATGGGTTTACTTCCTCACTCCAATTCCTGACTCATCGAGACACACTGGCTCCCATCCTGCTCGTCGAAGAAGCCCAGTTGTTCCGGTTCAGAGTGTTTTCGTTTGCTATTTTCTCTTCCTAGAATTTCCCCCTAGAACTCACGACATCACAGCTGGCTTGTTTTCACCCCCAGGCTCCCTACTCATCATCTGCTTCAAGAGGCCTTTCCTGATTTCTCCCGCTCAATGTGATTCTCCCAAGTCAGCCTTTATCATGTATAATTTCTTCACAGCGCTTCTCTACCTAGAATTTTTTTGTTTACTATTTTCCTTTCCATTAAAATTTAAGCTTCATAAAGGAAGGAGATTTATATTGTTCAAAGGTGTGTTCATATCATCTAAGCTTTCCAGGGATCAGCAGACTTTTCTGGTGGAGGGACAAACACTAGGCATGTGAGGATTTAGACCATACAGCTTCTGTTACACCTGCCTGACTCTGCCGTTGTAGTGCAGTACTGCCACACACAGCATGTCAATATATGGGCACGATGGTGTTTTGATAAAAATTTATTATCAGGCACCTGGCCCCAGTTTGCCAGTCTGGCTCTAGAATGTTGTATTGGACATTCTAGTATTTTGAATGAATGAACTTAAATATTTTTACATGGATTTCTATGAGGTCATGATTGTCTACTTGTTATTTGTTACTGCATTCCAACCCAATAAACAACATATACTTACATTGCTTTGTTATAAACTCTTAGCCCTGATAATATCAAGTAAAGGATATATACTGCATTGGCACTAGCATTGTGGCACAGTGCAGTGGGTTAAGCCAATGTTTGTAATGCTGGCATCTCATGGCTCCTCCGCTTCTGATGCAGCTCTCTGCTGGCAGTGGAAGATGGTCCAGGTACTTGGGCTCCTGTCATCCACCGGAGACCTGGATGGAGTTTCTGACTCCTGGCTTTATCCTGGCCCAGGCCTGGATGTTGTGGGCATTTGAGGAGCCAACAGATAGAAGATTTCTCTCTCTCTCTCTCACTCTGCCTTCCAAATAAATATTTTTTTTAAAAAAAGCTGCAGTAAATGTGCTGGTGGAACTCAGTTGTGTCAGTGTGTTCTGTCTGGGTTTCTTCACCTCATCATTTTCATTGCTAAACTCAGACACAGAGCTTTACGTACACAGAACAGAGTGTGCGGCCAGGGAAAGGATGTGATTTCCAGAGCCCTCTTCTACTACCACCCTAACATAGAGTCACTCCGAAGAACCATAGCAGGGTGACTAAAGTCAGAATAAATTGTAAGCAAATATCTTCCTCGGGATGGAATGCAAAGATGCTAGGTATCTAGAGAGGGGACACTTCAGAAGGAAGGCACAGGAAGGAGATGAGACTCAGGAAAAACAGCCTTCCTGCTGCAGACTTTTGACAAGGGCTGGAAGTCCAGTCCTGGTCTGCAGTCAGACGACGAGAATGCTGGCCGGGGCTGAAGAGCCCCAGGCGTTAGCTCTCTTCTAGTCACTGTTGGCTGGCGGTCTTCTTGAGCTTCTCCGAGACACACTGTGTTTGGCTGTAAAATACAAGGTATGCTTAGAAAATGGGGACTCTGATCTCTATTTATAGATTTAAGATTCGTGGATTATGCTAATGATCACTTTAAATAGTACCGCATCCACCTAAGTACCTACCACACGATCGGTCTCTGATTATGTCATTGTGTACATGCTCGCTAGCTAAGAAACACAAGCAGACTCCTGCCTAGGAGCAATCCATGCAAAAGAGAAGATAGCAAAAGGAGAGACGTGCCATGAGTCGTGTCCGTGATGATATATGAAAATAAAGATTCCTGTTAAATGTGATTAAGAGCCTTTCCCAGTCGCATGGACCTGGTTAAGGCATTTTGCCAGTTCTGTGTTTACAGAGTTGGAACCACTTCCCTATTTCATGGACGACTGTGGGGGGAAAACACGGCCTGGCGTTTGCTGTCTCCTTTGTTCCTTTATTGTAGACACTAGGAATGCCATAAAATGGTATTTTAAGAAATAGGTAAGATGTGAGTGACTTTGACCCTGTGGGTTGATATGCCTTTATAGATAATAAAGGTAAAATGATGATTACCAGGCTAATTGGTAAGTTGAAAGTAGAGGGCTAATTCAGTGTTTGAAAGTGCTTGCCACAGGACAGCCTGTTACGGTTGTAAGGTACAGGCAACATCAAGGATGTGACTCCCGCAGACAAGCAGTGGCACAGTGCCTGCAAGGCAGCTGCCACTTGCAAATCAATTTCCCTTCATGTTAGAAAAATAGACTGTGGCTTCCATGAGTACGTGATGGAACTGCGTTTTGCAAAAGGTGGTCCACGGACTGCCTGCCTGCATCAGTCACAGTTGTGGTGCTTGTTAAAAATCCATATTCCCGGTGTCTCTGCACTGTGTCAGATCCTCTGGTGCTACTCAGACAAAATAAAGTCTGAGAGTCGCTATCTAACATGAGTAGAGCTCATGTTCTGCTACATCAGACTAATTAATGATGCAGTGCAGTTCAGATCCAGCATTCTTATAGGTCATTATCCAAAGAATGTAAAAGCTATTTTATAAATTAATAGGAATTAATACATGTAAAATATGGAAAGTAAAGAGAAAATATAAAATGAAAAAAAAAATCATTCCATAATACTGTTACCCAAAGGAAAAAACACTTAATATTTAGTGAATATCTGGGTAAATTTCTTTCCAGTCTCTGCAGGTCATAATATATGAAGGTACTTCAAGAAGTTTGGTGAAAAGAGGAAATAACGGATGATATACAGTTTTCTTTTCATAAAATGTGGCACACAATTATGAAAAAAGTATGCATGGATCTCCAAAAAAATAATTGTTTTTAGCAAAATAAACTCCACTTTTAATTCCTCTTCCACAAACTTGGCAGGCAGCCTCACAGGTCATCACAGGCTCTGCAGACCTCCAGGGCAAGGTCTGTGTGTGCGAAGTCGGTGCCGCCCCAGCCCCCACCGCGAGGCCCTCTGATACTCGCTGAATGAGCGCAGCCGAGTAAATGTCAGAGGAGTCAAACCGAATATTTGGTTTTGGCTACCTGAACGCCTTTTTTTTTTTTTTTTTTTGTATGCCAGCATTAAATAAAACGTCACTTTCTGATTCTCATAGTCATCGGTTTAATAACAAATCAATAACCAGTACTTTACTGTGCCACATATCGTTCTTGAATGTTATTCACGCTCACTTAATCCTAACAACACGCAAGTGCTGTACGATGCGCATTTCACTGGTCAGATAACTGGGGAGGTCGGTTAACCAATTCGGATTAATACTGATAACACGGGCAGCCAGGGTGTGGCAGAGCCGCCGCCTGAGATTTTATGCCATTGGTTGGTAAGCAGCTTTCCTGTTTATGACAAGTTGTCCACGCCCTATAGACAAATACGGACCTGACGCCTGCCACGCCAGCTCTGGCACAACCTCAGTATGAAGTGACGGGTGACAGGCAGGACTCAGCCCAGGCACCTGCTGTGCTCTCCACGCAGCTCTGCAAAGTAAGCCCCTGCCCCAGTGCGCATCCCCGAGCACCGTGCTCCACTCCGGTCACAGGTGCGTGAAAAAGCACGTGCACACCGATAGAGTTGAAAACGAGGAAAGGTCACGTCATTTCGACACGAGACAGGGAGACACAGGCAGGCTCAGGAAGACTCGGGATGGAAGACGCCCTACAGTCTGTGCGCAACGAATGTGTTTAATCAACAATCCACTGGCCCCAGGAGCTGGGAAGGCCCTGGGATAAGGCCCTGGGATAAGGCCCTGGGAAGGAGGCGTATGAGTCTCCCGCTCAGGATGGGTTATGGGTACGGCTCAGCACAAGGAAGCCCACTCACCCCTCCTATGGAAAAAAAGACCCCCACATCCTGCACACCTGCACGGGCACTGCACACCTGCACAGGCACTGCACACCCGCACGAGCAAGGCCACTCCCTCTTCACGTGCTTGGAAAGCAGGCGGCCCAACACAAGCAGCGCCAGGGGCCTCGCCCTCTGCGCCGCCCCCGCCGCCCCCGGCTCTCCGGGCAGCAGGTGGGGGTCCCACGGCCGCTCCGCGAACGTAGAGCCCCAGAGCGCAGCAGGCGCCGGCTGGGCCTGCAAATCGCCGTCCGGCCGGCAGGGGGCGCCGCACGCGCGCACGTCAGAGACCAGGCGCCCGGAGAGGGGCGCGGGGCGGCCAGGCGCGCGGGCGTGTTGTTGGCGGGGGGGGGGGGGGGGGGGGGAGCTGTTGGGGGGTCGCCCTCTCGCCCGTCCTGCGTGTCCCGGTCTCCCCGCGCGCGCTCTCCTCGCGCCACGGCCGCCCGCCGAGGGCCCCGTGGGTGGGGAGGGGGTCGAAACGGCCCTGAGGCGGCGGGCGCCGCGCGGCAGCGGCGCGAGCCCGAGGGGGCGGGGAGGCGCGGGCGGCGGGCGTGCGCGCGCCGGGCGTGGGCGTGGGCGCGGGCGGGGGTAAAACCGAGCGGGCGCGGCGGGCGCGCCGGGCAGAGGGACGCTGGCTACCCTGGACAGCGCATCGCCGCCCGCCGCGGATCATGGTGAGTCGGGGCCGCCGCGCTCGCTCTCCTCACGCCCTCGGCGGCGGTGCCGGCGCGGCGGGTTCGACCGCTGGAACCCGCTGCCCTCGGCCGGCGCCCGCGGTCTCGGCAACTTTGTCCCGGCGCCCGCTCCAGTCCGGCCCCCTGTTGCATGCACGCGGCCGCGAGTGCCCGAGGAGGAACCCGCCGCGCGGCCCTTCCCGCCGGGGCGGAGGGGACGGGGCTTCCCGCGCGGAGGTCCCGGGTCCGGCCCTAACGGCCGAATGCCCGCCCGCCGCCTCGGCTGCCCTCTCCGGCGGGGAGGGGTGTGTCGGCGCGCCGGGGGCTGCAGGCGGGGGTCGCGGCCAGCTTTCCCGGGCCGTCCGGCCTGGAGCCCGGGGTCCCGGGGTGGGTGGGTGGGGGGGTCTCTCCGGCGGCTCCTCCCGGGGCTGGGGCGCCCCCTGCTCGGCTCGGGGCCGGATCCCGGCGGCCGCGAACTCCCCGGCGGGTGGGAGCCCCAGAGCCCGGGTCTCTGGGTTCAGGAGGAGACCACCGTATTGTGTGGGCACTGCGAGGGCCGGCCCTGGGGCCGAAGGGGAAATGCTCGCCCCCGGCGCTGGGCAAATTATGCTAATCCCCTTTCTCTGCGTGTTGCCCTCGCTCCCCTTTCCCGCTCGCTCGCTCGCTCTGCCTGATTACGTGCGAGCGAAGCCTTGGCGACCCCACCTGACCTAGAAATGCCCGCTGGCCCACCGCGGCTCGCCCACCCCCTCGCCTGCTTGGTCGTCTTTGCTTAGCACAGTTCACCGCAGGTTTCTTCATCGTGGGCTTAACCTCTCCCTCCCCCCAGCGTGTCACTTTCAGAAGGACAGAGACTTTGGTCGCTTTGTCCCCTCCGCACGCCGCCCTATCGCCTTGTACCCTGAGCAGGGGCTGGCCCACGACAGGTGCTCGCCAGCTATTTAATTAAACTCAAGAAAGCGTAAAAACACTTGGGGCGGATGCATCGCGGGTGGGGAGCAGCGGGCTTCTCCGAGTGACGGTTGTTAGAGGAGGAGACTCGCAGGTGTCGTTGGGAGGAGTGGGATCGCCGTGGGTAGGGGCCACTCAACTTCAAGGCCTTCGATGGTCAGGGTGTAGGTGGCGGCCTCGTAGGCCTGGTCACTTTGTGCGCTGGGTGTCTTGGCAGCAGAGTGGACAAAGCAACTTTAGGACTGACACTCTCCCCTGGGGTCTGATTCTTATTCCGAAGTATTGGTGGGGGTTGTAGTGGGTAAGAGAACAATGCCAGGGATGTCTCCGTAATTGAAAGGAGAAGTGGAAATTGAGTCAGAACCAAGGGCCAGCTCTTCGAGGCTTTAACCTTGACCCTTGTGATTTTTTTTTTTCCCTCTTTATGTGTTTTTCAGAAAGATTGAGCCTCAGGGGAGATAACTTCAATGTATCCAAGTTGTATCACTTTTTTAAAAGCGGGGCAAGGCTATTGTAGCTTGCAGCAGGTGCCTGCCCCCTTGGACACTGGTTGGAGGCCATGCTGCTCCACTTCTGATCCAGCTCCCTGCTAATGCATCTGGGAAAGTGGTGGAAGATGGTCCAAGTGCCTGGGCCCCTGCACCCACTTGGGAGACCTGGGTGGAGCTTCTAACTCCTGGCTTCACCCAGGCAGCCCTGGCAGTTGCAGCCATTTGGGGAGCGAACCAGCAGATGGAAGATCTCTCTGTGTCCCCTTTTCTCTCTGTGTAACTCTTCCAAATAAATGGATAAATCTTTAAAAAGAAAAGTGGCAAGGAATGGGATTTGGATTTGTAAATAAATTAGTAGTTCATTTCAGACCAACAAGCTTTTGACTCTAGATCCATTACAAGCTCTTAAGATGGTTCTGCTAATTAGACTTATTCCAGAATGTTTTCCTTCCAATCTCCCTCACTTTTTCCACTCCCATGGGGGTACATCTGTGGCAGTGGTTATTAGTCTGCGAGGTTCAGGTGCTTCCCTGATGTGAAGTAGGCTGTTAAATCTTGTAAATGAATCCACATTATATGAGAGTACTTCAGAAACTCTGTGGGAAAATGGAGCTCCAGGTGTTTGGCACAGCAGTAAAGTAGCTGCTTGGGATGCTTCCCCTTGGAGTTTGACTGCTGGCTCCCGATTCCAGCTTTTTCTGCTAATGTGCACCCTGGGAGGCAGCAGATGATGGCTCAAGTTCTTGGGGCCCTGCCAAACCTGAGGGAGACCTGGATTGAGTTTCAGAGTCCTGGCTTCAATCTGGCACAGCTCCAGGTGTTGCGGGCATTTTGAGAATGAACCCATGGGTGGAAGATTGGTCTCTTTAAAACTGTTTTATTTGTATTTATTTAAAAGTTTGGAAAAATGGAAATAAATGATTATTTTGGTGAGGAAAATGGAAATAAAAGATTATTTTGGTGAGAAAAAAATTGAAATTTTTATGATTATAGCAACATAGCTTTTTCATAATATGCATTTCTGGAACTTTTTGAAGATTCTTCCTACACTCGTCCTTAGTTCAGAAAACAAGGTCTTAGGATTCAGGGTTGTCGGTGATCACGTAGTATCTAACTAGATGGGTTTGCATTTTTCAGAGTAGATGTTGATAAAGGGAAAGGAGTTGCACTGGAAACTGATTTAGTGGCTTAATGTAAAAAAAAGACATCAGTCGCTCATTCTAATTTGAAAAAAAAAACTATGCATTTATTTATATTGCTTTCTTAGTCACCTCATCATTGGTATATCACAGACTCTACAGATCTTTGGGAAGAAACGTTCGTTTGAATGTGTCCATTAGAGTCTAGCAGTTTAGTAAGGGGATTTAGAGTTGAGATCTGTGTCCTTCAGGGGTTTGAATCCCAGCACCAGCACTTAACACAGTGTGTTTGAGCCCTGCTGCCTTCTGTAAGAAGCGACGATATTTCTTGGTTTGGGGAGAAGCAAGGTGGTGCATTTCTATGTGTCTAGCAAATTGCGTTGGGTGCTTAGTAAATGTTAGCTGTCTTGATGTGTTTTTTTTTTTTTCATTCTTTTGAGATGTTTGAGAAGAATTACTTCATACTTGCGTCCCTTGTGTGACCCTAATGTGGTGTTCTGTAGCAGCAGTGTCCAGTGGAAGCAGGGAAATAACATTGGTGACCTTCAGTTTTTCTGGTAGCCACATTAAAGAGATAAGTGAAATAAATTTTAATGCATTTCATGTAACCCAGAACATGTGGATATCTCAGCATGTAATTACACCAAAAGTTACTGAATTTTCCCTTTTTTTTTTTTTCATTGAATATCTGTATTCTAAACAGCTTAGTTCAGGCTGGCTGTGTTCCATTGCTCAATAGCCACACGTGGTCAGGATGGTGCTGGAGTACACATCTTCCAGGTTGACCTCTTATCTCCTGCACCTTTCCACGCGTGAGGGCCTCGCACAACCTTAAACCCAGCCCTGCAGAAAGCTCTCGTCTTTCAGGTGTGGCTCGCCGCTGCCCGTGGCCGGTGGTAATTCCACCGGCTCTTCAGTCCCTGCGTCTGAAATCTGACTCTGTACTGTTTCTTGTCTCATATTTTCATATTCTCACTTGAATATTTTCCAACCTACTTACCTTTTTCAGCCTCCTTTCTGCCTTTTCTGTGAGTTTCCTTTTTTAAGGATTTCTTTGTTTCTTTAACTTTTTAACTTCCTACTTTTCAAAACTCTAGGTTCTCTATCTTGATCTCTGGGTTCTACATTCTCACCTTTTCGTGTTAAGTCATACAAAGGTACTTTTAAACATTCATGGAAAATGGAGCTTAAAAATCAGTTTATTTTGGTGCCAAAAATTTTAAAAACATAGTTTTTTATCCACATTTTTGAGGACCCCTTCGTAAGTGTTTTATATAGCTTATTCTCATACCTAATATCTCCCATTTATCAAATATCCAAAGAAGTTCAGTTAACTTGATAATCTGAGGTTAAAATGATCCACTTGAGAAAAGCACAGATAGAGGAGAAAATAAGCCATTGGAAGGGAAAATGAAATTGTTCTTTGAGAAATAGTGATGAAACTGATCAATAGTAATAGCAATGTGATGATGACACCTGACATTCCGACGGTGCTGTGTGAGGAACGATCCCTTTCTTCCGTACTGGAGGAGCAAGGCACAAAGAAAAAGAAGGGCACTGGACCAAGGGTCAAGAAGCCTGGTTTGCAGCGCTGGCTTTACTATTTACTGGCTCAGTTCCCTCAGTCAAGTCGCTGGGAGACACTGTTTGTGCACCTGCTGCACTGGGTGGCGGGGTGTCATGTCTTTCACAAGATGTGAGAATCAGAGGAGACCTCCTCACCTTTATGGGGCTGTTCCTTTGGCCATGGGGATCTTACCCCCAGAAAACTGCCTGAGTACTTGGGTAGTTGGACCTCCCCTCCCCACTCCACTTAAACTGGAGCCTGCACTGTCATATTCACACCCTCCCCACTCCACTTAAACTGGAGCCTGCGCTGTCATATTCACACTTGATCCTCTCACACTGTGTTTTTCTCCAGGGCACACAGGACCTAAGAGTTTGCTATTTACATAGCCTTGGAGATGTTGAACCATTTACTTAGTAGTTATATCATGTGTTTTTTTGTCTCTTCTTACCTGTCCCTTCTCACCTGAATGAACTTTATGAAGACAGCGACATCTGTCTGCTGTCCAGAAATGTATCTCAAGCACCTAGGATGCCCGACATACAGTAAGTGCTCAATGGTTGCTTGTTCAGAAACTAAACACCAATACTTCTGACTCCCAGTGCACAGCTCATTCTCTTCACATCCTATTTTTCATCCCTATGAAAAACTATTGAGAAGTGAACATTTGCTTTGCAAAAATAAAATGCAACTCCTCTCTGGCTTTTAGCAATGCATATTCATCACCATCTCCGTGTCCCTGGGGGAGGCCCTACTGCAGGAGGGGCTGTAGGCTGTTGGGAGGACTCGCTGGGCTTCACTGCCTGGGCTCTTTCATATCCCGCTCTCCAGAGGCAGAGGGATTGCCATTCCTTTGTGTTTTCTAAGAAGGCATTACCCCCCCCCCCCCTTCATTGACCTTTTCAGCATTCAGACTCCTAAAAAGGCATAGTTACAGAGAGGGAGAGGCAGAGCGAAGTCTTCCACCTGCTGCTTCGCTCCCCAGATGGCTGCAACAGTCGGGGTTGGGCCTCTCTCAAGCCAGGAGCTTCATCCAGGTCTCCCACTAGGGTCCAGAGGCCCAAGCCCTTGGGCCATCTTCCACTTCTTCCTCGGGCACATTAGCAGTGAGCTGAATTGGAAGTGATGCTGCCGAGACGACTCCTAGAGCCATATGGCATGCCACGCTGCAGGTAGCTTTAACCTGCTGTACCACAGTGCTGGTCTGAGCAGGCTGGATTTTGATGTATGGAGAAGGGGAGGAATGTAGGATCTAGCTGACATCCCTGTGAGGGTAAGTGACCAAGTGACCGCGTGAGGCCCCAGAAGTAGTCACACAGATGTATGTGAGGAACATTGCACCGAGAGCAGTTTGATGGACACGCTGTGTCTTCACAGAGCCCAGCGTGGACCAGGTACTGAGCAGTGCTTTTGAGTGTGCAGTCTGTGGACCGGTAGCATTATGGGATTGACATTTGGGAGATGTGAATCAAGTCAGATGTTGGAAAATCTTGAATTTGAGGCTAAGAAGTTTCTCTTAGATAATTTTTTTTTTTAAAAAAGATTTGTTTGAAAGGCAGAGGCCAAGAAGATTTTCTTAGTTTTTTTTTTTTTTAATATTTATTTATTTGAAAGGCAGAGAAAGAGTTTCCATCCTCTGGTTCATTCCCCAAATAGCTGCAGCAGCTGGGGCTGGGCCAGGCTGAAGCCAGGAGCTCCATCCGGGTCTCCCACGTGGTGGCAGGGACTCAGATACTTGATCTCCTGCTGCCCATGTACATTAGCCGGGAGCTGAATCGGAATGTCTTAGGTTCTGAAGGCAGTAGAGAACAAGTAGGCTTTTTTTTTTTTTTAAGATTTTATTTATTTATTGAGAGGTAGAGTTACAGAGGGAGAGAAAGGTCTTCCTTCTGTTGGTTCACTCCCCAGTTGGACGCCAGAGCTGTGCCGATCTGAAGCCAGGAGCTTCTTCCGGTTCTCCCACGTGGGTGCAGGGGCAAGGGCAAGGACTTGGGCCATCTTCTGCTTTCCCAGGCTATAGCAGAGAGAGCTGGATTGGAAGAGGAGCAGCCGGGACTAGATCTGGCGCTGCAGGCGGAGGAATAACCTACTGCGTCACGGCGCCAGCCCCCACAAGTAGGCTTTTGGAGTAGAGAATCAAATGATAAAAATATTTAGGAAGAGTAATCAGGTTTCCATACTGGTCGGCTTGGGAGAGCCTGGATGAAGAGGCTGGAAAGGGCCTGAGCCAGCTCCTCGGCTTCATTTGTTTTCTAAATTGTCAACTTTTGGAAAACTCCCTTTAACCACATGCGCCTGTTCAGTCATTTGAACAGTGTTCTCACCCATAAAAGATGTATAATATCTTTGACATGGGCAACATCAGATTTGGTCTTTAATGTCTGTCTTCTCAAAAAATGAGAGCCTAGTGAAGATTGTGTCAGATAATACTTAGGAAGCTGTTATGATACCTAAATTGGCTGCTGTTAAATGCTCAAAGCTGTTATCAAAAGACCATCATACTCATATTTACAATCTGAACTTTTTTCTTTATTCCTGCACTAGAAATTTTTAAAATATCTTGACTAACCTACATGTACTTGCATTTTAAAAAATCATATTCCTGTGATAATTGACTTTGGTTTTAATGTTCGGGATTTATTTTCCTGGAGAGAATAAAAAATGTTGTTTCTTCTGATTTTTGACTCCTTGGGCTGCGTGAGTTCTGTTAGAGTAGTGAAAAATGAAAATTGAATTATATGTTTGCTTCAAAACAGTTTTTCTTACTGAATAATTCTCATCCGTAGATGAACTTGCATTAAATGGAATGCTTTTTGAAAACTTTCATGGATTTGAGTCACAACTTTAGAAAATCCTAAGAGCTCTGCATAATCAGATTAAACCTTAGCTATTTGCCCAGCCACCTACATCAAATTGCCTGTCTTGAGCTTCTTAATAGTGCTTAATCTAATGCCTTAGCCCCTAAAAATTTACATGAAAATGTATCTTACATTCTCTCTTTCCCACTGGGTCCTCATTATTTCAGTTTGTGAAATCCTAAGTAGAGCAGATTATTGGATTTTGTGTGTTTTGTTGGAAATATTGAGGTAAAGAACGCATATGTGCACATAGCTGCTTTTCCTACTTCTTGGTTAGTTCAGAAGTAGCAAAAATTGATTAGACATAAAAGAGTAAGCTGGGAGTAGAGATTTGTGTAGTCTAGGAGGGCAGCTTGGCAGAGGCTAGGGCTAGGTGAGGAGAGTAGAAAGCATGTTGGACGGCGAATTCTCCAGCCTGGCTGGAGTGAAGTTACCATATAAGGCCTGTTGAAGAAATGGCTAGAGGAGTACTTGCACCAAGTGGAATGAAGTTTGAGTCCAGAGCAAAGACCAAGACTTCTCAACGTAAAATCCTTTCCTACCTGGTAGGATTCTCTTGCCATGTATGCTTGACCCCCATTTTCAAATAAAATAGATGAATTACACTTCCATGTTGTGGTCACCGTTAAAGTTACTTCCCACTGCATCCTCACATACCACCTGTTGGCCTGGTGTGTCTGTCTACACAAGGCTTCCGTCACAGCCTCTCAGCGGCATGTGACTTGCTTATTGAATACTTTGTCCACGTGTATATCATCGGCCTCCGCACCACCTGTGAGCTCCAGGAGTGGGAGCTCCCAGCCACCCTGCTGCTATAATTTCAGCACCAGAGTACTCCCTGCACAGAGCACGCTCATAGAGAATGTGTGTGATACGTGGACAGATGTGTGAAGTGGCTTTCCTGTGTGTCAAGGAACTGAGATTCAGAGAAGTTGTTTTCTGTATAGTCATAAAACTAGTCCGTGGTGGACAGGGATTCAGGCCCACTGCCTACCCCTGCGCTGTGTCCTCTGTCCCATTGCTTGTTGCTTTATCCCAGTAGGCTTTCCTGGTACCCATGATTACGGAGTAGTTACCTGGTTTCAGTTTGACCATTCTTGTAAAAAGTTCTCCTACTGAACTTCTCCTAATACATGTTACAGTGTAAAGGGCCAGAGGAGGGAGGATTTTAGCACGTTTATATGGATCTGAAGTTGTTTAGAGCTATTTGAATTCTATTTTTCTTAGAATTCACTTTTCAGCAAATACTCACTTTACAAACAATGAACAAATATTCATTTGTTCACTTATTTATTCACATGCTGGGTACTGTTCTAGGTGTTGGAATGCACCAGGGAGGAAGTTAAGGCACAACTTCATGCATGCATTCTAGAAGAGAGGATTCGGATAGTAAACCCTAACCATAGTAAGTACATCGAATACATGTTAGGAAGTAAACAAGCTGTGGATGAAAATGCAGGACGGGGTGAGAGAGAGGCACGCCGGATGTACAGGATGTAAAGGCATGGAGCGGAGTTCCTCACTGCAGACAGAGTAGTTGAATCGGTATTGTTGAACCATACATTGTTGGAAGAAGTCTATTATATAAAGAGTGTTTTCAGGCCTTCAGTCACGTTCTTCTGTTTATTTATTCTGTGGGGTTTCTACACAAGGACATTCTCATGCAATAAGTTGCTTTGCAGAAAATGAAACCACTTGCATGCAGAGTTGAGTTTGTCATGAGAGATATATCTATAAAATTAGTCTATTTTGAGGTAATATCTATATTTTTAAACTTGGTTCTAGATTTGCTGTCTCTGGCATTGCTTTCTTAGTTCCATAAGTGATTCCTTGGTCCAGGTCAGTTCAGTAGAATCACTTTGGGGAAATATAGTAAAAGTAACAACAAATCCACAGCAAGACTTACTTTAGAATACCCAGTAGTTTGATGCAGTTAAGAAAACACATGGTTTTCATAGAAGTATTTTGTCAATATTTATTCATTTCTCAAAGTCAGCCTAAATTCGGTGTGACAACTAGTTTCCAGATTCCTCTCCTGAACAAAGTGCTTAAGTAGGCCAGCTGGCTGCTGGTAGCAGAGGCTCCTTGAATGTGCTGTATATTTTGTAACCATTTGAGAGCGATTCAGTTGTTTTTTCATTGTGAAAATATGTGGCACCTGCCCTGAGAGTCACAGGACTTGGTGATGATCATCTGCGTACAGTAGAAAAGACTAAGGGTGTAATCCTTGACTTCTGGGACTCTATAGAGGCCCCATCTCGATCTCACTCACTCTTCAACCTGTTGGGTAGAAGACTTTTTACACAATTTGGATAAAAAGTTATATTGGGCAGTCATTGAGTAAGTCCTGCAAATTAATAGTAAGATGGGAAAATTTTTCTTACCCTAACGTTCCTTCATAAATCGGACCTCAACCTTATGAAAGAGGTAGGTGGAAAATAGTGTACACTCCACGTAGGAGTACCCCCTCTGACTTGTCTGGCAAAGTAGAAATCAGAGCCTGGGTAGGTCATTGACATTTACCAGAGAAAGGTATCTGGTTTGCCATGGAGGTGTAGAAAGCTCTGACTAGACAACCAGGTCAGTTAGGCAAAGGTGAAAGTTTCTTGCACATACAGGAACTTGCTATAAGATGAGTGGCGTGATGATGAGTGGGAAGACTGTATAGGGCATGGTGTTGGGACAAATGGCCTTCTGTTTGCTCAGAATTCTCTACTTGACGTACAGAAATAAATTCCAGATCATTTAAAAGCCTAAATAAAAATGAAGCTTGAAGACAGAAAACAGAAGTTATTGTATGAATGATTGTTTTTAAAAATTCATTAATTTGAAAGGCAGAGTTGGAGATGGAGGGGGCGAGAGAGAGAGAGAGAGAGAGTGATCAATCTTAGATCTGCTGGTTCACTCCCTACCTGGCCTCAAGGGCCAGAGCTGGGCCAGCCCAAGCCAGGAGTTTCTTCTGAGTCTCCCACATGGTTGCAGAGGCCGCAGAGGCCCAAGCATTTGGGCCATCCTCCACTACTTTCCCAGGCACATTAGGGAGCTGGATCGGAAGTGAAGCAACTGGGACTTGAACTGGTGCCCATAGGAGATGCCAGCATCACAGGCGGTGCTTTGCTTGCTAAGCCACAGTGCCAGCCCCAGGAATAAATTTTTTTTTTTCTGACAGGCAGAGCAGACAGAGACAGAAAGAAGGAATAATTTCTTAAGCAAGACTTAAAAAAAAAAAAAAAACTATAAAAGTTATACGTTTAATCACATCAAAATTAAAATTTTTGAGACGATAGAAGATACCATACGGAGAGATGATTTGAAAAGAATAAGGCTAGAAGGTATTTGCGATTTGTGTAAAAAAAAAAAAAAGATTAGCATCTAGAATATATAAGTGACTTTTATAAATTAATAAATAGAAGACCAGCAATCTATTAAAAACCATGGAAAAGGTTATTAAATGGCAGCTCACTGAAGAGGAAGCTTTCATATTAATAAATATTTAAAGACATGCATAACTATAGTAGTAATAGGAAATGCAAATTAAAACCATATCACATCCATGAATGTGGCAAAAATTAAAAACTGACATTAGCAAGTTCCACAGAATTTTTTAAAAGCAGTCTGGTAGTTTATGCGAAAATTAAAAATACATTCCCCAAGTAACACAGCAATTCTGCAACTGGACTTATTCACAGAAATTTTCACTTGTGAGCATACAGAGATTGTATGAAGCAACATTTTTTTTAATAACAAATTGTAAATAACCAAAATACCCATCAGTAAGGAAGAGGTTAAATGGCAGTTTGTTCATATGATAGACTGCGGCAGTCAAGATGAGAAAACTAGATCCACATGTATCAACACAATGGGATCTCCTAAAGCAATGTCGGGTGACAGAGCAGGCTGCAGAAAGATGGGTGTGAATCATGTATACAGATCGTGAAGATGTGCAAAACTGCAGTTTTGTTTGTGAATATCTAAATGTATAAAAACATGGACTGGAAGGCTTGATATCAGGTGTATCAGCAGTTACCTCTGCGGAAGGAACAAGGGATATTGGGTTGGGAGGTGTAGCAGCACATGGTGGTACTCAGTATTTATTGGACTGTACAAGACCTACCTAAAGTAAATGACAGAACATTCATGTGATGTGTTTGTTTTACTGGTCTGTTCGTTTTGATGCCTTTACCTTTATCCTTAAGTGAAAAACCATCCTGGATGCGAGGTCTCAGCAGGTCTTGGCCGAGGAGCCCCAGGGCAGGAGGGCTTTCTGTGGTTTTCCGGGACCCTGATGCTTTCCTCTTGGCTGCCTGAATCAACATCCGAAAGGTCTTTGGGGTCACACTCGGCATTCTGGCACTTTTAGAGAACTAAAGGGCAAATTGTCCACGGGCCTGTTTGTCATGCTCGGGCCAGAGTGAGGAGTGAGCCTGTTTTCCCTCGCGAGAGCAAGAGAACGCCTCAGATGAGGCAGCTGCCGATCACGCCGAGAGGTTCCCCTCTGTGGCCCTGGGGCTGGTCACAGATGGGAACAGGAGAGCTGGGAGAGAAGTGTGAAGGCTGAGGAGAGCATTTGTCCTCAAGTTGTGCACCATCAATATCTGTGTTTCCTGATCACAGGTCAGGCGTGGTGTGCAGGGCTAGTGAACCCACTGCAGTAGGCTTCTCATTCTCCCTTCTCTATTGCACGTTCATTCCTAGTTTCCCTAGTCTGTCTCTGAGAGCTGTGATGGTGAATTGTGTTTCTTTGTTTTTCACACCGCTGCATTTCTTTTTTTATTTTTATTTTTTTATTTTTTTTTTTTATTTTTGACAGAGTGGACAGTGAGAGAGAGAGAGACAGAGAGAAAGGTCTTCTTTTGCCGTTGGTTCACCCTCCAATGGCCGGCGCGGCCGGCGCGCTGTGGCCGGCGCACCGCGCTGATCCGATGGCAGGAGCCAGGTGCTTTTCCTGGTCTCCCATGGGGTGCAGGGCCCAAGCACCTGGGCCATCCTCCACTGCACTCCCTGGCCACAGCAGAGGGCTGGCCTGGAAGAGGGGCAACCAGGACAGAATCCGGAGCCCCGACCGGGACTAGAACCCGGTGTGCCGGCACCGCTAGGTGGATTAGCCTATTGAGCCGCGGCGCCGGCCGCACCGCTGCATTTCTAAGACATCACTCATGAAGCACCAATTCGGGGAGCTTCTCTGTGGGGTGGCAGTGTGAGTGTAAGGCTGTGACGCTGTGGCCCTGCCTTGGGACTTGAAAATGCAGAGCCCCGAGTGACTGCTGAACCTCTGCTCTGAGTGCAGGCCTGTCGCAGCCACTCTTACAAATACGCCCTCAGTCTGCAGCCGCACCACGACGTCAGGATGGTCATCCTCGTAGAGGACAGAGATCCTGCACGGAGGTCGTGTTTTGGCCTACATCATGTAGCTGCTCAGGGGGTCAAGACTGGAACCTGTGTCAAACGCCTTTTTTTTTTTTTTTTTTTTTTGCTGTGACCCACACTGAATGTCTCTGCCCCTCTTTAACCATGGCCTTGAGAGACCATCTCACCCCCACCCCCAACACACACAGTAGACCCAGGCTAAAAATAGGCGCCAGTGAGTGGCAAGAGGAGCCCGCATTCCTGTAAACAATGGTCGTTCATCATCTGCCCACTCCGGGCTGTTGGGCCAGCTGCTGTGCCTCTCTGACTTCACTTTTCCTGCTCTGTCACGGACGGGTGAAACTCTGAGACTGCCTCACAGTTCACGGAAAAGTGGAATTAAGATGCCTGTTTATATTTGGTGTAAAATTAATGCATTTTTTTTTTCATAATACATATTGGTCATGAACTTTTTGAAGATCCCTTGTGTCTGTTTGGTACATGGAGCAGTTGAGAGAACTAAATAGCATGCAGTGTCCCAGTACAATGGCTGCATCTGATAAACACATTCTAGCCGTTTTCATTGATTATCTATGTTAAAGTACGTAATTGTATAAGAGATCAGTCTTCACGGCGGGTATAGGATGCTAATGTGGGAGAATTTAATTTTGTTCATTCTGAGTCAGTGCGGTGAAAAGGAAAGGAAAAGGAGAGCCCACAACCACCGTAACAACACGGAGGGAATTTGTTCTTCCGATAGAGGCAGTTGCTCCCGGCTGAAGCCTTGCAGTCACGGGTCAGCCTGTTTGCCCACGCCCACTCCCGCTCAGCGAAAACTACAAAGTGGCCCAACTGAACAGCCAGATCCTTTTGGCCATCATAGCAAATGAGGCCTACGGTGTTCTGGGATGACTTATTTTAACCCGTTACACAGAGTGCTTTATCCAAACCCCACACTGGAAACCAAATCCCCAGAGAGGAAAAGACCTCCCGGAACCGGAGCACCCTCTGCATAGTTGTGGAACAATTCTGTAGCTGCCGTTTGCTGGGTAGGAGAGAGATGCATGTGTGTAGATTTTTTTTTTCCCTCTCACAGTTCAGATCATTTGGAGGAATGGAGTCAGGGAGAATGATATTTAGCAAAGCCCACACAAAAGGCATGGGCTTCATCTGTAGAAATGTGAGAGAGGTAATAGTTGTGCCACATTCTGAGAACAGGCATTTGAAAAACTGATAAACTGGAATGAATCCAATAGAAAATGCCAAAGAGGGTGAGGACCTAGAGCTCGTGTCATGCAGCCAGGCGCACGTCTAATATATAACACCTATCAAGTAGCCAGGTCCTGTGTGTGTGGGGGGGGGCAGGAAGTGGAAAAGGCCATGTACAAGGTCAGGGGAACGAGGGAGTGGACAGAGGTGAAGGCTCAGGTGACGTTCCTCTTGTCCAGTGTCGGAAGGACCCAGGTGTGGAAGACCAACAGTGTGCGAGACTGTCGAGGAAAGACCCAGGATTTGTAACTATAGAGTGGGGAAAGTGTTTCCGCAGAACGTGAAGAACAGCTTTTGAAAAACAACCGTTTTTAAAGTGGACTGTACCACCTTATCAGTTAGGACTCGGGTTTTCTGGGGAGGTGGGTACATGTCTGCGGAGTTATTTCAGAAAGCAGTGGTTTCCAGCTTTGGGTGGAAGTTGGATTAGATGTTGATGCCTCTCTGGTGTTCCGAGGGCCAGGAACTGCTCATATTCATCTGAGGTTTAAAAAAACATTCCTCCTGAGCTCATTTATTTATTTATTTTTTCTTTTTTTTTTTTTTTTGACGGGCAGAGTGGACAGTGAGAGAGAGAGAGACAGAGAGAAAGGTCTTTGCCGTTGGTTCACCCTCCAATGGCCGCTGCAGCTGGCGCGCTGCAGCCGGCGCACCGTGCTGATCCGATGGCAGGAGCCAGGTACTTATCTTGGTCTCCCATGGGGTGCAGGGCCCAAGGACTTGGGCCATCCTCCACTGCACTCCCTGGCCACAACAGAGAGCTGGCCTGGAAGAGGGGCAACTGGGACAGAATCCGGCGCCCTGACCGGGACTAGAACCCAGTGTGCCGGCGCTGCAAGGCGGAGGATTAGCCTAGTGAGCCGTGGCGCCGGCCTGAGCTCATTTATTTTTTATGACTTATTTATTTGAAAGATAGTCACAGAGAGAGGGAGAGAGAGAAATCTTCCATTCGTTGGTTCACTCCTCAAATGGCTGCAATATCTGAAGCTGGGCCAAGCCAAAGCCAGGAGCTTCTCCCCGGTCTCCTATGTGGATGCAGGAGCCCAAGCACTTGGGCCATCTTGTGCTTTCCCATGTGCATTAGCAGCAAGCTGGATTGGAAGTGGAGCAGCTGGGTCCTGAACCAGCGCCCACATGGGATGTCGGCACTGCAGGTGGCGGCTTTACCTGCTTCGCCAGAGCGCCAGCCCCCTGTGTGTTCCTGTGCATTGCAGAACTCTGCAGCATAGAGAGCTAGTGTGATGGGAAAGAAATCCTCGTAGTGAAAATTGATGTTTAGATCTTTATTTTATATCATTATTTTCACAGAAGGGCAAGTTTAAGAAATGAAGAATTATTCACAGCAAACTTTAATATTTTACCTATAAATCTCTTACCGGTCAAAGGTTATAAAATTCCCATTAGAAGCAACTAAGAGTCAATACCAAGTGTTCTCACCACAAAAAAAGTATGTGAAGTAACGTATTTGTGAATTAGATCTATTTAGCCATTGCATAATGTATACATATTTCAAAACATTATGTTGTATACCATAAATATGCAAGTCTACTTGTCAGATATCTTAGAAAAAGCAAATCCCTGTAGGATAGTTAATCTATAGATACAATAATATTAAAATTTCATGTAACAAATGAAGAAATGAGACTATAGTCAGTAGACTGTCAACAATCATTTTTTCCATATGCTGGAGTTATATAAAGCTAAGTGTGAGTTAACAGTGTGACCAAAGCCAAGTTTTTATACCATTACTCTAGTGTTGTGTTGGAACACAAAGGTATACGTATTTTACTTGATTCTAAAATGTAGTTGGACACCTTGAGGCATGTCAGTGTTCTCTGAATTCTGTCTTAATAAAGTCTTTGTTTCAGGTAAATGAATGAATCGACAGTGGTTAATCCAGTCATAATAAAAAGAAATAGAAAATTGAAGTCAAGGCCAGGAACTGGGCTTTTTTTTTTTTTTTTTTTTTTTTTTTTTGCGTGTTAGAGAGGTAGACAAAGAGTGGTGTGCCATCCACCCGTTCACTGTCCAGATGGTTGCAACGCCTAGAGCTGAGCCTGTCCAAAGCCAGGACCCTCAAGCTTCTTCCAGGTCTCCCACGTGGGTGTAGGGGACTAAGGACTTGGGGCACCCTCCACTGATCTCCCAGGCCATAGCAGAGAGCTGGATTGGAAGTGGAGTAGTCAGGACTCGAACCAGTGCTCACATGGGATGCCGGTACTGCGGGCTGGGGCTTTAACCTGCTGTGCCACAGCGCCGGCGCACAGAACTGTGCTTCTTAAATCATGTCCCAGTGCTTCCTGCCTTATAACAATTACTAACTTTATAGTGACGCATTACTTTATTAAATGGTCCAGGCTCTGCTTCCGATCCCAGCTTCCTGCTAATGTGCACCTTGGGATGCTGCAGGTGATGGCTCAAGAAGTTGGGTTTCTGCCACCTGTGTGGGAGACACGGATTGAGTTGAAGGCTCCTGGCTTTGGTGTGGCACAGCTCTGGCTATTGGCAGGCATTTGGGGAGTAAACCAGCAAATGGGAGATTCCTCTGTCTCTGTCTTTCAAATATATAGTAAAAGTTGTTTAAAAAAATGTGCTCACCCTGGTTAGAATGGCTCATATACAGAAATCTACCAACAGATGCTGGCAAAGATGTGGGGAAAAAGGGACACTAACCCACTGTTGCTGGGAATGCAAACTGGTCAAGCCACTATGGAAGTCAATCTGGAGATTCCTCAGAAACCTGAATATAACCCTACCATACAACCCAGCCATCCTACTCCTTGGAATTTACCCAAAGAAAATTAAATTGGCAAATAAAAATCTGTCTGCACCTTAATGTGTATTGCAGCTAATTCACAATAGCTAAGACCTGGAATCAACCTAAATGCCCATCAACAGAAGACTGGATAAAGAAATTATGGGAGATGTACTCTATAGAATACTATACAGCAGTAAACAATGAAATCCAGTCATTTGCAACTAAATGGAGGAATCCAGAAAATATGCTGAGTGAAATAAGCCAGTCCCAAAGGTACAAATATCATATGTTCTCCCTGATCAGTGGCAACTAACCAAGCACCAAAAAGGAAACCTTTTTGAAGTGAAATGGACACCATGAGAAACAGTGACTTGATCAGCCCTTGTCCTGACTGTTGATGTACAATGTAATACTTTACCCCTTTTACTATTTTTTTTGTTCTACTTAATACTATTGATTGAACTCTTTAATTAACACACAGTTATTCTTAGGTGTTTAAATTTCACTGAAAAGTGATCCCTGTTAAATATAAGAGTGGGAATAAGAGGGAGGAGATGTACAATTTGGGACATGCTCAATTGGACTTGCCCCAAATGGTAGAGTTAGAAACTTGCCAGGGGATTCCAATTCAATCCCATCAAGGTGGCATGTATCAATGCCATCTCGCTAGTCCAAGTGATCAATTTCAGTTCACAATTGATCATACTGATAGGACTAAGAGTCAAAGGGATCACATAAACAAGACTAGTGACTGCAAATACTAACTGATAGAATAAAAAAAAAAAAAAAGGGAGAGAATGATCCAACATGGGAAGCGGGATACACAGCAGACTCATAGAATAGCAGATGTCCTAAACAGCACTCTGGCCTCAGAATCACCCCTTAAGGCATTTGGATCTGGCTGAAAAGCCCATGAGAGTATTTTAGGCATGGAATGCCAAGACACTCTGGCACAAAAAAAAAAAAAAAAAAAAAAAAACAAAAAAAAAAACACCAACCCACACACAAACAAATGAAAGATCTCTGCGAGATCCCAGTGGAAAGAACGGGCCATCAAAGAAGGAGGTACCTTTCTCTGAAGGTGGGAGAGAACTTCCACTTTGACTATGACTTTGTCTGAATAAGATCAGAGCTGGTGAACTCAAAAGGCTTCCATAGCCTTGGCAACTCATGACAAGAGCCTCAGGTGATTACTGATGCCGTAAACAAGAGTGTCAATTTGTTAAGTCAACAACAGGAGTCACTGTGCACTTAACTCCCCATGTAGGATCTCTGTCCTTAATGTGTTGTACAATGTGAATTAATGCTATAACTAGTACTCAAACAGTACTTTATACTTTGTGTTTCTGTGTGGGTGCAAACTGTTGAAATCTTTACTAAATATATTCTAAATTGATCTTCTGTATATAAAGATAATTGAAAATGAATCTTGAATGGGAGAGGGAGCGGGAGAGGGGAGGGTTGCAGTTGGGAGGGAAGCTATTGGGGGGGGGAGCCACTGTAATCCATAAGCTGTACTTTGGAAATTTATATTTATTGAATAAAAGTTAAATGTGTGACCAATCTACATCCTGACATCTTTCTGCTAAGTGTTAGGTTTGCCATGAATATATTTTTAAAAGATTTCATCTTCAGCAGAAGTAACCATTGCTGTCATGAAGATTTCTTTGTTAATATATTAAAGTGTCTCCCATTCTACAGAATTTGAGGGCCTAAAGGCACACCAAACTGTAGTGAACAATAAGGTGAAAATCAGACTACATAAATCTGAATCCAGGCAGAGATACCACATTGGAAGGTTTCCCTTCATAAAAGATTGTTACCAGCTGCTGCCTTAATAGGTCCCTTAGAAGATTTAAGACCCCTGTAGTAATGAGAGATGGTTGTGAAAAAAAGTGTTAGTAAGCTGTTTCAGTTTTCCCAGAACTCCTAGTTTGTCACGTGAGAAAAAGGTTGTCTATTGAAAGTCAGTGTATGGTGGCTGTTGCAGATGTCTGCAGTAGAATGGCTCATCCCCAAGTCCAGGGTCAATGCAGAAGAGGCAGCCTGCCCCTCCTGCTGCCCTCCTGGAGCTTGGCAGCCCAGCCCAGATTGCTGCTGGCTTCAGGTTAGCTGTTTACATTTCCAGCCCTTGGTCGCTTCCCTGTGGCTATGGCACAGTGCTAGGATTGGGTAATGGATATAGAGTAGAGGTTATTTGGCTCCCAAGTCTGTAGGCTGGGACATCCTGGAGCTGGCTTCTGGTGGCCCTCTTGCCGTGTTACAGCGTGGCGGAGGCGTCACATGATGAGGCGGAGCAAGCAGCTAGCTCAAGTCTCTCCACCATGAGTGCCCCAGGGTGCCCTTCCCTCATGACCTCATCTAATCCTGATTATGTCCCAAAGGCCTCTCTCCCAAATACTGTCAGCAGGAATGTGGAGATTTTTAACACATGAACCTTTAAGGGGGACACATTCAGACCATAGCTTGCTGTTTTGAAGCTATGCAAGACTTTTCTCCTTTAAAAAAAATTATAGTCTAACATCTTCAACTCTTCTAATGCATATTCATTTTTACACACTCGGATCAGGAAGTCGTCTTGAGTCTTCCCTTCTACGGAGACTACCCCTTGAGAAACAATGAGAACTTGTGATGAAGCTGTGTACAGTAGCAAAGTGAAAGCCAGGCCATCCTAGCTGTGGCTCTAGGAATCGCTGCTTGCACGGCGCCATCCCTCTCCCTGCCCAGAGTGACTACCTGGTAGTGTTACTGAGTTTATCCTCTCCCTTGTACAGGTTGGGAGGAAAATTGCTGTAATTCTTTTATTTCTGTGTTTACTATGCAACTTAACATTCTAATGATACAGCTCAAAAGCTGTATTTTAAAAAATATTTTTTTAAAACAAAGTCTAAAATTTCTGCTAAGAAAGTTTTAAATCATAAAATCACTGTGCTTTTGTGTTTTATAGAAATCAAGTAGTTCTTAATGAGGGAATAGATTTGGTAATATTCTCAAATTATAAGGCTTTAAATGGCCTGCTTTTTTTCTTCTTTAACGATGTATTTATTTGAAAGAGGAAGAGACAGAGCGATCTTCCATCTGCTGGTTCACTCTTCAGGTGGCTGCAATGGCTGGAGCTGGGCAGATCCGGAGCCAGAAGCAGCTTCTGGGTCTCCCACATGAGTGCAGGGGCCCAAGGACTTGAGCCATCATCTGCTGCTTTCACAGGCACATTAGTGGGAGCTGGATTGGAAGTGGTACATCTGGGACTCGAACCCGTGCCCATATGGGATGCCGGTGCTGCAGGTGGCAGCTTTACCCGCTGTGCCACAGTGCTGGCCCTGGCTGTGCTTTTCTAATTCTAATATTTGTGGTGCATTTATAATTCCTTCAAATAGGTATTCATTTTTAAATTTTACTTCTACCTTATTAAAAGCCACACTGAGGATAAGCATTCTAAAGAAGACTTTACTTGTCTGCAGTTGAACTAAAAAATTGTCAAATGAGTGAAATGCCTATAGAAATCGCTCAGTATTACTGATTTTTGGATGATAGCCATTCTACCTGGGGTAAGGTGACACTTCACTGTGTGTGTGGTTTTTTTTAAAGATTTATTTATTTGAAATATAAGAGATTCCAGAGGCCAGCACCGTGGCGCAGTAGGTTAATCCTCCGCCTGCGGGGCCAGCATCCTATATAGGTGCCGGTTCTAGTCCCAGCTGCTCCTCTTCTGATCCAGCTCTCTGTTATGGCCTAGGAAAGCAGTAGAAGATGGCCCAGGTGCTTGGGCCCCTGTACCCTCATTGGAGACCCAGAAGAAGCTCCTGGCTTCAGATCAGTGCAGCTGTGGCCGTTGTGGCCATTTGGGGAGTGAACCAGTGGATGGAGGACCTTTCTGTCTCTCCCTCTCACTGTCTGTAACTCTACCTCAAGTAAGTAAATAAAATATTTTAAAATAATAAGAGATTCCATCTGCTGGTTCACTCCTTGGATGGTTGCAATAGCCAGCGCTGGTCCAGGTTGGAGCTAGGAGCTTCATTCAGGTCTCCCACATGGGTGGCAGGGACCCAGGTACTTGGGCCATCTTCACTGCTTTACCTAGGCCGTTCTCAAGGAGCTGGGTTGTGGAACAGTCGGGACGCAAACCAGTGCCTGTAAGGGAAGCCAGCACCACAGGCAAAAGCTTTACCCGCTGTATCGCGGCACTGGCCCCTCACTGTGGTTTTTGTTTGCGTTTCCCTGATGGCTGGACCATAAGCAAGCATCTTTCATGCTTTGAAAAATGCCTGTTCATGGGGCTGGCGCTGTGGTGTAGTGGGTAAAGCTGCCGCCTGCAGTGTCAGCATCCCATGTGGACATTGGTTCAGGTCCCGGATACTCCACTTTTGATCCAGCTCTCTGCCATGGCCTGGGAAAGCAGTAGAAGATGGACCAAGTCCTTGGGGCCCTGTACCCACGTGGAGATCTGGAAGAAGCTCCTAGCTTCAGATTGGCTCAGCTCTGGCTATCGCGGCCAACTGGGGAGTGAACCAATGGAAGGAAGACTTCTTTCTCTCTCTTTGTAACTCTACTTTCAAATAAATAAATCTTTAATCCTTTCTCCATTTATTAAATGTATTGTTTCTTGAATTCCTAATATAGTCTGGATATTAGTCACTTCTTGCATTCGTAGTTTGCACATACTGTCTCCCATTCTGTCGGGTGTCTCGTCACTTCACTGACTGTTTCCCTTACTTGCAGAAGCTTCTTAGCTTCATGTGATCCCGTTTGTGTATATATATATATATTTTTTTTGATTGCCTGGCTTCTGGGATCTTATCCAAGAAGTCCTTGCCTAGGCCAGTGTCTTGAAGCGTTTATCCTCTGTTTTCCCCTAATAACTTGATGGTTTCTGCATGTGAAATCCAATATTTCCAGTACCATTTGTTAAAGAGACTGTCTTCCTCCAAGGAGTGATTTTTTTTTTCTCATTTGTCAAGTCAAAAAAACAACAAATGCTGGCAAGGATGTGGAAAAAGGTAACCTAATATACTGTTTGTGGGAGTGCAAACTGATAGAACCATTATGGAAGACAGTTTGGAAATTCCTCAGAAAACTAAAAATGCATGTCTCATATGACCCAGCTGTTCTACTCCTGGGAGTATATCCAGAGGAAATAAAATCAATGTGTGAAAGAGTTACCTGCACTACCATGGTAGTCTATAGCAGCTCCATTCACAATAACTAAGATACAGAATCAACCTAGATGCCCATCAAGAAGACCAGATAAGGAAATGTGGTGTATATACAGTATGGAATATTACTCTGCCATAAAAAGGATGAATTCCTGACATTTTCCAACAAAACGGATGCAACTGAAGAATATTATGCTAATTGAAATAAGCCAGAACCAAAAAGACAAATGTTTTCTCTTATTTGTGGTAGTTAATTTATGGAGTTTAAAAATTGTGTGGCTGGTGCTTGCTTTGGCAGCACATGTACCAGGAAGCATTGTGTGGATGTCATGTCATTTAGCATGTGGTTAAATAGTGCGTCCCCGAGTCATACCATGTAAATGATGAGATATTTCCATTTCACAGGTGAAAAAAAGAAATGGGGAGGATACTGAGAATTCTTGGTACTAGTAATGGTGTCTCACTTTAGGTATTGGTTATGACTGATCAAATGACCAAAAACACTCCTGTATCTGTACCCTTAAGTGCATTTTTTGGTATGTATACTGTATTTCAATAAAACGCCTTTTTAAAGCAATCAGTATTTAAAAGGCTACAGATTTCAGTCTCACTGTTTAGTTCTCTCTGCCCAGTTAATATCCAAATTTTGCATCAGTCCTACCTTCTGTAGACATTGAAACCATAATGAAAATAAAATTTAGTTATGTGTTTCACATCCTTATTTTTATTTGACAGGCAGAGTGGACAGTGAGACAGGGAGAAAGGTCTTCCTTTACCGTTGGTTCACCCTCCAATGGCCGCTGCGGCCGGCGCACTGCACTGATCCGAAGGCAGGAGCCAGGTGCTTCTCCTGGTCTCCCATGGGGTGCAGGGCCCAAGCACTTGGGCCATCCTCCACTGCACTCCCGGGCCACAGCAGAGAGCTGGACTGGAAGAGGGGCAACTGGGACAGAATCTGGTGCCCAGACCAGGACTAGAACCCGGGGTGCCGGTGCCGCAGGCAGAGGATTAGCCTAGTGAGCCGCGGTGACGGCCTCACATCCTTCTAATAGTCTCTTCAGAGCCGTTATATAGGCAAAGAGTGTGCTGGCATCAGGTGGCAGCAGCAGAGGATGGCTTCAAAGAGACTTGGGAAGATGGAGGTGAAAAAGAATGGAGGTGGCAGGCAGTGGCCACAGAGAGTCCCGGGAGAATGCAGAAGCCCCCACCCCACGGACGGTTGCTGCTGCTGTTCACACTGCCGGTTCTGCCTCCAGTGAGGCTCTGAGGGGGGAAGAACCCCTCTTCCTTCTGTCTGCTCCAGACCTGGAAGGAGGATTGTGCAACGGTTTCTCTCAAGTGCAGGGGAGAGAAATCAAAACAGATTGGGCCACTGAGGTTGGGAACAAACTCATTGTGCTTCTCCTCCCATTAAGCAGTCTGCTCTTCCAAAAAGACAATTCAGATCAAGGTGACTGTTGAATTTTGCACCTTTGATTTCAAAGTCCAGAATAATTTCATGTTTGCTATTTGCTGGTATTTAGCTAACATTTCATTATTTATTTGAATCTGGCACTCTGCCTACTGACCTTGAGGCTATAGAAAAGGAGGGGAAAGGATAGGAAGGAGAGGAGAGCGAAGACTTAGCATCATTGTCTTTAAAACTTCAGAGCTAGAAAGGGCCTTGGAGATCATTTTATTCTATGCTACTATGTTCTGTGCTGTAATTGCAAAAACTAGGTCTCCAGGGGTCTAGTTAAGAGAAGGAATAAAATGATTGTGTTTACTTAGGGAGCATTTCAAACTACAAAATACTTGCTGTTGTCTATTGAATAGAAGTGATTTATCCACAAGAAAATGGAAAGTAATATTTCATAACAGCGTTCGTTTGTAGAATTCAAAACAATGGCCAAGAAGAGCACTGAGAGAGGATTGTGTGTGACAACACTAAAAGACGGTCAGAGCTTGATGTTTATGTGCTTTATTATCACACAGCAGTGTGGCAAAGGCATTGGCTCAGCTGCATGTGTTTTATGTCTTATAGTGAATAATTTTATATTCTGCCACTCATTATCAGTAAAATAGATAATCGCTGTCACACACACCCCACTCCCCCGGTAGAATTGTGCTTGTATCCATTAGTGCTGTGTTTTGGGAGACCACATTGTGCTGATGATTGGATGTTAATGAATAAAGTAATTAAGATATCCCTGAAGATGCTCAAAATAACATGAAATTCAAACGTCTCAAATTGGTTTGCAGCACTCTAACCATTGTAGAAGCCAGTTGGGATGTCCTTCCCATTCTCGCAAATCTCAGGCTGCCTTTTTGCTTTTTCAGGACTTATTTCTCTCATAATGCCAGTTAATGATACCCATCTTGAGTTGACATCATTTGGATTAAAATGCTAAGGGAGAGAGATCATTTTTCTTCCTTGTAGAAAAGTCTTTACACAGGGGCTGGCGCTGTGGCGTGGTGGGTTAAAGCCCTGGCCTGAAGCGCTGGCATCCCATATGGGCGCCGGTCCTAGTCCTGGCTGCTCCTCTTCCGATCCTGCTCTCTGTTATGGCCTGGGAAAGCAGTACAAGATGGCCCAAGTGCTTGGGTCCCTGCACCCGCGTGGGAGACCCAGAAGAACCTCCTGGCTCCTAGCTTCGGATCGGCACAGCTCCGGCCATTGCAGCCATCTGGAGAGTGAACCATTGGATGGAAGACCTCTCTCTCTGTCTCTACCTGTCCTCTCTATGTAACTCTTTCCAATAAATAAATAAATCTTTATTTTCTAAAAAAAAAGTCTTTACACAGTAAAAGTAGATCGGCTATCTCTTCAGTGATATTTACTCTCGAAGTGAATGGTAAGCATTTCATTCATCAGGGATGGAATCTGAATTGTTCAGTAAATCCCCACATGGGATGATGATTTTTTTATATAGCTTGAAGGCAGGAACATATTAAATAGGTCTGCCCATATGACTCTGATCCTCTTTCTCAGTCTTAGCTGTAAAGTAACACAACTTTGGACTTTACTGTGCATTGAAATGCTGTAGATATTTTTATAATGTAAAAAAATATAGAGAAATACTATAGATGTGATTGTTAACTTTAAAAATTAGGAGTAAAATGTGACCAAGATTAAAAGCATTGCTTTGTTTTCCTATTCAAAAGGATCCCACTTGCACATTCAGAGTAGCCAACCTGCTTCCCCTCTGGTCAGTGCTTGATAACCAGAGCACATACAAACAGAATCCCCTTTCATTGCTGCTGTTAGCTGTGAAAGAGCTTTATTCTTCCCCATGTCCCCGAATTCTGAAGCTGGTACCGTTCCAAGGTGTCCTGAGTACAGATATCTGGCTTTGGATTAAATCTCCAAGGAGTTTTATATTCACTGCCCACTTCCCATGGAAGTAGAAGTTGTAATAATTATTGCAGATATGTGGAATTACAGATTCAGCAGCATTGTTTGCTTTGCTTCTTACACATTCGGTACTGAGTCACTGAATAACTTAATTTCCAATTGTGAAATTGAAGTTTTTCTGGGTAGCGGATTTCATTACGTCCACTTGAAATTAAGGCAAGTTATTTAATACCTTTTAATTAGATCAGAATGTTATGAGATAAATGGTTGGATTTTATTTCCATGCTGTTGGAGAGAAGGCCATAACTTACAAATTTATAATCATTAAGAATGCATTTCTGGGGCTGCCGCTGTGGCTTAGCGGGTAGAGCTGATGCCTGCATCAGCTTTATGGCACATATGGCATCCTATGTGGGTTCTGGTTTGAGTCCTGGCTGCTCCACTTCTGATCCAGCTCCCTGCTGGTGGCCTGGGAAAGCAGTAGAAGATGGCCCTAGTCATCGGTCCCCTGCACCTGCATGGGGGACCTGGAGGAAGCTCCTGGTTTCAGGTTGGCCCAGCTCAGCCATTGCGGCCACTTTTTGAGTGAAGCAGCTGGTGGAAGAACTCTCTCTCTGCTTCTGTGTCTCTAACTCTGCCTTTCAAGTGAATAGATAAATCTTTAAAAAAATGTGTTTCCTCAAGCTTGGTAGATTTCTGTGAATGAATTCATAAACCACTTAGTCCTTGTGCATGTGTTTTAAAAGAGTGTGAAATCTAGTTTTGAGACTTGGAAGCAGGGTGTACTTCTCAGGTCTGTGCTGAGGCCCATACCCGAGTGAGAATCCGTGTCTCACGAGTGCTTCCCCCACCTCTCCCTTGCTGCTCTCGTGCCATCCCCAAGGACGTCCCCAGCATGTCGATGAGCACTCGTCTGTTAGCATAGCATGCTGGGGAAAGTGCCCTCCCCTTGCTTAGATTCCCGTCAGCTGGGTGAGGGCCTGTACCCCACCCCATCTGTAGAGCATACTGCTTTACCACTTCCAGACGTAGTAGCCCCGCGGGTTCCAGGCTCCGTGCGGTGTGCTGTGGGAGGTCGGGGAGACTGCCCATCCTTTCTGTGTGTGCCTGGGATGGCAGTGCACTCGCGCCTTGCAGCCCCAGTGTCCTCTCTGCATGTGAGCTTCCCCACTGCTGCCTCTCTCTGTTGGGACCCCAAAAGGAGCTGAGCTCTGCACCCCACCTAACAACTTCACTGCCGTGCCCAATGCTTTGTCCTGAGTGAGCCTCGTCAGCCTCTGAGCACTGCCTCGAGGTGCCTCCTTAGGATGAGCACCCTCCGAGACGGCACGAGGGCCCATTTTCAGAGGGTTCTGAAGCCAGGAGGTGAGCCAGCCACACCACCCACCATGTCTGGAGCAGGTGACCAAGGAGGCACATGCCCTGGAGCAAACCAGAAACTGCTGTGGGAACGCCTTGCTCAGATGAGCTATTAAACCTCGGCATTTATCTCTTACAATTTAAGAAGAAAAAGATTTTGTTGAGGGTTTTGCTACTTGATTTCCATGGAGACAGGGTCTATGTTTCTGCTCAGTATCTGCTTTAAGACAGTGACTTTTTTTTTTTTTTTAAAGATTTTGAGAGACAGAGCTATAGAGAGGGAAAGACAAAGGTCCTCCATGTGCTGGTTCACCCCACAAGGCCACTAGCAGGGAGCTGGACTGGAAGAGGAGCAGCTGGCTCTCAGACTGGTGCCCATAGGCGATGCAGGCATTGCAGGAGGCAGCGGAAGCTGCTACACCACAACGCAGGCCCCACCAGTGGTGGTTTACGAAGGCTTTTCATCCATTCTGTCTCCTGCCAAACATACACTCACACAAACACCCCTGGTGGCCTTCTGCAAGAAGAGTGGTGCCGAAGGGCAAAGATGCAGATGCGAGCCCCTGGAGTTTGCTAGTGCTGGTCCTGCTGTGACCCTGGCAAGGTGGCCGTTCTCCACCAGGTACATTGCCCAGGTGCTCACCGCGTGCACTGGGTGTCCCAGGCAAAGAACGTCTACCAGCTGGGGAGAAGTTGTTGGAAACCCAGAGGGCATCAGGCCAAAGGACAGACGCGTGGGATCGTGCAGAGAGCAAGGTGCAGATGGAGGAATTGGGTATGTCTGCAGCAGAGAGTGCACACGGAGTCTAGGAGAGGAGGCGGAGAAGAGTGGGTGGAGGTCACTGAATTCTGGCCCAGTCAGCCATAGAAGTTAACTACTTGATTTTTAAAGATTTCTTCAGATTTTCTGCCAGGTAAGAATGCTAGTGGTTCCAGGTGGATGCCAGGGAATTGAGGTTGAGATACGAAGTATGTCTGTCTCGGCTACCTTAGCCTTGTCCACTCAGCACATGGGCTTTTTCTCTTCACAGAGCTTTGTACTAACTTGCATTGTATTTAAAATATCGATGATAGTAGTTGTAACAGCACTTGTGATGATAGAAATAGTGAGGTGGTTACTAGACTAGACTCGCCACAGGGCTTTGATTTTTAACCTGGGGCAAAATCCCGTTTTCATTGTGGCTGTTGTACCAGTACTTAGGACTGACTGTTGCAAACCTGTCGAGGGAAGCCCTTTGTGGGTTTACTTCTTTGGATGAGAAGACAAATCCTCTTGCTATGAGAGTGGAGTGATTCTCCACCTAGACATTTTATTCCTCTGGAATTAGCAGATACAGCAGAGTGAATAACTTAAGAGTTAGAGGGACCCTCTTGTACCCCTTCTCTGAGCCTCTTGGAAGGATGCATATGGAAATATTAGTAAAGCCAGCAGCTGTCTACCCTATCTCTTGGAGACAGGTGGATTTTGGTAGTTCAGGAGTATATGAGATTCAAGGATTAACCACTTACTGTCAGTTACTATAGAGAGTTAGCCTGATGGCTATTATTATTAATCTATTGTATGAATACAAAATAATGAAAGTACATGGTTGATGGAAATTTAAGTTACTTGTCTAGTACTTAGTCAATTTCTCAACTATGGTTATACATTTTAGTCACTTTATTATACCGACATTTTCACCTTTTATTTCAGGTGGATAGGAAGAAGAAGCAAACCCATGAAAAATTATTTTTAGACTGAAATAAATTACACAACCTTTCTCTGAGTTTCTTGTATAAGGGAAAATTTGCAATTTTTCACTTAGCTTTTAGTTGTACTATTTTAAATACATAATTATAATTTGTTAAAACTAAATACAGCTGTATTCAGAGTGAAATGTTAGTCTGTTTCCCCTCTGCCCCTCCTCTCGCCAGAGGTAATCATTAGCAGTATGATGTGTGTTTTCCCGGCGTTTCCTGTGCTGTGTGTATTATATAGACTGTGTGTACCTACATGCAGAGGCAAATAGATTGGAGCTTGTTGGACGATCTGTTTACCTAAACCAAATCTCAGAAGGGGATGCTTGTCCTGTATGTGTATGATTCGAGTATGATTGCCTTTCTTGCACAGTATTCCTCAGAGCTTTTTTTTCTTTTCACCCAGACTATTCATTTGCCTTTTTTAGGAACGTGAAGCAATTTTAAAATATACTAAGCCTGGAGAGAAAGCAAACATATGCATATATTTAGAAAGTTGGACTAATCTTGTCAGGGTATAAAGGCAGAGCTGGAATAAAGGTAGTAGATTCAATAGGAATAAATAGTAAAAATTGCATTTGACTTAAAAAAAATCAGTTATACTTGACAGTAGCACAGGCATGGACTAAATGAGGCTGTGTCCGGATGCAGTCTTGAGATATGTCAATGGAAATTGCATACGCTTGAGAGAGGCCTTAGTCTTCTGATTCTTTCTGAGTAGACCACTTTCAGAATTCTGTACGCAGGCAGAAAAAAATCTAAGGAAAACACAGTGAACCCAGTGATTTCATTTTTGTTTGGAGCAATGTGGATGCTATCTAAGTGGGTTTGCATGGCCACTATTCATTACAAAGTGAATGGTGATAATAGAGTTTAGATTTCATAGACTATAAAATGAAATACTTGGTGGATTTGTGGAAAGTAAGAACTTGGTATTTTTAATATAAAAACACGTGAATAGGAGCTGTATTTGGACCATAATCAAAAGAAGTTTCAACAGACCATGGTCTAATTCTTGCTACTAAAAGTATGGTTCCTGGACCGGCAACGTCAGCATAACCCATCACCTGGAAGCTTGCTAGAAATGCAGCCTCTGGGCCCCTCCTAGACCAACTGAACAAGCTCCTGTACTGTAACAGTATCCCCAGCTGATTTTCATGAACATTAAAGATTAAGAACGTGAAAAATTCCAAGCTCTCAATAGTGTTTGATGAAAGATTTAAAAAGACTAGTGAGGTGCTATATCCAGATTTCCTTTATGCCTTTCTTTTTAACTTTTATTTAATAAATATAAATTTCCAAAGTACAGCTTTTGGATTACAGTGGCTTTTCCGCCCCATAACGTCCCTCCCACCCGCAACCATCCCATCTCCCACTCCCTTTCCCAACCCATTCTTCATCAAGATTCATTTTCAATTGTCTTTATATACAGAAGATCAACTTAGTATATACCAAGTAAAGATTTCAACTGACTGCACCCACAAAGACACACAAAGTATAGAGTACTGTTTGGGTAGTAGTTTTACAGTTAATTTGCAGAGTACAACACATTAAGGACAGAGATCCTACATGGGGAGCAGGTGCACAGTGACTCCCGTTGTTGATTTAACAATTGACACTCTCATTTATGACATCAGTAATCGCCCGAGGCTCTTGTCATGAGCTGCCAAGGCTATGGAAGCTTCTTGAGTTTGCAAACACCGACCTTGTTTATACAAGGCCATAGTCAAAGTGGAAGCTCTCTCCTCCCTTCAGAGAAAGGTATTGCCTTCTTTGGCCCCTTTCTTTCTGCTGAGATCTCCCTCACAGAGATCTTTCATTTAGGCTTTTTTTTTTGTTTGTTTGTTTGTTTTTTTAAACCACAGTGTCTTGGCTTTTCATGCCTGCAAAACTCTCATGGGCTTTTTAGCCAGATCCGAATGCCTTAAGGGCTGATTCTGAGGCCAGAGTGCTGTTCAGATATGCCGGTTTTTTTTTAAGATTTATTCTTTTTACTTGAAAGGTGGAGTTACAGATAGAGAGGAAGATACAGAAAAGCAGATCTTCATCTGCTGGTTCACACCTCAGATGACCACAACAGCTCCAGGCTGGGTCAGGCCGAAGGCAGGAGCTTCTGGGTCTCCCAGATGGGTGGCGGCAGTCCAAGCACTTGAGCCATCCTCTGCTGCTTTTCCTAGGCCATTAAGCAGGGAGCTGGATCAGAAGTGGAGCAGCTGGGACAAGAACTGGCACTGCATGCCAGCATGGCAGGAGGTCACCTGTGACACGATATTTTCTACGTACAAATGATCTATTACTTTAGGTAAAGTAAAAAAGAAAAATGAAGGGTGATGCAACAGTGATGGCTTCTTTGACTGTTGGATTGTCCTTCTAGGCCATCTCATCATTCTGTGCACACTTTTTTTTTAGTAAATCAAAATGATTGAGAAGTGATGATTCCTAGGATGATTAAATGGCAAAATGTTTTAAAATAAAACAAGACCACTAAGATCCCATAATGTATCATAGGTTTATAAAAGGGCCCATTAGATTCATGTTAACTGCAAAATAGAGTTTGATTCTACTTTAAGAATAAATAAGCCAGGGCTGTTGTAGTGTAGCAGGTAAAGCCATTTCCTGCGATGCCAGCATCCCAAATGGGTGCTTGTTCAAGTCCTGGCTGCTCCACTTACCATCCAGCTCCCTGCTAATGGCTTGGGAAAAGCATCAGAAGACAGCCCAAGTAGTTGGGCCCCTGTCACCAACATGGGAAACTTGGATGAAGCTCTTGGATCCTGGCTTCAGCCTGGCCCAGTGCTGGTCATCATGGCCATCTAGGGAGTGAACTAGTGGATGGAAGATCTGTCTCGTCTCCCTCTCTTTCAAATAAGCAAATCTTTTGTTAAAAATGGGAAGGGCAGTGCTGTGGCATAGTGGGTAAAAGCCACCACCTGCAGTGCCAGCATCCCACATGGGCACCAGTTTGAGTCCTGGCTGCTCCATTTCTGATCCAGCTTCCTGCTAATGTGCCTGAGAAGTCAGTGGAAGATGGTCCAAGACCTTGGGCTCCTGCATCTATGTGGGAGACTAGGAAGAAGCTCCTGGCTCCTGGCTTCAGATCGGCACAGCTCTGCCCATTGCGGCCATCTGGGGAGTGAACCAGTGGATGCAAGACCTTTCTCTCTGTCTCTGCCTCTCTCTGTAACTCTTTCAAATAAATCTTTAAAAAATAATAGGATGAGTAAATGTTTCTTTGTTCTCTAGAACAAACTTCAAAAATAAAATTCAAAAAATGAAATTGGGTCCAGTTGACCCTGACACTTAACAGAGCTTTACGAGATTTCACAATATACTGGAAGCCAGGTCACACGTATGAAAAAAGTAGGTGTGTGATGTAATATGAAATAAATACCAAGTGGTTATTGTGACAATTCAGAGAGCTTTGTTAATTCATATGATAAGTATTAAGTGCTCGCATGCAGTGACATTGTTCTTGGAATTAGAGACAATTGGAGCTTACATTTTAGTGGGAAACCCGGACAGTAAGCAAATGAAGTAGCAGTAAGAGTCTGGGGAATGAAGAGTGCTGTGAAGGGACCACAGTGGTGCCAGAGGGGCCAGTGATCCTCCGCCACCTCTGTAATAAGGCCTTTGGGAGATGGTCAGGGGGACGAGGAAAAGGCTGCCAGCTGACCAGATTCTGAAGGAAATGAGACGGAGCGCTGTGGGGCAGGAGAGAGCCTACAAAACCACCGCGGTAATAGTCTGGTCGTTACAAACCCCCTGTCCCCTTAGCTGAGTGGAACTGTTGTGCAGCCTCAGGGTGGTCAGAAGCCCAGCTCCTGGTACTGTGGTCAGGCCAGAATCCTGAGACACTACAGCTCAGCCAAGGGGCATGGGCCTAGCTGGGTGACCGCCCCATATCCTGGGAACTCTGAAACCTTCCCATCTGGATGAACCCTGACAAATCTTCACTGAGCTGTAATTCAGGTCACGTGCAACAGCGCCACCCTTGAGCCTGCAGTCTGTTTGCACATTGTAAATTGGGGAACACACCCAACTTAGAGGAAGTGTATCCAGTGCCTGATAAACACAGCCGTGCAGCGTTGCTCACTGTCTGGTTTCTGTGTGTCACCAGAGGCAGTGGCTACATGTAAACGTTCCCCGGACTCTTCATTACCTGATTGAGAACTTAGATTCTGAGTAGGCAATGGGCTAGAAACGCTAACTGGCTTCCTGGCTCCTTCCCGGGAACAGTAGTGAGAAGGCAGGATGTTGAGAGGCTGGTCCTCTGAAAGGCAGTTCAGGGTATCGGGGTAAGATGTGCATCAGATGCATGGCAGCCACTGAGTTTGTTTGTTTGTTTTTTTTTTTTTGTTTGTTTTGTTTTTTTTTTTTGACAGAGTGGACAGTGAGAGAGAAAGGTCTTCCTTTTGTTCACCCTCCAGTGGCGGCCGGCGCATCGCGCTGATCCAAAGCCAGGAGCCAGGTGTTTCTCCTGGTCTCCCATGGGGTGCAGGGCCCAAGCACTTGGGCCATCTTCCACTGCCTTCCCGGGCCACAGCAGAGAGCTGGACTGGAAGAGGAGCAACCGGGACAGAATCCAGCGCCCCGACCGGGACTAGGACCCGGTGTGCCGGCGCCACAAGGCGGAGGATTAGCCTATTGAGCCACGGCGCCGGCCGAGTGTTGTGTATTTTTATGTTTCCACTTTATCCATCCTCCAAACTGTTTAGTTTCAGTTATAGTTGTGAACATAGTGAGTTTCTTCAAAAACATGCAAGGTGACTGGGAACAGTCCCCCAGTGGTCTGTCTGAAGGGGTTCCAACATTTGTCCGCCTTCCTGAGCCCTGGGAACAAGGCAGGACACTGTGTGATGGTATCTCATCTGTCTCCTGGCAGGAAATCCCGCCGGTCTGTGCAGATGGGCCTTGACCCTGACACTTCTGGAACATTGTCACAATTGGGTCAGGTTACTCTGAAACAGGATTTGACCAGCTTAGGAATTTATCCTATTTCTCGACTTATTGTCCTTGAATGCGTTAGATTGTTTCCTGTGAAATACACCAAAAAAGAAGAAAGTAAGGATTTACACAGGGTGTCTCCTTTTAAACTTAAGTCTTCTTCATGACCTTAATGGCTTTTGTTAATTTTAAAAAGCAGTGTGGACAGACATTGTAGCACAGCAGGTTAGGCCACTGCTTGAGATGCCTACATTCCACATCAGAGTTCCTGCCCCTCCATTTCTTTTTTTCTTTTAAGATTTTATTTACTTAAGAGGTAGAGTTAAAAAGAGACAGAAAGGTCTTCCATCTGCCGGTTCACTCCCCAAATGGCCACAATGGCCGGAGCTGTGCCGATCAGGAGCCAGGAGCTTCCTCCAGGTCTCCCAGGCAGGTGCAGATGCCCAAGCACTTGGGCCATCTTCTGTTTCCCAGGCCATAGCAGAGAGCTGGATGGGAAGAGGAGCAGCTGGGATACAAACTGGCACCTTTATGGGATGCTGGTGCTGCAGGCAGAGGCTTAACCTATTATGCCACACCCCCGGCCCTGCTCCTCCATTTCCGATCCAGCCTCCTGCTAATACATCCTGGGAGGCAGCAGACGAGAGTACTAGGGTCCCTGCCACCTCTGTGGAAGACCTTGATGGAGTTCCCAGCTCCTGGCTTCACCCTGGCTGTTGGGGACATTTGAGGAGTGAATGTCTCTCTCCCTCTTGCTTTGCTTTAAAAAAGAAAAAAATGCAGGTCTCCTATGAGGGCAGCAGGGACCCAAGGACATGACCCATCATTTGCTGCCTTCCCTTGCACATTAGCAGAAGTTAGATCAGAAGTAGAGGAGGGACCCACGCTTTGGCGTAGTGGGTAAATTCACAGCCTGCAGTGCTGGCATCCCATATATGGGTGCCAGTTTAAGTACCGGCTGCTCTCCTTCCAATCCAGCTCTCTGCTATGGCCTGGGAAAACAGTGGATGATGGCCCAAGTCCTTGGGCCCCTGCACCCATGTGGGAGACCCAGAAGAAACTCCTGGCTTCGGGTCGGTGCAGCTCTGGCAGTTACAGCCATTGGGGCAGTGAACCAGTGGATGGAAGACTGACTCTCTCTCTGCCTGCCTCTCTCTCTCTCTCTCTGCCTCTCCTTCTCTTTCTCTAACTCTGACTTTCAAATAAATATTTTTTAAAAATGCAGTGAGTCTGTGTTGGAAAATAGCTATTCAGATTAAGTCTCTTTAAAACACTTGTAAAATTCAATCAACATAATAGGATAAACACCAAGATCTTGAATCACTGGGTTTCTATAAAACAATGTCCATGGTCAACAAATACTAACTACAGAATACCTAAGACATAAATAAGGAAAGGAAAATGAGGAAATGAAAGAGGAAGGAAAGGAGGGAGTGAGCAAACGAGTGAACATGGGGAGTAAAGGAAGAGAGGGAGAGGAAGGGGAGAAAGAATGGAACCTGGAGCCCTGTCATTTAGATGAGGGAAAGCACAGGCGGAGTTCGTGGTGGGGCTCATTTCTACCTTGCTTCCTGCCTCGGCTTCTCTAGAGTGACTGACTCTTAATCATGGACTGGTTGCAAAGCAGTCCCCACAGTGGTCCCAGACCTTCCCGTGTTCTGGGGACTCTGAAACCTTCTGATCTGAATGTATAAACTCTGACGAATCTTTACTGAGCTGTAACTCAGGTCATGTGCAACAGCGCCCCTGTGAGCTTGCAGTTTTCAAGAACAGACCAGGAAATGACCTTCCTCTGAGATGCTGTGGGTTATGTTGACCTGCAGGTGATGCGGGTAGGGATGGGTGGAAGTCCCAGTCAGCATGGTGGTGGCAAAAATCCAAACATGCCCTTCTTGGCTTTCCTGTTTCCCAAGTATCCTCAGAAGCGTGGTGATCCAGTCTGCCAGCACTGCGAGCTGTGGACTCCCTGGCCATGAAGCCAGCTTAGGTTTCTGGAAGAAGTCGGTGTGGTGGGTCTGCCTCGGAGGGGTCACCGCTGCCTCCATGTGGCCGCTCCTGGTGGTGGAAGGAGTAGGTGCAAGGCATGTGGATGTGCTGTGCTGCTTCCTGGTTGTAGGGATGAGCGTGGGGCTGGCGGTGCCAGTGGTGCTGGCCGTGATGTGGTTTGAGGCTGGCTGGCTTTAGGTGTTGTGAGTTACAACTCTTCAGTTAGATCAGTCCGATTCTTTTCTGTGAGTTCTACTTTCCATATGGAATCATTTCCCTTTGGCACAGAGAACATCGTTAATATGCTGTGTGGAGCATTTCTGCTGCTTATAATTTCTTTATTATGCATATGTGAAAATGTCCTTGTTTAACTCTTATTTTTGAAGGATATTTTGGTCTCTTCCCCTGTAAGTCCCCAGGCAACCACTGATTTGCTGTCACTATAAAAGGTATATTTTCTAGAATTTTATATAAATGGATCATCTTGCTGCTTTGCACTGTAACGGTTCTGAGACCCAGCCATGTTGTGTGTACATCGGAAATCCATTCCTTTATAATGCCTAATAGTAGTTCACTGAATATCTTAGACTGCACTTACTACCTGTTTATGGACCTTATATTTCCTAACTATTACAACTCAAGCTGCTATGAATATTTGTATACAGATCTTTGCATGGTAATGTGCTTTGTTTCTTCTTGGGTAAATACCTGGAAGTGAGGGCTGGCACTGCAGCATGCTGGGTAAAGCTGCTGCCTGTGACACGGGCATCCCATATGAGCACTGGTTCATGCCCCACCTACTCTACTTCCAGTCCAGCTCTTTGCCAGAGGCCTGGGAACAGCAGCAGCAAATGTTCCAAGGGTTTGGGCCCCTGCCACTCACATTGGAAACTCGGGTGAAGCTCTTGGCTTGGGCCTGGCTCCCTTCTCTGCCCTATCCATTGCATCCATCCTAGAGGAGTGAACCAGTGGATGGGAGATTGTGTGTGTGTGTGTGTGTGTGTGTGTCTTTATAGCTCTTTCAAATAAATGCATTTAAAAAAAAAAAACTAGAAGTAGCATGCTGGATGATACGGTAGGTCTGATTTTGTATTTTGTAGGTCTGTGTTTGTCAGACTCTTCTGCAGAGTGGCTGTGCCATTTTGCATTCCTGTAAGCTGTAATAAGTAGTCAGGGATACGCAGCTAAATATGGCCCTCTCGGCTTCCAGTCATCCCATTTTCCAGCTATTTGCTGTTCACAGCCACAAATTGAATTGCAGGTCATGGAGTATGCGCTATGGTATGGGTGCAAGGGGTTATTCTGTAAGTGGGTTCAGGGTTGTTTGGCAGAGTCCTGTGGCCTGGGCAGCTTGGAACAAAGTCTGGAGGGACTGTTGTGGCCATGGTAGGCCTGTTTGCTTGGCTCACGGGATGTTTGTTTTTCTGTGACAGCCAGTGGCAAAGGATAGCCCAAGAGGAGCCCTCTGCAGTGTGGAGGTCAAGGCTGCACCTCTCTTGCTCAGGTCTGAGGGCTGATCTCTTGCCCTCTCCTCTGATCTGTGCCAATTCTAACTACCTCTAACAGTCCCACCCCTCAGTCAGTAACTCCCGTCACCATGGCAGTTCTGCTTCCCTCCTCTTAGTTGTTTGCTGTTTGCCTGTCTACGTACGTCACAGCTTGTCTGTATACCTTTGAGCCTGACGCTATTTGCTTTTTCTACATGTGATAAAATATTAATACACAGATCCATTCAAAACTGGTGTTTGAATGACTGAAGCGCAGCACGGAGCTGGTTGGTTCCCCCCAGCTCCTAGGTTGTGACGTAAATCTTGAGGAATGGTCCAGCGGGCTCTTGCGTTTACACATGCAGAACCTAGTGTTTGTGTAGCTGTTGCTTCCTTGCCCAGGCTGTGCTCTGTTGTGCTTGGCTAAGTAGACAACCACTACAAAACTCTGCTTAGGCTTACATTTTACTACTCCAGTGGGAATCTTGGTGTTCTTCTGTGGTCTCATCAGTGTCTTTTTCAGACTACTTCTTTGGCTATATTAAATAACCCAGAAATACAGAGATAAATTTTACCAGGCTTCTGGCTTCCCCAGAGTGGCTGTATTTCCGCCCGTCATACATATGGGTCACTAGAGCCCCTGGCCATTGGTGTGTCGCCAGTGAGTCAAGCATCAGTGCATTCGTGCATGCCAGTCTTTCTTGCCAATACTCTCTCATCTGCTCCTCCTTGACAGTGATCTAGAATCTTTGAAAATTCAGAGATAGCATCGTCGGTTCTGGAAGCTCACCCTTTTTAGGAAATCTAAGTGAAAGTGCTTTTCGCTATATTCTTGTAGCCCACTTTTGTAAGCCTTGCTTGTAATATTGAAGACACTAGTACTGTAATTTTTTACTTGTTTGTTACTCTCTGTAGACTGAAAACTGTGATAAGGGCCATGTCTCATTAGACTTTGTGTTTCAACATCTAACAGTGCTGGCATATAGTTATGCTTAAATAATTGATTAATGAATCAGTAAGTTCGTGGATGAAAGAGTGGAATGCATATTTGCATTAATGAATCAGTAAGTTAGTGGATGGAAGAGTAGAATGCATATTTGTATTCATCATCTTCATTCTCTGTTCCATTCATATATTCCCTTTCTCTGTGTCTGCTCTGCGTTTCCATAAGGTTGTAGCAATAATGTGAGCTTTGCAACATTCAGTTAGTTTTCTTTAACTGAAATGCTGGCAAGTGGATTTTGAACCTTAGCAAACAAACAAAGTTTAAACATTTGTTCATGGATGTGGTAATGGAAGAAAGATTTCATTGCCACTAGTTAGCAGGTGAGTACATCTGTGAGATTCACAGTCCTTGCTCAAGCATGGAGAGGCCTCTGGACAGGTGTGCCCTAATCTAACAGCACTGCAGATCATACGCCATCACATTGAGATGTTAGGGAACCAGCCTTGCTCAAGTCTAGAGGTCTCCTGAGGTGTCCTACATGGAAGCCAAAGATAAAAATAGTGTTTAGTGGTGATCCTTTGACACAGCAGTTGGGTCGCTGCTTTGGATGCCCACAAACCCTATCAGAGTGCCCACTTGGAATTATGGTTCCTTTTCCAGTCCAGCTTCCTGCAGATGTGCACCCTGGGAAGGCCAAAGATGACAGCTCAAGTACTTGGGTTCTTGCAAACTGTTTGCAAGACCCAGATAGCTTCTGGCTTTGGTTGGCCTGGCCCAGCCCTCACTGTTGGAAGCATTTGAAGTGTGAACAAGCAGGTGGAAGATCTGTCTATCCCTTATAAGTAGTTACATAAGTACTTATATAAATTAAGGATGAGCCAAGAAAAGATATTTAAAAAACATTGTTTGAAAAACTTACAAGCTTGATTTAACCAAAATATTTTTTGTAGAGAGTCTGTGAAATATTAAAGTTCGTAATCTACTGGCCAATAGTAGTAGGTGCCAGTAATTGTTATTCTCTAATCCACATCCTCCTTCCTAAAGTTTCCAAAGACCTAAACGTCCTTACACTCGCTCTCCAATCAGAGTCAGGAATGAGGAGCAGGTCCCGAGACGCATGCCCCCCCCCCCCCCACACACACACCGTGTGCGGGTGCTCCTTTCAGATGCCTGGGAGTTGACTCTCCACCTGGCCACTGGGCTTTGAGAATGAGAGGCATTCGGCGTCTTGACCGGCCTGCTGCTGTTGAATGTTCATTGTGTTGCACATGAACTTCTGAGGCCAGTATGCTCAACCCGTGTGATCAGAGACCAGTCTGCTGGCCAACTCCTCCGGCAGAACCTTGAGTAGTGCCCTGTCTTCTCCTTTGGCACCAGGAGGGCTCTGTAACTTTGCAGCAGAGGTAGGGAACACCACGGCAGGTGTTAGAGCAGTGTAAAGTAGAGCTGAGCCAGCCAGCGTGTCAGCCTTCAGATCCTTGGCAGCAGTAGCCTTGCTCTGCTAAGGTGGCAGTAATTGATGTGGTGTACCCAACTGACCATCTTTCCTGGAATGCTGACTAGAAGTTGATGTTTTAAATGCCTTGAAAACGGGCCCATGCCGTGGTGCAGGTTAAGTTGATGCCAGCATCCCATATGAGCGGTAGTTCAAGTCCCAGCTGCTTCACTTTTCCTCTCGCTGCTGCTACTGCACCTTGGAAGGCAGCAGAAGATGGCCCAAGTACTTAGGTCCTTGCACCCAAACTGAGAGACCCAGATGGAGTTCCAGGCTCCTGGCTTTTACTTGCCCTAACCCCGGCTATTGTGGTTATTTGGGGAATGAACCAACAGATAGAAGTGCTCATTCTTTTTTTCCCTCTCCCTGTAAGTCTTTCAAATAAATCTTTAAAAAAAAAAAAAAGTTGGAGGGGCCAGCATTGTGGTATAGTGGATAAAGCCGCCTCCTGCAAGGCTGGCATCCCATATGGGTAGTGGTTCATGTCCTGGCTGCTCCACTTGTGATCCAGCTCTCTGATAATGGCCTGGGAAAAGCCCTGGAAGATGGTGCAAGTCCTTGGGCTTCATCCATCCATGTGAGAGACCTGGATGAAGCTCCTGGCTCCTGGCTTTGGTTTTGCTCAGCCCTGGCTGTTGCAGCCACTTGGGGAGTGAACCAGCAGATGGAAGGTCAGTCTGACTCTCCCTCTCTCTGTGTAACTGTGGTTTTCAAATAAGTAAACCCTTTTTTTAAATAAAGCTTGAAAACTAACAAAACATAATAGAGTAGCTATGGTGCTCAGTTTCCTTACCTGATAAAGAGATGTTTAAAATTTTACCTTCAGTTTGATGAAATACAGTCTGGCTGGTTTTTTGTTTGTTTGTTTGTTTTTGTTGTTGTTGTTTTGTGTTTTTTTTGTTTGTTTGTTTGTTTTTTGGACAGGCAGAGTTAGAAAGGTCTTCCTTCCCTTGGTTCACCCCCCCAAAATGGCCACTATGGCTGGCGTGCTGTGCTGATCCAAAGCCGGGAGCCAGGTGCTTCCTCCTGGTCTCCCATGCGGGTGCAGGGCCCAAGGACTTGGGCCATCCTCCACTGCCCTCCCGGGCCTCAGCAGAGGGCTGGACTGGAAGAGGAGCAACCGGGACAGAATCCGGCATCCCAGTCGGGACTAGAACCCAGGGTACCGGCACCGCAGGCAGAGGATTAGCCTAGTGAGCCATGGTGCCCGCCCTGGGTTTTCATTTAACAGTTACATTTATGTTCTGCAGGAATAGGCTTCACTGTTGCTTGCTGTAACCTTGTTAATGGCAGCAATGGGAGCTCTTATAGAACAGCTTTGCCTCTTTGAAAGGCAGGCAACAGGGAAAGAAAAAGGGAGAACAGTCAATCTTCAGCCACTGCTTCACTCCCCAGATACCCACGGCAGCCAAGGCTGGGCCAGGCTAAAACCAGGGACCTGAAACTCCATCCAGGTCTCCCACAGTGGTAGTAGGAACCCAAGAACTAGAACCATCATCTGTTATCTCCGAGTATGCACATGAGCAAGAAGCTGAATCAGAAGGCGAGTAGTAGGGTCTCCACCAGGACTCAGTCCCAGACGCTGCAATATGGGATGTGGGGGTCCCACGTGATGGTTTAACCCACAGTGCCTGCCCGTGCCTGTCTGCATCTTAGACAAAAGTGGAATTAAAGTCAAATAACCCTTCAATGTGCAAATGCACCAAGCCTGTTCTCCTGGACGACTCTTGTCGAAGGAAATCAAAGGGGAATTGCTCCTTCCAAATCTTCACGCGTGCTGTTGTGAAAGGTGAGGCTGCCCTAAGCCTTTGTGGTCGAACACCCTTGTGGCTGGGACCTTGGTGATTCTGTTGACTACCTGTTGCTTGTGGCTTAAGAGCTTTATCTGTATACACACACACACACACACACACACACATATATATAATCAAAACACTTAAATCATTTTTTCTTTCTCTTTTAGGAGCAACTAAAGGCCCTTGATGATGAAATTAATGCTTTTTTGGACAATATGTTTGGACCTCGAGGTGGGTGTGCTGCTCAAGAATTGAATGTGGGACGCACACAGGAAGAACGCCAGTTAGTAACGGAAAACAGTTCTCTGATTCCTGGTGTCCTGGAAACAGCAGGGTCCTTAACGTTTAGGAACTGACCTTCCCCCAGCACATGTGGAAGGCCCTGGTCTACTCCCACACAGCCTCTCCCACCACTGAAGACACTGGGGAGCAGGAGGCCAGACGCCATGACACGCAGTGCTCTGCTCCAGGGTCCCTGACCACCAAGCCAGGCCGTCACTTTCTTTCCAACTGTTTTCTATTCTTTCTCTCTCTCTCTCTGCTACCCTCACGTGCACAGTCATATGTATGTATTTCTGTCCTTACAGGCCTTGTGAGCCCAGGGCTATGGGGAGAGCTTGGAAGTGTCTCAGTTGTTCTCCCATCACCAGTCACTTAGAGGTAGCTGTCCTCTTCTGCCCTCTCCCTCCTCCAGCCTATGAAGCTCAGCTAAAAACTAAAGAGCGTTTTAAGTCATATTGTGTGGTTCTATAGCTTAAAACTCATCATTGTCTTCCCATTGCCCTTGAGCCAAAAACTAGACTTCCTGTTGTGGATTGCTTGGTTCGAACCATCCGGTCCCAGTTACCTGTGAGTCGGTGCCCAGCCTCCTGGTGCTTCAGGTATCAGAGTGGCATTTTCTCTAAAGCAGGCCCCCAGTATTCTCCATTGCTTTCCTTCACAGGCTACAGCCGCTTCTCCCATAAGGGCAGGAACCATCGCTAGTGCATACACCATTTATCTCCAGGGTTCATTACAGTTCGGGACGGGGGATGGGGTGGGCGGCGCTGTGGCATAACAGGTAAAGCTGCCACCTGCATCCCATATGGGTGCCGGTTCGGGTCCCAGCTGCTCCAATTCGGCCATTTGGGGAGTGAACCAGAAGATGGAAGATCTGTCTCTCCGCCTTTCAAATAAATAAGTAAATCTGTTTTTAAAAAGTTCATGGAAAATGGAATTAAAAAATATTACAGTTCTGGGAACAGATTAGGCACTGCATATTTCACAAAAAAAATTCTAGACAGAACGTTTTATCCCACCTGAGCCTTTGTGGTTCACGGAACTGAGGAAAACCTGTAATTCTCTGCAAGTTATTTCCTTGGCAGTATTGGGAGAGAGGGGAGGGGGGAAATGAGATGTTTTCGTTTAGTTATTCATATCACTCCCCAGTTTCTCTCCAGGACCATAAACTGTTCTAACTGAATGACTGTACAGTTTGAATGTAAGGAAATGCTGATAGTGTGCAGCTCTTAGAAACATTTTCGTGTGGTCTCTGTTCCTTGCGTGTGTCCTTGCCATGACCCTGTGGGCTGGACAGGGCAGAATGGCAGTGTCCTCACCGTTGTCTTGGGATGGTGGTGGCCAGGACAGGGATGATTCAGTGGCGGGCAGGACCCTCTGCTGAGGCCTGCAGGACATGGGGAGGAATGGCAGCGTCTTAGTGACTGTGGCTTTCTGTTGGCCACTTCACGAGAGGGTTGACCAAGCCTCTGATGCAAGTTCATACCAAACGTTGTCAGATCAGCATGATCTGGAATTTTGCAGATGTGAGATCCACTGAGGAAAGATTGTAGTCATTTACTCTGCTTTGGTCATTTTTATGGAGATTTCCTCTGGAGCCAGGAGATTATGAAATTGCCAGTTGTCAGTCAAATCACACATACGACAGGGTGTCTGGCTTGTAAACCCTCAGGAGTGCTTTTCCCTTCCTAAACGTGGCACAGGCTTCGTTGACTGGCGCGTCAGGCAGTACGTGTCTCGGAGGTCTCCTAGGCTTCTCTGACCTGCATTCTGTTGGTGCTACCAGGGGATACTCCCCTGGGCAAATAGCTGATACAGCCTTGTCTCTCGAGTTCCACAGATGAGCAGCGTTACTAGAAGTCTCTCTTCTCATCTCTCAGTTGCAATGATTATGATTGTCTTTAACAACTCAAGCAAACATTTACAGATTTATGGCACAAGACGATGAAACCGCTCGGGAGCTGGATCCGTTTCTCAGTATGTGCCTGATTCTGTGTTTGAACTGATACTTCCTCTTGATCCGGCACTGAGAGGCTAGAGGGAGGCAGGGTCGGGACAGGAGAGTTTGCCTGTCTCATGCAGCACCCTGCTGGGAAGGGCGCGGGAGCACAGCTGAACAGCAGGGGAGTGGTTCAGGCCTAGACCAGGGCCGCTGTACAGAGCACCGCCAACTGGCCGGCTTAGCATCACAGAGGTTTGTTCTCTTACAGTTCTAGAGACCGAAAGTCTGAAACCAAGGTAGGTAGGAGCTTGCTCCCCATCACCTCCTTGATGCTGGCTGCAGGCAGTCTTTGGCATTCCTTGGCTTCTGCGCACATTCCTCCAGCGTCTGCCCCCATTCACGTGACCTTTCTCCTCTTCGTGTCCCTGTGTTCAAGCCACTGTCCCTGGGTAGGGCTCCCTATAACTGGTGCTTGATTTTTCTCAAATGTAATCTGAGGATAACCTTATCACCTATGTAATAGGACTGCTTCCCCTCACCCCCTGCCCCAGAAACCTCTTATTTAAGAAATACAAACTTCATGCATTTCATAAATAACACTTTAGGAATACAGTGATTCTTCCTGCCGTACCTGCCCTCCCTCCCACGCTCCCACCCTCTTGCTCCTCCCCCAGTACGATTGCTTTGAGAGTTAATGCTTACAGAAGGCTCTAGGACAGTGGCCGGCACAGAGTAGGTGCTCAGCCTTAGTCGTAACGACCGTATTAGAGTCACGACGTGTACAGTGGTATTTTGGTACCAGACAAGGAGTTGCAGTCATGAGAGTGCAGGGGGGAACCTCTCCCCTCAGAAGGTGGGGCGTTCATCTGGGTGTTAGATGGGGATAGGATTCTGTATGCAGTTGAGCACGAGGTGGTGGCAGGGTGGCAGCAGCTTCTGGCAGGCAGCCGTGACGAGCTGGTTGTGTGAAAGGCCCTGCCTGCGCTGTTGGATGAATGCTGAGAAGAGCTGACCTCCTTATCACAACAAGTGATGGAGACAGCTGGAGCTTTAGAAGCGTGTTCCTCGTGGGAGTGGACAGCCTGTGGGGGAGGTGGTTTAACCAGAGGCTGGGAGGTGAGGGTGGGGGATCCGGATTCTAGGAAAGGGGCCTGAGCCTGTGGGGCAAGCAGCTCCTTACAGCTCTATTTATAGAGGTCAACAGCGGGTGGGCGTTGGGTGTAGAGGTGAAGATGCTGCTTGTGCATCCACAGCCACATCCCAGAATGACCCGGTACAGTCCTAGCTCTGCTGCCAGTTCCCGCTTCCCCAGGCCAGCTTCCTGCTGATGTGCACTGGGAAGTAGCAGGTAGTGACGCTTGGACTAAGTTCCTGGCTTTGGCCTGGCTCAGCCCCAGCTGTTGGGTGACATTTGGGGAGTGAACTAGCAGCTGAGAGAACTCTCTTGCTTTCAAATAAAGTAAATTAATAATTTCTTTAAAAAAAACAGCATGCAAGTTTTATTCTTCTGGGCAAGATTATTTTCTTTATTTAAACAAAAATTATAATAAAAATTCATATGCCTACAGTTATTTTCTGGTGCTAATTATTGTAACTCTTGTGAGGTTTTTGTTTTTTGTTTTTTGAAAGATTTACTTGAAAGTCAGAGTTACAGAGAGAGAGGAGAGGCAGAGAGAGAGAGGTCTTCCATCTGCTGGTTCACTCCCCAATTGGCTGCAATGGCCAAAGCTGTGCCAGTCTGAAGCCAGGAGCTCCCTCTCGGTCTTCCCACGCGGGTTCAGGGGCCCAAGGACTTGGGCCATCTTCTGCTTCCCCAGGCCATAGCAGAGAGCTGGATCAGAAGTGGAGTAGCCAGGACTTGAACCAGCGCCCATATGGGATGCTGGCACTGCAGGAGGCCTGCTATGCCACAGCGCTGGTCCTTGTGAGGTTTTATTTAGGCTCTCGAATTGTTGCATTCTCAAGTGAAATCAGTGTGCACTTGATGTGTCCAGGTTCTCGCCAACCATGGTTTTACTTCCTGCCCAGTTCCCAGTCGTGGGCTGCAGAGTTTTGCCTGTGCTGTGCTGTGCTGTGCTGTGCTCAGCTTCCCCTGCTTGCTCTGCTGCCATCAGGTTGCTCTGTCTGGATCTGCTGAACACTGCACCTGTTCCTGGCTTTTGGGACAGTGATCCTAGGCGCCCTGGGTCTCTGTGGTTTTAGGAATTGGGATCCGGTGTTGACATGCCCTCCGTCCTCTCACTACCCAGATTGTCTATGGGAGGACAGCAGCGCAGTGCAGCAGGCTGGGAGGCAGACGGACTGCAACCCCAGCTCTGCTGTTAACCATTGTGTGGCATTTTGCAAGTTACTGAAGTCTTCTGACCGTTTCTTCATCCCTAGAATGGCGTACTAGTAGTCCCTTCCTGTTAGTTTAGAATAAGTCAGTTACTAGGCATTGAAGACTTTCTCGTCCCACCTGTTTCTCTGTCATTCACTGATGCTTACACTGCACTTGCTCCGTGAAACCTTCCTTAACTCTTTGTCCTATTGGTTTCTTCTTCCCCTGAACTGTAACCCAGATGCTGCTCATTTATGTTGTATCATGTTTTTCCTGTTGTTTTTGTTACTTACCCCTTATTGTGGCTTTATTTTCCAAAGTTCCAATTACCTGTGGTAAGCTTCAGTCCAAAAACTTTAAATGGAAAGTTCCAGAAGTAACAGTTCATGTTTCAGCATGATGGAATCACTTACCGTCCCAGTCCATCTCATCCCGGATAGGAATCATCCCTTCGTCCAGCGTATCTTGGTCATCTTGGTTGCCTGTTGCAGGATGGCAGTGCCCTGTCCAAAGAGCCTGTGTTTTACTTAGTAAGAGCCCAGTAGCACAGGAGAGGTGATACTGGCAATTCAGAGCCAAAGAGAAGCCATAAAATCCCCTTTTTGGAGGTGAAAGGGTGAAAGTGCTCAACTTAATGAATGCCGAAGACCATGTGCCTAAGACTTGTGGTAAGAACAAACCTGTGTATGAACTTGTGAAGAAGCAAAGAGAAATTTGTGCTAGTTTTGCTGTGGTGCCTCCAGCTGCAAAAGCTGTGGCCGTAATACGTAAGTGCTTAGTTAAGAGGAAAAGGTCAGTTAACAATGACCGAGACTGCTCCAGCTCAGAAAGTGAATTTGTTAGATAAGATAGAGACTTCCAAACCCTGGATAGGCAGGGCCTGCACTACACCCCTCATAAGCAGGAAGCAGCTACAGAAAAGATGATTCAATGTCCATCAGCATCCCTTAGGATTCAGGGAATGGAGTCTCTCAGGGGGGAATGAATGTAGGCATGCATGCAAGTTAAAAATGATTGGGTTTGTGAACCAGAAGACCACGCCCCTGTGTGACCTCATGCCCCTACCTGGCCACACCTGAGCTCCCACCAGCCAATCAGGTTAATTTGGAAGTGGATTAAAAGCCTGAGGCACAGTGTGCCTGCCCCTTCTTTTCCCTGGCCTCTTGCCAGTACAGGGCTGGCTGTAGCCCTGCGCCTCCAGGGTGCGTGGCCTTTGGGCCGCCCCGCGCCATGCTTCCTGGCCTAGATGCTCCTCCATGTGGCTGGTTCCTGGTACTCAGTATGAATCCAGATTTACCTCTTTTAGACAGGGCCCTCACTCTCCTATGCATTTCTCTCACTGAATAAAAGCTTAAAATGTAAAAAAAAAAAAAAAAAAAAAAAAAAAGTCATTAAGTGCCCACATGGCAGATGTAGGTTTGGGTTGTATCCTTGGTTTCAGGTAGTATCCTTGGTAGAGGACAGACCTTGAGGATAAGGGGACCGCTGCACCGATAACAGGAGGGTTACTCTGCAGGATTCTCACCGTTGGTTTCTTTTCAGATTCTCGAGTCAGAGGATGGTTCTTGTTGGACTCTTATCTTCCTACCTTTTTTCTCACTGTTGCGTATCTGCTTTCAATATGGCTGGGCAACAAATCCATGAAGAACAGACCTGCTCTTTCCCTCAGGGGCATCCTCACCTTGTATAACCTCGGGATCACTCTTCTCTCCGCGTACATGCTGGCAGAGGTAAGTGCTCGTGGAGTCCAGTGACTGACTTGTAGCCACAATCGCATCGCCTACCAAAGTCTCCAATAGTTGCTATTGCTACTGTTCTTTAAGACCTCAAGAATTTGTTCTAGCATTTGACATTTTTTTTTCCCCTTAAGATTGATTTGAAAGGCAAAGTGAGATCTTCCATCCACTGGTTCACTCCCAAAATAGCTGCTATGGGAGGGGCTAAGCCAGGACTAAACCAGGAGCCCAGAGCTTCTTCCAGGTCACCCATGTGGGTGCGGGGCTGAAGCACTCATGCCATCCTCCACTGCTTTCCCAGGGAGCTGGATTGGAAGTGGAGCAGCCAGGTCTTGAGCTGGTGGCCTTCTGGGATGCCAACATCCCAGGCAGTAGCTGTATGTGCTATGCCACGATGCCAGCCCCCAATATTTCTTCAAGTCCTTGAAGTCCCTTGTTTCTAACTTGGACTTTGTTCATCCCGTTTTAGATCTGTGTCTTTAGTCCTTAACCTAGTTATAATTTAGAATCACAATTCAGATCTGAAGGGATCTCTAAAGATTGTGTTCTTTTCTTTCACATGATGACACGGAGGCTTAGGAAAGTTGCATAATTTGGCTGAGAACAAGCAGTGATTGAGTCACGGTACTTATAGTTACCTTCAACGTCAAATGTCGCTCGTGTGACTGAAGTACAAGTGTGCACGTTCCCTTTAGTGCTCCGCACGCCTTTGGAGCTGACAGTGGCACAGCAGTGTCTCAGGGCTGACTCCCAGAGCTCAGGCTGACACCCCAGCCCAGCGCTGGCTGCCCGTGAGCTCTGGGAGCAGGCGGTGATTGTCCTGCCTCTGTAACAGAAGTTACTTCCTTGTGATGCAAGAAGAAACGGAAACATTACATAAACTTACCCTAGGGGGAAAAAGGAAACAAGAAGTTAGGATAAAATAATTGATATAAAGTATAAGTGGCCAATAATGTATTCCTGTATTCCTGGCTTAATTAATAGAAATTAAATTCTTGCCTTAAAATAGGATCTTCAAAAAGCTCATGTGAAAGATGGAGTATGAAAAAGCTATCTGTGGGTTTCAATGGTGGTTTGCACCAAAATAAACTTGTCTTTTTTTTTTTTTCCACATTTTGAGATACCCTGGGGTAGGTCCTCACCGAGTTTATTCTGCGCATTGCTGCAGTGTGCACCATTCTAATCATGGTTACTATCCATTTCTCTTAAGTGGCTGGAATGCAGCTCTGACCATAAAATTTCAGGCATCCGGAATGCAGGGCAGGTTGGGGAGCAGAAATAGAATTTGGGGATTAGGAAAGCCATGCTGACAACTCCAAGATCCTGTCTCAAGGGTGCTCACTCATTGAGCAACTCAGATGGTTTTTCTTTTGGGCTCACTAGATGAGATTTGCAGGGTGGGAATTTATGGGGTTAGTTTCTCTTCATAGCAAAGGGCAAGACACTTGCTGCATCAGAAGGGCCAGCCTGAATGCTGGCCACGTCATCAGCTCTGCTGTCGGCTTGGGTGGCGTTTTGGTAGAGTGGTCGGGAGACGTGAGTTCGAGTCTCAGCTCTGCCACTTGGAGTAATTTTAGAACACTTACTTAGGCTTTCTGAACCTTACCCATTAGGTAGATAAGACAGTATTTATCCTACTTAACTCTTGAGCGAGTTGTGAGGATTAGTGGATGCTGCATTGCCAACACTTAGTTCTCTCTAAGTGCTGTCAACTGTGCAAAACCCTGAAGGTACCAAATGGCTAAGACATGGCTTCTGCACCCGAAGGGCTCCCAGACTGGCACACAGTAGGTGGTTTTGTAAAGTGCAAGTGGAATATTAGTTACCGTCCACAGGGACGGCAGTTCAGGTTTCAAACAACCCGGTGGAACGTGTGTTTTCTGGTGATGACAGCTTCATGCTGAGCCCCTTCCCTGCTTCCACTGTCCACATCTCCTCTCAGACTTCTGTGAGCCTCAGTTCAAAATCACTGTCATTGATGGCTGACTGTAACTGTTTTCAGAGCCGACTTCAGAGTATTTCCTGTGATACTCAGAGTACTTAATAGAATCTAGTCAAGTGATTGATAACTTGTTTGTTTGTACCAAGAAGTTTCTGCAGTGATTGCCTTCTTTCGCTAAGTATGTATTGAGTTGCTCCACTGTGTCAGGTTCTAGTATAGATTCTAGAACACAGCCTTTGCCCTGTGGGAGAAGAGTGATGGGCTGGCAGTGGGCCAGGCATCCCTGGGGAGGTGGCGTTTGAGCTGTGACTGAAGGAGCCAGTAGACACAGGGGAGAATGGGTCAGGATAAGATGGAGAGAAGATACAGTGCCTGGAGCCTTGGGAAGCATCTAGCTTGTACTCCGTGTAAAGTTTCTGGAGGATTTTAATGAGGGGAGTGACGTTGGGGTCCCTTTTGAGTAGATCACGCTGGCTGCTCTATAGAAAATGGATTACAAGTGTGAGTAGGGAGCACATGCAGAAGCTGTCTCCACTTGGAGAGATCACAGTAATGTAGGCCATAGAGGTAGCAGCTTGGATTAAGGCAGTGGAGATGGGGAGAAGCTGATGTACTCTGGGTACATGTTGGAATGATTTTATCGCCAGCTCTCTAGCCCAGTTCTGTTTCACGGCATAATTTCCTTTTTTTTGACAGGCAGAGTGGGTAGTGAGAGAGACAGAGAGAAAGTCTTCCTTTTTGCTGTTGGTTCACCCTTCAATGGCTGGCGCGCTATGGCCGGCGCACCCCGCTGATCCGAAGCCAGGAGCCAGGTGCTTCTCCTGGTCTCCCATGCAGGTGCAGGGCCCAAGCACTTGGGCCATCCTCCACTGCACTCCTGGGCCACAGCAGAGAGCTGGCCTGGAAGAGGGGCAACCGGGACAGAATCCGGCGCCCCGACCGGGACTAGAAACTGGTGTGCCGGCGCCGCAAGGTGGAGGATTAGCCTAGTGAGCCGCGGCGGCGGCCGATTTCCTCTTCTTCAACACAGTTTGGGTGGCTCCCATGCCTACCCCTTTAAGCACTTAGGAACAGTCCAGGGCAAGCAAATAGAGAGTTTCCTCTGGCTTGGCTGCCTGATTCTGTGTTCAGCTGCTGACTTGTCAGGTAGTTGTGCATAGGTGCCACAGGACAGCCTGGACAAATGTGACTAAAGCAAGAAATGTCTTGGGAAACAGAATAGTCCCTGTCGCTCCACACGCAGGGGTTACTCTGTGACATTGTTGGCTTGCAGAATAGAGGACCCCTAACTACAAAATGTGGCCACACCACAGAGATGTTCAATTAATTCTTACATACAAATTTAAACAGCTTTCTCAGTTTGAAAAGCATACCAGTGCACTAAAACTGACATGCCCTTTAAGGTACCCCCAGACCCTGGTTCCCAGCTGAGCAAGAGCACAAAGCCCCTGGGACGAATGAGGGCGATGACCTGACTGAGTTGATCCCAGGTCCCATCAGGGAAACCCAGTATATTCTTCTTTCAGTGGATATATTTTTCCCAATACTGACAGCTGTGTTAGAAAGAAATATCGGGATAGTAAAGATAAAGGTTGTAAAACATTAAAAAGGATGCATTACTAAATAACATTTACAGTGTTTGGTTCATGAACTCCCAGTCCTTCCTTGCTGTGTACACGTGGGTTAGCAGGTCTGTACCTTCCCTCACCCAGCTCTCAGGTAGCAGAAAAACCAGGCCTTAGGCCTGTCGAGCCTTATGTAATTATGTTCTAGAATTTTAAATTTGTACAGGGAGAGAACTTTTATGCAGTGTTCAGCAAAGAATTAAAGTGCTCACATCTCAAAATATGAAAACAACATTAAGTGGTGAGTTGGGAAGGCTGAATTCTGCCATGATTACCATGTTTTCTACACTGAGCAATCGTTTACAACTCAGTATCTGGACACGTAACTAGGTGCCAAGCCTTGGGCAAGGAACTGTAGATAGTAAGGATGAGCAGAGAGGGGCACCGATTTTTATGGAGTGTTTTTTTTTTTTTAAAGAGTAAAGGGGAAGAAAGATAAGCATTTATCAATTAACCTGACACATTATGTGATTGCCAAGTAGCATAAATACACTGAAGAACATGGTTTGTTTCTTAGCTGTTTTTTTTCACATCTGTAATTTGTATTTAAAAACCTCCATTTTGTGAAATACAATTTATATGTAAACCCAAATAAGATTTTTAGTGTAGCTTTCTTACATGTGTTTACATTCAGTTCTAAATTTCACTGGTGGGAACAGGCGACTAGATAATTCCTTAGATCAAATCTTGTTAACTGAAGTGATAGCTGGATTCTGTGACTTTAGGTTGATAGACAGAAGTGAAACACATTAGGAGTATAACCACCGATGGCAATTCCTTAGCAGGAATTGAACACCTTGATAATGGGTCTGTGAGGACAGAATCAGGTCAGACTGATTGAGACGTCTCTGTGCACACTGCGAATGCATGCCAGTCAGCAGCGGTGTGAATGGGAAATGCTTGTGCTGGTTTTTAATTTTTCCCTTTTTGGTTCTTTGGCAGCTCATTCTTTCCAGCTGGGAAGGAGGCTACAACTTACAGTGTCAAGATCTTGCCAGTGCAGGGGACGCTGACGTCCGGGTGAGCCATCTGAAGCAAATTGTCCACAGCCATCCCTCACTGAGGGGAGAGCAGGATTTTCCTTCCTGTCCTGGCAGAAATCTGTCCCAAAGGTGTTGTCCAAGGGTCCGTCTGCAGGGGGCAGTGTGGGCAAAGCAAGGCCCATCCTGGTCAGGGATGCCTCTGCAAAATGGAGCGAGTATGGGAGACCATGGGAGACCTCTGTCCTGTTTGTCTTCAGGCTATACTGACCGGGGGGGGGGGGGGTAACTTGCAGACCATGTTTATAGTACAATACTTTTTGTGCAAGGAATTATATGAATAAGTATATTTAAAAAAAAAAAAGTGGCAGTATAAACCCAAAGCCAATACAAAATAGTTCCTTTGAGGGAAGGGAAGACAGAAGTGGGTCTTTCTCCATAAATACTAAGAAAAACAGAATGTACTACTTCATTGCTGTGAGAGCTCTCTAAAGTGGCCTGTGTGTGGGTGACATGCCATCCAAAGAATCATTCCAAATGACTTTTATATCAGTGGGGATACCCAGTCAAAATAATTGTGATTTATTGTGATTGCTAGTATCATTTCAGCTGTAACTGACTTCTAAAAGATGGGCTTTTTGTTTTCACATAACCATGAAGTCATTATCTAATAATTCCTATAATATTCTGCATTCTGCCATCCCCTCAAAAGTGATAGGAAATGAAATTGATGGAACTAGATTAGAATTACTGAAAGTCCCAGAAGGTCAGTGTTAGATACACAGGGTTTGTTATATCTGCTTTTCCATGCATTAGTGGATATATGAAAATTTCTGTAATTAACAAGCTTGGATTATTAACGAGGGACAGTATAAACCACTTAACTAAAATATTTATTAATATGTACAATTGGAAAACATCTTCAAAGCTATGATATCAAGCAAGATAATTCAGTTTCTCTCTACCCCTCTTATTTCTGATGCATTACCACAGAGCAGTGGCTGTAGTACGTCTGACTTATTATTTCTAAAGGTTAATGATGCCATCAGACACTAAGGTGTTGCCACCATACCCTGTGATTATCTTCCTGGGAGGTAGATGAGAAAGTGGATTACTCTAATTTCAAGGTTCCTCTTGTCAACATTGCCAAAAATATCGTATGTTCAGATGATGTTAGTTTAGGGCGCAATGTTTTTAGGACTAAGGAACTAAGGACTTAGAAGGGACAGGAAGGAGTAATCACGACCCATTCTGAGTATGGATGAAGACTATCCTGCTCCATAATCTTTTCGTCACGGACTGTCCGTGGGTAGTACATGATGTGTAAGAGGCAAACACATATATACAGTAGAGGAACAGAAACATGACAGTAGCACAATGAACAGTGACCTCCTGTGGAGGGAGACTTTGCCTCCCAGCAATTGGCCCCTGTTGATAAATCCCTCACACCAACCACATTATGATGGTTATTGATTATGGAGGTATGAAGTAACTTGGGAGTATAAATGAAATCATTGAATTTGTGAAAGGAGAGAGCTAGGTCCAGTTCCACTCCAAGTGGCAGTTCAGGGAGTGGTTGATAGAGGATGACCAGAAAACGCCAGGCCTGAGTGGGGGATGCGAGTTGGATGCAGGGAACACTTGGGGGACAGTAAACAGCCACCCTTGGAGCTCACAGGATGCCCTGGTGGGGATGTCCTTCTGCCAAGCCCCTGAAAAACCTTGTACTCAAGCATCGGGGACTTAGGCCTGTAGGTGCAGAAGAGGAACTAGGAAAGATTGGACTGCTTAGGGTGAGGAACTGGAGGCAAGGTCACCAGGCAAGTGGCTCTTGTGGCGGTGAGAGAAGGAAATGCACCCCGGTGCACGCGCACAGCAGAGAGAGCTTCGAGGTCGGGCGGCATGAGGAACACTTTGGTTTCTCACCATGTTTTCCATCTTTAATTTTTTTGCAGGTAGCCAAGGTACTGTGGTGGTACTACTTTTCCAAATTAGTGGAGTTCCTGGACACAATTTTCTTTGTTCTGCGGAAAAAAACGAGTCAGATCACTTTCCTCCATGTCTATCATCACGCCTCTATGTTTAACATCTGGTGGTGTGTTTTGAACTGGATACCGTGCGGACAGAGTAAGTTACCTTGTTCATCTTTTAGTTCTGAGGAATAAGTCTTAGGAGACCACAGCGGGTCTCAGCCGTGACGGTCACAGCATGCAGGTGGCGGGCGAGGCCTCATCGGGGCCAGGGCTGTTTAGCATCTGGTCGTCGAATAGCAAAATCAGGAGACAACCTGAAACCTTAAAAGGACTCTCATGCGTTAGATGTAGAACACATCCTTCCATGGGGCTGGTTGGCTCCTGTGCAACTGTGACACATGTGAGTCACCTTGACGGCTGGGGCTTCACCCTCTGAAAAGTTAAGGTTATATCCCTGTGTGACCCATCAGAATGATAATTTTAAGATTTATTTGAAAGAGTGGAGAGGCAGAGAGGTCTTCCATCTGCTGGGTCACTCCCCAGCTGGCCACAGTGTCTGGAGCTGTGCCAATCCGAAGCCAGGAGCAGGGGCCCAAGGCCTTGGGCCACCTTCTGCTTTCCCAGGCCAAAGCAGAGTTGGATCGGAAGTGGAGCAGCCGGGTCTCAAACTGGCATCCATATGGGATGTTGGCACTGCAGGCAGCGGCTTTACCCACTATGCCCCAGAGTGATGATTTTTCAGTGCTGTAATTGTTTGAAGTACCCCATACTTCCCATTGTAGTTCTCAGTACAAACAGCTCACGGAAGGGCCAGCATTGTGGTGTTAGGGAAAAGCCACCACCTGTGATGCCAGAAGTCACACATGGATGTGGACTTGTGTCCTGGCTGCTCCGCTTCCCTTCCAGCTGCTTGCCAGGAGCCTGGGAAAAGCAGGGGCCCCTGCACCCACGTGGGAAACCTGGATGAAGCTCCAGGCCCAGCGCTGGTCGTTGTGGGCATCTGGGAAGTGAACCAGCAGATAGAAGATCTGTCTGAAGTTTATGGAAATGGAATTAAGATAAATTTTGATGCCAAAAAACTTGAAATCCATGCATATGAGGGGTCAAGAAGTTCACAGAAAGGGCATCTGAAAAAACTATGCATGGTTTCCAACTTCTTGTTCCAAAAATAAACTTATTTCAATGCTGCTTTTCAATCAACTGTCTGAAGTACTTGGACATTTTTCACTACCCAGTGCACTCATTCATATTACAGAGTTTGCATGAAACAATATAAGCCTTAGCACTGTATGACATATTTGGGTATATTTCAAAATCCTGTTTAACTTTGACGAAAAGCTGATGCTGGTTCTCACTGCCCTGACTTCACATCTCCCAGCAGGACAGTTATGGCCTGCAGCTTGGGAAGCATTGGGCCAGAGAGAACAGTACTCTCCATCTGAACCCAAGAATTTGAAAACAGTCTGTGAAAAAGCCAAAGTGATCTTTGTTCAGGGTTTAGCTTTACCTAGAGATAATAGAAAAATGACAGTAATATTTGGACTACAGATGCTGCACTTACAATGGGGTCACTTCCCAGTAAACCCATAAGTGGAAATTTTGTAGTTCAAAAATGCATTGAATGCACCCAAGGTGCACAACCAGAGCCTTGGGGTTACCCTTGGGGCCACGACCACAGAGTGCTATCCCAGGAAAGATCCAGGTCCCACAGCCCAAACACAGGCTACTGGATGTGTATCACTCTCACCACTGTTAGGCTGGGCACTGTGTGTACCAGTGACTACGAAGGTACAGATGAAGAGGGAAACTGCTGGGGGTGCAGTGATGATGAGTCATAAGGACGACCATACCAATGTCAAGGGGAAGTCAAGGTTAAGGGTTTTTACAGTTGTCATCTGACCGTGCATTAGAATTCACTTAAATCACCCCTATGTAAAGACACACGGTCCTGTGAAGTAAATACTAGGTGACAGTTTGAGTAACGTAAAAAGCATCAACAATAATGGTATTTATTAATTGATGGATATGAAAACCTAAATATCAGCTGGTACCCTGAAACTATGAGATTTTCAAAAAGTTTATTTTGGTGCAAAATTAATTAAAATCATGAACATAAGGGTTCTTCAGAAAGTCTGAAAACATTCATGGATCTCAAACTTTGGATTGTACTTTCCACTGGCTTTCTCAAGTAACCTCATATACCTTCAAGTGCTGGAATAGCTTATTCCAGCCTGTGTTTAAGAATTTACTGTATGAATAATATTGTACCTTTTCTTAGTGATTCGCATTTATCCATCTAGGTCTCTATTGCAGTATTAGAACTTAATTAGCTGCATATGCACAGTGCTTTTTAACTCATGGCATTATTAAATGTAACTACATGTAAATAAGAGGTGGACTTATTTTTAGGTGAGAAAGCAAAAATTTAAAGTATTGTAACCAAGGGGACATAGCTACATGGTCCTCTGAGACAGACGGCTCCCAGCCTAGCCAAGGCTAACGCTTGTACAGCATTCACTGTGAGTGCAGCACTGTTCTGAGTGGGTTCTTGGGTTGCTGTAATTCTCAGAACTTCGACACGTCACCTCCTAGAGCTAAATCCTTTTGACCCTTACCCAACATGGAACATAACTTTTGCTCCTTAGTTTCCTGAAATGCCCTCTGCCCACGTTGACAGCCCAGGGGCTGGGCCTTTTCTCTGATTGGTCACTGTCTCCAGCGACTCCTGCTCCCTCTGTCCTTCCCTGGTGATGCACCTCACTGTGAAGAGCAGTGTTTTTCCTTCCAAGCACCCTGTCCAGCCACATAGAGAAGGCTCCCTGTATGCAGCTACAGCAAAGCCAGCTCTTTGAGAGGGCATCTGCCACCAGCTCGAAGATTAGCGGATGGTAATGACAGTGTAAAGCTTGTTAAGTGAGGAATTACCTGCTCGCTTGGTGCTCTGGATCCTTGAGTAGGGGCACAGTAACCAGGTGGAGTTGATCTGTGAGTTTCGTTCTGTGATTGCCCCACAGTTGTGATCTTCATTCGTGCCTAGGAAGACTCTCCCCTGCAAACGAGAGTGCACAGTCCTACTTTCCAGGGTGGCCATTCTCACACTGTACTTTCCTAGGTTTCTTTGGACCAACACTGAACAGTTTCATCCACATTCTAATGTACTCCTACTATGGACTTTCTGTGTTTCCGTCCATGCACAAGTATCTCTGGTGGAAGAAATACCTCACACAGGCTCAGCTGGTAAGTTGCCCCAACACACACCCCTTTAGGGCTTGGAGGAAGGAAAGAAATCTCCATCTCTGTAGAAATCAGAAGCGTGTTTTTCTCTAAAAATGGCCTTTTAAGAATTAAACTTGATGTTTTAAAATGTCCTTTGTAGATGCAGTTAGCATATAATAGGAAGTTCCTTGTTTTAACTTGCACATTAATTTAAAAAGTATATTTTGAATCATTTTCAGCAAAATAATCTTCAACATAAGAAAATGGATGGGCAATCTTAGATGCTTCCTAACATAATTTAATCAAAGTTTCTAGATAGTGGGGCTTCTTTAGCGTTTTGTTTCTGAAAGAGGCTGATTTCAAACATAACATGTGCCTGTGGTTTCTGTGTGGTCGGCCTCCAGCTCACGGGGCTGCCCTCTCTGCCACCCCCAGGTGCAGTTTGTGCTCACCATCACGCACACCATGAGTGCCGTCGTGAAGCCCTGTGGCTTCCCCTTCGGGTGTCTCATCTTCCAGTCCTCTTACATGATGACCCTGGTCATCCTCTTCTTAAACTTCTATGTTCAGGTACGTGAGCTGCAAATAGTCTGTGGTAAAACAGATTATCAACAAGCAAGCACTACCACAATATTTAAATGGAAATAACCAGAGGTATTTGTAAAGTCAAAATTGCATTCCTAACCTTTCTGCCACATCCTCCTCCTCAATGGATTACCTTGGTTCGTAGTCTAGCAGATATTCTATGAAATACTTTTCATTGCATGCATGTACAATTTTATCAAAACTATCAGTAGGCTCTATACACAGTTCTGTTTGCAGCACCCAGCTACCGAAGTCTGGCAAGTCAGGCAAAGTTTATATGTGAATACAGGGGCTTGTGGAACTTACTAGTTAAGAACTGTTCCCATAGCACCTGTTTTGATCGACTCACTGCTGGAACAAACCCGGTACCAGAGAGTTGCACTTTTTCTTAACTGACAATTTAAGTGTAAGAGAACTCCAGACTGCAGTTTCAAAGCTCTTCTGTTACACAAGCACCGGCAGGCCTCAGCTGGCTGTAGATGTAGATTTCTCTCCTTTGTGGACTGGGGAATTGGGAAGCTGCATTAGGAGAGAGAACTCACATTTTGAAATTGCATCCAATAGTGCTTCTCAGACCAACAGGAAGTACCTCTCCTTTGCTAGTTTTCGTTTGTATAAAATCACCCTGGGTCAACTTTCAGCAAAGGACAACTGTGGGTACTGTTGGCAGCTTTCCAGATCTGTCTTTCTGAAAGTGGACGGGCTAGGCTTTGCCTTTGGTAAGCATTCCTTTGATGCAGCCCGAGGGTTACAGGCCAGCTGAGGGAGTCGTGGTGGGGCCGGCGTTAAACCTGAAGTGAAGCACAGAGCCCCACAAGTGCCGGCAAGCGCATTCAGAGCTGGGCCCTGCGTGCTCGTTCAAGCTGAGTCTTTGTCCTGGAGTTGAGTAGGGAACGTCTGTCTTGATCCGGCCCGATACCCTTGCTTTTAAAAAGTTGAGAGATCAGGTATTTTGGCAGAATAGGAAGGGTATACCAAAACCTAGTCAAGCCAGAGTCCCACATAGAAAAGCATAATTCAGATGAAAAAGTACTGTTTTTAAACACTGTTCGGTCTCCAAGTGAGAGCTACTGCAGTTCCGTAATATACAACCTTTCACTGAAATTCATGTGTTTGTTACCCTGTTTGTATCTTTAATTACAAACATGAATTCTATGCCCTATACATTTATGTACTGTTTTAATTATTGCTAACTAAAGAACCCTTTTTTTCCCCTTTTTCTTCTCAAAATATTCACATCTAATAGACATACCAAAAAAAGCCAAGGAAGAAAGATACGCAAGAGCCACCTGCAGGAAAAGAAGTCAAGAATGGTTTTTCCAAAGCCTTTTTCACGGCAGCTAACGGTGTGATGGACAAGAAAGCACAGTAAAAGTAGAGTAGCAGAAGCCTTCCCAGCACACTAGCCTAACAGATTTCGCTTGTTTTAAAGCAAAGACTGAAATTACCAGTTATATATGTTTTAGCATAAACTAATTTCTTGGCGTTTATAAATCATTTGTACCAGAATGTATTACTAGATTGCGGTTGGGTTAATCTGTTAGCTGAATGCTTTGGTCAGCACTGCCGTGATGCTGACTCTGTAGACCTCAGAACAGGTGCAGCTTCCACCACACAGACACGAAGCCGGGACACACGCGGCACTGTTTTATACGGCACATCTTCAAATAAAGAGTTTTGTTCAGATTAAAACGTTGAAAACAAAATGTTAATTCTAAACACAGGGTATGTTCTAATCTACATGAAGCAATAATTGCCAGTGCACAAAGTAATCAGTCCATTTGTTCCTTTAGGAATTAATCCCAGAATATATTAAAATAGGATCATAAACAGAAGAGAAAATAGAACAGAACATCTGTGTTAAGCCAGAGTCTTGTCTGTCGAATTCCTTCAGCTACTCCTGATTCCAAACCTCAGAGACGTGGTAATGAAATTTGTAATTTCTTTTCAAGATTCGTGATTTTAAGAAGAAAACTTCTGCCAACTCCTCATAACTCAGGGGCCTTGAATAGGAGTTGTTCCTCAGTGTTAGTCTGGTTTCCTTCATTATTCATATAGCCACGTCTGCCTCCCTCGTCGGTTAGGCAAGGCTAGTAAAGACACCAGGCCCCAGACTGGGAGCCCCACTGAGATCTGGCTGCCAGTGGCCACAGTGAACAGGACTGGGGTCTACTCCGCCCTTCTACTTAGAGTGTGCACACCTGGATTATTTGCAAGTCAGAATTAACAGCAGTGGGGATAAAATTGACACTGAATTTGTCAGCCATTTCTTGTGAGCCTGCTTCCGAATATTATCCCAGAGACCTACTATCAGCCTCTGCAGGTTGAGGTTTCGCACACCGTGGGCTGGTGCTGAGCCCCAGTGAGCAGGCCCGTCCCTGCTCAGAATCCTGAGCTATGAGAAGCACAAAAGCATTAATGAGTATTTCCTCTTTTCCCCAGAGGAGGACAGTTACTTACTGTTAAACTGTACCAAGACTGGAAGCGATATTTTCTGAAGCTTTGAGGAAGAGAAAACAAAACTTGCCAGTGTTAACTTTGATTCATGAAAGGCATTTCACCATTGCCCTAGCATATTACAGTGCAGAAGGCCTTTCTGTCCCCTTTTTCCCTTTGCCCCCACCCCCGAGTGGTAATTCTAAAATGATTTTCTCTGTTAAACCAGTGAACGCTGGCTTTTTAAGCTTTTATTTCATGTAAGCTCCCAAGATTCTGGCCTGTGTTCCGGAAGATGCCTAACACTTGCTGTCGTCTTCCAGGTCAGCGCAGGGTATACTGTGACCTCCTCGGGGTTTGTGGGCTGGGCCAGACCTGTTGAACACACATCTCCCTGTCTGATGCCCACTTCCTCTTTCTAAAATGGCCTTGCTCTAGGGTGCCCAGTCTCTACTCCATCACCTCCTGTGTTCAAAGTTTTGTTCTCTCCCAGAAATTAATTTTAAAACAAGATGTGACTATTCACAAATCGGACTAGAGATAAAGTCTTTTGGAGAAACTGAACTCCAGTTCAGTAGTGGGCCTTCAGTCTATCACCAGCATGCACCCCAGGCCAACAGGAGACTTAGAAGGCAGACATCACTGGTCATTGTTCAATGAGGCCCACAGCCTTACCTGTCGTCAGGAGGTTTCGGAGCAAGGGGCAGCCTTCAGCTAACTGACCCGAGTCAGCCAGCTGTTAAGTACTTGACAGCCTGAAACCCTCACATCAAAGTGGGACACTCTTGCGTTAGCTTGAAAGCATAAACTACCCCGGATTTAATTAGGGGTTTCAGGATGCTGTTTCCGATGTGTTCTTTAATTCTAGTAAAGCTTAAGACACTGGGAGCCTTAAACCACTCAAGGGCTGATTAAAAGGTACACTGAGCTCTGAAAGCCACAAATGTTGAATCAGGTACGAACATCTCAACCTGTTGCCTTGTGTTAGAACTTCAAAAAAATGAAATTTCCACTTCGTGATCTTCGTAAGACAAAACTATATAAAAATTGAGATCTTTATAATCTGTTCATGGGAAAAAAAATGGAAGCTGTTTTCCCAAATCTCCTCTGAGTGACAACACTTAATGTTCTACCGTGTATCTATTAGTAATCTCCCCAATTTGTACACTAACAGTGTATTTACCAAATGGAATTAAACGTAGAGGAGACGGTCCTCCTCATTTCAGAGAGGTGCTGCCTACTTTTATTTAAGGCAAGATGGTACTGTGACGGGGCAGCCTTTTCTACCTAAGACCATTCTAATTCTGCTATTACCATGCAGTTTTAACATTTCGGGGGCTTCCTTATTTGGAAAATGAGGATTTTTTTTTTTTAAATAGTGAAGAACACAGTATCATGATTGGGTAGACAGGGAGGCAGGAGAAGCCATTTTTCTTTGTAGATAAAAAGCATTCTGTATAATTGTATAATAAACTGATTTTTACACAAAAGCAAAGCATGTCACAATTTTTCTTACTTGGTTCAAGTAAGTTGTGTGCCTGATATTCTAAATGACCTATCAGGGATTTTCACAAACAATAAAGCAACGTCTTAACAATTTTAGCTGTTTCATTCTTCATTTCAAAGAGCAATGAGCATTATTTAGTATTCATATACCAGGTTATGCTATTTCAGAAAACGGTGATTCAGAAGAATGTAAGACAAGTGAGGTAAGCAGAGGATGCAAAGGCTGTAACAAATACTAGCTAGAATAACCCAGAGAATACTGGATTGATTTGAGGAGAAAATACTAGGCAAAGGTAATTGTGCAGTGTCTGAGACCTGGGCCTCCCCAGCTGGGCAGAGCAGTGGCCATCACAGCTGGGGAGTGGGGCTGTAAGTGAGCCGAGTAGGCAGAAGTCAAGGGCATGGGGCAGGACCACAGGTGGCCATTTTGTCACCGTGGAGAGTTTCACATGCAATATTAAGGATACACAGACACAGGTTCCTGGGAAAATGACCAAGAATGTGCTTAGCCTGGTTAGGAAGTTGCACAGATTCCTGGGTAGCAGTAGGCATGGAGCAGGATATATTAAGGAAAGGGAATGAGGGGTGCCATTTCGCCTGACTGGGAGCTAATTCAGGCTTTACAGAGCCTGCTGAGGGCAGAGCAAGACGTTCCAGCGGTTGTAGCCCCATGGAGAAGTTGAACAGCTCCTTGTGCGCCAGGCCACCTTCTCAAGAGCTAAGAATGCCAGCTGGAATCCTTGGTTTATAGAATAGTAATATTAATAATAAAAACTCACCGAAGAAGGCACAAAGGACAGTGATACCAGCATTACCTACCCTAGTTGTGAGTGCACTGTGGAGACACCAATCCTTTGCTCGGGAGATAGGAAATTACTTTTGGAACTTTAGAGTTTGATACCCAGTACCAGCCCTGCTACAGTGAAACCCAGGCCCCCACAGTCCCTGTCCCTGCCCCCAGGTCAGTACCTGAAGACTGAGCCCTTTTTAGACCCTTCTTAACCAATGGCCAAGGGATGGCCTGCACTATCCCAACCCCAGCAGGCAGCAGAGCAAGACTGGCCACTGGGAAATAAGGTTAGGAAGTGAGTTTAGGACTTGGAAGCTCAGTGCGGGACCTACTGCAGTGACTCAGCACCAGCTAAGACCCAAGGGCCTCTGTTCCCAGGCCAGTGCTGATACAGCCTCTACACCTGAACTGGTGTTGGGTAGAGACTTGCACCCCTGTGAGATGGGCTTGTACAGTCCTGAATCACTTCCAGTCTCATGGGGACCTAGTTTTCACCCCCAGCACTGCATAGTGCCTGGTGACTGGGAGATCCAGGTGTGACTCAGTTTTAGTTCCAGACTTCACAGCCAAAGGACTGCCTCCACCACCGTCCACCAACCTCACACAGCAGAGGTAAGGCTTCAACCACAGTGAAATGGAATGGGAAGGTGAGCTCAGGGCTTTAAGTTTGGTTTAGTCATGCTGTGGTGAGACCCAGTACCAGATAAAGTCCTGAGGCCAGGACTCCCAGATAAACTCTCTAAATCTGCCTGAGATGGACTTCTATTTCAACCTGCATCACCACTGACCTGTGTAGACCTGGCAGACACCCACAAGACAGCATGGGGCACCATGGCTGCAAGACTGAGGTTCAACTCAGTGTCAGCCTAAGCAGCCAAAAGACTGTCTTTACCACCCCAACCCCAACCTTGGGCAGACAGCAAGGAGCAAGACTACAGGGGAGCAGGGCACAGGAGTGAGCACAGGACTGTGCTTTGACACTTGATGCTGGGCCGTAAAACCCCTCATTGGGCAGATCCTAGTAGTCCCTGTCCCTAAGTCAGCGTCTGCACATGGAGCCTCTGGGCCTTCCCTGGTGCCAAGTGTGGACTCGTATCACAACTTGTGGCTGGCTGCAGTGGCCTCAGGCCATGAGTCCACCTCAACGGCAGACAGCCCATGGCAACATGGGCCATGCTTCGGTGGCCTTGGCAATGATCTAGCATTGTGACATCAGAGGTCCCAGAACTGCTTACCCCACTCCTACCCCAACCTTAGCATATTATGGAAAGGGTAACTTTTGGGGGGAAGAAAAGGTAAGGGGTACTAAGACATGGCACAGAAACCTGGGGCTGGTGCCATGGGACTGCATGCACCTCAGCCTGGCTGGGCCAGTGATGACGGCAACCCTGGCCATGTGCCTGCCACCACAGGGCCTTCAAGCTACCCTCTGGGACTCCAGACTCACACTCCCATGGCCACAGCCTCCAATGAATGAGTCAAAGAAAAAAGAGATTGAAGAATTCCTGATAAAGAATTCAAACTAATGATTATAAGGATACTCAGTGACATGCAAGAGAATACAGAGAATTGAACCACATCAACAAAATATATAATATAAATGGCAAATTCATCGAAAAGAAATCTTGAAAAAGAACCAGACAAAAATTTTGGAAATACGGGGCCAGCATTGTGGTACAGGGCATTAAGTTGCTGCTTGTGACACTTGCAGCCCATAACAGTACCAGTTTGAGACCCACATAACCAATTACAATCCAGTTCCTTTATAATGCACTTGGTGGTGCAAGTACTTTGGTCCCTGCCACACTGTTAGTCTCCTGGCTTCAGTTCCTGGCCGACCCCAGCCATTGTGGCCATTTGGGGAGTGGAGCAGTGGACAGAGGATCAATCTCTCCTCCTTTCCTTCCTGTCACTACCCTTAAAATACAGAGATTTTTATTTTTAATTTTGGAAGAACTCAAGTCAAATCAAAAAATGCAATTGAAAGCCTCAGGAACAAGTTATATTGAGCCAAAGAAAGAATATCTGAACTTGAAGACAGGTTTTTCGAGATGCCCCAAACAAACAAGGTGAAGACAGCTTTCGAGACATTTAGAGCACCATTAAATGAACGAATATTCAGATTTAGGGACTCTGAAGGAGAGAGGAGTAAATGCATAGAAAACCTTCTCAAAGAACTAACAGCTGGAAATTTCCTCAACCTGGAGAAAGATAATGGGCATTTTATTACAAGAGGCCTTATAGACATGACCAGAAAAGATCCTCACTACAGCTTATCATAGTCTCACAAGAACAGCATCGAGAGAGACTTCTAGAATCTACAAGAGACAAGCACCAAGTCATCTCTAAGGGAGCCCCCATGAGGCTAATAGATTTTTCAACAGAAACCTCACAGTCTAGGAGGGAATGGAATGATGTATTACAAGTTCTGGAAGAAAAATCTGCAGCCAAGAATACTATACCTAGCAAGGCTCTCTTTCATAAATGAAGAATGAAGACTTTCTGAATCAAGCAAAATCTGAGGGAATTGATCACCAGCAGACTGGCCTTACAAAAAGTTAAGGGAATCCTATGTACAGAAACCAAAGATGAACACCATCATGAAAACGTGTGAAACTATAAGACCCACTAGAAAAAAAAGATATTCAAAATGAACAATTTTTAAGTGACTGAGTAAATTGTTAATTATCAATAATAACCCTGAATGAAATTGGACTAAATTTCCCAGTTAAATAATATACACTGGCTGGGTAGATAAAAATAAAAGACCAAACAATATGCCGTCTAGAAGGAACTCACCTCACCAGTAAAGACGTACACAGACTAAAAGTATGGAGAAAATATATTCCATGGACACAGAAACCCAAAGTGAGCAGGAGTAGCTATACTTGTGTAGACAAAGGAGACTTTGAGAAAACACTGTAAAAAGTGAGACAGAAGGTCATTAGATAATGATCCAGGGATCAATTCAGCAAGACAGGCTGATTGTAAATGCATATGTATCTAATACTGGAGCACTTGGTTTTATGAAAAAAATTATTAAATCAAAAGGAAACAGTAAATTCCAATACAGTGCTAGCGGAGGACCTCAATGCACTTTTATCAATGAATAAATCTTCCAGATCAAAAGCAACAAAAAAAAAATCAGAGTTAAACCATACTTTGTATCAAATGGAACAGACATTTAGAAAAGTTTTCATTCAACAGCTACAGAATACACATTTTTTCATTAGTACATGGACATTCTCAAAGACAGATTATACAAAAGGCTACAGAACAAGTCTCAAAAATTAAAAATCAAAATCGTATCATGTATATTTTATGACTAAAATGGAATAAAACTAGAAACAACAAAAAAGCAGCTTTAGGAATTACAGACACTGAACATGCTTCTGAATGAACAGTGGGTCACTGAAGAAATAAATATGGAAATTAATAAATTCCGTAAAACAAAAATGGAAATGTAAAACTTACAGGATATAGCAAAAGCAGTACCAACAAGGGAATATATAGCAATTAGCAATAAGCACTGATAAAAAAAATAGATACATCAAATAAGCAACCAAACTACACATCTCAAGATCTAGACAAGCATGAACAAACCAAACTCAGTTAGTAGGAAGAAATAACAAAGATCAGAGCAGAAATAAGAGTATAAAAAATACAAAAGATCAATGAAATGATTTGGTTTTTTAAAAACAGTTAACAAAAGTGATAAACCTTTAGCTAAACAAGAAAAAAAGACATGAATAAAAATCAGATGGAAAAGGAAATATGACAATTGAACCACAGAATTAAAATTAGGGATACTATGAACAAATAAACATCAACAAATCAGAAAACCTAGATGAAATGAGTCAATTTCTGGAGACATACAATGTACAAAAATGAACCATAATGACATAGAAACCTAAACAGACTAATAATAAATAATGAGATTAAATCAGTAATAAAAAGGCTCCCAACTAAGAAAAGGCTGGATTCATACAGTGTCACTGCTGAATTCTAACCAACCTTTTAAGGAAGAATCTAAACCAAATCTTTTCAAACTATTCCAAAAAAACTGAGAAAGAATGAACTCATCCAAACTCATTCCACAAGGCCAGCTTTGACTTGATCCAAAACCAGACAAGCATGCAACAAAAAAGAAAATTATAGATGAATATCCCCGATAAACATGCAGGCAAATATTCTCAAAAAATACTAGCAAACAGTCTAACAACACATCAAAAAGACTACTCACCATGTTCAGGTGGAATTAATCCCAGAGAAAGATGGTTCACCATATGCAAATCAATACATATAATACAATATATGCACAGAATAAAGGATAAAAATCACATATCAATAGATGCAATATCATTTCATAAAATTCAATATTCATGATAAATAAAACAGGAACAAATTAGGTATAGAAGTAACATACCTCACCAATATAAAGACTATATATAACAAGCTACAACTAACATCATATTGAATAGGAAAAGCTGAAAATTTTTTTCTCTAAGATCATGAGCTTGTTCAACATAGTACTGGAGGGGCTGGCATTGTGGCATGGTGGGTTAAGCCTCTGCCTGTGGCTCTGGCGTCCCACACAGGCACTGGTTCTAATCCTGGCTGCTGCTCTTCTAATCCAGCTCTCTGTTATGGCCTGGGAAAGCAGTGGAAGATGGCCCAAGTGCTTGGATCCCTACACTCATGTAGGAGACTTGGGCCAGCGCCGCAGCTCACTAGGCTAATCCTCCACCTGCGGTGCCAGTAACCCGGGTTCTAGTCCTGATCAGGGCACCGGATTCTGTCCTGGTTGCTCCTCTTCCAGCCCAGCTCTCTGCTCTGGCCTGGGAGTGCAGTGGAGGATGGCCCAAGTGCTTGGGCCCTGCACCCCATGGGAGACCAGGAGAAGCACCTGGCTCCTGGCGTCGGCGGCCATTTGGGGGGTGAACCAACAGAAGGAAGACCTTTCTCTCTGTCTCTCTAACTCTGCCTGACCAAAAAAATAAGTAGGAGACCTGGAAGAAGCTCCTGGCTTCAGATCCGCCCAGCTCTGGCCATTGTGGCTATTTGGGGAGTGAACCAGCAGATAGAAGACCTTTCCCTCTGTCTCTCCCTCTGTAACGCTACCTCTTAAATAAATAAATACATAAAATATTTTTAAAAAAGCAGACATAGTACTGGAAGTTTTAGCCAGAGCAATTAGACAGTGGGAATAAATAGAAAGCATACAAATAGAAGAGGAGGGAGTCAGACTCCCCATCGGAGGATTATATGGTTTTAGATGGAGAGATAGGAAAAGACTCCACCAAAAGACTAATGAATCTGATAAACTAAGTAAGGTCACAGGATACATAATTACATGCGAAAATCAGTAGTGGGGCCAGTGCCATGGCACAGTGGGTAAAGCTGCCACCTACAGGGCTGGAATGCCATATGGCCGCTGGTTCAAGTCATAGCTGCTCCACTTCTGATCCAGCTCTCTGCTATGGCGTGGGAAAGTGATGGAAGATGGCCCAAGCTCTTGGGCCCCTGCACCCATGTGGCAGACCTGGAAGAAGCTCCTGGCTTCCGGCCATTGCTACCATCTGGGAAGTGAACCAGCAGATGAAAGACCTCTCTCTGTCTCTGCAACTCTGCCTTTCAAGTAAATAAGTCTTTGAAAAAAAGGCAGTTGCATTTTTATATACCAATAATGAACTTGCAGACACCAATCCCATTCACAGTAACTACCAAAAAATACCTTGGAATAAATTTAAACCAAGGATGTGCAAGGCCTCTACAATGAAAATAACAAAAATGAAAAAAAAAAAGAATGAAAGAATATTCTCAAAAAAATGGAAAGACATTCCATGTTTATGGATAGAAAGAATTATAATAAAATATCCATGCTACCCAAGGTGATTTACAGGTTCGATTTACTCTCCATCAAAATGCCCATTATATTTGTCATAGAATTAGAAAAACAATCCTATGTCAGGTAAAACCACCACAAGCTTTACCATTGGGCTCTGGTCTGAGTCCTGGCCGCTCCACTTCTAATCCAGCTCTCTGCTATGGCCTGGAAGAGCAGGAGAAGATGGCCCAAGTCCTTGGGCCCCTGCTTGTATCAGAGACCCAGAAGAAACTCCTGGCTTTGGATCAGCACAGCTCCAGCTGTTGTGGCCAACTGGGGAGTAAACCAGCGGATGGAAGACCTCTCTCTCTCTCTCTCTGCCCCTCCTTCTCTATGTAAATCTGACTTTAAAATAAATAAATAAATAAATAAATAAATTTTTTAAAGAAAAAAGATGCTGAAAATCATGGAAACACAGGAGATAGCTAAAGCAATCTCATACAACAAATACAAAGCTGGAGGCATCATAATATCAGGTTTCAAGACATACTACCGGGAAGTTATAATCAGAACAGCCTGGTACTGGTACAAAAGCAGATAGACAGACCAATGGAACAGAATAGAAATACCAGAAATCAACCCACACATCTACAACCAACTTGTCTTTGGCAAAGGAGCTAAAATCAATCCCTAGAGCAAGGACAGTCTCTTCAATCAATGGTGCTGGGAAATCTAGATCTTCATATGCAGTGTGAAGCAAAACCCCTACCTTATACCTTACACAGAACTCCACTCCAAATAGATTAAAGACCCAAATCTATGACTCAATCCCATCAAATCATTAGAGAACATTGGGGGAAACCCTGCAACACATTGGCACAGGCAAAAGAGTTCTTGACAGACTCCAGGAGCACAATCAAAGCCAAAATTGACAAATGTGATCATCAAATTGAGAGGATTCTGTACTACCCAAGAAACAGGAAAGTGAAGAAGCAACTGACAGAATGGGAGGAATTATTTGCAAATTATGTAACTGATAAAGGGTTATTAACCTGAATATATAAAGAGATCAGAAACTGAACGACAAAACAAACAATCCAGTTAAGAAATTGGCAAAGGACTTAAACAGACATTTTTCAAAAGAGGAAATCCAAATAGCCAACAGACACATGAAAATGCTTTAGATCCCAAGCCATCAGGGAAATGCAAATCAAAACCACAATGAGGTTTCACCTTACCCCCCGTTAGAATGGCTCTCATACAGAAATCAACAAATGCTGGCAAGGATGTGGGACAAAAATGTACCCTAATCCACTCTTGGTGGGAGTGTAAACTTGTTCAGCTATTGTGGAAGACAGTATGGAGATAACTCAGAAATCTGAATGTAAACCTACCATATGACCCAGCCATCCCATTCCTGGGAATTTACCCAAAGGAAATGAAATCAACATATGAAAGAGTGATCTGTACCCCCATGTTTATTGCAGCTCAATTCACAATAGCTAAGATATAGAATGAACCCAAATGCCCAGTAACTGAAGACTGGGTAAAGAAATTATGGAATATATACATCATGGAATACTACACAGCAGTGAAAAAATGAAATCCAGTGTTTACAACAAAACAGATGAAGCTGGAAATACCATACTTAGTGAAATAAGCCAATCTCAAAAGGACAAATTCCCTATGTTCTCCCTGATCTGTGTTAATAGAGCACCTAAAAGGTAGACACTTTGAGAAGCAATGACTTTGAACATCCCATGTCTCGATTATTGAGGAACATTTTTTTCACACTATTTGTTGAACATTTTACTTAACATAGTTAATCATGTGTATGAAGTTAATTGAAGATAGATCTTGGTTAAAAAAAAAAAGAGGGAATGAGAGAGAGAGGAGTAAGAGGAGCAGGAGTGGGAGTGGGAGTGTGGGTGGGAGGGTGGGCATGATGGGAAGAATCACCATGTTCCTAAAGTTGTAATTATGAAGTGTATGAAGTTTGTAACTGTAAAGTTGTATAGTTCTGCATACATTCCTATGGACTTACTCATAAATGTACAGTTTAAAAACTTGTCAGGAACCCCAAATTCCCTTAAACTGGGTGGTAAAAGTAGCATTTTGTTAAAGTGATTATATAGATAGGATTAAGTGTTATAGTGATCATATAGGTAGGATTAAGCGTCTGGTAATAATAGAATTAAAAAGGAGTGAATGCTCCAACATAGGAAGCAGTCCATACAGCAGACTTATGGAATGACAATTGCTTTAAATAGCACTCTGACCTCAGAGTCAGCCATTAAAGCATTCTGGTCTGGCTGAAAATCCCAGGGGAACATTTGAGCCATGGAAAGCCAATACACTATTGCCAAAAATGTCCTACATGAAGGACCTCAGTGGGTGAGACCCCAGTGGAAAGAAGGAGCCATCAAAGAAGGATGTACTTTTCTCTGAAGGCAGGAGAGAACTTCTACTTTGCTTATGGCCTCGTCAAAATACTGAAGGAGTTTGTGGATTCAAGTCTTTCATAGCCAAGGCAGCTCACGTCAAGAGCTTTGGGTGATCACTGGTGTCATACATAAGAGTGTTAATTGTTAAATTAACAACAGGAGTCACTGTGCACTAACTTCTCATGCAGGACCTTTGTCCTCAAAAAGTTGTATTATGAGAGTTAAAAGTAAAACTTTTTCTCAAATATTTGTTTTAGTGTATTAAATGGAGGATATTCTTATGTCTCATAAGTTTTAGTTAAGCCTAAGTGTCCAACTCCATTGCTTTTTTCTTAGGTGCTTTCTTAATGATGATAAAACTTGTTCTCAAGAACTTACTTTCATTTAATGTATTAAATGAAAGATATTCTTATGTCTCAAAAAAGAGAAAATACTTCTCTGAAATAAAAAAGAGCAAAAGTGTTTAAGCTTGTTACATATCTTTGGGCTTTATGTTCAATTTTTAGTTTCAGATTACTTGGCTGTGGTACCTTCATTAAAATTGAACATCTTATCTATCCAAAAGTGAAATTTCCCCAGCATCAGCAATGAGTGATCTAAGTCACACATTGACTGACCTGAGAGTGAATATAAAGAAAAATAATGTTAATATTGACCAAATACCTCCCTTATTACATTTGAAATAGAAAGAAATGCAAAATAAATCATATGCAAAATTCTCCTTACATATAAGCCAGTTTTCAGAATCTAACTTCAAAGAATGGTATTGATTGGAATTTTCTTGTCAAGTTTCCTGACATGAAAAGGACCCAAATTCTCAGCTTTATGCATCTGTTTCACCTTTTTGATTCTTTCTTTGATGATTTAAATCTCATGTATTTCCATATGCATAAAGGTATTTTTGCACAATGCTAAAATAATTGAAAATAAATCTTAGTAAAAAATAAGAATGGGAATAAGCGAGGGAGGAGGAAGAAGGGTGAGAGAGGGGGTGGAGGCCGGGTATGGTGCAAAAAATCATCATAATCCTGAAGTTGTAATTATGAAAAAATATTTTATGATATATATTATATATTAAAATATATATTATATATTAAATATATATTATATATTATATATTATAAAATACATGATGTTTGTATTCCTTAAATAAAAGGTTTTTGTGGGGAAAAAGAAGTTTGCACACCACAAAGGAAACAATCAACAGAGTGAAGTGAAAGCCAGCAGGAAAAAACATTTTCAAACTGTTAATCACACAAATTATCAATATCCAGAATATATAAGGCGCTCAAAAACTCACCATTAATAAAATTCCAGTTAAGAAATAGGCAAATATTCTGAACAGATATTTGGCTAAAGAAAAAATACCATCTTCCAACAAATGAATGAGAAAACATTCAAAATCAGTATCCATCATGAAAATGCAAATCAGGACCACAGTGAGAGATCACCTCACTCCAGTTAGAATGGCCACTGAAAAAGACAACAACAACGAATCCTGGTGAGGATACAGAGGAAAGGGAAGCCCAATACACGGCTGGTGGGATTGCAAATTAGGACACCATTAAGGAGGAAAGTATGGAAGTTCCTCCAAAAACTAAAAACAGAATTACCATATTTTCCAACTATCCCACTCTGTCTGAGGAAATGGATTCAGCATAGCACAGACACCTACACTCCCATGCTCATTGCAACACAGTCCATAATAGCAAAGATCTAGAATCAGCCTAGGTATCCACTGATGGATGAATGGATAAACAGAGTGTGGTATATTATACACAATAGAATATTACTCAGCCATTAAAAATAACAAAATCCTATCACTTGCCACAACAACAACAACTAAAAATGAATGGACCATGAAGTTGTTATAAGTGAAAAAAGCCAGAAACAGAAAGACCAATATAACATTCTCTTACGGGGAAGTTTTTAAAAAGTTGATCTGATGGGGCCGGAGCTGTGGCATAGCAGGTTAACGCCCCAGCCTGGAGCGCCGGCATCCCATATGGGCACTGGTTCAAGACCCGGCTGCTCCACTTCTGATCCAGCTCTCTGCTATGGCCTGGGAAAGCAGTAGAAGATGGCCCAAGTCCTTGGGCCCCTGCACCTGCAGGAGAGACTGGGAAGAAGCTCCTGGCTCTGGATCGGCACAGCTCCAGCCGTTGTGGCCAATTGCAGAATGAAACATCGAATTGAAGACCTCTCTCTCTCTGCCTCTCTTCTCTCTGTGTAACTCTTTCAAATAAATCTTTAAAAAAAAAAAGTTGATCTGAACTTAGTTCTGTGATTATTGGAGGCCGGAAAGGGTGAGGGAGAGGCAAGGAGGGTAGAGAGAAGCTGGATCAGGGGCCCCAAAACACAGGTTAGACACAAGTGCTAAGTTCTAGTGTTCCATACATGGCAGGGTGACCACTCTCCACATTATACTATATCCTGCAGAAGGAACTGGAAAGGAGCTGGTTGGCGCCCAACATTAAAAAAAAAAAAAAAAGGAAATGGGGCTGGTGCTGTGGCACAGTAGGCTATGCCTCCACCTGTGGCACCAGCATTCCATATGGGTGCTGGTTCATGTCCCAGCTGCTCCTTTTCCTATCCAGCTCTCTGCTTCTGGCCTAGGAAAGCAGCAGAAGATGGCCCAAGTGCTTCAGGCCTTGCACCCACGTAGGGGATCCAGAAGAAGCTCCTAGATCCTGGTTTCAGATCAGCCCAACTCTGGCCATCATGGCCATATGGGGAGTGAACCAGAGGATTGACAACTTCTAACTCTGCCTCTCAAATAAGTCGTCTTTTTTTTTTTAAATAAGGAAATGGAAGAGAAAAGCCTCATCATTTTCCTATACTTTTTTTAAAAAAGATTAAATTTATTTGAAAAGAGTTGGAGGGAGAGAGATCTTCCATCTGCTGTTCACTCCCCACATAGCCACAACAGTTGGTGCTGGGCCAGGCAGAAGCCAGGAGCATCCTCCGGGTCTCTCATATGGGTGCACAGGCCCAAGCACTTGGGTCATCCTCCACTGCCTTTCCCAGGCTATTAGAAGGGAACTGAATCCAAAGTGGAGCAACCACGACTCAAACCGGTACCCAAACGGGATGCTAGCATTGCGGATGGCAGCTTCACTGGCCATTCCACAATGCCAGCCACATTTTTAATGCTTTAAAGAAAGATCTCCCACAATCTGGTTTACTCTTCAGATGTTCACAACAGCTGCTCTGGACCAGACAGAAGCCAGGAATTGAGAGCTCAATGCTGGTCTCCCACAAAGGTGGCAAAGACCCGAAGACTCGAGTCATCACCTGCTGCCTGTTAGCAGGAAGCTGGAATCTTGAATTCAGAAACTGCAATACGGGATGTGGGTATCCCAAGGGATGTCGTAAGCCACCCCTTTCATTGCTGTAAACAATGACTGTAACAAACTCATTAGAACTTTTGAGTTTAAAAATAAATGATGAGGCCGGCACAGCGGCTCACTAGGCTAATCCTCCGCCTGCTGCACCAGTACCCCAGGTTCTAGTCCCAGTTGCTTCTCTTCTAGTCCAGCTCTCTGCTGTGGCCCGGGAAGGCAGTGGAGGATGGCCCAAGTGCTTGGGCCCTGCACCCGCAGGGGAGACCAGGAGGAAGCACCTGGCTCCTGGCTTCGGATCGGCGCAGCATCGGCCATAGCGGCCATTTTGGGGAGAACCAAAGGAAGACCTTTCTGTCTCTGTCTAACTCTGCCTGTCAAAAAAATGATGAATCTTCTATCCCTATGGCAAGGCCTAATAACTACTGTTGCAAATTAAAAGAATACTTATACAGAGTAAGTATTCCCCTAGATAAATCTCTTAATTCCTTTATATAAAGAAACCGTATGTGTCTGTTATGGTGGACTTTCTCCCAAATCAAATTTTACTCACATATTTAAGGAAGAGTTCCTCTCCCACACACACAAAGAAACAATGACTCACACAACACCAACTACAGCCACCTTAAATATTTCTTGACCTTCAGAAAACATTGACATTCAGTCATAGGGGAATAAAGAGGAAATAGAAGCTGTTTATAGGTCATGGTTTCATCTTAAACTTCACAGTGAGTGATAGATAATCCAATAGATTGACAAGGCCACCTGTAAGTCACATCTTCACTGATTTGTAAATGCAGGTGTATGGAGTGGGAACAACCCACTGGGAGCCCATCATCCAAGTGTCTGTGTGCAAACTGTGCCTGGCAGACACAATGAGGCGGAGCTCAGCCTTCTCTGTGCACTTGAAGCTCTTGGCATTCACCATGATGTTCTGTGTGATGGCCTGCAGCTACCCGGGGGTCTTCTGCCGGTGCATGCTTTAGCTATTTGAGGTCTCCTGTGTCTCCATATGAATTTCAGCATCATTTTTTCCAGATCTGAGAAGAAGGTTTTCGGTATCTTGATTGGTATTGCATTGAATGTATAAATTGCTTTTGGGAGAATGGACGTTTTGATGATATTGATTCTTCCAATCCATGAGCATGGAAGATTTTTCCATTTCTTGGTATCCTCTTCTATTTCTTTCTTTAAGGCTTTGTAATTTTCATCGTAGAGATCTTTAACGTCCTTGGTTAAGTTTATTCCAAGGTATTTGATTGTTTTTGTAGCTATTGTGAATGGGATTGATCTTAGAAGTTCTTTCTCAGCCGTGGTATTGCCTGTGTATACAAAGGCTGTTGATTTTTGTGCATTGATTTTATATCCTGCTACTTTGCCGAACTCTTCTATGAGTTCCAATAGTCTCTTAGTAGAGTTCTTTGGGTCCCCTAAGTAAAGAATCATATCATCTGCAAAGAGGGATAATTTGACTTCTTCCTTCCCAATTTGTATCCCTTTAATTTCTTTTTCTTGCCTAATAGCTCTGGCTAGAACCTCCAGAACTATATTGAATAGCAGTGGTGAGAGTGGGCATCCCTGTCTGGTACCAGATCTCAGTGGAAATGCTTCCAACTTTTCCCCATTCAATAGGATGTTGGCCGTGGGTTTTTCATAGATTGCTTTGATTGTATTGAGGAATGTTCCTTCCATACCCAGTTTGCTTAGAGTTTTCATCATGAAAGGGTTGTCTTTTATCAAATGCTTTCTCGGCGTCTATTGAGATAATCATATGGTTTTTCTTCTGCAGTTTGTTAATGTGGTGTATCACATTGATTGTTTTGCGTACACTGAACCATCCCTTCATACCAGGGATAAATCCCACTTGGTCTGGATGGATGATCTTTCTGATGTGTTGTTGCATTCTATTGGCCAGAATTTTATTGAGGATTTTTGCATCTATGTTCATCAGGGATATTGGTCTGTAATTCTCTTTCAATGCTGCATCTTTTTCCGGCTTAGGAATTAAGGTGATGCTGGCTTTATAGAAAGAATTTGGGAGGATTCCCTCTTTTTCGATTGTTCTGAATAGTTTGAGAAGAATTGGAGTCAGTTCTTCTTTAAATGTCTGGTAGAATTCAGCAGTGAATCCCTCTGTACCTGGGCTTTTCTTTGTTGGGAGGGCTTTTATTACTGTTTCCATTTCTGTCTCAGTTATGGTTCTGTTTAGGTTTTCTATGTCTTCCTGGTTCAATTTTGGTAGGTTGCATGAGTCTAGGAATCTATCCATTTCTGATAGGTTTCCCTGTTTGCTGGCATACAGGTCCTTGTAGTAATTTCTGATGATTTTTTATCTCTGTGGTGTCTGTTGTTACATTTCCTTTTTCATCTCTGATTTTATTGATTTGGGTCTTTTCTTTTTTTAGTTGGGCCAATGGGGTGTCAATTTTATTTTTTCAAAAACCAGCTCCTCGTTTGGCTGATTTTTTGTAATATTTTTGGATTCAATCCTGTTGATTTCTTGTCTGATTTTAATTTCTCTTCTCCTACTAGATTTGGGTCTGGTTTGCTGCCCATGCACCTGTATTTCCCAAAGGTACCACCTCTCCTCCTTTTAAATGATGCCTATTAACCTAACTGCCCCTGGAATGCATTGGATTTTGTGACTCCTGAGCTGAGAATTAAAAAACAAACAAACAAACAAACAAACAAACAAAAAAACCAGAAAACTTCTGTGCAGTTATACCTGGGTTGAGTCTACAAAAAGTCTGTGGAAACATGTATCATGAACAGAGTTTGCATGGATTTCAAAAATTTTTGTACCATTTTATATATTTATTTTCATGTACTCTAAAGACCTGGCAACAGAGACAGAGCTTGCATTTTCTGGATTCCTCCCCAAACGTCCACAACAGCTGCCTCTGGGCCATGACAAAGCCAGGAGCCCAGAATTTAATCTGAATCTTTCCCATGGGTGTCAGGGACCCAGGACTGAACCACCTTCTGCTGCCTCCTGGGAAGCATTAGCAGGACGCTAGATCAGAAGTGGAGTAGCTGGGACTCTGACCCGGCACTCTGACGCAGAACGCAGACATCCTAGGTGGTGGCCTAACCTGCTGCACCAAAGCAACCTCTCCAAACTCACCTTTCAGTCTGATGTTCCACAAACCTTCTCAAGTGCCCCTGCACGGAGGGAGGCGTGAACAGCACAGTCTCGTTGGTGTGGCCCTAGAAATAAATGCTAAGGATTTCTGAGACTGAGGCACTCTTGGCTAAGCTAGTCTGTGTAAAACTATCCTTTATTCTTTTGAAACTAGTTTTCTGTGCTTTAATCAATTTCAATGTGTTTTCCCTTTAATATCCCATAACAAAAAAACTCGTGAGCCCAATGGGAAAGCTGGAAGGCAAGCTCTTGGCTTTACCTGAATCCCAGGAAAAGGGGGTTCACCCTGATCTTCCAGAACACAGAAGAGGGTCTGTTCTGTGTCCCACCCCGATTATCAGACCAACAGTATCATACATGGGATCATGAAACCATAAATGAGTAGAAAATTAAGAGTCTAAGGGCCCCTACACAATGCCTCCCAGTCCAGGTGGAAACAAGTTGCTGTCAATCCTTGACTTCATGCAAAATGTGTTTTCACCTTGAAGACTGACTGCTCTCTCTGCATGTATGAACTTTCTAAAAAGCAGCTGGATTCTTGACTCACTGATACTTGTTCCTAACTTCTCATCCCACTCCCCGCCACACACATGACTGCTTCATTCCTGACACTAGCGGGACAGGTCTCAGCTACACTGGCTTAAAGACGCCTTTATTAGAGTTCTCCAGAGCGCCAGAACTGCTGGGAGATAGATGTATGTTAGTAGACACACAGATTTATTTCCTGCCGCTGGCTTACATGATTGTGGAGGTGAGCAAGTGGGAAATCGTGGGACAGGGGAGTGGAGGCTGCAGTCCCGAGTCTGAAAGCTTAGGGATACGTGGCAAACTCAGGCAGGGTTTCCACGAGGCAGTCTTGAGGCAGAAGTGTGTCCTCCTTGGCACGCTCAGTCTTTCCTCTTAAGGCCACCGAGGGACAGACAAGGCCCATCCCCATGGCAGTCATCTGCTTTGAGTCTACCGACCTCAATGTTAGCCACACCTGGTCTGCACAGACAGCTGGGGCACCCGTCTAGCCATATGGATACATAAAATTGACTATTCCATGCCCCTCTTAGTACAATGACCAAGACGCCATGGTCTGTTCCTACCTTTCTTTCCTTTTTACCATCACATGACAGGGTTAACAGCCACATTCCCAAACTTCCCGCCTTTGGTTTCTGTGGCCTTGGAGGAACCTGGAGGTTCCCCCGCTCCAGTTTCTTCCCGAGACAATGACTTCATTCATCTCTTGCTTCTACTAAGGCACAAAGTGTGCACATCCCTGGACCACAGCCATCACATCAGGAGCCAAGACTGACCACAGGGATGAGCTTGGACACTGAGTGAGCCTAGAGGAGGGGCTGAGTGCGGCCTGGGGAGACATTGTGTGAGGGGAAAGAGCAGGAGCCAGGCCAGGAAGCACATGTAAAGGCTCCCATAGGGGAGAGAATTGGGCAAAGAGTGTTTCCGACAGAATCAACAGTATTAAGGAGAGGCATAATGACAGTGCTGTCACGGCACATTCTAGAAACTTCTGGAAGAGGCAGCTCCAGCTCAGGCTGAGAGGGGCAGAAAAACAAGGTTGAAAATATAGTCTTGGTGCCACTGCATTCAGAGGGAAATGACAGCTTAGATGTAAAGCTTGCAATTCCTAGGGGAAGAAGATCTCAGCGAAGCCAAGGGAGAGGCACAGTGGTGGCATTTCCCCCCATAAAGTCAAGGAAAATTGAGGCTAGTCCACAAAAGAGATTTCATTGGGAGATGCCACAAGACATGGAAGGAGGTAAAAGGTCAAGTGGAAGATCCTGAGTAGAGACGGGAGTGTAGGGTGATCCTGGACTCAGCAGGGGAGGGCAGTACTAGGACTGCCTGGGGGAGCAGGGTTGAGTTAGATGTGGATGCCACAGTGGCTGGAGCCGGGCTGATCTGAAGGCAGAGCTTCTTTCAAGTCTCCCCCGCAGGTGCAGGGGCCCAAGCACTTGGGCCATCTTCTCCTGCTATCCCAGGCCATAAGCAGAGAGCTGGATTAGAAAAGGAGCAGCTGGGACATAAACTGGCACCCATAAGGGATGCCAGCACCACACCACAAGCAGAGGCTTAGTCTACTACATGACTATGTTGGTCCCTCTTTGACCATTTAACTGGATCAGTTTGCGTCATTGTTGAATTTCTTGAGGTCTTTATAGATCCTGGATATTAATCCTTTATCAGGTGTATAGTTTGCAATTATTTTCTCCCATTCGGTCAGTTGCCTCTTCACTTTGTTGAGCACTTCCTTTGCAGTAAAAGCTTCTCAGCTTGCTACAATCTCATTTGCCCATTTTTTTATTTTATTGCCTTGCTTCAGTGGTCTTTTCCAAGTCTTTGCCTATGCCAATGTCTTGCAGAGCTTCCCCGATGTTATCCTCCAGTAATTGGATGGTATCAGGTCATATAGATCCTTGATCTATTTTGTATAAGGTGTAAGGTTGGGTGTCTTGCTTCATACTTCTGCATGTAAAGATCCAGTTTTCCCAGTACCATTTTTTTTTATTATTTTTTGACAGGCAGAGTGTACAGTGAGAGACAGAGAGAAAGGTCTTCCTTTGCCATTGGTTCAGCCTCCAATGGCCGCCGCGGCCGGCGCACTGCAACCAGCGCACCGCGCGGATCTGACGGCAGGAGCCAGGCACTTATCCTGGTCTCCTATGGGGTGCAGGGCCCAAGGACTTGGGCCATCCTCCACTGCACTCCCTGGCCACAGCAGAGAGCTGGCCTGGAAGAGGGTCAACCGGGACAGAACCCGGTGTGCTGGCGCCGCAAGGCAGAGGATTAGCCTAGTGAGCCGCGGCGCCGGCCATCCCAGTACCATTTGTTGAAGAGACAGTCCTTTCTCCGGGGATTGATTTCAGCTTGTCAATGCTTAGTTGGTTGTAGATGCATGGATTAATTTCTGGCCTTTCTATTCTGCTCCATTTGTCTACATGTCTATTTGCCAGCACCAGGTTGCTTTGATTACAGCTGCTCTGTGGTGTGTCTTGAAGTCTCGCTTAGTGATGCCTCGGATTTGTTTTTGTTGTTTAAGATTGCTTTAGTTACTCATAGTCTCTTCTGTTTCCATACGAATTTTAACATTTTTTTTGGGGGGGGGGTGGCACTGTGGCACACTGGGTTAAAGCCCTGGCATGAGGCGCTAGCATCACATACGGGCACCAGTTCAAGTCCCAGATGCTCCTTTTCTGATCCAGCTCTCTGTTATGGCCTGGGAAAGCAGTAGAAGATGGCCCAAGTCCTTGGGCCCCTGCACCCACGTGGGAAACCCAGAAGCTACTCTTGGCTTCAGACCAGCGCAGCTCCGGCTGTTGGGGCTATCTGGGGAGTGAACCAGTGGATGGAAGACCTCTGTCTCTACCTCTTTCAAATAAATAAATCTTAAAAAGACATTGTATTTTTCTAGATCTAAGAAGAATATCATCAATATTTTTATTGGCATTACACGGAGTCTGTAAATTGCTTTAGGTAATATGGACATCTTGATGATATTCTTTCCATGAACATGGAAGATTCTTCCTTTGTGGTGTCATCTTCTATTTCTTTCCTTAATGTTTTGTGGTTTTCATCACAGAGATCTTTCATGTCCTTGGTTAAATTTATTCTGAGGTATTTAAGTTGTTTTGTAGGTATTGTGGCATGGAACGTACCAAGTGCTCTGGAGTGGCATTGTTTGCATATAAAAAGGCTACTCATTTTTGTGTGATTTTATATCCTGCAACTTTATCAAAATCTAATGAATTTGAATAGTCTCTTGTTGGAGTCTTTTAGTTCTCCCACAAACAGGATTATATGACCTGCAAACAGGGACAATTTGATTTTTTTTTTTTTTTTGCTGTGAGTTGTTAGATTTTTCTTTCAAATAAAATAAACATTTAAAAAGAAAATCAGAGTTACACAGAGAGAGGAGAGGCAGACAGAGGTCTTCCATCCGATGGGTCACTCCTCAATTGCCCGCAACAGCTGGAGCTACATCGATCCAAAGCCAGGAGCCAGGAGCTTCTTCCAAGTTCCCATGTGGGTACAGGGGCACAAGGACTTGGGCCATCTACTGCTTTCCCAGGCCATAGCAGAGAGCTTGATCGGAAGTGGAGCACCTGGGTCTCAAACGTGCGTCCACACGGGACACCGGCGCTTCAGGCCAGGGCATTAACCCACTGCACCACAGCACCAGCCACTTGATTTCTTCCTTGTATCTGCTTGCTTTTTTTCTTCTTGCCTAATGGCTGTAGCCAGAACTTCCAGAACTATGGTGAAAATCAACAGTCAAGGTGGAAATCCTTGTTTGGTTCTTGATCTTAGTGGAAGTGATTTCAACTTTCCCAATTCAATATGATGTTGGCTGTGGGTTTGTCACTAGTGTCTTGATTGTGTTAAGGAATGTTCCTTCTATACTCACTTTGCTTAAGATTTTTTAATCTCAAAAGGATGCTGTATTTTATCAAATGCTTTCCATCTATTGGGATAATCATGGTTTTTATTCTACAGATTAATATGATGTATCACATTTATTGATTTGCATATGTTGAATCATCTCTGCACACCAGGGATAAATCCCAGTTGGCCTGGGTGAATGATCTTCTGAATGTGTTGCTGGATTTGATTACCTAGTATTTTGAGAATTTTTGCATCTGTATTCATCAGCAGTATTGGTCTATAATACTTTATTGTATCTTTTTCTGGTTTTGGCCTCACAGAAGGAGTTTGGAGGAATTTGGTCCCTTTCAATTATTTTGAATACTTTGAGAAGAATTGGAATTAGTTCTTTAAAGGTTTAGTAGAATTCACCAGTGAAACCATTTGGTCTTGGGCTTTTCTTTTGTGGGAGGGTCTATATTACTGCTTCACTCTTTGGTTATTGGTCTGTTTAGATTTTCAACATCTTCATGCCTCAATTTCAGATTTATGTGTTGAGGAATCTATTAATTTCTTCTATATTTTCCAATTTGTTGGCATATCATTGTAGTAATTCCTGATGATTATTTTTATTCCTGTGCTATCCAGTGTTACATCTTCTTTATCATCTAATTTGATTTGGGTCTTCTCCCTCTTTTTTTCATTAAGCCAATAGTGTATTTTTTTTAAAAAAAAGCTCTTTGTTTCACTTTTATATTTGTTTCAATTTTGTTCATTTCTTCTCTAATTTTAATTATTGCTTTCCTCCTAATTTTTTTCCCCCAAGTCCTTGAGATGCATTGGTAACTCATTTGCTGCCTTTCCAATTTCTTGATGTAGGCATTAATTGCTATAAACTTCTATCTTCAGAGTAATTTGCTGTGTCCCATAAGTTTTACAAGTTATATTATCTTCATTTTCTTTCAGGAGTTTATTTCTTCTACAACCCACTGTTCACTCAGGAGTACACTGTTCAGTCTCCATGTGTTTGCCTATTTTCTAGAGATTCTTAGGTTGTTAATTTCCAGCTTTATTCCATTGTGGTCAGAAAAAATAGATGGTATGATTTCAATTTTTTTGATTTGAGACTTGTTTTATGGCCTAGGACATAGTGTATCCTAGACGAAGTTCCATGCACTGGTGAGAAGGATGTGTATTCTGCAACTGTAGGATGAAGTGTTCCATAGATACCAGAGATCCATCTGGTCTCTAGCTCTGTTGTTGGTTTTATGTCCAGCTGACCTACCCATTGATGAAAGTGGGGTGAAGTCCCCCATTATTATTGTATCAGAGTCTATGTCTCCCTTTGGATCCAGTAACATTTCCTTTAAATAACCAGGTGCCCTAGTATTGGGTACACATACATTTACATCTTCCTGTTGAATTGATCCTTTAGTCATTACACAATGCCCTTTTTCTAAGTCATTAAGATTTATTGTCTGATATTAGGTTAACTACATCTACTCTTTTTTGCTTTCAATTAGCATGGAATTATCTTTTCCCAACATTTTGCTTTGTCTATCTTTGTGAGATGTGGTTTTTTCAAATATTTATTTGAAAGCCTGAGTTACATAAAGTGAGGAGGAGAGGTAGAGAGAGAGGTCTTCCATCTAATGGTTCACTCCTCAATTGGCCACAATGGCCGGAGCTGCACTGATCCAAAGCCAGGAGCTTCTTCCTGGTCTCCCATGTGGGTGCAGGGGCCCAAGGAGCTGTGCCATCTTCCACTGCTTCCCCAGGCCATAGCAGAGTGCTGGATCAGAAGTGGAACAGCCAGGTCTTGAACTGGTGCCCATATGGGATGCCAGTGCTTCGGGCCAGGGCATTAACCCACTGCGCCACAGCACCAGCCCCCGAGATGTATTTCTCGTGGATAGCAAATAGACAAGTTTTTGGTTTTTTTTTTTTTCCTTTTTTTTTTTTTTTTTTGGACAGGCAGAGTTAGTGAGACACAGAGAGAAAGGTCTTTCTTCCGTTGGTTCACCCCCCAAATGGCTGCTATGGCCAGCACGCTGCGCCGATCTGAAGCCAGGAGCCAGGTGCTTCCTCCTGATCTCCCATGCGGGTGCAGGGCCCAAGCACTTGGGCCATCCTCCATTGCCTTCTCTGGCCACAGCAGAGAGCTGGACTAGAAGAGAAGCAACCAGTACAGAATCCAGCACCCCAACCGGGACTAGAACCCAGGGTGCCGGTGCCACAGGTGGAGGATTAGCCTAGTGAGCCATGGCGCCGACCAAAAAGTATTATTTTTTAATCCATTGTTTTTCAATTGCAGAGTTTAGGCCATTTACATTCAAGGTTTTTATTGATAAATATTGACTTTTCCCTGCCATTTTCCCATAAATAATCCTAGTTGCTTTGAATTTCCTTTGTACTTTTTTTTTTTTTTTTGGCAGGCAGAGTGGATAGTGAGAGAGAGAGAGAGAGAGAGAGACAGAGAGAAAGGTCTTCCTTTGCCGTTGGTTCACCCTCCAATGGCCGCCGCGGCCAGCACGCTGCGGCTGGCGCACCGCGCTAATCCGATGGCAGGAGCCAGGTACTTCTCCTGGTCTCCCATGGGGTGCAGGGCCCAAGCACTTGGGCCATCCTCCACTGCACTCCCTGGCCACAGCAGAGAGCTGGCCTGGAAGAGGGGCAACCGGGACAGAATCCGGCGCCCTGACCGGGACTAGAACCCAGTGTGCCGGCACTGCAAGGTGGAGGATTAGCCTAGTGAGCCGCGGCACTGGCCTTCCTTTGTACTTTTAATGGGGGAGATTTTCTACCTTCACATTCTTTCATAATGACTATCCGTCTGTTTCTGTGTGTAGCACATCCTTAAGCATCATTTGTAAGACTGGGCAAGTTATGAAAAATTCTTTTGTTTTGGAAGGTCTTTATCTCACCTTCATTTATAAATGAGAGCTTTGCTGGGCTCTGTATTCTGGGTTGACAGTTTTCTTTTAGGGCTTGAACTATGGTGTCTCCAAGCCTGTGGGGTTTCTAATGAGAAATCATCTGTTAGTCTAATTGAGGATTCTCCAAAGGAAATCTGGCCTTTCTTTCATGCATATTTTAGAATCTTATGTTTTACAGTTGAAAAGGTTTGACTACAGTGTGTCCTGGTGAAGATCTTTTCTGGTCATGTCTATTAGAAGTCCTATGTGCTTCATGTACTTGAATGTCCTTATCTTTCTCTAAATTAGGGAAATTTTGTGCTATTATTTTACCCTGTAGGCAGGCCCTCTAATCCGTTCTTTCTTCCCACATACTCAGGAACTCCTAAGGCAGTGTTTTGTCATTTGATAGTATCCCATAAGTCTTGAATCCTATTTTTCAGTTTTGCTAATTTTTTCTATTTTTTTCATATTTCCAAGGATTTGTCTTCTAGCTTGAAAATTCTTTTATCTGCCTAACAAAGTCTGTTATTAAAGCTTTCCACTGTATTTTCTACCTGACATACTGAATTCTTCATTTCTAGTATTTCAGTTTGGTTTCTCTTCAATATCTATCTCCGGGCAAAAATTTTCACCCATGTCATGTATGGATTTATCTCATGTATCTATGGATTTGAGTAACCTTATGATTGATCATTCTTAGGCATTCCTTTTCAGGCATTTCATCAATCTGTTTATCTTCACATTCTAATATTGAAGTGTTGTGTTCCTTTGGAGGAGTCACATTGTCTGCCTGTCCATGTTTCTGATATTTCTTCATTCATTTTTAGGCATTGATGGAAACACTTGCTGGTTTTCTTCTCTGATGGCTTTCATCTTTGAACTATGCCTCTGTGGCTTAGTGGAGTGTCTGCTCCCTCAGTGGATATCCAGAGGCATGTGCTGGGTGGGGCCAGGCATCTCTGGCCAGTGCTTGAGGGTGAGGCAAGAGTCCACAGTGATACCCAGGTCAGGCCTGGTAGATCTCCTCTACTGTCAGTAGTGGGGAGGGTATGATTATGTCAGCTGATGCAATCACAGACTGATTGATGTCCAGAGTTAGTCCACAATGGCTACAACCCCCACCCCCACACAGGTGCACAAACCACACCAAGTATCTGTGTGGCTCTGTGAGCATGGAACCCTCTGCAGTGACCCATCCCAGGCACGCAGGGAACTCTGAGCCTATTAAGCTACACATAGTGATTATATATTATATATTATATATAACATATATAATATATATATTATATATTATACTCCACACCCTTTTGTCCACTCACAGAATTCCCACAGTTACAGCACACAAGGCTCCCACATCACAAAGTGTAAGGGAATCATCTCTCAGCCTCACGAGCCTGCCACATTCATGGAGGGAGCAGAGGCATTCCCAGAGCCAGCTGCCTGTTGGTGCTCCACCATGGAAGTTTGAACCTGGGCGCTTGTGATAAAGTGGGTGCCCAGCCCCTTGCCAACCCTCCAAGCCAGGCTCAAAGTCACTGGGAACTGCAGATTAACCCCTCCAATAATACCCCCTAGTTGCATGAGAACATGAGCTGTCATAGCCTCTCATCATGTAATTAAGATGGCACTTCCCCCTGTTAGTCATTGCATGCCCATGTTAGGGGGGATGGGGAGAAAGAAATGCGCCCTCCTTTCATGGGGTTAGATGGGCACCCTGCCCCCTCACCCCAGCGCTCCAGGCCAGACTCAGTGTAGTACAAGGTTCTCCCTCAGGCAGTGGGAGACACGTGCTGCTGCAGTCTGCTCTCAGGGCGTCTCCTCTAGCTCGTGGCTGTGGGAGTCGTGGGTGTGTCCCTGCTCACTGCTCCACAGCCTCTCCTTTCTGCAGAATTTCCACTGCAAACTTCTCTCCAACTCTCCCCCTGGGAACGCACTTCCTCTGCTTTTCTTGTTCTCTTCCCCTGGTCAAAATCAGAATGTCTTTTCCCTATTCAGCCATCTTGGACCTCCCCCGTGTCCTTCCCTATTCCAAGTGTTCAGTGGCTCCTTCTCACCAACAGAATAAGTCCTCCAATCAAGTCAGGAAGGGTACTGTAGTTTGGGCCTCATTAAATTTAATTTCCCAGGTCAGCACTGTGGTATAGTAGGTGAAGCCCTCTCCTACAGTGCTGATCTCCCAATATGGGTGCTGGTTCAAGCCCTGGCTGCTCCACGTCCTGGCTGCTCCACTTCTGATCCAGATCTCTGTTTATGGCCTGGGGAAGCAGTGGCCCAACTGCCTGGGCCACTGCACCCACCTGGGAGATGTGGGAGAAGCTCCTGGCTCCTGGCTTTGGATTGGCTTAACTCTGGCCATTGTGGCCATTTAGGGAGTGAACCAGCAGATGGAAGACCTGTCTATAACTCTGCCTCTCAAATAAAAAAAATCTTTAAAAATAAAGCGGCTGGCACTATGGTATAGCAGGTAAAGCTGCCACCTGCAGTGCTGGCATGCCATATGGCTCTGCCAGTTCAGGTCCCGGCTGCTCCAATTCCGATCCAGCTCTCTGCTATGGCCTGGGAAAGCAGGAGAAGATGGCCCAAGTCCTTGGGCCCCTGCACCCACCTGGGAGACCCAGAAGAAGCTCCTGGCTTCAAATTGGTGCAGCTCCAACTGCTGCAGCTAATTGGGGAGTGAACTAGCAGATGGAAGACTTCTCTCTCTGTCTCTCCTTTTGTGTAACTCTTTCAAATAAAGGAATAAATCTTTAAAAAAATAGCCACAGTCCAGCCAATAAGTTTTAAAAAAAATAATTCCCTTGAACACTCCATAGCATAATGGCCTAATACAAACCCTGCATTTTTCTATCTCTGTTCCTATATTCTTGTCAATCCCTCTTCTGCAAGCCTAGAAAAACCCCTACAAGGTCTATTTCAGATGGAACCTCTTTCCCATGAAGCCATCCCTGATCACCCCAACAAAAATGACTCTTCCTTCCTCACAAAGATACGCTCAGTTTACACCACACTGATGCCTGTTGCCTCATAGAGCCTCCACTGACGGTTTTCCAAGGTCTCCAGACTACGCTCTCAACAGACATCTACATCTTACTCATACTAACACCCTCCATGTATGTGAACTCGAGGGTTCGTAGAGCAAAGTGCTTAAGCATACAAGCATTCTTCCAAACGTTTATGGAAAATTTAATTAAAAGATAGGTTTGGAGCAGGTGTTTGGCCTAATGGTTAAGACATCCAAGTCCCATAGCAGAAACTTGTGTCTCAGTCCTGGCACTGTCCCTGATTCTAACTTCCTGCTAATGGACCCCGGGATTCAGCATCTGATGATTCAAGTAGCTGGGGGCTGTGTGGGAGACCTGGATAGAGTTCCTGGCTTCTGGCTTCGACCTCCCGCCACGGCCATTCCAGGTAGGTGGGGAGTGAACCAGCGATGGGAGCCCTTTCTCTACTAATTTGTTAGTCTATCAGTCTCTGCCTCTCAAATTAAAAAACAGACACACACACACACACAAATTTTAAGTTATTTTGATATGAAGTTTTGAAATCCATGCATATGAGGGCTCTTTAAAAAGTTCATGGAAAAATGCTTAGTATGAAAAAGTAGCCACAGATTTCAATTTTTTGCACCAAAACAAACTAGTCTTTAATTTTGTTTTCCCACAGACTTTTGAAGTACCCTGGTATGCTCACTGGTTACTGGAAATCATATGCACTCTTTAGCAGTTGCTTCAATGCAGACTGTCTATGTAAAGGCATCAGATTGTATACTAAGCTCCAAGGCACCAGAAATTGTGATCCTTGAACTAGTTATGCCTAAATAAAATGAGGGTGGTCAACCTCATTCATGTTTTAGACTTTTAAAATAAGTACTCTTATGGCTGCTTGGATCCAGGGAGGAATACACTGGCCCCGGCAAACCAGGTGAGAAGGTGAGAGGGGACTCCTCGGGCCCAAAGCACTGCTGATACAGCAAGAGGGAGAGCTTGGTGAACTGCTTTTAAAGTTACACACAAACCCCCTAAGACCGCAGAGGTGGGAAGAAAGGAAAAAAAGACTGTTCTTATCTCTCCCTCCACCCTTCTCTGCTACAGAAGAGACTTGCAATGGCTCGCAGGCTCATGCCATTTTTGGGGGGACACAGGCAAGTAGTTACCACCCCAACTCCCGTGTGTGTGCTCAACAATAAATAACAGGGGTCGCACCCCACCCAATCCACCAGGGCCACAACAACTCAAAAGAATTCCTTCCACCTCTGTGCCAGTTGCACCATGCCAGTTGTTTGGCAACAGGAGAAGAGGAGTCGCCCTTACAGAGGGGAAGTGCCGCCTGTAGGGCTCTTCTACCTGCACAGCACCATCGAGAACTGAGTGCAGCTACAGTGGGCAGAAACTTGTGTGTCATGAACCGCAGACTTAACCAGAGGAAAATCCCCCCCCAACCCTGACACTGAAGCTGGTTGGGAGGACCACACACAAACAGTGGCTCTTGAACACTTGAGTTTCCTTATAGATAGGACTGGCTAGTGGGGTGGAGTCTCTCCCACTGACAATCCACGACCTGGAGAGCCCTGGGAGTTGAGTCTGAGAAAACAGTGACTGCATAAGAGGAGACAGAGTGGGGGTAGGGCCTCGGCAACCACAGAGCACCTCTCCACACTCTCTAAGCCCCTCAGTTACCTATAACAGCTCATTGAGGAGGGAGCTGTGCTCACAGCAAAGACTGAAAGTGTAGATGTCCCACTAAGCCACAGAGACACAGACCAAAGAGAAAAGCCACCAGACCCCCTCCAAAACAAACAAAACAAAAACCACAAATATACAAACGCCGAAGAATAAAGGAAAATATTCAAGAAATAAGAATAACTCACGGTGAGCCCCCAAGGGAACACTACAGAAGTTCAATATTAGAAGGTGAGGATGAAGAGGTTGAGGAAATGCCAGAGACAGAATTCAAAAAAATAACCATTGGATTACACAGAAGCACTCAGAAGCAAATTCATGAACTAAAGAAAACTATACATGATACAAATGAAAATTTCCCATGATTGAGATCTTAAGGAGAAATCAAAATGAAATACTAGCAATGAATAATTCAACAGGTCAAATAAAAAATGCAGTGGGAAGTCTTAACAGAGCTGGTGAGGCAGAAGAAAGATTATTCCAGCTAGATGACAAATCTCTGGAAATTTTACAGGCAGACCCAAAAGAAGATATTAGAAAACTAAAAATCACTGTTGGAGATCTACAGGATACTATCAAACAACCCAACATACAGGCCTTAGGAATCCCTGAAGGCATGAAAAGGGAAAAGATTCAAAGGCCTTCTCAGTGAAATAATAGAAGAAAACTTTCATAATTTGGAGAAAGGGACATCCAAGTACAGAAAGGACATAGAACTCCCAACAGACATGACCAGAAAAGGTCTTCACCACAACACATTGTAATCAAACTCTCCACAGTAAAGCATAAAGATAAGATTCTAAAATGTGCATGAGAGAAATGCCAGATTACTTTTAGAGGATCTCCAACTAGACTCACAGCAGACTTCATATTAGAAACCCTACAGGCTAGGAAAGAATGGCAAGATATATTCCAAGTTTAAGAGAAAAAATTAACCCAGAATACTGTACCCCGAAAAGCTCTCATTTGTGAATGAAAGTGAAATAAAGACCTTCCATAACAAACAGGAACTGAAAAAATCCGTCACCATCTGTCCAGCCTCACAAAAGATGTTTAAGGATGTGCTATACACAGAAACACAAAACCATGGTCATCTTCCAAAAGGTGAAGGCAGAAAATCTCCCAGTAAAAGTGCAAAGGAAATCCAAAGTAAACAATCAGAGTATTTATGGGAAAATGGCAGGGTGAAGTTGTTTCTTATCAATAGTCACCTTGAATGTAAACGGCCTCAACTTTCTAGTTATGAGAAACAGACTGGATGAAGGGATTAAAAAAAAAAAAAAAAACAACACCTATTTGCTGCCTTCAAAAAAACAAAAATCTCACCAGCAAAGATACACGCAGACTCAAAGTAAAAGGATGGAAAAATATATTCCATGCCAACAGAGACCAAAAAAGAGCGGTGCGGCCATCCTAATATAAGACAAAACAGACTTTAACACGAAACTGTTTAAAAAAAGAAGGGCACCATATATGAATGAAGGAATCAATTCAACAGGAAGATGTGACTACTATAAATGTGTATGCACCTAATTACAGGGCACCTGGCTATTTAAAATAAATGTTAATGTCTCTAAAGAGAGATATAGACATAACCAAAATAGTAACGGGGGACTTCAATACTCCACTTTCAGCAATGGATACATTAACCAGACAGAAAATCAACAAGGAAACAACAGTTAATCAACACTATTGACCAAATGGACCTAACAGATATCTACAGAAATTTTCATTCTACAGTTGCAGAACACATTCTTCTCAACAGTGCATAGAACTTTCTCTAGGACAGACCAAAGTAGGCCATAAGGCAAGTCTCAGCAAATTCAAAAAAATTGAATTCATACCATGCATCTTCTTGGACCACAATGGAATAAAGTTGGCAATCAACTCAAGAATCTCCAGAACATATGAAAACACATGGAGACTGAACAACATGTTCCTGAACAAACACTGGGTCACTGAAGAAATCAAAAATTCCTGGAAATAAATTAAGATGGCAATACAACATATCAAAAACTTATGGGATACAGCAAAAGCAGTGTTAAGAGGAAAGTTTATGGCTATTAGTGCTTACATCAAGAAACTGGAAAGGCATCAAATAAACAAGCTATCCATGCATGTTAAGGACCTAGAAAAACAACAAACCAAACCCCAAACCAGGAGAAAATAATTAAAATTAGAGAAGAAATCAACAAAATCAAAACCAATAAAACAAAAGATCAGCAAAATGAATAGCTGGTTTTTTGAAAAAATAAACAAAATTGACACATCATTGTCCCAAGTAATGAAAAAAGAAAGAAGACTGAAATTAATAAAATTAGAGATGAAAAAGGAAATATAACTACAGACCCCACGGAAATAAAAATAATCAGAAATTACTGCAAAGAGCTGTATGCCAATAGAATGAGAAACCTAGAAGAAATGGATACATTTCTGTACACAAACAACCTGCCTAAATGAGCCAGGAAAACATAGAAAACCTAAACAGACCAATAACCAAGGTGGAAATTGAATCAGTAATAAAGACCCTCCCAACAGAGAAAAGCCCAGCATGGGATGGCTTCACTGAATTCTACCAGACATTTAATGAAGAAACTAACTCCATTTCTCCTCAAGCTATTCTAGACAATTGGAAGGGAGGGAATCCTCCCAAATTCTATGAAGCCAGCATCACCTTAATTCCTAAATTTGGAAAAAATATACAACAGAGAAAGAAAACTATAGAACAATTTCCCTGATGAACACAGACACAAAAATCCTCAACAAAATACTAGCCAATTGAATCCAACTTCACATCAGAAAATCATTCACCCTGACCAAGTGGGATTTATACCTGGTATGCAGGGATGGTTCAACACTTGTAAATTAGTGTGATATATTACATCAAAAAATTGAAGAACAAAAACCATATAATTATCTCAATAGACAGAGAAAGCATTCAACAAAATGTAACACCCTTTCACGATGAGAACTCTAAGCAAAATCAGAATACAAGGAACATTTCTCAACACCATCAGGACAAGTTATGACAAACCCACAGCCAGCAACATATTGAACAGAGAAAAGTTGGAAGCATTTCCAGTGAGATCCAGAACCAGACAAGGATACCCACTCTCACCATTGCTATTCAATATAATCCTGGAAATTTTAGCCAGAGCCATCAGGCAAGAAAAGAAAACAAAGTGATACAAGTTGGGAAGGAGGAAGTCAAATTATCCTTATTTGCAGATGACTTGATCAACACTTAAAAATCACAGCCTTTCTATACACAGACAATGCCACAGCTGACAAAGAGCTTTTATCAATCCCAATCACAATAGCTACCAAAAAAATCAAATATCTTGGAATAAATTTAACCAAGGATCTCAAAGATCTCTGTGATAAGAATGACAAAATATTAAAGTAGTAGTCAAAAAATGGAAAAAATCTTCCATGCTCATGCATTGGAAGAATCAATATCATCAGAATGTCCATACTATTGAAAGCAATTTATAGATTCAGTGCAATACCAATCAAAATACCAAAGACATTATTCTCAGATATAGAAAAAACAATGCTGAAATTAAATGGAGGCAGCAGAGATCTCAAATAGCTAGAGCAATCTTACACAACAAAACAAAGCCAGAGGCATCAAAATACCAGATATCAAGACATACTACAAGGTGGTTATAATCAAAACAGCCTGGTACTGATACAAAAACAGAAGGATAGACTGATGGAACAGAACAGAAATGCCAGAAATCAGTCCAAACATCTACAACCAACTTACTTTTGACAAAGGAGCTAAAACCAATCCCTGGAACAAGGACAGTCTCTTCAACAAATGGTGCTGGGGAAACTGGATCTCCACATGCAGACGCATGAAGCAAGACCCCTACCTTACACTTTACACAAAAATCCCCAGGCAAGATGGACTAAAGACCTAAATCTGTGACACAGTATCATCAAATTATTAGATAACACTGGGGAAATCCCACAAGACATTGGGACAGGCAAAGAGTTCTTGGAAAAGACCCCAACGGCACAATCAATCAAAGCCAAAATCGACAAGTGGGATTACATCAAATTGAGAATTTCTGCATTGCAAAAGAAACAATCAGCAAAGTGAAGAGGCAACTGACAGGACAAGAAGAAAATATCTGTAAACTATAAAACTCACAAAGGATTAACAGCCAGAATATATAAAGAGATCAAGAAACTCAACAACAAAACAAACAATCCAGTTAAGAAATGGACCAAGGCGGGCAGGCACTGTGGCACAGCAGGTTAAAGCCCTGACCTGAAGCGCCAGCATCCCATATGGGCTCCGATTCTAGTCCCGGCTGCTAAGTCTTCCAATCCAGCTCTCCACTATGGCCTGGGATAGCAGGAGAAGATGGCCCAAGTGCTTGGGCCCCTGCACCCAGGCAGGAGACCTGGAATAAGCTCCTGGCTCCAGATCGGATCAGATCTGGCCATTGCAGCCATCTGGGGAGTGAACCAGTGGATGGATGTCCTCTGTCTCTACCTCTCTGTTTAAAAAAAAAAAAAGAAATGGGCCAAGGACTTAGACATTTTTCAAATGAGGACATCCAAATGGCCAATAGACACATGAAAAAACACTCAGGATCACTAATATCGGGAAAAAGAAAATCAAAGCCACAGTGTTTTCATCTCACCCCTGTTATAATGGCTTTCATATAGAAATCAATAACAAATGCTGGTGTGGGGAAAAGGCACCCTTATCCACTGTCAGTGGGAATGTAAACTGGTACAGCCACTCTGGAAGACAGTATGGAGATACATCAGAAACCTGAACATAGTCCTACCATGACCCAGCCATCCCACTCCTGGAATTTACCCAAGAGAAATGAAATCAGCATCTGGAAGAGCTATCTATACCTCCATGTTTATCACAGTTCAATTCACATCAGCTAAGACATGTAATTAACCCAAATGCCTGTCAACTGAAGACTGGATAGAGAAATTATGGGATATGTACACTATGGAATACTAAAAGGAGTGGAAAAAAAAACAAAATCCGGTCATGTACAATAAAGTGGATGAAACTAGAAAACATCATACTCAGTAAAATAAGCCACCCAAAGGGGCAAATACTGTGTGTTCTCCCTGACCTGTGATAGGTAATAGAACACCTAAAAGACAACCTGCAGAAGTGAAATTGACACTTTGAGAAGCAGTGACTTTGAAAGGCCCTTGCCTTAACTGAGGAAATTTTTTTCCTTTATCTTTTTTCTTCGATACTAATCACTGAACTCCTTACTTAACAGAGTTAACCATATGTGTATGAAGTTAATTGAGGGGTCAGTGCTGTGGCATAGTGGGTAAAGCCACTGCCTGCAGTGTGGGCATCCCATATGGGTGCCGGTTCAAGTCCCGGCTGCTCCAGTTCTGATCCATATCTCTGCTATGGCCTGGGAAATCAGTATAAGATGGCTCAAGACTTAATAGTAAAAATTGTTCTCAAAGAATTACTTCATTTTAGTGTATTAAGTGGAGGATATTCTTATGTCTTATGTTTAAGTGCTTGCAAAAATGTATCATTCTTGGGTTCTTCTTTAAAAATAATTAAGTTTCTACAAAAAAGTGAAATTATTATTGAGATGCAATGGTTTTGAACAGCCATTGTCTGGACTGTTGAGAAACAGTTTTTGCTTTATGTCTGTTTTCTTTTTCTTCCTCATACAAAGTGTTGAACACAATCTTCTCTGTATAAAATTAAAGGAAAATAAATCTTAATAAAGACTTGGTGTCTTGGCTTTCCATGCCTGAAATACTCTCATGGGCTTTTCAGCCAGATCCGAATGCCTTTAGGGCTGATTCTGAGGCCAGAGTGCTATTTAGGACATCTGCCATTCTATGAGTCTGCTGAGTATCTCACTTCCCATGTTGGATCACTCTCCCCTTTATTTATTCTATCGGTTAGTGTTAGCAGGTACTAGACATGTTTATGTGCTCCCTTTGACTCTTAGTCCTTTCATTATGATCAATTGTGAACTGAAATTGATCACTTGGAATAGTGAGATGGCATTGGTACATGCCACCTTGATGGGATTGAATTGGAATCCCCTGGTATGTTTCTAACTCTACCATTTGGGGCAAGTCAGCTTGAGCATGTCCCAAATTATACATCTCTTCCCTCTCTTATTCCCACTCTTACGTTTAACAGGGATCACATTTCAGTTAATTTTCAACACTTAAGAATAACTGTGTATTAATTACAGAATTAAACCAGTCATATTAAGTAGAACAGACAAAAAAACTACTAAGAGGGATAATGTATTAAGTTGTTCATTAACAGTCAGGGCTATGCTGATCAAGTCACCGTTTCCCATAGTGTCCATTTCACTTCAACAGGTTTCCTTTTTGGTTCAAAGAAGGAGGTACCTTTCTCTGAAGGGAGGAGAGAACCTCCACTTTGACTATGACCTTGTCTAAACAAGATAAGAATCGGAGAACTCAGAAGGCTTCCATAGCCTTGGAAATTCATGACTGGAGCATAGGGAGATTACTGATGCCATAGACAGGAGTGTCAATTGGTAAAGTCAACAACAGGAGTCACTGTGCACTTACTCCTCATGTAGGATCTCTGTCCTTAATGTGCTGTGCATTGAGATTTAATGCTATAACGAGTACTCAAACAGTATATTTCACTTTGTGTTTCTATGGGGGCGCAAACTGTTGAAATCTTTACTTAATGCATACTAAACTGATCCTCTGTAAAAAAAAAAAAAAAAAAATTATCAACTCCCAACTTGACTCTCACTGGGATTAAACATGACAATAGGTCTGATCTGATTTCATCATCATTTAAAAAAAAATCATCTATCATTTTTCACTTTATGTTTCTGTGTGGGAGCAAACTGTTGAAATCCTTACTTAATGTATACTAAGCTGATCTTCTATATATTAAGATAATCAAAAATAAATCTTGATGTGAATGGAAGGGGAGAGGGAGTGGGAAAGGGGAGGGGTGTGGGTGGGAGGGATGGTATGGGGGGGAAGCCATTGTAATCCATAAATCGTACTTTGGAAATTTATATTCATTAAATAAAAGTTAAAAAAAAAAAAGACTTGGAACAGAAGAGAGAAGAGGAAGAGGAGTAGAGTGTGAGTGGCAGGACAGGCATGGTGGCAAGAATTACTATGTCCCTAAAGTTTTATTTATGAAATGCATGCAAATAAAAAAATAAGTGCTTAAACTCTATAAATCTTGTCAAATGTAATAAAACAGCTCATTTTAAAATAACAGTAAAATGAGGTTGTGAACATTGGTTTTAGGTAAGCTACAAATTAATAAACTAAATCATATTACCAGGTTATATAATGACTAGACTGTTCATCCTACAGTCTAACTCTGCTCATCCAATTAATAGTTACTCTGTAGATGGCCTTAACTTATGCAGTTTTCAGTTTTCTAAACATTCAAATGCTCAACTATATCTGCAAATTCATGCACTTAAACTTGGTGAGAGCATTTAGTAATTATCACACAAATACTTCTATTTCCTACAGATGGTCACTTTCTTAAAACACAGAAACTGAGATGTTTGCACATCATATCAACCTCCCTCATAACTTTATTTTCAAAACATACCACCATTGTCACCTGAACTATTTTCATAATTTTCACGTTTTCTCCTCCAAAAACATATACTAAAGCATATTGATACAGATGTTGAAGTTTCTACAAAATGTGAAGACATTTTTGAAATAAAAATCTTTTACTTTTAACATAATAAAAAAAAACTATCACTCCCAGTTGCTGGACATTCTGAACTTTCTAGTATCTGACCAAATTTTACTATAAAAAGTTAACTTTTTTGAACAAATTGATACTAAAACAACTGCGAACTATCAACACATTGTCTTCCAGTCCAACTTGGAAGTTCCCAGCGATCCTGTTGGGAGTAGAACAAAGTAAATGAATAGCATGCCCTAAAGAGTGGTTTATGCAGCTTGAGACAAAAGTGACTCCATCTTCCTCCTCTTCTTTCAGAGGTTCAGCCTGGTGGGAAAGGAAAGGGAAGGAACAGTAGTTAGTCAAGATGGAACTATTAGGGCCGGCGCTGTGGTGTAGCAGGTAAAAGCTGCTGCCTGCAGTGCTGGCATTTCATATGGGTACTGGTTTGAGTCCTAGCTGCTCCACTTCTGATCCAGATCTCCGCTATGGCCAAGGAAAGCAGTAGACAATGGTCCAAGTCCTTGGGCCCCTGCACCTGTGTGAGAGACCCAGAGGAAGCTCCTGGCTCCTCCCTTGGATCGGCACAGCTCTGGCCATTGTGACCAATAGGGGAGTGAACCAGCAGATGGAAGACCTCTCTCTGGCTCTACCTCTCTGTGTAACTGACTTTCAAATGAATAAATAAATCTTTAAAAAAAAAATTTTAAAGACTGAACTACCCACCCTTTGTTCCCTCGGGACTCGCTGAGCCCATACAAATAGCACCCCCTTTTGTCAGTTACGTCACTTATTCAGATACTCAGTGAAGTTGCACCTTGGATGGCTGCCAAGAGCCAAGGTCAGAGCCCTCAGTGAGACCTGCCTGACGTCAAAGGTATCCCCAAGTCTTGTCTTTTTTAAAGATTATTTGAGAGGCCGAGTTACAGACACAGAGAGGGAGAGCAGAAAGAAAGGTCTTTCATCAGCTGGTTCATTCCCCAAATGGCTGCAACAGCCAGAGCTGGCCCATCCACAGTCAGGAGCCAGAATCTTCTTCCAGGTCTCTCATGTGGGTGCAGTTGGGCCATACTCTTCTTCCATCCCAGGCCATGGCAGAGAGCTGGATCAGAAGAGGGGCAGCCTAGACACAAAGCAGTGCCCATATGGGATGCTCGCACCACAGGTGGAGGCTTAGCCTACTACACCACAGTGCCAGCCCCTCCCCAAGTCTATCCACCATGTGCTGCATTTCTCAATATGTGCACATATGTGTACACATCACCTCTCAACAGCCTAACGTGGCAGGTGGATTTTTCATCCAGTGTTACAAGAAAGGCAGCTCTTGGTTGGGCCTGGTTTAGGAGCCATGCTGTGAAAGAACTACATGCTATTAATACCCAAATCAGAGGTCAATTCCACTAGATGCTCATCAATAAGGACAGAGAAGCTGATCTCAATCAAGGGAACAAATTCCTACTCACCCCCACCCCCAAATCCCAGGCACACATCCACTGAGAAAAGATTGACCTTTGGAATTTGTGGAATTTAAGTCATTTCTCTATTTGTGAGCTGGCTCTGAAAAGGAGAAAGATCTTTTCCCAAATTATGTGAGGAAACTAACACTTTTTAAAAAATGAAGAGGCACCCTTTTGTTTGGCCAATGCCAAAGCCCAAGAACCTTGTCCTGGGCCATCTTGTCCCTAAACAGAGTCCCCAAGTCAGCACATCGGGTCCCCAGTCCCAGCACTCAGCCATGACACAGCCTCAGACATCCATCTACCCACTTGACAACTCAATTCAGAGCCGAAATCACACAAGGAACATACAAAAAGACTTAAAGTGCACATAAAATGGAATTAGAAGGCAAATTTGTTTTGGTGCAGAAAATTTCAGAAATGCAAGCCTAGGTTTTTCAAAACGTACATTTCCATGACATTTTTCAAGATCCATCATGTATTCCAAATACAACTTTTCATACCTAGTCTCATTCTTTCCTACCAATCAAACCAGACCTTTCCCAATTTCCCCACTTCCATACATGGCAGCAGTGCCCATGCAATTGTTTACATCCCAAGTCTAGATATCCTTGATCCTGCCTTCTTCCCACCAGTCAGGTCCAGTCTGTCAGCCATTCTTCCAGCTCCTTCTTAACCATCCATATCATCCCATCCACCCCCCAACACACACGACCTTGAAAATGTCTCCTTGACTATGACCCTTTGCACAGCAACTGCAATAAAATCCAAACTCTTTGCCATGACCTGTTAGCCCTGTGTCAGTTTCCCCACCACACAGACCCTCAACCTCATCTCGTGCTACTCTGCCCTCACTGAATTCCTAGAACATGTCAAGTGCTTATGGCCTCAGAACACCTGTCCTGGCCACTCCCTCTGAAATGCTCTTCCCCTGCTCTCCTCACCACAGGCTCCCTAGGACTTTTTGGGTTTTAACTCAAGTGTTAGGAATGAACTTAGATTTTATTTGGGGTGGCACTGTGGCTAAATAGGTAAAGCTGCCACCTGAAGTGCCGGCATCCTATACAGGCGCTGGTTCAAGTCCCAGTTGCTCCACTTCCAAACCAGCTCTCCACTATGACCTAGAAAAGCAGAAGATGGCCCAAGACCTTGATTCCCTGGCATCCATGTGGGATAACTGGAAGAAGCTCCTGGCCCCTGGCTTTGGATCAGCCCAGCTCTGGCTGTTGCAGCCATCTGGGGAGTGAACCAGCAGGTGGAAGACCTCTTTCTTTGTGTGCCTCTCCTCTCTGTAACTCTGCCTTTCAAATAAATAAAAAATATTTTATTTGACCTTTCCTCTTTCCACACTGTTTTTTTTTTTTTGACAGAGTTTATATATATATATATATATAGTTTTATATATATATATATATATATATAGAGAGAGAGAGAGAGAGAGAGAGAGAGAGTGTGTGTGTGTGTGTGTGTGAGAGTGTGAGTGTGTGTCTTCCTTCCGTTGGTTCACCCTCCAAATGGCCGCTACGGCCAGTGTGCTGCGCCAATCCGAAGCCAGGAGCTTCCTCCTGGTCTCCCATGCAGGTACAGGGCCCAAGGACTTGGGCCATCCTCCACTGCCTTCCCAGGCCACAGCAGAGAGCTGGACTGGAAAAGGAGCAACTGGGACAGAATCCGGCGCCCCAACTGGGACTAGAACCCTGGGGTGCCGGCACCGCAGGCAGAGGATTAGCCTAGTGAGCCGCAGCGTTGGCCAACACACTGAGTTTTTCTCTCCCCCCAGTTTATTCCTCCTTGGCACTTGCCACTGTTACATGTCTGCTTGTTTAGTCTCTGTCCCACTACAGTGCACACTCTGTGAGGTCAGGGACCTTGCATGAGTTAGTCTATCCCAGGATCTAACAGTACCGTCTACCTACTGTGTCCGCAGGTTCTACATCCTCAGGTTCAACCAACTGCAGATGCAAACAATTTGAAGCAAAACTGCATCTGTACTGAACATGCACAGACCTTTTTCCTTGTCGTTATTCCCTGAAGAATACAGAACTATTTACATAGCATTTACATTGTCTTAGGTACTATAAGTAACCTAGAGATGATTTACAGTAGATAGGGGGATGTCTAAGTTCTCTGAAACTATGCCATTTTACATAAGGGACTTGAGTATCCTTGGATTTTGGTATCCATGAAAGATCTGGAACCAATTCCCTTTGGATACCAAGAGATGAATGTAAAGGCTGGCACCGTGGTGCAGCAGGTTAAGATACCATTTGCAAAGCCAGCATCGCACATTGGAGCTCTGGTTCAAGTCTCAGCTGCTTCTCTTCTGATCCAGCTTCCAGCTAATGCACCTGGGAAGGCAGTGGATGATGGCCCACATACTTGGGAGTTCCTGACTCTTGGTTTCAACCTGTTCTAAACATGGCCAATGTGGCCATCTGGGGAGTGAACAAGCAGATTGATCTCCTCTGTGGCTGTCATTCTGCCTTTCAAATAAATCTTAAAATAAATCTTTTAGAGAAAGAGAGATTGGGAGGGAAGGAGGGAGGGAGCGACTGAATGAGCTGATACCTAACAGACTCTTACTGCTTATGGAGTGAATGAGCACACACATTCACACATTTCACACACATGGGACTGTGTCATACAGGGTGCTTTACAATAGGTTTCAGTTTTCACTGTTTATCCCTTCTAATGGGTACATGGCATGTCATATGGCTGTATCAATCTAATCCACCAAACACTAGCTGGACATGGACGTGCTTTCCCACATCATCCATCTCTCCCTCTTATTGTCAAGTGTGTAATAGATGCCATCATCTGCATCTCGGCACATGTTCAATCACATCTTTAAGATAATTTCCTAGTTATCACAGGGTCAAAATCATAAAGCACAACTTTGGACCCTGAAGCGATCTTTTAAAATTATCCACTACCTTTACTCCCAAATGAAACATTTTTTGAAAAAAACATTGAGGCACTCTTCAAGGTAAATGGAATTTCATTCACATAAAAATATATTTGGACATGGCCTACTTAGGAAATCTAGTTAAAAACTATGAGTTGAATTGAATTGGTATCTGTAAAAATTAATATAAACAATATTAAATGTCATGGGATCAAAGAAACTAACAGAATTCACTGGGGTAGAAGGACTGCATCCAAGAACAGACTAGCTTGTGGTTGTCCTACACAGTCCTCAGTTACTCTGATAGGCCCCAGTGGCCTCCTGTGACACAACTCACGGTGTGGGAGCCCCGTGAGCTGCTCTGTACCTCCCCTCTATCCCACTCCACAACCTCTGTCCACCCTCCCGAGGCCTCCACACCCTTACAGCACAATCCATCACCAGCAAAACAGTATCCTTAGCCTCTTCTACTAGGAAATATCTCCTTGCCTTCACCTTTTAACTAAAGCAGAGCTGACTTATGCAAGTACCAGCCCCTCTGGCATCTCAAAACCTTTGCCTCTGCTATCCCTTTTCTCCCTGGGCAGGAGGAGGAGCAGCATTCTCCTTGGTTGCCACTGCTGCAGACTGGTTCCTGCTCTCTCATAAACACCTCCCTAGTGGTGTTTATGCCACCCCTCTGCACTCTGCTGGCAACCCCAGGCCCCTTGGTTCCCTGAGCCCTAGTTCTTACTGGTCTACATACGTGACGACAGCCACACACGTATCCATCTCCATGCACGGACTTCTCAGTTCTCCAGCTCCTCATCTCCATGAGTATCTCCTCTAATCACATGACAGGTATGTGCTCCCAGACCTTCTAGCAAATCCTAGGCTAACAGCCTCAGCCCTTTGTGCCTATATTCCCTCAACAAAACTTCTCTGATAGATAAGGCCTACTCAGCACCTTTTTCTAAACATTTATCAACTGATTTGAAAGGCAAGCAACAGAGAGGGAAAAACCGAGACAGAGATCTTTCATCTACTGGTCCACTCCCCAAATGCCTAAAACAGCCAGGACTGGGCCAGGTTGAAGCCAGGAGCCTGGAACTCCAACCTGGTCCCCTAGGACTGGCAGGGGCCCAAGCACATGGCCCAGCCTCTGCTGATTTCCTAGGTGCATTAGCAGAAGCTGGATCAGAAGCAGAGTACCTGGGACTCTGATATGGGTTTCAGGCATTGCAAGTGGCAGCTTAACCCACCGCACCCCAACGCCAGCCCCTACTTGGTACCTTCTACATGCTTGCACTTGGGCAGAACTCTGTTGTAGAAAACTCATGCAGCAAAGCTGATCAAGTTCACTTAAATTTAACACTGCAAGCCTCAAAGAATCACTAAGAATGGTCAGCATGATGCTTAAATAGGAGGCAGAGAAATTCGTATTAACGATTTTAATTGTTCCCTCCACTAAGAGCAGTGATGCCAGCAGACATATTCAGATTCCCAATATCTTTTCCATCTCTAATTTTCCAAGTGTTTTTATTGTTAGTTTTCATCCAAATGAATGGATTTTTAGCAAAAGTATTATTTTCTGATTTTTACAGGAATATTTATGAGGGTACTTCAGAAAGTTCATGGAAAAATGGGACTCAAAGAGTTTATTTTTGTGCAAAATTGTTTGAAATCTGCACATGGGGTGGCTATTTGGCACCGTGGCTCAAATCACCACTTGGGATGCCAGCATCTCTTATCAGAGTGCCTGGTTCAAGTCTTGGCTACTTCACTTCCAATCCTAATTCAATTAGGATCCTACTTTGATTCTGATCCTACTCTAATACCAACGCTAATGTGCATCCTGCCACCCACACGGGAGAGCTGGGTGGAGTTCCAGGCTGCTGTCTTCAAGTCTGGCTGGATCCCCGCTGTTGAGGGCCTCTGGGACGTGAACCAGCACATCCAAGATCTCACTGTCTCTCTTTTCCCTCTTTCAAGTAAAATGAAACATTTTAAAACAGTAATCCATGCAGTTTTTCATAATATGCATTGGCCATCAACTTTTAACGCTCTTCACATGCATAGATTCCAAAATCTGTACCAAAATAAACTTATCTTTTAATCCCATTTGCCATGAAGCTATTTTAAGTCCTCCTATACCTGATTATTCCGTTGATGGATTAAAATTAATTTGTGAATCTGATCTATAATTTTTTCTCATGATTATCCTTGTCCCAGAAGAATTCTGTGAAGAAAAGTGGGCCATATATCATGTTCGTAGGTTGTTATTTAGTGACAACTTGCTTTATCTCCTCTAGAACATTTGTTTCTCAAGGTTTCTCCTCCATTGTTTATTTTGCTACATTATATTTTCCTGGAAAATTGTGCATTTATCCCAGGCTCTTATCAAAATTTGCATGCCCACAGACACCCAGAAGTTAAAATGTTCACAGGTTAACTCCAGTTCCCAGTAGTTCTACCCATTCCTCTCACCCTGAATCCTCATTATCTCTAATTGGCGACAGCAGCCAACTGCTGAAGAGAAACCTAGGAGACTTCCTCAACTCCCCCCTTTCTTTACCTATTGCATCCATCTATAGGCAATTTGTTAATTCCACCGTTAAGATAAGTCTGAAATCCTCCATTCGTCGTCATCTCCACTGCCACTCTCCTGCGAGGGCCACCAGTTTCGTCTCCAAAAGCCATCCAACTGGGCTCTCCTATTCCTAACTCCCCCAACTAATTCTCAACATAGCAGCTGGAAGGATTTCCTTAAGATACTAATCACATTTCTGTTTTGTGTATGTTACCCTCACCCCTGATGCCTTTGCTCAAAACCTATCTGTATTTTCCCTTATTGTAAAAAACCAAAGTCTTCAACAGAGAATTAAGAATTCACAAGGACTCTACAATGCTCCCAACTTCGTTTCGAATAACTGTCCCCCGACATTCACTGTGATTGAAGAGCTCTGTTCCTCAAGGACACCAAGTTCTCCCCTTCCCAACCCTATTGCTGTAAGCTGTTCACAAGCCTGGTTGCTTCCTCTCCTTGAGATGTCACTTCCTCAGAGCGCCCTCTGAGGATCACCTGCTCTCTGCCAAAGCATCGTGTTAAGACCCCTCGAAGCACCTAGGAAACCCGCAGTTATTCTGTTTACTTATAATTTATTTTTAATGGGGACAGGTTACATAGGGGTGTTATTCACTGTCTTTCCAGGTTTTGCGTGGTGCTTGATGCAAAGCAAGCACTCAACTGTCAATATTTACTGAATGAATAATCCAGATTCCAAAAGACAATTCCTAGGATGGAGGAGAGTGTAAGGGGAGGGAGCTCAACAATACAGGACACCAGAGTAGCTTTTAAAAAGTGCACACTCCTTCCCACCCCCAATTCACATGGACTGCACAACGCAAGCAAAGCTTTGTGCCTACCTGAGGGATGCAGTAATCCCACTGGGCTTCAGTTTTTCTTATAAAGGCTGCATGGGGTTAAGCCTGGAAAAAATGAGGCCATTTCTTATTACTGCATTCACATCAGACAATTTGAACAAGGACATACATCCGTGTGTGTGTGTGTGTGTGTGTGTTACGCTGTAACAGTGATCCTACACATCATTACATGACTTGATAATAGACAAGGAGGGTCAGTAGCATCTCAGGACACCACCTAAGAGACTGGTGTTTTCACTTCATTCTACTTTGTGCATTGCCTCTGTCACAACATAGTAGGGGCATTTCAGCACCATCCCTCTGTGCAAATCCTTAACTTCTGGGTTGAAATGATCTGGTCTAAGAGACAGTCTTCTCATTTCCCTAGCAAAATACCCAAAGTCATCAGTGACATAAAAAATGACAAAAAGGCACACACTGGATACCTGCATGATCTGAACCAGCTAATTAACCTTTCCTAGGGCCAGCAAGCCTTCAGAGAGCTAAGATCACCACCAGGTCTCATACTCAAGCCAAGGCCAGTTTTCTCAAGTGTTTGGAACAGAGGAGAGCAGCACAAAGCCCTGAAGGATGTTTATTTAGAAAAGATGGTTATGGAACCTGTGCTGTGGCTCAGCAGATTAAGCCACTGCGTGCAAAGCTGACATCCCATATGAGCCCTTAGGAGCGCTGGTTCGTGTCCCACCTGTTTTACTTCAGATCGATCTTCCTACTGATGTGCTTGGGAAAGCTAGGAAAGATGGCTTGGGCTCCTACCACCCATATGGGAGACCCAGATGGAGCTTCTGGCTCCTGGCTTCAGCCTGGCTCAGCCCTGACCATTTGTAGCCATTTGGGGAGTGAATTAGCAAGTGGCAGATAGGTTATCTCTTTCTCTCTGCATATAAAGTAAAACAAATTTTTAACAGAGAGAGAGAGAGGTTCTCTGAGAAATTCTAAATCCCCACAGGGGCCTGTTACCAAAGGGAGATGACTGCAAATAGTAAAGCATACTGTACAGTGCTAGTGGAAGAGACAGTTGCCTTAAATTTGGACTTAAGTGTAAAAAAAATAAATTCTCCAGGTTTCCCAGACTAGGAGCAATACTCATCTTTAATGTTTAACACAGGATTGCCTTATACCAGCATTTCTCAAAGATCCTTAGTGCAGACCTCCTAAGGAACTAGGGGTCTGGCGAGGTCAACCTTGGTAACGGCAGTAACAACACCAAGATTTACTTGAACTCACCAATGTACAGTGGCATTCCCTAGAATTCTGCATGACCCACAACAGATTAAAATCAGAAGCAGATAGGAGAATCCAGATGGGAGAATCCAGCTGCCTCACAGTCAGCCAGACCTTGAAGAGATTTGCAGGAATGGACATTTGGCCTAGTGATTAAAATGCCTAAGTCCTACATCAGAGTGCTCGAGTCTGGCTCCCAGTTCCAGATTCCTGCTTGCCAACGTGCACCCCAGGAGGCAGTGGTGACAGCCAAACTGGTCAGGCTCCAGCCTCGCCTCAAGGAGGACTGCATTTAGTTCCCATTACCTTTCCCCCTGGCCATTCGGGGCATTTGGGGAAAGAACCTGTAAGATAGGAACTCTTCCTCTCTGCCGCTTAATTTTTTACAAAAGATTTGCAGGGCTGGGATTGTGGCACAGCTGGCGAAGCTGCTGCCTGTAACACTGGCATCCCAGATGAACATCAGTTCAAGTCCTGGCAGCTCCACTTCTGATCCAGCTCCCTGCTAATGCTCCTGGGAAAGCAGTGGAAGATGGCCCAAGTGCTTGGGAGCTCCTGGCATCACTCTGGCCCCACCCCAGTTGTTGTGGTCATTTGGGGACAAATAGAAGATCTGTTTCTCTGACTCTCCCATTCTCTGTGTAACTCTACCTTTAAAATAAGTCAAGCTGAAAAAAAATATTTCTAGGGGCTAGTGCTGCAACACAGTGGGTTAGAACCCTGGCTCGTAGCACCAGGATCCCATATGGGCACTGGTTAGAGTCCCAGCTGCTCTACTTCTGATCCAACTCCCTGCTAATGTGCCTGGGAAGGCAGTGTAGGATGGCCCAAGTCCTTGGGCCCCCACACCCAGAAGAGGCTCCTGGCTCCTGATCAGCTCAGCCCCAGCTGTGTAGCCATCTGGGGAATGGATCAATGGATGGAAGACATCTCTATCTCTCCCTCTCTATAACTCTCTCAAATAAATCTTAAAATTTGGGGGTCAGTGCTGTAGCATAGCAGGTAAAGCCGCTGCCTGCAGTGCCGGCATCCCATATGGGTGCTCGTTCGAGTCCCGGCTGCTCCACTTCCAATCCAGCTCTCTGCTATGGCCTGGGAAAGCAGTGGAAGATGTTCCAAGTCCTTGGGCTCTTGCACCATTTGGGAGACCTGGAAGAAGCTCCTGGCTTTGGATTGGCGCAGCTACAGACATTTTGGCCATCTGGGGAGTGAACCAACGGGTGGAAGACCTCTCTCTCTGCCTCTGCCTCTCTGTAACTCTTTCAAATAGATAAATCATTTTTAAAAATTTGAAAAAAAACATAGCAATACTACCTTTTTAAAATATTTTATTTATTTGAGAGGTAGTCATGGACAGTGAGAGGGAGAAACTGACAGCAAAGTCTTCCATCCACTGGTTCACTCCCCTAATGGCTGCAATGGCCAGAGATGAGCTAATCCGAAGCCAGGAGCTTCTTCCAGGTCTCCCACTCAGGTGCAGGGGCCCAAGCACTTGGGTCATCTTCCACTGTTTTCCCAGGCCATAACAGAGAGCTGTATCAGAAGAGCAGCTGCTGGAACTAGAACCAGCGCCCATATGGGATGCCGGTGCCACAGGCAGAGGATTAACCTACTGCGGCATAGCACCGGCCCTGCAATACTACTCTTATCATATTATTTTGAAAATTCTACTTAATTTTCACAAAAATTCATTATCTGTTATATTTTACTGTTATTTTAAAATAAATTTATCATTAAAATAATCTCCACATTTAATATGGAAGATAGTCATGCAAGCAAAAAAGCTCTTTGGGAATCCTCAATGAATGTCCAGTGTGTGATGAAGCTTGAAGTCCAAGAAATTTGAGAACAACCAACCACAGGCATCCAGGGGAGATAAAAAGGGTATCACCCAGCCGGTGCTGCAGCTCACTAGGCTAATCCTCCGCCTTGTGGCGCCAGCACACCGGGTTCTAGTCCCGGTTGGGGCGCCGGATTCTGTCCCAGTTGCCCCTCTTCCAGGCCAGCTCTCTGCTGTGGCCAGGGAGTGCAGTGGAGGATGGCCCAGGTGCTTGGGCCCTGCACCCCATGGGAGACCAGGATAAGTACCTGGCTCCTGCCATCGGATCAGCGCGGTGAGCCGGCCACAGCGCGCTAGCCACGGCGGCCATTGGAGGGTGAACCAACAGCAAAAGGAAGACCTTTCTCTCTGTCTCTCTCTCTCACTGTCCACTCTGCCTGTCAAAAAAAAAAAAGGGGGGGGGGTATCACCTATTATGGTGCATGAAGTTGCATGGAAGGAGGTGAGTATGTGAAAGGATGCTGGAAACTGGCCTTGCTGCCGTCATTGCTAATCACGTGAATGTCAGTAAGTAGAAGGATGGGTAACTCGAGTCTTCACGTTTGTTTTCTGCTTGCAGACAATCAGAAATGCCATCCCTCAAACCATTTGTTGTGGATTCCTGTGCTAGCAGCTGATTCTCCACTGGTAAAACTTTAGCCGTGTGACTGGCATCATGGAGCAATGGGTAAACCGCTGCCTGTGAAGCTGGCATCCCAAATCACAGGGCCAGTCTGGGTCCTGGCTCCTCTGCTTCTGATCCGGCTCCCCACTGATGCACCTGGGAAAGTGGTGGAGGATTGCCCAAGTCCTTGGTTCCCTACCATGCATGAGACCCCTGGATGGAGTTTAGTGGCTTCAGCCCAACACTGCCCATTACAGAAAGATTTTTCACTCTCTCTCCCTCTGTCACTTTGATTTTCAAATAAATAGATTTAAAAAAAAAATGTTTCAGCCATTACGAATTTACTATAGACATTTCTTTTGATTACTCAAGTGGGAAGAGAACCTGAGGAGTCTGCCCAGGGCACGGGTAGAGGAATTCAAGCCCCACTCTCCACTCCCACAGTCCAAGGCTCCAGAACAGGGGCAACATTCCAGCTGGACAGGATCAGCTGTTTCCAAATGTGCACCAGTTACCGTGAGAGTAACGTGTGGCAAGAGAAGCCCTTGTTTAAAGAAAAACGTGCATGTGTGCACCTGCTATGCATACAAACAGACGTCATACGTATATACAGAGCCTGTCAAGAACAGAATTCCGTCTAACTGAACATCAACTATTTTCTCAGAAACCTAAATGCTTTTCTGAAAACTTAATCATTAAAAAACATAGCTTTAACAGAGGACAGTCTGGCTCGCGCACACAGAAACTCGCATGGCCCCGTTTCCTCCACCTTCCGGTGCCACCATGATGGTGCCCATGAATGCCCTGGCTGACATTCTCAACAGCAGCAACTGCTGGAAAGAGAGGCAAACGCCAGGTCCTTATTAGGCCATGCTCCACAGTCGTCATCAGGTTTCCAACTGTACCCATGAAGCATGGTCACACTAGTGACACTGAAAGCATGGATGATCACAGAGCCAGGAGCTGTGAACCTCACCGGCAGGTTAAACACGTGTGGAGTGATCGGGCCCAGATGTGACGTGCAGCTGAAAGATCTAGAAAAATAATCTGCTCCCATCCCACCGGTTTGGTTTCATTGTACTGACACCCTCAGCTGGCATCACAGACCATGAAGAAGCAAAACAAAACCACATGAGAGGGAAAATCCTGGGATTCTCTTTATAGGGATGTTATATGTGCATACAAATAAATCTCGACGGACCGAAAAAGAAACGTGTGCGATCCTGTGATGCTTTTCAAAATGTTTGTTTCTCAGCCACTATCATTAGCCCCACTCTACCGCCTTGGAAGCAGCTGGCTGTGTGAGTGTTAGCAACACCAACCACCCAGACTCAAGCTAAAGCATCCCCTCACGCGTCAATTAAGAATCTTCCACAAACAATGCTGTTCAACGCACCTCAGCACTTGAAGGTCACAGAATGATTTCAGATCAGCAGACTGCTTCCCCCAAAACTCCTAAAATTCAACAAAAGGGGTAAGAAGTGAGCAGTTGTCTTGCCCTGGGAAACTTCTCTTCAATCCCAGAGAGCTTTCCAAACGCTAAGAACATACCAGCACATTCTTCTCGAGCTCACTCAGAGCCTGCATGTCCTTCTCCAGATTGCTCAGCTCTCGGAGAACAACATTGTGAAACTGGTCTAGTTTGTTGAGTCTGAAAACGTAAACAACAACAAATTTCACTGGGACATCTTATATGTAACCAAAAATACTCAATCTTATTGGAAGAGATTTTAGGGGCCAGAGGTTTAAGCCACCACCTGAGATACCAGCATCTTATGTGAGCACTAGTTCAAGCCCCAGGGACTCCACTTCTGATCCAGCTCCCTGCTAATGTAGCCGGTAAAGCAGCACAAGATGGCCCAGGTACTTGGACCCCTGTCACCCACGTGAGAGATCTGGATGGAGTTCCTGGCTGTTGTTGTCAGTCTGGCTCAGCCCTGGCTTGTGTGGCCATTCAGGGAGTGAACCAGCAGATGGAGGATTTCTCCCTCCCTCCCTTTTCCCAAAATTATGCCCTTCAAATAAATAAATAAATAAGAATACTGCATATTCTTTACTGGACAGTTCTTAGGAATGTGTGGTCCTCTCCCTTCTCTTCCACCCCCTGTCTACCTACTCATCCCCAGCTCCAGCAACCTACTGGGGCCAATCTTCCTTCAGCAGCTCAGAGGAAGCTGCTACTGCAGTACTATTCTTCTCCATGAGACTCGATGTTCCATGAAGGTAAGAGTCCCCAGGGCTTGCTCTCACTGCACCCCTGCATGGAGCAGGCATGCACCAGCATAAACCCCCGAAACATAACAGGAACTACATAGATCCAATCCTCCCTGGGCTTGTTTCTACAATCAAATGACACAGCATGTTTTCAAACAGGAATCTGAAAAATATATTTCTAATAAAATAATAACATTCACCTCTAGCAAAGTGTCTTCATTAATAAAGCAAACGCTTTGCCCTCTCTTTCTTCCCCTCCTTCATTTATGGGCCGTGGTCTCTAGGTGGGAACAGTACCCACACTCACCTTCCTGTGCCATTCAAATCTTTGTTTCCAAAATCTCACTCAAGAAGCTCCTCCTTTAAAAGTGCTCTGTGTGAACTCTGATCACTAGAAACTATCACCCATCTTTCCCATCTCTGAAACCTTGACACATTTGTACTTCTTGCTACATGGTCATAAGAGCATGTATGTGTTTGTATGGGTAGATGCATATGTGTGTAGCATTTTCCCATTATGGTAAAAATATGCGTAAATGTATCCTTATAACTATTTCCAGTGTATAGTTCAAAGCACACTCACAATGCTTTGTAACCATTATCACGGTCCACTACCAAACCTGTTCCATCATTCCAAAGAGAAACTCTGTGCCCATTAAATAATAAGTCCTCTTTCTCCCAGTCTCTGGTCACCTGGAATGTGCTCTCTGACTTGGACTATTCTAAGTTCCTCATGTGAGTGGCATCAGACAGGATTTGCTCCTTTCTAACTCCTTTCCATTAGTGCAATGCTTGCAACATTTACCCATGTCTTGGCATGTCTCAGAAGCTATTCCTTTGGAAGGCTGAATGATATCCCACTGTACGGATACACCACATCTCATGCATCTATTATTTTTACATCTATCTCCATGACAGCTCCTCTTCATGACTGGATTCTAAGTTTTTCAGAATGCTAGTTGCTTAAGGAGGGCATTTATTTCAACCCCTTTTGTAAGTGAAGAACCAGAAATCCAGGGGCTTAAGTGATGCATTAAACCTCGCAAGTGCCCAGGCTTCAGTTCCTCGGGGCCTCTCAGTGGTCACGAGATAAACATTGTGTGTGAGTGACCGCACTTCTGCGAATTCAGTTTGAAATCCTACCCTTACCTGTGCAGGTGTATCTGGTCTAACAGCTGCGTCAGGCAATCCGGTGCTTTCTTTGCCTTTTCTGAATGGAGCGGACTCTTTCTGTACTGAAGCTAAACCACAACAGAATGATCACATTGGCTTAAACACGACTACGGAAGTTCAGTTCACATTCTATATTTAAGAGAGACTGCAAGCAGACCAGGGGTCTTCGAAAAGTTCCTGAAACATTCATAGCTTATGTACAACTGGGTATTGATTTCAAAAAAAGGTTTTGCACCAAAATAAACTTATTTTTAACCCCATTTCCATGAGCTTTTTGAAGTACTCTCATATAATAATATTTATAACTTTACTGCTAAAGTAGTAAAGGACCATATTATACACTTTTCAGGAATTATCTTAGGTGCAGAATAAACAACATGCTACAACAGGAAAATGTATATTCATGTTATCAACATGCATATTAATGAATGCTATGAATACATTTCTGTTATAAATGACTTGCATTAGTATTGCAGAAATAAGACTAAGAATTTCCAAGTTAGTTGAATGAATGTTAGGGTAAGACACTTTCCTTATATGTGCTAATAACCAAGTCGTTAGGGATTTGTAAAAAACAGGATGAAAATGTGAGGATGCAGTGGCTCCATTGTTCATTTTGCAGACAAGATTTCAGGACAACTGTATACGCAGTGTCTCAGAGTTCCAGCCAGACCACTGGCCATTCCCCCTCTCTCCTCCTTGTCCATCTCTGGTACCAAGTCATTGCTTTCTAGTGGCTCAGTTGTCTGAGAATGCCACCAATAAAACCCAACCGTGAATCTGATTTACAAATAGGTTCATGCAGTCCCATGAGCAAATGCACATAGAAGAGCTGTCTTGTAAGTGCAAGCCACAAGTCACAAAGGGACTAAAATCAATGTCCACAGCTTAGACAATGCTCCTTACAGACTCAGGGATGGCCACCTTCCCCAAGGAGAAGCAGAGGGCACTCATGAATACTCTGACCCACTACTTATAACTCACAATGAGAAATGCTTGGATTTTTTTTCAGATTTGTTGAGGCATCGTGTATATATAAAGTGCATGCGTGATTCTTTGATATACATACAAGAGGGCTTCAAAAAGTTCATGCAAAATGGAACTAAAAGTTAACTTTATTCTGGGGCCAGCACTGTGGCACAGCAGGTTAAAGCCCTAGCCTGAGGCACTGGCATCCCATATGGGTGCTGGTTCTAGTCCTGGCTGCTCCTCTTCTGATCCAGCTCTCTGCTATGGCCTGGGAAAGCAGAAGATCCCTGCAGCACCCATGTGGGAGACCTGGAAGATGCTCCTGTCTCCTGGCTTCAGATCGGCGCAGCTCCAGTCATTGTGGCCATCTGGAGAGTGAACCAGCGGATGGAAGACCTCACTCTGTCTCTACCTCTCTTTGTAACTCTTTCAAATAAATAAAATCTTTTAAAAAAAAAGTTAACTTTGCCTGCGCCGTGGCTCACTAGGCTAATCCTCCACCTGCAGTGCCAGCACCCGGGGTTCTAGTCCTGGTTGGGGTGCTGGATTTTGTCCCGGTTGCTCCTCTTCCAGTCCAGCTCTCTGCTGTGGCCTGGGAGTGCAGTGGAGGATGGCCCAAGTGATTGGGCCCTGCACCTGCATGGGAGACCAGGAGGAAGCACCTGGCTCCTGGTAGCACGCCAGCCATAGTGGCCATTTGGGGGGTGAACCAACAGAAGGAAGAACCTTTGTCTCTCTCACTGTCTAACTCTGCCTGTCAAAGAAAAAAAAAAGTTAACTTCATTCAGTTGCAAAAAGTTACAAAATGCTATACTTCAAAGAGTTCAGGGAAGATTATGAAAAACTATGGATTTCGAACAATGCATAAAAATAAGCTTATATTTTAATTTCATTTTCCTCCACCTTTTTGAAGTACCCTGGAATAGTATATGTTGTAAAATGCCACCACAACAGAGCTTAGACACACACACACACACACACACACACACACACACACACACCACTTCCCAATTACCTTTTCTGTATGTGTGGAAAGAATTAGAATCTATTTCAAGTACACATTGTCAGTAACAAAGTCACAACACTGCTGGGTAGATTCCCAGAACTTCTTCCTCTTACAACCGAAGTTCAAGTTCGTACACGATGACCAGCATCCCCCCATTTCCTCCACGCCTTCTCCTTTTTCTGAGCTCGAGGCTCTTAGACTCCACGTGGAAGTGAGCTAGACCGCGCAGGACTTGTGTCTGGCCTGTGTCACTTCCCGTAAGGTGCTCCGGGCTTACAGTGAGGCAGCTGTTCACTGCTAGCACGGTATTACCTCGTATTTTCTCTTCAGTCGCCTAGAGAAGTTCTCAAAGGTTGTGATAATGGCAGAACCACTTGAGTTCTCCGGCACAGCCTCCAGAGCTGGGGTAGAAATGCCTTCTGAACAACAAAAAGAAAACATTAAACCAAACTAACAAATTGCTCCAAGTAGCTGTGCTCATTCCCTCCGCTGCCCAGAGGCTGCAGCTGGACGCTCCAGTGCTGCCCCCTGGCCGCCCGGCTGTGACCCTGCAGCGTGGAGGACTCTGGCGGGGACTGCACAAATTGACCTGTGCAGAGCCCAGCATGGCAGGTGCCTGTGACGCCTCCCTCCACACCTCACTCTCCGGAAAGTGCTTCCTTCCTCCAAACCTTCCCAGCATTTAACCATTTTTGTCGAACATCTTATTTCCGAACAGTTTTAAATTTACAAGACAAAAATGGTGATGTAATACAGCATTCCCGTCAACCCCCTCAAACCCTTTTCCCTAAACATCTGGTATTAGTTTATTTGTTGCAATTAATGACCTTACCAGCATTTGTAATTGGAGCAATTGATACTCTAAGAAGCCAGCTGAGGTGTTCTAAGAGGTTTAAGGAGGACATAAAACACGGTTGGGGCGGAACTGTGGGGACAACTTGGCGAGATGGCCTCTGGCATCCATCTTACGAGACATCACAGTATTTGGTACTATTCTAAGGCATTTGCATACATGGAGCCATTAATTCCTCATTAAAAAAAAGTTGTGTGAAGTTGGCACTGCTATGGTCCACATTTCACAGCCAGATCACGTGACTTGTGTAAGCTCACACCAGCAACTCCAGGATTCAAACCCAGACTGTCCGGAACCACTGCCTCCCAGGGCCCCTGGGTTGCCAGTCTCATCATCTTGGAGCCCTTTGTTTCCAAACGTGTGGTGCTGTTTATCCAAAAGTCCAGTCCAACACACACGGACATTCCAGATCACTCTCCCCGATTACTATAAGAGGTTACTTTTAAAAATCTCAACTTTGAAAACTACACATAGCTCTTCCATAATACACGTCTCTATGAACTTTCTGAAGACCCCCTTATATAGTCCTTTAACAAAAGTTAGTAATTATCAGCTAAAGCAGAGAGCTGGCAAAGGAGTGGTGAACGTCTAGCCTGTGGGCCATATAAGGCCCCTGAAATCAAGGCAACTGCAGGCAGGACCTGAAATTCAATAAATCTACTGCAAGTTCATTTTTAAGGATAATTTTGTACAGCCCACGAGTAGTGCTATAAATATCCAAATGGCCCTTGGCAGACAAAGGCTTCCCACCCTTGTTGGGAGAACACGCAGTCCCTGAAAACTGCTTGGATTGCAGATATCAAAATGCTAGGAGGTGATGCTACTTGCTTTAATCTGTAATTTGTGCAACAATTTGTCTTTGAAAGGAAAAAAGTGCTTAGTTCTTAGGTTTCTGTAGCTACTCTAATCTAACTAACTCCCTTGCAATCCATCTTGGCCCATTTATCTCACTCCTCCTCCAACCTCCGGCCGGGTGCAGCACGTTACCTGCCACTGTGCTGGATCCGGGAGCCTCGTCCTCTAATCTTGATTGTTTCGACTTCACAAAGCTCCCGTGTGGTAAGTCTAAGGCAAACACAGCACATCAGTGAGCGCTCACAGTCCATTGGTCCCAAATGTATCTTGTCCTTCTTTAAACGTGCCAGTTAATATTTAACCTTGATGGCAGCAAATTGGCACATTTCTCTGGGACCAAGCCATTGCAACCTGTCCCTTGCTCACGACTCATTACTTCTCATCTGCCACATCGGCCAAGCAGAAGTCTACCCACGCCTGAATGAGGACGCTGGGAAAAACGGGCATCCCTTTGATGAGTGCAGACACACTTAGGAATGTTCTGCTTTGCCAGGTACAGACAGACTCACCAGGCAGTGTTCCCAAACCAAGCAGCTGCCATGAGCATCGGAAACACATGGCCAGAGCTCCAGGTTAAATGGTAAAGCACCAAGGCTGCCAGGCAGATGGGCCCTCGGCAGCTCTGGAGCGCACACGCTGGAGTGCGCCACCTGCTGGTGACACTGGCACCACAGCGCTGTACGAGGGGCTCCCTCCTACCAGAGGCCATCTTGGCTCCTCAATGGCTCAGTGACTTGGAGCATCCCAGCGGATGAGACTAAAAGGTGGCTCCCCATTTCAACCCCGTGTGTGACTAAATGTCTTCTACTTCAGTGTTCACTCTCCCAGCCCTCCCCAAATCATCTGCATCCTGTCAACCCAATCAGTGGTACTGCAGTAGTCAGTAGAGTGCCAGTGTTAGGTTTGGCTCCTGCTCTCTTTACTGCCAGCTTCCCCATCGAGCCCTGAGGATCTGCTACGAAATGAGCCCTTCCCTCTGCATCCCCACACCATGACCCTGCCCAAGGCCACCCCCCTCGAAGACCTCGTGGATTCTACTTCTTCAGCTGTCACCTCCCAAGTCTCTTGCCTCTGCGCTCGTAGGCAGCAAGCTTTTGTTCTCAGAAAACTTTTCAATGTCTCCACCGGAGACCCCTCCCAACTCTATTCCACCCAGCCTAGCATTTGCTGGGAAGTCGTCTGACTCCCCCTCATCTTTCCCATCTCTAAGTCACTCTTGATCTTCCCTCTAAAAGTTCTGGAATCTAATTCCACTAATTCATTCAATGAATATTTGGAGCCACACAACGTGGCTGGCAGACAGTGGAGCAGCCAAGAGGCAAGCATCCCCTCCTTCACTCTGCTCCTGCTGGCTTCTTTGTGGCTCCTTGGACATCCCAGGCACACTTGCACCTCAAAGATTTACAGCTGGGCTTTCTTCTGACTCATATATTTCCCCACATAACTCTACTAAGGCTTGTTCTGGACTCTTAATCTGAAATTTCACTATATCCCCAGCTCTTAAAATCTCTCCTGCTTAATTTTTTTAGCTTGTATCACAATATAACATACAATACGTTTCACTTTTTTTATGCACTATCTGCCTCCCAGACTAAAAGGTAAGCCCTGAGGGCAAGCATTTTGCTCATTGCAATATCCTGGACACCTAGAAAAGTGCCTGGCACACTACTCAAATATTTGTTGTGCAACAAACAAATGAATGATGCAGAATGCCCAAGCTCCTACATATATCTATCTGATATGCCCAAACGATCTCAATAAATAGATCAGAGTTTATTCTAATTCTCTCACATTGCAGTAAACGTAGAGGTAGAAGAATAGCACAGACCTTAGATCCAAATACAATCATTCCTCAGTATCCAGGGGGATTTGCCCAGGACCCCACGACCACCAGATGCCCAAATCATAGATGCTCAAGTCCCTAACACAAAATGGTGCAGTGTTTGCATATATCCATGTACTTTAAATCTTCACTAAGTTACTTATACTACCTAGTATAATGTAGGTAGTTGTTATACTGTATTTTGTTTAATTTTTTTTGACAGGCAGAGTTAGTGAGAGAGAAAGAGAGAAAGGGCTTCCTTTTTCTGTTGGTTCACCCCCCAAAATGGCTGCTATGGCTGGCACGCTGCGCCAATCTGAAGCCAGGAGCCAGGTGCTTCCTCCTGGTCTCCTATGCGGGTGCAGGGCCCAAGCACTTGGGCCATCCTCCACTGCCTTCTCTGGCCACAGCAGAGAGCTGGACTGGAAGAGGAGCAACCGGGACAGAATCTGGTGCCCCAGCCAGGACTAGAACATGGGGTGCCGGCACCGCAGGCAGAGGATTAGCCTAGTGAGCCACAGCGCCAGCCTGTTTAATATTTGCAATCCATAGTTTCCTTACCCTGTGGATGCAGAATGCATGGATATGGAAGGCTGACTGTACTCACCATACAAATAAAAGTTAATAAATTTAGCATTTTAAGATCTATTAAAACTATCCCTGGGAAAGTGATAAATGCACTAATTATTAAAGATAATACCTCAGTAAGAAAAACTAGTTACATTTGAACTCTTAGTGTAGGGTTAAAGTAAACTGAAAGTAGATCATTGTAAAAATTGAGAGAGGAATAAGAGAGGAAGGAGGAGGAGGGGTGGGAGTGTGGGCAGGAGGGAGGGTAGGGTAGGGAGTATCACTATGCTCCTGAATCTGTATCTATGAGTTGCATGAAATTTGTCTGCCTTAAATGAAAAAATAAAAAATAAAAAAAAAACAGTCACAAACTTTAAAATGACAAAAGGAAAAGAATTTTGATGTTAAATCTATTTAAATGCTACACTATTATACTGAATAGTGTTAAAATATTTTATGCTCTGTGGCATAGCTGACTTTATAGGAGGATATTTCAGAATGTTCTTGAAAACCTGAAATTAAGAGATCAGTTCATTTTGGTGCAAAAGGTTTTGGAAATCCATTCATAGATGTTTGTAGAAAGTGCATTTTCCATGAACTTTTTGAATACCACTTGTTTCTATCAGAAAAAGTAACAGAGGCTTATAACATGTCAACTGTGTTTTTCTATTAAAAGAAAATAAGTAAACAGCAGAAGAGAGGTAATGAATACAGCTTAGAGAGAAGAGGATGCGCCCCGAGCAGAGATGACTAAACTGGCACCACCAGCTGTGTGACTAGATTGGCCGTATGTGAATGACGACTTCCTGGGACACCCTAGTTGGTTTTCAAACTCTGAAAATTTCCTTAGAGATCACATTCCCATTCTGCAGAACCTGGGAAAGAGTCAGGATTCATCCTTTCTATAATGAGAAATGAAAGAAAAAGCATAGGAAACACTCCTTTCTCAGAGAAATGCTAGCGTCATTTTCTGCCCATTGCATTGAGATTTGGATGAGTTCGTTTGTTTGAAAAGTTTATGGATGCAGCTGGCGTGGTATAGTGGGTAAAGAGGCAGCCTGTGACACCAGCATCTCACGTGGGCACCAGTTCATGTCCCTGTTGCTCCACTTCCAACCAGCTCCCTGACAGTGTATCTGGGAAAGCTGCAGAAGACAGCCCAAGTGCTTGGGCCCCTGCACCCACATGGCAGATCCAGATGAAGCTCTTGGCACCTAGCTTCAACCTCAGATTTGCACATTGTGGCATCTTGGGGAGTGAACCAGTGGATGAAAGAGCTCTCTGTATCTTCTCTCTAACCCTGACTTTCAAATAAATAAATATTTTAAAAAGAGAGGGAAAGATATAAAGAAAAAGAAAGTTTGGACATTTTCTAGGTTACATGGTTCAGAATGGTAAAGGATTTTTAAAATCAAGGGAGGAACCCAGGTACCGCATCTTCCTGCTCTTCCAGCCTCAAAGGAAACAGCACGCACGCTTGCATGTTCCCTGGTGTCTAAACACCCCTGCAGGAAGATTCCAGCCAGCTCCAAACGGGCATTAGCAAACCACCACCCCACTCCTTTCCTCACTGCCTGATCTGCCCTTTCTGGGATCTCTTGGATTTTTTCTCTTGATGGCAAATTTGTAGCAACAGCCCAGAGGACGGCCTTGAAGTTGACTGTCACCTTCACGCACCACTTGGGGTAAGGCGGGACATCCCCTGCAGAGGCACTAACTACATCCAATGGAGGGAGGACTCCAGGGCCATGGAGGCAGTAGCCTGCTTAGCTCCTGAGTGTCTTACTTAAGACCTGTGCAGCTACTAACACAGCCTGATGGGCCACTTCAGGGACCTGGAAAGAGCCTGGTTTCACCCGTACCCAAGGATGGCTCTCCACAACCTCCTCCAGAGAAGCACGCGCCAAGTCATAAACTTTGTCCGATGCGATTCTACTCCCTCAGTGTTGTTTCCATGGTAACTCTATACTTCTTGTCCCTGGCATCTGTCCATATTCTCATAAAAAGGGTGAAAACTAAACAGGTAAGGGCTGGCATTATACTGCAGCAGGTTAAACTGCTACTTGTGAAGCCAGCATGCCATAGTCATGTATCAATTCATGTCCTGGACGCTCCGTTTCCAATCCACTTCCCTGCTAATGCACTTGGGAAAGCAGCAGACGCTGGCTCAAGTACTTGAGCCCCTGCCACTCACGTGGGAGACCAGGAGGGCATTCCTGACTTCAGCCTCGCCCAGACCTGGCTGTTGTGGCCATTTGGGGGATTGAAGATGGAAGATCTGTCTCTCCCTGTCTGCTACTCTACCTTTCAAATAAACAATTATTTTTAAAAATACATATGTAAAATGTCTAAAAAATGAACACATTCCTGTCCTGGTAAATGCACTGTGGCTGAACTAAAGTTATCTCAAAGGATGCTAACTCTATGCACTGGCAGAACTGGGTGTGCTCGCGCTTCCACAAGCACACAGCTTTCTTCGTTTCTATGAAAATTAAAGCTTTGAAAAGCAAGGAGATTCTGAACTTACTTGGTGTGCAAACGTTGGTGAACACAGTTTGGTGTTCATGGCACATGTTTAAACTCATACTTCTGATAAAATTAATGCTACAACAGAACCAATCCTATGGTTAACAGCCAAGTTGGGCCAAAGGAAAGCATTTTTAAAAACCTTGCTCTGGGGTGACACCCTGTGGCACAGAATGGTAATGTCTGGTAACGTCAGAATGGCAAGGACTGGGCAAGAGCTCTTGGCCTGAGTCTTCCACGCAGTATTTACAGTACTTCCCAGACACTTTGCTTTGTTTACTCTGCCAGTGTTTCCAAAGTGCTGAAGATGTGAAAAGCCCAAGACAACACTTGCCATCCAATTGCTCAGTCCGACATACCTTTTTTGGAATTCATGTACTTAAACATGTGTAAGTCAGCTAACAATATTTCTTTGTTATTCTGTATAAATGCTTGTCTGAATTTGGAGTCACACAGAGGCTCTTCATTAAATGCTAATATTCTCTGGGTTTCTTATTTCTTCCTCTTAACAAATGCTCACTGAGCGTCTCTACCTGCCAGGCACTACACCAGGCGCTCACAGCACTGAAGGGAATGGGGAGCTAGCCACCTGTCCTCTCCAACACCACAGATGAGGGCCAAACTAAAAATGACAAATTAGCACATCAAAACTTCCAGGGCGAGCATTGAAACGAGAGTTTTGACTGAGGGTATGTTAGGAATCAGCAGCGCACCTGGGATGTTTCAAAGGCCGCTCTTTTCCTAAAGAAGTTTATCATCTGGGGGAAAGCTCAGCTCAGCTGCCCTTGTCCATGAGGCCAAAAAATCCAGCCGCTGACACAGTGACATGGAAAATGCACTGCTCCACTGTGCATATATTAGAGATCCCAGAAATCTATCAGGGAGAAAGATAGCCATTAGGAATGCTTTTCTTAAGATTACCATGATTTTACTTTTCTTATATAAAATATATAGCTCAAGAACTATAAAATGAAATGTGATCTTTTAAGAAAGGGGTTCTAATTTATTTCAGAAGTGAAGGAGGAAAACTTTCCCAGACAAGCAAAAATCCAGAGAATTCATCACCAGCAGACTAGCCCTGCCAGAAATTCTAAAGGGAGTCCTACATTGAAAGTAACCACCATGAAAACACATGACAGGGGCCAGTGCTGCCTGCAGTGCCAGCATTCCATAAGGGCGCTCTCTGGTTCAAGTCCTGGCTGCTCCTCTTTTGATCCAGCTCTTTGCTATGGCCTGGGAAAGCAGAAGATGGCCCAAACCCTTGGGCCCCTGTACCCACGTGGGAGACCCGGAAGAGGTTTCTGGCTTCAAATAGGCCCAGCTCTGGCCATTGTGGCCATCTGGGGAGCAAACCAGTGGATGGAAGACTTCTCTGCCTCTCAATAACTCTGAATTTTGAGTAAAATACATTAAAAAAAAAAAAAGAAAATACGTGACAGTACCAAATTCACTAACACAATAAGTACACAAAAGAGAAACAGAAGAGAATCCAATTTTATCATGACAGAAACTACCAAAGTACGAAGAAAAATAATGAGGTGCAGAAAGAAATAGAATATATAAGACAATTAGCAGGCAACCAGCAAAATAACAGGGATTAATTCTTGTCTATCAGTAATAACCTTGAATGTAAATGGGTTAAATTTCACAAACGATATGTTAGCCAAGTTAAAAAGAAAAACCTCCAAAAAAAGAAAAATAAGATCCAACTTTAAATGCCTAGAAGAAACTCACTCCACAGGTAAAGATACACAAAGACTAACAGTGAATAGTTGGGAAAACATACCAAATGGGAACCAAAAATGAGGTGGGAGTAGCTATACTCAAATCACATCAAACAGACTTCAAATCAAAACACTGTAGTAAAAGACAAAAAAGTACATTATATATTGATTAGATGGCTAATTTAGCAAGAAGACACAAAAAATATGTGTACCCAAAACAAGAACACCCAAATATAGAGAGCAAATATTAAAATTAAATGGAGAGAGACTCCGCTACAATAAGAGTGGGCAACTTTACACCCCATTGTGACAAAGGACAGAACACCCAGACAGAAAATTAGCAAAGAAACATTGGAGTTGATACACACCATAGAGCAAATGGACCTCACAGACTCAGAGAACATTCATCCAGCAGCTGGAGGACATGCATTGTTCTGCTCAGCACATGGAACACTTTCTAGAACAGACCATATGATATCAGGCCACACACAGAGTCAGCAAATTTTTAAAAACTGAAGTCATACCATGTTATCTTCTCAGATCACGAAAGAACACTAGAAATCAACATCAAGAAAACTAGAAAAAAATTTACAAATACATGGAAATTGAACATGCTTCTGAATGACAAATGGATCACGGAATAAATTAAAAACAAAAATTTCTTGAAAATAAAAATAATTTTTTGAAATAAAACAAAAACACAACATATCAAAAGCTGTAGAATATAGCAAAATCAGTATCAGAAGTTTACAGCAATAAGTGCATAAAATAATTAGAAAAGAATAAACCAAACTCCAAATTAGTAGGAGGTAAGAAATAATAAGGATCAGAGCAGAAACAAGTGAAAACAATAAAATTTTAAAAAGCAAAATTAAAAGCTGATCTTTTTTTGAAAGATAAAATAACCAAACCTTTAGCAAGACTAACAAAGGAAAAACCCCTAATAACTACAATTAGAGATAAAAAATGAACCATTACAACTGATACCACAGAAATACAAAGGATCCTGAGAAATTACTATGAAAAATAGTGGGCAGGCAAACTGGAAAACCTGGAGGGAACTGATAAATTCCTGGATACATACAACCTACCAAGAGAAAATCAACAATATATAGAGAATCTAAAGAGACCCATAGCATGTAATGAGATTAAAGCAGTGATGAAAGTCTCTCTTTAAAGAAAAGTCCAGGACCTAATGGTTTTACAAAAGAACTCTGCAAAGCAGTTAAAAAGGCACTATTTCCAATATTGTTAACACCTACTACAAAATATTGAAAAAGGATAGAACTGTCAAATTTCTTTTATGAGGCCAATATGATTCTGATACCAAAACCAAAGACACAACACAAACAGAAGACTACAGACCAATATCCCTGATGAACATACACACAAAAATTCTTCACAAAATATTAGCAAACCAAATCCAACTCTACATCTAAAAGATCATAGGATCAAGTGATATACAAGGGTATATCAAGGATACAAGAGCGGCTCAATCTTTGCAAATCAATAAAGTCATAATCTCGTCAATAAAATGAGAAACAAAAACCGTATGATCATCTCAATAGATGCAGAAAAGCATTTAGAATTCAACATCACATCATGATAAAAACTCAAAAAACTAGGTACAGTGGCCGGTGCTCTGGCATAGCAGGTAAAGCCACCACCTGCAGTGCTGGCATCCCACATGGACACCTGTTTGAGTCTCGGCTGCTCCACTTCCAATCTAGCTCTCTACTATGGCCTGGTAAAGCAGCAGATAGCCCAGGTTCTTGAGCCCCTGCACCTGTGTGGGAGACCTGGAAGAAGTTCCTGGCTCTTGACTTTGGATCGGTCCTGTTCCAACTGTTGTGGTCATTTGGGAAGTGAACCAGCAGATGGAAGACTTCCCCCTCTTTTTCTCTCTGTAACTCTGCCTTTAAAATAAATAAATAAATCTTTAAAAATATTATGTACAGAAGAAACATACCTCAAAATTATAATAAATGCTATATGACACACAGCCAATATTATATTGAATGGGAAAAAGCTAAAAAGCATTCTCTCAAATCTAGAAAAATACAAGGATATCCACTTTCTCCACTCTTATTCAAAATATTATAAGTATTAATAAGAGCAATAAGGGAATAGAAAAAAATAAAGGGCATCAAAATTGAAAAGGAAGAAGTCAAAATATCCATGTTGGCAGATGACATGCTGTTGTACATGGAAAAGCTTAAACACTCCACCAAAAACTGACAAACTAAGTCATAAGTTAAAATAATCAACATGCAAAAAACAGTAGCATTTTAATATACCAATAACAATCTTGCCGAAAGAGAAATTAAGAAAAAAATACCTCAGAATAACTACAAAAAATTTAAATACTTAGGAATAAATTTAAGCAAAGATGTGAAAGATCTCTACAAAGAAAAACATAAAACAATAATGAAAGAAATAAAGACACCAAAAAATGTGGATTGGAAGAATATTGCTAAAATGTCCATACTACCTTAAAAATAATCTAGATATTCAATGCAGTCCCTATCAAAATACCAATGACATTATTTACAGAATTAGAAGAAACAATTCTAAAATTCATATGGGAACACAAAATCCCAGAATAGCCAAAGAGATATCAAGCACTCTCCCCCTCAATAAAAAAAAAAAAATCAAGCACCACAATATTTGACTTCAAAGCATACTACAAACATATAGTAATTAAAGCAGCATGGTACTGTCATTAAACACCAACACATGGGTCAATAGAACAGACTGGAGAACCCAGAAGTAAATCCACTTGCCTATGGTCACCTGAATGTTGACAAGGTGCCAAGAACATGCATTGGAGAAAGGGCTGGTCTTTTCAAGAAATGGTGCTGACAAAACGAGGCATAAATATGTCAAAGAATTAATCAGATCCCTGCCTCTCGCAATACTCAAAAATCAACTCAGGCTGGATCAAAGAGCCAACTATAAGACCTGAAACTATGAAACTGCTACAAGAAAATGTAGGTGAAATACTTGAAGACTTTTGTGTAGGCAATGATTTCTTGGATAAGACCCAAAAGCACAGGCAACAAAAGCAAAATTAGACAAATCAGAGTATATCAAAATCAGAAGCTTCTACACAGTGAACACTCAATAGGATGATGAGACATCCGACAGAAGGGAGAATATATTTGCAAGCTACTTATCCAACAAAAGATTAATATCCAGAATATACCAGCAACTCAAAAAACTCAATAAAAATAACCAATCCAGTTAAGAAACAAAGAACATGAATAGATAGTTCTTAAAAGAAATAAAGGCCAACAAATGTAGGGAAAAATGCTCAATGTTACTAGCCATTAGGGAAATGTACATGAAAATCACACTGAGGTATCACCTCACTCCTGTTAGAATGGCTATTATTGAAAAGAGACTAATAAATGCTGGTAAGACTGTGGAGAAAGGGGAACTCCTATACACTGTTGGTGGGAATGTAAATGAGCACTACTAGAAAAAAATTGGAGATAGAACTACCACGTGGTTTAGCAATCACAGTACTGGGTATATACCCTAAAGATATGAACTCATTTTATCAAAGAGATATCTGCTCCACCATGTTTATAGCAGTATTGTTCACAAAGGCTAAGATATGGAATCAACCAAGACGTCCATTATCAGATGAATGGATAAAGAAATATAGTATCAGGGCCTCTACCTGTGACACCAGCATCCCACATGGATACCAGTTCAAGACCTGGCTGCTCCTCTTCCAATCCAGCTCTCTGCTAACAGCCTGGGAAAGCAGTGGAAGATGGTCCAAGTACTTGGGCCCCTGCACCCGCATGGGAGACCCAGAAGAAGCTCCTGGCTTCTGGCTTTGGCATGGCCCAGCCCTGGCCATTGCGGCCATTTGGGGAGTGAACCAGTGGATGGAAGATCCGTCTCTCTTCCTCTGTAACTCTGCCTTTCAAATAAGTATTTTTTAAAAAAAGATATTTAAAAAAGAAAGAAAATGTGCTATCTACCCAATGGAATACTACTCAGCCATTAAAAAAGATTCTGACATTTGCAGCAAAATGGATGGAACTGGAGACATCCTGTTAAGTGAAATAAGCCAGACACAGAAAGACTGGTACTGTGTGTTCTCCCTCATTTGTAGGAACTTAAAAACAAAACGCACCAAAACAAAAGCCTGATCAGAGAATGGTGATTATTAGAGGCTGGGCAGGGCAAGATGGACAGAGTGAGTTTAGGTTTTTGAAAAATGAGAGAAGTTCGAACTTTTTAAAAATGAAAGAAACTGGGTCTGGCTTAATTGTGGAAAAAAATACATCCTATTAACGATATTAATTAAAAGGAAGCTGTGTGTGGGGTACATGAGAATTCTCTGTGCTACTTCACAATTGTAACAGTGTAAGTTTATAACTATTCGGAAATAAAAAGTTTATTGTTTAAAAAGACAGTGCAAACCAAAGATGACGAGAACGAAGTCCACCTAAGGACAGACACAATAAGCCGGTGTTTCCCGGAGTAGCAGTGTGGGCAGCAGAACGTCTCGAGTGTCCATCCAACTTCACACACACAACTTTGCTGAGTCATCACAACTCAATGACCTTTCCTTCTGCCAGGTGATGTGGCCGGCTTCAGAGGCACCCCCAAATTGATGAGTCCCCCAGCTAATCATCACTACCTGCCCATCTCAGGCCAGCAGACATTCCTTTTCTGCTTGGCCTGCAGATCCGTCTCACATCAAAGGGCTCCCAAAGCAGCTAGCCAAGGCCAAAGAAACTTAGAAAGACATGGACTAAACTGCAGCTCCCAGTCTTCAAAGGACCCCGCCTGGCGGCAGTCCCTACATAGGGGAGGTGCAGAGAGAAGCTGCTGGCCATGACCAAGACACAGGGAAGGCTGCCGGGCCACTGCTCCCCTCCTGGCACTGCTGCTGGTCCCTCAGCCCTGCCCAGGGCTTTCCTCACTGAGATGATGGAGCTGCCTCCCCACAAACCATTGCCCACATGCAGTGGCCTGAGCCCCAGGGGTCTCCATCTGGGGTTCCCCCAGTACAAGTCCCTTCTTCTGTCCTGCTTTCTGGAGGAGCTCTGGAGGGAAAGGAAAGCTACATTGAAGAAAGGGCTCTTGGGGCCGGCGCTGTGGCTCACTTGGTTAATCCTCCTCCTGTGGTGCCAGCATCCCATATGGGCGCTGGGTTTTAGTCCTAGTTACTCCTCTTCCAGTCCAGCTCTCTGCTGTGGCCCGGGAAGGCAGTGGAGGATGGCCCAAGTGCTTGGGCCCTGCACCCCATGGGAGACCAGGAGGAAGCACCTGGCTCTTGGCTTCAGATTGGCGCAGAGCGCCGGCCTTAGCGGCCATTTGGGGGGTGAACCAATGGAAGGAATTTCTTTCTGTCTATAACTCTACCTGTCAAATAATAAATACATACATACATTTTTTTTAAAAGGAAAAAAGGGGCTCTTGCCGTGGATGCTCAGGAAGAAAAGACCAACAGAGTATCTGGATGTGGTTTCCAAAAGCAAAACAAAAACAAGGCAAAAGATCCCATAGAGTAAATACAAAAAAAGGGGGGGGGGTTCTGCTGTTATGGCGCAGCAGGTTAAGCCACTGCCTGTGAAGCCCACACCCATATGAACACCCGTTCGAGTCCCGGATGCTCTGTTTCCAGCTCCCTGCTAATGCACCTGGGAAAGCAGCAGAGGACGGCCCAAGTTCTTGGGTCCCTGCCATCCATGTGGGAGACCCAGATGGAGTTCCTGGCTCCTGGGTTTGGTCAAGTGCTCCAATGTAAGATGTTGGCGTCTTAACCAGGAAGCTAAAGTCCTGCTCTTTGGCTCTTTTAATAATGGGGTTCTAAACGGGATGAGATAATACCTCACTGTGCTTTTGGTTTGTATTTTGCCAATGACGACACTGAACATGCTTTCATAGAAGAAATAATTTATAATATCCTATAGCAGAGTAGGATAATTATATATTTTACACCAAAATCAACTTATCTTTTTTTTTTTTTTAATCTTTTTTTTTTTTTTTTTTTGACAGGCAGAGTGGACAGTGAGAGAGAGAGACAGAGAGAGAAAGGTCTTCCTTTGCCGTTGGTTCACCCTCCAATGGCCGCCGCTGCAGCCGGCGCACCGCGCTGATCCTGGCAGGAGCCAGGAGCCAGGTGCTTTTTCCTGGTCTCCCATGGGGTGCAGGGCCCAAGCACCTGGGCCATCCTCCACTGCACTCCCTGGCCATAGCAGAGAGCTGGCCTGGAAGAGGGGCAACCGGGACTCAACTTATCTTTTAATTCTATTTTCCAAAACTTTTTGAAGTATCTTTATGTATGTTATACAGAAGCATTCATAATCAAGTATATTTTTGTCATAATTATTTTGCAAAACCGGAACTTGTACAATGGGACTCACAAGTTCAAGAAGGTTCACACATAACATTAATTCCAAAGAAAACCACTCAGAAGTCTTGTTGGGAGACATTTACCTTGAGGTACTGGAGGGACCAATGGTGGCTACTTGGTCTTACCTTCCAAACTGCCCGGCCACAGCACACAACAGCACATAGTACATGAGTAAACGAGCACAATTGACCTGTGGTCAAAACTGTTGGGCACATTCCCTGGTGCTCTACAAGTCACAGCTCTATCAGGCTTGCATTGGTGGAAGGGCAGCATAATAAGCCTTCCCTGCAACTGACCTGTCATACACCAAATAATAAGAGAAATAAAGGTTTTTAAAGCTGAAAAAATATCACAAAAGATTCTTGTGTAGCCTTCATCCAAATTCCCCAAATGTCAATGATTTCTCATATTTGTTTTGTTTCCCCCTCTACTGCATAAGACATTTTCTTCTAAAATATTTAAAATTGCAGATAAGATAGCACTTAACTTATATATACTCAAGAGTATGTTTCTTTTAAGAACATATTCTAGGGTGGGTATATGGCTTAGCAGGTCAAGTCACTGTTTAGGATGTCTGTGTTCAAAATCAGAGTGCTCCAGTTTCCTAATGCAGACCCTAGGAGGCAGGAGGTGACACCTCAAATGTTTGGGATCCTGCCATGCATGTGGGAGATACAGACCGAGTTGCTGGCTCCTGACTTCAGCCTGGCCCAGCCCAGGCCACTGTGGCCTTTAGTGAATGAACCAGAAGATGGTTGCACTTTCTGTCTGGCTGGCTGTTCGGCTGTTTTTCTGACTTTCAAATAATAACACTAAAAAAAAAAAAACTTCAAAGAGGACATCTTTCATAATTAACATAGTAGTATAATGCATTAATATCAGAAAATAGTATTAATAAAATGCTATAATTTAGAAGTATAATCCAAATTTTCCAGTTGTCCTCCTGTCTTTTTTTGGATTGGTTGTTCAAGATCCAACCCAGAATCATGTTTTGTCATTAATTTCTTTAAAGTAGAGCTATAATTATGGCATTCCCCTGTTCAGATATAGTCAGTGTCTTGTATTTCCCAATGAACTAAATTAAAAAAAAAAATCCTTCCAACTAAAAATTTTTATTTAACTGCACTATGATACTTCTTTGATTCACTTCCTTTCTTCATGTAGAATTGAATTTATGACCTATATTTTTTCTTTTTTAATTTTTTTTTTTTTGACAGGCAGAGTAGACAGTGAGAGAGAGAGACAGAGAGAAAGGTCTTCCTTTTGCCGTTGGTTCACTCTCCAATGGCTGCCGCGGCTGGCGCACTGCGGCCAGCGCACTGCGCTGATCCGAAGGCAGGAGCCAGGTGCTTCTCCTGGTCTCCCATGGGGTGCAGGGCCCAAGCACGTGGGCCATCCTCCACTGCACTCCCTGGCCACAGCAGAGAGCTGGCCTGGAAGAGGGGCAACCGGGACAGAATCCGGCACCCCGACCGGGACTAGAACCCGGTGTGCCGGCGCCACAAGGTGGAGGATTAGCCTAGTGAGCCGTGGCGCCGGCCGTATATTTTCTTGAATCACAACTATATTAACAGAGAAATCCAACACTTTTTTTCTAATTTCTTTTTTTTTTTTTTGTCTGAATGATTTCCAGAGATTTGTCTTCTAGCCCAGATATTCTTCCTTCTGCCTCCCTAAGTCTGTTGTTAAGGCTTTCCACTGCATTTTTTATTTGATCTATTGAATTCTTCCTTTCTAGCATTTCATTTTTATTTATTTTAAAATCTCAATTTCATGGTAAAACTTTGAATTAATGCCATTTATGGTTGTCTTTAGTTCATGAATTTGCCTGATTGCTTTTTGATAATCCTATGACTAATTCTTTGAATTTCATTTCTGGTATTTCCTCAATCTCTTCATCTTCCCATTCAGTTTTGAAATGTTGTGTTCCCTTTGGGGGAGGGTCGTGATGTCTTCAAGTCTCATGTTTGTTGAATTTCTGCATTTATTTTTAGGCATTTGTAGAATTATTGGATAACTATATTTGATGACAACTAGTTGTATACCTCAAAACAGCTGTGGAGAAGATCAAAGGAAATAAACATTTGAGATGGCTTAGCCAATCACTCCGATCTGACCATCCCACATTATATATGTGTACTAAAGTATCACATGTGTCCCATAAACAAACAGGTGTTAGCCATCACAATTCTAAAAATGTTTTTTAAAGGACAGGCATTAAAATTTCAACAATCAATAGTAGAAATAGAGGACATATAATAACGAAACAAGGAAAAGGGGGAGATGCCAAAAAAAGCCATATAACGGAAGACAAGGACTAACAGAATAGAAGAATGAGAACAGGATGTGGGACAAAGCAAGAGAACTAAATCCAAATACATTAATGGTAACCAGAAGGGTTAAGTGCTCCTGCTGAAGGACAAAGATTGTCCGGTGGATTTTATTTTATTTGGACATAAGCTGATCTTGAAACATTTAGCAATTCACAAGGATTAAAAAAAATGTTTAAAGTGAAAGAATGAGATGATCCAAGATGCCAACATAGGGAGAAAGCTTACTGCTCTAGTCTAGGGGAAGATAGTAAGATAGTTAACCAAAAAAAAAAAAAAAAAAAAGAGAGAGAGAGAGAGAGAGAGAGAGATCGAGAGATCTATGGGATACTATCAAACACAATACATGGGTCTTAGGAGTGCCTGCAGGTGTGAGAAAAGAGAAGGGACTAGAAGGCCTATTTAGTGAATAGTTACAGAAAACATCCCTAATAGGTAGAGAAAAAGACATCCAAATACAAGAAGCACATAGAACTCCTGGGAGATATGACCAGAAAAAATCGTCACCACTACACATTGTGGTCCAACTTTCCACAGTAAAGCATAGAGAAAAGACTAAAATGTGCATGAGAGAAACACCAGGTTACTTTCAAATATCTCCAATTAGGCTCACAGCTGACCTCTCATCAGAAACCCTACAGGCTAGAAGACAACGGCACAAGATATAGTCCAAGGCTTAAGAGAAAAAAAACTGTCAACCCAGAACACTGTCCCTGCAAAGCTCTCATTTACGAATGACAGTGAAATAGAGACCTTCCATAACAAATGGAAATCGATTTTGTCACCACTCATCTAGCCTTACAAAAGATGCTTAAGGATGTGCTGCACACAGAAACACAGAAAGCAAGCTATCATCATGAAAGAAGGTGAGGCAGAAAATCCCCTAGTAAAAGTACAAGAGAGGTTTTTTTCCTCTTGTCACTCTGGCTAGAGGTCTTTGACTCTAATAAATCTTGCTTTTTAAATCTGTCTGCTTGGGAACCCTTTTTCCATGTGAGACAAAGAACCAAGGTAATAATTCCTCTGCTGCCATTTCCCCATAACATTTTGGTACCGTGACTCAGACAGCAACTCCAACGTGACACGGATCTCACTCGAGTTCAACTCCAGCCAGCATTGGATCATCCCGCCAGACTGGTGAGCATGCGGACTGCTTTCACTTTTTCTGGAGAGTCTTGCTCTCCTCCATAGTAGCACTCTTTTTTTCAAAACAGAGTCCCTGTCAGCTAGCATGGTAACCAGTCTTAAGAATCAGAGACAAGTCTTGCTGATTAAGACCAGAGCAATCCCATGGAGCTGAGACTCTATCCTAACCCCTCTTTTCTCCAGTATGGATTGGCCCTTCATGTGGGACTAAAAGGAAGGGTTTTAGACAACTGATGGATTTTGGCTGGGACTACACCCCCGTGTTTCTGGAAGGCGTCATGACCGGGTACAAGACCCTGATAGCTGGAATGGTGTTGGGCTGTGAAACACCTCCCCTCCCTCTTGTGAGTTGTTGTCCTTTGTGTGGGACTAGAAGGAGGACTCAAGACAACTGATGGGTTCTGGCTGGGGCTACACCCCAGTGTTTCCAGGAAGTCTCAGACCAGAATGGTGTTGGGCCAGGAAGCACACTTTCCATCAGGGAGCAAGTCCCCGCCCTTTTGGAGTAGTCATGAGCTGTAAAGCCAAAGATTCCACTCTCCGACTTCTCGTCTCAGCTCTGGGAATGTTGGCTGGTCCAACTCGGCTTCCTTTGGTGGGGATCAGCAGGACATGCAGGACTGGGGGAAGTGGCCAGGGCCACTCTACGGCATTTTTCAAGGACTCCCTGACTAGACACCTGACCTTGAAGGCCTGTTAGGGTATCAGCCAAAAACTGCATTCTATTCTCCTTTCCTTGGAGATTTGTTGGTAAGACTGGGCACAGTTTGGAGCAAGACCATGGGCTCTCCGCTCCATGACTCAATGAGTTTTTCCTTTACCCCAGATCCTGACAAGATCTCTGTCTCTTTGCTCCTCTAAGAGCTTTCTATACCTCCTTAGGTCTCCTGAATTCTGGCAGACTCAACTCCCCGGTCCCATTAGTGGGTATTTCCTAGATATTTCATTCATTAGTCCTGTTAAAGTTTAATTATCTCATTTGCAGACAGGCAGCTTTTTTATCTAGATTCCCATTAAGTTCCCACGTGGCCTGAACTTGTATAGACAAGTCTTAGCCTGTCTCTGGTATCTCTCATCTTCCTTTGTAAGTTCCCACTTTTGAGTCACTTCTGTCTGGTCCTTCCTATGTGGTATATAATTCAGAGAAGTTTACTGGTGAGAATTTTATTTCCCCACTCTACTTCTTTGTGACTTCACCTGCCTAGTCACCAATCTAGGAAATAACCAGGACTGGCATTCTTTCACCAAACTGTAGTTTAAAAACAGCTTAATGACTGCTCTGAGGAGAAGATAGTTTAAAAAAAGTGGAGAGATCGCCTGCGGTGCCGATACCCCGGGTTCTAGTCCCAGTTGGGGCACCAAATTCTGTCCCGGTTGCTCCTCTTCCAGTCCAGCTCTCTGCTGTGGCCTGGGAAGGCAGTGGAGGATGGCCCAAGTGCTTGGGCCCTGCACCTGCATGGGAGACCAGGAGGAAGCACCTGGCTTTGGATTGGCACAGTGTGCTGGCCATGGCAGCCATTTGCAGGGGGTGAACCAATAGAGGGAAGACTTTTCTCTGCCTCTCTAACTCTGCCTGACAAAATAAAATAAAATAAAATAAAATAAAATAAAATAAAATAAAGTGGAGAGAGTGCAATCTCAGGTAAGAGTTAGGGAGAAATTAGAGGGACACAGTAGACCTACATGAAGGGCATGGGCACCCACGGCTCAGGACTCCAGTAGCTGAGAGCCTATGCACTAGTGTTGGAAAGTGAGGTGAGACCAGACCACAGCAGCCCAAGGCACTGGCAAAAAAAGGTGTAGGAAGAGCCTAGAGGGAATCGACTTGGAGCCACATGAGGGACAGTGTATCAGACAAACTAGAGGAAAAAAAAAAAGGATGGGGCAGACACGTTTCTCTCTCCCCATTCGCTTTACAATGGTGTCCTGTAACAAGACAATAAAGCAGGTGCCATTTTGGACACACGTAACAGCTGTGCCAGCTTGTGACTGCATCCACCAACCAGCACAGTGGAGACTCCCAACTCTGGTGGGGAGAACAGGGTGTTGGGAGCTTGCAACTGCATGAGGCTTCTGTACCAGGACTATGAAAAAAACTGAGGGTGTGTGCGAGGACTCATGGTGTGGCTGGGACTTCGAGCAGTCACAGTGGGAGACTCCACATGTTCGGGGTTTCCTGGTTACCTGGTGAGAGACACTGCTGGGGAATCTGAATTTACACTGAGGACTGCACAGATCCTTTGTGTGGTCCTTGGGACAGAATAAATATTATACCCACTGGGGCTAGAACTCAGGCACTGGTCTCCTTTGAGAGAGGAGTTCAGATGAGTAGAATAAATTTCCCTTCAGATTAAAAGAGAAGGTTTACCATGCCAAAGCTGGGTGTGTCACCTTAGGCATGCCCTTAACCCTGGAGAACTGAACAGAGCTCTCTGGCCACACCTCCTCAAACCTCTAGATACTCACTGAAGGCAGACATTCCACTTATCTACAGTATCATAGCACAAAGACAAAAGCCACCACAGCAAAAAGAAAAAAGAAACCAATGAGTATTGCCACAAATGCCAAACTACAAATGTACCAAGTCAAGAAACAAGAATAAGGAAGACAACAAGATCCTCCCAAAAGAACATGACACTTCAATACAGGATTGTGAAGGTAATGATGGAAGAAACACAAGAAATGGAACTCAGAAAATTAATCATAAAATTACATAGAAGTAATCAGAAGCAAATACATGAACTACTGAAATCTGTATAGGATATGAAAGAGAATTTCTCCCATGAAACAGAGATCTTAATGAAATGAAGAATTCAATAGAATAAAAAATGCAGTTGAGAACCTTAACAACAGAATTGGTGAAGCAGAAGAAATATCAGACTTAGAAGACAAAGCACAGGAAATTAAACAGTCAAGTCACAGACAAGCAGAGGAAATTAGAAAACTAAAAAACAATGTTGAGAATATACAGGATACTATAAAAAGACCCAATATATAGGTTCTAGGAGTTCCTGAAGGCATGGAAAGAAGAAAGAATTAGAAGGTCTTTTTAGTGAAATACTAGCAGAAAACTTCCCTAGTTTGGAAAAAGAAAGGGACATCCAAGTATAGGAAGCACATAGAACTCCTAATAGGGATGACCAGAAAAGATCCTCACCGTAACACATTGTAATCACACTCACCACAGTAAAACAAAAAGAGAAGATTCTGAAATGGTCATGAGAGAAATACCAGATTAATTTCAGAGGATTTCCAATTAGACTCACAGCCAACTGCTCATCAGAAACCCTACAGGCTAGGAGAAAATGGCAAGATATAGTCCAAGTCTTAAGAGAAAAAAACCTGTCATCCCAGATTATACCCTGCAAAGCTCTCATTTATGAATGAAGGTGAAATAAAGACCTTCCATAACAAACAGAAATTGAAAGAATTTGTCACCACCCGTCCAACCTTACAAAAGATGTTTAAGGATGTGTTGCACACAGAAACATGGTCATCACTACTGAAGAAGGTAAAGGAAAAAAATCTCTCAGTAAAAGTTCAAAGGAAATTTAAAGTAAAAAAAAAAAATAGAAACATTTTTGGGAAAAATGGCAGAGCAAAGTCGTTACTTATCAATAATCACCTAAAATGTAAATGGCCTCAACCCCTCAGTCAAAAAACAGACTGGCTGAATGGATTAAAAAATAAAACCCATCTATTTTCTGCCTTCAAGAAACACATCTCACCAACAAAGATACATGCAAACATAAAGTAAAAGGATGGAAAAAGATATTCCATGCCAATAGAAACCAAAAAAGAGCTGGTGTGGCCATCTTAATATCAGACAAAATAAACTTTAATGCAAAAACTGTTAAGAGATGAAGAAGGGCACTAAATAATGATTAAGGGATCAATAAAACAGGAAGATGTAACTATTATAAATGTATATGCACCTAATTACAGGGCACCTGGCTATTTAAAAGAAATGTTAATGTCTCTAAAGGGAGACATAGATACAAACACAATAGTAATGGGGGACTTCAATACTCCACTTTCAGCAATGGACAGATCAACCAAACAGAAAATCAACAAAGAAACAGCAGATATAATCGACACTATAGATCTAACAGATATCTACAGAACTTTTCACCCTACAGTTGCAGAATACACAGTCTTCTCAGCAGTGCATGGAACTTCTCTAGGATTGACCACATGTTCGGCCATAAAGCAAGTCTCAGCAAATTAAAAAAAAAATGAAATCATACCATACATCTTCTCAGACCACAAGGGAATGAAGCTGGAAATCAGCAATTCAGGAATCTCTAGAATGTATGCAAACATATGGAGACCAAAAAACATGCTCCTGACTGAATGGTGGGTCACAGAAGAAATAAAAAGAGAAATAAAAAAAATTTTGTGGAAACAAATTAAGATGACAATACAACATATCAAAACTTATGGGATACAGCAAAAGCAATGTTAAGAGGAAAGTTTATAGTAATAGGTGCCCATATCAAGAAACTGGAAAAGCACCAAATAAATGAGCTATCAATGCATCTCAAGGATCTAGAAAAACAGCAAACCAAACCCAAAACTCAAGAAAAAAAATTAAAATTAGAGAAGAAATCAACAAAATTGAATCCAAAAAAAAAAAAAAACCACAAAAGATCAGCAAATTAAGAGCTGGATTTTTTTTTAAAGATTTTATTTATTTGAGAGATAGAGCCACAGACAGTAAAGTGAGAGACAGAGAAAGGTCTTCCTTCTGTTGGTTCACTCCCCAAATGGTCTCAATGGCTGGAGCCACACCAATCCGAAGCCAGGAGCCTCCTCCTGGTCTCCCATGTGGGTGCAGGGGCCCAAGGACTTGGGCCATCCACCACCACTTTCCCATGCCACAGCAGAGAGCCAGACTGGAAGAGGAGCAGCCAGTAATAGAACCAGAACCATATGGGATGCTGGTGCCACAGGCAGAGGATTAACCCACTGCGCTATGGCAGTGGCCCCAAGAGCTGGATTCATGAAAAAGAGCTGGCCCCAAGAGCTGGATTTTTGAAAAAAAAAAAAACTGACACACCATTGGCCCATCTAACCAATAAAGGAGAGAAGACCCAAATCAATAAAATTAGAGATGAAAAAGGAACTATAACAACAGACACCACAGAAATAAAAAGAATCAGGGCTGCCACTGTGGCACGCCAGGTTAAAGCCCTGGCCTGAAGCACCAGCATCCCGTATGGGCACCGGTTCTAGTCCTGGCTGCTCCTCTTTCTATCCAGCTCTCTGCTATGGCCTGGGAAAGCAGAAGATGGTCCAAGTCCTCGGGCCTCCACACCCACATGGGAGACCCGGAAGAAGCTCCTGGCTTGTCGCAGCTCCGGCCGTTGCAGCCACCTGGGGAGTGAACCAGCAGATAAAGGCCTCTCTCTCTCTGTAACTCTGTCTTGCAAATAAATTTTTCAAAAATCTTTTAAAAAAAATAAAAAGAGTCATAAGAAATCATTACAAAGGACTGTATGCCAACAAATCCAGAAACTTAGAAAAAATGGATAGATTCCTGGACACATACAATCTACCTAAATTGAGCCATGAAGACATAGAGAACCTAAACAGACCCATAACCAAGACAGAAATTGAAACAGTAATAAAGGCCCTCCCAACAATGAAAAGCCCAGGACCGGATGGATTCACTGCTGAATTCTACCAGACATTTAAAGAAGAACTCACTCCATTTCTTCTAAAGCTATTCAAAACAATTAAAAGAGGAAATCCTCCCAAATCCTTTCTATGAAGCCAGTATCACCTTAATTCCTAAGCCAGAAAAAGATGCAACAGAGAAAGAGAATTACAGACCAATTTCTCTGATGAACATAGACATAAAAATTCTCAACAAAATTCTAGCCAGTTGAATCCAACAACACACCAGAAAAATCATCCACCCAGACCAAGTGGGATTTATCCCTGATATGCAGGGATAGTTCAACATTCACAAATCAATGTGATTCATCGCATTAACAACCTGCTGAACAAAAACCATATGATTATCTCAATAGATGCAGAGAAAGCGTTTGACAAAACACAATACCCTTTCATGATGAAAATTCTAAGGAAATTTGGTATAGAAGGAACATTCCTCAGCACAATCAAAGCAATTTATGACAAACCCAGAGCCAGCATCATATTGAATGGGGAAAAGTTGGAAACATTCTGAGATCTGGAACCAGACAAGGATGCCCACTCTCACCACTGCTATTTAATATAGTCCTGGAAGTTTTAGCAAGAGCCATTGGGTAAGAAAAAGAAATGAAAGGGATATAAATGGAAAAGGAGGAAGTCAAACTATCCCTGTTTGCAGATGACATGATTCTATATATGAGGGATCCAAAAAAACTCCACTAAGAGACTATTGGAATGCAGAGAGTTTGGCAACGTTGCAGGATATAAAATCAATACACAAAAATCAACAGCCTTTTTATACATAGACAATATTACGACTGACAAAGAACTTCTAAGATTAATCCCATTCACAATAGCTACAAAAAAATCAAATGTCTTGGGATAAATTTAAGCAAGGATGTCAAAGATCTCTACAATGAGAATTACAAAACATTAAAGAAAGAAATGGAAGATGATACCAAAAAAAAATGAAAAAGTCTTCCATGTTCATGGACTGGAAGAATCAATATCATCAAAATGTCCATTCTTGCAAAAGCAGTTAACAAATTCAATGTGATACCAATCAAAATACAAAGGACATCCTTCTCGGATCCAGAAAAAATGCTGAAATTCATATAGAGGCACAGGGGACCTCAAATAGCTAAAGCAATCTTGTAGAACAAAAACAAAGCTGAAGGAATCACAATACCAGATTAAGACATACTACAAGGCAGTTATAATAATAAAAAAGCCTGGTACTGGTACAAAAATAGATGGATAGACCAATAGAACAGAACAGAGACACCAGAAATCAATCCAAACATCTGCAACCAACTTATATTTGATCAAGTAGCTAAAACCAATCCCTGGATCAAGGACAGTCTATTCAACAAATGGTGCTGGGACAACTGGATTTCTACATGCAGTAATATGAAGCAAGACCCCTATCTTACACCTTAAACAAAAGTACTCAACATGTATTAAAGATCTAAATCTATGTCCTGACACCATCAAATTATTAGAGAACACTGGGGAAACCCTGCAAGACATTGGCACATGCAAAGAGTTCTTAAAGATCCCAGAGGCATAGGCAGTCAAAGCCAAAATTAACAAATGGGATGACATCAAATTGAGAAGCTGCTGTACAGCAAAAGAAGCACTCAGTAAAGTGAAGAGGCAACCAACAGAATGGGAGAAATTATTTGCAAACTACACAACTGATAAAGTGTTAATAACCAGAATCTACAAAGAGATCAAGGAACTCCACAACAACAAAATAAACAACTCAGTTAAGAGATGGGCTTAAAAGACACTTTTCCAAAGAATAAATCCAGGGGCCAGTGCTGTGGCTCAGTGGCTTAACGCCCTGGCCTGAAGTGCCAGCATTCCGTAGTGCCGGTTCAAGACTCAGCTGCTCCACTTTTGATCCAACTCTCTGCTGTGGCCTGGGAAGACAGTGGAAGACGGCACAAGTTCTTGGGCCCCTGCACCCACGTGGGAGGCCCAGAAGAAGCTCCTGGCTCCAGATCGGCACAGCTCCAGCTGTTGCAGCCAATTGGGGAGTGAACCATCAGATGGAAGACCTCTCTCTGTGTAACTCTGACTTTCAAATAAATCTTTTTTTTAAAAAAAAAAAAAAAAGGAGGAAATCCGAAGGGCCAACAGACACATGATAAAATGTTCAGGATCACTAGCCATCAGGGAAATGCAAATCAAAACCACAATGAGGTTTCACCTCAACCGGGTTAGAACGGCTTTCATACAGAAATCAACAAACTGCAAATGTTGGCGAGGATATGTGGAAAAAGGTACCCTAGTCCACTGTTGGTGGGAATGTGAACTGGTAAAACCACTACGGAAGACAGTTTGGAGACACCTCAGAAATTTGAATACAGTCCTACTATATGACCCAGCCAACCCACACCTCAGAATTTACCGAAGGGAAATGAAATCAGTAAATAAAAAGAGTTACCTGCACCTCCATATTTATTGCCACTCAATTCACAATAGCTAAGACATGGAATCAACCTAAATGCCCATCAACCAAAGACTGGATAAATTATGGCATACTCTATGGAATACTATACAGTGGTTAAAAAACCACAAAATTCAATCATTTGCAACAAAATGGATCAATCTGGAAAACATCATGCTTAGTGAAATAAGCCAGTCCTAAAGGGAAAAATACCATATGTTCTCCCTGATCTACGACTACTAACAGCACCTAAAAGGAAATCTGTAGAAGTGAAGTTGACACTACGAGAAGCAATGCCTTGAACAGCCTTGTCTTGACTGTCAAGGAACAGTTCATCTTTAGTATTTTTTTTTTGGACAGAATTAGTGCGAGAGAGAGAGAGAGAGTTATGGACAGTGAGAAAGTTCTTCCTTCCATTGGTTCACTCCCCTAATGGCCGCCATAGCCGGTGCTGTGCCAATCCAAAGCCAGGAGCCGGGTGCTTCCTCCCGGTCTCCCATGAGGGTGCAGAGACCCAAGCACTTAGGCCATCCTCTGCTGCCCTCCTGGGCCACAGCAGAGAGCTAGACTGGAAGAGGAGCAACCTGGATTAGTACCAAGTGCTCAACTAGGACTAGAACCCATGGTGCTGTTCCTGCAGGCGGAGAATTAGCCAAGTGAGCCACAGCGCCGGCCCTGTTTTCTTTTTTGACTTAATTCCATTGGTCGAACTCTTTACTCAACACAGAATTATTCTTACGTGTATAAATCTAATTGAAAATAGATCCCACTAAAAATAAGAGTGGGAATAAGAGAGGGAGGGGTGGTACAGTTTGGCACACCATCCACACTGATCATGAGACTCCAACTCGCATTAAGCTGGGTGGTACTATTGCCATCTTATGTGTTAAAGTGATCATATTAAGTGTGTAACTGATCATATAGATAGGACTAAGTATCAACGGGATCATATAAATAAGACTAACTATCCGGTAATATCAATAGATAGAATTAAAAAGGAGAGAATGTTCCAACATGGAAAGCAGTCCACACAGCAGACTCATCGAACGACAAATGCCCTAAACAGCACTCTGACCTCAGAATCAGCCCTTAAGGTATCCAGATCTGGCTGAAAAGCCTAGGAGAGCATTTCTAACATGAAAAGCCAAAAGACACTGTGGCAAAAAACGATCAACATAAAAGATCTCTGTGGGCGAGATCCCAGTAGAAAGAAGGGGCCATCAAAAAAGGATGTACTTTTCTCTAAAGGGAAGAGAGAACTTTCACTTTGCTATGGCCCTGTCTAAATTCTGACGGAGTTGGTGAACTTAAAAGGCTTCCATAGAACTTTGCAGCTCATGTCAAGAGCCTCAGGTGATCACTGATGTCATAGATAAGAGGGTAAATTGTTAAATCAACAGAAGTCACTGTGCATTTACTCCTTATGTAGCTCCTCTGTCCATAATGAGTTGTACTATGGGAATTAACTGCAAAATTTCTCAAACAGTACTTTATACTTTGTGGGTACAGATTGTGGAAATATTTAGTATAGAGTTGGTCTTCTGTATATAAAGTTAATTAAACAGGAAACTTAATGAAGAACGAGATGGGGGAGGGAGTAAGAGGTAGGACAGGAGTAGGGGTTGGAGGGCAGGTATGGGGGGGCAGGTATCCTGATGCTGTACCTATGAAATTTGTATTCATTAAATAAAAGCTTTCTTTAAAAGAAAAAAAAAACAGATCAGCTAAGGCTCTTTCCATGAAGGCTCATTGTCAAATTGGGCCTACTAGACAAGAGTCAAGGTGAAGAGGTGAAGAACAACTACTTTTCCTCATGTAAGAACAAAGCAACACTATATATTTGACCAGGCAGAGTACACCATGAGCAGGGGAACTGCTCACTCCCTGCATGTGCTAGTCTGACAAATTATACATCCTGGGCTACAGGTGTGGAAGGCTGAGCCAGAGTGGGTGACATGTGCTAATCCCACCCTCACCTTCCTCCCTTCCCTGTGGGCTTCAGTGCACATCTGGACACCACAGGGAGCAGGAGTTTTGAGAGACATCTCAAACGCAGGAGACCTGAAGTGCACATCTGTTTTTAGGCTCTCATTACAGCCAGCAGGCAAACAACTTAGAGATCTCTGACCCCTGAGCTAACAAAGAAAAAAAAATCTTTTCTGCACTACCATCTGGCCTTACAAGCTAGAAGATGAAGTTATCCTAAGTGAGTTGTGAGAAGTGCCAGCCCCTATACTGTAACTCTCAATCTCAGAGCTCTTCTAACTGGCCTCTTGCCTCTGTTACCCTGCATGTGCTCTGATATGCATTCTATTCTTTTCCTGAGTGTCAGAGGGTCCTTAGGTCTATCTAGTGAGCCACCAGGGTCCATCTGTCTTAGTGTCTGACAATTGAGGCTTTCAATCCCTAGTGGAGGAGAGTATTTTAAATCAGGTGACCCTTGCCCCCATTTTTTGTAATTTTGTAAGGGTTTTGTAATTTTGTAGGGTTTTTTGATATGTTTTAAAAAACTTTTATTTAGTAAATATAATTTCCCAAAGTACAGTTTATGGATTACAATGGCTTTTCCCCCCCATAACCTCCCTCCCACTCACACCCCTCCCATCTCCCGCTCCCTCTCCCATGCCATTCACATCAAGATTCATTTTCAATTATCTTTATATACAGAAGATCAATTTAGTATATATTAAAGATTTCAACAGTTTGCACCCACATAGAAACACAGAGTGTAAAATACTGTTTCAGTACTAGTTATAGCATTAATTCACATTGGACAACACATTAAGGACAGAGATCCCACATGAGGAGTAAGTACACAGTGACTCCTGTTGTTGACTTAACAATTTGACACTCTTGTTTATGGCATCAGAAATCTCCCTAGGCTCTAGTCATGAGTTTCCAAGGCTATGGAAGCCTCTTGAGTTCACCGACTTTGATCTTATTTAGACAAGGTCATAGTCAAAGTGGAAGTTCTCTCCTCCCTTCAGAGAAAGGTATCTCCTTCTTTGATGGCCCGTTCTTTCTACTGGGATCTCACACTCAGAGATCTTTCATTTAGGTCCTCTTTTTTTTTTTCTGCCGAAGTGTCTTGGCTTTCCATACCTAAAATACTCTCATGGGCTCTTTCTTTAGCCAGATCCGAGTGCCTTAAGGGCTGATTCTGAGGCCAGAGTGCTGTTTAGGACACCTGCCATTCTATGAGAGTCTGCTGTGTATCACGCTTCCCATGTTGGATCGTTCTCTTCTTTTTAATTCTATCAGTTAGTATTCTCAGACACTAGTCTTGTTTGTGTGATTTCTGACTCTTAGACCCATCAGTGTGATCAATTGTGAACTGAAATTGATCACTTGGACTAGTGAGATGGCATTGGAACATGCAATCTTGATGGGATTGTATTGGAGGGGTTTCTAGGCAAGAATCTAGGCCCAACAATTTCAGATGCTACTGAACATACATGGATTGATCCAGATGAAGTCATCATGGACTTGAGACACCTCCCATCCTGACTCCTCATCCCTGAGGCTGGTTTAACTGACAGCCCCACCATTAGATACTTCCAGTACTGACTTTAGGCTTTGGAGTAAAAGTCATGGTCTCTTTTCAGGGCCTCTAGATTTCCCCTGTCCTCCTTGTGCCTCTTACAGGAGCCTCCTATTAGGTCACTTATTGCCCCTTATTTCTGCCTCCCATCAGATTCTTCTCCTTAGGAATCTCTGGAAGGGTGCCCCCCACCCGCTCTGGTGGATGCCCTTTCCCATTAAACCTAATGTAATGGTGAACAATCTCCAGTGGACTTCGTCTGACACAGCGGTCCCTGGCCCACAATCACCCTTGGGACCTGCCTGGCAGCTGCCTGAAAATGTTATTTCAGAGGCAGTCCCAAATAGCTGACTGCTGACTGGGCAGTGCTGGCCTAAGGTGTATTTTCTTTTGGTAAAAAGAGAAGTAGATTCAAATTCAGTTAGAATCTAAAAAGATGTCTTTGGTAAATAATCTCATGCGTGAGAATTTGGCTTAACTGTATCTGGATATTGGGTTTAAAGGAATTTCTTGAATCCAGGAAGATCAACGCCTTTAAAAATATTGTAGAGTTGGTCCTCTATATGAAGTTAAACTAAATATGAACCATAATGTAGGGGATGGGAGAGGGAGTAAGAGGTGGGAAGGGAATTGGGGTGGGACGGCAGGTATGGGGGAAGAGAACAATTATATTCCCTAAAGTTGTACCTATTAAAAACACATTAAATAAAAGCTTTAAAAAAAACCTAAAAGATTTTGCCAAACTTTTTTTTACAACTTGGTTTAACAAGTTTCTGGGGGCCAGTGCTGTGATGCAGCAGGCACAGTCACCACTTGCAGTGCCAGCATCCCATATGGGTGCCAGTTTGTGTCCTGGCTGTTCCACTTCCAACCCAGCTCTCTATGACCTGGGAAAGCAGAAGATGGCCCAAGTCCTTGGGCCCCTGCACCCATGTGGGAGACCCGGAGGAAGCTCCTGGCTCCAGAATGGTGCAGCTCTGGCCTTTGTGGCCAATTGGGGAGTGAACCAGCAGATGGAAGACCTCTCTCTCCCTCTCCCGTTCTGTGCAACTCTTTCAAATAAATAAATCTTTAAAAAAAAAAAAGAAAAAATGGGAAAATCTTCCATGTTCATGTATTGGAATAATCAATATCATCAAGATGTCCATACAGATTTAAAGCAATCCCAATCAAAATACTAAGGACAAGGACAAGAGGAAGAACACAAGAGATCAAGTACAGTGAATAGTGTTGTAGGGAAATGGTGCATCCAGGCACCAGTCTAAGTAGAAGAGTGAATGCTGACAGCTGAAATAGAGATATGGAAAGATTCTTGGATGCCAGGCTAAACTTGTTTTCATTCTGAAGGGAGTAAATATTTTTAATCAGGAGAGGATCGTGAACAAATTTATCTGTTGGCAAGATTGCGCTGGCAAAGAACACTTGTGGTGGTATTAGAATTTGCCTATGTGTTTTGTGTATGCATGTGTACTTAAACACAAACACATGGTACAAGCAATATAAGTGGACTCTAGTTAACTGAAACAGAGAAGTTAGTCGAATGGGTGTTAAGTATCTAGCAGAATATACTTAAAGGAACCAAGATTGGAAAATGAGTAGGAAACAAGGCAATGCAAGTTACAGGAATCCAGCCGCATTGGACTGAGGGTTGTGGCTTCAGGGGCTGATTTCTTAACTCTCCCTGCTGCACTGCCTCATTTGCCTAAGATTTAGGGTCTTGGGTCTTAGATACCAACTTTCCATTCAGCAAGTCTGGGTCAAGAGCCCCGGGTTTGATTTGCAAGGGATGGAATGAGGGGAGTTACTGACCCTAATACTCACATGGCCCCATCAAAGTCATACAGTTAGGGACTTCTCTCAAATAAGAAAAGTATTCTGAGGCTAAGAAAAAAGAAATCCACTATAATGAACATTCATAAATTGTTTAAAATTTATGACACGTATGCAGAAAGCACCTAAACAGTAGTTCTGAGAATGACGTGAGGATTATTTAAGGAAGGGCACTGTCACACACAGTCAACCTTTACAAGAATGGTAGGTGAACTCCTGAACAAGAAGCTCCCCAGTCTCAGTGACCTCAGAAGCAGCTCATTTCTCAAGTCAGTACAAAGCAGGAGGCAGGGTCGAGTTGGGGGTCCAGGGTGTACACCATCCAGGCATGCAGGGACCCAACTGCCTTCCATCTTGTGAGCATATTGTCGACTATCGCCTCATTCATTCCACTCAGTAGAAGGAAGGAAAAGGATTGCCCACTTTTCATGTTCCATGAGCTGGAATTCCTTCGTATTCCTCATGGAACTGCAAAGAATACTGGGAAATATGCCCAGGAGGAAGATATTGGCATGGATATTGGTAACCACTAGCAGGCTCCATCTCAGACTTCCTTGAGTAAGTCCCAGTGAACAATTAATTCATGCAAATAGCTTTAAAATCTTGGGTCTACTGCTATTTTGGCAGTAACTACACAGAGTACTACATTGAGAGGATTTTGAAACCAGGTTCAGGATAATTCGTAAGATGTTCTGTAGTTCTTTGGCAATGGATGCCACAGGCAGAGGGGATGCCACACTTTTTGTGCAACATTATTTCTTGCTTCTCAGAACTTATGTTCAGCCTGTTCTGTCTCTGGGGATGTCAATTTTCAGAAGTTTGTTATTAATAATTCAGTAAAAGTAGCATAGGACTGAGATTCAGACAACCTGAATTGGAATTCACTTCTATTTGATAGCTATGAGCTTAAACCAGTCATTCAATCTCCAAGCCTCAGTTTTCTACCCTACTGGCTGCCTTCCTCCCAGATATTACAGGATCAAAGAAAACACATTAAAAATTGTAAACTCTAGAGAATACAACCAGAACACATCATAGTAACTGTACTTTGAGTCTCAAATCTTTCAAGCTTTAAGGGGTGTTAGTATTTTGAGATGTGATGATTAACAACTTAAGTACATAAGAAAAAACTGTCCTCTGTTCATTAAAACCAATATTGTCACTGGTAGAGAAACCCAAGGGTACATGGAAGGCTGCAGTTATTGTCCCTGATAGCAGCTTCAAAGGACAGCGACAAAACCCAACATGTTCTAATTCCAGTTAGTAATTGTGACTTCATCCTCCACAATTTAATCTTTCAAAAATGTATTTGTACTATAGACTTGTGTCCTCTTGTTGATTTTCAGAGTGAAGGCTGGATGGGAGAGGGAGTGGGAGATGGGATGGTTGTGGGTGGGAGGGTGGTTATGGGGGAGAAAAAGTTGCTATAATCCAAAAGTTGTACTTTGGAAATTTTTATTAAATAAAAGTTAAAAAAAAAAAGACTGTTTCCCTCTTTCAAATTGAAGGGAAAGGAACATAAGGATTCATTATAAGATTTAAAAAGGAAATCCATGAATTTGTCTCTGAAGCTGCACTTGAAACTGAATAGAATTTTTTTCTCTTTCAGAAAATAGAATAATGGGGCCAGCGCCATGGCGCAGTAGGTTAATCCTCTGCCTGCAGCGCCAGCATCCCATATGGCCACTGGTTCTAGTCCTGGTTGTTCCTCTTCCAGTCAAGCTCTCTGCTCTGGCCTGGGATAGCTGTGGAGGATGGCCCAAAGTGCTTGGGCCCCTGCACCCATGTGGGAAACCTGGAGGAAGCTCCTGGCTTCGGATCGGCACAGTTCCGGCCGTTGCGGCCATTTGTGAGTGAGCCAATGGAAGGAAGACCTTTCTGTTTCTCCCTCTCACTGTAACTCTGTCAATAAATAAAATCTTTAAAGAAAAAAATAGAATAGCCACTAAGCACTTATGATATGGCAAGAACTAACCTAAGCACTTTATGTAAATTATCTTCTATACCTGTACAACATATAAATTATCTTCTATACCTGTACAACATGCTATGAGGCACACTCCATTATTTTCAGGTGTTCAAAATGAGATTTTGATAGGCAAAGACATCTGAGTGAGGTCACAGAGCTGTTAATTTTATTTGAAGCAAGGGAGTCTATATTGGCTCCTTAGGTCACCTAATCAAAAGTATTTTTCATTGTTGTTCTGTTACCGATTGCCGACTCAGAGCTCACTTTTCAGCTTCTGTTGCTGTCCTCTGTTTTGCTGTGTCTTAATTTAAAATATGTTCCAAGAGAGATTACGAATGAGTTTGTTTGCCACTAGTCAGTGTAGACATGCCTCTGGCCCTGGGCAGGGTTTTTCTGATAAGCCACCTTGGCCTCTTAACATCCATCCTACCGGACTCCTTTTGGTAAAGTTCCTGGCTGTTGGTTTTGACAGGATTAGAAAGTCACAAAGTTTTTCGAAGAATGGCCTATGGGCAGGGCAGGCAGCTGAACTGAAGGCTCCTGGACTGTCGGTCTTTCTCAAAATGCGAAATGTTCTCTAATTATAGTGCTTAGCTGTCTGTCAGTGTTCACTCTCACTTTGCCATTGGTGAAATGTTAGCCTTTGAGGACTCCCCTTCTGCCTTTGCCTTAAAAATCCTTATTCTGGGGCTGGTGCTGTGGTGTGGTAGGCTAAGCCTCCGCCTGCAGCACTGGCAACCCATATGGTTCGTGTCTCAGCTGCTCCTCTTCTGTCCCAACTCCATTTTACGGTCTGGGAAAGCAGTGCAAGATGACCCAAAGTGCTTGGGCCCCTGCATCCATGTGGGAGACCTGGAAGAAAATTCTGGCTTAGGGCTTCGGATCAGACCACCTCTGGCCATTGCGACCATTTAGGGAGTGAACCAGTGGATGGAAGATCCTCTGCAATTCTGCCTCTCAAATAAATTTTAAAAATAAAAGACATTCTCCTCAGACATAGAAAAAATGCTGAAATTCACATGGAAGCACAGGAGTCCCCAAATAGCTAAATCAATCTTCTACAACAAAAACAAAGCCAGAGGCATCAAAATACCAGATTTCAGGACATGCTACAGGACGGTTATAATCAATTGGTACAAAAACAGATGGATGGAACAGAATAGAAACACCAGAAATCAACCCCCACATCTACAACCAACTTATCTTTGACAAATCAATCCCTGGAGCAAGGACAGTCTCTTCAACAAATGGTGCTGGGAAACTGGATCTCCACATGCAGAAGCTTGAAGCAAGACCCCTACCTTACACAAAAATTCATTTGAAATGGACCAAAGACCTAAATCTATGACCTGATGCCATCAAATTATTAGAGAACATTGGGGAAACCCTGCAAGACATTGGCACAAAGAGTTCTTGGAAAAGAGCCCGGAGCCACAGGCAGTTGAAGCTAAAATTGACAAATGGGATTACATCAAATTTAGAAGCTTCTGTACTGCAAAAGAAAGTCAGGAAAGGGAAGAGGCAACTGACAGAATGAGAGAAATTATTTGCAAACTATGCAACTGATAAAGCATTAATAACCCACATATATAAAGAGATGAGGAAACTCAACAACAAAACAAACAATTGAGTTAAGAAATGGGCAAAGGACTTAGGCATTTTTCAAAGAAGAAATCCCAATGGCCAACACACACATGAAAAAATGCTCAGGTTTACTAGCCATCAGGGAAATGCAAATCAAAACCACAATGAGGTTTCACCTCACCTCAGTTAGAATGGCTTCATACAGAAATTGACAAACCACAAATGCTGGTGAGGATGGTGAGAATGCAAGCTGGAACAGCCACTGTGGCATACAGTATTGAGATACCTCAGAAATCTGAATGCAGACCTACCATACGACCCAGCCATCCCACTCCTGGGAATTTACCCTAAGGGAAATGAAATCAGCATATGAAAGAGTGATCTGTACCCCCATGTTTATCACAGCTCAGTTCATAATAGCTAAGACATGGAATCAACCCTAATGCCTGTCAGCTGAAGATTGACTAAAGAAATTATGGGATATGTACACCATGGAATACTACACAGCGGTAAACATAAAATGAAATTCTATCATTTGCAAAATGGATGAAACTGGAAAACACCATACTTAGTGAAATAAATCAGTCCCAAATGGATAAATACCATATGTTCTCCCTGATCTGTGGTAACAGAGGACCTAAAAGGAAATCTATAGAAGTAAAATTGACGCTTTGAAATGCATGAATTTGAATGGCCCTTGTCTTGACTACTGAGGAACAGTTTTTTAAATATATTATTTGTTGAACTATTTACTTGGTATAGAATTAATCATGTCTATAAAGTTAAATGCAAATATATCTTAGTAGAAAATAAGAATGGGAATAGGAGGAGGAGGAGGAAGAGGTGTGGGTGGGAGGGCGGGTATGGCGGGAAGAATCACTACATTCCTAAAGCTGTGTTTAGGAAATGCATGAAGTTTGTATTCCTTAAATAAAAGTTTTCTGGGAAAAAAAGTGAAGTGAAAGAATGAGGAAAAGAGAAATGCCAGGTAAATGTAAGTTCAGTGCAGCTGGTATTGCTTTATCAACACAAATTAAGTCAAAAGCGTTAGGAAAAATGTGTCACTTCCTAATGCACATGGCAACCTCTGCCTCCAAATATGCCAAATAAAAATGGAAGGAACATGGGGAGACAGGACACAGAGACTACGCATGACATCTGGATACAGCATCAGCCAGAAGGCAAGTACACCAAGGCCTTCATGTAAGCCCCGGCAAATTCTAAAGGACGAGTCTTGTGCTATGTCTCTAAGCATGTTGCAATGAAGCCAGCAATAAGTAACCAAAGCACAGCTTTAAAATATCCCACACGCTTGGAAATTATATTTTACTAAGTAACTGAAATCTTTAAATATCAAAAAGGAAAACATAATATTAATGGTTACTAAAACATCACATATCAAAACATAGTGACACAGCCAAAACCTTTAAGAAGGTAACAAATATATTCATCAAGACACAAAACAGGTTATAAACACATGAACATTCAATCCAAAACCTTGAAAAAGAGCCCTAGAAAAAAACTCAAGGTGCAAAAAGAAAAAAAAAAGGCAGTTAACGAAAGAGAAAACAGCAATAAACATAGAAAAGAGTGAAAAAAGACCAATTCTTTTGAAAGATGAATTAGGTGCATCTGTAGTAATATTTATCAAGGACAAGAGAACACATGCAAATCAGCAAGTATAGTACAAGAGAGACAACCACAGAGTAAAATTAAACACTCTGAAGCACAGCAAAAAAAAAAAACAAAAAACACAAAAAAAAACAACAAAAAAAAAAACACAGAATTCCCAAACTGATTCCCAAGACACAGTTTGGACATATCAGGACTATTAAGTGAATTGAAACAAATGTGCACTTTTTAATCCATAGAGAATTGGTCCAGAGCATCCGAGATACAAAATCCAGACGTTCAAATCCCTTACACAGAATGGTACAATGTGTACGTGGAGCATATGCAGATCACCTGTATGTATTAAATCATCTCTAGACTCCTGAAAATACCTAATGTAATGTAAATTATTTATAAATAGATGCTGGGGCTGGCATTGTAGAGTGGTGATTAAAGCTGCCGCCTGCAGCACCAGCATTCCCTGTAGTTGTCAGTTCGAGTCTCAGTTGCTCCACTTTCAACCCATCTCCCTGCTAATGTGCCTGGGAAATTAGCAGATGAGCCAAGTCCTTGGACCCCTGCACCCATGAAAGAGACCCAGAAGATTCTGGCTCCTGGCTTTGTATCAGCCCAGCTCCAGCTGTAGTGGCTATTTGAGGGGTGAACCAGCAGATGGAAGAGCAATCTCTCTCCCTCCCTCTTTCAATTAAATAAATCTTAAAAGATGCTAGACTGCACTGTTTAGGAAATAATGACAAGAAAATCAACACATGGTCAATACAGATACGATTTTTAATATTTTTAAAGATTTATTTGAAAGTCAGGGTTACACAGACAGAGGAGAGGCAGAAAGAAAGGTCTTCCATCCACTGGTTCACTCCCTAACTGGACTCTACAGCAGAGCTGCGCCAACATGAAGCCAGGAGCTTCCTCTGGGGCTCCCACATGGGTGCAGGGGCCCAAGGACTTGAGCCATCTTCTACTGCTTTCCCAGGTCATAGCAGAGAGCTGGATTGGAAGTGGAGCAGCCCGGTCTTGAACTGGCGCCCATATGGGATGCTGGCACCTCAGGCTAGGGTGTTAACCCGCTGCGCCACAGCACTGGCCCCCAAATGTGATTTTTTTGCAATACCTACAATCAGCAGTTGGTTGAACTTGGAACCCATAGATACAGAGGACTACAGGTTATAAAAACCACATCCCCAAAACTCCCAGGCATTTTTTTAAAGATTTATTTATTTGATAGAGTTACACAAAGAGAAGAGAGGCAGAGGGAGAGGCAGGTCTTCCATCTGATGATTCACTCCCCAGATGGTTGCAACGGCCAGAGCTGCACTGATCTGAAGCCAAGTCTCTCACGTGGGTGCAGGGGCCCAAGGACTTGTGCCATCTTCTACTGCTTTCCCAGGCCATAGCAGAGAGCTGGATCAGAAGTGGAGCAGCCAGATCTGGAACTGGCGCCCATATGGGATGCCAGCACTTCAGGCCAGGGTGTTAACCCACTGCACCGGCCCCAACCCAGGCATTTTTATAGGTAATTTCTATTAAACTTTTTAAGAAGTAGTTACCTCTTTCCTATACAATTTTTTTCCAGAAAACTAGAAGCAGCTTCCCAGCCTTCTCCAAGCAGGTTAGGACAACAGTGATCCCAATGTCAGGTGGTGATATTAAGAAAAACAGCCAGATGTGTTTCAGTCATGGAGACACAGAGCTCATTAATGAAATACTAGCTACTTGGGGGCCAGCACTGTGGCACAGCCAGCTAAGCTGCTGCCTGTGATGCCAGCATCCCATATTGGAGTGCTGGTTTGAATCCCAGCTACTCTGCTTCGGATCCACCTTCCCGATAATGCATCAAGACAGAAGATGGTCCAAGTGCTCTGGACCCTGCCACCCATGTGGGAGACAGGGTGGAATTCCAGGCTCCTGACTTCAGCCTGGCCCAGCTGTTGTGGCCATTTGAGGAGTAAACCAGCAGATGCAAGATCACTTTGCCTTTCAAATAAATAAATAAGTCTTTTAAAAGTTGTACAAGTTAATTAAATCCAAGAATATGTTTTTAAAATGCACCACAATCAGTGAGCTTTATCCCAGGAACACAGTTGGCCCACCATCCCAATACCTACTCATGGAATTTTCCACATTAACGAATGTCAATCGCCCTCCACTGTGTCTGGGAGTCTGACTTTCTACAGTAATTCTGTCTTTCTGCATCTGGCTCGTCCACTTAGCACAGAAGGGGTTACCAGTGGTCAGCAGCGGGGGAATGCAGAGATATTGCTCCAGGGGTACAAGCTTTCTGTTACAATTAGTAAATTCTGCAGACCGATTATACAGCATGGCGGCCATCATTAATACATGGTACACTTGAAATCTGCTGAGAGATCTTAAGAACTTGTACTACTACTACACACACACACACCCCCCAGATAACTATGTGAGGTAGTAGATGTGTTTAGTATCTCACTTGTGGTAAGCATTTCACCACATTTATGGATATCAAACCATGTTATATGTAATTTGTTTGTCTGAAGTCAATAATGCTGAAAGGAGAATGAACTAAAGGAAAAAAAAATCACTTAATTTCTTAAGTTGATATAGAAAATGTAGTTCATCAATTTTAAAAAAGATTTTCTTTGAGCGCAAGGGAGAGACAGAGAAAGGTCTTCCATTCACTGGTTCACTCCTCAAATGGTCACAATGGCTGAAGCTGAGCCAGTCTGAAGCCAGGACCCAGGAGCTTCCTCCAGGTCTCCCATGAGGGTGTGAGGGCCCAAACACTTGGGCCGTCTTCCACTGCTTTCCCAGGCCATAAGCAGAGAGTTGGATAGGAAGAGCATCAGGGACATGAGCTGGTACTCATGGGATACCGCTACAGCAGGTGGAGGCTTAAGCTTACTACTCTACAGAGCTGGCTTCTACAAATTTTAACACTTATTTATAATGAAAAAGAAACTCTGCAACTTTTGCATGAAAGGGAACATCTTTAAGAATCTACAGCAAATATATTATTTGATGGAGAAATTTCAGATACAATCCTTATAACATTAGGAAGAAGAGATAGACTATCTCTGCTATATTTAATATATACATAATGTATATATTGCATTGGCCATTATCATAAATACACACACACACACATATACATACAGTGGCTATTCTCCCACGGCTGACCCCTGGTAAGCACCTTTCTGTGCTAAGTGAACGAGCCAGATGCAGAAAGACAGAGTTACTGTAGAAAGTCAGACTTGCAGAAACAGTGGAAGGGCGATTGACATTCATTAATGTAGAAAATCCCCTGAGTAGGTATTGGGATGGTGGGCCATACTGTGTTCCTGGGAGAAAGCTCGCTTGATTGCAGTGTCTTCAGGAAGAAGAGATACAGACTATCACTGCTATATTTAATATATACATATAATGGCCAATGAAAAGTAAAAGATGTACAAAAAGCAGAAGATATAAGAATCAACAGATGTGAGCCGGTGCCGCGGCTCACTAGGCTAATCCTTCACCTAGTGGCACTGGCACACCGGGTTCTAGTTCCGGTCGAGGTGCCAGATTCTGTCCCGGTTGCCCCTCTTCCAGGCCAGCTCTCTGCTGTGGCCAGGGAGTGCAGTGGAGGATGGCCCAAGTACTTGGGCCCTGCACCCCATGGGAGACCAGGAGAAGCACCTGGCTCCTGCCATCAGATCAGCGCAGTGCACCGGCCGCGGTGCACCGGCCGCAGCACGCCGGCCGCGGCGGCCATTGGAGGGTGAACCAACAGCAAAAGGAAGGCCTTTCTCTCTGTCTCTCTCTCACTGTCCACTCTGCCTGTCAAAATAAAATAAAATAAAAAAAAGAATCAACAGATGTAAGCTATCATTTTTTTGCAAATGATAAAATCTACTTCGAAGAACCAGGAGAATCCTCAGATAAACTATTAGACCTAAGATTTTAGCAGATTATTCCAAGATGGCATATCAGGGAATGACATACTGTACTAGGCTAGGGATAAACAGAAAAAAAGTGCAGCAGGTGCACTCTCAGGGAGAACTGGAGAGAAAACCACACTGGGAATCCTGCAAGAGGAAGAACACTGTGGACCCGTGTGGAGGGTGCGGATGTGCAGCACGAACACGGCCACAGTGCAGCAGCCAAGAACCAGAGAGGGCAGCTGCTTGGAGACAAAGGTGAGACCAGACTGCAGCAACCCGTGGGGATAGAGCCAGAGGGGGAGCACGACCTGGGTCCAGACTGGAGCCCTGGGGGCTAGTGGTTTCCCACAAAGTGGAAGTAGAGGAGGCACATTTACCTCACCCAAACGTCCCCACAACAGCACCTGCTGCCTGGCTGAGAAAGGGTGGGAACCATTCTGGGTTTGGGGGGTGGGGGGGACTGTGGAAGACTTTGTGCCCACACAGCAACTGGCTGACACTGGAGGCCTCTTCTCGGCAGTACCAGCAGCAGTGGTAGGCAGGGAGCACCATTCGGGGCAGTGGCTCCTGTAGACACACGTGTTTCAGAGACTCTAGTGGAGGGAACAATCCACAGGCCCCACTGACATTGGCCCTGGCTGGGAGGCAGCTGGGCAACCACAGAAGACGGTGAGATGCCTGCAGCCTCCCAGGATCCAGACGCCTAGGTGGAGCTGTCTCAGGGGACATCTGCCTCTCTGTTGACTGCAGAGGCTGACGGAGCAGAGAGAAACCTCTGGATCCAGAGACAGTGGGAGCCTTGGGTGCAGAGACAGTGGGGATTCGGTGGTCACATGAGAAGGGGCAGGGAGTAGCTGGGTTTGAGATCTACCATGCCCAACCCAGGTGCTACCCTGGATACTCCGCTGCACCCTGGAGCAATGACCAGAGTCTGGGCCTATCTAGCCCTAGGAAGAGGCTTGAGAAAACAGACTGCCCCTCTGTAGACACTTTTCAAGTTCATCCTGAATTTACTGTGTCCACATTTAGGACAAGTCTGGACTTGGGCATCCTCTAGTGTTGAAGCACTAGACAACAGCCTATGGAGAACTTGCAGCCACCCTCAACAGAGGGCATTCTCTAGCACTGGAATAGCAGTAACATGCACTGACTCAGAAAATAAACAGACTTCTTAGAATTTCTGGGAGGACTAACACCAGCTTATGAAGACTGGAAGAAAAGCTCTAATCCTCTGACATGCAGATGACAGCATGTACCAGCAAGCATCAAGAACTCCCAGGGAACCAGGACTTCACCCAACGAACAAATAAGGAACCAGAAACCAAGGAGAGATCGACTGATAAAGTTCTTAGACACAGAATTTTAAACATGTTTTAAGGAAATTTGAGTAACTCAGAAGACACAGGGAGGGGCTGGCGCTGTGGTGTAGTGGGTAAAGCGGCTGCCTGTCGCTCGCTCCGCAGGCTCGCGGAGGAGTGGCAACGGATTTGCTGTTGTTTCTTTCCCGGGCCCTTCCCGGGTTTGCTGCCGCTCCCCCGCCCCCCCCCCCCCCCCGGCCTCCGTGGAGGGGCGCGCATGGAGGAGTGGCACACCGCAGGCCGGCTCTCTCAGGGGTTCTTCAGATGTTCCTCCTGCATGTTGTCTCTCTCCTCCTTTATAGTCCTCTTCCACCAATCCCAACTGCTGGCGTTCTCTCCCCTCACGCTGAGCACGCTGCTCTCCTCCAATCAGGGGCAGGATCAGCTCCTGCAGCTTGTTAGTCAAATTGGTGAGGCAGCTGTGTGGAAGTTGTCCACTCCCTCTCAGCACCATATTGTGGGAGATCAGGTGCATAGAGTTGTCTCGGTAGTTTCAGTACTTATTTGTCCAAAGTCTCAGTACTTATTTGTCACCCGGGCGACGGGCCCTGCTCCCCCCAGCTACCTGCAGTGTTGGCATCCCATGTGGGTGCCGGTTCAAGTCCCGGCTGCTCCACTTCAGATCCAGCTCTCTGCTATGGCCTGGGAAAGCGTAGAAGATGTCCCAAGTCCTTGGGCCCCTGCACCTGTGCGGGACACCCAGAGGAAGCTCCAGATTTTGGATCAACACAGCTCTGGCTGCTGCAGACATCTGGGGAGTGAACCAGCAGATAGAAGACCTCTCTTTCTCTCTGCTTCTCTGTAACTCTGCCTTTCAAATAAATAAATTTAAAAAAAATTACCCTAACAGAGATACTCAACGGAGAGTATTTAGAAGTTTTTGAGCATAAAAGTACACCAACACTAAGCAAATTTACAAGGCAAGAAAAGGTATCAATAGGTCAAATGGGAAATTAGTAGTGAGCATGAAGGCAGGCTATTTGAAATACACAGAACAGAAACAAGGAAAAAGAATGAGTAGGAATGAAGGAAGCTTATGGGAATGTTGGCAGAGCATTAAAATAAGAAGCATCTGAGTTTTGGAAACTTTAAGAGGGACTTGAGAAGTCCAAAGGAGTAGAAAGCACATTCAGAGAGATAACAGAAAAATGTCCCAAACCTAGACAAAGATACAACTATCCATGGACGGGAAGGTCAAAGGTCACAGTCAGATTCAATTGAAGCAATTATACCACAAGATACATATACTCAAGCTCTCAGAGCTGCAAGAGAAAACAACACATAGGGGTGTCCAGATTTGTCCAACTGTGGAGTTCCTGACAGAAATCTTTCAGGCCAGGTGGGATTGGGAAAGCCCTTTGCAGTACTTAGAGAAAAAACTGCCAAACAAGAGTACTGTACTCAGCAAAGCTACCCTTCACACATGACAGACAGAAAAACACATGCCCAGTAAAGCAAAAGCTGAGAGAACCAATCACCACCAGATCTGTGTACAGGGTACGCTAAAAGGAGTTCTTCAAACTCAGACACTAGCTAGAGAAAACTGACAAGGCTGCTTTTGGAGCCTTGCATTTGGAGATGGTCTCTTCAATAAATGGAGCACATAACATGAGACATGCAGAAAACTTAGACCCTATCTTTCACTATATACAAAAACCAACTCAAAATGGATTAAAAACCTAAAGATATTGAGCTGCTATACTCTTAGAAAAAAAGTTAGGAAATAATTCAGGACACTGGAATATACAATGCCAATGAATTTTATGAATAAAATCCCAAAAACACAGGCAACAAAAGCAAAAACAGACATAGGATTTCATCAGACTGACAAGCTTCTGCATAATGGAGTAAATAATCAGAGTGAAGAGCCAGCCTCTGGAATGGAAGAAAATGTTTGCAAGCTATGTATCTGACAAGTGGTTCACATCCAGAATACACAAGGAACCCAAATAACAAAAACCACCCAATTTGGGCCAGAATTGTGCAGTGAGTAAAGCCACCGCCTGCGGCACCAGCATTCCACATGAGCCCTGGTTCAAGTCCCAGCTGCTCCACTTCCAATCCATCTCCCTGCTAATGGCCTGGGAAAGCAGTGGCAGATATCCCAAGTGCTTTGGCCCCTGTACCTACCTGGGAATCCTGGATGAAGCTCTTGCTTTGGTCTGGCCCAAGCCCTGGTCATTGTGATCCTTCGAGGAGTAAACCAGTAGATGGACAATATTCTCATTCTCTTTCATTCTGACTCCCACCCCCCAAATCTTTCAAATAATAAATAAATCTTTAAAAATAATTAAAAACAGAAAAGATATCTGACTAGATATTTATCAAAGGAAGACATGCAAATTGCCAATACATAGAATGGAAAACACCCTCAATACCACTAACCATCAGGGAAATTCAAGTTAAAACCACGATGAGATACCACTTCATTCCAGTTAGAATGGCTCTTATCAAAAAGACAGGAGAGCAAGGACTGGTGAGGATGTGGAGAAAGGGGAATCTCTACAATACTAATGGGAATTTAAATTAGCACAGCCATTAGTGGAAAACAGTATGGAGGTTCTTCAAAAATAAAAACAGCTACCACACGACCTGGGTATACATAAAATAACTGAAATCAGTTTGTAAAACAGACAGCTTCACTCCCATATTCACCACAGCACTATCTCCAACAGCAAGGCAACAAAAACAACCCAAGTGTCCATATACAGAGGAATAAAGGAGACGCAGTGCATAGACACAATGGAATGCTACTCAGTCCTAAAAAGGACAAATCCTGGCCGGCGCCACGGCTCACTAGGCTAATCCTCCACCTGTGGTGCCGGCACACGGGGTTCTAGTCCTGGTTGGGGCACCGGTTCTGTCCCGGTTGCTCCTCTTCCAGTCCAGCTCTCTGCTGTGGCCAGAGAAGGCAGTGGAGGATGGCCCAGGTGCTGGGGCCCTGCACCCTCATGGGAGACCGGGAGGGGGCACCTGGCTCCTGGCTTCAGATTGGCGCAGTGCACAGGCCGTGGTGGCCATTTTGGGGGGGGTGAGCCAATGGAAGGAAGACCTTTCTCTCTGTCTAACTCTGCCTGTCAAAAAAAAAAAGGGGGGGGGGGACGAATCCCATCATCTGTAACATGGATGTCATTGCATTAAGCGTATTAAGCCAGGCAAAGACAAGTACGGTATATTGCCAATCATGTGTGGAGTCTAAAAACAACGATCACATGGAATTTGAGAGTAGAATGTTGGTTACTAAGGGCTGGGAAGAGTAGCAGGGAGGGAGGGTGGGGGAAAGGTTGATTGGCAGGTACTAAGTTGCAGTTAGGAGAAAGGAGTTTTGGTGATCTCTCACACAGTAGGCTGACTAGATAAAGCAATGTCCCTTCGCCCCTACTTCTATAAAATACACACACATATACATACACATATAGAATAAAGGCCAACAAAGAGAACCTTTCATCTTTTCACCAGAAAGAGATAGTAGTTCTATTTACCCTTTATTAAATGATGTACACCATTGGGACGTCATGCAATACTTCATAAATATGTATAATTTTATGTATAGTTTAAAATCTAACACGATTTAAAGACATTTAAAATAATAACAAGGATATGGAACCACAAAACTTACATACAGAGCTGGTAGGAAATGAAATTGAAACAGCTACTTAGGAAAAACAAACATCTAAGAGTGCTAAAGATAAACATACTCTATAACCTAGCAATCGTACGCGTTTGTATCAGAAGAAAGGCGCATTACACTTTCCAGTGTCATTTATACAAACCTGATCCTGCTAAATCACAAATGCCCCATATCCCACTGAAATGCTGCCTCGGGCTATATCTTCATGTAACTGAGGTGACCTTGGGGTGGGGGGAACGTACTTCACCCAGGGGCATCAATGCAAAGGGCTCTGGTAAATGTCGAGCAAAGGAACGAACCCGCACACAAAACACCCAGTATAAAGCCATCTGTTCACTTTTCACATCACCCAGTATAAAGCCATCTGTTCACTTTTCACATCAGTATTTAGTGCATCTCAAATGCAGGATTTGGGATCACACAGAGGAAGCACGATGACAGGTAACAACTACAAAGGATTTCCACGAAACTCAGGACAGTCCTTAGATCTGCAAGGAACGGGGAGTTTACAGGGAGCGACCTAGGAGGTCAGGAATCAAAGCTAATGGAAGCTTTCAAAGCTCTCAGCCTGCGCAGTGGTCACACATTCACTTTATAATCATTTGTTAAATGTACACATTGTACAACTTCTACAAGAATCACATTTTTCACAATGCAGAAGTAGGGGGAAAAATCAGTGGCATCTAAGGCTAGTATCTCCAATTGAGGTGCTGGGATGGGAGGTTTAGGTTGGAGCAAGGCCAAATTTTCAAAGCAACAGCAGTGGTCTCTCTCTAAAACTGGAGGGTGGCTCATAGATACTTCTGTGGATATTCTAAACATTCTGCATATAAGTCATAGCCATTTGAACCATTTTCATGTTTAATTTAAAATATCAAGGAAAAGAGATGCAGCTAAGAAATAGAATGAGTGGCTATGTGTGGAACCGGCATTGCGGCACAGCGGGTTAACCTACCACCTGTGACACCAGCATCTCACCAGAGCTCTGGGTTCAAGTCCCAGCTGCTCCATTTCCAATCTCGCCCCCTGCTAATGCACCTAGGAAAGCAACAGAAGGTGGTCCAGGTGCTTGGGCCACTGCCACCCATGTGAGAGACTCAGATGGAATTCCAGGTTCCTGGCTTCGGATTGGCCCAGCCCTGGCCATTGCAGCCATTTGGGGAGTAAACCTGCAGATGGAAGATCTCGGTCTCTCCCTAACTCTGCCTTTCAAATAAATAAATCTTTAAAAAAAATGTTCTATTTGTTACATTAATATATTAACACATTGTATATTCATATTTCATAGTAATACATTATCATACAGATGCAATACTGTGAAGTCACCTGGAAACCTTCATACCATTGTCGCCCTGAGAAAATTAATTCAGAATGATTAATAACCTGGCCACATAACTGCTTAGGACATTACTTATGAATTGCAAGTGACCTACATATGTGGGGATGAGATGAGCTCTGGCGTTGGCATCCCCAGCAAAGCGCCCTCCCCGGGCCTCTCTCTCCTGCTGGGCAGGAGGACGGCTGATGGGATCCAGGTCCTGGACCGTCCCTGCCTCGGCACTAGCGAGTCTGGCTCCCAAGCAGAGCCCCAGTTACTCCCTGGACTTTTGTGAACGTTTGGAGCTGGGAAAGCCACTCACTGCTCGGCCTGTGGCCTGGCCATGGTCACTCTGCACAGTGCTTTTATCTGCCACGGTCTGATTACTTTCACTACCTTCTGCAAAATGAGTTTATCCTTCTCTTACCTCTGTCTTCCATGTTTTGCAGCTTATGTTTGAAGCTAGTATTTTCCATTGTTGATTCTTGGTTCCCAATCTTAAAAAACAAAAGAAACAAACCACATATACATGTATATAGTTATGTAATTGAGACATAAGTGGTTTATATTATTCCCTTAAAAATGACAAGCATGTATGTTATATAAATATTAATGGGGGGGGAAGCCAGGTGACTAGCTAACAATTAAAATAGTACCTTAGGGGTGGGCGTAGTGGTAGAATGGGTTAAGCCGCCTCTTGGGACGCCCGATTCCATATATTGCAGTGCCTGGTTGGAGTCCTGACTACTCCATGTTCGATCCAGCTTCCTGGTAGGCAGCAAATGACAGCTGAAGTACTTAAGTGCCTACCACCCAAGCTGGAGACCAGGATGGAGTTCTAGGCTCCTAGCTCTGGCCTGGGCTGGCCCAGCCCTGGATGTTGTAGGCATTGGGGGAGTCAATCAGCAGACAGAAGACCGCTCTGTGCCTATCTCTACTATGAACACGATCAAGCTTTCTGTCATTCTGCCTTTCAGACAAACTGAAAAAAAAGAAAAAAAAGTACCTTAGATGTTTTGTCTTCAGTTTCTGAGTTTTCTAAAGAGGAGAACCCACTCAGTAGCTGGGGACTTCGACTTTCTAGTGAGAGAGAGAACAGTGTCAAGTGAATAAACACGCCAAGAAATTATTGGAGGCAATCACGTTTCACTATTGCTCTCTATTAAATCTGATCATTTAAAAGCAGACACAGCACTAAAAAATGAGAACCTTGTGTTTTTCGAGACATGTATGTTAATTAGGTTTGTAGATCTGTAGATAGCACAGCCAATTACTTCAACTAAATCAAGGACATTAGGAGTTACCTATTTGTCCCCGAAAAACATGGGCAAGGATCCTCCCAGGTCAACCTTGCGATTCTGCTCTTCTCTGCCTTAGAACCCCTCTCCTGTGTGTGTGCTGCTCAGACATGTACATCGTGTCATGGTTATCACTCGGATTAATACTGAGATCACCATGCATGCTGCATATCAGACCCCCTGCAACTTGTTCAACTTAGAACTGAGACTTTGTGCCATTTGCCCAACACTCCCTCATCTCCCCTGCTCCCTAGCACCCAGTCACCACTAGACTCTGCTTTTGCAAGCTTGACTTTTTAGATTCCATGTGAAAGTGACATCACACAGCACTTATCTTTCTGTGTCTGGATAATTTCACCTAGCATCATGTCCCCCAGGTTCATGCCTCTTGTTAAAGTTGGCAGTATTCCCTTCTTTTTGTGATTGAAGAAAATCTACATTTTCTTCATCTTTTCATCCATTGATGGAAATGTAGGTGTTTTCATATCCTGGCTGTTGCTAATAATGATGCAATGAACTTGGGAGTATGGGTATCTCTTTGGAATACCAATTCCATTTCTTTAGGATTTAAACCCAGAAGTGAGATTGCTAGATTGTTCTATTTGTAATTTTGAGACCCCTCTATACTTTTTCCTATAATGGCTACACTGACTTACATTTCCACCTAGTGTATACCACACCAGATTTCCATTTTTAAACATCTGTCAGTACTGTTTCCTCGTCTTAATAACAGCCATCTTGCACAGGTGTGAAACAACAGCTGATTGTACTGGTTTGCCTTTCCCCGATACTGAGTACTTCTTCACAGATACTCTAAGACATTTGTATGCTTCCTTTGGTTATAATGTCTATTCAGGTCCTTTATTTTTTAAATTGGGTTACTTGGTTGTTTGTATTGAGTTGTATGGGTTTCTTACGTCTTTTCGATACTATCTGTTATCAGATACATGACTTGAAAACGTTTTCCTCATCCTGTAGGTTGCCTTTTCACCTTGTTGGTTTCCTTTGCTATGCGGAGACTGTTTAATTTGATGTGGTACCACCTGTTTATTTTGTTGCTTGTGCTTTTGGTGTCTTATACAAAACAACTACCGAGATCAAAGAACCTATTTCCATGTTTTTACTAGAAGTTTTATGGTTTCAAATCAGTCTTTTTATCCACTTTGAGTTGGGTTTTACATATGGAGTAAGAATGTCCAGTCTCATTCTTTTGCACACGGACATCCAGTTTTCCCAATGCCATTTCATAAAGAAACTTTCCTGGCCGGCGCCGCGGCTCAGTAGGCTAATCCTCCGCCTAGCGGCGCCGGCACACCGGGTTCTAGTCCCGGTCGGGGCGCCGGATTCTGTCCCGGTTGCCCCTCTTCCAGGCCAGCCCTCTGCTGTGGCCAGGGAGTGCAGTGGAGGATGGCCCAAGTGCTTGGGCCCTGCACCCCATGGGAGACCAGGAGAAGCACCTGGCTCCTGCCATCGGATCAGCGCGGTGCGCCGGCCGCAGCGCGCCGGCCGCGGCGGCCATTGGAGGGTGAACCAACGGCAAAGGAAGACCTTTCTCTCTGTCTCTCTCTCTCACTGTCCACTCTGCCTGTCAAAAAAAAAAAAAAAAAAAAAAAAAAAAGACTGAATCTCAAGAAACTTTCCTTCACTCACTGTGTATTATTAGCTCAGAAGCAAAACCACACACATTACAGGCAACTAGTCTTTAGCTGTGCTATCAGTTCTGTGTCTGTTTTCATACCGGTATCATATTGTTTCTATTTCTAGAGTTTTGTAAATATAGCTTAAAGTCAAGCAGCTTTGTTCTGCTCTGTCAAGCCTGTTTTGGCTATTGAGGTATTTTGAGTTCCTACACAAACTGAAGGATTGTTTCTTCTCTTTTTGTGGAAAGTGCCATTGAAATTTTGATATGCATTTCATTGAATCTGTAAGTTGCTTTGGGTAATATGGCCATCTGAGCAACATCTAATTATTCCAATCCATGGACATGGGGGATCTTTCTGCTTACTTGTGTCTTCAACTTATTTCATTAATGTCTTACAGTTTTCAATATACAAATCTTTCACCCCTTGCCTAAATTTATTGCTGAGTTTTTCATTCTTTTGGATGCTACTATAAATGGAATGGGATTTTCTTGATTTGTTTTTCCAGATAGTTCATTATTAGTATATAAAAATATGAAATTTTTGTAGTTTGATTGTGTCCTGCAACTTTACTGAATTATTAGTTCTAACAGGTTTTTTGTAGTCTTTGGCATTTCCCATACAAAGATCAATTCACCAGCAAACAGTGATAATTTAACTTCCTCCTTTCCAATTTGGATGCCTGTTTACCCCCCTGCCTAATTGCTCTAGCTAAGACTTCTAGTACTCTGATCTTAGAGGAAAAGCTTTCAACTTCTCACCACTAACTATGATGTTAGCTGTGGACATGATGTTAGCTGTTAGCCTTTATCATGCTAAGGTTCAGGTCCGTATACACCTAATTTGTCCAGAGTTTCTTTATAAAGTGATTTCGAATTTTGTCAAATACTTTCTGTATTTCTACCACACAGTTTGGTCAAACTCTATACCTTTGTCAAAACAATGGTTAAGAATGATATACTACTACAGTTTTAATGACCTGTGATTATTTAAAAATTCACTGGATATGAATGAAGTAGGCATTTTTCATTTGATTATTGTTCCTCGCCCTAGCCCTTGCCCAAATTCCCACTGAACTAGTCTTTTGACTTTAACTTGTTGAACTCTTTAGTGGAGCATTAAGCCTTTGACCATAATACAAATTTAAGAAGATGGTATGTCAAAAATTAAAAAAAGGCAGGGAGGAAAGGAGGGAGGTGTCATTACATTCTTTTTTTTTTTTAACTTTTATTTAGTAAATATAAATTTCAAAAGTACAGTTTATGGATTACAATGGTTTTTCCCCCCCATAACTTCCCTCCCACCCACACCCCTCCCATCTCCCGCTCCCTCTCCCATGCCATTCACATCAAGATTCATTTTCGATTCTCTTTATATACAGAAGATCGATTTAGTATATATTAGGTAAAGATTTTATCAGTTTGCACCCACACAGAACATAAAGTGTAAAATACTGTTTCAGTACTAGTTATAGCATTAATTAACATTGGACAACACATTAAGGACAGAGATCCTACATGAGGAGTAAGTACACAGTGACTCCTGTTATTGACTTAACAATTTGACACTCTTGTTTATGGCGTCAGTAATCTCCCTAGGCTCTAGTCATGAGTTGCCAAGGCTATGGAAGCCTTTTGAGTTCATCGACTTTGATCTTATTTAGACACAGTCATAGTCAAAGTGGAAGTTCTCTCCTTCCTTCAGAGAAAGGTACCTCCTTCTTTGATGGCCTGTTCTTTCCACTGGGATCTCACTCGCAGAGATCTTTCATTTAGGTTTCTTTCTTTTCTTTCTTTCCTTTTTTTTTTTTTTTTGCCAGAGTGTCTTGGCTTTCCATGCCTAAAATACTCTCATGGGCTCTTCAGAAGTGAGATACACAGCAGACCCATAGAATGGCAAATGTCCTAACAGCACTCTGGCCTCATAATCAGCTCTTAAGGCATGCGGATCCGGCTGAAATGCCCATGAGAGTATTTCAGGCATGGAAAGCCAAGACACTCTGGGGGGAAAAAAACCTAAATGAAAGATCTCCGTGAGTGAGATCCCAGTGGAAGGAATGGGTCATCAAAGAGGGAGGTGCCTTTCTCTGAAGGGAGGAGAGAACTTCCACTTTGACCATGGCCTTGTCTAAAAATGATCAGAGTCAGTGAACTCAGGGGGCTTCCATAGCCTTGGCAGCTCATGACAAGAGCCTAGGGTGATTACTGAGGCCATAAACAAGAGTGTCAATTTGTTAAGTCAACAACAGGAGTCACTGTGCACTTACTCCTCATATAGGATCTTTGTCCTTAGTGTGCTGTACATTGAGATTTAATGCTATGACTAGTACTCAAACAGTATTTTTCACTTTGTGTTTCTGTGTGGGAGCAAACTGTTGAAATCATTGCTTGATGTATGCTAAACTGATCTTCTGTATGTAAGGAGAGTCGAAAGTGAATCTTGATGTGAATGGAAGGGGAGAGGGAGTGGATAAGGGGAGGGTTGTGGGTTGGAGGGACGTTATGGGGGGGAAGCCATTGTAATCCATAAGCTGTACTTTGGAAATTTATATTCATTAAATAAAAGTCAAAAAAAAAAAAGTGGGATACAAAGCAGACTCATAGAATGGCAGATTCCTAAACAGCACTCTGGCCTCAGAATCAGCCCTTAAGGCATTCATATATGGCTGAAGAGCCCATGAGAGTATTTTAGGCATGGAAAGTCATTACATTCTTAGAACTGTATCTATGAAGTACATGGAATCTGTTCTCTTAATGTGTATTAACGTTCTGCTAATGTGTATTAGTATCACATTAAAGACTTCTAAAATTTCAAATATATTAAGATCCATAAACCTTCATATCCTTTTTGCAGAGACAATCATATTTATACTTTCCTTGACAGACACTAAAAGAAAAATGTTTTTGTTTGCCACAGAGTACTTTTACCTATATTCACACATATGTGTGTGTGTGTGTGTATGTGTGTGTATATATAATCTCCTACACAAATCAACAGAAAATCATGTACCTGTTCTCTGGGAAGAATCTTCAGGAATTACGGTGGCAGGACTCCCCTGCAATTTTGTTTCAGGAATTTCTGCTGGTGCGGCATTCTGACTGGATGTGTCCTTCTGTAACGGAATCAGACGTTTAGCCAAAAATATAGTACCTTTTTTAAGTGTTAATATTCATAACCATTCAAAACAAGTTATCAAAAAAAAAAAAAGAAACTCCAAGACATGTTCAGTGTCTAAGCAGTTTAAGTATTCAATGCTTAAGCATTTGAAATTAAATATTTAGATCTTATTCTGATTGACTACTATAAATGAGCAGTTCTCAAAATATGGTCTGGAACTAGAGCATCAGAAACACCTGGCAACTTGATAGAAGTGCAAATTCGCAAATTCTCTATGATCCACTCAGTCGGAAACTCTGGGTACAGGACTCGGCAATCTGTGCTTCAACAAAGCATCCTGGTCACCTTGAGGGCCACTGAAGCTGGAGAACCAGGACTTGGTCTAACCCACGGCCTGCTCTTGCTGACGAAGTGTTATTGGAACACAGGACACCCTTTCATTTCCACACTATGATTGCTTTTGGGTTACAAAGGAGGAGATGATTTGTTGACACAGAAACAACATGGCCTGCAAAGCCTAAAATATTTACTCCTCTCTCTCTGCCTTTTAAGTAAAACAAGCATGCAAGCAAACTGGTGAGCATTGTGGTACAGCAAGTTAAGCTACCTCTTGGGATGCCTGCATCCCATATCAAAGTGCTGCCTGGAGCCCCAGGCCCTCTACTCTCATCCCACCTAGCTTCCTGCTAACCCATCCCAGCAGGCAGAGGATGTCAGCTCAAGTGCTTGGGCCCCTGCTCCCCACATGGGAGTCCTGGATGGAGTTCCAGGCTCCTGGCTTCCGCCTGGCCCAACCCTTGCAGCTGCAGGCATGTGAGAAATCAGCCAGCCGATTAAGTGTCTCTTTATCCATCTCCTTCTCTGCACCCACCCACCACCAACTCCATTTCCCCAATAAAATAAACGTTTTACAAATGTTTTATTATTTAGCCCTTTACAGAAAAACTTTTCTGACCCTTTAATGTTTTGAAAAGTAATATTTATAGAAATCAGCAATTCATGCTAGACACTTAGTCCTTGCAGTTCTATGGCAGTCATTTACATGCCATTAAACCAGTTTGTTTTTCTCATATCCCCGAAAATCTGAGAAGTGAGTGCAGTTTATCCCCAAAGAGTGCATGGCAGCCCAGAGGAAATTCATTTACCTGGTTTTTCTCACGATCGCTGGCACTGCCAAGAGAGAAAAGTGGCAAAACTAGAAAAGAAAGAAAATGTATGGGCTGTAGAAGGTGAAACCACCACCTGCAAGGTCATCATCCCATATGGCAATGGTTCGAGTCCCAGCTGCTCCACTGCTGATCCAGCTCCCTGCTAATGTGCCTGGGAAAGCAGTGGAGGATGGCCCAAGTGGTTGGGCCCCTGCACCCACGTGGGAGACCTGGAAGAAGCTCCTGGCTTTTGTCTGGCCCAATTCCAGCCATTTGGGAGTGAACCAGCAGATGGAAGACTATCTCTTCCTCCAACTTTGCCTTCAAATAAGGTAAATCTTAGAAAGCAAGCAAGCAAGCAAGAAAATGAGTATGTTTCCTTAAAGGACACATAGAAATTCCACTCTCCCTCTCCCAGGTGTGCAGGACAATGCCTGGAACATCTTCCCCTTCCCAAATGCTGCCTGCATATCCCTTCCAAGTTGTTCAGCCTCGTTCCTCACCACCCTGCAGGACTCTGCCCCAGGCTTTATCTCTGAACACCACCCCCAGAGCCTTGAGGTCTCACAGGATTGTTTCCCCACCTTCTCTGCTCTTCAAATCCCATTCCTTCTCATGTCTCACCTCCCTCTTCGTCAAAGATTTCCTGCTGACTCCAGCTCGTGCCAGATTCCCCTCCATTTATCTGTAACTCACACTTACCAATTGCTGGTCCATCCCAAATTCTTCTCTGCTTCATGTATGTTCATTTTGCCATTCCAAGTTAATTGTGAGACAGAGAAAGGGAAAGGTTCCAGGATTATGTATTTCTTTGGTGCCCTTTCATAGCACATACCGAAAAACTAACACCTGCTGGCCGATTTGAGAAATGACTCAGACGACAAACACTAAACTTACTTCTTCCACTGCTTCTGACTCTGGTCTTTTGTCTTCTGCTAGGATACGGTATCAGGGACTTCTTCTTTTGGTTACTGGTCCAAGATCGATCACTGGCACTACTACTTGAATCTTCATTACTCTCAGAAAAGAGATGCTTCCTGTAACTGGACTGTCAAAGACACGAGTGCAATGATAAATGAAAGCTGCTAACAGGGTGTTGGTGCCATTTATGTAGAGTAAGTTTATTACTGCCAAGTTAGACATAAGAGAAGTGACTCACACAATGAAATGATTCAGAAGCAAAGAGAAGAAGAAAAGATTATTCCATGAGATTACTCTCAACCCAGACATTATGAAAAGAATGACAAAATTCCCTCAGGTATTTCCAACTGCGATGTTAGTATCTTGAAGGTTGTGCCAACTCTAACAAAAATAACAAAAGCAGCTATAAAAGCATTTTTTAGGGTCTGGTATTGTGGCACAACTTAAGCTGCTGCTTGCAATGCCCATATTGGAGCGCCAGCAAGTCCCAGGTGCTCTGCATCCCACGCAGGCCCTGCTAATGCACTTTAGCAGCAAAGGATGGCCCAAGTGCTCGGGCACTGCCACCATGTGAGAGCCCTGCATGGAGTTCCAGGTTCCTGATTTTGGGTCTGGACAAGCCCTAGCCAGCTGTTGCAGCAATATGGGGAGTGAATGAGCAGATGGAAGATGTCTGTCACCCTGCATTTCAAATAAATAAATGTGTGTGTGTATGTATTTATACATACAGCAAAGAAAATCCCCTCTACACCTTACAAGAAAAACCAAACAGGGGGATTATTTCTGTTTAAACATGAAAGTAGGGGCAGGTGTCGTGGCACAGAGGGCTAAGCCACCACTTGTGATACTGCCATCCCATATGAATGCCAGTTTGAGTCCCAGCTGTTCAACGTCTGGTCCAGGTTTCTGTTAATGTGTCTGGGAAAGCAGTAGATGATGGCTCAAGTGCTTGGGCTCCTGCCACCCACACAGGAGACCCAGATGGAGTTTCTGGCTCCTGGCTTCAACTTAGCCTGGCCCAGTTCCAGCCATTGTGAACATTTGGGGAGTGAACCAGTGGATAGAAAATTTCTGTCTCTTCCCCTATCTCTAACTCTGCCTTTCAAATAAATAAGTCTTTAGATTTTTTTTAAAAAATAGTGTTTTTCCCATTTTCTGTAAATGGTTATTTAATATACAAGTTTCATGTATTTTACATATACAGATTTAGGAACATAGTGATGCATCTCCCCCTACCTTCCCTCTCATGCTCCAAACCTTCTTTCTCCTCCCTCTCACATTCCCACTCTTAATTTTTTACAAAGATCTATTTTCTGCCTACTTAATGATCATATAGTTAACCCTAGACTAAGTAGAAGAGTTCAACAAATAGTATGAAAAAAAACACAGTTCCTCACCAAAAGAGACAAGAACTATAAACAATCACCGAATTTCAAAATGTCCATTTCACTTCAATACGTTACGTTTTAGGTACTCTTATTAGTTACATTAGGGAAATCATATGACGCCTTTTTGGGACTGGGTTATTTCATTAAAAGTAGTGATTTCCAGTTGTGTCCATCTTGTTGCAAAGACAGGTTTTTTTTTTTTTTTTTAACAGCTGAGTAGTACTTCATAGTGTGTATACATACCATCTACAGAACTTCTCAACCCACAGTTGGAAATACACTTTCTTCTCATCAGAGCATGGAACTCTCTCTATGATAGACCACATGCTAGGCCATAAAGGAGTCTCAGCAAATTCAAAATAAAATCAAAATCATACAATGCATCTTCTCTGACCACAATGGAATGAAGCTGGAAATCAACAACTCAAAAGTCTTTAGATCATATGCAAACACATGGAGACTGAAAAACATGCTCCTGAATGAACATTGTCATTGAAGGAATCAAGAGAAGTCAAAAAATTTCTGAAAACAAATGAATATATCATATGAAAACCTACGGGATACAGTGGAAGCAGTGTTAGGAGGAAAGTTTATAGCAATTGGTGCCTACATGAAGAAATTCGAAAGGTACCAAATGAGCTTTCAATGCATCTCAAGGACCTATAAAAACCAACTCAAAATTAGAATTAAAATTAGAAAATAAACAAAATTGAAACCCAAAACACAGTATAAAAGATCAGTGAAATGAAGGCTAGTTTTCTTAAAGTTGACACAGCATTGGCCCAACTAACCAAAAAAAGAGGGAGAAGACCCAAATCAAAATTAGAGATGAAAAAGGAAATATAAGTATAGACCCCACGGAAATTAAAAGAATCATCAGGAATTACTACAAGCAGCTGTATGCCAACAAACTGGGAAACCTAGAAGAAATGGATAGATTCCTAGACACATACAATCTACCAAAATTGAGTGATGAAGACATAGAAAACCTAAATAACCAAGAAGGAAATTGAATCAGTAATAAAGACCCTCCCAACAAAGAAAAGCCCAGGACTGGATGGCTTCACTGCTGAATTCTACCAGACATTTAAAGAAGAACTCATTCCAATTCTCCTCAAGCTATTCAAAACAATTGAAAGGGAGGAAATCCTCCCAAACTCCCTCTATGGAGTCTGCATCACCTTAATAACTAAACCTGAAAAAGATACAAGAAAGAAATTATAGATCAATTTCCCTGGTAAACAAAGATGCAAAAATCCTTGACAAAATACTAGCCATTCAAATCCAACAACATACCAAAAAGATCATTTACCCAGACCAAGTGGAATTTATACCTGCTATGCAGGGATGGTTCACCATTTACAAGTTAATAAATGCTATACATCACACTAACAAAATGAAGAACAAAAACCATGTGGTTATCTTAATAGATGCAGAGAAAGCACTTGATAAAAATGCAACATCCTTTCATGTTTCATAGGAGGACTATTGCTCAGATCAAGGCAATCTATGACAAACCATGGCCAACAGCCTGTAGAGAATGGGGGGAAACTGGATTCATTCCACCTATGATCTGGAACCAAACAAGGATGCCTGCTCTCAACATTGCTACCTAAAATAGTCCTGGAAATTATGGCCAGAGCCATCAGGCAAGAAAAAAGAAACCAAAGGGATACAAATTGTAAAGGAAGAAATCAAACTATCCCTGATTGCAAATGACATGATTCTATATACATAGGGGATCCAAATGACTCCACTGACAGGCTATTGGAACTCAGAAGAGTTCGGTAAAGTGACAAGATATAAATTCAACAAAGAAGAATGAACAGCCTTTGTATACACAGACAATGCCATGGCTGAGAAAGAACTTCTAAGATCAATCTCATTCACAATAGCTCTGAATGAAATTAAATACTTGGAATAAATTCATCCTAGATGTCAAAGATCCATATGATGAAAATTACAAGACAGTAAAGAACTAAATAGAAGTGTTTTGAAATTAAGACTGGACTGTCAAAATATTAGAGATTTGGCACAAATTTAGGCTGTCTAGTGGGTTAGTCAACTGTACTTTGATATTTATAAGTCTTTTATATTTTTGCATTACTTTTTATAAATGCTGTAACAAATGATTGCTTTGTTTTCAAATAGAATTTGTTTTGATCCTGACAAAAAGTCCACTCCATCTGAGCTCCATCTAGCCCTGTCAAAGGGTCCAGCCTCAAGCCATCATGTTTTTCTAGGACCTCCACCACTCAACTGGTAACAACTCATTTCCAACTCATTCCCAGCCAAGATGGAATCCTCTGAATCTCACCTAGTCATCTCAGGAAGTGCATCTGTCGTGAAATGAAAACATGCAGAATCAGCTCCCGAGGCCGTCACTAGGTTAGGACTGGACCAATACCATCCTTGTTCCTGACAGTATGACCCACACCATTTAAGGTGAATGATGGACAATTATCTGACTTTCAAATGAATCCTTTTTCGGGAAACCTAACAACTCCTCCTTTAAAATGTTTAGCAGTTCAGTATTTCACAGAAAAGAATTTCTCTGACGAAAGTTTCTTTATGATACAGCATGATGTTTTGATACATACTGTGGAATGCCTAAATCAAGCTAATTAACATTTTTACTATAGATATTTATGATATTCTGTCATGAGACTACCCTAAAATCTACTTTCTCAGCAATTTTCAAGTATGCAAAATACTGTTGGTAACTATAGTCAATGTGATACACAGCAATCTTTGAATTTATTCATCTTAACAGAAACTTCATATCCTTTGATGAACGTCTTCCCAGTCTCCCACTGCCTGTCCTCCACCCCCACCACCAATTTACTCTCTGCTTTGAGAAATGTAACTTCTTTAGATTCCACATATAAATGATAGCATGTAGCATTTGTCTTCGTGAGCCTGGTTTATTTCACTTAATATCATGGTCTCCAGGTTTGCCCACGTTGTCACAGTATCGGGATTTTCTTCCTTTTGAAGAATGGACAGTATTCTGTCGCATATCTGTACTACATTTCCAGTGATGAATGCTTAGGTTAATTAGAGAAGTTAAGTTCTAAAAGGAACTTGGGGAGCCAGGTCTATTTGCATCTTACTCTTAAGGGAGGGAAGGAGGGAGGAGAGAGAGAAGAGCGAGTAAAACAAAGCTTGGGGGAACTTGCTCATTTGCTCCAGAGTTCTTCAGCCCAGTGTCTAGTAAACCGCAAACTTCAGTTCACTTAATGCTTGCAATTAACAAACCATGAAGTAGGGAAGGCATTGCCACACAGCCGTTAAATCTACATTCCCTATCAAAGTGCTGGTTTCAGTCCTGGTTCCTCTACTTTTTTTTTTTTTTAAAGACTTTATTTGAAAGGCAGAGTTGGAAAGGCAGAGGCAGAGGCAGATCTTCCATCCACCGGTTCACTCTCCAAGTGTCTGTAGCTGTGCCATTCTGACGTCAGGAGCTTCTTCCCAGTTTCCCACTTGGGTGCAGGGGCCCAAGGACTTGGGCCATCTTCTACTGCTTTCCCAGGCCATAGCAGAGAGCTGGATGGGAAGTGGAACAGCCAGGACTCAAACCAGTGCCCATATGGGATGCCAGCACTGCAGGCGGCAGCTTTACCCACTACACCACAGCATCAGCCCCCTCCCTCTACTTCTGATCTAACTTCTGCTAATGTGCCTGGGAAGGCAGCAGATGGGCCATGTCCTTGGGTCCCTGCTGTCCATACAGGAGACCTGGATGAAGTTCCTAGCCTCTGGCTTTGGCCTATTCCAGCCCCAGCTGTTGTGAGCATTTAGGGAGTGAACTGGTGGATGGATGATTTCTCTGTTTGTATATATGTCTGTCATCCTGCTTTCCAAACAAATCTTTAAAACAAAAAACCCTCATGCAACAGGGCTCTCAATTTCTATGGTTTTACATCAAAAATTGTTGAAGGTTGTTTACAACACAAGTATCTAGAGCAATGGTTTGTAAATTTGGCCACACAACAGGATCACCAGGAGGGGGATTTGAAAGAAATCCAAATTCCTGGACATTGCTGCAGACCAATGAAGTTAAGAATCTGAGGGCTGGCATTGTGGTGCAGCAGGTTAAGCCACCGCTTCCAGTGCCAGCGTCCCATATCAGAGGGCTGGTTCAAGTCCTGGTTTTTCCATTTCAAACCCAGTTTCCTGTCCATGTGCTTAGAAAGGCAGCAAAGATGAGCCAAGTACTTGGGTCCTTACCACCTGGTAGGGAACCAGGATGGCATTCCTAGCTCTTGGCTTCAGCCTGGCCTATACATGGCTGTTACAGGCATTTGGGGCATGAAACCAGCAGATAGATCTCTCTCTCAATCTCTCTCTCTCAATCTCTCTATACACACACGCACACCATCATTCTGTTTTTAAAACAAATCTTTAAAAGTCGCTGAAGACAGCAGGCTTTTTTTTCAATGTGTATCAAAGTTGCTGCAAATAATTTTTATTTAATAGATGTGAATTTACAAAGTGCAACTTTTGTATTGTTGTGGGCCCCCCCCAGCCTCCCTCCCTCCTGCGGCCCTCTCCTCTCCCACTCCCTCTCCCATCCCACCCTTCATCAAGTTTCATTTTCAATTACCTTCATATACAGAAGATCAACTTAGTATACACTAAGCAAGGATTTCAACAGGCTGCCCTCACACAACCGCTCAAGGTATAGGGTATTGTTCGACTAGTAGGGTTGTTCTTAACTCTCATAGTAAAACACATTAAGGACAGAGATCCTATGTGGGGAGCATGTGCCCCGTGACTCCTGTTGTTGATTTAACAATTGACACTCTTGTTTATGATGTCAGTAATCACCCGAGGCTCTTGCCATGAGCTGTCGAGGCTATGGAAGCCTCTTGAGTCCACCAACACTGAACTTGTTTAGTCAAGGCCGTATCACAATGGAGGTTCCTTCCTCCCTTCAGAGAAGGAGCACCAGACTTTCAGAGCTTCTCCAACTCCCCAGGGGAGGACAACCTGAGGCCTGGGCAGAAGGTAAAAGGCACAGCTAAGAGAAAGCTGGAGAAAGCCTTACCATGTTTGTTTGAAACCCACAAACTCAGCTTAGGAAAATTCATTGAATATTCAGAGATTCTTTTAAAAATAAACTGACTACAGAGCATTGTGCCTCCCAAAGAGGTCACCAGTGGTCACACACAGGACAAGTGTCATTTGGTGTACATGGGCACAGAGCTATGGCCCTAAACAATACGGGCTCAGAGTACAATGTTTCTTTTCAATTTGAGAAGCAAAAAAAGACAGAGAGGCAGGCAAGCAGAAAGAAGGAATAGAGTTCCCATCTGCTGTTTAGAAAGCCCACAGCAACCAGGGCCAGGCTAGGCTCAAAACCAGGAGTCAGGAATTCAATCCAAGACTACCTCTTAGGGGCAGAGACCCAACTACTTCAGCTGTCACCACAGCCTACCAGGGTCTACACTGGCACAAAGCTTGAATCTGGAGCCGGGCTCCGATATGGGATATTGACATCTGGACACTGGTCTTAACACTAGGTCGAGGGCCACTCTTCAATTCTTAAACAGGATTCATCTATTCAGATGTCTAAGTGCTAATAAGTCTAACATTTTTCTTCTACTTACCAGTCTAACAAAGTTAAAGCAAGCTTTAGGCACAAAGCTTAATATAGGTTTGTTTTTTTTTTTTTTTTAAAGGAGAGTGTTTTAACCGACTAAATTTTCAATTCTGCAAATATTCGATGATGCAATATTTATGTCAAAGTTACCATGAGTGATATATTTATTGTTCAATTTAAGTCTTTATAGGTATCCTATATACAGGACAATGGGACACAATGGGAAAGAGACATTACCAACTCTACATTTCTTGATGTAAAAAAATTGCTGTAGGGACCGGCACTGTGGCATAGCAGGTAAAGCTGCTGGCATTCTATATGGACACCAGTTCTAGTCCCAGCTGTTCCACTTCCAATCCAGCTCTCTGCTGTGGCCTGGTAAAGCAGAAGATAGCCCAAGACCTTGGGCCCCTGCACCTGCGTGGGAGACCTATAAGAAACTCCTGGCTTCGGATTGGTGCAACTCCAGCCTTTGCAGCCAATTGGGGAGTAAACCAGTGGATGGAAGGCTTCTCTCTCTCCCTATCTCCTTCTCTGTCTAACTTTGACTCCCAAGTAGATAAATATTTTTTAAAAAATAATAAATTGCTGTAGCTGGCTGTAAGTGCCAGTTACCATGAGCAGTGCCCAGTCTCACCCAAGACTTCACTTATGAGTGAGAGAGCAGTATTATCCCTAATTGTGGTTTTGATTTCTTTGGTCTGATTATCAATGGTGAACAATGGTCAGGATAATACTAAAAGGAAAAATCCCAGAAATAATCCTGGGTTTTAAACTGTGGGCCATTCTGAGTATGTCATTCCCTTCACATCAGGTAGACATCGTGTTATGTCATCAAGGAAGAGTGAATACAGAATAGAAAGACATTGAGAAAGATCACATTCAACAAAACTTATCACTCCCACTAGCTATCATTGCTAATCTCTATGTCTAATTTCTAAGTTAAATTTTCTCATGGGTATGTATGATTAGGAAAAGATACAGGGGTTCTGGACTACCTGTCATTTCAGGCTTCTGTTAGGGGTCTTGGAACACAGCCCTCATGAGTAAGATGGGACCACTGTGTCTACTACCCATCATCTTTCCTCCGGTGAGCAAACTCTACGAAGCTGAATGAATGCTTGCTACAGTTGCACAGGACTAACTAAAGGACTCTCAATCTCCCATGACCTATTTGCCATCAAATAAGAACACACATGAAACACTAAACTCCTGCTGAGACTACTGACTGGGCTCATCAATCTGTCCATCTAACCAGAGAGCCCGAGGGTGGCAGATTTACCTTTTCATAGTTCAGCTAATAAGGTCATTTTATATAATGAATAAAAAACAAGTCAATAGACAGTGTAGTTCAATAGGCTAACACTGGTTATTTTTACCTATTATTTGGAGGCCTAGCTACAATTTGTAACAAGTAATGCTGGTTATCCAGTTCAAAGTAAAATAAAAGGTTTTGTTCATTTATTTTAAAAGGTTAAAAGGAGTTTAAGAAAAACTCAAGGGGCTGGCGCTGTGGCATAGTAGGTTAAGCCTCTACCTGTAGCACCTGTTTGAATCTTGGCTGTTCCACTTTGATTCCAGCTCCCTGCTAATGCCCTGGGAAAGCAGTAGAAGATGCCCCAAGTGCTTGGGCCTCTGCACCCACCTGGGAGACCTGGAAGAAGCTCCTGAATCCTAGTTTCAGATCAGCTCAGCTCCGTCCATTGCAGACATTTGGGGTATGAACCAGTGGGTGGAAGACCTCTGTCTATAACTCTGCCTCTTTTTTTTTTTTTTTTTTTTGACAGGCAGAGTGGACAGTGAGAGAGAGAGACAGAGAGAAAGGTCTTCCTTTGCCGTTGGTTCACCCTCCAATGGCCGCCGCGGCCGGCGCGCTGCGGCCGGCGCACCGCGCTGATCCGATGGCAGGAGCCAGGAGCCAGGTGCTTTTCCTGGTCTCCCATGGGGTGCAGGGCCCAAGCACCTGGGCCATCCTCCACTGCACTCCCTGGCCACAGCAGAGAGCTGGCCTGGAAGAGGAGCAATCGGGACAGAATCCGGCGCCCCGACCGGGACTAGAACCTGGTGTGCCGGTGCCGCTAGGCAGAGGATTAGTCTAGTGAGCCGCGGCGCCAGCCTATAACTCTGCCTCTCAAATAAATCTTAAAAAACTCAAGGAAAAACACAGATAACAACCGAGCCATAGCACATTCTGAAGATGGTATACAAGTAATTGAAATTTGTGATATATTGTCTTAGAATAGAAGTTATTTCATTACCGACATTCTTCTTGCTTGCTTTCTGTCACCCTTGAAAGCAGAATCATCCCTAAAATGAAACACGCCTAGTGAGTGGGACTGGTACAACCATGAGCCGCCTCCTTCTCGGCTTCACAGCCCCAACTTGGGCTTCCTTCATGTGTGCTTTGCCCAGTCATGAACCAGTGACCAGGACGTACCCATTCTGCAAACCTATCATGCAATCTAGGTCCATAGCTTCTCTGGCCGGCAGTAACAGTTTGCAAAAACAAATCCTTGTGAAGCCCCTGTCTGCCAGGCTCAGAAAGCAGGGAAAGGCAGTGGCAGCAATGCCCAAGCGCCGTGCGGTTCATGCCACTTCTACTTGCAACCACCCTGGTGGGTGGGGGATGGGCTTTCCACAAAAGCTTTTCCTCAACAGTGACATCGACCACCTTTCCACATACCTGTTGGCCATTTGTTTTGTTTTGTTTTTTTGTTTTTTTAACAGGCAGAGTGGACAGTGAGAGAGAGACAGGCAGAAAGGTCTTCCTTTGCCGTTGGTTCACCCTCCAATGGCCGCCATGGCCGGTGCGCTGCGGCCGGCGCACCGCGCTGATCTGATGGCAGGAGCCAGGTGCTTCTCCTGGTCTCCCATGGGGCGCAGGGCCCAAGCACTTGGGCCATCCTCCACTGCACTCCCAGGCCATAGCAGAGAGCTGGCCTGGAAGAGGGGCAACCGGGAAAGAATCTGGCGCCCCGACCGGGACTAGAACCTGGTGTGCCGGCGCCGCTAGGTGGAGGATTAGCCTAGTGAGCCACGGCGCCAGCCCCTGTTGGCCATTTGTACATCTATTTTGGAAAACTATCTTTTCAAGTTCTTTGCCCATTTCTTATTAGGATTGTTTGGTTCCTTGCTATTGAGCTGTACTTATATGTTTTGGATTATTATCCTATCAGACATACGGTCTGATGTTATCAAAATAAAAACAACAAAGGGTAAGTATTGGCAAGGAGATAAAGCAATTGGAAACTTCATACAGGTTGGTGGGAATGTAAGATAGTACAGCTGCTATGGAAAATAGGTTTATGGTTCTTTAAAAAATTAAAAATAGAATTCATGTACCAATAATCCTACTATTGGCATATATATTCAAAAGAATTGACATCAAGGGCTGGCACTGTGGCTCAGCGAGTTAAATCCCCAGCCTGCAGTGCCAGCATCCTATGGGATGGGGCGCCAGTTTGAGTTCGAGCTGCTCCACCTCCAATCCATCTCCCTGAACTTGCACTAGCACCTGGGAAAGCAGCAGAGAATGACCCAAGTCCTTGGGCCCCTGAACCCACATGAGAGACCCAGAAGAAACTCCTGGCTTCAGATCAGCTCAACTCCGGCTGTTGCACCTATCTGGGGAGTGAATCAGCAGAAGGAGAAGACCTTGCTTACTCTACCTCTCTGTAACCCTGTCTTTCAAGTAAATAAAAATAAAAGAGCTGACATCTGTATATGAAAGAGATGTCTGTACTCCCACATTCATTGCAGCAGCATTCACAACAGTTGAGATACAAAATCAACCTAAGTGCCTATTAGCACTTGAACGGTCAAGGAAAATGAGGTATTTATACATAACAGAATACTACACAGCTAAAAGAGGGAGGAAATCCAGCCCTACACAACACCCTGGATGAACTTGAAGGTCACTGTGTTGAGATACACCAGGCACAGAAATACAAGTGCTACATGATTCCACTTATATGAGGCATCCGAAATAGACTCATAGAAACAGGCTACCAAATACTGAGAAGAGAAATTGAGGAATTGCTATTCAAAGGGAATAAAATGTCAGTTACATAAGACCAAGTTCAAGTCATATGCTAGGGCTTATAATTAACAACAGCAGGGGCCAGCATTGTGGTGTAGCAGGTAAAGCCACCTCCTGTGACGTCAGCATTTCAAATACGTTCATGTTCTGGCTGCTTCACTTCTGATCCAGATCCATGCTAATTAGCTGGGAAAGCAGAAGACAGCCCAAGTGTTTGGGCTCCTGCCACCCACATGGGAGATCTGGATGAAGATTCTGGCTCCTGGCTTCAGCCAGGTTCAGCCCTGGCTATTGCAGCCATCTGGGGAGTGAACCCTTCAGTGGAAGATCTGTCTCTCCCCCTCTCTTTACACCGTATTTTCCAGGGTCAGTGCTGTGGTGTAGTGGGTAAAGCCACTGCCTGCAATGCCAGCATCCCATATGGGTACTAGTTCAAGTCCCGGCTGCTCCACTTTCCATCCAGCTCTCTGCTACGGCCTGGGAAAGCAGTAGAAGATTGCCCAAGTCCTTAGGACCTTGCACCTGTGTGAGAGGCCCGGAGGAAGCTCCTGGCCCCAGATCGGCGCAGCTCCAGCTGTTTTGGCCAATTGAGGACAGAATCAGCAGATGGAAGATTTCTCTCTCTGCCTCTCCTTCTCCAACTCTGACTTTCAAATAAATTTTTTAAAAATACCATATTTTCAACTTCAAAAACATGCTAAGAAGGTAGATCTCACATTGTGTTCTTACAATAAAAACAGGCAACCATTGATCTAATTTCTGTCTCTATAGGTTAGTCTGCGTTTTCCAGAGTTTTACGTAATAGAACTATTTAATATGTACTCTTCTGGTCAAGCTTCTTTTACTGGGCGTGATCATTCCGAGATTCATTCACATGACACGTATCAAACATTCTTATTTCTATGTCGTATTCCAGTGTATGGATTTCCAAACTGTGATTACCACTCATCTATTGGTGGATATTTGGGTTGGTTCCAGTTTGGCACTGCTACAAATAAAGTTGCTATAAACATTCATGTGCATTCCAATGTGTGGACATACACTGACATTTCTCTTGGGAAATATAGAATAGCTTAGTAGGTCAGGGGGGTGGTATATATTTAACATTTTAAGAAACTACTAGAAATATCTAAGTTCCAGTTGCTCTATATTTCTCACCAGTAGGTGGCACAACCTAATTGTAGCCATTCTAACATGTTTAGTGCATCTAATTACAGTTTTTATTTAAATTTCCTGGATAACTAATGATATTAAGTAATTTTTCATATGTTTATCTGCCCTCTGTATCTTCCTTTGTGAAGGAACTCTAAATATTTTGCTAATACTTTCCTTTGGTTTTACCTTTATCAAATGTTGAGAGTTCACTCGCTGGCGCCGCGGCTCACTAGGCTAATCCTCCGCCTAGCGGCGCCGGCACACCAGGTTCTAGTACTGGTCGGGGCACCGGATTCTGTCCCGGTTGCCCCTCTTCCAGGCCAGCTCTCTGCTGTGGCCCGGGAGTGCAGTGGAGGATGGCCCAAGGGCCCTGCACCCCATGGGAGACCAGGATAAGTACCTGGCTCCTGCCTTTGGATCAGCGCGGTGCGCTGGCCGCAGCGCGCCGGCCATGGCAGCCATTGGAGGGTAAACCAACAGCAAAGGAAGACCTTTCTCTCTCTCTCTCTCACTGTCCACTCTGCCTGTCAAAAAAAAATTTTTTTTGAGAGTTCTTAATATATTTCAGATATAAGCCCTTTATCAAATATATGCTTTTCAAATGTTTTCTGCAAAGGTGAGGCCTATCTTTTCACTCTAACAGTGATTTTTTTTTGACAGGCAGAGTGGACAGTGAGAGAGAGAGACAGAGAGAAAGGTCTTCCTTTGCCGTTGGTTCACCCTCCAATGGCCGCTGTGGCCGGTGCGTTGCGGCCGGCGCACTGCGCTGATCCGATGGCAGGAGCCAGGTACTTATCCTGGTCTCCCATGGGGTGCAGGGCCCAAGCACTTGGGCCATCCTCCACTGCACTCCCGGGCCACAGCAGAGAGCTGGCCTGGAAGAGGGGCAGCCGGGACAGAATCCGGCGCCCCGACCAGGACTAGAACCCAGTGTGCCAGCGCCACAAGGCAGATTAGCCTAGTGAGCCACGGTGCCGGCCTAACAGTGATCTTAAAAGAATTTTTTTCCTGAGAGGTAGAGGAATGAACTCCCATCCACTGGTTCACTTCCTAAATGCCTGCAACAGCTCCCACGTGGGTGCAGGGACCCAATGACTTGAGGTAGCACCATAGCCTCCATTAGCAGGAAGCTGCAGTCAGACCCAGATGGACATCACGTGGAGGCACTCTGATGTGGGTCACAGGTGTCCTGGTTGGTAGATTCTTCTGCCTGCTCTGCACACAGTAAGAAAGGGATGGGACTGGCACTGTGGCGTAGCAGGTAAAGCCACCACCTGCAATGCTGGCATTCCATATGGGCTACTCCACTTCCTACCCAGCTCCCTGCTGATGACCTAGGAAAAATAGTGGAGAATGCCCCCTAGCACTTGGGGTGGCGCTGTGGCATAGTAGGCCCCGACTCCGCCTGCAGTGCTGGCATCCCATACGGGTGCCGGTTCAAGTCTTGGATGTTCCACTTCCGATCCAGCTCCCTAATAAGCCGAGAAAGCAGTGGACAATAGCCCAAGTCCTTGGGCTCCTACACCCATGTGGGAGATCCAGAAGAAGCTCCTGGCTCCTGGGATCCACCCAGCTCTGACTACTGCGGCCATCTGTGGGGTGAACCAGCTGATGGAAGACCTCTCTGTCTCTCCCTCTGTCTAGAACTCTGCCTCTTAAATCTTTTTTAAAAATTGACTATTAAAAGGTCCTTTAATTTTCCACAAGAAGTTTAGAAATAGTTTGACTTTCAAATAAAAAAATCTGGAAAACCTGGCAGAGTTACATTGAAAGAGGAAGAAACAGAGAGAGGTCTTCCATCCACTTGTTCACTCCCCAAATGGCTTCAATGGTCAAGGCTGAGCCAGGAACTTCTTCCAGGTCTCACACGTGGGTACAGGAGCCCAAGGACTTGGGCCATCTTCCATTGCTTTCCCAAGCCGTTAGCAGGGAGCTGGTTAGTTAGTGGAGCTGTGGGGACTCAAACCTGTGCCCCTATGGGATGCCAGCATCACAGGCGGCGGCAGCTTAACCCCCAATGCCACAATGCTTGCTCCATCAGTTTCATTAAAAAAAACAAAGCATTTGAGGGGGCCGGACTGTGGTGCAGCAGGTTAACGCCCTGGCCTGAAGCACCGGCATCCCATATGGGTGCTGGTTCTAATCCCAGCTGCTACTCTTCTGACCTAGCTCTCTGCTGTGGCCTGGAAAAGCAGAAGATAGCCAGGTCCTTGGGCCCCTGCACCCATGTGGGAAGCCTGGAGGAAGCTCCTGATTGGCACAGCTCCGGCCATTGTAGCCAACTGGGGAGTGGGCCGGCAGATGGAAGACCTCTCTCTCTCTCTTCTCTGTGTGACTCTGACTTTCAAATAAATAAATCTTTACAAAAAAAATTGAGGATTTGAGTCAGGGGTTATGCTGAACCCACAGGTCAGTTCTGGAGGAACCTGAACCAATCTTGTAAGTCTTGTATCACAAGAGCACAGCTGTCTGTTTATATTTTAACATCCCTCAGCAATGCTGTGGCTTTCAATGTGTTTGTGTAGGCTAACAAATCCATGAGATTAATCCAAGAACGCTGTTATGCTGTTAACACTATTGTAAATGGTGTAGATTTTATTTAAATATCAAATTGCTATTGGCATACAGAAAGGAAAGTGAGGTTTTCACACTGATCTTGTGTCCTTTGATCTCAAATTCAGCATTTTACTGCCAAAGGTAACCCTGGGATATATTGATTATGGGGCCATGGATCAGCAGAACTCGCCCACACTACTCCGAAGTGCTCTCCAGGGGCCGGTGTTGTGGCACAGCGGGCTAAGCAATCACTTGCAATGCCGGCATGCCATATCTGAATGCTGGTTCGAGTCCTGGCTGCTCCACTTCTGATCCAGCACCCTGATAATGCACCTTGGAAAGCAGAAGATGGTCCACGTGCTTGGGCCCCTGATAACCACGTGGGAAACCCAGATGGTGTCTGACTCCTGACTTCAGCCTGGCCCAACCCTGGCTATCGTGGCCATTTGGGGAGTGAACCAGTGGATGAAACATCTCTGCCTGTCACTCTGCCTTTCAAATAAATAAACCTAGAAAGTGTTCAGAAAACACAGTGCTCTCTCCTTAAGTGGGGGGTGACAACATGCAGGAGTGGGAGAAAACCTCCATTGAGGGCCTGTAGGCTCGTGTCAGCTATGCTCCCTGTGGTTCATCAGCATTGAACGCCACTTACCTCGTTTTGTCACTTGCTTCAGGAGTCTGATTATTAACTGGCGATTCTTGCAAATCTGAAGAATACTCATGCGCTGAAGTAACTTCTAGAGACAAAAATTAAAGACAAAAAATGGTAAACATCTAAGTAGGCATCTGAACAAGCAGACCACTCGAGTCTACGATAGAAGAAAATCTCACCGTCCTGTGCCTTGTCCAGCTGCACTCTCTCAGGTGAATGATCAGCAGTTTCTGTTGGCTGCAGAAAGACAAGAGGATTATGGTACCTATGAAGTCCATGTGTTCAGTCATTTGGAACTACTTTAAATCCTACAAGAGAAGCAAATCCATTGAATACTAAGACTCCAGGCTCTTCATTCACTAATAACTGAGTTTGCTTCAGCCAGCATTGTGACATGGCTGGGAAGCCACCACCTGCTGCACCAGCCCCACAGTGTGAGTGCCAGTTCAAGTCCTGGCTGCTCCATTTCTGATCCAGCTCCCTGCTGATGCTCCTGGGAAAACAGCCAAAGACAGTGGAAGTGCTTGAGGCCCTGCCACCCATGTGGGAGACCAGATGGAGTTCCAGGCTCCCGACTTCAGCCTGGCCCGGCTCCATTGCAGCCATTTGGGAATGAACCACCAGTTGGAAGAGACATTCTCATTCTCTCATTCATGATCTAACTCTGCCTTCAAATAAATAAATCTTAAATAAATGAAATTGCTGCTCCAAATGGCTGTAAGCTATTTCAAAAAATTCATATCCGCTCTCAGAAAAGCGAGACAAAACATCTCACAGCATTGGCACTGCTGTAGAAGCAGTTTCCCAGATACTTAAAAATAAATATATGTGAAAGAAAATCCTGTGTTTGTTGACAACAAAATCCTGACAGCACATTCATACTCTTCTCTATGTGAGTTTCAGACATTCAGTGTCCAGATCCCAAATGAAGGGATGAGGCAGAGGACAACCAAGTCATGCATTTTGTAGCAAAGCCACATTGAAGGAAAGGAGAGCACTCAAGAACCCAGTAGGCAAAACTCATCTACAGAAAGGGAGGCTCAAAACATTCATAGTTTGGCCAGAAAAAAATGTCCTACTTGTAAGCAGAGGCAGCTTCCTCCTATCACCATCCCTGTAGACCCAGATCCCAGCTGGCTCCCAACACCCCCATACTCACAGGCAGCTGGGAATTGTCATTAATGGGGAGAGTTATTAGGCAACGGTCATCTTCAGCAATCATGGCTTTCACCTGGTTGGTGGATTCTTCTGCCTGCTCTGCACAAAGAGAGAAGAATGGGACTGGCATTGTGGCATAGCAAGTAAAGCCACCACCTGCAATGCTGGCACTCCATATGGGCTACTCCACTTCCCATCCAGCTCCCTGCTGATGACCTAGGAAATATAGTGGGAAATACCCCCAGTGCTTGGATCTTTGCCACACACATGGGAGATCTAAGGGAAGCTCCTGTCTTCAGTGTAGGCCAATGGTGGCCATTGTGGCCATCTGGGTAGTGAACCAGCAGATTGAATCTCTCCCTAACTCTTGAAAATTACAAATAAATCTTTAAAACCAAGAGAGAGAAAAGAATGTCACATAATATTAGCATGCACAAAAACAATTTTAAAAACATAAGCATGCATTACACTGCATACTGGATTGCCCGTCACGGATTTCACACCTCGGGCACTGTACCATTCTTTGGTAAGAGCTGGTAATTAGGTCCTGCCTCAAATGGCAAATCCGAAAAACCAACCATGGAACATAACTGAAAAGATGTGTCCAATCTAGACCAAGGCTGACTTGGAGGGAAGACAAGACTCTCAAACCCCACCTCCTGCTCCCTGCTACCCTCAGCATTTGCTCTCCTTTGTCATTTCCAATGGACCCAGAGGAAATACATATTGAAGTGGGGGAAATGATTCCAGGCTCTGAGCAGATCTTCTCCAGGGGCACTATCATGCTCAAACTGATATGATGCTGGGTGTTCAGTGACTTCTTCCAAGCTAGCTTTCATCATTGTTCAGTCAGAGTTTTGTCACTTCCCCACATACCTGCCTCTCCATCGTGGCTACTAAGAACCCCAGTGTCATCTTTCTCAAATTTAGAAGGAATTTCCTGGGAGGTTTTCATCTGGTCTGGCAACACCTGAAACACAAGCCCAAAGCCATGTGACCTTTAAAAGCAGTCACCTGTGCAGGCTGCTCCACTTCCCACCCAGCTTCCTGCTGATGCACACCTGGGGAGGCAGCAGTAATGGCTCAAGTGCTTGGGTCCTTGCAACCCACATGGGGGACCTGAACCAAGCTCTGGGCTCCTGGCTTCAGCCTGCTCCAACTTTGGCTACTGCAGACATCACTGGGAAATGAACCAGTGGGTGGAAGATTTGTCTCTAATAAAAGCAAATAAGCCATAATTTTAAAAGTAGCCTTTAAAAATGTCCAGGAAAGTTTAAAGCTTAGAACACAGCACAGTGATGAATGAGAAGAGGCTGGTCTTCAGTTTCTCCTCTCTTGTAGGACTATACTGGTTTTGGTTCTTCCATACCCCCTCCCTCCAAGTCCAGTGCTGGCTGACTGGTACCTGCTCTTAACTTCTCTCCCCTCGTATCTTCACAGTCTCTTCTCTGGCCCACGTCTAACCCTCTTGGTTATTTCTAATCCCTGTTGCACTCAGGAACTGAGTCTGTCTCTGACAAGTCTGTATCGAGCTCCCAGCTGTAGGATCCTCGATTCCAATTTCTTTCTCAAGGAGTTTCAGTGCTAGGAACTGTGGCTTAACCACACACAAGTTTCCATTCTCTTCCCAAACCATTTTATTCATTTCGTGAAGTGTGGAAACACATGGACACTGATATGGTTTGAGGGAAAAGGTAAACGTATCCGGCAGTCCAATTCACACACAGTGTGATCGGGGGAGGAGCTTACGTGATTGGTTCTCCTGTAACTTATTTCTCATTCTCATCCGTGAAATGATCTCTTCATTCAAGGTGAGTCTTTAGTACATATTCAAGGACCCTTTATTGTGTATAAAATGCCTTCACATACAATTCAAAACAAAAGGAAATTGGCCAAGACTTGCTCTCTCAGGTCTCTGACTTCTTTGTTCAACTCCAGTTGGCCATTACCACCATACCGCAGGTCTTCCTGTCACAAATGTCTTTGCACTGCTGTCATCTGTGATAGATTAAGGCTTGTTCTTGGACATAGGAATCCTAGACAGAGATGGAAACCCCAGCTATCTTTCTTCAAGGCAAGACCAATAGATAGAACTTTGAAAATCTCCAAGAAATCCTATTCCTGGAGCCAGTGCTGTGGCACAGAGGGTTAATCCACAGCCTAAGGTGCTGGCATCCCAAATGGGCACCCATTTAAGTCCTGGCTGTTCTACTTCTGATCCAGCTCCCTGCTGATGCATCTAGGAAAGCAGCGGAAGATGGCCCAAGGACTTGGGCCCCTGCACACATGAAGGAAACCTAGAAGAAACTCCTGGTTCCTGGTTCCTGGTTCCGGACTGGACACACTCTGGCCATTTGGGGAGTGGATAAGCAGATAGATTTCTCTGTAACTCTGAATTTCAAATAAATAAATCTTTAAAAAATAAAGAAATCCTATTCCTAATAATTCAACCCAAGAACAGGAGAAGCAGAGAGAAGTGCCAAGAGAACCATAATGAATGTCCTTGGGACCTCAGGAAGTGGTGGAGAGGTGATGTTACCCCAGAAAAGCTTCCCACAGTGCACAGAAAAGGGAATTAGCACTTTGAGGCCCATTAGGAGGGCCTGAGTGCTACACAGGTAAGAATGACACAGGAAAAGGAAGAAGTGGGATCAGAACTCAGAACACTCAACTCTTCACAGGGCACTAAGAACAAGGATTTTGAGAGCCAACATTCACATCGATCAAAAGTCAACAAGGAAATGTAAGAGACATGAACGCATTTTCAAATAATAAGAATTAAATCTGCTACCTGTTTGTCTTCTCCTAAGGCTTGAATGGCAGCTTGTGATACGGTGAGCTCTAAGTCAAAGTGGATTTCTATTCTCATCACCTCCTTCTTGCTGATAACAACAGGCTGCTTCAGGCAAATGATAAGCATATTCATCCTCTCAGTTTCTAACAAAAAAATATAATGAGGCCCGTCAATATACAAAGAGGTTGTTTTAAGATGCCATCATTTTAAATAATGGCAGTGTGATATTTCTGATTTACAGAGAGGGAGACAGACAGACACACACACACAAATTTTCCATTTGCTGGTTCATTCTCCATATGGCTGAAATGGCCAAGGCTGGGCCAGGCCAAAGCAGAGCTTCCAGGTCTCCCACATGGGTGGCCGGATCCCAAACACCATGACTATTTCCCACTGCTTTCCCAGGCCTTTAGCAGGGAGCTGGATTGGAAGTGGAACAGCTGGGACTTGAACTGGCACTCATATGGGATGCCAGCATTACAGGCAGCAACTTAACCCACTATGCCTCAACAACAATCCCTGGGTTATCTGTTAACTATTCATATTTTTCTATAACAATAGGATGAAAAGTAATCATTAACTTTGATTTTTATTAAGTGTGCATGTATTCATACACATACATGTAACATGGTTGTGTGGCTGATCTTGTGAAAGCATGAACCAGTTTAGCTCCGCAGCAAGGAAATGGAGGTCTTCCACAAGCCAGTTTATTTATTTATTTTACTTGAAAGTCAGTTACACACAGAGAGAAGAGAGGCAGAGAAAGAGAGGGAGAGTCTCCCATCTGATGGTTCACTCCCCAGATGGCCGCAATGGCTGGAGCTGTGCCAATCTGAAGTCAGGAGTTTCTTCCACATCTCCCATATGGGTGCAGGGGCCCAAGGCCTTGGGCCATCTTCTACTGCTTTCCCAGGCCATAGCAGAGAGCTGATCGGAAGTAGAGCAGCTGGGTCTCGAACTGGCACCCATATGGGATGCTGGCACTGCAGGCAGCAGCCTTAACTGCTATACCACAGTGCCGGCCCCACAAGCCAGTTTTTTAAAGAGCATTTTGTTTTTATGGAGTTACCATCTGCAACAAGTATTTTACTTGCAAATATACCAAACACAATATTCAATCTCTGAGATTTGTTATTTCTAAAATTCACAGTAAAATTCAATGTTCCCAGTATACAAAACAGAATAATCCACCTCCATTTCAACAGACTTCAAAATTAATTTATGAGGCAAGTCAGAAAAAACAGAAATAGAGCTCTCATTCACTGGTTCATTCCCCAATACTTACCCCAGGTCGAGGGCAAAGCTGGGAGCCAGGAACCCAACCACCTGAGCTATCATTACTGTATTCCAGGCTCTGCATTAGCGGGAGCTCAGAAACAGGAACCAGAGTCAGGCATAGAACCCAAGCACTCCAGTGTGGGATGCGAGTGTCTTAGCCACCAGGACAGATGCCCCCTTCAAGCTGCTCTTAAAGAGAAGTGGAGCCAGAGAAGAGAGAAGTCTATGTTAGATAACACTCCTTACAGGATATCAGCTCTTGGCTGGCAAATGCTGTTAAACAATAGCTTAGATCAAAATTCATAGAAAGTCCAAGAATAGGCCAGCACTGTGGCTCAATAGGCTAATCTTCCACCTGTGGTGCCGGTACCCCGGGTTCTAGTCCCAGCTGGGGCGCTGGATTCTGTCCCGGTTGCCCCTCTTCCAGTCCAGCTCTCTACTGTGGCCCGGAAAGGCAGTGGAGGATGGCCCAAGTGCTTGGGCCCTGCACCCGCATGGGAGACCAGGAGGAAGCACCCAGCTCCTGGCTTCGGATCAGTGCAGCGCACTGGCCCTAGCGGCCATTTGGGGGGTGAACCAACGGAAAAAGGGAGACCTTCTTCTGTCTCTCTCTCTCTGCCTATCAAACAAAAAGTCTCTTCAACAAATAATGTCAGGAAAACTGGATTTCAATATGCAGAATTCTGAAATAGAACCTCATGCCCTATAAAAAAATAATCTCACAGGCTGGCACCATGGCATAGTGGGTTGAGCGGCGCAGGCATCCCATATGGGCACCAATTCAAGTTCCGGCTGCTCCTCTTCCAATCCAGCTCTCTGCTGTGTCCTGGGCTCCTGGCCCAACACAGGAGACCCATAGAAGGCTCCTGGCTTTCGAACAGCTCAGCTCTGGCCGTTGTGGCCATCTGGGAAGTGAACCAGTGGAAGGAAGACCTTTCTGTCTCTCCCTTTCTCGGTCTCTAACTCTAATAAAATCTTTCTTAAAAAATCCACTCACAATGGATCAAGGGTCTAAATCCAAGACCTGAAATGATCAAATTACTATGGGAAAAACTGAGGAAATACTGCAAGACGCTAGCCTAGGCAAGGCTTCTTGTGTAAGACCCCAGCAGCAAAGGCAACAAAAGCAAAACAAAGGAATTACATCAAGCTAAGAAGCTTCTACAGAAAAAAAAAAAAAAAAAGCGAAGAAGCAACCACAGAATGGGAGAAAATGTTTACAGCTTATTCATTTGATAAAAGATTAATATCCAGAATATATAAGGAGCTCAAAAAAAAAAAAAAAAAAAACTCCAACCAAACAAGCATTCCAGTTAAGAAATGGACAAATATATGAACAGGCACTTCTCAAAGGACGAAATACAAATGGATAGCAGACACATGAAAAAATGCTCAGGATAGGCTCACTAACCCTCATGGAAAAACAACTAGAAATCTCAATGAGGTATTACCCCACCCCAGTGGGGATGAGTATCATCCAAAAATCAAAACACAAATGCTCAGGCCAGCATTGTGGCATAGCAGGTAATGCCACTGTCTGCAATGCCAACATCCCATTTGGGCACCAGATTGTATCCCAGCTGCTCCACATCTGATCCAGCTCCCTGCTAATGGCCTGAGAAAACCAGCAGCAGATGGCCCAAGCATTTGGGACCCTGCCACCCATGTGAAAGACCCAAGTGAAGCTGGCCTGGCCCAGCACTGGCTGTTGCAGCCATGCAGGGAGCAAGTCAGCATATGGAAGCTCTCCATCTCCTTCTCACTCTGTAACTGACTTTCAAAATGAATAAGTCTTTAAAAAAATGTTGGCAGGGATATGGAAAAAAGGTACCCTAATACCCTGTTGGAGGGAATGTAAACTAGTACAACAATTATGGAAGACAACAGATTCCTCAGAAAACTTACAACATCTAGTGTATGATCCATCTATCCCACTCCTGGGAGTATATCCCAGAGAAATAAAAGCATGACAGAGTTACCTGCACTCCCATGCTTCTAGCAGCTCAATTCAGGAAAGCTAAGATATGCAATCAACCTGGAGGTCCATTAACTGATGACTAGATAAAAGAAAATGTAGGACATATACACTGTGGAATATCACTCAGCCATGAAAAAGAATGAAATCCTAACATTTGCAGCAAAATGGATGCAAAGGGAGGTTACCCTAAGTGAAATAAACCAGACCCAAAAAGACAAATGTGCTTTCTCTTACATGTGGTAGTTAAGATATACAGTGAATACAAATCATGTGGATTTCAGTTCATTTGATAATTGTTATAAATATGGCTTCACTGAATCATACCATGTAAGTGACAATATACTCTTGTTTTATACATCAGAAAAAGGAAGTAGAGAGGGGACTAGTGAGGACTTTTGATATACTAGTCGTGCTTTATTCTTAACATGGGTATTGGTTATAATTAGAGGACAGCAAAACTCACTGATTTGTATGCTTAAAGTACATTTCTTGGTGTGTGCACTGTATTTTAAGGATTTTTTTTGACAGGCAGAGTGGACAGTGAGAGAGAGAGACAGGCGAAAGGTCTTCCTTTTGCCATCGGTTCACCCTCCAATGGCCGCCACGGCCAGCGCACCGCGCTGATCCGATAGCAGGAGCCAGGTGCTTCTCCTGGTCTCCCATGGGGTGCAGGGCCCAAGCACTTGGGCCATCCTCCACTGCACTCCCGGGCCACAGCAGAGAGCTGGCCTGGAAGAGGGGCAACCAGGACAGAATCCAGCGCCCCGACCGGGACTAGAACCTGGTGTGCCGGCGCCACAAGGTGGAGAATTAGCCTATTGAGTGGCGGCGCCAGCCTTAATGATGTTTTTAAAATCCACGAATACTAGAAAATTTAAATACATAGCTCGTATCATATCTATAGGACAGCATTGATCTGGAGTACAGTTTAGAGATCTCAAAGTACGGAGTTTTCAGGGCCTTTACTGGTCCCTGAGAGGAAAATGTACAAAACCCAGCAACAACCTAGCCCACACGTGATAAAGCAAATAATAGTTTGACTGTAGGGATCAATGCAAAGATGTGAGGGTACTCAAAGAAAAACAGAACTAAAAAGGTAAGTTTATTTTGGTGCAAGAAGTTTTTTGAAATCCAAGACTTATTTTTCATTTGACAGAGTTATAGACAGAGAAAGACAGAAAGGTCTTCCTTCTGTTAGTTCACTCCCCAAATGGCCGCCAAGGCCGGTGCGTTGCGCCGATCCAAAGCCAGGAGCCAGGTGCTTCCTCCTGGTCTCCCATGCGGGTGCAGGGCCCAAGGACTTGGGCCATCCTCCACTGTCTTCCCGGGCCACAGCAGAGAGCTGGACTGGAGGAGGAGCAGCCGGGACTAGAACCCGCCACCCATAGGGCATGCCGGCGCTGCAGGCGGAGGATTAACCAAGTGAGCCACTTTTTTGTAATTTCTCCCCAAGGGAGAAACTCAGAATTCCTACACACTGGAATGAATCCTCATAGGCACTAAGAATCACATAGAAGAAATTGTGAAAGATTTTGAAATGCAGAGTTACTAGGTCTGTAAACCATTCTGGGTTATTTGTGCCTTTTGTTATCTCTGAGCCATTCTAAAGGTCTACAGACTGTAGAAAACTGGGCCCCATGCTGGAGATTCCTGTTCACAGAAATGCAAGTTAATCATGTCTGTGGAATGCAACTGTCTAGTGTTGTATCCATTTATAAATTTCAGCATTGTTAATAGATGTGTGCTTCTTTGAATTCTCTTAAACTGGCTACTGCATCTGAGTGATTTCCTTAAGAAGTAATGAGTTGAGGAGTTCAAGAAAGTAAAACAGGGAATGACTTTACTGCTCTGGCCTAGGGGAAAAGAGTTTTAAAAAAGTGGAGAGTGTGAAACCTCAGGGAAGAGATCAGGCTAAAATGGCAGAGGAAACTCCATACAAACTAGAGGGACACTGTGAACCTACGTGGAAGGTGTGCAGGTGTACAACTCAGAACCCTAACAGCCGAGTGCCTCGGCACCAGCTTTGGATCGAGACGAGACCAGACTACAGCATCCCAAGCCACGAGTGATAAAATTGCGGGAAGAGCCAAGCATGAGTCAACCTTGGAGCTCAATCAATCAGGGACAGTAGACCTGTAAACCTAGAAGAAAGAAGTGGGGCTGTTTTCTCTCTCCCAGAACACCTGGCAGTGGCATTCTGTAACTAGCCTAGAGAGGATGGGTGCCGTTTTGGATATACCGAACAGCTGTTCCAGCTCATGTCTGCTTGCCCAGCAGCCAGCCGAGAGGAGACACCTGGGTCTGGCTGGGAAAATTGACAGGAGGCTGGGTGCTCATGACTGCGAGAGCCTTGTGTGCTGGGACTGTGAAAACACTGTGGCTGTGTGCGACAGCACAGGGTATGGCTGGGTCCTAGGGCATTCACTGTGGGTGGCCCCACATACTCTGGGCTCCAATTCCCTGGCGAGTGTCATTGCTGTAGAATCCATGCTCAAGAACTGCACAGATCCTTCATGTGGTTCTTGTGGTAGCAGGGATAAATATTGTACCCACTAGGCCTAGCACCCAGCCATTGGTCTCCTTGGAGGAAAGGAGGCGACTGTAAGACTACACCAACAGAACTGAACAAACCCCACCTCTGGGGGGGAGGGTAGATTTACCACGCCCACCGTGGACACTCCCCTCATGTTGGAGCACTAAACAGAGCTCCCTGACCACACCCAGAACACGCCTCTGGGTATTCACCGGAACAGCAGACGATCCACTAAATCACACAGGCATAGTCCGAAGATAAAAAGCCATCACAGAGGGGGAAAAAAAAACCAAGTATCTCCACAAATGCCTAAAAATAAACACAGCAATTCAAGAAGCAATAAGACAACATGACACCCCTAAAGAACACAAAAATTCAGCACTAGAATGTGAAAAGTGTACAGACTAATGAAACACCAGAAACAGAATTCAAAAAAATTATCATACCACTGCTCAGAAGTAATCAGAAGCAAATCCAAACTAAAGAAATCCATACAAGACATGAAAATTTGATTTCTCTTAAAACCTCAATTTAAAACAAAATATTGAAAATGAGTAATTCAACAGATCAAACAAAAAATACAATGGAAAGCCTTAACAGATTCAGTGAGGCAGAAGAAAGAATTTGTAAGTTAGAAGACAAATCTCTGAATCTCTGGGAATTTTACAGACAGACCAAAAAAAAAAAAAAATTAGAAAAACTAAAACACTGTTGGAGATTTATGGGATACTATCAAGTGACCCAACATAGGTTTTAGGAGTTCACCAAAGTGTGGAAAGAACACATTAGAAGGCCTTTTTAGTGAAATAGTTACAGAAATCTTTCCCCTAATTTGGGGAAAGAAAAGGATGTCCAAGTACAAGAAGCACATAGAACTTCTAATAGACATGACCAGAGAAGATCTTCACCAAGACACACTGTAGTCATACTCTCCACAGTAAAACAAAGAAAAATTTCTAACATGTGCATGTGACAAATGCTATATTACTGTCAGGGGATCTCCAATTAGACTCACAGCTGACTTCTCATAAGAAGCCCTACAGCCTAGGAGAACAGCAAGATATAGCACAAGGCGTAAGAGAAAAAAAAAATGTCAACCAAGAATACTATACTCTGCAAAGCTCTCATTTATGTAAGAAGGAAAAATGACGACCTTCCACAACAAACAGAGATGGAAAATTGCTGCACACAAACACAGAAACATGGTCATCACTATGGAAGAAGGTGAAGGCAGGAAACCTCCCAGTGAAAGCACAAAGGAAATCCAAAGTAAACGTTAGGAATATTTACGGAGAAAATGGCAGGGTGAAGTCATTACTTATTAATAGTCTCCTTGAATATAAATGACTACACTCTCCAGTTAAAATGACTGAATGGATTAAAAAAACACGACCCATCTATTTGCTGCCTACAAGAAACACATCTCACCAACAAAGACACATGCAGACTGAAAGTAAAAGGATGGGAAGAGATATTCCATGCTAACAGATACCAAAAAACAGCTGATGTAGCCAGCTTAGTATCAGACAAAAATAACAGAAAAACTGTTAAGAGACAAATATGGGCACTATATAATGATTAAGGGATCAACTTAACAGGAAGATGTGACTATTGTAAACATGCATGCATCAAATTACAGGGTACCTAGCTATTGAAAAGGAATTTTAGACTGGTGCCACGGCTCACTAGGCTAATCCTCCGCCTGCGGCGCTGGCACCCCTGGTTCTAGTCCTGGTTAGGGTGCCAGATTCTGTCCCGGTTGCTCCTCTTCCAGTCCAGCTCTTTGCTGTGGCCTGGGGAAGGCAGTGCAGTGGAGGATGGCCCACGTGCTTGGGCCCTGCGCCTGCATGGGAGACCAGGAGGAAGCACCTGGCTCCTGGCTTCCGATCAGCACAACGCACCGGCCGTGGCAGCCATTTGAGGGGTGAACCAAAGGAGGGAAGACCTTTCTCTCTCTCTCTCACTAACTCTGCCTATCAAAAAAAAAAAAAAAAAAGAATTTTAGTGGATATAAAAGGATAGAGACTCCAACACAATAGCACAATAGTAATGCGGGACTTCAATACCTCACTTTTGACAATGGACAGATAAACCAAACAGAAAATCAAAAAGGAAATAGTTAATTCGATACTATCAACCAAATAGACCTAATGGATAAAGAAGTTTTCATCCTTCAGCTGCAGAATACATTCTTCTCACCAGTGCATGGAACTTATTCTAGAATAGACCACATACTAGGCCATAAAGCAAGTGTCAGCAAATTCAAACAAAATCAAAATCAAAATCATACCATGCATCTTCTCTGACCACAATCGAATGAAGCTGGAAATCAATAACCCAAGAGTCTAGAACATGTGCAAACACATGGAGACTGAACAACATGCTCCTGAATGAACAGTGGGTCACTGAAGAAATCAAAACAGAAATTAAAAAATTCATGGAAATGAATGAAAATGACAATATATCATATCAGAACTTTTGGGATACAGCAAAAGCAGTGTTAAGAGGGAAGTTTATAGCAATTGGTGCCTATATCAATAATTTAGAAAGGCACCAAAGCAATGAGCCATCAATGCATCTCAAGGACTAGAAAATAGCAAACCATACATAAAAATAGTAGGAAAATTAAAATTAGACAAGAAACAAAAACCTAAAGAGACCAATATGCAAGACAGAAATTGAATGTCATAAAGACCTTCCCAACATTGAGTTCTACCAGACATTTAAAGAACTAACTCCAAATCACTCAAGCTATTCAAAACAATGAAAAGTGAGAATCCTCCCAAACTCCGATGAAGCCAGCATCACCTTAATTCCTAAACCTGAAAGAGATAAAAAACTACAGACCAGTTTCCCTGAAAAATTTAAATGCAAAAAAACCTCACCGTAGTAGCAGCCAATCAAATCCAACACACCAGAAAAATCATTCACCCAGATCAAACGGGATTTATCCATGTATGCACGGATGGTTCAACATTTGCAATCAATGTGATACATCTCATTAACAAATTGAAAAACAAAAACCATATGGTTATCTCAATAGATGCAGAGAAAGCATTTGATAAAATACATCAACCTTTCATGATTAAAACTTTAAGCAAATGGGATATAGAAACAACATTCCTCAACACAGTCAAGGCAATTTTTGACAAACCCACGGCCAGGATCATATTGAATGGAGAAATGTTGGAAGCATTCCCACTGAGATCTGGAACCAGACAAGGATGTCCACTTTCACCATCTCGATTCAATATGTTTCTGGAAGATTTAGACAGAGCCATTAGGAAAAAAAAAAAAATCAAAGTTATACAAACTGAGAAGGAGGAAGTCACACTACCTTTATTTGCAGATGACATGATTCTATATATAGGAGATCCAAAAGACTCCACTAAGAGCTTATTGGAACTCAGGGCCAATGCTGCGGCGGTGGGTAATGCTACTGCCTGCAGTACCAACATCCCATATAGGCACCAGTTCAAGTCCCGGATGCTCCACTTCCAATCCAACTCTCTGTTACCACCTGTGAAAGCAGGAGAAAATGGCCCAAGTCCTTGGGCATCCGTGGGAGACCTGGAAGAAGCACCTGGCTTCAGAAATGGCACAGCTCCAGCCATTTGAGAAGTGAACCAGCGGATCGAAGACCTCTCTCCTTCCACCTCTGCCTTTCTGAGTTTCAAATAACAAATCAAATACCTTAGAATAAATTTAACCAGGATGTCAAAGACAAAACATTGAAGAATGAAAGACACACACACACAAAAAGGAAAATCTTCCATGTTCATAGATTAGAAGAATCTATATCATCAAAATGTCCATACTACCAAAAGCAATTGACAAATTCAATGTGATACCTATCAAAAATACAAGAACATTCTTCTCAGATACAGAGACATTGATGCTGAAAATCATATGGAAACACAGGAGACTCTGAATAGCTAAAGCAATCTTATACAGCTTAAAACAAACCCAGAGGTATCACAATACGAGATTTCAAGACATACTACAGGGGGCTGGTGCTGTGGTGCAGCACATTAATGCCCTGGCCTGAAGCGCCAGCATCCCATATGGGCACCAGTTCGAGATCCGGCTGCTCCACTTCTGGTCCAGCTCTCTGCTATGGCCTGGGAAAGCAGTGGAAGATGGCCCAGGTCCCATGTGGGCTCCTGCACCCATGTGGGAGACCCAGTGGAAGCTCCTGGCTCTGGATCAGTGCAGCTCTAGCGGCCAATTGGGTAGTGAACCAGTAGATGAAGACCTATATCTACCTCTCCTCTCTGTATAACTCTTTCAAATAAACAAATCTTAAAAAAAAAAAACAACAGACATACTACAGGGCAGTTAGAACAGCCTGGCACCAGTACAAAAACAGGTGGATAGACCAATGGAACAGAATAGAAATGCCAGATATCTACCCAGGCATCTACAACCAACTTAACTTTGACCCAGGAGCTAAAATCAATCCCTGGAGCAAGGACAGTCTCTTCCACAAATGGTGCTGGTGAAACTGGATCTCCACATGCAGAAGCATGAAGCAAGTCCCCTGCCTTACACAAAAATCCACTCAAAATGGATTAAAGACCTAAATCTATGGCCTGATCTCATTAAATTATTAGAGAACACTGGAAAAACTCTGCAAGACATTGTCATAGGCAAAGAGTTCTTGGAACAGTCCCCAGAGGCACAATCAAAGCCAAAACTGACAAAGGGGATTAAATCAAATTAAGAAGCTTCTCCACTGAAAAGAAACATTCAGCAAAGTGAAGAGGCATCCAATAGAATGAGATAATTTATTTGCAAACTATGGAATGGATAGAGGGTTAAAACCAGACTATATAAAGAGCTCAAATACAACAGGTGGCCAGCACGGTGGCATGACGGATAAAGCTGCGGTCTGCAGCGCTGACATCCCATATGGGTGTTAGTTCAGGTACCAGCTGCTCCACTTCTGATCCAGCTCTCTGCTATGGCCTGGGAAACAGTAGAAGATGGTCTAGGTATGACAACATCAACCCTGATGCTGTGCCTTTCAAATAAACTAATTAAATTTTTTTTGGAAAAAGGCTGGACAGCAGCTTTTAGTGCCTGATAGGATAGACTAAATGTCTGATATCAATTACAAATGTTCTTGAACTTGGACCTTATGTTCAGAAAGTTTTTTAAAAGATTTAGTTGATTTACAAGTCAGTTACACAGAAAGGGGAGAAGGGGAGAGAGGGGAGAGATCTTCCATCTGATGGTTCCCTCCCCAATTAGCCGCAATGGCCAGAGCTGTGCTGATCCGAAACCAGGAGCTTCTTCCAGGTCTCCCACGTGGGTGCAGGGGCCCAAAGACTTAGGCCATCTTCTACTGCTTTCCCAGGCCATAGCAGTGAGCTGGATGGGAAGTGGAGCAGCCAGGTCTCAAACAGGTGCCCATATGGGATGCCGGTGCTTCAGGCCAGGGCATTAACCTGCTGTGCCACAGCACCATCTCTGAGAAATTTTTTAATTTATCTCTTAACTCCGTTTTTCCATAAGTCATTTGAAATCTCCAGGGATAAGAGGAATTGTATAGGAATTGTCTTTTTGAGACTTGCTATTTCACTTAGCCTCCAAGCATCCTCCAAATTACAGTATGTGTCAAATTCCCTTCCTTTTTCAATTTGAACCATACACCATTGTATGTGTGGATACCAAGGTTATTTATCCATTCATTCCTCAACAGGTGCTTGAATTCCTTAGACATTTCAGCTACCATAAATAATGCTCCAATTAATATGGCAGTAGTATCTTTTGGGGCTTTCTTTTTGATATATATGCAGAAATAGGATGGAATTATACAGTGCACTTTTTAATTTTTGGAGGACTATATCTGCTTCTACAATGAGAAACTAGTGAAATATTTGAACCTCAAAGTTACAAAACAAAGGGATCACCAGCTCTATCACTCAGATGCTGGCCCTGAGCCCAGTGTGCCTTCCATCATACCATGTAACCTTCCCTCTATCTCAAGGCATAGATCAGTACCTTCCCTACAACTACCTAACCTATATACTGAAATAATATACTAGAAATAGAAACAAACAGCATTGGATATGGGGTAGCTAAAAATTACCACCTTACCTATTATGCTGAAATTCACCACTGTTTCTTTGCACAGTCTTACTGGATCCCACAGAGCACTCTGGAAGACAAATTTGTGAAACTCATGAGCATACAACACACACACAGGAACAATCCATAAGCAGTTAGGTCTCTTGAGGAATTAAACACCATTACCTCAGTATTGTCTATATAGAAAGTGATGCTCTGACTTCCTAGGTTGAAATCAATCCAAAATTTCTCTAGTTTTTCATCTGCTGGTTTTCTCATCTATAAGAAAAATTCAGTATGAATTAAGCAGAAAATTCATGTTAAAGAGTCAGGCAAAATTTATTCCATTACAAACAGAATTTGTGCTTTTCCTGGAATAATACTATCCTAACATTCTACTGTTTCCCTTCTTAGCTAGATTTGTGCAAAATAGGAAAAGCACATTTTCATGTACCTGTTTCCAAAAAAAAAGTCACTATCTTCACGTATTTCACACACATTTAAATGATTCAGATGACTCTAGCCACACAATTTTCAACTATAATAAAGTATTGCTTATATATTTTATTACCTATAGAGCCATAATAGTTGTCATCTTAGTTTTGCTAACAAGAATAATTTTTAACAAAGCTTACCAATGTTAAATACCTACTATTTCATATTTTTAAATATTTCTTTACATTAAGTTTCAAGGCAAAAAAACAGCTGAATCAGTGAAATACACTTTATAATAAATACAAGCAACAATCTTGAAAATGCTACAATCCTAAAATTCCTTTTAGAAAATCTGGGATATTTTATTTTTTTGACAGGCAGAGTTAGATAGTGAGAGACAGAGAGAAAGGTCTTCATTCCGTTGGTTCACCCCCTAAATCGGCACACTGCGCCGATCTGAAGCCAGGAGCCACGTGCTTCCTCCTGGTCTCCCATGCAGGTTCAGGGCCCAAGGACTTGGGCCATCCTCCACTGCCTTCCTGGGCCACAGCAGAGAGCTGGAAGAGGAGCAACCGGGACTAGAACCCAGAGTGCTGGCGCCGCAGGCGGAGGATTTGAGAGGTAGAGTTACACACAGTGAGAGGGAGAGACAGAAAGGTCTTTGTTCTTTTGGTTTACTCCCCAATGGCCGCAACAACTGGAGCTGTGCAGATCTGAAGCCAGGAGCTTCTTCCTGGTCTCCCACGTGGGTGCAGGGGCCCAAGCACTCAGGCCATCTTCTACTGATTTCCCAAGCCACAGCAGAGAGCTGGATTGGAATAAGAGCAGCCGGGACTAGAACCGGCACCCATATGGGATGCCGGTGCCGCAGGCAGAGGATTAACCTCATGCACCACAGCACCAGCCCTGAGATATATTATTAACAATTTTTTTTTTTGACAGGCAGAGTGGACACAGAGAGAAACAGACAGAGAGAAAGGTCTTCCTTTGCCGTTGGTTCACCCTCCAATGGCCGCCACAGCCAGCGTGCTGCGGCCAGCGCACCGCGCTGATTGATGGCAGGAGCCAGGTACTTCTCCTGGTCTCCCATGGGGTGCAGGGCCCAAGGACTTGGGCCATCCTCCACTGCACTCCCTGGCCACAGCAGAGGGCTGGCCTGGAAGAGGGGCAACCGGGACAGAATCCGGCGCCCCAACCGGGACTAGAACCCGGTGTGCCGGCGCCGCAAGATGGAGGATTAGCCTAGTGAGCCGTGGCGCCGGCTTATTATTAACAATTTAAGTGTGTACTTGACTTATGAAAACTTATGTAAATACAACTTGAAGTCAAAAAAAGAAAAATATGCTATAACTACTCCAAGTAAATTATTCAAATGCAAATTTAAGCAGGTTAATTTTTAAGATTTGAAAGGCAGAGAGGGAGAATGTTCTACTCTATGAACATACATAGACACCACACACACTATCTATCCATTGATAAGATGCTTAGGTTCTGTATTTCGGCCACTGTGAGCAGTGCTGAGATAAATATGGGAGTTGGGAAGGTGCTGAGGCACAGTGGGTTAGGGCACCACTTGGGACAGCTACATCCTGTATCAGAGTGCTAGTTTCAGTCTGGCTGTTCTGCTTCCAATCCAGCCTCCTGCTAATGCGCCTGCCAGGTTGCTGATTTTGGCCCAGTAATTAGGTTCTTACCATCTATGTGGGAGATGCAGATGGAGCTCCCGGCTTCAGCCTAGGGAGCCCCACCTGTCGTGGGTATCTGGGAGGAATGAATCAGCAAATAGGAGGTCTCTCTGCCTTTCAAGTAGATGAAGATAAACATTTAGTAAGATGACTATACCAATTTAAATTCCCATCACTATTCAAGTTTCTATCTTCATACCCTTCCCAGCATTTGTTTTTAAATATTTAAAATATAGAAGACTCAATGAGCACACATAGATTTATCAATTTTTAACATTTTGTCATATCTGCTTCAGATATCAACATGATAACCTAACTGGAGATGATCTCATTGTGCTTTGGACTTGTATTTCTCAGATAGCTAGTGGTATTGAGCATTTTTCATGTATTTGTTGACTGATGGTATTTCTTTAAGAAATGTCTATTTGGGGGCAGGCATTTGGCTCAGCAGTTAAAATACCACTTGGGACACTTCCATCCCATACTGGAGTCCCTGGGTTCGAGTCCTAGCCCCGCTTGTGATCCAGCTTCCTGCTAAAGCACTCCCCTGGGAGGCAGCAGGTGATGGGTACTTGGTCTCTGCCATGCATGCAGGACACAGAATGAACTCTGGCTCCTGTTTTGGTCTGGCCCAGCCCTGGCTCTTGCAGGCATTGGGCTGGGTGGGGGGGGGGGGGGGCAGCAGATGGGAGAGATTTATTTATCTATTTCTATCTTTATTCTTTCTCTTTCTGTCGGTCTCTTTGCCTGTCAAACAAAATAAAACTTTTCTATTCAGATCCTTTGCCCATTTCCTAACTGGATTAGTTTGGGATTCTTTGAATACTTTGAGTGTCATATTTTGGATATTAGTCCTTTGTCAGATGAAGAGTTTGCATATATTTTGTCCCATCCAGTCAGTTTTCACTGTTAATCATTTGCTCTGAAAGAGCTTCTTAGCTTCATATAGTCCCATTTGCCTAGTTTTTTGTTGTTGTTGTTGCTGTGCTTTGTGGGTATTATCGAAAACAATGTTGCCTGTATCAGGGTCTTAAGGTGTTTCTCTTAGGTTTTCTCCTAGTAGTTCCACAGTTTCAGCTCTTACAGATCTGTGTTCCATCTTTATTTGTATGGGAGAGGAAGAAATTAAGTTTCCACCTTCTGACTAGGGAGATCCAGTTAGCCTGGCACCACGCTTTGAGGGGGTTGTCCTTCCTGTACTTTGTTTGGTGCTTTGGTGAAATGTAGGCTTCACCCCACCACACATGTACTGGAAGCCAGGGTATGGTGAAGTGTAAGGAACCCGATAGAAGCTGATGGAAACTGGAAAGATGACCCACACAGAGAATAGAATCCTCACAGCAACCTGAAGAAAAACACGGATGGAGCCGAGATACAGGCATCAGACGACCGGAATCCATTCCAAAGAATGAGCAGTGAAGTCCTGAGTTCAGAGGCAACGGCAGGCTGAAGCTAAACCAAGGAAATGGTTGATGAGGACACTCTGAAAGCAAGACCAGGAAGCCTCAGCTGTGTCACGAGTCCAACACCTGTGATGGCCTTACCCTGAAACGGAGATGCTGTATTTGGGGGCGTTTTTACATGAAGGACCTTGTTCCTCCAGAAACCAAAGAGGGTGAAAATAAACTGATCAACCTTAGACTACAAAGCACTATACTTGGACCATCAGATACTTTCCTATGAAGGCACATCATTTATAAAGTCCTACACTTCCATGCCTTATAGTATAGGAAGAGAAAGAGTGGCTCCAATTCAGAGAAATGAGGAGGCATCAACTAGAAGCAAAGAGGCAAGGAAATCACCCCCTTGCTTCTGCATGAATGTTTCCCATCAAGAGGGTAAAATGAGGCAAGGTTTCCATAGTTGACTTCATATGTACAGTGTGGATCCTAAAATTCCTTTTCACTAGTAACCATATAGCCCAGAGCCCTCAAGTGGACCATCAGTAACGGTATGGACACATCAGTTTGAGAGTTGAAGCTACTCAGAGAGGATGTTAGCTTCCTTGTGAAACGAGAGTGAAGTTTAACCTACCTGGTTGTCATTGCCCCACCACCTTCCCAACTCAAGACAGACAAACATACCTCATGTCCATCAGCGAAAGCAGCAATACATGGAAATGAGTACACCCTGCAAAACACCTCACAATTACCAAGTGAACTATAGATTGATCCCAAGCACAACCCAGAGCCTCTGCAACAAGAATACTCATATCTAGCGTACACCATCAAGTCTCTTTGCATGGGGTATGGTAGGGGGTTTCAAACATACAAATGGGAAACTTCCACAAAAGGATTTTAAAGCTCCACCTGGTAGTCTATGAACCATGCTTACTGCTGTGCTGTCTCAACCAAAGGGCTTTGCAGAATTCCCTAAGAAAGAAGTTAGCCCATCATGAACTCAACTGTCCATTAGATGCTTATCCCCAATGACCTCAAGCCTCTTAAAAAAAAAAATCACTCTTCACAAAATCTATGGACTTTCTGGAGGCTGTAGTATCAAAAATGTCCCAAGTCAAAGAAACATGCTAAAGACTAACAGATAATTTTTTTTTATTTTTGACAGAGTGTGTGGGGGGGAGAGAGAGAGAGAGAGAGAGAGAGAGAGAGAGAGAAAGGTCTTCCTTTGCTGTTGGTTCAACCTCCAATGGCCACCACGGCCGGTGCGCTGCGGCTGGCGCACCGCGCTGATTGATGGCAGGAGCCAGGTGCTTCTCCTGGTCTCCCAGGGGGTGCATGGCCCAAGCACTTGGGCCATCCTCCACTGCACTCGTGGGCCACAGCAGAGAGCTGGCCTGGAAGAGGGGCAACCGGGACAAGAACCCGGTGTGCTGGCGCCGCAGGCGGAGGATTAGCCTAGTGAGCCGCGGTGCCGGCACTAACAGATCATTTTAAAGTCACTCAAGTGAATCACCGGGTAGAAAGTCTGATCACCCTAGATTTCTCGTCAATGGACAGTTCCATAGCACTCTCCTAAAATGAAACAGGTCCTAGACATGTTTTAAAAATATTAGACATTTTCAAAACACATTGAGTCAATAAAATACTATAAAAAGCATCTTACCTTCTTTGGTCGCCAAGTCTGTCATTTAGGCGATTGAGAAAGCGGCGACTATCCTACAAAGCAAATAATTCAGACATTTTAATTTAAAAACAAGATGTTTTATGTATTACTACTCTGACCAGCACGTTGAGACCAGTGCCAGCTTCTAAATGGCTAGCATCCAGCAACACCACGAGGTTTCACAGGGACTCAATACTACACATTAACAACACTTTGCCATGATCAAGAGGCACGTGTTTTCACAAGCAAATTCCCTCCCCCCAACCATAAGTGTCTCAGCTGAGGAATACTTGGAGTTCCAGAGTTATTTGCACATTTATATTTCACTGGGTCAGAAGCAAGAGAAATACACATTACCTAGGTTACAATATTTGACTCGCCCATTGGGTGTCTACCTTCCTAACACCTGCCCAGCAAGAGTCAACCACAAACCCACCCACAATATCAATCAACTCTGCATTTATCTGGGTGTCTCATCCATTGCCATTTTCCTCTTCAGCAATTCTCTATCCCTTGGTTTTCTCTCCAGACTTATGCTCTAAGAACAAAGACTATTTTTAAGAGTTCTCCTCACCAACAGGTTTCAGGAAAGGCAAAGAGATACAGATCCAGGGATGTGTTCCCTTTTGTTAGCAAGGACTTGCTGTTGTGATTGAATGCTCATCACACTTCACATCTACGTTCAGCACCAAGTAGACATCAGCAGAGGAAGCCTTTAATGTGAGAGTAATGCAAGTAAGAAGTTGATTGCTCTGGGGGTCGGGGGATAATCGTGGAAATGAGATGTCCTTTTCCTATTTTCATCACTTTTACAGCAGATGTATAAATGACACAGGGGAGAAATTCAGGTCAAAAGCCCCCAACAGCTCAGGCACTTTCTTTCAATGCATTCTCAATTTTGAAGCAGGGTTTATTCCCATTTTACAGATCAGGATGCTTAGGCTCCACATAACCATTTCCTTGCCACCTAAGTCAGGGAGGCGACTTAGTAATTCACTTTGTAATTGTGAAGTGTTTTGCAGGGTGTATTCATTTCCATGTACTGCTGCTTTTACTGATGGACATGAGATATGTTCGTCTGTCTTGGGAGTTGGGAAGGTGGTGGGGCAATGAAAACCAGTTAGGTTAAACTTCACTCTCATTTCCTAAAAGGAAGCTAACATATTCTCTGAGTAGCTTTAACTCTCAAACTCAAGCTTGGGACAGCCCTGAACTCCTGTTTCCATTCAGATCACATGGAATCTTGGAGAAGAAACTACATTATAAGTGGCCAATAGCTCAGAGTCTGCAATGATAGAATGGCTCAGATTTAAGAAAATCCAAATTACATGAATTCTGAGAAGGGCATCCTTAACATGAACAGTGTTACTAAGACTTTTGCCTTCTCCTAAGAGAACCTCTCACTGTAAGAAATTTTGAAAAGAGGCGAAATGTTTTCGCTATTTGAGGCTGAAGGTAGATAAAGCCACAAGTAAATTTTTTTGCTACTTTAAGGGTACAATCCAGATGAGCCCTGCATGCACAGAAGACCTTGAAAATTCCCTTTCCTCCAAATTTTAGACCCTGGACAGCTCCCAACACATCCAGTCCACAATACTTCTCAGCCACCAGAACTTGCCCCCATCCTTGCTAGTCTCCTGCCATCACCACTGCTACTCTCTGCAAGGCTAAGATGCTTTCTCCTCTTCTCCAATTGTCCATACCCCTCCAAGTCCATTTACAATTCCAAGACATTTTCTTTGACCAGATCCATCAAATTCACATAGTTCTGTCCCTTGTCTATACTACCTCTGTTTGTATTGACTTCAAATTGGTCCTCTTCCTTGTGAAGCAGAGAGTTTAAGTAAAACAGTTGAGGGGTCGGTGCCATGGCATAGTAGACTAAGCCTCCACTTGCAGTGCTGGAATCCCATATGGGTGCTGATTCGAGTCCCGGCTACTCCACTTCTGATCCAGCTCCCTTCTAATGCACTTGGGAAAGCAGTGGTGGGCTCCTGTTTCCCATGGGAGACCCAGAAGACACTCCTGTCTCCTGATTGGCCAGCTCTGGATGTTGAGGCCATCTAGGGAGTGAACCAATGGATAGAAGACCTCTTTCTCTTCCTCTGTAACTCTGCCTCTCAAATCTTTTTCAAAAAATGGCAGTTGAGGGGCCAATGTTGTGGCAGTGGATAAAGCTGTTGCCTCTGTCACCAGCATCCAAAATGGGCAATTAGAGTCCCAGCTGTTCTACTTCTGATCCAACTCCCTGATAATGCTCCTAGAAAAGCAGCAGAGGATGGTCCAAGTGCTTGGGCCCCTGCACCCACATGAGACCTGGTAGAAACTCTTGGCTCCTGGCTTTAACCTGGCCCAGCTCCTGCTGTTGTGGCCATTGGGGAATGAACTGGTGGATGGAAGATCTCTAACTCTGCCTTTCAAATAAAATAAACAAGTCACTTTAAAAAAAAAAAAAGGCAATTCAAACACTTTGAAGAAGATTCTCCCCTAAGTTCAACTCGCTGTCAAGTACCAAGCGGAGACTGAACAAGTATTCACAGCCACTGTTACGATCAGGACTCTCACCGTCTCGAATTCTCGATCCTTAATTTCTTTGAAGGCTTCAGCAATGGCATCATCCTCAAACCACTGATGGACAAGTTCCTGCCTTGCTGTTTTAGTTGTCAGCCTACACAAGGTTTCAGAGATTGAAACCTGCTGGTCATAATCTAGAGGTCAAAACATGGCAGACATTGATAATTCTGGACACAAAGCAAAAAAGGAAATGAGTTCCAGAGATAGCACTTGCCCTTACAGATTTCACCTTAAAAGTCTAGCATTCTGTCACACAAATGTAGAGCAAGATATATCCTGGAGTAATGATCATCATTCAAATTATAATCAAGAAATGGTGGGAGAAAAATCTAACCAATAAGTCAACTATATATAAGTTTTTCAAAAATTAGTTATGGGTTTATTTTTGCTACATTTAAAAACACACCAAAAGCAGTTCATTAAATAGCTCTAAAAATATTTATTCTACAAAATCCTAAGATAACTTAATATATTTCACAGAAGACACTAAAAACTACATATATCAACATGTTTAAATCTCAAAAATCAGGGGCTGTATAGCGGGTTAAGCCCCCACATGCAGCAAAGGCATCCCATATAGGTGCCCGTTCAACTCCCGGCTGCTCCGCTTCACATCCAGCTCCTTGCTAACGATCCTGGGAAAGCAGCAAATGCTCGGGTCCCAGCACCCACATGGGAGACGGAGCTGAAGTTCCTGGCTTCCATCTTTGGTCTGGCCCAGCTCCAGCCATTGTGGCCATTTGGGTAGTGAACCAGCAGGTCCAAGATGTGTCTCTCCCTCTGTCTCCAACTCTGCCTTTCAAATAAAAGATAAATCTTTTAAAAAATGAAAATTAAGAAAAAGAAAGCTAAAGAGGGAGTTGCAGCAAAATATGTCCAATAGGATGCCATTTATATACTTCCCAGGAATAGGCATTTTTCCCAGTGGGTAAGCCACCAGTTGGGGTATCCATATGCCACGTGGAGTGTGTAGGTTTGGGTCCTAGCTCTGTTCCTGGTTCTAGCTTCCTGCTACTGCAGACCCTGGGAGGCAGCAGGTAACAGCTCAAGTGCCTGGCTCTCTGCCACCCACAGAGACCTAGATTGAGTTTCTAGCTCCTAGTTTTTGTTGTTTTAAGATTTATTTGAAAGGCAGAGTTAGACAAGCAGAAAAAGAGCCAAATGGCTGCAACAACCAGAGCTGGGCTAATCCAAAGCCAGGAGTTTCTTCTGGGTCTCCTACATGGCTTCAGGGGCCCACAGACTTGGAGCATCTTCTGCTGCTTTCCCAGGCACATTAGCAGAGAGCTGGATTGGAAGTGGAGCAGCCAGGACTTGAACCAGCTCCCAGATGGGATGCCTGTGCTGCAGACGGCAGCTTTATCTGTTATGCTACAGCGATGACCCCAGCTCCTAGTTTTTGGTGTGGGCATTTGAGAAATAAACAGCGGATTGGAACTCTACTTGTCTGTCTCTCCAATAAAATAAAAACTTAAATCAGTTAAAACTGATTGTGTTTAAAAAATTAAAATTTTCTTAACTATAATGTAGGTTGCTTATGAAAACAGAAAATGCAGAAAAAGTTGCTTGGGAATAAACAAATCTAATCTAAATCAAAGAGGGGAACAGGATTAGGGACAGGAACACAAGGCAATTTCCCTAGTTTTGATTTCTTTTAAGAAAACAAACTGAAGTAGATGTGGCAAAATGCTAAAATTTAATAAAGCTGACTGGCAAATTAGTGTAATTCTTGATTATTAGTGTTCAGGATGCAAACATCAATAAATTAAGAATAAAATTCTAATACCGATTTAAAGAGCTTGATTGTGATTTATTCTGAGTTCCAAGATGCTTACATTTAGTATACTAAGTATTTAAAAAGTCTTACCACCCACAGTTAAGATGGTCCTTGCAAAGTCTTTCCTGAAACATTTAGATAGATTACATTTTACTGAAATGAACATCAAGTGGCAAAATCTTATTAAACCAGCATTATATTTTAAGACCAAGATATACATTTTTGAAACGATTTCAAATTCAGCATCGACCTATCAGTATCAGATTTTTCTGGAAACCTTCTGGAGTTTACTGATGAGAGACCAATGCATGATTTTTAGGAAGCTAGAACTCTACCTGCTGAGGTTCTAGTTCCCCCTAATGAAGTTGAATTCATTTTGATCATCTGAGGATGCATCCAATGCTATGACTGAGGTTTTATAACCACTCCAGCAGCCTGTGAGGGCTTATGACTTTTTACATAGTCTGACACCTGGAACAGGTGAGACAGCCATGCGAGTCCCTCTTCTGATTCATTTGATCCAATTTTAAAAACTGATCAGTGTAGATGTGTGATGAGATTAAGTTATTACCATACCAAAACATAGACTCCTATACTGTATGAGGTTACTTCCAAAAGTTTGTGGGAAACAATTAAAGGATAGTTTTATATTAGCACCAAAAAGTGAGATTCATACATGAGAGGGGGTCTTAAAGTTCATAAAGAGTCTGGCATCATGGTGCAGCAGGTTGAGCCACCACCTGTGACATTAGCTAGCATCCCATATCGGAGCACAGCTTTGAGTCCCAGCTGCTCTGCTTCTGATCCAGCTCCCCGCTAATATGCCTGGAAAGGCAGAGGAGGATGGCCCAAATACTTGGGTCCCTGGCACCCAGATAAGAGAACTGGATGGAGTTCTGGGCTCCTAGAGTCAGCCTGGACCAGGCTTGACTATTGCAATACTTTGAGGAGTGAACCAGTACATGGAAGACTGATCAATCTCTGACAAATAAATCTTTACAAAAAAATTCACAAAAAGTGCCTAATATGAAAATCTGTGCATAAGACTTCCAAATTTTTATACCAAAAATAATCTTTTAATTTCATTTTCCACAAACTTTAAGTACCTGCATATATTAAGAATTTCAAGTAAAAGTTAAGAAATGTGGCATTGACCTTTCTTTAATGTCTAAAGTAACTCCCATTTTAAAGAGGAGATTAAGAAATCTTGTGATAGCTTAGTTTCTCATAAGTGGATTGATCTGTTACTATTCAATAAAAGCCTTAAAACAGTACTACTAAGGCTCTGCTTAACTTTACACTTGCAGGTCTCACTCTTGAAGTCCAGAACAATTCAGACTCCTGAATATACAGATAGCATGACCATAGGATTAGTCTGAAATTTTAGGAGGAAAACCTCAGCTCAGCTGCTCTTCCAATCTAAAAACACTAAAGGCAGTGATTTCACTAATGTATTCAATGAAAAAAAATTTAGGAAAAATCCAGGGTAAAAATGACGAGTGACATGGACAAACATGATGTCAAGGAGCTACACAGTCGCCGCCTCCTTCAGTTCTACACCATGGTGAACTCGCCAGTCACAGCTGCATGGCATATGCATGACATACTCCATGCTGGTGAGCAGTTACCATGGTCACCCTCTTGAGTTCAAATTTCAGAACAGTGCTAGTTTTGTTCTTCCCATAGTCAGATTATATCCTTACTTCCAAACTTCATGCTGCAACGATTATGTAGCTATAACCACGTCACCCAAAACTCCATTACTTGCAAAGCAATACAAATGCCACGCCCTACTGCTTTGATAAATAACTGGCAATCTCAGAGCATAGCCTTTCTCCACGGCAGCGTGCAGACCGTGTTAATAGACTGCTTCACTTGACCGCTCCAATAATTTCAGGGAGTTGTTGCCGACTGCCATCTACAGGGGAGCAGCCTGAAGTACAGAGAATAAAGCTGTGCTCGGATGCAACCAGCAGGAGGGGCAAAGCTAGGATCTGAAGATCATGCAGTCTCTGCATTCTTCCCAGAGTCACTACTCGAGGTCACATTCACAATGAGAAAGAATTGATAGCCTGAGAAAGGATTTCACCTTGTGTTTTAAGATGAATCAAAACAACCCATAATAAAACAGGAGCAAAGTCTGCCTCTTTTCCTCAGTTCTCCTTCATTGCCTAGTGTGCATTGCAGGTGCACAAAGCACTTACTAAAGGCAGAAGTCATCCATGTAAGAAGACAGACTGAAGTAGCACCACGATGAGATTTTGTCTAACAACACTTAACAGGACAAGATTACTTACATAAGACGACACACGCTTTCTGACAGAGGAAGTTTTCTCCTCTCTTCCCGAGGTACAGCTTGCAAAATGAAGTTCAAAGTCCTCACAGCCTTTTCAGAATTGGAGAAGGCATTCGTGGGAAAGAAAGAAAACAGAGACCTATGCACAGCCTTCTTTGAGGCTTCTGGAGCTCTTGTTATCTGTTTTCTTATTTACAACTCACCTCTTGTTGAATCATATGACTTATAGTCTTTTCTGTCACCAGGAATCCTAAGCTGAGTATGAAGGAATCCAACATCTGAATTTTCCCTGAAAGCACATTTTAAAAGAATCAAATTCATGCCAAAAAAAATATATAATAAGGGGAATAGGCATTTAGCCTAGTGGTTAAGATGCTGGTATCCCATATCACAGTACTTGGGCTCAGTTCCTGGCAAGTGCAGACCTGGGGAGGCAGTGGCAATGACTCACATAATTGAGTTCCTGTCACTAACATGGGTGACCTGGGTTGAGTTCCTGGCTCTCAGCTCTGGCTCCAATCTAGCTCCAAATGTATGGGCATTGTGGGGAGTGAACCAACAGATGGCAGACATCTCTAAGTCTCAAAGAGAGGATGAGTAGGAGGAAGAAAAGGAGAAGCAGGAGACAAAACAGAAGCTGAAGACTTGGCAGACACAGAGGCAGTGGAAGGAGCAAAAGCCGAAGTGGAAGAGGTACCAGCAGAAGCAGCAGATAAAGCAGAAACAGTAGCAATGAAAGAAAAGACACAGAAAGAAACAGAAAGAGCAGCAGCAGAAATAGAAGGAAAAAAGCAGCAGCACTAATACAAGCAGAAGAAACAGCAGAAATAGGAGCAGGAGCTGCACAAAAGTAGCAGCAACACACACACACCAGCAGCAGCAGCAGCAGATGCAGCACATGCAGCATAAGACGCAGAAGCAACAGCGGCAGAATCAGAAAAAGCAGGAGCTGAGGAGCTGCAGGAGCAGCCACAGGAGGGGTAGAGCAACAGAGGCTAGAAGAACGCAGAACCGGCAGGACAGCAGATTCAGCACAGGGAGCAGCGGCAGCAAGATCTAGAAGGAGCCACAGCAGCAGAGGAAGCAGAGGCAGAAGTCAAACAGGCGGCAAAGAGGAACACCCAGAAGCAGCAGCAGCACAAAAGACAAAAACCGGAAACAATTGCTTGTGCTGAGTGTGCTCTGCTTCTGCAGGAGAAACAGCAGCAGACTCGGCAGATGCACAGACAGAAGTGGACACAGCAAACATATCAGCAAGAGCAGGTGATGCAGGAGGAACAGCAAGAGTGAGATGGTGATGACTCCAAACAATGAGGCGGCAAACAGTATGAAAGCCACTGGAGCAGTAAATGATTCAGGAATGAGGAGGTCTGGGCAGGAGACAAGTTAGTCTGTTTCAAGTTTTAAAAAACCCAGGAGCAGGCATTGTGGTACAGGGGGTTAAGTCCTTGCATCCCATGTCCATATTGGAGTGCCCCCTTGTTCAGCTTCCAATCCAGCTCCCTGTTAATGGTCCCAGCTGTCAAGACCATCTGGAGAGTGAACCAGCAGATGGAGGATCTTTCTGCCTTTCAAGTAAGGAAACCTCCTGGGTGAGTATTGTGGCACAGGGGGTTAAGCTGCCCCCCTTTTTAAAATATTTGAGAGGCAGAAGGCAGAGTTAGATCAATCTTACGTCTCCCAATTCATTCCACAAATGGCCACAATGGCCAGAGCTGGATCTATTGAAAGCCAGGAGCTTCTTCCAGGTCTCAGAGTGCAGGGGCCCAAGCACATGGGCCATGTTTAGCTGCTTTCTCAGATGCATTAGGAAGGAGCTAGAACAATGACTTGATCATCCCTTGTCCTGACTGTCGAGGAACAACTTACTATTTTATTCCTTTTAGTTTTTTGTTCTACTTCGTACCATTGGTTGAACTCTATAATTAACACATATTCTTAGGTGTTGAAACTTAACTGAGAAGTGATCCCCATTAAATATAAGAGTGGGAATAAGAGAGGGAGGAGACGTGTAGTTCAGCACATGCTCAACCAGACTTATCCCTAATGGTAGTTAGAAATGTGCCAAGGGATTCTAATTCAATCCCACCAAGGTGGCATGTACCAATGCCATCTCACTAGTCAAAGTGATCAGTTTCAGTTCATAATTGATCATAATGATAGGACTAAGTCAAAGGGATCACATAAGACTAGTGTCTGCTAATACTAACTGATAGAATTAAAAAGGAGAGAACGATCCAACATGGGAAGTGGGATACACAGCAGACTCATAGAAGGGCAGATGTCCTAAACAGCACTCTGGCCTCAGAATCAGCCCTTAAGGCAGGCGGATCTGGCTGAAAAGCCCATGAGAATATTTCAGGCATGGAAAGCCAAGACACCATGGGAAAAGAAAAAAGAAAAAGTGACCTAAATGAAAGATCTCTGCGAGTGAGATCCCAGTGGAAAGAAGGGGCCAAAGGAGGAGGTATCTTTCTCTGAAGGGAGGAGAGAACTTCCACTTTGATTGTGGCCTTTTCTAAACAAGATCAGAGTTGGCAAACTCAAAAGGCTTCCAAATCCTTAGCAGCTCATGACAAGAGCCTCGGGTGATTACTGACATCATAAATGAGTGTGTCAATTATTAAATCAATAACAGGAGTCACTTACTCCTCATGTAGGATCTCTGTCCTTAATGTGTTGTACTATGAATTAACAGTATAACTACTACTCAAACAGTACTCTATACTTTGTGTGGGTGCAAACTGTTGAAATCTTTACTTAGTATACACTAGATTGATCTTCTGTATATTAAAAAAAAAAAAGTGGAAGAACTAGGACATGACCCAGCACCCATATGGGATGCCAGCACTGCAGGTGGTGGCTTTACCCACTAAGCCATAGCACTGGCCCCAAGCTGCCCCTTGTGAAACCAGCATCCCATATCAGAATGATAGTTTTCCTCACAGCTAATCTGCCTCTGATCTGACTTCCTGCTATTGAGCCTAGGAAGGCAGTAGATAATGGTCCCAGTGTTTTGGCCCCTGCCACCCATGTACGGGACCAGGATGGAGTTCCTGGCACCTGGCTTTGACCCATCCCAGATATAGCTGTTGTAGCCATTTGGGGAATAAACCAGTGGATAGAATCACTCTCTTCCTGCCCCCTACCTCACACTGCCATTTTGCCTTGCAAAGAAAGAGACCCCAAGGCCACATAGGTGGCCACTAAGGAAAACAGCAGGACGTGCAGTGCGACTATGCTCTGAACAAACCTCAAGTAAAGCTGTTTACCTGGACTAAGATGTGCAGCTCCTACAGTCTCCAGTTGTTTAGATGTGCTTCCTGCATTTGTATATAAAAATGAAAATTGTGCAAGGTCTTACACTGACAGAGAAGCAAGCATTGAGAGCAAGACAGAGCTCTCGTCAGCTGCTTCACTCTCCAAATGTCCAAAATGGGAGGAACAGACCAGGAACTCAGTCTAGGACTCTTCTGTGAATGGTAGGGACTGAGCCATCTGAACCATCACCTACAGTCACCCAGGTATACGTTGTCAGGAAGCTGGAATCGGGAGCAGAGCCAGGAATCACACCAGACACAGGGCGTGAGCATCTTAAGCAAGACTAAACCTCTGCCCCTAAGTAGGCATTTTTAAATGAAGTGTTGGCCTTAACTAAATAGCGAATCACAGAAACTTCAACAGCTCTTCATATGTCAGCACACAGTGAAAAGAACCAGGCTATGTAGTACTATTTTATGTTTACTAAACAAAAACACGTTTTTCATACACATGTTATGACATCAAATGACAATTGTAAAATTCATGATAGTGTTCTAACAGAACTTGGAGAGGCTCAGATGTAGAATTTAGATATGCCAATTATTCATATTTGCAGTTTTTAACTCTGACAGAGCAAGGACATAAGCCTTAGAGCCATTTTAATTCCTTGCACACATAACTGACAGCAGATCCAATCCTGCAAGGGCTACCGAGCCCCCTGCATTCTTCCTCAAACCAGCTCGACCCTGCCTCAGTCTTACTAGCCCACACAAACTGATCATTGTCACCTAACACCCTCTCCCTGGTGACCCTCAGCTGCCTTGTCTATATAGACGAGGATTATATAGACAAGGATTATATAATCCGCTATGTATTCACCTGTATATGGGCCAATAATGAGCCACCTCTCAGCTTTATTCCCTTACTAAACTTGTATCTGGCTGTGGGTTCATAGCATGCCTCCTCTTTGTCCTGTCTTTTCCTTACAAGCTCAAGAAATAGGAACCCAAACCAGGAAGCAGAAATATAGAAGACCCCTCTTCAGTCCAAAATAGTTCCATGGATATTGCCAGGTGATCTCTGGAACCCAGCTGGACAGTGAGAGACCTTTAAAGTATTTGTGCACCTTGCTGACCAGCAAATGCCAGGTGTCATTCTATTTTAAGATTAGTAGGAGAAACCAACAGCATGTGGCTGTTAAAGAGAGAAAAGGGTGATGGCTCAAGAGGCAGAAGTGACATGAAAAACGCTTACTTCAGGAAGCAAAGATCTAGGAAGCATCCAATCTGTCTTCTCACAGTGAGTTCGGTGATAAAAGATTAGCTTTGGGGCCAGCATTGTAGCATAAAGGGTTAAGCCACTACTTGCAATGCTGGCATCCTGCATGAGCACTGGTTCAAGTCCCAGCTGCTCTACTTCTGATCCAGCTCCCTGCTCATGTGCCTGGGAAAGTAGAAGATGGCTTGTCCTTGGGCCTCTGCACCCACAGGGGAGATCCAGATGAAGCTCTTGGCTTCAGCCTGGTCCAGCCCTGGCCATTGTGGCCATTTGGGGAGTGAACCAGCAGATAGAGGACCTCTCCTCTTACTCTGTATCCCTCTCTCCCTCTCTCCTCTCTAACTCTGACTTTCAAATTAAGTCTTAAAAAGATTTGTTTTGTTGGGGGCCAGCCCTGTGGCACAGCAGGTTAATGCCCTGGCCTGAAGCGCGGCACCCCATATGGGTGCCAGTTCTAGTCCTGGCTGCTCAATTTCCAATCCAACTTTCTGCTATGGCCTGGGAAAGCAGTAGAAGATGGCCCAAGTCCTTGGGCCCCTGCACCTGTGTGGGAGACCTGGAAGAAGCTCCTGGCTCCTGGCTCCGGGTCGGCGCAGCTCTGGCCATTGTGGCCATCTGGGGAGTGAACCAGCGGACAGAAGACCTCTCTCTCTGCCTCTCTTCTCTCTCTGTAACTCTTTCAAATAAATCAATCTTTAAAAAAATTAGCTTTGCTAGAGAAGGCAATAGTCTAAAGTGAAGAGATACATAAATAAGAGATGCTATAAGAAAAATTGAAACTATTCTAGCTATTTCAACTTGGAGGAATTTAACAAGGCATTAGCCTAAAGACAATAGTAGAGCTGGGAAACCAGACTGGAAACAGTGAGGTAGTCCAGAGATTAATCTCAACAGAAAGCTACTTCCTACCCTCTAGGGGCTGGAGTGTCACAAAGAGGAAGTGGTATTAGCAGGTCCCAGGAGTTCAGGCCACCTAGCAAAAGCTACTGGTGAGGCCAGCATGGCCACCGCCTGCAATGCCAGCATCCCACAAAAGCACCAGTTCAAGACCCAGTAGCTCAGGTTAAAGTCTAGCTCCCTACTAATGTGCCTGGGAAAGCAGTTGATGATGGCCCAACTGTTTGGCCCCTGTGACCCACAGGGGAGACCCAGATGGAGTTCCAGGCTCCTGGTGTCAGCCTGGATCAGCCCCAACTGTTGTGGCCATTTGGGGAACAAATCAGTGGATGGAAGGTTTCTGTCTCTTTCTTTCTGTAAGTTTGCCTTTCAAACAAATATTTAAAAAAAAAAAAAAAGCTATTGGCACAAATGGACCAGAGCCACAGGGACTATTCTAGCAGGCTGTCAGCTGGAAAAACACACCTAGGGATTCTATGCAGGGAGAGACAATGGGGAATGGACCTGGGAGCAGAAGCAGGTCACCACCAGCCATGAGTTTCAAGGAAACAAAGACGGATTGCAGAACTGAAGTCTGTAGTAGAAGCAGCAAGAACAGAACTCAAGTGATGACTCAAGAATGGCTATCAAAATGCACAGGGGAAACCGGTACATAGGAAGATAAAAACAAAGATGCGACAGGTGACTTACAGCAACCTCACAAAGAGCAGAAAGAACATCCATCATGTACTAGCAGACATTGCTTTCCTCCACCTGTTATGCAGCAGCCATACTAGTCAGGTGGGACAGACCTGCTCCAGGGGTGAAGCCCGACTGCCTTAAGTGACATGGAGGGACAGACAGACCACTCATCTTTTCACCTTGACTGGTTTAAGTAGCAGGGAATCCAACCAGAGCAAAACTAGGACTTTCGTTTGATAAAGAATATTTCTCCCAGCTGTGAACCAGGAAGCACAAAGCTTCCATTGCTGGCATCTTGCAACCACCAAGAGAAACCAACTTGAGAACACAGAACAGACTGAGGAAGGCAGAATGGGAAGAACTGCAGAGAAGTGGAAAAGAGTTACAGCGAAACTGCTCCGAAACTTCCCCTCTGGATTCTCAGTTCCTTGAGTCAAGAAGTTCTTTTATCATCCATGCCCATTTGAACCAGATGTTCTGTTGCATACACCAGAAGCACTTTAGCTCAGTGATTCTCAACTGTAGGGAATTTTGCCCACCAGGTGACAACTCCATAGTGGCTGAAGATGTCTTCGGTTGTCATGATACAGGTTTGGGATGTTTCTGGCATCCAGCAAGTGGAGGGCAGGGATGCTATTAACTACCCTTCATGTACAAGACGGCCCCCACAACAGAAGAATTACCTGGCTCAAAATGTCGGCAACACCAAAGTAGAGGAAACCCTAGTCTAACTGATCAAAGTATCTAGGAAAAATGCTTTCCTAACAATTGATTCAAAATAAGTCATCAATTACCATACAAATGCATGTGTGTATGTGCTCACAACCATTAATAAGGCGACAAAACAAGGTTATAAAGTGGACAGCCTGAAGAATTATATTGTTCAGAAGCCAGAAAGACTCACATGATCACAAGCTCTGACCATGTCCCACTCACACTGTAGCAATGCTCTCCAAAATAAAACAGCTCATGAAGACAGAATAAGGAACGAAAATAAGCGAACATCATGACACAAAGGGGGTTGGTTAAAAAAAAAAAAAAAAAAAGCCCTAAGTAACTTGTCAATGATGTTGGAACACAAGACAAAGCAAATGATAGTTACAAAGATACTCCATTTGCAAATTGCTGAAATCTTTAGAGTTGGTCTTCTGTATATTAAGTTAATTAAAAATGAATCTTAATGGAGAATGGGACAGGAGAGGGAGGATGAGGTAGGGCGGGAGAGTGGGTATGGGGTGGTGGGGGGGGGGGGGAAGAACCACTATATTCCTAAAGTTGTACCTATGGAACTTGCATTCATTAAATAAAAGCTTTAAAAAAAAAAAAAGATACATCTTATGAGCCTAAAACTCAATAGAAGATGGGGAAGAAATACAAACATGTTAAATTCTTTGCCATATACTATAAAAATAAGACACTATCATTTTTATGTTGGTGATTAAATGGAGTAAGGACGGAAGAATAAAACCACATAAGCCATTCAAACCTCTAGAGGGGGACAGACTGAAAGAAAACATTATCTACAAAGCAACACACAAAACAAAGGAATGCTGAAAATGGAATGCAGGCAGGAGGATACCCTAGTCTCAGAGCAGAGAGGGGATTCATTCTGCCAATGGCAGGATGAGGTATGCAGGTCCATGAAAACACGTTTGTACTTCAGAGAGAAGGATTAGAAGTCAGCTCCATAGAACCTGGGCATGACACCCACTCAAGGTGGCCGTCAGAGGACACACAGGGAAATCTTGCAAGAGGCCAGGCCCTCTACCCAGAGTGGGCTCCAGGCACAAACTTTCACTGCTACCGACTGAAGTGTGTGCCCTTCTCAAATTCACACATTGAACCCTGAAGTTGATGGTATTTGAGACAGGCTATTGGGACTTAATCAGGTTATGTGACATTATAAGTATGGGACTTTGTGATATGATATGGCCCTTGTAAGAGATACAGCTTGGCGGCTCTCTCACCGCTAGGAGGACACAATGAGGATCCTGAAGAAAAATACACCCCAGGACCCAGCAATGCTGGCACCCTGATCATATTTCCAGCCTCCAGAATGGTGAGAAATTCTAATGCCTCTATGTTCTGAAATTTTTGGCTTTACACTTTTAAAAGAGAACGGCATCTCAATCAGCAAGTTAAATCAGCGGCCGGTGCCGCGGCTCACTGGGCTAATCCTCCGCCTTGCAGCACCGGCACACTGGGTTCTAGTCCCGGTCGGGGCGCCGGATTCTGTCCCGGTTGCCCCTCTTCCAGGTCAGCTCTCTGCTGTGGCCAGGGAGTGCAGTGGAGGATGGCCCAAGTGCTTGGGCCCTGCACCCCATGGGAGATCAGGAGAAGCACCTGGCTCCTGCCATCGGATCAGCGTGGTGTGCCGGCCACAGCACGCTGGCCGCGGCGGCCATTGGAGGGTGAACCAACGGCAAAGGAAGACCTTTCTCTCTGTCTCTCTCTCTTTCACTGTCCACTCTGCCTGTCAAAAAATAAAATAAAATTTCAAGTTAAATCAGCAATAGTTAAAGTTGGCTAGTGTGCCTCTCAGGTCCAAATACAACCAAGTAGCAAGATGGTCACAGCAGCAACTAAAGAAAATGTAGCCAGGCAATTAGACATTCTCTTACAACAAAATGCATGTTGTTTCAACATTGTAATATGCCTGGTCAGTAAGTCCAAATATAATGTTTGAACCCACATTACTTATATCCAAATTATTCTCTGTATCAACTCAGTAGCCAGTTAGTAGCCAACAATATACTTACCTTGACTACTACTCCTGGAAATAATCTAATAAAGAGAAAGAAAGGATACAGCTGTTATTCTAAAACAGCATTATAAACTGTAACATTGGTGCTAATGTTGATTAATGGACAGAGGTAGACTTGAAAAAGAACTTGAGAAAGTGTATGGGAGCTTCAATCACTTTAATAAAAATGAACATAGCAATCAGGTGAATATTTATGACAATAAACAACTCTCATTTTTCTTTAACAATGAGTGTGTGTGATCAATGTTTGTTACTTTCACATAATATTCTGATAGAGTCTTTTAGCAAAACTCCCATCTTATGGATAATCAGGCTTTGTAAATAGCTTGGAGATTTCCAAGGGCACGTGCCCAGGAAAGCACCCGATCCTTACCACGGCAGTGTCAAGGAAGTCTCCTACGGCACTGATGAGCGATGCATCCGAGGCTAGGTCTTCCATGATCAGAAATCCTGTTGTTCTTTCGAACCAGGAAACTATGTACTCAGGAGAGAAAACACTGATGGAACCACATGGGACTGAATAATTGCAGTCATTCAATAAAATTTCACAAGGCCATTTTTGCAATAGACCAAAATAGGCCTCAAGACCCTATTCCATGCCATAACATTGCCATTTGGGCCTGGCTCTCAGGCCTCCTACCTGGAACACTAAGAATGGAGCTGGGCTGCTCCAGAATTGTACTAAGCTCTCAGGTTTTCAGCAGGAATTGAAGACTTGGCTAGGGTGGATGCCAGAAAGCTACAGAAAGGGGCTGGTGAGACAGGACAAAAGTCAATGAACCAGGGAAAAACCTGGTGATCCAAGAAGCTGTAGAAAACAAGGTATCAAAGGACATATAGATTTTGGAAAGCACCCTGGAAGTTCTCCTGGTTGCAGTAGATAAGACAGGTAGCCAGGGCTGGGACCTATGTCAAACACTGCCAACTAATCGGAGGTCTGGTTTTTTCATGCAAACATTCAGTCGCTCAGATTGGCATAATTTAAAACAAACTTCTGTCACCTTCCTAGACTATGTTTATTCAATAGAGCAAAGGCCATCCATGGAACATTTTTGCTGAGACCTGCCAGAGAAAGTCCTGCACACATAGTTGGAACTCATCCATGGAGCATGAAGCTAGCAGCACGAGCTTTTGATAAACAACCCTTTACAGAGTCTTAAAAATGCTGCACTTTGGAGCCAAGAACCAGAAGCACTCAGCTGAACATTACAAACAGACCAATCAGACCTCAGCCTTGGATGGGCATTGAGAAAACCTGGAGAGCTTTGGAACTCCTCCTTCGCCCTCTCCCATGCCTGGGACCCACCCCAGACCCAGGATATCCAAACCGCTGGCGATGAAGCCCAGGGTTAACTCTCTCCAGGTGACTAATGTACAGCAAGGTCTGAGAGCCACTGTGTCTCAAGTAATGTTTCTTTTATTCAAATCAGAAAAATAGTCAATTTCAACATCGCCTGGGGCCCAGCATTACAGCACGGTGGGTTAAGCCTTTGCCTACAATGCCGGAATCCCATTTTGGCATCCCATATCCGAGGACTGGTTCAGATCCCAGCTGCTCAACTTGATGGAGCAAAGACATAAGCCTCAGCCATTGTAGCTCAATGCCCAAAGGATAGGTTAAAAAAAGATGAATTTATCCCTTATTCCCAAGTCCCAATTCATTTCATACCCTATTGTTCCCCACCCCACCCCCTGCATTCTTCCCCAGGTTTGGAAACCAGGGGCCAAACTTGAAGAGCCTATATGAAGGAATTCACCTCCACCTACTGGCCCCCACCCGCACCCCTGGCCCACCTAAGTATAAGCTCCCTGCCAAATGTTCCGTCTGGGTGCACACTGACAGTCAATCTATGCAAGTCTTTTTCTTTGAACATTCAGTCTGGCTGCGAGTCTGTACCCTGTCTCCTCTCTGTTCTGCACCCGTTTCCTTACATTTGGTGCCCCGTGTGAGGTGGCAACAATCTGTACCCCTTTTTATACTGCTTCCCATCCAGCTCCCTGTTAACGCCCCTGGGAAAGCAGATGATGGCCTAAGTGCTTGGTCCCCTGCCACCCATGTAGGAGACCTGGATGGGGTTCCCGGATCCTGGCTTTGCCTTGGTACAGCCATGGCTCTTGTGGAGTGAACCAGCGGATGGAACATCTTTGTCTCTCTAGAGATCTGCTTTTCAAATAAGTAAATCTTTAAAAAAAAAATAGAATAAAAAAGATTGAATCATCTGCCTTCTGAGCACCCACCACTATTGAAGCTATATTTTCTCCCTCCTTGAATTCATGCTCAAAATGCTTTAAAATATCATTGTGATGTAACTTACCCCAGGTACTTGCCTCAGGAGGTGACCTCATCTGACTAGGAGAGCCCACCTTTAAGATTTATTTGAAATACAAATTCAGAGACAGAGACATCTTCCATTCACTGGTTCACTCCTCAGATGGTTACAAAGGCAAGGGTGAAGCCAGAAGCTGCAACTCTATCAGGGTCCCCAAATGGATGGCAGGGGCCCAAACACTTGGGACTTCTTCCACTGCTTTTCACAGGCCATTAGCAGGGAGTTGGATCGGAAGTGGAACAGCTGGGACTTGAACCAGCACTCATATGGGGCACCAGCATCATAGGCAGCAAGTGGCATTACCTGCTACGCCACGATGCCAGTCCTATCAAAGGACTATGTTTTAAGTATTTGTCACTATTCTACCTAGCCCCGACCAAAGCCGATCTTTCAGCTCCATCCCAGCCCCCAAATGTATTTTGATGAGCACAGGCATTCAAAGTGAGCAGGGAAATGCCACATTATCTGACCTATACTTGGGAATAAGGACCGTCCCTTATCTAACAGATGCCCTCATGGTCCCCACAGCTGTGTCTGTTAGAAGTCAGGCAGGACAGCAATGACTTAATATGATCTAGGACAAGCTGTTTAATTCTCCTAGATCCTAGAGCATAAAACTAAATCCTTCCTGTAGGAAATTCTTATTCTATGAATAACCTCCAAGCAAATAACTGGATTTACAAATATCAAGTCTAGCATATTGCTTTGATATTATCCATCTCTTCTCCTTGGCCAATGATTACATGAAAAAGTATACATTTTAGGAAGTGCCCAATTATGGTTATGAAATTTTTATTCACCAACTAGAATTCCAATGGAATCTAGAAATTCCTAGTTGACTTCAAAACTCCAGTGAATATTTGATGTTGACACGTAATCAATGTTGGGAGGGCATTCTTAAATCTAAGTAGGGAAATCGGATGGGGACATATTACAATCTACGCTCCAAGAAGTGTCAAACTTCCCCTTAGGATGACACCCTGCTCTGATTCCTCTGGGGTTTTATCTCCTCTTCCCTGCTTCCTGGTGTCTGCAGGACTTTGTATATCTGGGAGTTAAGGGGGGGTTGAATACCAAATGGAATGCAAACTGTTCGCATACCCATGATCTTTGAGAGGCCTTAAAGACACTGGAAGTCCCTGGGAGGAATTTGGAAAGTCCTGCAGTTTGCCTTCTCCTGGGGCAGCCCCCCAAATGAGTGACAGAGGATGCTACAGACATTCTTAGCTCAAGCTGGCCTTAATAAGTTCCAGGTACAGCAGCCCAGGAGGTAAATCAAAGACTGCTACCCACCTGGCCATCTTCCCACCTCCTCGCCAGTAATCAAGTCTCAGGACTGCAGGGATTTTGCAACCTCTGCTGTGCTCCTTGATGCTGTTGGAAAAGGTCTTTTTTTTTTTTTTTAAGTTAAGATTTTATGACTGGAGTGACTGACTAAACCAAAATGTGTTTGCTATTTGTTTTTCCAGATTTATCCAGGAGTTAGAAAGTGGGGAAAGGACAGTGTTATATAGGCAAAGTTTTTGGTGATATTTCTAGGTCTAATCTTGTTCATGAAGTCTACTGAAATAGTTACATAGCCTACTCCCTGTCTACCCCACCCCCAATTTACTGAAATAATGAAACACTCATTGATGAGGTGTGGGTGACTCAGTCCTCAGCACTCCCCAGCATATACATTGGGAAACACTGGAATGGATACCAATTTCTTTTCTGATTTGATCTCAAAGGAACATACAAATGTAGCTAGACAGCTAAATCCACCCTAGCTCTTTAAGTCACCCAGCACCGTATACAATTAAAATCTGACACTTATCTTTGGGATCAGACCCTGCTGAATCAGCAAAGGCTCATCTTCTTTGGGGTCGTCTCTGAAGAACCGCTGAACGCATTTCAGAAGCAGGGAAACATGCCCAAACGCATTTTGATCCAGTTCCTAAGGATTAGACCACACTGTATTACAACTCTCATCACCAGTTATACATAGGTACTTTGTCCACAACACAAACCAAAGTTTACTTGCCTTATTTATGGCTCTACCAAGTTGGTGTAGTAGAAGGTGACTGTATTTTTGAGGATAATGGCTCTCTTTCTGTTGAAAGTATTCTTCGATTTTCTGAAATCCTTTACCATCAAATGCATCAGTCATAAGTGATTGAAGCTGGAAAGGCGATACTCTGCAAGTTACTTTTTACCAAGAACATTTTATAGTAATATTTCTAACATTGTAACAGTTCAATGTGAAATACATGGTCAACATAGAACAGAGGTCTCTTGAATAGTAAACAGTTATTTAACAAATGATCAAAGTTTCTGTTGGCTTATTGAAGCGGGGTTCCTAAGCCAGTGGGCAGCATTAGCATCACCTGGGTGCTTGTTAGCACTTAGTCAGGGGGAGCCCAGCAGGTGATCCTGCTGCATGCTAGAGAACCACCTGGCTTACGAAAACTGCACATGCATCGAAGTGTTTTCTGACAATTGTGAAACACTAAACCTCAGGTTTGTGATCATTAAGTCACAGATGATCCTAGTAGAGGAAACTTAATACTAACCAAGACAAAGTAAGTAAGTTGATGAATTTACAAATTAGCCATAATGAAATTGATTTGCTAGCGGATTATCCAAGATGTATTTTAAGTATGTACACTTATCACTTCCCGGCCTTTTGGCTAAGATCAAGTGAAGTATGTACACTTGCATAATGTCCTTGAAGATCTACTGTGAAAGTCAAGATCTCTTAAAAAAAAAATCCAGTCCAATCCTGCAGACCAAATTACTACATATTTTTAATAAGGAAACCTTTTAGTATATGCAGCTCAAGATTTCACTTACTCTTAGTTCTGGTTTAAATGAAGGAAACACATAAAATTGCTCCATTTAAACACAATCTTTTTTTAAAGTTACAAGCGAGTCTTTAGTGCCAAGTGTGATGAGTGTTCTGCGAGTATTCACTTAGTCCTCACAGCCCCTGAGCTGTTAACAGGTGGCCAGAATAATCACAGCTAGGGTGGGAGAGGCTGAGCCTCCCTACATCACGGAGCTGGGAGGCACGCTCACAATCTCTAACTCAGCAGCACCTTTCTGCTGGCTTCAAACCGTGCTTCCCCTCCTCTCAGGATGAACCTAAACCTGTGGCTGCAGGCCTCTGAGCCATCTGCCCTCTATCCGCTTCTTAATCTACCTTCCCTACTCAGAAGTCCTAGGATAAACGCAGCTCTTCCTTGCAATTCCTGTTCCAAGCCCACTTCCCACATGGCGTGCTCCTCTGATCTCGGTTTGTGGGCCTTCCAGGACCACCAGGTTCCTCCTTGCACCTCCAATTAGTGTCCATCCCAACGCCCTACGTTCCTTCCTGCCTGGTGATCTGTTTCCCTGGCTCTCTGCCAGTCTCTAAACTCCGAGGACAGGAACTGTGCTTGCTTTGTTCACTACTGGCTACCTACATCTAGAGTAGTACTGGGCACAAGGTCCTTTAGCCTAGGAAAGTTGAAGGTATAATTGGCAAGATATAGTGACAAGTTGGATGTGAGAAATTAGAAAAGGAAAAATAAAGATGTCTCTGCTTCTGGCTTGAGAACCGAAGGAACCACTGTGCTGGTGGCCCACAGAGAACCCAGAACTCGATAGAACTAGATAGGGCTCACCCGCACAAAGAATGAGAAACAAAACTTGGTCTTTACCCAAAAAGCATCCTGGGTCTTCCCAACCCCATCATCTTCCTTAACAGACTGCGAAGGATCTTTTTTCTTCTGTGTGCAATAAAAAGACATTTAAAAGTTGTCCAAAGCAATGCATTTCAAGTTTTAAGAAATGAAGGCTTCTTTGTTTTCCTGCACACAAGATTTACTTCCCTATTTCACTCATTACAGGTCTAAGTAAAACAGCAGTTTTTAAGAAGAGCTTTACCCAGCCCTCTTTTAGCATAATCTTTAACAAATAGAACAAAGACCACAAGCACAGCCCAACACATTTGAGTAAATCATCACACACAAAAAAGCTAAACTCCACCGTAGTGGCTATGAAGCAGAATTGTTTACAAGGAATCATTTTCAGATGCTGGGTTGCTAGGTAAGATTAAGCCAAGTGTCTCAAGTCCCGAGTTTGTTTTACCTACAAATTTCAGCGATACTCTAGGGCTCCCATACAGAAATTTCAAAAATCAAACCCCAGGATTTGTGACGGCTTCGTTTTCTTCATGAAGCGATACCCGGCTTTGTAACACATTAATGCCCTATGAAAGGGCAGAATCTCCCCGCCTCCCTCCATTTCAACAGTTAATTTAAAAGTGCACTACACACACAATAGTTTAAAAGAAAAATCTCTAATGTCTAGAGGTGGCGAACGGTCCTACTTCCATATGAACTTGACCAAAAACCCTTATATATCAGTGTATTTTACAATACTATCACCTTCATTCATAAACGTGGAAAAAGGGGCCCAAATTCAGGGTCGCTTTTTCCCCACCAGCATTGCATCCGGAGAACGCCAGCAGGGGCTCCGGCGGCACCGCGACCCCGCCGCCCTACCGGTGGTCACTTGTCGCGTAGGTCACTCCAGCGTCTGGACCCCGGCCGGGAAAACAACCGGAGCTACTGGAAAAGACCTGCCTCGTCCCTCGGGTCCCTCCCTGAGCGCACGGGTTTCCGTCCCGCCGCCCAAACACCCCAGGCAGACCCAAGGCCGTGGCGGCGCTGGCGGCCGCAGCCTGCACCCCGCGCCTCCCGCAAGCTAAACCTGAGCCCGCAGGGCGGTGGCGAAGCGGCCCGGGCTCGGTGGGCGCCAGGTTCCCCAGGGCTCACTCACCCGCGGCATCGCGAGGCTCCCTGCCCGACGCTGCGCAGCCCCGGCCGGTCGCAGGTGCCTCTCGCATTCCATCCACTCCAGAAATTCCAACTTATAAACCCGCCGCTGGGCTCTACTGGAGCTCAAGGTTTGGCAACTCGAGAGTCACGGGCGGGCGCCCGACAAGCACACGCAGGTGAAGACACCTGGGCGCGCGCCTTAAGCGAGAGGGAGGGTCCCAAGCTTGCGAACCTTGGTGTTGACATTTTCCTTCTAGCGAAATTCCAGGCCGGCGGGAGCCGGGGAAGCTGGCTCGCTCTCCACCCTCCGAAGTCCCTGAGATGTTTTTGGTTCACGGCTTTGTGCGGGAACCAGACCTGCAAGGAGGACCACAAAAGAGACGTTTTCTTTTTGTTTTGTTTAGGTGCCCTGCTGTGTGTATGGTGGGGGAGGTTTACATGAATAGGGTAGCAAAGTAAGTTCAGCTGGAGTTTTCTTTAAAAAAAAAAAAAAAAAAAAAAAAAAAAAAAAAAAGACCCTATCAAATCCAAACATCCCTTGAGTAAAAAATCGACTTATATTATACAAGACGGTGCGAGTATTTCAGGTCGCGAATCTACTTACGTTCACTTGCTTATTTTAATCTCAGCCTAGCAAATTCATAGGCTGTTCTTTTCCTTTGGAATAAATGGACTCTTACAACATTAAAATAGCAACCAAGACGGTGTGTGTAAAGTATCCTGAATCAATGCAAATATCAGGGCAGGGAAGAACTGAAAGATAATAAAAAGCAGTAATCACAATACTGTTTAGAGAAAGGTTTTCTTAATAGGATGTAGAAAATTTCATAAGCAATTTTTTTAAGATTTATATTATTAGTATGAAAAGCAGAGGGAGAGAGAATTTTCACTCCCCACTGGCTGCAATGCCAGGGCTTGGCAGGCCAGATCCAGGGGCCGGGAACTCCATGCACGTCTTCCATGTGGGTGGCGGGAACCCAGGTGCATTAGCAGGGAGATGGATCAGAAGCAGAGCAGCAGTGACTCAAACCTACTCCACAGGCTTAACTTGCTGAGCCACATCTCCTGCCTCATAATCAATTATTTTCAGATGGGGAGGGGGGGAAGAGGGGAGTATAGTCTTCCAAACTCTACAGTAGCAGTTGCAAACCTTCTTGGAAAATTAAAACATAATAGCAATAGTTATTTATTATACTTTCATTTTGATCAGCTTTCATAAAACTGTAATATCAGTAAAACGTAACTTTATGGCAACTTGGAATGTATATCCTTACTCTTTTCCAACTAAATATGGAAAGGGCTCTGTAACTGTTTTAGATACTTAGAATCCATTTAGAAATCAACTAATTTTCCTTTACATTAAAAAGTGACAGTTTTGGAAGGTGAGTACTCTCTAGGAACACTCCAAAAATGGAGGCAACAAATCTTCTGATGTTGTTTGCATAAGACCAGAAATTGTTATGCATTCTCAAAGATAGCTTTAAGTGACTTGTTGAAGTTAAAAACATTTGAGAGTATTATCTCAAACCATTACATTTAACGGACCATCGATTTATTCAAAATTGAAAGTCAAGGGTTTTAATCTAGCGGTGGAAGACAAAAAGCAACACAAAAGCATCCGAGCGGCAGGAATTGGCGGAACCCTGGGCAGCCAGGCAGGAATCAGAAAGTCAGCGTGAAGAGTCGGCTCGTTTGTCCCCACCACACCTGAGCGGGCGACCACTTGAGAGTGACTTTAATCAGAATCCCTATCAACGACATTTCAGGAAAAAAGAGAACTTTCTTCCGTTAAGTCTGTTCGCCCTTGCTTGAGAGGTCTCCAGCTTCAAGCTAGAGGAAGAAGAAAGCGCGAGGAACTGCCCAAAGCCGGCCTTACCTTCCTCTCCGACGCGCGCCCGCGCCCGCGCGCACACCTGCACCCCGCGCCCACGAGCTCACTGTCCGCCGCCCTGGGCGAGCTGCTCTGAAACCTGCTTAGCTGCCAGGAAGATCGATTTTTCTAAGCAAGCTTCACTGTGCCCTTAGCCGGGGAGGCAGGCGGATGGACACCGTGGACGATCCCTCGCTGCCTGGGGTTGTTGCGCGCCTTAGGTGCACCTGCTTTCCCGCCTTGCGTCAACAGGGAGAACCAATCCCGCGGTGTTGCGCACGGGGCGCGGGTCTCCAGGCTTAGAGCCGTGCTGGTACGGAACAGCTTCTAACAGTGATACGCTCGGCTCTCTTTGACCAGGGTTGGAAACTGTGGGCAGCAAGACAAGAGCTCAGGGAGCAAATTCTGGAAGCGCAGCGCTTTTAGTCGCTTCAGTTGCGGGCGCGTAGGTGAGGCGACCGCATAGGTGAAGACAGCTTGGTCCTAGCCCTGGGAACCACATCGTCCTCGCCAGGGGTCCTCCAGGCCCCCGGGGCCTCACAAGGCTGTGATGGAATAAGTGAGATTTCGTCGTGAGATTGCCACAATATCGATAAGTATGTATTTTTAAACAGTTGTGTTTAGAGAGCGTTGGCAACGTCGGCCCCGCAGTTACGAAAGCTGCAGCTTGAAGGATGTCCAGGCAGCAGAGAGATCCGCAGGTTCTTGGCGACTCAGGCGCCTGGCCCGCCCAGCTCAGCTCCTGGCCCTGGCCAGCTAACTCCGGCGCATCTCGCCCGCCTCCTTCGGGGTCCCCATCCGGACTCCCTTCCCGCCGGCCAGGTCCCCCTGCAGCCCTTGGTGGCCTGGGCGCGCCAAGGCTCGTCAGCACACGGAACGCCCAGTGACCCCTCGAAAGTCCAGAGGCTCCGGGACACGCACAACACCAACCGCAAGAGCTCCAAACCCGGACCAGGGTTCCCGCGCTGCCCCGGAATTCAGGGCTGGCTCCCGGAGGACTTAGCTGGAAAAGCTCCACACCAAAGTCCTAGATCTAAGCCCCTCTCCGAAACACGGAGCCTGGGCGAGTTTCAAAGTAAACTGGTTTGCAACTTAAATGAGACGTTTCCACCCCACCCCCGTCCCAGCGCCTTAGCGTCAGGTTCCCTTGGCTTCCCGGCTCGGCTCAACGTTGATGTCTCGGTTCCTGGCTCTGTCGGAGAGGGGGTGACTTTACAGAGGGGGGCGAGGAAAGGCGGAGCGGCTGCACCTGAGCGATTATAAACGTGCGGGATGCTGGGGTCGGGCGAGTGCCTTCAGCACCGCAGCCGGGGACAGGGCTCTGCCTGGCTCCCGAGCTACAGCGCGCAGCTTCTGGATTTTTATCTCTCTCTCTCTCTCTCTCTCTCTCTCTCTCTCTCTCTCTCTCTCTCTCTCTCTCTCTCTCTCTCTCACACACACACACACACACACACACACACACCTTTCCTTTTAAAGAGAGAAAAGCCGCCGTGCGCCCCTCTCCTCTCTTCTCTTTCAGGATCCCGCGCGGAGAGCGCGGGCGAAGCGCACCGATGCCGGTGGACGCCGGGCAGAACGCGGACCCTGTGTGCTCCCATGGGATGAAGCTCACCTGGGACATCAATGATCCGCACATGCCCAAGGTGAGAGCGGCACGCGTGGCGCGGTCCATCCAGAGAAGGGGAAATGGCAGAGACCCTGTGAGCAGACCCCCCCCCCCCCCATTTCTGAGCGCCCTCACACGCAGAGGGAATTTCTGTATTCTCTACAAAAGATAGATCTGGGTTTGGGGCTGTGTCTTCTCCCCGCGATTTCCTTGTGCGCTTGTCTCAAAACACAGCGAAGGCAGCAGGAAAAGGCCATCAGGAGACAGTAGACTCCCTCACTTTCCTTTACCCAAGAGAGAAATCAAATGCCTCTCTGCTCCTCCACTTATTTGAAATCCAGTAGAAATTGAGGGAAGAATCTCAACAATGTAAATACCACTGCTTCTCTCGCATTCAAACTGTGAAAGAAGGCTGTAAATGGAGGCGACTTGAATCTGAAACAATTTATTCAGCCATTCTCTACTGCCTGGATGAAGGAAACTCCACAGTTACACTCATGGGGCCATCAGCATAGTCATTCTTTTAGGGTGAATTTTTTGTTTTAATGGGTGGGAATAGAGAGAATGAACTGGGAACTGAGCAGTACCCTTGGTGATGCTGGTTCAAGTCAAAAAGTCCTGGTTGCAGGTGAGGGGACCATGGGAGTTGCTTCCCCACACATTTGTGAAGGTAGACCTGCAGCAACATGGTGGCACAGGGTCAAGAGACATAGCATTTATTTATCTTCTATTATGTGCCAGATGGGTGTTCAGAAGAACAGCATTTCATTGGAATGCAACATGTCTTTGGACGTGCACTTTGTAGTTTGTTTCAAAGTCTACCTACTTCAGTGCTGCACTGTGCATCTGTGCACAAGTGGACCACAGTCCACACGTGTGTCTCATTCTTGCTGACTTCTGTCCACATAAATCCTCATGGAAAACATTCTGAACTTGTATTTTAGGTGAGAGTCACCTCCAAATATGCAACAATGGCTCATCTCTCAAGGATTTTCTTTTGCTTGGGAGATGGGTTCTTCAGCAGGGAATGTGTATAACATCTCAAAAGTGACAGACTCATTGGAATAGTGAAAGAAAATGGAGGAAACTTAGCAAGCTAGCACTGCTCTGCCTAACCAAAGGAGAAGCTAAACAGGCTCCCTGACCTTGAGAGAGTCCTTGAGTTTGCCTTAGTCTCAGAGATGGACCTGTCATCAGGTGGAGGAACTAGATAACCATCTCAGCTCTGCCTTGGCCCTACAGTCCTGTTCTCTTTGTGTGTATCTCTACACATACAAGCATGTCAGAGCGAATGAAACCCAATCCTGCAATCCTTTGCTGATGTTTTGATTTTCAAATAACCTCCTCTGTGTCTTCACCTGCCGTGTCCCTGGCCCCGTAGCTGGGTGAACTCTGGGGCTCAGTCTGTACCATCAGGGCAGAACTCAGGGTATACTCTCAGTGGCTGGTTTATTACTAAGATGCTAAAATTGAATGTTCAGAGATACTCACGTTTAATAAAAACATGGAGTTAGCAGCATGAATACATCACTTGGGACTTAACCTTAAATCAGTATATTAATTTATGCTAAGCTGGCAGTCTAGAGGAAAGCTGTCTTTGCTTCTCTGATGTTCTGCAGACATTGCTGATTATGTTAAAGTCCATTTGGTTTGGCATAGGGAATCAAGAGCTTTTGGGAAAAAAACACACTGGGCTGTAATACAGATTTTTCCAAGGATAAAGTTCATCCCCATGATAGAGCATTGCAGTCCCTTTTTTACCCTGGCACTTTCACACTCCACTTGAAAATCGCATTTAAACAAACCAAGAACTGGTAAGAAACATAGGCTGTGGAGTCCAAGTGCCGGGGTACAAATCCTAGAGCTGGGTCTTGTGAGCTGTGTGACCTTGGCCAAGCCAACTGACCGCTCTGATGTCCATGTCCTAGTGGGTAAAATGGGCGGAGTAGTACTTCCTGCCTGCACATGTGGTAAAGGCTAGATGAATTAATACAGTGTAGCGTTTAGGAGACAGGCAGTGTATACTCACCAGTGACTAGCCATTTGTCCCAAAGGCCAGGAAGAGCAGCATTTTGTGGTGGTATGGTTTGGTGTTTTGCAACATTTTTTGGATTGAACAATAACCTGTTCTTCTTCTAATGGGCTTGGAGAAAAGGGCGGTGCGTGTGCTTGGAGCCTGGCCGAGTTCAGCACCTGTCTTCACAGGAGCCAGCTCACTTCGACCACTTCCGCGAGTGGCCCGACGGCTACGTGCGCTTCATCTACAGCAGCGACGAGAAGAAGGCGCAGCGCCACCAGAGCGGCTGGGCCATGCGCAACACCAACAACCACAACGGCCACATCCTCAAGAAGTCGTGCCTGGGCGTGGTGGTGTGCGCGCACGGCTGCGTCCTGCCCGACGGCTCCCGGCTGCAGCTGCGACCGGCCATCTGCGACAAGGCGCGGCTGAAGCAGCAGAGTGAGGGCGCGGCGGGGCGGGGCGGCCTGGGAGTCGTCGTGGGTCCTCTCCCCGCAGTATCCGCTTTCTTCCCGCAGAGCCCAGGGTCTAATCTCTCTCCCTCGGGGGTTTGCAGAGAAGGCGTGCCCCAACTGTCATTCGCCTTTGGAGCTGATTCCTTGTCGAGGGCACAGCGGGTACCCTGTAACCAATTTCTGGCGGCTTGACGGCAGCGCCATATTTTTTCAGGTAGGTGAGGTGAGACTATAATTCGGGATGGGCATGGAGTGTAGCTCCGGTGGCCAGAAATGGGTGTTGGATCTCCCCAGGGACCTGCTAGGCAGTAGTTAATAAGCTGTGTGTTTCTTTAGGGCTGTGGTGGACCAAGGTATAGTTATAGCTCATTTAATAGGTTGAAGGGAGTGCAGGTAATCTTTAAAAATGTCTACTATTGATGCCATTTTATTCGAGAATTCTTTTTCCTATCATTTAGGAAAAAGACAACTTGGGATCTTGGGAAAGGCATGATTAACTCAGGCCCACATGGCTAGCTTCAAGGGGTAGGGGAGCCTTTTTTATAACATCATTCATGGTCATACAAAAGTCAACTTAAAAATTAGCTGGCTGTAGATTTATTGAATTGCAGCTCCCCCTGCGGTTGCCTTGTCAGGGCCAGACCACATGATTTTGTGGGCCTTATACTGCCCATGAGCCGGGCCTTCCCCACTCCTGCTTCAGAGGAACAAACATCTGACTCATTTCTTCATTAACGCAGGCCAAGGGGGTCCACGACCACCCAAGACCAGAGAGTAAGTCGGAGACGGAAGCTAGAAGAAGTGCCATTAAGAGACATATGGCTTCTTTCTTCCAGCCCCAGAAGAAGAGAATTCGAGACCCTGAGGTACTGGGGAGCTGGCCCAGCACTGTGCTCTGTGTCCATTTCCATAGCAGGATACACTGATAATTAATTGAAATATGAATCTCATACAGTAATTACAAAGTTACGATCTTATGTGAAAATTATCTATCTCTGACAAAACATAGTGTCGACATTGGGACAGAATCTCTAAATTTTCACTTGTTTTATTTATTTGGAAGGCAGACACCCAGAATGCTTGCAATGGCCAGGGTTATGTCAGGCCAAAAACAGAAACTGAGAATTCAACTGGCATTTCCCATGGGAGTGGCAGGAACCCAACAACTTAAGCCATCACCTGCTATCTACCAGGGGGAGCATTAGCAGAAAGATGGAATCAGGGAGTTTAGCTGGGACTCAAACCCAGGTACTCAGGTATGACACGTGGGCATCTTAAACAGCAACTTAACTGCTGTGCCAAAGCCCATCTCTGGAGAACGATTCTAATCCCTCCTTAAAAAAAAAAAAAAAAAACACCTTAAGGACAACAATATAGTTAGGGTGTGTGCTGACATCCAAATACATGATCCAGTTAGTGACAAAGGGATACCATAGACTCCTTGACCATGGGAGAGACACTTCAAGACCACCAATGGATGCCTCAAACTTCAGGTCACACAGAGCCCTCTATGTACTGTATGTATGTATGTATGTATGTATGTATATATATTCATAGCTATATATATTCATATCTATAATAGAGCTTAATAGAATAATTATAATAATATGTGTTAATAAAGCTCACAAATTATTTCTGGAATTTTCCACTTAATTTTTTTGAACAGTAGTTGACTGTAGATGATTAAGGGAGGATTATGGCAGGTGCATCCTTGGGAGAATGCTTTATGTTGCTTACACAGGACCAGATAAAATTTCTTGGGGAAGTTTGATCCAGTTTGACCTTTCGACTGGAGCTTGTCAAGCAGGCAAAGTGTTAGTGTGAGCAGAATAGAAACTGACCTTATTCCAGCACTTCCTCTGTGCCACGTACTGATCTAAGAGTGTCATACATCTGATGGTTACAGAAACCCTATGATCAGGTTGCTGTTATTAAGTCCCATGCTTGAAATGAGAAGTCCAAGGCTCAGAGAGGTTGGATTAGCTCAATTAGTGAGGGGCAGAATAAGGACTTGAACCCAGGACTGTGTGGCTCCTGAGTCTGCCCTCTTATGCAGACAATATGGATGAGAACAGGGTCATTTGCTTCTCCAACCCAAATGCCTGGCTGCCAGGGACCTTCCGTGTTCACTGTGTGATACTCAGGCCTGAGTCAGCTCAAGCTTATCTATCCCTAGACCATGGGCCCAAATCCTGTACCTGAGCAGTTCTGTCCACACCACTGGGAAGTTGGGTTTTATTTATGTGATTGGCTACTGTTACAGGAGGGATGTGCAAACAATTTATATATTGTATGTCTGTATCATTTTTTTAGGCAGGAGAGAATCAAGACAGACATGGAGATTTCAACACACCACCCCTGGAAAATCCAGAACTGCTCGACACAATTGCTGACCCCAGCTTCCCTATTTCAGCTCAGACTTGCCCCTCCTTCCCAAACTCTGAGGCTTACAAAGCCACCTGTGACCTTGCCACCTTTCAAGGAGACATAATGCCACCCTTTCACAAGTACCCAACCCCAAGAATCTATTTGTCCAGGCCAACTTGTAGGTATGAATTGGCAGGCCCTGGTTACACAAATTCGAACCTATATCCTACCTTGTATACAGATTCCACCAGTGTCCCTAATGAAACAGAGTGGGTTCATCTGAACACACTTCAGTATGATGTCAATTCCTACAATAGCCATGAGAGAGGCTATGACTTTACCAATAAACAGCATGGCTGGAGACCAGCTCTTGGGAGACCTGGCCTTGGGGAAAGAATTGACCATGGAGAGTTCCAGGCCATGGCCACTAGGCCTTATTATAACCCAGAGGTTCCCTGCAGGCATCTCACATCCCCCCCAGCAGGTGCTCCAGCCCTGCAGACCGTCATCACCACCACCACCAAAGTGTCCTACCAGGCCTTCCAGCCCCCTGCTCTGGCTTACAGTGACCATGTGCTAGAGCACTCCAGCCTTTCCAGCTGCAGCTATGTTTCTGAAAATGCTCTGATGTCCGTCCATCCAGAACCCTTGGACCCCCCAGCCAGCACCAACAGAGCGGCCTCTCCTCTGACACTTCCAGGAGACTGCCGGGCCATCAGACCCACACTGGACTTCCCTCAGCAGGAGGCTCCCTCGAGAACAGACGGAGCAGACACTTGGGACGTGTGCTTGTCTGGGCTGGGCTCTGCAATGAGTTACTCGGATAGGGCGGTCCCATTCTTGAGCTATGACAATGAGGACTTCTGAAAGACAATCCAGGATGCACCCAATATTGACTGGTGAACCGGCAGGCAATAGAACATGAAATGACACCTATCTTACTCTTCTTATACATAAAGAAATAGAGATTTCTTTAGCAGTCAGGATGCTGATGAGCAGAGGCAATGGCCAGCTGGGATGCTGAGATGGCACAGGGAAAGTTTGCACAGCATTTTGAGACCAGCTATGGGTGCACAGAAGTAGCTTGGGAAGGTGAGAATCTCCAAAATGAGCCAATCAGCCAACCGGAGCCCACAAAGGCTGAACACTGGCCCAAGTGCACTGAGCTTGCTGGCTGCAGCATTAGTCAGGGATCCCAGTTCTGGTTCGAAGCCAGCCTTTTCTCCACTCGACTTTATAAGGGAATTTCACCCCTCTCTATTTGGCTGTTAGAGACTATCTAAAGAACTCCAGGAAGAAATTTGCAAAATCTTATCCCCTGAGTCATTTCATAAAATTTTATTTAGCATGTAGAACCTGTTAAAATAGCTTCAAGAGCTAATTTTGATTATTTTATCTCCTCCCATTTTTTTTTAAGGAACTCTTTGGCAATGATAAAATACAATAATTTGTAAAAGAATTTGGGTTTTCAGTAGTAGCTGAATAGCTTTTCTTTACATAATGGTTTTCATTACAGAGACAGCCTAACAATGATATGTGTTTAATGAATTCTTACTGTACTAAAGATTTTTTCTTGATTAGTGTTCAAATTGAAATATTTTATTCATGTATAGCTTTACTGTTCCTTATAAATGTAATTTATAATGTTCAATTAAATATAATTAAACATTTTAAAGTAATGTAGCTGATGCTTGAGTTATTTCAAAACAGAATTAGGAAAAAAATTCATGGTAGCACCTGGAAACAGGTTACATAATATTTTTATATAGTATTAAAGCTTATTAAATAGTTTGATAGCTTTGTAGTTTGTTTTTGAAATGTTATTATTATACTCTGTCACCTCTTCTCAACATTTGGAGGACACACATATGAGCTTTTGCTTTGCTCCCAATACTTAGAGGATATATACTAAGCTTTCAAAGATAACAAACCACAGAAGAAATACATATTTGAGAATGTGGGTGGGAAAGAGGTATCATCCTCAAATTTGTGTACAGGACCCAGTTTGTATGACTAAATTACGGTTATGTCAGATGTCATTTTAAATCATCGGGTGTCTTCTAGGGGCCACTTGATTGATAAAGTCCTAACACCCTGATGTGATAGATACCTGCAGTACTAACCACAGGTTCCACATGCAAGAACACACCCCTGTGATTTTCCAGCCAACTTTTTTGCCAAAGGAAAGGAGACCTAGTCTGCTCATGGGTTACTTTTTCTCTAGATTTCCATTGCCAAAATTCAGAGCTTACAATACATTAAAAAAAAAAGATTTATTTATTTATTTGAAAGAGTTACACAGAGAGAGGGAGAGGGAGAGGGAGAGGGAGAGGGAGAGGGAGAGGGAGAGGGAGAGAGAGATGTGTCTTCCATCCACTGGTTCACTCCCCAGATGGCTCCAACAGCTGAAGCTGTGCCAATCTGAAGCCAGGAGCCAGGAGCTTCCCCCAGTTCTCCCACGAGGGTGCAGAGGCCCAATTACTTGGGCCATCCTCCACTGCTTTCCCAGGCATATTAGCAGGGAGCTGGATTGGAAGTGGAGCAGCCAGGACTTGAGCCAGTGCCCATATGGGATGCCAGCACTGCAGGTGGCAGCTTCACCCACTACGCCACAGCACTGACCCCACAACATATTTATGTATAGTATAAATATATCCTGGATCCTGAACACATATTAATTTATTTAATCCTCCCAGCTGTACTCTGAGCTACTTGAGTTAATGAGAGAACTGGGTTGGAGTCCAGGGAGACCTAAGAATCCATATTCAGGTTTTTTGAAGATGGTAGAACATGGAGGGCACTTACTAATTTAGTCTAGGAAAAGATAGTTTAAAAAAAGTGGAGAAAGTGCAAAATTGGGGAAGAGTTAGGGAGAAAAATGAGAGAGGAACCTACACACAAATTGGAGGGACACTGTGGACCTATGTGGAGGGTGTAGCACACACAACTCAGGTCCCCAGCAGCTGAGAGCCTCAGCACCAGCTTTGGAGTGAGGTGGGACTGACTGCAGCAGCCCACGCCACTGGTGATAAAACTGCTGGAAGAGCCTGGCAGGAGTCCAGCTTGGAGCCCTATGGGAGACAGTGTACCTGCCAACCTATAGGAAAAAAGGGGGGCGTGTTTCTCTCTCCCCGACCACCCGGCACTGGCATCCTTAACTAGCTGAGAGAGGGTGGGAACCATTTTGGACATACGTAACAGTTCTATCAGCTCATATCAGTGTGCCTAGCAATGAGCCGAGAAGAGATTTCTGAGTCTGGCTGGGAGAACTGACAGGGGGCTGGGTGCTCATGACTGCGGGAGACTTGTATGCCAGGACTGTGAAAACACTGTGGCTGTGTGGGAGGGTGCAGGGTGTGGCTGTTTTGTTTTGTTTTTTTGTTTTTGTTTTTGTTTTTTTTTTTGACAGGCAGAGTGGACAGTGAGAGAGAGAGAGAGAGAAAGGTCTTCCCTTGCCGTTGGCTCACCCTCCAATGGCCACCGTGGCTGGCGCGTTGCGGCTGGCGCACCACGCTGATCTGATGGCAGGAGCCAGGTGCTTATCCTGGTCTCCCATGGGGTGCAGGGCCCAAGGACTTGGGCCATCCTCCACTGCACTCCCTGGCCATAGCAGAGAGCTGGACTGGAAGAGGGGCAACCCGGACAGAATCTGGGGCCCGACCGGGACTAGAACCCGGTGGGCCAGCGTCGCTAGGTGGAGGATTAGCCTGTTGAGCCACGGCGCTGGCTCATGGCTGGGATTTTGAGCAGTCGCTGTGGGTGGCTCCACACATTCGGGACTTCCTGATTTCCTGGTGAGGGTTATTGCTTCAGGAACCATGTTATACTGAGGACTGCACAGATCCTTTGTGTGACTTGTGTGGTGGCACAGATGAAAATTGTACCCACTGGGGCTAGTGTCCAGGTATTGGTCTCCTATGAGGAGAGGAGGTGAGTGTGAGAATATGCCAACAGAGCGGAACAAACAACTCCTCTGGTAGAGGGAGGGAGGGAGGGCGGGCAGGAGGGAGGGAGGGAGAGAGAGATTGATTTACCATACTCAACTTGGGTGTCACCTTGGATACTCCCCCTCACTGTGGAGTACTCAACAGAGCTACCTGACCACACCCAGAACACACCTCTGGGTATTCACTGAAATGCTGGACACTACACTAAGCCACAGAAGCATAGTCCAAAGATAAAAGTCAGCACAGGGGGGAAACAAAGACAAACCAACATCTATCTCCACAAATGCATAATAATAAATGAACAATTCAATAAACAATAAGGAAGAGAGCATGACACCCCCAAAAGAACATACCACTGTAATACTACAGTGTGAAGATGAAGAGATTGAAGAAATGCCAGAAATGGAATTCAAAAAATTGATTATGGGATTACTTAGAAGTAATCAGAAGCAAATCCATGAACTAAAGAAATTCATACATGACATGAATGAAACTTTTTCCCATGAAATTGAGTTTTTAAAAAGAAATCAAGGGGCCAGTGCTGTGGTACAGCAGGTTAAAGCCCTGGCCTGAAGTGTCGGCATTTCATATGGGCACCGGTTCTAGTCCTGGCTGCTCCTCTTCCAAGCCAGCTCTCTGCTATGGCCTGGGAGGGCAGTGGAGGATGGCCCAAGTCCTTGGGCCCCTGCACTTGTGTGGGAGACCTGGAAGAAGCTCCTGGTTCCTGTCTTCAGATTGACACAGCTCCAGCCGTTGCAGCCATCTGGGGACTGAACCAGTGGATAGAAAACCTCTCTCTCTGACTCTCCCTCTCTCTGTAACTCTGTCTTTCAAATAAATAAAATAAATCTTTTTTAAAAAGAAATCAAAATTAAATATTGGAAATGACGAATTCAATAGATCAAATTAAAAATGCAGTGGAAAGCCTTAACAACAGATGCAGTCAGAAAGAAGAAAGAATATCTGAGTTGGAGGGCAAATCCCTGGAAATTTTGCAGTCAGACCAAAAATTTTTAAAAAAGGAAAAATAAGCCAGTGCCGCAGCTCACTAGGCTAATCCTCCACCTGCGGCACCAGTATCCCGGGTTCTAGTCCTCGTTGGGGTGCCGGATTCTGTCCCGGTTGCTCCTCTTCCAGTCCAGCTCTCTGCTGTGGCCCGGGAAGGCAGTGGAGGATGGCCCAAGTGCTTGGGCCCTGCACCCACATGTGAGACCAGGAGGAAGCACCTGACTCCTGGCTTTGGATCGGTGCAGCACCGGCCATAGCGGCATTTGGGGGGTGAACCAATGGAAGGAAGACTTTTCTCTTTGTCTCTCTCTCTCTCACTGTCTAACTCTGCCTGTCAAAAAATAAATAAATAAATTTTTTTAAAAGGAAGAAGCAATTGGAAAACTAAAAAACAGTATTGGAGTGTTGGAGATCTATGGAATACTATTAAATGACCCAACATACGGATCTCAGGAGTTTCTGAAAGTGTGTAAAGAGAGAATGGATTAGAAGGCCTTTTCAGTGAAATAATTACAAAAAACTTCCCTAATTCAGAAAAAGAAAGGGACGTCCAAGTACAGGAAGCACACAGAACTCCTAATAGATATGACTAGAATAGATCTTCACCACGACACATTGTACTCAAACTCTCCTCAGTAAAACATAAAGAAAAGATTCTAAAATATGCACAAGAGAAATGCCAGATTACTTTCACAGGATCTCCAATTAGAGTCACTGCTGACTTCCCATCAGAAACCCTACTAGGCTAAAAGAGAATGGCAAGATATATTCCAAGTCTTAATTGAAAAAAATCTGAGGCCAGTACTGTGGCATAGCAGGTGAAGCCACTGCCTGCAGTGCCAGCATCCCATGTGGGTGCCAGTTTGACTCCTGGCTACCCCACTTCCTATCCAGCTCTCTGCTGTGGCCTGGGAAAGCAGTGAAAGGTGGCCCAAGTCCTTGGGCCCCAGCTCATTGGGGAGTAAATCAACAGATAAAAGACCTCTCTCTCTCTGCCTCTCCTTCTCTCTCTGTGTATCTGTGTAGCTCTGACTTCCAAATAAATAAATACAAATCTTTAAGAGAGAGAGAGAGAGAGAGAGAGAGAGAGAGAGAGAACCTGTCAACCCAGAATGCTGTACCCTGCAAAGCTCTTGTTTATGAATGAAGGTGAAATAAAGACCTTCCATAACAAACAGAAATTGAAAGATTGTCACCACTCATCCAGCCTTACAAAATATTCTTAAAGATGTGCTATACACAGAAACACAGAACCATGATCATCACTATGAAAGAAGGTGAAGGCAGGATATCTCCCAGTAAAAGTACAAAGGAAATCCAAAGTAACATTAGGAATACTTATGGAAAAATAGCAGGGCCAAGTCTTAACTTATCAATAGTAAACTGAATGTAAATAGACCCAACTCTCCAGTTGAAAGATACAGATTGGCTGAATGAATTAAAAAACAACACTTATCTATTTGCTGCCTACAAGAAACACATCTCACCAACAAAAGTACATGCAGGCTGAAAATGAAAGAATTGAAAAATATATTCCATGCTAACAGAAACCAAAAAACCTGGTGTAGTCAACCTAGTATAAAAAAAAATAGATTTTAACACAAAAACTGTTAAAGGAGTAAAAAGAAGGGCACTATGTAATGATTAAGGGATCAATTCAACAGAAAGAAATGTGTATATATATATATATATAAATGTATACAGACCTAATTACAGGGATCCTGGCTAATTGAAGGAAATGTTAATGGATAAAGAGAGACGTGGACTCCAATACAAAAGTAGTGGGGCACTTCAATAATCACTTTCAGCAATGGACAGATCAACCAGACAGAAAATCAGCAAGAAAACAACAGAGTTAATCAATACTATAGACCAAATGGACCTAACAGATATCTACAGAATTTTCCATCCTACAGCCTCAGAATACACATTCTTCTCAGCAGTGCATGGAACTTTCTCTAGCATAGACCACATGCTAGGCCAGAAAGCAAGTCTCAGCAAATTCAAAAATATTGAAGTCATACCCTGCATCTTCTCTGACCACAATGGAATGAAGCTGGAAATCAACAACCCAAGAATCTCTAGAACATATGTAAACACGTGGAGACCAAACAATATGCTCCTGAATGAACAGCGGGTCATTGAAGAAATCAAAAGAGGAATCAAAAAATTTCTGGAAACCAATGAAGATGACAATACAACATATCAAATCTTATGGGATACAGCAAAAGTAGTGTTAAGAGGAATGTTTATAGCAGTTGGTGCCTGCATCAAGAATTTGGAAAGAGTCAATATCATCAAAATGTCCATACTACCAAAAGCAATTGACAGAATCAAAACACCAAAGACATTCTTCTCAGATATAGAAAAAATTATGCTGAAATTCATATGGAAAAAGAGACCCCAAATAGCTAAAGTAATAATATATAGCAAAAACAAAGCCAGAAGCATCACAATACCAGATTTCAAGCCATACTACAGGGCACTTTTAATCAAAACAGCCTGGTACTGGTACAAAACAGATGGATAGACCAATGGTATAGAATAGAAATGCCAGAAATCAACCCCCACATCTACAACCAACTCACCTTTGACAAAGAAGCTAATATCAATCCCTGGAGCAAGGACAGTCTCTTCAACAAATGGTGCAGGAGCCAATGCAAAAGAAAACAAAACAAAAAAACAAGCTCAGATGTGACTTTTGGCATCTGGAAGTGTACCCACAGTTTTAAGGGGTTTAGACAGTGGTCAATATTCAAGAGTCAGTCCGTAGGGGTTGGTGATGCAGAAATGGGCAAAGAGAGAACATACCCATGTGTTGGGCAATACCCTGGCTACCACATCTCTAAGGAATCAGTACCAGGCAGCATGACTGCATAGCACAGGGCTCTCACAGGCTTGGTCAACTGAGGAAGGTCTTGGAAGGTGCAGCCTCTGGTTCATGTCTACTACTGATCTAGGAGGGAGAAATCAGTTATAGGAAATGAGTAGAAGCAGCAAGCTTCCAAGGGCCTATCATATTCTTATTACTAAATATTAACTATCAATGTCTCTTAATGATTAATTTATTATTATATTTCAAATATAGGGAATACAAGTGAGGATGCCAAGCCAACTGACATGCTTTATTCTGATACACTCATGGACAGTTTGACCCCTGCCTACAGTTTGACCCCTGTCTACATCAGCTGCTGAGCACAGGATGATGAGGCAAAGAGGCAAGGTCAAGTGGCTAGCACTGTGGCAGAGCAGGTAAAGCTGCCACCTGCAGTGCCAGCATCACCTATGGGCGCCAGTTCGAGTCCAGGCTATTCCACTTCCAATCCAGCTCTCTGCTATTGTCTTGGAAAGCAGTGGAAGATGGCCCAAGTCCTTGGGCCCCTGCACTCACGTGAAAGACCCAGAAGAAGCTCCTGGCTCCTTGTTTTGGATCAGCGCAGCTCCAGCCATTGTGGCCATCTGGGGAGTGAACCAGCAGATGGAAGATCTCTCTCTCTCTCTCTGTCTCTCTCTCTCTCTGCCTCACTGTAGCTCTATCTTTCAATCGAATAAATAAATCTTAAAAAAAAAAAAAAAGAGGCAGGGCCAGGCTAAGAGCAGACATTGATCAGGGCAGATTTCCCCAGGGAGACTTTGCTGGCAGAGAAAGACATTCAACAGAAACAAGGTTATTCCTTTACAAGCCATTCTTCCCACTCATGAATTGGGCATACTTGAAGTAGACTTGATATACTTTGCTGGAAGGACCTCAAAGCATTGAGCTGAACCTCTGATAATTTCAGTGGAACGTTTCTAGGAGATGCCCACGACTGCTTCGTATAATTGAAGGATCCTATCAAACAAAATTCACTGATGATCTGAGATACACACTACAAATGCTATTACGAATAGAATTCCCAAATGGCAACATGATTTGAGAAACGCTGTCTCACTGCACTCACACCCTCCCTCGATGCCACGCAGCCTTGGTGGCAAATTTGAACCATTTGGGGAGCTTAAAAAACCCCAGAATGCACCTTAGACCATTTACATGAGAATATCTAAGGCAGGACCTGGTCATTAGCATAGTGCAAAGCTTCCCAGGTGACTCCAACGCACAACCAAGACTGAGAACTACTGTCTATAGTTTGCCAGAACAGTACTGGGTAGCTCTTTAGCATAAGTAGTCCCAGGAAGTAGAGAGCAGTACAGATTTGTGGTGCCTTGGGAGAAAGGCAGTATTTTCAGGGCCGGTGCTGTTGAAGTAGTGGGTAAAGCCGCCACCTGCAGTGCTGGCATCCCATATGGGTGCCAGTTCAAGATCCAGCTGCTCCACTTCTGATCCAGCTCTCTGCTACGGCCTGGGAAAGCAGTAGAAGATGGCCCAAATCCTTGGGCCCCTGCACCCTTGTGGAAGACCTGGAATAAGCTCCTGGCTCCCAGCTTCGGATTGGTACAGCTCCGGCGGTTGCACCAATTGGGGAGTAAACCATCAGATGGAAGACCTCTCTTTCTCTCTGCCTTTCCTTCTCTCTGTGTGTAACTCTTTCAAATAAATAAATAAATGTTAAGGAAGGAAGGAAGGGAGGGAGGGAGGGAGGGAGGGAGGGAGGGAGGGAGGGAGGGAAAGTATTCCCAGCAGGCTTAATATTCAAGATTTCCACCCTTCTTCTGGATGCCACTGCTCTGTCATTTTTTAATGAAAGAAATTTCATTTTTTAATGAAAATATGTAAGAGACTGACCACCTGTGACATAAGCACACCATAGAGGCACCAGTTTGAGTCCCAGTTGCCCCACTTCCAATCCAGCTGCTTGCTAATGTACTAGAGAGCAGTGGAAAATGGCCCAAGTGCTTGGACCCCCACCACCCACACGGGAGATCTGGATGGAGCTTCAGGCTCCTGGCTTCGGCTTGGCCCTGCCCTACCTAGCTATTGTACCCATCTGGGAAATGAAGCAGCAGATGGAAGATCTCTCTCCCTCCCTCTCTCTCCGTAACTCTACCTTTCAAATAAGAAAATAAATCTTTTAAAAAGAAAAGCTCAGGGGCCGGCACTGTCGCCTGGTGGGTAAAGCTACCTCCTGCAGTGCCGGCATCCCATATGTGCACCAGTTCAAGTGCCGGCTGCTCCACTTCCGATCTATCTCTCTGCCATGGCCTGGGAAAGTAGTAGAAGATGACACAAGTCCTTGGGCCCCTGTACCTGCGTGAGAGACCTGGAAGAAGCTCTTGGCTCCTGGCTTTGGATAGGCGCAGCTCCAGCTGTTGTGGCCATTTGGGGAGTGAACCATCAGATGGAAGACTTCTCTCTGCCTCTCCTCTCTTTGTGTAACTCTTTCAAATAAATAAATAAATCTTTTTAAAAAAAAAAAAAAAGCTCAAATTTAGAACTGGACTTTAAACACAATAAAATTAGGGTGACTTCCTCTACCTATACATCAAAACATCAGTTCCTTCATTCAGTCATTTATCCAACAAATATTCACAGAGCTCCTATCACAGGCCTGTGCTGTGCTGGTATTAGACACACAGAGATAAATTATATGGAAGTCTCTGCTTCGGGGCTTTCATATTGCTGGGCTACACAGAGGTGGGAATATCAGAACACAGAAAATATGTTGAGACAGAGACTAAAGACAGTGAACCTATTTGGACAAAGTGGTGATAGAAAAGATTCTTACAGAACTGAAAGATCATTCAACAAATGGTGCTGGGAAAACTGGATCTCCACATGCAGAAGCATGAAGCAAGACCCCTACCTTACACCTTACACAAAAATCCATTCAGCATGGATTAAAGGTCTAAATCTACGGCCTGACACCATCAAATTATTAGAGAACATCAGAGAAACCCTGCAAGATATAGGCACCGGCAAAGACTTCTTGGAAAAGACTCTGGAAGCACAGGCGATCAAAGCCAAAATTAACAATTTGGATTGCATCAAATTGAGAAGTTTCTGTACGGCAAAAGAAGCAGTCAGGAAAGTGAAGATGCAACCAACAGAATGGGAAAAAATATTTGCAAATTATGCAAGTGACAAAGGATTAATAACCAGAATCTACAAAGAGTTCAAGAAACTCCACAACAAAACAAACAACCCACTTAAGAGATAGGCCAGGGACCTAAATAGACATTTTTCAAAAGAAGAAATCCAAATGGCCAACAGACACATGAAAACATGTTCAAGATCACTAGCAATCAGGGAAATGCAAATCAAAACCACAATGAGGTTTCACCTCACCTTGGTTAGAATGGCTCACATACAGAAATCTACCAACAACAGATGCTGGAGAGGATGTGAGGGGAAAAGGGACACTAATCCACTGTTGGTGGGAATGCTAACTGGTAAAGCCATTACGGAAGTCAGTTTGGACATTGCTCAAAAACCTGAATATAGCCCTACCACATGACCCAGCCATCCAACCCCTTGGAATTTACCCAAAGGAAATTAAATTGGCAAATAAAAGAGCTGTCTGCACCTCAATGTTTATTGCAGCTCAATTCACAATAACTAAGACATGGAATCAACCTAAATGCCCATCAACAGAAGACTGGATAAAGAAATTATGGGATATGTACTCTGTAGAATACTACACAACAGTAAAAACAAAAATGAAATCTAGTCATTTGCAAAAAAATGGAGGAATCTGGAAAACATCATGCTGAGTGAAATAAGCCAGTCCCAAAGGGACAAATATCATATGTTCTCCCTGGTTGGTGACAACTAACTGAGCACCTAAAAGGAAACCTGCTGAAGTGAAATGGACACTATGAGAAACAATGTCTTGATCAGCCCTTGTCCTGACTGTCAAGGAACAACTTACTATTTTATTCCTTTTAGTATTTTCTGTTCTACTTAATACCATTGGTTGAACTCTTTAATTAACACACAATTATTCTTAGTCATTTAAATTTAACTGAAAAGTGATCCCTGTTAAATATAAGAGTAGGAATAAGACAGGGAGGAGATGTACAGTTCAGCACATGCTCAACCAGACTTACCCCTAATGGTAGAGTTAGAAATGTGCCAATTCAATCCATCAAGGTGGCATGTACCAATGCCATCTCACTAGTCAAAGTGATCAGTTTCAGTTCATAATTGATCAAAAAGATAGGATTAAGCGTCAAAGGGATTACATAAATAAGACCAGAGTCTGCAAATAATTGATAGAAATAAAAAGGAGAGAATGATCCTACATGGTAAGCAGGATACACAGCAGACTCATAGAATGGCAAATGCCCTCAACAGCACTTTGGCCTCAGAAACAGCCCTTAAGGCATTTGTATCTGGCTAAAAAGCCCATGAGAGTATTTCAGGCATGGAAAGCCAACATGTTATGGGGAAAAAATGACCTAAATGAAAGATCTCTGTGAGTGAGATCCCAGTGGAAAGAACGGCCCATCAAAGAAGGCAGTACCTTTCTCTGAAGGGAGGAGAGAACTTCCACTTTGACTATGGCCTTGTCTAAATAAGATCAAAGTTGGTGAACTCAAGAGGCTTCCATAGCCTTGGCAGCTCATGACAAGAGCCTCGGGTGATTACTGACATCATAAATGAGAGTTTCAATTGTTAAATCAACAACAGGAGTCACTGTGCACCTGCTCCCCATTTAGGACCTCTGTCCTTAATGTGTTGTGCTATGCGAATTAACTGTAAAACTACTACCCAAACAGTACTCTATACTTTGTGTGTCTTTGTGAGTGCAGTCTGTTGAAATCTTTACTTACTATAAACAAAATTGATCTTCTGTATATAAAGATAATTGAAAATGAAGTGTGATGAAGAATAGGATGGGAGAGGGAGTGGGAGATGGGAGGGTTGCGGGTGAGAGGGAGGTTATGGGGGGAAAAACCACTATCATTCAAAAGTTGTACTTTGGAAATTTATATTTATTAAACAAAAGTTGAAAAAAGTTTAAAAAAAAGAACTAAAAAGAAATGAAAGACCAAGAACAGATGTTTGAGGGGCTGGTGTTGTGGTGGCAGGCACTAAGTTACCACTTGCAAAGCTAGCTTCCCATAGGAGTGCCGGTTTGAGTCCCAGATGCTCCATTTTGAATCCTGCTAATGCACCTGTGAAAGCAGCAGAAGATGGCCCAAGAACTGGGCCCTCGCCACCCATGCGGGAGACCAGGGTGAAGTTCCTGGCTCCCTGCTTCAGCCTGGCACAGCCTCAACTGTTGTGACCATTTGTGTAGTGAACCAGTGAATGGGAGATCTCTCTCTCTCTCTCTCTGTCTTTCAAATAGATAAATAAATCCTAAAAGTAGAATTAAAAAGCTCTGCAGATTGAGAAAAGTCAGCCAGGTGAAAAGCCAGTAGAACAATTACAGCCAGTACAGGGCTCTGAGGCAGCAGAATGCATGGGATCCCAGAACATTATGATGACAAAGTGAAAAGCAATGGGGTAAAATAGACTGGATTCCAGAGTCTTGAAGCTCAAAACAAGGAATTTAGATTTTATTTCTTTTTTTTTTTTTTTTTTTTTGACAGGCAGAGTTAGTGAGAGAGAGAGACAGAGAGAAAGGTCTTCCTTCTGTTGGTTCACCCCCAAAATGGCTGCTACAGCCAGCACTGTACTGATCCAAAGCCAAGAGCCAGGAGTGTCTTCCTGGTCTCTCATGTGGGTGCAGGGACCCAAGCACCGGGACATCCTCCACCGCCTTCCCAGGCCACAGCAGGGAGCTGGACTGGAAGAGGAGCAACCAGGACTAGAACCCAGCGCCCATATGGGATGCTGGCGCCGCAGGCAGAGGACTAACCAAGTGAACCATGGCAATGGCCCCCTAGATTTTATTTCAAAAGCAAGGGCTAACCACTAACTAATTTTAAGCAGGAGAGTGACGTGATCGAATTTATGTTTTGAGAGGAATTGTATTTACACTGTATAGATAGTTCAGTTGGGACAGAAAAACCATTGTAAGTAGTACAGGCAAGAAATGCTGATGGTTTGGACTAAAGGATAGTAGTAGAGATGGAAGGAAGCCAACAGATTAAAAATGCAATTTGGAGGTGAAGATGGTGGAACTTACTTGTGGTTTAGATGCAGGAAATAAGGCAAAGGGAAAATTCAAGAACAACACTGAGCTCCGGCTTCAACAAACCGAGTGGTTGGCTGGTGGTGCCGTTCTCAAGAAGTGGCAGCCGAGGAAAGAACCACTAAGTTGTGCTCACTTAGTGTGTGTGAGTCTTCCAAGTCATCAGATGGAGAGCAATCCTGGAGCTCTGTAAAGAGGTCTGAGCTGTAGAGAAAAGTGGGGAAAACATAAATATTAAAGCTGGATTTTAAGGCCGATAGTAGCTCACATGATAAGGCAATCTAGACTTGCATTGTCCAACATGGTTGCCTGTAGCAATAAAAATTAATTATAATTGCATAAGATTTAAAATTCCATTCCTCAATCACACTAGCCACATTTCAAGCACCCAGGAGCCAGTGGTTCCGTCACTGGATAGCACATTTCTGTAATATTTCCACCCTCGTCGAGGTTTATTTTGGACAGTATCGTTATAGAGGGGGGAAAGGAACCTGGTAAGAGGCCAGGAGGAACTCCCAACGTGAAGCTCAAGGACATTCATCTCACAGAGAAGATGAGAATTCGTGGCTGTGTAGAGAGAGAGGCAGGATAGAGAGGGAGGTCCCAGAAGTCAGAGTCCTGCTCTGAAAGAGGAGGAAGAAAGTCAACAACACTGACTTCGGCTGGGAAGTAGCCACTGGATCTGTCAACACACAGCCCACTGGTGACCATGTTGGAAGTCACTGCCATAGGGTAAGGGGCTCTGTGGGGCAGACTGGAATGGGCGGAGAGCCAGTGGGAACCCAGGAGTTGGAGACAGCATGTGTGCTCTCTGAGGAGTGGAAAGCTGGTCTCAAGTGCAAATAAAAGTCTGCTTGTTTGATTAAAAACTATTGAGAGCCTTCAGATTTCTTTTGAAATTTGCTTTGGTGACAGGGTTGTCAGACTAAGCAAATAAAAACACAGACAATTCAATTGCATTTGAATTTCAGAAAACCAACATGTAATTTTATATTACTTGTGTTAAATATATCCCAGAAAGTTCATGGGCATCACAACAATTATTCACCATTTACATGAAATTCAAATTTAGCTGGCTGCACTGTTTTTGGTCTTAGTGAGAATTTACTGTACTCATGACAATACTACAATTTAATGTCATTCTTATCCAAAATGTGGTAAATGACATTTGGTAAATTAAAAGGCTAACATATGTTTATATAACACAGTCTGTTTATTAAACATTAATGAGGAAATAATATGTATTTTAGCTGTATGGAGCAGGGCACAGATTATTTTTATAATCCTTTAAGGTATTGACCTCATAGATAAGCTGAATAAAATATTTCTAAAAGCCCCAAATCACCCTTTAAATATTTCCATTTACAAACCACACAGAATGAGCAAACTGAGTTCCTACCACTTGTCTCTTCAGCCAGAAGCCACCCTGTGTACTCACATTTCTATCCTTCTTGGTTTAAAGCAACGAGCATTCTTTAGATGCCTGCTCAGTAATGCATTTTCCATTATCAGCCCATTAGAGCTGAGTTTTCTGGTCCTCTCTCAGACAGCTGAGCTACCCACATAGCATCGTGTCACATGGTTTGTCTGACAAATGTTTTCAAGGGTAAGAAATTGCAGGACCGTGGGCTTTGGGGGAGATCAGGGAGAAGGAGAAGCCCCTCTCCAACCTCAGCCACCTGTGGCTCCCCTGACAGATGGCCCAAAAGGGCCCTAATGAGTAAAAATGCCACCTGTCTGTCCAGGGAGGCCTCTGCTGGCAGAAAATAAACATTCTCTTCTAATGCTTCTTAAGGGCATGGTTTTAAAAACCCCAATTGAAAAGCCTTCTTCCTGGGAATGATCTATTCATTTATTAGCCTACAGTCCTGATCTGGCCTCTGTAAACTACCTACATCCCTTCCCTTAAACCCCCTAAGTAATATAATTTTAAGAATCCTTTCTAGTCATTGCCAAGGTTTAACCATAAAAACCCCTAATTCCAGTGCACCCAGAATTATGGTACCAAAAGGGATGTGTGTAAGTCATGGATTCTGATCTTCGTCTTTATGTGTGAGCACCCCTGGGGTTTCATCCATTTCTTCAAATTGCCTCATAAGTAATTTTTCATGGAACACTCTTTCTGGAAACATCATCCTGAATATACTCTTTTTGCTAATGAATATTCATAAGAAGAATTCACTTAGAGAATGAATATGGCACTGTCCCTCTCTGTAAATAATGTTTGCTAAAATTTTATTTAGTTAGTTGAGAAGCAGAGAGGCAAACGAGAAGACAGAGTGCTCCATTCATTGGCTTACTCTCTGAATGCCCACACTTGCCAGGGCTGATCTGGGGCCAAAGGCAGGTCGTGGAAGACAATCTAGAATCCTACACAGGAGGCAGGAACACACAGGAGGCAGGAACCCAGGACTGGGCCAGACCAAAACCAGGAGCCAGAAACTCCATCCAGGTGTCCTACGGAGGTAGCAGGTGCCCAAGTATTTGGGCCATCTTCTGCTGCATTCCCAAGTGCATTAGCAGGGAGTTGGATCAGAAGTGGGACAACTACAACTCGAATCAGCACTCAGATATGGGATGTCAATGCCACAAGCAATGGCTTAACCCACTCTGCCACAACACTGGCCCCACAGCGAGCCACTATTGACTTGAGCATCCACCTGGGACTACGACTCCTTTATCCAGCCATTTCCAGGTCTAGTTTGATCTTGGCCTCATGCCTTCCCTACGTTGGTGCTCACCCAGCCTCCTTCCAGGCTGACTGTCTTTACTGACACCAAAGCCAAAGGAGTGAGAGGTCATGGATAGAATTGTGTATTCAGGTGAACAACATTATGGCATGCTTATTCTATGCCCCACACTAGGTCATATAAGATCTCATTTTATTCTCTGTCAAAAGATATGGCCACTACTCAATGCCTAAAACCAAAAGCAAATATATTGCTAAACAAGGAGAGTTGTGCTTATAAGCTGCCGAGTCTGTGAGCACAGCGGAGAGCTGCATTTATGTGGGTTTTGGGGCAAGTGTGGGGTTCAGGGACTGGTAGACTATCAAAAGTGGAGGAAGTTGGGTTGGGTTGATATTGAGCTCTGGAATCACATTTACCCATTTCAGGCAGTTGTTGACTGGCTAGTCTTCAGAAATATAGCCATCACAAGGAGGATATTATCAACAGGCTACTTTTAAGAAATGTGGGCCACCACTGATTGGCTGATCAGTTATTGGAGTAAGTTCTTGTTCAGTGAGGCTGGGTTTAAACCTGACTCCGGTAACAACTTGTTGCTAAAGCCAAAGATCAACTGGTTCTCTCCACTGGCCGGGAGAACCTTCATTCTCACATCACAGAGTTCTGTGAAATAATTACTATTACTATCTCCATCTAGAGATACAAAATAACTAAGGGTTAGAGAAGTTAAATAGCTGGGTTACATCACAAAATTGTGGGCTGGGGGCTTGAAGAACTAAGCTATACAGTGTTAAAATAAAGAAGATAGTTACACTGTTGCTCCCCTCTGCACTTACCACACCTCAGGCATATTATGTGGGGTATTAGTAACCTGGAAAACATGCAGAAAAAATGAGGATGAAAAAGATTCTGTTGTTTGATGTAGTCATCAGGGTCCTCCACAGAGACCAAGAGGAGACATAAATGTGATAAATAAGTACAGACGTAGAGAATGAGATTTAAAGAATTGGCTCACACAATTGTTGTGGCTGGCAAACCAGAAATTTGCAGGGGAGGCAAGCAAGCAGATTCTTTTGTTTTTAAGATTTATTTATGTGTTTGAAAGGCAGAGTTACAGAGTTATGCTGGGGTGGGGTAGGGTGAGATCCTCCACCCACTGGTTCACTGACCAAATGGCCACATGGCCAGGGCTGACATGGAATAAAGTTGGGAGCCTGAAACTCCATCCAGGTCTTCCATGTGGGTGGCAAAGGCCCAAGCACTTGTGTTATCTTCTGTTACTTTCCCAGACACATTCGCAGGGAGCTGGATTGGAAGGGGATTAGCCAGGACTGGAACCAGCACGTTCTTAGGCATTGCTGGCATGGCAGGCAATGTCTTAATCCACTGAGCTAAAATGATGGCCCTGCCAAAATATTCCTACAATGGTTGTTTCAGTCTTGAGTTCAAATTCTAGGGGGCAGCAGGCAGGAATCCTAGGCAAGGTTTCCATGTTGTAGTCTGAGAATTCTTTTTTCTCTGGACAACTTCAGGCTTTAGTCATAAAGGCTTTCAATAGGTTAGATGAGGCCCACTCACATTGTAGAGTCACCAGTGTTATTCAGAGTCTACAGATTTGAGTGTCAATCACATCTAAAAACAGCTTCACAGCAACATCTAGACTGGTGTTCAACCAAGCCACTTGGCATCATAGTCTAGCCAAGTCCATGTGTAGAATTAACCATCACTCTTATAAGGACACGTTAAAGGGACCAGAAATATTTACCTGGAAAAGAAGACGACTCAGGTGGGACATGATGAAGTCTAGAGATATTTGCTGTAAACTCAGGCTGAGATGGGGTTAAGCAGTGAATTGTGGAAATTAAGAGAATGGTCTTTGGAATCACATAGAGCTGGAAGTGATGAGCCTGAGAAAGAGTTTTGCTGGGGTTCACACAGCAGTTTAGTGGGAGCTAGGACTTGAAGCCAGCACTTTTGCACATGATGAAGATGGAGTAGGCAGCTCCTTTTGCAGGATGATGTGAAGGCTACAGTTCTTTCCCCTTAGGGTCCCTGGAATCTCACTGAAGGGCAAAAGTTCTCAATTACTTAGAAGGACTTGTACAGGAACATATGAAATATCTGCTTTATAATAAGAGATGATTTAGAGTGAAAGTGGGCCAGAAAACGGGATGTGTTTTCTAAATTTACTTAGAAGTGACTAAAGAATAGAGGAAAAGACAGGAGAAAATGTGTCATATTGAGCAACAGCATTTTGTTATCTTGAAGCCTTTTCCATGAGCCTTGGAATCCACCTAGGATAGTCTCAGTACGTCTCAGATGGAAGATACAAGAAGAGACTAGAGCATTTACAATATCTAGCATTTACAGCATTGATTTCCATCACAGCTTTTGTTTTGTACTGTTTCATGATTCATTCAGGACAGAAGTTCAGTTCAGACTTAGAAACTGCCTCTCCATACAATACAGCTTACAATACTAACACTCTGACATCTTGACTCATTTAGATAAGTATTTTAATTAGCATAATTTAAGAGCAGATAATACCATGTGTCTCTTTTTTTTTTTTTTTTTTTTTTTTTTTTTGGATAGGCAGAGTTAGACAGTGAGAGAGAGAGACAGAGAGGACAGAGAGAAAGGTCTTCCTTCCATTGGTTCACCCCCCTAATGGCCACTACGGCCGGCACTGCACCGATCCGAAGTCAGGAGCCAGGTGCTTCCTCCTGGTCTCCCACTTGGGTGCAGGGGCCCAAGCACTTGGGCCATCCTCCACTGCCTTCCCGGGCCACAGCAGAGAGCTGGACTGGAAGAGGAGCAACCAGGACAGAATCCAGTGCCCCAACCGGGACTAGAACCCAGGGTACCAACGCCATAGGTGGAGGACTAGCCTAGTGAGCCACGGCGCCGGCCAATACCATGTCTTTTAAAAATCAATGTACTCATATGGCAAGGAAAAGAGGATTAATGACATACAAAAATATGTGTAAGACTTTAAGTTAGCCAACACATATGATAAATTTACAATAATAATCTGCAACTCCGTTACTAGTTATTCAGTCGATAACTGCATTCTTCTACGCTCTGCACTACTGATGGAAAGTACCCATGACTGTCAGTTAGGCCGTGAGACCCTGGGATTCAATTCTCTGATGAGAACATGTTGTCTTGAGTCTGTGAAATGTTATACCAGGCATTTGCTGGATTTGAAGGGAGTAGCAAGTGGTGACAGAATAATAAATGTTATCACTGACCTGTATCAGTTGTACAAATGCCAGGAAGATAATTTCAAGGTGATTTCTAAGGAATTTGTAATAGATCATAAATCAAAAACGGTTGTGTGCTGGTAACACCTTGCACTGCAACTTGAGTATCTAGAGGCTAAGGAAGCTTGTAGATAGAAGACTGTAGGTAGAAATTATAAGTTGTTTTCAAAATATATATTTCAAAAATATAAAAAAGAATGGATGGATAAAATGTGAATTCCCATAATTACCTCATACTTTTTAAATGTTTGCCAGGGCAAATTCCAGATTAAGTAAGAAATTCATTTTAAGATGTAAAAAATGAGTAAAAGATGTAAAAAGATGAATTCTCCATATTTAATTGAATATTTGCCTTAGGCTCTCTCAGACACTTTAGGATTCTATAGTTATCAGAAATACTTGAGAAGGAGAAATGCCTACTGAAAACCTTATCCCTGGTGTTTTTGTCTAAATAATTTCAGCGTCACAGCCCATTAGAGTTTTCTTCCCACACCCACTTACAGGGACTCCCATGAAGGGCCAACCTCAACCAGAAACAGCAATAGGACCTATATCCATGGGAGACTTCCAAAGGTTTAAGGAAAATGGAGTTAGAAGATACTGCACATTTTCCTTGAACTATTTGAAGACCCTTATATTTGAGGCAAGATTTGAAGCTGCAGTTTTTACTCAAGGCCACAGTTGATTAGATGTGGCCCGCCAACATTAGTGAGGGCAATCTACTCAAAGTCAACTGATCATAGGGGCTTTGTTGGGCAGGGAATTAAGCCCTCGCTTGTGATGCTGGCATCTCATGTCTGAGTGCTGATTTGAGTCCCTGCTGCTGTCTTTCCCATCCAGCTCCCGGGTAATGCACATGAGAAGGCAGCTCAAAGTGGCATGTGTACTTGGGCCCCTGCAAACCGCACGGGAGATCTGGATGAAATTCCTGGTTCCTGGCTCTAGCCTACCTTTGACTCGGCTGCTGTAGCCACTTGTGGAGTGAACCCGAGGATGGAAGATCTCTCTCCCTGTCACCCTGCCTTCCAAATAAATAAATAATAAATAAATCTGTAAGCCAATTGATTATGGGACTGGTGTTGTGATGTAGCAGATAATTCTGCTGCCTATGACGCCAGCATCCAGCACGGGTGCTGCTCCACTTCTGATCCAGCTCCCTGCTAATGGCCTGGGAAAAGCAACAGAAAATAGCCCAAATATCTGGACTCCTGCCACTCACATGAGAGACCTAGATGAAGCTCCTGGCTCCTGGCATTGGCATGGCCCAACTCCAAGCCATTGGGGCCATCTGGAGAGTGAACCAACAGATGGAAGTTCTCTCTTTCTCTCTCTCTTTTTTTCTCTCTCTCTCCCTCCCTCCCTCCTTCTTTGTAACTCTTTCAAATAAATAAATAAACCATTTTTAAAAAGTCAACTGATTATAAATGTTGATCATATCTACAAAATACCTTCAGAGTACTTCCGGATTGGTGTCTGACCAAACAAGAGTGTGCCACAACCTACAGCCAAGAAGACAGATTCTGAACATCATAGATGGGGTGACTGGCTGAGGGTGCTCTAGCAGTTACCTTTGCTGTGCCTCCTGCCTGGAATGTCTTTCCCTGAGATACTGGTGTCTCCAGAGCCATGTCTGGTTCTGCTGGTTAAATATTTGCATCTCAGCTTGAATGTTACCATCACAAGGGCTTTCCTTGACCACCCCACCTCTTCTTGCCTAGCTCCCTTCCCACCTCCATTCTCTCTATCACAGGATCCTATTTTATTTTTTTATGGCAATTTTATTTTCTTCATGGAAACTAAATCTATTCACCTGTTGTTTCTATGTCCCACTAGACATAAAAAAGTTCTGTTTTAGCAGATACATGATTATCTCATGATCACTTGCTTACATGAAAAATAGTCCCTGGCATTCAATAAATATTCATAGAATAAATTAATAGGTTGAGTGAGGTAGGTAGTTCATCCTATTGCTAAATAGCTCAAGTGATGAGAAATTTATGAAAATTATTTTACTAAGCTGAAATCCCCCAAGGATGAAAAGCCAACTATTTATCCTAGATTTATCTCCTGATCCACACAAATAATTCAGTTCCTCATTCTATAGTCCCAAGCATTTGAATACAACGTTCTTGTCACCTATTCATCTTTCCTTGTCTAGGCTAAGTGTCTTTAATACCTCTCTTTTATGGCTTCCAGAGTCTACCCTACCCTGTTTGAATACAATTGAAGTTATCTCTTCACATGAGCCTGCAAGAGTGAAACATAACATTTTGGGTGCACTGTGATTAGTACAAGAAGTCAGACTCCCAATTTCAAGACCTAAAAGCATAACTCTATTAACTTCTTTTACTGTATTAGTTCTCCATAAAATATTATTTCTAGGAGTTGCACTACCCTCTTAAAGGCACATAAATGTGAATGCTTACAGTGACCATACTTTGTTGAACACCTGCTTTTGTGCTGAGCAAAGCACCTTACAGGGTTGAAGATAAATATGTATCTGTCTCCAGAGACTGATAGGAAGGAAGAAAAACCATTACACATAATCAGAATTTTAAAAGTTGGAAGAAACCTGAAAGGGCTCCTAGGCTCATTCTCTCAGATTATGAGAAACACAAGCAGGCATTTGAGTAGCTGGTGATGAAATGATAATGAGTAAGACAGAACTGAGTGAAATTAGCAATAAATCATGCAGCACAGACAATAAAAGCAGCACAAGAAATTCATATAGGGAAGGAAATCGGTGCTACTTTGAATTGCTGGTGCGGATCTCACAGAAGACATAGGCCTGAGCAGTGGGGTGTGTAGAGAATTTGACAGGGGGAGAACAGAGATGAGGTTTGGAAAGCAGATACCTAAGGGGCCACGAGATAGCACAGAGCACGGTAGGCTCTTAAGATAAACCTACACGAATAAATGCACTGCAGCAAAATGGTTGTAACTGAAGTACAAAGTGCTGCATGTTCTACTTCTATGTGGGGACTAGAGGGAGGGAGGAAGGGAGGGAGGGAATGGGGAGAGGGAGGGAGGGAGGGAGGAAGGAAGGGAGGGAGAAGAGGGAGGAAGGAAGGAAGGAAGAGGGAGAGGGAGGGGGGAGGGAGGGAGGGAGAAAAAAAAGAAGGCCTGAATGTATCAATTTTTTTGTAAATACAGAGTTTTGTCAAACTTTGTTTTAAATATTTGTCAAATAAATGGATAAGAATTATATAATACTCTAGTTTCAATGATTTTTTTGCTGTCTTAAAAATTGCTTTATATGAGTGAAATTGAACCTCTTTTTCTTTGATTATTGTGTATAGCCCTTGCTTATTTTCTTGCCATGGACTATGAATTATGGTGTTTTGAACTTATTTTTTGTTGAACTCCTTATTTAGTGGAGCCAAAAGCCTTTGATTATAATGTAAACTAGATCTCAAAAAAATAAAATATTTTAAAATAAGAACATATAAAAACAACATTTATATAAAATATCAATATTTTCTATGAAACATAATTACTTAAATAATGAAAATAGGCTCTGTAAAAGTAATATTACAGTTCTATCAAAATTCTGTAGACCGAAAATAGCCCTTAGCTGGCACGAGAGAGCATAAACTTCGTATTATGGACAACTCTAGAGTAACTATTGAGAACATGCTATGATCAATAGTAACTGACCATTAAAAATAAACACATGTTGCAGTGAATTTTATAAGGTATTTTGCTTCCAAAGCCCTCAAAGTCTTAGAGTCTAGTGATAGGCTAATGAACATGGTAGACAAATACCAGTGTTGGTCCAGAAAGGATTAAACCAACCCACAGAAAGGAATTCTGAGTTCCTTAGGTTTTTTTTTTTTTTCTGACTCTATTCTCTATATTTGTCACAGCATAATTTATGAAAGGAAAGAAGGAACCAAAGGGGGAACAGAAGAGGAAAACGTCTATCATTAAAATTCTGTCTTGCCCATCACTTTAAGTAGCACTCTGACCTCAGAATCAGCCCTTAAAACATCCTGGTCTGGCTGAAAAGCCCATGAAAGCATTTCAGGCATGGAAAGCCAAAACACTGTGGAAAAAAGCATTTTATATGAAGGATCTCTGTGAGTGAGACCTCAATGGAAAGAAGTGGTCATCGAAGAGGGATGTACTTTTCTCTGAGGAAAGGAGAGAATTTCCACTTTGTTCATGGCCTTGTCTATCTTTTTTTTTTTTCATGGCCTTGTCTAAATACTGATGGAGTTGATGGATTCAAAAGGTTTCCATAGGCTAGGCAGCTCATGTCAAGAGCCTCGGGTGGTCACTGATGTCATACATAAGAGTGTTAATTGTCAAATTAACAACAAGAGTCATTGTGCACTAACTTCCCATGCAGGTCCTCTGTCCTCAATGAGTTGTATTATGAGAGTTAATTGTAAAACTTGTTCTCAAACAGTTTTGTGTGCATGTGTGTGTGTGCACGCGCATGCACGTGCAAATTGCTAAAATCTTTACTTGGTATAGAGTTAACTGAAAATGAATCTTATTGGAGAATGGTACTGGGAAGGGGAGAGGTAGGAGGAGAAGGGGTGGGAGTGTAGGTGGGAGTGCGGGTATGGTTGGAAGAATAACTATATTCCTAAAGTTGTACTTATGAAATTTGTATTCATTAAATAAAAGGTTTTTTGGGAAAAATAAATAAAATGAAATAAAATAAAATTCTGTCTTGCTAGAGGTAGTGATTATAGAACAGTGTGAATATATTAAATTCCATGAAATCATTCAATTCAATTAAAACAAGTTTGTATGACTAGTCCAGAGGAAATACACAGTAATGTAGGAATAGAGATTCCTATAAACTATACAATCTTATTGGTTTGTAAATACAGGATCTGCATTTATTCTTTGTATTCAAATGATTCATGGGACACACTCATCTTGACTTTGGGGTAGAGCAATGTGGCATCATGAGAATATCTCTGCATTCAGAAACACAAACCTTGTATTTGATTATTGTCTTTGAAATGGACTATGTGTCTTAAGCTGGGTCATATAATCACCTGGAAGGTAATTTCCTCATCACTGTATTGGATATGTGGAGGCCTCATCTCACAGAAGTGTCGTCAGGATCACATGGCAATGTGTATGACAGTGACTTACACTTGTCATTCAACAAATGCGTTTGGAGAGTCTACCTTGTGCTAGTCACTACCTAAGCACCAGAGATTTACACTCTGGTTATGGAGCTTGACTATCTCCCATCTGCTGGTTCATTCCCCAAATGCCTGCAATAGCCAGGGCTTGGCTAGGCTAAAGTTAGGAGGCAGGACTCCATCTCCATCTCCCACATGGTTAACAGGGACCCAAGTACCTGGGTCATTACCTGATGCCTCCTAGGGTGTGTGTTAGCAAGAAGCTGGAATGAAGAGCAGAGCTGAGATTAAAACCCAGGTATTCTGATTAGGCATCCCAACTGGAATTTTCACCACTGTGCCAACTGCCGACCCCTTGAGAACTGTGCCCACTACTTAACTGAAGAGGAGAAAGATCTCTACCAAAACAATGATGAAATTTAACAGGACACCAAAAAATGGAAAGATATATTCTGTTCATGGATTGGAAGAATCAACACTGTTAACATTTCTATACCACCTGAAGTGCAATACCTACCAAAACACCAATAATATTCTTCACATAACAACAACAAAATACTAAAATGCATGTGCTACTACAAAAAAAAAGGAAAGAAAGAAGGAAAGAAAAGATAAGAGAACAAGCCAAAGCATTCTTAAACAAAAAGAACAAATCAGGAAATATTACACTATCTGACTTGAAAATATACTGCAAAGTAGAGGATGACCCAAGTCCTTGTGTCCCTGAATCCATGTGGGAGACCCAGAGGAAGCTCCTGGCTCCTGGCTTTGATTTGTGATTTGGCTCAGCTCTGGCTGTTGTGGCCAACTGGGGAGTGAACCAGCAGATGGGAAGACCTTTCTCTCTCTCTCTCTCTCTCTCTCTCTACCTCTCCTCTCTCTGTGTAACTCTGACTTTCAAATAAATAAATAAATCTTTAAAAAAATAAAAAATTTTAAAAAAGAAAATATACTGCCAAGTCATAATTAAAAACACAGGTCATAAAAACAGACACATAGATAATGGGATGTAAGAGAGCCTAGAACGAGCCACACGCCTATGTCCATCTGATCTTTGACAGAATTACTAAGAACACACTTTGGAGAAAGGACAGTTTTCAGTAAATGGTGCTGGGAAAATTGGATATGCACATGCTCACCATATACAAAAATCAACTCAAAAAAGGCTCAGGGACTTAAAAGTTAGACATAAAACTATGTAACTACTAAAAGAAAACATAGATGGAATGCTTGAGGATGTTGGAATAGGCAAGGACTTTTTTTTAAAATAAGATCCCCGAAGCATGGGAAATAAAAGGAAACAAAGACAAATGGGGTTTTATCAAACCAAAAAACCTCTGCACAAAAAAGGAAATAATCAACACCGTGCAGAGAGAACCCACATAATGGGAGAAAATGTTTGTAAACTACACATCTGACAAGGGGTTAGTATCCAGAAAAACATAAGGAACTCAAACACCTCAACACCAAGAATCAAATAATTAAGTAAAAATGGGTGATAAACTTAAATAGACATTTCTCAAAAGAAGACACAAATGGCCAACAGGCATACGAAAAAGTGCACATCACTAATCATCAGGGAAATGCAAACAGCAATGAGATACCACATTGCTTCAGTGAAAATATCTATTAGCAGAAAGACGAAAGATAACAAGGCAAAGACCAGGAAAGGGAACCCTCGCGGACTATTGGTGGGAATACAAATCAGCACAGCTATTGTGGAAAACAGTATGAAGGTTCCTTAAAAAACCAGAAATAGAACTAACACATGGTCTGGCAATCTCACTATTGAGTATACAGTCAAAAGAAATTAAATCAGAGTTTCAAAGAGACACCTGCACACCCATGTTAACTGCAGTATTATTAAAATAACCAAGAAATGGGTGACTGTATAAAGAATATAGGGTACATTTACCCAGTGGAATACTATAGACCCTGTCATTTACAACAACATGGGTGGAACTGTATGACACTGTGTAAAGGGAAATAAGGTAGGCACGGAGAGACAAATACTGCACAATCTCACTCATTTGTGGAATCTGAAAAAAAGTGAACCTCACAGATACTGCGAGTAGAACAGGTATTACCAGAGGTTGTGGAGAGCAGGGAGGACCGTGGAAGACGTAAAGTTTGGTTTATGGGTACTGAGTTATATCTAGATAGGAAAATAACCTCTCTGGTTCCACTGAACAATAAGCGACCACAGGAGACAGTAATGTACTGTATATTTCAAAAAAGCTAGAAGAAATGACTTTGTGTGTATTCATAAAGAAATAGTGTTTGAAGAGACCAACATGTTTACCGTGATCTGAACGTTATGTAATGCATACATGTATTGAAACATCACGTGGTACACACATTTTATTTGTCAAATAGAGAAAAAATACTGTGCCTTTTATTTGGAATGACACAAGAATCACGGGAGGGTCTGAGTAGAGGTGTGACATGATCTGACATGTGTTTTAACAGAACCACTCTGGTTGCTATGCTGGGGACGAACTGAGGAGGGGTAATGTGGAAGTAGTTGAAGGGGCTGACGCTGTGGCACAGCAGGTTAAGCTGCCACCTGCTGTTCTGACATCCCATTCGGGCGCTGGTTCAAGCCCTGGCTGCTCCACTTCCCATCCAGCTCTCTGCTAATGAACCTGGGAAAACAGCAGAGGATGGCTAAGAGCTTGGACCCCTACACCCACATGGGAGACCTGGAAGAAGCTCCTGACTCCTAGCTTCTAATTGGCCCAGCTCCCATCATTGTGGCCATTTGGGGAGTGAACCAGCAGATGGAAGACCTCTCTCTGTGTCTCTCCTCTCTCTCTGTATCTCTGTGTTTCAAATAAATAAATATATATTAAAAAAAAGTTCTTGCCTCCAGTTAGGACGCCTATTACTAAAAAGACAATCGATAACCAATGTTGGCAAGCATGTGGAGAAGAAGAAACACCTGCACACTGTTCATGGGAATCTGAGTACAGCCACTGTGGAAAATTGTATAGAAGTTCCTCAAAAATCTAAAAATAGGGGCGCATGTTTGGTGCAGCAGTTGAGATGCTGTTTAGGACACCCTCGTTAAACCCTGGAGGGCTTGGGTTTCAGTCCTGGCTCCACTTCCCACTGCAGCTTCCTGCTAATGCACACTCCAGGCAGCAGCAGAGAATGGCTTAAATACCTGGGTCCCTGCCATCCAGGTGGGAGATTCAAACTGAGTTCCTGGCTCCTGGCTTTAGCCTGGCTCAGCCCCAGCTGCTGTGGGTGTTTATGGAGAAACAAGCAGATAGAAAATCTTTCTCTCTCTCTCTCTCTCTCTCTCTCTCTCTGTGTGTGTGTGTGTGTGTGTGTGTAGCTTTATACCTTTCAAGTACAATGAAAATCAATAATAAAATTTTTAAATTAAAAATAGAATTGCCATACGATCCAGCAATCCAACTACTGGGTATATATCTAAAGGAAATGAGATGAATGAGTCTGTCAGACTCCCATGTTAACTGCAGCACTATTCACAACAGCCAAGACATGGAAACCTATGTGTTCATCAAGGGATGTGCGGATAAAGAAAATGTGGTACATGCACAGGATGGAATACTATTCAGCCATAAGAACAGACAGTATCTTTTCATCTACAACAATGTGGATGAAGCTAGATGTCATCATGTTAAATGAAATCAGCCAAGCACAGAGAGACAAGCAGTGCACGGTCACAGTCATGTGTGGGATTTAAAAAAAAATAGTTTCATAGAAGTAAAAAGTATAATGGTAGTTACCAGAGGGTTAGAAAGTGAGGGAGAAGGGAGGGATGGGGAGAGATTGATTAGCAGGTACTAAATTCTAGTTAGATAAAATAGCAAGTCACAGAGATCTATTGCACAGTAGAATGAGCATAGATAATGTACTGTATATGTCTCTGTTAAGAAAACAAAAACAAGGAGCAGGCGTTTGGCTCAGTAGTGAAGTTGCCAGCTGGGGACATCCTCATCCCATACCAAAGCTTCTAGGTTTGGGTCTTGGTGTTGCTCCTGACTCTAGTTCCTGCCACCCATGAAGGAAACCTGGATTGAGTTCCAAGCTCCTGGCTTCAGCCTGGCCCAGCCCAGGATACTGGGGAGTGAACTAGTGAATGGAGAGTCTCTCTCTCTCTCTCATTCTCTCTCTCTCTCTCTCTCTCTCTGTGTGTGTGTGTGTGTGTGTGTACCTTTCAAATAAAATTAAATAAATAGGGGTAGGCATCGTGGCACAGTGGGTTAAGTCACCTCTTGCCCATAACCCATATCTGAGTGCCAATTGGAGTCTTGGCTCCTCTACTTCTGATACAGCTTCTTGTTAATGGACCTGGGAAGGCAGTGGATAATGGCCCAAGTACATGGGGCCCTGCTACCCATGTGAGAAATCTGGGTGGAGTTTTAGGTCCAGGCTCCTGGCTTCAGCCTGGCTTAGCCATGGCCATTATGGCAACTTGGGGAGTAAACCAGCAGATGGCTACCCTCTCTCTCTTTGTCACCTGCCTTTCAAATAAATAAATAAATTTTGAAAATTAAACAATTGTTGAAAAAAAAAACTAAAAGATATAATTTTGAATGCTTTCACCATAAAGAAATGTTAAATATTTGAATAGGCAAATTTACCCTGATTGAACATTACACAGTATACAAATGTATTGAAACATAATAAGTATCTCATAAACATGTACAATTTTTGTGCATTTGTTAACATTTTTAATTTTTTTAAATTAAAAAATTTAATTGTAATTTTTCTACAGATCTATTTATTTATTTGAAAGGCAGATTTACAGAGATGCAAAGAGAAAGATCTTTCATCCACTGCTTCACTCCCCAAATGGCTACAGCAGCCAGAATTGGGTCAATCTGAAGCCAGGAGCCTGGAGCTTCCTCTGGGTCTCCAACATGGGTACAGGGACCCAAGCACTTGTGCCATCTTCTACTGCTTTCCCAGGCCACAGCAGAGAGCTGGATCAGAAGTAGAGCAGCCAGGATTCGATCCAGAGCCCATATGGGATGCTGGTACTGCAGGCAGCAGCCTTACCTGCTATTCCACAGCACCAGTCCCTTTAATTACAATTTTTAAAAGTTTAAGGTTTTTGCAGTCACAGGGATAAGAGATTACACTGGGTTGGACCAGGGAGGTGAGCAATAAAAGTAAAGCCAATGAATTTTGTAAATGTGGTGGGGAAAAGAGAGAGAGAAGTGTAACACATCAAAGGTGTAGTCTGAGCAGCTGGAATCATGGAGGTACCATCGCCTGAGGTGGGGAGGGCTGAAGGAGGAGAAGTTTGGGGAAATAGAGGGCGGAGAGAATATTAGGAGTTCAGTTCAGAACAAGTGAAACTCAAACTCTTAGATTTCTGCATGAAGTACTGAGTAGGCAGGTAGATATACAAGGGGTCTTCAGAAAAGTTCACAGAAAATGCGTATTACAAAACACTAGATGGGGGTTCAAACATTGTTTGCACCAAAATAGACGTACATTTTAATTCCATCCTCGCCTGAACCTTTGGAAAGGTGAATCTAGAGGTCAAAGTAGAGGCACAGACAGAGAAACAAATTTGGGGATTGTGAAGAGATACTTGGCATTTGCAGATTGTAAAATGCTATTCAATACAAAATATCATTACCTAGCAATTCACTGCAACACAAATAGCACACATGGGCCCACTGGAAGCCTCTGTTTTCAACATCAAAGGCGCTTTTTCAAAGATGCTTTTAACAAAACACATTTTTCCAATTTTTTTGAAAAGAAGGCATACTCAAGTCAAATTTTCCTTATCCTCCCTCTTCACTATTTTCTTACTGATGTTCAGTATGAAGAAGTTCAGAGATTCTTAATTAATCACAAGCTTACAAAGTATTATCAGATGGGAGTTCTGAGACGGCCACGTTCATGTGGCGTGTTCTTCAAGAATGCTTTTCTCCTCAGAGACCGAAAAGTTCAAATGTGAAATTAACACTCTTAAAGAGCCCGAAGCTGCTAGGTCAGCCATTGTCTTGATAATAATCATGGACTAAAGGATGTGCTGCCAATCTCTGCTAAGAAACATGCTGGTAGTTTAAAAACATACCCACTATCAAACATCCTGCTCGATAGGTCTAATTGAAATAAATTGCTATTAAGATTTAACCACAGGGACCAGCACTGTAGCGTAGCAGGTAAAGCTACCACCTGCGCTGCCAGCATCCCATAGGGGCACAGTTCGAGTCCCGGCTGCTCCACTTCCCATCCAGCTCTCTGCTATGGCCTGGGAAAGCAGTGGAAGATGGCCCAAGTTGTTGGGCCCCTGCACCCATGTGTGAGACCCAGAAGAAACACCTGGCTTCTGGCTTTGGATCAGCAGGGCTCTGGCCGGCCATCTGGGGGCTGAACCAGTGGATGGAAGACCTCTCTCTCTCTCTCTCTCTCTCTCTCTCTCTCTCTGCCTCTCCATTACTCTGCCTTTTAAACAAACAAACAAATGAAATTAACCATACTTGATGAGGTTCCTATTTACACAGCTTTCCCCTCCCCCCGCAGGCACACTCCCCAGTGCACAAGGCATGGGCAGCCAGAACGCCAGTGTCCAGTGTCTGATGTGTCAGAGGACGCAGTCTGGGGCTGCAGAAGCAGCTGGAAATCAGTGGGAGGAACTTTGGAAAAGAGGAAGCCACCGAACGGAAGCCCCCAGATCTGTATGTAAATCGACTTATTTATTTATTTATTATTTTTGACAGGCAGAGTGGACAGTGAGAGAGAGAGAGAGAGAGAGAGAGAGAGAAAGGTCTTCCTTTGCCGTTGGTTCACCCTCTAATGGCCGCCGCGGCCAGCGCACTGCGGCCAGCGCACCGCCCTGATCCAATGACAGGAGCCAGGTGCTTCTCCTGGTCTCCCATGGGGTGCAGGGCCCAAGCACTTGGGCCATCCTCCACTGCCTTCCCAGGCCACAGCAGAGAGCTGGCCTGGAAGAGGGGCAACCGGGACAGAATCCGGCACCCCGACTGGGACTAGAACCCGGTGTGCCGGCGCCGCAAGGTGGAGGATTAGCCTAGTGAGCCGCGGCGCCGGCGTAAATCGACTTTAAGTTCTGGGCTGATCCCTGAATTGTGCTTTAGTTAGGCAGCACTCCAAGGACACCAGTGTAACACACCAGATAGAAAACTGCAAAAACAGATCAACAATCTCATTTGCTGTCCACTGCGAGGGAGAATTTAGAATTTGTGTATTACCAAATTGAGAGGACTTGGTAAATACCATATACCTTCCATTCAAATCCCAGAAGGGCCACGCCTTAGAAGTGAAGACTATGCCCCACGTCTAAGGATTTCATCTTATAGTTGCTGACAAAACTAAAACATATATGTGTTGTTAAAGCTTTTTTATGTATTTGAAAGGAAGAGTGATACAGAAAGGAACAGATAGAGAGGGAAAGAGATATCTTCCATCCTCTGGTTTACTCCTCAAATACCCACAAGAATCAGGGCCAGGCCAGGCCAAAGCCAGGAGCCTAAAACTCCATCCAGATCTCCCATGTGGGTGCAGGGACCCAAGTACTCGGGCCATCCTCTGCTGCTTTCCCAGGTGCATTAGCAGAGAGGCGGATGGGAAGTAGAGCAGTGGGCCTCGAATTGGAACCATTTGGGATGCCAGCCTGGCCCAGCCCTGGCTATTGTGGGCATTTGGGGAGTGAACCAGCAGATGGAGGATCTCTCTCTCCTTCTCTCTCTCTCTGTAACTCTATGCCTTTCAAATAAATAAATCTTTTAAAAAAAATTACTTGGGGCCAACATTGTGATGCAGCAGGTCCAGCCAACACTTGCACAGCCTGCATCCCAATCGGAGTGCTGGTTTGAACCCTCACTACTCTGCTTTTGATATGGCTTCCTGTTAATGTGCCTGGGAAGACTGGATGATGGTCCAAGTGCTTGGGTCCCTGCCACCCACATGGGAGCCCTGGATGGAGCTCCAGACTCCTGGCTTTGGCCTGGCCAAGCTCTGGCTGTTGCAGGCATTTGGGTAGTGAACCAGCAGATGGAAGATCTCTCTGTGTGTCTGTCTTTAAAAAAAAATCTTTCCACAAAGAAAACTTTAGCATTATATGATTTCACTGTTGAATGCTACTTAGACATTCCACAAAAATTGTTTCAGGAAATAAAAAAAGGAAGGAACACTTCCTAACCATTGTCCTGAGTCTAGCACAGCCCTTATATGGTAATCTGACCACAACAATATAAGAAAATTTCAGATCAATATACCTCAGCAGCACAGCTGAAAAATCCTTACCGAAATAGTATTAAATTGAATACAACAACATATAAAAGGGTAATAAATCATTTGCAAGTGGGACTTATCCCAGGAATTCAAGTTTTATTTAGTATTCAAAAATCAGTACAGGAACCAGGGTGTGGCATAATGGGTTAAGCCACTACCTGTGACGCTGGCATCCCATATCAGAGCTCTGGTTCAAATACTGTGTGCTCTGCTTCCATACAGACTTCCTGCTAATGTGCCTGGGAGGCAGTGGATGATGCCACCCACATGGGAGACTTGGATGGAGTTCCAGGTTCCTGGCTTCAGCCTGGCTCAGTCCTGGCCATTGTGGTTATTTAGGGAGTGAACCAGCAGATGGAAGATCTCTTTCCCCGTCTCTCCCTTTCTCTCTGTCACTCTGCTCTCAAATAAATAAAATAAAACTTTGAAAACAATCAGTATAATTCACTAGATAGTCAGTGAAGAAATTAGTAGGATTATATATTCAGGGAACAAATTAACCTTAACCCTTGAACCACACTATACACACAAATTATTATGTAATGTCTCATAAATCTAAACATAAACCTAACATAAATCTAAACATTCATAAAGCTATGACTACTCAAGAAGAAAATATAAAACATCTTTATGATCTTGTAGTAAGCAAAAATTTCTTAGAAAGGACACAAACATCTTAGAAATTGAGAAATTAGACATCATTAAAATGTAAGACTTTTGCTCATCCAAAGATAACATTAAGGCCGGCGCCGCGACTCAATAGGCTAATCCTCTGCCTAGCGGCGCCAGCACCCCGGGTTCTAGTCCCGGTCGGGGCGCCAGATTCTGTCCCGGTTGCCCCTCTTCCAGGCCAGCTCTCTGCTGTGGCCCGGGAGTGCAGTGGAGGATGGCCCAAGTGCTTGGGCCCTGCACCCCATGGGAGACCAGGAGAAGCAGTGTACTGGCCATGGCAGCCATTGGAGGGTGAACCAACGGCAAAGGAAGATCTTTCTCTTTGTCTCTCTCTCTCACTGTCCACTCTGCCTGCAAAAAAAAAAAAAAAAAAAAAAAAAAAGACAACATTAAGAAAATGAAGATGCTGGACACAAAGAGAAAATATTTGCAATCTATGAGTATATATCTGACTAAGGACTTGAATGCAAAACATATGAAGAATTTGTTGTGATCAATGAGGAGGAAAACCCAATAAAAATTGTCAAAAAGTTTGAACAAAAAGTATAAATAACTAATGTGTACATGAACAAAGGCGCAAACGTATTAGTCATCAGGAGAATACATATTTAAACAAAGATTTTGCATCTACTAGAATGACTAATGCTTTTATTAGCACGAATGTTGCTGTAGTTTGAATATGGTTTGGAAGTGCTTTGTCCCAAGGCTTGTGTGTTGGAAATTTCATCCTCAGTGTGATGGGGTTGAGGTTGTGAGATTCTTAAGAGGTGGAACTTGATCAGAGTGCTGCTAACATGGGTGTCTGCATTTATAGATCGCCAATGGATTACACACTAAAGATCTGGCATTTCACTGCATGTAAATTTTACAAAATGCAATTCTTTGGATTTTCCAGAATAGAATAGCACTTTCTATTTGAATATTCCTCTAGAAATGACATCACTTCAGAGAGAGGAGAATAGTCTAAAGGAAGCCTTTTAATTCTACTGAAAATGCTTTGGTGAGAAGTCATTATAGTGTAGAAGGTGAATATCCACTCGAGTTACTCCAAGACATTTTTTCTAAAAGAAAAATTATTAATTTGAAAGTCAGAGTTACAGAGAGGGGGAGAAACAGAGAGAGAGCACTTCCATCTGCTGATTCACTCCCCAAATGGCTACAATGGCCAGGGCTGGGCCAGGCTGAACCCAGGAGTCAGGATCTTCATCTGGGTCTCCCATGGGGTGCAGGGGCCCAAGAACTTGGACCACCTGCCGCTGCTTTCCCAGGTACATTAGCAGGGGCTGGATCTGAAGCAGTGCAGCTAGGATTCCAACCAGAGCCCTTATGGGATGCTGGCACTGCAGGTAGAGGCTTACCCTTCTGCACCACAGCACCACTCCTGAGCCACCTTGCTTTAGATTTATGGGAGGAGTATTAATTCAGGTCACAAAATATGGGTTACTCACTGTACAACACATCTTAGTACAGTAAAGAACAGAAATATACTCATGCTATACTATTTTCCTAAGATCACTTAACAAGAATCTAATTATTTGAGGGGCTCCAAACTGATCATGAAAAATTATCATTGGAAGATAAAACAGGGGACAGTGCTGTGGCATAGCGAGTAAAGCCGCCGCCTACAGAGCCGGCATCCCATATGGGTGCCGGTTCAAGTCCCAGCTGCTTCACTTCCTATCTAGCTCTCTGCTATGGCCTGGGAAAGCAGTAGAAGATGGTCTGAGTCCTTGGGCCCCTGCACCCAAGTGGGAGACCCAGAAGAAGCTCCTGGCTCCTGGCTTTGGGTCAGCACAGCTCCAGCCATTATGGCCAATTGGGGAGTGAACCAGTGGATGGAAACTCACTCTTTCTCTCTCTCTCTCTCTGCCTCTCCTTCTCTCTCTGTGTAACTCTGACTTTCAAATAAATAAATAAATGTTTTTGGAAAAAAAAAAAACAAATAAAAAAGAAGATAAAAACAAAAATTATTAACTTGGGGTGGACATTTGGCCTTGTGATTAACACATTGGTGAAAACACCCACGTTCCACATCAAAATAGCTGGGTTCAACACCTGACTCAGCTCCTGATTCTAACTTCCTGCGAATGCAGACTGGGGAAGGTAGCATTGGTAGTTCGAGTAATTAAGCTCCTGACACTCATGTGGCAGACATAGATTGGGTTCTCAGTTCTCTGCTGTGTTGTGGACATTTGGAAAGTGCACTAGTGAACGGGAGTTCCTTCTCTGTTTGAATTTGCCTCTCAAATAAAAACATTTACATGTATATGTATACGTGTATATACATACATACATACATACATATATTTCTCAACATAAGTGTCATCAAGTTCAAGACACTTTTGTAAGTGATGTTACACGCCAATTTGTCCAGCCGTAAAGAATTGAGGGCCCTGAGAATTTGACCATGTCAATGCAACCTTTTTTTATATGATTAAATGAAGAAAAACGCATGCTTTTGAAGATTTTTAAGGCAAGAAACAAAAAGAAGTCAGGAGGCGCCAAATCAGGACTCTGAGGTTAATGTCAAATGATCTCCCATCAAAACTCTTGGAAGAGTATCCTTGTGGGATGCGAGGAGTCAGCAGGAGCATCGTCATGGCAAAGAATTCCCTGGGCACTTTCTGCTGAACCATTGGCTGACTTCAATCCTCATCAGCAGTTATTATCACTCACTGGCCCACTCCACAAAGTCAACAAGTAAAATGCCTGGAACATTCAAAACCCTGTTGCCGTGACCTTGGCTCTGGAGTGGTCCACTTTTTCTTCGAACCACTTCCACTTCTCGATAGCCATTGCTTTGCTGGTGCTGTCTTCAGCGTCACGTGGCAAAGGCATGCTTCACCTCCGGATCCCACTCCTCAACTGATGCCTCGGGTTTCTGGTCGCACTTAATGAAAACCTTGCTTCTGTCTGCAGCTGAGCTGGGTGCAACAGTTTAGACGCCAATCTAACTGGAAGTTTGCTCCACTTTAATTTTTCAATCAGAACTGTATAAGCTGAACCAAACGAGATATCTATGATGTTAGCTATTTTTTGTGCTCTTAGTCATCAGTCTTCTTCAGTTAGGGCACAAAATAATTTTTCCTTGCAGATTGATACGAATGATGTGCTGCTGTGGGCTTCATCTTTAATGTCGCTCCCCCTCTTCATGGAGGAACGACACTAAACCCTGCCTAGGCTTCATATCCGAGTCACGGCACCATTATGTCGCTCCCCCTCTTCGTGGAGGAACAACACAGGACCCTGCGCTGTTCTTTCGTCTGCTCGGCCCTCCCCGGGTTTGCTGCTGGTTCTTCCCGGGTTGGCTACTGTCCCTTCCACCTCCGTGGAAGGGCGGCTCCCCCTGCCACATTCCCCACTTCCGCGGGGGAGCGGCACACCGCCGGCCGGCTCTCTCGGGGGCTGCTCAGGTGTTCCTTCAGATGTTCCCCTTAGATGTTCCTGGTGCATGTTGTCTCTCTCCTCCTTTATAGTCCTCTTCCACCAATTCCAACTCTGCTACCCACACACCGAGTACGCTGCTCTCCTCCAATCAGGAGTAAGTCCCACAGTTTATTGGTTGAACTGGAGGCAGCTGTGTAGAAGCTGTTTCTCCCTTCTCAGCGCCATATTGTGGGAGAGCAGATGCATAAAATAAGTCTTAATTCCAGTAACTCAGTCTAGTCCGGGTTGCTCCCCACAGATCCCCCTTTCTTTTTATTTTTTGGCGTTGATACGCGCCTGTCTTCGGTGTCCCGCGGCACACACTCTGCTCTGCTTGCTAGAGTTGCCCACAGGTGCTTACAAGTCCTATCAATCAGGCAAACCGAATCCAAGCCCTCTCATTGCCGTCTTGTGGGGAGACTTATTAGTGTTGGTTCATGCCTATCTTCGGTGACCTGCAGCTCATACTCTGGTCGAGCTGCCTGCTGGTGCTTACCGCCTTACTAATCAGGCAGACCGAATCCAAGCCTTCTCATTGCGGTATTGTGGGGAGACTTACTGATGTTAATTCGTGCCTGTCTTCGGTGACCTGCGGCGCATAAGCTGCTAGCCGCCCGCAGGTGCTCACCACCTCCCTAATCAGGCAGACCGAATCCAAGCTCTCTCATTGCCATGTTGAGGGGAGGCCTTACTTTTCTCTATTTCTCTACCTCCGGGCATTCCTGTCTCTCCTATTTTACTTCTATCTGCCAGCATTCCTATTTCTCTCATTTTACTTCTAAACTTCCCGCGGCTTCTCTTATCCCCGCGGTTTCCCAGCGCCCGCCCCGAGGCTGCTTCTCGGCACCTCGCCCCGCGGCAGCTTCACGGCTCTGTGCGGCTTCCCGGCGCCTTGCCCTGCCGGCGCCCGCCCCGAGGCTGCTTCTCGGCGCCTCGCCGCCCCGCGGCGGCTTCCTGGCTTTGCGCCGCTTCAGCCCGCGCTTCTTTCATCTGCGCGGCTTCCCGGCGCTGCGCGGCTCGGCTTCGCGCGCACACTCCGCGGTCTCCACGCACTTCGCGCCCGCACCACGGCCTCGCGCCAGCCCCGCGTTCCCTATCCATTCACGCCCCGTGCTCTCTCTGCACGCGGCGGCTTCCACGAATCACACAGCATAGCTCACGTTTCCGCCGCTGGCATTCAGTCCAAGTTCCCCGGACTAACCTGGCGAATTCCAACCTGGCGGCCCACGTCTCTGCCTCTGGTTCCAGATTTTCGCCTTTTGCTCCCCGGGCTGACTTGAAGAATTCCAAGCTGGCTTACGTCTCCGCCTCGGCCTGCACTCGTGGCTTCATCCTCCCTAACATTTTTCTCTACCCGGTATGTTTCCCTAAGTTTTCTTCCAACAATATTCCTCCCTCATTTCTCCTGGCCTCTCCCCACAGTCCGTATCCAAGTCTAAGTTTCTTATAGGTTTCACTTTCACTTTCAACCTGCAGTCCGTATCTGAGTCTAAGTTTCTTCTTGCTTTCACTTTAAATCCTAACTTCTTTCCCACAGTCTGTATCCGAGTCTATGCCTAGGCTTTCGATAGCTTCTTCCGGCACCTTTTCTGTCCGGCTTTTCCCTAGGCTCTTTGCTAGTCTCTCTCTCTGGTATTTTCCCATTTCTTCCCTCCTAGGTTTCCTATCCATCCTAGGTTTCCTATCCAAGTCACGGCACCATTATGTCGCTCCCCCTCTTCATGGAGGAATGACACTAAACCCTGCCTAGGCTTCATATCCGAGTCACGGCACCATTATGTCGCTCCCCCTCTTTGTGGAGGAACGACACAGGACCCTGCGCTGTTCTTTCGTCTGCTCAGCCCTCCCCGGGTTTGCTGCTGGTTCTTCCCGGGTTGGCTACCGACCCTTCCACCTCCGTGGAAGGGCGGTTCCCCCTGCCACATTCCCCACTTCCACGGGGGAGCGGCACACCGCCGGCCGGCTCTCTCAGGGGCTGCTCAGGTGTTCCTTCAGATGTTCCCCTTAGATGTTCCTGGTGCATGTTGTCTCTCTCCTCCTTTATAGTCCTCTTCCACCAATCCCAACTCTGCTACCCACACGCCAAGTACGCTGCTCTCCTCCAATCAGGAGTAAGTCCCACAGTTTATTGGTTGAACTGGAGGCAGCTGTGTAGAAGCTGTTTCTCTCTTCTCAGCGCCATATTGTGGGAGAGCAGATGCATAGAATAAGTCTTAATTCCAGTAACTCAGTCCAGTCCGGGTTGCTCCCCACATTTAACATTATCTCATCCACTCTTTAAACAACTTGTGAACTGCTGATTTCTTCTGGACGTTTTTCCCATACACTTTATGTAAGGCAGCAATGATTTCACCATTCTTCCGCCCAAACTTTGTCATTAAGTCGATTTTGATTCTTGCTTCAATTTTAGTGAAATTCATGTTGCTCTGATGGGGACTGTTTTCAAATTAATGTTTTATCTTTCCTAGTGCCTCAAACTAGATCTTGTCCCACATGTTGTACAACAAGTTAGTACCAATATATTTTGGTGTAAAAAAATTGTTGAATTACATGCAAAAGTTTCTTTTTTTTTTTTGAAAAGATTTATTTCATATATTTGAAAGACAGAGTTACAGAGAGAGAGAGAGAGAGAGAGAGAGAGAGAGAGAGATCTTCCGTCTGCTGTTTCACTCCCCAAATGACCACAATGGCCGGCGCTGAGCTGATCTGAAGCCAGGAGCCAGGAGTTCCTCTTGTCTCCCATGTGGGTGCAGGATCCAAGGACTTAGGACATCTCCCGTGCTATTCCAGGCACACTAGTGGGGAGAGGGATCGGAAGGGGAGCAGCCGGGACTTTAACTGGTGCCCATATGGGATACTGATGCTGCAGGCCAGGGCTTTAACCTACTGCACTACAACACTTGCCCTGTGCATGCATAGTTTTTGATAATAGGCATTTTCCATAAAATTTTTGAAGACATCTCATACTCCTTTTCCAATGCTAATTTCATTGAACTTAAAGCAGACAATTTGTATCTACAAAGTGAACATAAAAATTGAGGCAGTGTCTATAATTCAAGCTATTTCAAATTAACGCATCTGGATTTATGTTTGTTGAAGTGGGAAAAGAAGGGATGTTGAATTTTCTAGACAATCTCTCCATTTTTAGTAACAATGACAAATTTCCAGAACTGTCATTTTTTTATAATTAACTATGAACCACTTTTGCTTTATTGTATAAACATCTGTAGCTAAAATAAATTGCTTTAATGAGACTAACCTCAGCAGCAAAAGTTTACAGTACCCGAATTCTAAACATCTTAGGGACAATGTTGTGGTGTAGCAGGTAAGGCCGTCACCCGCAGTGCCGGCATCCCATATGGGTGCCGGTTCAAGACCACACAGACCAGCAGAGAGCTGGATTGGAATTGGAGCAGCTGGGACTAGAACTGGCGTTCCATTTCCCATCCAGCTCTCTGCTATGGCCTGGGAAAGCAGTAGAAGATGGCCCAAGTCCTTGGGCCCCTGCACCCACATGGGAGACCTGGAAGAAGCTCCTGGCTCCTGGCCTTCAGATCGGCACAACTCCAGCCATTGTGGCCAACTGGGGAGTGAACCAACGGATGGAAAACTCTCTCTCTCTCTCTCTCTCTCTGCCTCTCCTTCTCCCTGTGTGTAACTCTGACTTTCAAATAAATAAACAAATCTTCAAAAAAAAATTCTAATCATCTCAACAGGTTCCAAGATGATTCACAAAAAAAGCCAGACAAGGTAAAGAAGTCATTAGAATGAGTATTTTGCCATAGCAGAATCCACAGTGCAGTAGACAATATGGTCACAGAATCATTACCTTTCGGAAGCCAATTTTATTTTTCCTAAAACTATTTATTCTGTGTATTCAGTTGTCACTCCTGAGTCGTGGGGTGGTTGAGTCCGGGTTCTTGTCTCCAGTGCAAGAAGGAATTTTTATTATTATTTATTTATTTAACTTTTATTTAATGAATATAAATTTCCAAAGTACAGCTTATGGATTACAATGGCTTCCCCCCTATAACGTCCCTTCCACCTGCAACCCTCCCCTTTCCCGCTCCCTCTCCCCTTCCATTCACATCAAGATTCATTTTCAATTATCTTTATATACAGAAGATCAGTTTAGCATACATTAAGTAAAGATTTCAACAGTTTGCTCCCACACAGAAACATAAAGTGAAAAATACTGTTTGAGTACTAGTTATAGCATTAAATCTCAATGTACAGCACACTAAGGACAGAGATCCTACATGAGGAGTAAGTGCACAGTGACTCCTGTTGTTGACTTAACAAATTGACACTCTTGTTTATGGCATCAGTAATCACCCTAGGCTCTTGTCATGAGCTGCCAAGGCTATGGAAGCCCCCTGAGTTCACCGACTCTGATCATATTTAGACAAGGCCATGGTCAAAGTGGAAGTTCTCTCCTCCCTTCAGAGAAAGGTACCTCCTTGCAAGAAGGAATTTAAGGACAAGACACAGGCAAAGGTAAGCAGGGGAGTGATATTATTTGCATGCAAAACAAAAGCACACACTCATCAGGGAGTGCCAGCCTGCTCAGGGGAGCTGACTCCACAAGGTGTGTGTCCATCCCTTTGATGATCTTGGAGGCACAGTGGATGGTGTCTGTGCTGGGGCTCAATTTCACATTCATCAGAGGCGGCGTTAGAGGTGGAGCTTGAGTGCTACCCATTTCCTTGCCCTTTGAGGGAAACTTGGTGTGTGGTGGGAGCCATGATTTTTTTATTATGACCTTATAATTAGCTCAAGATCATCATGGGGTTCAGCCTGCGCCACGCTGGTTATCTCACTGGCGCTGGCTCTACGGGGTGAAGGCAGGGAAGCTGAGGTTTCCTGCTGCACAGAAAGGGGGCTGTGGTCTGGGCTGGTGCAGGCAGGGCTGCAGCTCAGGTGAGGCTGCAGGGAGGGGAGAGCCGGCAACCTCAGCTCCTCCTTGCTAGCCACCCCTTCCCTACATCACATTGGGCTACCTTTTATTTATTTGTTTTCATTTGAGAGGCAGAGAGACAGACAGAGAGAGAGACAGAGAGAGAGAGGTAGTTATATATAGAGAGAGACATAAATATTGCCATCTGCTGATTCGCTCCCCAAGATGCCTGAAACAGCTAGGGATGAGCCAAAACTGGGAGCTGGGAGCTCAGTCCAGGTCTCCGGTATGGGTGGCAGACACCCAACCACTTGAGCCGCAGGCTGGCAGGAAGCTGGCAGAGAGCTGTATTCAGGGGCTAGAGCTGGGAATGGAACCCAGGTGCTCTGACGTAGGATGCAGGTGTCGTAACCGCAGCTTAATCATCAGGCCAAACAGCCACCCTAAGTCTAATTCTTAATTTATATAAGTGGTAAACTTAACAGAGCAAGTTATCTCCTATTAAGAAAAGCCTAAATCTCAGCATTCAAATAAAAATTAGATATCTTAATAAGTACCTCTAAAAGCTAATTACGAAGCTATTTTAAAAACTATGCTTAGCAATCAAAGGCTTATGTAGTGTTTTTAAAATGTGAAGCTTATATTTATTTAGTTTCTGTGCTGAAAGGAGTTATATGGGTTCTTTCTGTACACAATCCTAGATTTCCCATTGTGACTAAAATAAACAATTCTGCATTTTAAGAAATCATACAGATTGGGAGTAAAAATTGAACTCTCATTATCTACTTGTCGTTTTTATTTCCCTCCTATTTGCTCTGAATTTTGTTTCAGAGCCTTTGGACTTCCTTTCGGGCAGGAACTTGATGATGTATCATATTCCAGTGAAATCTTCAAAGTCAGTGAATAAAACCGGTAAACAAAGCCGCGGGACCTAGGAAACGCTGATAAGGATCAGCTCCACAAAGTCGTGATGACAGAAGCAACCACGCTAGAGGTGATATAATTTATTGCTTCCTCCTAAGCAGGACACCTACAAGACACATCTGTGACAGGAATGGATGGAGGTGACACAGAGGAGCAGCCCCTTATTGATGGACAACCCGGGGCTCAGGTTCCCAGCCTGCCCCGCGCCCCTCAACACTGCATGCTTTGTGCCTAGCGCTCCAACCCCATGCTTCGGGTTCCCTGTCTTTCGATCTTCTAGACATGGTGCCTCTCTGGATGAGGCAGGTGCTGTGATGCCACCTGGCCAAGACGCCGTCTTGTCTCATCAGTCGGCACTGATGCTCTTGTTCTTGTAAGAAGCCACAAACCGTGAACACATGTGAAAATGGACACACCCGCACTACCTAGTCTGGCTTTAGTGAAAAACTTATGTAAAGAGTGATATGAAGCAGTTCTTTTGGTTTAGAGTGAGCTATTTGGAAAGGTTCTGGATTCTTTTTTATTTTTAACATTTATTGGGGCCGGCACTGTGGTATAGTGGGTAAAGCCACTGCCTACAATGCCAACTGCTTCACTTCCAATCCAGTTCTCTGCTAATGGCCTGGGAAAGCAGTAAAAGATGGCCCAATTCCTTGAGTCCCTGCACCTGCGTGGAAGGCCCAGAAGAAGCTCCTGGCTCCTGGCTTTGGATCGGTGCAGCTCCAGCCATTGCAGCCATCTGGGGAGTGAACCAGCAGATGGAAGACCTCTCTCTGCCTTTGTCTCTCTGTAACTCTGCCTTTCAAATAAAAAAACTCAAAAAAAAAAAAAGCTGCTTATAAATGAGGCAGAGTATTTCAAATGCATCTTATATCAGAGTGGCTGGGTCCCAATGCCAACTCTGTTCTCAATTCCAGCTTCCTACTAATGCTTACCCTGAGAGCAGAAGGTGATGGCTCAAGTAGGTGGTTCCCTGTACCCATGTAGAAGACCTTGACTGAGTTCCTAGCATATGATTTTGTCATGGCGCATATCTAGTTCTTATGGGCATCTGGGGTGTGAACCAACAGATGAGATCACTCTCTCTCTCTCTCTGTGTATGTCTCTGCTTTTCAAATAAACATTTTTAAAAATGCTCACAAATGATTAGAAATCAATAAGAATTCAAGTGAGATTCAAATTCCCAATCAGGAAATTCATAAAGCATTAAAACACTGATTTTTCTTAATAAGACAGGCTATTGCAAATTGTTTTCAGAATTGCAGTATTATAGAACACTGTATATTGGGATGACCTTATAATATAGTGTAAATGATAATGCTCAGATTCTTTTTTTTGGCTCTCCCTAAATTATTTTTCTTACTAACATCTTCCAACTAGTAATTCTGACACACGCATTCAACTTGGACAAAGGTAATAATAATAGTTGCTACTCTACAGAATTGCAAAAGGGACAAGTATTCTCACCCAGGTAAGATGTTATAGGACTGTGCGGAAGTGCATTTGTAAAACTACGATCATGCAAAAGTTGTTTTAAGTTTAGTATTAAAATGTGATCATGAGGGACCAGCACCATGGTGTAGCAGTTTATAAAGCTAGAACCGGCGCCCATATGGGATGCCAGCGCTTCAGGCCAGGGCTTTAACCCGCTGTGCCACAGCGCCAGCCCTTGCAGTAGCCTCTTTCTTTTTCTTGGTTCTTCCAGACTCACTGCTCACACTCACCCTACTCACTGCTGCTCCCCTGGTCTTTATAAAATACACACTCCTCTTGGGAAACACCTCACTGGTTCCCCCACAGACACACATCAAGGCCTAAGCTTCATCCCTGGGCATATGAGACCTCTGTTATCTAACTTGGGCTTTTTACTTTGCTGGCCTGTTTCAGTCTAGACTGTGAGAGGGCCACACAAATGTCTGTCTTTACCTTGGCATTGCTCTCAGCGCCACACAGAGAGCCTGAGCTGTAACAGAATCACTCATTGGATCTGCCACCGCCTCACCTCTCGTGCCTCTGATTCATGCATGCATCTCGCCAGCCAGCCTAAACCCCCTGCAGAAACACAAGTGTGTCCCCCTCTTACCACTCTATTTTTTTTTCCCCCATGCATTCATCATTTATCTGAGAATTACCATCATCCAAGCCTGACTGGAGCTAGGTAGGTTTTCTGAATGAAGAAATGAAACACAAACTTAGGAGTGTAGCCTGGGAGGTCATACATCCTGAGAAACTGACCAGTGTAACAAACTGCAACACAAGAACAGTTTTCCCCAGGCAGTACAAGTAAGCAACAGTATAAGGCAAGCATATGCCTTTCTCTTACCCCGCCCAGTCTAAGAACTAGATTTAATTAATCAAGACTTTGTAGAATGAATTGGAATAAAACCTAAACAAGGGGCCAATGTCGTATTGCAGTGGGTGAAGCCACGGCTTGCAGCACCAGCATACCATACGAGAGCACTGGCTCAGCTTCTGGCTGCTCCACTCCCCACGTAGCTCCCTGCTAAGGTGCCTGGGAAGGCAGCGGAAGACGGTTCAAGCACTTGGGCCCTGCCACCCACGGCGGACCCCTGAATGGAGTTCCAGGCCCCTGGCTCTGGCCTAGCCCAGCCCGGGGTCATTGCAGCCATTTGGAGAGTGAACCAGTGGATGGAAAATCTCTCTGTCTCTCTGTCTTTCAAATAAATCTTAAAACATATGCACACACACGCACACAAAACAAAGAAAAACAAACCACCTTCTGCTAAAGCACAGGCTAAAAGGTAATCAAGACTCTCCCAAGTATGGAGCCCAAACGGCAGAGGGAGGGCACTCATAGCTCAACAGGTGGTCCGGGGGAACTCTGAAGCCACAGCCCTGTGGAGGCGGGATCTTGCATGGGGGCGTGGCCTTGCGGGTGGTCACATGACCAAATGACATATAAACGTCTCTAAAGAGAACTTGCTGAATAAGATGGAGAACAGGATGCTTCTTAGAGGATCTGCACGTATGTTGTTGTCTAGGTTCTCAGCACTGTGGTCAAAGTATTATTGAGACAAGCTTTAACAGGAAATATGTATAGAATAGGAATCAATGCTGTATAGGCATTTTACCAACACACTTTAGGGAAATTCTATGATGTTGAGCTTAATTTAAAAAAATACTTTCATTGTAATATATGGTTAGGTTATTGTCCTTTTGACAGGCATCAAATTCCATGATAAAGTATAACTTGTACAAATTAGTAGTTAGAATGAGTGATAAAATTAATCTATAAAATTCCTTCAAGTTTTCACCTGGCCCAGTCTTACCTCTTTACATGATGTGCGCAGTACATGCTCAGAAAACGAAGTCTGCAGATTATTAAAAAAAAAAAAAAAAAAAAAAAATATCCTTAGGTGGCTCAGGTGTACTCCAAAGCTTTGCCCCTACCAGGCAGGGCTTTTGCGCTGTGGGCGGGGCCTCGGTGGCCACGCCCCCTGGGCGGAGTGTAAGCCGGCCGCGCGGGAGCTGGCGCGCCCCCGCCGTTTCCTAGGAGACGAAACACACAGGCCGCGGGAGCTTCACAAGGGAGCCCACGAGGTGAGCCGCCGGCGCGGGCAGGTAGTCCCGAGCGGGCTGCGGGGCCGCCACCGTCCTGTCCGACCCAGCCCCAGCCCGTCCTGCGAGGCCGGCCCGGCATGTCCCCTCGGCGCCCTGCCGGGAGCCTGGACCGGGACGCCGGTAGGGAAGGCGGGCGGGATGCCGGGGCTCTCCGGGGCCAGCTGTCCGGCGCTCGCAGTCCGGCCTGGAGGCGGGAGGCGGGAGGCGGGAGGCGGGAGGCGGTCGGGGCTCCCCGAGGCCGGCTGTCCGGGACCGGCTGTCCGCGGGATCGGCCGGGACGCGGGGTCCGCCTGCGCGGGAGGCGGTCGGGGCTCTCCGGGGCCGGCTGTCCGAGACCGGCTGTCCGCAGGGCTCTCCAGGGCCGGCTGTCCGTGGGGTCCGCCTGCGCGGGAGGCGGTCGGGGCTCTCCGGGGCCGGCTGTCAGCAGGGTCGGCCCGGACGCGGGAGGCGGTCGGGGCTCCCCGAGGCCGGCTGTTCGCGGGGTCGACCGGGAGGCGGTCGGGGCTCTCGGAGGTCAGTTGTCCGGGGCCGGCCGGTTCGCGGGAGGCGGTCGGGGCTCCCCGAGGCCGGCTGTCCGGGGCCGGCTGTCCGCAGGGCTCTCCAGGGCCCGCTGTCTGCGGGATCGGCCGGGAGGCGGTCGGGGCTCCCCGGGGTCAGCTGTCCACGGGGCCGGCCGGGCAGCCCTCAGCCTGGGTCTCGGGGGGCCGCGGAGTGGGGTTCAGGACAGTCGCGAAGTTTGAGCGGAGGAGGAAGTCAGCGCTCGCTGGCGCGGCCCGAAGGTCGCGCAGGTGAAGGTGCTCCCAGCCGCGCGCCCGGGGCGCCCGGGGGTCGCCCGCCAGCCCGCCCGCGGAGACCCGGGCCGACTCCTCCCGGCCGGCCGGGTGATCGACTCCAGCCCTGGCTGGTGGAGAAGGCTCGGAGCGCCTGTGCCTTCCCTGCGGATGAGGTTTGAATTTAGGAGCAAGGAAGCCAGTGGGTAGCAACCCCCGCTGCAAGGAAACAGGCTCACGTGATTGCGTTTAGATAAGCTTTGGAAATAAGTAGGTATTTGTTCAAGGAACCAGCTTGATTTTAATCAGGAAAAATAACTCATTGCGTCCAAGTGGTGGTGGAGACAAGTGAGCCGGGACCATGTTGCATCTCTTCCTTGGGGTGCTTTTTCTTCGTTCTTTAGAATGGTTTGTGGTATTAGCACAGAGCACTGTGCTTTCTTTTAAAACAGAATTTTTGTCTTCCTGTTGCAATAATAGCCCCTCTTCAGACGTCTATAAACATATCACTTGGTTAGTGCTAAATATATTTTTTTCTGTTTTGCTTTTTAAACACTTAGTGCGTTTAGAAACACTAATTACTGTGTTGTCTTAACAGTAAGACCGCCCTGGAAGTGGGATCCTGATAGTGGGTTCTACAAAGACAAGCTGAGCATATCCAGTCCTCACACCTGTTCTGGGATTGGCAGAGGAGAGTTTTAACCTCCATTTGCCCTCTATGTTAATCTTTTTTAATCCTGTCTAAATCCCTTATTAGCTGGCCAAAGCTGTGGAGAGCCCAAGTTTACAATAATCGTACACTTAGATAAACAGAAGACAACTAGAATGGGAGATAAATTATATGGGTATTTGGTGAAGGTCTATAATTGAGACTCTAGTTAAATGTCTTTTTCTTTAAATCAGAACATAAACTTCATTTAATCCATAGGAAACATACTAAATATTGTAGCCTAGTTGTAGAGAATTCTGAGTTCTGAACAATTACGTTAAATTGAGGATTATATTTCTATTGTACTTTGGTTTTGTTGCATATATGTCATAATATAGTCCGTACATAAGAAACCATGTTAGTGTGAGTATGCATGGATTCCAAGATTTTTTTCCTCCAAAATAAATGTATCTTTTGATTATTTTTTCCACAAACTTGTTTAAGTACCCTCATACATTCCTGTCTTGCAAAATTAGTTTTCTACAGGTCAACAAAGAATACATGTAATTGGTAGAGAAACACTGTACACGTGTGGAGAACCACAGGCAGGCTATGTATTTTAACTTACCTGTACTGTTGTTTACAATTTTTATTTCTTTCAAAGGCAGACAGAGAGAGAGAAAGACAGACAGACATCAATCTTGCATTCACTGGTTCACTCCCCAGATGCCTACAACATCCTGGCTGGGCCAGGCCTAAGGCAGAAACCGAGAACTCAATCCAGTCTCCCACGTGGGTGGCAAGGACTTGAGTCATCACTTGCTGTCTCCCCAGGTGCACATTAACAGGAAGCTGGAATCAGGAGCAGAACCAGGACTCAAATCCAGGCACTCTGATGCGGGGTGTGGGCTTCACAAAGAGCATCTTACCACCACTCCAAACGCTGGCTCGCATTACGGCTTTCTGACAAGTAACCAGTTTAGGACCTTACTGTGCTATGTTGAAAAACCTAGTTGTCTATATACTGTCCATGTGTAGGTCCATTAGAACCCTGCCTTGTATCTGTGCCTCCACATCGTCCCTGTATTTTCAGGGGGGTGGAAAGGACAGCTTCTCACATTGGAGTTTACTTTGTAATTAGTATTCCTCGAAAGAGGACTTGCTGAGCCTCTTGTTTCGGAGGGTAATGTGCACATTGGTTTTCCTGGAAGGCGTGGTAGGGCTTAAACTGAGGAGAACCTCAGAGAACCATGAATCAGACCTCTGCAAAATCTACGCCAGACCCATAGTCTGTGCCACATCACCCCGCAAGCAGAAAGCAGCTGGCAAGTGACCGTGCTGTTTCTTCTTCCCCAAGGATAAGTAGAGCCAGTCCTGAAGCCATCCTCAGCTGCAACAAAACAAAACTGTGTTTCCCATGTTTATTTGGAAGTTACTGCTCTGGGTTGGCCAGTAAATGTTTCGAAGAAGACTCTCTAATGCAAATTGACTTTATTTTTATTTTTATAGGGTGTCCCTAAGAATGGAATCACTGTTTCCTTGCCAGATTCCTTATTACTGTACTGCGTAATCTTGGGGAAGAGCCTTTGTTTAATGAATGACGAGCCTGTCACCAGTGGAGCGACAACAGTGAGCGAGCAAAGACAAAAGTGAAGAAGTTGCTTCCGCTCCTGTTGGACAAGGAAGAGCGTTCGGTCAGTGACTGCCGTAGCGTCTGTCCAGGATGAACCGATACACAACCATGAGACAGCTGGGAGACGGCACCTATGGGAGTGTGCTTATGGGCAAGAGTAACGAGTCTGGGGAGCTGGTGGCCATCAAAAGGTACGTGTCTGACACTGCGAAGTGCACCTTTGAAATTCCCATCTCTGCCTCCCTGACAGTGGACCCAAGCGCACGGAGAGGTCCAGTGTAGAGCCCACGCTCATTTGGCTAATGGGCAGTGCCATCCTGGAAAAAGACATTACCAAAAAGGACTATTCTCCTGATGTCCACATATGTTATCTGAATGGTCTGGGCTGCCCAGCTGTCTTGATAACCCCAAAGAAACATGAGTGTTATGCATAAAATATGCGGGCTGAAATGAAAGGTCATCTTTGTAATGTTTGCAAATTTAAAATTGCAAACAGAGTAAGGCTTGTTATTTCTTTAAAATAATAGGCATCAAATCAGTTCCTTTTTTTTTCCAGGCAGAGTTAGACAATGAGAGAGAGAGACAGAGAGAGAGAGAGAAAGGTCTTCCATCCATTGGTTCACTCCCCTAATGGCCACTATGGCTGGCGTGCTGCGCCGATCTGAAGCCAGGAGCCAGGTGCTTCCTCCTGGTCTCCCATGTGGGTGCAGAGCCCGAGCACTTGGGCCATCCTCCACTGCACTCCCGGGCCACAGCAGAGAGCTGGACTGGAAGAGGAGCAACCGGGACAGAATCCAGTGCCCCAACCGGGACTAGAACCCGGGGTGCCGGTGCCACAGGCAGCCTATTGAGCTGCAGCGCCAGCCAAATCAGTTCTTCATAATGTCAAATTGAGTTCTGAATGGCATATAGTATGAGGGTACCTCGAAAGGTTCATAGGAAATGAAATTAAAAACATTTAAAAAATTAAAAGATGTTTTAGTGCATAAAAAGTCTTGAAATCCATGCATAGTTTTCCCATGATACACATTTTCCATGAACTTTTTGAAGAATTCTCCTCTGCATGGATTTCAAGCATTTTTTACACCTAAATAAACTTATTTATTAATCTCACTCTCTAGGAACTTTTTTGAAAATATGCTTATATTTTCCCAAGCTTACCAATTAAGTAGAATTAAGTATGATTAATTTAATTGTTCCTTTTAATCTCCCATATTGTCCCCTTTAATCTCCTGTATTTTTCTACACTACATACCCCAAAGCTTAGTTGATTTAAAATAGGATCAAACATTTACCAGCTCACACAGCTCCTGTGGGTCAGGAATTTAGCACCGGTGTAACTGGGTGGTGTGGGCTCGCAGTCTCATGGGGTGGCAGTCAGCTGTTGGCCAAGGTTGCAGCAGTCAGAAGGCTGGACCAGGGCTGGGAGGATTCACTTGTAGGGTGACTCAATATGTTAGTCTGCTAGGGCCAGGCCACAGACTGGGTGACTTAAACAACAGAAAGATATTTCCTCACAGTTCTGAAGCAGGAAGTGTGAGATCCAGGGGTTGGCAGGGTTGGTTTCTTCGGAGGCCTTTCTCCTTGGTTTGTAGATGGCTAGTCTTCTGACATCTCCACCTGGTCTCCCCTCTGTGTGCGGATCTGTCCAGACGTCCTCTTTAAGGACACCAGTCATATCCTAAAGACATCATTTAACCTTGACTACCTATCTCTTCATCATTAACCTGCCCCCAGGTGCACTGACATGCCCAGGCACCTGAGGTGAGGACCTACACATTTGAATTTTGGGGGAGACAAAAATCAGCCTGTACAGGGGTGTTGTAATAAAATAGCACACACTGGGTAGCTTGAATACCACATTTACTGTCTCACCAGCCTGGAGCCCACAAGTCTGAAATCAAGGAGTTGGCAGGGGTGGTTTCTTGTGAAGGCTGTGCGGGAAGCATCCGTTCCAGGCCTCTTGCCCGGCTTGTATAAACCATGTTCTCCCTGTGTTTACAGGACCTCCTCCCCGTGAGGATCTGTGTCCAAATTTCCTCTCTCTGTAAGGATGCTAGTCATGTTGGATTGACCCCACTGAACTTGATTACCTCTGCAGAGACTTACCTCCATGTAGAGTCCCACTCTGAAGTACTGGGCGTTAGAACTTCAATATGTGAACTCCTGAGGGGTGCAGTTCAACCCGCAACACTCACACGTGGCTGGCAAGTCTGTACTGGGGCTGTTGGCAAGAGGCGTCAGTTCCTCCTCACATGGAACTCTCCAGAGGGTTGCTGGAGCAGCCTCATGACATCATAGTTGGACAAGTCTTAGAAACTGATTACCACGTCATCCAGAGTATGACAACGTAAAATGCAATCTTGTTTTAAAAGATTTATTTTGTTTATTTGAAAGGCAGTTATGGAGAGAGAGGTCTTCCATTCGCTGGTTCACTCCCCAAATGGCGGCAATGGTTGTGGCTGGGCCAGGATGAAGCCAGGAGCTTCTTTCCACGTGGTTTGCAGGGGCCCAAGAACTTGGGCCATCTTCTGCTGCTTTCCCAGACACATTTGCAGGGAGCTGGATAGGAGGTAGAACAGCCAGGACTCAAACCAGCATCCATATAGGAAGCTAGTGCCGCAGGCACTGGCTTTACCCACTACATCACAGTGCTGGCCTCGTAAAATACAATTTTTAAAATTATTCATTTATTTTTTTGAAAGGGTGCAGAAGAGAGAGAGTGAGAGAGAGCGAGAGATATTGATTGATCTTCCATTCACTGGTTCACTCCCCAAATAGCTGTAGCAGCCAGGGTTGGGCCAGGCCAAAGCTAGGAGCCAAGAAAGTGGGGCTACTGGCAGCACCTACATGAGTTCTCGAGCACGGGAGGGCCAGCGTGGTGCAGGCTGGGGAGGGGGGACTCTGAGAATATGTGTGCGACCTTGAGAAAATAGTGGAGAGAGGCTGACCGTGGGACCCAAGCTGGATGAGGCAGCAGGGATGCAGCTGTAGGAAGAGCGACTGCAGGGTAACGATGGTGCGTGGTCAGTCTGCAGCACTGCAGGTTGAGGACCATGCCCCATGACCACATGGCGTTCTTGAGTAACTGCAGGAGGACAGGGGTCTTGCAGTTCAGGAGCTGGCGGAATTATCAGTATGAATGTTCACGATAGCCACTATTCCCTCCAGTTCTGGACAAGATGGAAAAGCAGCATCGTTATGTACACGACTCGTACAAGAAGTCTCTGCCGTTTCATTCAAGCTGATGGGAAGGAATAAATTCTACCTGAATATTAGACCCCTTATTTTCCATTCTCGATTTATTCCTGTCCTCCAAACTTACATCCCAAACTATCCAATCAGGACCATCATTTTATCTTTGGTGGTATAAAATTTTCAGCATTCCCAATTTAGGCCATGAATGTTACAGGTATAGCACTTTGGATAACCGTTTAAAGTCACCTCACTAAGTTAACACATATTTATTAAGCTCTGCCTTTCAGGACTGTCAGGCGGCAGGCAGTTCCTTCCAGGGGGCATAGAAATCCACCTGTCATTCAGCAAACAGTTCTGAACAAGCCGCCGTGTGCAGACTGGTATTGGGAGTATCCTCAAGGAGCTTACGTCTGGGGAGAAGGACTAAACCTGTTAAATTAGCGAATGATGGAAGGTGGCAGAAGACCATGGGTGCTGTGGGGAAAAGGGCAGACTGAGAAAGGCTACCAGGGAATGTGGTGGATCTTCACAAAGTTCATGGAAAAGTGAATTAGATACGTTTATTTGGTGTGAACATTTTTGCCTAGTTTTTACCTAATATACTCATTTTCCACGAACTTTCTGAAGACCCCTTGTGTGCTTGCATTTCAAAACCTTTTTTGCAGTGAAATAAACTTGTCTTGCATTCCACTTTCCAGGAACTTTCTGGAGCGTGCTTCCCTTCTCTTAGGACGAGTAGTTGAGAGTAGCCCAGAAAGCAGTGCAGGACGTGAGTGAAGTAAGGACAGCCCGAAACGACCTTGCACTTCTGACCAGAGAGTTCTTACTAGATGCTCTGCCAGGTTTCTTTTCCTGTCTTCACAGGCCTGCACCTCTGTCTTTCAGGGCTCAGCTGCAGTATACCTTATCAAAACAGACTGGCCATTATAGGCTTAACGATCCCAGTGTGGATTGGCTTGTGTCCTTTTTTTTTTTTTTTTTTGACAGGTGGAGTTATAGACAGTGAGAGAGAGAGAGAGACAGAGAGAAAGGTCTTCCTTCTGTTAGCTCACTCCCCTAATGACCGCTATGACTGGAGCTACGCCGATCCAAAGCCAGGAGCCAGGTGCTTCCTCCTGGTCTCCCATGTGGGTGCAGGGACCCAAGCACTTGGGCCGTCCTCCACTGCCCTCCCGGGCCACAGCAGAGAGCTGGACTGGAAGAGGAGCAACCAGGACAGAATCCAGTGCCCCAACCGGGACTAGAACCTGGGGTGCCAGTGCCACAGGTGGAGGATTAGCCAAGTGAGCCACAGCGCTGGCCTTGGCTTGTGTCCTTCTATCTAATTTCTGCTTCCTATGTTGGATGGGAAACACCATGTAAACCCCCTCTGATTTGTTCATTATCCTGAATGCATGAAAGAGGATGACAAGGGACCTAGAGGAAAACGCCTTTTCTTAGTCACTCTAAGAAACTGGGTTTTCTTGGGATAACTGCTTTGAAGGAAACTTCTGTATGTGTTGTAGAACAGATAATATGCCTCGCCTGAGGGCAGTCTTGCTGAGAAATGGTACTCGTGGGAAGGAAAGTAGCAATGTTAGTCAATATGGAAGAACAGAAGACAGATTTTACAAGAAGAATCAAAGCTTAGTTATTACTGAACTGTGAAAAGTAACTTAAATGTAGTTTTATCTGACTTCTAAAAGATTGGATATTTTTAAAATTTTCAAACTACTTTTTTAAAAGATTTATTTATTTATTTATTTGAAAGACAGAGTTACAGAGAGGCAGAGAAAGAGAAAGATCTTCCATCTGTTGGTTCTCTCCCCCAGATGGCCGCATGGCCGGAGCTACAATGATCTGAAGCCAGGAGCCAGGAGCTTCTTCTGGGTCTCCCACATGGATGCAGGGGCCCAAGGACTTCTTCTACTGCTTTCCCAGGCCATAGTAGAAAGCTGGATTGGAAGTGGAGCAGCTGGGTCTCGAACCAGCGCCCATGTGGGATGCCCATGCTTCAGGCCAGGGCATTAACCCGCTGTACCACAGCGCTGGTCCCTGACTTAAATCTCTTAACTTTGTGGACTTGTCTAATCAGAAGTAGATCAGATTTGTTGATAAAATCACTACATTTTCTACCACAAATTTCTATTTTCTTCCCTTGCTTCCCTCTGCTTGGTGAAGGCTTATGCTATGTGATATCTGAAATTCTGTTTTAATAGAAAGGTGAGAATCCATCCATCCCCCTTTGAGTGAGTTACTGACACTTCCCTAAGCAGTTCCAGAAAGAGGAAAGGTGGGAGAAGTCCTCTCAGCAGAGCAGACACAGGGACAGTGAGAACTCGCCCAGAGGGGAGATGAATGGCACTTCTCCCACGTCTCTGTTAAAGCAGAGTTAGGAGGTGACAGAGGCAGGAGCCTTCGCCACGCAGCCTTGGGGTACATCGGAAGGGGGTGGTTTGCCCGGGGTGAATCAGCGGCTCTGTCCTTGTACACTAAACTTTTCCTCGTTTATTTCAGGATGAAGAGAAAGTTCTATTCTTGGGATGAATGTATGAACTTGAGAGAAGTGAAGGTAAAATCCTAAAAATAGAAAGAACTGAAGAAAGCCCTTAATTCTACTTCATACCTGAGGATGATAACTAAGGAAATCATTCTATTCTCCAGGGGATTCATTCTAAAGAAAATTCTGTTTAGGTTTTTTCTTTAACTTTCTGAAGTATTTTTTCATTTCTTTTGGTTTTGATGTCAGTGAAAAACAGAAAATAATTATACCCTCATATTGAAAAGTTCATCCTCACTACTTCTTTTTTTTTTCTTTTAAGATTTATTTATTTGAAAGAGTTACACAGAAAGGAGAGGCAGAGAGAAAGAGAGCGGTTTTCCACCCATTTGTTTATTCCCCAAATGGCCGCAACAGCCAGAGCTATGCTGATCCAAAGCCAGGAGCCAGGAGCTTCTCCTGGGTCTCCCATGCGGGTGTAGGCGCCCAAGGCCTTGAGCCATCTTCTACTGCTTTCTCAGGCCATATCAGAGAGCTGGATCAGAAGTGGAGTAGCTGGATCTTGAACTGGCGCCCTTATGGGATGCCGGCACTGCAGGCGGTGGCTTTACCCTCTACGCCACAGTGCCAGCCCCACCCTTACTTCTAAAAGAGCATCTTAATTCATATTATCAAAGGAAAGATAACTTTTTAAAGTTACTATTTCCTTGTATTTTATATTATTATGACTTGGACAAATTTTTGGAGACTTTTGCATGGAATTGCACATAATTAAGTCAAAGAAAAGTTAGCCCTGTTTAACAGACTGAAAAAAAAGTAACAGATTGCAGTATGTAGTAAATACTTCTGACTTGTTTTATTTTGGCACCTGACATTCATTGCTTAAAGGAATTCCTACTTGCCTTAAATAGATGTTTTATAAAATTACGTAGATGTTAAGATATAATTCATTGATGAATCTAGAAGAAATTGAATATTACTTAAGGTGATTGTTACTTAGCATTAATCAAATTTTGTCAGCTTCTGTAATTTTTCTTGTAGAAATTGTAATGCTTATATGCTGTTTTGCAGTCTCTGAAGAAACTTAATCATGCCAATGTGATTAAACTTAAAGAAGTTATCAGAGAAAATGACCATCTTTATTTTATATTTGAATATATGAAAGAAAATCTCTATCAATTAATGAAAGAGAGGTATGTTTTTATCCTGTAAAACTGTAATTTTTCCCTATAATTTATGCTTTGAGTCCTCTGGATCCTTTCAGTATGTCAGACCTCACAGTAGACAAGCCAGTCACCATAAGAAGTAGATTCACATTAGTTAGCTCTGTTATCTGCATCAAAGGTAGCAGGTAACACTGGAGAAGAGCCACTTACAACAGAGCCATGAGTTTTCTCTTGTAATTCCTTACAAATAGAGGTAAATATTTCATGTAAACATACGTACTCTCTATCGAATTTGATTTTTCAAATAAAAACCTATCTAGAGTTTAGTCCTCAGTAAGAAAGCTGGCCTTGGGCACCGTTGAGACGATGATCTTCCTTGCTCTCCCAAGCATCTTGTGAAAGGTAAGTGAAACAGTGGAGACAAATGAAGCACCACAGGCCTCCAGCAGAATGTGTGAGTGCTAGAACCTCATGTGTTACCAATGCCAAGGAGATGCTCATTGGAGTATTAACCTATGGACAGACGCCCTGAAGGAGAGCTTGGGTCTCCCCAGGGGCCTGGGAGGGGTGCTCTGCTGGCGGGGTTCTGGGCACATCTGGGGGCTAAGTCCATCTGCCTGCTCTGGAAGCCAGAGTTGTTCAGCAAAAGGCCCTAAAATACTTAGAAATAGAGGAACTTCCCACTGTAATGGTACTGCCTACACTCTGTTTCTCACACACATATCTATACTCAATATCAAAGGGTAGCAATTCAATTTTTCTTTAATCATTTTTCCAAAAATGTTTGCTGAATGTTTGTTGTAGTCTAAGCTGACACTTTAAAACATTAATGTCAGTTAAAATAACAGTAGTCTTCAAACCTTAAGTTAGTTTTTATTTTTCTAGAGTCTTTTCTAGTCTTTATATATAGACATGCATGCTTTTTAAAAACAGTTATCATTTTCAGGGCGCCGGATTCTGTCCCGGTTGCCCCTCTTCCAGGCCAGCTCTCTGCTGTGGCCAGGGAGTGCAGTGGAGGATGGCCCAAGTGCTTGGGCCCTGCACCCCATGGGAGACCAGGAGAAGCACCTGGCTCCTGCCATCAGATCAAGGCGGTGCGCCGGCTGCAGCAGCCATTGGAGGGTGAACCAACGGCAAAGGAAGATCTTTCTCTCTGTCTCTCTCTCTCACTGTCCACTCTGCCTGTCAAAAAAAAAAAGTTATCATTTTAGTGGTAATAAAATTTTTAATTTGATTTATTCACTTAGAAATACTTGTATGATGTATAGTCTTTATAGTTACCACAATTATTATATGCTGTTCAGTGACTATACTAACCTTCATTTACCTCTTTGAACTACTTAAAATGAATAACTATCAATGGGAGAAAATATTGGTAATTACAGTGTAAAAATACTGATGAAAAGTTGCACAGCCATGAAAGGTGCAAATTAAAAGGATTACGAAAATGCTTGTAAGTGAAGAAAACAAATTGTACTTATGTAGCCTTGATTCCTAATATAAAATGCAGGATGGGCATTGTGGTGCATTGGGTTAATCCATGGCATGGGACACCTGCATCCCATACTGGAGTGCTATTTTGAGTCTTGGCTACTCCCTGCCTCTGATCCAGCTCCCTGCTAATGCACCTAGGAGACAGCTGACGATGGCCCAAGTACGTGGATCCCTGCTGCCCAAGTGGGAGACCTGGGTGGAGTTCCAGCTCCTGGCTATAGCAGGCATTTGGAGATAAACTGGTGGATGGAAGATCTCTCCCGTTCATTCACTGTGTCTCTGTTGCTCTGCCTTTCAAATAAATAAATATTTAAATTAAAATAAGTTTACTTTTTAAATAAAAGTAATGAAGATTAGGACTGGGTTAGAATACTGAAAAATCAAAACAATTTCTTAATCAAGTAGCAGGTTTATGGATAATCTTAAATTTTCAGCATCTAATAATTTTGCATGCTAAAATACATGAAATTGGGGCTGGTGCTGTGGCATAGTGGGTAAAGCTGCCGCCTGCAGTGTCGGCATCCCATGTGGGCATCCATTTTGAATCCCAGCTGCTCCACTTCCGATCCAGCTCTCTGCTGCGGCCTGGGAAAGCAGTGGAAGATGTCCCAAGTTCTTGGGCCCCTGCACCCACATGGGAGACCTGGAAAAAGCTCCTGGCTTCAGATCAGTGCAGCTCCAGCTGTTGCAGCCAACTGGGGAGTGAACCATGGGATGGAAGACCTCTCCCTCTCTCTATGCCTCTCTTCTCTCTGTGTAACTCTGACCCTCAAATAAATAAATAAACCTTTAAAAAATAAATAACAAATAAAATATATGAAATTATAAAATGTGTATGATATTGAGATATACTTGTTGAGATATTTATATACATGAACTATACTTTCATCTGATTTTAAATACATTTATAAGTCTGACATGGAACTAGTTAATGAAATAGATAAATGCTACAAAGAGCTGATTCTTTTTTATAAGATTCTTACTTAATTTTAATCATATTTGAAAGGCAGAGAGACAGAGGCAGAGCGAGCTCTCCCATCCACTGGTTCATTCTCCAGGTGTGCGTTACTGTAGGGGCTGGGCCGGCCTTACGTAGGACTTGGAGCTCAGTCCAGGTTTCCCAGTTGGGTGGCAGGGACCCAAGTCCTGAGCCATGACCACCACTCTGCAGGGCGTGCACCAGCAGGAAGTGGAAGTGGGGCCGGGGACTTGACGCAAGCCCTCTGTCCGGTAAGGGAGGCAGGCCTTCCACGCGGCTTGTTGATCATTGTGCCAAGCACCTACCCCAGAACCAAGTTTTGAATTGCATTATTCATTCCTGGATTTCTAAATTAAATGAAAATAAAAGTGATATTGCCTAGAATCTTACTTAATGTCAAAGACGTGAATTTGACCATGAACAGTTACACGCAATGCAGACAGCTTTAAGTTGGGCTATATTTGTACATTCTGAGCAATTTCTTAGAACATTGTTTTGAGGATAAAACTTAATCTGAAAGCCTTTTATTGAAGGCAGCTCCTTTTCCGTTTCAGTTGAAGATGAATGTGCACTCGCCTTTGCACTCACACTGTACTTGTACCTTCAGCACACAGCATTCTTACATAAACTGCTGGCAAGAATAAAAGTAGTTTGCTTAAAATGTGTAGTTTATGAGTGAGTTTTTGAAATGTGTCAATAAAAGATAATACTGTTTTCCAAGTTAATATAAGACAAGTGTTATCTTCATCTGTTGTGTGTTTCTAGCCCATCTGGTGGCCTAAGGATTTAAATGGTGGGACAATTTAGAACATGATTTAGACGTATAACACACTTAACACTGTAATGTGAAGTATCAGCCATCTTCCACATGGTGAAAGCATTTTTTAATTGCCCCTCTAAGTTAATCCAGTCAGTCAAGTTGGAATTAAAATGCTGGAAAATGTTTAAATTGTGATGAAGTTTAAAAGCTTTCAGTGATGATGTCTAAAACAATAACATAGCCTCAGGGTCAGGTACCTGGTGGCATGGGAGGGCTCAATGTGTCTTCAGCCTTAATCAGCCCTGACTGGGGTCTGACATAGGCTGAATACGAGCGCCCTATAAAGCCACACTGCCCAGCACATAGACACCAGGCATGTGTGGCTGTTGAGCCCTCGAAATGGCTGAACTGAGCTGCTGTATATGTAAAATAAATTACATGCCAGATTCTGAAAACTTGCTACCCCCCCAAAAAAAAGAAATTTATTGACAATTTTAAATTGATTGTATGCTTTAAATAATATTTGGTGTAATTAGGCTAAATAAAATAGATTGTTAAAAATTAATTTTCACCTGTTTCTTTTGCTTTCTAAATGTGGCTCCTAGACGGAGTTTAAGGAGGACAGTGGCTCTCATCTGTGGCTCTCCCACCTTTACTGGATAGCACCAATATGAGTACAACCGTGCAGTGTGCACACTCCAGAGACTCACAACACAGAGCTGCACCCTGGCTGCTCTGACCAAGATTCTTTCCAGTTTACTTTGCTCCTCACAGGGCAGCTTGGAACTTAGCTGTGGAATTTTTTGTGCAATGGTGTTGGATTTGAGTTTTTATCAACATAAAACAAAAAAGTCTAATTTTTTTCCTTTTAATTTATGGCTTTCAGCACTTTAAAGCATACCACTCTCCACCATCACCAGGCCCGCAGAGGCCCCCGGAGGCCCCCAGGCCGGAGGACTGTCTGCCTTCTTTGTGTTGGTTGCTTGGCTGGTTGGGTAACAGATCGAGGTGACTGTTTATTCATTCCTTTACAGAAACAAATTGTTCCCTGAGTCAGTCATCAGGAATATTATGTATCAGATATTGCAAGGGCTGGCATTTATCCATAAACATGGTAGGTTTCTTTTAAGTCTCGTTTCCCTGCCTCTCTTTAGAGTGTTGGCAACGTGTTGCACAGGAACTGTCCATCAGCTGTTAAATCATGCAGTACTGGGTGGCTACAAGTCTGGGCTGTGTGCCAACATGCATTCTCTTCTTATTTTAGAAATTTAGAATTTCTCTATTACTATAGGAAATAACATATTTGTGTTCCATAGCCATCTTCCTCTGTAGCAAGTTTTTTTTTTTTATTTTAACCATTTGATCATCAGTCTATAGCTCAGTTATCATAAACTCATCCTGTAATTTCATTCCCCCTGATTTTATCATGGAAATTTTTTTAAGGCTTTGTTTTGGGGGAGATCAGAATTCTTGGATCCTGCATGATCCAATACTAACATTTAAATGGTTGGAGATCCCTGTGGGTGGCATTTTATGGTTTTCCTTAGTATTTACATCAGTTGTTTCTGTTCCTTGAGTGAAGTTAAAGCAAGTGGCTGTTCTTATTTTCCATGAATTTCTTATCTGTGTCATTTTAATTTATATAGTTTTTACATATCTATCCAAGCAAAAATAATTATTCCAAAAAAGTTAATGTGATTATTTTTTAATGAACATGTGTTTGGTATCACTAAATGCTTAGGTGTCGTTAGGAAAGTCTGCCAGGGGACCCGTGTCACAGCACAGCAGATTAAGCTGCTGCGAGCATCCCATATGGGTGCTCCTTTGAGTCCCGGCTGCTCCACTTCTGATCCAGCTCCCTGCTAGTGGCCAGGGAAAGGCAGTGGATGATGGCCCAAGTGTTTGGGCCCCTGCACCCATGTGGGAGACCTGGATGAGGCTCCTGGCTCCTGGCTTTTGCTTGGCCCAGCACAGGCTACTGTGGCCATTTGGGGAGTGACCCAGTAGATGGAAGTTCTGTCTCTTCCTCTCTCTCTGTAACTCTTCCTTAAATAAATAAATCTTTAAAAAAATCTTTTTTTTAATTTATGTATTTATTCAAAAGGCAGAGTTACAGAGAGGCAGAGGCATAGGCAGAGAGATTTCATTCCCCAAGTGGCTGCAATGGCCAGAGCCGGGCCATTCCGAAGCCAGGAACCAGGAGCTTTTTACCTGTCTCCCACACGGGTGCAGGGGCTCAAGCACTTGGGCCATCTTCCACTGTTTCCCAGGCCATAGCAGAGAGCTGGATGGGAAGTGGAGCAGCCGGGACCTGAACTGGTGCCCATATGGGATACTGGCACTGCAGGCAGTGGCTTTACCTGCTATGCCACAGGGCCAGTCCCAGTAATAAAATCTTTTAACAAAAGAAAAGACAATAGAATTAAATATGTTTGTTGAAAAGTAAAAGAAAACTTTGTGCCATAACATTGCTTCACTGTGAAAATGAACAGGCAAACGTTGCCATCCTTTCTCCTTTAATGTCTCGTCCTATATTTTATATTTTATTTTCACCTTTCTCCTTTAACTGCTACAAAAAATAATCTATCTTCTGAAAATAGTAAGTGGAATTCCATATTTTAAAAACATTCCTGAATCCCCAATTTTTTGTCACATATAAACAATAATTGTTAAAAGTCTAAAACTGGGGGCGATGTAGCTGCTGCCTACAACACTGGATCCCATGGCACCAATTCTAGCCTTGGCTGCTCCACTTCCAGTTCTGCTCCCTGCTGATGGCCTCAGAGGGGCAGCGGAAGATGGCTAAAGTGTTTGGGCCCCTGCCACCCATGTGGGAGATCCAGGTGAGGTTCCTGGCTTCTGGCTTTAGGCCATTTGGGGAGTGAACCAGCAGATGGAAGTCCTCCCTGCCTCTCTCCCTCCCTCTCTCCTCCTCCTCCTCCTCCTCCTCTCTCCCCCTCCCTCCCCCTCCCTCCCTTCCCCACCTCGCTGTAACCCAGACTTTCAAATACATAAATCTTTTTTAAAAAATCTAAGTTCTATAATAATATACTATAATCCATTGATAAAGGTTAGTAAAGTGGAAGTACAGGGTTCTATACTGTTTGTCAGAATGGATTCCTGATCTCCAAGCCATTTTAAACTCCGCTCAGCATGGTAACTGTTTGGTACTTGCCTTGGTTGATTTATGTGATCAGCGACTTCTAAAACCTTAGGGCCTGAAGGGGAAAGTGAGTTTAGGATTTTAAAATTGTGTCTAAAAATCTATAATATGTGAACAATCTAGAGCTGACTACCTAGTGAATTGGTAAAACAGACTCTAAGGACAACGGACATTTTTACAAAAGCTAAGTTATTCTTGCTGTAGTGAAGCATCTAAGATAAAATATTTAGAGAAAATGAACATTTAAAAAAAATTAACTGTCAAAAATAAGACTTATATTTAGATTGTTCTTTTAAAATATATTTACTTATTTATTTTGAAATAAGTTACGGAGAGAGGAGAGAGACAGAGAGAAATCTTCCATCTGCTGGTTTACTCCCCAAATGCCACAGTGGCCAGTGCTGGGCTGGGCCAAAGGCAGGAACCAGGAGCTTCATCTGCATCTGACTCGGCCACATGGTGGCAGAGGCTCCAACACTGGGGCCATCTTTCATTGCCCCTCCCAGTCTGGATGGGAAGTGGAGCAGCAAGCACGCCAGCTGGGATGCTGGTGTCACAGGTGGTGACGTTTGCCTGCCACACCATACTGCTGGCCCCTTGATATTTAATTTTAAAAGGGCCAGATTACCATTATGTTTATATTAGTGAGGATGGGAAAAGCCTCAAGGGTACAAATATGTACTTGGTTTAGTCCTCGAAGCTTTCCTGGATTAATGTCACTTTGCTCATCATCACGTCCCCATTCTTTTTTTTTTTATTATTATTATTTTTTTTTTTTTTGACAGGCAGGGTGGACAGTGAGAGAGAGAGACAGAGAGAAAGGTCTTCCTTTGCCGTTGGTTCACCCTCCAATGGCCGCCACGGTCTGCATGCTGCGACCAGCGCACCGCGCTGATCCGAAGCCAGGAGGCAGGTGCTTCTCCTGGTCTCCCATGGGGTGCAGGGCTCAAGCACTTGGGCCATCCTCCACTGCACTCCAGGGCCACAGCAGAGAGCTGGCCTGGAAGAGGGGCAACCGGGACAGAATCCGGCGCCCCGACCGGGACTAGAACCCGGTGTGCCGGCGCCGCAAGGCGGAGGATTAGCCTAGTGAGCCACAGTGCCGGCTACGTCCCCATTCTTGTCTTTACAAGTGGGATGGATTTCTCCTGGACTGTAGCAAAATGAGTGTTAACAGCTACTTTGAGAAAGAAGTGCCAGTGCAACTCAGAGTACAGAATTGTTGCAGGTGTCACATTGCAGAGAGCCTGCTGGCTCTGAAGTGGTTAAAAGCATGCAGGCGTGGGAAGGCTTCCGGGCCCAATGCTAGGAAGCAGGAATCCATCATGTAAGCGTCACCCCAGTTCTCTCTCCTGGGAAAGCCATGAGGGTGCAGGTCAGCTGTGCACATCCAGTCATGTCAGATGGAAACAAACCTGCTTTATGAGAAGGCATTTAAGTGTTTCTTTTTCCTGAAAGAAAAGCTGCTTCATTTTCTTTGGGCTGTCCATTTGCTTCTGTAACTAACCATTTATTTTGTATACAAGGATACTTCAAAAATGTTCTTGGAAGATGGAATGAAAACATAAGTTTATTTTGGTGAGAAAAGTTTGAAATCCATGCATAGTTTTCCATAGTATGCATTTCCACAAACTCTTCGAAGACCCCTTGTATTGAGTTTCCAGTATAAGCATTAGAATTATTAGTTTTGTCGATGACATGGCTACCAGGGAGAACTGAACTGTTAAAATAATTTCAAATGAAAAAATGAGTTAACATGTGTGGAGCTCCACTTTAGATTAGTGGGCTTTTCAAACAAGTGATTATATTTAAGGAATCTTGGATTAAATTGCAATGTGATGGAGCAGTATAAGACCAACTGCACCGTGTAAGCCTAATTAGGAAGTGCTCCTTAGCTTTAGTCAGGCTGCTTCTGTTTGGCTCCCTCCTCTTCCATTACCCGAGAGTGATAACAATTCCTCCTGACAGTTGTTGTGGAAACTAATAATCAAAATGTGGCAATATCTAGCCCCGTGCCTGAAACTTCTGGAGTCACAAATAATAGTATGTGTTAAATGGGTGTTTATTTTTAATGATGGAGTATATTGTGTGGACTTTCTTACTAAATCATTTTAAAAACCAGCTCATCACTTCTTAGTCGATAGATGTTTTATTTTTTTCTAGGATCATGTTTCTAATTATAATAGAGAGCCTCAGTTATATTTTTGTTTGTAAATCAAATAAGCTAAGTGTCAACATGATGATTGATTGTATTTTCCCCCTCTATATTACAAAGGCTTTTTTCACAGAGACATGAAACCTGAAAACTTACTTTGTATGGGTCCAGAACTTGTGAAAATTGCTGATTTTGGACTTGCAAGAGAACTAAGGTCACAGCCACCATACACTGATTATGTATCCACCAGATGGTGAGTGATTGTATGCATCTCTCATGAGGCAAACGTCTGTGTTGAAATTCTCCTACAATGGATGGATATCTTTGTGTCTGGAAGGTCCATGTTTAATATGTAAAAACAAAATGCTGAATTTTGGATTCCTTAGAGAAGGGATTGGCTCATGACTATTTTGATCAATGACATGAGAGAAAGAAAAAGGATCATTCATTCACTGAAGACATTTTTTAATGGGGCTGGTGTTGTGCCTCAGTGGGTTGTCATCCCCTACTTTGCTGACATCCCATATCAGAATGCTGTTTTGAATTCCAGCTGCTCCAGTTCCAATCCAGCTTCCTGCTAATGCTCCTGGGAAAGCAGAAGATGGCCCAGGTGCTTGTGGGAAACCAGAGTGGAGTTCCAGACCCCTGCCTCAGCCTGGCCCAGTGCCAGGTGTTGCAGCCATTTGAGCAGTGAACCAGTAGATCTCTTTTGTTATCTGGCTCTCCCTTTCTTTGTGTCACTCTGCCTTTTAAATAAATAAATAAATATTTTAAAAATAATAAATAAAAGTACTTAGGGGCCTGCATTGTGGCATAGTGGGTAAAGCTGCTGCCTGCAGTGCCAGCATCCCATATGGGCATCAGTTTTAGTCCTGGCTGCTCCTCTTCCAATCCAGCTCTCTTCTATGGCCTGGGAAAGCAGTGGAGGATGGCCCAAGTCCTTGGGCCCTGCACCCATGTGGGAGACCCTGAAGAAGCTCCTGGCTTCAGATCAGCCCAGCTCCTGCCATTGCTGCCATTTGGGGAGTGAACCAGCGGATGGAAGACCTCTCTCTCTCTCTCTCTCTCTCTCTCTGCGCCTCTCCTTCTCTCTCTGTCTAACTCTGACTTTCAAATAAATGAATTAATCTTTTTTTTTAAAAAAAAAGTATTTATTTATTTGAAAATCAGTACACACACAGGAGAGAGATTTTTCATTTGCTGGTTCACTCCCCAAATGGCCACAACAGTCAGATGTGGGCTAGGCCAAAGTCAGGAGCTAGGAACTCCATCCTGGTCTCTCACATGGGTGGCAAGGGCCCAAGCACTGGGCCATCCTCTGCAGCTTCCCCAGGTGCGTTAACAGGAAGCTGGATCTGAAGCAGAACTGCCAAGACTCACACTGACACTCTAATATGGGATACTAGCAGCGCAAGCAGTGGCTTAACCCACTGCACCACAATGATGGCTCCTCAATAAACATTTATTGAACATGTACTATGTGCTAATAAATACTATTTTAGGCACTGGGAACACAGCAGTAAAACAGGAACGAAAAATCTGCCTTATGCTGCTTACCTGACAGCCAATTCACAAACAGGTTAAAAATCCAAGTCACCTACAGGAAGACACACACATGTTGACCACAAGACAGCTAATAGTCCCACAGCAGACCACCCAGCTGTCCCCCAGGGAGCACAGTGTATTCTCCCAGTGGATTGCTTTGCAGCAGTGAGAATGGACAGTCCACAGTGATGTACAGCGCTGTGGAATGATCTCACAGACAATGCCGAGAGCAAGAGGCCAAGCAGAGAAAGAGGAGAGAGGAGCTCTGAGCACTGAGCCTGGATGGAGTGGCCATGTGTCCCAGTGAGCCCAGTCTCAGCTCATCCTGGCCACGTGTCCTAGTGTGCCCAGTCTCAGTGGATGCCTGTTATTAGTTTCACTGAAATGGCCCAAGAAGAGTCTGATAGAACTCCACTGTATGCATCTGGCTTTTTCCGTGGTCTTATCTGGTAATGTTAGAGACACGTGAACAGCAAAACACAAGGCTGAAATGAAGGATGGCCGGCCACTTCCCACTGCCCTTTAGCTAACCCTTTCCTGAGACAGTGTGACCAGATGGTGTAGGCAGGAGTGGCCCTCTGCTAACTCTTCCAGTCTGCATGTTGGCAGAACTATTTGCTCCTGCTTCCTCTGCCAGCCACGTGACACACCAGCCACTGGTGGCAGGGCCTTTGCCGTAGCCAAGTGGTAGGTTCACAGGAAATGTAGGCAGTTGTAGGTTAGGTGCACGGGAAATGTGGGGAAGTAAGCACTCAGCAGCATGCCTGTAGGGCACAGAGAGTACTCTGAATATTCTTTCACAGTGGTGATTATTACATTGTAGGTCTACAGCTATTTTATTCTTGGGTGTTTTAGGTTGAATTGTGTTCCCCAAAAAGTTACGTTGAAGGCTTAACCTTGGTACCCGTGAATGTGACCTTATATGGCAATCAGGTTTTTGCAGGTGCAGTCAAGTTAAGCTGAGGTCAGACTGGGGTACGATGGGCCCTAACACAGTAAGACTGGTGTCCTCCCAGGGAGAAAGCAGTGTGAAGGCAGAGGCAGAGAGCAGGGTGATGCACCTACAGGGCAAGGAACACTGAAGATTGCACCAACACCGGAAGCTAAGAGAAAGGCCCGGTGCTGATTCTCACCAGACCTTCAGACATCATAGCCATGCCTACAGCCTGGTTTCAGACTTCCAGTCTCAGGAACCGGTTTTAACTGTCCTGGTTGCGGTAATTGTTACAGCAGCCGTGGGAAACACATAAATTTAATAGTGCATCCTTAAAAAATGACACCCAACGAACTCTTTGTAGACAATGAATGACCTCCAAAAAAAAGTACATATCCACCAAAATAGTGTACGTATTTAGTAGAGAAAAGTGTTTTTCTTTATCTAGAGAGGAGCTGCTGATGAACTTGCACAACATGTTCACTGGCATTTGACATTCCCTACAAGGACCAGCTATGAACCTGGTAAACCCAGAATGCACACATCTCCCCGGACAGCAGCATCTGTCTCCAAAGTCAGAAGCCTTTTTAAAGACTGTGGGAAGACAGCCCCTCAGAAGGTGAACTCAGGGGCCGGTGTTGTGGCATAGCAGGTAAAGCCAGTGCTGTGTCACTGGCATCCCATATGGGCGCCAGTTGGTATCCTCGTGGCTCCCCATCCAATCCAGCTCCCTGCTAATGGCCTGGGAAAAGCAGTGGAAGATGACCCAAGTGCTTGGGACCCTGCCACCACGTGGGAGACCAGATGAAGCTTCTGGCTCCTGACTTCACCCAGCCATTGTGGCCATTTGGGGAGTGAACCAATGGATGGAGGATCTCTTGTCTTTCTCTCTCTCTCAGGCTCTCTTTGTAACTCTTTCAAAAAATAATAATAAATCTTTAAACAATAAATAAAATTTTAAAATAAAGAAGATGAGGTGCACACCACTCTAGGAGGCACTGCTTATCATTTCAATCAAAGGGCTTTTCTAAAAGAATTGTGCAGGTAGGCAAAGTGAAGTGATTGGCTGGCTGGGAATATATAGGCTGTTTTAGTGAGGTTTTAGAACTTCACAATAAGTGATGCCAGTTTTAAATGTGTGTCTTCAAACACTTAAAAGGAAAAGCCAGCTACCTTACTTCTCATCGCAGTGTAATGTTTTCATTGCAATTCACAGCATCAAAGCTTTTGGACTTTTTGTGTGAAGGGTGAAGTATCTGACACTACTGCGAATGCTATCATAATTTCCATTGAAAAGCATAACGTTGAGGATAAAAGTCATGTTTGTGTAGTGGTCATACAGACACAGATGTTAGGGAGCACACCATTATGAAAACAAGGTTTCTACTTCCTTAGGAAGAAACTAAGAGAGCAGAAATGTACTTGGATTGGCTGCGATGCACGTCTGTTTTGCAACAGCACCCACACAAGCTGCTCTACCAATCAAGTACACATCAGGGCTGTCAGGCCTCAGTAGCTGAAGTACAGATTTTTATAACACTGATGTGACTACAAAACGCGCCAGCAGGGACCGTGTGCTTTCCACCATTGCTGTCAGCCACTGCCTTTGAAGAACAACTCTGTGGCCGGCGCCGCGGCTCACTTGGCTAATCCTCTGCCTGCGGCACCGGCACCCCGGGTTCTAGTCCCAGTTGGGGCGCCGGATTCTGTCCCGGTTGCCCCTCTTCCAGGCCAGCCCTCTGCTGTGGCCCGGGAGAGCAGTGGAGGATGGCCCAAGTGCTTGGGCCCTGCACCCCATGGGAGACCAGGAGGAAGTACCTGGCTCCTGGCTTCAGATCGGCCTAGCACCGGCTGTAGCAGCCATTAGGGGAGTGAACCAATGGATGGAAGACCTTTCTCTCTGTCTCTCTCTCTCACTGTCTAACTCTGCCTTGTGGGGAAAAAAAAAAAAAAAAAAAAAAAAAAAAAAAAAAAAAAAAAAAAAAGAACAACTTTGTAAGGCACTTAAGTGATTTCCAACACATCTACTTCTTTGCAAACAATTTTTCAAATTTGTTAGAAATAACATGGATATCTTCAGTCAGAATTTTTGATAAATTCTGAGTACCAAAAACATGAAGCCTTTGAAACTTAGAGCAAATTGCAGTTATTGAAAACAGGAAGATAATGATAACTTGTCACTACAAACGTAAAGGAAGAATTGAACAAATTAAGAAAGTGCTCCAACAGCATGCTTACTCCTCTCGGAGAATGAGGCATTCCAGTGGGGCTGGGTGCGGGGTCTGTGGGCCCTTCAGACATAGGTAGAGTGTCCTTCACAAATAGGCTGCCGTCTGGGGCTGGAAAGTTTGTCCCAGACCGACCGGCATCTCCCCTGGTAATACTTGTGCTGCATGTGTGACCTTGCCGTTCAAATCACACCTTCAAGTTAGTTGCAATCTTCTGCCCAGAGCTGCAGAGGAGGGGCTAAGTCCTGGGGAGAGTTGGGCTGTCTCCAGAAGCCCCCCCCCCCCGCTATCTCCAGGAGCCCCAAGCCAATCAACATCAGTAAGTGAAACCCCATCCAATGGGCACCCCAACAAAATGACCCAATGAACGATAGTAATGCCTTAAAATCCCTGGACACTTCTTGAAAGCAGTGCCCTGTTCGGGTACAACACCTGGTGCTCTCTCAGACCAGACACTCTTTCTATCACTTGCCAATCAAATAAAAGTGTCTGCTTCTTTCTAAATTGTTTCCCAGCTTTTTTTTTTTCCATACTGAGCTGAGGAAAAGAACCCGGGAAACGCGCTCCTGCAATCGTAGTCCCCTCTGCCCACCGGTCACAGAAGATCCTGTTTTTTGATTGAGTAGATTAATTTGGGTAAAGATTTATTTATCTGAAAGGCAGAATTACAGAGTGAAAGGGAGAGAGAGGGAGATCTTCCATCTACTGGTTCACTCCCCAAATGGCTACAATGACTGGGGCTGGGTAGGGCTGCAGCCAGGAGCCCAGAACTCCATCCCAGTCTCTCACATTGAGTGGCAGGGACCCAAGGACTTGGTCCATCTTTTGCTGCTTTCCCGGGCGCATTAGCAGGAAGCTGCATCAGAAGCAGAGCAGCTGGGAAGTGAAGTGGCGCTGATGTTGGTGCCAGTGTTGCAAGCTGTGTCTTAACCTGTTGTGCCACTCCAGTGGCCCTAATTGAGTACATTTAGATCCCATCATGACAAGAAATAATGAAATGAAATGGAGACAGCATTTCAGTGGCTAAGTTTGACAGAACATTCCCAGAAGGCTTGTTTCCTCAAAGTATTTGTCCAGACAGGACCAGGAGAACGTGGAGACCTCAGAACGCGAAGGCAGTGCTGGTGGGATTGCCAAGGGGCGAAGGGGCGGCCGCTTTGGCTGCCGTTCCTCAGGCTCAGCACGGGGCTCCCTTGTGGTCCAGCAGCTGCACACGTAGGGCGTGAAAGCGCGCTCCACAAAGCTCTGCAAGAACGTTCCCAGGAGTAGCCGCAGTCAACTGCTGCATGGACAGGGGTGCTCTAGCAATATAATGACTGCTAGCTGGCCACAAGAAGCTGAAGTACCAACTCATGCTGCACAGGGCCGAACGTTGAAAACAGTGCTCAGTGAAAGATAGACACGTAGGACCGGACGGTGTGGACTCCACGGATAAGACGTCCACGATAGGCGGACCTCTGACACAGAAAGTAGATTCCAGGGGAACAGATGGGTAAGAGATGTGGGAGAGAATTTGGGGGCTGTGAAAATGCTCTGACGTTGACTGTGGGGGTGGGCATTTAGGCTGATGTTGAAGACTCAGAGTAGGTCCCCCTGACCCGTGTCAGAGCACCTGGGTTCTACTCCTGCCTCTGGCTCCAGCTTCCTTGCTAATAAAGGCCCTGGGAGGCAGCCACGTCAGCTCAGATTGAGTTCCTGCCACCCACGTGGGAGATCTAGATTGAGTTCCTGGCTGCTTCTGCCTTCAGCCCAGCTTAGTCTCAGCAATTGGGCATTTGAGGAGTGAACCAGTAGATAGGAGCTCTCTCTCTCTCTCTCACTCCCCGTGTCTCTTCCTCTCAAAATAATAATAATAATAAATAGGTGAATTGTATATCATTGAATTATATCTAAATATTAAGTAAAAAAAAAAAAAAACTTGTCGAAGAACCTTAACTGAAAAGGCGTTACAGAGCATTCGGACTGAAACATTGATGTATTTCAAAATGAAAAAAGAATTCAAGGTGTCTTCAATTTAACCAAATTTGTTGGCCTTCCCAGGGAACTTTGCCCCTCTGAAGAGGATATTTTTCCTAATCAAAAATATTGTTCTCGGGGCCAGCACTGCGGTGTCATAGGTTAAGTCTCCGCCTGTGGCGCTGGCATCCCATGTGGGTGCCAGTTTGTGTCCCAGCTGCTCCTCTTCCGATTCAGCTCTCTGCTGGTGGCCTTGGAAAGCAGAAGAGGACGTCTCAAGGGCTTGGGTCCCTGCAGCCGTGTGGGGAGACCTGGAGGAGGCTCTTGTCTCCTGGCTTAGGATTGGCGCAGCTCCAACCGTTGCGAACATCTGGGGAGGGAACCAGCAGATGGAAGACCTTTCTGACTCCCTCTGTCTGTAACTCTACCTCTCAATTAAAATAAGTAAAATCTTTAAAAAAAAAAATGCACAACCAAAATGAGAGTCCTGCTGCCCATCCACCTTTGAAATTGCAGTCAAAAGAGACTTCTTTGTTTTGTTTCCTACCGTTAGGTACCGAGCTCCCGAAGTTTTATTAAGGTCTTCAGTGTACAGCTCTCCCATTGACGTGTGGGCTGTTGGGAGTATAATGGCTGAACTCTACACATTGAGACCACTTTTCCCAGGGACAAGCGAGGTTGATGAAATCTTTAAAATTTGCCAAGTTTTAGGGACTCCCAAAAAAGTAAGTAGTCTTGCACTTAAGTTGTCACAACTTTTGATGATTTCTAACTTGCCACTTTGTGTGGGGAGCAATCCGGACTGGACTAAGTTACTTGAATTAGGACTTATTCTATGCATCTGCTCTCCCACAATATGGCGCTGGGAGAGAAGTAAACAGCTTCCGCACAGCTGCCTCCAGTTCAACCAATTAACTGTAGGACTTGCTCCTGATTGGAGAGCAGCGTACTCAGCCGAGTTGGGATTGGCGGAGGAGGACTATAAAGGAGGAGAGAGACGGCATGCACCGGGAACATCTATGGGGAACATCTGAGGGAACCCGTGCAGCCCCCGAGAAAGCCGGCCGGCGGTGTGCCGCTCCCCTGCGGAAGTGGGGAATGCGGCCAGGGGGAACTGCCCTTCCACGGAGGTGGAAGGGATAGTAGCCAACCCGGGAAGAACCAGCAGCAAACCCGGGGAGGGCCGAGCAGACTGAAAGAACAGCGCAGGGTCCTGTGTTGCTCCTCCACGAAGAGGGGGAGCGACATAATGGTGCCGTGACTCGGATAGGAAACTTAGGACGGATATGAAACTTAGGAGGGAAGAAACGGGAAGAACTAGGGAAAATATCGGAGAGAGAAACTAGCAAACAGCCTAGGGAAAAGCCGGACGAAAAAGGAGCCGGAAGAAGCTATTGAAAGCCTAGGCATAGACTCGGATACGGACTACGGGGGGAAGCTGGGAGAAATCTCTAAGGTCGAAAGCGAAAGTGAAAGCTAGAACAAACAGACTCGGATGCAGACTGTGGGGAGAGGCCAGGAGAAATGAGGGAGGAGTATTGTTGGAAGAAAGCTTGGGGAAACATACCGGGTAGAGAAAAATGTTAGGGAAATTGAAGCCGCGGGGGGCAGGCCGAGGCGGAAACGAAAGCCACTTTGGGGTTCTCAAGTTAGCCCGGGAATAGGGGGCGAAAAGTTGAAGCCAGAAGCTGAGACGTAAGCCAGATTGGGATCCGTCTGATTAGCCCGGGGAGCAAAGGACGGGAAGCCAAACCGTGGGGCGGAGACGTACGCTGGGTTGAATTCGCCAGGCTAGCCCGGGGAACTTAGATTGAATCCTAGTGGCGGAGACGCAAGCTACGCTGTGTTACTCGCGGAAGCCGCCGCGTGCAGAGAGAGCACGGGGCGTGAGTAGATAGGGAACGGGGCTGGCGTAGGCCGTGGTTCAGACGCGAAAGGGTTAAGCGTGGAGACCGCGGACCGCGCAAAGCCGGGAAGCCGCGCAGATGAGGCGCGGGCTGAAGCGGCTCAGAGCCGGCGAGGCGCGGAGAAGCAGCCTCGGGGCGGAGCCCGCTGGCGGGGCGAGGCGCCGGGAAGCTGCGCGGAGCCGTGAAGCTGCCGGCAGGGCGAGGTGCCGGGAAGCTGCGGGGATAAGAGAAACAGAAGTTTTAGAAGTAAAGTGAGAGAAATAGGAATGCTGGAAGATAGAAGTAAAATGGGAGAAATAGAAATGCCCGGAGATAGAGAAATAGAGAAATAAAAAGGCCTCCCTACAACACTGCAATGTGAGAGCTTGGATTCGGTCTGCCCGATTAGTGAGGCGATGAGTACCTGGGTGGCTAGCCGCAGGTCACCGAAGACAGGCACGAATTAACATCAGTAAAGCTTCCCCACAATGCAACAATATTAAGCTTGGATTCGGTCTGCCTGAATTAAGGCGGTAAGCGCCAGCAAAGCTCGACCAGAGTATGAGCTGCAGGTCACCGAAGATAGGCACGAACCAACACTAATAAGTCTCCCCCACAATACGGCAATGAGAAGGCTTGGATTCGGTTTGCCTGATAGGTTTTGTAAACACCTGCAGGCAGTTCTAGCAGAGCAGAGCATGCGCTGCAGGGCACCGAACACAGGCATGCATCAGCGCCTAAAAACCTCCTCACAATGGCGAAGAGAGGACCCGGATTCGGTTTTCCTGATTGATAGGACTTGTAAGAGCCTGTGGCAACTCTAGCAAGTAGAGCAGAGTGTGTTCCGCGGGACACCGAAGACAGGCGCGTATCAACGCTAAAAAATAAAAAGAAAGGGGGATCTGTGGGGAGCAATCCGGACTGGACTAAGTTACTTGAATTAGGACTTATTCTATGCATCTGCTCTCCCACAATATGGCGCTGGGAGAGAAGTAAACAGCTTCCGCACAGCTGCCTCCAGTTCAACCAATTAACTGTAGGACTTGCTCCTGATTGGAGAGCAGCGTACTCAGCCGAGTTGGGATTGGCGGAGGAGGACTATAAAGGAGGAGAGAGACGGCATGCACCGGGAACATCTATGGGGAACATCTGAGGGAACCCGTGCAGCCCCCGAGAAAGCCGGCCGGCGGTGTGCCGCTCCCCTGCGGAAGTGGGGAATGCGGCCAGGGGGAACTGCCCTTCCACGGAGGTGGAAGGGATAGTAGCCAACCCGGGAAGAACCAGCAGCAAACCCGGGGAGGGCCGAGCAGACTGAAAGAACAGCGCAGGGTCCTGTGTTGCTCCTCCACGAAGAGGGGGAGCGACAACTTTGCTTTAAATTTTATAACTTTTGATTATCTGTAACTTTTGCATGGGTATATAATATTTTTATTTTTAAATAAGCTACATTGTAATATTTTTCTTACAATTCATATTTTAAAAGTCAGGGTGGGATAAGGATGGCAAGAAGACAGAATCCCACCACACTGAAGGAAAATGGTGCTTGCCTTTCTTTAAGAACTTAGGTAAAATGTTTATCTACTTAGAGTGTAACTTTGGATTGATGACTAAGTAACCACGTAGACATCTTCACCCTACTCATTCCTGTCTGCTTCTGTTGGCATCAGTTTGTTAACCTCTAGTTTGCTGAACATTATTTTCATTATTTTCTTTTAACCATTGCTAGTTTCCTTTTATACATTCTCCCACAAATATTTGATTTCTTGGACTGAGTGCTTTTTAATTAGCTATTACACTTCAGTTAGACCTTATTTTCTTTTTTTTAACTTTTATTTAATGAATATAAATTTCCAAAGTACAGCTTATGGATTACAATGGCTCCCCCCCTCCCATAACTTCCCTCCCACCTGCAACCCTCCCCTCTCCCGCTCCCTCTCCCATTCCATTCACATCAAGATTCATTTTCAATTATCTTTATATACAGAAGATCAGTTTAGCATACATTAAGTAAAGATTTCAACAGTTTGCTCCCACACAGAAACACAAAGTGAAAAATACTGTTTGAGTACTAGTTATAGCATTAAATCACAATGTACAGCACATTAAGGACAGAGATCCTACATGAGGAGTAAGTGCACAGTGACTCCTGTTGTTGACTTAACAAATTGACGCTCTTGTTTATGGCGTCGGTAATCTTCCTAGGCTCTTGTCATGAGTTGCCAAGGCTGTGGAAGCCTTTTGAATTCGCCGACTCTAATCATATTTAGACAAGGTCATAGTCAAAGTGGAAGTTCTTTCCTCCCTTCAGAGAAAGTAGACCTTATTTTCGGAGACGTACTTACTTATTATGTGTAAGTCTGTCTTAATTACATCATGATTAAATCCTTATGTGCCTTGTAGTGACATTAGACAAGTAGATGTAGATACTGAAGCTTGATAATTGTCAGCTCCCAGCTATGAGCAGTTTGTAACACTAGATGCCACAGATAACATTCAGTAAGGGTCTTGTGGTAGTCAGCTTCTTTGTAAAGCACTGGTTCTCGTTTGTTTGAAGTCAGCCAGGCGCATCATCATCACCGAGATTTAAATCCAGAGAAGATCGAATGTTTTGAACTTCACGAAAGTGCCTTCTCATTTCCTCCTAACTCAGAGTGGTTCACTGCTCCTTCTCACTGTTGTAGCACCGACTCATACATGTGGCCCGATATTGTTATTTTCACATTTATTTATGTGAATCCACATTGCATTGCTCACCCGGGAGAGATTTTTTATTTTATTAAAGTGGATTACTAAAACCAGTTTTCTTTTCATTCTTCCCTACCCATGCTGGCGTTTCCCTAAAGAGTGACTGGCCAGAAGGATACCAGCTCGCGTCCTCTATGAATTTCCGCTTCCCCCAGTGTGTTCCTATAAACTTGAAGACACTTATTCCCAACGCCAGCAATGAAGCTATTCAGCTCATGACCGAAATGTTGAATTGGGATCCAAAGAAGCGACCGACAGCAGGCCAGGTAAGACAGATTCCATCACACCTTTTTTAAGTTTGAAGTTCACAATATGAATAATGTTCTTATTTTTAAAAGCCAATGTCTTCTCAACTATGGGTTTACCAAGAGAATCAAACCCTAAGGCATCCGGCATATGTGGATGTGGTAAATTAATTTCTAGGCATGCAATATCTTTGAGAGAATTGCAGACATGGCCCCTGCACTGATTTTCTGGGCTTTGTTGAGGAATCCTATGAAGTTAAGGCTGAAAAAAGAATCAGTCTCTAATGATTGAGAAATGGCATAAGAAAGACTTGTTAGGAAGAAACTTACAGGCAGGCACCGGGGCTCACTAGGCTAATCCTCCGCCTTGCGGCACCGGCACACCGGGTTCTAGTCCCGGTCGGGGCGCCGGATTCTGTCCTGGTTGCCCCTCTTCCAGGCCAGCTCTCTGCTGTGGCCAGGGAGTGCAGTGGAAGATGGCCCAAGTGCTTGGGCCCTGCACCCCATGGGAGAACAGAAGAAGTACCTGGCTCCTGCCATCGGATCAGCGTGGTGCACCGGCCGCGGCGGCCATTGGAGGGTGAACCAACGGCAAAGGAAGACCTTTCTCTCTGTCTCTCTCTCACTGTCCACTCTGCCTGTCAAAAAATAAAAAAAAAAAAAAAAGGAAGAAACTTAGAGCAAGAAGGCATCTCTTCAGCCATTCTGCACGTAGGCTTCTCTGCTCTTCTGTGGCCTGGGGATAGGCGTCTGGTACACTCTCCCCAAGTGTCCTCCCTCCACGGGGCTGCAGTCACGGGTTCGGCCCTGGCTCCCACAAGGGGGCAGCATTGTGGCACCCACAGTGGTGTGGCGGCTACCACATCTGCCTGATGCAGCTACAGAGATGGACGGCAAGTCTCACGGTCTGTAAAATGCCACATTTTTAAATAAAGAAGTGATAACAGTCTATTAAATTCTGTGTGAAAATAACCAGAGAGCTGTTTTGGTTTTCTTTAATTTGAGGAAATGTTAAATGCAATCTAGAAGAACAAATGGGAAAGAGTAGTCAAGACACGTTTGAGCAAGAGAGTAACCAGAGAACGCTGGTGGAGGCAGACGGCTGTTCTTGTCAGACAGCAGGGACAGAAGAGCTGACACAGAGCTCAGTGTCGCAGCACGTGGACCTCGGCACTAGATAAACGTCACAGCACACGTGGGGCTTGGGGACAGTGCTAGGCAGGGTCCTAATGCTTAGGGAAGAAGGAGGCTAGGTCCTTGCCATCCACCACACTTTACAAATAAGTCACAGAAGGATCAAATAAAGTCCTCAAAAAACTAAACCGTTTAAAAAACAAAAGCATAGGTACAAGTTTGATCCCCAGGAAATGATTATAAAAGTAATAGAAGAAATCATAAAGGAGAAACTCAGAAGACTTGATCACTTAAGAATTAAGTTTTTTTTATCTAAAACTCTTAACACAAGACAGTGAAAATTATTTCTAGCATATATGACAGTGTTAATATAAGGCTCCTCCTACAAAAATTTAAAATACTGAAATGTGTATTTGCATTTTCTATTTTTTCTAAACATGCATTACTTTTCTAATAAAGATATGCCTTTGAAATGTATTTTTTAAAAGTGGCATGAAATATAGACACAAACCATAGAAAAAATTAGAGATTACCAAAAATACTTTTTAACATTCATTACTTGTTTGCTCTCATAAAATGCAAATTAAAATGAGATAATTTTTTCATCTTTCTGAGTAAAGCAATTTTACTATATGTGTGTATATATAATCTTATATATAATAACACACATATATAACCTTAAAAATAATCAGAAAGTTGGATAAAGATTTATGTTCAAAGATGTTCAGATAATCAGTCCCAATCAAAATCTACCCATTGAGCCGGCGCCGCGGCTCACTAGGCTAATCCTCCGCCTTGCGGCACCGGCACACCGGGTTCTAGTCCCGGTCGGGGCGCCGGATTCTGTCCCGGTTGCCCCTCTTCCAGGCCAGCTCTCTGCTGTGGCCAGGGAGTGCAGTGGAGGATGGCCCGAGTGCTTGGGCCCTGCACCCCATGGGAGACCAGGAGAAGCACCTGGCTCCTGGCTTCGGATCAGCGCGGTGCGCCGGCCACAGCGCACCGGCCGCGCCAGCCATTGGAGGGTGAACCAACAGCAAAGGAAGACCTTTCTCTCTGATTCTCTCACTGTCCACTCTGCCTGTCAAAAAAAAAAAAAAAAGAAAAAGAAACACCTCTTGAAAAGTTCATCCAGATGTTTTCAGATTTATAATATGTGCATCATTAATTTGTAATATCTTGCCATCATTCACAATACTTTTTAAATGAAAAACTTTTAAAACAATTTGGGAAAATCTTATATTCAAATGCTATTATAAATATAATATAATTTTTAAAAATAAACATGCTATATGATAAAAATACTGAAAAGAAGAATATCAGAAATGTTGGCAGTGGTTATCTGTGGCTTATAGATGATCTTCATTTTCGTCTTGAGAACTTTCTATAAATTTCTAACCCTCTATAACGATCCTATATTCCCTCAATGGACTGGAAAATGTAACTTTTACTGTTGTTTAAGGTTTCCTGGCATAGGCAGCATCTTAAATTCTCACAGGGGCCGCCTGTCTTAGGAGCCCAGCCTCACCTCTTCCTGAAAAACAGCCGACAGCCGAGAGGCGGCAGGGCCGAGGCCTCCGCTCGTCTGCCCGGGGACACGAGGCTGAGAAGGGGGATTTTTCTGCAGCTGAGCTGCCCAGAGGCTTCAGATATTTTCTAGAATGTTCTCTCTCCCTTGCATCCCTACCGACACTTGGGAGCAGACAGCTCCTTGTTGTGCAGGGCTGTCCTGTGCATTATAGGGGATTCAGCCGCATTCCTGGCCTGCACCCAGCAGACACCAGTAGCAGTCCCCACCCCCTGACGTTACAGTGTCTCCCAAGGAGCTGTCTCAGCCCCAGTTGAGAACCCTGCTCTAGACTGTGCCACCCAAACATTAGGGACGCCCCTCCCCGGACACATGCAATGCAATTGGATGACTGATCCTGATTCCAACAATGATCATCCTTATTAATGTTTATATTTTCTTCCCATAAATGTCTCGTCTTTGCTGGTGTGTGGTATAATAAGCTTTAACACAAGTGTGTTTGCAGTCTCCTTTCTTAGACTGTTTTTATTGCTGGTAAGTATATTATTATACTTGGGTGGAGAGTAACTGAATTTCATATACAGCTGTAGTTAATCATTTAAAAAAAAACTGTATGTGGAAGATTTTCTTGACTACTTGATGCCTTTGAATGGACTTGAAGCCATTATCAACATCTAGTATTGTATTTGGATCAATAACATCAAATTTAGCTAATGTTTATAAGCTAGGTTTTGTTTTTATATGGAATTTTTAAGTAAATAGAATGGTTGCTTTGCCTGGATGTTAAAATAACAAGTGAGTTTTTTTATTTCCTACTTATACTTTTAAATTTTTTAACTGGAATTTCCTTCTCAAATCGTTTTTTTTTTTTTCTGGTTATCTTTTTACAGTCACTGTATAAGGGACCGCGTGAGGGAAAGCCATGCTTTCTCTGACTCGGGGTTTACGGGGGCTGATGATGCACGCCTGGGCCAGAGCAGACACTGGTAGTTTATGTGCGGTACGTGTAGGTGGCACCGCTGTCCACTTGTTATTTCTGTGCTTTTGCAGGCGTTGAAACACCCGTATTTTCAAGTTGGTCAGGTGCTAGGCCCTTCCGCACACCACCTGGAAGCAAAACAGCCCTTCAATAAGCAGCTGCAGCCGTCGGCATCGAAGCCGTCTGCGGCTGAAATCGAGCCCACGCCTCTGCCAGACATCACTGATCAGGCTGTCGGGCAGCCGCAGCTGAAACAGAGCCACCAACCCCTGCAGTGCCTTCAGCCGCCACAGAACCTGGGTGTCCAGCCACCTCCAAAGCAACCCGTCCTGCAGAAGCCGCCGCCAGCCCTGTTCCCAAGTATCATGAAAAACGCACCCCCAGTAAGTAGCCCCGAGTGAACTGGACGTGGAGTAGCCTGGCAGGTGTAACCGGGCTCCGCCGGGAGGAATCGCACCGCGCGTCCTCTGGTAGGAGCAGGAGCCACCATTCTGCTGTGGTTTGCGTAAAAGGAAAAGCTTGCAGAATCAAAGGACTAACGTCTGCACACAGACTTCCTTTAACAGTTACTCTAGTGTGAAAGAATTTTTTAAAAAAGTACTCAGGAATCCAGATGCTGGTTCTTGAGGATTTCCACGGTAACGCTGCACTGTTTTTACATGGCAGTGAACATGAACAGGCGCAGTATAAAACTCCTCCTCCCGCTTCTCGGGTCTGGTCCAGGCGTATTGCGTTGGCTGTTCTCTCAGGTTTGCACTCCCAAAGGTACTTTTGCTTCTTGACATTGAGACTGAAAGAGATTTTAAAGTATACCACATCCAAGTCCTTATCCAGCGCCAGCCACCTCCCGCCCCCAGAGCACAACAAACCCACACACTGCAGAAGACTGGCTGCTCCTGCTTATGGTTTGTTATCTGGTCCCTCCCTGTCGCCAGACTCTGTTTTGTCTATCAATTGAGACCCAGAACCCAGAACCCAGAACGCTGCCTGCCACATGGTGAATTCCCAAGAAATATTTGTTGAGTGAATAAATGGTTGTCCACATTATTTTTTAAACCACCTCCAGGATCCTGAGGTCACTTATCTTCAGGACTTTCCTGAATATGAGAAAGTTCTTTTCTTTTATTGAGCTAAAATATGGATTTTTATAGCTTTTAATAAAAGCTAATCTCTTTTCCAAAAAGGCAGATTTTAAAAAATAAATAAGGTTGGGGCCAGCGCTGTGGTGCAGTGGGTTAAAGCCCTGGCCTGAAGTGCCAGCATCCCATATGGGCGCCGATTCTAGTCCTGGCTGCTCCTCTTCCAATCCAGCTCTCTGCTGTGGCCTGGGAAAGCAGTGGAAGATGGCCCAAGTCCTTGGGCCCCTGCACCCACGTGGGAGACCCAGAGGAAGCTCCTGGCTCCTGGCTTCGGATCAGCACAGCTGCAGCCCTTCGTTGCGGCCAATTGGGAGTGAACCAGCAGATGGAAGACCTCTCTCTGTGTTTCTACCTCTCTCTGTAACTCTGTCTTTCAAATAAATAAAATGAAATCTTTAAAAAAATAAAAATAATTACCCAATTCATTGTCCCAAGCCAAGGTTTCTTCCCTATTTCTTTTTTTAAAGATTTTTCATTTTATTCATTTGCAAGACAGTTACAGAGAGAGGTAGACACAGAAAGAGAGCGAGAGAGAGAGAGAGAGACAGAGAGTCTTCCATCCCCTGGTTCAGAGAGTCTTCCATCCCCTGGTTCACTCCTCAAGGAGCTGGGTTGGTTCTGTCTTCCTGGGCCACCCACAACCCAACCCCCAGCTCCTAGCAGGATGGCTTTCGTGGCCACAACTGCTCCTTCATCTGCATTCCAGGAGGGGGCGGAGTAAAAGGCAGTGGCATCTGCCAGCCTTAGTGTCCTCCTCCTTCAGGCCGTCTGCACTTAGGGAGACAGACACGGATGCCTTGGGAAGTGAAGTCTCTTGCACAAAAGACTCAGCCAGACCTTGGTATCCCAGGTCCTTCCTGTCAATGCAGGGTTGACTCAAATCCTGTTCATTGCAGTCGTCCTCCAACCCAGTTCACACCTATCATAGTGGTGACATGTACTGCCTGTTGTTGTTAATGCTTGTCAGTGTGCGTGTGTTGTCTCTCCCGAGTATGGGAGAGACCTGGAGAATGGGGACTCTTCGTGCTGACAGAACAGCTTGTGATTAAAGGCTGTGACGGCTGGTTTCCCCCTGCAGAAGCCACATGGCACACTGGCTCCTAAAAGTGCCAGGAGGCGTTGGGGTCAGACGGTCTTCAAGTCTGGAGATGGCTGGGAAGAGCCTGAGGACTGTGACTTCGGAGCCTCCCATTCCAAGAAGCCAAGCATGGGTGTTTTCAAAGAGAAGAGGAAAAAAGATTCCCCACTTCGGTAAGATTTCAGTCTCTTCTGGGAAAATATATTTTTACTGTACTCTGTTTTGACTCATTAAATCTAAATGAATATAGACCTCAAAAGACAAAAAGGTAGCTTAGTATTGTTTTCTTGTACAAAACACAAATCTTTAAACATACCTCTGAAAAGGTAAGACCCCTCGCTTTTCCCAGTAATGGATGAATGGTGTGTGTGTGTGTGTGTGTGTGTGTGTGTGTGTGTGTGTGTGTAGGGAAAGGTTCTTATCCAAGTTTGATGGCGCCTTTGTGAATTACGATCGTCATCATTTCCGTTTGAAATTCATAAGCCTCTTTGTAGAAGGCAGAGCCCTGGGTACAAAGTTAATGGTTGCCCTGATTGGTGTTAGCATTTAATTATTAGCTTGCTTGCTGGTCTATACTTTGAGCGTTTTCTGAACCTTTCTGGACGTTCTCTTTCTTTTTTATAAATCGGGTCACCATCAGTGTATTATTCCAGTTTAAAGTTAGCACTGGTTAAATGTTGAGCACCTTGGAAGCGCACTTGTATTCCAGTTTTCCCTCTTACTGGAGCAGAAGAGGGAGAGGGAGGACAGTTCTGTCGTGACAGGGAAGCCTGTCTGCCGGCTGCGTGGCGTGGCAGAGTGCAGAGGGCCCCACTGTGGGCTACGCATGGTCCTGAAGACCTGAAGAGTCTCTAAGGTATACATACGCCTGGAGAAACTTCGTCGGTTTCCAGAACCTCACACAGGCCACACATACTCTTCCTACAATACATGAAAGCAAGAGTCCACTTAATTGGGGCAGGAGTTGCAGCCCAACAGGTTAAGCCATCGATTGGGATGCCTGCCTCCCATATCAGAGCGCCAGTTCAAGTTCCAGCTAATCTGCCTCCCATCTAGCTCCTCGCTAATTCCTGGGAGGCAGCAGATGATGGCTCAGTACCTGAGTCTCTGCCACCCACATGGGAGACCTGGATGGAGTTCTTGGCTCTTGACTTCACCTTGCTCCAGCCCCGACTGTTGTGGTCATTTGGTGAATGAACCAGTGGATAGAAGACATATTTATCTGTGTCTCCTTCCCTCTCTCTCTCTGTCTTTCAAATAAAAATAATTCTTTTTTTTTTTAAGGCCCACTTAATCCCTCTCCCATTGTAGATGAGAAAGTCATCCCTCTCAGCCATATTCAGGTCGTACATGGTCTTTGAGGTGCTAAGCAAAGGGGGAGTTCAAAAGACTATCATCTTTTATTCTGTGTTGCTCCTTATTTTATGTATATTTCTTTTATTGAGGAGAAAACCTTGCATTGGACATAGGGTGTTTAGCCTGTGTGGGAAAGCATGAAGCACTAGGGGTCAGTGATGCACAGTCCTTCAAATGTTCTAGAATATTCTGTAGGGCCATCTGCCTTTATAAAACCCCAGATAGAAATTTTACATAACTTTGTGAAGATTCATAGTGCTATGACTTACTTTATCAAGTCATACCATGAAACACTCTAATTGCTGTTGCTGGCAATCTTGACACTATTTCATCTTGTATTTAAATATGTGCAGAGAACAACATAGTTTTCTTTAAAAACAAAAACTCTGTGTCTGGAAGCCAGTTAGAAGGCCAGTAATGTTGTAGTAGATGACTTGAAAAAAATTTTAACCAATGTCATTCAAATTTCACCAGAACTTTATTCATACTTTTTTTTTTTTTTTTTTGAGAGGCAGAGAGAGAGAAAAATCTCTCATCCACTAATTTACTCCCCAAAAGCCTACAATATCTGGGCCAGGCCGAAGCCAGGGACTCAGCTTGTGTCTTCCCGCTTAGATGAGGATCCAACTACTTAAAGCCGCAACCTGCTGCCTCCCAGGTGTGGATAAGCGGGAAGCTGGACTTGAGGGCAGAGCTGGGACAGAAACTCCGGCCCTCTGACATGGATGTGGACATCCCCCGGGGCACCTCAGCCACTGTCCCAAATGCACCCCTGCCTGTCTCTCTGTGAGGGTGGCAGAGGGTTGATCTTGACCTGTAGTAACTGCAGGTTAAGATCAAGGTTGCAAGCCGGCGCCGTGGCTCAATAGGCTAATCCTCCACCTTGCGGCGCCGGCAAACCGGGTTCTAGTCCCGGTTGGGGCGCCGGATTCTGTCCCGGTTGCCCCTCTTCCAGGCCAGCTCTCTGCTATGGCCAGGGAGTGCAGTGGAGGATGGCCCAGGTGCTTGGGCCCTGCACCCCATGGGAGACCAGGAAAAGCACCTGGCTCCTGGCTCCTGCCAGGATCAGCGCGGTGCGCCGGCTGCAGCGGCGGCCATTGGAGGGTGAACCAGCGGCAAAGGAAGACCTTTCTCTCTCTGTCTCTCTCTCTCACTGTCCACTCTGCCTGTCAAAAAAAAAAAAAAAAAAAAAAAAAAAAAAAAAAGATCAAGGTTGCAGACTACTTAGCTGATTCTGGCAAGAGAACAGTTGGTAAATTTCCTCAACATCAATGAACCTTACCTCTTGAAATTCTTTAGAGAAACTATATACATATCAGTTTTTCCTGTGGTTATTTCTGCCACATTTTTGTTTATTTGCTTTCGGTGGTCCTGCACAATGGTAGACACACAGTTGTTATTAGTATTAGTATGCTACCATCTAGTCACTTGTCTACACTTTATGCTTTGAGTCTTCGCACTCCAGTAGAAGTGTCTTCACAACAGGCCTGAGACTCAGAGAGGCTGGGTAACTAGCCCAAGACTAGGAGGGGCTTAATCCGCTCTTCATCTTTCTGTCTTCCACACCACAGTACCTCATAAGCAACAGGAGCCGAAATACCTGGCGGAGCAAACACCCTGTCATTCCCCGCTCAGTATCTCGGGCAGCTAGGACTTCCCCACAGAGAATACAAAGGATGGAATTCTTCAGTCTAAACCTTTTCATTTCTGGTTTCCCTTTAGTAAAGTCAATAAAGGCAGGATATTCAAGCTTGCATCACCGCCCAGTAGACACTGTGATACTGAATGCATAGTTGATATTAAGCAAAGGTCTGGGTCTGGACGTGATACAGCCTGCCTGGACCACGCTGGGAGAACTAGAACTAGAACAGGAGACGGGCGCGCACCTGCAGGGCCACTGAGGAAGGAGTGGCCAGGAGCGCCAAGGTCCAGTTTAGGGGTGGGCCACGCTGATGAGGGGAGGAAGGCTCCTGGGTGGGGAGGATTCCAGTTAGGGGAGCAACCACGCGGGCTCAGGGGAAGGTCCAGAGGCCAGAGACAGTGGGGCTGTGTGCAGTGAGGCAGGCCTGCCTGCGGCTGGGGCCGCCCAAGCCAGCGTCCACTTCCAAGGGGGTGGACCTGGTGGGTCGGATGCCTCAGCATGAATTTCTAATGCTAATGTGGCGCCTGCGCCCCGGCTCAGTAGGCTAATCCTCAGCCTTGCGGCGCTGGCACACTGGGTTCTAGTCCCGGTCGGGGCACTGGATTCTGTCCCAGTTGCCTCTCTTCCAGGCCAGCTCTCTGCTGTGGCCAGGGAGGGCAGTGGAGGATGGCCCAAGTGCTTGGGCCCTGCACCCCATGGGAGACCAGGAGAAGCACCTGGCTCCTGCCATCGGATCAGCACGGTGCACCGGCTGTGGCAGCCATTGGAGGGTGAACCAACGGCAAAGGAAGACCTTTCTCTCTGTCTCTCTCTCTCACTGTCCACTCTGCCTGTCAAAAAAATAAAAATAATAATAATAATAATAATAATGCGGATGCCTGGAGTCAGTAGCTGGGGGCTGGGCAGTGCATTCAGGCCCCAGGAGGGGAGTGAGCCCGTCGGAGGGTGGCAGGGAGAAGCGTGGGTGTGAGGGCTCCTAACGGGCAGCATCCTCTGGGACAGCTGCCTCGTGTACTGCTACTGGGTTAAGACAGCCGTGGGGAGGAGAAGAGCTAAACCTGGAAGCTGCCCGTTCTCAGTGCCCATGGTGCTGTGTGAGGTGGGGACCGGGGGGCTTGCTGCCCACCGGGAATGGGCTCAGACAGCTCTGCCAGTGCCCGTCTCTGTGTGACTGGGGATTGCTCACGGGCGCTTTTCTGGCCCATCTTTCCCCACTGCACTGCTCTGGCCGTGCAAACCGTGCCCAGACAGCCCCTCTGGTTCTAATTACTCACATAGACACGATGGCAGCTGTGCTCGTCCTGCCTTGCAAAGGACCAGCTCCCCACATTCGAACCACAGCTGCAGCTGTTACAAGACAGACAGAAGCAGGGTGAAGGCAAGCACATTGCACTGTCACGGATGGGCTGGTAACACAGAGGGAGCTCCACGGAGCCTGCGGGAGCCCCCGAGGTGAGGTCACACGCACTGGCTGGAAAAGATGGGCAGAGGCTGGGTGAGGACTGCTTCTGCCAGCTCTGACTCTTCCTTGTGTTGACCTTCAAGGCTTCCAGAACCCTTGCCTTCGGGCTCCAACCACTCAGCGGGGGAAAACAAAAGCCCACCTGCCGCGGTGGCCCTAAAGTCTGATTCGGAGCTGTCGTCGACTGCTTCAACAGCTAAGCAGTACTATTTGAGACAATCGAGATACCTTCCAGGTAAGCCTGGAGCAGGAAACGTTTAATGCCAACTAGAACGCGGATAGAGCATTTGCACGGGACTTGGAATCCCTGAAAGTGCATCAGCCAAAGAAAAAGCACAGCACAGAGCCCTGTCGCCGAGGGCTTTCCTGGGCCTCCTGTCCCTGTCACTAGTGGAAGTCTGCTCAACAAAGCAGCGTAGCCGGAAGTCAAGATGAGACTGCTTCCCAAAGTGCACTCTTCCCCTGCCACAGCCAGGCCATTAGATAAAAACAAACAAACAAAAAGCTAAATGTTATTAGAGAAGTGCTGCATCCTCATTACAACCTTTTATAAAATGTAGACGTTTTTCTATTGTTTCCAAAGCGATGGCGTCTGAGTAGAACATTCTAGGGGCTCACAAGAGGCGAGGGGATGGGTCAGGAGGCCTCCATGTGTGCAGGTGGGAGAGCCGATGGCTCGTCCCAGCGTGGAAGTGGCAGAGATGGACGTGGGTACAGTCTGGAAGCCTTTGCGTGCCGGAGCAGTGGGAGCCGCTGACAAACTAGCACGGGCCGTGGAATAGAACGGAAGGCTGAGTGTCGGCTTCTGAGGCCTTTTGCATGGCAGCGAGGTGCATGGTGGTGACTTTAGCTGAGAAAGGGAGTCTGGACAGGAGAAGGAGGTGAGAAGGTTGCCGTGATGGCTAGGGGGAGCGCTTTGGAGAGGAGCAAAAATAGGTACCAGTAGGTTTGTAAGTTTTGGTGGAGAAACCATAATCTTCCAATGGAGGGATGTCATAAAGTTTCCAGAACACAAATGCACTGTGGATACTCTTCCCTGTTAGAAAAAAAAAAACAATCAAGTGCATTTCACAGACTGAAATTCCACTTCAGTACTTTGTCTTATCTGGAAGCGAGCCCCCTGGTGGCAGGAAAGACTATTGTAAAATTTTGGTGAAGTGTAAGTAGGTCCCAAGCACCCCATGTTCAAAGTTCTGCTTCCTGATGTGGTCTTCAGGAATCTGTGAGGGTAGCTGAGACCTGTAGGAGCACTTCCCTTTTAACTAGAATTTGAACACATTCTTCCAGTCACTTGGGATGAGAAGTAAGGCTGCGGTTGAGACTTAAAAATTAAATTCAAAACTACCAATAATTTTGGCCGGCGCCGCGGCTCACTAGGCTAATGCTCCGCCTTGCGGCGCCGGCACACCCGGTTCTAGTCCCGGCTGGGGCGCCGGATTCTGTCCCGGTTGTCACTCTTCCAGGCCGGCTCTCTGCTGTGGCCAGGGAGTACAGTGGAGGATGGCCCAAGTGCTTGGGCCCTGCACTCCATGGGAGACCAGGATAAGTACACCTGGCTCCTGCCATCAGATCAGCGCGGTGTGCCGGCCGCAGCGTGCCGGCTGCAGCGGCCATTAGAGGGTGAACCAATGGCAAAGGAAGACCTTTCTGTCTGTCTCACTGTCCACTCTGCCTGTCAAAAAAAAAAAAAAAAAAAGACTACCAAGAACTGCTTGAAGTCTCCAGGTGCTGTTTCCCTCCTGGCGTTCTTTGTCTTGAAGACGGCCCCTCTGGAGCCTGAGACGTGCCTGGACCGGGCTCAGCCCAGTCACTCGGGAAAACATGTATTGAGCAGGCACCTGTGCAGAGGGGTGGAGACCCAAGTCAGCAATCCTTGACACTGATGCATGACCCACAGTTATCTTTATAATTGGATATAGTTGGAAATTTTAAATAATATCTTGGTGCCCCCCCCCTTTAAGTCCCAGAGCCAGGTACACAAGGTCGTATTAGGCGCCAAGCGTGAGCACTCTGGGAGCTCTGGGAATGTGCCATGTAATTGCAGGGCACCCCGACATCACACTGCGAGGACTGGCACATCTGTGACCCTGGCCTTCAGGGGGAGACTCAAGCGGCCTAGTTACTGACCGGCTGTGTACTTGGAGCAAGACTTTGAGATTCTGGTTTCTGTTACTTACAATGGGACTGCAGTCACCTATCAGCTCACCCTGTAAGCCTTAGATACGTAAATACTGCAAGGTCGTTACCGATAGAGCATGCACTGGGCACACCAGACGCATCTCGGCGATGCCCCCGTCTTGTCCCTTGCTCCTAGAACGAGGACTCTAAGTGGAAATCACTGCCCCCCGGTGCTGGCTGGGAAAGCAGCTCCCTCCGTAGCACTTCTGAGACCCTGCGCTGTGGCGCCTTCTCTCCTCCCACCCACCACTCACCGCCCTTCCTTCTACCCTGGTCACTCAGTGAGCCGTGTCATTTCCATAAGAGCGGCTCCTGCATGTCAGACTTCCCAACGTGACACGCAAATCCCGACGTGACCTGGCCCTGCTCCCCTCCCCAGCCTCACTGTGTACCCTTCCCTGCCTTGCTGCACGCACGCTGTCTGGGTCCTTCCCCATCCCAGGTCCTCTTGCAACACACCTCCCCACTCCAATCACAGGTCACACTGCAGCTAAGAATTGCTTTTCCCGAGTGTCTCTCTTCCTATTGGAGTATGAGGGCCAAAAGGGAAGAAACTGATCGACTTTGCTCGCCACTTCCTCACCAGTGCCACGCACGCTGCCTGGCACATGGTAGGTGCTCAGTAAATATTTGCTGACTGACTTGTTAATCTCCGTGGAGGCAAGGGATTCTCCTCGTGCAGTGATTATTATCTGAATCATTACAATATCAAATCACAGCAGTGTTTAGTATACGGAAGGTATGTAATGAAATGCTGATAGACTAACACATGTTGTAAAATTCTAGAACCTATGTATTTCCAACAAAATTGGAATCTGAATATTTTAAGACCTTGAATTAAACCTGCTGCCTTCAACAGTGTATATATTTACTTCACACACATCACACCCACTTAGGGATACTGCCAAGGCCAACTGGATGAATAAATGATTTAAATATTGAGGGCCCATTCATTGTTGAACTGCATTTACAAGAGCTTGCTCGTGTAAAGGAATTTAAAATGTTTCCCTCCACCTTGCAGCTTCTGAGGGTACCGCTGTCCCTAGTGCGCGTCATTCCCCCCCAGCGCCTCGCCCTGATCGCCAGGCAGCTGCTCTACACTCTACACTCGTGTGTGCGGGTGTTTCAGCAGCAGCCAGAGCCCGTGGGGAGTCGTTTCCTACAACAGTGGGAAACGGCTCCCGGGAGTGCTCCTTGAGAGCCCGCGTCCGTAACCTTCCAGGCCCCTTGCTGCTGCCTTCACACAAGGTGATTCCGAATCTCACAAACGTGAAACCTTTCTCAGGGGTTCAGTTTGTGACAAGCAAAAGCTCCTGCTGCCGGGAAACACCTCCAGCTCCCCAAGTTAATGGAGCCCTCGGTGATGACTTCTGTGGAGCGAGAGAAAACACCGGGTGCCCGGCCGAGAGCCGAGACTGTGCGGCCGTTAGCATCTCACAAGTTCAGCTGAATGTGTCAGTAGAAAGAAAAAAACTCAATAATGAGTTTCTGAGTCTCTTAAAAATGTGTGAAGATAGGCCGGCGCCGCGGCTCACTAGGCTAATCCTCCGCCTGCGGCGCCGGCACACCGGGTTCTAGTCCCGGTTGCTCCTCTTCCAGTCCAGCTCTCTGCTGTGGCCAGGGAGTGCAGTGGAGGATGGCCCAAGTGCTTGGGCCCTGCACCCCATGGGAGACCAGGAGGAAGCACCTGGCTCCTGCCGTCGGATCAGCGCAGTGCACCGCCGCAGCAGCCATTGGGGAGTGAACCAATGGAAAAGGAAGACCTTTCTCTCTGTCTCTCTCTCTCTCTCACTGTCCATTCTGCCTGCTTAAAAAAAAAAAAGTGAAGATGACTCCCTTTAGCCACATAACCGAAGCCCAAGGTTTTCTTATGTTTCACAGATTTCAGGAAATCATAAATCATTTAAACTGCCCTCTTTCGCAAGTACATTTCCAGCGCCTTCTTCCCAGTTCAAAGGTGATAAGCTGCTTCGATTTTCCTCTGTCTCGTATTCAGATACGCACGACAGGTGGGTCTTTAGATACCTACTTTGGAATTTCTCAGGTTTCCCTGAGTCCTTGGTCACCCTGCGACTCCAAGCGATGACCAGGGGTCAGGCCCAGGGTGCACACTCGAAACAAGTGAGTGACATGGAAGAAAACTTGAGTACCTCCTCACTTTTGATGAGACATTCAGCCAGAGTGTCCAATGTGTGTTATTGCTTGTGTTGTGGGAAGTGTCTTCCGCCTCTGAAGTGCACTGTCAGTGTTATTCCAGGTTCCTGTGCCAAGGGCTCGGGTCGTGTTAGGGCTCATCAGAAAGCAAGTGTTTGCTGTGTGTAACCTAGATGTGATTCCATTCTCCTGTCCAGGGTATTTCTTGTCCTTGTGTTAAGGTATTATGTATCTTCCCCCACACATTTGGGGTCCTTTCTAACCTCTGAAATGCCTGCTTTGTTCTTCTGAGGTGTAAATCCCAAGAATGTGTCCTTCGTAGCCCGTGGGAAGGATATAAACTCATACCCTTGGAGTAATCAGTTATTTCCGAAGTCTTTGGGACCTATTGGTGCAGAATTTGCTTTCAAAAGGAGTAACGCAGGTAATGTAAGAACACAGTCAAAATGGGAACATACACTGTTGTCTTTTTACAGATGTCTACTCTTAACTATATCGTAACTACCTCCTTCCAGCCAGGATATGTGTACCCCAGCAGATACACAAAGGTTTGCCGAATACGACCTGAGCACAGATAGTTAAGGGAACCATTTGCTGCACCCTCAGCTTCCATCCGGGTTCTTTCCTAAAATGGATCTGCCTTACGAGATCTCTCTATTTAGAAATGAAAAGACAACTTCTCACTGGTTCCCCAAGTGTGAAACATCTGGGATGCCAGTCTAAGGGCTGTTTGATACCTGAACGCAGCACTGAGTAAACGGGTGTTGCTGATAACTGGATAACAAGTCCTGCTTAAAGTCAGGTTTTTCCATTCTTAGCCTTAAAAAATTAATTCACTTTAGTTCCATTGTCCATGAACTTTCTGAGGTACCCGAGTTAGATACGTGGAGGAAGGTCTGGTGTTCTGCAGTGCAGCAGGGTGACTACAGTTGAGAACAGTCTGGTATGTGTTTTATGAGGAACTGGAAGAGAAGAGTTTGAGGACTCCCAATACAAAGAAATGATAAACGTTCCAGGAGATGGAAATGTTAATGACCTTGATTGGCTTATTATGCATCATACACATATACTGAATTACCACCCTGTACTCCATCAACATGTACAGTTATGTGCCAACTAAAAATGAAATTTAAAAAAATCAAAACATGTAGGTGGCGTTGGATCAGCAGAGCTGGAGGAGTGTTGGTGCAGCAGTGAGCGTCTAGGGAAGTATTCCGATTGGGCATCAGCACAGTCGGCCTCTGTGCAGATTCCTCAGGCTTCTGGAAGACTCGGCGTACCTGTTTATGTGCTGAGGTGTCATAGGTGGCAGTACTGTAGCTTATTTATTTTTTCTCAGTTATTTGAAAATGAACCAACCAGTTACACAATAGTGACAGCATAACGTCTTTCAGTCTCCGGGAAACATGTAAGTGGTACCAAATGAAAGCTGTGACAGCACATGGGAACGTGTGCTCATTGGGGGATATTTTTCTGGATCTTTCCATTCATCATCTAATCCATTTTCGTCTGCTTTTCCTCAAACATCCTCCTTGCTATTCATTCTTTCCATCTGTCTCGTCTTTAGAAGAAAGCATAATTAAACCAATTGAAAAACTCTCATGCAATGAAAGCTTGCCTGAAAAATTAGAGGACCCTCCAGGTAATTTCTGGGCATATAGATGTGTACAAGTTGTGCTTTGAGTCTCCTGTCTTGTTTTCTGCTCAACATTTGCCTCTGGTCCTATCACGGACAGCCAGCGACCTGCTGTTAGAGGTCACAGCAGGACTAGGGAAGCAGCATCCCATGTCATCAACACTATCCAGGACCAGTTTGCTCTCCAAAGATTCTGGGCTCATCTTCTTAAATTAATCATGGCAATGTGTAGAAATCAAGCAAATGATTCCATGGAAAAGAGTATTTTAAACTAACTCTGTGGTTAATATTCCTAGAATGTTTATTTTTAAAAGTTCTGAAACCCATTTCTTAAGCATAAACAGTGTTTTACAAAAAAAAAAAAAAAAATTAGCCAGGTTAAAAGAGATGGCGGATTTCCTAGGGGTTAAGTGACACACAAGGTACTTCAAGCCAAGATAATTTAAGAAGATTTAATTTTCCTTCGCTTTTTTTTCTGAATAACTTCTTTCTCCCGTAGGAAGCAACATCATATAACTGCTCAGTGCATGGCTTTCAGAACCTGGCGTGTCCCCGTCTTGCCACTCACTAGCTTTTGTGGTTTGGGACGTTACATAAGCCAGTTACCACATCCATAAAATGGAGATAACAATACCTACTTAGGCATTACTATGTAACCATTCCCAGAGTTGCCACACAATAAGCATTTAATAAGTGTTTGCAGCAGGCGTCTCCTGCTGTGTCCCCACACTCCCTGTGGTGCCACGGAGGCATCTCCTGCCGTGTCCCCACGCTGTCCCTGTGATGCCACGGGGGCGTCTCCTGCCGTGTCCCCACGCTGTCCCGGTGGTGCCACGGGGGCGTCTCCTGCCGTGTCCCCACGCTGTCCCGGTGGTGCCACGGGAGCGTCTCCTGCCGTGTCCCCACACTGTCCCGGTGGTGCCACGGGGGTGTCTCCTGCCGTGTCCCCACGCTGTCCCGGTGGTGCTATGGGGGCGTCTCCTGCCGTGTCCCCACACTGTCCTGGTGGCCAGTCTCGCGGGCAGCGCTGAGCTCCTCAGACCTCTGTGCCTCACTGGCCGAGCCTTCTCTGCCCACAGCTGCGTGCTCTTCGATCTTCCTGTGCATCCTCTCCTCCACAGTCCTTCTCGCTCCTTCCCTAGTGCTGGCCTGCTGGGGAGTCTGCTCCAGGGCGCTGCACGTCCGCAGGCCCCTCTGAGCTGGCTCCCCCAGCCCACAGCTCCCTGATAACTCCTAATCTCTAAGCCACTGATTGTCTTCCTCTGTTGCTGTTCTTAGACAACCTACACGGTCAACTGAGCCCCGCCAAGTCACCCAAGAGGGGTTTAGATCCCCGTGTCTCCCTGCCAGCCCCGCCTGTCCCTGGCTTCACTCCCTTCCGCACTCTGCAGCCGCCTCAGTTCAGCCCCTCTGCTGCTCATTTCAGCCAAGGCAGTGGCCTCCCGACGGCGTCCCACTGTAGACTTTCCCCCTTCATCTGTCCCACACTGGTCGCACACTATAGTGATGATGACAGTGATGATAACCGACATTCATTAAATACAAGGTTCTAGGCTAAGTGCTTCGCGTGCATCTTAGTCACTCCCTGCAACAACCCTCTGAGAACAGGTTCACTTACTCAGGGCAAACTGAACACATGCCGGCCTTGAGTTCAGGTGCTAGCTCAGGCCTCTACTGATCGTAAATTACTTCCCATCACGCAGCCACACGATGTGGATGCCGTGCGTCTGAGAGGGTTGTTCTGTGGACGGAATCAGGCATGTCTGTGGCAAGCATAGCAGAGTGCCTAGAACACAGTAGACGCTCCGGAATAGCATTTAGAGGTAATAGGGATAGTGTGCAAAGTTATTCACTGGCACTGCAGAAGTCACCTCTGACTGTGAAACTCTTTGATGTCACTAGGAAATCTTGGAAGCTGTGCTACTTACAATCAGTCAGGATGCATTCCTTCCTTTCTCAAAAAAGAAGTGGGGTCGGCTGGCCAGAGGATCCAGCTGGCACCTCTCGGGGCAGCGGCTTCAGGTAAGACCGGCTTCACATGAGGTGTTTTAGAGTTCTAAGCAGAGAGGAACGTTTTCCCTTCAAGTTTGTACACTTCCCCCCAACTTGAAGACTTTGTGTCTCATGCTGTTAACACAATTCCAATTGGTTTTGGCAAAGAGTCCTCACTTTCTCCCAAAAAATGTGGTTTGAGAGTTGTCTAATCATCAGAAGAGCTACCTCTACTTGAGTGGTTCGTCCCGGCCATGCACAGGGAGAGGGCTGGATGGGGTGGCGTCGCCTGAGCCTCACGTCCACCGTGAGTGCCGAACCTTAAGGATGAGGACACTGGCACTAAGTAACTTTCCTAAGGTCACACAGCTAGTGGAGCCAGGATAGAAACTCGTTGGTCCACTTCCGAAAAGTGTGCTGTGCAACAGGTGCGAGAAGCTGCATCCAGCGCCGGCACCTGGTGAAGCTTTTATCAACGGTGACACTCCAGCTGCCACTGTGGAGCGCAGACAGAGCTGCACACGCTCACTGCCTTTTGTTCCGCAGTAACATCAGACCCGGAAGAGTCCACCCCTCCACCCCCTGGTGTCATGGGCCTTTAAGGCGGGCTTGCTCCCCAGTGGCACCCCATGTAATAGACACACGGGGCAGGCCCTTGGAATTGAGGATGGTGAGCCTGCACTTGAGCCCACCAGACTTGACCGTGAATGCTCTCCAAGTCCCTGTGATCTATAGAAGCACCTAAGGTTACCATCAAGGCAGCTAATCAGAGGTTTGGGAAGAGACCCACCTGCAGTTTAATTTAAAAGGCCGCTCCAAAGGCTTCTCACTGCCTACCCTAACTAACCCGAATCTTGTATTGAAAATGATGGGAATCTCCTGTTTTTACAGTTCACACTAGTGGAGCTAAAAATGTTAAAACGCACTGGAAGACTTCAGTTTTTTTATTTCTTACCACAGTAGAACTGCTAAAGGAAACAATACTTAATCTGTGAAAAGGACTGCTTCCTGACTCCCTGCTGAGACAAACACAGGGAAATAGCTTGCAGAGTTTCTAGAAGGCCTCTGATATCTAAACTAGCCTCCACGGGAGCCATTCACCAGGACTTAGCCGCAGTGTTTAAATATAAATGCAGAACATCATAATGTTTCCAATTATGTTGTTATCTGGGTGCCTGCCTGCTCTTGGAAATTCAGAGTGGGTCTTTTTAAAAGCACTTTTGTAAGATGTTGAAGGCCTTTATAGATGAATGATTTTTGTCAAATTAGCATGTATATTCCTGTTTTCATTTTTTAACATAAATGCATTCTCCTAACTTTTCATCTCTTCATTTACTCTGCTCATCATATTTCCCTGCAGATGGTGATAGGAGGAAAGGGAAAAAAAGAAGTAAACACTAATCCCTCTCACGTGGCCAGTGCACATCCTTAGGAAAACTGTTCTGTCAGATGTGTCTTCCCGTCCTTCCCTCTTGGGTGACAGTTCCCCACGAGAAAATAAAACCAGGTCATTACCATATTTACTCAACTATTTCCCCTCCTCTCATGGCCTTCCTCTCCACTCTTCTTCCTACCCCTCAAGTTTTGAGGAAAATTCATTAATCCCCCACCCCCATAATAAGTTTGTCCTCCCAAACTTCCTAATATGTCTTCATCCCCTGCCTTGAAAGTAGCAGTAAAGGCTTCAAGGGGCGACTTCTTTCAAAACAGTCACCTTGTTCGTCTGTTAACTCATGCACTACCCCCCCCCCCACATTGTGGCTGTGGTACGGAAGGTGCTACGTGATCATCTTATGCAAGTTTTAATATATTACTGAAATTTGCATCACAAAAATTAGATCCATTAAACCCAAAACTGGAGGTGAACCCTGTCCCTACACCTCTCTCCTACTAGAAGAGGAATGCCCTTGAAAGGAGACACTCACAGTTTTTAAAATAAGCACCCAGCAAGCACTGCGGGCTGACTCCCTGCCCTCGTGGGCAGCAAGCTGAGCGGTGGGGTCCAGCCAAGGCCCAAAGGCATTTCTTGCCCTGCCAGGAGGTCTGGGCTTCTTTGTCTGCCACTAGGTTCTTCACCAAAGGTACTTGAATTCTGAAACCTTATTTCAAAAAAAGGAATCCTCAATCTCAACACTACCACCTTCATTTCAAAATGATTCCTTCTTCAGAGTTCTATAAACTATGGACATGGTTCCATTTAAATGCGTTCGGGACTTGGGCTGTATGTCATGACTTTGGAGGAAAAAAATTTTTTTTGTTTCTCTCCAAACCCCTCACTTCTTACCCCAGAAGCCTCACACATCAGCTTAAGGATGTGTTCCCCAGGCCAGCGTTGCGACACAGTGGGTTAAGCTGCAACCTACTCGGCAATCCATATAGGGGCACTGGTTTGAATCCAGCTGTTCTGTTTCCAATCCAGCTCCCTGCTAATGCACCTGGGAAAGCAGTAGCAGGTGGCCCAAGTACCTGGACTCCTGCCTCCCATGTGGGAGACCCAATGGAGTTCCTGGCTCCTGACTCCCATGCTGATCCAACCCTGGTCATTGTGCCCATTTGGGGAGTAAACCTAGTGGATGGAAGATTGCTTTCTCTCTCTCTCTCCCTTTCTCTGTCACTTGCCTTTCAAATAAATAAATATTTAAAAAAAAAAAAAAAAGAATGTTCCCTTTCTCCATCTCTGAATGACCTTAGCCATCTCTGCCCCTCCCTCAGCTCCCAGCCCCTCCATGCTGTCTCTTGTGCCCACGGAGCCCTCCTGTGTGCACTAAGTCTGATGCTTGTTACATTCCACGGCTACAGCTGAAGGGATGTTGCTGGACCCATTGACCCTGCCTGTAGGAGCGCGATGAAAGGGCCCTTCAGTCCACTGCGAGCCTCCTGTCCCAACCAAACCACACAGCTGCGGGGGCGACCAGCTGGCCCGGGCTACTGCACACTGCATGCTTTGTTCACTTTAGCTGAGGTTAGCAGCACATGGGGACCACATGCCCGCAGACTTTCCTCCTACACCCCCACTTTACACTGAACGTAAGAAAACCATGGCAGTAAATACGGGGAAGCTAGTGTTAACCATACAAAAGTTACTCATTTCAGTGTTGCCACCTAGAGTTTAATCCAAGAATGACAGCCACTTGAAAAGAGTAAATTCCAAATGGGAAGGTTGGGCAGCTCCTCATTTAGAATCCTTATGCTACCCAGCTCTCAATTTGAAGTGAGGTGGGAGGAGGGAAGACATCAGTGTTGTCTGTAAAATGATTTATGGCTTTGTCAGTTGAGGTGTTGGAGCAATTTTAACTTGTAAATTGTTCACAGGACAAATGCTTTAACAAATTTTAGATTTTTCTCAAGTTTATAAGCAGGCAAATGTATAAATAAAACAAACCTTATAGTCAAGGTTTGGGGTTGTAAGAACGGATTACCATTTAAGGGTTTGTGTTATCCTCTATAATTTCTCCAAATTAAAAAAATGAAATTTCTTGATTCTAAAAACATTTTCATTTTTAAAGAGAGATGTATTATAGGCCTCATTATGTGTCGTTCCATGAAGTTAGAGTTTTGTTAAGACTCACAACTTCAAACACATTTTCTTTAGTGATGTGTGTTTGAATGTTCTATAGCTGTAATCACAATGTGATATCAGAGTCACTGGCACTGTAGGTATCGCCCAACTGTGAGCCAAGAATTTCTCTAGGTCCTCTGACTTGGTGTTGCTTATCCAGTTGTGAAATATTGGAGATATCAGCAGTGTCAGAACTATAAGCCAGAAATACTGGCTTTTAAGTTCCTGAAAATTTCAATTGCTGTAAACATAATACTAAACTAGAACTTATTGTTTTAAAATTAGGAAATAAAATACTTTCAGAGGCCACCAAATATTTTAAAGATAAATTCAAAATTTTCCCATGAAATGAAAGGATAAATTCCCTTATTTTGAATTTTATAATCAAATGAATAAAGTTTCATTTCTAACTCTGATTGTCTTTCAGAATACACCTGGAACACAAAAGCTGGTCGGGGGCAGTTTTCAGGAACTACTTACAAACCTACAGCGAAAAACCTAAACATCATGAACCGAGCACAGCCAGTTCCTTCCGTGCACGGGAGGACAGACTGGGTGGCCAAGTACGGAGGCCACCGGTAGGAACACTGCTCTGATGCCCCTCAGCATTGCTCCATAGAGTGTGTGCAAGTCCCCGAGGCCGGGAAATGCCTACAGATGTCTATTTCTACTGAGTTCTGGAAGAAACCTGCAGTAGTGGGTACTTCGAAGAACAAAAATCATCTCCTATTTTCTTTGTTTCCTATCAGATGAAATGCATTTTCTTAGCATCATTGCCCTCAGTGCTGATACATGGGTAGGGCTTTACAAAGTATTGAATAAACTATTTGCCAAAGTATCAAGTATTTGATCTACCAATTAATAGACAGTAAGCGCAATTAAGTTTTCAAAAGAAATGCCTGCAGAAAGTGAGTGGTTAGTGTTCTCATTTCAGTTGTTATATGTTGGCCTAAACTGCTTAAAATTTCACCACACTGAAGTTATTGGCCCAAGAGGGATTCTTGGGTTTTGGTTTTGTTTTTGTATTGTTTTTTCACAGCAGTGACGCAGACCTCAGTGGGCTGTCCGTTCTATGGCCAAGACAAGACTGTGCTCTTTGTTTTTCTTCTTTGAAACTGTGGGAGCAATGGTAATTCCAGTTTTGAGCAGGGGGTGTGTGTCTTAGAAATAAATTACCTTTAACATAGAGAAAATCGAAATTATCCCACTGAATTTAGTGGAGAGTCCGCTGTTTGATCTTGACCAATCAACAGTGTTGAATTAATGGTAATTATCAAACCCAATGGCTTGATGACTTCCATATTAATCAAGATTCTCTGTTCTCTGTACCATTAAGAAGGTTCTTGAGACTGGGTTAAGTGTCTGCTGGACTTTCAGGACACAGATGGTCTTTGGTCCCCAAAGCAGACGCTGCTGCTGCATGCTGCTGGCCTGGCCCTGGCTTCTACATTCGCTCTTCAAAGCCAATGTGCTCAGTTGCCACAGCAGAGGCCTCTCTCAGTACATATTCTTGCCCTTTAGTTTCATTTCTGAGTTAATATTTAAAACGGACGCTTTGAGCTACTGTATTTAAGCCTGCCACTTTATAGATTGGACATTAGTACTGTATACTCTTTTTAAGGAATAATAATGTTATCAGGGGCTGACACTGTTACGTATTTTATGACTTTATGCTGATGTAACTGGTTTCATCTGTGGCATTATCCAAGGGCACATTATAAAATAATGGTAATAAAAGGATATTTTTGTATAGACAGTTCAGCTGTTGAGATTTCATATGTTGAAAAATGTTAAAATCTAAATAGTAGTTTATCTTAGTGGTAATGGTTGTGTGTATTCGTACAGCTTTAATTAATGTCTCAGAGCTCATAAATATTCTTTTGTATTGCTGAGAAATTTTTAAACCCTGAGTAGATATTTAAATAAATATGATTAACTGGTGTTTACATTTTTAAACTTCACATTCTCTTTGTTGTTGTAATTAGTAGACTTTTTATTTTTAGCAGTTTTAGGTTTACAGAAATATTAATCAGTAAGTACAGTAACTATACACATCCCTTTAACTACCCCTCCTCAGTTCTCCCATTACTGATGTCCTGCATTAGTGTGGCACACTTGTTACAGTAAAGAGCCAGCACTGACACTGTTACTAACGGAAGTCCATTCCTCACATCAGGATTCACTCTGAGCTGTACATTCTGTGGGTTTTGACAAAACGTACAATGACGGCACCACCATTACAGTGTTGTTCAGAGTAGTTCCAGGGCCCTAAGAATCTCACCACCACCCATTGACCCCCCTCACCTCCCTCTGAACCTCTGACCTTTTTTTACCGTTAAATTTTTTTCTAGAATCGTGCAGTTGGAATCAGAGCCAGAGTGGCTTCTTCCAGTTAGTCATCTAAAGTTCCTCCGTATCTTTTCTAAGCTTGATACAGCTCATGCATTTCATTAAACGGATGCACATTTTGTTTATCCATCCACTACTGAAGGCCATCTTGATTGCTTCCAAGTTTGGGCAATTTTGAATAAAGCTGCCACAAACGTGTGTGTGTGTGAACATCAGTTTTCAGCTCACTTAGGAGAATACCAAGGAGGCTGACTGCTGGAATATATTGTAAGAGGATGTTTAGTTTTATAAGAAGCTGCCAGACTCCTCCAGAGTGGCTAACACTTTGCATTCCCCCAGCAATGAGTGAGACACCCTGCTGGTCCACAGCCTCACCGGCACTGGGGGTGCTCAGTGGGCTGTATCTGGGCCATTCCAGCAGGTGCAGGTGGGCCCTCACTGTTGCCTTAACTCGCAGTTTCCTGATAACACGCTGTCAAGCTTCCCATGTGCTCACTTGCCATCTGTTCACCTTCTTTGGTGTGAGATGTCTGTTCTGATCTTCTGCCCATTTTATTAACTGTTTGTACATTCTGCACAACAGGCCATTATCGGTTGTCTTTGGCAAATATCTTCTCTCAGTCTGTGTGGCCTGCTTTTTTCATTCCCTTGAGAATGTTTGCCAGAGCAGAAGTTTTCAGTTTTAAGAACTCCAACACAGGGTTGTTGGCATAGCAGATAAAGCCACATGCGGGTAAAGCATAGTGTTATGGCATAGCAGGAAAAAACTGCTGCCTGCAGTTCCAGCATCCCATATGGACACCGGTTCGAGTCCTAGCTGCTCCTTTTCTGATCCAGTTCTCTGCTATGGCCTGGGAAAGAAGTGGAAGATGGCCCAAGTCCTTGGGCCCCTGCACCCACATGGGAGACCTGAAAGACACTCCTGGCTCCTGGCTTTGGATTGGAGCAGCTCCAGCTGTTTTGGCCATCTGGGGAGTCCAGTGGATGGAAGACCTCTCTCTCTGCCTCTCTATAACTTTGCCTTTTGAATAAAATAAATAAATCTTAAAAAAAAAAAAAAAAAGCCAACGGAATTTGTTCATTCTCAGTGCTTTTGATGTTGTATCAAAGCTCATCACTAAACCTTATCACCTGCGATGTTCTATGTTATCTTCTAGATTTAGATATTTAGATACACGATCCATTTTAAGTTAATGTTTGTGAGTTCTTTATCTTCATGTTTAAAAAATGTATTTTTAACTTATTTGAAGGGCAGAGAGACAGAACCATCTGCTAGTCCATTCCAATGCCTGGAAGGCGGGGCAGGGCCAGGCCAAACTGCGGAGTCAGAACTCCATCCGGGTCTCCCACATGGCTGGCAGGGGCCCAAGCAGTGGACTCATCATCTGCTGCCTGGCAGAACGACGTCAGCAAGAGGCTGGAATCAGAAACAGCCGGGACCCGAACCCTGGCACGCTAACATGTGCCGCAGGTGCCCCGAGCAGGCACAGTAACCACACTGCATGCTGACATCCAGCTGTTCTAGCCCCATCTCTTGAGGACTATCCTTTCTCCATTGCCTTACTTCCTACTTAAAGAACAGCTTAACTGTATTTATATGGCTCCATTTCTGGGCCCTCTACTCCATCCCCTGTTCTACAAGTATACTTCGAAGGGTTTGTGGGGGAAAAAAAAAGTTCTTTTGGTTAAAAATTTTTAAACCCATGCATAGTTTTTCATGATATGCATTTTCCACGTACTTTTGGAAGATACCTCATGCTTGTCTATTCTTGGGCTAATACCATGCTTTTTAAGATTTTTATTTATTTGAAAGGCAGAGTTGGGGGGTCAGGGAGAGGAATAGATCTTCCATCCACTGGTTCACTCTCCAACAGCTGGGGCTGGGCCAAGAACCCAAAACCTTGTCCAGGTCTCCCACATGGGTGGCAGGGCCCAAGCACTTATGCCATCTTCCACTGCTTTACCAAGCACATTAGCAGAGAGCTGGATGGGAACTTAGGCAGCCAGGACTGGATCTGGCGCTCATTTGGGACGTCGGCATCGCAGGCAGCAGCTTAACCCACTGTGCCACAACGCCAGCCCCCATGCGCCTTGATACCAGTAGCTTTAAAGAAGTTTTCAAGTTGGGTAGTGTGAGTCCTCTAGACAGTTCATATCCTTCAATATCGTGCTAACTATGAGGAGTCTATTACTTCTCCATATAAACTCTAGAACCTATTGAAGCCAGTGCCGCGGCTCAATAGGCTAATCCTCCACCTTGCGGCGCTGGCACACCAGGTTCTAGTCCTGGTTGGGGCACCGGATTCTGTCCCAGTTGCCCCTCTTCCAGGCCAGCTCTCTGCTATGGCCAGGGAGTGCAGTGGAGGATGGCCCAGGTCCTTGGGCCCTGCACCCCATGGGAGACCAGGATAAACACCTGGCTCCTGCCTTCGGATCAGCGTGGTGCGCCGGCCGCAGCGGCCATTGGGGGGTGAACCAACGGCAAAGGAAGACCTTTCTCTCTGTCTCTCTCTCTCACTGTCCACTCTGTCAAAAAATAAAAAAATAAATAAAAATAAAAATAGAATCTATTGATAGGCTCTGAATAACTTACTGGATTTTGATTGAGATTGCATTCAACTTAGGTTCAATAAGGGAACACTGACATCCTATAATATCGTGTCTTCCTCTCCATGTCCATGGGATTTCTGTGCATTTTCTCCGCTCTTTGACTTTTTACATCAATTTTGTAGTTTTCCTCATACACATCTTGTTCTTATTTTGTTATATTTATTTATGTGTGGGATGTGGGGAGTGGAGTTTTTTGGGTGCTAGTGTAAATATATTTTTAATTTCAAAATTTTAGTTGTTCATTGTCGGCATATGAGAAAGCAAGCAGCTTCTATATATGAATTTATATCCTAATAGCTGCTAAAATGGCTTACTACAGAAATTGTGTCATCTGCTATCAAAAGCAGTTATATTTCTTCCAAACAAGTATACCTTTTATTTCCTTTTCTTATTTAAGATTTTATTTATTTATTTGAGAGGCAGAGTTACAAAGAGAGGCAGAGACACAGAGAGAGAGACCTTCCATCCACTGGTTCACTCCCAAAAGGCCGCAACGGCCAGAGCTGGGCCAAACGTCAGGAGCGAGGAGCTTCTTCCGTGTCTCCCACATGGGTACAGGGCCCAAGCAGTTGGGCCATCTTCCACTGCTTTCTCAGGCCATAGCAGAGAGCTGGATTGGAAGTGGAGCATCCGGGACACAAACTGGTGCCCGTATGGGATGCCGGCCCCACAGGCGGAGGATTACCTAGTATGCCACAGCGCCAGCCCCTCTTTTTCTTGTTTACTGCATTAGCTGGGATTCCCAATATGATGTTGAGTAGAAGTGGTGAGAGTGGACATCCTTGCCTTGCTCCTGACTTTGGCAGGAAGACATCTAATTTCTGTTATTAAATATGCTGTTAGCTGTAGGTTTCTTGTAGATATTCTTTCTCATATTGGAAAGGTTCCCATCATTCCTAATCTGCTGTTTTTATTACCAATGGGTGTTGAATCTTTGTCAGATCCTTTTTCTGCATGTGTGATGTGATCATGTGGATTTTTTCTTAGCTTCTTGGTATGATGGACAACAGTAATTGCTTCTCGAAGTTGAATCAGCCTTGCATACCTGGGGGAATTCCATTGGTTGTGGTGTACGATTTTTTGAAACATTGTTGTTGTGATTTGCTCTTTTGTTGAGGATTGATTTCAAAAAGTTCATGGAAAACTGAAATAAAAGATAACTATATTTGGTGCAAAACATTTTTTAATCAATGCAGTTTTTTTATAATATGCATTTTCCATGAACTTAGACCTGGATGTTGCCGGCATTTAAAGAAGGAAGCAGTGGATGAAAATCCCCACCTAACCTCCCTTCCCCACCCGCCCCACCCATCATTCTGCCTTTCAGGTAGATGAAGGTAAAACAGTATTCATTAAAAGTTGGCTTGAAGGAGTGTGGCAGGTTAACCCACTGCCTGCAATACCAGCATCTCACATGGGCACCGGTTCAAGTCCTGACTGCTCCACTTCCAATCCAGCTCTTGGCCAATAGCCTGGGAAAGCAATGGAAGATGGCTAGAGTGCTTGGGTCCCTGCCTAATGAGAGACTCAGATAAAGCTCCAGGTTCCTGACTTTGGCCTGACCCAGCTCCAGCTGTTCTGGCCATCTGGGGAGTGAAACAGCAGATGGAAATTATCTCTCTCCCTCTCTCTTTCTCTCCTGCTCTCTCTGTAACTCTTTCAAATAAATAAATCTTAAAAAAAAAAAAAAGCTGGCTTGAAAAGTCTATACAGTAAATATTTACTGAAGTGCCCCACAATATACTAAGTGTTGTGTATATGATAGTAATAGAAGAATTATTTTCCCTGCCCTCACAGAACATGTATTATAGAAGCAGACATTAGTAAACACAAACAAAAAATATTTTCAAATTATGGTAGGTACTATTGATAAAAGAAATAGGAAGTTACAGAGACAGAGCGGGATATACATTTAGTGAGAGGCCACTGAATAGTTTGCAATCTATGAGTCTAATTATACTTGAAATATGCCTAAGTCCAAGTAGAGAATGCATCATGGGCCCAAAGCATGAAAACGAGTTATATCAGAAAATTTAATAAGGAAAAGATGACGAGGTTTGAGCTCTGGTATTAGCAAAGGTATGGGAGAAAACTCATTTTGGCTCAAGTATTGGTGTAGCACTTATGCCTTACTGCATTATCTAATTTTATTAGTTTTACTAGGTCTTTAATTGTTTATCTTAGATTGTCTATACAGATAATTATATCAGCTACAAAATATTTTTATTTACTTTTGTATTAATTTATACTTCATTTCTCATGTTTTATTGCTTTGTCTAGTACCTCTAAAACAATGCCAAATCTTGTTAGTGATAGCAAATATCCTATTACTTCCAACATTAACACAAAGCCACAGGGCTAAATGAAGAGAACCAATGGCAAAGGAAGACCTTTCTCTCTGTCTCTCTCTCTCTCACTGTCCACTCTGCCTGTCAAAAAAAAAAAAAAAAAAAAAAAAAAAACACCTAAGGTTTCTACAATATATTTGCTATGTGGGCAGGGAATAATTACTCTCTTGTTACTAATATATTCACTACACTTAGAATATTATAAGCACTTTACTTCAACCAGCAACTGTCCACAGACTAAAATATCCCTTTGAAAACTCTGATACATGAAAATAAGTCTTGAGACACCCATTGGAGTCTTGGAGTCAGAGAACTGAATGAAACCTGAAATTCAAAGAGTAAAAAATAAAAGTCTTCTTCCAACCATACTGCACCTCCCCTTCCCCCAAGGCAGCATGAAGCCAGAGAGAGATTTCTCTGGGCCCAGAGTTTCTCCAGGGGAAAAAGAACCAACCAGTCAAGTTGATGCCTAACTTAACCATCCCAGGTCCACCCCTTGTCAACCTGGCACCAGTATGTATTTCTTCAAATGACACTTAACTTTCAAATAAATAAGATAATGGTTTCACCTAATGTGATACTACTATCCTGCAGACAACCAGAAACACTCTATCCCTACTTAGAAGAGAAGGTAAAGCCCTTGGGTAATCTTTACTTATCTTGATATTCCATGACTTAAATACTACAGTGGGCCAGCGCCATGGCTCACTAGGCTAATCCTCCACCTAGCGGCGCCGGCATACCAGCTTCTAGTCCCGGTAGGGGCGCCGGATTCTTTCCCAGTTGCCCCTCTTCCAGGCCAGCTCTCTGCTGTGGCCAGGGAGTGCAGTGGAGGATGGCCCAAGTACTTGGGCCCTGCACCCCATGGGAGACCAGGATAAACACCTGGCTCCTGCCATCAGATCAGCGCGGTGCACCGGCCACAGCGCGCCAGCCGTGGCGGCCATTGGAGGGTGAACCAACGGCAAAAGGAAGACCTTTCTCTCTGTCTCTCTCTCACACTGTCCACTCTGCCTGTCAAAACAAACAAACAAACAAACAAACTACAGTGTAAAATTAACAACACTTAGATGCTGATATAAAGTCAATACCCCTTATGTTATATGATAAAGTGAAAGAAAACAAAGATATTGCTTAATAAATGTATGAATATAGAGAGATATTCTTAACAAAACACAAAGAAAATACTCATTGGACTTAAACAGGATTTGGCTCCCAAATTCATGTAGCTATCTAAACCCCAAAGTCATAATAATGATACCAAGAAAGTGGAAACTTGGTCCAATTATGGTGTTTAGGAGGGCAGGTGCTCAGGTCACTGGGGCTATGCGCTCAGCAGGTAGTTCCTCTGAGAGGTACAAAGCCAGGTTGGCCCTCTCTGCTTCCTGGTACATGCCCCACTATTGCCATCCTCTGGCCTCACCAGATGGCTGAACTAAGAGGCCCCAAATAATCCTGGATGGAGAACCTCTGAAGTCATGAGCCAAAATAAACCCCCTTTCCTTCCTAAGTACCTAGTCTCGGGTATTTTGTTATTATAATGAAAAGCTGATTGGTACGTATGACACAGTCTGTTTCAGGAAGTGGCCAAGCGGTCATGCTGGTACTTGTAACTCCCATTCTGTTCCTTTTGCCTTCCTCAAGCACCACAGCTACAACGGCCTCAACTTCCCCTCCTGAAGTGTGGGCCACTGCAGTCTCGCTGGGATTGGATTGCCGTAGTTTCCCACTGACCTCAATCACAGGATATGGTCATCAAAGAGACACCCTTAGGGACCTCCTGTATTCCAGATACACTCCTCTTTACCTCCATCATGGAGTACCAGTCCTATTCCCCCATGCTAGTCTGCATCAGTCACCCCAGCCAACACCATAACTCCCTTCTTAGCCTGCTGACCAGGCAGTATAAGGAGCCAAAGTGGGCTGCTGGCAGTCTTAATTTCCAGTTCAATGGAATCACTGTTGTGGGACCTGGTAGAAGCATTCTCCTTTTGGAGCAAAGACATCCAGGACAATTTAGCACAATGTCATGGGGGCAGAAAGCAAACATTTTGCTAGTGGTAACGGGGAATGGCACTACTCCGATTTCCGCCCCTTGATTCCCAGATTGATCAATCCTGGCTGTGGGAGAAACAGCTCCATATCCTGGAAGTGATTCAGAGCATATGGACTTCTAGAGAACCTGGTCTCAGTCCTTCAAATCTTGTCTCCTAGCTGGCAATGTACTAGGGCTTCAAGGAGACCACTGCACCATTCCATCACGCCGGTGTTTCAGAACAGAGAACGTGGTGAGACCAGTGAGACCCGGGAGCCTGAGACGACTGCCACAAGATGGGCTTCTGGGTCAGAAGCGATGCTGCGTTGAATACGTGACCACGGATAAGGCACCGAGTCCACAGATGGGAGTTTTCACAGGGAAGGCAAGTCCAAGTCCAGAGTAGGTTTCTATTCCCGCACAGACAAAATGCTGCCCTTTCCGTAAGGTTCAATGTAATAAACCTGCCACCAGGTTCCGATCACTCGCATAGGGGGCCATATGAGGGCTCAACGTTGGACTGCTGTTGGTGGCGACAGTGGTCGTGTTAGCCTTGGTGAATGAAAATCCATGTGGCTGAGTCCACATACAACCTCTATCCTTGCCACCACCTAGTTCAGGAGTACACGGGGCAGTAACAGGGGTGGTAGGTAGAGGCTGACTGGCATCTACAGAATGGGTTGCCCTATCCACTTGATCACCAAAGTCCTCTGCTATTGAGATCGCTCTTTGATCGGCATTCAAATGGGACATAAATATCTTCACATTCTTTGTCTGCTCAAGAGATCTAGCCACAAATTCCTCCCCAAACTTATTACCAATTTTCTAACATTTTTTCCAATACCTGATCATCTAACCAAACCACTGGCTACAGTCCGTGAACCAGTGTATAATAATGCACTGGCCATTTCTCCTTCCAAGCACAGGGAATACTACATGATGTGGTCCGGACAATGATATTCTAGACTCCAAAAGCACAGACAAAAAGTAAAAACAAATAAATGGGTCAACATCAAATTACAAGCTTCCGCACAAGAACAATTAACAGTGGAGAGGGACAACCTATGGGCTGGGAGCAAACACCTGCAAGTCATACATCCAGTCAGGGGTTGACAACCAAATGAAAGGAAGAGCTCAAAGAGCTCAAGTCGACACCAGGAAAATTAAAAAGCCAATATAAAAATAGGTCATCGATCTGAATAAAATTTCTCAAGACTTAAAAATGGTTAAAAGGTCAATGAAAAGGCCGGCGCCGCGGCTCACTAGGCTAATCCTCCGCCTTGCGGCACCGGCACACCGGGTTCTAGTCCCGGTCGGGGCGCCGGATTCTGTCCCGGTTGCCACTCTTCCAGGCCAGCTCTCTGCTGTGGCCAGGGAGTGCAGTGGAGGATGGCCCAGGTGCTTGGGCCCTGCACCCCATGGGAGACCAGGAGAAGTACCTGGCTCCTTCCATCAGATCAGTGTGGTGCGCCGGCCGCGGCAGCCATTGGAGGGTGAACCAATGGCAAAGGAAGACCTTTCTCTCTGTCTCTCTCTCTCTCACTGTCCACTCTGCCTGTCAAAAAAAAAAGTCAATGAAAAACACATAACCTCATTAATCACAGGGGAAACACAAAGTTAAAACATAATGAGAGGGGCCAGCGCTGTGGCTTAGGGGGCAAAGCTGCCACCTGCAGTGCTGGCATCCCATATGGGTTTCAGTTCGAGGCCCAGCTGCTCCACTTCCAATCCCACTCTCTCTGCTATGGCCTGGGAAAGCAGATGTCCCAAGTCCTTGGGCCCTTGTACCCACGTGGGAGACCGGGATGACCCTCCTGGCTCCTGGTTTCAGTTTGCCACAGCTCTGGCCATTGTGGCCATCTGGGGAGTGAACCAGCAGATGGAAGACCCCTCACTCTCCCCCAACCTCTCTATAACTCCACCTTTCAAATAAATAAATAAATCTTTAAAAAAATCCCTTTCACAATAAACCTACATAAATGCCACAATAATCTAAATAGAAATGTAGGGGCTGGCGCTGTGGCGCAGCAGGTTAATGCCCTGGCCTGAAACGCCGGCATCCCATATGGGCATTGGTTCAAGACCCAGCTGCTCCACTTCCAATCCAGCTCTCTGCTGTGGCCTGGAAAAGCAGTAGAAGATGGCCCAAGTGCTTGGGCCCTTGCACCTGTGTGGGAGACCCAGAAGAAGCTCCTGGCTCCTGGCTTTGGTTCAGCGCAGCTCGGGCCATTGTGGCCAACTGGGAAGTGAACCATCAGAAGACCTCTCTTGCTCTCTGCCTCTCCTCTCTCTGTGTAACTCTGACTTTCAAATAAATAAATAAAAATTTTAAATAAAATTGTAAAGAACTATGTGACTAAAGCTCTAAAATGTTGTTTTAAGGCATTAAGATAAAAAATTCTGAAGCAAATGAAGGAAGAAACAACATTCCTGGATTGAAGAGCAAACATTTTAAAGCTTTGAACATCTGTCTCATATAATTTACTCACAATCCAATACAATCGTAGTAAAAATTCCAAACACATTTTTAAAAAATATTTATTTATTTATTTATTTGAAAGGCAGAGTTACATACACAGAGAGGTCGGTCTTCCATCCACTGGTTCTCTCCCCAATTGGCCAAAATGGCCAGAGCTGTGGTGATCCAAAGCCAGGAGCCAGGAGTTTCTTCCAGGTCTCCCATGCAAGTACAGGGGCCCAAGGACTTGGGCCATATTCTACTGTTTTCCCAGACCACAGCAGAGAGCTGGATTGAAGGTGGAGCAGCTGGGACTCGAACTGGCGCCCATAGGGGATGCTAGCACTGCAGGCAGTGGCTTTACCCACTACGCCACAGCACCAGCCCCCAAACACATTTTTAAAATGAAAAGGATTAGTCTGCTCTGGAAAAGTAACTGTATCAAGAAAAATTTGGAAAGTGACAATGACAGACTTGCCTTATTAAAAAGAAAAATATAGTATGCAGCTATACAGAGCAATACGACTTGGCCCCGGGACAGAAGCTAAATAAATTCATGAAAACTGAGAATTGGTCCCAATAGGAAATTCAGGACACGGTAAAGGTCACTCTCAATGCAATGGGAAAATGACACACCATTAGGACATACAGAACACAGACAGCTCTTCACCACAGAGCACCTGTGCCACCAGTGGGGGTTCTACTTCAACACTCTAACTACAACTGGTTGTTTTGTTTTCACCAAACACACTTCCATGAAAGTCAATTTTTAAAATTGTGATTTAAAATCATGTGCTTGGCCAGGGCACGAAGCCACACCACATACCATAGGCCTGTTTGTAAACGGACTTCTCTTTATTATGTAGCCAACTGGATGAAAGGCAATCGCTGACCATGAAGTATTTTGCAAGTGCATCCCGTGGAGCACCAATCCTTTCACTCCAGTAGTTACCGTTAATGTTGGGGAGTCAGACAGAGACCTGCGGTCTCAGCAAGTCAAGCTGGATGAGTCACTTCTGTGATGGTGCTGAGCAAAACGCTCACTTGGCTCCTGGTGCACTAACAGGAATGCACACTCCTGCACACACCTCAGACAGAGTTCTGGACACCGCGTCTAAGGAGGACTCTCAAGGGGGGCAAAAGCACTCAAAACCAGGTCATGTAAAAAAGGATGAGAAAGGGCCGGCGCCGCAGCTCACTAGGCTAATTCTCCGCCTGCGGCGCCGGCACTGTGGGTTCTAGTCCTGGTTGCTCCTCTTCCAGTCCAGCTCTCTGTTATGGCCTGGGAAGGCAGTGGAGGATGGCCCAAGTGCTTGGGCCCTGCACCCGCATGGGAGACCAGGAGGAAGCACCTGGTTCCTGGCTTTGGATTGGCACAGTGTGCCAGCCATAGCGGCCACTTGGGGGGTGAACCAACGGAAGGAAGACCTTTCTCTCGGTCTCTCTAACTCTGCCTGTCAAAAAATAAAAAAGATGAGAAAGGACTGCTTTCAAGGTATTTAAGCAAACATAAAATAAATGCCTCCATGAGCCCTGAACCAATACCAGTAAGGTTGGAACAGCAAATATCCTTTCCTCACTGAAGAGAAAAAAACGAAACTGTGCCAATATCCAATCTGGCCAATGTAGAGGCCAGAAGAGCTGACTCATGCTTTTGACATTTATATATAACATCTTCAAAAACTTCACGAAGTGGGGCTGATGTTGTGGCGTAGTGGGTAAAGGCTGCCACCTGTGATGCTGGCATCCATATGGCCACCAGTTCATGTTCTGGCTGCTCCATTTCCAAACCAGCTCCCTGCTGATGGCCTGGGAAGAGTAGCAGAAGTCAGCCCAAGTGTTTAGGCTCCTAGACTTAACTGGGAGACCTGGATGAAGCTTCTGGCTTCAGCCTAGCCCAGCGTTGGCCGTCACGGGCATCTGAGGAATCAATTAGCAGATAGAAAATCTCCCTGTTATTTCTTTCAATAAAGAATTTTACAAAAAAAATAAATAAATAAAATCGGGGCAGGAGTAGCACTGTGGTGCGGCAGATTAAGCCTCCACCTGCAGTGCTGGCATCCCATATGGGTGCCAGTTCAAGTTTCGGCTGCTCCACTTCTGACCCAGCTCCCTGCTAATGCACCTGGGACAGCAGTAGAGGATGGCCCAACTGCTTGGGCCTCTGCGCCCATGTGTAGCTCCAGGCATCAGCCTGGCTCAGCACTGGCCATTGCTAATAAATAAAACTGGGGTTGATACTGTGGCACTGCTGGTTAAAGCCCTGGGTTGCACCAACAGCATTCCTTACGGGTGCCAGTTCAAGTCCTGGCTGCTCTACTTCTGATCCAGCTCTCCGCTAACATGCCTGGAAAAAGAGCAGCAGACCCAAGTGCTTGGGCCACTGCACCCACGTGGGAGACCCAGAAGCAGCTCCTGGCTCCTAGCTCTGGCCTGGCCAAGCCCTCACTATTGCAGCAATTTGGAGAGTGAACAAGAGGATGGAAGATCTCTGTCTCTCCCTCTCTCTCTGTAACCGACTTTCAAATAAGTAAATAAATAAATCTTTAAAAACACAAAAGAATCATGGAAGAAATGTACTACAAAATAAACTGCATGGACTCCAAAGTTCTTTTGCACAAGTTTTTTTTTTTTCTTCACTCTATCATTACTTTATCAATACAATTTCTTTTAATCCCACTTTTCCACAAACTATTTCAAGTAGCCTCACAAATAAACCAGTTAACCAAAACTTCATTGTCCTTTAAAGATTTACTTATTTGAAAGAGTTACAGTGAGAGGAGAGACAGAGAGAGACATAATCCATCCACTGGTTTACTCCCCAAATGGCTGCAATGGCCGGGGCTGGGCCAGCTTAAGCCAGGAGCTTCTTCTGGGTCTCCCATGTGGGTACAGGGGCCCAAGCACGCGGCCCATCCTCCACTGCTTTCTCAGGCGCATTAGCAAGCAGCTGGATCGGAAGCAGAGCAGCTGAGACTCAAACCAGTGTGCACATGGGATGCCAGCATTGCAGGGCTTACCCAGCTGTGTCACAGTATTCTGGCCCCAAAATTTTCATTTTTTAAATTTTGCCACAATCAATCCTAACCTTAAAAATCCTCACAAATATTTTTAAAATAAACTTCAGTGCAATATATAATAAAGCAACTACTTCCATTGACCCTTAGGTCATTCAAAATGGGTAATTCCAAAATAGGATTTTAACAAATTATGTCCACATTTCTCTGTCATCTTCCTGCTATCCAGAATTTATCCTATGTTTATGAAAGCTCAGGCAATGAAGACACCACAGAAAGTATTATTTGTAAGAAAAACTTTATTTTCATTGATATTTCATTTAGCATAATTTCAAAATGAGTCTGCTCTAAGATGAGCAAAAGAACATACACCCTGAAACTCATAAGCGTCTTTTCCCCGTTTCTCTGAGCAGGGCATGAGGTTTGAGACACCCCAATGTTGATCTTGAACATTTTAGACCTTGAGATTTTACCCACAGATACAGAAAGAAGAGAGAATACCAGTGCACAAGAATCAAAACTGTATGATGGTCATCATTAGGTCCGTGTATCATATATTCACCACCTCTGTGTGGCTGTAATGATTATGACTAATTTTTCCCATCAAGTTCAGTGTCATGTTTTTAAGATAAAATACCAGCATATGTAAAAACACTGCACTTATTTCCTGAATACATTGCAAACAGTGGAAGTTCGGAGAGTTTAATTCTTCGTGAGTCCAGGATGGAGCGTGAAGCCTACTGATGGGGTCTATCCAACATGCTGATTCCAACTTTGGCGACCATCAGCAAACTGCTCAGAAAGAAAAAAAAAAACACAAACAGGAAATATCAGGAAAAGCAAAGAAGCCGCTGGTTTTTGAGACTAGAGCGCCGCAGATCCTCCACAGCTGCACAGGGAGGGAGGGGCCACGGCAGAGCAACCAGAGAGGATGGATTTCACTGCTGAAGGAATCCCAGAAGAGACACGCCAAAGTGCCCCTTTGTACTGAGGTCCTAAAATGGCACAGGTGAGCAGGAGTTCCTAAGGCAACTGCCAGTAATTTGAGGATACGAAGAAACTGGAGGCGAGAGAGATTAAGCCCCCAGTCCAAGGTTACAGAGTTAATAACGGTAAACCTCCAGTCCCCCCAAGTTTACTGCTCTCGACCTCGGTCTACACTCCTGCTTCAAGTATAAAACAGTATCCCAACAACACTGTGACTATGATCAAAGTCAAGCACCTAATCTTTCTCTGAAATATTTTTCAAAATTCCCATCTTCAAAATGTCTTTATTATACTTAAGGACTACAATTAAACAAACAATATGGCTTGCGTTTTATAATCAAAGTTAACAAGAAGACAAGATTCGATCAAAATTCTCTTTTGGTAAAATTTTCAGTATCGAAGGACACCTACATCCCTAAGAATATGGACCCCACACAAGGAGCTGCAGTCATGGCTTTGAGATGAAGCTCCTGCCATTACTAGGAGAAGTCAGGATGGACCAGAGGACAAAGCGAGAACAAAACCATTCCAGTGAGTGACTGAGTGACATACTTATGCCATTTCAACACTAAGTCAGCTTCTTGTACATTCCTACTTAGGTTAGTTGACGTCTAGAATTAGGAACATTGAAACATTTTTGTATGCATACAGCATCATGGGCAATAAACTAAATTCTACAATGGTAACGAAGAAGAACAGAATGCAAAGTACCTGGCACCTGCAATTAAACCCGCAGGCATAAATTTTCCAGAATGGTAGAATCTCATTCCCATAATGCCAGCCAAGGTCCCGGACGTAGCTGAAGAGAAAGGTAGAGAGGGGTCAAAAGTCATCACACTCAGGGAAGCTAGAAGGGAGAAAAGTCCCATCTTTCTCTCAAGGGCCAGACCCACCCCGTGGCCTTCCTTCCTTTCTCAGACACGCACTTCATGGCTGCCACAGCCTGCGGATCCAAGTACTAATATTAGTCAGATAAGGCCCTTCACAGCCTGGGCCCACCCTTCAACCATAAATTTCTTAGTTACCTCCAAATGCTAGAGGACCTTTGCCATGCCTCTCAAATACTATTTCCTTTACCCTGTGTGTTCCTCCCACTGAGTGTCTACCAAAACACCAAGCATCATAGCAGGTGCTGCAGAATATAACTGTATTCAGAAAGTCTCCACCCTGGGCCGGCGCCGCGGCTCACTAGGCTAATCCTCCGCCTTGCGGCGCCGGCACACCGGGTTCTAGTCCCGGTCGGGGCGCCGGATTCTGTCCCGGTTGCCCCTCTTCCAGGCCAGCTCTCTGCTGTGGCCAGGGAGTGCAGTGGAGGATGGCCCAGGTGCTTGGGCCCTGCACCCCATGGGAGACCAGGAAAAGCACCTGGCTCCTGGCTCCTGCCATCGGATCGGCGCGGTGCGCCGGCCGCAGCGTGCCAGCCGCGGCGGCCATTGGAGGGTGAACCAACGGCAAAGGAAGACCTTTCTCTCTGTCTCTCTCTCTCTCACTGTCCACTCTGCCTGTCAAAAAAAAAAAAAATAAAATAAAAAAAAAATAAAATAAAATAAAAAGAAAGTCTCCACCCTCTCCCAGTGTTTCAAGTCTGATGGGGAACACTTTCAAGAACCACACAAGTAACAACAGAAGACAACTGGTGCTACCGGTACAATTAACGCTACACAAAACAACAGGGGATCAACACAAGGACTAGTCCAAGAAGTGAGACTGAACTGAGACCTGAGATCAGAGGACCCAGTAAGCTGACAGGGGAGGAAGCACAGTCCAGGTAACAGCAACAGCAATAGAGAGGCCCTGTGTGTCACGTTCAAGACCTGAAAGGCCAGCGTGGAACAGCAGTCAGGGACTAGAGACCACACGACGCCCGAAAGGCTGTACCAGTGATTATGGCCCTCACCCTCAGAACAGCGAGAAGCGACGACTAAAGGGTAGCAAGCAGGAGTGAGCATGGAGCGGAGTCTCATTCTGAAATCTAACTCTGAGGGACACTTCCTGGCCTCGCTGTGACGACACCCACATCTCACACCGGAGCCCAGGTCCGATGCAGATGCTGGGAGGCGGGGCGATGGCTCAAATGCCCGGGTCCCTGCCTGGAGGAGCTCCCAGCTCCCGGCTCAGCTGCGGTCATGGTGGGCTTTGGGGACTGAGTCAGTGGATGGGAATTCTCTCTCTAAGCCTACAAATTAAAACATTTTAAAAGACAATGTACTTCTAGTTGTACCACGGAGAACTGCAGGGAAATCAGAGTGCTGAGAACCTCCCTCAGCAATGCCGGCAACAAAGTGGCCACGGGCACCAGGATGTGGCTGTGTGGAGGAGGGGACGGGTCAGGACGTGTGCTGTGGGTAGTGCTGACCAGACCTGCTGCAGAGGTTGTCACAGAGGCAGAGGGAAGAGGGCAACGAAGACCTGAACAGATGAACAAGTCAGGTCCTGTGTGAGATCGCGAGCTCAAGTCTGGGCGCGGCCTTCAAACACCTGAAGGACCTCCAGCAGGTCAGTGCACTTGTGAGGGCACAGTGTGGGGACACAGGTTGTGAGTCAACTGTGTTTCACGGGGAAGCTAAGGAGCGGGCTTCAGCGACACTGTTGAGAGAGAAAATAAAGGTATAAAGAGCCAGGCTTCAAGCACTTCAATATCTAATGGCAGGAAAGGCAGGTGGGTCAACTAAAGACAATGAAAAGACAAAAGGAAAACAAGGAGAATGGGGGCCAGTGCCGTGGTGCAGGAGGTTAATCCTCTGCCTGTGGCGCCAGCATCCCATATGGGCGCCGGTTCTAGTCCCAGATGCTCCTCTTCCGATCCAGCTCTCTGCTGTGGCCTGGGAGGGCAGTGGAAGATGGCGCCGGCCGTTGCAGCCATCTGGGGAGTGAACTAATGGAAGAAGACCTTTCTCTCTGTCTCTCCCTCTCACTGTCTGTAACTCTACCTCTCAAAAAAAAAAAAAAAAAAAAAACTTAAAAAAAAAAAGGAGAATGGAAAACTGGTCAACTGTGCTGACAGCTTGGAAGCCAAATTAAGAAAGGCTGGAAGAGGTACCCTGGACTTGGTACAAACACGATCCGCAGAAGCCTCAGGGAGATAGTCTCCCCAGGCACAGGGAACAGAAGTGGAGACTGAAGTACGTCAAGAACGTCTGAGGGGGAGAAATGGAGATGGGAGATTCTGACTTTTTAAGTCTCTGAAGGGCAACGGGGAAGAAAAGGCTACCAACTGAAGGAGGAGGAAGGTTCAAGAGTGGTCTTTGGTTTTATGAATGGGTAAGGGAGCAGCAGATATGAGCATCAATGGGAGGGGTCCACCAAGAAGGGAGGACAGAGAGAAGCAAAGCCCAGGTGCAGGAATGGCCTTGGAGAGGCCCGGGTCAAGGGAAGGCTTGGAAGCCAACTAGGAGGCGGGGCTCGCTGTGCCGAGTGGGGAGTGGGACAGGCGGTGAGAGGAGGCGGGGCTCGCTGTGCCGAGTGGGGAGTGGGACAGGTGGTGAGAGGAGGCGGGGCTCGCTGTGCCGAGTGGGGAGTGGGACAGGCGGTGAGAGGAGGCGGGGCTTGCTGTGCCGAGTGGGGAGTGGGGCAGGCGGTGAGAGGAGGCGGGGCTCGCTGTGCCGAGTGGGGAGTGGGACAGGCGGTGAGAGGAGGCGGGGCTCGCTGTGCCGAGTGGGGAGTGGGACAGGCGGTGAGAGGAGGCAGTCACAGTTTGTCCTGGGCCACGGCCCATGGGCCATCGTTGCTTCCCCCCGTCGGTGCAAGGCCTGCTCCGTGTGTTCACACTGTAGCCTTGTGCCTACAGTGAGGTACCCACACCCCCGGTGGTGTGTGAAACATAGCTCCACCCAGAGTGCTGCAAGCCACCCTAAGAAGCAACCTTCCCTCCCAACACTCCTCGTTGTCTGTGCGCGCGGGGAACTTTTCGCAGTGTCACAAAATCACCTTTCCTGTCCATGTCTTACTTTCTCAGTTAACTTGCGAGCACCCTGAAGGCCAGGCCTGTCTCTTAGGATCAGCTGAGCGCTGAGGTTAGTGATTTTCAAACGGGAGAAAGCAATCCCAAAGCAAACCTAACCCAGACATGATGGTTCCGTCATGCCCAAGGACACGGTTTCCAGCAGACAATGGCTAACAGAGATGCACCTGCCCAGCACAACTTCACTACCAATCTAAGTTCATTAGGCTGGAAAACTTGTCCACGCCCTGAACATCTCCTTGGAGATGCCACCATTCTTATCTTAAAGCCACCCCAAAAGGAAATGGTCTCTTCACCACCGTGCCTAGACACATGCCAAGTGCTGCTGGTCTGTTTCTTTCCCTAGAAAACGGGAATGAAATTTCTCTTGCAGTCAAAATAAATAATAAATAGAGTCCTGCAGTTTCACCCGGTTCAAAACTCCCCTAGGCCTTGGCAGAAGCAGTCAAGTCGTTTAAAGTGTAAAAAATCTGGCATGCCCCCCCGAAGTGGGGCTTTTTTGCTAAAGAGTATTCTGGACACGTAGCTACCCCGAGGAGACACCAGGGCAGACATACCCAGGAAAACCCAGACGTTCCTCGGGTCCTGAGACAGCTGGTAGGCACCCAGGCCTGCCAGGCTCCCAAAGAGGAGCCCTGCAGCCAGGGACGGCACGCTACCTGCAGGGAAGCAAACACACCGCACTGTAACACCAGACACCCATGTCACTCACAGAATCCACCCGCCTCCCCACGCGTGGGAGGAAAACAGCAATGAACACTTCTCCCAACAGAGTTCAGAAACAGGTACTGTCAAGCAGAGAGATGTTCTGGGGAGTCAGCTACCTCACCACTCCACTCCCCTCCCCTCCCCTCCCCTCCCCTCCTCCCTCCTCGCACAGGCAGGGCAGCTCTGTCTTAGAGCAGCTTCTGCCTCCTTAGACAGGGCTGCGGTTAGTCCTTTCCCTAACCCGTCCTGACTGACCATCAAGGGCTGCAAGTCTGCACCGGCAGGGCTTCAGGCAAATCATCCGGCGCTGTGGCACAGTGGGTAAAGCGCTGGCATGCAGTGCCAGCATCCCATATGGACACCGGTTCGAGTCCCGGCTTCTCCACTTCCGATCCCGCTCTCAGCTATGGCCTGGGAAAGATGGCCCAAGTCCTTGGGACCCTGCACCCGCATGGGAAACCCTTAAAAAGCTCCTGGCTTTGGATCAGCACAGCTCCGGCCGTTGCGGCCATCTGGGGAGTGAACCAGTAGATGGAAGATCTCTCTCTCTCTCTCTGCCTCTATGTAGTTCTGCCTTTCAAATAAATAAATTAACTTAAAAAAATCATCAAGAGAGAGAAACAGGCTAATCCATTAAAAAAAAAAGCGGGGGGGGGGGGGTTGGAGACTACAAATTCCGGTGCCCACTAAGGCAGGGATGTGGGCAAGAAGGTGGTGGCCAGAAGCACACTCACCAACACCCACCCCACCCCCCCGCCCCGAGTTTAATGAAGAAACTTCAAAACCCGAGCAGAAGCCCAGGGCTTTCCTCCCACGTGAAGAGCCTAGAGATGGCCCCTTGGGGTCAAGGCCGAAGTATGGCAGTCAGTGATAGTAACAAGCTACCACCCGCCACCTACCTCTAGATAAAGAGCAAAAACAAACGACCCACAAGGAGGCTGACTGAGCGCTGATAACCAAACAGCACGAGGGGCAGAGGGGCCCGCCGAGGAAGCCTGCACTCGGCTCAGGGGCCCGTGGCAAAGGAGTCCACGCAGGTTGCTCTTGGGAACACAGCCTCACTGGAACAGCACCGAGATGTTTAGGAGGCCAGGCAGCTGCAAAAACCTTACCTGCTTTTGCGTAGCCGATGATTCCACCAGTAGCGACCAGTGCTGCGTAGCCAAAGCCAAAATAATGTAAAGGCACTCTGAAAACCCAAGAGAAAGCAGTGACAAACATGTGTAAAAGCAAACCACATGCTGTACGATGGGACTGAAAGGTCATAATTCTAAACATGTCACTGTTCAAAGCTCAGGAAGCTTGGATGACTTGCTGAGTCATGCAACCACTGGGTGGCAGAGCTGAACTCCGATCCAGGACCTCCGCCCGCCTACCCAGCATCCTCCCTGCACCACGCGGCCTCGGGCAGTCCATTCTCATGAAGAAAGGACACTGGCTGCACTTACAGTGGGCCTGTGTCCTTTCCCATTGTCCCCTTGTCCTCTGTCCAGGCGGGAGACGACGGCTGGCCTGCACCTGCAGAAGAAAGCCTGGATGAGAGGCAGCTAACAGTGCAGCTCTGGGGTGGTGCTGTGGTGCAGTGGGTAAGGTCGCCGCCTGCAGTGCCCGCATCCCATCTGGGTGCTGGTTCGAGTCCTGGCTGCTCCACTTCTGACCCAGCTCTCTGCTATAGCTTGGGAAAGCAACAGAAGATGGCCTACGTCCTTGGGCCCCTGCACCTGCGTGGAAGACTCAGGAGCAGATCCTGGCTTCCGATTGGCACAGCTCCGGCCGTTGTGGCTGTCCGGGTACTGGACCAACAAGTGGATGGAAGATCTCTCTCTCCTGCCTCTGCGTAACTCTGCCTTTCAAATAAAATAAATCTTTCAAAGAACAAAAAGTACAGCTCTCTTGCAGTCACAGAGAAGTGGGGCCAAGCTGCAGCTGTAGCACTCAGCAGCCGCGTAACAGGCCAAGCCGCCCGGCCTCTCCAAGCCCACTTCCTGCACTGTGCATGCGAGGGAACAGCAGGGCCAACGTCCCACTGCTGAGCCTTCAACTGGGAGCAAACGCTGGACAGACACCAACCGCCTTTGTTAACCTCAAGTCCCACAAAACACAGCCCAAGAAGCTGACCAAGCACTGACCAGCCAGCTCTGTAGGGGAAACAAGCTACCCTTTCCAACAGTTACCCTAACTAGTGCTACGTTGGAAGCGAGGCGAACACTCCGGGGCCCTTAACGATTATAACGTCTCCTAGACGGCTAGGAAGCGAGCTGCTTTTCACCCCTGCCCCAGCAGGTAAATTACTGCGATCCTCGCCGTCTGCAACGCTTTCAAAACGTCTGCATCCAATCCCAGTCACTGTCACTCTGGGGACATGGAACCCGAGGTTGCAATCACAGGACGCTGCTGCCCGGAAAATAAGCCCTATTTTAGGAAGCAGTGCTTTGTGTCCAGCGAGCCTAACAAGACGGAAAGCAACGCTTCCCCTGGTTCTGTTTAAACTGTTTCCCTAAAAGGGGGTGGGATGTCGCCGAGTCACGAGTTCGAAGCGCCGGGTGACCAAGCCTGTTAAGGCACTGCAGCTGTAAGTCTCCACGAGCCGGACGAATGTGCACTACACCCGCAGCAAGCGGCACTCTCACCCCATTTTAAGGACAGCAGAAAACGCGCCACGAGAAAAGCACCCACGAAGGGGCCCTGAAAGTCCTCGCCTGCGTCCGCGGGACGAGAAGCACGCGACCACGAAGCCTTTTAAACAACTCCTAAACGTCAAAGCGACTATAAGATAATCACCCGCAAGTACCGGAACCGCTCTCCCGAAGTCCTGGGCTGCAGCTAGAGGGCACGCAAGCCGTAAATCTAGGGACCGAGGCCCGCCGGAAGCCGGGCGGCGCGCGCTCTGCGCCCCGGGCTGGGGGCGGGGCTTGGCCGGAAGACCCGGGCGTAGGGCGGGACACGGGGCGTGGCATGAGCTGCTCCACGGTCTGCGTCCCAGAGACAGACAGGAGCTTGGGGGCGGGGCTTAGGGCCGGAAGTCGCGGCGAGTGCCTTGTTCGGGACTTGGGGCGGGATACGGGGCGTGGCATGAGCTGCTCCACGGTCTGCGTCTGCGTCCCAGAGACAGACAGGAGCTTGGGGGCGGGGCTTAGGGCCGGAAGTCGCGGAGAGAGCCTTGTTCGGGACGCGGGGCGTGGCATGAGCTGCTCCACGGTCTGCGTCCCAGAGACAGACAGGAGCTTGAGGGCGGAGCTTAGGGCCGGAAGTCCCGGCCAGTCCTGGGTGTAGGGCGGGACACGGGGCGTGGCACGAGCTGCTCCACGGTCTGCGTCCCACAGACAGGAGCTTGAGGGCGGGGCTTGGGGCCGGAAGTCCCGGCGAGTGCCGGGTTCGGGACTTGGGGCGGGACACGAGCTGCTCCACGGTCTGCGTCCGAGAGACAGACAGGAGCTTGGGGGCGGGGCTTGGGGCCGGAAGACGGGCCGCGTCCCAGAGACAGAAAGCAGCTTGACTGGCCTAGGATGGAGCCGGGTCTGGGCCAACGGAGGAGGCCGACTGGTTCCCGTCTCAGCTCCCAAGCCTGAGCGGCTAACAGCCGGAAACGCATAGTTTGAATCTGGTTTGCTGCGCTGGCGGAAAGCGTTCCCGGGTGTGAGCCAGGCAGTTCCAGGCAGGCGAGGGTTAACAGGCGGTTAGGAAAGGGCCCCAGGTGTTGTGTGAGACAGTAGGGAACACTATGGGGCCGTGCCCGAAGGTAGCCAGAGGGGCAGGGGGAGCTGGCGTCGCACAGGAGCACACCACAGGGCAGCGTCTGACGCTTAGCACTGACCAGGGAGGCATCACCCGCCTGGGTGGGTCGCGTGGACACTAGTTCTCCACCGTCACACCTCCCAAGGGGCTGACGCGGTAGTGTTTGTCATGGTCAGGAACCAGGACTGCTGCACGAGCCAGACCCCTGCCGCATTGCATCTAGGTAGGACTGACAGCCTGCTGTGCACTCCCCACGGAAGCACGGGGCCCCTCCCAGCAGCCTGAGCCTGTTTCTCAATAAGATCTACTTTCCCTTGCTTTGCGTACCTGTTACTGTCTGCGTTGTGCTTGCTCATCGTCATGAGACGGAACTGACTGAACTCCTGTGACGGCCTCAGCTCCGTCTCCTCCCTCCCTGTGGCTCCAACATGCCGCGCACCTGCCTGGAACCCCCGGCTCAGCCCCTCACATCCTGCAAGTCTCTCAGCTTCCTGACCGGCACACTGACACTGCAGGTCACCTGATTCCCTCCAGTTTTTCTCCATGGCACCTGACTCCTCGGGGACTCTCTCACTGTGCAGTCCAGCTCCCTTCTCTGGCATGTCAGTTTGACGGGAGTGAAAATTTTAAAGCAGCACTTGGCACAGGGCCTGGTACACGATGGATGCCAAATACACGTCTACTGAGTAGAGGAGTAGATGTGGAGTGAGAAGCGAGAGGGGTGGTCCACAGGGAAGAGAACAAAGACAACACGCGCAGAGCTGGGGACAACACAAAGAGCTAGCTCCGGCTGCATTCCATCCCAGGTCCTTCTGCCCTGACCTTGGTCAGACACACCTGTGTCCTTGCACAGATCCACCCCCAGACCCTCTGTTGAACTCTAGATTGGCCAGAGTTATTTCTGGCCGTTAAGACTTAAAAAAAAAAAAAAGTATTTATTTATTTATCTTAAAGGTGGAGGTCCAGAGAGGGAGAGACAGAGGCAGAGGGAAAGAAGTCTTCCTTCCACTAGTTCAATGGCCCATGGCCAGGGCTGGGCCAAACTGAAGCCAGGAGCTTCATCCGGGTCTCCTTATGGGCTCAGCAGCACAAGCAATTGAACCATTTTCCACTGCTTTCCCAGGCGCTTTAGCAGCGAGCTGCATTGGAAGTGCAGCGGCCAGGACTCGAACTGGCACCCATATGAAATGCTGGTGCTGCAGGCGGGGGCTTAACCCTGTACACCATAGTGCCAGTCCTACATACATAAACCTTTATAAATAATAGTAAGAGCAGCCTGGGACAGTGGATGTGAAACAATTGTGGTCTCAACAAACTTGGCACCCCACTGTCGAGTAAAACAGACCTAACCAAAAATGGGAAATCCACTTAGGACTCCCCATGATCTTGGCTAACTGGGATAAATTTAAGTTAGAAACTAAAAAAAGAGGCTCAGGGACTGGTGCTATGGCTTAGTAAGCTATGCCTCTTCCTGCAGCGCCAGCATCCCTTATGGGTGCTGGTTCGTGTCCCAGCTGCTCCACTTCCTACCCAGCTCTCTGCTGTGGCCTGGGAACACAGTAGAAGATGGCCCAAGTGCTAGGGCCCCTGCAACCATACGGGAGACCCAGAATATGTTCCTGGCTCCTGGCTTCTGGCTTTGGATCAGCCCAGCTCCAGCCCTTGCCGTCATTTGGGGAGTGAACCAGTGGATGGAAGACCTTTCTCTCTGTCTCTCCCTCTGTCTGTAACTCTATAAAATAAATAAACAAACCTTTTTTTTTTTTTAAAGGCTTATTTTTTTCTGTAACCCGACCTGGCCTGAGTACAAGCCGGAGGACCAGGAGACCTGTCTGATAAATGGTCCACTATCCTCCAGTTAGATCTGTTTTGTAAGAGGGAAGGAAAAGGAGGGAGTCCCCCAGTTCAGGCCTTTATGGTGCTATATGCAGACCTGACTTGAGCAGCCAATGGAGGCTGTATCTAGCTCACAAGATCCCTCTGCTACACAAGAGCCTGATTATCATAGATGATTCCTTCCTGGGTGCTCCTCTAAGAAGGCCCATTGCCCCCCAACTCCCCTGACCTCTGAAGGCTGAAATATTGTTCCCCCATCACCCTGAACCAACTGGGTGCTCCTCCATCCTATCCCAACAATCATGCACCACCCCTCCCTGAGGGTCCCCCCGAGGGTGATGGGAAGTCCAGCAACAGCCACAGTGGGGCACCAACACCAAAAGCCTGAAGGAAAACTTCCTGTCAGAGACTCCCAGTGGGGACAGGGACACTGTTAAGGTCCACGTGACTTTCTCTAATGTGGCCTGTCCTTACGCTATGAAGAGTCTGGGCAATTTTCCAAGGACCTGGGAAAATGGCTGAGGGATTTACTAAAGTGACTGTGGTCTTTAACCTGACCTGGAAGACCTAGAGGTCGTCCTGTGTCCCAGCTGCACACTGGAGGAAAAGCAAAGGATATGGGTGCTGCCAGGCATGTGCCGACAAAATGGCAGGACGGCACCCAGGCCATGTGGTATTTCAGGTAGGACTCAGGGCCATGCCCACAACTGATCCTGGTTGGAAACCAGCAGAGGGGATCTACTAAACTGGAAAACAGGAATTATATCATAAGTTATCTCTCAGAGGGAGTGGAAAAAACACATAGTAAGGCTCCATAAAATCAACTGGGAGCCATGCCTCTGGAGTCTTCAATGAGGAGGAAAAAGGGCTCAGAGGCAGAGCTGCAAAGCCAGACTTCTTGCAGCAGCCACAGCCACACGGGGCGGGCATTTGGTACCATGGCTGATGCTGCACAGGACGCCACATCCACATCAGAGTGCCTGCTTCCAGTCCCCGCCACCAGGCTTCCACTCCAGCCCCCTGCTAACGCACACCCAAGGAGGCAGCAGGTGAGGACTCAAGAACTTGAGTCCCTGCCACTCACAGGGGAGATGTGGGTGGAGTCCCTGGCTTCTGGGTTTGGCCTGGCTCAGCCCTGGCTGCTGTGGGCATTTAAGGCGTGAGCCATTAGACCTGTCTCTTTCAAATAAAGTGAAAATAAATGAGAAAGGACTTATAACCACCATCTGTAAAGGTTTCAGGATGATCATCAGAACTGACCATGGGGAGGCCAGTGGTGAGGCGCAGGGAGTTGACACCTGAGATGCCAGCATCTCATATGAGTGCTGGTTCAAGTCCTGGATACTCCTCTTCCTATCCAGCGCCCTGCCAATGTGCTTAGGAGAACAGTAAAGTGTTTCAACACTTTGGGCCCTGCCACCCCATGGGAAATCCAGATAGGGTTCCAGGTTCTAGGCTGGAGTATGGCTTTGGCCTGGCCATTGCAGCCATTTGAGAAGTGAACCAGTACACAGAAGATCTCTCTCTCTCTCTCTGGAAGTCTGCTCTTCAAATAAATAAATCTTAAAAAAAAAAAAAAAAAAAAAAAAAAAAAAAAAAAAAAAAAAAAAAGAAAGAAAGAAAGAAAGAAGAACTGACCGTGGGATTCTGCTCATTAATTTACAAGGTTCATTATCTGGGGCTGGTGCTGTGGAGTAGCGGGTAAAGCCGCAGCCTGCAGAGCCTGGGGAGCTGCTGGCCTCTCACATAAACCTGATTTCCTGGCACAAGGTTTTGTGTCTCAAATATTGGCTTTCAGTGGCAAGTGGCCTAGACCTTTCTTTTCAGTGACACATCCTCACACTATACACAAAAACTAACTCAAAGTAGATCACTGCCCCGTGGGATGCCCATGTCCCACAGCTCAATATCTGAGTGCCAGTTCCAGTCCTTGCTACTCAGCTTTCAACCCAGCTTCCTGCTAATGCACAGATGACAGCTAAGTAGGAGTCCTTCCAGCTGTGTGGGAGACCTAAATGGAATTCCTGGCTCCTGGCTTTGGCCTGGCCCATCCAAGGAAGAGCACTCTCTCTGTTTCTCCCTCTGCCTCTGCCTTTCAAATAAATAAATAAAGCTTTAATAATAAAAAGAGATCACAGACCTAAATGCGACAGCTGAACCATAAAGCTCTGGAGAAAATACAAAGCAAACTTTGATTACTAGGGGTTAGGCAAGGCCTGCTTAGCTGCAACACTAAAAGCAAGAGGGACAAAGAAAAAATATGCAAATGTGGAAACTGGGCACTGTGAAAATGATACATGTCAACAGTTATCACTCCAGAAGTGAAAAGACAACTTATTGGGGCCGGCACTGTGGCGTAGCGGGTAAAGCTGCCGCCTGCAGTGGCAGCATCCCATATGGATGCCGGTTCGAGTCTCAGCTGCTCCACTTCCAATCCAGCTCTCTGCTATGGCCTGGGAAAGCAACAGAAGATGGCCCAAGTCCTTGGGTCCCTGCCCCCCTGTGGGAGACCCGGAGGAAGCTAGTGGCTCCTGGCTTTGGATATTTACAGAGCAGTAAGAAGAAATGGAGTACTGATTCAATACACTACCACACAAATGAACCCTGAAAGCAGTATGTGAAGTGATAAAGTCACAGATGATCACAATGGAATCATTCCAGTTATATGAAATGTCCAGGATGTGCAACTCTAAATGGCAGATTCGGTTGTTAAAGCCTGGGGAAGCTGAGGGGAAATGTGGAGTAACTGCTAATGGGTACAGAACTTCCTTTTGGAGTGACAAAAATGCTCTAAAATTGATTGTGATAATAGTTGTACCATACTCTGTGAATAGTCTAAAAACTACTGCATTATATCCTTCCAGTGGGAGAGCAGCATGAGGTGTGAACACTGTGGCGGCTGGCCAAAGCACTGATGAGAGTACTAAGGACACACATTCGACAGAAGGAAAAGCCTCATGTCAATAATACAAGTTCCCTCCTCAAGAACCCAGGGGGAAAAGAGCAAAAGAAACCCATGGCAAGTAGAAGGGAGGAAAGAAATAATATGGACAGGAGCAGAAATCAATGACATTGAAAACACAAAGATACTGTTTCTTGGTCTTTCTGCTAAGATCAAGTGAAAACAAAATAGCTAGTTCATTGAGAAGATCAACGAACCAGAAAGACAGTGATGACACAAACTGCAAGTAAGTATCAAGAATGAAACAGGAGCTGTCACAACAGCAGACAATACAGACATCAAAGGCATAAGTGAATCCTACACACGACTCTACCCACAGACTTGACAACATTTAGACAAAATACTCATTCTGTGAAATACAAACTACCCCAGCTCACTCAATATGAAGTAACTGGAATAGTCCTGCAAATATTAAGGAAACTGACTTTGTGACTGTAAAAGTCAGAAAGCAATGTCCAGGCCCAGATGGCTTCACTGGAGGTATCTACAAGACATTTAAAGAATTAACAGGGGTTGGGGCTGGCGCTGTGGCATAGTGGGTTAAGCTGCCGCTTGCAGTGCCGGCATCCCGGTTCAAGACGTGGCTGCTCCACTTCTGATCCAGCTCTCTGCTATGGCCTGGAAAAGCAGTGGAAGATGGACCAAGTGCTTGGGCCCCTGCACCTGCGTGGGAGGAAGCTCCTGGCTCCTGGCTTTGGATCACCACAGCTCCGGCCGTTGCTGCCAATTGGGGAGTGAACCAGCAGATGGAAGACCTCTCTCACTCTCTCTGCCTCTCCTCTCTCTGTGTAACTGATTTTCAAATAATTAAATAAAACTTGAAAAAAAAAAAAAAAGAATTAACTGGGCCTAGCATTGTGCTGTACCAGGTTAATCTGCTGTCTACAGTGCTGGCATCCCATATGGCTGCTTCACTTCCAGTCCAGCTCCCTGCTAACGCACCTGGGAATGCAGCAGAAGATGGTGCAAGTCCTTGGGCCACTGCACCCATGGGGGAGACCTGGAAAAAGCTCCTGAGCTCCTGGCTTTGGCCTGACCCAGCCCTGGCTGTTGTGGCCATTTGGGGAGTGAACCAATGGGATGGAAAATTTTTGTCTCTCCTCTCTCTGTAACTCTGCCTCTCAAATAAATAAAAAAATCTTTTAAAAAAAGAGAATTAAAAACAGTTCCGCACAATCTCTCCAGAAAACAGAAGAGGAAACACTTTACAACTCATTTTATGACACTGGTTAAAGCACAAAAAAATAAAACTACAAACCAAAGATCCTTAACAAAATATTAGTAAATTTCAGTAATAACAATTATACATCATGACCAAGTTAGGTACATCTTAGGGATGCAAAGCAGATTCCCTATTTGAAATCAATGTCACTCACCATATTAAGAGGCTAAAGAGACATAATGTCAATTAATGCAGAAAACGCGTTTCACAAAATTTAAAACTCACTCATGATAAACGCTCATAAAACAGAAACAACAGAAACCTTCCTTACCCTCACAAGGAAAATCTACAAAAACCCTGCAGCTACCATTATAATAAATGGTGAAAAACTGAAAGTTTTCCCTTAAGACCTCAACACAAGGATGTTTGTTCTGTTTTTATTCAACATGGTGCTGCGTATGCCAGCCATTCAATGGGGCAAGAAAAACACAACACGTACACATCAAGAGAAAACCACTTCTACGTACAGATGACAAACCTGTCTACATAAACAACTCCAGCACAATTCCTAGCATGAGGGGTGGGTTTTTGGCATGGTGATTAAGATTCAGCTTGAGACCCCCACATCCTATATTTGAATACCTGGGTTCAAGTCCTGACTCTGCTCCCGGTTCCAGCTTCCTGCCCATGTACACCCTAGGAGGCAGCAGGTGATGGCTCAAGTAATTGGGTCCCTATCACCCTCATAGGAAACCTACATGGAATTCCCAGCTCCTAGCTTTGTTCGGCCCATGGGCAGGCATTTGGGAAGTCAATCAGTGGATAGGAGATATATCTTGCTCTGTCTCTCTTACAAATAAATAAAATTGGGGGGCCGGCACTGTGGTGCAGTGGGTTAAAGCCCTGGCCTGAAGTGCTGGCATCCCATATGGGCATCAGTTCAAGTCCTGGCTGCTCCTCTTCCTATCCAGCTCTCTGCTAAGCCTGAGAAAGCAGTAGAGGATGGCCCAAGTCCTTGGGCCCCTGCACCCATATAGGAGGCCTGGAAGAAGCTCCTGGCTCCTGGCTTCAGATCAGCTCAGCTCTGGCCATTGCAGTCATTTGGGGAGTGAACCAGTGGAATGGAAGACCTCTCTCTCTCTCTGGCTCTACCTCTCTCTGTAACTGTCTTTTAAAAAAAAAAAAAAGACAAATAAATAAAACTGAAAACTTTGTTTTGAAGATTTATTTATATATTTGAAAGGCAGAGTGACAAGAGATCCTCCTCTGACTTACTCCTGAAATGGTGGCAACAGCCAGGTCTGGGCCAGAAACTCCATCCAGGTCTCCCACATGAATGGTGGGAATCCAAATACTTAGGCTCTAATAAATCTTGTGTTTAAATCTCAAGAAAAGGGGCCAGCGCCATGGCTCACATGGTTAATCCTCCGCCTGCGACACCAGCATCCCATATGGGCGCCGGGTTCTGGTACTGGTTGCTCTTCTTCCAGTCCAGCTCTCTGCTGTGGCCCAGGAGGGCAGTGGAGGATGGCCCAGGTGGTTGGGCCCCTGCACCCGCATGGGAGACCAGGAGGAGGCTCCTGGCTCCTGGCTTCGGATCAGCTTAGCTCTGGCCATGGCAGCCATTTTGGGGGTGAACCAACAGAGGGAGGACCTTTCTCTGTCTCTCTCTCACTGTCTAACTCTATCTGTAAAAAAAAAAAAAAAAACACAAACAAACAAACAAAAAACACAAAAAAACAAACTCAAGCCGGCGCCGTGGCTCAATAGGCTAATCCTCCACCTTGCGGCGCCGGCACACCGGGTTCTAGTCCCGGTTGGGGCGCCGGATTCTGTCCCGGTTGCCCCTCTTCCAGGCCAGCTCTCTGCTATGGCCAGGGAGTGCAGTGGAGGATGGCCCAGGTGCTTGGGCCCTGCACCCCATGGGAGACCAGGAAAAGCACCTGGATCCTGGCTCCTGCCATCGGATCAGCGCGGTGCGCCGGCTGCAGCGGCGCCCATTGGAGGGTGATCCAACGGCAAAGGAAGACCTTTCTCTCTCTGTCTCTCTCTCTCACTGTCCACTCTGCCTGTCAAAAAAAAAAAAAAAAAAAAAAAAAAAAAAAAAAAAACAACTCAAGAAAAAAAAATAAGTCAGTGAGAGAGAGGTATATCTCTCATCCAGAACTCACTCCCCAAATGCCCAAAACAGCTAGGCACTAATATATGCAGCAACCTAAATCAGTGTCTAGAGAATTATGCAAAGTGAAAATTGCCAATCTCAACAGGACACGTAATTCATTATAAATGTCAAAATTACAGAAATGGATTTTTTTTAAAGATTTATTCATTTATTTGAAAGACAGAGAGAGAGAGATTTCCATCAGCTGGTTCACCCCCCAGCTGACCTCAACAGCCAGGGCTGGGCCAGACCAAAGCCAGGAGCCAGGAGATTCATCTCATGTCCCATGTGGGTGGCAGGGACCCAAGCACTTAAGCCATCTTCCACTGCTTTTCCAGGTACATAAGCAGGGAGCTGGATCAGAAATGGAGCAGCTGGGACTCCAATGGGTGCCCACATGTGATGCTGGCATCACAGGCAGATCAACCCACTGCATAACAGTGACCCCAGAGAACAGATTAACGGTTGTCAGGAATTAAGGACACAGTGGAACACAGCTGTAAATAACACAGCTATATATAAGTACTTGAAGGGAGCTGGTGCTGTGGTGCAGTGGGTAAAGCTGCTGCCTACAGCATGGGCGTTCATCTCAGCTGCCCCACTTCTGATCCAGCTCTGTTAATGCCCCTGGGAAACCAGTAGAAGATGGTCCAAGTGCTTGGGCCCCTACACCCACGTGGGAGACCCAGAAGCTCCTGGCTTCAGCCTAGCCTAGGCCTGGCCGCTACAGACATATGGGAGTGAATCTTCCAGCGGATGGAAGATTCTGTTTCTCCATTCTTTCAAATAAATAAATATTTTTTTTTATTTTTTATTTAGTAAATATAAATTTTCAAAGTACAGTTAATGGATTACAATGGCTCCCCCCCATATTTCCCTCCCACTCACACCCCTCCCATCTCCCGCTCCCTCTCCCATTCCATTCACATCAAGATTCATTTTCAATTATCTTTATATACAGAAGATCGATTTAGTATATATTAAGTAAAGATTTCATCAGTTTGCACCCACACAGAAACACAAAGTGTAAAATACTGTTTCAGTACTAGTTATAGCATTACTTCACATTGGACAACACATTAAGGACAGAGATCCCACATGAGAAGTAAGTACACAGTGACTCCTGTTGTTGACTTAACATTTTGACACTCTTGTTTATGGCATCAGTAATCTCCCTAGGCCCTAGTCATGAGTTGCCAAGGCTATGGAAGCCTTTTGAGTTCGCCGACTTCTATCTTATTCCGACAGGGTCATAGTCAAAGTGGAAGTTCTCTTCCCTTCAGAGAAAGGTACCTCCTTCTTTGATGGCCCCGTTCTTTCCACTGGGATCTCACTCGCAGAGATCATCCATTTAGGTCTTCCTCCCCCCCCCCCCCCCCCAGGGTGTCTTGGCTTTCCATGCCTAAAATACTCTCATGGGCTCTTCAGCCAGATCCAAATGCCCTAAGGGCTGATTCTGAGGCCAGAGTGCTGTTTAGGACATCTGCCATTCTATGAGTCTACTGTGTATCCCACTTCCCATGATGGATCGTTCTCTCCCTTTTTGATTCTATCAGTTAGTATTAGCAGACACTAGACTTGTTTGTGTGATCCCTTTGACTCTTAGACCCATCAGTCAATAAATAAATATTTTTAAAAAGTACAGGAGGAGTATAGCTTGTAAGGGCAGCAGGGGGGATCCCTGAGGCTGGTGATAGAAATGTTCTGTCTTGACTGCTTCATTTTCTACATTCAGGCTCTGATACTGTATTTTCAAGATGTTACTACTGGGGGAAATTGGGTAAGGACAACAGATCTCCATATACTGTCTCAGAATAAAAAGCTGAATTAAGAAAAAACAAGTTATCTGTATTACTGTATACTGGAAAGGAATGTAGAAAGCTTAAGTGAAATAACAAAGAGGCAGACTAAAATGTTAGGCATGCATAAGACAACTTTCTTCTGACGTGAGAGGCAATTCTAGTGCCCAAGTGTTTAAAGCAAATAATAATATTTATTTGGTTACTTGAAAGAGAGTTTCCATTTGCTGGTTCACTCCCCTAGATGGCCACCACAGCCAGAGATGGGTCAGGCACAGGCCAAGCAGAAGCCAGGAGCCAAGAGCTTCATCCAGGTCTCCCATGTGGGTGGAAGGGACCCAAGTACTTGGGTCATCCTTCATTGCTTTTCATTGAATGGAAGCCATTCATTGCTTTTCCCAGGCCATCAGCAGGGAGTTCAAAATGGAGCAAAATGGGGCCGGCGCCACGGCTCAATAGGCTAATCCTCCGCCTTACGGCGCTGGCACACCGGGTTCTAGTCCCAGTCGGGGCACTGGATTCTGTCCCGGTTGCCCCTCTTCCAGGCCAGCCCTCTGCTATGGCCCGGGAGTGCAGTGGAGGATGACCCAAGTGCTGGGGCCCTGCACCCCATGGGAGACCAGGAGAAGCACCTGGCTCCTGCCTTCGGATCAGCGCGGTGCGCCGGCTGCAGCGCGCCGGCCACAGCGGCCATTGGAGGGTGAACCAACGGCAAAGGAAGACCTTTCTCTCTGTCTCTCACTGTCCACTCTACCTGTCAAAAAAAAAAAAAAAGAGCAAAATGAAGCAGCCAGGACAGGAACTGGCTCCCATAGGAGATGCAGCATTGCATGTGGTGGCTTTACCTGCTAAACCACGATGCTGGCCCCTCACGTGTTAATCTTATTTTGCCTAATCAAGTCATTCTATGGCCTCGGGTATCAGACACCTTCCCAGCTAGTAACATATATGGATCCCCCATTAACGTCTTCTCAAAACATCTAGTAACCTATTGAAAAAAATGCTTTAGTTTTCCAGTTAAGAGACAAGATAAACCAACAGGTTATATTTAAGACTATCTTTGTTGGCCCGGTGAAATCTTTTGATGCCCTAAAAGGGATGAAAGAAATAAGAGGATGGAAGGCTGTTGTGGCACATCAGGTTAAGCCTAACATGGAATTCCTATTCTACCTACAATCCAGCTTCCTGCTGATGTGCCTGGGAGGCAGCCACCCACAAGGAAGACACAGATGGGAATTCTTGGCTTCTGGCTTTGGCCTGGCCTGGCCCTGGCTGTTGCAGGTATTTGTGGAGTAAAAGGAGATGGAAGATCTATTTCTCATTCTGTCACCTTGCCTTTCAACTAAATAAATAAACTTTAAAAAAGGGGAGGGGGGCTGTCATTTCTGTCTAAATTCTCTCTTCTTTCACTGCTTCAAAACAGAAGAGTTTAAAGAAGTCTGGCAATCTGTCTATAACATCCTTAGTCCTAAACTCAACTGCATCTCTGTTTCACACACACTTAACTTATTTAAAATATCTACATTTTTAGATTTATTTATTTATTCGAAAGGCAGAGAAAGGGATCTTCCACCTGTTGGTTCACTCCCCAAATGGTCATAACAACTAACTCTGGGCCAGGAGCCTGTAACTCCATCCTGGTCTCCCATATGAATGGCAGGGGCCCAAGTACCTGGGACATCTGCTGCTGCTTTCTCAGATGCAGGAAACTGGATTGAACGTGCAGTAGCCAGGACCTGAATGGGTACTCTAATGGGATTCTGGCATTGCAAATGCGGCTTAACCTGCTGGACCACAACACCACAACATTTATACTTTTTGAGTTCGTCTTCATGTACTTGCTAGAATGAAGATCTTATTCCTTTTGCTATCAGAATAAAAGAAATTTGCACTGAAATTATTAGAACCATCTGAATAAGCCAAAGTAGGGCAATTTCTTCATTCTTCTCCCCATTCAGGAGGAAAACAGCACCTTATCCACCACTGGTAAAGAATATTAAAGTTTTTTTTATTATTTTAGATGACAATATTTCGAGAAACGTCTTTGCTTTCACACAACAGTAAAAATTATATATTACATATTAACACATACAACCATGATATATAATAAAATGCTGTCTGCCCAAAATAATTTTACCATTGTTAGAAAATACCTAAAAGTGGTTTTTAAAGCTGTACATTTTCTCCATTAAAAATTCCTTGCTTTTAATCAGAAAAAAAAAAATACTTGGATATAATATCTGAAAAGTAGGATTCCACCTAAAAAAAGTTCTCTTCAGAAGGAGAGACCTGGGTTTCACTGCATCAGTTCTGTTTTCTTTTTTTTCCTCTTCTTCTTTTCCAACATTTCTATCATCTTCCTCTTCTTGGTCAACACCAGGCTATTTCCTTTTGCTGCCTTATTATGGTTAGCAGTTAAACCACGTTTCTTTACGAGAGGTTTGGCTTGTGCTGCTCCTTCCTGCACTACATCACCAGGTTCCTTTTTGTTGATTTTGGACTGTTCTTCTTTACCTACTGAAACACAAATGACAGCATATTTAAAGAATAGGTTTTTCCTCTTTGGATGCAATAAACATATGCTGACAATCAAGTGGAGTTACTGAGACCTCCACTTCAATAATTCAAAAGGTAACAAATTATGCAATTTTCCCTGTGATCCAGTCTACTTACCAGGAGACGGCTCTGTTGCTGGAGGCAGGCTTTCTTTAGCCTCCATCACAGTGTCCAGCCACACTCCAAGACAGGTCAGCCTGGCACTAGTGTTCACTTCACAGAGTAAAGACGGGGGTGCTTTCTAAAACAGGAACAATTCATAACATGTTAACATGGGAATTCTGAATAATTATTCTTCTTTTCCATTCTAAAGTTAGCTTATTTTAAACACTGTATTTCCTTACGTGTAAAATATATTGAGAGTAACCTACTATCTTGATTCAGGATCAGTATGACTTTGCTATTCCTAGAGCCAATTTTGGAGAACTACTCAGAATTACAAATTCCAAGGCAAGGGATCATGTCTCATTCATTTCTAGAGCTTACAAGGACACTTACACAAAATCAACACATTCAACAAGCCATATTCACAGAATGTGTTTACGAGAGAATGGCTGGTAAACAAAGACTGTACAGAAAGGAATTTAATGCTTTAATTATCTGGTTTAAAACTACTATTGACTCCATAATCAGATGGGAGACTCTAAGCTGTTTTTGGCAGTGGCAATATTTTTACTTAATGCTTTACAGAGAACCATAGTATCTGAAAGAGAAAAAGTAGTCCTTCTCTGATTGAAAGTGCAGACAGAGGGAGTTACAGGATTCCACCAGCACAGACCCATTAATGCCAACCCTAAAGAAGTCTTGTGGGAACTTAACTTTAAAATTATTAATAGCAACCATGCCTGGAAGAGCTCTTAAAAGTTTATTTAATGATTTATGTGTTATGACCCAAAGGAAAGTTCCAACTCACTTAAACACAGCAGGAATGTATTAGAGCGTATATGGACTGACCTTATCCTGCTTTAGCTTCCACATCTTGATGAAGCCATCACTCGATGCTGTAACAACTACATGATGCTCTGGAGTTTCAAAACTGAACATGTCTTTGACCCTAGGATGCAAATATCCGCACTGTAAAAAACCTTTCCACTCAAATTGCACAACACTGGCATGTACAGTTCCTTGCTTTCTCAATACTCCAAGTGCTTTTAAGTGGCTCAATGAACATTGGCTTAAAGAAGAAATTATGTTGTACATTCACATCAGTCAGTGGGACCAGTTTTGGGACCAAAACAGGAGACAAGTTGACTGTCAACCGTATCTGAAGGAAAAGTGAAAAAGATGACGATGGATAATTATAATCAGGTCATCAGAAAGGAAACAGTCTTGCATTTCAATCAGCTCCAGGTTCAGTAAGGAATGAAAGGACGATTGAAATGAGAATCCAAGGCTGCCCCCTGTGTACTCAGTTCCCTCATCTCCACGGCCAACATCGCTAGTCTAAGCCACTATCATTTTTCTTCTGGATTATGAAGGTAGCCTAATTGGCCTATTTCCATTTTTGCCCCCTTAAAAATTTTAAAAATGTAAACCAAGTTATATCTGGCAAAGCTACGATTTGCTTTAAAATAACACGAGAGGAAGAAGTGGCTGGGGATACAGATGAAAACTGCAAGTGAGGGCTGAAGGCAGTGGAGGATGTGCAGGCATTTTCCTTAAACTGGTCTGCCTGCCTTGACATTCTCCCATCATAAACAGTCAAAACGCAGTGCACCAAAGTCCTCAGTACACAATCTCAACTCCTCACCCTGGGTCCACAGCCACACAGTCACCTTCTACCATCCGCCCTCCCCTGCTCACCCTGATTCAGTCATGCAGGTCTTCTACCTGTTCCTAAAACACACCAAGCAGAAAAACCACAAGCCTTGCTCTATGAAACTACATTATATATTTATTGAGGCTACACACACACGAGATGAAAATACCTGTTTTCATGAGCTTTAAATTCACAGAGGCATGTTAACGAATCACAGTCAAAAAACCTGATAATTTCTTCATCTCCAGCCACTGCCAGGACGGAGTCCTAGGAGAGAGAACATCCAGAACATCACCATCAACTCCGACCATCGCCTGCATGACCACCACTGTTCCGACCACTTACTGAAAGAAATGTAACAGAAGAAATTCTCTTTTCATTTGTGATGGTGCCACTAACAGACGCGGTGCTGAGCTGGTAGACGTCTATTTTATTCAGTATGACAACTATGTACTTCTCTCCCTTAGGGGACCATTCCACTATATGAGCATCTGTAAGTTAAAAAAATAATTCAAAATAAAACTATCCAAGCAACAAAAATAGCAAGTATTTACACTGCGCATCTTCACATCCGTTATTCTATTTGCTCTCAATAAGCTAATGATACACTTTTTGCAAGTTCAATTTTAGAAAATAAAGTAGGTTCAAAGTATCACTGAAGCCTAAGTAATTGGTAGATGGCAGAGTCATAAGAACTCAGGTCTAGGGGACTGGTGCTGTGGTGCAGCAGGTCGAAGCCATGGCCTGAAGCACCGGCATCCCATATGGGCGCTGGGTTCTAGTCCCAGCTGTTCCTCTTCCGATCCAGCTCTCTGCTATGGCCTGGGAGAGCAATAGAAGATGGCCCAAGTCCTTGGGTCCCTGCACCCACGTCTGAGACCCAGAAGAAGCTCCTGGCTTCGGATTGGCACAGCTCCAACCGTTGCAGCCATCTGGGGAGTGAACCATTGGATGGAGGACCTCTCTGTCTGTCTCTACCTCTCTCTGTAACTCTTTCAAATAAATAAAATAATCCAAAAAAAAAAAAAAAAAAAAAAAAAGGAACTCAGGTCTAAAAAGGGAAAACAACCTAAAACCTCTGCTCTGAGGTCACCACCACCAAGAATGTTGTGCAAAGAGGTTGTTTCAAAAAGTTCATGGAAAATGGAAATAATAGATATGCTTATTTTGGTCCCCCAAACTGCTGAAATCCAGGCACTTAAGAGACCTTCAAAAAGCTCATGGAGATTGAGTATTTCAAAAAACAATGCATGGATTCCAACATTTAGAGGTACTAAAATAAACATCTCTTAATTCCACTTTCCATGAACTTTTTGAAGTATGCCTGTATATTCAAATTCCATTCCATTATTAGAAAACACGTTTCAAATATACTCACTTTGTTTTATATTTTTTATGAATGCTGATCTTCCCTCCACAAGATTCCATGTTCTACAAAACAGGAAGCTCACTTATGGTATGATCATTAATTAACATTCACTAATTTGAAAATATTAAATATTAAAAAATAAGCTTACTGAAGATTTACTCAAATGGCAATTTTACTAAATAATGGCTATTTAAAGGCTCTGCCATCTTCCTAAGAGCAACATCTTACAATGTTTATGACCAAGCAGGACTAAAGGTCACTGGTTTCCACACTACCTCAATGTTGCAGACATTGTAGTTTCACACAATTTACCTTCCTAAAACTCCTCCCCTTCCAGGACCACCCTGCTCTTCACTTCACAGCTGACCATGTCTGAACGTAGAGCTTGCTGCTTCCATCTTACCATGATGGGAGGACTCACTAGCTTTCAACCACTCCTTTGTATCATTATTATATTTGTATCATTATTATAGCGCTAGTGACTTACCTTAATGTCTTATCTGTTCCTACAGATAGGGCCAACTTGCCAGAGGGGTGAATGGAGAGGAAGGTCACATGTCCCCTAAAATGAAACCAATAGTTAGCCTCCACCTGCGTGGCACAGGACAAGGCCGACGGGAAGGTGCCGACTCACTTGTGAGCTTTAATCGACTTCAGACACTCCCACTTCTTCGCATCCCAGACACAGATGAGTCCATCCTCCGCCCCACTGATTAAGTGCCTGCTGCCATGGAATTTCAGGCAAGTAATTGTTCCTGAGAAAAAATGAAAGCAGGCAAAATAAATATCCATTTTGAATGCAAACTTCACTTCTAGTTTGAAAGCTATTGTATAGTAAGAACAGCCAATGTCTTAATATTATTGAAATGTATTTTAAAGTCTAGGGTGAAAAAATTAAGTTGTTTTCACAAAAGAACACAGAATCACAAATCCATGCAAAAAATCTCAGCAGTTTCTCCATCTGTAGACATAGATTTGAACTAATCAACTCATGTTCTGGCTTTAGGTCCCCATAATTATAAACTTAGAAGAAGAATAGCTAAAATAGTTTGGGCAAGAGTTAAACAAAACTAACCAGTTAACCTAGAGAACACTCCAAGAAGGACAGTCACGTGACTGCCACCTTCTGATCAGTGAGCTGGTGACCTCATCCGCCACTGTTCCATTATTTCAATGTTCTTCTCACTCACTGTCATGAGATTTTCACAACAAATCTCTGAAATTCCATACTCTCCAGCTAGCCCCCAGGAAACCCCTCCCGCTAACAAAGCTTCCTTCATCTTTTCAACATTCCACACTCCTCTGCCAGAACTGAAGTCTGGGTCTCTGACATATTTCCCTAACAACTCGAATATCAGAAGACCGGTGCTCCCTAAGCAGACGCACCCTCCTGTGAGGTGTGTCATCCCGCCCAGCCACCCGAAAGCTCCAGGCGCGGCACTCCACGGCCGCAGACCAAATCTAGCTGGTGGCCTGTGCAAAGGCAGTTTACTGGGGAAAAGCAACACTCACTCAGCTACAGAACGTCCATGGCTGCTTTGCACAACAGCAGAGCTGAGAAATTTTAACACAGTCCCTGCGGCTCCCAGGGGCTAAGGTTTACTACTTGGCCCTTCATAGTTGGAATTTGCACCCCGGGTCATTGTGTCCCACTTCATGCCTCCTGGTCAATCCCCTCATGCTCAAAGAGCCAAAGGTCTTGGATGCAAAATGCAACAAGCAACAAAAGCACTGGTAATACGTGGGCTTATGCACCACCTTCTTTCTTTTTTTTTTTTTTACAGGCAGAGTGGACAGTGAGAGAGAAAGACTGAGAGAAAGGTCTTCCTTTTGCCATTGGTTCACCCTCCAATGGCCGCTGCGGCCGGCACGCTGCAGCCGGCGCACCGCGCTGATCCGAAGCCAGGAGCCAGGTACTTATCCTGGTCTCCCATGGGGTGCAGGGCCCAAGCACTTGGGCCATCCTCCACTGCACTCCCTGGCCACAGCAGAGAGTTGGCCTGGAAGAGGGGCAACCGGGACAGAATCCGGCGCCCCGACCGGGACTAGAACCCAGTGTGCCGGCGCCGCAAGGTGGAGGATTAGCCTATTGAGCCGTGGCGCCGGCTATGCACCACCTTCTTCCCGAAGCCGGGGGGGTGATGACCTTGGACTGTGTTTTCCTCTTTCCCTAAAATCCCATTTCTTACTTTGGAAATGTTTTCTTACATCTGGTTCCTAGAAATGAGCTCATCTACTACCCACTGTTAAAAAAAAAAAAAAAAAAAAACCACAAACAGGATTTATAGAGGAATACAGGAAACCAAGAGCCCTACTTCACGCATTCCCTGTCTGAACTCCTAAGTCAGGCCTTTTCTTATTGAACACTCATACTAATAGGTGTGCACAGACCAGTTTTGGTTAACATATTTCTTCCATGCCTAAGAAAGAAGCCTTCCATGAATGAACTAGTACTGGGAGACAGAAAGGGAAAAGGAATGTAAGGTGAAATCACTCAAAGTCTAACTTATGCTGCAAAGCCAGACACTTGTCAAAGTAGCTAAGCACTATCTAACCGAAGGCAAACGTTTAACACTCTAACTTTACTGCTAGACACCAATGGCTGGTGTGGAACTTGGGAGCGGGGAAAAAGGCACCCATCTTATCACTGTAGGAACCAACTTTCATGGCTGACTGCCCCAAACCTAGTATGCATCTACTTGATCCTACTATTTTGAGTTCTTCATTTTCTTCTCCTTATCAAAGAGATATTAGACTCTTATTCTCTGTCCCCTGGGGAAATGTAATGAAAACAACATGTAATGTTCGCTACTGAGAGAAAAATTACTGCTTACTCTCTCCACCACTCCTGCCACTATCCCGGCAACTTTACCATGAGCATGGAAAACCCAACCACAAGCTGGGAATTCTCACTCCTTGATCTCAATTCTAGCAACCTTCGTCTCCTCTGCTTTTCTGTCCCACACCTGCAGCTGGCGCTATTTCCAGCTAAAGCTGTCCCGCATCAGGACTCTTCAACTCTAGGACTCCCTTCTGATTACCAACTCACGACTTCCCAGTGCTTTCATGCTTCCCACATTCACATTCCAGCTGCACTTTCAGCTGGCGACCTATTTTCTCTGGCCTGGCAACTTCCACCACTCATTCACCCACATCTTCAGTTCCCTTTAACTCAATCCTATTGCGCACAACAACTAAACTTCTTCCTCTACAGAGTCTGCGGGTTACTACTGGCGGGTTACTACTGAAGACAAGTCAGAAAACCCTTCAAAAGAACGTTACTCAGTTCACAGCTCCCCGCTTCAACTGGATAGGCCTGTGTCAATCAGCATAGCACCTCTCACATCCAACCCACACCTCCCAATCGGTCCTTAGCCACCTTCTCTCCAGGACCTCCAGGATTTTGCCCCAACTACTTTTGCAGCCCCTCCAAACTCCACTTCAGCCTCTCATAACCCTGAACCAGCACACAGTTTCCCATAAACACCAGGGGTTATAAACACAAGCTTCTGACCTAGGTTCGAGTTCTAGCTCCAGTTTTGAGATACTGGGCAAGCCACGCAGTATCTTTGAACCTGGGTGTTCTCTTCTATTAACTGAAGATACAACTGCCCCTTCTTGGCACACTGCTGGGTACAGGAACCCCCTCAATAAAGGGACACACTGCTATGCTGCTGCCGCTTGGTGGCTCACGCTGCCTGCCCTGTCTGGGATACCCTTTCTTCTAACAACCAACAATTCTCTCTTCAGATAACACAGATGCCATCCTAAAGAGGCTTTCTGCACTGGCATCCCACAGTTCATGTCCCGACTGCTCCACTTCTAATCCAGCTCCCTGATAGTGCACCTGGGCAAAGCAGAAGATGGCCCAAGAGCTTGGGCCCCTGCTACCCAAGTGGGAGACCCAGAAGAAGGTCCTGGCTCCTCGCTTCAGCCTGGCACAGTGCTGGCCATTGTGACCATCTGGGGAGTGAACCAGTGGATGGAAGATCTCTCTCTCTCTAACTCTGACCTTCAAGCAAATAAATAAATCTTTTTTTAAAATTAAAATGTTTGTCTGCTAATATATAGCACAATACAAATGGAAAAAAAAATAAAGAGGCTTTCTGTAAGACCTCACCCCAGAGCTCCCTACCCTTATTCCAACTATGAGCAACCTGAGGGCGCACAACCGTTTTTTCTTTCCCATTTTTATATCCCCTAGCACAGAATCAGTGCTGGAGCAGACTCAATGAATTGCTACCTGGAGTCAAGTGATAAAGGCACAGCATCTCTGAGTTATCATCTTAGCAAACACAACCTTCTCACCATTGTGATGCACCAGAGCCCCGTGCTCTATCTTCTTTCTCATGTCGTAAATGTGAATCGTTTCATCTTTGCTCCCAGTGACTACGAAACGACTGTTCACAGCCACTGCCGACAAGGAGGCGGTGTGGGCGTGGTGAGTGAAGTGAGCGACCGCAGTCCATTTCTGCTGGAGGTAAAACATACCATTAACATGACAGTCACACCACAGTTTCAACAAACAGATTAATGCTTCCACAGTCCAGGGAAATTACCAGTGGACCCAACCAAGTGGAGAAGCACCCCACGCTGATACGTGGATTAAAAACAAAAGAACAGAGGCAGCTATTTGGTGCAGTGGTTAAGACGCCACCTGGGTGCCCACACCCCATATCAGAGTGCCTGGGTTCAAGACCCAGCTCTGCTTCTAATCCCAGCTGCCTGCTAGTGCACACTTTGGGAGTCAGCAGGTGATGGCTAAGGTAGATGGATGTCTGCCACCCATATGGGAAATCTGAATTGAATTACAGGCTACTGGCTTCAGCTTGGCCCAGTCCTGGCTTGATGTGGCATTTGGGGAATCAGTGGGCAGAAGATTTCTGTATTTGCCTTTCAAATAAATAAAGAAAATTTTGAAAAGAAAAGGCCAACCTGAGAACTGAATGAAGAACATAAAGCTAGGAGGTGGGACAGTAAGGCTGGGCAGCGTGAGTCTAGAACACAATATGGTAACTGGGCTACACAGATTTTTAGGTTTTATCCAAATATTTAACTCTTTAATGTACTTGCAGTGACCTGTATGTAAGACTTCCATGTTCCATTCACTCAATTGTTCAAATTCTTACTTTAATTTGTTCATTCAAATTATGAGTGCCTACTGGCAAGTGATAAAACAGCAGTGAACCAAAGACAAAATAGAGTTTCCATTCCAGCAGGAGAGACAGATGATAAACAATTTAACACGATGTGACATAAAGGGTAAGTATGGGGGATGGCGTAGTGGCACAGCAGGTTAAGTAGCTGCCTGTGATGCCAGCATCCTGTATGGAAGCCAGTTTCAGTCTCGGCTGCTCCTCTTCCGATCCAGCTCCCTGTTAATGTGCCTGAGAAAGTGGCTGAAGATGACCTGAGTGCTTGGGCCCCTGCCACCCATGTGGGAGACCTTGATGGAGTTTCGGGCTTCTGGCTTTTGCCTGGCCCAGCCCTGGTCATGCCAGTCATCTGAAGAGTGAATCAGTGGATGCAAGATTTCTTTCTCTCCCTTGCTCTCTGCAACTCTTTCAAATAAACTAAATCTTAAAATATATGTAAGTACAAAGACAAATCCTATTAAGAAATGCATCAAAATATTAACAAGACAAATAAACCAAAGAAGAAAACAGCCTCAGGGCTGGCACGGTGGTGTAGTGAGTTAACCCACCACCTCATATGAGTGCTAGTTCCAGTCACGGTCGCTCCACTTCCAATCCAGCTTTCTGCTGTTGCACTTGGGAAAGCAGTGGAGGGTGCCCCAAGTGCTTGGGCCCCTGCACCCATGTGGCCTGGCCCAGCCCTAGTTGTCGAGGCCGTCTGGGGAGTGAATCAGTGGATGAAGATCTCTCTCTCTGTAACTCTTTCAAATAAGTTAAAAACAAACAAACAAACAACCTCACCAGACTTCTCTGAACACACATAAGAACTGTCAATGCAAATTAAGCCCTCGTGTCAGTCTGGACCAAGGAGGCCTCTGAGTCAAAGCAAACACTCAACAGTAACTACGGAGGTAACACTGGTCACCTGGATCACCTGGCCCACCGTCCAGATTCAGAGGAGGGCACGGCGTCGAGTGTCAGACACCAGAGGGCCCCTGACGGTTTGGCTCAGCTCTGCCAGTGATGCCTACGTCTCCTGCAGTCACGTAACCCACGCACGAGGACCCTGCGTCTCCTGCAAGTCACGTAACCCACACACGAGGACCCTAGGTCTCCTTGCAGTCCCGTAACCCACGCACGAGGACCCTGCGTCTCCTTGCAGTCACGTAACCCACGCACGAGGACCCTATGTCTCCTTGCAGTCACATAACCCACTCACGACGACCCTACCTCTCCTTGCAGTCACGTAACCCACGCATGAAGGAGGACCCTGCGTCTCCTTGCAGTCACGTAACCCACGCACGACGACCCTGCGTCTCCTTGCAGTCACATAACCCACGGACGAGGACCCTGCGTCTCCTTGCAGTCCCGTAACCCACGCACGAGGGAGGACCCTGCGTCTCCTTGCAGTCATGTAACCCACGCACGAGGGAGGACCCTGCGTCTCCTTGCAGTCATGTAACCCACGCACGAGGACCCTGAGTCTCCTTGCAGACACGTAACCCACGCACGAGGGAGGACCCTGCGTCTCCTTGCAGTCATGTAACCCACGCACGAGGACCCTGCGTCTCCTTGCTGTCACGTAACCCACGCACGAGCACCCCTATCTGCAAGCGGGAGTAAGTCGACCTGCTTCAAAGGTCTGCTAGGTCTGCTGCCTGCTTGGAACCTACTACGTTTACTATCAGAACACAAAAAACCTCAATAATCAAATCTCAATAATCTCATCTTTGAATATTCAAAACAGGCCACCTTTAAGACCAACAACCAGAGCAGATACAAAATAAACAAAAGCAAAAAAATAAAACAAACGCAGCCAAGTCACGCACTGGCAAGTTTTTGGTCAAGACTGACACCTTGACTCCTTCATAGAGAAGAACCAATAAAACGGCTTAGAGATATCTACAGCTGCTTAGGTCAAACAAAGAGTAGGGGACTAAAATCAGGAATTCACGTTTCCATCCTACCTATCTGACTCGGCAACTTTTTGGACTTTTTTACGTACCGATCTAATGAAATACTTATCTTTGACTATAATTTATGCCTATGCATTTAGTTCCCCCATCCTCCACCCTTTATGTCCAGGGCGTCTCGAGCCGAATCTAAACTCCGGCATCGTCCCATCTCTAACACCTGGACCCCAGTAAATAACGCATAAACTGGTATCACTCTCTTTATTAGTTAACATATTTATCCTGATCCACCTCTAACATTCTGCAAAACTCTAAAAGACAGGAACTCGGTGAAAGAGAAGGTGTTTCCTTATTAAATACCTGCGCCAGTTGTCGACGTATGGAAGCGACCTTTAAGTTCACCACTGTGTACGGCTCCTTTGCCCTTTTGCAAAACGCTACCGTGTTCGTACCCTGCGGACATCCCGTCTACTATAAAAGGCAGGCATTATCTCACTATATAAAAATGCCTGCCCCGTGTTTTAAAAGACCCCTTTTTACTGAAATTCCCTGACCTCATTCATCAGCTAATCCACTGAGCTCGGATGCTAAAAGACCAGGAGTCCCAGCGTTTACCTCTGCCGGGAGGGGACTAAACCTGACCCTCCGAGCATGCACGCCCTGTAGCTGTCCACCGGCTCGCGGGATCTCACCTCGTGGTCGTCGCTCGCCTTGCGCTCCGGCTGTACAGTGAACCCAAACAGCACCTGCTCGTAACAGCCAGCGACCAGCTCCATTCAAAGCGCACGTGCCTCTTCCGCGAGCTCCGCTCCGCGAAGGCGAGATGACGGAACCGGAGGCAAACGGAGAGGGGTCCTTCCTGCTTCCGGCGCTCAAGTTATACGTCACTACCTCAGGGCTGCCTTCTAGGCGCCTGTATTCGTGGAAATAATTTCAGCGTTCCGAGATCGTGTGGACCCCCTGCCAAACGAGAATTAGTAAGGACGCCACATAAGGTGGTTCTCATCGCAAGAAAAAAATGGGGGGAAAACAGGCATATTCTAGGAAGCTGGTCTGAGGAGAGGGGGCGGGACATCCTCTGTGGAAGGACCCCGGTTTCCGTGACGTCCAGGAAAGGGGCGGAGCTGGGTTCCTGCTTGGGTGGAGGGGACACGGAGGGGACGGGTCGATGAGTCAGTGCGGAGGGTCTCGTGATGTGCGGAGATGAGCTGAGCTGCTTTCTTAGCGGTCCGAGGGGCGGTCAGCGGAGCCGGGGCTGCAGCGCCAGGCCTGCCCTGGTTCCCTCCGCTTGGTTCGCGCGTCCGGCTCGGGTCAGAGTGTCCTCGTGCGGGGCCTCGTGAGGGCGACCGCTCCCCCGACGGGGTCGGGCGGGCCGATCGGAGGCTTCTAGAAGGAAGCCTCGCGTTTATGCCAAGGCCACGCCCGTCCCCTCCCGCCGCCGTGTCGGGCAGCAAAATCCAGCGTCCGCGGGAGCCCAGGCAGCCGTCCGCGTTAGATGCAGGGCACAGGGTCCGGGATGTGGTGGGAATTCGAGCAGTTTCCAAAAGCCCAGGGTCCGCCCCTCACCGAGCGGCCACATGCAGGACGGCTGGGGCCGACTCCAACCCCGCTTTGAGCTGTGGACACCGTCTCAGTGTTGGCCCTTTATTCCCACGCCCTTTGGTCCTCTGGCGCTCCGAGTTGTGTGTGTGGATATAGACAGGTTAAGTTATTAGTTATTAATAGGTGGGAGTCTGCTGGTCCCCTCTGCAAGTCCGCCTTAGCCAGGGTGGGCCCCCTTCCAGGTCTCCCCAAGTGCGTGAGCCAGCATCTGCCATCGTCCGGGGCTAATCCTCCACCTTGCGGCGCCGGCACCCCGGGTTCTAGTCCGGTCGGGGCGCCGGATTCTGTCCCGGTTGCCCCTCTTCCAGGCCAGCTCTCTGCTGTGGCCCCGGAGTGCAGTGGAGGATGGCCCAAGTGCTTGGGCCCTGCACCCCATGGGAGACCAGGATAAGCACCTGGCTCCTGGCTTCAGATCAGCGCAGAGCGCCGGCCGCGACGGCTATTGGAGAGTGAACCAACGGCAAAGGAAGACCTTTCTCTCTGTCTCTCTCTCACTATCCACTCTGCCTGTGAAAAAATAAATAAAAAAATAAGGAAACTGGAGTCGGGAGCCCGGGAGCAAAGGCAAGCAGTGCAGAAACGGGTAGAGGTCGCGTGCCCCCCACGCCCTGCCGTAGGTTTTTCAGCTGAGAGTTGGCTTCTCACGATGCTCACTGCAGCCCCAGGGAGGCCTTGTCTTCCCCTTGCGCTCGTTTTCTTCGCCATTCTGTAAAGAGTTCCAAGTTATCCTAGCACTGACTGTAGCTGTTTCCTGCGGAGTCCACCGAGGGGGAGCAGGGCTGACACGCAAGTCCCCTGGGAATGAGTAAGCAGGATGTGTCTTTGGAATCTCATATTTTATCTTTAAAAATAGGGCTTTTTTGCATTTTAATTCATGGCATTCCCGGTTCATTTTAATACAGCAGTACTGTTCTTCCAAATTTAAAAGCACAAAACTTTGACTAAAGCTGCTTGAAAAATCACATGGTTTATTAAATTCTGCTTCCAAAATGTTCCTGGTACCCCGCCTCGTTACCCCCAGGGAAGTTTCAACTACTGTTTGAGAAGTATTAATAGTCACTTAATGTGTTTTTTGAAACTAATTTTAAATCACGACCGAAACTGGGTAATTACTGTTAAAAGGAAAATTTCCCTAGGCCAGTAAGCAAAGTGTAGTAGAGTTTATTTGAGCAAAACAAAACAATTTATCAATCAAGCAGCTCCCAGAACCACAGCCATTTCTGAGAACTCCAGCCAACAACACAATGAGACAGGGTTTACAGGAAAATGGAGGTGGAATACAGACAACAACTTAATTGGCTACAGCTTGGTCCATCAATCACTCAGTTGCTTAAAGCTTAGTTAAATAATCAGCTTCAGGGTCTCCTGCAACCAACCAAAGCTTAGTTACTGTGATTAAATGCTATTGGTTGGGTATGTTGGGCCCACTGCAGATACCCAGTCAAAACCCATGGCCTCAAATTCTGTGTAACAAATTCTGTGTAACAAAGCATTCAAAGTCTATTATCAGACTGTCACACTTGTACCTGTATAAGTATTTGTCGCCTCTTTAGAAAACGTCTGAGAGACAGGGAGACAGTTTCCATCTGCTGGTTCATTCTCCAAACATCTACAACAGTCAGTGCTTGACCAAGGCCAAATCCTGGAGCCAGGAACTCAATATGGGATTCCCATTCAGGTGACAGGAGCCCAGTTACTTGAGACATGACTGCTCGTTCCTAGGGTCTGCATTAACAGGAAGCTGGAGTCAAGAACCGAACACTGATGTGGGATTCAGGTGTCTTAATGAGCATCTTATCTACTAGGTTAAACACCTGCCCTATTTTTCCCAGGAGAATCTTGTGGCTTGGTCTTTTGCACCAACCAGGAATAGTAGGATGTAGTTGGGTCTAGGATGAAAACTAGAACGGTCATTCTAAGTGTTTTTTGTTTTTACTAGAAGTTGATAGAACCAATCCTAGAGCTCAGAGAACTTCAAGGGCATCTAGTACAGGTGGTGTTCATCTGGGGGGAGGTGGGGCAGCGGGCTGATGGGTAAGTTTCGTGAGTTTTGAATCCCCAGAAGTTACATGCAAAACTGTGGATCTAAATCTTTGAAGAAGAGCATTGCTTAACATTTTCAAAGAGAACAGTACCTCATTAAAATGGTTGAAATCCACTAATGCAGCTGTTGGTTATAAATACTGAAATGTGTCCAGAAAAGTGAGTTTTAAGACCACCATGGCGGCCGGCGCCGTGGCTCACTAGGCTAATCCTCTGCCTGCAGCGCCGGCATACCAGGTTCTAGTCCCGGTCGGGGCGCCGGATTCTGTCCCGGTTGCCCCTCTTCCAGGCCAGCTCTCTGCTGTGGCCCGGGAGTGCAGTGGAGGATGGCCCAAGTGCTTGGGCCCTGCACCCCATGGGAGACCAGGAGAAGCACCTGGCTCCTGGCTTCAGATCAGCGCGGTGTGCCGGCCACAGCGCACCAGCCGTGGCGGCCATTGGAGGGTGAACCAATGGCAAAAGGAAGACCTTTTTCTCTGTCTCTCTCTCTCTCTCACTATCCACTCTGCCTGTCAAAAAAAAAAAAAAAAAAAAAAAAAAAACACATGGCTAACCAACTTGGAAGGGTTCACTAATCAACACTAAAACCCAACAGGTTTTTTTTTTTTTTTTTTTGCTTAGTTTTGCTTGTGAATTACTGATTGAAAAAGCATTTTGCACTTGAGCCAAGCATTGGTTTATTCATTGCATTCAACAAATCTTTATTAAATGCCTGGCTTTGTTTAGTTTGGCAAAGAAAAAACAGCCAGTTGTCTGTCATGGGTAGTGGTGGTGGCCATGTGGGTACTGGACTAAGAGTGGGTTATAGTGGGGAAATTAGCCTTGGTGACACTAGCAGGACAATCTAAAAATCCTGTTCAACCTTCCCTTTCTCAACGTGACAGGCAGCAGTTCTGTTAAATTCTCGGACTGCAAGGGTTACGTGGGGTGCGTTTCCCAGGGAACTTTGGTCTCCTCTATGTACAGAGCTAAAGGAAGCAGAGACCGTGCTGTGCTGCCCTGATATGAATTTGCCTCCACCTCCTTCATGGGATTAATACAGGTGACAAATGAGGGGTTTGCCTTGGGGGCTTTGAGATGGCAAAACAGAGAGAGCCCTTCCTTGTCACTGTCATCTACGCATCCCATTTTGCATTGTTAGTTATTCCGTGATGCTTGGGAAAGCACAGCAGAGAAGACTTTACTGAGGACCATGTGCCATGAGTGGAAGAGGAAGACGGGGCTCTACGCAGTGGCCTGGGCGGGCAGGAATGTACAGCCCAGGAGCAGGCTGGGTCAGTGAATGGAAAACTAAAAGGAAACATCACGGGTAGGGAGGATTCTTGCTGAAATCGGGCCAGGGTGACCAGACAGCACCCGGGGGGAGCAGTCTGACAGCAGAGATTGTGATGATCAGATACCAAGACGGGGGTTCCCTGGTATTGACTGAGCAGTGTTCATTAACACTGGATTTTAATAGGTCTAGGAAAAGGCTCAGAAGCCTTACCAAAGCTTAAGGGGTGGGGGTGGGGGGTTGGCACTATGGTTAAGCCGTCATTTGTTATGCCCTCCTCCCATATGGTTTGCATCCCAGCTCCACTTCTGATCCAGCTTCCTGCTGATGTACACGCTGGATAGCAGCAGGTGTTGGCTCATTACATTAGCTCCTGCTACTTCACGGGAGACCCAGACTGAGTTCAGGGCTCCAGGCTTCAGCCCGGCCCAGGCTCTGGCTGTTGCAGGCATTTGGGGAGTGAACGAGTGATAGAAGATCTCTTTCTCCTGCCTTTCAAATACATAAAAGGAAAAAAGTTTGGCCAAGCAAAGAATCTACGTCAGGATGGAGTATTCCTGTGCATGACTTCCTCCTAGATGTCACCTCGTGGCCCAAAGTCTCTGCAGAGTACCTTGGCTCCCACTGTCACATCTATGATCCCCTCATCAGGCTGGGGAAAGAGCTCAGGACAAACAGCCTCCTTCCAGCTGGGAAGATGCCTGTCACCTGCACAGTTTTCCTCCATCCGCTTTCAATAGTTCTCTTATTAGTCACACAGGCCACCTGGCCACATCTAGCTGCAAGGGGACGAGCTAAGAAACGTAGTCTTTCAGCAGTCCTGAATAGAACCAGGATTCTGTTGTTAAGGAAGGAGATAAACCAATCCCACGTGGCACCTAGCAATGTCTGCTCCAGCTGCCAATCAACGCCTCCCTGGAAGACGCAGGGAAATCCACCAGAGTGTAAGCGCCACTGTATGCACAGGCCAGTTGCCTTGCCTTGACTATAAGGAGCCCTGCAAATGACTGGTGAATGATGGCATCATCTGATTTATTTCAATTCATCATGCTTACGATTTCTCACATTACAGGTAAATATCAAATACAGTAAGCACCGGAAGAGTGGAATAATGGCTAACACACTGCAGGGAAATGACCAAACCCCTAAATGCCCTGATTTCGACTCCAAGTTACCTGCTTCTCAGTGACACTTAGGGCAGCCTTGCTGCTTAGAAATGGGTGCTGCCCGGAAATGCAGACCCTGAGGGCTCCACTCCAAATCTATTGACTCAGAACCTGCATTGTCAACAACGTGCCCAGATAATTGGTACACACCACAAAGTGCAGGAAGTACTGCTTTATTGTGCTTTTTTAAAATTAGTGAATCGGGGCCAACACTGTAGCATAGCAGGTAAAGCCGCCATCTGTAGTACCGGTTTGAACGCTGGTTTGAGTCCTGGCTGCTCCACTTCCAAACCAGATCTCTGCTATGGCCTGGAAAAGCAGTGGAGGATAATCCAAGTTCTTGGACTTCTGCACCCATATGGGGGACTCAGAAGAAGCTCCTGGCTCCTGGCTTTGAATCAGCACAGCTCCCACCATTGCAGCCATTTGAGGAGTGAACCAGCAAATGGAAGACCTCTCTCTCTCTGCCTCTGCCTCTCTGTAACTCTGCCTTTCAAATAAATAAATAAATCCTTAAAAAGTTAGTGAATCACAGAAAATATGTCTTTAAAATTTTACCCTGTATGTACATTAATGTAAGGGGTGTGGGGTACTACTCTACTTCTTGATTTTGCACCTACTTAGGATAATGATTTCAATGTGCAAAAGATGAAAATAAAAATTACCAGGTGCAAATTCCAATAGTTAGCAGCTAACTGAGAAGGAAACATCAGATCATAGTATGTGTCTAGATGTTTTAATAATTAAACCTGACCTTCTCGGCTATGAAGATGGTGGTGATAGAAGGGGGTTGGCAGTGGAGATGTCTGGGTTCTTCTGAGCCAATCACCAACATGGCGTCCCATTCTGTCCTTGCCCCGGGCTCTGCTGGCTTCGCCAGGCCTGGCAGTTGGCAGCCGGAGGAACAAGCTGCAGGTGACTCCAATGCACCCCCCCACCCACACCTTTGCCCCTTGTCAGGAGACTCAAGCAATTAATTGCCTAGCAGAAGTTGCCACTCACTGTAATTGCGTTATCAGGGGTAGCCCACCAGCTGATGTCTTGATGCAGGGTTAAAAACCGTGGGCTCTGCCCTCCAGGAAAGCTCGTGGGTAAATGGCTAGATGGGAGAGTTCTGCAGGTTTGGGCGGAGCCCAGCAAAACGACCATTACCGCTACTGGCAGAGGTGAGTCGTTCTCTCCTTCCTTGAAGGAAGGAAAATGAAAACTTATCATCTGTTCCCGAGCTTCCAGCACCCGACGAAATACCACTTTGAACCTAGGTGCTTTTCCAGTTAAGCAGACATCAGGCCCAGCTGGGACTTCCCAGAAGGAAGGAGGCATGGGGAGGTGGGGGCTCGGTGAAGGGCGGCTTGCCTGTCGGTGATGTGATGGCTGACACTGCTGTCTCCCCTGCTGTCAGACTGACGCTGGAGTTCCAGTCCGGCCAGGGGCACCTCCATGGCAGCTGGTGTGAGCGACCGCATGGCGCCTCTGCTCTCCCTGGCTACAGCTATGGCTGTGCAGTGGGCAGAAATGGATGCAGCCTCCTTTATGCATGTGAGAGCCCAGAATCCACAGCTGGAGCTTCGGTTATGCCCCAGGTACTCCATGCGGGAGTCACTCGTGTGCCCAGTGCTGTAAACAGTGTCTATTGTCACACCCTCAAGTCTCCCCCACCCCTTCCACCATTCAAATTCCCACAGCTATGGCATTTACTCCCTGTCTTAATCCCAGAAAGCAAAGTTTTAATAGCTTTCCTGAGATGTGACACATTGTGGGGTGGGGGGAGCCAAGCTTGTGCACAGGTGTAATGTGTACAGTTTGATGAGCCTGGACGCGGGCATGAGTTAAGAAACTTGACTTGCAAACAGGGGAAGTCCTCACTCTGTTCTAGAAACTAAGTTATCTCAACGCTTAAGCTGGGACCGGAAGTCATTTTTGGTTTATTTTACTGAAGCCGCAGACACGAACACACTTTAAAAGTATTTTAAGGTTTGGCCTGCGCCACGGCTCACTAGGCTAATCCTCCACCTAGCGGCGCCGGCACACCGGGTTCTAGTCCCGGTCAGGGTGCCAGATTCTGTCCCAGTTGCCCCTCTTCCAGGCCAGCTCTCTGCTGTGGCCCAGGAGTGCAGTGGAGGATGGCCCAAGTGCTTGGGCCCTGCACCCTATGGGAGACCAGGAGAAGCACCTGGCTCCTGCCATCAGATCAGTGCGGTGCGCTGGCCGTGGCGGCCATTGGAGGGTGAACCAACAGCAAAGGAAGACCTTTCTCTCTGTCTCTCTCTCACTATCCACTCTGCCTGTCAAAAAAAAAAAATATTTTAAGGCTCTAACATATTTCTAAACCACGCGGAGATGTGATGTGTGATGATCTCCCCATTGCCCCCTCCTTTTCCCTCCTCCCCGCTGGAAGAATGTGCTATTGCAGTGGACCTGTGTCTCCTAGATCTTTCCCCTGTACTCTTGCTAAGTCCCAGTGGCCGTGCTGTGTTTCTGCTGCAGGGCGGGGAGAGGGGCTTTGGGCGGGAGCCCACAGCGTGGTCCCTACTGCTTTGCCCCTTGCCTGCTTCTGCTCGTGGGTTGTATAAGGAAAGCTCTCTTTAAAAACTGCCCCTTCAGTGTGCTGTGACTGTTGTAGCTCCTCCCTTATCTGACATTTGAAATGTTATTGCTTCCAGAATAAGTTTCTGGAAGTGGGAGGACTGGATTAAAGGATAAGACGTTTGAAACTGCACGCTGCTCACCAAAAAGCCAGCATGTGTCTGCAGTTTCCATTGCTGGGCTGGGTGTGCTTGCTTCTCCACGTTGTGTGTGTACTGTTGGCCAGCGTGATGGGCGAGGGCGGCATTTGTCTTATGAAGGCCAAATATCTGCTAAAAGCTTCATGGGTATCAGTGTTTCTTGACTTGACTTAATTTTTTTTAAGATTTATTTATTTGAAAGAGTTACAGTGAGGCAGAGAAAGAGACCTTCCATCCATTGGTTCACTCCCCAAATGGCCACAATGGCTGATCTGGGCTGATCCGAAGCCAGGAGCTTCTTCCCCGTCTCTCATGTGGGTGCAGGGGCCCAAGCACTTGGGCCACCTGCTGCTGCTTTCCCAGGTGCATTTGCAGGGAGCTGGATCAGAAGTGGAGCAGAAGGGACTCGAATTGGCACCCATATGGTATGCCGGCACTGCAGACGGCAGCTTTACCCGCTACACCACGGCACCGGCCCCTGCATTTTTCTTTTATTCTGTTGAGTGCTGTCCCTGTGTTTGGATAAGGTGTTCACATATTAGGAAAATTAGCACTTTGCTGTTAACTGGAGGAGTGAAATTTGGAGGTTTTGTTTCCAATATATGTGCATGGTGACCTTTGTGTAACACCAAATTTGAGTTTAATGAAAAGACTTTTTTTCATTCATTTTTATGAATTTCTACGTGAGCAAGAGACAGACGCTCCACCTTCTGGTTCACCTCCCATTTGCCTGCAACAGCCAGGTAGGAGCTGGCAACTCGATCCAGGTCTGTCATGCACACGGCAGGGACCCAAGTACTCACACTGCCGCCTCCCAGTGTTAGTAGGAACTTAAAATTGGAAGCGGAGCCAGGGAGCTCCCACTCAAACCCTGGCACTCTGATGTGGGATGCAGGCGTCCTGAGCAGCATCTCAACAGCTGTGCCGAGCACCCACCCCCAACTCTGCTTTTAAAGTTCCATTTCCTTGACATTTTTTTTGGCCCAAAGTTTTATTTTCAATATTTTTTCCAGTCTGTTTTAGCTGTGCCTCTTGCATAAAATATTTTGTTAGGTTTCTTTTTTTTTTTTTTTTCTTCTAACGAAATTTGGGTTTTCCCTTTCAGCAGATGGTTGACACTGCATCAGTTTTTCCTTTTTCTTTCCTTTTTTTATTTTCTACCGCATTGTCGTGGGTTTTAGCACACATTTTCCCCCTTTCACTCTTTCCTTTTTCTGTTCTTCTTGGGTACTCCTCCATCTGGCTTCCAGTGGTTACCTTTATGTCTTGAAATAGAGAAGTACAGATATGAGTCTATTATCTACTTCAGAGATGAAAGCATCTCTTGACTTTTTTCCATTCATGAGAACTCCTGAAAACTAGCATCCTGGGGCCGGCGTTGTGGTGCCATGGGCGGAGCCCCCACTTACAATGCAGCATCGCACGTCTGAGCACCAGTGCAAATCCCCGCTCCGCTGCTTGGGCTCCAGCTTCCTGCTAATGTACCTGGAAAAGCAGCAGCAGGCCTCTGCCACCCATGTTGGAGACCCAGATGGAGTTCAGGCATGTGGCTCTGGCCTGGCCCAGTCCCGGCTGTTGTGGCCATTTGGAGAGTAAACCAGTGGATGAAAGCACTTGCATTTTCTATCTTTCAAATCTTCAAAATAAAACCAACATCCTTCTTCTCACCCTGCCAACTCTTCCCTCCTTTCTCCTTGGGACATCCCAGATTTTTATCTCCTCTCTAGTCAGTATGCTTGTGGCTTGCATTTTGCTCCTGGTGGCCACACTGAGCCCTCCACCTGCCATGCTGGTGGGCGTTGTCTATTAGGAAGCTGGGCAGCCAGATGGAGAAGGTAAAGCTCTGGTGTGTCTTGTCCTCGTTTTGGTCTTTGCCTGAGAAATTGTGTTCTCTGTGAGATGCCGTAGCTTTATCCCCTGCTTCCCCCCTCCCCCCACACATTGGCCTCTGTCCTTAGCACCCCCCGAGGTAAGGGCTTGGGCCCCCAGAGAGCCCCCTCCTTTACATTTTGACATTGGGACTTCTCTAAGATTAGAGGAAGTGGATGTCTTTAAAAAAAAAATGGATCTTGGGTCTTTGGGGTCCGTCAGCACTATTTTCCTGGACTAACTGTTGCAGTGTGAAACCTCTGCAGACGTGCCTTGTTCAAGGACAGCCAGCAGTGTGCACTGCCCAGATGCCTCAGGCCGGGACAAATGAAGCTCGCTCTCCACTTGGTCTCTGCCCCGCTCCCGGGTCTTTGAGGACCTCCGGTGACAAGAGCACACTTTGAGAAGGAGGAAACAGGAGGTTACTTGGGCCTTGTAGCATAGGAAAGGCCTCTTTTAAGCACAGATTCTGGCTGTCTTGACCCTGTCTAAATTGAATAAAGACACAGATGGTTTGATCAAATGTATGGTAACCAATTTATCTTCCAAGCCAGGATGCATTTCAGAGTGAAAAGAGGTGTACTTGCAGATAGAACAGATGGCAGATCTCTATCTACATTCTTATTAGCAAGGGAAGCTTAATCAAAGTCATTGGTGCCGCCCTTCCTGTTTAGGGTCGATTTTGGGGGGCAAAGGCACATACTTAAAGCCAAGTTCCTAGCAGGCATACAGAGAGGGGAGTCATAAACATGTGTGCTGCTCCAGTGCAGCCAACAGAGTCTAACTGAACCAGCCATGACTTATGAGTGCTTCTGGAATTCTCTCATGATTAAGAACCCAATTTGATTGGTTTGCATTTCTGTAGCCTGTGCATTCCCTTGAGCACCTGACATCCGGTGGTGTTCCCAGCTGGGGGGGTTGAGGCCATGAAGAGAATGGGTTCATGGAGTCTATGTAGATTTGCCGTCTGGAAGGAAGGAGAGGGATTGGGTGAAGAGTTGGACCCCAGGGTCCCTGGTGAAGCATTTTGAGACAATAGTACACCAGTTAGTTCCAGCATCTTGGAGAGGCCAGAGGTCTCTGTTGGACTTGCTCCTCTTTTGTGACTTTTCTTCTGCCTCAGTTTACCCATTTCAGAATTGTCGTATTCTATCCTTTTAAAGATCCTACTCATAGAAATACAAAATAAACTTGATATACAAAGGGAAGTTTGGTGTTTTAGATATTGAGAGCTAAATTCCACCTCCCCCACTGTTGCGTGCATTGACATTAAACATGTAAATAAAAGTATTTATTCTTAAGGGACTAATTTTTGTCATAGGAAACCACAGCTGTGGCTGAAAACCAAGACGAAGACCCACTAGAAGGTAATGTAAACCTTGTGCTACAGCGGTTGAAAACAAAACTAAACCCCATTTCTAGGTTCCTCATTCACTTAACTTATTAGAAACTTAAAGCTTCTATAGGGAAATTTTGACACTGAATGCCTAAGCCATTGCCTTCAATAATCTGCCCTGTTTTTGTGAGCTGACTGCACTCCCTGAGTCTGTCAGAAGTAAGAAGTAGACAAAGTAACAGAGGATGGCCATGGCCTTGACTTCCTAGCTTCCTTCAGGGTTACTGGTTCTTGGTCTTTTTTTGGAGGGTGAAATAGTTTGCCCAATGAAGCCCCTGTTTCTACATGCATCTTATTGAGGAAGGGAAGAAAATTATTTTCTTCTGAGTAATGGGACAGAGAAATAGAAATGTGGAGGACTGTGTCACTGTTTCCTTATCACAGGTCTGTCCTGTCAGGGGTCTGTGTGGTCTCCCTCTCTGACTGGAGCCTCTGCCCCTACCAGACAGGATCAGGCCTCACTGCCTTTGCTATTTATCCATGAAGGGAGTGTGTTGTGGTCAGTCTGTGTAGTGCCCTCTCCCCCCCGCCCGCCATGACTAACAATTTTCGTGTTAGTAGATGCTCAGTGTTTAAATGAAGTTTTAAAGACTTATTTGTTTGAAAGGCAGAATTAGGGGGTTTATTCTCTAAATGGCTGCAATAGCCAGGGCTGTACCAGGCCAAAACCAGGAGCCAGGAACTTCATCCGGTCTTGTGTGGGTGCAGGGGCCCAAGTACTTGTACCATCTTCTTGCTTTCCCAGTGCATTAGCAGGGAAATAGATCAGAAGTGGAGCAACTGGGACTCGAACCGGCAGCCGTATGGGATGCCAGCATTGCAGGTGGCAGCTTAACCCACTGTGCCACAGTGCCAGCCCTGAAATTGATACACTTTTAAAAAATTTCCTATGCTAGTTCTAGTTTTTAGTACTTTGATTTACATATGAACCAGGGGTGTTTATTTCAGCTCCTGGGGAATTTCTTTGAGGTTAGAGTGCCGCCTGTTCTTCTGCCTTCAACAGTCATGCAGATTATCTGCAAAAATGCTGGAGGAACGAGGTCCTCTCTGATCCAGACTGCCAGGGTTCAGATCCCACTTACATGCCCTGTCATTCCAGGCAGCTCGGTCCTCAGTGTGGTGATTCCCCCTTCTGCAAAGCGGGGACATTAATTCTTGCCTCATAGGAAGTGTGACCATGATAGCTAAAGTGCTTCTGTGTCTTTAATCAGTTCCCGCACACAGTAACCACTCAAGTGCCAGCTGGCCATGGATCTGGCACAGTGACATCCCGTGGAAATGTGCTGGGAAGCCACCCGTGTGTAAGTTCTTATATTTTCTAGTAGGCGAGCTAAAGAAGAAAAACTAAAAATAAGTGAAATAGATTTTAATGCTTCTTACTTTACCCGCTACATCTATTAGAGTCTAAATGTTTGTGTCCTGCAAATTCATTTTGACCCCAACCCTCCATGTGCTGGCTGTAGGAGCTGGTCTTTCCGGAGCTGATTAGAATTAGATGAGGTCATGAAGATGGAACCCTCATGAATGGGACTGATGTGATGCCCTTGTGAGACACTCTGCATGAGGGCACTCGGCTCTTTCTCGACTCTCCGTCAAATGAGGATTCAGTGCCTGGCCAACCTGCAACCTGAAAGAAGGCCCTCACCAGAGCCTGACCATGCTGCTACCTGATCTTGGACCCCCAGCCTCCAGAAACGTGAGAAATAGGTTTCTGTTTTTGAGCCATCCAGTGACTTATAACGCATGAACTAAGACAGTATCAGAAATATCATTTTAACATGGAATTGATGCAAAAAGATTTAACATCATTGAATACTATGTCTTAAATCCAGTATATATTTTTCAAATATTAACAGTAGTAAATATATTTAAAAATTTATTTTTTATTTGAAAGGAAGAATTAGGAAGAGACAGAAGTCTTCCATCTGCTGGTTCACTCCCCAAAAGACCACAACAGCCAGGGCTTGGCCAGGCCAAAGTCAGGAGCCAAGAGCTTCTTTTGGGTCTCTCACTTGAATGCAAGGACCCAAGCACCTGCACAGTCTTCCACTGCTATCCCAGGAGTATTAGCAGGGAGCTGGATTGGAAGTGGAGCAGCCGAGACTTGAACCGGTACCCATATGGGATGTTGATACTGAAGGTGGAGGCTTAGCCTTTTATGTTACAGCACCAGCCTCTCATAGTAAATACATTTAACATAAAATTTACACTTAAAAAGGATAAGGTAGAGTTCAGGAGAGTTAAATGGCATTAAGTATATTCATAAAGTTGTACAGCCATCACTACCATCTCTCAAACACTATCTCATAATACTAAAAAAAAATAAGACTTTATTTGAAAGCCAGAGTTGGAGAGAGAAAGAGACAGGGAGAGGGAGATCTTTCATCTGCTGTCTCACTCCCCAAATGGCTACAATGGCCAGAGGGGGGCCAGGCCAAAACCAGGAACCTGGAACTACATCGGGTCTCCCATATGGTTGGCAGAGGCCCAAGGACTTGGGCCATCTTCTGCTTTCCCAGGGGCATTAGCCAGGAGCTACATCAGAAGTGAAGCAGCCAGAACTCAAACCAGCATTCATATAGGATGCTGGCGTTGCAGACGGTGGCTTCACCTGCCACAGTGCCAGCCCTGTGACCTCGGCTCTAAAGAGGTAAGTGCAGCAGGCCACTGTGTTGCAATGCTAGGCCTGCTGTGGCTCACACAGAAGTTTATTTTCTCACGGTTCTGGCGGCTAGAAATCCAAGATCTGGGTCCTGACAAGTTTGGTTTCAGGTCAGGCCCTTTCCTGGCTGGTAGACAGCCCCCATCTTGCTGGGGTGTCCTGAGACTTCTGCATCTTGTACGTAGAGGGCAAAGAGAAAGCTCGGGTCTCTGCCCTCTCGCATGAGGCTCCTAATCCCATCAGATGAGGATCCTACCCTGAGGACCTTGTTGCTCCCCCTCTTCGCGGAGGAATGACACAGGACCCTGCGCTGTTCTTTTGTCTGCTCGGCTCTCCCCAGGTTTGCTGCTGGTTCTTCCCGGGTTGGCTACCGACCCTTCCACCTCCGTGGAAGGGCAGTTCCCCCTGCCACATTCCCCACTTCCGCAGGGGAGCGGCACACCACCGGCCGGCTCTCTCGGGGGCTGCTCAGGTGTTCCTTCAGATGTTCCCCTTAGATGTTCCTGGTGCATGTTGTCTCTCTCCTCCTTTTATAGTCCTCTTCCACCAATCCCAACTCTGCTGCCCACACGCTGAGTACGCTGCTCTCCTCCAATCAGGAGCAGGTCCTGCTGCTTATTGGTTGAACTGGAGGCAGCTGTGTAGAAGCTGTTTCCTCCTCTCCCAGTGCCATATTGTGGGAGAGCAGATGCATAGAATAAGTCTTAATTCCAGTAACAGTCTAGTCTGAGTTGCTCCCCACAGACCTCATGTAACCTCACTGCCAAGGCCCCATCACTTTGGAGGGTAGGGCTTCAGTGTGTGAATCGGGTGGGGGGTGGGAATACAAATATGTGCTCCCTGACAGGCCTACAATAGCATGAATCCATGGCCATACTACAAGGCAAATTGCAGTGAGTTGAGGCTTACAAAAATCAAGGAAGATGGGGTTTTCCAGCTACACTGAGAGCAAGGAGAAGAAAAAATAAGTCACGTACTTAAGAACCTTGGAAACTTTGGAAATCTGCCAACGTGGACTGACAGTCGCCTCTAATGCTTTCGCGGTAGCAGCGGCCCAGCCCTTGTCACAGGGCGCCAGATTTCAGGCAAGAGGCCAGGCCCTCCTGTTTCTGAATTCCAACCGTCGTGTTAACCAAGCAGACACATAGCATGTGTAGCCCTCCAAAACCGGGCCTAAGACTCCTGGTCTTGGCTTGGTGTTTGCCTTTGCGTCCAACCAGATGTGGAGGAACGTGTGGCCCATCATGACTTTTCCCTTCACTTGTTCCCCACAGGGAATTCATCTCCAAAACATCTTTTGGGTCCGCTTATTTCTCTCCATGTCCTCCACCACCAAAGTGCTTCTTGAGGCTGGTAATACTACTTCCATCGTAGCTTGAATCTCTACATTCAAGCCTTATGGAAAAGAAATGCAACACTTAAAAACCTTAATGTCATACTTCCTGCTAATGCTAGTTAAAAACTCTGGTTTTCTAGTCCTTTTCAATATGTGTACTGTAAAATTCTGCTTTTAAATTCAGATTCATTATTGGCTTCTGCAGATCCCAATCTTCATTTGAATATTGAAGAATTAAACAAACAATATATGGCAAAAAGTGAAGAACTCTACGATTCCCTCATGAACTGTCACTGGCAGCCCCTGGATAAGGTTGACTCCAGCATCCCGAAGTGAAGCAAGGCCTTCATTAAGCTTCCTAGTGATCATATTCATTGTTTTGTTTTGGATTGGGGAAAGGGAGCTGTCCCAAGAATATTCTGGATTCTGTATGTAAATAACTTCCTGGACTCAAGTCTTTGACATGATAGAACACAATATAAAAATAAACGTTGCCACTATCTCTTTTTGTGGAAGTGTGCTAAATCGGTGCCAGAACCTCACCTGGCTGTCCTGGTAGAACATACTGTGCTGTAAGGCACTCTTGTCAGAGTGAGTTGGGCTTGAGGTTGACCTGACTGGGGCACAAGCTACCCTGATGTTTGCTGCTGTCCTCTCGTGCTTAACTAGTGTGTGTCTTATCTAGAAATGTAGTTTAGAGCTAAAGGGTTTTCCAAATTGAGACAGAACACTCTCATTTGCTTGTTAACTCCCCCAGTGTCCCCAGTGGCTGGAACTGGATCAGGCAGAAGCTGAGAGCCAAGGACGAAATCTGTCTTCTATGTCAGTAGCAAGGACCCAACTACCTGAACCTCATTGTTGCCTTCCAGGGCACACATTAGCAAGACTAGAATGAGGAGCTGAGCCAGGATTCGAGCCCAGGTACTCTGATGTGGCTTGTGGGTGTCCCAAACAGGGTTGGTTTTTTCCCCCATTTTATTAGAGAGATGTCGATATTCCTTTGGTTAATTCACTCTCCACTTGCCTGCAGCAGCTAGAGCTGGGCCAGGTCAAAGGAGCTGAAAACTCAATCCAGGCCTCCCACAGGGTTGCAGGAGCCCAAGTCCTTGGACCATCACTGGATGCCTCCTGGACTGCACATTAGCAGGAAGCTGGATTGGAAGCAGAGTACCCAGAACTCAAAGTGGCATTCCAATGTGGGATGTAGGTGTTCCAAGTGGTGACCTTATGGTCACCAAACACCCACCCCAGAACTAGAGGTTTGGTCTGTTTTTTAATGGCCCTCCAGTGTCTGTGTAGCTCAGAATGAAGCAGAAGACAGTGGAGACAAAACTTGTCTGTGTTGATCAGAAAGATTGTGACTGGCTTGAGAGCTAGAAGACCAGCTCAGGAGAGTTGATCAGACTGTGGGCAGGGGGAATCTGGCCTCTCTTCTGCTCTGAATGTGCTTAGTATCGATACTAACACTTGAGTTAACTAGGCTTCAAGCACCTGAATCCCATGTGGAGAGCCAGGTGGGCTGCGGACAGCAAAAAGCAACGTCCTGTGCCCTACAGCACTGGTGAGGTCTCCCAGCCTCAACACTACTTGCCGTCTGGGGTCCAGGCAATTCTCTGCTATGGGGACTGTCTTCATGGTCCTGAACTCTACCCACTAGATGTCACTAGCATCCTGTACCCCTGTTGTGACAACTAGAACATCTCCAGACATTGTCAAGTGTCCCCAGAGATAAAATCGCCCCGATTGAGAACCACTAAAACAATTTTTCCAAACTTGGCTGTGTCAGAATCTCTTGGAAACCTTGTCAAACTACATCTATATATGATGTTTTACCTATTTATTTAAAAGGCAGCAGAGTTGGGTGAGCGTTTCTGTCTGCTGATTCACTCCTCAAATGGCCACAACAGCCAGAGCTGCGCCAGGCTGAAGCCAGAAGCATGGAACTCCATCCAGGTTGCCCACATGGGTAGCAGGGGCCCAAGTACCTCGGCCATCTGGCACTGCTTTCCCAGAAACAGATTCTTGAGCTCCTCCCTCAGAGTTTGATTCAATAGGTCTGGGGTAGCACCCAAAGATTTTCAGTTCTCTATCAAGTTTCTGGGCTACGCTGCTGCTTCTGGTGTAGATACCGCTGTGAAAACCACAGGCAAGGGGAAATCCTCGATTGGTTTCATTTAGTTCCACCTAGAAGGCCCAGAAGTTCTCTCACACACGGCCCTCCCCAACATAGTGTGCATTCCCCACTTAGGCCCGACTTTTCTGGGATCCGCCATCCTCCGGCTGTGTGTTTTGGGATTAGCACCAGGTCCAGCTCCAGGAAAAGCCTCGTGCTGGGTCTGAGTCATGTGTAGTGGTCCCACTGCTTTTGCCAGTGGTTGGTTTAGCTAGAGACCTAGGGAAAAAGTCTGGCTATGCTGACAGGAGGAATTTCACCCATTTTTTAAAGGGAGAGATGAGACAGCTGTGTTCTTTAGAATTAGGTTTGGTTGTGATAAATGTGGGGAGCAACCCGGACTAGACTAAGTTACTGGAATTAAGACTTATTCTATGCATCTGCTCTCCCACAATATGGCGCTGAGAAGGGAGAAATAGCTTCTACACAGCTGCCTCCAGTTCAACCAATAAGCAGCAGGACCTGCTCCTGATTGGAGGAGAGCAGCGTACTCGGCGTGTGGGTAGCAGAGTTGGGATTGGTGGAAGAGGACTATAAAGGAGGAGAGAGACAACATGCACCAGGAACATCTAAGGGGAACATCTATCTGAAGGAACACCTGTGCAGCCCCCGAGAAGAGCCGGCCGGTGGTGTGCCGCTCCCCCGCGGAAGTGGGGAATGTGGCAGGGGGAACCGCCCTTCCACGGAGGTGGAAGGGTCGGTAGCCAACCCGGGAAGAACCAGCAGCAAACCCGGGGAGGGCCGAGCAGACGAAAGAACAGCGCAGGGTCCTGTGTCGTTCCTCCACGAATACAGGGAGCGACATAATGGGGCCGTGACTCGGATATGAAGCCTAGGCAGGGTTTAGTGTCGTTCCTCCACGAAGAGGGGGAGCGACAATAAATGGCACAGTGGCAGCTACTCTGTAACTTAAAGTAATGCCAAAAACCTAGGGATGAGAGTGGAGTAAGATATAAAGGACATTTCCAACTTCAAGGTTGGCTGTTGAAATGGCCAACCTTGAAGTCTCTGCATCTGGACTTGGATAACATACAGATGTTCCTCAACTTACAATTGAGTTACATCCCCATAAATCCTGGGGTACATTGAAAATATTGTAGGTTGAAAAGGTGTTTAATACATCTAACCTATCGGACATCACAGGTTGGCCTAACCTACCTTAAACATACTCAGATCTCTGAACCTATACTTGGGGAAAATCGCTTAACAGAGAGCCCTGCTAATGATAGTGTTGACTATCTCATTGACACACAGGTGGGTACTTTGAGACATGGTAGGAGGCTACAACACAAAACTGTTTCCAAAAGCTAGTGGGAGCACAGCAAGCTATAGAGCATGGGTTGTGGACCATGGGACTGATGGGAGCTGTGTCGCTGTCACTGTCCCGCAGGATTGAAATGATCGGCCTGCTCAGCACTGGCCTTGGGAAAGGTCACAACTCAGCGTTCTGGGGCAGAGTCTGGCCGAGCAGCTAGAACTCCCACATTCCACATGCGAGCGCCTGGGTCCCATTCCCACCACGGGCTTCTGACTGCGGTGTCCTGTTGATTCAGATCCTGGGGAGGCGGTAGCGATGGCTCATGTGACTGAGTTCCCACTGCCCACGCAGGATCCCTGAATTGTGTTTCTGGCTCCCAGCTTTGATCTCAGCCCAGGCCTGGCTGTTGTGGATGGGAGCTTTGTGTCTCTGCTTCTCGAATAAATGGATTTAAAACTCAACATTCTAAATACAGCTTCTACTGAATGTATCTGCCTTCTGTATCCTAGTAAAGTAGAACAACTAATTCAAACCATCTTAATTTGGGAACTGTGTCTATTTTCTTTTTAAGCCACTCTGAATTTTTGTTACTGGCAGCAAAAGCATCGTAACAGACACAGCATGTACAAAGAGCTTGATGACCATGAATCAAAGAACCGTCAGCGTGTCTAGAGTTGTGAATGAATGAAAAACTTAAAGTTGCTTCCTCTTTTGCGCTAGACACATTTCAAATGTTCAATACCACAAGCAACTGGAGACTACCAAATTAGGAAGCAACAATTGTAGAATATTTCTCTTTTTGGAAAAAATTATTTGAGAGGCGGAGGCAGAGAGAAGTCTTCCATCACTGATTCACTCCCCAAATGGCTGCAACAGCCAGAGCTGGGCCAGTCTGAAGCCAAGAGCTTCTACCGGGTTTCCCACTCAGGTGCAGGGGCCCATCTTCTACTGCTTTCCCAGGCCACAGCAGAGAGCTGGATTGGAAGTGGAGCAGCCAGGACTGGAACCGGCGCCCACATGGGATGCTGATGCTACAGGTGGCGGCTTTACCCACTACACCACAGCACTGGCCCCAAGTTGTGGAATACTTCTGTCATAGCAGTTTTACTGTGTAGCACTGATGTAATAGATCAACAGAGGAACCTGAGATGAGGTCAGGTTAGTTTCTTGACCTTTACTTAGACACCTTTTTCCTGATCATTTCTCCTATGGCATTTTAAAGTTTATTTATTTGAAATGTAGATTGATAGAGAGATGGATCTTCCATCTGCTAGTTCACTTCTCAAATGACCACAACAGCCAGGGTTGGGCCAAGCTAAAGCCAGGGGCCTGGAACTCCATCTGGGTCTCCCATGCGGGTGACAGGGACCCAAGTACTTGGGTCGTCATCTGCCACCTCCCAAGGTGCATGTTAGCAGGGAGCTGGGTCGAGGTGGAGGTGGGACTTGAAGGGGGCACTTTGATCTGGGATGTGGGTAGCCCAGGTGGCTGCTTAACCTGCTGCGCCACACGCCTGCCCCTCCCGGGACATTTTCGTCATATAGATACATGAAAGGTCTTCAAAAGGTTCATGGAAAATTCATATTATGAAAAAGCTGTGCACCACAATAAATTTACCTTTCAATTCCATTTTCTGTGAACTTATTGAAGCCCTAGTGTGCATTCCATATCTGTTCCTTATGTGATGGAGAGTTCCTTCATCCCCTCCAGGACCAGTTGTCACCTCCTTGGGAGCCAGATCGTCCTGCCGGGAACGCAGGAACTGGTGTCAGTTCAGTTCACCATAAGGAACCTGGATTTTGTAAAAACTGTTGAAAGCAACTAAAGGATTGTAAGGAAGAGACTCGCATGATTTGCTTTATAATTTTATTTTTTATAAGGATTTTTCATTTATTTGAAGGGTAGAGCGACACAGAGCAAGCTTCCATCTGCTGATTCACGCCCCCAGATGACCACAGTGGTAGCGGCTAGGCTAGGGTGAAGCCAGGAGCCAGGAACGCCATCCTGGTGTCCCACATGGGTGGCTGGGGACAGACCACTCGGGCCAGCTTGCACTGCCTTCCCAGGCACGTCAGCAGGGTGCTGGGTTGGAATCACTAGCTGGGACACGAGCCAGTGTCCTGAGAGCTCTGTCTCTCTGCTTGGTCTAACATGGGGTGCTGCGTGAGCAAGAGGCACTTCCCCTGCTGGGCCACAGCACATTACTCCCTCCAATCCCCCCTGCCCCTGCCCAAGGCTTTCATGCTTTCCAACTGACGCCTAAGCTTCCTTCTGATGTTACCCTTTCTGTTTGCCCTACCAAAAGAAGAAAGGGGAAGACTTCCTCCCCTAGTATTCTTACTGCTGCATCAGTGACCCCGGGCGAATCACTTGACCAGCCACATCCTTGCACAGCTCCCCTTGTGTCAGGCCTGGGTTTGACCATGTGACCACTTCTGCAGAAGCCTGATCAGTATTTTTGCAGTGGGGTTTGGTTGGCTCTTTTGGACTATGTCCACCATCATGTGAGGAAGCCTACTGACGCCCAAAGCGTGAGATTCTGTGTGGAGACAGGCATCTGCGTAGACAGCCGGCACCAATGTGACAGACACGTGAGTGAGGCCAGCTGAGAACTGTAGGCTACCACATTATTCCTCTGCCTCACAAATAGGCCTTTTTGGCATAAGGATTATGAGGGGCCTTCACAAAGTTCTAGGAAAATGTGGAAAAATGTTCATGTGTGGATTTGAAAATAGTTTTTACATTGAAATAAACTTGTCTTTTAATTCTATTTTGGGCCCGGCGCTGTGGCATAGTGGGTAAAGCCACCGCCTGAAGTGCTGGCATCCCATATATGCGCTGGTTCGAGTCCCAGCTGCCCCTCCACTTCCAATCCAGCTCTCTGCTGTGGCCTGGGGAATCAGTGGAAGACGGCCCAAGTCTTGGGGCCCTGCACCTGCGTGGGAGACCCAGGAGAAGTTCCTGGCTTCGGAGTGGCACAGCTACAGCCGTTGTAGCCAATTGGGGGAGTGAACCAGTGGATGGAAGATCTCTCTTTCTCTCTCCCCCTCCCTCCTTCTCCCTTCCCCTGCTTCTCTGTAACTCTGCATTTCAAATAAATAAATAAATCTTTTAAAAAATAAATTAATAAAAATGTAGAAAATCACTTTCAAGAGCTAAAAAAAATGTGAATCTTTCATTGAGGGCCAAGTAGATTTTTTTTTTTTAAAATCTATACATTAGATACTTCCTGGTGACATTTCATGTCTCAAAGTCAAAGAGAAAATTGTAAAAGATTCTAAAGAGATCAAATAGATTAGCTGGAAACAGTTCTCATTGGTAACTCATTAGAGATACTTGATCTTAAAAATGATCAAACTTCTAAGGGAAATTGTTTTAAATTCAGAATTATCTGCCATTGAATCTATCATTCAAGAGTGAAAGCAAGCACAAGAATGCAAATGATCCGTACCACTTTAAATAATTACTCAAGGATGTATTCCAACTGCATGAAATATTAATCTAGGAAAGAGGTAAATGGCTTTCGGTCAGAGCTGCCATCTTCCAGTAATTTGCCTAATGACCACCATGAAAGGAAAGAGGAGAGGCACTCAACCTACTTTCTCTAGGCCTCTTAGGAAATGTGGATTTATTCCTTGGGCCACAAACATATGAACCTGCGAGAAAGGTGCTATTATAGAAATCAAGGAGATGGGTACGATGCAAAAAAGTTACCACGGCAACACTGGAAGTGTCTAGTGCTACCCAGCGTGCTGTCGGCATTGTTGTAGACACACAAGGGCAAGCATCTAACCATGAGAATGAAGGCACCTACTGAGCATAGTAAGCACTCCGAGAGCTGAGATGTGCCTTGAAACATGCGAAGGACTTGACAGGGAACAGAAGGAAGCCAGAGAGAGGGGTACTGAGGGCCAGCCTGCTCCACCAGAGGATCCTGCTTTGTCAGAACAGATGCAACAGATTCCCTGAATTCATGGTGTAATCTGTGTGAAAATCATAAAAAAATCTCCAAACTGTAAAAGCATTTCTCTTTGAATACATGTGAGATGTCCTTTCCCCTAAAAAGTATTTAAGGCAAATGTTAACTGTGTTTAAATAAAAACAAAAAGAAATAGAATATGAGAAAAAATTAGCAAGCAGAGAAATAAATCTAAGTCTTTGCTGATGGCATTGCTTTGAAGCTCAGGGTAACTGGAAGAAAATTTCACTAGAAAGTAGAGGCAAACGTCAAATAAACACAGTGTATCCTCTCTTCCTGTCCAAATTTCTATTTTGGACACAATTTCTTTTCCAATACTTAAACTTTTTTCTTTTGATTTATTGAGCTGTCTACAATTTCCTTTAAAATGTTGCATGTAAGAGAGGTAATGACATTTTTATTACAGACTTTTTAAAAATGATGTAATTATTGATTTATTTGAAAGACCATGAGAGAGAAAAAGGCAGAGACAGAAAGTGATCTATTCACTGGTTCACTCCCTGAGAGGCAGCCACAGCCAGGGCTGGGCCAGGTTGAAGCCAGCGTCCCGGGGCTCCATCTGGGCCTCCCACACGGGCAGTAGGGACCCAAGTACTTGGCCATCTTCTGCTGCTTTCCCAGGCACATCAGCAGGGAGTTGGGTGAGAAGCTGAGCAGCCAGAATTCGAACTGGCACTCCAATATGGGCTCATAAGCAGCAGCTTAACCCACTGTGGCACAAAACCAGCTCCTACTACAGACTTTAAATAAAATGCATCCAAGATTTTACCTTTAAGAATAACACATTTGGGGTCTTGTGCTGTGGCATAGTAGGCTAAGCCTCAGCCTGTGGCACCAGCATCCCACATGGGTGCCAGTTCACATCCCAGCTGCTCCTCTTCCTACCCAGCTCTCTGCTATGGCCTGGGAAAGCAGTAGAAGATGGCCCAAGTGCTTGGGCCCCTGCACCCACGTGGGAGACCTGGAAGAAGCTCCTGGCTCCTGGCTTTGGCCTGACCCAGCTCTGGCCATTGTGGACAATTGGGGAGTGAACCAGCGGATGGAAGTGTTCTCTAACTCTTTCAAATAAATAAATAAATAAATCTTTTAAAACAAACAAAAAGAATCACATGTTTGAGGCCAAGCATTTGGCCTGGCGATTACCATGCCTGTGTTCAACGTCACAGTGCCTGGGTTCCACGCCCGCCCTGCAGCTTCCGACTCCAGCTTCCTGACAGTGCAGACCTCGGGAGGCAGCAGGTGATGACCCCTGTAGCTGGGTTCCTGTCACCCACGAGGGAGGCCTGGGTTGAGTTCCCATATCCTAGCTCTGGCCCAGCCAGGGGCTGGCATTTGGGGGAATAAACTAGTGGATAGGAGACCTCTCTGTCAAATAAATACAATTTTAAAATAATTGTGGCATAGATTTTTGGCAGCTTATCTGCAAGCTTCCTTATTTAGTCTTGTCTCTGTGTTTTTTGTTTGTTTGTTTTGTTTGTTTGTTTGTTTTGGAAGCAAAGCAGGTCCAGAGCCATTCTTACTGCCGGTTCAAGTGTAATGATTTTATTGGTGTCAAAAAGCGGGGGAGATTGGTTTTGTACATCTGAGAATGTCCACTCACCTTGGAGAAATCTATTCTGCTGGCGCTTTCTGAGGCTTTTAGAAAGACGCGTCTCCAGCCTGCTGCTTCCTGCGTGCATCGCTGTGAATTTTTTGCTCAGGAAGCTCTTTCGTGTCCTTTGTGGTTTAGTTTCAGTTCCTTCTACTTTTATCAAAGTTAGAGTTTCTAGTTCTCACTCTCCTTGTGCCGTCTGTATGTTATCCATGAAAAGGGATTACCAATTGTATTGATGTCCTACGATGGATACCACAGTGGGATTCCTATCAGAACTTTACAAGCTGGTACCTGTACTGATCTGTCAGTGTAAAATCAAACTAGCCCAGAACATTTCGAACATAATAGCTGAAATAATGATATTGCTGTTAGAAAAATAGACCAGTGGAAAAACAACAGCTTAGAAACTGACCCAGGGTGCTTAGAAGGAAATAGCACTGGAAATCAGCACTATTTATTAAACAACGGCGTTGGAAATATTGGCTGTCCAAATGGACTAAAGATAAATTAGGGTTTTTTGCTTAGATCATATTTCTATCCCCCCAAATGATTTCCAGGTATGTTAAAATGATAAATGTGAAAAACCAAAAACAGCAAGACTGTTCATAGAAAATGTGGGAGAGTATCTTCATGGCCTTAGGTGAGGGAAGTCTTTCTGAAAGAGGTTTTAAATATGCAGGTCAGTATAGCGCCAGAATAGCGAGTGGAGAGAGAGAGAGAGAGAGGAGGTGAGGAGGGAGGGACGGAGACGGGGTACATCCTGCGGCAACCTGCAGACATCAACCTGACTTAAAGTGGCAAAAGTGCTTGAAGCAGAACATCATTCTCATCCGATTTTTTTTAAACATGTATTTGGTGGCCTTCATTGTGGCACAGCAGGTTAAGTTGCTGGCTACAGCACTGGCAATCCCATATGGGCGCTGGTTCTAGTCCTGGGTGCTCCACTTCTAATCCTGCTCCCTGCTAATGGCTTGGGAAAGCAGCAGAAGATGGCCCAAGTGCTTGGGCCTCCGCACCCATGTGGGAGGCCCAGATGAAGCTCCTGACTCCTGGCTATGGCCTGGCCCAGCTCTGGCCTTCGTGGCCATTTGAGGAGTGAACCAGCAGATGGAAGACCTTTCTCTGTCTCCTTCTCTCTTTCTCTAACTCTGCCTTTTAAATAAATCAAATATATCTTTTAAGGGGTCACTGTGTCTGGCCTTCAAGGTAATTTCTATTTGGCCCTTTTTACAGGCACTTTGCCTGCTCTTGACAAACACTATATGGTTAGAAGTGGAGAGAGGCTCCATCCACCTTCTGATAACATCCAGGTCATCATTTTATGAAGACAATAGAGTGACAAACTAAGAAGTTATCAGAGAAGACAACCAAGGAGGGTGGTAGCTCTTGCTTGGTTCAAGAGTAAGCAGTTGACTTGTCATTATGGAGGCCATTCATGTCCCCAGGAGATCATTTGCAAGAAGGGGAGAGTAGCATTGTGCAGATGAGGGAGAGCTGTGGGAGAGGTGCTGGAGGTGGTAACTCTTGACAGCTCTTTCCAGAACTTGAAGAATGCAGAGGCCACAGCAAGCTCTTATTTCATTTTTATTTTCTTTATTCTTATGAAAGTGGAGCAGACTTGCATATATTTCTATGTGAAATCAAGAAACCATGAAAACATGAGCGCTTACCCTCATGAATGCACTTTCTTTCTCTTTTCACATTCTGTTTATCAAAACCTAATTGCCGGCTTGTGACTAGTCAAATCCATGCTTAATTCAACAGACAAATGATGCTTGCTTAAGAGTTCCAGGGATTGACTGTGGGAGAAATGGCTGGAATTACAAACCTCAGATAAGGAAGGAATCTGTGGCCACCAAGCCTAATGCTAAAGGAACACCAGGAGATTTATGGCCACCCACCATAAAGAGTCAAGCCTTAGGGACCACTGCCCAGAGGACCATCCACTGTGTCCATTGTCCTCCCTCTCCTCCAATCCCCACTCAGCTTTTAAAAAGTGTTCCTGCAGTGCCGGCACTCCAGTTCCAGTCCCGGCTGCTCCAATATCCAGCTCCCTGCTAATGCACCTGGGAAAGCAGTGGATGATGGCTCAGATGCTTTGGCCCCTGCGACCTGTGTGGAAGACCCAGATAAAGTTCCAGGTTCCCAAGTGCTTGGACCCCTGCTGCATATGTGGGAGACCTGGAAGAAGCTCCAGCTTCCTTGTTTCGGCCTGGCCAGCATTGCAGGCATCTGGGGCGTGAACCAGTGGATGGAAGATCGCTCTTTGTCTCTCCCTCTGTCTGTCTGTAACTTTGCCTCTCAAATAAATAAATAAAATCTTCTTTAAAAGGTGCATTATTCTAAATATACTTACTCCTAGTGGTAGTACACTGAAAAGTGAGACGACCTGTCATGATGTGCGTTCTGTCCTGTGTAGTACCACCCAGAGGGTCCTCATGCCCACCTGGCCCACTGAACCTTAACTTAAGCTTTTACATACATTTTCCAGTCTGCAGCAAATGCATGGGATGGAGAAACAAGTTAAAGCAAAGCGAGCCGGGAATCAGCCAGTTCTACAACAGGGGATGCTCCCCAAGGCAGAAGATCTGTTCCAGAACAGAAGGAAACATCAGAGATTTGAGGGACAAATGAAAACAGTCAGGGAAACACGTGCAGATTCTTATTTAACAAAACAGCTCTATGAAGTATAATTTTCTTTGGACAATTAGACAAATTTGTATTTGAATTAGGTCTTCAGTTGTATTAAAGGGTAATTGTTAATATTGTGACAATAGCATTATGTTGGGTGAGAAATGTCCATCGTGGCCTGGACTTGATTCAAAATATTCCAGTTAAAAAAGCAGGACAATAAATGGAACAAGAATGGCACTATGATATGAATGCTAACTAATAGGATTATGGGGGTTCATTGTACTTTCAAGTATATTAGGGAGTTTTTTTATTAAAACATTAAAAATAGGTTGTATCAGAAGAAATGTTTGCCTGGAACAGAGTAAGAAAGGTAGAACTAATGATAGAAATGCGGATTTGAGAAGCTGTCCCAGGACAGAGCTTTCGGGCTACAGGGGACAGGTGTGGCTGTTGGTTGTGCAACCGTGGCTTGGGATGCCCGCATATTGTGATACAGCTGATGGCTTGCTCTGGTCTCTTTTGGTCAATGCATTCTCATATGGGCTGGGTCACCAAGGCTACTCCATGTCACACACCCTCCTTTATGTCCTGTCTGTTGAGATATGGTAAAGACTTTGTTCTCATTTCCTGTTTCTATTGTTGAATAGCTAATTTGTCATAATCGTGCCCAGGTACATAACTGTTTGTTACATACCTGCCTCTCTTGGGCTACCTTTTCCTGAGTATGCTCATACTGGGTATGTTCCAGCACTTTCCCTCCTGGCTTGTCATTCTCTGCCCTGTCAGTGGGAGAGTCTTTCCAGGTTTCTGTCCTCTCCATTAAACAGGCCCGGATCCTAAGGGTTCTGTCCATCCTAGTATTGGGTGCATTTGAGCGCTAGAAGATTCTGGTAGTGAATGATGGAGTGGTGCAACTCGCCCCCCTCAGTCATTTAGTGTTGAAGGGTCCCTAGCAGTGTTGGGAGGCAAAATCTCCCCACCATCTACTGTGGAATTTGGAGGAGACAGAATCTCCATGTTAGGCGCTGTCGATTGTGGAGGACTGAGAACTATATTACTCATCTATAATGATTTTGATTATCCCCATGTTTCTAAATTCTTGCCTTCATAAGGTGATTCATACAGCATCATGAAAATTTTCTAAATAATTGAAGTGCATTTCCTAATGGGCCAACTCTTTTAATTTGTTAGTAGTTTATCTAAAAAGTAGTAGGCTTTCTCTGCCTTCTGTTCTAAAGAGAAGTGCTTCTTGATGGCTTCTCAAATTATAAAAGAAATATTATTTTATTGCAATTATTGTAAATCCTATATACAAGCCCTCTGTATATACTCTACTTTTCCTTTTGATAGAAAACTATTTTTGTCTCCGTTTTCGGCCTTCCGGCCCTTCTATAATATTCATGACATGATAGTAATAAGTTGGTCAAGTTATTTTTAGGAGCCAGGAAGCTGAACCCTCACGACCTCTTTCTGTAGCGTTATTGTCTTCCAGCTTACAGCGAGGAGACGCATAGCTGCAAGGAGAGAGGCCTCGTGTCCAGGCCCCACGACTGCTCAGTGATAGAAGCAGAAATCACACTGAGGTCTCTGATTCCACAGGCAATGCCCAAAAGCTGCCTCCTGGAGGATGAGAAGCCATATAACCAAGCATGGTAAAACGTGAACTTATTCCAGCTTTTTAAAAAAGTATTATTTGAAAAGCCAAGAGGTAGAGACAGAACTACCTTCCATCCACTGGTTCACTCCCCAAATACCCACAGTAGTTGAGACTGGGCTGGGGTTAAAGTTGGGAGCCAGGAACTCCAGGTCTCCCGTGTGTGGCAGGAACCCAATTACTTGAACCATTAGCGCTGCCTCCCAGGGCGCACAATAGCAGGAAACTGGAATCAGGATCCAGAAGTGGGGAACAGAGCCAGGTGCTCTGGTGTGGGAGCAGATATCTTAACCACTTTCCCAAACACCTACCGTATTCCATCTTTTTATTTTTTAAAAGGGTAAATCATTGTTATCATTTAACTAATTCAAGTAATTCAGAGGACTGGTTTTCCCCATGGTGGGTATATATGTGTCTGTCTGATTTCTCAACTCTGGCATTTTGCAGTCAAAAATGCTAAGTAAGGAGACAGAATTGGTAACCATTGTTACTATGTATGAGTCTATGATTAGCTTTTAAAACTATGATTTTTTGTTTATTTGAAAGGCAATTACACACGTGCACACACAGGCTCAGAGACAGATCAAGAGATTTCATTCAGTCGTTTGCTCCCCCAAATGCCTCCACAAGCTTGTACTAAATCATGCTTAAGCCAGGAGCTCAGAACGCCATGCAGGTCTCCTACACGGGTAGCAAGGATCCAAGCACTTGAGCCATGGCTGAGGCCTCTCAGGGTCCCACAAGCAGGAAACTGGGTTGTGGAGTGGAGCCTTTTCTCAGACTCAGACACTCCAAGATGAGGTTCAGTGTTCCAAGCAGCATCTTACCCACTACACCAAAAACCTACCCCGCTGTTTGTTTTTCAAACAATCTCAACCTAGGGGATACCAATGCTAAGCCTTTTCCCCAGCAATCATGGCCCCCAAACCCATGGTTTTAAATCTCCCTCTTCTTCTTCTCCTTCTCCTTCTTCTTCTTTTTTTAAGATTTATTTATTTATTTGAAAGAGTTACACAGAGAGAGGAGAGGCAGAGAGAGAGAGAGAGAAGTCTTCCATCTGATGGTTCACTCCCCAATTGGCTTCAACGGCTAGAGCTGTGCTGATCAGGAGCCAGGAGCTTTCTCCAGGTCTCCCACATGGGTGCAGGGGCCCAAGGACTTGGGCCATCTTCTACTGCTTTCCCAGGCCATAGCAGAGAGCTGGATCAGAAATGCAGCAGCCGGGTCTCGAACCAGCGCCTATATGAGATGCCAGTGCTTCAGGCCAGGGCGTTAATCCGCTGTGCCACAGCACCGGCCCCTTCTTCTTCTTCCTCCTCCCCCTCCCCCTCCCCCTCCCCCTCCCCCTCCTCCTCCTCCTCCTCCTCCTCCTCCTCCTCTTCTTCTTCTTCTTCTTCTTCTTCTTCTTTTTTGACAGGCAGAGTGGACAGTGAGAGAGAGAGACAGAGAGAAAGGTCTTCCTTTGCCGTTGGTTCACCCTCCAATGGCCGCCACGGCCGGCGTGCTGCGGCCGGCGCACCGCGCTGATCTGAAGCCAGGAGCCAGGTGCTTCTCCTGGTCTCCCATGGGGTGCACTTGGGCCATCCTCCACTGCACTCCCTGGCCACAGCAGAGAGCTGGCCTGGAAGAGGGGCAACCGGGACAGAATCCGGCGGCCCGACCAGGACTAGAACCTGGTGTGCTGGCGCCGCAAGGCAGAGGATTAGCCTAGTGAGCCATGGCGCCAGCCCCCCCTCTTCTTTTCTTCAGCAGATTCTCTGATAGGATCTTGAACAGACCGCATAATGTACACAGCACCTTCTTCACCAGTTAAAGTCCATCGCCTCTGGAGCTCCAGTCTCATGCTGACCTAAAGCCACCGTCTCAGCCCACACTGAGCAGTAGCTGGGTGAGGGACTGTTCTTTGACTCCCAGTCACCCTTGCTCACCTGACATTGTGATGCTGCGGTGGGGGTGGGGGTGGGACGATGTGGTCGTCCCCTGAGACATTCTCGCTTTCTCTCCTGGTGAGGAACACACAGCTATTTCAATAACCTGGCTGCTGATGGGCTCTGTTTGTTGTGGCTACCTCCTCCCCACATCCGAGAGCTGTGGTTACCTCCTGCGTGGCTCAGGGCCTAGTGTGTTCTTGGGAAGGTTCAGCATCCTTCCACTGTCTGTGTTCTCTGGCCCGGGGGCTCAGCCTCTCCCACAACTCGCTGGGTGTCTTACGGCCAGCTCGGCAGAGGCTGCAAGCCCTCTTCAGGAAATTAGGGCAGAATTAAGCCCAATTTCCTCCTGTTGCATTCCCAGGAGGGGAGTAGTAGATGGGGCAGCCATAGCATTCCTGTTAGGACGGTGGATATGAGCTCTGTCTCCCCCTCTTCAGACTGACATTCACACGGGGGAAGAACAAATGTTTAGAGCAGGGACCAACAAGTGAGCCAGCCTTGACTGCAATGCTAGTCTCCTGAGCCAGCAAGCCCACAAGATTTACTCTCTGGCCTCTCGCAGGAGAAGTTTGCTGAAGATGGTTTTGTGTTATATATTGGCCTGTCGGAGCCTAGTGCAGGCGCTCAGGCAAATCCATGGTCTCCTGTAAATTGCATGTAATGATATATGGTGTGCACATATATTTATAGACATGTATACATGCATGCATGCTCACACACATGTTATATGTAATTGTGGATTCCCATTTTACTTCTTGGATTCCAATCTTCCCGTCACTTATTCTGGTGTTGAAATGTCCCATTTCTGGTCAGCAGGAGCATGCTTTGCCGTTGGATTGGTTCTCATCATTCTCACTTGCCGGTGCCACAACACGTTCCAGGATCCTCTTATGCATGCGGGCCCTGCCAAGCTCCAGAACGAGTTTGTTCTCTGGGGAGCCCTTGAAAGGCTGAATTTTTACTAACACCAAGGAAAAGGTGCTTTGGTTTCGAAATTTTACTTTCTTCAATTTTTATTTTCTTTTTAAAAAATATTTATCATTTGGGCCGGCGCCACGGCTCACTAGGCTAATCCTCCACCTTGCAGCGCCGGCACACCGGGTTCTAGTCCTGGTCGGGGCACCGGATTCTGTCCCGGTTGCCCCTCTTCCAGGCCAGCTCTCTGCTGTGGCCAGGGAGTACAGTGGAGGATGGCCCAAGTGCTTGGGCCCTGCACCCCATGGGAGACCAGGAGAAGCACCTGGCTCCTGGCTTCGGATCAGCGTGGTGCGCCGGCCACAGTGCGCCGGCCGTGGCAGCCATTGGAGGGTGAACCAACGGCAAAGGAAGACCTTTCTCTTTGTCTCTCTCTCTCACTGTCCACTCTGCCTGTCAAAAAAAAAAAAAAAACTTATCATTTGAAAAAGAGAGAGAAAAAAGAGAAAGATACCTTCTTTCCTCCAGTTTACTACCCAAATGCCCACAGTAGCCAGGGCTCAGCCAGGCCAAAGCCAGGAGCCAGGAACTCCGTCTGGATCTCCCATGTAGGTGACCGCAGCCCAAGTGCTCGAGTCAGTCTCTGCTGCTTTCCCAGGCGCGCTAGCAGGGAGCTGGATTGGAAGCTGAGCAGCGAGGACTTGAGCTGGTGCTCTGATATGGGATGCCAGCATTGCAAAAGGTAGCTTAACCCGCTGCACCCAAATGCTGACCTCTGTTTGTTTATTCAAGAGGCAGAGAGAGATCTTCCATCTACGGTTCACTCCCTAAATGCTCACAACAGCCAAGACGAAGCCAGGAGTCTGGAACCCACTCTGGGTCTCCCACACGGATGGTAGGGATCCAAGCACTTGAGGCGTCACTGCTACTTAGGAGGTGCACACTAGCAGTGAGCTGGTCTGGAAGTGGAGGAGCCAGGACTCAGACCAGGCACTGTGACGTGGGTTGCTGGTGTCCCAGGTAGCCTCTTCACGGCTGCTCCAAACACGCGCAGCAAGGGAGATGTTAGTAAAGGCAAGTCCAAATGTCCAGCGACAGCCACCATGATCACTCGTGGGCGACAAGACCTCGGTCTGGAAACACCTCCTCTGCAGAGAGGCCCTCCCGGGCAGCCTCATCCAAAGGAGTCTCACTGCCCCCACTTGCTGATCCACACAATGCTGTCAAAGTTCTTGTGCCAAAATTAAGTTCCCTTTTATTCTTTCCATGGAATTCTTGAAATAGCTGTATATATCGCCACGCCGTGTTTTCTTGTCATCACAGCAATTATTCACTGAAATTATCCTGTTTGTTGGTTATTTTATATATTTTCTATCCTTCCAATTAGACTATAAAGAACATGTCAGCTTTTCTTTTTTTTAACCGTGAGTAGTTAGGAGAGATCATGACTGACTTCATAGCAAATGAAGCTTTTCAGATTCACACAAGACAGATTTTAAGTATGGATCCTTCAGAATCCTTCACATCTTTTTGTTAGCAAACAAAATACAAAGAGTTCCTTCAAATTCACAAAGATACAATTATAATAGGTTTTCATGGGGGCCATGGGGGCAAGACTCTTCTCTGTTAATCTGGATGCTGGTGGTTAGCAGCAAATGAACCTGACCTAAAGCATGGTTTCTACATACATGAGTCAAAGCGCTGAAGGCAAAGGCTAATGCTCAGGAGGTCCTGATGGTTTGTCAGGTGCTTAGTTAGCGTGGGTCGTAGCTGAAGGAGAACACTGTGTCAGTGCCGAGCTGCATATCCGCCTGAACCTGCAACACTGTGTTCAGTCACTTACACAAGAGTGGATGGAATCTTCATTGCATGATTCTACCGAAACAGGACTGTGTTGTGGGGAACTTTTTCTTTTTTCTTTTTTTTTTTTTTAGGCAGAGTTAGAGAGAGAGAGAGACAGAGAGAAAGGTCTTCCTTTTGCCGTTGGTTCACTCCCCAAATGGCTGCTATGGTCGGCGCAGCGCGCTGATCCAAAGCCAGGATCCAGGTGCTTCCTCCTGGTCTCCCATGGGGTGCAGGGCCCAAACACTTGGGCCATCCTCCACTGCCCTCCCGGGCCACAGCAGAGAGCTGGCCTGGAAGAGGGGCAACCGGGACAGAATCTGTTGCCCCGACCGGGACTAGAACCCAGGGTGCCAGCGCCGCAGGCGGAGAATTAGCCTAGTGAGCCGCAGCGCCGGCTAAAGAGTGGAACTTTTTCAAATGACATTTCCCCAGACTCCTACCATGCCTTAGAAGGGTTTCCATCTCATATTCAGATAGGAAAATTTCCATGCAATGTTCATGGTTTAGTAAATTTCCTACATTTTCAAATGCTTCTCTCCCAACCTGTATTGTATTGAAGTCCCTCTGTTGCTTTCTGTGTGTTTTTCTCAGACTTTCATGTGGTTGTTGTGGTTAGTCTTTTTTTTTTTTTTTTTTGACAGGCAGAGTTAGACAGTGAGAGAGAGACAGAGAGAAAGGTCTTCCTTTTTCCGTTGGTTCACACCCCCACCCAAGTGGCCGTATGGCCGGCGTGTTGTGGCTGGCGCACCGCGCCGATCCGAAGCCAGGAGCCAGGTGCTTCCTCCTGGTCTCCCATGCAGGTGCAGGGCCCAAGCACTTGGGCCATCCTCCACTGCCTTCCCAGGCCACAGCAGAGAGCTGGCCTGGAACAAGAGCAACCAGGACAGAATCCAATGCCCCAACCGGGACTAGAACCCGGGGTGCCGGTGCCGCAGGCGGAGAATTAGCCTAGTGAGCCAGGGCGCCGGCCTGTGGTTAGCCTTTAACCCATTTCTGAGAAATAGCCCCGCTATCGGAAAGTCTAAAAAAAAAATGTAGGCGTTGTGGCACAGCAGGTAAAGTTACCACCTCTGCTTCCAATCTAGCTCCTTGCTTATGACCTGGGAAAAGCAGCCAGAAGATGGCCCAAGCACTTGGGTTCCTGCACTTGTGAATGACCTGGAAGAAGCTCTTGGCTCCGGGCTCTGGCCTGGTCCAGCCCTGGCTGTTGTGGTCATCCAGGGAGTGAACCAGCCAGAGAGAGGGGTAGATAGATTGCATCTACTGATTTACTCCCCACATGCTAGTGATGGCCCCTGCTGGGGGCCGGAGACAGAAGCCAGGAACTCAGTCCAGGTCTCTCCCGTCACTGAGCCACCACTGCTGCCTCCAGCGTCTGTGTTAGCAAGAAGCTGGCATCAGGATCTGGAGCGGGCATTGGCCCCAGGCACTCTGAGCCCAGGTGTCTGAAAGGCCAGGCCAAGTGCCCACCCCTGGACAGCCTAATTTGAATACGTGCACTGTGTGGATGCTGATCAGGGCACTTCCTTGATCACCTGCTCAGAGGTGGGCACAGGGGCTCAGCAAAGGTGTTGTGTGACAGAGTTTACATGTGTAGACAGCGACAGAGTTTACATGTGTAGACAGCGACAGAGTTTACATGTGTAGACACAGAGAAGCGCTTTCCTCCCCTCTCTCCACAACTCATTACCTCTGATTACTAGGAAGTTGAAGGGGAGAAAACGGATCTGAGGGAGGGTTTCCCACCGGTGAGCTGTCCGATCACCAGTAACATTTTAGCCACAGACACCTGCTCCCCCCCACCCCCCTCAGTGACGGCACTATGGATCTACTCAGCCTTGCCTTTCATCTCATTTCTGGAGTCCGGGAGAGAGAATTTTCCTTCCCATGTGTCAGTCCTCTTGGGCTGCTCCAACAACACTTTACTCTGGGCAGCTTATCCACATCAGCAATTTCTTTCTTGTGGTTCTGGAGGCTGAGAATTTGCTAGTGGGTGTGGTGACTGCCGAGGGCCCATGTCTGGCTTCTTTTCACGTGGCGGAAGGGGTGAGGCAGTTGTCTGGGAACTCTGAAAGGGCCCTGATCCCTAATCACTTCTTCAAACCCCAGCACCTTGGGGAGTAGGCTTCTGTCTCGGAATTTCGGCGGGACACTGGTCATTGCACACAGAGCCGCTGGCCTCTGGGGTATCTGCTGAGATCAGCCCCTTGCTGTTGTCACTGGATCTAGCGCGATGACCCTGTGTGTAAGAGACTCAGCTGGCCCATCTGCCCTGTTCAAAGGCAATGGCAGCTGGCCCCCACGCCCCACACACAGCCAGCCTAGGGTAAAAGCAAAACAGAACTGGTTTTGAACTTTGCTTATGTAAGATGTTAACATAAGGAGACTTTGGGGGAGAGATCCACACGGACTCCCTGTACTGTTTTTGTAACTTTTTCCTCAGCCTAAAATTATTTTAAAATAAAACATTTTTTTAAAAGTCCTCTAGAACTTACATTTTTGCCTGGCTTACCTTCAACAATATGAACTTGAAATAAATCATGCTAATTGGGGTTGGCGCCATGGCTCACTTGGTTAATCCTCTGCCTGCGGCGCCAGCATCCCATATGGGCGCCGGGTTCTAGTCCCGTCTGCTCCTCTTCCAGTCCAGCTCTCTGCTGTGGCCAGGGAAGGCAGTGGAGGATGGCCCAAGTACTTGGGCCCTGCACCCCATGGGAGACCAGGAGGAAGCACCTGGCTCCTGGCTTCGGATCAGCAGGGTCGGCCGTTGGGGAGTGAACCAAAGGAAGGAAGACCTTTCTCTCTGTCTCTCTCTCTCTCTCTCACCTACCTCTGTCAAATAAATATAAATAAATAAATAAATAAATCGTGCTAATTAACTTCACACCCACGTTTTGCAACTGCCTCTCCTACTATCCTCAGCTCCATCCGGGTCATGTTATGTCTGAGGTTTGCTCCTGCAGTTTGACCCTCGATGGCGGCCACTCTCCAGCTTCTAACTGCAGGTGGTTCTGTGCACCTGTCTACCACGGCCTCTGGGATCCAGCCCCTGATGAAGAGCAGGCTTCCCTGGCTCCAGCAGGACTTGTCCAGGTGGATCTTGCAGTGACTGGATGCCCACTGCTGTCAGAGGTAAAAGTTCCTCAACAGGAGGTGGGGGTGGTCGGCTTCACCCATACCTCTCCCGTCAAAGACATCTTAGCTCCAGGGTCGGAACTTAGCCCCACAGGAAGGTTGTCCGCTGGTATCTGTTCCAGTGGCTTGATCCTGTAGTCCCTAGGCTCCCTGCCTGGAAGAGGGAGTGTTTATGATAGGAGACTCCCAGCCCAGGCACTGGTCTGGGATGCAAACTACTTGGTCCTAGATGAAAACTATCTGCCTCACTCTTCACCTATTATTCCATCAGCCAACAAAAAGGGATGAGAACTGGGATGTTTTTTAAAATGACAATTACATTTGTTCTCTGTTATTCTGATTCTTAATAAAAGGTACCCACCAGAAACTCTGACATCATGCACAATAGCTCCTTGGGCCCTGTAATGTTGGAAAAACAAAAGGAGAACTTCTATCACTGCTACCATTTAAAAAAAATTTTCAGGGCTGGCATGCTGGCGTAGTAGGCTAAGCCTTTACCTGTGGTGCCAGCATCCCATGTGGGAGCTGGTTCATGTCCCAGCAATGAGTCGGGCCCAACGCTGTGGCGTAGCTGGCAAAGCTGCCACCTACAACCCAGCATCCCACATGGGTGCTGGTTTGAGTGCCAGCTGCTCCACTTCCAATCCAACTCTCTACTATAGCCTGGGAAAGTAGTGCAGATGGCCCAAGTCCTTGGGCCCCTGTACCCTGTGGGAGACCGGAAGAGGTTCCTGGCTTCAGATTGGCGCAGCTCCGGCCATTGCAGCCATCTGGGGAGTGAAGCAGCAGATGGAAGACCTCTCTCTCTGCCTCTCAAATAAATAAATCTTAGAAAGCAAGCAAGCAATGAGTCAAGACAGGGCAAGGGCATTGGGTTGTTATAACCCTACATTATCCTGGCTTGGGTGAACACACACCGTATTGGACACTCTAGACAGGACATTTTCCCTGGGGCAGCAGTTGTATTGGACAGTGCGGCTACAGGAGCTACACATGTAACTACTTCATTGAAAACACTTAAAAAGCCTTCTTGATGGAAATTGCAGACCCTGTGTCTTCCCACAGTTCTCAGCAGCTCGGATGTTGAATTTTGTGTCCCTGGAGCTAGAGCTATGCTTCCAGAATTCTCTGTACTTCCAAGAACAACAAAATATGTGCAAGTCTCAGGGGTTGGTGTCCTGTGAGGGTGTGGTTTGCACTTTGCCGGGGAAGAGCGGCAGAACCTGGAGGGTGCTGAGGACCCTGCACAGGGTGTGGTGCTGGAGACCGGCAGCTGCCTGCGTCACTGGGGCACTGCATCCACGAACCTGAGCTGCCATGGTCGTAAGAACCCCCCCAACCAGAGACGCTCGAGGCAGTGTATTTCCAAGCCTGAGGCGTTCTTTTTATGCTGGAGCTGGGAGCAGAGCTGTGGATGGGAGCACCCCAAAGCAGAGCTTATTAGCAGTAGGATTCATGTGGCAGGACTTGCTGGCACCTGCAGAGGCTGGGAGCAGAAGACAGAGTCTCCAAGGGTCAGATGCACCTGCAGGGAACACCCTCCTCCTGGGGCAGCCAGCACAGGGGCTGAACAAGGTGTGGAGGTGAAGGCCTGACTGCTTATCAGAGGCAGTATCCCTGATGGGCAGTATTCACTCCCAGGATCCCCACTGCGGAGTGGGGGTGGGGGTTGTGTTGAGTCGACCTCAGTTCCACTTCTTCCTCTGCCACTCCTGTCCCCTTCCCCGCCATAGGTATTGATTCTTCCTTCTCAGCTTCTGCTTCCAGAGAACCCAACCTGAGTGAAATCCATGAAAGCAAAGTGAAAATTGGCGTGTTTTTTGTTGTTGTTGTAAGATTAATTAGTTTATTTATTTACTTGAAAGGAAGAGTTAGAGCAAGGGAGGGAGAGACAGAGAAATCCTCTATCCACTGGTTCACTCCCCAAATGGCTGCATTGGTGGGGGCTGGGCCAGTTCAAAGCAGGAGCCAGGAGCTTCTTCCGGGTCTTCCGCATGGATGTAGGGGCCCAAGGACTTGGGCCATCTTTTGCTGCTTTCCCAGGTGCATTAGCAAAGAGCTGGATCAGAAGTGGAACATCTGAGACTCGAACTGGTGCCCTGTGGGATGCCGGCGCTGCAGGTGGAGGATGTACGAGGCTGTACTTGCTATCCTGCCCAGTTGGCAATGAGGCGAGCATCACCAGTGGCAGGTGGGGCACAGGGGGTCCTGGGAGAAGGTAGTGAGTCAGCTGTTAAAATGCTCCCCAGTGATGAAGTGAGAGGGTGTCAGTGGAAAGGAATGTGGTAGTGGGTGGAAAGCTCCTCAGCCTTATGCAAGAAATGGGGGCGGCCGAGGGGGTGGGGCTGAGGGTGACCACAGAGCACCGAGGCCTGTCTGCCCCAGAGTCTGCAGATTGTGTGTCACAGGGCACGTCAGCCTGCTGCCTGCCTTTGTAAACAAGTTTAACTGGAACACACACATGCACACACACACACCCACACAACGTCCCACATAACTGATTACCTCTGGAGAAAACAGTTCACTTTTTGTTCTGTATTGTTTCCATTTTTACAAGCACACTTTATTTTTCAAGGTTTGTTTACTTATCTGAATGGCAGGGATAGAGAGAGACCTTCCGTCTCTATCCCTCCCCAGATGACGCCAATAGCTGGGGCTGGGACAAAGCCAGGGACCTGAAACTCAAGCTGGGTCTTCCGTATGGGAGGCAGGGACCCAAGTACTTGGGTCTCAGCAGCTGCTTCCAAGTGCATTAGCAGGAAGCTGTATGGGAAACAGAGGGCAGAGACTTGACCTGGCACTGCAGCAGGAGATGTAGCGTCAGAAGCGGAAGCTTAACCCGCTGCTCCACGACGCTGGCCCCTGAGGCACACATTTTATTATTTTAGTAGTATGAAATAGGTTTGCTTAGTTTTAAAATATATTCATTTTTAAAAATGACGTTTGAGAAGTCCTTTGGGGGCCAGTGTTTAGCAAGGTGGTTAAAGATGCTGCCTGCGATGTTCACATCCCACATGGAGCGCCTAGGTTCAGGTGCTTGGGTCCCTGCCATCCGCGTAGGAGGCCTGAACCGAGCTCCGGACTCCTGGCTTCGGCCTGGCCCAGCTCTGGCTATTGCAACATTGGGGGAGTCAATCAGCAAATGGGAGATCTCTCCTCTGTCTTTATCTGTTGCTCTGCCTTTCAAATAAGCAAAAATAAATTTAAAAAAAGTCTTTTGAGTTGTTTTCTTTAAAACTTATCATGTTCATGTGTCAATCAGAGGCATTATTTATTTAGAAAATTTATATCTGAAATGGTGCTCGAAAACTTTGGAATTTGATACATAATTATGATAGTATTAACATGAAATCTTATTCCAAAATTGTTTCTTCAGTAAAAATAAATGAGTACATAAGGCAGGCAAATAATAACATATTCCTATCTCAAATTTTAAGATAGCTATACCCAATTTAAATTCATTCTAAATTACTCTCCAAACACCCCACAAAGGGAAAGCTTTGGTTATTTTTCAGTGGTGGGTGCTTTTTAGACAGTCATACAAATATGAATGTGTTTCTTTTTTTTTTTAATGGTAGCATTGCTTTGTCTTCAGTGGATTTTTAACTAGCCATCAAATAAAAAAAACACAACATCCCCAAAGGTGGAAAATAATATATTAATTTATTTCCAAGGAAACAACACAGAACATCATCAAAAACAAAGACAGATACAGTAGTTTCAGGGCATCCCAGTGGGTTGGAAGAAATCTATCAGCCAAACGCTACATTCTTCCAGCACTACAGCACGTAAGACGTGGGTGGGACGACCAGCAACAGACATGTAAACATCAATTCCAGAAACATTCCTTCTGCTCCGGGAGAAAATCCAGTGTAACACATCTCCTCTCAGGTGCGACCACTTACATAACGTGTGCAAGAGACATCGTCAGCCCTCAGCACTGACCCCAGGTGTGCTCCCCACCTGTCAGCCTTCTCCACCTGAAACAGCCCCTTGTGTTTCTCAGTAGCTGGAAAAGAGGCCTCACTTCAAAGTCATTCCCTTTAAATATGATTAACATTCAACAGGCACAATCATAGAGAAAAGAGTAAAAATGTGTTAATTCAGTGTCACTTCAGTTGTAGTCATTGGTTCTCGTTAGAATAAATAAATATTGAACAACGCAGTGGATCAGAGCAATTCGCAAGTAGACTTCACATTGACCTCCTCTCAATGGTAACACTGAGACCGTAACTAAAACCTGCCTTTCTGGTGCGCTCAATACACCTTGATCTCCCCTTCTCTCGCTCTTCCACCCCCGGAAATGAACCGAGAAGGGCAGTGGGAGAATCCCAGTTCACTGGCAGAGAATTCATTTCCCAGTGTTGATTGGCTCCTCTCGGCCTCAGCTACTTCATCTGCAGGGCGAGGGGCATCACGTGAGCCCCTCAGGAGTGCTGTGAGGTTTGAATGAAAGGAAACATAAGGAGCTCACAGGTGGCCTGGAACACAGCGCAGCGGCCTTTAGCTTCTGTCGCCCCACTCCCCTCCCTTTCAGACAATCTCTGCTTTAACCTCCGCTGCTAATCACTGTTCTACTTGGCCTGAAATCGCCACATAGAAACTCGCCCATGACGGTGCTGAATGCAACTGCTCTGTAAGACCGTCCATGGCAGGCCCTCCAATTTGACATGATTCCAAAGATTTCGAGAGGTAAGAAGCTTCCGTCGTACTTTCCGACGTGTCTCGGCACAGGCCTGGCAGAAGCAAAGCAGATACTGCAGAACTATTTCTGGAATGCAACCTGCACGGAAGGGCGGATGTGTGGGTGGCTGGACGGAGGGGGTTCAGGCCAGAGATGGTCACCCAAGGTTGAAAGCCCTTAGACTTAGAAATGAAGGCACTGCCATCAGCACTGGGCGTTGTAAAGCCACTCAGAGAACACTACAGTGCAGTTAAAAGCCTCGCAGGACAGAATCCGGCCACTCTTCTGCAAGTCCCATAACACCGAGAGGAGGGGATTGCAGCCGAGGAGTGCTTCCTTCTAAGGTGTTCCAGACACCACGTGAGATTCATGCAACAGCACCTCTTGTAGGAATATCTTCATTTTTTGCAAGGACTTCTTAGAGTTCTCAATGGACAACATGGAGGAGGGTCAGAGCACATTCCAGCATATGTAGAGAAATGTTCTGTTTCCCCAAGGTCCTATTCCTGGAGCAGCAGACAGTAACACCCATCTTCACGCCCACATGAGCTTGTGTTAATGGCTTTATACTACACACACAACTCTGGACATGGGCAACTGAAAATGCTAGTGTTGAAACTCAGGGACAAGGTCTGTTCTCAATTCTAGAGCTTGTTTTAAAGACCTTGGCCAGTTACCCAGAAAAGCTGTTCCTATGCCTGTATGTGGTTGAACAGTGTTGAGTATTGGTTCAGCTGCCACTTGAGACACCTGGAACCCCTATTGGCGTGCCGATTCTAGTGGTGATACTAACGTGTTGAAAAGATTTTTTTCCTTCAAAGAAATCAAAGTCTTATTTTCTTAAATACTATTATCTACAATTCTCCTTTTTCATCGGAACATATTTATACAACAATCTTGTGCAAAGATCTGACAATATTTACCACTGATCAGAAGCACAGCCTCATATAGAGGTGAGTATCAAGAAACTGCCGAACTGGTCAGGAGCCAGGACTGCTCTTCTCAGCCGCCCTGCTGGGGTACTTCAGAGCACCACCGTGCACAGCTGAAGTCTACACAGCCAGGCCCCGGGACCCTTAACACAGTCGAGGCACAAGTCTCTCACAACGAAAGCTTCTTCTGCAATTTCCCTTCTGTCATGCGTTGTTGTAGGTCAAAAATACCAGCTGGGTTGTATTGCTGTTTCACTCTGATTGAGGGTTCTTTCTCGAAGCCTCAGTTCCAGGCACTCCACAGTCAGGGGGTATGTGTTGAGCTCAAACTTGTTAGCAAACAGGCTTTGCGAATTCATCAGCCACTTCAAGTCTCCATTTCCATAGATGCAGATGCCGTGCACATAGTGGCCTGCAAAGGAAAGAACAAAAGACCCAGTCGAGGCATGCTTGTGTGCAGAAGTCAAAGTGATGAACTTGCAGAAAAGAAGGGGTTCGGCCTGACTAAGACTGTGCCGAGTGCTATGGGGGACAAATGAAATAGGACTGTGTAGTCCCAGCCCACAAGGAACTCAGAACTCCATGAGTCGGACAAGAGGTACAATGTAGTGGAATAAAATGCAAGTTAAATGAGACAAAGCAGTAACAAGGAGGTGTCACAAGGCAATTGCTCCTGTATTATCAAATGAGTAATGGATAAGAAGTTCTAGAAGTGTACATATGGGAGTGGTTTTTATGGCTTATACTGGTAAAGCCTTTTTATTCTTATCTTTATAAAGTGGCTACTTCATGTCTCCACTTATGTGTGTCATAAACCTCACTGACACAACAAAGAAACATTGAACTTCTTCATCTCCCTATAAGCCTGTTCTTCTCCAAGTCTTTCCCATCGTGGGAATTCTATTCTTCAGTGCCCCAGGCACTTCTCTCCCTCTCTGTCACACCCCTTAGCCAATCTATCAGCCATTTTGTCAGCTCCACCTTGAAAATGTCAGTAAGAGGGTCTGGTGCCGGGTGCAGCAGGTTAAGCCCCCAGCTGCAACACCAACATCCTGTAAGAGCGCCAGTTTGAGACCCGCTGCTCTGCTTCTGATCCAGCTCCCTACTGTTGTGCCTGGGAAAGTAGTGGAAGACGGTCCAAGTTTCCGTGTCCTTGCACCCATAGGGGAGACCCAGATGGAGTTGCAGAACTGTGGCTCCCACCCCTGGCTATTGTGGCCACTCGGGGAGTAAGTCAGAAGAGGGAAGACCCCCGTCTCTGTAACTCTGCTTTTCAAATAGGTAAGTCTTTAAAAAAAAGTGTCAGTAGATACTTTTGAGGAGCAGTCTTTTTTTTTCTACATACTATTTGTTTAACTCTTTACTTAGTGTAGGGTTAATCTTATGAGTATAAAGTAAACTGAATATAGATCTTTGTAAAAATTGAGAGTGGGAACAAGGGAGGGAGGAGGAAGAAGGGTGGGAGCGCAGGAGGGAGGGTAGGGTGGGAAGTAACCCTAGGTTCCTGAATCTGTATGTATGAAATACATGAGAGCTGTATACTTTCAAAGAAAGAAAACATCAACAGAACACATCTCCTCTGCTCAGAGCCCTAACAACGGCGTCCGGACCTCTTCAGAGGCTGGCCCTTCATGGCCACGTTGCCCCCCTCCAATCTTAGCCTAACCCTTTCTCATCCCCTGGGACCACACTGGCCTCTGTGCCTCCTTGTTAGCCCCGAGCACACCAGGCACGCTTGCCCTAGGGTCTGTGTTTGCTCTTCCTTCCCTGGACGGCCCTTCTCCCAGACAGCGGCAAGGCGACCTCCTGTACAAGGGCACGCATGGCTCCCTGCTGCAAGGCCATGTTCTCGGACACCCCTTCCCTGACGCTTCTTCTTTTCTTTCTTTCTTTTTTGCGTGTTTATTGCCAGCTGGTAGATATCAGTGCTAAGGAGGAAATACTGGGGCCAACATTACGGTGAAGCAGGTTAGGCCACCACTGGTGGTGCTGACAACTCATATCAGAGTGCATGTTTGGGTCCCGGCTGCTCCCCTTTGGATCCAGCTCCCGGCTCATGTACCTGGGAGGGCAATGGAAGGTGGCCCACACGCTTGAGCCCTGCCACCCACGTGGGAGAACAGGATGCAGCTCGGGCTCCTGACTTCGACCTGGCCCAGCCCCAGCTGTTGTGGCCACTTGGGGAACGAACCAGCGGATGGAACTGTCCTCTCTCCCTCCCTCGCTCTCTGTCACTCTGCCTTTCAAATAAACAAATAAATCTTCTAAAAAGAAGGAAATTACTAGTTTGTTGACTATCTTTCCAGACAATTGTGCGTCATCTTGCTCTCCAGAGTAGAACATTAAGTTCCAGAAGAGCTAGGAGGAGGAAGGGGGTGGGGGGGAGGAGGAGGAGGAAAACAGACGTGAACAGGAAAGGATATTTCAGCCTGGAACAGCAGAAAGCTCACGGACAACGTGGTGTTCTGCAGGGAAGAAGCTGCAGAGGGGAGGAGAAGAGGCGGTGGGGAGCGAGAGACTGAGCAGGCAGAAGGGCGGGGGCATAATCTGTGAGGCCCATGGAGAAATGAGACCGCAGGTGGCGGCTCTGGTTTAGAGAATGGGCAACTTTTCTTACTGAAAAGAGGAAGAGGCGAAGAGGGAATGGCGGGAAGGGGTGGCGTGACGGGTAGTGTCACGGAATCTTCCTCAACTGTCTTGAAAGCTCTCCCTAAGTTGAATGATCGCCTTTCACAGGGGGTGCTAAGGCTGCTTTGGCATAACCTTGAGAGCTTAAAGATGAGGAGCAGAGCTGGAAAAGTGAACCCCAGGAAGTGCACCAGGAAAATAAATAATGAGATAAATAAAAGCGCCGGGGCTGGTGGACTGGTGCCGTGGCAGAGTGGATAAGGCTGTCGCCTGCGGTGCCAGCATCCAGGATACCAGTTCGAGTCCTGGCCGCTCCACTTCCGATCCAGCTCCCTGGTAATGCACTTGGGAGTGACAGATGGCCCAAGTCCTTGGGCTCCTGCACCGGCTTGGGAGACCCAGAATAAGCTCCTGGCTTCAGATCAGCCCAGCTCCAGCTATTACAGCAGTTTGGGGAGTGAGCTAGCAGAGACTCTCTTTCCCTCTCCCTAACTCTGCCTTTCAAATAAATAAATAATTATCTAAAAAAAAAAAAAAAAGTAGGAGGGCAGGCGCCACAGCTCACTTGGCTAATCCTCCGCCTGCGGCGCCGGCATCCCGGGTTCTAGTCCTGGTTGGGACGCCAGATTCTGTCCCAGTTGTCCCTCTTCCAGGCCAGCTCTCTGCTGTGGCCTGGGAAGGCAGTGGAGGATGGCCCAAGTGCTTGGGCCCTGCACCCGCATGGGAGACCAGGAGAAGCACCTGGCTCCTGGCTTCAGATCGGCGCAGCACGCCGGCCGTAGCGGCCATTTGGGGGGGGTGGTGGTGAATCAACAGAAGGAAGACCTTTCTCGCTCTGTCTCTCTCTCTCTCTCTCTCTCTCACTGTCAAACTCTGCCTGAAAAAAAAAAAAAAAAAAAGGCAGCCAGGAAGGCCTTGCTGGAGTGAGATAGATAGTAGATCCCTAGCAGGGGTGGGGAACTTTATCTGTGACGGGCCATTTGGGTATTGATGACATCATTGTGGACCACACAAAATTATCAACTTAAAACATTAGGCTGGGGCTGGTGCTGTGGCACAGCGGGTTAACGCCCTGACCTGAAGCACCGGCATCCTATATGGGCACTGTTTCGAGACCCAGCTGCTCCACTTCCAATTCAGCTCTATGCTATGACCTGGGAGAGCAGTAGAAGATGGCCCAATTCCTTAGGCCCCTGCACCCACGTGGGAGACCAGGAAGAAGCTCCTGGCTCCTGGGTTCAGATTGGCGCAGCTCCGGCCGTGCAGCTATCTGGCAAGTGAACCATCGGATGGAAGATCTCTCTCTCTCTCTCTGCCTCTCCTCTCTTTGTGTAACTCTGACTTGCAAATAAATAAATAAATCTTAAAAAAAAAAAAAAAAAACTGGCCGGCGCCGCGGCTCACTAGGCTAATCCTCCGCCTAGCGGCGCCGGCACACCGGGTTCTAGTCCCGGTCGGGGCGCCGGATTCTGTCCCGGTTGCCCCTCTTCCAGGCCAGCCCTCTGCTGTGGCCAGGGAGTGCAGTGGAGGATGGCCCAGGTGCTTGGGCCCTGCACCCCATGGGAGACCAGGAAAAGCACCTGGCTCCTGGCTCCTGCCATCGGATCAGCGCGGTGCGCCGGCCGCAGCGCGCCGGCCGCGGCGGCCATTGGAGGGTGAACCAACGGCAAAGGAAGACCTTTCTCTCTGTCTCTCTCTCTCACTGTCCACTCTGCCTGTCAAAAAAAAAAAAAAAAAATGTAGATTGTGAAAAAAAAAAATGTAGATTGTGGAAAAAAAAAAAAAAAAAACTGAACCTCTCTCCAAAAAAATTTGGCTGCTACAGATATTTTGAATTTCAAGTCCTGCCTGCAGCTGCCTTGGCAGGGCCAGGCCCAGTGATTTTCTGGGCCTTAGATGGCCTGCAGGTCAGACGTTCTCCACCCCATGCAGGACAGTGAACGAGTCTATTCCCAGCTTAGGAGTCAGCCTCGTAGGGTCAGAATGGCACGGGAAGCTCGGATGTGGGTGAGGATGGCACACACTGGTTGATCCCAGCACCCAGATCACACAGGGAGTTCCCCAGGAGTTTCAGGAAGAAGCCGGAAATGCTGAACCTCTGGAAATCTCAGCTCAAACAAAAACATTTTACACATCAACACGTTTCAGGTGCGGGGAGCATAATAGTGCACAAAATGTCAAAACCCCAGCCCCCGTGCAGCATCTGTTCTGTTCTAGAAAGAAAGAAAAATATATTGTATGGAAACCAGTGAAGAAATCAGCAGCAGAGTGACGAAGAGATTATAAACAGAAACAGGAGCTCCAAATTCCAGACCGTGCTGAGTGCCAGGAGGCTGATAAAGGAGGTATACACAAGTCTAATGACCTCCAGACAAGGGGAAAAGGACCGGATTGTATTACTGGTTTGGCAAGCAATGTTCTACCTGTGTACTGTGAACTTTTCCCTATACAGTGGTTTGGAGAACTAGACAATATTAGAGCTCTTAAATGTATAAAGGTATCACATGTGCATTGGCTGTGGCTGGCGCTATGGCGTAGTGGGTAAAGCCGCCACCTGCAGTACTGGCATCCCATATGGGTGCTGGTTCAAGTCCCGGCTGCTCCATTTCCAGTCCAGCTCTCTGCTGTGGCCTGGGAAAGCAGTAGAAGATGGCCCAAGCCCTTGGGCCCCTGCACCCACGTGGGAGACCAGGAAGAAGCTTCTGCCTCTGAATCGGTGCAGCTCTGGCTGTTGTGGCCAACTGGGGAGTGAATCAGAGGATGGAAGACCTCTCTTTGCCTCTCCTTCTCTATCTGTGTAACTCTTTCAAATAAATATATAAATCTTTAAAACAAAAGTCTTAAAAAAATTTACATTGGCATGACAGGAACTCAAATCAGAAAAATGAAACATTCATCTGAGAGAGGGTAGGGCTACCCAAGCTTTGAATACTGGTTCCTGGCCAGGACCAGCTGTCTTGGCCACATATACCATGTGATCAGTAGGGGTTCCTGCAGAAATGCAAGCCCACTGGGGCAAGTATTTGGTGCATCAATTAAGTTGCCCACATTCTATATGAGAGCGCCTGAGTCTTAGCTCTGCTTCTTCTTCTTCTTCTTTTTTTAATTTGACATAGTTAGTGAGAGAGAGACATTCCTTCCATTGGTTCACCCCCTAAATGGCCGCTATGGCTGGAGCTACGCTGATCAGAAGCCAGGAGCCAGGTGCTTCCTCCTGGTCTCCCATGCAGATGCAGGGGCCAAGCACTTGGGCCACCTTCCACTGCCCTCCCGTTATCTCTGCTTCTGATCCAGCTTCCTGCTATTGCATACCTGGGAGGCAGCAGGTGATGGCTCAAGTACTGGGTTCCTACTACCCAAGTGCGAGACCCGATGGAGTTTCATGCTCCTTACTTCAGCCAGGTCCAGCCCTGGCTGTTGGGCTGTTGCACACATCTGGGGAGTGAAAGATCATATGGAAGATTTCTCTCAGTCTCTCTGCCCTTCAAATAAATTGTAAAATAAAGAGATGTTTTAAAATTTGCAAGCCTGTCTGGCCTCTATCTTCTCTACCAGGGTAGAGCTGGGTGCAGGTCATGACCATGAGATTGGAGCCAAGTCCACTTGTGGGGTGAGCTTCTGTGATGAGGAAGGCGGCAATGCTGTGTGGGTCACTTGGTGTGGGGTGGGGTGCACAGTTAAGTCCTCAAGTGTCAGAGGTGGCAAGGAGGTGTAGAAGCAGGGCAGCGGCTGACTGTGTGGTCTGGAAGGAGGCAGAGGTGGTTGATGGGAGGATGTGGAGAACACAACATGTCCACATACTGGGAGCCTGACTGATGTGAGGTCTGTTTTCTAAGGGAGACTTAGATCAGAAAGCAAAGTGGTGTCTTCCCCATCCTCCTTCCACAGGGAGGAGTCGGGCCGCGATGGGAAAGTAGGCAGGTGCACCACCCTCTGGGGAAAACGTGGGCCACTTAAGGTAACAGCAAGAAAATGCCTAAGAACAAGAACAGGCTGAAATTTCTGCATGGTGAGGTGAGAACGCTGTCATCCACAGTGGAGGGACTAACAAGAGACCAACATGAGCATGCAGTTGGGGTTGGTGGAGAGTCTTTTTTTTTTTTTTTTTTTTTTGACAGGCAGAATGGACAGTGAGAGAGAGAGACAGAGAGAAAGGTCTTCCTTTTGCCGTTGGTTCACCCTCCAGTGGCCGCCGCTATGGCTGGAGCACTGCGCTGATCCGATGGCAGGAGCCAGGTGCTTTTCCTGGTCTCCCATGGGGTGCAGGGCCCAAGCACTTGGGCCATCCTCCACTGCACTCCCGGGCCACAGCAGAGAGCTGGCCTGGAAGAGGGGCAACCGGGACAGAATACGGCGCCCTGACCGGGACTAGAACCCAGGGTGCTGGCGCCGCAGGCGGAGGATTAGCCTATTGAGCCGCGGCACCGGCCTGGTGGAGAGTCTTAAGAGAAACAGTGGGACTGGCGCTTTGGCATAGTGGGTAGGGTCGCCATCTGCAGTGCCCATATGGACACTGGTTCAACTCCTGGCTGCTCTACTTCTGATCCAGCTCTCTGCTGTGGCCTGAGAAAGCAGTGGAGGATGGCCCAAGTGCTTGGGCCCCTGCACCTGTGTGGGAGATCTGGAAGAAGCCCCTGGCTCCTGGCTTCAGACTGGCACAGCTCAGGCCGTTGCAGCCAGTTGGAGAGTGAACCAGCAGATGGAAGACCTCTCTCTCTGCCTCTCCTTCTCTCTGTGTGTAATTATGAATCTTAAATAAATAAAAAGAGAGAGAGAGAAGCAGCAATGTAGAGATTTCCAGCTGAAACCTCAGGTGTAGATAAGACAAGCAAATGAGTGAAACTCTAGATTGAATGGAAGAGTAGCCAAAGCCTTGTGATAATAAGGAGAAAAGACTCAACCTACAAATCCTCATTATTTCATTCACTCACTGGATAAATATTTATTTGTTAAAGATTTATTTATTTCTCTCTCTCTCTCTGCCTCTCCTTCTCTGTGTAACTCTGAAAATCAAATGGATAGATAAATTAAAAAAAAAAAAAAGGAAGTGGAGCAGCTGGGACTCGAGCTGACATCAATATGGGATGCCAGTGTCACAGGCAGTGAACTAACCTACTGCATCACAACACCAGGCTCCTGGATAAACGTTTACTGCAGGCTGACTTGTGTGCACGTCCAAATTTACATGTGCAATCCTAACACTGGTGCTTCAGAAGGGAGAAGGTCTTTAAAGAGGTCGTTCTCTTCAAATGAAGTCTTAAGGGTGATTAGGACACACACACACACACACAGAGGGAAGACCATGAAAAGATACAGGGCGATGACAGCCACCTACAAGCCAAGCGAGAGGCCTCAGCAGGAACTGGCTCTGGGGACTCCTTGACCTTGGATTTCCAGCCTCCAGAACTTTGAGAAAATTCATTTTTGTTATTTGAGTCACCCAATCTGTGCTACTTGGTCACGGTAGCTGTAGCAGGCTTATACACACGTCCACTGTGTGCCGCGCAGTGCTCTGGATGGACGGTGTGTCAGGATGTCCTAAGATCCTGTAGAATGAAAACCACTCAGTGTTTCTAGTTCTTGTCCTTTTGCAGGACAACCTTCTCTTAGTAGTGTCCCCTGCTGTCCAGTCAGAGCTGAAACAAACAGCTGCAGCTCTCCAAGCTGTTTCTCAGCCTGTCTGTGGGGAGAGCGGGGGCCGACGTGTGGTGCTTTGTAGTGAGAACATGACTTCACTTCTTCTCCAACAGCTACCCTGCCCAAAGGAAGAGCAAGAGGAATAAGAAAGCTGGAATTATGGGTAGGCATTGGGCCTTGTGGTGAAGACACTCACGTCCTGTGTTGGATATCTCCAGCTCCTTTTTTTTTTTTTTTTTTTTAAGGTTTATTTTATTTATTTGAAAGGCAGAGTGACACAGAGATTGATCTTCCATCCACTGGTTCATTCCCCAAATGGCTGTGATGATTGGGGCTAGGCCAGGCTGAAGCCAGGAGCCAGGAAGTCCATCTGGGTCTCCCACATGGGTGGCAGGGGCCCAAGCACTTGGGCCATCTTCTGTTGCCTACCCAGGCACATTAGCAGGGAGCTGGATCAGAAGTTGAGCAGCCAGGACTTGACCCAGTGCTCATATGGGATGCAGGTGTCACAGGCAGTGACTTAACCTGCTGTGACACAACAGCCCTGACTCCATCTCTAAATTCCAGCTTCCTACTGATGTGGACCCTGGGAGGGAGTGCTGATGGCTCCAGTTACTGGATTCTGGCTACCCACATGGGAGACTGCATTGTGTTCCCAGCTCCTGGCTTCTTCTCCCTACCCCATCCCAGACATTGTGGGCATGGGACCTAGCAGATGGGAGCTGTTTCTGTCTCTGTTCTCTGCTTTTGACAGAGAGAGAGAGAGAGAGAGAGAGAGAACTGACACTAGCAAGAAGAAAGTACCATTACAATTTGAATGTTCTCTACATCTCCCTAGGTGATTACAAAGGGAGTATGTGTGTGAGATATTTTCTAAAGCTACATCTTGAAGCCTCTGGCTTCACTGTTTAATTAGGAGCAGACTGGTCTGAATATATCAGCAGTTCTGTCTCTATCCGAGAACATCTGTAGACCACAACTGCATCCACGCCAACACCAACAAGCAGCACAGCTGAAAAGCATGAAGTGAACGCCTCACCATGGCAGCCTCCGTGTTTATCCTCCATGTCATTCCACTTGACAGCTCGAAGGTTCCCAGTCCAGGATGCATTGGGCATTGAGCCAGGGACATCTGAAATATTGATAAAGAACAAGCAGAGAGATGAGAACCATGAGAGAAGGGCTCCGGCTCCTTCAACGTGGCCTCCAGTTCTAACCATCTTCTTTCAGTAGACTATTACCTTTCACAGTCACACCGACGCCGTGCACAGATCCACACGGCTTTTGCTTCCTCCAGCTAAACTGACTGAAACTTTAGTTGCCGACTCATTATTCAACTAATATAATACAATATCTAAACCAAGCAATATGACTGTAATTCTAATCAATATTCTAGTATCTAATCACTAGCTGGATCTTAGTACAAGGGAATCAGAAAGTTGGCAGAAGGGATGGGAGTTGTTGCACAGCGGGTTGAGCTACTGCACTGGTTCCAGGCCTAACTATTTGGCTTCTGATACAGCTTCCAGCTAATGGGCCTGGGTAGGCAGCAGATGATGGCCCAAGTACCTGGGTCCCTGTAATCCTTGTGGGAGACTAGAATGGAGTTTTTGGCTTCTGACTTTAGCCTGACCCAGCCCCAGTTGTAGTAGGCATTTGGGAACCAGAGGAGGAAGATTGATCTATCTCTCTCTGTCATTCTGCCAAATAAATAAATACATAGATACTTTTTTTAAAAAGGTTGATGGAAAAACAGAATGAAAACATAAGCTGCTTAAGTGTCAAAGGGATCACATAAATAAGACCAAGTGTCTGGTAATAACAATAAATAGAATTAAAAGAGGGGAGAATGTTCCAACATGGGAAGCAGTTCACACAGCAGACTCATAGAACAACAAACACCCTAAATAGCACTCTGACCTCAGAATCAGCTCTTAAGGCATTCAGATCTGGCTGAAAGGCCCATGAGAGCATTTCAGGCATGGAAAGCCAAGACACTGTGGCAAAAAATAATCTACATGAAGGATCTTGGTGAGTGAGATCCCAGTGGAAAGAAGGGGCCATCAAAGAAGGATATACTTTTCTCTGAAGGGAGGAGAGAGCTTCCACTTTGCTTATGGCCCTGTCTAAATACTGATGGTAAAAGGCTTCCATTGCATTGGCAGCTCATGACAAGAGCCTCGAGTGATCACTGACGTCATAAATAAGAGTATTAATTGTTAAATCAACAATGGGAGTTACTGTGCACTTACTCCCTATGTAGGACCTCTGTCCTTTATGAGTTTTACTATGAGAATTAAATGTAAAACTTATTTTCAAACTACTTTATAATTTGTGTGTATGTGTGCAAATTGTTGAAATCTTTACTTAGTACAGAGTTGGTCTTCTGTATATAAAGTTAATTAAAAACGAATCTTAATGATGAATGTGATGGGAGAGGGAGTAAGTAGCAGGTGGGACGGGAGTAGGAGGGGGAGGGCAGGTATAGGGGTAAGAACTGCTATATTCCTAAAGCTGTACCAATGAAATTTGTATTCATTAAGTAAAAGCTTTCTTAAAAAACAAACAAACAATAAGCTGCTTTGGTGCAAGACATTTTGAAGTCCATGTATAGCTTTTTCATAAAACACATTTTTCATGAACTTTTTGAAGCACACTCACATAATATGTAGTTATTTGAAATATATAGACTTAGCCTTAAAAATAAGAAAGATGTTGGGGGGGGTGCCTTAGGTTGCCATCATGCTTAGTGAGGGTGTGACACTTCACCACTGTGGATGCTCAGCACTGGCTGAGTCTTGGTTCTAGTGGGCTGTCCCATGCCCTGTAGGCGGTCAGGCAGCATTCCTGGCCTGTACCCACTAGATGCCAGTAGTACCTTCTTCCCAGTGTGACAACCAAAAGATATCTGCCAGCATTGTCCAGAGCCCTGTGCAGGAACAAAATCAGCCCACTGGACAAACATTGAGCTATGTGTCATCAACTCAGTAAACTTTGGAGAGATCACAGAGATTGAAGGGTTGATTTAACCACGTCGGGTAGTAACGCCCCACGGTAAGAATATAAAAAACAGAACAATATGACGATGTACAGTGATAAAAGTTATGTGAATGTGATCTCTCTCTCCTCTCAGGATGTCTCCTTGTCCTATCACTTTTTCACCTCAAGGCATCACTCACAGCTTCTCTTTGGCATCTCTGCGTTGTCAGCATCCCTACTCCTGTGCTTTGGGGCCGTCACTAAGAACAACAAGGATGACCTGAACACAGACACTGAGATGTCATGACCAAGACAGCCAACCTGATGACCAAGGTGACTACTACGGGCCTAACATGTGAGCAGCGTGTGTACGGCAGAACCCGCACAAAGGGATGATGTGTGTCCTGGGGATGGAGCAGCACACTGCAAGATGTTATCAGGCTACTCAGCACGCCCTACAATTTAAAAGTAATGAATGGTTTCTTTCTGGAATTTTCCCTTTAGTATTATCAGACTGTGGTTGACTTTGGTAATTGAACCTTCAGAAAGAGAAGAATGGATGAGGGGGAAACTGTCTGGGAATCAGTGTAAATGCAACTAAAAGGAAATCTGCTTCTTGAGAGCTCTAGCATTTTCCACCAGTAAGACCGCGATCTGAATACAATTGTGATGTGATGACACAAATGATGTCTGAACCCAAATTACAACTGTTCCCTTAGGAGGCTCTTCTTCTTCTTCTTCTTTTTTTTTTTTTGGACAGATAGAGTTAGACAGTGAGGGAGAGAGACAGAGAGAAAGGTCTTCCCTCCGTTGGTTCACCCCTCAAATAGCTGCTATGGCTGGTGCACTACGCCGATCTGAAGCCAGGAACCAGGTGCTTCCTCCTGGTCTCCCATGTGGGTGCAGGGGCCCAAGCACTTGGGCCTTCCTCCACTTCCTTCCCGAGCCACAGCAGAGAGCTGGACTGGAAGAGGGGCAGCCGGTACTAGAACCTGGCGCCCATATGGGATGCCGGCACCGCAGGTGGAGGATTAACCAAGTGAGCCACGGCGCCAGCCCCAGAAAGCTCTTAAGTATTGGCATGACATACTATGAGGGGCAAAATAATGCCCTCTCAACCCCAAAACACACACACACACACACACACACACACACACACAGAGGTCCACATCCTGTCCTGACATGCATGTGGTGTTTGCAGAAACTACAATACTACTGAGGGTTCCAATGGAAAGGGGAAATCGAGGCTGCCAGTCAACCGACCTTGATACAAGAAGGTTATTCTTCATTATCTAGGAGGGCCAGCATGATCCCAGTCACGGGGTCTTCAACAGTGGATAGGGGTGCCGAGCGCTAGTCAGAGGGTATGAGGTATGAGCGGGCTCACTTCACCTCTGCCATCTGAAGATGGGACAGGGCCCCCAGCTGGGAACGTGGGCCGCCTCTAGAAGCTGGAAGAGGCCAGGAAGTGCACCACACCCAGAACCTTGAGTAAGGAAGGTGACAAAGCCAGAGTCCTGCTTCCAGCCTGGTGAGACCCATGTCCTATTTGTGCCTGACAGGCCTCCAGGAAACCCTGTTATTTAGGCTGTTCCATTTGTGGTAACTTATGGTGGCAAATAAAAACCTAACACTCACACTAAGGAGAGCAAAATGTAACACTAACTAAGTTGTCATAATTCTTGAATAAGAAAAAAATTGGAGAACAATGTATTTAAAGAAATTTAATTGGGTAAGGCATTTAAAATAACTTTTCTTAAAAAATATTTACTTTATTTATGTGAAAGGCAGAGTTGCAGACAGAGAGAGACTGATCTTCCATCCACTGGTTCATTCTCCAAATGCCTGCAATGCTGGCCAGGCCAAAGCAAGGAAGCTGGAGCTTCTTCCAGGTCTCCCACATATTGTAGAAGGGGTCCAACCACTTGGGCCATCTTGTGCTGCTTTCCCAGGTGCATTAACAAGGAACTGGGGCCGGCGCCGCGGCTCACTAGGCTAATCCTCCGCCTAGCGGCGCCGGCACACTGGGTTCTAGTCCCGGTTGGGGCGCCGGATTCTGTCCCGGTTGCCCCTCTTCCAGGCCAGCTCTCTGCTGTGGCCAGGGAGTGCAGTGGAGGATGGCCCAGGTGCTTGGGCCCTGCACCCCATGGGAGACCAGGATAAGTACCTGGCTCCTGCCATCGGATCAGCGTGGTGCGCTGGTTGCAGCGCGCCGGCCGCAGCGGCCATTGGAGGGTGAACCAACGGCAAAGGAAGACCTTTCTCTATGTCTCTCTCTCTCTCACTGTCCACTCTGCCTGTCAAAACAAAACAAAACAAAACAACAACAACAAAAAAAAAAAAAACAAGGAACTGGATGGGAAGTGGAGCAGCCAGGTCCCAAACTGACACCCACATGGGATGCTGGCATTACAGGTGGTAGGTTCACTCACTACACCACAACACCAGCCCCTTAAAATAACTTCTAAAATTATAAATGAAAACATGTGGATTTTCAGAAGGAAAAAAAAAGCTCTGTTCTTTGGCTCTGAGGTCACATAATCATTATTTGATGATTTAAATCAAGAACTGTACCCAAGTATCCAACTACAATTAAATTTTGCTGCAACCTTTCCTGTAACATGGGTCTTTTTTTTTTTCTTTTTTTTTTTTAATTTATTTATTTATTTATTTATTTTTTTGACAGGCAGAGTGGACAGTGAGAGAGAGAGACAGAGAGAAAGGTCTTCCTTTGCCGTTGGTTCACCCTCCAATGGCCGCCGCGGCCGGCGCGCTGCGGCCGGTGCACCGCGCTGATCCGATGGCAGGAGCCAGGAGCCAGGTGCTTTTCCTGGTCTCCCATGGGGTGCAGGGCCCAAGCACCTGGGCCATCCTCCACTGCACTCCCTGGCCACAGCAGAGGGCTGGCCTGGAAGAGGGGCAACCGGGACAGAATCCGGCGCTCCGACCGGGACTAGAACCCGGTGTGCCGGCGCCGCTAGGCGGAGGATTAGCCTAGTGAGCCGCGGCGCCGGCCTGTAACATGGGTCTTTAACCCTAAAGGTTCTCTGTAGATTCTTTTTCTTGCAGCCCCCATACTTGAAAGCATTCGGGGCAGGTGTTGTGGCACAGCAGGTTAAGCTGCCTGTAACGCCAGCATATCCCGTATCAGAGCACCAGTTTGAGACCCACCTGCTTCAGTTCTCATCCAGCTCCCTGCTAATGAGTCTTAGGAGGCAGCACAAGATGACCCAAGTACTTGGGCCGCTGCCACCAAACCGGGAGACCTGGATGGAGTCCCTGGCTCTTGATGTGGCCTGGCCCAACCCTGGCCATTGTGACCATTTGGGAAGTGAACCAGCAAATCTGAGTAGTTCTCACTGTCTCTCCCTTTCTCTCTGTTACTTACCTTTCAAATAAATAAAATAAATCTTGAAAAAAAAAAAAAAGGGCCTGCAGTAACAGCATCTCATATAGATGCCAGTTTGAGTCCTGGCTGCTCCACTTCCAATTCAGCTCCCTGCTAATGTGCCTGGGAAAGCAGTGGAAGATGGCCCAAGTGCTTGAGCCCCTGTACCTACATAGGAGAACTGGAAGAAGCTCCTGGCTCCTGGGTTCAGCCTGGCCCAGCCCTGGATGTTGCGGTCATTTAGTGAGTGAACCAGGGGATGGAAATTCTCTCTCTGTGTAACTCAGCCTTCCAAATAAATCTTTTTTTTTTTTTTTTTTTTTGACAGGCAGAGTTAGACAGTGAGAGAGAGAGAGACAGAGAGAAAGGTCTTCCTTTCCATTGGTTCACCCCTAAATACTGCTAAGGCTGGCGCACTGCGCCAATCTGAAGCCAGGAGCCAGGTGCTTCCTCCTGGTCTCCCATGTGGGTGCAGGGCCCAAGCACTTGGGCCATCCTCTACTGCCCTCCTGGGCCACAGCAGAGAGCAGGAGTGGAAGAGGAGCAGCCGGGACAGAATCCACCGCCCCAACCAGGACTAGAACCCGGGGTGCTGGCACCACAGGCAGAGGATTAGCTTAGTGAGCCACAGTGCCGGCCCCAAATAAATCTTAAAAAAAAAAAAAAAAAAAAAAAAAAAAGAAAACTACTCAGGAAAAATATTGGAGTAAACATTTCATTATATCATATTATTTCCTAATTGCATTAATTTGCATTTGAATACTTCAAAAATTATTTTAGCTTGCCTGTGTGCTTCAAGGAACTTCAAAAAGTTCATGGAAAATGGAGCGAAAAGTTTGAGTTTAATTTCATGAAAAATTGGGGCTGGCGCTGTGGCGCAGCAGGTTAATGCCTTGGCCTGAAGCACTGGCATCCCATATGGGCGCCAGTTCTAGTCCCGGCTGCTCCACTTCCAATCCAGCTCTCTGCTATGGCCTGGGAGAGCAGTAGACCTGGAGGACACCCACGTGGGAGACCTGGAGGAAGCTCCTGACATATAACAACTATTAATCTTCTGCTAATGAAATTCCAAATCTCAACTTCTAAACATTTAGTTTGATGACAGCTCTCAATCATTTCTATGTTTACATATTATTCACGTTTGTGCATAAAAATACTTTACTTTTTTAGAAGTGGGCAGAAGGGCCAACACAGACCAAGTGGAATTCCACTTTGTTTTTGCAAAAAAAAATCTAGGGCACAGAAAGATCTGGCAGCAGTGGATGAAAGTGTGGGTCTTGGACTTGAGGCATGGTAAACACGGCACCTTGGTTTTCTGTTTGTTTGTTTTAAAGATTGTTCATTTGAACGGCAGCCAGCATCACAGATGCCAGCTTAACCCACTGTGTCACAACCCACTACGCCACCACACCAGGCCGCATAATGGCAGCTTGTTAGAGAGCCGGAATCTCGGGCCCTACCCAGATCTGCACTGGAACCAGAATCTTGGAGGATCCACGGGACAGGCCGTGCAGGATCATGAGTGAGAAGCTCTGGGTGACAAGCACCCCTGTGAAAAGGACACAGCTTGTCAACTCTGCGTCAAATTTATCGGTCAAGCTCTTACTTAGTCTCCTGGTCCTCCTGAGAATCTCCCCTAATGAATGGACGTGGAACCTTTATATCCGTTAGTTAATTTAACCAACTTGTCCCCACTGCTGGGGATGTTTGCATTTTACCAGACTTCTCAAGTCACTTCCTTCTTAAAGCACCCACTTGGGGCCAGGGGGTAAGGCCGCCGACTGCAGTGCCCGCATCCTGTACAGGCGCCAGTTCGAGTCCCGGCTGCTCCACTTCTGATCTGGCTCTCTGCTGTGGCCTGGGAAAGCAGTAGAAGGTGGCCCAAGTCTTGAGCCCCTGAACCTGCATGGGGACGACATGGACCCCACAGCTTTATAAACCCCAGTCTGAATGTAGGCTGGGCACTTTCAGACCCGTCTGAAGAGGTGCCCATCCATTCTGATGGATGTGCTATCCATTAAACCTTGCTGTCTGCTTACTGCTACTCTCTGTCTCGTGACGGAAATTCTTTTCTCACAGGAAGACAAGAACCTCTACTCCAGCCATCTCCGTTGACATTATCAAGCATAGCTCTGTTTCCTAGTTTTCTCCCAAAGATTGACCTCAGGCCCAACCCCCTGACAAAACAGATACTGGCTTAGGCATTGGAGAGTTGTGTTCTTATCCTGGATTTGCCACAACAAACCAGCTATGTACCCTTGGGCATCATTTAATGTCTCCAAGCCTCATCTCTCAAATGAAATAAGTGGATTAAAGCAGCGGGTTTCAATTTAGACTGCAGCCCACAGAGAAGAAATTACATCAACTCTCTCTCATACACACACACCAAACAGAAGTTTCACAAAACAACACTTAGGCTTATTACATGTAATGCACTTGTTTATGCTGCTCTTTTATCTTTTTTTGGAAATATTTATTTATTTATTTAAAATGCAGAATTACAGAAAAAGAGAGAGAGAGAAGAAACAGAGAGAGAGGTCTTCCATCCACTGGTTCACTCCCTAAATGGCTGCAACAGCCAGAGCTGGGCCAATCAGAAGCCAGGAGCCAGGAGCTTCTTCCAGGTCTCCTATGTGGGTGCAGGGCCCCAAGCACTTGGGCCACCTTTCATGTCTTTTCCAGGTGCATTAGCAGAGGGTTGGATCAGAAGTGGAGTGGCCAGGATTCGAACTGGCGCCCAGAGAGGATGCTGGCACTGTAGGCAGTGGCTTTACCTACTAAGGTTTGTTGTTTTCTAATCCAGTTTCATCATTAAAATTCTGGTGAAAAACCACTAAGGTGGGGCATATGTTTGGTGCAGCAGTTACCCTGCTTGGGACACCTGAATCCTCTGTTGCAGTGCCTGGCTCTGTGGCCCAGATCTGCTTCTGATTTCAGCTTCCTGCTGATGAACCAGCTGATGCAGGGCAGAGGGTGATGGCTCCATTTCTGGGGCCCCTGCCACCTTTGTGGAAGATCTGGTTTGAGTTCTACGCTCCTGGCTTCAGCCTGGCCCACTGTTGGCTGTTGTGGATATTTGGAGAGTAAGCTAATAGATAAAAGATTTGTGTCTGTCTCTCTTTCAAATGAATGAAAGTAAATAAATAATTCCTATAAAAACGATTGACATGACTGCTGCACGCACCCTCTAATGGAGTCCAATTATTATTTGAAAGTCATTAGACTTGACTCTGATTATTGCTGCTGTCAGGGTTCTGTTAGGGTAGTTATGGGATATAAAGGAATGAATTTACCCTCAACTCACAAGTATCCCAGGAAGAGCCTATTTTTCATTATTTCTAAGATGGGGCAAAGAGGCCCCCAATATTATCAGAGAAAACATTTTAAAACTACAAAATCCAATTCCCTCATTTGCTCTTCCTAGGTTTGTGTAAACAAAACACTTGAGATAAAGCTTGCAGAGTAACCAGGAATGTTTGCCTTGGGGCTCAGCTTTGATTAAACAAATAGCTCCATTTGTTAAATAAATGAACATGACTTTTTGAAATGCAAGCTGTATTTATATTGTCTTATCTTTCTCCTTATTGTTCTTACATGATTTAATCTCATTTTAGGAGACCTAGATGTGGTAACAAGTTCCAGCAATTGCTTGTGATTTAAGTCAGATAAAGGTTTTTTCATTTATTAAATAAACAAGGATCATTTTCTAAAAAGATTTATTATTTATTCGAAAGGCACAGAAGAGAGAGGGGGGAGAGACAGATCTTCCACCCACTGGTTCACTCCCCAGATGGCTGCAATGGCTGGTGCTGGTGCTGGGGCAGGGGCACACCAAAGCCAGGAGCCTGGAGCTCCATCTGTGTCTCCCAAGTGGCTGGCATGGGCTGAGGTGCTTAAACCATCCGCTGCTTTCCCAGGCACATACTCACGGAGATTACAGAACACCTAACCTGCTGCACCAAAATGCTGGGCCCAGAATTTCTGTTTTCAACCATTATATAGTCGTATATTGAATGTGTATTGAAACAAGTTTCTCACCACTTAATGGTGGGACTGTAAACTCTAGAAAATTTGGAAACATGTAGGAAAAGCCATCATAACTGGCAATTCCCATTGCCCTTTAAACAAACATTTTCAAAATAAGATAAAGCAATAAATTTTAAAAGTCAGCACCCTTAAGGGCTGGCGCCGTGGCTTACTTGGTTAATCCTCCGCCTGTGGCGCCGGCATCCCATATGGGTGCTGGGTTGTAGTCCCAGTTCCTCCTCTTCCAGTCCAGCTCTCTGCTGTGGTCCAGGAAGGCAGTGGAGGATGGCCCAAGTGCTTGGGCCCCTGTACCCACATGGGAGACCCGGAAGAGGTACCTGGCTCCTGGCTTTGGATCGGCGCAGTGCGCCGGCTGTGGCAGCCATTTGGGGGGGGGGAACCAACAGAGGGAAGACCTTTCTCTCTGTCTCTCTTTCACTCTCTAACTCTGCCTGTCTAATAATAATAAAAAAAAAAGTCAGCAAGCCATATATGAAGACGTTCATGATGACATTGTTACACATAATAACTAACAGCACAGAACAGGCTTTGAAGCTAGACAGGAATTCAAATCCCTGTTTTTATTACTAGTTATATGACTTTTTACAGCTTACTTAATCTCTTTAAGATATGGTATACAAATCTTTAAAACCTTTAAAGCCAGTATTAATGAAATGATATGGGGCCGGCGCCATGGCACAGTAGGTTAATCCTCTGCCTGTGGCGCCGGGATTCCATATGGGAATCTAGTCCTGGATGCTCTTCTTCCAATCTAGCTCTCTGCTGTGGCCTGGGAAAGAAGTAGAAGATGGCCCAAGTCCTTGGGCCCCTGCACCCGCATGGGAGACCTGGAAGAAGCACCTGGCTCCTGGCTTTGGATCGGCGCAGCTCCGGCCGTTGCAGCCATTTGGAGAGTGAACCAACGGAAGGAAGACCTTTCTCTCTGTCTCTCTCTCTCACTGTCTGTAACTCTACCTCTCAAATACATACATAAAATCTCTTTTAAAAAATGAAATCATGCATGTGTTGTGCTTAGCAATTAGCCATTCAATAAATAATTGAAAATATAACCCTCTATTAAAATCCTGAGGACAATGTATCTGCAGAAGAGACTGATTCTTTCCTACGGTCAAAAGCAGTCTTCCTAGCTTTGCCAATACTGCTGCGTGTGTGGGCTGAGTAGTTCTCGGTGGAGCGGTGGATGTCCTATGTCCTCAAGGGTATTTAGCAGCAGCCCTGGCCTTAACCCAGTAGCAGTCTCCCAACTCCCTTTGTGACAACAAAAATATCTCCAGATATTGCCAAATCTGAGCATAAAGTAACCTGTACTAAAGCTAAAACAAAACAGGGTATGTAATTGGACACCCTCAACAAGCCATGGACAAATATTTGCGTATGAAATGTCAGTGGAGGACACACCAGTTTTTTCCTTATAAAAATTTCTTAAGTGTTACATTGCTTTTATATATATTTTTTAAAGATTTATTTTATTTACTTGAAAGACAATTACAGAGAGAGGTAGAGACAGAGAGAGGTCTTCCATCCGCTGGTTCACTCCCCAAATGGCTGTAACAGCCAGAAACTGAGCCCATCTGAAGTCAGGAGTCAGGAGTTTCTTGTGGGTCTCCCACTTGGATATGGGGTCCAAGGACTTGGGCCATCCTCCATTGCTTTCCCAGGCACATTAGCAGGGATCTGGATCAGAAGTGGAGCAGCCGGGACTCAAACTGGTGCCATATGGGTTGCCAGCACTGCAGGCCAAGGCTTTAACCTGCTATGCCACAGTGCTGGCCCCGCTTTTATATATTTTTTTAAAGTTTATTGATGGAGTCAGCATTGTAGTGTAGCAGGTTAAGCCTCTGCCTGCAACCCCAATATCCCAAAGGGGCACCAGTTTGATTCCCAGCTGCTTGGGCCCCTGTACTCACGTGGGATACCCGGATGAAGCTCCTGGCTCCTGGCTTCGGTCAGTGCATCAAGCTTAACTAAAAAAGATGCTGGTTTGATTCGGGTAGATGTTTTCTAGTGTTTCACAATCCGTGAGATAATGGCATAGCATTCTTAGTATGACACACCCACTCTCATTTCTGATAACTACCAGCAAATTAACTCTTCCTTAGTTGTAAAAAGAAAAGGTAAAATGAAGAGAGGAAAAAAAAGACCCAGGATTTTGGAACTGAAGTTATGTCAGACATTTTCTAATATGTTTCCTCTCCCTGCCCAGTTAGGTAAACAGGAGCCTAGAGTGTCAGTGAATTGCCTAGGAGTATGGACAGGCTAAATAACGTGTTGACTTTACTTCAAGATAATTTATTCGCTTGTTCCAATGATGCATCCTGCATCATAGAATGGATGCTGGAACAATGATGCTTGAGGTACTCTTGGAGCTCTTGGTCTAGAGTATCCACAAGGACTTGGATTTATTAACATTCTCAGTAGCAGCCCAAAGAGTTTTTCTTGGCCAGTGGCCTAGTGAAGAGCAGGAAACCTTAGTGGTATGTACACACACAGGCAGTCCCAGGCTCGGAGCACTTCAGACTCCTTGGCAGTCCTGACCTAGACGGTGACCTTGGTCCCTTGGCCCTCTGCCTACCTACCCTGCCTATTTATGACTCCAGCTCTGGTCAAACACTCCTTTAATTATGGCAGATTTTCCTGAGACAGTGCTGGCTAAAGTCCAGGCCTGACAACTTTTTCTTCTTTCCTCCATGAAGATGTGACATTCTTCAAAATCTTTCACCCTCATGATTCACCTAAATCCACTAGCTAATCCCTCCCAACTATGGCTGAAATGGTTGAATGGTTCAACTATAGTTGAAATTTTGTGCAGTAAAAGAGCCCATAACGGATTTCCAACTGGCCAGCAGCCCCTCAGCTCACCTGGTTTATAATCGTATTGCTCAAACATATGCCCTTTGCAGTCTTTGCTTTCCTAGCTTGTACCATCTCTGGCCAAACCCACTTTAATTGTGGACAAATGGATCTCCCCGCCTACAGTCTGCCTGCATCATTGGCCATACCCCCGGATGGCCGTGTCTGCCCACTGATGCTGGTGCCCTCTTAGTTTGGGGGTGCAGGGTACTTTGAACCGTGTGCCCTGTGTCTGCTTCTTTATTGCAAGCCAGCTTGCAATGCCCATCAGCCCTGCAGCCTTTGACAAAGGCAAGCAAACTCAGGCTGGCCATCACCTGGACCTCTCCCTGCAGGCACCCATTCTGCTCCTACTGGCGTTCCCACATTTCTCATTTTATATTTCTTTTTTTGCTCCCCTCCTATTGCTTATCTCCTCCCTCAGAAGCCTCACTCTGACCGTCATTTCTTTCTTTCACTTCCATTGGCAGCTAATCAAGAAGTTTGCCCCAGCTGGGCCCATCATTTCACTGGGCCGGGAAGATACCAGCACCCTGCCCATGGTGTGCAAGGGTCTTTACAGTCTTGTTGCCAGACTACAAGCAGCACAAGAGCAGCCAATAATCCACCTCTGATGGTGGGCTCACTGGTTTGGAACTGAGTCAACCCTGAAAAACAGACTGCTTGTGAAGGTCTGGACTCCCAGGGTCCCTTGACAACAATTTACAGGGGGTTGGCAGCTGGGAGCTCTCCTGCCTCCCCTGAGGCCCACACCAGGCTGCACTCACCTCGGTCTGCCAGGCCCTGTATTCCTGTGGTTTACAGCCATCATCTTCTACCACTGCCCACCTCACCTCCACCTGCAACACCGGCATCCCGTATGGACGCTGGTTCGAGCCTTGGCTGCTCCACTTCTTTTTTTTTTTTTTTGACAGGCAGAGTGGACAGTGAGAGAGAGAGAGACAGAGAGAAAGGTCTTCCTTTTTTTCCCCTTTGGTTTACCCCCAATGGCCGCTCTGGCGGCACACTGTGGCCGGCGCAGCGCGCTGATCCAAAGCCAGGAGCCAGGTGCTTCCTCCTGGTCTCCCATGCAGGTGCAGGGGCCCAAGCACTTGGGCCATCCTCCACTGCCCTCCTGGGCCACAGCAGAGAGCTGGACTGGAAAAGGGGCAACCGGGACAGAATCTACCCTGACCAGGACTAGAACCTGGGGTGCTGGCGCCACAGGCGGAGGATTAGCCTATTGAGATACGGCACCGGTGGTTGCTCCACTTCTGATCCAGCTCTCAGTTAATGCACCTGGGAAAGCAGCAGAAGATGGCCTAAGGGCTTGGGCCCCTGCACCCATGTGGGAGACCTAGATGAAGCTCCTGGCTCCTGGCTCGAGCCTGGCCTTTGCAGTCATCTGGGGAGTGAACCAGCAGATGGAAGATCTCCCTCTCTGTATCTCTCCTTCTCTTTAATTCTTTCAAATAAATAAATAAATCTTAAAAAAAAATACAAAGTGAAAACCCTGAGATAGCCTCATATCCCTTTTATGCTTACCAAGCTGGCATAGCTTTAGAAAAACATAATCCCTACTGTTAGTAAAATAGCACAGTCTTATCTATGGCGCGACCTACACCCTGACGCCATCCTAGGCTTTAGGCCCTGCCGCCACTGCTGGAAGCCAGGTGGCCACATGGCCCAACCACCAGTGTCAGCCCCACCCCCATCCTAATGGGATTCGATGCTCCTACTTCCCTGCCTGCCCCCTAGCAAATTTTTTAAAGGACCTGTTCCTGAACACGTGTCTCTCTCTCTTTCTCCTGATCTCTGTCTCTCTCTTATGCTTTCCTTCTCCCTCTTTTCTTTCTTTGCCCCTTCCCTCCCGTCTGTCGGGTTTCCCCCAGTAAACTCTTTCCCTTTCTGTGCTGTTTGGTGTTTTGTGGCGGCCTCACACCTACTAGGAGAAGATATAGTGAAATGGGGCTCTAAACCTACAAGCAGGAGTATACACTGGTGCCATTTTTGAAGGAGCAATATGCCTCTGTCAGAACCCTTGAAAATGTAGTATCTTTTGACTTGGCAAGTCAATCTATTGGCATTTGTTCTAAGGAAATATTTTATAATTATTTGAGAGGCAGTGTAACAGCAGCAAAGAGGAGAGATTCTTTAAAAAAAAAAAAAAGATCTATTTATTTATTTGAAAGTCAGAGTTACTGAGAGAATGAGACAGATTAGATCTTCCATCCACTGGTTCACTCCCCAGATAGCGGGAACAGCCAGGGCTGAAGCCAGGATCTTCTTTCAGGTCTCTCCTGTAGGTACTGGGGCCCAAGGACTTGAGCCAACTTCTACTTCTCTTCCCAGGCCATTAGCAAGGAGCTAGATTGGAAGCAGAAAAGCTGGGAAGTGAACTGGTGCCTGTATGGGATGTTGGCATCGCAGGCAACGGCTTTACCAGCTATGCCACAATGCTGAACTCCCTAAGTTCTTTTTTTTCGATCTCAGTAAACATCTTGTTTAATCAGATGTTTCCAGTAAGCAAGGATACAATTTGATTTGTGGTGGCAGACTGGAAAAAACATTCATGAATGTGTCTCATTGCTAATGCACATCCTTGCTCAGTAGGACTCTGTACTTTTTCCACTAAGGGTAGAAAATGTTTGTCCACTTGAATTTGGCCATGTGATCCACTTTCGCCAATGGGACATTAACAAATGTGACACATGCACAGACTTAAAAAACATTCACTGATTGTTTCTTGAGGCCAAGGAGTGAAGCAGCCCAGATAAACTTGCTAGGGAATGCGTGACCACGTGGGGAGGCTGGTAACTTTGCCATTCAAGACCATCTGACCCTGGCAGAGCTGGCCTTGGGCAAAGAACTCAGAGAATCACAAAAACCTTTCTTCAAGCCCCTAAATTTAGGAAGTTCTTTTCATCCCAGTGGAATCTTAGCTTGTTTTTCTGGAAGTAACTATCCACTGCAAATGGATATTCATGCATTTAATAAGGCCAAGTCACCAGCACATTCCATTCTTCAGTTTTTATCTCTAACTCTTGTCCTCATCTCTCCCAGTGTTTCCTCCCTCTAATTGCATGTTCTACTCATCCGTGGAACTTTCTAAAAGTGCTAATCACTAAGCCACATCTCCCAGGTATTCTGAATATTTGAGTCTAGGGTGGGGCCTGGCACTGTTATTTTCTTAAGTGCCCTACATGATTGTCATACGAAGCTATGGTTGGAAACACCTGTTCTTCATAAAAGTCCTTGACTGAATATCTCTTCACACAGGATAATACTTTATGATATTATCTATATTATATTTCCACAGCTGGATTTGTAGCACAATGGGTTAAGCTGGCCTCTGCCACGCTGGTATATCACACACCAGAGTGCCAGTTTGAGTCCCAGCTGCTCCACTTCTGATTCAGCTCCCTGCTAATGTACCTAGGAAAGCAGTGGAAGATGACCCAAGTGCTGGGGCCCCTGCCACCTGTGGGAGATCCAGATGGAGTTCCAGGCTTCTGGCTTTGGCCTGGCCCAGCCTGGCCATTTGGGACGTGAACCAGTGGATGGAAAATTCTCTCTCTCTGTAACTACCTTAAAAAAAAATCACTGATAAATATATATATATATATACACATATTATACTCCCAAAACACCAAGTGTTGTGTCTCAGGAAGGAGAGAATTTATATTTCACTAAATAAAGTAACTTTCTTTATTTTTAAGTTTCAGTAAAGTTCAAAGAAAAAAACTAAGTGTTTATTTTCCAACTCCTCCAAATTATCTAGCATTAGCATCTTGGCACATTTACGGTGCGAATCTTTCTTCCTTGTGAAACAAATCATAGTTAGAATAATTCAAATAATCCATAAATGGGGGCCAGCATTGTGGCGTGGTGGGTTCAGCCACTGCCTGTGATGCTGGCATCCCATGGGGCACCTGTTTAAGTCTTGGCTGCTCCACTTCGCATCCAGCTCCCTGCTAATGCGCCTGGGAAGGCAGCAGAAGACGGTCCAAGTGTTGGGGCTCTTGCCACACAAGAGGGAGACCAGAAGCTTCAGGCTCTTGGCTTTGGCCTGGCCCAGCCATGGCTGTTGCAGCCATTTGGGGAGTGAACCAATGGATGGAAGATATTTCTTCCCCTCTCTCTGTAACTCAGCCTTTCAAATAAATAAACAAATCTTTAAGAAAATTTAAAAATTAATGACTATTTTCTTAAAACTTAAGTTGTATAATCTTCTAGAAGCTCGGGAGATTCTGGTGCTATTTGCAGCACTTGAACATCTCTGTAATATGTGTGGGGAGCAACCCGGACTGGACTGAGTTACTGGAATTAAGACTTATTCTATGCATCTGCTCTCCCACAATATGGCGCTGGGAGAGAAGAAAACAGCTTCTACACAGCTGCCTCTTGCCAACTTGAGTGATGACCTCCAGGAGCTGATCCTGCTCCTGATTGCAGGAGAGCAGCGTACTCGGCGTGTGGGCAGCCGAGTTAGGATTGGCGGAGGAGGACTATAAAAGAGGAGAGAGACGGCATGCACCAGGAACATCTAGGAGGAACATCTAAGGGGAACACCTGTGCAGCCCCCGAGAGGGCCGGCCGGCGGTGTGCCGCTCCCCCGCGGAAGTGGGGAATGTGGCAGGGGGAACCGGCCTTCCACGGAGGTGTAAGGGATGGTAGCCAACCCGGGAAGAACCAGCAGCAAACCCGGGGAGGGCCGAGCAGACAAAAGAACAGCGCAGGGTCCTGTGTCGTTCCTCCACGAAGAGGGGGAGCGACAAATATGCTTATTTGGATGTCTTTGTCCACAGCTTGAATTAGGTATTTTGCATTTCAAGCAGCATTTCCTACGTTTTATGGGACTTCCAAATAAAAGTGCGATATTGATTTCTTTTCATGGCAGGGTCCTTCTTTATTGAAATCGATCAAACGCAGCCTGCCCTGTACTGTTCTGTTTATTGCCTGGGGAAAAGTTCTTAATGACCCCATGAGACAAATTTTTATCTTGTTCTGAGCAAAGTGCCTTCTGCACCTCCAAAACAAGGCACCAGGCTACACCCAGTTGGATGTAAATCAAGAATTCATTCTCAAGTTTTAAAACCTCCCCTCATATCCCCTGCACATAAATCTAAATTAAAAAAAAAAAAAAAAACGCTCACTTAGGATTGTTGTCTAATTTTAACCTCTACTTAAAACCCAAGACGGGTCAAAAGTTGCTGAAGGTCAGAGATAAATCCCATCTGTTGTTGCATGTCCTGGGTATATATAGGTTGCTAATTCTGGGAATGAAGTCCCTATCTACAGCAAGCCTAATCTTTTCTACAGTGCAGCACAGTATTCTGTTTACAGTCTCCTACAAGTACAAAGAACTCCCAAATAAACTCTACAAAGAGCAGAAACATGGGAGACAGAGCCTTGCAATGTGCTTGGAAGTTGTGGGCTCCTGTCCCCATCCTCTGACTCTATGGGAAATGCAGAAATATGGGACACTTGGTCCTAGCACTTCTTCCTGAAACATTCATTTATCCTAAGCATTCGGGTAAACACCACTGGGCTCCAATTAGCAGCCACACTGCAAGATAAAACAGACAGCTACTTTATGGTTTGGGATAGTGGTACTCTTGGAAGTGACCACAAAGGAACCCTTGGGAGTTCGAGGTACATATACTAGGAGCAAGGTTGTTCAGGTAAGGGGTGCTTTGAAAATGCAGTGATCTGTTCAATTCTGATACACATAGTGTTAGGAAAATGGCGCAGTTTTATCCATGGCGCAATCTATACCCTGACACCATCCTAGGCTCTACCTCCCCCCCCCCCCCCGCCCCCGCGCCACCATTGCTGGAAGCCAGGTGGCGACGTGGCCCAACCATCAGTGTCAAGCTCCACCCCCATCCTAATGGGATTCGCTGCTCCTGTTTTCCTGCCCGTCCTCTGGCAAAGTTTTAAAGGGGCCTGTTCCTGAACGCGTGCTCTCTTGGCTCCTCTCGTCTGTTCTCCTCTCCTCCTTTCGTCTCTCTTATCTCTGCTCTCTCTCTTCTCTCCTCGCTAGCTCCTCTCCTCTCCGTCTCTCTCTCTCTTATACTCTCCTTCTATTTTCCTTCTTCGCCCCTTCCCTCCAGCCTGCTGGGTTTCCCCAATAAGCCCTTTCCCTTACTCTAGTGTTTGGTGTGTTTTGTGACAGCCTAACACATAGTGCTCTGTATTATTATGTCAATATAAAATTTTAAGAAAGTTACAAAATGGACAGCAATGCAAGGACAGACATTTGTCAAATAAAACACGGGACTTCAATAGGCAGGTGTTGAGGGCTTTGTTTCTAAGCACTTGAGTGCTGGAGTTTTCATCTGTACAGCAGGTAAGTCCATATTTTAAAAACACTAAAGCAAAAGGGCCGCCACTGTGGCATAGCAGGTAAAGCCACAGCCTGCAGTGCCGGCATCCCATATGGGCGTCGGTTCGAGTCCCAGCTGCTCCTCTTCCAATCCAGCTCTTTGCTATGGCCTGCGAAAGCAGTAGAAAATGGCCCAAATCCTTGGGCCCCTGCACCCGCATAGGGAACCTGGAGGAAGCGCCAGGTTCCTGGCTTCAGATCAGCCCAGCGCCTGCCATTGCAGCCATTTGGGGAGTGAAACAGTGGATGGAAGACCTCTCTCTCTCTCTCTCTCTCTCTCTGCCTCTGCCTTTCAAATAAATCAATAAATCTTAAAAAAAAAAAAAATGGACATCTTCAGCTCAAGACCAATGACTAAAATATTCAACTTTCAGGACAACATAAACCCTTGAACCACTTACATCTAGACGGAGCCTCTTCCGAAGGAGTTCTGATAAGAAGCTGACTTGGGGCTGGGAGATGCTCATCAGGATTCTCACATGACCTGACTGATGGAAAGGAGCTGTGATGGGGAGTTAAGAGGCTGCCCTATGTGTTCCTGGAGTAACTGTTTTGGTTACTCTTTTCTTGTTGTTGTTGCTGTTAGATTCTTAGCCGTCACCTGCTGCCGTGTGTGCACTGTATCAGAAAGCTGGGTTGAAAGTGTGGAGGAGCTGGGACTCCGACCAGCACTCTGATACAGGAGGTAGGTGACCCAAGTGGTGGCCTAGCTTGCTGCACCACAAGGTCCACCTCCCAGAATATTATTACCCTTTTGTCCTAAGATCTGGAGCACTGCAAGGAGAAACTGTGAGAAGCTCTAAATATATAAAGATTAGTGTAATGAGACTTGGAAGTCCCAGCCTTCTTTTCTTTTTAAGTCACTTATTTATTTGAAAGGCAGAGTGACAGAGGGAGAGGAAGAAGGCAGAGAAAGACAGATTCTTCCATCCACTGGGTCATTCCCCATATGGCCACAACAGCCAGAGCTGCAATCCAGCCAGGTCTCCCACACAGGTGGAAGGGGCCCAAGTACCTGGGACGTCTGCTGCCTTCCCAGGTGCATGAACAGGAAGCTGGGTTAGAAGTGGAGCAGCTGGGACTGGAATCGAATTGGCGCTCTGATATGGGATGCTGGCAACACACGTGGCTGCTTAATCCACTGCACCACAATGCCGGCCCCAGGAGCCCCATCTTCCTGACCCAGTTCAGCCGCTAAGTCATGTGACACAAACAAATCATTTCCCTTCCCTGGGCTTAGTTTTTGTCATCTTAGGAGATAAAATTCCTTCCTTAGGAGAAAAATTCCTTCTAACTCCAGAAGGAAATTATCCATTCCAGTTCATCAAATTATTTTGCTTTTCTTTTAATTTTTATTTATTTACTTGAGAGGCCGAGAGAGAGAGAGAGAGCAAGAGAGAGAACTCCTATCCACAAGTTCTCTCCCTAAATGCTTGTGTTGACTGGGGCTGGGCTAGGCTGAAGCTGAGAGCTGCGAACTCAATCCAGGTCTCCCATGTGGGTGGCAGGGACTCAAGTAGTTGAGCCATCACCTGTGCATTAGCAGGAAGCCAAATAAGGGAGCAGAGCCGGGACTGGAACTCGGGAGCTCTGATATGGGATGCAAATATCCTGACCAGTATCTTAACTGCTGGGCCAAACACCTGCCTCCATATTGTTTCTGAAGTAGCCACTCTGTTTCTGCCACTTAAGGTAAAACAACAAAAAGCACTAACGTCAACGCCACCGCAATTCAGCAGTCACCTTCCATGTGCCAGGAATGGTGCTACTGGCTTCGGAGTCATGGTTCCAGAGCTGCAAGTTATTAGTCACAGAGTTAGTACTGCACTTCTCACAACACAGGCCCTCTTCACCCCCTGCTCCCACCCCCTCCATAAGGAGAGTATCTGTCATTTCTTGGATGGGGAAGCCAAGTGTGAAGATTTGAAGGAACTGGTCCAAGATCATAATAGAAGAGGCCATTACAAAGGCCCAGCCTTTGCGGGAAGGGCTTCTTCCTCTTCATTCTGCTACAGTTCAAGTCCATGTGGACCACTGGTCACCTGACACACTCCCTGTTGCTCTAGCTTTTGCTGGACACAATGGCCGGGGGCTGACAGGGAGGCAGGCAAGATGCCCCTTACTGTGACACCTGTTGCAAGCACCTGGGTCAGGTGCCTGCTCAATATGATGGAAACAACACTGCACTATTTACTAGGCAGAGAGAGGAGATTACACAGGGTTGTTAGAGGCCTTTTGTGTTTTCTAGCACACCTACGAACATTGCCCAAGATACAATCAATCCCATTAACCAGGTATTCTGTCCCTCCCACTTCCCCCTGCAGAAGGAGCCCAAGTAGCATGGGAAGCTGAGGGAGGAAGGAAATTCACACTGATTTTGACTCATTCTAGAAAAGTCTTCTAAATCCCTTGTAGTAATCTCAGATGCATCTGCATTTTATAGGATTGCATTCTTCCAGTCCCTGTTGCCCTTTTTCAGAGCAACTGGGTAGAATAAAAACAACCCTAGATATCAGGCTATATATTAGATACATAAAATTCACATGCAATGACAGATTCTATTGAATTATTTTTTTTATTAAAGATTTATTTATTTATTTGAAAGTCAGAGCTACACAGAGAAAGAGAGGAGAGGTAGAGAGAGAGAGAGGTCTTCCATCCGATGGTTCACTCCCCAGTTGGCAGCAATGGCTGGAGCTGCACTGATCCGAAGCCAGGAGCCAGGAGCTTCTTCCCAGTCTCCCACGTGGGTGCAGGGGCCCAAGGACTTGGGCCATCTTCTACTGCTTTCCCAGGCCATAGCAGAGAGCTGGATCGGAAGAGGAGCAGCCAGGACTAGAACCGGCGCCCATATGGGATGCCAGTGCTTCAGGCCAGGGAGTTAGCCCGCTGCGCCACAGTGCTGGCTCCTGAATTCCCATTTTTTAGAGGAAGTGGGACCCGGCACTGTGGCATAGCAGTTAAAGTCACTGCCTATAGTGCCGGCATCCCATGTGGACGCCGGTTCAAGTCCTTGCTGCTCCATTTCCAATCCAGCTCTCTGCTATTGCCTGGGAAAGCAGTAGATGGCCCGAGTCCTTGGGCCCCTGCACCCATGTGGGAGACCCAGAAGAAACTCCTGACTCTTGGCCTCGGATTGGCACAGCTCTGGCAGTTGCAGCCATTTGGAGAGTGAACAAGAGGATGGAAGACTCTCTCTCTCTGTAACTCTGCCTTTCAAATAAATAAATAAATCCTTAAAAAATAAATACAGGAAGTGAAGTTCAGAAATATTACTATTCTGTCTCCAATCACACACACCAGGAATCTGCAAAGCTGGCAACCTAGCAAGCCTGAGTCCTAAGTTGTGGCAGTGGCGGTAGCTGGCGTCCAGATCCAGGGGTGCTTACCATGACAAGGAGAGAAATTCACTGCCCAAAGGCTATTGTTCCATTAATCCCACTGGCCACAGTGTAATAGAAATAGAAAAGTCATGAAGTTAATACATCCTGGAGAGGGAGCAGGGAGGGACCAGAGGTGATAGCAAAATCAGTAGTAGCTGAGCTGGAAGCTAGACCCCACTGTTTTGTAACTCTCACAAACAATCTTAGGAAATCAGTACTGTTCCCATTTTACAGATAAATAAACTGAAGCCCATCTAAGATAGTGGAATTGCTCAAGATCTCAGAGCAGATAAATTAAACCTAAGCCTATCTGCTTCTGAAACTTGTTCCTTCCGTTACAAGTTCCAGACTTAAAAATAACATGGGCCTCTCTTTTGCGATCACCTAAGGAATTTATTTGCTCATCGTCAGACAAGCTGTTAAGAGACAAGGCTGGCACTATAGGCAGCAGCTCTCTCCTACCCCAAGGTCCACAGTCTTTCTTTCTTTTTTTGACAGGCAGAGTGGACAGTGAGAGAGAGAGAGACAGAGAGAAAGGTCTTCCTTTGCCGTTGGTTCACCCTCCAATGGCCACTGCGGCCAGCGTGCTGCGGCCGGCGCACCCCGCTGATCTGAAGCCAGGAGCCAGGTGCTTCTCCTGGTCTCCCATGGGGTGCAGGGCCCTTGGGCCATCCTCCACTGCACTCCCGGTCCACAGCAGAGAGCTGGCCTGGAAGAGGGGCAACCGGGACAGAATCCGGCGCCCCGACCGGGACTAGAATCCGGTGTGCCGGCGCCGCTAGGCGGAGGATTAGCCTTGTGAGCTGCGGCGCCGGCCAACAGTCTTTCTTCACACAACCCTGAAAGATCAGAGAAACCTTCGGCAGAGCCATGAGCCTTCCTAACCGGGGCATCTCAACTTATATGTTGCGTGAAAAATTAACAAGATTGACTACAACAGAGAAGGCTCTGTGAGAACTATGGTATTAGAAATGCATTAAGATTTGACTGAAGGCAAAGTAACTTCATGTCAGTTCCATGTCGGGTCCTGTGCTACTCTTCGTGAAACTAACTCCTTCCCCATTTCCGCTGCAGGAGGAGGAAGCCCAAGAGAATGGAAATTTTATCAAACAGAGTTCTGACCTTTATCTTTAAAAGAAGAGGAGGAGGAGGAGGAGGAAGAAGCAGCCTTATTTATTTATTTGAAAGGCATAGAGAGAGGAAAAGAAAGAGATCTTCCATCCACTAGTTCACCCTCCAATCGGCCAGAACAGCCAGGCAGGCCAAATCCAGGAGCAGGACCTCCATCCGGGTCTCCCACGTGGGTGACAGGGGCCTGAGGACTTGGGCCATCTTCTGCTGCTCTCCTAAGTTCACTAGCAGGGAGCCAGGGCCCCCTGACTTTTACTCCCCTCCAACCCAGGGTTATTGGCAACTTTATTGCCTTTTTCTTTAACCTAAGTATCTGTTTTTTCAGAGATAACATATTTTTACCTTATGGTAAAAGGCTCAATGGCTCTATTAAATAAAAAGTTCAATAAATACAAAGTAAAAAGACCAGAGTCCATTAGGAAATTAGGAAGGGCTATGACGCTCAACTTCATTCATATAAAGTTAACTTAAAAATGACTCTTACTTCTAATGCCTACAGAGTTCATGCTGAGATTCAACTTTGTTGATTAAAAAAAGATGAAAACTCTGGCTGGTGTAGCATATCCTAAACGTTCAAGTTGAATGAAAATATTTTCACTCTTCAGAAAATTGCTATGGAATAAGTAGAAAACTTCAACCTTGAATATTGGAATTTTGCATTTTCTATGAGAAGAGAATGAGACTTACAGAGACAACAAAGATTTGTCTTGAATTTTGTTTTCTTGCTTGAAAGCTTATTTACTTGATTATTGTTGAAACCAGCTGATGGGCATGAGAGGATTATTCTTCTCCCTGTTTTGTTGTGTGCATCTACACATTTTTATAGCCGAGTTTTAAGAATTAGCCCAGTGTGCGTGCCGAGGATGGGCACAATTCTATTTAACAATGAGGAAGTTCAACACCCAGAATGGGAAGGATGTGGCCAGGCCAGCGGCAATCTGTATAGAATGATTGTGAGAAGGCCTTCTCACTTCTTTCATGTCTTGGCTATTGTTGATTTCCTTTTGCAAGAAATCATATTATGTTCTACACAGTTATCTTAAGTCCTTTCTGGAACATGGCAGAGCTTAAGAAAATAAAGCAACCAATTAAACCCAATTCCTGTTCCTTTCCTGTTGTATCTCAGACACAGAGTTCTGAAGATCTGATTGAAGTCCTTCTTGTTTTTACGGAAACACTCTTCTAACAGATAATACACTTACAGTGTTACTGTGAGGACCAAAGGAAGCTTTTTAGTGGACTTTAAAATTATAACAGTGACATTAAGGGAAATCAAAATTACCAAGAATAAGTATCCAACAAAGGTGTCCATCATCAGATGAGTGAAAAAAGAAAATGTGGTATATACACACAAAATGGAATATTATTCAGCTATAAAGAAGAATGAGATTGTATCATTTGCATCAAAAGGGATGCAACTGGAGGACACCATGTTGAGTGAAATGAGCCAGATAAAGAAAGACAAATATCACATGTTCTCCCTTATATGTGGGAGCTAAAATTAAAAATAAAAAAGAGCTTTAGTTTTGCGACAAATTTCATCAAACTTTGTTTTAAATATTTATCAAATTGTTAAATCTTTGTCAAATTATATACTACTATAGTTTTAATGATCTGTGACTATTTTAGGATTTACTATACAAGACTGAAGTTCAATACCTTTTCATTTGTTTATTGTTTATACCATTGCCTATATTCCTACTGAACTATTATCTCTTTTTATTTGTTGAACTCTTTATGTAGTGGAGCAGTGACCCTTTGGCTATAATGTAAATTAAAAATATGTTATCTCAAAAATAAAAGAAGTATCCATTTTATACATCAAATGGTTTACATGTTCCTGTAATTCCTCCTATCGCTTTTTGGGTATATCTCTATTACAAAGTTGATGAGCCACAGCATAGACTTTTTTTGTACTGAAAAGAGATTTAATTCAACATCATGAAGATCTCATTATTTATAGGAACAGTAGCCCATGTTTGGGTTTTCTTATATATATTCACATTGATAAGTGGTTAAACATTAAATCTCTCATGTGACATCCAAGTTTTTTTGTTCATTTAATTCTAAAACCAACAGCATCATTGTGATTTTACAAGATAAGTTTGGGGACCATGGCTGTCGCACAATGGATTAAAGCCCCAGCCTGCAGCACCAGCATCCCATGTGGAAGCCGGTTTGAGTCCCGGCTGCTCTTCTTCCGATCCAGCTCTCTGCTATGGCCTGGGAAAGCAGAAGATGGCCCAACTCCTTGGGCCCCTGCACCCTTGTGGGAGACCCAGAAGAAGCTCCTGGCTCCTGGCTTCAGATCAGCTCAATTCTGGCTGTTGCAGTTATTTGGGGAGTGAACCAGTGGAATGGAAGACCTCTCTCTCTGGCTCTACCTTTCTCTGTAACTCTGTCTTTCAAATAAATAAAATAAAATAATTCTTAAAAAAAAAAAAAGGAAGTTTGAGGTTTGGGTTGCACAAGCACACAAAGCTAACAGAGATAAAGGCCAAAATCGACCATGACATTTCCTCCATATGAGAACTTCTCAGTAGCTTATCATTTGCAATCAACACCATCAACCATCAAGCTTTTCCTTATATAAACCTTTGCATTTTTCTTAACTGGTGGTTGCCTTTTCACTCAAAGAAGTCTCCAGATGACAATGAACAGAACCCACACTGGCTACAAATCTACCAACGTGGGGCCAGGGCTGTGGCGTAGTGGATAAGGCTGCCGCCTGCAGTGCTGGCATCCCATATGGGTGCTGGTCCAAGTCCCAGCTGCTCCACTTCCGATCCAACTCCCTGATAATGCACCTAGAAGTAGAAGATGGCCCAAGTGCTTGGGCCCCCAACTCCTGCACGGGAGACCCAGAAGAAGCTCCTAGCTCCCGGTTTTGGATCGGCCCAGCTCCAGCTACATGGCCACTTGGAAAATGAACCAGCAGATGGAAGATCTCTCGCTCTGTCTTTTCCTCTCTCTCTTAACATGCCAGTCTCTGCGATAGATGGTCTAAGTCAGGAGCTCCCCAAGTGTGGCCCCCAATGCATGGCAGCAGCAGAACCAGGCACAAGTCTGGACCCTGCTTCAGACTGGAGGCGGGCCCCAGCCTCCAGTGCCTCCCCAAGCCCTGCAGGGGGACGCTGGGGCATGCTTAGGGCTGAGAAGCCCTACACTACATCCGCTCTTGTATGCTGTCTTATCTAGCTCTGTTCTTACCATTCCTCTGGGAACACAGCTGCTTATTATCCTTCTCATCGTAGACGAGTAAACCAAGTTCAGTGTCGCACAGTTGGCAGGTGCTGGGAGGAAGGACTACAACCCTAGCTGCCTCCAAAACCCCTCCCCCCCCAAAAAAAGAGAGAGACTGCATTTGAAATTATTCATTTATTTATTTGCATTTTATTTAAAAGGCAGAAAGACAGTTGTTTTATTAATTTGAAAGGCAGATAGAGAGAAACAAAGATCTCCCATCCATTGGTTCACTCCCCAAACATGACAGTTGAGGCTGGGCCAAGTGGAAACCAGGAGCCCAGAAATTAACCCAGGTCTCCTACATGGGTGGGAAGGACCCAAACACACTGCGTCAATGCTGCTGTCTTCCAGGGTGCACATTAGCAGGGAGCTGGATCCCCAGCAGGGCCAGGACTCAGATGTGGGAAGTGGGCAACCCAAGTGGCAACTTAACCACTCTCCCTAATACACTCCCTCCAAAGTCCTTCGCATAATACAAAGACTCCAAGGAGGATAGAAGGAGATGCTTTTGAATGATGTCCCAAGAAACAGGGTAGTGATTCTGTGTGTTAAAGAGATAATTTAGACATCGATACATAGTCATCATTTAACAAGGGGACTTCAAAAATCTTGGCGTACCTGGATTCAAGCCCTGGCTCTGCTTACTAGTCCAACATTCCTGCCAGTGTGCACCTGGGAGGCAGCAGGGAATGACTCAAGTACCTGGGCCCCGGCCTCCCATGTGGGACACCTGGGAGTTCCGGGCTCCTGGCTGGGCCCAGCCCAGCCCAGCCCTGGCTGCTGCAGGCATGTAGGGAGTGAACCAGCAGACGGAAGTAGTTTCTATTTCTGCCTCTCTCTCTTTCTTCTCTGCTGCTCCTTTAAGTAGATGGAAATAAATAAATAAACATAAAAAAAAAAAAAAAAGAAAAACCTCATCAGTCTAAGTGGTCAGGGGTCAGGATACGCTGTAGACAGATACCTTCCACCATGATCCTACCTACATTACTGGCCCAGGAGGAATCCAGATCCCTTCACCAAAGAGGTAAAATGAGTCAAACACGTCTACATTGCTAAAATAATATTTTGAAAATCACATTCCAATTTATTGTATATTTCATATTATCTGGCTATATAAAATGATATTTTTAGGCTCTGTTAAATGGATAGGAACCCATGGAGGTATGTTTTTGTGGAGTCCCTACCTCCAGCAGAATTTATCTCTACATTGACAGAACAGGGGCCATTGTGGATTGTCCTCTGACCACAATAGACAGTGTGTTTGTAGACCTGAATGTCCAGCTGATGATCATTAAGAGGACTCTACCAGTCCATCAGTGTTTATAATTCTCTGTCCAGGGTATAATGGACGTGAGTGAATGACCCTTTGTGGTTCCAGAAACTGGATTCTAAATTTGGGTTGATGTACACAAAACACAATGCATACTTTGAAAGAGACTGGGACAGACCCAGCCACGCCCAGGTTTAAGGCCCTGGTAATCTTTCTGGAGAGAACACCTACCTTCTAAATAGCTCAGTGTTTACACTGAGAGCTACACCTGGATGGGTGTTTTATGTTTCTTTCTATTGTCTCTTTTTAATCTTTCATATTCTTTCTCTTTTCTCCTTTCTCTCTTTTCTTAAACCTCTAAATCAAATTAAACCAGAAGCAGCCACTGTAGGAACTGTCCGTAGCCCAGGAATGGTGTTAGCAGCAGGTTTGAATGGGTGCCAGGTGTGGGAGAAACTCAAACCAGGAGCGCACAAGGCGGAAACATGTGGGGGCGTCCACATGTGCTGCCTGCCCAGGTATTTTCTTGGCATCAGAGGCTGGCAACGAGATGGGTCCAGATTGGCTACCTGGGAACCAGATTTTCTTTTTCTTAAAGATTTATTTATTTATTTGAAAGTCAGAATTACAGAGAGTCAGAGGCAGAGAGAGAGAGAGAGAGAGAGAGAGAGAGGTCTTCCATCCACTGGTTCACTCCCCAAATGGCCACAGCAGCCAGAGCTGGGCTGATCCGAAGCCAGGAACCTGGAGCTTCTTCTAGATCTCCCGCATGGGTGCAGGGGCCCAGGGACTTGGGCCGTCTTCTACTGCTTTCCCAGGCCATAGCAGGGAGCAGGATCAGAAGTGGAATAGAGACCGGCACTGTGGCATAGCGGGTAAAGCCGCTGCCAAAAGTGCTGGCATCCCATATGGGCACTGGTTTGAGTCCTGGCTGCTCTACTTCTTTTCTTTTCTTTTTTTTTTTTTTAAAGATTTATTTTATTTTATTTGAAAGACAGAGAGAGAGGTAGAGTCAGAGAGAGAGGTCTTCCATCTGCTGGTTCACTCCCCAGATGGCTGCAACGGCCGAATCTGTGCCGATCCGAAGCCAGGAGCCAGAAGCTTCTTCCAGGTCTCCCACATGGGTGCAGGGCACAAGGACTTGGGCCATCTTCTACTGCTTTCCCGGGCCACAGCAGAGAGCTGGATTGGAAGAGGAGCAGCCAGGACTAGAACCGGCACCCATATGGGATGCTGGCGCCTCAGGCTAGGGCTTTAACCCGCTGCGCTCCACACCGGCCCAGCTGCTCCACTTCTAATCCAGCTCTCTGCTATGGCCTGGGAAAGCAGTAGAAGATGGCCAAAGTCCTTGGGCCCCTGCACTCATGTGGGAGATCCGGAAGAAGCTCCTGGCTCCTGGCTTTGGATCAGCACAGCTCCAGCCAATGCAGCCATCTGGAGAGTGAATCAGTGAATGGAAGACTTCTCTCTCTCTCTCTCTTTGCCTCTCCTTCTCTCTCTGTGTAACTCTGACTTTCAAATAAATAAATAAATCTTAAAAAAAAAAAAAAAAAAAAAAAAAGAAGTGGAGCAGCAGCCGGGACTTGCACCAGTGCCCATATGGGATCCTGGCACTGCAGGCAGCGGCTTTACTCGCTAGGCCACAGCGCGGGCCCCAAGGGAACCAGGTTTTCTAAGGAGGGACTCTGGCCCACGAACCTTGCTTCTGGAACTCCGGTCCCTTCTGTTTCTACACATCTCTTCCTCTCACTTCCTGTTATCATTTGTTGACCCAGCAATGGTGGAATCCTAACTGCAAGCCATATTTTACCTGCTGTTTCTCTAATTCTCATCACACACACCCCACCCTTGGGTACAGGATACTTGATCTGTTCCTCCTTTTCACAATGATCTCATTCCTGCCCCTCCCCAGCCCCCAGCCACAGGCATCCCAAGGGCCGCTTATCTTCACATCTGGCACATACACAGTGAGAAATGGCAGAGCGGGGGATGAGATGGGAGACACTAGGATAGATGTCACTTTGCTTATCCTTAATAGCTCAGCTACTGAGGAGGCAGGGTTCAGGAGACACTCACGAAACATAATTACAAGTCAATGCTGGCATTAGGAACAGGCAAACCCAGGGTTGAAGCACCAACTACCTGGAAGGGTGGCAGTCAGGGATGACATCTGGAGGAGGTGACATCTAAGGGTGGGCTATGAAGGATGAAGAGGAGTTGGAGATGCTAGGAGGGGCATCCCAGCAGTTAGAGATGGCAACGAGGAGATATGATGAAAAGCCAGAGAAGCAGTGGAAGTGGCAGAAGTTTGTGGGACCAAACAGTTGCTGAAACAAGTATGAGGCATCAAGGAAAAAGAACTGAGAGGAGAGAGATGGGTAAGGGGCCAGGCCATGGCAGTCAGCACACCAGGAGCTCAAACCTGACCCTGAAGCCGATGCAACGTGACAAGTAAGGGTTCACGGTGCTCTTTCAGCCTGTCTGGGAGTCCTGCAGTGCCACCATCGCTGGACACGCCAGGGCAGGGGAACCGGAGGCCTTGCTTCAGAGTTCCCCGGCCTTAGATTTTAAAATGCTTCAACATAGACATGACCTATTTGGACAAAGACCACACTGCAGTTTTCTGTTTCTAACTCATGGATGATATGGTGCCTAAAATATTTTCCATTTTCTGAATATTTGTGGAGGGTGAGCTTTAAAATATCCATATGCAATGTTTTCCACCCTAATTAATATTATTGCTAGGAACATAATAAAATGCCCATGGAAGAATGGACAAGGAAGTGATAACATAAGTAGCTGATAGAGTACATGCTTTAACATTTTTCAACCTTCTAAATATGTTTTCTATTTTTTTTAAAGCTAACTTGAAAAAACAGGGGTGGGCTGGGGCAGGCATCGTGGCACCGTGGGTTAAGCCGCAGCTTGGTACACCTGCGTCTGATGTGGGAGCGCCTAGCCCGAGTCGCAGCTACTCCAGGCTTCTGATTCAGCTTTCTGCTAACCCATCCTGGGAGGCAGCAGAGGACGGCCCAAATTCATGGGTTCCTGCCACCTACGTGAAAGACCCAAATGGAGTTCCTGGTGCCTGGCTTTGGCCTGACCCAGCCCTGGCTGTCGCAGGCATTTGGGGGTGGAAGATCTTCCAGCAGCTGGAAGATCTCCCTTCTCTCTGTCACTCTGCTTCCTAATAAAATAAATCTTTAAAAAAATTGGCAAAGTCCACAGTAAGTAACCAATTGTACTTAAAAATAAGTAGGGATGAATATTAAAGAGAAAAGTGTTTTTCTGGAGGGGAAAAATTAACTCAGTATACTTTTTACTGTATCATCACTAAAATTTAATACCCAATTTTCAATTCCCAAAACTTCAATTTCTTGAAGCCACGTCTGTTCAACAGCTGTCCCCTCAGGACACTTAAGAGAACCTGGTTCCATGAAGGACTAAACAAATACCTACTCCGTGCTGAAAATCTGAAGGTCAAGCAAATCTATTACTTTACGAAGCTTCTGCTCCACATGAAAGCAAAGTCCACTAAACATGTCATTTTCTTTTTGTCATGACAGTCAGCCCGTGGCATCTGGCTCCCTCGCCTCTCTGAGAACATTCACTGAAGGACAGTAACCATTCCCACCAGCTCAGGGCAGACCAGCGTCTGCTTCAAACTAAGCAAGCACACAGAAGCCCCAATGGGGGGGTGGCGGTGCCTTCAAAAAAGGGTACCTTGTGACTCAGCACAGTGGCCCTGAGAAGCCTTGCACGCTTGCTGTCTTCCAACTCTTTTTCTCTCCCCGTATCCCTGCAACCTCAAAAGGGGACCCCAAAATGGCCAAGTGGAACTCACTTCCACAGCTTGTTCATTTTTTCCCAGCCACTCCTATCCTTCCTCCTCTCTGGAATTCTGCAGGGAATCCTCTTAGATACACGCAGGAAAGTCAGGCCCACAAGTCTGGAGTCATCTCTTAGCTTTGCCTTGGCCGACCTGGGTGAACCCCAGGCCCACATTACTTCACCCACCCTCTCCTAGCCTCACCAGCTGCCTCTGTACATGGGACTGTCAATGATTTTTGCTCATCATTAAAATAAATCATGTAGAATATAACACATCTGCCACAAACCACGCCCAGAAGACCAACATCAGATACAGAATATTTACAGGTGTGTGAAAACAGGTGGCTGTAAATAACTAGGTTAACACACACCACGCTCTGATAGGCGCTGGTTTACTTCCCCTCCTGCTCCTGACCTGAGAATTTGGCATTTCTGAAAATCACCTGTTCCTGGGACAGCGTACAGGATGCCTGTCCCCAGCCACCTTGTTTGCTCCTCTCTGCGTTCCGTGCTTACCACTCCCATTTAGGAATGCCGAATGATTAGGGAGCCAAATATGTTTTGCTGCTTTGCGTCTACTTTCAGATATAAAGGTAGCTTCAAGCAGCACTCAACAGTGTGCCCACGATAACAACAGCACACACAAGAGCCAGGAATTATTTTAGGAATGGCAGGCAGAGGGCCACGTTACCGGAGGGCTGACACCCACAAACACCTTGGCGCAATATTACAGACAAGTGTGTTGGGACATCAGCAGACAGAAGAGCTGCCCCAGGCTGCGCAAGAGATACGGACTTTTGAAAAAGGAAGTTGGTTGTATTTTCTGTGTTCAGCTGCCTGACATACCTTGAACCCCTTCCCAAATGATCATAAACACCCTCAAAGATTTGACAGGATATAAAAACAAAAAGACTGCAAATTCGAATTTCTAAAAAAATCTGTGAGTTAAAAAATGGAAACTTCTCTTCAGATTAGCTCCAGCTAGGATCTCTCTCTCTCTCTCTCTCTGGATGTTTCAATTCATTGCTATCCACTCTTCTAGGCAGTAATCCATCATGATAGATTTGTTGAACTGAGATGAATTAAGATCTGGGTGTTTGTTGTGATCTTAGACCAGAGACATTTGAGTGCTGATTTGTGAACATCCAAAGAGATTTCCAAGATTCTAAGAACAGCCTCCAACCCCAAACAGCCCCATGAACCGTGAATGAAACCATCAACGAAACAGCACAATAATATTCCTCCAGCAGCAACAACACCTCCCTCAACTCCTAAGTTCTAGGATGCAACTTAAAAAAAAAAGAATCAGTCTCATGATAAGTGTACTTATCAAGGACCGTGAAGACTATGAATTCACAAGACTGGGTTGGAAGCCAGCAACCCTGGGACACACCAAGGCAGTTCTGCCAGAGCAACTGAGCTCAGCACTTCTCAGATCACAATGTCTCAAGTTTGTAAGAAAACAGCGTCAGCACTAACCTGTCACTAAAAGTAACTAAATCAGTAGTTTCCCAGATATTTGTTATTTTTATGAAATAACTGCGGATGAGCCAGTTCTCCGGAGGAGTGGGAGACTGGGAAACTCAATCAATCGATATGACCAAATGGGACTGGAAACTGGTTGGTTCCTACCTGGAATCCTATTGAGTGTCACCCAGAAATGTTCATCAGGGCTGTAGGTGTCTCTTGACCACTGCAGTAGATCAATGGCCCTTTTGTCACTGAACACAAAGTTGACAAACTCTCTGGTGAGGGCCACGTAGGCGGTACCAAAGTAGATGGTCAGCTGATGTGGCGGTGAGGTTTTCAGAATATAAGTATTTTTCACAAAAGAGCCACCTTTGCCTACATGCTCCCGGTGGACGTATTTAGTCCGTCCAATGGCATGGGCGGGGGGCAGCACCCCGGGGGTGATGTTCTTCCCTTTGAACCCTTTCAGGTACTGGACGATTTCCCTGTTGGTTTTCAGGGGGAAGTCCTGCCCACAGGTGTTGATGGTGTACTTCCAGGGGACGTGGGAGGCCACGAGGTCCTGCAGGCAGTTCAGGTCGGCCTGCAGCCTGGAGATGCCTGCGTAGACCACGGGCTCTCTCTTCGAAGCGATAAACGCGTTTTGGAAGCAGCTCAGTAACTGCAGCACAGAAACCTTAAAGTCAGTGGAGGCTTTCTCGTCCACGTGCACACAGTAGACGTTCTGGGGCATGTAGACGGCCCGGAAGAGCCTTTCGAAAGTATCAAAGTCCTTGTGGATGACCATGACGTAGGCCAGGGGGAAGGCAACTTCTTCTTCGGACAGGGGGCTGGTAATGTAGTGACTCTGCAGCAGGTACTCCTGGCAAGGGACTCTGCCCAGAGGCGACGACGGTGCTCTTCCCCACACAAAGGCCGGCTTCTCTTCTAAGGCGTAATTACAGGCATTGAGTCTAAAAGGCCTCTCACTGGAACTGTTCACCTTCTTGTAACTTTTTGGCGGGCTTAATTGGCGAGTGTAAAATATCACGCAAATAACCACAGTGAGCACAGTGCAGGCAAAAAAGTAATTCTTCCAAAAGTTCATTATTTTCGCTTTCCTGGGGGAAAAAGAATCTCTCTCTGCAGGGATTTGAGCAATGAAATCCCAACTGGGAGAGGTTGGACTGACTGCGCTTGCTAGTCTGGAATTTCGACAGCTTCTCCCGAGGGCTGGCTGCCTCTCCTGACTCCTTTAATCCTTCTGTTGTCTCAGCTTCGGGGTGTCTCATCCATCCTCCTTGGGGCTGGCTGGAGTTGAGACGCTTTCTCAGCAGCTCTGGTCTGCAGCCCGGCGGTGGTGCTGGATCCGGGCTGCTCACGCGGGCACTGACGGCTCAGCCCAGCCCAGCCTCCGGGAAGCCTCTTCATTTGCATATGAAACGTAACTGGTGGATCTTAGCAAATTACGTTCTGGAATGCAACGACAGGTCCTTCTCCCAGAAACTGTTTCTCTTGCTTTACTCCCCGCCTCCCATCCAATCAATTTCAATCTCATCTCCCTTCTCATCTCATGCTTCTCCCCTTGCTTTCCAGAATAAATGGCTCCAAAAATTTGGGGTGGGGCCTGACCCCACCACCTGCTATCAGTCCTTGGAAGCCACAGTCAGGACATCTGCTCCTTGGGTTTCTCAGTTCTCAGCTACCTCTTTTCCTGTCAGTCTTGTCTCTACTTCTGGGCGCAGATAAGGAAATGCACACTTGCAACAGGTCTAAGTAGAAGATTTTCAGCAGTAAAAATATCTCTGGTGGTGAAGTTTGCTGGATGAAATCTGACAGATTCTGAGGGGGTGCCATAGCTCATATGTACATTATGTGCACACTAGGGGAAGACAGAAGGAAGAGTCACACCCTTGGGGGCGTTTGATGAGAAGAGAAGGAAGCTAAGAGTGACTTTTCACATGAAAGGGTCAGTGTTGAGGATAAATAATGCAGTAAACACATTTTCGTTTGCATGCCCCAGAGAAAGATGATAGCCATTGTTCCCCAAGGGCACATGCCGGCTCCCATTTCACAGAGAGCTTCCGAGGACCTGAGCTGTTGACAAGGTATCATCTGTAGTGTGTGGGTCCCTTTCAGACCCTGACATCTTCAGATTTGAGGTTGTGTCCCAGAGCTGGCAGGTTTCTCATTCTCCTTCCCACCCAACCTTTCTCCCGCTCTGTACTCTGAAGATTCAAAGCACAAAAGCTACAGGGCTGATGTAAAATTCCTGGAAGTAGCAGTCAGTGTAACTAGGGGAGCCAGGAAGAGCAGGTCTGGTCACATTACAGAGGGGTTCTCCTAGGTCACCTGTGCGGCTGCTCCAGGCAGAGAGGCCTGGTGAGTGGAAGCTGCTACAGGGACCTTTCTGGCAGAAGGGAACTGGCCCAACAGAAGGGTCAGCTGTGGCAGCCCCCTGAAGGGGTGTTACACTCAGTCACCCAGCAACCCCACCTGCTTGGGCATGATTGACAGCTGGGGCACCTGCTCCTGTTTGGAAAACATTTGGTGCATACTGCAGCACTCTCCCTGCCCATTTCCTAGCCGGCACCACCCCTTAGCTTCCTCCAAATCACTGTAGGAATGAATGGCAGCAGTGGCATGGATGGGATGTATACTGATTTGGATATGAGTTTTGCTGGAGAGTGGAGAGTTGGCACCTGAAGCAACCCTCTTACAGATGAGGCGGTGGAGGCAGATACAGATACTCTTCCCAGAGGTGCTCATCAGGCTGGACCCATCAAGACGCTGAACCAGTCTCTGGCTAAATCCCAGTGGGTCAAGGCCACTAGGGTAAAGTTACTTAACCTCTGTAAGTACCAGGTTCTCTGTGACATGGTAAACAGCAGTGCCTCCCATTTCACTTAGGGAAGAAGATTAAACGAGGGAAAGTCATGTTCAGGGCTTTGTAGGAATCTGGGCACTTAGTACATAGCCAAGGAGCATTAGCTATGATTGCTGTTGTCTCTCTTTGAAAAGTGGCCAACACTTCCGAACCTGCTAATGGACCATAGGGGTTGGTTTTTTTTTTTTTGGCAGGCAGAGTGGACAGTGAGAGAGAGACAGAGAGAAAGGTCTTCCTTTTGCCATTTGTTCACCCTCCAGTGGCCACTGCGGCCGACGCGCTGCGGCTGGCGCACCGCGCTGATCCGAAGGCAGGAGCCAGGTGCTTCTCCTGGTCTCCCATGGGGTGCAGGGCCCAAGTACTTGGGCCATCCTCCACTTAACTCCCTGGCCACAGCAGAGAGCTGGCCTGGAAGAGGGGCAACCGGGACAGAATCCGGCGCCCCGACCGGGACTAGAACCCGGTGTGCCGGCACCGCAAGGCGGAGGATTAGCCTAGTGAGCCGCGGCGCCGGCCATAGGGTTTTTAAGTGGGTGGATTTACTCCCAGAAGGTATTGCTACAGTTTTCCTTCCCTACTGCTGGCCTCTCCTTGCTCCAGGGAGGGGATAACCCACACCCACCCACACCTACACACCCACACACACCCACACCCACACACCCACACCCACACACACCCACACACCCACACACACCCACACCCACACACACACACACACACACACACACGCATGAAATGTATCTATATGCGGGGAACAAACAGTCCCATTTTTATGCCTTTACTGCCCTTCATTCTTCTGAGATCCACACCCTTTTCTGCAAAGTATGTCCTTGGCAGAGCTTGTGGAGAACAAGACTGGGAGAGCTGGAGGGAGGAAGAGAAGCTGAGGGCTTTCAGTTCACGTTCCCCCCTCCCCTCTTCATCGCCTTGAGCTCTGATCCTGCAGCGGGGAGCTTCAGTGGACGCCAGCGCAAAGCAAACTCGAGAAATCATTCGTCATGATTCAGTGAAAGCAGACTGCCCATAGCAGGGAGCCGCAACACGATTTACGGTTCCAAACAGTGATACCAAAACAAAACAAAAACAAAAAACCACTTCTATAATTTGCCCTGACTTATTTACACTGGTTTAGATGAACAGCCTGAGATTAGAAAACGATGCCTATTTATTGGCCAGCCGGAACACCAGGTTTGTTTTGCCTGGTGTCTGTGGTAACAGAACAGGCATTTTCTTCCAGCAAATAATTGGGTGAGTTAAGCTATTAACTTCCAACCGAGACATTATTTCTACTCCATTCGCTCTAGTTGGTCTAACAGATTGAAAACTGTTGTTGAGTGGACATTTCATGTCCTGTCTCTCTGTGCCCCAGGATAAACTTTATGATCACAAACAAGAGGCAGCACAAATACTGGAGGTAACAGCACACACTCAGACCAGCTTGGACATGAAAACAAAGGGCCAGGCTCTCTGGGGGCCTCAGAGCACACGCCTGCATCTCTTTTCCTGTACAATGACTTGGCCCTCATTAACCTTACATGCATCTCGAGTCCATGCAGCTGGGTTAACAATGGCCAAGGCGAATGCTGGTCAGCAGAGGGGCAGGACTGGAACCCATTCTCCATTACACACGGTGTAACTATTGGCTACTGAGTAAAGGCTATGCTTATCGGTGAGTCCCCTCAACTCCCAACTCCACCAAGATTCCTCTGTCTCTTTGCGTTTAAGGCTTTGGTTGGTATCAGTCTGGCAACCTCAAACTCTTTGGCCACAAGTGAAACACAGAAAGCAAATAATGACTGATATTTAAGCAATCAAAATAATGATCACACATTGTAGGCTGGATTCACACAATCCAAAGCATAAGGTCAGGAAAGGGAAAATGAGGGAGGCAGCAGAGCTAATGATTTCACAGATGGCAGCTAGCACTTGGCCATAGGGTCATGGACATTGAAGGCCATGAAGAATGAAGAGAGGGGCCAACTCTGTGGCGCAGTGGGTTAAAGCCCTGGCCTACTGCACAGGCATCCCATATGGGTGCTGGTTCAAATCCCGGCTGCTCCACTTATGATCTGGCTCCCTGCTAATGCACCTGAGAAAGTAGTGGAAGATGGCTGAAATCCTTGGGCCCGTGCACCCAGGAGGGAGATCCGGAAGAAGTTCCTGGCTCCTGGCTTCAGATCGGCTCAGCTCCAGCCATTGCAGCCATGTGGGGAGTGAACTAGTGGATGAAAGACCTCTCTCTCTCTCTGTCTCTACCTCTCTATAACTCTTTCAAATAAATAAAATAAAACTTTAAAAAAGAAAAAAAGAATGAGCGAGCTTGAGTGCCTCTCAATGCCAGCAATTAATGGCAATTAATGAACCATGGTTTCAGGACTGATAACTATTTCAATGTTTTTTAAAATTACTTAATTATATATTTTATTTATTTGAAAGGCAGAGAGAGAGACATATAGATCTCATCCACTGCATCACTCTACAAATGCTTTCAATAGCTGGGGCTGGGCCAGGCCTAAGCCAGGAGACTGCAACTCAGTCCTAGGTGCCCCATGTGGGTGCCGAGTACTTGATCCATCACTGCTGGCACCCAAGTACACATTAGCAGGAAGCTGGAGTTGATAGCCGAACCAGGACTCAAACCAGGCACTCCAATACGGGATATGGGTGTCAAAATCAGAAGCTTAACCCAGGGGCCGGCACTGTGGCCTAGCGGATAAGGCCGCCGCCTGCAGTGCCAGCATCTCATATGGACACCAGCTCAAGTCCCGGCTGCTCCACTTCTAATCCAGCTCTCTGCTATGGCCTGGGAAAGCAGTAGAGGATGGCCCAAGTCCTTGGGCACCTGCAGCCACATGGGAGACCCAGAAGCTCCTGGCTTCAGGTTGGCACAGCTCCAGTCGTTGTGGGCAGTTGGGTTTGAAACATAGGATGGAAGACCGATCTCTCTCTCTCTCTCTCTCTCTCTCTCTCTCTGTGCCTCTCCTCTCTCTGTGTAGCTCCGACTTTCAAATAAATAAATATTTAAAAAAAAAAGAAGCTTAATCCACTGTGCCACAAAGCCAGCTGCATCAATAGATATCTTAGATATACATTCCACATATCTTAAAAGGCATTTCTGAAATATTGAGTCAAAGTAGTCTTAACTATTTTGTGCACGAAAGTCTAGGCTTCAATTATGTAGAAAACTCATCATTATGAGAAAACTTTCTTCTTGAAAAATGCTAGGCAGATATGTTTACCACCTGCTTCTACAAGTGTCAGACCCTTTTCTGTAAAGGGCCCGACGGCTGAGTTTTATAGGCGTGTGGGTCTCTGCCACAACTGCTCAGCTCTCTACTGCAGCGTTCAAGAGCCCTACACAGGACAGCTGTGTCCTCATGACACTGCAGTCTGGATTGCACGGTTCTGTTCATGCCATGAGATGGTCTGTTGCTGCTTTTTCTTGAAGCCATCTGAAAATGCAAAACCATTCTCAGCTCAAGGGCAGTACTGACACTAGGCCAGGGTTAGCCTGGGGCTGTAATTTGCTGATCTCTGCCCCAGATCAGAATCGGGCTCCTCCAGGCAGACTTTCTGCTATTTCAGGGTCTTTGAAACCACCTGCGATTCCTGTATTTTTCCACTCAAGAAAGCGTGAAATATGGGGAAATAATCATCTGGGTCGCCCTTGCACTCACATGAAGCTCTTTGTGCACAGAGTGTCTGGGCTGCAGCACACGGTGCTGGGATTTCTAGAGTCGGTCAGGTAATTGTCATCTTAGGCTCAACCTCATGGGGCGTGAGGATTAAGCGGGTTGGGAAACCTGAAAGCCCCTGCGTGCACTCAGTCGGGATTCTCGCGCCCATGGACCTCGGGTTTTGCTGGAGGTGACCAAGGACGTAGGAGCGCTCCAGCTTCTCCCGGTCGGACGCCGTTTCTGCAGCCGCAGAGCCACCCTGTTTGCTCTGGTTGCCTTTCTTCCCTAGGATGGAGATACAGAGCACTGATCCCATAGGGCTCTTAAGAAATTTAAGAAAAGAAGTTAGGGGGCCCGATTTTGGGGTGCAGTGGGTTGGGATGGTGTCTGCAATGCCTCCATCCCATATGAGTCCCGGCTGCTCCACTAGCGAACCAGCTCCCTGCTGATGGGCCTAGCAAAGCAGTGGCTGATGGCCCAGCTACCTGGGTCCCTGCCACTCATCTGGGAGATCGGGATGGAGTCCCAGGCTCCTGACTTTGGCCTGGACCTGCCCTGGCTGTTGTGACAATTTGGGGAGTGAACCAGTCAATAGAAAATTTCTCTCTCTGTCTCTCTGTAACTCTGCCTTTCAAATAAATCAATCTTTTTTAGAAATATTGAAACAGGGGCTGGCATTGTAGCATACCAGGTTAAGCCTCCGCTTGCAATCCTGGCATCCCATATGGGTGCGGGTTCGAGACCTGGCTGTTCCACATCTGATCCAGCTCCCTGATAATGTGCCTGGCAAAGCAGTGGAAGAAGCTCCTGGCTCCTAGCTTTGGCCTCGCCTAGCAGGCCATTGCAGCTGTTTGGTGAGTAAACCAGCGGAAGGAAGATCTCTTTCTTTCTGTTCCTCCTGTCTCTGTAACTCTGCCTTTCAAATAAATTTTTTAAAAATCTTAAAAAAAATAAATTTTATGGGGCAGGTGCTGTGGCATAGCAGGTAAAAGTTGCTTCCTGCAGTGCCGGCATCCCATATGAGCACTGGTTCAAGTCCTGGCTTCTCCACTTCCGATCCCGCTCTCTGCTGTGGCCTGAGAAAGCAGTGGTGGATGGCCCAGGTCCTTGAGCCCCTGAACCCGGGTGGGCGACCTGGAGGAAACTTCTGGCTCCTGGCTTTGGATCGGCACAGCTCCGGCCATTGCAGCCATCTGGGGAGTGAACCAGCGGACCCCCCAACCCCCGCCTCTGTGTCGCTCCCCCTCTTCGCGGAGGAACGACACAGGACCCTGCACTGTTCTTTCGTCTGCTCGGCCCTCCCCGGGTTTGCTGCTGGTTCTTCCCGGGTTGGCTACTATCCCTTCCACCTCCGTGGAAGGGCGGTTCCCCCTGGCCACTTTCCCCACTTCCGCAGGGGAGCGGCACACCGCCGGCCGGCTCTCTCGGGGGCTGCACAGGTGTTCCCCTTAGATGTTCCTGGTGCATGCCGTCTCTCTCCTCCTTTATAGTCCTCCTCCGCCAATCCCAACTCGGCTGCCCACACGCCGAGCACGCCGCTCTCCTCCAATCAGGAGCAGCTCCTGCAGCTTGTCAAGTTGGTGAGAGGCAGCTGGGTAGAAGCTGTTTACTCCTCTCCCAGCGCCATATTGTGGGAGAGCAGATGCATAGAATAAGTCTTAATTCCAGTAACAGTCTAGTCCGAGTTGCTCCCCACACTCTGTAACTCAGCTTTTCAAATAATAATAATAGTAACAAAAAACTTAAAACAGATAAAAAGTTGGAACAATGCCTTTTACTTAATATGTGCTTGACAAGTTTGAAAACCTCTCTCTGTCTCTCTGTGGCCAAACCTGACTCATACAGGACCCTAAGCATGCTGACTCCCTTCCCAGGTAGGTTTAGGGATGCAGAACAGCTATGCATGGGGGGGGGGGGGTCCCACACGCTGGAACTCTCAAGGTCATATTACCACGGGCAGCCTCAACTCTTCTGCCCTCCCCCCACCCCAGCATCAGGGAGCTGCCCGTCATTACCAACTGCAGCTGAAGCAGACAGGCATACAGGTTAAAATTGATTATGTTTGGCCGGCGCTGCGGCTCACTAGGCTAATCCTCCGCCTTGCGGCGCCGGCACATCGGGTTCTAGTCCTGGGTGGGGCACCAGATTCTGTCCCGGTTGCTCCTCTTTCAGTCCAGCTCTCTGCTGTGGCTTGGGAGTGCAGTGGAGGATGGCCCAGGTCCTTGGGCCCTGCACCCGCATGGGAGACCAGGAGGAAGCACCTGGCTCCTGGCTTCAGATCAGCGCAGCACGTCGGCCGTAGCAGCCACTTGGGGGGTGAACCAACGGAAAAAAGGAAGACCTTTCTCTCTGTCTCTCTCTCTCTCACTAACTCTGCCTGTCAAAAATAAATAAATAAATAATGATTGATTAGGTTTGTGAGCTGGAAGACCACACCTTCACCACGCCCCTGTGTGACCTCATGCCCCTAACTGGCCACACCTGAGTGCCCACCGGCCAATCAGGTTAATTAACCACTCCCCTCTGAAAGTGGATTAAAAGCCTGAGACAGGCTTTCCACCATTTTCCTTGCCCTGGCTTCTTGCCAGGAGGGGGCTGGCTGTAGCCCTGCACCTCCAGGGCGCGTGGCCTTCGGGCCACCGGCTCCATGCTTGGGCCTGTTCTTCAAAGCTACACCTGACTTAGTTACTTCTGGGAAGAGCCAGCCTACTGATGCATCCTGGGTATTTTGGAGACAAATATAAAGCACGGTGGTGGAGAGCGTGGCTTTGGAGGTTTAAATTAGACTCTGGGGACTAGAGCTGTGGTGTAGCGGGTTAAAGCCAACTGCAGTGGCAGCACCCCATATGGTCATTGGTTCAAGTCCGGGCTGATCCACTTCCTATCCAGCTCTCTGCTAAGGCACCTGGGAAAGCAGTAGAAGATGGCCCAAATACTTGGGCCCCTACACCCATGTGGGAGAACTGGAAGAAGCTTCTGATTCTTGGCTTTGGTCTGGATGAGCCCTAGCCACTCTGGTCTTTTGGGGAGTGAACCACAATGGCCAGTGCTGGGCTAGCGTGAAGCCGGGAGCCTGGAACTCCATCCGGGTCTTCCACATGGGTGGCAGGGGCCCAAGTACTTGGGTCATTATGTCCTGCTTTTCCAGGCTTATCAGTGGGGAGCTGGATTGGAAGCAGAGCAGGTGGTACTTGATCTGGCACTCAAATGAGATGGCGGCACTGCAGGCAGCAGCTTAACCCTGTGGGCCACAATGTTGGCCCTGACCAAGAACGTTTCTTGGCGTCACTGTGCCTTAGTTTCCCACTTTTTAAAAGGAATAGTGGAGGGGCCGGCACTGTGGCGCAGCAGGTTAAAGCCCTGGCCTGAAGTGCTGGCATCCCACATGGGCACTGGTTCTTGTCCCGGCTGCTCCACTTCCGATCCAGCTCCCTGCTATGGCCTGGAAAAGCAGTGGAGGGTGGCCCAAAAAGGAGCTCCTGCACCCACGTGGGAGACCTGGAAAAAAACAAACAAACAAACAAACAAACTCCTGGCTCTGGATTGGCGCAGCTCTGACCATTGCAGCCATCTGGGGAGTGAATCAGCAGATGGAAGACCTCTCTCTCTGGCTCTACTACTCTCTGTAACTCTTTCAAATAAATAAAATGTGAATGGTATTTAAATAAATAAATAAAAGGAATAGTGGAAAGCCTTATCCATGTCGTGGAAAGTAAATCTGGCTAGGATGCCCTCGAGATCTCCCACTACTTTCCCCCTCCCACCCCCAGCTTACCTCGTGCCTGCAGGGTCCCACCGCTTTTTACTACTTTTCTCTCAGCCCCTCTGGGGTGGCTCATTTCCTTCCCTGCTGCGGTTAGCTGCCCACCTGTGACCTCTAAGTGTCTAAGCCAAAGCAAAAATCACGGAAACCAGGAAACCACAAGCAAAGCGTGCACCTTGCACTACAGTCTGTTACATTTCAAGGAACAGCACAGATGATGATTTGTCTTGGGTTGTTCCTTTTCTCTGATTGCAAAGGTCTACTCTGAGAAAAAGACAGGCGGGGACCTGACCTAGGGGTCTGTCCCAGTCCAGAGATTCTTCTGGGTTTTCCTCTCATGCCAGCTACCTCCGAGCCCATCTCCAACCCCCTCTGCACTCCCAGACCCAGTCTGGAATGTGGGATTGAAAATTACAAGGGGAAGGATTTATAGGGGATTGCGTTTTACATTCCAGCTGCTGCCAGCAATCTATCCGGAAGATCCCATCCTCTTTATCTTCTGAATCTTTTCACATAAATGGAAACAAAATAGCCTTAAAATAGAGATAGGCAGTAGTTTCCCAACTTCTAATAGATGCCGTTGTAGCTCATTCAATCCACTCTTGAACTAGCTTCTTTCCCACAGAGCCTGTCACTTGCTTGAGTTTAGACAGTTTGTTAGGGCAGAGCACTTGGAAAAATCCCAAAACGCAGATGTTTCTTCTGCTTTCCTAGAAATTAAAACTGGAACAAATTTGCCTCCAAGATAATGTCGTGTGTTTGTCTGAAACTGAAGGTCACGTCTGCATTTGATTTTCCCATTGGTTAAAGAGGTTTGATTCAGATTGCGTATTTACCAACCCATTCTTTTAGATAAGATCTAAACAGACGGATCTATCCTCAAAGCCAACGGGAAGACTGTTGTCAGCAAGAGCAGGCACAAGAGTGGTTGCTGATGGCTAACACTGAGGTTTTGATCGTTACCCTTTAATGTGTTGTAACCCAGATAACCGAGGTTTCAATGATCGTCTTCTTCCAGTATATTGATCAGTGGTGCTCTGCGGAATTTAAATATTTAGGGCACTCATGATCTACATGGACACGTCCTGGATGTGGAAAGTGAGCAGAGGTGAGAGTGCCCGACCCAGCTTGCCCAGGACCGAGAAATTTCCCAGAATGCAAGATTTTCAGTGCTCAAACTGAGTAAGTCCTGAACAGAACAGGAAGAACGGGTCACCCAGAGACCACTGATCCCCCCACTCCCAGACAGAATCCTGCCTGAAAGGTGTGACTGGACAACAGTCAGTAACTGATCAGGGGCTGGGGTGAGGGCGGGAACGGGACCCATCACGGAGTCTACAGTGCGTGACAACTACGTGACCCTCCCGCACATTTCTGTGAACCACTGAGGCACGGGACAGGTGATTAGCATTCATGGGGTGGCTCCACGGCGAGCCCACAGAATGCTCTTAAACTGCACGGCCCACTCAGCCGTCCCCAGCCAGCACAAGACTCACAACCTAGATAAGAATGAGAGAACCTAAAGACATAAAGACATCCCGATTGTTATTGTCACATTACCAGTATCTCAAACTTCTGGGGTGGGCGCTGTGGGGCAGCAGGTTAAACCACCACTTGAGATGCCCACACCCCACTTCGGAGTGCTCGTTCAAGTCCCAGCTACTCAGCTTCTGATTCAGCTCCCTGCTAATTCACTTGGGGAGGCAGCCGATCATGGCCCAAGTACTTGAGTTCCTGTCACCCATATGGGAGACCCAGATGGAGCTCCTGGTTCCTGGCTTCAGCCTGGCCCAGCCCTGGCTCTTGAGGGGAACTGAGGAGTGGAAGATCTCTCTCTCTGTCTCTGTGTCACTCTGCCTTTCAAATAAATAAATCTTAAAACAAAATCCTCTCCTCACCATATGTGACCTTTTTTTTTTTTTTAAGGTTTCATTTATTTATTTGAAAGTCAGAAATACAGAGAGGAGATGAGATCTATCTTCCATCCTCTGGTTCATTCCCCAAATGGCTACAGAGGCCAAAGCTAGGCCAGGCCAAAGCCAGGAGCCAAGAACTTCTATTGGGTCTCCCATGTGGGCCCAAGCACTTGGGCCATCTTCTGCTGCTGCCACTGCTTTCCCAGGCCATAGCAGAGAGCTGAATTGGAAGTGGAGCAGCTGGGACTTGAACTGGTGCCCGTATGGGATGCCGATGCTGCCAGCCCCTGAGACGGCTTTCTGTACGAGGTGGGATTAATAGAAAAATATGAATGGAAATGCCTACACTAAGATTTATAACGTAAGCGGTGAGGTTAGGAAATGGATACTTACTTCATGTAGCAGGGCGATCGGCAGCCATTTGATCTCTCTGCCTCACAATTTCCTAATTTGTACTTGAGGACTGGAACTAGAAGCTCCCCCAAGCCCTAGTTGGCTCTGAACGCTGGGAAGATTCTAGATTCTGTATGGAATAGAGAGGAGGCTGCTTTTACACAGGAAAACTGTACTTAGGAGGCTGGGTTTAGACTGAGTCACTGCTGGGGAAAGTCCAAAAAGCGGAAGCGTAACAGAGCAGAGATAAATGCAGAAGTCCTGGGCGTGGGGTGCAGGGAGACACAGGCGCAGGCCAGCCCATGCCCTGGGAGAGGAGGAAGAAAACCAGAGAACTTTCTAAGAGACAAACGACGCCTAGGGTTTCAGGAACGTGGCTTACACACAGGACTCCAGAGGGAACCGGGTGCGCAGGGCAGGAAGATCATTCTTCTGTAGACCCCAAAAAGAGCTTGGGAAGGAGCCCAGATGCGCACCATGGTCAAAATCGCAGATTTTCAACAGAGGATGACTTATGTGAGTACTGGGACTCAGGTAGGAGTTGGACAAAGAAGAAACGAAGCAGAGAATGTCCAACAGAGGAGGAGTGAGCTAGAGACGTTAGGAGGGCCCCATGTCCCCAGCTGACCCCGTCAGGGTGTCAGTTTTGTCCTCTGATATTGCCACAGGCTAGTTCTGCTCTTTTTAAATCTAGATGAAAAGAAAGATGATGGGGAACGAATATCACGAAGGTCAGAGTTCAAGGGCAAAGGCCTTGAACATTTTCTCTGGAAATGTGACGCGGCAAAGGGGACGGAAGGCAGACCTATCCCTTGTGGTTTTGTCCAACAGCAGCTTAGGAAAGAATTTCACACACTGTGCATGCGGGTCAGAGGGTGAGGGGAAGCCAAGTTTCTGAGTACATCTGGTACAGAGAAAGCACATTTAAAAAGGCTCGTTGCAAGGCAAGCATGTGGCACAGTGGTTAAAACACTCACACTCCCTACCAGAGTGCCTGGGTTTGAGTCCTAGCGCCCCTCCAGAATGTAGCATTCCTGCTACTGTTCACTCTGGGAAGCAGCAAGTGATGGGTTAAGTACCTGGGTCCCTGATATTCATGTGGTAGACATAGTCTGCCCCAGCCGGAGCTGTTGAGGGCATTTTGGAATGAACCACTGGATGGGAGATCTCTTTTTCTCCCTCTCTCCATAACTCTGCCTCTCAAAAAATAATATAAATATTTAAAAAACAAAAATTCTATAGTTCGCATGAATTGGTTGACAGGGGACACAACACTAGATCAGAAGACAGGGATTTTTGCCCTGGCTTTGGAGATTATAAAAAATTCAACAAATACTGTGTAGTTCTACATCCTACATAGAGGTTAGCTGAGGTCAGTACGGAGAAGCAGAGCACCCTAACAGTCAGAATTCTTCTAGAGGCCCGTGCTGTGGCGTAGTGGGTAAGGCTCCTGCCTGCAGCACTGACATCCCATATGGGCACCGGTTTGAGTCCTAGCTGGTCCAGTTCTGATCCAGCTCCTTGCCAATGCACCTGGGAAAGCAGTGGAAGATGGTCCAAGTGCTTGGGCCCCTGCACCTACATGGGAGACATGTGGCCATTTGGAGAGTGAACCAGTGGATGGAAGATTCTCTCATTTTTTTTTAAAGATTATTTATTTTTTTATTTATTTGACAGAGTTACAGACAGTGAGAGAGAGAGACAGAGAGGAAGGTCTTCCTTCCGTTGGCTCACTCCCCAAATGGCCGCCATGGCCAGAGCTGCGCCAATCTGAAGCCAGGAGCCAGGTACTTCCTCCTGGTCTCCCATGCGGGTACAGGGCCCAAGCCCTTGGACCATCCTCCACTGCCTTCCCGGGCCACAGCAGAGAGCTGGACTGGAAGAGGAGCAGCCAGGATTAGAACCGACACCCATGTGGGATGCCAGTTCCGCAGGCGGAGGATCAACCTAGTGTGCCATGGTGCCGGCCCTGGAAGATTTTCTTTCTCTCTCTCTCCCTCTCTGTAACTCTGCCTTTCAAATATATAAGAATTCCTCTAAGAAATGCTATGGGAATCTGCCACGCTAGAGATGACAGTCTCTCCATCGTTTCAACATAGGCAATTGTCCCTCAAGCTTGATCCAGGTGGCTTTGTTTCTGCTAACACACCAGATGAAGAAGCTGACTCATGCCGCGGGCCGATGTGGTGAGAGGAGGTCACTGGGACTGAACATGGCGAGCTGTGGAAACAACCCTTCACTCCTCACCCCAGACTCACCAGGTGGAATGGAAGCCAGGCTGGGCTGGCCGACACCGTTTAAACTTACGTGAGTGTGGTCGTACGCGCGTGCACATGCGTACTATTGGATAAATATAAGCCAAGGCTCCACTGTGCTGAGCAATGCGCATATACCCTGGACTGTGTTGGTCTAAGGAATACAAACGCCAGTATGTGCCATAGCTTGTCTAAAAAGCCACCGGGAACACACGCCGCAGGACTGACAACAGGACAATGAGGCATAGGAGTCCGAAGCAGGAAAGGCTTGGTGGAGAATTGGACTCTAAGCTGAATCTTAAAAGAAAAGCACACATCAGTCAGATCCGAGGGAAGTGGTGGGAAGCACTCCAGAATATCCCAGAATACCCTGGGCCATGGGGCTGGCCTGTGTCCAGCAGGGAGGCGGCCTCGTTGACTGTTTCCTCCACTCGGGGCACTTACAGCCAGGGGCCTCCTGTATCTGCCAATCACTCCACGGGCAGGCGCTGTCAGGGCCTGTCATCCCCAGGGACTGCACAGCTCCTGCACTGCCCACCTCATGGCCGGCCCAGCTTTTGTCCTGGCTCGCTGGGCCACAGCCACATCATACCTGTTGGCCTTTCTGCTCCTGAACACCCCAGGTCGTCACTTAACTCAGGACCTTTGCAGTCCCTCTTCTCTCTCTAACGTCTTTCCCAGCGCGAGGCTGACTCGTCTCACTGCGGGGATGCAGTGCAGGTGCCACCTTTGCCAGGAAGCCTTCCCCGACACACCTGACCCGAGCAGGGCCCCTCCTGCATCTAGCCTGTGTATTTCTTCACTCTACGTATCCTAATCCCCTAGTGTTCTTGCTTACCGGCCTCCTTCTTGTTACCTGTCTTCCCTGTCCAGATACATTCTCCATGAGTCTTTTTTTTTTCTTTTTTTGACAGGCAGAGTGGACAGTGAGAGAGAGAGAGACAGAGAGAAAGGTCTTCCTTTTGCCGTTGGTTCACCCTCCAATGGCCGCCACGGCCGGCGCACCCCGCTGATCCGATGGCAGGAGCCAGGTACTTATCCTGGTCTCCCATGGGGTGCAGGGCCCAAGTACTTGGGCCATCCTCCACTGCACTTCCCTGGCCACAGCAGAGAGCTGGCCTGGAAGAGGGGCAACCGGGACAGAATCCGGCGCCCCGACCGGGACTAGAACCCGGGGTGCCGGCGCCGCTAGGCGGAGGATTAGCCTAGTGAGCCGCAATGCCGGCCTTCTCCATGAGTCTTATTCACTATTCTGTCCCAGTACCTAGCATGACATTTAGGTGCTCCATAAATGCTTATTGCATGAATATCCGTTTTATGGATAAAAATACATTATGCTAATAAAGTATACAAATCTGAAAATTCAAAAAATGCTGCAAAATCTGAAAATTTCTGAGCACTGACATGATGCTATGAGTGCAAAATTCCATCCCATGAATCTTTGTTTATGCATAAAACTATCAAAAATATTGTATAAAATTGGGGCAGGCATTTGGCCCAGTGGCTAAAGTACCCTTCATCTCATACTGTAGTACCTGGGTTCAATTCCTGGCACTGGCTCTTGAATCCAGCTTCCTGTCAGTGCTCACTCTGGAAGGCAGCAGGTGATGGCTCAAGTAATTGGGTTCCTGCCACCCACATGGGAGACCTGGTTTGAGTTATTGGTTCCTGGCATCAGCCCTGGCCCAGCCCTGGATGTTGTAGTCATCTGAGGAGAGGATCAGTGGATGGGAACTCTGTCTGTCTATGTTGTTCTTTCTCAAATAAATGTTAAAATACGTATTTTTAAAAATGTTGCTAAACATACCTTCAGGCCATAGACAATATAAATGAAATCCATGACTGGACTTCAGTGGTTGGGAACCCCAGGATACCGCATCATGCATATGCAAGTACTGCAAAACCCCAAAATAATTCAAAATCTGAAACACTTCTGGTCCCAAGTATTTTGGATAAGGCATATTCAACTCACGCTGCTGCTACTAATAGCAACATTATAACATGATGTGTTCCAAAGCACTGATTTAACTTACTTAAACCTTATATTTGATGGATTCTTTTCCCCCTTCTACAAATGGGAAAAAGTTTGGTAACTTGCCCAAGGTCACACAGCGTGACTGTGGCAGAGCTGGTACCCCAAACAGGAGACCCTGGCGCTGGGTCCATGCTGTCGCAGACGGAGGATGGGGCCACACACGTGGCTGGTCATGGCAGGGCCGGGATTTCAACTCCAGAGTCTCAGCCCCTAACTCTACACCACAGGGACTGCCAGTCAGCAGAGGTGAGGGGCGAGAACCCAGCCAGCGGCTCTGACTGCTGAATCCAAGGATGCACAATGGGGAGCTCAGTTCCAGGTGCCTGCGCTCGGCTGGGCTCCCTGCTTTGGGTGCAAGGCACATCACCCAGCCCCTTTAAGCCCTTTCCCAAGGACTGCAAACCATGGCTTTAAGTACACACTGGACAGGATTCTCATGAGAATTCAACAGATAAAGTCCCTAAGCCCAAGCTAAATATACCTTGATTGCCTTCAATTTTCCTGTATCTCTGCTCACATGAAAAAGGGAAAATTTGAGGGAAAAATGGAGTAAAAATCAGGATAAACTATGGAACACAAGAGTAAGTTCTTCCATAGGATTATTGATTTAGGATTAGTCAAGTTTCATCTGCTGAATACTTGTGATTATTGCAACAATTCAGAATTAGTGAAACAGGTTCAATTTAAAATAAGTATGTAGCAGAAGTGCTCCTTCTCCCTTCCCTGGGTATTTCTCTTGGTTCTAATTTCTTGCTAGGTATATGTAATATTTGTCTTTGAGCAAGTCATGTATCTCAGTCTTAAATCTTTTCATCTGGTGCCTGGTGTTCTGCATGGTAGCTAAGACCCAGCTTGGGATGTCTGTATCCCATATCAGAGTGCCCAGGTTTGAGTGTGGGCTCCATTTAAAATCTAATTTCCTGAGAATGCACACCCTGGGAAGCAGCAGATGATGGCTCAGGTACCCACATCTCTGTCACCCACGCGGGAGACCTGGATTGGCTGCAGCCTGGTCCAGCCTCAGCTGTTGCAAGCATTTGAAGAGTGAACCAGTAGACAGAAGGTCTCTCCCTCTCTTTCCCTGTCACTCTTTCAAATAAATAAGTATTTTAAAAAATACGTTTATGAGGACAAAGGTTATGGCTTTTGAGATCATGCCTTTTCCATAAAAGTAATTCAGGGCCGGCGCCACGGCTCACTTGGCTAATCCTCCACCTGTGGCACCGGTACCCTGGGTTCTAGTCCCGGTTGGGTCGCCGGATTCTGTCCCAGCTGCTCCTCTTCCAGTCCAGCTCTCTGCTGTGGCCCGGGAGTGCAGTGGAGGATGGCCCAGGTGCTTGGGCCCTGCACCCCATGGGAGACTAGGAGAAAGCACCTGGTTCCTGGCTTCAGATCCGCGCAGCGCACAGGCCATAGCGGCCATTGGGGGGGTGAACCAACAGAAAGGAAGACCTTTCTCTCTGTCTCTCTCTCTCTCTCTCTCACTGTCTAACTCTGCCTGTAAAAACAAAGTAATTCAGTATTTTTTGTGTCATTTAAACTATACACACAAATGTATCTCTCCCTTTCTATATGTCACTCTGCCTTTGAAATAATTTTTTTTAAAAAAAGAGTCCTAATGCATTTTTTCAACTCCTTCAAAAATTATTTATTTATTTTCTTATATTTACTTGAAAGTCCAAGAGAGGGAGAGACAGAGAGAGATCTTCCATCCATTGGTTCATGCCCCAGTTGCCAGCAGTGGCCAGAGATGGGCCAGGCTGAAGCCAGGAGCCAGAAAGTCAATCCAGGTCTCCCATGGGGGTGGCACTGACCCAAGTGCTTGAGCCATCGCTTGCTTCCTCCCAGGATCTGCATTAGCAGGAAGCTGGAATTGGAAGCAGAGTCAGGACTCAAACCCTAGCACTCCAGTATGCGATGCGGGTGACCTGTGGCCCCAAACACCTGTCTTTCAACTCTTAATTCAGCTTGATTTGGAGCCTCCCGGGTATCTCAATTATGCAAGCTGGTAAGTTCTGGTATTTTTAAAGCTACTTTGAGTTGAATTTCTGATATTCATAACCTAAAAGGTCATAACACCCTCCCAAAGAATGAGCACATACAAATAAACGCACAGTTCAAAAAGCAAAATAAATCAAAATAGGAAACATGCTATTTTTAGAATTTAAAAATGAGGAAATGTCATCATGTGGTCCCTTTTGAGGTTGAGATAATTTATTTGACAAAGGAGCTCTGAAGAAAAAAAGATATACAAAATGGAAAAAGGAAAAGAGGTAAACGAAAACATTTTTATGGAAGCAAAACAAGAGAAAGGTCAGAGGAATGCGCGAGCCAAGTCAAAGGAACAAACTGAAGGCAGTGAGGGGGAAGAGAGGGGCTGAAGCCAAAGCAGGGAGCAGCCTGGCCTCTCCCTTAGAGTCAGACACACCCCCTGCCCTGTGGTGGGACAAGACAGTGTATCCTTGGGAATGGACCGTGGAAAAATGAGACCAGCCACGGTTCCAGCAGATGCAAAACAAAGATCTAGCCACACTGCAGTACTCACAAAGACCTGAGAATTAGGAGCCGGAGGGGTGCCCCAGAAGTCAGGACGTGAGGTAGCAGGCTTCTGCTACCAGATCCGCATGCCCGGAGGTTTCTCCGGCACCTGCCCGAGAGCGATACAGAGCAGAACCTCCGCCACACTGCCTGGCTCCCCAGGAGGGTGTGAGGCTGCAGTCCACAAGGGCTCTTTCTGGCATGCCTTGTCACCATTTATTTTTATTAATGAAATAGACTGATAGCTCCCAATGGCTGCAACAGCCTGGTCTCCCACGTGGGTGACAGGGACCCAGTGATTTGAGCCATCACCTGCCGCCTCCCAGGATGCACACCATCAGGAAGCTGGATCAGAGACAGAGGAGTTGGGACTGGAACCTGCACTCCAATAGGGAACGTGATATCTTACGCGGTGTCTTAACCACTGAGCCAAACACCTGCTCCCTGCACCATTTTTAACACAGTGTTGAAAAGAGAAGTCACCCTCCCCAGAAAGATGACATGGAAAAAAAAATAAAAATCAGTGTGACACTGTATGATTTAGTGCTCCCCCTACGGCATCTTTACTATTCAGTCTCACCAAATTGTACACAATTATCATTTTGTTCTCTGATACTACCTAATTCTTAGCACACTAGCCATTTTCCTGGTCATGTTACTCTTGGGGGTGTTTGGGGAACCTGATGTCTGTGGGAGGTGTTAAAAGACTCACAAATTGTGGCCAGCGTGGTGGCACAGTTGTGATGCCAGAATCTCCTATCTGAGCATCTAAAGAGTGCTGGCTGCTCCACTTCCAATGCAGCTGTCTGCCAATGTGCCTGGAAAGGCAGTGGAAGATGGCCCAAGCACGTGGGCCCCTGCCACCCATGTGGGAGACCCGGATGGACTCCTGGCTTCTGATCAGCCCAGCCCAACCTTTGTGACCATTTGGGGAGTGAACCACCAGATGGGAAGATCTCTCTGTCTCTCCCTGTAACTGTGCTTTCAAACAAGTGAATCTTACACACACGCACACACACACACACACACACACTTTAACAGAGGGTGTTTCAGAGACAAGGAGAAGGTAACTGAGGGAAGAAATGAACAGACAACCTACACTTGCATGCTTGTAAGAGATGTTGACCTATATTTACGTAAGTGTTTTTCCCCCTTAAAACATGCATGGCACAGAAAAGCAGAAAAGCTGATTGGAGTAAAGACCTTCTGGTGCTGAAGAACCGATGCACACCCCAATTCTTAAATCACAAGGAATGCTCAAGCATAAAACTGGAGTTAGTCCAGTGTGGGGTTAGATTCCACCCTGACTTTGAAGGACAGAATCACGATGGGGGCCCCAGCCTGTGATGGTTTCCTTTTTTTTTTTCCTTTTTTTTTTTTTTTTTTTTTATTGACAGGCAGAGTGGACAGTGAGAGAGAGAGACAGAGAGAAAGGGCTTCCTTTACCGTTGGTTCACCCTCCAATGGCCACTGCAGCCGGTGCACAGCCCTGATTGAAACCAGGAGCCAGGTGCCTCCTCTGGTCTCCCATGGGGTGCAGGGCCCAAGCACTTGGGCCATCCTCCACTCCTGGACCACAGCAGAGAGCTGGCCTGGAAGAGGGGCAACCGGGAGAGAATCTGGCGCCCCACCTGGGACTAGAACCTGGTGGTATGCCGGCGCCACAGGCGGGGGATTAGCCTAGTGAGCTGCGGCGCCGGCCGGTTTCCTTTCTTTTAATTCCGTTAGAAAGGCCTTGCCTAGGGGCAGAGCAGGACATCCGCTTTCCCTGAAACAGGAAGTTGCCCAGCATCTATGAAAGGAAGGAGGCAAAACCCATCTTATCCTGAAACACGTCTCCTGCAGAATCAAACAGGACAGACACCGGCTGTGGGCCACGCTCAGCTTTCTGTATGGGGAGATGCTGCCACCTCCAACTCCTGCCAGGAAGTTGAAGCGCTGGCCAAGCTGCTGAATGGCACGACTCCAGGGTCACAGCATCATCCCCTTTCTCGCTCTGAGGCATCTGGGACCTGTGTGTGAGATCTTTCCAGGGTTCTGAGCATTGTGTCTTCTATAAAGCGAAGTGCATGTAGCTGGGTCAGCATTGTGGCACAGTGGGTAAAGCTGCTGCCTGTGATGCTGGAATCCATATGGGTGCCGGTTCAAGCCCCAGCTGTTCCACCTCCAATCCAGCTTCCTGCTAATGGCCCAGAAAAAGCAGCAGAAGATGGCCCTAGTACTCGGGCCCTGACTACCCATGTTGGTGACCCAGAGGAAGCTCCTGGCTTCAGCCTGGCACAGCCTTAGCCATTGAGGCCATCTGGGGAGTGAACCAGCAGATGGAAGATCTATCTCTCCGTCTCTCCCTCTCTCTCTCTCTGTAACTCTGACTTTCAAATAAATAAGTAAATAAATATTTTAAAACAACAACAACAACAGCGCACGTAGGAACCAAGGAGATCTTCCTAGTTGGGCCCCACACTGTGTGGCTGGGAAGGCCTGAGGTTCAATGACCTGCTTGTGAGGGAGCCACACCACACATCTGCAGCACAACAGGTTTCTCTCCTGGGCCCAAGTGGGTATCATCCCAGGTCTCCCTGCCTTGACTATTGGATTAGGGAAGGAAGGAGGAAGAGGGGCTAAGGAAATAAAGGGAATTCTTCTCTCTTAGATTTGTCTTATACTGATTTTTTTTTTTTTGACAGGCAGAGTTAGTTTTAGAGATAGAGACAGAGAGAAAGGTCTTCCTTCCGTTGGTTCATCCCCCAAATGGCCGCTACGGCCTGCGTGCTGCACGAATCCGAAGCCAGGAGCCAGGTGCTTCCTCCTGGTCTCCCATGTTGGTGCAGGGCCCAAGCACTTGGGCCATCCTCCACTGCATTCCCAGGCCACAGCAGAGAGCTGGACTGGAAGAGGAGCAACTGGGACTAGAACCCGGCGCCCCGACCAGGACTAGAACCCGGGGTGCTGGTGCCACAGGTGGAGGATTAGCCTAGTGAGCCGCGGCACCGGCCTCTTATACTGATTTGACATTGATAAAACTGACCACACTTCTGGCAAAATAGCCACAGTCAGTTAATACTAAACCAAATCTATATTTTTCTTTAAACACACACACACACACACACGCAAGAAGCATGAAGCAGGTTGAGCCATGATTTAGGACACTTGCGTCCCACTCCAGAGTGCTGGTTCCAGTCCTGACTCTGCTGCCGAAGCCAGCTTCCTGCTGATGCACCTGGGAAAGCAGCAGCAGATAGCACAACTATCCGGCCCCTGCCACCACGTGGGAGCCCTGGATTTAGGTCCGGGCTCCTAGCTCCAGGTTGGCCTAGCCCTGGCTGTTGTAGGCATATGGGGAATGAACCAGTGGATGGAAGATCTCTAGCTCTGTCTCTGTAATAAATAAATCTTTTTTAAAAGAAAAGTGATAATCCAGACCTTTGCTAAATTACAAATGCCCTCATCTTACACAGTAACACCTAAGCAATGAGGCAACCAGCACCAAGCTTACCCACTCCAAAGGAACACTAAAAACAGTAAGGGACTGGGGCCTGCGCTGTGGCGCAGTGGGTTAACGCCCTGGCCTGAAGCACCGGCATCCCATATGGGCGCGGTTCTAGTCCCGGCTGCTCCTCTTCCAATCCAGCTCTCTGCTGTGGCCTGGGAGAGCAGTGGAAGATGGCCCAAGTCCTTGAGCCCCAGCACTCGTGTGGGAGACCCAGAAGAAGCTCCTGGCTCCTGGCTTCGGATCGGCGCAGCTCCAGCCGTTGTGGCCATCTGGGGAGTGAACCAGCAGATGGAAGACCTCTCTCTCTGTCTCTACCTTTCTCTGTAATTCTCTCTCAAATAAATAAAAATAAATCTGCCAACATGGACATCAGCTTCTCGGTACCTAATACCCTCAGATCCAATGCCAGTGATGGAAATGGCAGACCGGAAGTGGAAAGATGGTGTTCGGAGAGGGAGGGAGGCGAGAAGGAGAATGTGCCGCACAGGAGGCAGCCAGCTCACCAGCCAGTGCCCCTGGGATCAGGAGACCAAACAGGGAAGGCAGCCATGTTTTCCACCCAGCAGGCCCTGCCCTGAGGCCAGAGAGCACCCACCAGTGTCTCCAACTTGGCAGGCCCCCAAGCACCAGGACAATGATGGCTTTTCTCCTGCTATAATAATGTCATCTACCTCATCAGCAATCCATGTCATATTTCTCATTGAGTCCAAAGCACAGCTGCCTTCCAAAGAAACCGTGTCATGGTCTATATATAAATATATATACACACATATATATGTACATATATATTAATAATCTATCCAGTACATGAATACAAGGAGAAAAGTTTGATAAAAATAAGAGTTTCTCCTAGAATCTCATTATTTATCTGATGTAAAATGCACTTTTAAAGAAAACTCTATACAGGTCATCTGACACACGTATGAGTCCAAATATTTCTCAGCTCACAGAGTCTTCGGGAGACAGCTGTGCACCACAGTAAAGCCTCATGCCTGTCATCCATTCATTTGCATAGTCATTCATCTAACAGATATCCATATGTAAAGATTTATTTTATTTATTTGAAAAGCAGAGTTACAGAGAGAGAGGGAGACACAGAGACAGAGATCTTCCATCTGCTGGTTCACTCCCCAAATGGCCACAGTGGCCGGGTCTGGACCAGGAGCCAGGAACTCCAACCAGGTCTCCCAAGCGGGTGGCAGGGGCCCAAACATTTGGGCCATCTTCTGCTGCTTTTCCCAGATGCATTAGCAAGGGAGCTGGATGGGAAGTGGAACAACTGGGAATCGAACCAGCCCTCATATGGGATACCAGTGTCACAGATAGCATGTTAACCAGCTATGCCATAACGCCAGGCCAATCTAATATATATTTACTGAGCATTTATTACATGTTCTAAGCATTGAGGCTACAGTAATTAACAAGCTAGAAAATGACCCCAAATCCATGGAGCTAGTGCAGATGAGGCCAAGAACAAACCCATGGAAGTGGGTACATTGATCATTCCAAATGGTACAAACTCTTTAAAGAGAAAACAGGGTGGTGTACTGGTGAGTCAGCAAGGTGGGGAAGTAAGAGCTGCAGCCTCTGAGAGCTGAGAGCTGGCTAATAAGGAAGAGGCTGTGCAGGTCTGTGGTAGGCGGAGGATGGCCAAGGCAAGAATCCAGGAATAAGACCAAGTTTGACAAATCTGGGGCAGGGCACAAACACCAGTGTGGCTAAGAACAGTAATACCTCTTATGGTGAAGATTGAATAAAGTGAGATATTCGGGGTGTGTCATTTCGAATCCTTGCTTCCCTGCTTCCAATCTGGCTCCTTGCTAATTGCACCTTCGAAGGCAGTGGAAGATGGTCCACGTGCTTGGACCCCTGCCACCGATGTGGGAGACCTGGATTGAGTTCCTGGCTTCTGGTTCCAGCTGGCCCCGCCCTGGCTGCTGCAGCCATTTGAGGAGTGAACCAGTGGATGGAAGATACCCACCCCCACTTTCTCACTCTCTGCAACTCTGCCTTTCAAAGAAACAAGTAAATCTTGGGGGAGAAAAAAAGAAAAGATGATATATGCTAAAGAGCATGATAAACCACAAAGCAATGTCACAGAAAGCTGCTAGTATAAGTTTTGCGCACGAAGAACAGCATTTTGCATTGGGAAAGAGCTAGAGTGAGAACTTCATAGTTGAATTTTCATTTTCTACTTCCGAATAAAAAGTGGGAGGTTTGACAGCCCTTTCAGAAACAGTCAACCCTTGGTACTCTTGGTCCCCAGGCAGAATCTCCAGTCCCTTGAGTGAAAAGAGGTAGGGTAGTATTTACAGATAACGCCTGCACAAGCTCTCCTACACTTTAAATCATCTCTAGATTACTTACAATACTTAATACTACCGAAGGCCTATGTAAACAGTTATCATGCTAGGTTGTTTACAAAGTAAATGACAGGGAAAAAAGTCCGCCTGTGTTCAGTACTGACGTAATTTGTTTTTGAGAATTTTCCACCTGCAGTTGGTTGTTACGGAACCCGTAGCTACGGGAGGACTGACTGTGAGACGCACGCATCTCCGTTGCATGAAACATGGAATCTCACATACCTGGAATCCTATTGAGCGTCACCCAGAAATGCTCATCAGGACTGAACGTGTCTTTGGACCACTGGAGCAGGTCCACAGCCCGTGGGTCATGCAGGACAAAGTCGGCAAACTCTCTTGAGAGTGCCACATAGGCAGAGCCGAAGTAAATGGTGAGATTGTGGGGGGGTGGCGGTTTCAGCGCTGTCGTTCTTACCACGTAGGAAAGGTCTTTGCCCAGGTGCTCCCGGTGCACGTATCTAGTCCGACCCACGGCATGGGCGGGGGGCAGCACCCCGGGGGTGATGTTCTTCCCTTTGAACCCCTTCAGGTACTGGACGATTTCCCTGTTGGTTTTCAGGGGGAAGTCCTGCCCACAGGTGTTGATGGCGTACTTCCAGGGACTCTCCGAGGCCAGCAGATCTTTGATGCAGTTCAGGTCAGCCTGCAGCCTGGAGATCCCGCCGTAGACAACTGGCTCCATCTTGGAAGCCAGGAAGGCGTTGGGGAAGCAGCTCAGTAGCTGCTGCACAGCGTCCTTAAACTCGACGGGCGCCTTTTCGTCCACATGGACACAGTAGACGTTCTGGGGCATGTAGATGGCCCGGAAGAGCCTTGCGAACGTGTTGAAGTTGTGGTGGATGACCATGGTATATGCCAAAGGAAACTCGGCTTCTTCTTTGGATAGAGGCGCCGTGATGTAGTGGCTGTGGGCCAAGTAGTCCTTGCAGGAAGACTTCTCGGAGAGCGTGAGTTTGCTCCTCCACAGGAAAGGTGTTTTCCCGTGGATAAAGGATGTGCAAACTTGAGTCAGCAACAAAGCCTCGGAGGCGTTGAGCCTCTGGACGCTCTGCTCGCCCCCGAAACTGAACACATAGAACAAGATGAAGACGAAGACGGTAGAGACGGAAACGAGGAACAGGTACCGCACGGAGGAAGGCATGCCTCGCAGAGGGGCGGGATGGCAGACTCCCTCCAGAACCCTAAGTCCTCTCCCAACGTGACTTTTTCCTCCGAGTTCTTAGTTTGGCACATACTCCAGTCCTTCCTACCCTGAAGGAGATGCTGGGGTTTTGTTCAGCTTCACCCCGAGTCCAGCTGCGGGCTCACCCTCCTCACGCCGATGTTAGAATCTGCTCTGCCTCTCCCAAACTTCCTTTGTTTAAATCCCAGTGGCAGGTTGCTTAAGCCCGGCCTTTGCCTCCTCCCTCCGCCGGCTCGTTTGCATCCGAGAGCTCTTTCGCTAAAAACTCTCTTTTTCCTGCCCCCTGCAGCTTTAGTTTCTCAGAGCGCTCTTCTTTCCCTCCTCCCTCTCCTCCACCCCCTCCTGTTATTACCGCCCCGGGAAGCCGAGGTTGAAGTGATGAGCTCGGGCAGGCGTGCCTCTCCCTGTAGTCCGGGTAGCAGGCTGCGCCCTCGCCCCCTCTGTTGCTCCTGGCAGTGATCCACAGCCTGGCCTCTCGGCTCTTCCAGGCCAGCCCACGCGATGTGACAGCCTCTGTCCTGCAATATGCTGTCTCATGAAACACGACTCAAGTGACACAGTCTAGAGTCAGAGGAAGCTCCCCCACACAGCTCCATTGTAATGCTGTCTGGCCCCTCCCCACCCTTTTCTAAAACAAATGTTTCCAGGGAGAGGAGTTCCAGTCCCCCCACCAAGGCACCCCCCTCCTGAAATTGCAGGGGGTCCTGGGCCCTTGACTTTGTAAGGCCATGGTATTTGTCTGAGGATGTTGGGGTCAAAGGAACAAGCCCTGAGCTCCAGGTCCTGATTTGAATGAGACCTTAAAGCTACACTGGAAAGAACCTGAAGTCGGCACAAATGATTTTCATATTAGGAATCTAGGGGCCGTACTGCTTTTTTTTTTTTTTTTAACCACCCAGAGAATACAATTGAATGCTCAGAGACGTGTTTTATTCCCACCAGGTTCAGCTAGCAACCATCTGGGAAATGAGTGTTGTTTTCTCCCCTGTTTGCATATATAGTAGTGTTTTGGCTAAGGAGGCTCAGGCTCTTTTACTTAGAAGGTTCTCCTGGCCAACCACTTACTTTTCCATTTGCTATTGTTTAATACAATCTAGATTCATGCGTTTTTTAAATATCCTCTTAAAATGTCCTCTAAAGCACCATTAAATACCCGTTGCCTCCCATTTCCCCTCGTTATTTATCTGAACTTGTAACCCAGAGCCTCAACCCGCCCCTGGAGAAAGAATGTGCTTTTCTGGCCTCCTCTCATTCTCTGAAAAGTCTCTGCCCAGGTCCTAAAGGAACTGATGGGACAACATGCTGATCCTTTGTTCTCACCGGGGTGGGAAAACCAGAGCTGTGCCCCAGGAGTCCTGACATCCCGCACTCCAACCCCGCGACGCACCATTTCCCGCCACGCTGTAGCTGTCCTTCGGCTAGCTTTCCTTGTTTCCATTTTCTCACTTTCCCAGCTTGTGCGTCTTTCTCCCTCCCTCACCCCACCGTACAGAAACTACATAACCCACCCCCTGGACTCTGAGGTCAAGTGGAAAAGGGAAGTGTAGCAGGTCAACCTGATTGCCAGCGTTCTCGATGCAGCAGAGTGACAATGGGACCGATCTCAAGTTCCCAACAGAGGGAAATTCAATCCCAAGCTCCTCTCTCTCCAAATGACACTTTAAAATAGGAATGAATTATTTATTTATAAAAATTATGTACACACTTTACTAAAATATTCATTTAAGAATAAACAGATTGTCCTATCTATTTCTGAACAAGAGAGTGATTCCAGCAAAGCCTTGTGACTGAGGGTGAACATGGAAATATTTGCCACGCGAGAAAGCACAGTACAGATTCATAAGCTAAACAGGGCAGCACAATAGGTTCACGTTATTAGTTTGATATCATGCAGGTTCAGATTTATGCAGGCTTCGAAGATAGACATTAGGGATGCTACTATGTTAAGAAAGACAGACCTTAGCCAAATCAGGAACAGCCATCCTACTGCTGGATTCAGTGCAGGACTTCAAGCGGCATTGTTTGTGTGCTGACATATGTAGCTGTTTTCCTCGAAGCTCTGTAGGCTAGCCTTGGACCAATGTTCCCCACCCTCGGTTGCTGGTATTAAAAAAATCTCTCCAGAATTTTTTTAATGTAGCTTATCCCGGTGGAGGATGTCTGTTACCCGTTATCACTCCTTCCTGATATGCCTGGCACACAACCTGCTTGCCCAGAACGGACCCTGTGAGCTTTTCTGCTCCTGCACAGTTCGGCCTTCCCTTCCTGCCTTTTACAAAGTGACAGTTACAGGCCTCCTGTCCCCGCCCCCAGGCAATTATTCCTGACCAAGGCAATCAATCAGGCTAGGCACACCAACCCCTTGAAGGCCTTCTCTTTATTCAGATTTTGTGTACAAATACAGCCCCAGTCTGCAGTGCTGGCTTCTCTCTCTCCCTCCACCTCTGACTCTCTGTAACTCTTTCAAATAAATAAATAAATCTCAAAAAAAAAAAAAAAAAAGTTGTGGTGGGGCTGGCATGGCATAGCACATTAAGCTGTTACCTGTGATGCCAGCATCCCATATGGATGCCAGTTCAAGTCCTGGCTGCTCCACTTCCAAACCAGCTCCCTCCTAATGGCCTGGGAAATCAGCAGAAGATGGCCCAAGGACGTGGGCCCCTGTCGCCCTCGTGGGAGATCCGGATGGAGCTCCTGGCTCCCGGCCTTGGCCTGGGTCACCACCCTGCTCTTGCTATTGCTGCCATTTGGAAGCAGCAGATGGAAGATCTTTCTTTCTCTCTTTGTCTCTCCTTCTCTCTGAACTCTTTCAAATAAATAAATAAATCTTAAAAAGGAAAAAAACGATTGTGAAAAATAGTATTGTAGATATGTTGAGTTTGATACAAACAATTTGAAATCCATTTATAGTTTGTGCATAATACTTGTTCTCCATGAACTTTTTGAAGAGCCCTCACATGTATGGACTTGAAATATTTTTGCACCAAAATACTCATTGTTAATTCCACTTTTTTATGAGCTTTTTAATGTACCCTCATATATTAATGAAGATTTTTTTCCAATTAGGAAGATATGTAGAACACAGCTCGATGCTGAAGTGGAATCCTTTATTTGAAATGATGAAGGACTTAGGATCTCAATGAATAAGAAAAAAAATCAGGGGCCGGCAGTGTGGCGTAGCGGGTAGAGCTGCCCTGTGCAATGCCTGCACCTCATGGGGTGCCTGTTGGAGTCCCAGCTGCTCCACTTCCTATCCAGCTCCCTGCTAATGCATTTGGGAAGGCAGAGGATGATGGTCCAAGTACTCGGGTCCCTGCCACCCGTGTGGAGACCCAGAAGAAGCTGCGGTTCCTGGTTTTGGCCTGGTCAAGCCCTGGCCATTGCGGCCATTTGAGGAATGAACCAACAGATGGAAGTTCACTCGCTCTCTCTCTCTCTCTCTGTAACTTTGGCTTTCAAATAAAAAAAAATAATAATAGGGGCCAAGACTGTGGGTTAACGCCCTGGCTTGAGGCACAGGCATCCCATATGGGCGCCAGTTTGAGACCTGGCTGCTCCACTTCCAATCCAGCTCTCTGCTATAGCCTGGGAAAGCAGTGGAAGATGGCCCAAGTGCTTGGGCCCCTGCACCCACATGAGGGACCTGGAGGAGGCTCCTGGCTCCTGGCTTCGGATTGGTGCAGCTCCGGCCGTTGTGGCCAGTTGGGGAGTGAACCATCGGATGAAAGACCTCTCTCTCTCTCTCTACCTCTCCTTTCTATGTTTACTCTGACTTTCAAATAAATGAATAAATCTTTAAATAAATAAATAAATAAAAATAAATCTTTAAAAAAGATAAATAATCAAGGGGCAGGGAGAATGACCTCTGTGTGCGCGGCCCCTCTAGGCTTTCCGGCAGGGAAGGATGGAGTAGCATTTACCTGACCCACCAGACGGAGGGAAAAACAAGCGAGAAGTGTGAGCAGTGGGAGTGGAGTGGAGGCGAAACAGCCCAAACAGCAATTATTTCAAGGTGACGTCATGTGAGGAACTAACTTCAGGAAGCACCCTTTGGCGTGCCTTTTCCTTCCTGAAGTTTCTTTGAGAAGGGATGACCATCACACAGGAAGCCCGGAAAATTGGCTTCATCACCAGAAACTACTTTTTTTTTTTTTTTTTTGACAGGCAGAGTGGACAGTGAGAGAGAGAGAGACAGAGAGAAAGGTCTTCCTGTTGCCGTTGGTTCACCCTCCAATGGCCGCCGCGGCCGGCGCTCCGCGCTGATCCGATGGCAGGAGCCAGGTGCTTCTCCTGGTCTCCCATGGGGTGCAGGGCCCAAGCACTTGGGCCATCCTCGACTGCACTCCCGGGCCACAGCAGAGAGCTGGACTGGAAGAGGGGCAACCAGGACAGAATCCGGTGCCCCGACCGGGACTAGAACCCAGTGTGCTGGCGCCGCAAGGCGGAGGATTAGCCTAGTGAGCTGCAGAGCCAGCCTCAAATAAATAAATCTTAAAAACAAACAAACTAAAAACAACTCGTGCTTTTCTCTTGTTAATCAGCTCTTGCATTAATTAGGTTCCTTGACTTAGCCAAAGATCCACATAAGAAAGAAGGAAGGTAGAGGGGATCTCTGCCTCTCCACCCTCCCTCCCCCAACTACAAGTTTGCTGCTTGTCAGGCTAAGTCAGCTAATGGACAGAAAAGTCTTGTGTGTGTTACGCTTAAAAACTTGGGCTTCACCTTGTTGCCAGAGCAACTCACACTTCCAGGCCCCACTTGGCACATGGCGGAAGATTTCCGTACACAATTCCTCGGCACCTGTCCTCAGCTAATTGTGTGTGCGCAGGCAAACGTCATCATGCTTCTCTAATTGTTCTGGGACTTGTGGTTCCATTCCCAATTAACCTGTGTCCTTTAGCTTAGAAAGAAGTTGAAGATATGTAGGTTTGAGCAGAGGTACTGGATTTGTCAAGTTAATTCATAGCAGGAAGGGCACTCAGAGCAGTGGCTCAGAGAGAAGTTACTGTAGTGGCACTGAGCGGCTAGAGTAAGTGAAATCCGATGGGATCAATGCCTGGGCTTTTCTTTGGAGGAGCCTCTTTACGTTTATGCTGTTGAAGCAGATGACCCAGGGATTCATTCTTATAAAATATAGGGATCTGATTTTTCTCTTCAACTAAGAATTCAGGAGAAAGTGTAGACGATGGGCAGTGGGATTTACTTTGGATGGCCAATTAAGTAATTCTGTGTTGCGTGGCCGGATAGTTTATAACTGGTGCCTTTTTGTTTGTTTTGTTTTGAATGGAGCGGATTAATGCTAAAGAAAAAGAAGAAAGAAAACATTCCCAAAGCATGTCTTGAACTAAAACAACAATCCTCCCATACCTGAGAAGTCCTCCAGTGAGGTTCACCGGGGACCATCTTCCTTCTCCTGGGGCCCAATCATTTTCCTTTCCACACCTTTCATCTAATTAGTCAGAGATGTTGTTGTCTTCATCACAGAACCCACGACTTTATGGCCAGCTCTCCTCTCAGGGGGAAAAGAAGATGCAGAATTTGAAGGACCCAGGAAAGGAGTTCAGAGGTGCCTGTGCTAGACCACGCCATCCTAGTGTGCATGGCGTGCTCTGCATCTGGTCTTGATGCAGCCGAGGTACCAGGGAAACACTTCCTGGATGCTGAACGACACTAACCAAATATTTGCAAAAGATCCTACACAAACTATTCAAATAGACAAATGTGAAAGCACATGCAGACAGGTAGCAACATTCTAGTAGCAAACATTTTGCAATTAGAAAGAGGAGGAGCTTAGAAAGTTACCAGAAATAAGTCCTGGCCAATTGACATCTCAAGATGAAATTTACCAATGAATTTACATGTGGAAACAGCTTTAACCTTGGGAGGGTGACTGACTCATTAATTGTATCACCAAACATCTGTATTCAGCTAAGTTGGTGTGTATAGCCTGGGGAAAAGTCTAGCCCAGATAAGTGATTTCCAATCTTCATCTCAGCCTCCCGGTACCTGGAGGGGGCTGTTAAAATGCAGGCTGCAAGGGCCCACCCTTGGTTCCAGGTGAGGTTGGTAATTTGCATTTCTGGCACAGATTCTAGTGATAATACTGATCCCCAGAGCAAAGCTTGAGAATCAATGGACCAGAGGTCAAAGTTCCTTTCCTCCTCTCCCCTAAGGCTCCCATTACTTCCTTTCCTAGAACTAAGCAATGTAAGAAAAAACACTGGGGACAAACAGGACTACAAGTTAGAAGCACGTCATAGGGGCCAGCGCTGTGGTGCATTAAGTAAAGCCACTGCCTGCAGTGCCAGCATCCCACATGGGCACTGGTTCGAGTCCCTGCTGCTCCACTTTCAATCCGGCTCTCTCCTATGGCCTGGGAAAGCAGTGGAAGATGGCCCAAATGCTTGGACCCCTGAACCCAAATGGGAGACCCAGAAGAAGCTCCTGGCTCCTGGCTTTGGACCGGCCCAGCTCTGGCCATTGTGGCCAGCCGGGGAGTGAACCAGCAGATGGAAAGATGGAAAGCGCGCTCTCTCTCGCTCTCTTTCCCCTCTGCCTCTCTGTAACTCTGCCTTTCAAATAAATAATCTTAAAAAAAAAAAAAAAAAGAAGCATGTCATAAACAGGAACTCAGATGATGGATAATTGCAACATTGTCTATGGAAAATGATTCATGGTGATGTGGGCGAGGCAGGGAGTCAGTGAGGAACAAGGAGGTAAGGACTCCCAGCACCCAAGCCAGGAGGGCGGCTCTGATCGCGGCACTTTCCCTGTGCACTCCTCGTGGCTGAAGAACTGGCACACCCTCTCCTCCTCATGCAGCAAAGCCTCAGTTTCCAGACTCCACAACTCCTTCCTAGAGACAACCATGTAGGCGGCAGCCCTGCCCCAGGGACCTCAGCCTAGGCGGTGGGTGCTGGCAATTCTTCCTGCTGAGGTTGCCCAGCCAGGGGTCTCAAATCCCACAAGGATCCCAACCACCACGACCGCTGTACTAGGAAGAGTGGGAGGAACTGGATACACCCCAGTGCCCTGGTGCCATTCTTTAATTGACAGAAATCCCAGCTGCAATTTGCCCCAGATGCCATCGCTAATCACCTTATGTCGTGCCCACACCTGTACACAATCCGTCTTCCACAAAATGTGAAGCAGGATAACTGAACAGCAAACACTGCCGTGTGGAGTAGCCAGTGGTGCATCAGCTGAATTAGGAGAGGATGCCAGGGAGGGATCAGCGGGACAAAGAAAGGGGGTGGAGGTGCGGGCAGAGAACACCAAGCTGCGGAGATACCACGTGCCACATGGGAAGTGTGACCTGGAAAACTGACAATGTTCTCTACTATTGAGCATATTTACATTCCCTTAACCAACAGGTCCACTCCCAGGCACTTACTCAACAGAACTGCACACAAGGGTACTTCCAACAGTTCGTGGAGGGGTGGGCACTGGGTGCAGCGGTTAAGGCTTAGCCACCTCCATCTCATATCAGAATGCCTGCATTCAAGTCTGGCTGCATTCTACATCGCTTCTGCTAATGCACACCCTGGAAGGCAACAGGTGACGGCTTAAGTAGCTGGGTCCCTGCTACCCACGTGGGAGCCCTGGATTGTATACCTGGATTCTGGATTTGGCCTGGCCCAACCCTGGCTCTTGTAAGCTTCTTGGGATTGGACAAGCAAATGGAAGCCATCTCTCCATCTCTCTCTCTCTCTCTCTCTCTCTCTCTCTCTCTATGTCTCTCTTCCTTTTAAATAAATTTAAAAAGCAAGGCTTTTAATTAGGAACAAAAAAAGAAAGAAGAAAAGGAGCCATGAGAAAAAAAAAAAGGCTAAAGCTTAATTCATGGGGCCAGTGTTGTGATACAGTGAGTGAAGCTGTTGTGTGGGATCACTTATCAGAGTGCCATTTGGAGTCCTGGCTACACTTCTTCCAATCAACATTTTCGGTAATGTGCTTCCTGGCATCCTGGGAGGCAGCAAGCGATGGTTCAAGTAGTTGGGTTCCTGCCACCACTCACATGAGAGACCAGGTTGGAGTTCCTGGTCCCTGGCTCCTGGCTTTGTCCTGGCCCAGCCCTGACTGTTGTTGATATTTGGGGAATAAACCAGTGGATTGGAGACCTGTCCATGTCTGTCTCTCTCTCTCTCATTCTACTTTTCAAATAAATTAACTTGTTAAAAAACAATCTAATTCAAAATCCTGTTTTGATCATCTATACAGAACTGGCTACTGGCTGTTTAAGGCCCTCGTGATCCAGGTTCTATAAGGATGGGAAGGTGACTGCACTGAGTAGCAGAATGGAAAGCAGGACGGGAAACCGGGAAGTAGGAATGATGAGGCTGATGGCCGGTAAGTGGGGCTGCAAAGACTCCTACTTCTGCGATGAAGAGACAGACTCAGAAGTTCACTGGTCTCTCTTCGCCCTGCTCACTCAGGTGGGAAGGACGCACTGGGTCTTGAACTGAACTTTTGTTCTTGGCCACCGTAGCAGCCTGTGCCCTTCCTGGGAGGCCCCAGAGAAATCTGGGCAACAAGGAGAGAACTGTGTTCATGTTCGGGAAGGCACACACACTCCTTTCTTCAACACGCCTTTCCGTCCGCTCACATTTAATCAGCATCATTACTGAGAGTGCACCAAGGCCAGAAACACGAGGACGTTTCTTTCCCTTCCCTCAGTTTCCTTTATTGTTCAGAAAACCATTTGGATAAGTCTTTTTTTTTTTTTTTTCACTCATATTCTGATTGACCTTCAGATTCCTTCTCTCCCCTCTCTTTTGGGGATGGCGTTCCTATAGTGATGAGTGTTCTCACCTCTCACAAGCGGAAGGCGTGATCCAGGGCATACCTGGCCCCAGACTGGAATGGCCCCTGAGACACGGCCCTGATTAGCCACGCACCTGGAAACAACCCCAAAGAACAAAGCACTTATCTATCCTCCTTTTCTCTTCTCTCTCTGCGGAGAACAAGTGACCAAGCCCATCCACCACACCCAAAGTACCGCATCCTCTCGTCCCAGGGTCACCTCTTCTCTTCCTGCAGAGAGTAAGTCCTTAAGCCCAAAGCACCTCTTCCTGGGACCCAGCTTACACACAAGGAACTGGGGTCCCACTCGCATTGCTTCCTGGGCTCCACTCTTCAGCATCCTCAGAACGCCTGCTCTCCTGACCACTTCTGATCACATGTAGGTTTCTAACCTTACATGAAGGCTAGGCCTGGCACTCTCCAGATGACACACCTATGGACAACCAGAACTCCATTAAAATGACCTACTTCACACAACAGGTAAATGAGCATATGAGTAGCTTCCCCTTGGCCCCTAGGGTCCCCTCTCATTCTTGGGCACCCTGCAAGAGGGATGGCCTGCGTGAAGCATGTCAGGGGCTCTGGCTCCACTTGGGTTTGCCAACGAAGGGAAAGAGAGGGGGGCAAGGCTCAGCTTTGTCATTAGAAAAGTGAGGCTTAGGGCAGGCATTGTGGTGCAGCAGGTTAAACTGCCACTTGGGATGCCTGCATCCTCTATTAGATGGCCTTTCCAAGTTTCAGCTGTGCTGCATCTGATCCAACTCCCTGCTAACATGCAGGGAAGCAGGGGAGGATGGCTCCAGTGTCTGGGCCCCTGCCACCCACGTGGAGCAGCAGAATGAAGCTCCTGGCTCCAGGCTTTGGCCTGGCTTAGCCCAGGCTGTTGTGGCCACTGGAGGAGTGAACCAGTGAATGGAAGAACAATCGCTCTCTTTTCCTCTGTCTCTCTCTCTCCCTCTATCTTTGTAACTGATTTTCAAATTAAAAAAAAAGTTTTTTTTTAAAAAAAAACAACAGAAACAAACCCAAAATGGACTTCTAGGCTCTTGGCTTCGGGCTGGCCCCATTCTGGCTGTTGCAGCCATTTAAGGAGTGAATCGGTGGATGGAACATCTTTCTGTTTGTCTCTCTCTTTTTTTGTTACTCTTTTAAATAAATAGATGAAATAAATATTTTTTTAAAAAGAAGGAACAATGGGAGCTCTTAGAGCCCCTAATGTCAGCTATCAGCTTTATCACTTACACTTCTTGTACCCTGTTATACCATCCAGTCTACTGACTCTACTTCTTCACTCCAGCTGCTTTCCTGCCAGTCACATCAAGACAGCTGTATCCTTCAACCAAAGTTCTTGGGGCAGGTGGTTAGCCTAGTGGTTGAGAAAGAGAGATCTCTTTATCTGTCTCTGTCACACACACACACACACACACACACACACATATCTTGAATGACACCTCTAAAGAAAAGAAATTTTTTTAAAACCACAGTGGTTTTTTTTTGTTTTATTTTGCTTTTTTAAAGATTTATTTACTTATGTGAAAATCAGTTACAGAAACAAGATCATCCATCCTCTGGTTCACTCCCCAAATGGCTACAACGGCCGGGGCTGGGCCAGACCAAAGCAAGAAGCCAGGAGCTTCATCCAGGTCCCCTGTGTGGGTACAGGAGCCCAAGCACTTGGGCCACCTTTTGCTGCTTTTCCCAGGACATTAGCAGGGAGTTGGACTGGAAGTGGAGCTAGATTAGAAGTGGAGTAGCTCAAATGGGATGCTGATGTCACAGGTAGCAACTCAACTCACTACGCCACAACACTGGCCCTGGAAAAATTCTTTATATATATTTGTTTCTTCTATCTGTTCTATGTTTCTGTCCTCATTTATAATTTCTTATAATAAGATGTATATATATTTTTTCTATTTTTATATGCATACTTTTTATACATAATCTTTATATATTAATGTATGTTTAATGTGTTTGTGATTCTTCATTATGAATAGTCAATGTAGGAGATATATTGAGTAAATAGATATATTTAATACAAAAAATAAAGAATACAGGAGCTAGCATAAAAGGCCTCGCTTCCCCCTCACTGGCCAAGTCTGGAACAACCTGAGTAGTAAATTAAGTAAAAATAATAAAGGATTGTAGCCCATTGACTAAAATGGCAATTCAAGCCCCTGAGGATACAAATAAATAAACAATACATGGGGAGATAGGGTGGTTCTACCTCAATGTTGACAGGCAACTACTAAACATAGAAGAAGGAGGAGTTTTAAAAGACAATCATAATTTGACAACCTTTACAGTAACAACTGGGTCAACTAAGAACCATCAATAGATGAAAAACCAGCAACTAAACATTTGACTTAAATAAGATATTTACATAATCTCAAAGTGTCTTCCCACAAAATGCTAATTACTCAGTAAGTCAAAATACTTCTTAACTAATTACTTCACAGTGGAGAAACTCAGTAGATGCTATTTTAACCAAGTGATACCAAGATAAACTCCTCACTATGAGTTCGACTTAACACTGTACAGCTCCGCAGTCTTACTCCTGTGGTATCTTTGCCCAGAAGGCCTCACTCGAATCTAGTCCTGGGGAGTCATCAGATCTGCGTTCTTCCAAAGTGATATGATCCTAAAAGACAGGGAGACGGGGAAGTGGTTCCAAATTGGAGGAGAATAAAGAGATATGTCGGGTATCCTAGAGCTATGAGGGACATGATTGGTACAACAGTCATCCAGGAATAGGGTCGCTGCACCTGCTGGCTGTATCATGGCTGTTAGCAGAGTCTTTGTCGTTTGGAAACATACTCTGAAATGTTAAGAGACGCTTTGCCAAGAGTAGGAAAAAATACATGAGAGAGGTGGAGGGAGGGGAGAATAGAAGGCAAATATACAAAATGTTTGTGGAATATATGTAAAACATACAGGAGAGCGATTTATACTATTGTTGTAAGTATAGTAAGTTTGCAATAGTGAGGGGCAGGAATTTGGCCCTGCAGTTAAAACACTGCTTGGGTTGCCTGCATCCCGTATTTGCGTTCCTTGGTTCAAGGCCTGGCTCTGCTTCCTGCTAATGTGCAGCCTGGGAAGCAGAGGGGTCAGTGCTTGGATCCCACATGAGAAACACAGAGTAAGTTCCTGGCTCCTGGCTTGGGCTCAGTCCAGGCCTGGCAGTTGTCGGCTCTTGGGGACTGAACCAGCTAATGGAAGATATCTCTTGTCTGCCTGTCTCCCTTTCTCTCTGTCTCTCTGCCTTTCAAATAAAGAGAAAATAAAAGAAAAAAATAAGAGATGGAAAACTTACTAAGATCTTTAAACACTTTAAAAAATATCATTTATCAGCTGGCACTGTGGCATAGAAGATTAAGCCTCTGCCTGCTGTGCCAGCATCCCACAGGGGTGCTGGTTCATGTCCCAGCTGCTCCTGCTCCGACCCAGCTCTCTACTGATGGCACTGAGTAGCAGAGGCCCAAGCACTTGGTTTGTCTTCTGCTGCTTTCCCGGAATCTTCAGCAGAGAACTGGATCAGAAGTGGAGCAGCTAGGACTCAAACCAGCACTCAAATGGGATGCCGACTTCACGGCGGCAGTTTAACCTGCTGTGCCACAACGTCCACCCTCCCCGCCTTTTCATACCAAAATAAACTTATTTCTTAATTCCATTTTTCTGCGATTTTTCCTTTAATTTGAGAGGCAGGGAAATAGAGATAGACAGAGAACTCCCATCTGCTGGTTCCTTCCCCAAATGCCTGCAAGGAGCCAAAACTGGGAGCTCAGGACTCAATCCAGGTCTCCCCTATGGGTAACCGGGGGCAGCTGCTCCAACCATCGCTGGCCGCTCCCCAGGGTGCACATAGGCAGGAAGGTGGGATCGTGAAGCTGAGCAGGGACTCACACCCAGGGACTCGGAAGTGAGACGTGGACCACACTGTGCCCTTCCACGAACTTTTTAAAGAACCCTCATAGTGAGAACAATTATTTTTCATGGCACCTATAAAAACAAACAGAGACAAAGCTGCATGCAACCAGAGATGCCCGGGCGAGGGTGCTGCCACCGCCCCAGGCTCTGCCTGCTGCGTGTGCTGTCATTCTGCAATCCATCAGCCTGCAGAGATGTGGGCTGGACCTCTCAGCCACTGTAGCCGGAAACAGCGTGGGAGCTGGCCGAGAACACTCGGCGCCCACACACCCTGGGAAAAGATGGTGCGCTTTCTGTCTGTCTCAGGATTAGGCTGTGCCGGGCCCTGTGAACTTCACAATAACTCCTAGGGTCTGTCGTCAGGCACTGTGTCCTGTCACTATGGACGGATTGCAGCAGCGATCCCGTTCCTAATCCCGCCTTTTCTTCCATTCCATTTCCCCTCCGGTCCTCACCTTCCCTTTTATTGCTTCAGAAGCAAGGGGAGACTCACGGCCTGTCCCTTCTCCCAGCTTTTTCCTGATTCGGAGTCTCACAGAGCAGGGCTGCCTCCCGTGAACCAGCGAGAGCAGCTAAAAACAGCTTCACGGGCTCCGTGTCTGAGTGGAAAATTCTGCAAGGGCGACTGATTTACCCTCCATGAAAACAGTTAGGATTTTCCGCCAAAGCTCGAAGGAGGTTAGAGTTGCAATGATTGTAGCAATCTGAACTTGACTTCCTTCCTAATAAGGAGAAAACTAGAAAAGACAAACATTTATGAATCCCTGAGGTATGAACCCACGGTTGTAAAACCCAGCAGCTAAGAGCTGCTGCCCTAAACTTGTCAGCTCAGTTACAAGAGAATGAGCATTTAAGTCTGCAGCAGCCCAGAAGGGGGCTGGAACTGGGTTGTAATTGCATTTGGACACCTCCCTTGTAAGTCTCTAGGTGGTCAGAGGTAGGGATAATCCTCCGCCTGCGGCACTGGCATCTCACATGGGCGCCGGGTTCTAGTCCTGGTTGCCCCTCTTCCAGTCCAGCTCTCTGCTGTGGCCCAGGAGGGCAGTGGAGGATGGCCCAAGTGCTTGGGTCCTGCACCCCATGGGAGACCAGGAGAAGCACCTGGCTCCTGGCTTCGGATGGGCGCAGCTCCGGCCTCAGCAGCCATTTAGGGGGTAAACCAATGGAAGGAGGACCTTTCTCTCTGTCTCTCTGTCTCTTACTGTCTATAACGCTACCTGTCAAATTAAAAAAAAAGAAAAAGAAAAAGAAAAAGAGCTGCAGCCCAAACCCCTCACTCACTGCTAGAGCTGAAAGAAAATGACTCAAGCTGGGGCTGGGATGCAGTTGTATCAAGAAGGGAGCTACAGCCATTTGATTCTTAACATGAGGGGGAATCCTGGCTTGCACAAAACCACAGAAAAGGAGTCTTGCCACAGTTATTCTGTCATAGGATGAAGTGGGTTGCTTTATTTATTTTTTAAATGTGTCTTAGAGCTGTGGTATAGTAGGTTAAGCCTCTGCCTGCAGCGTCAGCAGCCCATATGGGCGCTGGTTCCAGTCCCGGCTGCTCTTCTTCCGATTCAGCTCTCTGCTGTGGCCTGGGAAAGCAGTGGAAGATGGCCTAAGTGCTTGGTCCCCTGCATCCATGTGGGAGACCTGGAAGAAGCTCCTGACTCTTGGCTTCAGATCAGCTCAGCTCTGGCCATTGCGGCCATTTGGGTAGTAAGCCAGTGGATGGAAGACGTCTCTCACTTTCCCTGTCTGTAACTATGCCTCTCAAGTAAATAAATAAATCTTAACAACAACAACAAAAAAAGTGTCTTAGAGAATTGCTTGGTCAGAAGATCCAGGAAGTAGAAACATGTTTACATTTCACTCATTTTACCTATACAGTGTGTCCTTAATTCAGTGGTGGACAGTTGGCTTTTGCAACCTTTGAAATCAGCATGTTACTGCTTGGCACAGAAAAACAAGCTTCCCATACCTCAGTTTCCTTATCTATACAGTAAGGAGGGCAACCATAACAAGATTCCAAGAAAGGACATCCAAAAGGCGCTTGGTTCTTTTCTAAGATGACCTATCAAAGGCCTACAAGCGCATGAAAAGATGTTCAACACCATTGCCATGAGGAACGTGAACCTTGAAGCTCTAAGAAGACCCCACTTCACACCCACTGTTTAGAATAGCTAACAGAAAAATGACCATCACAGGTGTTGGCAAGGATGTGCAGGAACTGGAACCCTCATACCCTGTTGGTGACCATGCAAAATGCTGTAGCCCTTTGGGAATAAGTTTGGAGATCCCCAAAATGTGGAACATAGAGTTATACCACACGGACCGATAATTTCACTCTTAGTGTGTTCCCAAGAGAAGTGAGAACATGAGTCCCCGCAGGATGTGTTCAGAATGTTCCTAACAGCATTATTCACAACAGCCAAAGTGTGGAAACAACGCAAATGCCCGTTGAGAGACGAATGGAAAACCCATGTGATCAGTTCATACGATAGAACGGTCTTCATCCATGTAAAGGTGTGAGGTTCTGATTCATGCTACGACATGGATGGACGTCAAAGAGTCCAGAATAAGTGAGCGGCCAGCATTGCAGTGCAGTGGATTAAGCCGGCATTCCATATCAGCGTGACAATTTGAATACTAGCTGTTCTGCTTCTGATCCAACTTCCTGCTAAAGTGCCTGGGAAGGCAATAGATGATGGACCCCTGCCGCTCATGTGGGAGACCTGGATGGAGTTCCTGGTTCCTGGCTTTGGCTGTTACAGGCATTTTGGGGAGTGAACCAGAGAAGTAGATGGATATCTTCTCTGTGTTACCTTGTCTCTCTGACACTCTTTCAAGCAAACAAATTTAAAAATAATCAGAGATGGGGCCGGCGCTGTGGCGCAGTGGGTTAAAGTCCTGGCCTGAGGCACCGGCATCCCATACGGGCGCTGGTTCTGGCCTTGTCTGCTCCTCTTCTGATCTAACCCTCTGCTATGGCCTGGAAAAGCAGTAGAAGATGGCCCAAGTCCTTGGGCCCCTGCACCCACATGGAAGACCCAGAGGAAGCTCCTGGTTCCTGGCTTCGGATCAGTGTAGCTCAGCCATTGCAGCCAACTGGGGAGTGGACCAGCAGTTGGAAGACCTCTCTCTCTGTCTCTACCTCTCTCTATAACTCTCTCTTTCAAATAAATAAAATAAATTTAAAAAAAAATAATCAGAGTAAGTGAAAGGGGCCAGACACTATCAAACACATACTAGGTGACTCAATTTATAGGGAATGCCCAGGAAAGGCAAATCCATAGAGACAGCAAAGTAGGGTTGGGTTGTGGAACTAGGAAGTGGTTGTAAATGGATATGAGGTTTCTCTCTGAGGTGATTGAAAAAAATGTCCCAGATTAGTTTGGAGTCATGGTTGTACAACTCTAAGGATACTAAAAATCATTGAATTGCACATTTAAATATATGCTTTATGGTATTTGAATTTTATGATATGTAAACCATACCTCCATAAACTTGCTGGTATGTAAATTATACCTCAATAAAGCTGTTAACTTTGAGGGGAAAAGCAACTGGCCAATGTCTGCAGTCATAAAGGCTTGTCTGTGATGATGATGGTTCCCCAGCCTTCTAGAAAGGCTACAATGATGCCATCATACCGTCACTCTGTTGTAAGTTCTCTCCGTGAGGTGGACAGTGGAGAACTTTCGGGTGACAGCCACACCATGTTTATTTTATGTTAGCAACATAAATAAATTTTTAAAATAAATTTTTAAATTTTAAATTAAATGATAATGTAAAATATTACATTTTTAAATAAAGTTTTAATAAAATGAATTTTTATAAATAAATAAAAAGCGAATTAAACTCAACCCAACACCAGGCGGAAGCTCCAAAGACAAGCTCCTCCCCCTCCAAGTCCCAGCCTGCCATGAGTACCAACAGATGCCCTCACCACAAACCCCAGCAGGAAGACGAGGCCATCAATCAAGTGAAGACAAGGAACACCCGGGGCACAGTGGCAGCAAGGTTAGCTCTGCCTGGGGTTGGGTGGGGGTCAGAGGTGCCACGAGAGGAGAGCTTGGCTGTGCTTCCTAAGATAACTGGGGTTTTTCCAGGCAAATAAGGGCCTGGGGGAGAAACTGGCATGAAAGCAAAGAGGTGTGTCTACAGAGAGCCAAATAAACAGCTCGAAATGACATTTTCTGCAAACGTTAATTCGAGTCTGTCAGGGTCAGAAGAACTCTGACCAGTTCCCCTAATGCTGGATTCCACTTTCCGAGACCTGAACTAAATACAGTGTCAGTCCTCCGAAGCACACAGAAGGTACTTTGCGGTGACCTCAGCCAACCCCACAGGTCACGCTCCCCAGAAGTTTTGCAATGGGCTTCGCACAAGTGGCAAAGGAGGCCTGTCCTTCAGAAAAGTGGGCAGGAGAGGGGTGGCGGCTGCTGCTCTGGGGACTGCTTGAAAGCTGAACCAGCAAGGAAAACTGTCAAGAAGAACTTTCCCCAAAGCTGGGGGGCGGGTTTCCCCCTTGGGGGGAAACATCTTGTGAGATAAGCAGAAGAGCACAGCTGCCCTCTGGTATCTGAGGGTGTTGGTTTCAGGGTCCCCTGGGGCACCTAAATCTGCAGGTGCTCAAGTCCCTCACATAGCATCGTGCAGCCCTTGCATAGACCCCCCCCCCCCCCCCCCCCGCTCCTGTACACTTCACACCATCTGTGGATTACTTATCACAACTGACACAATGCCAGTGCTGGGTAACTGCTTTTATATTGCATTGTTTAGGGAATCATGACAAGGAAAAGCTGTACATATTCAGTACAGAAACAAATTTAAAAATAATGCTTATTTATTTTTATCTAACGGAAAGGCAGAGTGACAGAGAAAGAGAGAGAAAAAGAGAGATCTTCCACCTGCTGGTTCACTCCCCAAATGACTACGATACTTGTGGCTGGGACAGACTAAAGCCAGGAGCCTGAAACCCCAACCAGGTCTCCCACATGGGTGGCAGAGGCCCAAGCACTTGGGCCATCTTCTGCTGCTTTCCCAGGTGCATTAGCAGGGAGCTAGGTCAGAAGCAGAGCAGCTGGGGCTCAAACCAGCACTCAATGGGATGTTTAACCCACTGTTCCACAATACCTGCCCCAGGCCTTTTGGTTTGTAAATCCCACCAAGTGTGAGTTCCTTTATGGGTAGAGCAAACAGGTTTTTAGTTTTTTGTGTGACCAGCTCAACATGCATTCTAATTAATGACCACTGATGCTAATTCAGATTTTTTTCTTGTCTTCAATTTACTTTTAGCCTCTTTACTATAGGTCACCACAGGAAGAAATGCTATTTAATAAAATGTTTCTGTTTTCTAAATTTTTATTTATCTATTTGAAAGGCAGAGAGAGAGAGAGAGAGAGAGAGAGAAAGTGAGCGAGTGCATGAGCACTTATCCACTGGTTCACTCCCCAAATACTTGCAACAGATAGAGATAGGTTAGGCCTAAGCAGGAGTTGGAAACATAAGCCAGGTCTCCCATGTGGATGGCAGGAACCTAACTAACTGGGCCCTCCCAATGTGTGCATTGAAGTTCCTGGTTCAGGGACGAACAGGGAGCAGAACCAGGACTCAAATCCAGGCACTCAGATAGGGGATGCAGCATCTTAACCATGGCCAAATGGCTGTCTCAGAAATGCTATCATTCGATTTTACAAAAGGAATTGTTGCTTAGAGGAACAATAGAAAACTAAAACAAGTTCATGTCTTTGGTTATGTTTGAGATCCCAGAAGATGGTGTAATTAACACAGCGAAAGTATTCATACACATCCTCACTTGCTTGCAATCCATTTTTTAAAAAAATTCTGAGCTTTTAAAAATATGTTATTTATCTATTTGAGAGGTAGAGTTACAGACAGAAAGAGGGAGAACAGAGACACAGCTCTTCCATCTGCTGGTTCACTCCTCAAAAGGCTGCACAGCAGGAGCTGGAAGTGTCTTCCGGGTCTCCCACATGGGTGCAGAGGCCCAAGCACTTGGGCCATGCCCTGCTGCTTTCCCAGGTGCGTTATCAGGGAACTGGATCAGAAGAGGAGCAGCCAGGACACAAACTAGCGCCCTTATGGGATACTGGCGCCAGAGGTGGAAGCTTAGCCTCTTACACCACAGTGCGGGCCCCAGTTGCAACCCATTTTTGATGGTGGTGTTTGTGGTAACACAAAATGCATATAAATAAATTAAGCTACCTATTGGGGCAATTTTTTAAAAAGATTTATTTATTTGAAAGGCAGAGGTAGAAAGAGAGAGAGACAGATCTTCCATCTGCTGGTTCACTCCCTAAATGATCCCAACAGCCAGGGCTGAGACAGACCAAAGCCAGGAGCCAGGAACTTCATCCTGGGTCTCCCACGTGGGTGACAGGGGTCCAAGCACTTGGGCCATCTTCTGTTGCTTTCCCAGGTACATTAGCAGGGAGCAGGATTGGAACTGGAGGAGCCAGGACTTGAAAACATGGGATGCTGGCAGTGCAGGTGGAGCTTAAGGTGATGTGCCACAACACCAGCCCCAGGGCAATTTTTGACTCAAGGAATGACCATGATTTTAAAAACTCAGTAGAATGTCAGAGTCTCCAGTAGCCCTTGGTTCTACTGAGTCACTTTATAACTTCCAGCAACTAACTTAAAACATAGAAGATGAGGCCGGCACTGTGGTGTAGTGGATAAAGCCGCCACCTGCAGTGCCAGCATCCCATATGGGCACTGGTTCATGTCCTTGCTGTTCTACTTCTGATCCAGCTCTCTGCTATGGCCTGGGAAAGCAGTGGAAGATGGCCCAAGTCCCTGGGCCCTGCACCTACATGGGAGACCTGGAAGAAGTGCCTGGCTCCTGGCTTTGGATCAGCCCAGCTCCAGCTGTTGTGGCCATTTGGGGAGTGAACCAGCGGATGGAAGATTCCCCCATCAACTCTGCCTTTTAAATAAATAAATCTTAAAAAAAGAAAAACAATAAAAAACATAGACAACATGGAATGTGTAGTGGAGAAGGGAACTAGGAAGGAATAGTCAAATTAGCTGGAAGGAGAGAAACAAGGAAGTGATAAGAGAGTATGAACCATGGAGCAGCCAAGAGAAGGAGCCAAAGGTACCCGAAGATCAGGTCACTTGGAGGCCAACCTCCCCCCCACCCCAGCTTTTTCTAGAGTGCTAAAAACTAGTGCCACTCATGACTTGATAATGTCTATAAAAGTAAAAGTCTTCCCCAGACGGCTTATTTCCTTGAAAAGAACTCACAGATGTCCCAACTCATGGGTCTCCTTTACTAGCAGGAAAAAGCAATATTTCTAGCAGATATGCAAATGGAAAATTTTCAGGCCATACTGTCAGTAAGCTTTGTCCTGCAAATTCTCCTCCTCTGTATGGCTGTTCGTGCACCCAGTGATCTCAGAAGCTCTCTGATCGTAATGCATTCGAGGCACACAAATTCCCTGTGGATGCAGTAAGGGCCCGGCCACAGCACTGGGTCTCAAGCGTGAATAAACAGGAACCCCTCGATTCTGATCTGTCTTCCAGTGACTTCTGTCAGGATCTTGGCTCCTGGTAACTCAGTACTGACTTTTCTTTCCTTTTTTTTTTTTTTTTAATGATCATCTTCTAACTTATAAGCAAACTATTTTTTTTTTTTTAAATTAGTTAGTCTGGGGCCAGAGTTGTGGCATAGCTGGTTAAGTTGCTGCCTAGTGACACTAGTATCCCATATGGGTGCCGGTTCTGAGACCCGGCTACTCCACTTCTGATCCAGCTCTCTGTTAATATGCCTGGGAAAGCAGCAGAAGATGGTTCAAGTACTTGGGCCCCTACACCACAAAAGAATCTCCAGGTACCTGGCTTGGGTCAAGCAAAAGCCAGAAGTCAGAAACTCAATCTGGGTCTCCTATGTAGGAAGCAGGGATCCAGGTACTTGAGCCATCACCTGCAGCCTCCCAGGTTGCACATTAGCAGGAAGCTGGAATGCAGAGTGGAGCCAGCATTTGAACCTAGGCACCCCTGGGAAGTGGGTGTCCCGAGGAGGAACTTAATGGTGTACCAACGTTGACTTTTTACATATATGGCGACTAGTATGGTTTGAATTTCCTCTCTGAGACTTCTGTTGAAATTTAATTGTCATCACGAAGGTATTAAGAGGTGCAGTTGGGGTGGGCACTTGGTTTAGTGGAGTAGTTTGGCTTGAGTCCCAGCACCGCTGATGCCAGCTTCCTGCTAACACAGACCCAGAGAAGGCATGGCAATGGCTCAGGTCACTGGGTTCCTGCTGCCCACATGGGAGACTAGGACTGGGGTCCTGGCTCCCACCTCTCTTGTAGGCATTTGGGAAGTGTAGGCATTTCTGTGCCGAGAAAAAGAGAGAGAGAGAGAGAGAGAGAGAGAGAGAGAGAGAGAGGATCTTTAAGGAGTTGGTAGGGAAGGAGGTGGATGAACGGCAACTCAGGCCTATACATGGTTCCTTTCCCTAACTGGAAACCATCTACAGCCCAATTAGACAAGAAACTAAAAGGCTGCCCTCTTGTGGTGGACTGGAGGGGGAGGGGGAGATGGGAAGGACTGAGCAGGAGGGGAGTGAAGGGAGGAGGAAGGTGGGATGGGAAGTCCCAAGTCGACGGCAGCAGGCAGTGGAGGTTAGTGGGCAGCATCTTCAAAGCCCTCTGTGAGCTCTGCCTCCCTGACACTCTCCCTTCATGGGCACCGCCACCTGATTAGGCCATGAGGAACTGGACCTTCTGAGGGGTCTCGAGAGGAACGGCCCCCTCCTAAGCGACAGGTGATGAACAGGTGACCATGTTTTCCTTTGTTAAAACTTCATGACCCTGTCACATTGGCCACAGCTGACCGGATGAGAGGGGGCCTAGAGGAAGGGCAGCTGTCCGCCCTGCAGTGGCGTGAGCGAGAGAGGAGAATGGGATGCTCGTTGTAAAGTGGCCGCATGGCCCGAAGCGAGACTCTCCGGGTGTAGCCTGCGTGGGCCACAGGGCGGGGTGGCTGACCACAGGGCAGCAGGGAACCAGGGAAGATGCGGAAAGGAGAAGCCACGGGAGGGTGGGCACCCTGAGCGACAGGGAGGTGTGCGGCACAGGCCAGAATTCCAGACGAGGGGACAGAAGTAGGCAAAGCAAAATAAGCAGAGATGAGAACCCTGTGCTAGGGCGGCAGGGCTCTGTCTGACCATAGTCCCCAGAGAAGCGACAACACATTCATTTCATCTGCTTTTTGTTACTTTTATTTTTATTTATCTTTAAAAGATTCATTTGTTTATTTGAAAGACAGAGTTTTATATATATAGAGAAAAAAAGAGACAGATCTTCCATCTGCTGGTTCATTCCCCAAATGGAGCCTAGAACTCCATCTCGGTCTCCTGTGTGGATGGCAGGGGCCCAAGCACTTGGGCTACCTTCTGCTTTCTCAGGTGTACCTGCAGGGAGCTGGATCAGAGGTAGAGTAGCCAGGACTCAAACCAGCGCTCATATGGGATACAGGCATCACAGGCAGTAGTTTAATCCACTGCACCACAATGCCAGTCCCTTTTTTTTTTTAAAATTACTTTTAATGTGGTCCCAGAAAACTTAAAATCATATGTGTGGTTCATATTATATTTCTCTCCAGCACTGTTGTTCCAGTTCTCTGTTGAGGACATTTCAACTGAGAGGTTTTTTTTTTTATGCTATTACTTCATTAAGAATCTTAATACCATAGGTGGGTGTTGCGTTGCAACAGGTTAAGCTGCTTCTTTGGGTCTCCCTGCATCCATGCTGGAGTGCCTTTCTTCAAGCCACGGCCACTCTGTTTCCCACTCGTCTCCCTGCTAATGTGCCTGGGAAGGCAGCAGAGGATGACCCAAGTACTTGAGTTCCCGCCACTCCTGTGGGAAACCTGGAAGGAGTTCAAGGTTTCTGACTTGGGCCTGGCCCAGCCACTGCTATTGCAGGCGTTTGGGGAGTGAACCAGTGGATGAAAGATCTTTTTCTGTATTTCCTTCTCTTTGTGTTAACCTGCCTTTCAAATGAATCAATCTGCTTTTTCTTTTCTTTCTTTCTTTCTTTCTTTTTTTTTTTTTTTAAAGCATTCTAAGTCTATGAAGCTTTGCATACCAACATCAAAAACAAACAGGTGCAGTAATACCTCTGGCTGTCCTGGAACCACTTGGAAGCTGTACAGAAATGCCAGGGGCCAGGTCCAGCCCAGGGAGGGAGACTCTGGGAAATGGGCCTGGACTTACATGTTTTTAAAAGTTCCTGGTGGTCGAGGCAGGCGCCCAGGGTTGAGCTATCATCAGCCTGATCCCTGTCCTGATTCTATGTGCTCTGCCATTTGTACTATGGCTCTTAATTTTTATTTTGAGTTGAACTAGCAGAACTGAGTTGGTTCACTATATACAACTTGAGATCGTTCAAATGGTTTGGAACTTGGACCGAAGGAAAGGCGGAGTTAATTTAGTCATCACTGAGACTTAGCTGAAAACCAACTTATCAAGAACATCAGACTCGGGAAATTTACTCACTGTCCGGCTGACGTCAGCACATCACGTAACCACACTGAAGTTTCCTCATCAATGAAGTGACGCACTGATCCAGAAATCTCTAAGGTGCCTTAAATTTCTGACTCAATTCCAGGAAAGATGTTGCAAATAAAAAATGCTAAACGTGTATCCTGCCCCCATGTTGAAAGGATGGGAATTCAGTTATGGGAACTTCAACAGGAGCAATAATATCATTAAAATGTTCAAATTGTCATTCAGATTTTATTTACAATATTTATTCCTGATTTGAAATGCCATTGCACTTGGAGGAGAAGGAAGCTTATCTTTCATTTGGACAGCTAGTGTTTTGCCTTGTGTCAAAGCCACAGCACACAACTGGGGCGGCTCTATGGAACCAGAGTGCAGCTTGTCTAAAACCAAGTTAGACAGTCAAGTCTCCACATCTGCCCTGCAAATCACGTGCCTCAGTTTTCTCATCTGTACAGTGGAGATGAGTTTATAATCATTCTGAGTATTGCTACTTATAAAGATTTTTTTGATTAAAATTGGAAACTGCACAGAAGTTTAAGTGTTGAAAATTTCCACTCCTTTCTACGTAGTTTACTGTTTTTCTAAATTTGAAATATGAAATTAAAAAAAAATTTAAAGCAATTTAATAAGTCAGGCAGTGCTTAGTTGGTCACAGAAACAAAAGTGGAGGTGCATACATACCGGGAATCCTGTTGAGCGTCACCCAGAAATGTTCGTCAGGACTGTAGGTGTCCTTGGACCAGGAGAGTAAGTCCCTGGCGAGTTGGTCTTGGAGGACAAAGTTGGCAAATTTCCTCGTGAGAGCCACATAGGCAGTGCCAAAGTAAATGGTCATGTTGTGAGGTGGGGGAGCTTTTAGTTTGGCTGTCTTATGCACGTAGGAATTTTTGCTGTCTAACAACTCCCGGTGGACGTATTTAGTCCGTCCAATGGCATGGGCGGGGGGCAGCACCCCGGGGGTGATGTTCTTCCCTTTGAACCCCTTCAGGTACTGGACGATCTCCCTGTTGCTTTTCAGGGGGAAGTCCTGCCCACAGGTGTTGATGAGGTACTTCCAGGGCACCTTGGAGGCCACGAGATCTTTCATGCAGTTCAGGTCAGCCTGCAGCCTGGAGATGCCGCCGTAGACTACTGGCTCCATCCTGGAAGCCAGGAAGGCGTTGGGGAAGCAGCTCAGTAGCTGCTGCACAGCGTCCTTAAATGCACCTGTTGCCTTCTCGTCCACGTGCACACAGTAGACATTTTGGGGCATGTAAATCGCCCTGAAGAGCCTCTCAAAAGTCCTGAAGTCCTTATGGATGGTCAAGGTGAAGGCTAGAGGGAAGTCAGCCTCTTCTTCGGACAGCGGCTCTGTTATATAATGGCTCTGGACCATGTACTCACGACAGGTGGATTCCTCCAGGGTCGTTTTCAGCGTATTTTCTGTTGTGTATAAAACCTTCCCGGAAACAATCTGCTGACAGGCGACGGCCAAGAGCGAAGCGTTGGACAGAGCTGCCCTCAGAAAACGTTTATTCTCCCACAACTCGCTGTGGTAAACAAACACGAAAACGAGGGCAGAAACGAGAGACATGCTGAAGAGACAGTGCTTCCAAGAGCCCATCATTCAAAACCAGGAAATGAGTCAGGCGTGTCCTGTGCTAGGATCCGAGCGGCGACTGATCTAACTCACAGTTGCTGGTGGCTCCAAAATTATCCTCTTGCTCCATGCGCCTGTGTCCCGCTGTTCTGTGTCCTTCCAGGTGCCGGGTTCCTGTCCTTTATCTCTCCTCCCTCCCCCTTCAGTGACCGCTGAGCTGCGTTTTCACTTTTCTTTGACACATTTCCGAAGTAGCTCTTTTGTATCGGCTTTTTCCCTGGTCAGTCTGCAACCTGTTACTACACACAAACAAACCGTCCCTGGGAGGTCCCGATTCCAAGGGCTCCACCTGTCCCCACAGGGAAATCACCAGCGGGTGGGGTTACCCACCGGCAAGTCATGGCTCTAGACTTCAACCCCAGCCTCGTCTCCTGGCCAAAGGCTGCTCACTGTGTCAGCTCCCCCCGGCTTCCTGTTAATCATTGCGTTCAACTGACCGGGTTTGTTTGCTTAAACAGCACTGCCAAGTTAAAAGCTTTCAGTTTGGAGCATGTGAACGCTGCCGGGAGACATTCTGTTAATAAAAATGTCGCGCTTAAAAATAAATCGCCTAACCCTCCCCCCAACCCCCTCCACCTGGGCTGGGTTTGCTCTACAGCTCGGCACCCGACTGCCTGTGCAGGCAAATTCTTCCCAAAGCTTGAATTTTCTCTGCTGCTCGGAAAAGTCCTTGAAAGGCATGTTAATTAGCCAGAGTGCCTCAGCATGCAGTACTCCGATGATAAAAGGCTCACTTATGTTAATTTTTAGACACTTATTTATTTTATTTATTTGAAAGGCAGAGTGACAGAGAGATCAACATTCACTGGTTCACTCCCCAGATGCTCCCAACAGCTGGGTTTGGGCTAGGATGAAGTCTGGAGCTAGGAACACAATGCAAGTCTCCTTTGTGGGTGGCAGGGACCCACGGGCTTGAGGCATCACCTCCTGCTCCCAAGGCTATACGTCAGCAGGAAGATGGCAGGGGACGAAGGGCCAGGACTTGAACTTAGGCATTCTATTTTGGGATTCATGCATTCCGGGCAGTGTCCTAACCTTTTTACCAGACACCTGCTCTGGTTAACTTCTTTAAAAATATATATTATATATATATACACACACACACACACACACACCCAAGGGAATGAACAGACTGCTGTCACCCAGAAATTGTATAAGGGCTAAATTTAGAGAATGAATGTCGAGTTTATTTCATCCAGCCCAAGTAGGATACAGGCAGACCATCCTGACACTTTGAGGCGGGAGAGAGAAGCTACGTCAGTTTTGGGAGTTTCTGAATTGGAGAGAAGCTGTTCGATTCAGATTTATAAATGCTTTAAAAAGAATTTCCTTATATATAGAAAAGTGAAAACAATTTACTACCATTAGTCAAGTGTGAGAATAAAATAACGTAAAGAGTCACCCTCCTGTCTAGTAACAAACAGGGTGGAGAAGTGGTATTGTGACTCCAGAGTCAACGAAAGCTCCCCGCTCACATACCCACCCCCGCCCCGCCAACACTCACACTTTCAGAAAATGACACAAGTAGGATCTCTCCCTTGAAGTCTTCTCACTCCTCCCTTATTCATGTCTTGCTCTGTGAAGGCATGCCAACTGAATTTCCCATCTACAATGGCACCGTTGAGTTCTGTGTTATTTAGCAGTTAGCTGCTCATGGACGAGACAGAGCGACCCTGTTGGCTCTGGGCTCACACTTTCCTCATCTGTCCTAGCTCCTAGCCTTGTCTCTACACAGCAGACAATCAGATATTTATTGATTGAATCTCAAGTTTTCATTTTCCTGATCGCATTAGTGAATGATTCCAGGCAGTAAAGATCTGTCAAAGGCATTTGTGTGTATGTATGAATAGGGCACATAACACACCTATTTGTCCAAGAATCCTCTTGATAAAATAATGGAATATTACAGATAGTTTGTAGGAATAGTGTTTTCACATCGTGGACTTTCATCTACCTTTTGCCCACAGACATCTACATTTTAATTTTATTAAGAACACAAGGGAGATGCAAGTTTACATCCTGCTTTTTGCAGCTAATAGCACATTATCCACGGTCTTCACCATCATGCTGTAGAGCCGAAGCCTGGAGCTCTTACTGTTTTTCTCTCCCCAGCCTCGCTGAATGCTAAAGCATTAATGAGGTGGCTGCAGGAGCACAGGGAACGAGGACAAGAGAGGATTCCAGGAACGTTCTCCAGAACTCAGTCAGTTTTAGGAGTCAGAGTCTACAGTGTGAGTCAGGTTCACACAGTCTTTTCTATTTAAAGGTCTTCAAAAGGTTCATGGAAAATGCCAACTATGAGAAAACCACACATGAGTTTCAAAGTATTGCAGCAAAGTAAATTTGACTTTTATTATGAAGATGTGCCTTAAAGTTTTATTTAGTTATTTGAAAGGCAGAGTGATAGAGAGATAGAGACAGAGAGATCTTCCACCTGCTGGTTCACTTCCCAAATGGCCGCAATGACTGGACCTGGGCCAGGCCAAAGCCAGGAGCCTGCAGCTCCACCTGGGCTTCCCAGGTAGGTGGCAGGGGCCCTTGCCCTCGGGCCGTCTTCCACTGCTTTCTCAGGCACTTTAGTAAGAAGCTGGGTCAGAAGTGGAGCAGTCAGGACTTGAACTGGTGCTCTGATATGTGATGCCTGCATCCAGTGGTAGCTTAACCTGCTACACAAAATTGTTGGCCCCTCACCATTTTTGAAAGAATGAATATAAATCTATTTTCTTGTTCTCTTGGTTGCTGTTGGGAAAGACTGTTCTCCTGGCCCTTTAGCCTTCCCAATGCTCTCTTTAATCTATTACGAATCATTCTTCTCAACTCTGGGCCCAGGCTTTATGCTCTTGCAATTGGGTGAAGTAGCAGGGCATGATGCTAATGAGTGATGCAAAAGAACAGAGACTGGGGACGGGTGCTGTGACATAGTGAGCTTAAGCCTCCACCTGTGGCACCAGCATCCCACATGGGCGCTGGTTCTAGTCCCGGCTGCTCCACTTTCGATCCAGCTCTCTGCTATGGCCTGGGAAAGCAGTGGAAGATGACCCAAGTCCTTGGGCCCCTGCACCTGTGTGGGAGACCCGGAAGAAGCTCCTGGCTCCTGGCTTCAGACCTGCCCAACTCCGGTCATTGAGGCCATTTGGGGAGTGAACCCGCAAATGGAAGACCTTTCTCTCTGTTCTCCCTCTCTCTGATTGTAACTCTACCTCTCAAATAAATAAAAAATCTAAAAAAAAAAAAAAAAAAAAAAAAAAGAACCGAGATTGTTCAACTCATGTTGAACATTAGATCAAAATTAATTATGTAAATTCTAAATTGGAAGCACTGTTCAGGTAAGAGAAAGCGTTCTAAAGACATTGTGAACCAGGATAGACTTGTGATTTGGTCACTTAAGAAATGCTTTTCTCCATAATACACACTCTTCTAAATTTCCAGTCCAGGAAAGAAACTTGATTTCTATTGCACTAAGAAAAGTGCACTTAGATTGACAAGTGTCTGTAGAAAGAGCAGGAAAAGCAAAGGGCCTGATTTCATTGTCCTTACCTTACTTATTCATGGACCGTGTGATGCCCAAGTGCCTTCCACACATTCATTTCAACGTGACATCACCTCTATGCCCAAGCCAGAAAACAGAAGCCACTGGAAATTTTCTTACTGTTTACCAAAGCCTGGTGAGGTCTCAGAGAAAGAACAGCTTGGATTACATGGATTTCTAATCTGAAACGTGTTGACGTTTTGTGCTTTCTCACTTCTCCAGTTGTTTTCCTCTACTTTCTTGGTGCATTTATTCATTTACTCTCATTCAGTGTTTTACCATCACCCATGTTTCTTTGCAACTACAGGAAATGGCCTGAAGCAACGGGGTTTAAAATAGCCAGAAGTGTGGGTTGAAAAGAGCCCTGGATTACGTTTCGCAAAGTCTCGGGGTGAACCGAGGCCATTTCTTGACAGGCATGGAGCCCTTTAACAAGTCACTTGATCCCACATCTCACAGCTTCCCATAGAATATGAGAAAACCAACCCTCACAGATCCTGCAGGCAGCAGGGGATTTTGTGAAAAATAAAAGGAAACTTATGATGAAAGCGACATTGAAAGAGTCTTTCAAAACAGAGTCACGAGGCCGTGAAGAAAGAGGGCTAGTGCGTGATTCTAGCTGCTGCCTGGGATGTGAACTTTTGTCATCTCCACTGGTTGACCACAGGCATCTGGACCGACCGAGACAGTCACACTGCTTAGAAATTTGAGAGCCATTTGGCCTCTCGTCTCAGGGACATTTCAATCCTGTTCCTGCACTTTGTTCTTTATCTTCTGTCCGTCACATAGCTCCTGTTCCCTTTCAGCATCTAAGTTCCTGTGTTTCCTGCCTTGCTTGGAACATTGATTCAGAGTTATCCGAAGCCGTGTCTCCCAAATTGCAATTCTGAAGACCTCCAAATAAAGTCATTGTTTTCACGCTTGTCATTTCTGAGTTTGCCCATCAAGGACAAACTTGATGCAGTGAGGAGAGGACCTCCAACTCCTAGCCGCAGGCTCCTCTGTGTCTTGGTTGCTCAGCTGTAAAGTCAGGACTTTCTGAAGGTGATTACCCAAGGCTTCTAGCTCAGGTCTGGTCAGTGATGTCAGAGCTAATTTCAGACCTGGAAGGGGAAGCCAGGGTGAAGGAAAGGGTGCGGGGTAGGGGTGGAGGAATGGGGCAGGTTGCGATGGTTTTAACTTAAAATAGCTGAGAAGAGAGTAACAGGGAAGTGCGAGAGAAAGCTGGTCTCTTCAAGCTCAGCCCTCTAAACACTTCCTTGGCGGGATTCAAGGCTTTGGCTGGAAGCTGAACAGTGAAGGCCACCTCAGTGGTGGTTAGAGTCTGCTCCCAAGGTACTTTTCAGTTGTATTTGCATATGGAAAGGCACCTGGCTACCCCAGGCTTTAAATGTCAAGTGCTGTGGGAGAAGTCTGAGGCCAAGAACCTCCCACATTTAACAGCCTGATTTATCTCTGACTTGGGTGTATTTTATTGGCTAGGTATTATGGGGAGAAGGTAGAACAATGACAGCTTGGTTGTTGTCAGCTTTCTGGACTTCTGCTCTTCTTCCGTGCTATTCCTCAGCAAGTCCCTGATGGGATGTTGAGGTTGTAGGCACGAAAGATCACTGCTGCAGGCAGAGTTCTACCAAAAGGAGGTCTTGAGCTGCTGATCACCAAGGATAACCTTCTGAAAGAAGGTAGCCTGCCGTTGTGAGCAGCAGAAGCAATACTCGGCCACCCACTCTTGGGTGTGTCTTCCCACAGTGCCAGGCTCTGCGGATCATTCCCAGCTGATCAGCGACTGGAGTCACAGGCCTTGATGTGGGATAAGTAGGCTGGTAGTTAATTTAGGTCTGTTGAGATGGAAGTCCCAAGCCCCCATATGTAATTCTATGCTCCTACTTGTCAATCTGTACACCCCCTTTCCCAGGACATAACTGTTTCATCAGGGACCTAAGGGGGGGACACAATGAAAATATGGATATTGGGTTCTACAATATTTGTGGAAGGTCCCGTATAATTCTACAGAATTTGTGGAGGTCCCATATAATTCCCAGGTGGCTTCATGCATGTAGAGGCACCACCAAAGCCAACAACTGGTGAGGGCTCTCTCCCCATCTCTCTCCCTCTGCCACATCTCCTCCCCTTGGGCAATTCTCTGGCCCATTGCCCTCTCATGACAACTATTTCTTGATGTGGGGCAAGCCACACTCATGTATGCATGAATGTTTACTTTCTCACTTTTTGATTAAGATTTGTTAGCATTTTTGTACCTTGGACGTGTCTGCACTTAGAATGCTTGTCTTTTTATAAGACAAGTGCCTGGATTGAAATTAATAACTCTAACCTACATCATCCTGAGGGATCAAAGGTGTCTGGAGGTGACTGCCTCCTGGTAGTTGTGCGGGCAAATTTATGCAAGGCGAATGGCAAATTCTGAATCTAATTTTAATCCAAATAGACTAAATTTATTGGCTGGCGCCGCAGCTCACTAGGCTAATCCTCCACCTAGCGGCGCGGCACACCAGGTTCTAGTCCCAGTCGGGGCGCCAGATTCTGTCCTGGTTGCCCCTCTTCCAGGCCAGCTCTCTGCTGTGGCCCGGGAAGGCAGTGGAGGATGGCCCAAGTGCTTGGGCCCTGCACCCCATGGGAGACCAGGAGAAGCACCTGGCTCCTGCCTTCGGATAGGCGCGGTGTGCCGGCCACAGCGCGCCAGCCGTGGCAGCCATTGGAGGGTGAACCAACAGCAAAAGGAAGACCTTTCTCTCTGTCAAAAAAAAAAAAAAAAAAAAAGTAAAAAAAAAAAAAGCAAATAGACTAAGTTTATCCTACATATCTGAGCAATCAGGCAACATGCTTAATTCATAGCTCTCTGCTACGGCCTGGGAAAGCAGTGGAAGATGGCCTGAGTCCTTGGGCCCCTGCACCTGTGTGGGAGAACAGGAAGAAGCTCCTGGCTTCTGGCTTTGGATTGGCGAAGCTCCGGTCATTGCGGCCATCTTGGGAGTGAACCAGTGGATAGAAGACCTCTCTCTCTCCCTCTCTGTAACTCTACCTTTCAAATATATATATATATATATATATATATATATATATATTTAAAAAGAACATAGGTAAAGCAGTTTAACAGTCAACTATAATATTTAGTAATACCAAAGGCAGCTAGTAGATTAAGGAGTCACGGCCATAGTGAGAAGTTAATGAACAAGGTCAAAGTGATGAGTGGAGAGATACTGGAGGGCTGGGCCTGGACAGCTGGCCTCAATCTGCAGAGGGAGGCTTCTGTCCCTACAGGAAGCTCTTCCTCCTTCTTTTTGTTAAGATTTATTTTGTTTTAAAAAGTTATTTGAAAGGCAAAGTTACAGAGCAAGGGAATGACAGAGAGAGATCGTCCATATTTTGGTTTACTTCTCAAATGGCCGCAACCTGGGCTGGGCCAGGCAGAAGCAGGCCTTGGGATTGGGGTCTCCTCTCCAAGACTGCAGTCTGTAAGGAACTGCTGGACCCCTGCTGGCTCTTTGGCTGATCTGTCACAGGTGGGAAAGATCCTCTATGTCGACCCAAGACCCAAGGTGAAAGATAAGGAAACCAGAAAAGCAGCTGTACGTTTGGTAACATCTGAGCTTACTTATTGATCTGTCATTAACGTCTGAAGATGGATTTTCATAGAATTGCAATACTACCCTATTACTTTCCTTAAAATAAAATTCTTGATTTGAAAGGCAGAGTGACACACACACACACACACACACACAGGAGAGAGAGAGAGACAGACAGACAGAGGGAGATCTTCTATCCACTGGGTCATCCCCCAAGTGTCCCCAACAGCCATGTCTGGGCCAGGCCTAAGCCGGGAGCCAGGAACGCCACCCAGGTCTCCCATGCCGGTGGCAGGAACCCAGGTATCGTGCCATCTTCTGCTGCCTCCCCCGAAGCCGGACCAGAAACAAGAAGCAGCAAGACTGGAGCAGGCACTCTGCTATGGGATGCGGGCATCCGGAGTGAAGATTAACCTGCTGTGCCACAACACCCGCCCCCTCTATTACTTTTCTCTGTGGCCCAGGGCCTCGTTTGCAGTTTCACCTATTATCACATGAAATGCATACCTCACAGGAATGTTTCGGGAGTGACTAATTGAAGTATGTTTTAAATGCCAGACTGTACCGGGTACCTTATTAAATCCTGGAAACATTACCCTTTGCCTGAAGGGAATTGAATCACCTACCATAAACCATTAAGTTAGAACTGAGCACTGGTCCTCCCATAAAATGCTGAAAGTTCTAACTTCCACACATTCGACACTTGTGATTTAACAAGACAGACCAAAAAAAAAAAAAAAAAAAATCATAGCTCCTTGTGGGCACACTGCATCACAAACTAACGTACAAACATGCTACTCTTTGCGAAAACTTTCAGAAACTGAAATCTCACGTGTGCTAACCAAGCAGTTCATTCACTCACTCAGCATTGCCTCTGTACTCTTCTAGGTTCCAGAAATAGAAAACACAAATGTAGCCCAAATGGGTGCCAGTCTACAGGATCTTAACTGGTCTCCGGGGATAAGCAGAGTGATGGGAGGGCGGGGGCGGGGAGAAGTGTTCTCTCTGATTTCCTTCCTCCAGTATTTTTCCAGTAAGTTCTTACCCAGGAGGATAAATTGCCTGAAAGTGGCTTACAGGAACACTGGGCCTCTTAAGGCAAAGGCAGTTTAACCATAAAGTTTATAAGGGAGATTAACAGAAGCTGGAATGTGATAGTGCAAAGACCTCTTTGCCTTCAGTCCCAACCCTGAGGCTGCTCTTAGAACCCCAGAGACACAATACAAGGGGCCTGGAGTCTGGATTTCTCAAGCTACTGAAGTTCAAGTGCTACCCCACACCAGCTTATCCTCTCTCTACAGAATCCTGGAGGGCTTCGAGTTGAACGCCCCCCACTCCAGAAGGTTGGGTGGGTGTTGTGACAGGGAGGATCGGGCCACCACCTTCGACACTGGCACTGCAGGCTCCAGTCTTGGCTGCTCTGCCTCCAAGTGCTAGACCCCTGCCACCCACATGGGAGACCCGGATATTCAGGGAGTGGATCTTGAGGCTCAAAGCCTATAATGTAAAGGTAAGAGCCAGCCTCTCATCTGTCTCCCTTAGCCCAAGGTGTCCTTGCCTGTCCTTTATCAGAAGGAATTCATTAACTTAAGAGTGGTACAGCTGGCCCAACGAGGTTCTAATCACCAGACTCAAGGAGTCATTGCTTCTCCCATAGATAAAACCCTGTAGGCCACTATTGTACAGAGGGCTTTGTACAGATGAACTCCAGGTCCAGGCAGGGAAGTTCCAGGTCTGGGGCAGAAGGTTCTACCATGTACATGTAACCCCCAGACCAACTGGAGCCCACCCGACCATCATAAATTCTTGAAAGAGCACAGCATTGCTGACCAGTCAAAGGAAGGTTCTGAACACCACTGACCAACAAGGAACTTGAACATGAGCTGATCATATACCTCTCAGCTCCAGTTTCAATCTATAAGAACCTTCACCCTTGCCGGTGCTGCGGCTCACTAGGCTAATCCTCCGCCTAGCGGCGCCGGCACCCTGGGTTCTAGTCCCGGTCGGGGCGCTGGATTCTGTCCTGGTTGCCCCTCTTCCAGGCCAGCTCTCTGCTGTGGCCAGGGAGTGCAGTGGAGGATGGCCCAGGTGCTTGGGCCCTGCACCCCATGGGAGACCAGGAGAAGCACCTGGCTCCTGGCTCCTGCCATCGGATCAGCGCGGTGCGCCGGCCGCAGTGCGCCAGCCGCGGCGGCCATTGGAGGGTGAACCAACGGCAAAGGAAGACCTTTCTCTCTGTCTCTCTCTCTCACTGTCCACTCTGCCTGTCAAAAAAAAAAAAAAAAAAAAAAAACCTTCACCCCTAATTCCCTGGGGAGCCCGAGAACTAAGCACGAGCTGCCCTGCTCTTTGCTCTGCACGTTGGGATAAACACCTACTTTCATCCTCCACCCCACGTCAGTGATTGGCTTTCTGTGCATTGAGAGAGAGGACCCAGGTCGGGGGGGGGGGGGGTCCTATAACAACAGCTCCAACTAGTATGAAGGTTGCTCTGCAACAATTGCTTTGTCTCTGTCTCTCTGCCTTTCGAGTATATAAAAAATAAATAAATACTTATATTTTAAAAGACTTTAAAAAATCATTATATTAAAAAAAAGGGAAAAAAGGAGTTGCTGGGGAGAACCCTTCCTGGATGCAGCGGGGTCTCCACTCAGCCCCTCTAGTGCAGGCTCGGCACACATAATCCCCAGCATTTCCCTGGGACCACTCTCCAGTTCCTCCTCCCCAGCACCACGGAGCGGGGCTTTCTGTAGAAAAGCAAGCTTTGGTCTCCCTGCACAGAGTTCTGCTTAAGCTCCTGCCTTTCCATTTAGTTCCTGGTAAGAAATCTCCCAGCTTCGGAGCCAGGGAGATCTTTGGTAGCCTTGGGTCTTGTTTCACACCAGTGTCCCCAGGGGAAAGTGAATTGCAAGGTGACAACAGGAATTAGTGGAAGATGCCCAGGCTGGGAGTCAGCAGGCCAGTTTCTGCCTCTCTAAGCTGAACACCTAGAAAGAACCACTTCTTGGGTAAACCCTGGGCTCTTCTGAGGCAAGGCAAGTATACTCTTTTTTTTTTTTTTTTGCTAACAGTGCACCATTGTATTTTCTGAAGTTTTATTTATTCATCTTTATTTGAAAGGCAGAGGTAGAGACAGAGGAGAGTTCATTCATTGGTTCACTTCCCAAATACCTGTAATAGCTAGGTCTGAGTCAGGCTGAATCCAAGAGCCTGGAACTCTCTGGGTCTCCTACATGGGTGACAAGGACTTAAGTACTCAACCACCATCTGCTGCCCCCCAAGATTACATCAACAGGAAGCTGGATTGGAGGTGGAGTAGGTGGGACGTGAACCAGGCACTCTGATAGGGGATGTGGGTGTCCCAGGCAGCAGTTAAACCTGCTGTTCCACAATGCCGCCCCTCCCTTCCAGAAATGAAATGATTCCTGTTTTGGGGACTAAGCTATGTGCATGTGTACATTCATCCATGCCTCTCTCTTCCCCCCAAAACAGTCTGAAGCTTGAAGCAGCTTATGAAATTCAACAGAGTTAAAAAGATTTTGCAGGTGTACAGAACCAAGAAGAGGAATAGCAAATCAACAAATCTAAAAAAGACCCACTCTTGAAAATACTCTAGAAACCCAACCGTTTTACTGGAAGATTTATTTAGTTATTTGAAAGCAGAGTTAAGAGAAAGAGCAATTTTCCATCTGCTTGTTTACTCCCCAAGTGGCCACAATGACCGGAGCTGGGCCAGACAGAAGCCAGGAGCCAGGAGCTTCATCTGGATCTCCCAGGGGGGTGGCAAAGTCCCAAAGACTTGGGCCATCTTCCACTGCTTTCCCAGGCATATTAGCAGGGAGCTGGATTGCAAGAGGAGCAGCCAAGACTGGAACTGGCGCCCACATGGGCGCAAGCGGCAGCTTTACCTGCCTTGCCTCAACATCAGCCCCAAGCGCAACTGTTTTAATGGAGTTTCTTTTTGGGTGTAGGGATTATCAGAAATAAACACTTTCTCCAATTTTCTTATTTTCAAAAGTGGTCATGAATTATTTTTCTCATTGGAAAAGAACAATTGCAATGGCCTTGGCCGGTGACCTCCTTCCTTATCTCCCACTGTGTAGCAGGTGCTAGGCGGAGGTCTACAACACAACTTCCTCATAGCACCTACTCATAGCTTTGTCATAGTCTGGCATGCTTGCTTGCTTCCTTTTATCTTTTCTTTTAAAGATTTATTCATTTATTTGAAGGGCAGAGTGACAGAGAGAGAGAGAGAGACAGACAGACAGACAGACAGAGAGAAAGGTCTTCCATTTGCTGGTTCATTCTCTAAGAGCCCACAACAACCAGAGCTGGGTCGGGCTGAAGCCAGAAGCCAGGAACTCAGCCTGGGTCTCACATGAGTGGGAGGGACCCATGCATTTGGGCATCACCTGCTGCTTCCCAAGGTGCCCGTTAACAGGAAGCTGGAGGTGGGAGTGCAGCCAGGACTTGAACTCTGAGGCTGCATCTTAAGTGCAGTTCCTAACACCTGCCCCCAGAGGCCGCTCTTCCCTCTAAACACCCATTCTGCTTTCTTATCTCTGCCCCCCAGCCTGCTCTGCTCCTCATTCACTGCCCACCACATGGAGAACTGGCAACCCACCAAGAACATGAAAAACGGCGAATGCACACTTAGAAAATAGGATGGCTCGTAAGCAGAAGCAATAATGCTGTTCTTTCTTTCACTGAGGTAGCTTTTGAAAAGAATACCGACTGTTAACAGAGGTGTTGTGAAATAAGCTCTCTTGTACTCACACTAGAGGAAAATGAGAACATAGAGCCAACTTTGTTATATTTACCAGGAACTCAAAATATTCATCTCTCTCAATCCAGCAGGTTTTAATTCCAAAGGCAATACACTAAAGTGTGGTAAAGCTTTATGGCTTAAGAGAAAAGACATTACTTATTTTTCTATTATTCACCACTGATGACAATAACATTTTACATGGTAAAAGCAACTAGGAGGAACACTCAGCCGTGGAGGAATTGGTAAGCAAATTATGGTACATTTTCTATGAGAAAGAATGCAAAAATTGTTTTATATTTCCAATAACAGGGAAATGACTGCCTATTGCAGACTGAAAGTAGCAGGATCTGAAATGACATAATCAGTGTAACTGAGCTGCACACAAATGCACAGAGAAAAATAATGCAGAGCTGTTAACAGCAATTATGTCTCAACAAAACAGTTTTACTGTCTTGTTCATGCTTTTTCATACTTCCTGGATTTTCTGCAATGAGACTGAATGTTGCAATGAGAAGAAAAGTTTCTAAATTTTCTACCCGCCAATAACTGGTTCCAAATTTTGCACAAAAAGGAGGTTCTTCAAGATTCATGCCAGCCTGGCCTACAGAAGGTGTCCGTTCACCACTCACCACAAAGCCGTTGTGCGGCACAAGGATCAGAGGGGTAAAATCCGCTTCTAAGACACTGGATTCTGAAACCACATTCGACTACTGTTTACAAAACCGCTTTGGGTGTCTGATGAAAACGTGTGACATCAATGTCAGGAGACATTGAACGTGCACAGTCTGCAAGCGCACAGGGTGTTCAGTGACGCGCCAGAAGCAGAATTCATTTTGCACAACTTCCCTAAAACAGATATGCCAAATGGTCTACAGGATGTCCATACAGCCTGGAAACTGGTGAATGCACATAACACCGCCAAGGACATTGCCAGTATCACACACACACACACACACACGCACACACACATGCACACGCTGTAGACTTTATGTTGAATGGAAATCGAGTTCCACATACTGGAATTGAGTTGAGCGTGACCCAGAAATGCTCATCAGGAGAGTAGTTGTCCTTGGACCACTCGAATAAATCGATGGTCCTCGGGTTTTGAAGAACAAAGTTAGCAAATTCCCTTGTAAGAGCCACATAGGCGGAGCCAAAGTAAATGGTCAGGTTATGAGGAGCAGGTGCCTTCCTCCTCCAAGTCCACACCATGAAGGAAAACCAATGGTGGCCGGTGCCGCTGTTCACTAGGCTAATCCTCCACCTTGCGGCGCCGGCACACCGGGTTCTAGTCCCGGTCGGGGTGCCGGATTCTGTCCCGGTTGCCCCTCTTCCAGGCCAGCTCTCTGCTGTAGCCCGGGAGTGCAGTGGAGGATGGCCCAAGTGCTTGGGCCCTGCACCCCATGGGAGACCAGGAGAAGCACCTGGCTCCTGCCTTCGGATCAGCACGGTGCGCCGGCTGCAGTGCGCCAGCCATGGTGGCTCTTGGAGGGTGAACCAACAGCAAAAGGAAGACCTTTCTCTTTGTCTGTCTCTCTCACTATCCACTCTGCCTGTCAAAACACACACACACACACACAAACACCATGGTAATTCTGCTCCAGGTGCGTGTATTTGGTCCTTCTGATAACAGGAGGAGGGGGCAGCCCCCCGGGGGTGATGTTCTTCCCTTTGAACCCTTTCAGGTACTGGACGATTTCCCTGTTGGTTTTCAGGGGGAAGTCCTGCCCACAGGTGTTGATGGTGTACTTCCAGGGCACGTGGGAGGCCATGAGGTCCTGCAGGCAGTTCAGGTCGGCCTGCAGCCTGGAGATGCCTGCGTAGACCACAGACTCCCTCTTTGAAGCCATAAAGGCATTTGCAAAGCAGTCCAGTAGCTTTCCCACGAGGTGTTTGAGAGCGGCTGGCACCTTCTTATCCACATGAACACAGTAGATGTTCAGGGGCGTGTAAATGGCCCTGAAGAGCCTTTCGAATGTGTCAAAGCCCTTGTGCATGACCATGACGTAGGCCAAAGGGAACTCGGCTTCCTCTCTGGACAGAGGTTGCATTATGTAGTGGTTGTGCATCAAGCACTGTTGGCAAGTTACATGTCTCAGTGGCGTCATCGGCATATTCGCACGCGAGAGAATTTTCTTTCCTGTCATGATCCTGTCACAGGCTTCTGCAAGGACTGAAGCATTTGAGATTTCCTCCAGGCTCAGGTATTCTCAAGAGACTAAACTGTTGGTATACAGCCGGAGAAGAGTCATAGACACGGCCATAAGCCCTGTGACGAACACAAGCAACTTCCGCTTCATTTTTCGTGCCATCTCTTCTTCATGTGTCACTTGCTGGACTTCATACCATTACTGAAGTCGGCCTGCAGGTCCTTGCCCAGGCCCTCAAGCAATCTGCTCTAACTTCTCATGTCTGGTAAGATGAGGAGAATGACTGTGCATTGAAAGGAAGCTATTCTCTGATACAAAAGGAATGCAGTGGATCTGAGAAGATGAGACGCTGAGACAAGCCGACAGACTCAACACCTCCGTCTAGTTTAATGTCAAGTTAAGACCCCGCCACGCTAGCCAGGGCTGCCAGGCCAGCTCCGGGTGGTGTTCCTCCATAGGGCAGGGGTGGGGTGCGTGTCTGTCTTGCAGCGCTTTCTCCCCTGAGAGTGCCACACTCAGGATCACTGATGTCGCAATGTTTCTGCAATGCTGGGCAGCCACTGCGGTCCTCAGGTCAGTGCGGACATTGTCAGCGCTCAGAATCGCTTAGCGACCTCATCTCTTGACCTACAAATAAAGATCAACAATTCACAGAAGTTCAAGGCTGGAAGGAATTGTGCAGTTTATTCCCCTACCACATTCAACTCACAAATGGAGAAGACTGAAAAGGAATTGTAACTAATTTCTATCATGCATTCATTTCCATCATCTTGTTGACGAGCTGGAAGGTTAGCACGGACATCATAAGGGTTCTTCAAAGAGTTTGTGGAAAATGGAATAAAAAGATAAGTTTTTTAAAAATTTTATTTTTATGTATTTGAAAGGCTGAGTTGACAGAGCATGAGGGAGAGAGACAAGGAGAGAAAAAGATCTTCCATCTGTTGGTTCACTCCCCAGACGGCTACAACAGCCAGGGCTGAGCCAGGCTAAAGCTAGGTGCCAGGAGCTTCGTCCGGCTCTCCCACGTGGGTGTCAGAGACCCGAGTACTTGAGTCATCATCTTGCTTTCCCAGGATGCTTGATAGGAAGCTGAATGGAAGCAAAGGGACTTGGACTTGAGCTGGCATTCTGAAATGAATGTAGGTGCCCCAAGCAGCAGCCTAACCTGTTGTGTCACAACATCTACCCTGTGAAACCTAACTCTTTTGACTCCACAAAACTTCTACTGGAATAAACTCTCCTGCTAACTTTTCTTGGTAAGTTACTACTCACTTTTGGGCTCCCATGGGACACTGCCTGCCTGGTGACTCTCGCCTGCTCTCCCAAATCTGAGTTGGGAGTCCCTGCACCTGCCCTGATACAGCCTCGTACTCCCTATAATTGCTGGTTTGTTTGCTCTACCATTGGCTATGGAGGATTATTTGTGTCTGCTAATCACCGTATTTTTAGCACCTGGTTTATAATAGGTGCTCATCATTGAATTAACTCATCGCTCTTCTTCTCTATACCAGCAGCCAGTAAAACTACAGCTGGGGACGCAATCTAGCTACCTGCCTAGATACAGCCTGTGAGCTAAGAATGGTTTTACATTTTGTGGCTGATGCTGTGGTACAGCAAGCAAGCCAGCACTTTTTTTTTTTAAGATTTATTATTTGAAAGTCAGAGTTAGAGAGAGAAAGAGAGAGAGAGAGAGAGAGAGAGAGAGAGAGAGAGAGATCCTCCCTCTGCTAGTTCACTCTCCAGATGGCTACAATGGCTAAGGAACCAGGAACATCATTCAGATCTCCCATGTGAGTAGCAGGGCCCCAGACACTTGGACCATTTTCCACTGCTTTCCCAGGCACATTAGCAGGGAGCTGGATCGAAAGTGGAGCAGCCAGGACATGAACCAGTGTTGCGGGTGGTGATTTTACCTACCATGCCACAATGCTGACCCCAAGACATCCCTTATGACAACAGCATGCCATATTAGAGTGCTGGTTCGACTCCTAGCTGCTCCATTTCCCATCCAGCTCCCTGTTAGTGTACCCAGGCAGGCAGCAAATGATGGCTGAAACACTTGGGTCTCTGCCACCCTAGTGGGAGACTTGGATGGAGCTCCTGGCTTCAGCCTGGCCCAGCCCTGGCCATTGTGGCCATCTAGAGAGTGAACTAGCAGAGGGATGATCTGTGTCTCTCTGCCTGTCTCTGCCTCTCTCTCTGATACTTTGCCTTTCAAATTAATAAATAAATCTTCTTTTTTTTAAAGAATAGTTTACATTTTGAAACAGCTGGGAAAAATCCAAAGAAGAAAAATATTTTATGATGTGTGAAAATTACACATAAAATTCAAATCTCAGTGTCCATAAATACAGTTGGACTGGAGTGCAGCCAGGCTGCCTCATTCACATCCTGTCTGCTTTCACATTGCATTGGCAGAGTTGAGCTGTGGCAGCAGAAACTACCTGGCCACCAAAGCCTAAACTGTTCACTGTTGAGCACTTACATTGCTGAATCTTTTTTTTTTAAATTTATTTGACAGGTAGAGTTATAGACAATGAGAGAGAGAGAGACAGAGAGAAAGGTCTTCCTTCTGTTGGTTCACCCCCCAAATGGCTGCCACGGCTGGAGCTGCGCCGATCCGAAGTCAGGAGCCAGGTGCTTCTCCTGGTCTCCCATGCGGGTGCAGGGGCCCAAGCACCTGGGCCATCCTCCACTGCCCTCCCAGGCCACAGCAGAGAGCTGGACTGGAAGAGGAGCAACCGGGACTAGAACCAGCGCCCATATGGGATGCTGGTGCCGCAGGCGGAGGATTAACCAAGTGAGCCACAGCGCCGGCCTTCTTCTCTTTCTCTTTAAAAGATGTGCCATCTGAGCCTGTCCACTTAATTTTTATTTATCTAAAAGGCAGACAGAGAAAGCAGAATAGAGAGATCTTCCTTCCGCAGGTTGCTGGTACACACCCCAAATGCCCACAAGAGCTCGAGTTGACTCAAGTTGAAGCCAGGAGGGAGGAAGTCAACACACACGATAATCGGGAACCCAACTGCTTGAGCCGTCTCCACTGCCTCTCAGCGTGTCCATTTACAGGCAGCCGGAATCAGAAGCAGAGCCAGGAGTCAAACCCAGGCACTCTGGTGTGAGATGTGGTGTCCCGAGTGGTGTCTTAACTACTGGGCCGAACACAACCCCCCATCCTTACTGGTGCCCCTTTATTTGCACCTCATATTCTAATTGCATCAATATGACTGTTGTGGGGTTGGTACCATTTTACTTCTTTTTGCCTCATTTTCAGTTTTCCTTGGGAATGCTGGAATGATGTATGTGGGCTCTCTATTTTTTTTAAATAAAGATTTATTTATTTATTTGAAAGTCAGAGTTACACAGAGAGAAAGAGGGAGAGGGAGAGGGAGAGGAAGAGGGAGAGGGAGAGGGAGAGGGAGAGAGAGGTCTTCCATCCGCTGGTTCACTCCCCAATTTGCCACAACGGACAGAGCTGCGCCGATCTGAAGCCAGGAGCCAAGAGCTTCCTCCAGGTCTTCCCACATGGGTGCAGGGACCCAAGGATTTGGACCATCTTCCACTGCTCTCCCAGGCCATAGCAGAGAGCTGGATCAGAAGAGGAGCAGCCAGGACTTGAACCGGTGCTCATATGGGATACCTTCACTGTAGGCGATGGCTTTACCTGCTATGCCACAGCATCGGCTCCGTATGTGGGCTCTGAAGCGAGACTTGTATAGATCTGGGTCCTGCTTTTGCTGGCTCCTGTCTGTGTGACCTGGCGCATGTTACTTTGCCTTTCTGTTTCAGTGTCTTTGTCTAGAAGGGATAGTACCAGAAGGGTTGCTTCTAGAATCTGTGAGTTGATTCACGGATGCATAGAAGCAAATCCTAACACATAGTAAACACTACCACATGCTGCCTTTTATTGCTAACAGACACCATCACTTTTAAGGCCCAACTGCACTGCTGGTGAATTGGAAAAATCACAGCACTCATGGCACTTCGCTGGACTCTGTTGCAGCCCAAGCTTTGGCAAAGTGTGGTGCTGCCCCATAGTGGCCGTATGTGGAATAGCTGCCATGTCTTGAGGCGATTGGAAATACGTGGAAGTGAGGAAGGGAACATTTTGTCCCCACCAGACTGTGAGCAGCTAGAGGGGAAGAATGTCTTTGTACTAAACATTTAGTGCAATATTTTGATGTGTTTGGGTATGTGTGATGCTACTTTGCTCTCAACGCCCCCTTTTATTTTTAAAGATGTATTTATCTATTTGAAAGGCAGAGTTAGAGAGAAAGAGAGAGAGAGAGAGAGATCTTCCACCCGCTGGTTCACTCCCCAAATGGCAGCCAGGGCTGGAGCTGGGCCAGGCTGAAGTCAGGAGACAGGAGTTTTATCCCTGTTTCCCTCGCAGGTGGCAGGAGTCCTATTACCTGGGCCATCTTTTGTTACCTTCCCAGGCGCATTAGCAGGGAGCTGGACTGGAAGGAAGCGCAGCAGCTGGGGCTCACACTGGTGCTCACACGGGATGCCAGCGTCACAGGCGGTGGCTTAACCTGTTGCACCACAACACCGACCCCGAAAATACGTCTATGAGGACATAGAGGTTGCTCAATATGAGGGGCACGGAGAAACCTGCCTGTCTCGAGGTCTCAGCTCCATGAGCCAGCCACGGTGTCCACGGTGACACCTCAGAGACAGATTGTTGCCATAGTGGTCACTCTTGCTCACCATTAACAGCCAGGGACAACGGATGTGCTGAGAGAACGGCTACAAGATTAGATGGAAGAAAAACACTCCAGGTCTGGATGCCAAGGGGGTCTTTTGTATCATGCTTGCGGGAAGGGCTCAGGACCAGGAGAGATACAGAGGCCAAAGATGTACCTGGGGTGCTGGGCATTACTGAGCGGGCTTTCAGAATTATCCCTTGGGCAAACATATGGGGCAGTGGCTAAGATGCTGCTTGGGATCCCTCCATTCCATGTAGAGTCCCTGGGCTCAAGTCCCAGCTCTGTTTCCAATTCCAGCTTCCTACTAATTCCATGTGTTATATTATTCCCTAAAGATACCATATAGCCATCATTTTGAAGAATACATCCGTTTTCAAAGACTGAGCAAGACTAATACTTTCTAAAGAATGGATCTGTGTGCTCTCCATTTTTTTGGTTTTCATTTAAGACTATTTAGCTCTATTTAGTGAAGGTGTTCTCTCTGGCAGGGACTGAGCTAAACGTGTGCTATGTACTTGGAAGACAGCAGTGAGAGAGACATGTCTGTTGCCACACAGGCACACGAACACACAGAGGAGTCGAGAAGGCATTCGCCTGTCTCTGCACTGTAGTGCTATCTTGTATCACCGTTGCTCCATTCCATTCCAGAGTCTGCGTTGCCCTTATCACCAGAGAAAATACTTGGCTCAGTTTCATTTTTAAGAGTTAACTTGTGAGACTAGAAATGACCACATGTAAACCACCTGTGCTCAGGGAGTGTCCCCCACGTCCCAGACACTGGCGTCCTGAGAAAGTCCCACATTTCAAACCTGCAGTAGGAAGTCTGAAATGTCCTTGAGAGACAGAATGTTAAGAAAAAAGAGAAAGAGGACCTGATGTTTTTATTCAGTTCTTTTCTGTGTCCAGACAAACTTAATTCCGTGTAATGGAATTAAGAGGTTAATCAGGAAGAAATGTAAGCACTGTCCTTTTTCCATATCCTTTCCAGAGCCAGGGAAGACTCGGGGGATGGGTGGAGGGCAGGAGCCACTGTTTCTTTCTTTTTTTTTTTTTTTTAATGTTCATTTATTTGAGACATAGGGACAGAAAAACAGAGAGCTTGCATCCCCTGATTCACTCCCCAAATGACATCAGTGTCTGGAGGGGGCCTGGGCTGTGGCCGAAGCTAAGAGTTGGGAAGTCAGTCTCGGTCTCCACTGTGGGTGGCAGGAACCAATTCTCTGAGCCATTTTCTGCTGCCTTCCAGGATCTGCATTAGCTGGAATGCTGGAGTCAGGAGCCAGAGCTGGGAGTTCAACCTAAGTATTGCTATGGGATATAGGTATCTTTTTTTTTTTTTTTTTTTTTTGACAGGCAGAGTGGACAGTGAGAGAGAGAGACAGAGAGAAAGGTCTTCCTTTTTGCCATTGGTTCACCCTCCAATGGCCGCCCCAGCCGGTGCATCGTGTTGATCCGAAGTCAGGAGCCAGGTGCTTTTCCTGGTCTCCCATGGGGTGCAGGGCCCAAGCACTTGGGCCATCCTCCACTGCACTCCCGGGCCACAGCAGAGAGCTGGCCTGGAAGAGGGGCAACTGGGACAGAATCTGGTGCCCCGACCGGGACTAGAACCCGGTGTGCCGGCGCCGCAAGGTGGAGGATTAGCCTATTGAGCCACGGCGCCGGCCTGGATATAGGTATCTTAACTGCTAAGCTAAACATTCAATTTACCATCTTGCATTTCAATGTTAACTAGTTATTGATCAACTCTTATTATGAATCTACTCTGCAAAACTTGAGAAAGTTGAATTCCTGTCCCCTTGAAGGTTGACAATTCAATGCAGCCCATTCAAGGGTCTCAGAAACCATGCAGGAAACAAACCTGTTTGGCTCTTTTAACTCATGTCATTCAAACTCATTTAAAACATTTTGTTTATTGTGGCAAATATAGACAACATAGAGACTGCCATTTAAACCCCTTTTAAGTGTGCAGTTCACTACCATCATTGTGGTGCCACAGTTTATGCCTCAACCCACAGTGCAAGTGGTTCAAGTCCCGGCTGCCACACTTCTGATCCAGCTCCCTGCTAATGTGCCTGGGAAAGCAGCAGAAGATGGCCCAAGTGCTTGGCCCCTGCACTCACATGGGAGATCCAGAAGGAGTTCCCGGCTCCTGGCTTCAGCCTGGCACAGCCCTAGCTATTGTGGCCATGTGGGGAGTGAATCAGCAGATGAAAGATCTCTTTTTCTCTCTGTCTCTCCATCTCCCTGTCACTCTTCCTTTCAAATAAACAAATCTTTTTTTTTTTTTAAAGTGTGTAATTCAGTGCACTCATAATGTTGTAGAGCCATTACCACTATCTCATCGAGAATTTTGTCTTCATTCCAAACAGAAATTCTGTCATCATTCATCCCTGCATCCCTTTGGTAATCTGTATTCTACTCTCTATCTATATGAATTTATGTATTTACCCATCTGGGTCTCCCACATGGGTAGCAGGGGCCCAAGCACTTGAACCATCTTCTGCTGCTTTCCCAGATGCATTAACAGGGAGCTGGACTGCAAGTGGAGCAGCTGGGACTCGAATCGGCTCTCATACAGAATGCAGGCAGTGGCTTAACCAAATGCATCAAAACACCTCTCCCTCCCTGCCTCCCCCCACCCAATTTAAACCCGTAGTCCCCTTTATGCTGCTACTACAGATACCACAGATCAGGTGGCTTATAAAGGACAGACACTTACTACTGGCTTTCAGCTCTGGACCCTTCAAATTGCAGTATCAAGGTGCTGCCATCTGGCCAGGCCCGGGTGGTTGCGTTATCACACAGCAACAGGAAAAAGCAGGAAGAAAGAAAGAAAGAAGGGGGCAACGCTTGCCCCTTCATAACAAGATTAATCCCATCCACAAGGGTGGAGCCTCCAAAGCCCTATCACCTCTTAAAGGCCCCATGTCTTGGTATTCTCACAACGGCAACTGCATTTCAACCTGACTCTTGAAGATGACAAGCACTCACACCACAATGGATTCTTTGGGTGTATACTTAGACGTGGGACTCACCTGATAGTTCTGCCTCCAGTTTTTGAGGCATGGTCAAACTTCTCTGCTCCAGCTGTACCATCTTACATTCCCACTAATTTCTCCATCTCCTCACCAACACTAGCTCTATTCCAGTTTTTTTTTTTTCTTTAAATTTATTTATTTGAAAGGTAAGATGACGGGGGTGGGGGGGAGAGAGAGAAAGAGAGAGAGAGTTCCACCCCTGGTATTTCACACCCCCAATATCTCTAAGAGCCAGGTCTGGGCCAGGCTGAAGCCAAGAGCCAGGACCTCCGTCCAGGTCTCCCACGTGGATCAGGGGCCAAGCACTTAAGACACCTTCCCCTGCTTTCCTAGGCATATCAGCAAGGAGCTGGATCAGAAGCAACTGTCTGCTAAGGCCTGGGAAAGCAGAAGATGGTCCAATTCCTTGGGACCCTGCACCCGTGTGGGAGACCTGGAACAAGCTCCTGGCTCCTAGCTTTGTGTGTGTTTTTAAAAATTTATTTGAAAGTCAGAGCTACACAGAGAGAGAAGGAGAGGCAGAGAGAGAGGTCTTCCATCCACTGGTTCACGCCACAATTGGCTGCAACGGCCGGAGCTATGCCGATCCAAAGCCAGGAGCCAGGAGTTTCCTTTGGGTCTCCCACGAGGGTGCAGGGGCCCAAGGACTTGGGCCATCTTCTACTGCTTTCCCAGGCCATAGCAGAGAGCTGGATGGGAAGTGGAGCAACTCGGACTCGAACTGGCACCCACATGGGATGCCAGCACTGCAGGCGGTGGCTTTATCCGCTATGCCACAGTGCCGACCCCCTGGCTTCTGGCTTTGGATCGACATAGCTCAGGCCATTGTGGCCAAATGGGGAGTGAACCAGCGGGTGGAAGACCTCTCTCTCTGCTTCTCTCTCTCCTTCTATCTCTGTGTAACTCTTTCAAATTAATAAATAAATCTTAAAAAAATCAAGGGCAAAAAAGCAGCATAATTCAAGCTTAGCCAAATTGGTAATCCATAATTAGCACAGGATTTTCTTTTTGGTGATGTGTTTACATTTTGGTACAAAACACGGCTTTTAGTCTGCCTGAGACTTTTTTCTATTGTGATGTATCCTTCAATCTTATTTTTCCAACTTGTTTGACAATATTCTATGACTTCTGACTACAACGTCTTCCAAATGATATAAATAATAATGCCATACATGTGCAGTAGGTTAACGCCCTGGCCTGAAGTGCCAGCATCCCATATGGGTGCTGGTTCGAGACCTGGCTGCTCCACTTCCCATCCAGCTCTCTGCTATGGCCTGGGAAAGCAGTACAAGATGGCCCAAGTCCTTGGGCCCCTGCACCCTCATGGGAGACCCAGAGGAAGCTCCTGGCTCCTGGCTTTGGATTGGCGCAGCTCCGGCTGTTGCAGCCAATTGTGGAGTGAATTAGCAAGAAACTGGACTGGAAACACAGTAGCCAGGGCTTGAACTGGGCATTCCAATATGAATGCAGATATTTCAAGCATTGTCTTAACCTGCTGTACCACATGCCTACTCCAGCATATTTGTGTTTTTATAGCATTTTATATATTTTCAAACCTCTTAGCATTTCAAAGGCAATTGTTCATTATGAAAAATTCTAGGGGCTGGCGCTGTGTCACAGCAGGTTAACGTCCTGGCCTGAAAGTGCCGGCAACCCATGTGGGCGCCGGTTCTAGTCCTGGCTGCGCCTCTTCCGATCCAGCTCTCTGCTATGGCCTGGGAAAGCAGTAGAAGATGGCCCAAGTGCTTGGGCCCCTGAACCTGCATGGGGGTCATGAAAGAAGCTCCTGGCTCCTGGCTTCAGATCAGCGCAGCTCTGGCTGTTGCGGCCAATTGGGAAGTGAACCATCGGATGGAAGACCTCTCTCTCTCTCTCTCACTCTCTCTGCCTCTCCTCTCTCTGTGTAACTCTGACTTTCAAATAAATAAATAAATCTTTTAAAAATAAATAAATAAACTCTTTTTTAAGAAGAAAGAGGATCTTCAAGACATGACTGGGGCTCAGCCCTCATGAGGGGATTCATCCATTTAGGGGACTGATGGGTTATCCCAACAGTGGGTCAGTTATGAAGCCCGTTTGGCTGGGTCTCTTGCCTTCCCAGTCTCTCACTGCATCATGCCCTGGCTACTGTGAATGCAGACAGCGTTCCAACCTCCCCAGCAGTGGTTATGGGTCCTCGGGCCCTGCAGCCAGGCTGCCAGCACAGGCCCCGAGCACAGAGAGCACAGGTGGCTTGAGTCTAACACGGAGAGAAGCATTGGCATTGACAGCTTTAACCTCCTTCCAAGCGGAAAAGTGACTCACAAGGAGAATAGGGTAAATGCTCTCACTGGGGCATCTGTGGTCTTCTGATCAGGAAACTTGGGATGAGGCAAAAGTGTCTGTTTATTGGACTATTACTCTGGAAAAGAGAGCAGAGTTCTGGTTCCCACACCTCGCTGTGTGAACTCGAGCAAGATTCTGAGCTGACAGAAGCCAAGATGCGGGATGGACGGATGGGCACCTGGGCTTCTCGCTGGACAAACTCCCTTCTTCCTCCCTCTGATGGCACTCTGCCCACCCCACCTCCAAATAGGCATTAGTCGCACCATTGCAGAAATGTCCAGAGCTCCACATCTTTCCAGTAAAACCCTACTGACCTCACACCCTAAGTCCGCAGGGCTTACTTCTGATGTGGGCTTAAACATTTGGTTGGTTTTGTTTTACCAACACGAGTCTATGCTAATGAGTACCAACAGTCACCCTTCTAAGACCAGTAGACAGGTTTCAGAGATCAAAATAAGAGCGAATTTGGCTACGGTGCGGCAGTGAGCGCTGTGCACTTGGGGGCAGGTTGGTGGCCAGCTGCTGTGTGGGTTCACTCCGTTTCAAAAGGAGACAACGAAAATCATACAAAGGAAGAAAAATCACTTGAGATAATAAGAGTAGACCCCCCACCTCTAGCTCACTCTCTCTTTCACACACACACACACACACACACACATATCACACATTGTCCAGGAAAAATTACATGAAGATTTTCATAATCTAAGGATTTCAGATGTTTCCTGCTTTTACCACCAGGAAGAAGAAACAGCCGCTGTGAGTAGACATCAGGCGATACAGGTGCCCGTGTTTGGTACAGGGCAGGCAGGACAGTGAGCTCTGGCAACGACAACACAGAACCCTAGCCACACGTTGCTCTCACAAAGGCGATTTCAAAACAGCCAAGAGAAGGGCAGAAGCGAGGCCCCAGTGCACCTCTTCTGAAGACTGGTGACTGCTTTTCAAGCCTGGTCAAAGACCTTTTTTTTTTTAACTTTTATTTAATAAATATAAATTTCCTAAGTACAACTTTTGGATTATAGCAGCTTTTTCCCCCCATAACCTCCCTCCCACTCACAACCATCCTTTCTCCCACTCCCTCTAAAAGACCTTGATAATTACTAAGGGGCTTCCCAGAGGAGCAGTTATAAATGGGTTTACTCTTTAATATTTATTCAATTAAATTTCCTATCTCACCACTAAGGTTTTCATGCAGGAAGCCAAATACCTGATATAGTTTAAAAATCCCAAAGCCAAACCAAGCCACAGCAGAATGTTGGCAATTCATACAAATGATTCAAAACAGGTTTCTCGAGTTAGGTACCCACTGGGACTCCCATCCGCATTGTCTCTCCTGCCTCTTGCCATCAGTTCAGAGCCAGACTCAGTCCCTGTGCTTCTCTGCTGCCAATATCCACAGGGCTCCTTTTGGGCTTGACATTTCTGATCACAGGACTTCTGCCACAACCAAAGGCTGGGGAAACTCGCTTTTCAAATCTCTGATTTTTGACTCAGGCAGAGAGGAAGAGTCAAGATCCCAGGGTAGCTGCCCACACGCAAGAGCAGATGATCTCTTAATATCTGTAAGAGGAGGAAATGTAAATGACGCATTTTTTTGAAGGCAGGTAGAAGCTGGGGCAAGAGCAAACTTGTGCAGGTTTGCCCAGCAACTTTATTTGCACAGCAGGAAGACAGTTGATGCTTCAAGGGTGTAGGGCCCTGGGAGACAGATGTGGGTGTGGTAGGAACGCACCCTTCCTCCCTCACCTCCAGAGACCTCATCTGCCAGCAGAGGTCCCCTCTCCACCCTCACAGGGGTAGGAAACCAAGGTTGTCAGTCTCCTGGCTTGGAATGAACACTAAAAAGGCATGCAGACTGCTCTGAGATCTATGCTGTTAGCTAATTGGAGTCGCTCATCAGTATTAGCTATTACACACCAGACCAAGACTGAAATACTCATGGCAGCTCCATCCCTTAAGCCACTCATTGAGATGTCTCTGTCCCATATTGGAATGCTTGGGTTCAAGTCCTGAGTTTCCATTCCAGCTTATTAACACATACCCTGGAAGGTAGCAAATGATGGCTCAAGCGTTTGGGTCCCTGCCATCTATGTGGAAGACCTAGATGGACTTGCCGTTTGCTGGTTCAGCCTGGCCCAGCCCTGGCTATTGTAAGCAATTAGAGAGTGAAATGAAACAGCGTTGTAAGATCTGTTTCCCTCTCTGGCTGTTTCTGTCTCTGCCTTTCATAAACAAAGAAATACATTAATTTATTTTTTATTTGTTAAATACATTAATTTTTTTAAATTTGTTTTATTCATTTGAAAGGCAGAGTTACAGAAAGAGTGAGGGAAATACAGCCAGAGAGAGAGAGAGAGAGAGAGAGAGAGAAATCTTTCATCTGCTGGTTCACTCCCCAAATGACTGTAACAGCCAGCGCTGGGCCAAGCCAAGGTCAGAATCCAGTAGCTTCTTCTGGGTCTGCCACATTGATATCCTCTCCTGCTTTCCCAGGCCATAAGCAGGGAGCTGGATCAGAAGTGGAGCAGCCAGGACTTGAGCCAGTGCCCATATGGGATGTGGTGTGCTATGCCACAATGCCAGCCCACACACATATTTTTTTTTTTTGACAGGCAGAGTGGACAGTGAGAGAGAGAGAGAGAGAGAGAGAGAGAAAGGTCTTCCTTTGCCATTGGTTCACCCTCCAATGGCCGCCGTGGCCGGCGCACCGCGCTGATCCTGTGGCAGGAGCCAGGTACTTCTCCTGGTCTCCCATGGGGTACAGGGCCCAAGGACTTGGGCCATCCTCCACTGCACTCCCGGGCCATAGCAGAGAGGTGGCCTGGAAGAGGGGCAACCGGGACAGAATCTGGCACCCCGACCAGGACTAGAACCCGGTGTGCCGGCGCCGCAAGGCGGAGGATTAGCCTGTTGAGCCATGGCGCCAGCCCCCACACACATATATTTTAAAAAAAGAAAATAATGCACAACTCAAGGTCTACTCAAGACCACTTGTCTCTGCTTTGATGAACCATATCCAATACCCCATGGCCAGTCCCAGTGTTGTAAATACTGCTGGACAAACTGTCCGTTTAGTCATTAAGGTCCTGTTTTATATTTTCTCCCTTTCCTCACTTTAATCCTGTTTCTGTGATGCACAGGTTTTGCCATTCATGCCAAAGATGTCTAAACATGATTAAAAGGAGGTGGGTGCACCAGCCCAGGGGAAGCAGATGTGGCATTGATGAATACAACACCGCTGAGCGTCCTCGCTGCAGGCTTTCAGGACGAACGAGGACACTGGGACACATCCGGCTAAAGGACTTGTCTTTTGGTGGAGTTAAGGATGTGCCCTCTCAAAGCACCCCAGACTGGTGTGTGGGTTAGAAAGCACGAGAGGAGCTGTAACTATGGAAATGCCAGTTGGCCTGACTTGCCCTACATGCAAGAAGTCGTGGAGGGTCTTTCGGGAGGGGTGTCCTCACTGTACTGGGGTGAGAACATGGCCTTCATCACCAGAGACTGGTAACTGGGGCTGTCGTGAGCCTGTATAAATAAACCTGTTGGGTGGGGCTGGTGTTGTGGAGTAGTAGATTAAGCCGCTGCCTGCGATGCTGGCATTCCATGTGGGCCCCGGTATGAGTTCCAGCTGCTGCATTTCAGAACCAGCTACCTGCTAAAGTGCCTGTTGAGAAAGCAGCAGAAGATGGCCTAAGTGCTTGGGCCCCTGTACCCATGTGGGAGACCTGGATGAAGCTCTTGGCTCCTGGCTTCGGCCTGGCCTGGCCACAGCTGTTGCAGCCATTTGAGGAGTGACCAGAGGATGGAATATCTCTCTCATTTTCTGTCTCTCCCTCTCTCCTTGAAGTCTGCCTTTCAAATAAACAAACAAATAAATAAATCTTAAAAAAAAATCAACTGTTGCAGTAACCCTCACCTTCCCCTAGCTTTAACTGCCTTATAGCTTTCAGTAATGTCTCTAGCATTGACTATCTTAGTCCAGATATGTTTGTCCAGCCACAAAGTTGTTTTCTGTCTAAAAAGTATAAAAGCATCTTGCTTGGGTCATTTTTTTTTTGACTAGCAGAGTTAGAGAGAGAGAGAGAGAGAGACAGAGAGAAAGGTCTTCCTTTGCCATTGGTTCACCCCTCAATGGCCGCTGCAGCCGGCGCACCGTGCTGATCTGAAGCCAGGAGCCAGGTGCTTCCTCCTGGTCTCCCATGGCGTGCAGGGCCCAAGGACCTGGGCCATCCTCCACTGCCTTCCTGGGCTGCAGCAGAGAGCTGGACTGGAAGAGGAGCAACTGGGACAGAATCCGGCGCCCCAACTGGGATTAGAACCTGGGGTGCCGGCGCCGCGGCTCACTTGGCTAATCCAGCCTTTGGGTCATTTCTTTGGACTTTAACTGTCATCTGGATGTGGCCATGAACTGATAAACTTAAGAATAAAACCTGCTAGCACAGCGGCTCAATAGGCTAATCCTCTGCCTGCGGCGCTGGCACCCCGGGTTCTAGTCCCTGTTGGGGCGCCGGATTCTGTCCCAGTTGCTCCTCTTCCAGTCCAGCTCTCTGCTGCGGCCTGGGAAGGCAGTGGAGGATGGCCCAAGTACTTGGGCCCTGCACCCGCATGGGAGACCAGGATAAGCACCTGGTTCCTGGCTTCGGATCAGCGCAGTGCATTGGGGGTGAACCAACGGAAAAAGGAAGGCCTTTCTCTCTGTCTCTCTCTTTCACTGTCCACTCTGCCTGTCAAAAAATAAAATAAAATTAAATAAAACCTGTGTGCTCTTCCCTTTGTCCTCTGCCTTATGTTAACTTGGTTTCTGGATCTAGCAAGAGGCCTGCACAAGAACTAAGTGGTGTTAGAAGGGAACTGCTCCCTCCCTCCTTTCAGCACGAGTCACAGAGTGACAGGTCCGTTTGGACACAAGTCTGTCCTGATTTCAGAGCTCATGTGCTGTCCACAGAGCACGGGGTGAGAGTTCCTCCCGGCCTCCGGACCCTTCAGAGGAACCCCAGCCCAGGGATGACAGCACCCAGGGAACTCCATGCCAGAGCTCGAATTCTGTGTGAGCACAGCAGTGGCTCAAGTCAGACTCCCTGAGTTTGATCCCAATGGCGAAGCCTCTGTAAAACCCACTGTTTCCTGGAAGCCTTGATTTCCTCATTCCTTACAGGGAACAGTTTGAATATTTGGTAAAATATTGCACAACGGACCTGGGTCTTTCTGTTCCCTACTGCCCACCTCTAAGCAGCTTCTGTTAGTGGACAACAGGAAACCAAGGCACTTGCCCCTGGCCTTGTGCTTTCAAGTGGTCTCTTCTTAAAAATGTGTGCTTATTGTTACTTACTTGAAAGAGTCACACACACACACACACACACACACATACACAATATTTTCCATCTGCTGGTTTATGCCCCAAATGCTCACAACAACCAGGGCTGGGCCAAGCTGAAGTTAGGAGCCAGGATCTCCATCTAGGTCTCCCATGTGGTGGCAGGGACCAACTACTCCAGTCATCACCTGCTACCTTCCAGGTGCACCCACAGGAAGCTGGATCAGAAGTGGAGTAGCCAGGACTTGAACCAGATGTCCTGATATGGGTTGCAGGTGTCTTAAGCAGTGGCTTTAAATTATTTTATGGGTTCTTTAAAGCTCTAAGGAATCCTATTTGTTTGATGTCTTAGTTATAGCAAAATGCCTGAGACTAGGTAATTTATAAAGAACAGAGGCTATTTCACTCAGCCTACTGGACGCTGGGAAGTCTAAGGCCATGACCCTAGCATCTACTCAGCATCCGATAGGGGCCTTGTTGGTGCATTGCAAGAGAGCAGAGTGCATCCCATGGTGAGGCAGAGCCAGATGCCAGCTTGAGTCTCTCTTCCTCTTCCCTTAAAGCCATGAATGCCACCATGGGCATCTTGCCCTCATGGCCTGGTCTAATCCTTACTGCCTTCCAAAGGCACCACTTCCAAATCTGCTAAATATATTTAACATAAATGGGGCTTGAGTTTCTAACACATGAACTTTTGGGGCCTCGTTCAAACCAGAGCATCTAATTTCATAAATCATTTATTCACTCATCTGTTCGTTTCATTAGACCACATTGTGAGCCAAGAGCCTCTTTTTTTTTTTTTTTTTTTTTTTTTTTTTTTGACAGGCAGAGTGGACAGTGAGAGAGAGACAGAGGGAAAGGTCTTCCTTTGCCATTGGTTCACCCCTCAATGGCCGCTGCAGCCGGCGCACCGCACTGATCCGAAGCCAGGAGCCAGGTGCTTCCTCCTGGTCTCCCATGCGGGTGCAGGGCCCAAGCACTTGGGCCATCCTTCACTGCACTCCCGGGCCATAGCAGAGAGCTGGACTGGAAGAGGAGCAACCGGGACAGAATCCGGCGCCCCGACCGGGACTAGAACCTGGTGTGCTGGCACCGCAGGCGGAGGATTGAGGCTGCATATATATATATATATTTTTTTTTTGGACAGGCAGAGTGGACAGTGAGAGAGAGAGAGACAGACAGAAAGGTCTTCCTTTGCCGTTGGTTCACCCTCCAATGGCTGCCGCGGCCGGCACGCTGATCCGAAGGTAGGAGCCAGGTACTTATCCTGGTCTCCCATGGGATGTAGGGCCCAAGCACTTGGGCCATCCTCCACTGCACTCCCGGGCCACAGCAGAGAGCTGGCCTGGAAGAGGGGCAACCAGGACAGAATTCAGCGCCCCGACCGGGACTAGAACCTGGGGTGCCGGTGCCACAGGCAGAGGATTAGCCTATTGAGCCGCGGTACCGGCCAGGAGCCTCTTTTTCAAAATGCCTCTAGTCCAACAGAGGTGAGCAAGGAAATGTATAAGGCCTTGTGTGACTAGTAACCAAAGGCAGGGGCCTGGACAGAGGGCCTTAACAGAGCCCAGAGTGGCAGAAACCCAAAGAGTTGGGTGAGTCCCCACAGCAAACATTGTGCCAGTGGATCTAGAAAGATTTGGCTGGAAACACCACCTTTACACCCATGTCCCACTCTAATGGAAAACTAAGGAATCTGTTGATGAGGATTAGTCAAGCCCCCGGAAGCTTGGGCTGTGTTCCACCCCAGCGGGGCCTGCCTGGCAGGGACCCCAAGACCTTGACATGTGCCTCCAGGGAGACAGTAGTCAGTGCTTAGAATCTATGTCATGAAGCAAGAGAGCAAACACAGACAGCCTCTTGGGGAAGCACCGTCGGGAATGAAAGTGTATGAAGATACTTCGAAAAGTTCACATAAAGGACACCGAATTGTGGTGCGAGGGTAAAGCCCCTTCCTGGGTCCCTGGCATCTCATATGAGCGCTGGTTCAAGTCCTGGGGCTTTCAATCCAGCTCCCTGACAATATGCCTGGGAAAGCAGCGGAGGATGGCGCAAGTGCTGGGTCCCTGCACCCGTGTGAGAGATTCAGACGGCCAAGGTCATTCTGATGGCTGTACTGTGCAGCAGAGACACTCACAGAGCTTTGAACATCAGACTCAGGGGTCTGTGTTGTGCAACAGGTTAAGCTGCCACTTGCAGCATCAGCATCCCATAATAGAATGCTAGTTTGAGTCCCCGCTACTCTGCTTCCAATACAGCTCCCTGCTAATGTACAGATGATGGTGCAAGTACTTGGACCCCTGCCACCCACGTGGGAGGCTGTGATGGAGTTACTGGATTCTGGTTTGGCCTAGTCCGGACCTTGCTGAGGCAACCATTTGGGAAGTGAGACAGGGGATGGAAAATCTCTCTCTCTGTCTCTCCCTCTCTCTCTGTCACTCTGCTTTTTAACTAACTAACTAACTAACTACATCTTTATAAAAATCAGACTTGAAGCTGGCACCGCGGCTCACTAGGCTAATCCTCCGCCTTGCGGCGCCAGCACACCAGGTTCTAGTCCCGGTCGGGGCGCCGGATTCTGTCCCAGTTGCCCCTCTTCCAGGCCAGCTCTCTGCTGTGGCCAGGAAGTGCAGTGGAGGATGGCCCAAGTGCTTGGGCCCTGCACCCCATGGGAGACCAGGATAAGTACCTGGCTCCTGCCATTGGATCAGCATGGTGTGCCGGCCGCAGCATGCCGGCTGCGGCGGCCATTGAAGGGTGAACCAACAGCAAAGGAAGACCTTTCTCTCTGTCTCTCTCTCTCACTGTCCACTCTGCCTGTCAAAAAAAAAAAAAAAAAATTCAGACTTGATACAAAAGAGCCAAGACTTAGGGGAGGCTGAAAATGCACCTCCCATAAATCCAGTTTACAGCCAAAGTACATTTATAATGAAAACCATGGCAAGGGCTCTAATGGACCCAGGAAATGAAAGGAAAAAAATATTCACAGAAGCACAAAGCCGTTGAAAAATAGAGGTGGTGTTAGCTTCTGTGGGGCTGACCCCAAGAATTTGGAAATGAAGGCTTTCCCGGAGACAGTAAGGCAGTGACGTCAACATAGAACAGACAGCAGGGCACCGGGGGCGTCCTGTGTCCGGCGAAGAATTGCTGGCCTAAGACTTGGCTCATTGTGTGGACGCAGAGGGCCAGGCTCGGGCATCAAACATGCAAATCCAATAATGCGTCTTGCTCTGCTTCTGCCCTCAGCAAACTGCCTTCTGATCATTTTCTTTTCCATGGGGCATGTTTCCAGGGAGTAGAGCACCGACCAGGAGGCATCTGCAGTTCTCATTGTGTATGTAAATGGGGTGTTGACCTCATACTTCCGTCCCCATCCCCAGTGGTTTGATAAATGCCCATTTCCTGAAAGACAGGCTTGGGCTTGCTTCTCTAACAGATTGGATTCTGTGAAGGCATCCCAGGTCATGGGAGAGGACCCTCCTGTTGAACCCCGGAGGAAATAACTTCTCGGCACAGTCAAGGGCTGTGCCTCCCGTTCTCGTTAGAGGTTTCGGTAGGGATGTCAGAGGTCTGGGAAAAACCAGGAACTCCTGCCTGGCAGGGCTCTCTGTGTACATACTAAGTTCTGTCATGTTTTATCCAAAGACAATCTCGTGGGGCTTGGAGAGGGAGCGTGATGATGGTTGCACAACACTGTACTTAATGTCACTGAACTAGTCACTTAAAAATGGCTAAAACAGTGCACTTCAGGTTGTGTGTATTTTTCTGCAATAGGAAAAGGTCCCGGGGGAATGAGCAGAGCTTCTGGCCTGGAAACGATGTCTTAGCCACAGCAGGGGCCAGGTGGCTGAATCCTACACCTTACCATTGTCATCTTGGGTGGAAAATGGAGGAGGGATACAGAGGTCAAAGAGGCAGCTACAGGGTTCAGAGGGGACAAGATGAGCCCCGTTGCTGAAGAGGTGTGAATCCTGCCCTGGAAACCACAGACATGATCACTAACAAGCAGATGCCAGACGAACAGATCACTACTTAGCACTTAATCACTTGGGAGCTTGGGGGAGGGAGGTGGCGTTTGGTCTAGTGGTTAAGACGCCCATGTCCCATAATTGAGGGCCACAGCAGCAGCAGCAGTGATGTCCCTGGCCAATGTACTTATCTAAACATTTATAGAGTGTGGCCTTCTGTGGCCTTCCTGACCTCCTTGGGGCCCTGTCTAGTGTTAAGCCTGGATCTTCAGATTTCCTGCCAATTCTGAGAGCCTCACAATAATTTTTTTCTTGGTTTACATCAGTGAGCATTATTTTCTGTTGTTCAGTACCAAAACACTCAGCTGACAAAGTCAGAGAAAAGGTGTCCATGTGCACACCTTGTTGTACAGTCACGTATCTCTTAATGGACAGGCAGACCACACTAGGGAATAATATGCAATCTTCTGGGACCCCCGTGGTAGATGTGGCTCTTTGTTAATGAAAGTGTCATTGCGTGGTACATGACTGTATGATTTCTTACATTTCGTTATTTTACACTGTGGAGTTCAAGTGCTCAGATGGCTCTTTGGGTTAGAATAAAAGTGTCAGTTTCTTATAGAAGCTCTAGTGGAGAATCCATTTCCTCATATTTTTCAGCTTCTAGAGATTCCCTGAGCTGTTTGGCTCATAGCCCCTTCCTCCACCTTCACAGAGCACGACTCCACTCTCTGCTTCCATCGCCACACATCTCTTCTGTGTTCCCTCTGAAGTCCAGGGTTTGTCAGTGTGATAGTGTTAAGAGGTGATCAGGCTGTGAGTGCTCCCTTCTCATGAGTGGGATTAGGTGTCCTTATAAAAGGGCTTGGAGCCAGCGCTGTGGTGCAGTGGGTTAATGCCCTGGCCTGAAGTGCTGGCATCCCATATGGGTGCTGGTTTGAAACCTGGTTCCTCCACTTTTTTTTTTTTTTTTTGACAGGCAGAGTGGACAGTGAGAAAGAGAGACAGAGAGAAAGGTCTTTCTTTGCTGTTGGTTCACCCTCCAATGGCCGCCGCGGCCGGCGCACCACACTGATCTGATGGCAGGAGCCAGGTGCTTATCCTGGTCTCCCGTGGGGTGCAGGGCCCAAGCACTTGTGCCATCCTCCACTGCACTCCCAGGCCACAGCAGAGAGCTGGCCTGGAAGAGGGGCAACCGGGACAGATTCCGGTGCCCCAACCGGGACTAGAACACGGTGTGCCGGCACCGCTAGGCAGAGGATTAGCCTATTGAGCCGCAGCGCCGGCTCCTCCACTTCTGATTCAGCTCTGCTATGGCCTGGGAAAGCAGTAGAAGATGGCCCAAGTGCTTGGGCCCCTGCACCCGAGTGGGAGACCCACAAGAAGCTCCTGGCTCCTGGCTTCTGACTGGCGCAGCTCCAGTCATTGTGGCCAATTGGGGAGTGAACCATCGGATGGAAGACCTCTCTCTCTCTCTCTGCCTCTCCTCTCTCTGTGTAACTCTGACTTTCAAATAAATAAATAATCTTTAAAAAGGGGAGGGGGCTTGATGGAGGGAATTCTCCCTTTTCTGCTATATGAGGATACCTCTTGCCATCTGTTCCCATAAACGAATGGCTGGGATTTGGTTAAGGTTGCTACAACAGCGACCCACACCAGACAGCCAAACCTGCTGGTTTCTTGATCTTGGACCTCCTAGCCTCCAAGAACGACGAGAAAATAAATTTCTGTTCTTTATAAATTACCCAGTTTCAAGAAACAGTGGTATTGAGATAGCCGGTCAATAACTCATGGGTTCTAGAGCTGAAAGGGCTTGTGGAGCCAGAATCAAAAGTGCCATGTTCAATATAAAGTGAAGAAGAGCTGGCTAGGAGACAGCATAACAAAAGACTAAGGAACACAAACCCACACGCTCAACTCTGCCCATCCTCTGCGTCTCCCTTTCTGAGCACCTGTCTATGTGTGGCTTCTGACTTCACTGCTTCTGACTCTGTAACTTTACCTGCTAGTGTTCTGACCACAACCACTATCCAAATGCCACCCGTCACTTGCTGGAAACGTCTGCGTCGCTTTGTTCAGATTCTTTGGTGCCCTCTCTGACCCAGCTCATGAGGTCTGTGCTGTGTTGGGCCTGTAGCTCTGCTCCAAGCAGCTGAGGAGAGAGTGATGGGGCCACGTCTTCCCCAGGGCTGTTTCTTGTGGGCTCAGGGGAAGCGAAGTAAGAGGAGGCGGTTTGGTCCCACAGGCAAAGTATCTGGAATGGTCAGCACACCTTATTAGCAGGCTCTTCCGGGTTTTGTTCTGTCTTCTCCTAAAGGATTGAAATTTTAAATAATAATAAAAAAAACTTGAAAGGTAGAGAGACAGAGACAGAGAGACATCACCCATTCATTGGTTCATTCTCCAAAAGCCTGCAACACCCAGGGCTGGGTCAGGCTGAGGTCAGGGGCCTGAAAGTCCACCCTTATCTACACGTGATGGCAGGCACGGCAGGGACGTAAGTACTTGAAACATCGTTTACAACATCCCAGGATGCACACCAGCAGGAAGCTGGAACGGGAGCTGAGCCAGTTCTGGAACCCAGGCACTTAACTGCTATACCCTGATATTTGGCAGTCCAATTCTTGTTTTCAAAGATTTATTTTATTTATTTAAAAGACAGTGTGAGAGAGATGGAGATGGAGATGGAGATGGAGATGGAGATGGAGAGAGAGAGCCAAGAGTCAGAAACTCCATCCTGGACTCCCACATGGATGCAAGGGTCTAAGTCCTCGGGCCATGTTCTATTGCCTCCCCAGGTGCAACAGCAGGAAGCAGGATTGGAAGCAGAACTAGCGGGACCGGGACAGGCACTCCGATATGGGAGCTGGTCAACCCAAGCAGGGGTGTAACCCACTGTGCCACAACTCTGGCTGTGGCATGCTGTTCTTAGGGACACTGTGTCTGGTCCTGGTGAGCTTACTGAATTTGGAATTCTTTGAGATTTTTCCTATTGTTGCCACTGTGGGAGACCACTTCCCTCTCTACTTTCTCCTTAACCTTCCCCCATCAAATTGAGCACCTCTGTCAGAAACACCAAGGGTGACTTCCCTCAGCTCTCACACTTCCGCAGACAACACAGATAACCCCTGTGATCCCAAGAGTGAGGGTGGTTGTCCTCGGGAGCTAGCAAGCAATCAGCCCGGCATCTGAATGACGGGCTAGAAATGGGGTTCCCGCAATCCCATGCTCGTTTTTGTTTTTTTTTTTTTTTTTCTTTTTTTTTTTTTCAGGCAGAGTGGACAGTGAGAGAGAGAGAGACAGACAGAAAGGTCTTCCTTTGCCATTGGTTCACCCTCCCATGGCTGCCACGGCCGGCGCACCGTGCTGATCTGATGGCAGGAGCCAGGTACTTCTCCTGGTCTCCCATGGGGTGCAGGGCCCAAGCACCTGGGCCATCCTCCACTGCACTCCCTGGCCACAGCAGAGAGCTGGCCTGGAAGAGGGGCAACTGGGACAGAATCTGGCGCCCCGACCAGGACTAGAACCTGGTGTGCCGGCGCCGCAAGGTGGAGGATTAGCCTAGTGAGCCGCGGCGCTGGCCCCCGTGCTCGGTTTTGATTCATTTGCTAGCACAGCTTGCAGAACTCATGGAAGTGGTTACTTACGGTTAGTGGCTCCTTACAAGGGCTGTCTCAGAGGCCATGGATGGAGAGCTCACAGGGCTAGGACTGGGGCACAGAGCTTCCGTACCCTCTGTGAGTGCCTTGTGTTTAGGAAGCGCTCTGACACCGGACCTTTTAGAGTTTTATGGAGACTTTATTGCCTATGCATAGCGACCTAGGTGGGGACACCCAGCCTGTCTGTCCAGATTTTTTCTGGGCCCTTTGTGTAGCGTATCTTCCTCCAGGGTATGGAGCAGCACCATTCCGGAGTGTGGGGGTGGTGGTGGTGGTGGTTTATGGTGTTATCATCAGACAAGGGAAGGCCAGAGAATTTCTTTATTGCCAGCTCCAAGGAGGAACGGTGGGATGGGTTTTTGTGAACTTTCCGGGGAGGAGAAATTCTGGCTTCTTTGATCTGCCTCAGGGAGACAGTTATGAGCCAGGAACTGGGAAAGAAAGTGAAAATATGTGTGCATCTTAAAGTCACAGGTTACCCCCTGTGTTTTGGATACAGACCCTTATATCACACAGATATTGTCACGTGGGGCAGGAGCTAAGACACTGCTTGGAAGTCCACATCCCATATCAGAGTGCCTGAGTTTGAGTTCTGGCTCTGCTTCTGATTCCAGCTTCCTGCTATGTGCACCCTGGGAGGCAGCAGGTGATGGCTCAAGTACCAGAATCCCTGTACCAGGTGGGACACCTGGATTGAGTTTCAGGCTCCTGGCTTTGGTCTGGCCCAGCTCTGTATTTTGTGGCCATTTGAGGAGTAAACCAATGCATGGGAGAGCTCTCTCCCTCTGTCTGCCTCTCTGCCCTTCAAATAAATACATAGATAAATGTAAATACATACAATTTTTTTTTAAAAGATGAAAGCTAAAATAGCACTGAAAACCAGGAATAAATCTTCAGTGGATGCTGGGATGAGCAAACCAGATCCCCTTCAAGGCCCGGGCAGCCCTGCCCCAGCTACCAAGTGTGGCGGTTGCTCATTTGACTGTTTTCTGGAAATTCTCTCGCACCACTTACAGCTCCTCCTCTGACCTGGGGTATCCTACTCCATCAGGACAGCTCTGAAGAGCCACGCAGAGTCTCCCCTGGGACCAGCAGTGCCGCGCACCTGCCCTTCCCTGCGTCCCCCTCGCCTCCCTGGGCTGTGCCTGACAGCTCACCATAAACTTACTGCAAGCAAATCACAGAGACTCGGGGTCTCTCCTAGGGAACACGACCTCTGACAAGCTTCTGCAGTGGCCCTGCAGCTGTCAGGCACGGGGACTCCAGGCACTGTGTTACGTACACAGGTGAGCTGAAGGCATGGTCTCACGTTACTCCTATGATTCAGATCATCTCAGTCAAGAGATGCCATGAAAACCATCCTCCAGGCACTCAACCTACTTCCACAGAATTCTGTTATTATTGTAGATGCTACTGTTTCTGTACTGGGAAAATATGAACTCCCTTTGGGCTCTAAAGGGAAGGGTTTGTCCTCCAATAGCTAATGTTATCAAATGTGCCAGTTCTCATTTTCAGTTTCATTATTAGGAAGCCTTTCTCTCTGACCTTGCCTTTTAGTCTATTCCCTTTTAATCATTGAGAAGCAAAATGGTACAGGAAAGAGAACCAGAGCTGGGGTCAGAGGTTCTTCCACCGATTTTAGTTGTGTGATTGACTTGGGCATTTATGAGGTCTCCACATTTTTTTGGCACGGGAGAGAGAGAGAGACATCTCATCTACTGATTCACTCCTCAAATGCCCACAACAGTGCACAACAGCCAGGTCGAGCCAGGCCAAAGCCAGGAGCCTGGAACTTAATCTACGTCTCCCATGTGGGTGGCAGGGATTAAAGTTCTTGAACAATCACCTGTTGGCTCCCAAGGTGCACACTATCAGGAAGCTGGAACTGGGAGTGTAGCTGACACCAGAACACAAGAACTCCAATATGAGATGCAGGTGTCCAAGTGGCACCTTAAGCACTAAGCCGCATGCACGCCCCTCAGGCTCTTTTTTATTTTTATTTATTTATTTATTTTTGACAGGCAGAGTGGACAGTGAGAGAGAGAGACAGACAGAAAGGTCTTCCTTTTGCCTTTGGTTCACCCTCCAATGGCCGCCGCGGCCGGTGCACAGCACTGATCCGAAGCCAGGAGCCAGGTGCTTCTCCTGGTCTCCCATGGGGTGCAGGGCCCAAGCACTTGGGCCATCCTCCACTGCACTACTGGGCCACAGCAGAGAGCTGGCCTGGAAGAGGGGCAACCGCGACAGAATCCGGCACCCCGACCGGGACTAGAACCTGGTGTGCCGGTGCCGCTAGGCGGAGGATTAGCCTGTTGAGCCGCGGCGCTGGCCCAGGCTCTTTTTAAAAAGTTTTATTTATTTATATGAGATAGTCAAGAGAGAGAGAAAGCTAGGTAAAGAGATTTTGCATTTACTGGTTCACCCCCAAGTGCCTGAATACCTGGAGCTGGGCCAGGTCAAAGCCCAGAGTCAAGAACTCCATCTGAGGAAGTTCTCCGTTGCTCAGTCTTTTTGATCTATTCAGGTCTTCAAATGATTGGATAAGCAGGTTGTCCTCCACAATGTGGGAGGGTATTCTGCTTTATCAATTCAAATGTGAATCTCACTCAAAACCCCCTCACAGACATACCCATAAGGCATGACCAAATACCTAGGCACCCTGTGGCCCAGTTAACACACAAACATAACTATCACAAGTCTACCTCTTGTTAACCTGGCATTCATCGTCATCTCTTAGAATATACCCAGTCTCTAAATAAAGACAACAACAGCAGCATCAAGGTGATACTTGTACCTAACATGATACAACCATCATCCACACAAATAGAATGCCCTAAGTCCTTTCACAAAACTGGAAGTAAATCTCTTATCTTGTCATATCCTGCAGCTTACATACTATGATGTGAAATTGAGAATACTTACATACTATGGATATAAAGTGAACATACCCTGTGTTACTTGACAGTGGAGAATTTAGGGGTAGGAAATGGATATTTTCTGTATTTACATATACACTTTGTATATGTAACATAGACATTCAAACATATTCATAACAAAATCAGGATGGAATACTCAGGGCAATCGCAATCTTCGTTTCAGTAACAGGCTATGTGGTCATAGCTGGTATTTTTAGCAACTTTCATCAGAGTTTTAGGGCTCAGTGTCCCCAGCTTCATCAGAGCCTTCCCTCACATTCCCATTGAAACCTTCTGGATCCTGTTCCTTCTTAACCAGTGACTTCACACAGACAACCTACAAGGCTGGGAGCCCAACTCACACTGTAGCTTAGCCAGCTGTGGGACAGGATGAGACTCTGGGTTTCTTTTTCAGTAATTTTAGCCCTGTGGCGACAGGAGATAGGTTCTCCTTCAGGACACACACGGGGCTTCCAGATCATTTACGTGGTGCTTGATCTGGGAATTGGAATATTGAGTTGTGTCTTTTCTTGCTCCAGTGTCATTGCTCCAGTCTTGTTATGTTGCTTAGTTGCCCAAGAATGTTCAGAGGAAGCATATGCACAGCTACCCATCTCCTGTTCTGAGTGAGTGACTGATTGGGATTACCCAGTGGTGGTGCTCTGCACATGTCTGTTGCCAGATCATGTCCTGGGTTACCAGTACTCTCTTTACTACTGGGAAGAGTCACTGGTGTCTTTCAATCTAATCAAATTAGACATCCAATGAGAAGCCTCAGGAACCTTACCCTTTGTGGGGAGAAAGGTACCCTAATCCACTCTTGGTGGGAATGTAAACTGGTAAAACCACTATGGAAATCAGTCTGGAGATACCTCAGAGATCTGAATATAGACCTACCACATGACCCAGCCATCCCACTCCTGAGAATTTACCCAAGGGAAATGAAATCAGCAAATAAAAGAGTTATATGCACCCCCATGTTTATTGCAGCTCAGTTCACAATAGCTAAGACATAGACTCGACCTAAATGCCTGTCAGCTGAAGATTGGATAAAGAAATTATGGGATATGTACTCTATGGAATACTACACAGCAGTAAAAAAAGAAAATGATTTCCAGTCATTTGCAACAAAATGGATGAATCTGGAAAACATCATACTTAGTGAAATAAGTCAGTACCTTATATGTTATACCATATACCATATACCATATGTTGGTATACACCATATACCATACCATTTGTTCTCCCTGATCTGTGATAACTAATAGAGCTCCAAAAAGGAAATCTATAGAAGTGAAATTGACACTTTGAGAAGCAATGACTTGAACGGAGCCTGTCTTGACTGTCAAGGAACAGGTTTTTTTTTTGTGTGTGTGTGTGTGTGTGTGTGTTTTCTTAATGGTGACTGGGACTGGGAACAGGAGAGGGAGGAGAAGGTGGGGTGGGAGTGCGGGTGGGAGGGCAAGTATGGTGGGAAGAATCACTATATTCCTAAAGTTGTGCTTATGAAACTTGTACTTATTAAATAAAAGGATTCTTTGGCAAAAAAAAAAAAAGTTCTAGAAATGTGGTAAAAAAAAACGATAGAAAAGAAACCTCATCCTTAAGATTCTGTTCCTTGAGGCAGGTCTTGTGGTGCAGCTTCTGATCCATCTCCCTGTAATGTGCTGGGAAGACAGCAGAGCGTGGCCCGAGTGTTTGGGCCTGTGCCACTGATAGAGGAGATCCAGAGGAAGTTCCAGGCTCCTGACTTTGCCTGGCCCAGCCCCAGGCTGAAGCAGCCATGTGGGGAATCAACCAGTAGATAAAAGGTTTGTCTATTTTTCCCTCTCTGATACCAACCTAGTGACACCAGCACTAGTCCAGTGTGCTAAAGCCTGAAGGTGTGTCTCCTTTAAGTGAAGAGGTGAAAGTCCTCAACTTACTAAGGAAAGAAAATAAATGTGTGTGCCTTTGTGTATAAAAAAGTTACTTAGGGGCAGGTATGGTGGCGCAGCAGTTCTGAAATTCGTATCCTACGATAAGCTTGTGCAGGACTATTCAGCATAGAAATCAGCTGACTGCAGCTAGCTCCAATTCTTCCTCAGGCCATTTTCCATAGGCAGTACAGCTGGAGGAGGCTTTTAGTCAGCATTATCATTAAGACTTAGGTACACGAGGTAGCTGTATCAACAACATGATGAGTTTTACACCATATTGTGTTATAGTACAAGTTCACTGCACAACGGATCAGTAAGAATTACAGGTGCTTGGTTGCCTTTTCCATAGACAGCAGTTCTCCTGAATCTGTGATGGATTTGTTCTAAAACCCCAGTGGATGGCTGAAACCACAAACAGTACTGAGCCTGAAATATACTATGTTATTTCCTACACATAAATAGCTATGATAAAGCTTAATTTATAAATTAGGCACAGTAAGAGAGTAACAACAACCGGCGCCATGGCTCACTTGGCTAATCCTCTGCCTGTGGTGCCGGCACCCTGGGTTCTAGTCCCGGTCGGGGCGCTGGATTCTGTCCCGGTTGCTCCTCTTCCAGTCCAGCTCTCTGCTGTGACCCGGGAGGGCAGTGGAGGATGGCCCAAGTGCTTGGGCCCCTGCACCCGCATGGGAGACCAGGAGGAAGCTCCTGGCTTTGGATTGGTGCAGTGCGCTGGCTGTAGCAACCATTTTGGGGGTGAACCAATGGAAAAGGAAGACTTTTCTCTCTGTCTCTCTTTCTCTCACTGTCTAACTCTGCCTGTCCAAAAAAAAAAAAAAAAAAAAAAAGAGTAACAATAGCTAATAATGCAATAGAGCAATTAAACAATGTACTGTAATAACAGATATGTGAATGTGGTCTTTCTCTCAAGGATTTATTTTCTTTCCTTAGTAAGTTGAAGACTTCCACCTTTTCACTTAAAGGAGACACACTTTCAGGCTTTATCACACTGGACCAGTGCTGGTGTCACTTGGTTGGTATCAGAATGACCTCTTATTGGGTTTCTCTCTGAAGCCTCAAACATAGAAACCTCTACTTAAATAGTCTCCTATTCTTTTACTGCATGTTTCCCTGTTTTATGCATTGACTATTGTTCTGATCATATTTTTAAAAGATTTATTCATTTATTTGAACGGAAGAGAGGGAGAGAGGGAGGGAGGAACAGAGGGTGTGAGAGGGAGAGGGAGAGAGAGAGAGAGAGAGAGAGATCCATCTGCAATCTGCAGGTCTCCAAGTGGCTGCAACAGCCAGGGCCAGACCAGACAAAGGCAAGAGACAGGAACTCCATTTGGGTCTCCTCCATGGGTGGCAGGGGCCCAAGTATCTGAGCCATCATCTGCTGCCCCCAAGTGTGTTAACAGGGAGCTGGATTGAAAGTAGAATATGCAGGACTAACGACAGGTCATCTGGCTATTTAAAAGAAATGTTAATGGATATAAAGGGAGACCTAGACTCCAATACAATAGTAATGGGGGACTTCAATACCCCACTTTCAGCAATGGACAGATCAACCAGACAGAAAATCAACAAGAAAACAACAGAGTTAGTCGACACTGTAGACCAAATGGATCTAACAAATATCTACAGAACTTTTCATGCTACAGTTGCAGAGTACACATTCTTCTCAGCAGTGCCTGGAACTTTCTCTAGGGTAGACCATACGCTAGGCCATAAAGCAAGTCTCAGCAAATTCAAAAAACTCAAAATCATACCATGTATCTTCTCTGACCACAATGGAATGAAGCTGGAAATCAACAGCTCAAGAATCTCTAGAACATGTGCAGACACATGCAGACTGAACAACATGCTTGAAATGCAAACTGGAAACGTTAACTCAGTTATCTCTTGGATAGGAATATGGAGGACCATGGGAACCCAAAACTTCTGCCTGAGAGAATTCCCCCGTTTCCATGCAGCACAAGGAGGAAATCACAAGAAGCAGAGGAAGTATTGTATCAAGAATAGGCCAAAGGGGCTGAATGCAGAACACATGAAACCAACCAGGTACTTGTAAAGGGCCTTGGGGACTTTAGCAGATGCCCAGAGCCATGCTTGAATGCCAAATAGGAGAAGGGATTTTCAAAAATCATTAATAGGATACTAATTTAAATTTATAACAGTGTAAATCCATTCAATGGGCTCAGGAGTTTTAGATAAAAATTTTACATTTAAAACGTGTGAATGTTTTTGTCCCTCTGTGTCTTTTCAAAAAAGAAATTTATTTTGGGGCTGGTGCTGTGGTACAGCAGGTTAAAGCCCTGGCCTGCAGTGTCGGCATCCCACATGGGCTCTGGTTCGAGACCTGGCTGCTCCACTTCCGATCCAGCTCTCTGCTGTGGCCTGGGAAAGCAGTAGAAGATGGCCCAAGTCCTTGAGCCCCTGTACCCATGTGGGAGACCCAAAAGAAGCTCCTAGCTCCTAGATTTGGATCAGCTCAGCTCTGGCCATTGTGGTCCTTTGGGGAGTGAACCAGTGGATGGAAGACCTCCCTCTCTCTCTTTGTCTCTACCTCTCTGTAACTCTTTCAAATAAATTAAATAAATCTTTAAAAAATTTTTATTTCAGGTATACATATTTCATGTACTTCATATAGACAGACTTCAGGAACATAGGGATCCTTCCTACCCTTTCCTCTCTCCCCGCCATGTTCCCATCCTTCTTCCTCCTACCTTTCTTACTCCCACTCTTTAATTTTTACAATGATATATTCTGTTTACTTTATACACAGAAAATTAACCCTACACTAAGCACTAAGTAAAGAGTTCAACAAATAGTATGAAGGGGAAAAAAAAAAAAAACAAAAAACACTGTTCCTCAACAGTAGAGACAAGGGCTGTAAACAATTATCGAATCTCAAAATGTCAATTTCACTCCAATACATTACATTTTAGATACTCTATTAGTTACCACAGAGCAGGGAAAACATATGGTATCTGTCTTTTTAGGACTGCCTTATTTCACTAAATGTAATGGTTTCCAGTTGCATCCAACTTTGTTACAAAAGATAGGATTTCATTTTTTTTTATTGCTGAGCAGTGGTATTCCATAGTTTATATATACCATAAGTTCTTTGTCCAGTCATCAGTTGATGGACATCTGAGCTGCAATAAACATAGGGGTACAGATAAATCTTTCATATGCTGATTTCTTTTGTTTGGGTAAATTCCCAGAAGTGGGATTGCTGAGTCATATGGTAGATCTATTTTCAGATTTCTGAGATATCTCCATATTGTCTTCCACAATGGCTGCACCTGTTTACATTCCCATCAAGAGTGGATTACGGTATCTTTTGTTCCACATTCTCACCAGCATTTATTGTTTTTTGATTTCTGTGTGAAAGCCATTCTAATTGGGGTGAGGTGAAACCTCATTGTGGTTTTGATTTGCATTTCTGTGATGGCTGGTGATTCTGAGCATTTTTTCATGTGTTTGTTGGGCATTTGAATTACCACTCTTGAAAAATGCCTGTTCAAGTCCTTTGCCCATTTCTTTCTTTCTTTCTTTTTTTTTTTGACAGGCAGAGTGGACAGTGAGAGAGAAAGGTCTTCCTTTGCCGTTGGTTCACCCTCCAATGGCCGCCGCGGCCGGCGCACTGATCCGATGGCAGGAGCCAGGTGCTTCTCCTGGTCTCCCATGGGGTGCAGGGCCTAAGCACTTGGGCCATCCTACATTGCACTCCCAGGCCACAGCAGAGAGCTGGCCTGGAAGAGGGGCAACCACGACAGAATCCAGCGCCCCGACCGGGACTAGAAACTGGTGTGCCGGCGCCACTAGGTGGAGGATTAGCCTAGTGAGCCGTGGCGCTGGCCTGCCCATTTCTTAACTGGATTGTTTGTTTTGTTGTTGTTGAATTTCTTGAGCTCTTTATAGATTCTGGATATTAATCCTTTATCAATTGCATAGTTTGCAAATAATTTCTCCCATTCTATCAGTTGCTTCTTTATTTTGCTGTGTGTTTTACAATGCAGAAACTTCTCAACTTGACGTAATTCCATTTGTCTATTTTTGCTTTTATTGTCTGTGTTTCTGGAGTCCTTTCCAAGAAGTCTCTGCCTATGCCAATGTCTTGCAGAGTTTCTCCAATGTTCTCTAGTAATTTGATAGAATTAGGTCATAGATTTAGGTTTTTAATCCATTTTGAGAGGATTTTTGTATAAGGGGTAAGGTAGGGGTCTTGCTTCACACTTCGGCATGTGGAGATCCGGTTTTCCTAGCACTAACTGTTGAAGAGACAGTCCTTGCTCCAGGGATGGATTTTAGCTCCTTTGTCAAAGGTAAGTTGGTTGTAGGTGCATAAATTGATTTCTGAAGTTTCTGTTCTGTTCCATTGGTTTACATGTCTACATTTTTTTTTTTTTTTTGCCAGTGCCAGACTGTTTCGATTATGTCTTGAAACCTGGTATTATGATGCCTCTGGCTTTGTTTTTGTTGTACAAGATTATGCTTTAGCCATTTGGCTCTCTTGTATTTGTATATAAATTTTAACACCATTTTTTCTAAACCTGAGAAGATTGTTGTTGGTATTTTGATTGCAATTGCATTAAATCTGTAAAATTGCTTTTGGTGATATGGACATTTTGATGATATTAATTCTTCCAATCCACAAACATGGAAAATTTTTCCATTTTTTGTGTATTCTACTTCTTCAGTGTTTTGTAATTGTCATTGTAGAGATTTTGACTTCCTTGCTTAAATTTATCCCAAGGTATTTAATTAATTTTTGTAGCTATTGTGAATGGGTATGATCCTAGAAGTCCTTTCTCAGCCATGGCATTGTCTCTGTATACAAAGGCTACTGATTTTTTTGTGTTCATTTTATATCCTGATATTTTACCAAACCCTCTTAAGAGTTCCAATAGTCTCTTAGTGGAGTCTTTTGGTTCTTCTATATAGAATCATGTCATCTGCAGATAGGGATAGTTTGACTTCCTCCTTTCCATTTTGTATCCCTTTGATTTGATTTATTTATCTTGCCTGATGGCACTTGCTAAAACTTCCAGAACTATATTGAATACAATGGTGAAAGTGGGTATCCTTATCTAGTTCAAGATCTTAGTGGAAATGCTTCCAACTTCTCCCCGTTCAATATGATGCTGGCTGTGGGTTTGTCATAAATTGCCTTTATTGTGCTGAGGAATGTTCCTTCTATAAACAATTTGTTTCAGATTTTTGTCATGAAAAGGTGTTGTATTTTATCAAATGCTTTCTCTGCATCTATTGAGATAATCATATGATTTTTGTTCTAAAAACTGACCCACATCTACACAAGGGAATCTAAAAAAGGATGAGATGATTAATTAGAAGCACTAAGAGACTTGGTTACTGATTTGGGGAAAAAATATCATACTGTAAGACAATTGAGGTTTTTACTCAGTATCTACTTTCTCCCTTTTCCTGGTATTGGCAGAAAAGAAGAGTGGAACATCAAGACGGGTCCCTGCCTTCCCCTGAAATTCTCAAGGCAGTTCCATGAGATACTCTCTCCTGGGATTTGAGTCTTGAGCTGGGAACTGATTTAACGGAGACAGCCTCTCTTTTCCTTCTTTCTCAGCTTATTTCTTAGATTTCTTTTCAGTTCTATGAACTCCTTCTTACCCTCCCAGTATACTTACTTATTAATCAAGGAATAGAGAATAAGAGCACTAACTGAGAGTAGGGATCTAGCCTACTGGTTACGACGATTATTTCCCGTATCAGAGTACCGATGCTCAAGTCCCAGCTCTGGCTCTTTACTCCAGTTTCCTGCTGGTGCAGACCCTGGGAGGCAGCACATATGGTTCAAGTAATATAAAAGTTCCTGCCACCCATGCAGAAGACCTGGATTGTATATCTGGCTTTCAGCTTTAGTCTGGCCCAGCCTTGGCTGTTGTGGGCATTTGGAGAGTGAAATAGTGGATGGAAGTTCACTCTGTCTCTCTTTGTGTCTGTCTCTCAAGTAAATAAAAAATAAAGAAATAAAAAATTAAAAGGTAGATTCTGATTTAAAGAAAAAACGCTGACTGATACAGTTGGCTGCCTTACATTATGAAAAAGTAAATTCAAAGCAGCTGAGGCTCAGGCAATAGGCCAGGGGTTAATTTAGCAAGGAGACGGAAAGAGGGGCTCTAGGAAACCTGTCAATCCACCCCTGTGAGCATGGTCTTTGCTGTGGAGCAGAACATTCTCAGATGATAGAAGCAGCAGTCCTGGTCACTCTGAATGTACAGTACAGAATTTGGTGCCGTCTGTCTGGTGGTGCTTTTTGCTCTACGTTGTGAGTGACACAGCAGCAGTAGCCTATCGGGATGGAACTCAGGAATACATGTGCTTCTGAGAAATGCAAATCTCATGTCTGCAGCTGTTGAATATGGTGATAAACAGATCAGAGGTAGTGCTGTGGCTATTACCAAATACTTCCTTGAGGGCTGAAGGGAGCAGGAAGCGTATATACCCAGCCACAGCCTTTCCCACACGAGACCCTGGACCACCTCATCAAAGGAAAGCTCAAGGAAAACCTCTGTCCTTATATAGGCCCAGCACACTCGGAGACAGGTCTCGTGCTACCCAATGGCTCATTTCTTTTTAGCACTGAATCTCTGGTGGAGGAGCCACCCACAAAGAGGCTCTTACAGTTTATAACCTGAACCACACCACTCTAGGAGTGAGGAAAGCCAGTGCACAACACCTAGTGCTTTCCGAAGTCCTGACTTCTGGACTGCACAGCCAAAACAGAGAGTGTTCTCAAGCCACATCGCATTACCAAGCAGAAGAGGAGACGCTGGTGGAGAGGTGGGGAAGAGGCACAGCTTTCCCGGCCGCCACAGCAGGCTTCTCCTACTGAGCAGAGGCGTTGCAGGGGGGCTTTAGGTGTCGTGCTGGTTGTTATAACTCATCTCGAGGTAGCCAGCTGATTCCTCAACTGTTGGCACAGACACCAAACCCCTCAGTAAGGAGCTGAGAATAAGTCTGAGTCCATCCCATCCCACTTTTCTCAAAGTTTACTAAATCCACAGATGTATTCTTTGAGTATGTGGTAGCATAATCCTTTCAGTTTTTGATGAACTCTGTTGGGATCTTACCTGAGAGAAGGAGCATCAGAGACTAGAGATTTAAAAGCGATTCTGCGATGTCTATGCATCTTATGACTCCTCAGTCTCCTCCCTTTTCCTTTAACCCTCTCCACTGTTCAATAACTGTCTCCACTGTTCAGTAACCTACACAACACATTTCTGAGAACTCACCACGTTTCTTTTTTTAAAAACTTTCAATTAACTTTATTTTTCTCCCAAAGAAATCTGTTACAAATTTCATGCCATTTTTTTTTTTTAAGAAATCCATTCAGTAGAGCCAGTGCTGTGCCACCTGCAGTGCCAGCATCCCATATGGGAGCTGGGTTTGAGTCCTGGCTGCTCCACTTCCAATCCAGCTCCCTGCTAATTCACCTGGGAAAGCTGCTGAGGTTGGCCAAAGGGCTTGGGCCCCTTCACCCATGTGGGAGACCCGGAAGAAGCTCCTGGCTCCTGGCTCTGGGGATCAGCCCCACTTTGGCCATTGAGGCCATTTGGGGAGTGAACCAGTAGATGGAAGATCTCTCTCTTCAACCCCCCAATCCCACCCTCTGTAAGTCTGCCTTTCAAATAAAAAAATAAATAAATATTTAAAAAAATAAAAGAAATCCACCCAATAGTTGTTTGCTCCTACTTCACAATTTTCTGTGGCACTGAAAATTGCATTTTATGACTACAATAAAAACCCATTTTGTGGAAAAAAAAGTTGAATTCTAGCTAGCTAGACATCTTTTCCCAAAACGGTATCAGTATTGGAAAATATATACTGGAATAGTTTTATGATCTTGGCTTGGATAAGATTTTCCCAAGTAGAAAAGAAAATTCACAGCAGCCCTAAGAGAAAAGATTGATTGGCTCACACAAAATTCTGTACAATAAGAGACACAATATACAATTTTAAGAGATGAATGACAGCAAAGTATTTATGACATATAAAACAGGTGAAAGAGTTTTATCTTTTTGAGCACTTTGATGGAGTGGAAAGCACAGAGTGTTCCCCTTCCTGCCACCTCCCGGACCCCCACTATGAATACCTCCCACCAGGGTGACACACTTGTTTCAATCAATAAACCAACATTGAAGCATCATTGCCACCTAGAATCCCTAATTCCCATCAAGGCTCATTCTTGGTGTTCTGTATCCTATAGGCTTTGACAAATACATGACAGGTGTCTCACATTACAGTATTATGCCGAGTCATTTCACTGCCCTAAGCAACTTTTTTTTTTTTTTTTTTTTTTGACAGGCAGAGTGGACAGTGAGAGAGACAGACAGAGAGAAAGGTCTTCCTTTGCCGTTGGTTCGCCCTCCAATGGCCGCCGTGGCCAGCGCGCTGCGACCGTCACAACGCGCTGATCTGAAGGCAGGAGCCAGGTGCTTCTCCTGGTCTCCCATGGGGTGCAGGGCCCAAGCACTTGGGCCATCCTCCACTGCCCTAGCTGGCCTGGAAGAGGGGCAACGGGGACAGAACCCGGCGCCCTGACTGGGTCTAGAACCCGGTGTGCCGGCACCGCAAGGCAGAGGATTAGCCTGTTGAGCCGCGGCGCCAGCCCCTAAGCAACTTGTGTGCCCTGCCTACTCACCCCTTCTTCCCTTCAACCCCTGACAACTACAGACCTTTTTACTGGGCCCGTGCGTCCACCTTCCCAGAACATGCAGACTTTTCAGATTGGCTTCCTAAACTTAGTCAGATGCATTTCAGATTCCTCCATATCTTGCCAGGCCCGATGGCTCATTTTTTTTTCTTTTCTTTTTTTTTTTTTTTTTTAGCACTGAATGATTCTCCACTGTCTGATGTGCTACAGTTTGTTTATTTTTATTTATTTACTAAAGGATATGTTGGTGGCTGCCAAGGTTTGGCTGCTATAAATATATGTGTACAAGATTTCATGTGGATATAGTTTCAATTAGTTTGATTAAGCAAGTTATTCAATTAATTGAATTTATAGCTCAAAGTTTATTCAAGAAATATAATTGCTAGGTTGTATGGTAATAGTCTATTTAGTTTTGTAAGAAACTATCAAATTATTTTACAAAATAGATGTGGAGTGGAAGCTTTAAGAGGAGAGGGCCAAGGCTGGCGCTGTAGCATAGCGGGTAAGACCACCGCCTGCAGTGCCAGCATCCCATATGGGCGCTGGTTCAAGTACAGCTCTCTGCTATGGCCTGGGAAAGCAGTGGAAGGTGGCTCAAGTCCTTGGGCCCCTGCACCCGCATGGGAGACCCAGAGAGAGCTCTTGGCTCCTAGCTCCTGGCTTTGGATTGGTGCAGCTCCAGCCATTGTGGCCATCTGGGGAGTGAACCAGCGGTTAGAAGACGTACTTCTCTGTCTCCCTCTCTGCCTCTGCCTCTCTGTAACTCTTTCAAATAAATAAATAAATATTAAAAAAAAAATGAGGAGAGGGCCTCGGGTCACTGGGAACTCTGCTCTCAGAAGGAATGGCTGGTCTCCCTGGTCTCCTGGAGTTTCCTTGAGAGGAAATTGTTATAAATCACTGAATCACTCTCTGGCTTCATGCTTTGAGCTGTGATCTCTTCCTCCCACTGACACTCCTGTCAGTGGGTCATCATCCTCTGTCAGGCCCTCACTGGAGGCCACATCAATGGGACCACTCAATCTGGGAATTTTAGCCTCCAAAGCTGTGAGTCAGACAAGCTTTTCTTCTTTATGAAGTAGCCTGGCTTAGCTATTTTGTTTTAATAAAGAACAGCTGCTGGCCGGCGCTGCGGCTCACTAGGCTAATCCTCCACCTTGTGGCGCCGGCACACCAGGTTCTAGTCCCGGTCAGGGCGCCGGATTTTGTCCTGGTTGCCCCTCTTCCAGGCCAGCTCTCTGCTGTGGCCCGGGAAGGCAGTGGAGGATGGCCCAAGTCCTTGGGCCCTGCACCCCATGGGAGACCAGGATAAGCACCTGGCTCCTGGCTTCGGATCAGCGCGGTGCACCGGTCGCAGCACTCCAGTCGTGGCGGCCATTGGAGGGTGAACCAATGGCAAAAGGAAGACCTTTCTCTCTGTCTCTCTCTCTCACTATCCACTCTGCCTGTCAAAAAATAAATAAATAAATAAAGAACAGTGGGCTAATACATTTGCCTTTCTCGTTCACGGTATCTCAAAGCTATTTTTGTGTGAGTGTAAGTGGAGCTTTTTATTCTTTTTTCCTTTATAAGGACACCCCTTAGCATCAGCATATCACTGCATCACCGATGCATTTGAGGGATCTTTAAAAACTTCAGCCACAATGCGTATTATGAAAAATGTATGTATGGATTTAAAAAATTTTTTTCAATACATAAAAATTTTTCTTTTAATTCTACTTTCCCACAAACCTTTTAAAGTACCCTCTTATTATCCTGTTGGTGAACAGTTGGGTTAAATAGCCTTTACACATATAATTTTACACATATATAGGGTACTTTGAGGCCATAGGGTGTGTGCACTAGTAATTTTGATATAGATACTGCCTTGTTGCCTTTCTTGGACATTATTCCAATATATGTTCCCCAACAAGGTGTTTTTTCTTTTTTTTAAAGATTTATTCATTTGCTTAAAAGGCAGTTAGAGAGAGAGAGAGAGAGAGAGAGAGACATCTTCATTCCTTGGTCTACCCTCTAAATGGCCGCAATGGCCAGGGCCGGGCCAGGCCAAAATCAGGAGCCAGGAACTTCATCCCAGTCTTTTTTTTTTTGACAGGTAGAGTTATAGACAGTGAGAGAGAGAGAGACAGAGAGAAGCCTTCCTTCCATTGGTTCATCCCCCAAATGGCCACCACGGCCAGCGCTGAGTCGATCCGATGCCAGGAGCCAGGTGCTTCTCCTGGTCTCCCATGTGGGTGCAGGGCCCAAGCACCACTGTCCTCCCGGGCCACAGCAGAGAGCTGGACTGGAAGAGGGGCAACCGGGACTAGAACCCGGCACCCATATGGGATGCCAGCGCTGCAAGGCAGAGGATTAACCAAGTGAGCCACAGCCCGGCCCCCCATCATGTAGTTTTAATTTATATTTCTGTGACGATAACTGACATTGAGTGTTTTATAAGTTCAAGTGACATTTCCATTTCCTTTCATGTGAACTATTCATGTCCTTTACCCATATTTCTACTGAGTTTATCTTTCTCTTACTGATTTTAGAAATTATATTTTAGTGGGGCTGGCACTGTGGCGCAGCAGGTTAACGCCCTTGCCTGAAGCGCCGGCTTCCCATATGGGTGCCAGTTCAAGACCTGGCTGTTCCACTTCCGATCCAGCTCTCTGCTATGGCCTGGGAAAGCAGTAGAAGATGGCCCAAATTCTTGGGCCCCTGACCCCACGTGGGAGACCTGGAAGAAGCTCCTGGCTCCTGGCTTCGGGTCGGCACAGCTCTAGCCATTGCAGCCAATTGGAGAGTGAACCATCGGATGGAAGACCTCTCTCTCTCTCTCTCTCTCTGCCTCTCCTCTCTCTGTGTAGCTCTAACTTTCAAATAAATAAATAAATTTTAAAAAAAAAGAAGGAGCTACCTTTCTCTGAAAGGAGGAGAAAACTTCCTCTTTAAAAAATTATATTTTAGGAAAACTATTGACTTTTTTTCTAGAAGGAGAATTGAAATATTTTTCCCAGTATGTTGTCTTGATATTTGATTGGTTTACATTTTTTTTCGTAATCTTTTATTTGAAGAAAAGTTTAAACTAGACAGAATAGTTGAAAGAGTGATGTAATAAACACTCACATACCTTTACTCAGGTTCACCATTGGTTAACAATTTGCCAGTCTGGTTTCTTCTCTTCTTGTCTCTTCTCTGCAGATACATGCATATATCTACATTTATGTCCATATCTATGCTTTTCTTTCTCTGACTGATTTGAGAACAAGTTGTGGACATCATGATGTGTCAGCTCTGAATACTTGAGCATGTGATCTCCTGAGGGCAAAGACAGATTCTTTCAATCTCCTAGACATTTACTATAAGACATTTAACATTGCTACAATGACATTACTTATTAATATGTTCTATTTTATTGGCAAACATATAGCAGCTAATTTTTAAAATTATTTTTGTAAGAAAGTTGCAAAGCAGACATTGCAAATTAAGCATACTTAATCCAAAAATCTGAAATGCTCCAAATTCTGAAACTTTTTCAGTGCCAACATGATGCTGCAAGTAGAAAACTCTACACCAGGAAAATTTGTTTCAAGCACAAAATTATTAAAAATATTGTATAAAGTTACCTTCAGGCTATGTATAAGGTGATAAGAACACAAATGAGGGGCTGGTGCTGTAGTATCCCATATGGGCATCAGTTTGAGTCCTGGCTGCTCCACCTCTGATCCAGCTCACTGCTAATGTGCCTGGGAAAGAAGTAGAAGATGGCCTAAGTTCTTCAGCCCCTGCATCCACGTGGAAGACCCACATGAAGCTTCTGCCTCCTGGCTTCGGCCTGGCCCAGTGCTGACTGTTGCAGGTTGGAGCCATTTGGGGAGTGTACTAGTGGATAGAAAATCTCTCTCTCTCTCAAAAAAAAAAAAAAAAAAAAAGATCTCTTTCTCTCCCTGCCTCTATTTTGTAATTCTGACTTTCAAATAAAAAAAAAAATAAACAAATTAATTTCTTGTTCAGATTAGGGCCCCATCCCCAATATATCTCATTGTTTATATGCAAATTTTCAAAAACCAAATTCTTCAGGCTCCAAGCACTTCACATAAGACATATTCAAACTGTCTTAGTAAAAAGAATTCCAAATATTTTGGGGATCAGTGAATGTTGCCTCGTGAGTGGTAGCAACCAGATGGATGGATACTGACCAGCAGTGGTAGGGAGGTATCAAAAAGAAAAAGAAAAAGAAAAAAAAAAAAAGCAAGCAGAATAAAACAATACTATTGCACCATCTTCAGGTTAACTTGTGAATTACAATAATTTGTGTTACAGTTAATAAACGAGTTCTCTTTTACGGGGTGGTCATTTCAGATCACGGTCAAAGCCTACCTTGTTCTTGATTCAACAGAATAAAAACACTGTGAGGTCGTGAAGGCTGAAGCACGTTCCCCATGTTGGAGGACGTGCCTTTCCCTACCGAATGCCATCCTGGAGCTGGAGGACTGACTGTGGCCCAGGAGCAGGCCCCCACATTCCATCAGGCCAGCAGCTCGGCAGTGATGTATATGGTAGGGTCAGCAGGCCGCATGGTCACGTGGTCACGTACCATCTGCCCATGGTACTGTCACTGATTTCATGATAGTAAGTGATCCCTGGGAAGGGTTATAGAGTTTAGTGAGTCAATGTGATGTTCTGTGTGATGTCCCAAGTGTTCCAATCTCTTCAGACTTCAGACTACATTATAATACAGCCACAAGAGTTAGCATAGCTCCAGGGCAAAACACGGACTGTACTGTGAACTGTAATTTAAAAAAGTATTTTTGAAAACTATTTCTGATTCTCTTCTCTGATAGGGATAGAAAGGGACCCATTTGCACAATGGATGGCTGTGTATCATGAACCTGAGACTGTGAGACTCTCTCCAGGAAGTGTTCCCCACCTGGCCCTATGTCCACCTGCTACTTGGTTGAGTTGCTGTAGTTTTCTGTTCTCCGCCAGGACTCAGATTCTTCAGGAGCTGGACAGTTTCATTAAACGGGGATACGATGAGGGGCACCAGCCTACCACCTCTTGGAGTCATAAGAATAGCACTCATTTTGGGCATCTCTCCCATCTCCCATTCTGCATTCTGTAATCCCCTCCTTCATCCTCCCATACTCCATTCCTCTGCCAGAATGAAATATATCTGACGGTACTTTAAAGAGTCGTTCCCCATTTCTGATTCCAGTTTCCGTCAGGTGTGCATCCCAGAAGGCAGCAAGGGAAGGTTTAAGAAGTTCTGCCACTCATGTGGGAGGCCCAGTTGAGTCCTGGCTCAGACCTGGCCCAGTGTGGGCCATTGCAGGCCTCTGGGGAGTGAACCAACAGAGACGGAGCTTTCTGTCGTTTGTTTTTCCGTCTGCCTTTTTCAAATTAAAAAATAATAAAGCAGGCCAGTGCCGCGGCTCAATAGGCTAATCCTCTGCCTAGAACACCGGGTTCTAGTCCCGGTCGGGGCGCCGGATTCTGTCCCAGCTGCCCCTCTTCCAGGCCAGCTCTCTGCTGTGGCCCAGGAGTGCAGTGGAGGATGGCCCAGGTCCTTGGGGCCTGCACCCGCATGGGAGACCAGGAGAGGCGCCTGGCTCCTGGCAGCGTGCCGGCCGCGATGGCCATTGAGGGTGAACCAATGGTAAAGGAAGACCTTTCTCTCTGTCTCTCTCTCTCACTGTCCATTCTGCCTGTCAAAAATAAAAAAAAAAAAGAAAAGAAAAAATAATAAAACAAAAAGTTTGTGGAAAAATGGAATTAACAGTGTGGGGAGCAACTGGGAGCAACTCGGACTAGACTAAGTTACTGGAATTAAGACTTATTCTATGCATCTGCTCTCCCACAATATGGCGCTGGGAGAGGAGGCAACAGCTTCTACCCAGCTGCCTCTCACCAACTTGACAAGCTGCAGGACCTGCTCCTGATTGGAGCAGAGCAGCGTACTCGGCGTGTGGGCAGCCGAGTTAGGATTGGCGGAGGAGGACTATAAAGGAGGAGAGAGACGGCATGCACGAGGAACATCTAAGGGGAACACCTGTGCAGCCCCCGAGAGAGCCGGCCGGCGGTGTGCCGCTCCCCCGCGGAAGTGGGGAATGTGGCAGGGGGAACCGCCCTTCCACGGAGGTGGAAGGGATGGTAGCCAACCCGGGAAGGACCAGCAGCCAACCTGGGAAGGACCAGCAGCAAACCCGGGGAGGGCCGAGCAGACAGAAGAACAGCGCAGGGTCCTGTGTCGTTCCTCCACGAAGATGGGGAGCGACAAACAGGTGTTTATTTTGGTGCAAAAACATTTGAAGTCCACGTATTTTTTTCCTAATGGGCATTTTCCATAAACCTTTTGAAGGTCCCTCACAGTATTGTCAAACCTCAGTATTGTGGGGTTGCACATTCATCAGATCAACCATGGATGATATGGAAAATATTCAGGAAACCATGGAAAATATTCAGGAAAAAAATTGTATCTGTTCTGGACCTGTACAGACTACTTTCTCTGTCATTATTTCCTGAACAGTACAGGATAACAGCTATTTGTTTCCATTGCATGAAGTGTTACAAGTCACACAGAGATTTAAGTTGCCTAGACAGAATTTAAAGTCTACATGGGTTTTATGCAAATACTACATTGTTCTGTAGAAGAGACTTGAGCATCTCAGGATTTGGGTATCTGAGGGGTGTCTTGAAACTAATCCCTTGCAGGTACTGAAGGACTACTATATATAAACTTGTAATTTATTTGTTCTTTTAGCTGAATGATGGGGGCAATCTCGGAAAATTCCACCTGGTTTTCCCCACTGAAAGCGCTCATCCTACAGGCCAACAACCCATGAGGGTGTGGCAACTCTAGAATGTGGAGGTGTGGCGACACGATGTGAGGGTGTGGCAATCCCCTAATTATTCACTGGGGGCTAATGACGCGATTGCTGATTTGTCTGTGGACCTACTCAGTCCCCTGTGTACCACCAGACCACAGGCAAGATACTGTTTGTTACCTGGTGGCCACGTGCCCTGCACTAACAGGATGACAGAGTCAAGGTGATGCTTCAGGTCTCGGGGTATCAGGGTTGGTTCAAATCCTGTTCCAGTTGCCTCCAAATCTCTCCTCTAGGTCTACCTTTCCCCTAGGGATGGCTCCCTGAGTCCTTAGGCCCCACTGTGGGAGCCACAAATGAATCATGACCGTGACTATCTGCCAGGGTGTTTCAAGGTACTTGTCATGGAGACTGCACTCTCTTCCCCTGGGTGGGTTTGAGCTTTCATACATGGAAACTGGGCAGGTGATCCTGACCTTCACTGCGGTACATGCCCTCAGCCTCCTGATGACCTATCCTTGATGTGTTCCAATGCAATAAGCTGAACAGTTTCCTTACCTGCTCATCTAGTTTTGCCCCTAAACATATAGTCTTTAAAAAACATTAGAGCCAGCCATGCCTTATCCTCTTCCGAACCTTACTCCTTTGAGACTGGACATGGTCCTGGTTCCTTAACCTTACCTTCTGGAGTGCAAATGTGCCTTTCCTAGGATGAGAAGTCTCTGTCCAGGTGAATCTGAGGCGGTCCAGAAAGGGCTCCATGTTTCAGGCTTTGTCCCTTTTGATGTGTGCATTCCTTCAGTCTTCCTGGCATCTTGGGGCTTAATCAGGGGGTCTAGTCTGGGCTGCCACCATTTTCCCTCCTGTGGAGATCAAAGTTTTATGATCTTTTCAGATCAGTACAGGTACTCAAATGACTCCAGATCTAATTCTCACAGTATGTGAGGAGTAAAATATTTCTGAAGGAGGTGCCGAAGCTGTTCTTTACATCATGCAGTCTTCTGTCTTGGGACCTCGTGCTTTATGCTGGAGCTCCAAGAACCCCGGGCACATTTTATTTACCACCATATGGCACCGAGAAATCTGAGTGGCAATATCAGCACCCCAGCAAGGCAGGGTGAAAAGAATATAGCGCTCCTCTGCAGAGAAACGGCAATGGGAAATGCAATTGAGAGGGGCCCCTGATTTCAAAGGAATGTGGGGGAGGAGAGTCCATTGTAACTCCAAAATCAAAGTAGGTACAGATACAGGCAAAGGGGATGGAGTGTCAATCAATGTTTTGAGCTACAGGGACCTTTGATCATGGTTAATTATTCACACTGATCCCAGGAATAAGGATGGTAACCTACTTACGGATTATTTAACATATAAGAGAAACTTAAGGTCTAGTGACCAGAAAGCTGGAGTTGCCACAGTGGAGTATCACAGCTTCTCTCCCACTTTGAGGACAGAGAAGGAAAGGCCAACTCCAATTGTTTCTCCTACTATCTACTCACAACACACAGCATGGCTGTGACCCCAGAAGTGTGTGGATTGCTCCCCACCAGCAAACAAGCTGGTGAGAGAAAATCCATGTTCTCCACCCTTTTTCTATGGGATGTAACCTGTCATGCACAAAGATTCCATCAGCTCTCATGGAGTCATGTGTGAAACCCAGGTCTGCAGAGTTACTCTGGTTATTGACTTGGCTGTAGCAAGGAAGTCTTCTCTCAGCCAGGTGCCAGCTGTGTTCTGTTGACTATAAAGTACACAATGGTGCCAGCAGAGTGACAGCTGAGTTCACATGAAAAGTGAAGGGACTGTCCTTTGGGCCCTCTCATGGTAGTAGTGCATGATTGAGACTTCTGTCTACCCTAACGATCCTCTTTACCTTTGTCTTTAGATTTCTTCCTCCTCATTAGACTAGGAAGGTTTGGCATCGTCATTTTATTGAATACAGACTACCAAGGAATCCAAGTTTTACCTACCTAAGCAATCATTTTACTTATTTATTTGAAAGACAGGCAGAGACCTAACTAAGCAATCATTTTACTTATTTGAAAGCAAAGCAGAGAAAGAGAATTATCTCCTGTCTGCTGGTTTACTCCCTGAATGCTTGCAACAGTTAGGGCTGAGCCAGGCTGGAGCTAGGAGTGCAGATCACATCACACAAAGGATGGGAAGAACCCAATTACTTGAGCCGTCAATTGCTGCTTTCAAGGGTACACAATAGCAGGAAGCTAGAACTAGGAGTGAAGCCAGGACTTGAATCCGGGTATTCCAATGTGGGATGCGAGTGTCCCAAGTGTAACCTTTCAGTTCTTTATTTCCTAAAGATTTTATTTATTTGAAAGGCAGAGGTACAGAGAAGGAGAGAGGAAGAGGGAGAGAGAATGAATCTTCCATTTGCTGGTTCACTCCCCAAATGGCCACAATGGCCAGGACTGGGCCAGGCCAAACCAGGAGCCAGGAACTCCATCCAGGTCTCCCACGGAGAAGGCAGGGCCCCAAGCACTTGGGCCATCCTCCACTTCTTTCCCAGGTACAATAGCAGAGAGTTGGATAGGAAACAGAGCAGCCAGGATAAAAACGGGCGCCCATAAGGGATGCTGGCAACAGACAGTGGCTCAACCTGTTGCACCACAACCCCAGCCCCCAAGTGGCGTCTTAACCACTGTACCAAACACCTGCCCCCACTCTAAAATTATTAGAGCCCCTCCCAGATACTCAAATGCACTGAATCCTAAATCCCCACAAAGGCCATCCATACCAATAAACTGAGCTAACACAAGGTCTGTTCTGTAACCTTGGGAATCCATTTCTGCACACATTTTCCAGATTTCTGCCAATACCTGTCCGTGAAAACCTTGCACTTTTTTTTTTGAGTGAAACTATCCCATCCTAGAAGACACTGTTTTGTCTCCCTGAAACAAGCTGAATACTGACTCCAGCAAGAGGTCTAAAGACAATAAGGAGTGAAGACATTGAGAAGAATATGAGACTTATAAAAAGTTCATGGAAAATATGAGTTTATTTCTCTGAAAAAATATGGAAATCCATTCATAGTTTTTTCCTAAGATGCATTTTCCCATGAAGCTTTTTTACATTATGCAGTAATTTTTATTCCATTAATATACACATTTTTATAAGAAAACGATAGGAATGTGAATCAAAATTTTGTGAGAATATTTTCTCAAATATGCATTGGGTACATCAAATAGTTTGTGGAAAAATGGAATCAGGCGATAAAATACAAAAATTGCATTTAGAAAATGGGTTTATTTTGGCATAAAATAATTTTGAAACCCTTTTTTTTTTTTTTTTTTTTTTTAGAATATGTATTGAGCCATCATCGCTTCCTGCCAGGCTATGAGCCAGAAGCTGGTATGGAGAGCAGAGCTGTGCCCTTTAGTCAGACGCTCTAGGATTCCTGTGTCCCCAGCATATCTTAACCACAGTCCTTATTTTAAAACTTCTTAATTCCATTTCTCACAACTGAAATCCCCTCACATACGTCGGAAGGGGGAAAAAGGATTTAAAGGGATAAACAGCTTGTGAAAGGATCTCATTCAGTGTTCAACTAACACAAACCATCTAAAAACACGCTCCACCCAAAACATGCCTTAGTTATCAGTTTTCGGTGCCTAGAAATCAATTTACTTCTGCAAACAGCCCAAGGACTTCATCCACATTAAAAAAATAGAAAAATAAAAAAAAAAAACCCTAACATTTTGGGGAAAAAAAGTTTTCAGTGCAATATTAGAGGGCAAAAATGGTCAGATGTGATTATAGATATTCCAGCAAGTGAGGACACAGCCCACAGGTAACCAGGCGGCCCACGCCAGGTGGGGACGCGGCATCACCCCCAAGCTGTCTTTTTGTCAGTCGCAGCTCCCGCCTGCCTTCTTCCCACTTCTCGTCTCCAGGCGGAGCCGTCGGCCGGGACCCGCGGGGTGGGCGCCGCCTGCGCACTCGCCGGTCTCCGTCCTGACGCCGGGTCTGCCCTCCGCGAACCATCCGGAACCGCGCCCGGCCCGGCGCGGGCTCTGGCCGCCAGCCGAGGCAGAGTCTCTCTTCTCAGCCATCTCGGTTCTGCATGCGCGGATCCCGCTCCAGGCCGTCTCCTCTCACACCTCCGCCCTCTTGATAAGAAAAGGGCCCGGCTCGCGCCCTGGACTTGTGGACAGGAGATGCCAGGGCCGTCTCCTTCGTTTTCTTCTCCCAACGACACGCTTTTCTTCAGCCATCAAAAAGGACCACTGATCGAGGCCGCCTTGCGAATTCCGGGCTAAATAAAGGCGCGGAGCCCCGAGGCAGGCGCGCCAGCTGTCCGGGCCGGTGGCGGTGTCCGGCAGCCCGCACCCGCAGGTGCCCTCGGGGACAGCATGGAGCGGGGTTCTTCTCCTTGACTAGACTGATGCAACTTTGAAGGAAACAGCGACGTTTTCCTCCAGCCCCGACGAGAAGGCGGCCCGACGCGGCCGCTGCTGCGAGGGACTGGCAGCGCGCTTGCTTCCCCGATGCTGACTAAACTCCGGCCGCTCGCCACAGCCGTTGCCGCCGCGTTCGCCAAGTAACGGCGCAGCTCGCGCAAGTAACGACGCAGCTCGCGTAGTAACGGCGCAGCTCGCGCAAGTAACGACGCAGCTCGCGTAGTAACGGCGCAGCTCGCGCAAGTAACGAAGCAGTTCCTGCCAAATAACGGCGCAGCTCGCGTAGTAACGGCGCAGCTCGCGCAAGTTAACGAAGCAGTTCCCGCCAAATAACGGCGCAGCTCCCATAGTAACGGCGCAGCTCGCGTAGTAACGGCGCAGCTCGCGCAAGGAACGGCGCTGCTCCCGCCAAATAACGGCGCAGCTCGCGCCAAAGAACGACGCAGCTCGCGCAAGTAACGGCGCAGCTCCCGTAGTAACGACGCAGCTCCCGTAGTAACGGCGCAGCTCGCGTAGTAACGACGCAGCTCCCGTAGTAACAGCGCAGCTCGCGCAAGTAACGCAGCTGCTCCCGTAGTAACGGCGCAGCTCGCGCAAGTAACGCAGCTGCTCCCGTAGTAACGACGCAGCTCCCGTAGTAACGGCGCAGCTCCCGTAGTAACGGCGCAGCTCCCGTAGTAACGACGCAGCTCGCGCGAGCGAGGCCGCTGCCCCCGAGGTAACTACGCAGCTGGCGCTGGTAAGGACGCAACTCGCGCCAGAAACGACGCTACCCGCGCTGGTAACGTTGCGGCTCGGCTTCGTTTTGAAGCTGCAGAAACTCAAAGTTTACGAAAAGCATAATTGTTTGCTTATATAATTAAGACGTCTAAGTCGTCACGGGTGAGATTTCCCCCCTAATAACGTGATTTTCGTTTGCTCTGTGCGTTGACTTTATTCTTAGGCTTGTTTTCATCGTATGTGGGAAAGGTCCCTGCTAAATACACGTTTGCAACGATCACGTGTGACTAGAAACCCATTTTAAAAATTCGAGTTTCAGTAAAGAAGTGTTAGATAAAAATGTATAGCTGCGAATAAATAGAAGAGTGAAAATTCATAAGATAAATAGATATCAGAATTAGGAAAATATTAGTAAGAATAAAGGAAAACTAATAGAAGGAACCAAATGTAAGTCGATTCTTTAAAAAGATTAATAAAAGTGACGCTAATCTTTTGGCTGCAAGTGACAGTCGTGTTCTTCCTCCGAAAAATATTTTTTCATGATCCGTAAATTTTAAAATTAAGTCTTGTGATTACATAATTTAGAAATTTTGTGCTGATGGTGTATCTCCTCTACCTTAGTCCATTTAATGAATGGACAAAAGCACCATTGCCAAACACAAATACACCGTAGTTGAATTTTATGTGTTTCCAAATAGCTGTTTATAGATAACCCTGAATTATAACTTATCTAAGGTAGTAAAGAATTCAAAAGTGGAGTTTAACTTGTTACTCTACCTGGTCATGCTGACTTTCAGAGTACCTGACCTTGAAGACCATCTATAAAAGGTGAGAAGTGTTAAATATTCATATAGATATATGAAGACACTGAAATGCCCTTCAAGTGAAAGGCAAACGTTTAGATACAGGAAGTTCTGAGTGTCGTAGTTAAGACCAGAAATATGAAGTAGACATCGCTACCTAGCTTCAGCTCTTGCCTTAGCAGGTAAAGAACGTAAACTAGAACAGAAGTTACTTACTTGGTTCTGAGACAATGAAGCAGTTTCCCCAGTACTTAAATATAAATCCAGCCTCCCAACAGATTTGGGGATGGCATACAATTTTTGTGAAAAGTTGAACATTATTAAGTCTAATCATATCCTTAGAAAGAGAAAACAATGATCGCATTTACTGAACTGGAATTACTGCAAACCCAGTCATTTATTTGATCACACAAGGCAATCTTAAATCAGGACTGTCAAACAAAAATATTCTGTCAGCCATTCATCACCTGAATTCTGGTACATGAGAATTAAGTTATGATATATATATATCAAGTCACGAGACATTCCTGTTGTGTCATAAAGAAGGCAGTGGCCAAGTATTCTAAGTAGCTTTTTTGAGATAACCTATAAAGTCTGCCTTTCATTCTTCTTAATGCCAGTGAAGATCATTTTGGTTCCAGGGATTTATTTCTTGAGATTCTCCAAGTACTCCGTCAGAGTGTCCCCTCCCCAGGCAGTGCCTTTGTGCGTGCTGGCATCTGTGTAGGAGAATCCAACAGCCTGACCTGTCTCCTGCTCAACTAGATCTTGGGGATTTGGTCCAGTCCCGTGCTTGCCTCACTTTTTCACAGTGTGGCATGGGCACATTTCTGAACAAAAGTCTTCTTGCCTTTCTCCACACCACCCATTCTTAACTTGCACTTCTGTTGCTCGTTTTTCAAAGGTCCTCACCAGGAAGCCGGATGTCCTACTCTCTAGAAAATCACATTTGTAAGTCAACTTTTATATTTCTTTTAGTGTTGCTCTGATAAGAATCACAGCTCCTTTTAGGTGTTGTGGAGGTTGACTCAACTACAAAGGTTCTGGTTCTGAACTCAGACTTAACTGTACGGCTACAAAATTAAAGCCATATATTTTAAGAGGGATTTTATTTTTTAATAAGGTCAGAATGTCTTTTTTTAGTTTTCAGCAGATTCAATATAGTTCATAGATATAATTGTAGGAGTATAACGACATCCCCTTTATCTCTCTCCCATCTCCCTCCCACATTTCCTCCTTCCCTTCCCTTTCCTCAAGTTTTTGAGATAACATATTTTTAACTTACATTATATTCAAGGGCTTAATGGTCCATGAATAAAGAGTTCAACTAGTAAAAAAAGAAAAAAACCCTAGGCTAGCAGGAATATAGGTAAGGACTACAAGCAATAATCAAATGGAAAGATGACCATCTCACCCATATATAGTAAATTTGAAAGTAATCACAGATCATTAAACTATAGAACTACAACTTTTTAAAAAACATGTATTTCTTTATTTGAAAGGCAGAGTTACGGCAGACAGGCAGAGGCAGAGAGAGGAGAGAGAGAGAGAGAAGGAGGGAGAGAGAGAGAGTTCTTCTATCTGCTGGTTTGCTCCCCAAATGGCTGCAATGGCTGGAGCTGCACTGATCCAAAGCCAGGATTCAGGAGCTTCTTCCAGGTCTCCCATGTGGATGCAGGTGCCCAAGGACTTGGGCCATCTTCCATTGCTTTCCCAGGCCATAGCAGAGAGCTGGATCGGAAGTGGAGCACTTGAACCGGTGCCCACATGGGATGCCAGCACTGCAGGTGGTGGCTTTACCCACTACACCACAGTGCTGGACTCAGTAGTACAATATTCTTAACTATTGGTTTTGTTGTGCCCAGATCATTAGATCCCCGCAGAGACACTCCAGAGAGTCGCCAGATCGTTAGATCCCCGCAGAGACACCCCAGAGAGTCAATCACACCGAACTGCAAAAGCAAGGTTTATTTGGGAGTACAAGCTGCGACAGGGACCCCATCCAACCAACCCGCGCAGCGGAGGAAGGAGTGAGGCCCCAGTCTTTGTTTGGGAGAATTTTTAAAGGAGAAAAAGGACTACATCAGCAGGAAAAAAGAGTTACAAACAGCATGGAAGCTTTGGGTACAGGGAGTTACAGTGGGGGCTTACAGCACGGAAGCTCTGGGCGCAGGGAGTTACTTTGTTTAGCAATCTCTACTGTGCTGTCCTTGGCCTACCTAGCTGTCCCTGGTAAGCTTTGATATCTCCGGAATGCCTGAATAACTGCTTTTACAAGGACTCGGGTCTGCTATGGGAAACGGAGGCTGCTTTTTTTATTGTTTTAAAATGGAGTCACTTTGGTTCTTCATTTCCCTCTTGTTTTTGCACATGTTTGAAAAACCCAATCATGGGTTTTGGACTGACATATTATAGGTTTTATGAGCATTTAAGGGTTTATATTGGGACCCTTGGACCATTAATTGAACGGTGTCCAATCTCTGTTTCATAACTGTACAAGTTTGTTAACAATGTAAGAGCCAAACGTTAAAATTAAAATCAGGAGAACAAGGGCCCTATGAGTCCTGATAGTAGGGTGGCTTGCCACGGAGAACAATTGAACCAAGACTCAAACCACCCTGAGAGGCCTCCCGTTCTCTTTTTCATTTTGCCAGCCCCTCCCTGACCTTAGCCAGCCATGTTATCTTTTATTAGGCCCGAGTGATCGGTGTAAAAGCAGCATTCTTTCCCAGAGTGGCGCACAGCCCACCACATCAGTCCCAGATGTCCAAGAGGTGCAGAGGGATGACGATCCGTCTTCAGAGTCACCCCTGCTGACGTGGGGCAACGAGGCACTCTGCGCTGCCATGGGGCGATGTCTTAAGCTGCTGTCTCCTGGGTGGGGAGCTGAGCGCATTTCTGTAGTAGCATTTGGTTGATCCCCTGGTTGCCCAAGGCCTTGGTTTGCTCCATCACCAGCTGTAAACACTTAAACAGACACTATAGTATAGAGACAGGGTGAGACTAAAGCAGATTCCAGCCAAAACCGGGAGAAAAGCCACTCATTAGTGTGGGAGAGGATCATCAGTACACACATGTTGGGAGTATAAATGGCAATCTACTACAGAGAACAAAGAATTTACAGAAATCCTCAGCGTTTAATTTCTGCTCTACTTTTATACACAGAATAATGACTAGCTATCTGCAGCATGTCTTTAACTTTTTAACTGTGTGCATTTACTTTTCCTGAGCAAGGCGGAGCTGCTGCTGCTATGTGTAACTGAGACAGTAGTTGATATTTAATAGGAAACACTGCTCACAGAACTGTACTCCCTACTAGCCAAATTTACCTAATAATGAATTATCTTGATAATGGAGAGTAGATACCATATGCACTAATTACACAGATGCTAAAGTCACAGTTTTAAACAAGGTAATTTACATTTTGAAGTACACTACTTACGGTAATACTGTTTAAGAGATACTACTGCTGCCCCCACAGGACATGTACAGAATGTCTGTATACCACTGACTTTAATAAGCAACAAAATTAGCCGGCGCCGCGGCTCACTAGGCTAATCCCCCGCCTTGCGGCGCCGGCACACCGGGTTCTAGTCCTGGTCGGGGCGCCGGATTCTGTCCCGGTTGCCCCTCTTCCAGGCCAGCTCTCTGCTGTGGCCCGGGAGTGCAGTGGAGGATGGCCCAAGTGCTTGGGCCCTGCACCCCATGGGAGATCAGGATAAGTACCTGGCTCCTGCCATCGGATCAGCGCAGTGCACCGGCCGCAGCACGCTGGCCGTGGCGGCCACTGGAGGGTGAACCAAAGGCAAAGGAAGACCTTTCTCTCTGTCTCTCTCTCTCACTGTCCACTCTGCCTGTAAAAATAAAAAAAAAAAGCAACAAAATTACAAGGGAATGAGGCCCAGGAGTGGGCCAGACAGGGTCCAGAACAAAGGACAGAGTTGCTGTTAGAGGAGTCAAGAAAGGTGTTGTCCAAGTTACAAATAAGTTTTCCGATTGAGAGGCAAAGAGAACCTGATAGAAGGGGCTTGATAATAACCCGGTGGGCTTTAGGCCTTGTAAGTTAAGGGACCTAGACCTATTTATCTTTTTACATAGGGTACATTTTAAGGGAGGTGTGAACCTCCTTGGGGAAGGCACTCTGTTGACTTTTATTACTTACCTGGCCTGGGAGGAGAGCTGGCCAGGTAAAGGCAGGTGGCATCTCCAACAGGAAATTTACAGCTCTGTCTGCAATGTTACTGACCCTACTTGGCCATTCTCTCAATAGTGGTGGTCACTTTGGAGACTGGGCGAAGTGAAGGGCTTTTCATCTTAGAGCCAATAAGATCTGTGGCTCTGACCTGAAGTCCTTTGACTCCAGGGCAGGTCCATTTTTAGTGATCCAACTCTTGGTAGAGCTCCCAGGGCTCTTTATAAGCTGACTTCTGCTGAGGCCCAGGCTTACCACATTGAAAGCCACTGCAGTGGACTGGCCTGCTGGGTCTCCCTGAGGGCAGATCACTGCACAGAGCTGCCTGTAATAGGCCTGCCACCCATCTTTACATTGCTTCTGATGCCCAGCTCTCTTTTCCTCCTGGTTTTTGTTAAATCAGGCCAGAGAATGAAAGTCAAGGGAGTGCTCAGTCCCACCTCTAATTTTTGTTGCCTAGACTAGAAGTCTAGAGTTATAGGCATGTTTCTTATGAATATTTAGCTGGGCTGAGTTACTCTGATTTCTGAATATGGTTGACCTTTAATAGGTTGACCTAAAGGTTGACCTTTAACTGACTTATGTCCTTACCCAAATAGCTATGCAAGGATACTGCCAGATTGTCACTACAAAATCTTACCAGTTATGAGCCATGCTTAAAAACCTTGCACCACCAGAGACAAAACAGATATGTTACTCTGTGTGGTGTTGCCTGGCAGCGGCTTTAATTTTAATTTACTTGAAAGAGTTACACAGAGAAGGAGAGACAGAGAGAGAGAGGTCTTCCATCTGCTGGTTCACCCCCCAAATGCCTGCCAGGAGCTTCCTCTGGGTCTTCCACTTGGGGGCAGGGGCCCATATGGGATGCCGGCACTGCAGGCAGCGGCTTTTACCTGCTGTGCCACAGTGCTGGCCCCAGGATGAAAGTTTCCTACAAAGGGTTTATTTTAATATTCAGTCTTGAGATAACTAATAAAATACTAAAACCAGGACCCCCAAAAGGTGTTTGCCCAGTCACCCTGTTTACAAAAACAATCACTTCAAAAAAAAAAAAAAAACCCTCAAAGAATAAAAGAATAACATTTAAATATAAATGATGGGTACTTAGTTGACTCTACAAATAAAAAATAAAAAACAAAGAAAAACTTATTTTTCATCTGAAGAAAAGACAAAATACATTTGTGTTATTCTATTCCTCCCCACAGGCTTGCTCAAGGGGATGAATATTTCAGAATTAGGTAAATTGGCCATGCCAAGGAACACCATATGAGACTTGTTCTGCTTTTTGGTGTGTGGGTATGCCCAGTAAAAGTGAGGAAGGCAGAATCATACACTGGTTTTAGACAGTTATCTGCAATAATGTATTACTGGGACATGGTTTCTCTGGAAATTAGAAAACAGGCCAGCCATGGGTCAACAATAAAAGAGCAACAACCAAAAACACCATGGGGTACTGAAGACACTACAATGGCCCAAGTTCAATCAGGGGGCACATTCAGATGGTTTTGTAGTACCCCACTGTGCTGAGTGATACCACAGGCATTATTTTGGATGAGATAAATGCATATCATGCAATAGTAACACTGGCCTTGCTGAGTAAATGACAATTTGAAAAATATTTAAAGCAAAAGAGCAAACAATGAAAACTAAGTTAATACTTCTCCAGTGCGATAAGGAAATTGTATGGTGCAGCCTGCCTTTCGGGACTTCTGTGGAGATGCACCTAAGTAAGACTCTAAGCTCCTCTGTTTAGGTCACTGTTTTCAAGGTACTTCTTGTCTGCCAAGACTGAAAGGGAGAGTGGGGACCACCTCTCTGTGAGGCAAATGGTTTCCCAATCAATATTCTTCGCTCAGGAGGAAAGCTCTCCACTTCTCTCATGAAGTTATATACTGTATTAAACAATACACAGTATTCTGCAATATATAGACTTTTTAAAAAAGATTTGTTTATTTTACAGACAGAACTGGGAGAGGTAGAGGGAGTGAAAGGGAGAGGGAGAGGAAGGAGAGGAGGGCGAGGGTGAAGAGCGAAATCTTCCATTACCTGGTTCACTCCCCAGATGGCTGCAGTGGTCAAAGCCAGGAGCCTGAAACTCCATCTGGGTCTCCCACATGGGTGACAGGGGCCCAAGCACTCGGACCACCTTCTGCTGCTTTCACAGGCACACCAACAGAGAGCTGGATCAGGAGTAAAGCAGCTGGATCTCAAACCGGTGCCCATTTGGGATGCCAGTGTTTCAAGGAGGGACTTAACCCACTGCACCATAGTATCTGCTCCATGCACAGGCATTTTAATGATGTTGATTCTTCCAATCCGTGAGCAAGGAGTATCTTTCTTTTTGTGAGTGTTCTTGATGATTTCTTTCATCGTTGTTTTATAATTTACATTGTAGAGATCTTTTACTTCTTTGGCTAAACTTATTCCTAAATATTTGATAATTTTTATGGCTATTGAGAGTGGGATTTCTTTCTTGATTTCTTTCAGTGAGTTCATCATTAATGTATAAAAAAGTTACTTTTTTGTATGTTTATATTGTAAACTGGGACTTTACTAAACACAAAGGGTTTTTTAAAAAATTATATATTTGTGGTTTTTTTTTATAAGATTTTATTTATTTACTTGACAGGTGGAGTTACAGTGAGAGAGAAAGGTCTTCCTTCCATTGGTTCACTCCCCAAATGGCTGCAACGGCCAGCCAGAGCTGTGCAGATCTGAAGCCAGGAGACAAGTGATTCTTCCCATCTCCCATGCGGGTGCAGGGGCCAAAGCACTTGGGCCGTCTTCTACTGCTGTCCGGGACCACAGCAGAGAGCTGGACTGGAAGAGGAGCAACCGGGACTGTCGCTCCCCCTCTTCGTGGGGGAACGACACAGGACCCTGCGCTGTTCTTTTGTCTGCTCGGCCCTCCCTGGGTTTGCTGCTGGTTCTTCCCGGGTTGGCTACTGCCCCTTCCACCTCCGTGGAAGGGCGGTTCCCCCTGGCCACATTCCCCACTTCCGCAGGGGAGCGGCACACCGCCGGCCGGCTCTCTCGGGGGCTGCACAGGTGTTCCCCTTAGATGTTCCCTTTAGATGTTCCTGGTGCATGCCGTCTCTCTCCTCCTTTATAGTCCTCCTCTGCCAATCCCAACTCGGCTGCCCACACGCCGAGTACGCTGCTCTCCTCCAATCAGGAGCAAGTCCTACAGTTTATTGGCTGAACTGGAGGCAGCTGTGTAGAAGCTGTTTTCTTCTCTCCCAGCGCCATATTGTGGGAGAGCAGATGCATAGGATAAGTCTTAATTCCAGTAACTTAGTCTAGTCCGAATTGCTCCCCACACGGGACTAGAACCCGGTGCCCATATGGGATGCCAGCACCACAGGCAGAGGATTGACCTAGTACGCCACAGCACTGGCTCCTTATTTATATATTTGAAAAACAGAGTGACGAGGGGTTGGGGGAGAGCAGAAAAAGAGACAGAGACATAGAGAAGAGACCTCATTTCCTCTGATTCATTCCCCCAAATGATTGCAACAGCCGGGATTGGGCCAGGCTGAAGCCTGGAGCCTGGAACTCCATCCACACCTCCCATGTGGGTGGCAGAGGTCCAAGTATTTGGGCCATTTTTCACTACTTTTGCAGACACATTAGCAGGGAACTGGATCAGAAACAGAGCAGCTGGGACTTGGACTGACACTCTGATATGGGTGACAACTTAACTTACTGCGCCACAATGCTGGCCCTTCCTGTGAACATCTGGAAGCAGTCTCCTAGGCATCCTCTTGGAAAGCAGTTGCCTTGGGTGAAGTTATTACAAGGTTTCAGGCAAATAAAAGTTAATCTCACACATATGAAGTGTTGCTTCTGCTGACAAGATAATCTTAGCCATTCTAAGTGACCAGCTCTGGGGCAGGCATTTCACATGTTGGTTAGGTTGCTGGTTGGGATACCCACATCCTGTATCAGAGTGCCTGGCTCCACTTCTGATTCCAGATTCCTGCAAATGCCCACCCTTTTAGGTAGCAGGTGATGGCTCAAGTGATTGGTCCTTTGCCACCCACATGAGAGAAACAGATTGAGTTTCAGGCTCCTAGCATTAGCCTGGGCCAGCCCTAGCCATTGCAGGCATTTGGAGAGTGAACTAATGAATGAGAATTCTTTTTCTCTCTGTCCCTCTCATAAGTAGATAGATAGATAGATAGATAGATAGATAAAATTCTCAGCTTTGTCTAAGCTCATGCAGATGTCTCATCCATTCTCAGTGTTCTGTGTGTCACATAGAGAGATAACAAGTCTGTGAAGTCAACTTATTATTGTAATTCTTCAACCCACAAAATGAAATTCTTATTTTTGGCAAGGTCTACCCCGCTGTTGCAAAGAGATACATACTGCTTTAAAAAATTTTTTAGAGCTGTCATAGACACCTCTGATTTTCTGATTCTGTCTTGAGCTGAGAGTTCAGTATTCTGTTTTCCCCCATAAGCTCTTCAGGGCAGCCAGAGATAGTCTATCTGTGGAGGGCAGAATTCTCAGATGGCCTGAGACCCACCTATGGTGGACAGGCCTTGTATTTCCTCCCCTTGGCTGTAGGTGGAGCCCATGAACTTGGTGGATATTAGTACCACTATGGTGTTGCATTTTGTGGTAAGAAAAATTTGCAGAGGCAATTAAGGATATTGATCAGTTGACTTTGAATTTATCAAAAGGAGGCTTATCCGGCTGAGCCTGACTCAGTCATGGCAGACCTGTAAATCTGGGTCCAGGGGCCAGAGAACGAGGAAGTCAGAGATGGGAAGCTTGAGGGGTTCAAAGCAGCAGTGATTTCCCATTACCAGCTTTGAGGAAGGAGGCAGCCATGTGAAAAGGAATGGGGGTGGCCTATGGGAGCTGAGCAGGTTCCCAGCCTATGCCTTGACTTTACCTTGTAAGACATGGAACAGACAACCCAGCTCTATGGTATTTGTGACACAGAGAACTGTAAATTGGTAAATGAATGTTATTTTAAGCAAAGCCAAGCACACCCCACAGCCTCAGTAAGAAGTATTGCGAACAAAATGGTCAAGTGAAGCACCTAATTAGCCTTCTAGGAGCTCCTTCCTTAAGCACTGCATCACAATCACAAGAGGTAGCAATGCGGTTTATCCTGATGGGACAGCATGACATGGACACTATCCAGTCTGCAAAATCAGCGCTGTCTTCAAGTCCAAGCAGGCATTCCCAGTCTCACCCCAGAGTCTTTTTTTTTTTTTTTTAATAGTCTGATTCCTGGAACTTCTTCCAGTAATAGGTACTGTTTCAGCCAGGATCAAGTCAGGAAAAAAATGTCACAGAATGCATTCCAACAGAGAAAATTCAATCAAGGTAATTGACAACATAGGTGTTGAACAGCTGAAAAAGCAAAAATCAAACAAGCAAAATGCCACACTGCAAGCCAAGGAATACCAAGGATTGCTGGCAACACTCTCAACAAAGCTGGAAGAGGCAATAGGGTTCCTCTGTGGAGACTTCAGAGGGAGCATGACCCTGTGAACAGCTCAGTTTCTGATGGCCAGCCCCAGAACTGTGAGTGCATGGATTCCTACTGTCATACGTGATGCCATGTATGGTGATCTGTCATGGCAGCCCTGGGAAATTAATACAAGGCACAGAAAGCTGAGGCACAGACCTCTCAGAAGGGGATGCCACCTGGCTGCTGCTGCTGGTATAACATGTTCTTGTCAATGTGAGAGGAAGAAACAGAAAGAGAAGGAGACCGCCTGTCTTCTAGTTTACTTGCAATGCCTGGGAGCCAGGAACTGAATCCAGATCTCCCGCTTGCATGGCAGGGATCCAACTGTGTGAGCCATCACCTGCTACCTACTAGGGTGTCCATTAGCAGGAAGTTGGAATGGAGAACAGAGCCAGGACTCAAAGCCAGTCCCTCAGAGCTGGCAAGCAGGCACAGCTGGTTCTTAACCACAACATCAGATGCCCACTCCATGAGGCTGAAGGGAGGGGAGGCTGGAACTAGCTGCTGTTAACAATGGAGTGCCATTGCTGGGACTGTGAGCAAGCAAGAAAGACAGTCCCTCTCCCTCCTCCTCCTGCCTTCACATCCCCCCACTCATGCCTCTGAGGCAGAGGAGAACTGCAGCTTGAGGAGTCCCTAGGTTCAACATTGCAGAGCAAAGGGAATGTGGACTTGGGGCTGAGAAGCGGTAAGGAAGGAAGGGCACAGGTGTATGTGTGTGTAGGTGGAGTTGGGTGCAGAATATGCATAGAGTTTACTGGACTGTATCAATATTGTGCATCTGTGACTGCAGATAAGGGGACTTAGGAGCTGTTGAAGAAAAGTTTATTTGCTAGAACTTGCTCAGAGAAGGAGGATCCATGGACCTGGCACTGTGGCGCAGTGAGTTAAACCGCCTCCTGCGAGGCTGGCATCCCATATGGGTACCAGTTCAAGACCTAGCTGCTCCATTCCAATCCAGCTTCCTGCTAATGCACCTGGGAAAGCAGCAGAAGATAGCCTGAGTCCTTGGGCCCTGCTTTAGCTTTATTTTTTTAAAGATTTATTTATTTAAATGTCAGAGTTACACAGAGAAGAAAAAGCAGAAAGAGAGACAGAGAGAGGTCTTCCATCCGCTGGTTCATTCCCCAGTTGGCTGCAATGGCTGGAGCTGCACTGATCTGAAGCCGGGAGCCAGGAGCTTCCTCTGGATATTCCCACACAGGTACAGGGGGCCAAGGAGCTGGGCCATCTTCTACTGCTTTCCCAGGCCATAGAAGAGAGCTGGATCGGAAGTGGAGCAGCCGGGGGCTTCAACTGGTGCCCGTATGGGATGCCGGCACTGCCGGTGGTGGCTTTACTTGCTATGCCACAGTGCCAGCCCCACTGCTTTAGCTTTAAAGAAGGTCACTCCTAGGTTTAGAGGGAGGGACAACTAAAGGGTCTTTGGTGCTGGGGAGACATCCCATAACATATACATAAATATCTATATTTATTTATTTATTTATACTTTTTCTCTCTGAATTTTTTAAAAGATTTATTTATTTACTTGAAAGGCAGAGGCAGAGAGAAAGAGAAGGAGAGAGAGATCTATCTTCCATCCACTGGTTCACTCCCCAGATGGCCACAATGGCTGGAGCTGCGCTGATCCAAAGCCAGGAGCCAGGAGCTTCTTCCAGGTCTTCCATATGGGTGCAGGAGCCCAAGGACATGGGCCATCTTCCACTGCTTTTCCAAGCCAAAGCAGAGAGCTGGATTGGAAGTGGAGCAGCCGGAACTTGAACTAGTGCCCGTATGGGATACCAGCAACTACACATGGTGGGCTTTACCCACTACACCACAGCACCAGTTCCCATAATATATTTACTATATGTGATTGCTCATTAATTTGGGGGGGGCAGGCAGAGTTATAGACAGTGAGAGAGAGACAGAGAGAAAGGTCATCCTTCCATTGGTTCACTTCCCCAACAGTCACCACGGCCGGTGCTACGCCGATCTGAAGCTGGGAGCCAGGTGCTTCTCCTGGTCTCCCATGCGGGTGCAGGGCCCAAGCACTTGGGCCATCCTCCACTGCCCTCCCGGGCCACAGCCGAGAGCTGGACCGGAAGAGGAACAACTGGGACAAGCACCTGGTGCCCCAATCGGGACTAGAACCCGGGATGCCAGCGCCACAGGCAGAGGATTAGCCAAGTGAGCCACGGCGCCAGCCTACTCTTTAATTTCAACCCTGAGAGATCTTATAATCACCTCTATTTTCTAGATGAAGAAACAGGCTTGGAGAACTAGTGTTTATAGTTATAATTTTTTCTCCAAAGCCTGTTTTTTCCTTACTCTAAACTGTAGTGGCTGTTGTTGGACAGAGGCATTTCACTCATTCAACCATTCATTCATCCGTTGTCTGCTGGGCACACACATCTAGGCTATACCTAGATAAATCCATAAACAAAAACAAAGTCTGTGCTCTCACAGTGGAACAATAAAGATAATAAATAACATGTATTAGGTGATGATAAGTGCTATATAGAATTAAGCAGAGAACCTATATTAGAATGATGGAGGGAAGCTCCTATTTTATTTTCTTTTTTAATTTGTATTTATTTGAAAACAGAGAGAACGCTCTCATCCACTGGTTCGCTCCTCAAATGCCCACAACAGCTCGAGTTGAGCTGGGGTAGAAACTGAAATCTGAGAGCTCAATCCAGGTCTCCCACGTGGTTGTCAAGAACCCAATTGCCTGAGCCATCGCTGCTGCCCCCCAGGGCCTGCATTAGCAGGAAGCTGGAGTCAGGAGCTGGAGCCAGGAATGGAATCCAGGCATTCTGATGTGGGGTGCAGGCCACTAAACCATTGGTACAGGCCTGCCCTGTCTCTATTTTAAATAGGGAGTCAGAGGAAGACTTGCTGATAAGGGATAACTTATGAGGGGATAAGAAATTCTGGAATCACAATCAAAAGCCAACAAGTGGAGTGGGCATTGTGGTGCAGTGGGTTAAAGCCACTGCTAAGATGCCTGCAGCCACGTCAGAGTTCCTGGTTCAAATCCTGGCTACTCTGCTTCTGATCCAGCTCCCTAATAATGCATTCTGGGAGGCAGCAGATGATGGCTCAACTACTTGAGTCCCTGCCACTCCCATGGGAGACTCAGATGGAGTTTGAGGCTCCTGGCTTTGGCCTGGCCCAGCTCTAGCTATTGTGGGCATTTGGGGAGTGAACCAGCAAATAGAAGATCATTCTCTCTGATTCTACCTCTATCATTCTGCTTTTCAAGTAAATAAATAAAAAAATTTTTTTTAAAGCCATCAAGTGATGCAGTTTTGCCTGGGGTTAGGGAATCTTTCTTTCTCAAATATAAATGAAGGGTCTGGCACTGTGGTGTAGCAGGAAAAGTCATCACCTGCAGTGCCAGCATCCCATATGGGCACCAGTTCAAGTCTCGGCTGCTCCACTTCCAATCCAGCTCTCTGCTGTGGCCTGGGAAGGCAGTAGAAGATGACCCAAGTCCTTGGGCCCCTGCACCCACGTGGGAGACCGGAAGAAACTCCTGGTTCCTGGCTTCAGACAGGCCCAGCTCTGGCCATTGCCGCCAATTGGGGAGTGAACTAGCAGTTGGAAGACCTCTCCCTCTGCCTCTCCTTCTCTCTCTGTATAACTTTGACTTTCAAATAAATAAATGGTTTTTAAAAATCACACTGAATGTAACTATATATATATAAAACCTTATATCCATGGAGCTTTAATTACCACCTGATCTCATATTATCTGATAACAGCAACCTCCTTTTCAACACCTACCAGCAACACAAAGAGAAGCTTAAAAAAAAAGACTTATTGCTAGCTAAATGATTGTGTTTGCTAAATCAACCAAAATCTGTGGGAACAACATCCTGCAGTCCATCGTTTAGAGGCGATTCTGAATGTCTTCATTCAAACTTAGCCATGAGCATTCTCTTCCCCCTCTGCTTCCCACAGAAACTGACCCTGCTCTCCCTAAATACCCCAAGTGGTCTTTTCTCTCTCATAACCTTTGGGCCACCGAGAACAGGGATGCAGTAAATCTCTTCCTCATTCCTTGTTACTGCTTCCAAACCATTTTCCCTTCCTTCTTCATCCAGCTATGAATCTTATGTTGTTGTCAGACTATTCCACCATGGTTCTTATTGGCAGTTGTCTACTAACCTTGAGGTGACATGCTTTTTCCTTTTAGAGGCACACTGCCACTCTATCTAACCCTGTGACTGCCCTAATCCTTGCTGATTTCAACATCAGTTTAGATGATCCTTCCAACACCCTTGTCTCTCAATTCTGTGATCTCTCCTCCTATTACTTATTGTCTACCCTAGTTCAGCCACTCACTTCTTTGGCCAAACCCTCGACTTTGTCATTACCAGTAAAGACAACCCTGACATTACATAATCTCCATAACTCACTCTCCTTCTACCACCATCTGCTCAGTGTTCCTATTCATGTTTGTATCTCCATCTTCACATATCCTTTGACTCCTCTGGGGCTTCAACATTTTTTCTTTTCTTTCTTTCTTTTTGAAAGGCAGAGCTACAGAGAAAGAGAGATCTCATCCACTAGTTCAGCCCCTAAATGGCCACATTGACTGGGGCTATACCAGGCCAAAGCCAGGAGTCAGGAGTTTCCTCTGGATCTCCCACGTGGGTGCAGGGGCCCAAGGACTTGAGCTATCCTCCACTGCTTTCCCAAGTGCATTAGCAGGGAGCTGGATTGGAAGTGGAGCAGCTGGGACTTGAACCAGCACACATATGAGATCCGGGCAGTACAGGCTGTGGGGCCTAACCTGCTGCATGATAACACCGCCCCTTCAATGTTTTTTCTTCCCTCATTGCCCTCATATCATTTCTTCCCTTCTTATCCCACTGAATTCCATGGTCTAATATTTCATTTCTATGAAATTAAATTTCTATGAAATTAAAAAACATAATGTTTTGTAATTAGTTGATACAAAAGTATAGCATTCTTGCTATACTTTTGTATCAACTAATTACAAAACATTACAGGCTTATGTATACTATATCATATTCAAGACAATGTTGCTTGGCTAACTGGAATAAACTAATCACAAAACTTTGTTCCTTTAATAAACAATTTAGTTAAAATCAACAGTAGCTATTGAAAACCACAAGAACTCAAGATAATTCTATTGTGCCCCAGTGAAAAATGACCCTTGCCCATTGCTGCGGTTCAAAAGCACTTTGTAAAAAGTGTAAAAATGTGCATAGCAAAGGACTTACAAAATTTCAATCATGCCTTCTTGCTACAATATTGACTCAAAATCCTTAATAAATTAATTTTAGTTATCAATTAACTGTGTTAATAAAATTTCATCATTCATTGTTGGTTGTCATTCATGAGTACATTCAAGTGACAGTTTATGTAATGAGACTTCAGGGACAAAGAATTTGCTTTTTTTTTTTTTTTTTTAATCATTTCAAGAGTCTTCATGATGACCTTTGTAGCTGAATTTGAAAATGAAGGCAGGGGCTGACATTATGGTGCAATGGGTTAAGCCACAGCTTGTAATGCTGACATCCCATAGGAGTGCCAGTTCAAGTCCTAGCTGCTCTGCTTCCAATCCAGCTTCCTGCCAATGCACCTGGGAAAGCAATGAAAGCTGCCCCAAGTGCTGGGGATCCTGCCATTCATGTGGATGGAGTTCCAGGCTTCTGGCTTTGGCCTGGACCTACCTAGACTGTTGCAGCCGCTGGGGGAATGAACCTGCAGATGGAAGATCTGTCTATCTTTCTCTCTCCCTCTCTATTGCTCCATCTTTTAAATAAATTTTTTAAAAAAAGGAAACTTAAGAAGGGAAAGGGGAAGGGAAAGGGGAAAGGAAGGGAGAGGAAGGGAGGGGAAGGAAGGAATGTGCCCAAACTAGAGGTGGTTGACCAAACCAGCTCGACCCTGAAGTAGACATATGGGAGGCTGGGTCACCACAACTGGAGACTGTTCTGAGGGAACAAACAGGTGACTGAGAGTTCTGCCATAATCAGAATGGCCTTCAGGCTCTATTCCTTCCTCACACTGTCTGCTCTGCTGTGCTCCTTACAGAGCTGCATTCTGGTAATACTCATGTGTACTACCATGCAGAGAAATTTGGAGTCTCTGGCTCTTGCACCCTGAAATATCATAACTGTTAAGCCTCTGATATTTTTTATATCTTTAAAATTTATTTTCATTTACTCCCCAAAAGTCTGCAACAGCAGGGACTGTCCCAGGCCAAACCTAGGAGCGTGGAAGTCCATCTGTGAGTCTCATGTTGGTGGCAGGGACCCAAGCACTTGAATCATCGTCTGCTGCCTCCCAGAGTGCACAATACACAGCTGGAATTAGAAGTGGAGATGGAACTCAAACCTGGCGCTCCAAAATGGGATGTGGGCGTCCCAAGTGGCGGCTTAATCTGCTGAACCACGATGCCTGCCCCTAAACTTGCATTCTTAAATATGGTATCTTTTGCCCGTATTTTTCTCACTTGAACCAAAAGCTAATTCTAGAAGGGCATTTCCTTAGCTGAAATGATTTTCCCTTAGCTGAGTCATAATTCACATGGTCCCAGAGGTGGGTTTGGCAAATGAGATTCAACAAAAAAACACCTCAGAGCCACACCTGGCCAAGCTTTGCCTCTTCCTGCCCATCTCCCACCATCCCCTGCTTTGCTCTTTGGCTGAGCAGTATAGAGGGGCATGGCCAAGGGGAAGAAAGTGATTGGTTAACAGTGAGGAAGACTTACTGTTGCCTTCAGTAAATACTTACACACACCTCTATACCTGTCTGTTGGAGGTTTCTTCTGTTTCTCAGATTTGCCCTTAGAATTCATTTTCATCTGGTGGTACCTGAACCAAAATCCTGGGGAAAAGAAAGCGCCTAACCAGATCTTGACCTCTACCCCTTGTAAATAACCCTTCCTGTCGAGTCCTCTCCAAACTCGCCACAGGCCATTACCTGTCTCATTTCAGTGTCCAGAGATGGACAAAGCTTATTCTAATGCCGTTCTCTTTCTCCTGCCAAATCCCAACCTTGGCTTGGAATTCTGAACTCTGTTTAGAACAAGTCAGGAGATTAGACAGAGGTCACTGTGTAGGGCATGAAGGCATGTTTTCTTGGGACATGTCCGTCTGTTTCACAATCACACACTAGGAACGACCTAAACAGGCCTCACCAGACACTCTGGGCAAAGCAACTGACTCAATCTGTGCTCAGCTAACTCAGAGGGAGACAATGTCAACTCTTGTCCCTCCTTCTCCCTGGGACCCAGCCCAAGCTGCCACTCCTATCACTGCTTGTGAACGCCCCCCGTATGAGGAGGGCCAGAAAGAAGACTAGTCATCCAGTCCACCCTCAACGTGGTAGAAACTATGACCCGTGCCTTCTCTTCCAATTCAGGAGAGCCCCTTCAATGCCTGCATCCGACACTTAGAGGCAATGTGTCCCATGAAAGGGTAGCAGTAGCAAAATGAGTGCACTCCCAGAGGTGTGATACCAGGAGCTAGAGCGATGTTCCCTGGCCTCGTGCTATGGAGTGGGCACTGAACCTGGCTGTGAGAGGAGCTGTTCTTTGGAGTGGGGCTTGCTCTCCCACTGAGGGCATCTCTGCCCAGGATGTACCCATACCTGCAAGGAAGGGCCCATGTGCCTGGTGCACCGTAGGTGACTTCTGTTTGCTGTGAATCTTGGCACTGTGGGATATAGTGTTTTTTCAAAGTTGATTTCTTGGGGCTGGCTCTGTGGTGTAGTGGGTAAAGCTGCTGCCTGCAGTGCTGGCATCCCATATGGGCGCTGGTTTGAGTCCCGGCTGCTCCACTTTGAATCCAGCTCTCAGCTGTGGCCTGGGTCCTGGGGGCCCTGCACCCACACGGGAGACCTGAAAGAACCTCCTGGATCCTAGCTTTGGATTGGCGCAACTTCAGCCGTTGCAGCCATCTAGGGGGTGAATCAGCAGATGGAAGACTTCCCTCTCTATTTCTGCCTCTGTCTCTCTGTAACTCTGTCTTTCAAATAAATAAATATCTTTTTTTTAAAAAAAAAGTTGATTTCTGAGTCCACTGAAAGATAATTTGAATGAATGTCATTGTTACTCAAATATAGGCAAAATAGACACATATAGTCTTGGAGAGCAGCAGTACACAAACTGTCTCAATGTACAGTTCCCAGGCCCCAGGGAGGAGGTGGGCTGTGCACGCGAGAAAACCTGAAGCATTTGGGGAGGAGGGGGCCCAGTCACTCAACTACTATTTTTGTGGATTTCTACAGGATCCCTGGCAATATGGCCAAGTGCAACCTCGATTAAGGTCCAGGTGCTGGGAAGGGCAACAGGATGACCAAAATAAAGCCACCTGCGGGGGGGAGACGGGGCCATAGGATAGTCCCGGCATTGGACTACAGCAGGAAGAGGAGAGGGGATGGGAGTGAGGGTTCCATGGGGTTGCTGGCACTGGGGCCAATTCTCGCTGTCCCTCTGGTGCTTGTCTGCATTGAGGGAAACAGCTTGCACAGACTGAAGGGTTATTTAGGGGCTGTCGGATGTGGGATTCAGGTCGTCCGAGGCTCCCAGTCCTCCCATCTGAGGATAACCCTCTTGGCCTAGAGGCCTCCAGACCCTCACTCTGGGAGTATAAGGCTTCTGCATGGAGGCTCCTAAATGGTTGTTCCCCTTTCATAATCCAACCAAATCACTCCATTTAAAATTTCGCCAACCAGAAAAGGGGGAAGTAGTTTCCTGCTGTTTAATTTGAATTCGAGTACTACTGAGAACAAATGTATTGCCTCATGCCTTTATTTATATTTCTTTTTATTTGCCCTAAAATTCCATTTCTAGGGGTATAATCTGAAGATATTCTCAAACATACTAAGATAGGCGGTCAAGGGTGTTCCAGTGGCACAGTTTGTGGCTAATTCTAATAAAATAAGAAACATTAGGAATAATCCAAATGTCTGTTGTCTTAGCCCATCTTCTGTAGTCAATAACACAATATCACAGATTGGGTGTATTATAAAGAAAAGAGCTTCATCTTGGGTCATGGTTCTGGTCCAGCACCAAGAAGCTGCCTGCGGTCATAGCCCTCTTGCTGGCAGAGCTCCGAGGCAGTGCAGGGCATCATATGGCAAAGGGAGCGAGAGCATGAGAGACCCAGCCAAACTGACTTTTATAGCAGATGCATCTTGAAACAACTCATTAACCATTAATTCCATGAGTGAGTTAAGGGACAAAGCCTTAATTACCTCTTTAAGGTCTCACCTCCTAATATCTCACAATGAGGATGAAATTTCAACCTGAGTTTTGAAGAAAACAAACCATAATCAAACCAAAGCATCTTACAAACAGGGAACTGGCTGGGACTGACATTGTGACACATCAGTCAAGCTACTACTTGTGGTGCTTAGTATCTCAGAGGACTGGTGGAGTCTGCTCCTCCACTTCCCATCCACCTTCCTGTTTATACACCTGGGAAAGTGGTGGAAGATGGCCCAAACACCTGGGCCTCTGCCACTGATGTGGGATACCAGGTTGGAGTTTCTGATTCCTAACTTCAGGCTGGCCCAGACCTGGCCATTGCACATTATAGCATAAAGCTTAAATCTGTGTTTCTCAAATGTGAACCACAGTAGTCTAATGCTGCTTTGTATATACTGTAAGTGCTACAAATCGTCTCAGTACTGAACATGTTTTAATACCTCTCAAATTAATGCAACCTTTGATGCAGGTGTTTTGAAATGCCTCAGAAAGTATCTGAGTGTCTGGGAGTTTGTTAATCTGTTTGATAATGATTACTTCTAAGTAATCCTATGATCAATTTTTTGAATTTCGTTTCCAGTATTTCTTAAATATCTCCACTTTAAAAAAAAAGATTTATTTATTTATTTGAAAGGCAGAGCTACAGAGAAGCAGAGGCAGAGAGAGAGAGAGAGAGAGAGATCGAGAGATCTTCCATCTGCTGATTCGCTCCCCAAATGGCGCAATGGCCAGAGATGGGCCAATCCGAAGCCAGGAGCCAGGGGCGTCCTCTGGGTCTCCCACATGGGTACAGGGGCGCAAAAACTTGGGCCACCTTCCAATGCTTTCCTAGGCTGTAGCAGAGAGTTAGAAGTGGAGCAGCAGGATCTTGAACCAGTGCCCATATGGGATGCTGGCACTGCAGGTAGTAGCTCCACCCACTGCACCACAGCGCCTGCCCCTAATCTCTCATTTTCACATTCTAGTACTGAAGCGTTGTTGTGTTCCTTTGCAAGCATCATGTTGTCTTCCTTATTCTTGTTTCTTGAGTTGCTGCATTTATTTTTAGGCATTTGTGGAGACAATCGGATTTTTTTCCCTCTGATGGCTTTTACCTTTGGACTATGCCTCTGTGGCTTAGTGGAATGTCTGCTCTTTCAGTGAATACCCTGAGGCGTGTGCTGGGTGTGGCCAGGGAGCTCTGTTCAGTGCTCCAGGGTGAGGGGAGTGTCCAAGGTGACACCCAAATTGGGTGTGGTAAATCTCTCTTTTTTTAAGCATGCTCACCTCCTCTCCTCCAAGGAGATAAGTGCCTGGTTGCTAGCCCCAGTGGATATAATAATCATTTACCCTGCCGCAAGAACCACACAAAGGATCCAAGCAGTCCTTGGTGTGAGCATGGATCCCACAGCAATGACCCTCACCAGGGAATCAGGGAGCCCTGAACATGTGAAGTTACCCACAGGGACTGTCCAAAGACCTAGCCACACCCTGCACCCTCATATGCAGCCACAGTGTTTTCACAGTCCCAGCACATAAGGCTCCCTCGGTCACGGGCACCCAGCCCCTCTGTCAGTTCTCCCAGCCAGACCCGTGTGTCTACGTTCAGCTGGTTGCTGGGCGCATGGATATGAGCTGGTGCAGCTGTTACATATGTCCAAAATGGCCCCCACCCTCTCTCTGCTAGTTATAGGACACTGGTGCTAGGTGGTTGGGGACAGAGAAATGTGCCTCCCTTTTTTCCCCTCTAGGTTGGCAGGCACACTGTCCTCTACAGGGCTCCAAGCTAGACTCATGCCAGGTTCTTCCCACAACTTTATTGCAAGTGGCTTGGGCTGCTGCAGTCTAGTCTCACCTCACACTCCAAAGCTGGTGCTGAGACTCTTGGCTTCTAGGTTCCCGAGTTGAGCACATCCACACCCTCCACATAGGTCCACAGTGTCCCTCTAATTTGCCTGGAGCTTCCCCTGCCATTTTCTACCTAACTTCCCTGAGATTGCACTCTCTCCATTTTTTATTTTTAACTATCTTCCCCTAGATTAAAGCAGCAAGCTCCCTCCCTATTCCACCATCTTGGTCACAAGGGCTTTTCAAATTTTGATAGTGGTTTTCTTTTCTTTTTTCTTTCTTTTTTTTTTTTTTAAGATTGATTTATTTGAAAGGTAGAGTGACAGAAAGAGCAAGAGACAGACTGAGAGATAGAGGGAGAGAGATATTCCATCCACTGGCTCACTCCCAAAATGGCTACATCAGCCAGATCTGGGTGAAGCCAAAGCCAGGAGCTCTATTCTGGTCTCCCATATGGGTGGCAGGGGCTCAAACACTTGGGCTATCTTCCTCTGCCTTCCCAAGTGGAAGCAGAGTAGCTGGGACTTGAACTGGTGCTCAGATATGTTATGCTGGCATTGAAGGTAGGGGCCTAAGCCACTGAGCCATAACTCTGGACCCTTGACATCTGTTTTCAAAGAAATCACCTATATCTGGATTTGTGGTATAGCAGGTTGGGCCTTTGCCTGTTGTGCTGGCATCCCATGTAGCACCGGTTCGAGTTCTGGCTGCTTGGCTGCCAATCTAGCTCCTTGCTGATACACCTGGGAGAGCAACAGAAAATGGCCCAAGTGCTTGGGCCCCTGCTCCCACGTGGGAGACCTGGATGAAGCTCCTGGCTCCTGGCTTCTGGCTTCATCCTTGCCTAGCCCTGGCTGTTGTGGCCATTTGGGGAGTGAATCAGTGAATGGAGGGTCTCTCTGTGCTTCTTCTTTCTCTGTAACTCTGCCTTTCAAATAAATAAAAAAAATAAATTAAGAAAAAGAAAGAAAGGAAAAAGAAATCACCCTTGGGGGGATCTTGTTAAGACTTAGACTCTAAATCAGGAGGTCTCCAGTGAGGACAAGACCCTGTCTTTCTACAAGCTCTCAGGCCATAGACTGCACTTTGGGTTTTGAGACAGCCAAGGCTTTGGAACCCAGGACACAGTTTCCCTTCCTCATCCTCAGCATGGAGTGCTTGCACCCCATTTCAGGGGCCTTTATTCCTAGAGAACCAGCATACTGGTTGTGCAACATTGGCTGAGTTGCATCAGAATGCATTGGTTTGGCCTCCAACACATTGCCTGGACTTCTAATTCAGTCCCAGTAAATGCATGCATGCAGGTCTCTGGAAAATATGTTGGTTTAAATGAAAAGTCACTGGTTGGGAAATAAACGTGGGATTGCAGTGAAAACACATTGCATTAAATAGCACACATGATTCCCACCAACAGATGCTAGGAAGTAATGTTTTGGCTTCAGTAGCAGTTCATTGCATTCACTGGAATGCTATTTCTTTTGCTGAATATGTATGAATTTTGATAAAATGCTTTGTTGGAAGAAATCAGTCAGGCTCTTCTATACAGTCCAGTTATAATATCCTTATTTTTATATTGCCACACCATCTTCACTCTTGTTTGTGGATACATATTATTTTTAATGTTCCATATTGCTTACTGTGGCAGTAAATACAACAATTTTTTTCCTTGAGTTTATAATGGAGTGAATGTATACACTGAACATTAGGGAATATAAATGAGACTAGGTTCCATTACATTAATTAGAAGATGTCTTTAAGACTTTCATCTCAAAATATTTTTTTCTGCACTGGCTTTTGTATTCTAAAAAATATTGGTCTGAATCTAGATCTGATTTTATAGCCACAATATTGTATACTAAACAGATGGAGGCATTGGCACTGTTTGATCAAATAGATGATGTAATTACAGTCAAGCTTCACAAGAAAGCAATTTATTAAACTGAGGACAGAATGCTAACTTGTACCAAATTAATATCTTGCAATGAACCTACATCAAACAGAATGATCCTGAGTGTAGTAATCACTGTCCCTACGCAAAGACATCATGACGGAGTAGGAAAGGGACAAGGAAGATTTTTTTTAATTTCTTATTAATATAAAGAGAAAAGATTTCATACGTAAGATTTTAATGCGATAACCATAATGTCATCCCCTCCTCTCTCCCTCCCTCAGTGCCCTCTTTTGGAAGGATTCTTTAAATTGTAACAATGTTCCAATTCAGTCTTTTAGTTAAAGATGATGCAAAAACAAGCTCATCCAGTGGTCTGTTGTACAAAATTATTCTTGAGTCAACGTGATAATTTAGGGGGGTGCAAATACAAGCTACAAGACACAGGTAGTCAAAGGTCCTTGTGCTGGACTATGTTGAATGCAAGCAGGGGAAACGGACCTTCAGCTTTTCCCCCTTTAACTTGATGTTGGCTGTTGGCTGTTGGCTTGTCATAGATGGCCTTTACCATGCGGTCCTTCTGTAACTAACTTGCCCACAGTTTTTTCATGAAGAGATGTTAAAAGGCACTATTTTGCTCATCAAGTCCAACTGGACAAGAAATTCTTAGAAAACTTAATAGCTGAATGTGCCTCTTGCACAGGGGAGCTGACTGTTACCTCTAGGTGTTGGGAATAGAGACAGAATGCTTGGGTTCCCCCAAATCCACATGCCAGAACCCTACCCTGCAAGGTGACAGCACTTGGAGGTGTGGCCTTTATGTCAGGAGGTTAGAGTCCTCATGATTGCAATTTGTGACCTTCTGCAGAGACTCTGGACAACCACTTTGTCCCTTCCACCATGTGAGGACACAGGAGACAGTGCTGGTTGTTACCAGAAGGCGGGCCTTACCAGAAGCAAGTCTGCCATTGTATTGGACCTCCCAGCCTATAGAATTGTGAGAAATAAACTTCTGCTGCCTGTAAACCTCCCAAGTAAAGGTAATTTTGTATAGCAGTTCAAGTAGACGAAGACAATTGGTATCATCTTGTTAGGCCAATTATAAAATCCAAGTCCAAGTCAAAGCTGTAGTTCTCCACACCTATTGGAAGATCCACCAACTTCTCTTTTCAAGTTTATTTCTAGAGCATCATTCTCCTCAATGGCCCAGTCTAGCTAAAAAATGCATCCCCTCTTCTCTCACAGAATCCAGCTATGATATCCTGTTTCTTGAGGTGTGGTCTGAAATTTATTGGGGTCCTGTATCATGGTGGGCTGAGATTTACTTTCAAATAGCTTAGAAAAAAAAAATACTATAGTATCTCCTATCCCTCTCTCTCAGTACCTTTTTCTATAAATCACATCATCTATCAATCTATCTATCTAATATCATCTATGCATTTATCTGTCTCCATTTTATATTAGCTGTTCATCTATTGAGAGATAAGCAACAATAATAAAATAATTTTTAAATTCAAATGAGAGGTATTTGGATGTTTAAACTTTTTTAAGCTTCTGATTTTTGTTTGAGCTTACCTTTTTAAAAAAAATCATTTATTTATTTGAAAGAGTTATGCAGAGAGAGGAGAGGCAGAGAGAGAGAGAGAGAGAGAGAGAGAGAGAGAGAGTTCTTCATCTGCTGGTTCACTCCTCAGTTGGCCGCAATGGCTGGAGCTGTGCCAGTCCGAAGCCAGGGGCCTGGAGCTTCTTCCGAGTCTCCCACGCGGGTGCGGGGGCCATCTTTTGCTATCTTCCCAGGCCACAGCAGAGAGCTGGGTCAGAAGTGAAGCAGCCAAGACTCAAACCGGCGTCCATATGGGATGCCGGCACTGCAGGCAACAGCTTTACCTGCTATGCCACAGCGCCAGCCCCTGAGCTTGCTTTTTAAAAAGTTGGGAGACAAATGCGTGACCCTGACTGAGTATAAGGAAAAGGAAGAAAGGACTGAATCTGTTGTGTTTCCTGGTGTATCACAAATGTGTGATGGATGATTAGTGCTAATAAGTGCCAAAAATTGGTAAAGAGAAGTTTGAGATTTCTGGGGGAAAAAAATCTTGCTTTGATTTTCTGAGCCACCACAGCCCATCATCCATGGAAACAACCCTCACTTTTTTTTTTTTTTTTTTTTTTTGACAGGCAGAGTGGACAGTGAGAGAAAAATACAGGGAGAAAGGTCTTCCTTTGCTGTTGGTTCACCCTCCAATGGCCGCCACGGCTGGCGCACTGCGGCCGGCGCACCGCGCTGATCCAAAGGCAAGAGCCAGGTGCTTCTCCTGGTCTCCCATGGGGTGCAGGGCCCAAGCACTTGGGCCATCCTCCACTGCACTCCCAGGCCACAGCAGAGAGCTGGACTGGAAGAGTAGCAACCGGGACAAAATCCAGTGCCCTGACCGGGACTAGAACCCAGTGTGCCAGCGCCGCAGGCCGAGGATTAGCCTAGTGAGTTGCGGCACCAGCCAAAACACCCCTCACTTTAATAAAGGATGTCACCCTTGTCCCCATGTGGAATTCTGTTCCGTATTTTTTTTTTAATAATTTTATTTATTCACTTTCATTTTATTTGAAAGCCTGAGAAATAGACACAGGTCTTTTATCTCTTGCTTCATTCCCCAAATACCTGCAACAGCCAGGGCTGGGACAGACTGAAGCTGGGAGCCAGGAACTCAACCCAAGTCTCACACATGGGTTACAGAGACCCGACGACTTGAGCCACCACCTGCTGCCTCCCAGGGTGTGCATTAGCAGAAAGCTGGAGTTGGAAGCACAGCTGGGACTTAATCCTAAGCACTCTGGTATGGGGTGTGGGCATCCCAAGTGGTGTCTTTACTACTGTGCCAAATGCCTGCCCCTCTGCTGGGATTAAAGAGAGAAGCACAAGATCTTCAAAACCAGGAAAGAACACAGGAAGGATCTGAACCTGGGCTCTGATGTGGGATGCCAGCTTCATAGGTGGCAGCTTAGCCTGCTGCACCACAGTGCCCCTGCATTTCATGATATTAAGGCAGAGATCACTGTTACCCAGGCCAGTGCGTGCCTCAGGGACTCCAGCTTCCTCGTCCTCCCGCAGGCTTCTAGGGCTGAGCCAGCTGGCTCTTGTTACTGGCAGGGCATTAGGGATTTGCCAGCTCTCATCCCAGAGACTCAGTTGGCCTGATTGAGGCTCTTCCTTCTAATGCTATATCAACATGCCATAACCTGTCTCGGGGATTTGGACTCCCCAGACCAGTCAGTTTTCCTGTGCCCTGACCTTGTGGGAAGAACTGTGAGCTCGAGGCCAATGTTGGTGGTATAGTGGGCTAAGCCATTGCCTGCAGCACTGGCATCCCATATGGGCACTGGTTCCAGACTCCAGCTGCTCCACTTGAAATCCAGCTCCCTTCTAATGCACCTGAAGAAAGCAGTGGAAGATGGCCCAAGTGCTTAGTCCCTTGCACCCATGTGGGAGACCTGGAAGAAGCCCTGGGCCCCTGGCTTTGGCCTGGCCCTGCCCCAGCTATTGTGGCCATTTGGGGAATAAACCAGCAGATAGAAGATCTCTCTGTCTCTCTCTCTCTCTGTCTCTGCCCCAGCAGAGTACAGAATTCCAGCACTCTTTCTTCAACCACCATGTATACTGTTGGGCCCTTGAAGCAGAATGTGCCAGTCCTAGCCAAATGTCCTAAGGCTGTGTCCAAAAGCCTCGCTAATAATGTGATTCTCAAAAGAGGAAGAATCATTTGCTTCATGTGATCTTAGCCAAAAGGCCGAGAAGCAATGCTGATTTGGTTCAGTGTGTGTGTCATGATCAAAGAGGATGCAAATTGCAAAGTCAGGAAGCTAGTCTTGGGACAGGAGGTGTAGTGCACTGGGTAAGCTGCTGCTTGGGACTTCCGCATTCCATTTCAGAGTGCGTGCATTTGAGTTCTGCCTCTGCTTCTAATCAAGCTTCCTGCTAATGGACACCATTGGAGGGCACCCTTGGAGAGACTTGAGTACTCATGGCCATGCCACTTACATGGAGACTCTAATGGGGTTCCTAGCTCTCCTGACTCTGGTGTGATCCAGCCCCATCTGTTGGGAGCATTTGGGGAGTGAATCAACATACGGAAAGGTCTCTCTCTCCATCTCAATCTCTCTCTCTCCATCTCTCTCTCTTTCTTGCTTTGCCTATCAAATAAATATTTAAAAATTGGCAAAAGACATACATAGACATTTTATTATTTTTTTATTTGACAGATAAAGTTAAATAGTGAGAGAGAGAGACAGAGAGAAAGGTCTTCCTTCTGTTGGTTCACCCCCAAAATGGCCACTATGGCCAGAGCTACGCTGATCTGAAGCCAGGAGCCAGGTGCTTCTTCCTGGTCTCCCACGCAGGTGCAGGCGCCCAAGCACTTGGGCCATCCTCAACTGCACTCCTGGGCCACAGCAGAGAGCTGGACTGGAAAAGGAGCAGCTGGGACTAGAACCAGCACCCATATGGGATGCCGGCACTGCAGGGGGAGGATTAACCAAGTGAACCTCAGCACCAGCCCCGACATACATAGACATTTTATAAAAAGTTAGTATTTTGTAATCAATATTGAGACCTGATCATTTCACATATTTATTCTTTGGCCTTAAATATATGCCATTGGGAGGTTTCTGTAATATTCATGTTGGAATGACCCTTCCTTTGCAGTATCCAGAGTCACTGGTTTTAGGCATGCCTTATTCATTCATTCATTTGTGTTAATCATTCAAAAAGCACTTATCAAGGGTCTATTATGTGCCAGCTTTGCATAAACAATGAGCACAATAACAGGGCCATTGCTTGTGAGCAGAACTTCCTCTTTTTTTCTTTTTTCTTTCAAGATTTACCTATTTGAATATGAGAGTTATGGAGAGTTATGGAGAAAGAGAGAGTGAGGGACAGAATCATCCATCAGCTGATTCATTCCCCAAATGCTACAGTGACCGGGGCTGGGCCAGGCCAAAGTCAGGAGTCAGGAGTTTCTTCTGGGTCTCCCACATGGGTGCAGGGACCCAAGCATTTGGACCATCTTCCACTGCTTTCCCAGGCACATTAGCAGGTAGCAGCTGGGACTTGATCAGGCGCCTATATGGGATGCAGGTGCTGCAGCCAGAGGCTTTACCCACTGTGCCACAAGGCAGGTCCCAGAATTTCCTTTTCTTGATATGTTCCTCTCCCCCTACACCCTGCTGCCCTTACTTCATGGGACTCTACAAAGACATGCCAGGCCACAGCCCAAGGTTTTTATTAAAGCCCCTAGTTGAAGACTGATTTTTCCAATGTTTTATTGTAAAAGCTTTTGAGCACAGGGAAGCTTGAAGGATTGAAATGCTTAGATGCTTACCCACCAGATTCACCAAGCAACATCCCACTCTGCTTCCTTTGTCACACATCTGTCCATCCTGCCGTCCACTCACCAATATACTTTTTCTGGATGCACTGCAAAAAATGTCACAGGCACCAATAATTTACTTTCACCATGTACTCCCAACACAAATATCCCTTGTCAGAGTTCAGTACTGATTTAGTGTTTGTTTGCAATGAAGTGCACAGTTCCCAAGTTTGTTAGTAAGTTGCAAGTGATGCCCTATTCCATATCTGCACATGCAAACCTCATCAAGGTATACTGCACTGGGGCCAGCATTGTGGTGTAGTGCATTAAACCATCACTTGCAACGCCCACATCCCAAATTGGAACACTGGTGTGAATCCTGGCTACTCTGCTTCGGATCCAGTTCCCTACTAAAGCGCCTGGGAAAGCAGAGGATGATGGCCCAAGTGCTTGAGCTCCTGCACCCATGTCACCCAGGTGGAGTTTCTGGATCCTGGCTTCTGCCTCCTGCTGACCTAATAGTTGAAGCCGTCTGGGGAGTGAACCAGCAGCTGAAGATCTGTCTCTCTCTTTTTCTGTCCATTCCTTTCTGTTGTTCTGCCTTTCAAATAAACAAATAATCTTTAAAAATCAAGCTCACTCAGGAAGCTCTAGAACACCCCCCTTTTACAACCATTGCCCACCTCCCCTCCCAGCTCTCAGAGGCCGCCATTGTTCTGGACGTCCCTGTCTCCACCGCAGGTTAGCCCATAGATAGCTTTTCCTTGTTCTAGAATTGTATGCATGATATGCTAAATAAATATATATTATTATGGGGCCGGTGCTGTGGCGTAGTGGGTAAAGCCACCGCCTGCAGTGCCGGCATCCCTTATGGGTGCCGGTTTGAGTCCCAGCTGCTCCACTTCCAAACCAGCTCTCTGCTATGGCCTGGGAAAGCAGTAGAACATGGACCAAGTCCTTGGGTCCCTGCACCCGTGTGGGAGACCCAGAAGAAGCTCCTGGCTCCTGGCTTCAGATCGGCATAGCTCCCGCCCTTGCAGCGATCTGGGGAGTGAACCGGCGGATGGAAGACCTCTCTCTCTCTCTCTCTCTCTCTCTCTCTCTAGCTCTTCTCTCTCTGTGTAACTCTTGACTTGCAAATAAATAAATAAATCTTAAAAATAATATTATACACATGAACGAGTATACTCCAAAAAGTTTGTAGAAAATAGTATTAAAAGATTATAGAAAATAGTATTAAAAGATAAGTGTGAAAGGCATTGAGACCGGGCTGGGGATACCCACATTCCATATCAGAGCTTCATCTGAGTCTCCCATGTGCATGCAGGGGCCCAGGCATTGGGCCTCTCTGCTGCTGATTTCCCAGGTGCATTAGCAGTGAGCTGGATGGGAAGTGCAGCAACCAGGACATGAACCAGCACCCATACGTGATACCAGTATTGCAGGTGGTGGCTTCACCTGCTATGCCACAAAACTGGCCCCTAAATTTATCTTTTAATTTCATTTCTGTGGAGGTTTTGCACTTCCCTACCATGTATACCATGTACTCTTTTCTGTAGTGCTCCGTTCACTCTCCATAGTATTTTTGAAATTTAGCCTGTTGCTGTATGTATGGAGAGTTCTTCCCTTTTTTATTGCTTAATATTTCAGTGTATGAATTTACCACAGTTGGTTTATCCATACTCCTACTGGCTGTTTTCATTGTCTAGCTATTCTGAATATATCCCTGAACATTTTTAACAAGCCTGGTTGAGGACATATGCTTTGATTTCTCTCTGAGTACATAACCTACTAGGAGTGGAGTTGCCATATTAACATATTAAACATATATATTTAATTAAATTAATATGTCAACTAAAATACATGTTTAATTGTAGAGTTTATTTATTTATTTGAAGAATGGGGAGTGGGGTGGTGCTTCCATCTGCTTATTCATTTTCTAATGCCCACAGTGGTCAGGCTGGGCCAGGTCAAAGCCATGAGCCAGGAACTCAGTCTAGATCTCCTCCATGAGTAGTAGGGACCCGATTACTTGAGCCGCCATTGCTGCCTCCCAGGGTCTGTATTAACAGGAAACTGGAGTCAGGAGCCCGAGCACGGTATCAGACCCAGGTACTCCAATATGCTACAATATGTGGGCATCTTAACTGGTGTTGTAACTGCTAGGATAAAAAGCTGTTACCCATGTTTAGTTTATAAGAAACTACTAGATCCTTTTAAAAATCCATTTTGAAATGAAATAAACCCACTAAATTAGTATGCATTTAGATTAATAAAAATAAATATATAGTTACATCAGTACTAAATGTCTAAATATTCTGTATTGTGGGGTGAATATATACTTAATAAAGCAGTGGAGAGAAAAAATTAAAGAGGCCAGTGGAAGCTTTCTGGACCATGGGTCTACTGCTAGAGGTGCCTTCATTGCTGATTCTACATCATGTTTAAAACATGTACCCCAGGGGGCTGGCGCTTGTGGCACAGCGGGTTAAAGCCCCGGCTTGAAGCACCAGCATCCCGTATGGGTGCCTGTTCGAGTCCTGGCTGCTCCACTTCCGATCCAGCTCTCTTCTATGGCCTGGGAAAGCAGTGGAAAATGGCCCAAGTCCTTGGGCCCCTGAACCTGCGTGGGAGACCCGGAAGATGCTCCTGGTTCCTGACTTCAGATCAGCATAGCTCTGGCCCTTGCAGCCATCTGGGGAGTGAACCGGTGGATGGAAGACCTCTCTCTCTCTCTCTCTCTCTCTCTCTCTGTCTCTCTCTCTCCCCCTTTCTCTGTAACTTTTTCAAATAAATAAAATAAATATTTTTTAAAAATAAAAATAAAATGTGTATCCCAGTGGCAAGGGCTGCTCCCATAGGAATGGAACACAGCTCTTCTAGAACATTCTCAGCACTGCAGCTTTCTCCCTGTAAGCCTCTTTGCTCTGAGTCACAGAAGCTCTCCTTAAATGAGAGCATCTTTCTATCTCAAGGGCTTAGGCTGCCTGTCCCTCCCCCACCAGTCCAGAGATGGCCCCTCCTCTGGGATAACATTCCCGGGGGCACCCTCCATCCTCTGCACCCCCTGTCACTCCCAGTGGCAGCTGCCTGCTGCACCCCTGCTCCATGTCAGTGCTCTGGCACTCTAGAGCTGGCCATTTCAGCCTCATGGCCACGTGCCTTTCAGTTATCTCTAAATTGTGGAATGAGGGTTTTTATCTTGTGTTAAAGGAATTTCAGGCATCAGCAAGCAGGTGGAGTAGCAGGCAAGTCCAGACCCGGCACTGTAGGCTGCCACTCAAGACACATGACCCACCCCCTACAGGGCACTGAGCAGGGACCTCTGGCGCACTTCTTGGGCGCCCCAGCCTTCCTCTTAGAGGAAAGAAGAGCCAAGCATTCAAATGTGTTCTATCGATTGTAGCTGTTTGTTTGGGATATCAGATTCCACAGTTCAGCTGTATATTATCTTGTTTATAGATTGAGCAGCCTAAGCAGCAGAGTGCAGGGAAATAATAACACAAAGTCAGTAGCTGGAAAGGACTTTCTCCTCCTCGAGTCCTTCTTTTCTCTCCATTCACACAAATTCCTCTCCCATCTCATCTCAGCCGAGAAACACATGCTGAGGTCACAGCATCCTGTGGAGGGGGTGCAGATGGGGTGCAGGTCAGCCTGACTCTCCTCTCTTCCCTGTGATCAGAACAAGTCATGACTCCCCAGCTCTTTCCTTCTGCTTCTCCCTACATCATTCCCTCTAGAAATGCTTAGCCAAAGAGAGTAGACCTGAAGCATCCTTACTATGCACAAAAATGTTAACTAAGCGAGGTGATAGATATGGTGATTAGCTTGCTTGTGATAATCATTTCACACCATATATCAAAACCCCACATCTGCGTCTGAAATCTACATACTTCTTATTTGTCAATTATACTTCAATGAAGTTGGATGTGAATGAGGGTGATGGAGAGAAAGCAACTTCTAGCTTAAGCCACATATAAAATCTTAAAGACAAATGTCAATTTTTGCGTCATAATTTTTTCTACACAAAATACATGGTCACTTGTAAAATTCAAAAGCCACAGAATGATAATTTGCAAAAACGGTCTCTACCTTCCAAAGACACCCGCTGTTACTAGGTTCTTGTGTATTTCTAAAATAACCTATACTTTTACAAACATGTACGCATTATTTATCCTCCCCACACACACCAACACCTATCTGCCCATTCCTTTGATAAAAGCATCCTGCTGTATTTGGGGATTCTCACTGTCTGCATTTCTGGGGTGGACATCTGGCCTAGCAGTTAAGACTCCTTCATTCCCTATCAGTGTGGCTCCAGCTTTTTCTTTTGTTTTTAAAGATTTGTTTATTTTGAAAAAGTTACAGAGTGAGAGGAAGAGACAGATCTTCCATCCATTGGTTCACTCCCCAGTTGGCCTCAATGGCCAGGGCTGGGCCAGACCAAAGCCAGGAGTCAGGAGCTTCATCTGGGTCTCCCACATGTGTGCAGGGGCCCAAGCACTTGTACCATTTGCTGCTACTTTCCCCAAGCCATTAGCAGGGAGATGAACTGGAAGTGAGGCAGCCAGGGCATGAACTGGTGCCCATATAGGATGCCAGCACTGGGGGCCGCAGCTTCACCCTCTGTGCCACAGTGCCGGCCCCCCCAGCTCCTGCTTTTTGATTCCAGCTTCCTGCTTACACAGACAGGCAGCAGTGATGGCTCAAGTAGCTGGTCCTTGACTCTCATGTGGGAGACCTGGATTGAATTCTGAGCTCCCAGCTTTGGATCACTCCTCCTGGCTCTTGTAGGCACTTGGGGGAGTAAACCAGTGGATGGAAACTCGCTCTCTCTCTCTCTCTCTGCCTTTTGAATAAAATAAATAACAATTCATTTCACAGCCTTTGCTTTAGATAACAGTAGTGTCTATGTAACTAAGTTCTTTTTTTTTTTTTTGATATTTGAAATACAACTTTATTCTGATTCTAAACGAAAAGGAATGGGAATGACAGTAACAAACAAGATTCCACCACTGAATATTGTGATGTGACTGTTAGCAGTCTTGTATTTGAAACTTGAGAGAAAACAACTGCGTTCCAAAACAGCTAAATATGCAGAGGTCCAAAAAATGAAGGTATTTTTAACTGCCACATTCACTCCGAAGCCCATTCATCTCCTTCAGCACCCACAGATGAAGCACATGTTCTGCTTAGCTAGTAATAAGAGTGGCACACACGCTGCACCGCTGACATCACAGGACAGTTGCCTATAAAACTAGACTTCTGACGCCGGGCTCCAGCTTCACGCACTCACAGGTCATCGTCCTCGTCGGGGAGAGCAGTCGTCTGAGCAACCTCTAAGTCGTGCTCATACTGCGCTGCCAAGGCTGGGTCCATGACCACCTCTGGTGGGGCAAGAGCGGGCATGGCGACGAACTCCAAGTTGGGGTCTCCAATGCGCTTTCTAGCAAGCCAGAGGAAGGGCTTTTCAAAGTTGTAGTTACTTTTGGCCGAAATATCATAGTACTGAAGGTTCTTCTTTCGGTGGATGACAATGGACTTCGCCTTAACTTTCCTGTCCTTAATATCCACTTTGTTGCCACACAGCACGATGGGGATGTTTTCACACACGTGCACCAGGTCTCTATGCCGGTTAGGCACGTTCTTGCAGGTCACTCTGGATGTCACATCAAACATTATGATGGCACACTGGGCTTGGATGTAGTAGCCGCCCCGCAGGCCGCCGAACTTCTCCTGGCTGGCCGTGTCCCAGACGTTGAACTTGATGGGGCCCCGGTTGGTGTGGAACACGAGCGGGTGCACCTCGACGCCCAGCGTGGTTCTTCTCGAACTCGCCGGTCAGGTGGCGCTTCACGAAGGTCGTCTTCCCGGTGCCGCCGTCGCCGACCAGCACCAGTTTGAACTGCACTTGGGGCTCTCCCTGCGCGGCCATCGCGGCGTTTTCTTCCAGAAGCGTCTCCGCGCCCGTCCAACTGAGGCTGGAAAGATGGCGGAAGCGCAATTCAAATACCGGAGACGCAGCTGACGCCGGCGCGCGGGCGGGGCGGGGCCGCGCGGGCCGTAACTAAGTTCTAAATACCGGAATAGAAGCCCAAGTGTATGTCTCACTTGTCAAAAGTCTTCTTTCTGCTGGCTGGAATGTACACTTGATGACTGGAGCTTCAGCGGCCATTTTACACTTGATCTTAGCCAAAAGGCCAAGAAGCATTTAAGCAGTCATTTTAGGCCATGAAACAACCTACTCAGGATGGCAGAAGGAGATGAAGGAACTTAGGTCTTGAGAATCATGGAGTCCTCTTACAAGCCGTGGCCTATTTATACCTAAATTTTTTTTATCTACAGGAGAAACAGTTTAAACCACTGTGATGAGTTTACTGTCATAGAGAACATAATACCATTCCTAACAGACATGTGTACTACACATAGTATCTTGTACCTGTTTTTTTTTTCTTTTTCTTTCTTTCTTTTCTTTTCTTTTTTTTTTTTTTTTTTTGCCCAATCAATTCTCGGTTTATTCTTTTTACAAATTCAACTTCCAATAAGTAAAACAACCAAAGAAATCTTAAAAATACACAAAACAGATCTTCATCTCTGCACTCCTTTCCAAATGAAAAGTATGTCCAGCATGGTTAAAGTATGCAATATGCAAAAGCTCTGTGTTGCCTTTAGCAACGTCCATTCCCACCCACCCTCCTTATTCACAAATGTGCCTCTACTGAACACAATTACATCACTAAGCCTGTTAGTTTCAGAGGGTTTGTTAAAACTGGAAGATCTTTGTATAGGGGCTCCACTCATTTGCCTCGAGATTGTAGACTTCCACCGTATTCAGAAACTCATTGCCATCAAACCCTCCCACTGCATAAATGGTGTTTCCCACAGTTGCGATCCCAGCGTTGCTCCTTGGTGAAGTCATGTTTCCCATCATCTTCCACTCGTTTCTGGCCGGATCATACATCTCCACACAGCTGATGGCATGAGAACCATCAAAGCCACCACCGACAAACAGTTTTCCCTCCAGAACAGCTACTGGGTTTTTTTTTTTCTTTAACAATATGTTTTGGAAATTAATCGATAAGAGATCACAGAACACTGCCTTGTTCTTTTAATGACTGAATAATATTCCTTTATATGACGGTAGCATGACTTATTTAAACAGTGTCTTATTGACAGCATTTACGTTTTTCCAATCTTTGCTGTCACGAACATTACACACTATACGCATTTCCATCATTTCATACACTTGCAGCTCCGACCATAGAATCAGCACCAGGTGGAATCACTGGGTTAAAGGGCGCACACACGTCTATTTGGATATATTTCACAGTGGGGTCATAGACGTGTGGGTCAGTTTCATAGCTCACATTTCTTTCAGCAAAGTAAGATGTCTGTCTGTTCCTCTCACAGCAGTGTCATCAGGGTGCCATTCGGCCACATCAGTTGTGCTTCTCTCCTGAGGCTGAGACCCTTCCCCTTGTCATACAGCCGTCGAAAGCAGCTCTGCGGTGTTGGGACTTGGTCCATGCAGTCAGCAGGTAAGAGTCCTTAACTCGAGATCTGAAACTTTCACTGTCCTCGACCAGCCTACTGACGGATTCTCTTTATTCCTGGATTGCGTGAGCTGGGACACCAGACATTTCATAGTTGAGACTGCTGAGAACCAAGTCATCTCCAGAAGCCAGTTTTCCTTTCCACCTCCGTGCCCACCACTTAGCATTTGTCAGATCTGAAATGAATCCCAGGGGCTGGTGTTGCAGTGTAGCAAGTTAAGCCACCACCTGTGTTGCCAGCAGCCCCTAGCAGAGCACCAGTTCAAGTCCCAGCTGCTCTGTTTCTGATCCAGCTCCCAGATAATGTGCCTGGTAAGGCAGTGGAAGGTGGCCCGAGTACTTGAGCCCCTGCCACCCGTGTGGGAGACCCGAGTGGAGTTCCCAGACTCCTGGCTTCAGCCTGGCCCAGCCTCAGCTGTTGCAGGCATTTTAGGAATGAACTAGAGGATCTGAGATCTCTGTGTCTCACTCTCTCCCTTGCCCCCTCTTACTCTTCTTTTCACCCTGCCTTTCAAAAATTAAAAAAAAAATCTCAGTTGTAGGAAGAAGCTAAATCTGTTGTGTTAGGATCTTTGTGTGTTTCTTAAAATATTGATTTTAGGATGAAATTAAAAACAAAACCATGCATTTTCACATCTATCAGAAAAATAATCATAACAGCATGTAAGAATCTGTTAATGACCCAGAGTAAAGCCCAACAATTGAACTTGGACAAAATTCCAGTAGATGGCAGTGTTGGCCAACTTGAGTCTTAAAAGTTAAGTTCCTTTGTAAAAGGCTAATTAAATCTTGCTTAGATGAGTTAGATATTTTTAAATATACATATGGATGAGAATTTAATGTGCATTTTATTTTATATTGTGCTTTAAACCGTAAAACTAACAAAAGCCTTGAAGTGGTTATAGCAAGCAACAATAGAGTAATTGAGGGATGGATTCACAGTTTTTGAGCTTTGAGAAATGCTGGGGGTTTTGATATGGGCTGAATGCTGTCCCCTCATGGAATTCAGAGCTTGAGCCTCCAACATGGCTGTATTGGTAGACAGGGCCTTCCAGGAGGTAATAAAAGTCTATGAGGTCATAGGGTTGGGCCCTTATCTGATAGGACCAATGAATGTCCTTGTAAGAAAGGACAGAGACTGCTCAGAGAGATCACCCTGGTCCTCTGCATGCACGCACAGGAAATGCCATGTGAGGACACAGGCAGGAGGCCGCTGTCAATCAACCAGGAGGAGCAGCCTCCCCATAGAGCAACCTGGGCAGCATCTTGACCCTAGGCACCCAGCCTCCAGAACTGTGAGGCAAAACATTTCTGTGATGGAAGCTGCCCAGCCTCTGGTATTTGTGTCAGCTTTGCCACACCAATGTAGACTTTCTTTTTCTTTTCTTTTGGACAGGCAGAGTGGACAGTGAGAGAGAGAGAGAGAGAGAGAGAGAGACAGAGAGAAAGGTCTTCCTTTGCCGTTGGTTCACCCTCCAATGGCCGCTGCGGCCGGCGCACCACGCTGATCCGAAGCCAGGAGCCAGGTGCTTCTCCTGGTCTCCCATGCAGGTGCAGGGCCCAAGGACCTGGGCCATCCTCCACTGCACTCCCTGGCCACAGCAGAGAGCTGGCCTGGAAGAGGGGCAACCAGGACAGAATCCGGCGCCCCAACTGGGACTAAAACCCAGTGTGCCGGTGCCGCAGGCGGAGGATTAGCCTAGTGAGCTGCGGTGCCAGCTAATGTAGACTTTACTAATATCACCTCTTTAAAACCTCAGCACCCTGAGGTAGGCCTTATCACACCTGTTTTACCAATAAGAACGCTGAAGGACAAAGGCATAAGTGAATGCTTACCCAACAGTACCCAGGTATTACATGGTAAGTTTGGCTAAAACTCTTAGTCCAGCATCCCTGCTGGTTCTACCACTGCACAGGCCTCTGTGTGGCTAAAGCCTAAAGCAGCAGCATTAGACTCAGTGGCCCACTCCTTCTTCCTGGAAATTGGCTCCCAGGGTCCATGCTGAGTGCTTTTCCTCCTCCTCTTAAGTCATTCTTTCTCGGGTGTGTGTCATCTCCCTACCTCTAAACCAGGTAGAGAAGCCCAGGCTGCCTCGGGCCTCTGCCCTGTTCATATGTGAGCTCTCTCAAGGTATTCATCAGACCCCTGGTAATTGCCACAACCTCCAAATGTGTCCCCCGACAGGGCACAGCAGCCACAGCGACTCTGCTAACATATGCATCAGGTCGTGTCCAGGCACAGCGACTCTGCTAACACATGCATCAGGTCCTGTGGTTCCTAGGCAAAGGCTAGCCCCTGCAAAGGCTCTGCTTTCCCGGAGGAGAAGCTGAAGTCCCTCCCGAGTCTCACGGTGCTGTCACTGGGGACACCTCCAGCCCCAGCCCCCACTGTTTCTCGGTTCTGGCTTCAACCGGCACTGCTCTTTCCCTTGCTCATTTACGTCTACCACGCACGCCATTCAAGGTTGTGCCTCAGGGCCTTTGTACTTGATGGTTTCTCTGCCTGAAATATTTTTCTGGTGACACACATGTCCCCTTATCGTTGGGATGTCCCTATCTAGATTCAAGCCATCCCCATCAGTGCTTCAAACTTCCTTTCTTCATTTAGCCCCTGCCATTCTCCAATATACTGTATGTTATATTTTACTTATTTACCTTATTCATTGTTTTCCTCCCTCCAAGGGGGGGGGGCTTCTTTTTTTCCTCGTTGTTTTAGCTTCAAAACCTATAACAGTGCCCAGTACAGGAGTGTTTGCTGAATCACCGAAGAACTGTCCCCCGTTGCCACACTTGGAGATGGTTACTAAGAATGAGGAAGTCACTGTGCAAAACCAGTTCCCAGCAGTTCTCTGCACCTCACTTAAAAAGAACAAGAAAAAATACATGTAAACCCCTGCAAAGGGGCCAGTGCTGTGGCATAGAAGGTTGAGCTTCTGCCTGCAGTACCAGCATCCCATATGAGTGCCGCTTCGAGTCCCGGCTGCTCTACTTCTGATCCAACTCCCTGCTAATGTGCCTGAGAAAGCAGCGGAAGATGGCCCAAGTGCGTGGGCCCCTGCATCCACGTGGGAGACCCAGAAGAAGCTGCTGGCTCCTGGCTTCAGCCTGGAACAGCCCTAGCAGTTGCAGCCATTTGGGGAGTGAACCAGCAGATGTAAGATCTCTCTCTCTCCTTCTCCTTCTCTCTCTGTGTCTCTTTCAAATAAATAAATGAACACAACACACATTTAAAAATAAACAAATCCTTGCAAAAAGGATTAGTTGAAATAAATTTTTAAACAGATTTATTTTATTTTATTTGAAATGCAGAGACCCAGAAGGAACTCCTGGACCCTGGCTTCGGATCAGCTCTGGCTGTTGTGGCCATCTAGGGAGTGAACCAGTGGATGAAGACCTCTCTCTCTCTGTGTCTTTCCTTCTCTGCCTGTAACTTTGCCTCTTAAATAAATACATAAATCTTTTTTTGTTGTTGTTATTTTGACAGGCAGAGTGGATAGTGAGAGAGAGAGACAGAGAGAAAGGTCTTCCTTTTGCCGTTGGTTCACCCTCCAATGGCCGCCACGGCTGGCGCGCTGCGGCTGGCGCACTGCGCTGATCCGAAGCCAGGAGCCAGGTGCTTCTCCTGGTCTCCCATGCAGGTGCAGGGCCCAAGCACTTGGGCCATCCTCCACTGCACTCCCGGGCCACAGCAGAGAGCTGGCCTGGAAGAGGGGCAACCAGGACAGAGTCCAGTGCCCCAACCGGGACTAGAACCTGGTGTGCCGGCGCCGCAAGGTGGAGGATTAGCCTAGTGAGCCGCGGTGCCGGCCAAAAATACATAAATCTGAAAGAAAGAAAGAGAGAGAGAGAGAGAGAGAGAGAGAGAGAGAAGGAAGGAAGGAAGGAAGGAAGGAAATGCAGAGTTACAGAGAAAGCGAAAGAGAAATCTTCCATCTACTGGTTCACTCCCCAAATGGCTGCAAAGCCCAGGGCTGGGCCAGGCTGAAGTCAGGAGCCTCAAACCCCACTGGTGTCTCCTACATGGGTGGAAGAGGCCCACCCACTTGGGCCTCATCTGCTGCTTTCCCAGGCCATTAATGAGGAGCTGGCTTGGAAATGGAGCAGCTGGGACTTGAACCAGTGCTCATATGGGAAGCCAGTGTCCCGGGCAGCAGCTTAACCTACTGTGCCAAAAATCAGGCCTCTAGATGAAATTCGTAAAAATCAGACATTGAGGATTCTTAGGTATTGTCGCTCCCCCTCTTCATGGAGGAACGACACAAAACCCTGCATAGGCTTCATATCCGAGTCATGGCACCATTATGTCGCTCCCCCTCTTCGTGGAGGAACGACACAGGACCCTGCGCTGTTCTTTCGTCTGCTCGGCCCTCCCCGGGTTTGCTGCTGGTTCTTCCCGGGTTGGCTACTGTCCCTTCCACCTCCGTGGAAGGGCGGTTCCCCCTGCCACTTTCCCCACTTCCGCAGGGGAGCAGCACACCGCCGGCCGGCTCTCTCGGGGGCTGCACAGGTGTTCCCTTAGATGTTCCCCTTAGATGTTCCTGGTGCATGCCGTCTCTCTCCTCCTTTATAGTCCTCCTCCGCCAATCCCAACTCGGCTGCCCACACGCCGAGCACGCTGCTCTCCTCCAATCAGGAGCAAGTCCTACAGTTTATTGGCTGAACTGGAGGCAGCTGTGTAGAAGCTGTTTTCTTCTCTCCCAGCGCCATATTGTGGGAGAGCAGGTGCATAGAATAAGTCTTAATTCCAGTAACAGTCTAGTCCGAGCTGCTCCCCACAAGGTATTACAATAAAGCTACCAAGGAAAATGACCAACTCTGCAGAGACTTTGGTAAACAGCAGAGATTCTAAATTTGCTGGTGATGTTTACCTTTGCTCTGCATAAAAAGGCATTAAATGAAGGGCTGCCCAACTACTTGTGGTTTTGTAGGCCCTGGTGTCTATGACTTAAAGTACTTTTTATCTGATTTTTGTGCATTGAAATGTCCAAATGCAGTATCATTATATATTTAGAGGATTTTATAGGCAGTAAATAACATTATAAAACATTTTTAATCTCACAATAATGACCTGAGTGTAAAGATTATTGTATGCAATCCATTCAAGGATTGTATGATTCAGTTCCCCTAAGGAAGTATCATAATGTTTATGATATTCTTGAATATTATTGGCATGTATTCATATAGTTCTCTTAATTGAAGCCAGTAACGTGATTAAGGGATATATTTTCTCTATACCAGACAGAAATTATTTGGATTTTATAAGTTCAGGTTTACAGTGAGATACGCATGAGTGAATATGTTTTGCCAAATGAGAATGATCACTTTAAAACAGGATTATGCACATGTGGATGGAATTGTTTACCCGAGTTCCATCTGAAAGTGACAAAATAGGAAGACATTCAATGACGTCTTCAGGTCTCATGACCATGGTTTCTTAGCTGCATGTTTCATTTGTAGAATCACCGTTTCTAGGCCGTGTTTGGAAACTCAGCTGACAGATGTGTGGATCTGATTCAAGGGGCTCTGAGAACTGGAACGGGCCTCAGAGATCACTGGGACCCGTCCTCTCCTCTTGCACTACAGATCAGCAAATGTGACCCGGTTACAAGAAGAAACTTGCCCAAGGTCCTCTGGCCTGTTTGTGGCTGACCCTGGAATCCTGTTCTTCCAATTCCAGTCACATGCCACTCAGAAAACCCATCAGCATTCCCAAGCATGTGAGCATTTCACTATGTGTGCTGCTTCTTTATTTTGCGAAGGATGTATATGGTACATATGTAAGCCAGCCACACGCCTCTAGCAAGAGCAGCATAGAGGTGGAACATGGGCTGACATTTGGGAACCATTGCCGAAATGACAGAACCATGATAGAAAAAAAAAAATAGCACAGAGGCCTGGTCCCCTGCTCTTCCACCAGCCTGGACTCGGCTGTGATGATGACAGTGACTTCATACCTGTGTCTGGGCAGCTCATTCTAAGGACACAGGGACACTCAAAACCGGCTCTCCCCAGCCGGTTTTGGTCATAGTCAGTAATGATAATGTCCACTAGATGGCTTTGGTTTCTTGGTAGACAAAAAGAAGTTGAATAATGGGTTCTTTATTTAGGTGAGGATACATGCATCTTTTCTACACTCTCAATCTGTTTTTTATTCAGTTAACTATTAGGCCATCTAGTAATGGGAAAAAAGTGTTTCAAAGCCCATACAGGTTGACCTGAAATGTTGCATATCCTGCCTTTGGGGCTTTGAATTTTTAAGTTGCACGTTATAATGGATGGCTACCAGGATAAAAGTGACACCTGCTTTAGGTATGTGCACATATTTAAGTCTAGGTACTTGTGCATATGACTCACAAGACCCATGCTTTACTAATACACTGCTATGCTCAGAAAACACAAGAATTCTGAAGACTAAAATGAAGTTCCTCCTAGCAACTGGAGGAAAAACCACTAATCCCATTGTTTTGTCAGATAAAGTGTCCTGTTATATGAATATTCTGGAATGAATACATGATATTCAAAATAAGGTTGATAAAATGAGTGTGACTTAGAGTCTGTGGTACTAACGATTCCTGTGGGCAAAGAGTGAAACAGAAGGAAAGTGTGAAAGGATTTCACAGCACAACAACCCAAGCTAAGAGTAGAAAAGAAGGTCTCGAAAGCTCTCCTTTAAAAAACAAGCAAACAAACAAAACACGTGGCAGATGCTGTGGCATAGCAGGAAAAGCAGCTGCCTGTGATGTCACCATTCCATGTAGGTGCTGGTTCAAGTCCCGGCTGCTCCACTTCTGATCCAGCTCCCTGCAACTGGCCTGGGAAAGCAGTGGCAGATGGTCCAAGTGCTTAGACCCCTACACCCATGTGGGAAATTTGGATGAGGCTCCTGGCTCCTGGCTTCAGTCTGGCACAGCCCTAGCCATTGCAGCCATTTGGGAAGTGAACCAGCAGATGGAAGATCCCTCTATCTCCCCCCAACTCTGCCTTTCAAATAAATAAAATAAATCTCTAAAAAAATGAGAAAGAAAAGAAACATCCAAGCACAGAAATTTCAAACAAATGAGCTACTAAAGCTAAGTGTTAACGAACAATAAGAAGACCCTGCTGTGATAGTAAAAGTTTAATGAGTTACATATTCCTGGCAAATGGTAATAATCTTTATATCACTGGTAATCAGATGGAAGATGATGGCAGTAAAAATAACATTAAATATTGTACATATTATGGCAATTTAGGGATTAAGTTTGTATTAATTCTAATCTCTTTCCTTTTTAGGCTTAATCTTATCCAAATGAACTGGAAATTTTTCACTTGTAGCTTATCTCTGCCCCAGTCCTTGTGATAGGTTTGCAAATAAATGAACTGCTTTACTTTGAAGACAGAAATGGAAGGATTAATATTCCTTTTTTTTTAAAAAAAAGATTTACTTATGTATTTGAAAGGCAGAATTAGAGAGAGCTTGTCCATCTGCTGCTAGTTCACTCCCCAAATGGCTGCAGTGGTGGGGCTGGGCCAGGTCAAAGCCAGGAGGCCTTAACTCCAACCTGGTTTCCCTTGTGGGTGGCAGGGGCCCAGGCACTTGAGCTGTATTCCACTGCCTTCCCAGGCATATTAGCAGGGAACTGGATTGGAAGTGGAGCAGCTAGGACTTGAACTAGAACTGTTGCTCATATGGGATGCCGGTGTAGCTTAACCTACTGTACCACAATGCTGGCTGCAAAAGGAATAATTTTCTAGACTTGTGTCCTCACACATTTCACTATGTAAAGATACACAACACACACACACACACACACACACACACAAATCCCACCTATAAAATGCCCCTGTAGCATGTAGCAAAATCCCAAAGGATCCCATGGATTCAGTGGACATAGTTTAAGGAACTCAATTAAAATCATGTGTTCCTGCTTCCTCTTCTAGAACTTCTAGCATTTTTTATCAGGATGATTTGGTTCCAACTATACCTCATTTACTGACTAATCGTGCAGTTACCGGACCATAAGAGGACAGAAATTCTTTTCTTTTAACTTTGCCCTATGAGAGCTTCCTTCATGGTCATCAGATGGCTGCAGCAGCTCCAGATATCACATCCCTTATATCCTTACTTGATAACCAGAACCTGGGAGAGAAAATAAGGACATTACTTTATCTTCTGTTCCTTTTTTAGACTGAGGAAAACTAGGGGTCAGGGTTGTGACATGACCGGTAAAGTTACTGCCTGCAATGCTGGCATTCCATATGGGTGCCAGTTCGTGTCCCAGTAGCTCCACTTTCAATCCAGCTCCCTGCTAATGGTATGGGTGAAAACAGTGGAAGGTGGCCCAACTGTTTGGGCCCCTGCCACTCATGTGGGAGATCCAGAAGAAGCTCCTGATTCCTAGCTTTGGCCTGGCCCAGCCCTAGGCATTGTGGCCATTTGGAGAGTGAACCAGTGAATGGAAGATCCCCCTCACCTCACCCCATCTCTTCCTCTCTCTGTGTAACTCTGACTTTCAAATAAGTAAATCTAAAAAAAGGGAAAAACACCCAGAAGCTCCACTTCTAGTAAGACATCCTTTGTATTCCACTGGCTAAAAATTGCAGCATGTGCTCATCCCTAAACCAGTCACCAGAGATGGGAAAGGACTGATTATCATTGGCTTAGGTAAGTAATTCATAACCCAGGGTGCACATTAGCATCATTTGGAGAGTTCAAAAACTGTCAGGGACCATGCCGATTAAAACTGAATCTTAACGAAGGCTTGGATATCAGTATTTTCATAGAGTTCCCCAGAAGATACTGATTAACAGTGAGGTTGAAAGCTAGCCAATGAACAGAGTAACTCCTAGATGAATCAAGGTTCATCCTTTTGGACAAGGGAAGGACCCAGTGCTTTTCAAAAACACATACTGTCATGTAACTGAACAAAATGTGAGTGCTGTTACCAAGGAAGTACAGGGAAAATGGAATTAAAAGACAAGCTTAGGGGGCCAGCGTGTGGCACAGCAAGGTAATCTGTTGCCTGTAATGCTGGCATCCCTTATCAGAGAGTCAGTTTGTGTCCCAGCTGCTCTGCTTCTGGTCCAGCTCTCTACTAGTGCACCTGGGAAAGCAGGGGAAGATGGCCCAGGTGCTTGGACCCCCAACACCCGTGTAGGAGACCTGTGTGGAACTCTGGATTCCGGGCTTCAGCCTGGCCCGGCTCTGGCTGTTGTCATTTGGGGAGTGAATCAGTAGATGGATGGTTTCTCTCTCTCTTCTCTAGGTGTCATTCTCTCCTCCAAATAAATAAATATTTTTTAAAAGAAAAGTTTTGGGGTCAGTGCTGTGCTGTAGCAGGTTAAGCTGCCACCTGCTGTGCCACTATCCCATATAGGCATTGGTTTGAGTTCTGACTGTTCCACTTCCCATTCAGCTCTCTGCTATGGCCTGGGAAAAACACCAGAACATGGCCCAAGTGGTTTGGACCCTGCATCCACATGGAAGACCTGAAAGAAGCTCTTGGCTCCTGGCTTCGGCCTGGCCCAGCCCCAACCATTGTAGCCATTCGAGGAGTGAACCAGCAGATGGAAGACTTCTCTCTGTCTCTCCCTCCCTCTTTCTATAACTCCACTTTTCAAATAAATAAATCTTAAAAACAAAAACAATAAAAAGACTAGTTTATTTGGGTGCTAAAAATTTTGAAACCCAAGTGTAGATTTTTTTTATAATATGTATTTCCCATGCAATTTTTGAAGAGCCCTTATATGTATGGATTTCAGTTTTTTTTCTTTTTAAGTACTGAAACAAATCTGTCTCTTAATCCCGTTTTCTATAAGTTTTTTGAAGTACCCTTGTGAGGCAAGAAAGCAACTGTTGCATTAAAGATGTAAGAACTAGCCAAGGCAGGTGTTTGGCCTCACAGGGAAGACACTTGTTGAGATGTCTGCATCCCATACGGAAGTACATGGATCAGAACACCCGCCTCTGGCTGCTGACTCCAGCTTCCTACTGATTCTAGGAGACAGCACTGGTGGATCAAGTAGTTAAGTTAGATCCCTGCCACCCATATGGGAGGCCTGGATTTTAATCCTGGCTCCTGGCCTTAGCCCCTACTCACTCCTAGCCTGTAGAAGGTGTTTAGGAAATGAACCAGTGGATGAGGGTACACACACTCTGTCTCTGTCTTTCTGCTACTCAAATAATTTTTAAAAGATTTATTTATCTGAAAGGCAAAGTTAGAGAAAGGCAGAAGCAGAGAGAGAGAGGTCTTCCATGGGCTGGTTCACTCCCCAAATGGTTGTAACAGTCAGAGCTGGGCTGATCAGCAGAGGTGGGCCGATCTGAAGCCAGGAACCAGGAGCTGCTTCTGGGTTTCCCACGCAGGTGCAGGGGCCCAAGGACTTGGGCCATCTTCTGCTGCTTTCCCAGGCCATAGCAGAGAGCTGGATCAGAAGTGGAGCAGCCGGGACTCAAACCAGCACCCATACAGAATGCTGGCACTGCAGGTGGAGGTTTTACCAGCACTGGTCCCAATAAATAAAGTTTAATAGGAGAATTAGGGGCAGGTGTTGGGGCGCAGCTGGGTAAGCAACACTCACATCCCATAACGGAGTGCCAGTCTGAGCCCTGGTTCCACCGCTTCTGATAGAACTCTCTGCTAGTACATCCTGGGAGGCCACAGATGGTGGCTCAAGTGGCTGTGCCCCTGCCACCCACGAGGGAGATGGGTGGAGTTCCTGGCTCCTGACTTCAGCCTGACGCAACCCTGACCATTGCAGGCATTTGAGGAGGGAACAGGTGGATGAGGCTTTCTCTGTATGTTGCTCTGCCTTTCAAGTAGATGAAAATAAATTTAAAAATAAACATTAAAAGTTAAAACAGAATGAGTCAGAGCTATAGAAGTATGTATTACCGATAAATACCATAGGCACAGAAGATGATTTTAATTTTGAAGTCAAAAGCAGTGCACTGCATAATTGTTGGGCATTAAGGAAAATGAATTCCTTCTGTTCTCTTGAGGCTCAGTGCTACCCAGACACTGAGAAGCAGGTTTGTCGAGATGGCAGAGGACCGAGGTAATGGATTCCAGTGACGAAACAGGAAATTCATTCATGAGTCTTGGCACGCCTCCAAATTGATGACTTAGCCAGAAAGGGAATAACTGGATTTTCCTACTTCTCTTGTATTGTCCTCCATGAGAATGGCTGAATGTTAGAGCTAGATGGGGCCTTAGACCACCCTGCCACCCGTTTCAAGTTTGAAGAAATAAAGACAGGTCATGGTCTGACGGGGGACCACCCGGGCAGTCTATGGCAAAAGCCCAGACTCTCGCCCTTCCCCTGCCACATCCCTAGTCTTTCTAGACTGACAAGGGTGTTTCTTTGATTGTACTCAATGCGTCACAGGAGGTGCTAAGTGAACAAGATCATGCTTTGACACTCAGTTTTCTAAAGGAACACGTGGGGGCAGCAAATGTTTAGGGAAAAAAAAATCCAGTTTTAACTTGGACCAGCTGCATATGCACATAGATTTGGGGAATGGGATATTTAGTGTTTTGAGTTTTTTGCTTTGTTTTGTTTGGTTTTTGGTTTATTTGATACTTTTGAGATTGCTTGTGACTCAAATGTTGCAATATGAGGTGGGGAATTTCAGAGAAAGGGCTGGTGTCCATGATTCAACTTGGCTTCCAAACGCGGATCTGCTAAAAGACTGAAAAGCATTCCTTGCATGTAGGACATATGTCTCCTTTAGAATCCTAAACACTTTGGGGCAATACCTTCTTTATAGAAATTAATGAGAGTTGGTGTCACAGAGATCGAAATTAGTCAGACATATTGGTGGAGATTTCCTTTAGTTATCTGCTATCATAACCTACTTTTTTCCCAAGATTTATTGATTGATTTGAAGGGGAGGGGGAGAGAGAGAGATCTTCCATTTGCTAGTCCACTCCCCAAATGGCCACAGCGTCCAGGGCTGGGCCAGGCCAAAGCCAGGAGACTGTAACTACAACTGGGTCTCCCATGTACGTGCAGGGGCTCTAGCACTTAGGCCTCTTTTACTGTCTTCTTTGAGGTAGAAGACAGGAACATTAGCAGGGAGCTGGATTGGAAGTGAAGCAACCAGGACTTGAACTGGTGCTCACATGAGATGCTGGCATTGCAGGCAGCTGACTAATCCAGTGTGCCACAACACTGGCCCCACGTCAAACCTATTTTGGGGGTGGGGGAGGCGATACTGTGGCATAGTGGACTAAGCCTCCACTTGTGGCACCAGCATCCTGTTTGGGCATAGGTTCAAGTCCTGGCTGCTCCACTTCCCATCCAACTCTCTGCTATGGCCTTGGGAAGCAGTGAAAGACGGCCTAACTGCGTGGGCCCCTGCACCGCTATGGGAGACCCAGAGGAAGCTCCTGGCTCCTGGCTTCAGATTGGCCTAGCTCTGGCCATTGCACCATCTGGGGAGTAAAACAGCAGATGGAAGACCTCTCTTTATGTCTCTCCCTATCTGTCTGTAACTCTACCTCTCAAGTAAATAAATAAATCTTTTTTTTTTAAAGCAACCTATTTTAGTGTTGTGATTATTGATAAATAAAGTCTATTTGGTAGATATTTCTGGTTTTATTTTCCTCACTCATGAATATTTTCACCCTTATTGTCATATTTATTATTACTCCCTAATAATTCCCTGTTAAGTAGTGATTTTCCAGGGGATTACTGCTGCCTCCTATCATCCATCACCCATTGAGTTGAAAAGACAGAACAATACTCTAAGAAGTAAACACGAGTTTACTAAAAGAAGAAACTATAACATCACAAGACTAAATACTAAATCACAAAAAGAGATACCGAAAGTACAATCCTCACACAGAAATGCCAGCATCACAGAATATCAGGCCTATGTCCAAACTGTTCAAGACACACTACAGACACAGGCATATTCGGGCTCGAAGTTTCCGTTTGCTGGCTTTCATTACGTTTTCAGTGGAAGTTGATCTCACCGTGGGAAGCGGTCACCGAAGAAGCATCTCTGAGTTCATCCAGAATGGAGGCTCTGGAGGTGCGTCTGGCAGTGGTTAACACACAGCGTCGTGTCTGATTCCACCCCTGGAAAGCAGGCTGCACGCCTGGGTGTACAAACAGTGTCTACCCAAGAAGGTATTTGAATCAGATCTTTACTCCTGAGCAGGGCTGCAACACCACGCCAGGACCAGGTGGGGAAGAGAAGGCCGATCCCCTCAACCTGCGTGGCTTTCGGGTTGGGGGGTACACCTGGACCGGGCTCAGGGTGCACCCGCACAGAGAGCGCCATCATGATGAGAGCTCTGAGGCTCTGATGTTCTTCAGTTCTGATCATTTCTTCCTCAGGATAAAACTTTGGAAAACACACCGAATTCCCTGTCTTTGGGAAATTTGAGCCAGGCTGCTGTCTAATCGCAAACATCACAAATCACATTTTTCTTATCTAGCATTTGGCACTGGAACACACAAGGACTTGCCAAGGCCAAATAAATCCCACTGTTTTAAGAGGTTGTGCTTGGTTAGCTTCTCTTTCTGTTAGTAAAAGAAAAATGATGTTAAAAATCATGTCAGTATCCTAGTTTTTTTTTTTGTAAAAATATTTGAATGCCATAAGAATATGTAAACTGGATATGTTTTTCACAGGTTTTACTTAACCTGAAATTTACATAATAGTTGCTTAAGTGCTCCAAAAATGAAAGGAGAAAATATGCATTTAAACACTTTTTAAGTAGTTAGGTAGAGAGTTATTCAAGCTGTAGTTTTCACCTTTAAACATTATAAGATCATCAAAAATTAAAAGCAGCCACACGTTATTGTCAGGGTCTTTGCTCAACCAAGAATCTTAGACAATTTTGCCTTTAAAAGCCCCTGAGGCAAAAGATAGGAGGTTTTTCAGAATTAGAAATGAAGCATTTAAGCTGAAGACCAGTTAACCGAGTGTCCCATAACTTTGGCATTTAAAATAGTAATTCTCAAAGGAGAGAGCCAAGTCATAAAGGGAACCGTGTGTATAAATTGTCAGGTCCTGGTGTTTGCTTTCAATCACTTCCAGAGAGAAAACTTCCTTTTCATTCTTCTGAGTGCCACACTTCAAAGAAGAATTGTGTAATTCCTATTTTCACAACATCATGGCTGAAATTATCTAATTCGAAAATGTTATACAATTTACATTGTAAGACGCAGAAAGAGCACAGTGTGGGCTTGGAAACAGATGAAGTGATGTGTGCTCTGTCAGTTAAAAAAATCCTCATATACTTGATCTGGCCTTGTTAAATTGTCAGCTTGGGTTTTGAATACAACTTGCCATGTTGAAATAAATACAGAAAAACACAATGCCATTTGAACAATGCCTCCCCGGGGCCCCTGAGACAAGTTAAATACTGTGGGTTTTTTTTTTTGGGGGGGGGGGAGGAGGGATAGAGGGGTGAGGGTTATATGACTTAAAACAAAAAACTCCTCCATACTCTAGAAGCAAGATAGCCCTTGAGCTTCGAATCCGTGATTGGAAAGCCAGAGATAGCTGGTGTGTCATTTTTGTGATCTTTGATTTAAAAAAAGAAAATCTTGTACAGGCTCCGCAGGCACACAGCGCCCTTGCACCGTAGGTCTTTTCTTTCAGCAACACGTGCGAAAGTGATGAGGCTCGACTGTTAGGTTAGGAGCAGAGATTAAAAGGTGGGAGTGTGGCAGATCCCGAAGCAGCCCACGTTGGTGCTTTTTCAGTCCGTGGTCCCAAGAAGAGGCAATGAAATGTCAAGTCTGGGTCGCCGCAGAGCGAGGTGTGCTTGCTTGGGGAAGGCAGAAAGGGCGAAGCAGGTGCCCTCACTTTTAAATAGAAAGCCTTACCTCGTCTTGTTCAGCGACAATGGCAGAGCCAGGCTATTCCGCCATTAATCAACCAAGACAAACTGAAAGTACACGGAGCCCTGTCCGAGGGCATCCACAGCCGGATCCCTGCCGGCGGCGGGAGGCGTCCGCGCACAGGGCCTCGGGACCGGGCCCTGGCCACAGCCCGGGCTTCGCCTGCCGCAAACTTCGCAGGCTTCCTTCCCAGACTTTCAGGAGACTCCCTGTCTCCGCCGGCCTCCCAGTTCTGAATGGGAACCAGCTCCATGGGCTCCCCGCTCCGCCCCAGGCCCGCCCGGGTTTGGCGCCAGGGCGCAGCGGGGACGGTCTGGCGGGGGCGCCCTCCGCAGGACGCGGCCGCCGCCCGGGAGCCGGCCGGGTGGGCGCAGCGAGGCGGCGGCGGCCGTCGGGGAGCCCGAGCCCGCTGCTCGCCTGGGGTCCCCGCGCGTCCCCTGCGCGCCGCCTGTAAGTAGCGCCCACCTGTTTGCCCAGAGTGCGGTTTCCAGGCAAAGCCGCTTCCCCGAATGGGGACCGGGCCCCACCCGAGGCGAGGCAGAGCCACCCGGGCACACACCCTCCTGTAGATAACGTGGCCCGAGGGGCAGCGGCGCCCGCGCTCCAGCTGCCCGCAGAGCGGGGTGGACGGGGTGGAGCCGGAGCGCTCGCCCTCAGGTTGGCGCGGAAGGCTGAGGCTGCCGCGTGCCCGGCTGGCCGCCAGCTCCAGGAAGAGGCATCCGAGCCGCGCCTCCCGCAGACCCAAAGGCCTTTCTGTGCAAACACAGGGCACCTGGCCCTGTGCAGGGACAGTATCGGCGAGGGCGCTGGGACCGCCTGCGCAGCGAGTTTGGAGATAGCGTGGAGTGGGCAGTGGAAATGTGAGTCCTCATTTAGCAGGAGCTGGGCGACTTCAGGACGCGCTGGGTTTTCGGGTTCCAGGTGCAGAGAACAAGTCCCAAGCACCTGGGCAGAGCTCGCGAGGCCGAGACTCGGGGGTGGCGGTGGGAGGAGGCGGAAGAGGGGAAACCTAGGAAGAAAAGGCCCTGAGGTGGAGCAAAAGTTACACGGCTGGTTCCGAGTAAACCCGGAGATTTGTCTGGATTTTCTCGTAGACCAGGAGACACCCCACCCTATGGTGCGGTCCCTAACATTTGTCGCTTGAAAACCCGCCCACCCCACCGAGGGATGACGGGAAACGCTGGCTTGCAGGCTCCGGCTGACAAGGACATGGGTTCTTAGGTTGGTTCGTCCCAGTGTGAGCGGTCTGTTTGAGAGGTTTACTCCTACCCCCGGCCCCCAGTGCCTAGGACTGGACACGCACTGCTTTTATGCAGGGTCAGGTGAAGTAGGGGTCTCGAACTGTTCACAAGGCCAGCGGATGAGGAGTGGATGCACGTTTTAAAGTCAGCCTCTCACCCCGGACTTTGCCTCAGACAGAGACATACCTTTTTCTAAGTGGTCCCCAAATTTGCAAGTGCACCAGCCTGACCACTAGGGCTTGTTAAAATACTTACTGCCGAGTTTGGTCCGCAAAGTGTCCACCAGGGCCAGACTGTCACCTGTTAATCTGCACTTGTAGCAAGTTCCCCCAGGGATGGTGATCTTGCCGGTCCCAGGACCACACTTTGAGAACCACTACCCTAAGCCATTCTCAACTTTGACTGCATGTTAGCACCACCTTAAGCACTTTTAAAATATTTACGCTTGGGTCCTCCCCGCCAGGAATTCTGATGTAATTGGTTTGGGGATCTGCTTGGGAGTCAAGATTAAAAAGGAAAAAAAAAAAAAAGATTAATGCATTTTGAAAGAGAAAGATCTTTCATCCACTGGTTCAATCCCCAGATGGCTGAAACAGGCAAGGCTGGGCCAGGCTGAAGCCAGTAGCCAGGAGCCTCTTCCGGGTCTCTGCGTGGGTGCAGGAACCCAAGGACTTGGGCTGTCTTCGGCTGCTTTTTCCCATGTCATTAGCAGGGAGCTAGATCAGAAGTGGAGCAGCTGAGACACAAACTGGTGCCCATCTGGGATGCCAGCATGGCAGGCGGCGGCTTTACCGTGCGGACCCTGATCCCAGGCATCAAGATTTTAAAAACTCTCAAGATGATGCTAATCTACAGCAAAGTGGGAAGCCACTGCCCCAGGTCATCTGCTGCCCCAGGCAACTTTCTTTGGGGCAGAAGCTGCAGGGAGCTTCTCCCCTTGCATTCTGGGTGCTTCTGCCTGCCTGCTGCGCTCCAGCTCCCCGTTCTCTGGGAAGCGCAATCCTTCACCTCTCAGAGGCTTTGCGCAGCCAGCACAGCGTGGATGAGCAGGAATTATGACAGATGAAGCAGCCTCCCCCAGGCCCTCCATATGAGCAAATCTGAAGTTGAGTATTCTGCCTGCAGTGTGGACAGTAAACTTATTCCTTGGCTCAGGATATCCCCGCCAGGAGCCACGGTGTTCTGTGATCGTCTCTCAGGGCTAATGCTTGCAGTCTTTGCAGGCTACAGTTCCAGGGACTGAAAGTCCCAGATCCAGGCTGTGTCACGCCACACACAGTTGATTCCCAAGTCATCACATGCTTGATCTGCTACATGAATGAGTCCCACTGCTGTCTAGAATGGACAGGGCAGGATGGGCAGCTTGTGGCTGGGTGGGAGGGAGCTGTAATGGTGTCCAGGACTGGTCATACTCAGTGGCTGGGTGGGAGGGAGCTGTAATGGTGATCAGGACTGGTCATACTCAATGAAGTGTTGATGCAAAGACCAGCAAAGTAATGGCTTCATAGGGAACACCTGGAGGGCAAGGGATGCTCCATGTCTTGACCTTTCCCCTGTGACGGACAACTCAAGAGAAGGGACACCTGGGAGGAATTCGCTCCCCTCCCACTCTGCCTGTTCCACCTAGAGGAGTTCTCACCTCTGTTCAGACCGGGCAGGAACTGGGAGTGCGGTGACTGCAGAGGGGGGCTGGGGCTGGATCCAGATCAGTAGTGAGTTCTACCAAGGCAGTCTTCCTCCACTGTTGCAGTTTCCTGGCCGTTTGGTGGGCACTGCCTGGTCCTCCTGCAACTCTGCCTGCCCCGGCAGGAGCAAGTGCATAGTTTAAGTTGGGGGTGGGGGTGGGGAGGGATAAAGCAGAACTGGTCGGGAATTCTGTGCCTGTGCTGTCAAAGACTGGGGAAAAGACTTTCCAGTGTCCAAGAATTCGCTTTTTAGAAAATGTTGCTGATCACCTCGGGGGTATCTGCAGAGACACTAGGAGAGCAAACATCACATCGGAGGAGGAAGCTCCGGGTGGGCCTATGCCAGAGAGACAAGAGAGCAATTCGGCGTGCTTAGGCCCTGCCCCGGCGGGGTCACGCCCCTACTCCAGAGTTCCCGGTACCCTCGGTCTTTCCCGACCCTCCTAGCGACCCACTCCGCAGCAGAGTCGAGAGAGTTCTCCTTTCCTCGGTCCCCTCTGTCCCCGCCCCCACAACTCAGCGCGGTTCTCCGCTAGGGTTTCCCTCCCGGGCAGATTACTTTATGACAGGGTGTGATAAGTGGTGATTTTGTTCCTCTTTTGATGGCAGGATTGCTTTGTAAACAGAAGCCAAACTCGTTCCGATAGTGGTTCCGCACCAGTGCGCGGCAGCCGCCCTGGCACAGCGGGCGGCCGAGACAGCGGCTGCACCTGTCACCAGGGACCCAGAGGCCATGCGTGGAGGGGGCGCACCCAGCGGTGACGCTCTCCTCCGCCCCCAGGGCATCTCCCGGTTCTCTGTCTTGTTGCTCACCTTGGGCCTTGCAAACCGACTGCTCTCAGTTGAAAGTGGCTGCCCAGGAGCGCCATGGTGGCACACTCCAGACTCTCGACAGGGTCTCAGGTGGCCCTTCTGCAATTTCTCCCTGGGCACCTGCGCCAAGAGGTTTGGCTGCTTTTGTTCTGTGGTTACCTTTAATCCTATTCCTTTGCCCTAATCCAATTGGAGAGTCAAGAGGGCTTTGGCGCCCTCTGCCCCCCAGGCAAGGCTCCCAGTCAAGGTCCGGGTGTGGCAAGATGCCACTCAATTCCCTGCACCTCCTTTGTGGAGTATGAACCTCTCCTCTTCTGGTCCCACGCTGACAGCCACTTTACCACTTCCAGGGGCCCAAGAAGTTGAATGAGGCTTGCCTGGCTCAAGGGCAGAGAGAACCGGCCACAGAAGAGGGGGATGCATGGGGCTCAGAGAAGGGGTCCCTTGTCCTGCCCAGTGATCCTGGGCTCCACGGAGGGAAAAGCAGAGACCACCGCAGGAGTTAACCCATTGTTCAGATTTCCAAGTGTTTTGAAGAGGCTCGGCTGGACGGGAGCAAGTGCTGGTGAATGAATGCTCCCGAAGTGTGGCAAAAATGAGAGGTTCAAGCAGAGCTCAGCACTAACAGGGAGATGGTCACGCCGCACCCCAGGGGCTGCCGGCACTGGGAGGAGAGCTGCAGAGGAAGGGCACACCTGACACCGCAGGTCCCGGGCAGCCTGAGCTCCCATTGCCTGAAGTTGGCAACTCCATGGTCTGTCACCAGGTAACCCCTTCCCGCAGCCCAGGTCTCGAGCCCCGAATGATGCCCAGGGGGAGAATTCCAGGTCCTGTTAAACACTGTAGCCAGCTTCATGGTGATGGTAGCACCTGGAGGAGGACCCCTGATGCTGTCACTCCCCTACCCCCACAGAGAAGTCACAGGTATCTGCTTCCAGAAAGGCCCCCCGGGAGCTGAAGCCAGTGCCAAGGGCAGCTAGTGGCCTTGGGTCTGCACAGACACTGGGCACTGCCAGCCTTCTAGGATGGTGTGCAGTGAACCTGGGAGACCCCTTCTCCGCCCACCGTGGCTTTCTGGAAGCAGCTGAGCCCCGGAGAGGCTCTGAGGGGTTAAGCAGGTGTCTAGGGAGCAGAGCCAGGTAATACACACAAGTTCCCATGAGGGAGTCGCTGTGTGTGTGTGTGTGTGTGTGGGTGTGGGTGTCTGAGAGAGGGGCAAGGCAGGTGACGTCATCCTGAATTGAACCTTCCTGGGGGGGGGGGGCGGAATGAGTGGCCTTGCAGACCACCCACCCCCCCAGGGCTATGCAGCTTTTCGTCCATGCACACTTGAGGCCCAAGGTCGTGCTGGACGGTTTGCTCACATTCTCCACCTGAATCCTCAGCCATTATGCACTCTGCAAACAGAGAGCTGGGGTTCAGAGCAGCTCAGTAACTTGCCGGAGGTCACACAGCCAGCCAGTGTCTATGACAGTGTGGAGTGTGGACCCCGCGTGGTCTCAGCCCAGCAGCTCCCCAGCGCCTCTGATGCCGGCGCCCTCTTCCCAACACCCACGGCCCAGGAAGTCTCTCTTCCCACTGAGTCTGTCCGCTCACCCTGTCCATTGCGGCCCCTCGCTTTGCGCGGAGCCCTACCCGCGACTTCGCCTCCAGCTTTCCACACATGTCCCCCTACTCCTCCAGAAAAGTGCTGGGCGCTAGGAGATGGCCGCTGTCAGCGCCCGACCCCTGCCTGGGCACACGCCCTCCCGCCCCTCCTGGGCTCAGTCTGGCCCACCCCGCGCAGGAGGAAGGGGCTATTTGGAGCTGCAACCACTGCTCGCATTCAAAAAAGCACAGCGCCCCCGGCCGGAATCCAGGAGAGCTGCAGGCGCTCTCTTACATTCGCACCACTCAGTCTGCAAAAAAAGTCGAGGGAGGTGTAGACGCTTATGAGACTAAAATGCCATTTCATCGTGTTAAAATACACCCAAAACAAACAAAACAAAACAAAACAAAAAACCCACCCACAAACAAAACTAGGACTTGTTGAACACGGCTCTAAAGCGTATCCAAGAAAGTTTCAAATCCACTAGAGACGTGCCCAAGCTCCCGGCGACCCCGCGGAGAGCCACCTGCGCACCCCGCCTGGGGACGCCGAGACGCGGCAGAACCGTCTGCGCAGCCCGCAGGGTTGGGAGCTGAGGTTCAGGGTTGGGAAAGGGAGGTTGTGGAGCCGGGGACGCATCTCCTCCACGCTGCAACCGCGGACCCGACCTTTCGCACGTATTTGCCTGGCGTGTCAGAGAAGACGATTTGAAACCGGTTCTTTGTTCGTCTCGAAGTCCCCTTGAAGGCAGTGGGGAGGGGGCGGGAGCGGTCACTGGGCCCTTCCCGGGCGCACCAGGCCCAAGCTCAGAACAATCTGATCTCGCGGCCGCCAGAATGGGGCTGGCACCGTCGCTGGGCGAGCGCCCGAGGCCAATCTCCTCACCCTCGCCTCCCTCCCGGCCAGGTGTGGTTCCTGACGGAGGTGAGCTCCTCCGGAGCCCCAAATCCTGTGGCTGCTTTTAAAACTCCTCTCTAATTAGGAGCAGCGGTGAAATCACTTGAGTGATTTTTATCTGTCATGGGAAAGCAAATCCCAACCCAAACCTCAGTTGCCCGTTCCAGCGCCACCAACGCCCCCATTCTCCCTTTAAAAAGTTCTTAATGAAAAAGATAAAGGGGTGGGGGAGGGGCGGGGGATTAGGAGGGAGAGGACAGGAGGCCTCATGTAGATGTGCGGAGAGTAAGGAGGGTGGGAGAGAGCCACCGGGTGTATATGTATTTGGAGGATTTTTTTTTTTTTTGGGTGGCTCTCCGAGGTGGGAGGAGACTAAATCTAGAAGCTAGAAATGAAACAGAATCGCGAAACGTCCTTCGTCCACTAAGTAATCCTTTGCCCTGGGATCCCACGCTGAAGCGGTCCTGGGGGTGGCAGGCTCGGGTCCGCTAAGGCTGGCAGCTCCCTAGACCTCGTGGGCTGGAGCGGAGCCCGGGGCGGCAGCCTGGCCCCGCCGCGTGCGTCCGGGCGCGCCGGGCCTCTCCGGTCCGGCCGCTTCTCCGGGTCTTGCCCATCCCCCACGCCAACCAGGCTGGGGAGGGGCGGCGGGGAGGGAAACTCCCCCGACCCAAAAGTTCCGAGGGGAGAAGCTCCCGGGGAGCTGAGCGCGTAGACATGCCCACTTCTCCAGTGCGAAAACACACAAATTCACACTCTGGGAGCACACCCCGGCAGTCAGCGGGCTTCGGTTCCCCGGCCAGGGATCGACCGGGAAAGCGGGTTGGGGCTGTTAGGAAAAGCCGGAGCTGATGGCGAGATTGCCGCGGCTATAAATCCATCACTTCCCAGGTCAGCTCCGCGAGGTGCTGGGACTGGGGCTGGCGGAGTGAATTCCTGGGCCAGCGCGCATGCGTCGGCAGGTAGCAACCCAGCTCTTTATGACCAGGTGAGATGTTGGTGAGCAGGTAAAAAAGGAGGATTTGCCTAAGCGACTCCAGGGAGCGGGCCCAGCCGAGCCCTCCAGCCTATGCCCGGCGGGGACCCGTCGCCAGGAGCGCTGAGCCGCGATGTCCATACTTGCCAAAATGGGGGACTGGCAGGTACGGGGGTTTGCCCTGGCTGGGGCTGAGGTGGGCGGGGGTGGAGCGGGGGAGGGGGCCGGGAGGGGGAAGGCGGAGAGGAAGCGCCGTGGCCCAGGGCAGGGGAGTGAGGCACGCCTGGCAGCGCCCCGGAGCTCCCGGGAGAGAGAAGACTGGAAAAACGAGAGCAGGCGGCGGCCGCGGCGCTGGGGGCAAAGCGCGCCGCCCGCAGGGCCCGGCGCCGGGGAAAGTCCGGCGCACGCTCCACAGGTGGCCCCGGGGGGTCACTTGTGGTTTGTGCTGCAGCCGTTTCCCTACCGTCCCACCCCCACCCCAAGTAGAAACTTGGTTAGATGACTAATTCAGGAGGGGGGAGGGCGCGGGGCTGGGATTGCCGTGCGCCCTGGAGAAGGTTCCCGGAGCGCTGAGCCTTCGGCCTCGCCCTGGACCCTAGGGCTGTTGCGTTGGGGTGGGGTTCTGGTGCACCTGTCTTGTCTCTCGGATTGTCCCCGGGATCGGGAACCCCAGGGCGGGTGGAGAAGAGGAGTCCCGATGGCCGGGTTGCGGCAGCGAGCTTTAGGAGATACTTAAACGAGTTTGCCCAAAGTTGAGCGACTCACTCTGACTGCTTCCTCAAGTGGGTTTTCGCCTTTTGGGCTACGAATTTGGGAGTGAATGGTGGGCGATGAGCCCAGGGCTCCTGGTTTTGCCCACACCAACACCTGCCAAAGTTGACCCTGGTAGGCCATGGACACCACAAGGCTGAGGGGGCTCTGGACCTTCCTTCTCTTGAGCCCTGGGGCACCCACCCCAGCCACGAGGGCGTTCGCTCAGCTTCCCACTTCCAGACATGTTCCCTAAGGAAAACGGGGGTCGGGTGGGAGTGGGGGTTGGCGGGGGTAGCAGCCTCTCTCCTGCGGATGATTTCAGAATTGGAACCACAGGGCCCGCTTTAGCGCCAGACAAATGAGGCCTGGTTGGGGCGAGACCCAGTGCGCCCACAGCCTGCGGGGCAGCCCTCACGGAAGGCCCAGAGTTTCCCAAAGGAAAGGGGAGGCCCTGCCCCTCCCGGGGCCAGCTCTTTGGGTCCTTTCAGACTTAGGCCATTAAAGTGAAGTTCAGAGAAGTCCCGGCTTTGCGGCTTTCCTGGGAGTTGGAGAAGGGAAGGCGGTTTGCATTTTGTATGTTTTCCCTGTTTTTATGAAGAGCGAACTCTTTTGTACCCCCTCACCCCAGGGAAACCTCACTAAATATTGGCAGTTCCTTCGCCACCGTGAGACTAACTCTACCATTTAAGGATGCAACCCCATACAAAATGCACATTTTGGGGGACCCCCCCTCCCTCCTGGTCCCTGTGGGCTCAGCCTTTCCTAACTTCTCTGGCGGGGAAGTCCCCAGGGAGTCCTTGGGTAGTCTTCCCAGGTGCTTGGGTTCGGCCTGGGGCTGGGCCTGGGCCTTCAGTGGATTCCACTAGGGTTCGGAGGTTGCAGCCAGGAGTCTGGGTCAAGCAAGAGGCTGGAAGCCTGGATTTTGGGTGAGCAGATTTGGGGCCCCGAGGGGCCGGATCCGCCAGGCTCCGCGCTGGGCTCCGGGGTCTCCCCGCGTGGCGACCGCTGGAGGAAAAACACAAGATCGCCCTGGCCCTTCTGTCTCTTGTTTCCCTCGGTGGCTCTGCCCCCTCACACCCCGGCGCCCTGTCCACGCCCCCACCGCAGGCCGACACCCCCCCCCAGCCCCATCCCAGGCCTGGCGCTGCTGTCCTGGGGTCCCGGCGCGTCTGCAGCATTGACATGCAATGAAGTCACTTGTGGTCAGGACGCTCACACACACGCAGCTCGGCGGGCTCCAGGGGCGACCCGGGAGCTCACCCGGCCCTTTCATCAGCGCCCACACTGCGGGCGGCGGCACGGAGCCTGCAGGCCCCAATCCGCACCTCAATGGCGCCCTCGGCGGGAACACGACAGCAGTTTAGCAGCCCCGGCGGGTGCGGAGCCGGAGATCTTGCTGGCGTGGGGCGGTGAGGGGAGGGCAGCTTGGAGGTGGAGCTGGAGGGGGTGAAGGGCCGCAAACGCGCTCCCAGCCCACATCCCAAAAGGCAAGAAAGCGAAACTTGCAGAGTTCGCTTAAGCGCACCGTGGCGAGTCTGCAGGCGTAAAAATCCAAGCTCTCGGGCCTAGGAGGTGGCCTACAGGTCGCCCTGTGCGGCTGGGCCGCTGCGGGGAAGGTGGCGGCGTTCCCTACCGTTCTGCTCCTGACTTTAAGCCACTGCGCTAGGTAGCAGGCCCCGGGGCAGGCCTGCGGGGCCTAGTCCTGGAAGTTGAGCATTTTTGGGGGGCAGGGTACGATGCCAGGACTCTCCAGCCAGAGGTAGCCAAGAGGCTGTGCTCTGTGTTCTGGGGTGGGAAGGAAGGAGAAGCCAACCGGTGCCCAGGATCTCCAAGGGGACCTCAGGCTCAGAATCCCTGTGCCAGCGCTAGCTTTTGCCCTAGTTTTCTTTTTTTTTGGGGGGGGGGGGAGGAAGGAGACCTCTGTCTTTCTCTGCTTGGCTTGGGGACTTTGCCGAGGTCTAGGGGGAGGGTAATTTCTGCAGCTTTAACTAGGGTGTGTGAGGTGTGTGCGTGGGGGCTTCCTCTTTTTGCCTCCCTTCCACCTGTTAGAGAGCCCATTGGAATTTGCTAAGCTTCCACTGCCCTTACAGGGGATGCAGTGGGGGAACCTGGAGAATTTGCGAGACAGGCCCAGATGGAGGAGATCCTTGGGAGAGCAACTCTAAGAAGTGAGCCATTGCTTTTGGGAGAGGAGAGACGGTGCCTTTCACCAGGAGAAACACAAACGGAAACCTTTTGTGAAAGCCAAATGGAAAAGTTCAGCTAGGGTACTGAACTACTATGCATTTTGGAGTATCACATTAGGTTTTTCCTTTTCTTCCTTTAAAAAGTCGCTAAAACAGAAAGAGAAAACAACAGGAGGCCAGAGAAGCCAGCAGGCCCCTGTGTGGAGCCCGGGAGGGAGCTCACACTGGCCAACTTGGACAAGGGGTGGCTGGGGCCTCCGGGTTCCGCCTCAGCCGGGCACCGCTCCGCCAGCGCGCCGCGTTAGTAACATCAAATCATAAAGGAACTCTCCCTTCTTTAATTAAAAAGGGGAATCTTGGGAAAACTGGGGCAGATTAACACAGAGAAGAGATGGTTCCCAATGATTTATTTTGATGCGTGCATGACGCGGTATGTAGACTTGCAGGCGCACGCGAGCCTGTAATTGGGCTCCACTCCAGAAGCACTGTGCCTCTCCACAGCTCGGTCTTCTAGCCCACGTCGTACCCAGGAAACCTTAGCCCAGACACCAAGCTGAACTGTCAGTTGCTTCTAGTTTCCTGCAAACGGGGGGGGGGGGGGATCATTTAACCCTTGGAGCTCTCAAGTAACCTCTTCAGGATACAACTTTTATTTTATACGCGGCAATTAAGGGATCGCGAACCCCAGCCGAGCGACTAGAGTTGTCTGGCAGAATCTCCAACCTGGGGGGGTGGGAGGGGACCCGGGACGGGCAGCGCTAAGCCAATAAAACTCCCGAGGCTGCGGCCCCGCGGAGGTAACTGCCGGAGCGGAGGCGATCTCTCGTCGGGGAAAAAAAAATCCTGGAGTGCCTTCTCCAGTCTTGGTGGTTATGTTTAATTGCGAAAGGGATAATGATTTCTAATGAAATTGGACGGGGCCGAAAGGGCAGCTCGGAGCGTGGTGGCGGGGGAGGGGGGGGCGCCGCTGCTGGGACCTAGAGTACTCTCTGCTGGGTTTTGCAGAGGACATCTCAGTCCACTAGGAAGCGAAGACAGGACGAAGGGAGTGGGACGAAATTGGGTAGGAACGGGGTTGGGGGGCGCTGGCGCAAGGGGACAGAGGTGAGGCTTGGTGGAAGGTGTCGGCTGGCAGGCAGGTGTGCGCCCTGGGAGCGAGTTCCCGGCCGGGAGAGGCCTTTATACCTGGATCGGAGCAGCCGGCGGCGGACTGTGGTACTGGCGAGCAATTGGACTATTGTTGATATGCTAATGAGGCGATTAGGCTGTTGGTAAAGCGCTGGAAAAGGGAAAAGTTTCTACCATTAGAGGGAGATCTCCGAGCGCACACGGGAGCTCTTTCCCGTCTCTCCTCCTCCTCGCCCTTTTCCTCCTCGCCCTCCTCCTCCTCCTTACCCTCCTCCTCCTCCTCCTTGCCCTCCTCCTCCTCCTCCTCCTCCTTCGCTCACCGCCCGCAGCCGGCACTTTGCGCTTACCCAGAGAGTAGCTCCACTTGGCTGCCGGGCGGAGAGGGGCAGATCCATTCACGCCGATCCATGAAAATGCTTTGGAAACTGACGGATAATATCAAGTACGAAGACTGCGAGGTAAGCGCGGCGCCGGCTCAGTCATTCCTGCGACCGCAGGCTCAGAGCTCGACCCTGTTCCCGGGGCAGCCAGCTGCGAAATGCGGGTGGGACAAACTTTCCCCAGCGCAGCGCCCGCCCCTCGGATTCGCGCGAAGAACGCGGCGGAGCAGACGGAGAGGAAGCATCTTTCGTTTCCCTCCTTCGAAGCCCGTGTCCCACTTTCTCTCTCTCTCTCTCTCTCTCTCTCTCTCTCTTTTTTTTTTTTTTTTTTGATCAGCTTTGGCTGTGCCACAGAGTGGGCGAAGAAAAGAGCATGGTTTTGTTTCTTGTTTTTGGAAACAATTGCAGGCACTTAGGCACGCTCCTGTCTCTTCCAAGGGCCCAAGAGAAGAGAAAGCAGAGAAAAACCCCGTTTCCCTCCAGGTTGCTCTTTGATCTTTAAGATTTCTTTTTTTTTAAAAATTTCTTCTCTGTCCTTGCTTCCACCCCTCCCCCTTCCTAAAGAGGTTCTCTTCTTGGGTTTGGAGACAGCCCCCCGCACGTTTCGCTCTGAGCTGGGTCGCACCTCCCTGTAAGCGGGTTCAACTTGGGAGCACCCATCCCGGCTGCGGGGCTCTGTGTTCCAAGAAGTTCTAAGGAGCGTCTCCCTCCGAGCTACGGGGTGCGCACACCCCGGGGGCGGGGTAGGATGGGGGAGAAGGCGCTGCGTGCAGCCCGCCTGGCCGCGGGGCTCCCCCCGCCCACCCCAGCACCGGCCCCTGCACCCACCCGCCGCGCGGCTGCACGACCGTGGGAATCTCGGTGCAGCTGCGGGCCACGACCACCTCTGGTGCCGGGAGCCCTACGGGCCGAGAGAGCGCGTCGCTTTGGAGCCCAGTTGAAAACCCAGGATCCCCAGAGCTGGACTTCTTGGGGCAGCCGGGAAGGCCCACGAGCGGCCGACCCATACCCACACACCCACAGAGGCGCTGGGAGCCGGCCTCAAGCTCCCCTCGCAACCCCCACTGAAATGAGTCCGAGGATGGGGAGAGGCCCAGAGTAATCTAAGCAAATGGGTGGCAGTGGCGACTTTTGCTATTTGCCTTTCATTCGCTTTTTGTCACTGGGAGCTGGGCAAAGGGGTGTGAGGGCGGGCGCAGCGGCAGGGGTCTTGTCTTCCCTCGAAATCAGAAACTGGGTTTGCGCGAGCGATGTGTCACCCGCTCCCTCCTTCTTTTCTTCCTGAAGACTGTTTTAAACCTTTCTGCTTCCATACCCTGCTCCTCCTCTTGCCTCTCCTCCCCCTGGTGGATGGGGCGCCGGGTGTCATCCCACGGGGACATGCGTTTCTCTGCGCGCGCGGGGAGGGGCGCAGGGACCCCACGCAGACCGGTCGCTTTGTTTTCGGGACTGGGGTGGGGATGGGAGGCTTTGCGGGCAGGTTGGAACGGAGCGGAGTCCCTCGGTCTCCTAGGACCGGTCACTTAGTCCGGGTCTGGGCCCTGTCGCGGAGGCTGAAAGCAGCTCCAGGTGCCGGCGCCCTGAGCGGGCGCGGGGCGAACCTCAGCTCGGTTCCAGGCACCGAAGGGACAGGCGCTCCCCTGGCAGGACCCTGTGCCGGCGCGTGTGAACGTGAGAGTGAGACCAAAAGAAAGGGAGAGAGAGAGACGAGAGGGAGCGGCTGCAGTCCGGGCTGTTCCCACAACTTTGGCTGCAGCGGGCGGGCGCTGGAGCGGGGTTTCGCAGCCGGCTGGAGGCGGCCGGGTTCTGCCCGGCTCTGCAGGGACACGCAGGAGGCGAGGTGCCGCTTGTTCCGACAGCCCGGCGGGCAGACTGGCAGCGGCGGCGCGCCGGCAGAGCTAGCCTTGTCATCCGGGGGTGGGGGTGGGGGGCGGCGGGCGGGAGTGGCCCAGCCAGTCGGACGGGTTTGTGCCGGGAGCCGGGAGCCCATGCCAGCGGCGCCCGGGCTGGGCCGCCTCGCGTCCGTGCGCGCCCCGGACCCCCGGCCCTGGAGCGGTCTCGGAGGCCGCCGGAGCGCACGGCCACCGTGTCCGAGGGAAGCTCAAGAGGAGGGACCCAAGAGAGGGGCCAGTGGAGCTGACACGCGGGCCGGTCCCGGGCGGAGCGCCGGGCTATGGAGGAGCAGCGCGGCAGCGGGCAGCCGACTTCCGAGTCCCAGGCCCGGCTGCGGAGCAGAGGAGTCCGCGGGCGGAGAGGGTCGGGCAGCACCCGGCGCGCCGAGAGCCCGATGGCCGCTCCAGCCCGCGCCGCGCTGCACCCCGAGGTCTGCCCCTGCCTTTTAGGTCCGATTGTCCTCGCTCGCTTCCTCCCCCTCCCCCTCGCCCGCCCCCCCCCCCCCCGTGCGCTCGGCTCGGCTCGGCCCCCTCCTCCTCCCTCTCTGCCTCCCGCCCTCCCCCTCTCCCTCCCTTCCTCCTCCTCGCAGGCTCTTCCTCCCTCGCGCCCTCCCCTCGCCCCACTCCGCGCTCCTCTCCCTCGCCCACACTTTCTTTCTCACACACGCACGCAGACCCATTCTCGCTCTCGGCGCGCTCTCCCTCTTTCTCTTTCACTTTTGCATGCCCCGCAACCTTTTAAAATGTTGCCCCTTCCCTGTGATTCGCCAGACGCCGCGCCGCGGCCCCCCGCGCGCTCTCCCGCTCCCTCTCTCGCCCGCTTTTTGTCTCCGGCGCTCCCTCTCCCCACCTCCGATTTGCTACACTGAGGCTCCCGTCAATGGACTGCATTGAGAGCCGGCTCCGGCGCGAGTTGCCTCTCCGCTTCACGCTCGATTTCCAGGCATTCTTCCCTTATTAAGTATTCGTGTAATATTAATAGTCATGAATATCTGCTATTAGGAGACTCAAGGAACGCTGCCCGGCGCGGTTATTAGAAGCTCAAGCGAAGCCGCCGCCAAGAAAAGAGGGGGAGACACGGATTAAGGAACACGCACGCACGCACACACACTCACCCACACTTTTTCCCTTTTGGGTTTTTTTTTTAATTTTTATTTTATTTTAAAAAAGAGAACTTTGCATCCTAACCGATCACGGCGAGATAGAGACCGTGCGTTCGACCAGCTGAAGGCGCCGCGCGGATCGGTGGTTCCAGTTCGGATGGATCCGAGCGAGGCTCCCGCGCTCCGGGGAGCGTCGGCGCCGTGACTCGAGTCCGGGGTGGCGCGCGGCTCTCGGCCCCCTTTTGTGTGGGGCGCGCTCGGGCGGCGGGGCAGCCGGGCGCTCCGGGCTTGCCTTTTTTTTTTTTTTTTTTCTTTCCACCCTGACTCGTTACCCCAGACTCTTCGCAGATGTTAGTTCACAGTTTTTCAGCTATGGTGAGTCCCACTCGTCCCCCACCCCCGTCTCCGTTTCCTCGGCGATTCCGGTCGGGCTGCACGCCCGGGGTGCCTATGGGACACCCCCTTCCGTTCGCGTTTCCTTCCCTTGCTTCCCTTCTTTCTCTAGCTCTTTTCCACCCTGAAACCCAGCGCACTGCTGCCCACCCGCGCCCCGGCTCGCCCTCTCCGCGCGCACAGACCTACCCCGCCGCCGCCGCCGCCGCCGCCTGCCCAGGCGTGCTTCGCGGCGTGCTCGCCTTGCTGTCCTCGCGTCCCGAGGTGTTCTCAGCATTGGATGCTTAATCCGTCTGCAGGATGTGGGGGGGGGAAAACCAGCTGCAGCCCGGTGCGCCCCCCTTACCCTCGGGGCCTGAGGCTGCACCTTTGCGGGTTCTCAGAGCCCCGCAATCAACTCTCTCTGCCCGTTTTTGCGAGCGAATTGCAGTGGAGAAACCTAAAATCAGGCGTTTCTTTCGCCCTTCGGGGCTGGGGTGGAAGGGGCGGGGGTGGGGAGGGGGCCTCCGCCCCGGGGTGCTCCTGCTTGTTGGAAATCCAGCGCGGCCCGCATCTTTCTGTTTGAAACCTCTGACTCGAAGCACCCACCCCCCGTTCCCCCTCCGTATCCCATCTAAATCGACCCCTTGGAGGAGGAAAAGCCAGAAAGACCCCCGATCTTGCCGAGAAAGCGCGCCCTAAGCTGGTAATCCCAACGCGTGCTTTCGTTACAGCCCCCTGCGAAATATGTTTCTGTTTAAGCCGTCGTGAAATGGTAATGGTCTTTGAAGGTTGACGATTTTTTTTTTTAATTCCCCCTCCTCCAAATACATGGAGGAGAGTAAACCACGCCAGACAGGTTCAAACTCCGAGCCGCTTCTGCCGCGTCCTGGCGGGAAGGGATGTTGAAGATTTTGCTCGAGGGAGGTTTCGCTCTGCGATTGAACGGGGTGCACCCCGGGAGGCCCCCTTTTCTGTCTGTCCCCCCTGTGCACACACACACACACACCCTTGGAAAGAAACGCCCCGGAGAGCCTCTGGTGTGGGGGGGCGCTCCGCATTGATGCAGTCCTCGGCCGTGTGCGGTGGGGCACGGGCCTGCTTCCCTTCGCGGGCGTTCTGCGGACCGGGCAGCCGGAACGGGCAGGCTCTGCCGAGTGGACGCGGGGTGCCCAGCCCAGCCTCGACACCTCACCTCTGGTTCTCCGCTCTCTTCCAGGACCGTCACGACGGCACCAGCAACGGGACGGCACGGTTGCCCCAGCTGGGCACTGTAGGTCAATCTCCCTACACCAGCGCCCCGCCGCTGTCCCACACCCCCAATGCCGACTTCCAGCCCCCCTACTTCCCCCCGCCCTACCAGCCTATCTACCCCCAGTCCCAAGATCCTTACTCCCACGTCAACGACCCCTACAGCCTGAACCCCCTGCACGCCCAGCCGCAGCCGCAGCACCCGGGCTGGCCCGGCCAGAGGCAGAGCCAGGAGTCTGGGCTTCTGCACACGCACCGGGGGCTGCCGCACCAGCTGTCGGGCCTGGATCCTCGCAGGGACTACCGGCGGCACGAGGACCTCCTGCACGGCCCACACGGGCTCGGCTCAGGACTCGGAGACCTCCCGATCCACTCCTTACCTCACGCCATCGAGGACGTCCCGGTAAGAGGCCCCGCGCCAGGACACGCGGCGCCTGAGCTGGCCAGTGCCCGGAGGAGACCCCGGGACCCCGCGGGCTGGTGGGTTCGGTGATGTTTCCCTTATAATAAAACACTTTATTTTATTTTGGAGGATCTTGGGGGTATGCGTGTGTGTGTGGGGGGGGTGCGCTTTGAGGACCTACACGTAGGGGGTCGAATGAAACAATAATGATTAATAATCATAAGTAGTTGAGATTTCTGCCCGCAGAACAATGGTTCCTGGAGCTCCCTCGAACAATGCCCACACTGCCTTTTCCACCAGCACAGGGATAAATCAGGCGAATGTCACCATGGGAAGTAAACTGTGTTCGATGGGGACAGGGCTTAATTCTCACCGCTGGGTCGGGCCTGGGGGTTTCCCCCTGTCCTGGGCAAGATGTTTTATTTAACCCAAAGAGCTTCACTTGGTGAAGGAAACCGTGGAAACGTTCTAAGAGCATTCTATCCGGATTTTCCAAGCACAAGTGCAGCCCTAAAGTTATACCCACACCCTGTCCTGACTACAGAACAGTAGCAGATCCAAGCTGAGGGGGACATTAAATTGCAACCTTCTCCTCCTCCTAGGGGTGCTAAGTGGTGACCTCGTAAATCATTAGCTGGGTTCCCAACGCCTATCAGAACCTGCCACACCCCATAGGAAACATGAAATTAAATGTTTTGAGGCTATTGAGTAATACACTATTTTATTTGACTTGTAATTCAGTTATCAATAAATGCAGTTTAAAATGATTCCTACATAAGCATGGCATCAGCACTTTTACTGTTCAGTGTGTGCAAGCCAGGCTATTGATAATTTGAAAATACTTTCTGAAATTAAGTTTAAACCAGCATCTCTGCTTCGATTCTATATATTTATGGTTTCCTCCCAACCTTACTGAAATGGAATTAGAGCAAGCCAATAATTTTATTAAAGCTGTAAAGGCTTCTGGTAAAGCTGCTTTGGAGAGGAAATGTATCTGGATGTGATTTTTGCTAAAATGCTATTTCAAATTACTGCATCAAATATTGCAGCAGTATGTCCGTTGACAGTTTAATGATTACTGCATTAGATGTAAGGAAAATGGTCAGATGAACTTACCTGCTTGCTTGGTGGATTTAAGACATTATTTAAGTTCCAGAGGAAAATAGGAAATTTATTACATCATTCATTTGATCCAGTTAATCACTGAAATTTGTTGGTTGTAGTTAGCGACCTTGCATGGAAAACTGGAAAGTAGGTACCTGATTCAGCATAGGGATTAGTAAGCCACAGGCATTGTGTGTGTGTGTGTGTGTGTGTGTGTGTGTGTTTTCATTCTTACATGCTTTTAAAAACTGGTACTTAGCAGTGCATTTTAGGAGTCAAATGAGAGGAGTAATACCTTATAAAAGAGCACTTTAAAAATAGAACTGGAAATCATGATCATTTTAGTTCCCTTCCCAAAGAATCTCTTTGAATCCTTTTCCTCACTTGCTCTCTGCAAATATTTGGATTGCAAAATAATGTTGCAAGCTTTTGGAACTGCTGTGGATTAGAATTGCTCTACTTTGCAAAAAATTTCAGTGGCTGGTGTGAATTCTTAGCACCTGTATAGTCACCCTTTGTGGTGAAATTGGTCAGTAGAAGAAATAAACCAAAAGATCAAATAAAAACAAGGAAACCCAGTTGCTGTTCTTCCTTCTCCCTCCCCCACCTCTAAAGAAGAAAATTCTTTCAAAGGAATTTGGGTCAGCAAGGGGGTTGTTTTCAATTTTCCCATTGCTGCAACAGTTAACCTTTAATAAGAAAGGCTGCTGAATATTTAAGAAAATCAAATCAATGGTGAAAATTATTTAATCATTAATATCTCAGTGGGGTTTTAAACTTAACAGTCTTCCCTGTATGGACAAGAGCTAGAAATAATACAAATAAAAGTATTATGCCACACTGCATTTCCTTTATGGGTTTAGGGTACATGCATAAAGGGATCATATTTCCCCATATAGTTAAAACACAAGAACTGCAGCAGTAGTCATTTCTGAACATTTCTCAATTTAATTATACTTAAATCCAGAAGCACTTTAGGCAAGTTACAAATGAGAGCATTGAGTATAATAAAACCTGTAATAAAGCAACTTAGTACCATCCACCCGGAATCATTGCGATCAGGCACAATTAACAGGAGCATAAATCCAAGACAGAATGGAAAATGTTCGAATCAGTATTATTGTTGGACAAAGACTAGAGAAGGAAGTAATAGTTTTTTAAATGGCAATGCCTGTGTTTGGTAACGATTGCGAAATCTTCTATCTCAGCAGCCCTGGTGCTAATTTGTAAACACAGCCAGACATTATATTGCCTGTCAGCTCTCTGCATTAGAAAACATGATTTCATTTTACTTTCTAATCACGTTTTGACTTGAGCACACGCACGTATATCCATCCATCTGTAAGAAAAGAGAGAGAGAGGGGGAAAGAAAATCCCACGCCAGCGACAAACCTACTGCTGGACAACAGGAAAGCAACCTCAAAAGGGCTTTTTTGTTTCTTCTTGATCATTTTCATATTGTTGTCATTTCCAATTTAGGCAGTAGTATGTTCTTTAAAAATCATTTCTAGTTTTATGCATGTGAAGGTGTGCATAGGTGCTTACTCTTTATCATACGCCCTAAATGGTCTATACTACTCTCTTCTTACTCCCGCCCCTGTCATTTCTATTGTGTTTCTCTGGCTTTTGCTGCCTGAAATACCGGAATCTGTAAAGTCCGAAGCCGCTTAGGCACCAAACTAAAGCCAGGTGCATTTCTAAAGGTTGAGCCAACTGTGAGAAAGACTAGGTGCTCCAAAAGTTGATGTAATTTCCAAAAAAAGTTTATTCCCAACCCCCATCTCCTTCCAACGCAGATTGTTTGGGGGGGGGGGTGGAAGGGAGGGAATGGGGAGGAGAAATTGGCCCTGGGTGTGCAGTGAAACCTCTTGAGTTGCAAAGCCCCAAATTCCAATAAGCCAAGATGAGATGTTTATATATAAATGTCATTATACGGGAGAGGGAATTTCGATTCTACACCTTCCCCTCCCCCCATCTTGCAGGGAATATTCATTTCCTTTTGTTTTGATTATACACTTACATCCATGTGTATCCTTTTGTTGCAGCACGTAGAAGACCCGGGTATTAACATCCCAGATCAAACTGTAATTAAGAAAGGTAAGCCATTTCCTTCTGCATTCCAAGCATGTCCTTACAGGCAGAGCGCTATTTAAAAGAACTTGCAGAGCTGTATTTATTTTTTCAAATAGGATTTCCTAAAGGCTCAGAATTAGCAAATAGATAGGCATAGAACAGCAGTGCTTAAATAATCGGCTTTCAGTATCTTAGTAATGGCAACAGGCTAGCTTTGTTCTGAATCATGATTTGACCGTTTAATTTAGTTTAATGGTATCTGGACAAACAGATGAAATGTGCAATAGCTGAACTGGTTTAGAAGTGGCATTTCGATTTTGGAATGTTTTAATAATTTAGATAATCCATCGTGTGGAGTTAAGGCCAAAAGTGTTAAGAGGTGTATGATGCTACAATAGTGCAAATGATTTAGCATTACTATTCAGTAAGATAATAAAAAGCACTCAGCAAAGGAAAAAACTTTCATTTTCTTCAGTCTCTTGTTAGCTGTTTAAGTTTTAAAACTTTGTGAATTAGGTTAATAAAAATTTAGTTTTTGATTAAAATTAGCATCTTGAAGATGGCAGGATTATTAGTTTATTTGCTCAGAACAGAAATTGTTGGAAGCGTCAAGTGATTTGATGGATTTGTAATTTATATTGTGTTTAGTGAGTAGAAATAAAGTTTCCTGGATTAAATGCTGTTGACTGTTGGTAGCAGCTTTTTTTTTTTTTTTCTTTTTTGGTTATGGTGGCAATATTACATTTCAGGATTCTAAGCACCACCAGAGGATGATGCTATATAAAACTGTTCTCATTTCTAACCCCAATCAGTATATTGTTAGCTAGTTTAAAGTTTCATTTTTTGCATCTGTGAAGTCTTTGTCACGTCAAATTAGATGTGCAAGGGATAAATCTTGGGAGATGCTCTTTCCAAGTCGACATGATAATTGGCTCTTTTATTAGTAATCTCTCAAGAGTTCGTTTAACTCCTATTGTCTCTATTAGCCTCCCCAGAGCTATTAATGTCACAAGTGATCTATCCAAAACCTACAGACCCCCACCTCCCCATCCAGCCAGAATATCCCCATTAAAGAACGCACAAGGAGCCCTATGATGCAATTCTGTGCATACTTCATGTCTCCAATGTGGAATGCTTAACTACTAACGCATACCGTGCAGAAATGGCTGGGAATCTGTCTGAACTGTACTGGTGCTGAGAACATGTAACACATTAGTTAGACTTTGTGCTGCTCTTGATTTTTTTCTAACAATGTGGGGAGAGGGTGGGTCCAACACTGAAGAGCTGGTGTACTGTGTATTTCCTCCTCCTCAGTGAAGGTGTTTCAGGCGAGAGGGGCAATTAACTACTGCCCCTAAGGGACGCCCGCGGCTAGTACTCCAAGCCTGGTCCTCTTCCCTCTTCCTCCTACTGGGACTGGAACGCATCTCCAACAGCTACTTCTTTTTAAGAGCAGCGGCCTGGTACCCTAACCGAGATGCCCCTTCACTGGCTGCTCCAGCCGTTTAAGCGGTCTGTCGGCCCGTGTCGATAATCGGTCTTGGAGGCCGACTCCAAGCCCCTCACCCCGCAAAAACCCGAAAGGGCACTTGACTCGCTCTCGGTCTGCAACCCCAGCCCCCGCCCCGGCCCCTCGCCTCGGGGTCCCGGAGCCCACGGGGTCACTGTTTCACCGCCCAGCTGTGCCCGGCACGGTCGGCGGCGGCCCCGGGGGCACGGGCAGGGGCCAGGGGCGGCCCCGGGGGCAGGGGCGAGACCCCACGCGCAGGGTCGAGCGATGCTGGGAGAGGTGGGGGAAAGGGTTCGAGTCTCAGCGCTGAAAAAAGCGGGGTGCGGCGCCGGCCCAGCAGGATTTGGGGGTATCCTCGACGCCCACACGCAGCCCCTCTGTCTCCGCAGGCCCCGTGTCCCTGTCCAAATCCAACAGCAACGCCGTCTCCGCCATCCCTATCAACAAGGACAACCTCTTCGGCGGGGTGGTGAACCCCAACGAAGTCTTCTGTTCAGTTCCGGGTCGCCTCTCGCTCCTCAGCTCCACCTCGAAGTACAAGGTCACAGTGGCGGAAGTGCAGCGGCGCCTCTCACCGCCCGAGTGTCTCAACGCATCGCTGCTGGGCGGAGTGCTCCGGAGGTGAGGCCCGCCGCGCCCGCGGCCGGGGGACGCACTGCGCCTGCGCCGGCGCGGCGGCGACGCCGACAGGGCTCGCGCGCGGCGACCCTCCCTTCTAGGGGAGGAAAGGGGCGGGGAGAAGGGCGCCGGAGCGAGGGGGTGGGACCTAGGGGCGGGGCGAGGCGGCGCGCGCCTGCGCTCTCCGCCGCCTTTCCGCGCGCGCGCGCCCCGAACGCCGCCGCGCGCTCGCCGGACTCGCCGGTGCCCCGCCTCCGCGCGCACGCGCAGCTCGCTCGCCGCGGGCTCAGTCCCGGCCGCCGCAGCCGCGGGGCGCCGTGCAGCCGCCTTTTTGCGCTCTGCACAGACCTTGCATGCCCAGCGAAACTTCCTCTCGGGCTCCTCGCTTTGCCTGACCCCTTGTAGAGCCTCTAACAGCTGTCCCCCGAGCAGGGTTTTAATAGAATGGCTTTGAGTAGAGGAGGAGAGTAGTGGTTCCCGACAAAGACAGCCCCTTGCACCCCAGCCTCGGGCCAGAGGCGCTGGCATCTGGTGGTCGCACTGCCCCGGGCCCCTGCAGTGTGCCAGGAAGCGCGCGAGGCACGTTTTCCCACCTTGCTTGCCTGGGTCCAGGCCAGGGCCGGAGCCTCTCCTCACCCCTGCAGGGCGGGAGTCCTCCCTCTCCTGGCCTAAGATTTTCTTCCCTGGGGTCGTGGAGGCCAAGCGCCTACCCTCAGGGCAGGGTTCTCCCCGCTGTGGGCTTGCACTCCCAGGGCTGCACCCAAATGGCGACTTGTGGGTCGTGGTATAGCACACGTCTCCTCTTTGTCCTGGGGTCCGTCCAAGAACTTCATGGTTTTGATCTAGGATGTAGGGCCCCACAGTTCCACGATGGTGGGAATGTCCCATCCGAAGCCTGGAAGGTTTTAGCATCCCGCCTTCCCAGTCATTTTGCTTTGCGTTTGTTAAGGTTTCACTGACTCGGATCTTCGCTCTGCCCTCTGCTGTCCCCTCCCTTCCCCCCACCCCCTATACTGGAGACTGTTTACCTGGGGGAGTATAATCTAATCCACACAATTAAAGAGCACTTGAGTAGGGAATAAAATCTGAAATTAATTAATTTGCTGTTTTATTTAAACAATTTATCTTAACCACTTTCTGATGATGGGAGTCTATTTAGACATCTATTTAGAACTGTCTCCATTGTCTGAAATCGGCAAGTTTTTGAAGACTGATATCACCAGTGAGGCTGGTGACATGGCCTGTAAACAGTTGGTGAAGTGCATTTCCCACTGGGGCTGGAGCCAGAGCAAGAAACGTGAGAGTGATGATAACTTTGGTTACTCTGAACAACCTAACAGCAGATCTCACAAAAACCAGTTAAAGACTCCATTGGGATTTGTGTGATTGTAACAACAGGAAGACTACACAGTAATCAGCTAAACTCAGAATACCTCAAGCCCTGGAGATCGGCCGCGGTGGGTTGTTTGTGGCTCTTCTTTACAGAGTTGGGAAATCAGAACTTCCCAACCTGCCACAGTAGTTGCAGTAATAAGTGAACACAGGGGATGCTTTCCAGTGTAAGAAGCATTGGCGTTGCTTTCTCCTGATCTTTCTGTGCAGCCTTCCTTCCTTGGTCCCCATCCCTTAAATGTTTTGGGGCTAAGCTTCTGTTTCCCACGGTGCATTCTAGGACGCTTTCAAGAGAACTGCAGAGCGATGCGGAGCAACTCGATGTCTTCTGAATCCCTTCTTTGCATGTATTTGTGTAACAGGGCGAAGTCTAAAAATGGAGGAAGATCTTTAAGAGAAAAACTGGACAAAATAGGATTAAATCTGCCGGCAGGGAGACGTAAAGCAGCCAACGTGACCCTGCTCACATCACTAGTGGAGGGTAAGCAGGCGAATCCACTCGCTAACTGGAAGGGAACTGCTTTTTGGGGAAATGGATGACTTTTAGTGGCCAGATGTTTGGTTGTATTTTGTGTGAACTGGGCAGCTTCATTTTTCCAGAGCACATAGCCGGAAGTGAAGGGAATTCTAGCATGCCAAACCACTATTTGCAAATACTGCTGTTCTCCTTCCTGCTTGCCTTCTCCCTCAAAATTACACCTCCCTCGCCTGATTCTGACCTAAACAATGTGCAAATTTAAGAATTGCACATTTTCCAAGTTCCTGTCTCCTTTCAAGAGCTCAGCAGTAAATCACTTAAGTTATTCTGACATCTGCGTTTGAGAAATGCGTGACCATTACTTCCTGAATTAATTTGGGAATCTTTGACCTGCATCCTGATTTAAGACCGTCCTGAAAGCTCAGGGTTATATGCCTTTTAGGTTTTTGTTTTCCAAACATATTCTCCCTTATCTCTTGTTTAACTGTGCTTCTCTTGGGGAGAGGAAGAAAAGTGAATAATTTCAGACTCGGATTGTTTGGATAAGGAAAAAAAAAGAATGAAAGAGTGTAAGCATTGCCCAAAGTTCCTCATGGCAGTTTTTAAGACACACACACACACACACACACCCCCTTCCCAGCTCCCCAAAACAAAAAGCCCACCCTGTCCTCGCTTCTTGCTCTACAGTATGAATTGTCTCCAAAATCCACTCACATTCCTGCTGCCTGTTATATTTTCAGATATTTCACTGGCGGATGTTTGGCTGTGTTGGAAGGAGAATAGCTCTCACATTTTTTGTCTTTGTGTCCTATTGTAAATGTCTCCTGCTAATAAAGAAGAAACAAAGGGCACTTACATTTCAAGCAGATTTAAAAGTAGCAGTTATATTTAAAGAAGTACTTTTTCTCTTATTTACACTTGGGATTTGAGAAGATACATTGCAGCTGAGTACAGGTTCTTTGTAAATTTCTTCAAAATGATGTTTGGTAGTCGTGGAAAATATGATAATAATCTGACTGCTTGAAACATCAGCAATTGTTCAGTGCCAGAAAGTCAACTACAGTAGCATTATATTAAAAATAATAACAGTCCGTAGAGGAGCCACTGTTCGTACCCCCGGAGAGTTGTATACCAAGAAAATGGTAGTGGTGGCCTCGGGTGTAGCGTGAGACCTGGCAGGGCTTGGGGGCTGATGCTGTGGCAGGGAGGCGGTTTCTGGAGAACTGTTATTGTTTGTGATCCGCTCCATTTTATGGAAACAAGCTCTGCGGAGAGAGCTTTGATGCTCTAATTGGCGCATGCGTTCTTCCGGAGCTGGAGCTAATGGCAGGAAGCCCTGCAGTAAAAACCAACTGGTTCAGGAAATTAAAACCAAAGATTCGAAAATCAACAACACAGACAGACTCAGTGGAGTGACCCTCAAATCCTTTTGGTTAATCGGGTTGGATGAACAGATAATTATACGTGATCAAGTTAAAATGTAAACCCTCAGTGGTTCCCTTGCAGAAAAGCTCAAGGAGTAATTATGAATATCATTTATGAACGTGTTGATAGGTGTGAGGTTGGACTACAAGAAATGTTTTAGAAGAGAAGTGGGGAAAGTGCCATTCAGCTGGTGAATGGGATTTACATTTTCAAATCTTGGCCTTGTAGGGACCAGAGGCTGTTTTCTCCTGATAAAAGCATCCACCAGGCCTTCAGAGGAGGGCACAGAATCCCTGAAATGAGAGAAGTTGTTTGTGTTTGCTTCGGCCTCTGGGTTAAGGAAATCAGGGAGCGGGGAGGGAGTTTTGATCCTGACTCTTCCTCCTCTGGCCCTCACCTCCCGTCTCTCCCCTCCTACCAGGAGAAGCCGTCCACCTAGCCAGGGACTTTGGGTATGTGTGCGAAACTGAATTTCCTGCCAAAGCAGTAGCTGAATTTCTCAACCGACAACATTCCGATCCCAATGAGCAAGTGACAAGAAAAAACATGCTCCTGGCTACAAAGTAAGGCATTTCCCTCGGCGGTCTGTGTCTCCATGTCAGCTTCGCTCTCCCTTTCCTCCTTTTATGCTAATCAGCTTTGTGTGGTCAGTATTGAAGCTGCAGCAGTTTTAAGACCAGGATCCCTGTTGTAGGGGAGCCTGGAGTGGCAGTGTTTGTGCCCTCCCATCTTTCCTCTGTCTTCTGTTCCACTATTGCTCTGTTGCCTGCCCAGAAGCGGGGTAGGGTTGGGGTTTGATGGGAAGCTGAGTGCAGGTTTGTGGCTGTGCTGTTTCACAAAGACCAGAATGAAATCCTCACATGGGTGACAGGTTCACCTCCATCAGCTGTTGTCTCCTGTCAACATGTTCTCCAAGGACAAAGATTAAGCATCGGCCTGCAAAATGGGCGAGGCGGGAGCCGTCCTAGTTTCAACCCTACTCCCTTATTCCATTTCTCACCTTCCTTTTCGCTCCCTGTTCAAAAATGCCACACACACACGCACACACACACACACACACACGCCTCTACCCCACAAGTTTGAGCCTACAGGCAACACGTCGGAGGTTTCCGAATGGCCCAAGTTATATTCCCACCGGTGCCGGGGCTGAATGGGCTTCTCCAGGTGGTGTGTGAAAAGAAAATGACTGTTTTGATATGTTTTCTGGAAATTAAAAGGCTTGTTTGGAAGCCCTTAATTATCAAAAGTCCATGTCGCAGAGGGCAGAAGCAGAGGCCTTGGGCGGGGCAGGGTTTCTGGCCCTGGGACATCATCTGGCCTTGGAGGAGGAAAGCAGTCCCCCCCCAACACCTCCCCCAGGCCAAGCTGCTGCTGCCTCCAGACAGCCTAACTCAGGGCCGCGCTTCCGGGGGTGTGGAGGCCTCCTTTCTAACTTTTCCAAATCTGTTCAGGAATTCTAACTTTTCCTCTTCCCTTGGGCTTCTGAGCCTTCTAAATAGATAATTTTTTTCTCTTTTAATTTTTAGGCCCGTGGGGGTGGGGAGAGGAGGGGTGGGAAATTGAAGCACCTGTTTCTTCCCCGAACCACCTAGAATTACTGCTGAGTAACAGGGTTCCTCAAGCCCATTATTTCTGAAAGGCAAAATCACCCCCCAAGTAAAGATTTTTGCCTTTTTGAATAATCCCAGAGTTTTGCCCTTTTCTGTCTGAATTCAGCCTGGTTTGAGTTGGAGCTGAATGTGAGGGGACTTGACTGAGGGCTCCCTGGAGGAAGGGGTGCAGAGTGAGCCCAGGATATTTTGCACAGGAAGCCTCACGGGGCGGGGCGGGAAGCGTGCACGGAACTGGGGAGATGCTGTGTTTCTGACTGTAGCTCTGGCTCTCTGTGCGTCTCTCCCAGTTGTGAGATGTCTTCCTGAGTCTGGGATGGCTTGGTGTCAGTGAGGAAAGGTGGGGGTGGAAGTTTGGCACGAGTGAGAAAGGGGTGCCTGTGTGTGTGTGTGTGTGTGAGAGAGAGAGAGAGAGAGAGAGAGGAACAGCATGCCTTGGGGGAAGACGAGACGGCTGAGTGGGCGCTGAGAGGGGCCTGGCCTCCATGCCCTCTTGGACCCGCAGTCCATCTCAGGCAGGCAGAGGGCACTGCAGGGGGAGGAGAGGTTTGCTCCTGGCTGCCGGCGCCCCAAGCAGAACCTCACCTCCTCCCTCTCTCTGTCTCTCTGCTCTCCTGTGCTGCAGACAGATTTGCAAAGAGTTCACCGACCTGCTGGCCCAGGACCGGTCTCCCCTGGGGAACTCGCGGCCCAACCCCATCCTGGAGCCGGGCATCCAGAGCTGCCTGACTCACTTCAACCTCATCTCCCACGGCTTCGGCAGCCCGGCCGTGTGCGCCGCGGTCACGGCCCTGCAGAACTATCTCACCGAGGCCCTCAAGGCCATGGACAAAATGTACCTCAGTAACAACCCCAACAGCCACACGGACAACAGCGCCAAAAGCAGCGACAAAGAGGAGAAGCACAGGAAGTGAGCAGGTGCCGGACTGCTCTCCCCGCCGTCGGGGGCGCCGCCGCGGCCCCTGCCTCGACCTCCCCGTCAGCGCCGACAGCCCCTGCCCTCTTGTGGCGCCCGAGAGAACATGAACAGGCCGTGAAGCCCGCCGAGAAAAGTTCTGTCGAGTTTGTGAACAGTCTTTTTTTTTTTTTTAATCAACAACAGCAACAAAAATAAATAAATAAAAACTTTTTTTCTAGAAAAAATAACATAAAAATTAAAAAAAAATTATATGAGCTTCATGGGACTGAATCACCACCTTCCCTTACACACTCCAGATTGTAGCCATACTAAAAGAATAATAATAATAAAAGGCAAAAAGGATAATGACATTTTTATCAGTATTGTGAATAAACTTGAACACAAATACACGAAGTTCCATGTCATGTCTTCAGTTGTAGAAGTTTTCCCTCCTCAAGGTAAAGCGACCAACTTGAACTCTGGCAACACGATTCAGTTCTATAAGGGAATCAGTGTTCACGACTCTGTATATATTTATTTATGTGTAATTTAATGGGAATTGTAAATATGGTGAGTCTGTTTTAAGCCTTTTTTTATTTATCTGGTGATCTCGTTTACCTCTTGTTTAGTGGGTTCTGAATCTTTCCTATTAGTTCTTCATTGTGGTTCATGGTACTTACTTAGAAATCCAAGGTTTGGGGAACTTTTTTTTTTTTTTCTCCCCCCTCTGGGATTCATGAATTTAGCCCTGTCGTAGCATGTTAAAGGTGACAATGAAACAGCTGAACAGATTTTAAAAAGTAAAATAAAATTTATTTATAATTAGTGTTACGTTTAGCTTTTCATTGAAATGAAAGTAAAAAGTGATGCTGGACCCCAGGATGATTTTTAAACTTGAGTGGTTTGATAACCCTTCTGTGTATCATGGGGAGGAAAAACAAAAGTTTATTTTATTCCACTGTCCTCCCTTGAAACCATCATTTGAGCAATAAATGGATATTGTCTTTAAACCAAGGGTTAGGGATTCTCTCTCTCTCTCTCTCTCTGTTTCTCTCTCTCTCTTTTTGTTCAGAGAACTTCAAACATTTGGGAGCACCTGGTAGTCTGTATTTCGCTGGCCATATTGGAAGCAGTTCTAGTTGTATTGTATTGAGTTGTGCTGGCAGTAGTTTCCATGCCTGTCAATGTATCATAGTCCTTTGTTGCCCAGATAAATAAATATTTGATACGCTTTATGTCGATTTTTTTTTATTCAGTGGCTGTCTTTACCCAGGCGTATTTTTGTTCTTGGCAGTATTTTTTATTCAGTATGGTTACAGTAATTGAGTTTAACTCTCCCTTGCCAATTGCTCCTTGCAATAAGCAGCTGAACCCATTGTTTCCCTCAAGTATAATAAAAACTTACTTTCAACTTGGAGTTCAGAGCAGGGTATCATTTAGATATTCCACTGAGTCTGTATTCAGACAAATGACACAATAAAACCCAATGTATTCTTTTGGATAAAAGATTGTTTGTACTGCTAAAGGAATGACATACTATCTTTTCCTTACTAGAAACATTAATTTTATTATTAAAAATAAAGTTTAATTTTATTTATGTTGTTCCTTTAGGTTTTCATTTGTGTTTTGGAAACCAAAATATTAAAACCTTCAGAACCCAACATTAAGGATGACAAGGAAGCCGCAGACCTGGAGACCAGAAGACCCCTCCCCCCCATAACTGCTTGGGAATCTGCAGAGGATACTGACATTTCAATTGTTAGTTCACTAGCACGGAGGAAATGCCCACCTCCACCTTCACATGTTCGCTCCTGCTTCTCTGTGGCTGAGACCCACACAGGCGCTGACACCGCCTATAGTTTTCTGGGAAGAGAAAAGCAACAGTGGCAGGAAAAATTGGGGAACCCAGAGAGAGAGGGCCCAGTACCTCTCACTGATTTTAAGATGCTATTTAGAGCCCACTTTACTGCTGGGCGGTTCCTGAGGTCGCAGAGAGGAGTGGGAAGGATGTTGGTCCCTGCAATCTTGGCAGCTTGCCCCTGAAGGCCTGCCCAACCCTCCCTGTCTCCATGGGAGCGCCTCCTAGGTCCTTCCAGAAAATTCCACGTGTTCTCCGAGGTGGGGGGGGGGAGGGCTCTGCGAGGGCTGTGAAGCTGGCCTCACCAGGCCTCTCCCCTCCGCCTTCTGCAAAAAATGGGGACTGTGTGCTGAGCTCAGAGAGGGAAGGAGTCAGAGCTTTTGTAAACTGATTTGGAAATTCTTTGCTTTGGAAGTGAGGAGGATTCCAGCTGATTCACTGGAAGGTTGAAAGGAAAGGTGGTAGAGAAAGTATTTAGGACAGCCAGACTGGACGAGCCTGGACACTGGTGCCTGTGGTTTGACATTGCGAAGGACCAAGGATGCAAAGCATTCGAGGGAGTCCATTTTGCAACCTCCACTTCCTAAGCTCCTTATGGAAGGCAGTGTAAAATCAATCTCGACAGAGGAACGAGAGTTGCTGGAGTCTAAATTCTATTTTCCAAAGCCGGAGAATTCATAACAATGGTGGGTTTAAAAAAAATTCAAATGGAAAGTGTATTCTCAGAACGCAACGCGGCAATTGTTTTTTAAAGCGGTTATTTATTATTTCCTAGAGAGACTGGTTAACTGTAACGTAGCTGTAACAAAATAATGAGGCGAATGAACCCTAACTGTACATACTCTTGACAGAAATGAAATGCGCACAGCATCGTAGCAGGTGAAGTGAAGCATTGTCTATCAGGGCTGTTTTTCTTGGCTGCATCTCAGATTGTGTGGGGGACCCTAACCTCAGGCACAATCGCATTCATAAACAGCCATCCATTGCTGCGCCTTCTCCAATGACACATAAATACTCATTTTAAAACGAAAACAATCTTATTAAATACCATTCATTCATATCTGGATTTACAGATGCTCGTTATGTTGGAAAGCCTGAACCCCATATAATCCTTGCATCCTGAGAAAGATAGAGAGGAAATAGCAGGTTAGAACAGTACAAGGTCATAATAAACAATGGCTTCCTAAAGGCAGGGCATTAGTTATTTTTATTCTGTGAGTTGGGCATTTTGAGGATCATGATGTGGTCACCTTTTTCAACGAAGAAGTTAAAAAAAAGTCTCATATTTTTAAGAGATGAGAGATGATTATTAAAAATTATTTTTATTGGATAAACCAAAGGCTCTGTGGATTTGGCTGTCTCTGTTAGGACCAGTGTGTACTTTCTCCAACACATGCTGTTTCCTTGTCAGGACAGGTGTTGATATTCTAACTACAGCGGTTCTCTTTGGATTACATCAAATTAGGATACATCGTTGAATTATAAGGAGGCTGACTGGCTAGTCTATGTTAATCACCACGCCCAGTTTTGAAGGAAACAATGCTCCCTCCAGTTGGCTAGTCATTATCACCCCCTCTCTTCTCCAACACCCTTTAAAAATCACAGTCCAGTCTATTCCTCCCCAAAATCGAATATTAATATAATTTGCGTTCTTGATGGAACTACCATCAGGACTGCAATGCCCCGCAGCTGAAATAATATTTAAAATAGAAGGGATTTGACATTTGAGAAGTCAGTGGCTTGAAATACCCAGTTGTACTTAGCTAATTCAGTCCTTAACCTCTGGTTTCAAATAAATCAATTACAGTCGATTCCACTTCAGTTCAGAAGTGCACAGGGTTTTAGTTAATTGAATACATTTTATTCACTTGCTAGGAATATTCATTTATCAAAATTCCAAATTTAATGTACAGTTCCTTACAGGTTATGTTAGACTGCACAATCAGATCATGTGTGCTCTGCTTTCCCTAAATCCTGGGTAAAACTAAATTTTACCTTTTTGTGAAACAATGTCTCCCCATTCCTTTCTCAACCAGAAACAAATTCACAGCAATTCTATGTCAGGCAGGAGAGCTGCCTTCCCCTACAGAGAAAAAAAAAAAAAGTCATATGTGGTCATCAGCCTTGTGTTAAGTTTAAATAGGTTAAGAGCAAAGCTGGATTAATTAAGTTTTTAAAAAGTATAGACCTGAAATATATATTAAAAAAAAAAAACAACCCAAACGCATGGTTTCCATTAGAGGTTAACTTCACTGCAGCTGACAGGTAGGACAGCAGTTTGTGGTCTTAAAGCCACAGGCCCCTTTTCTTAACCCTCTCTCTACCTCAGCCTCCCTCCCCCAGCTTTTGGGAAAGTGCTGGAATATACTGAGCTGTTAGCTGAGAGCAGTTGGAGTTCAGTGTGCCCAAATGAAGTTGTGCTTTTTAAACAGATATTGATGTATGCAGTGTTTTATATTTATTGTTTGTAGCATCCTGCTGGCAGCAGTTTGCTGTTTGGAAAGGAAAGGGGTTAATTAGCGTCATTATCAATCACTAATGCTTGCCTAACGTGTCCAAAGAATAATCAAGTTAGAGGACGGCATGAAGCCAACAGCTGCTTCATCCCACTTACAGATCTCCTCAGCCACTCCGTGATGGGGTGGGGTGGGGGTGGGGCTTGTGAGGAGTGGGTGAAGGGACTAGAAAAATCGGGTCAACTCGCTAGAGAGCTGAGGCGGGAAGTGCCATACAAATAAATAACCGGCTGTTTTCTTCTCCGAGTTACAGGTGCAGAAAAGGCAGCGGGAGTGAGGCCAGAGCACTGAAGTTTGTTCCTTAATTTACTTTATTGTCCAAGTTGGGCACTTGAAGAAACACATCCACGTGTCCTTACCTCTTAGTGCTCTGTGGAAAGAGAGATCTGAAACTCTCCTCTGCAGAGAGCAGAGGAGGAGGAGCAGAAACACCCCGGGCATACCGGGCATACCACGGACAAGCCCAGGTCGAGGTCCAACATCATTCAGATGCCCCATCCCAGAAGAATGAACCCACAGAACACGGCAGGTGATAGCAGTTCTCACACCTCTGCATCCCCTCTTGGGGCTGCTTAGGAATGTCTCCCTTGTGAATGTCAGTGAACAATTCTTCTCTGTCCGGAACCTGGTTGAACACCTGAGCCGGCTGCACAGGTATCCTGCCTCTGCCCTCCTGCCGTTCCTACTCCTTCTCACTTGATACTGAACCCCCGTGACCGATGGGGAGTGACAAACTGAGAAAGTTTGGCCCTGTCACTGGTATCCTGCCAACAGAAGGTTGTCTTTGAAAACCGTATTTGCCGTTGAACCATGAGTTGGCACTGAAGACTCCATTGATGATCAGAGGGTAGCCAACTGTTTTTCTGAAGGCAGAGATGAGTTAGTCTGAGCCAGAGACTTCAATCAACAGCCCACAGTTGCGCGATTGAACAAGACGTTGGTTTCTTTCTGCAAAAGCAGCGGCCCAAACTCTTCGGTGCCTGTGTGGATACCCATAAGGAACACTCCCAGTCACTGGTGGCCAGGAGATCCGTCTCACCCTCCGAGAAGTGACTGGTGTTTGCCCTTGGCTCTCAGAACGGGAAGACAGACGGATGTTGGAAATGGACAACTCTATAATTCGCGTGGATGGGAAGTTTCTATGTTTAAAAAGTACCATTTTGCTGTATGAGCTCATGACAAAAACAGGAACAGAGGGAAGAAAGATTTTAGGTTGATTTGAGGGTGCTAAAATAAAACTTTCAGTGTTATTCACATGGAAAACTTTTTTTCATCCTTGTGCTGGAACAGAGCAGTAGGACCAACTTTGCTTTCACAGAAAGGTGTATTTCCCCAACAGAAGAACAATACTTCGTGTACTGCAGGAGAAAGCTGCTGTAGCAGAAATAAGCAGGGGCGACACCTTTGCACAGTGGGTACTGACAGCAGGCTTGCTCGCTCTCTCGCTCTCGGAGGAAGTCTGACCCTTTACCGGGTCCTGTTCAGCCTTTGGCAAGCTTCCCAGACCTGGACTTTCCAAACTCGCGTCCCCTTAAGAGGTGGGAATATCTCCAACAGCAGGCAGGGATTTTTAAAAAGTGGCTCAATCAATGCCATGCCTTGGTTGCACGTGATTCTTCTCCGGAAATAAGGGTCACATCCTCTGGCTTCCAATAACAACCCTCAACACAGGCCCTCAGACTGAAGGTGGTCCGGCCCCTGTGCCATCCATCTTGGCCCCAAGTTGGATGCCTCAAATTCTGGGCCCTTGTTTTTGCCTGGGAACACATCTCTCTCAGCTCTCTCCACAGTTGCCCCGGCTCAGTGCTTTAAAAATCTAACTCATGCTGGGGAGATGGAATACATATATTCAAACTAAATTTAGCCGCTATAGCTTAAAATACATTTTTTTCCCCCTTAGCGGACTGAGTCAACGCTAGGATCACATTTCCATTCGCTTTGTCGGCTACCAGATCCTATTTCAGGATCTCCCCTGTCTTTTTTTGGAGTCCCCAAGTCTGGACTGCGACTTTGTCCACAGCATGGAGTCGGTCCCCAGCGCCTCAGCTCAGCCCCGGGAGCCCGGACCCCTGCCTGGGAGGAGGCGGTGCGGGGCGCACCTCCGACTCCCACCCCGGCCCGCTCGCCCTCCCCCACCGCGCCCGCAGGCGGAGGGCGCCTTCCCGGCTAAAGGAACCCCTCCCAAACCCTGCCACGCGCCCTTTTGTATGGGAAGCAATTGGCAACTTGCTGTTGATGGCCTGGGAGTGGGGCGGGGTGGGGGGCAGTGGAGGGGGACTGGGGGCGGGAGGAGGGCTGGCAGGGCGGAGAGGAGGCTGAGCGAGGGCCAGGAGTGGGGGACGGCAGCCGGGGAGGGGGCTTTGGGTGGCCTGGGGGGCGGCCACCGGTGCTCCCGTCCAGGTTAGACCCAATTAAACCGCAGTAAGAGGCGAAGAGAGAGGTTTGGGACGTGGCGCGCTTGCGGGAGCAGCGAGCGAGAGCTGGAAGTCTCCAGGTCAGGGGTTTAAGGGCCTTTTCACGGGCACAGCGCTTTAATTAATGACTGGAGGAAGAACCTGGGAAACTTCCTGGCTCCTGCACTCCCAAGGCAGCGCCAAGTTTCGGCATCCGGGGAGCGGGCAGATAGAGCTGCGTGGGGCTCCGGCGCCGGACACCCCCGCGCATGCTCTCAGACCATCTCCCTGCACACCCCGCTGTCCGCGCGCCTCCGAGGCCTGCCCTCACCTGGGCCCAGGTGCAGCCGCGAACCCGCCGCCCCCCTGGCCCCAGAATCTTCTTCGTGATCTCGCTTTATTGCGACAGGACTGCTGACTTTCCGGCACCCCTTGGAGCGCGCATCCTGGACCCAGCTACCTTGGGCGCGGGACGGCCCAGGGGGCAGCATTAATTTGACCACCTTCTGGGGTCTGCACACCTAAGCCTGGGTGTCCCATTAGGGTCACCCCAGAGGAGAGCCCCTCCGCAGTCTCAAGCCCATTTGCAACTCTGGGCTTCCCCTCCCCCAGCCCTGTCCCCTCCTCCCCGACTTTTCGGGGCGGGGGCGGGGAGGCTGGCGGGGCAGGCAGGGAGGGGGGGCTTCGTAGATAGTTGATATTCCGGGTCCAGCCGCTCTCCGCGCTCCCATTCTCTAAGCTCAGCCGGGGGGAAGTGTCGCCCCGGGCCAAACATATGCTTCTTTCCAGCGCGCTAATCCACCTTCAGCGTGGAGGCATAATTGCTCGAGTGTCCATGGATTCTCGGCGCTTTGTCCCTCGCTGGCTCCCATCAGCCCTGGCACACGCCATTTCAATCAAATCTTTTCAGAAAACTGTCTCCTTTTATCAAGTCCCAGCCCCTGCGAGCGACGGGAGCATTTAACAAAACACCCTCGGTGTTCCGCCCGCCTCCCAGGGCCCTGGTGGAGCGGGGAGCTGCGATTATTGCAACAACTTTTCACTGAGTTGGGTCTCAGAAGGGGGTGGGATTGGGGGGGGGAGAGGGAGAGACAGAGGCGGACGAACAACAAAAAGCAACATCCCCTGTCCAGACCCAAACAGGTCTTTCCTAAACCCTTGGTGTCAGGTGTATAGGAAAGAAAGGTCAAAGGTCACTCTCAAAGAGAAAACATGTTTCATCTCATTTATTTATTTATTTTTTTCTGAAACCACAGAAATCGACTGCCTCTGTGGAGCGTTTGGGCAGTCTGGTGGGATAAAAAGACAGGCAGAAACAAGCTAGGGGCATGGGCAGAGCGCCTGGAAGGGCCGCCGTCTGGAAGATGTTATTGGTGGTCATTGCCTCTAAAAGCTACGACAAAAAATCCCCAGCACCGACTCCCACGTAGGCATCCACTGTTTCTTTTGTTGCTGGTGACAGGGTAGGTAGAAGTTGGATCTGAAGATCTCTGCTTAATGATAGTGCCTTTGTGGTCAACCTGGAAGCCTCCCACACCCTGAGTTTTAAATCATTTTAGCTTTGGGAGAAACAGGATTTCACTGATTAGGAGAAAAAGAAAGGAGGAACAACAGAGTAAAAAGATAAACTCTACAAAAGACCTGAGCAGCAGATACAAAAACAATTTATTTTTGACATTGGAGAAAAAAGGCAAGGGAGCCAAATGCAAAAGAGGAAGCGTGGGGTTTGAGTTTGGGTAGCAATTATTATGCAAATACAAACAGAAGAGATTGTAGTTCTATTATGAGAAGGCAGCTTTGCTGCTTGTTTATGAAATGAGAACGTCAGGGTAATGAACAGTTTTCTACAAACCCCAGGACACCCCATATTGAGACCGATTTCAGTGACTTACTTTTCCTTCTGCAACAGTTCATTTCGTGATGATCAAGGGGAGAAGGGCACATAAATGAACCTGCTCCCTTATTCTCCAGTCTAGGATAGAATGGGCCTTTAGGGCATGAAACTATGGAGCTTTGGGGGATTCCAGTTCCTCAGTACGTGTCCACGCTAAGGAAGAACTGAGAAGGGCTGCAAAGTGCTATGTTCCTCCCCTCGTGCATGGACCTTCAAGGCCAATCCCACTGGGCTTGGTCCACTTCCAGAGTCAGATGAAACGCTTGATGTCTCCTGGATTGACAAGTGGATAAGCCAACCTCACTGCTAACGTCAACACCAAGGTGTTAATTGTAAGTCAGATCTCTATGATCAGTTTTCCTATGTAATGGGAAACATGTTTCCTTGAATTCTCTAAAATATTCAGGCAAGAGGATTTGGAGGGTAGGGGGAGGCTGTCTAGACTCATCCTAGGACTGGAAAATAAGATACATTTCTTAGGTAGTAGATTCATACCTGGAGAACAAGAAATCACTTTCTTCATGGTCACAAAATAGTAAGGAATAGATAACATCCTTCATAACCCCAAACACAAGGATTGTTAAGAAAAAGAGGGAGAGTGATTTTAAGATTTTGATTCATGTGTTTACATCATTATCTTTTTTATTTTGTAATTACAGAACAAAAGAAGGATTCAATAACACTAAACCTCCAGGTGGGGGTCTTAACATAGAGAATGGAGGTGGATTCGTCCTGAGAACAGAGGAAGTTAAATACTGGCCACTAAGATGGCAACAGCTGGGAGAACCCTCCAGTGGAGAACATAGTCCTTGCATACTCGTTTCCCACACTCACCCTCCATAGCCAGTTGAATGGGAGGACCCAAGATAGTTGCAAAAAGGAAAACTTTCCTTGGGACATCAGGGAGCATGGGAAGTGAGGAGTCCTAACCTTGAGGAGGTTTCTTGGAAGCCAACGAAGAGTCCCACAAAGTTCAGAGTCTGGAAACAGAGTGGGCTTCTTATATTTCTGCATCTTGAGCCATGATCACATGGTTCCATGTTGGATCAACTGGAACAAGATGGGTCTGGGAGAGACCTTTTATTAGGAGCTAAAGAGCTCCAGGGGACTTCTAAGTAGCCCTGAAACTACACCTTTAAGAACTCTAGAAACAACAGTATAGAAACAACTTTTGATCAGGAAAATCTAAAGTTAACAATGAGACCATACCTAGAAGAGACTTTCTTTTTTAAACACTCAAAAAGATAGAGATCTCTCCAAACCCCAACTGTACCACAGCTTTCCAACTCCCTGTTGCAAGGTCAAGCAGCATTTTGTTGGTTTGGATCAGGAAAAGCCAGGGAGGGGGCTGGCAGGCATTCCTGGAGAGGCATTCCCACACAAGGTTCAGCAATGCTGTGTTCCTCAGTGGTGGAGCTTGCAATAGGGAGAATCCACCTGCTGGTTTCTGCACAGGCCTTTTGCTAGTAACTCGGGGAATCCTGGGACAGATAAAGCCCTTGAAAATTGCCTCTAGTATAATTCCCCTGGAAATCAGTCATGCCCAGAGAATCTAGTCACTGGCGAGTCACTCAGACACTGGAGCTACTCAGAAAACCATCTCACTTGGTCTAAGTCTGGGGAAAGCTCTTCCAAGAAGAGGAAGTTTGAAGGAAACAGGGTCTGAGAGACTCCTTCGCATTTCCCTCCCACCCCATCATCTTTCCTTCTCCTCCCACTGAGCCTGTTGGCTGAACTTAGTGTTTCTTTGTATTTCCCTCCTTTGCTGAGAAAACCTTAAGAACCTTCCACCAGACTTAGATTTAACCACAACCTTTACTGAATCTGGCTTATGAAAACCAGACTTTGCTAAGAGACGGGTCTTCTGGCAGCAATTAGTCTGACTTTTCTTTAACAAAATTCTTTGTAATGCCATTCAGAAAACGGGTTGGTGGGAGTTTGTGGCAGCCAGCACTTATGTGAGTGGGTGGGTATGGGAGGGGGTAGTTGGGGTGGGGGATGGTGTTACAGAGGCCAATTTGTATGATTTGGTGGGGGGGAAAAGTCCTGTTAGCACATTAACTTTGGGAGCTGTGAAATATTTAATTAGTGCACTGGTTGGAATCTTATTAAAATTGACTCTATTTCTGAAGATGCCCTGAAAATCCGCTTGTTCCTCTCCTCTGTGCGCATCACCGTCTCTTCCTGCCACTGACTGATTTCAAACAGTTTACCACATCAATTTATCTTTAAGAGCGGGGCTGCCTGGAATGAATGAAAGATCCCATTAGTGCATATTACAATGTAGAAGATTCTCGGGACTGACATGAGGACAGGGAACAAGAACATAGGTGAGTACGGGGACAACAATCAGCGCAGAGTCACCAGTCCTCTGGTTCTGACCCTGGGGCAGCAAGACCGCCCTAGAGATGCCCTCCCCCCTGTATGTATTTAAAAATCCAACCCCACAACACACACAACAAACAAGAGACCCATTCATAGAGTCTGCAAAGCCACCTTCTTCTCCTGGTTATGCAAATACTAAATTGAATCAACCGGCTATAACGTTCAGCCCATTGCTGAAATATGATAGAAAAAAAAAAGTTGAGTATTCCAAGGAAATTGATTCCAACAGTTCGTTTTCAGCCGGTGTAGACGTCTGTGTGTTTGAAGGTGGAGACACAGACACATCTTGTTCAAGAGGAGGCTGCCATTCTGCCGAGCAGCCCTCTCTCCTGGGGCGGTCAGGATCTCATCCACCTGAGATGCCTTGCAGTCCAGGCTGGGCAGCCGGCTCCGGGGCACAGGGCTCTTGTCGGAGCTCCCTCCCGGTCCGGTTTCCCGGCGGTGGACAGGAGCCCGGATCCGAAGGGCCAATTGAATTGAGAGAGCACCCCAGGCGGGAAGGCATCCAGCTCCTACCTCCAGTCCTGCCCGGAAGGAGGAAAGGGCGGCGGAGCCAGCCGGAGCGCCCGCTGGGAGCGGACACAGGCTGTCCTCGCGTTCAGACCCAGGGCGCCAGGAGAGAACTGGGTCTTGTTCCCAAAAACCAGAGGACAACGCAGATCAAGTTCCTTCTCCTCTCTGAGCCTCAGAGTAATTGATTTCACCAACTTAACGGACAACGGTGCCTGCAGGACCTGTTTCCCCCAACGCAGAAACCGAGATGGGACGTTTCTGAGGGGGCCAGGGACACCCTTGTTTCTCGGGCAGTCCAAGTGGCGCGCTGACAACAGTCGTGGGAATATCAGAGTCTCTCCTCTAGTCCAAGGCTATGCACCCTGGCACGGGACCCCACCCCAACCCTCAAACCCCCGCTCCGGTAGAGTCCCAACCCCAAACAAGGAGGCCAAGACGCAGCGCGCCTGGCTCTCTTCCACCGTCTCCATCTTACGCATCGTCCAAAAAAAAAAAAAAAAATCCAATCTTTCTGCACACCCAATACATCATTTCAATAAGAATGACTTCACTTTAATAAAGATTTAATACGTTAAATCTGTCTTTGTCGCTGATGGATGCTCCTTTGTCTTGAAAACGATTTGAGCTCTCCCGATCAAAAATTCCGGGGGAAATGCAGTCCGGGGGAGTCGGGGGCGGGTATTGTTTGCCAACACTTCTGGGGAGGACAGCGCGCCCGCGTGCGCACTGACACGCACACGCTCGCACGCGCAGCGGCCTGCTGGCTTTTTCTCGCGGGCTAGCCCCCCGGCACGGAAACCTGGAAAGCGCTCCCCAACTGCCCGGGACGTGGCGGGCCGGGAGGGGTGGGCTGCGGCGCGGGGCGTCTGTCGGAGACTCATTGGCCCTGAATCACAAATTTTCACGGCTTCCAAAGAAAAGGTAAAGCTAATGTCTGGCTCAATTAATAAACATGGTAATTTCACACCCGGAGAAGGACATAATTTCATCCGAGCGCTATCGGCGCCATCACAAAGGGTCAGGGCGCAGCTGCGGCGAACCCGGGTCATTACGGAGTCGCCGAGCGGCTCCCGCGCCGCGGCCCAGCGCGCGCCTCCAGGCAAGGGATGGCTGCGGGCGAGGCCGGGGCTTCCCCCGATAAAGGACTTACCCACCGTGCGGGAAATGGAGGAGTAATCAGCTCGCAGACGTAGCGCCCGCCACGGCCCCCCTTCCTCCCCCCCCTCTCCATTTACTTTTTTTTTTTTTAAATAAAAAGATGAAACAAGCAAAAACGCCCCCTGCCCATCCTTCGAGCCTCTCTCTTCCCTTATAACAAAACCGCCATCAGCACCATAATACGCACGCACACGAACCTATGTTTGTTTGGTAGGGGTTGTTTTTGATTCGCTGTCAATAACCACCTATTGTATCTATAAATTTCGGGACAGTTGTAGTTGATAAATTTCTGATGTCAAGATTTGGGGCCAGGAGCTGGGAGACAAGATATTAGCTCCAATCTCATAATCTCTTAATCACATTACACTTTAAGTGAGCATGTGTAATTTCACCCATCAATGATTTATTTAAGCATTTGGAGCACAATTACTTGTCTCCTACACAAACGCAGACCGCAGCATTGTTTGCTAGAGAGAAATCCTGAGGTTTAGGAAACAGAACGTATCTTTCCCATTCCATGACGTGCCCTACCTCACAATCAAAATTCATCTGTGACCGAGAGACCCGCAGGGCCCCGCACCTCAAAGGAAGGGCCCCCAAAGGCAGATCCCCGCAAGCCGCAAGGGGGGCGCCCCTCCTCCTTCTCCCGGGTTAGGTTTTTAAGCAGATCTTCAAAGCTGAAATAAATGCCCATTAAATAGTCGCATGCAAATAGGATGGAACCGGGCAGCTAAACACACAAAGCACATCTCACATAAAACAAAAGCATGATTGATGGCAAACCCGAATGATCATGTTTTTTTTTTTTTTTTTTTGAAAAAAAATTATGCTTGTCCAGTCTCCCAGGTGTCTAAATTATTGAAGAGCCATGTGCGAATTTCCATGGGAGAAGGTGGCCCAGGTTAGGGGCCGGGGGCCCGCGCCGTGGGAGCCAGGGTTGGGGGGTCACTCTCTCCAGCACGGCATTTTAACACCTTCTTCTCTGGGCGGATGGGGAGGCGGGACAAGCCTGACCGCTGTGGGGTGCAGGGCCGACGGCCAACGCCCCACGCGGCGGGCAGGTGCCAGGGCTGTACTCCAGCCGGGTGCTTGTCCCGAGCTGCCCGGCCCAGCCGTGCCACTCTGTCCGCGACGTGGCGGGAGCCTCAGGAGCCAGGCGCAGGCTCCAGCCAGCCGGGCCCAGGATGCCGGACCCCCCTTCCCCGTCCCGAGCCTTTGTTCGGCCCCTTTCAGGGCCTCGGAGCGGGGCAGCGCTGCGGAGGGGGAGGCGAGCGGGGTCGCCCCGTCGGGTGGGGGGGAAACCGGGTCGCGCGCGCCTGGCTCGGGGTGGGAGTCGGCGCTGGAAGCGGGCAGCCCCTGGGGATTTACTAAAACAGGGCGTGGAATGGAGGAAAGGTTCCAGTACCTATTTGAAACCTAGGAGGGAAACCTTTGGGAAGAAGGGAAAATCGTGTTTCTCGGCTTTCTCCCTTTTTTCCTGTGTGCGCTTTGTCTCTGTCTCTCTGAACGTCTCCTTTCTCTCTCTCTCTCTCTCTCTCTCTCTCTCTCTCTCTCTCCCTCCCTCCCTCCCTCTCTCTGTTTTTTGTTATCAGCTCTCCAGCTCGGCTCCCTTTCTGTCGTCTATCTTCCCTTTCTCTTCTCGCCCCCCCACCCCGTGCTACTCTATTTTCCCAGCCTCCCTCCCCTCCCCCACTCCTTTGACAAATATGGAAAAAAAAAAAAAAAAAAAAAAAAAGCCGAGCTTTGGCGATCCCTGCCTTGGGCCGGGCGGGGAGAGCGGCTTTGTCGGGAGGAGGTCTGCTTCGACGGCCTCGGGCCAGCGACGGCAGCCCGGGCGCCCCCTTTCTGGCTGAGCGGCGAGGAAGGGAAGCGTGGGTCCAGCGCTGGCCTGCAGGTGTGGCGGCCACGCCGTGAATCCCAGCCCCACACCTGAATCAGCCCGTGCTGGCTGCAGCCAAGCTCGGTGCCTTCGTTAGAGCCACGACAAAGAGTAATTACATATTAGAAAACAAAACAATAATTACCCCAGCCAGGCGACACACCCGTCGGCGAAGCTCAGTCGCCTGGGTTTGCGCACAGCGAAAGCCCGCGGCGCCCGCGGCTGACTCAGCAGCTCGGAGAAGCCCGGCCCCCGGCCCCCGGCCCCCGGCCCGCGTCCACGGGCCCACGCGTGCGAATCAGCGAGCGCTCCGGAGGCCGGACGGCGCTGCCTCCCCCGGGCCTCAGCCCGTGGGCGCTGTCGGGCAGGAAAGACTTGTCCCGAGCACCAGATCACCGGCTCCCGGGACAGCTGAGTTCTGTTTTCTAATCCAGGTGCACACGCAGACTCCAGAGTTGGAACGATTGTCTTTGCGTTTAGGATGGAGACTGCAGATCCGCGCTTGTGAATTCTGCCCCCAGCACCTGTCCACCTGGTGCCTCGGTGACTGCTCTCTCTCAGGCCAGACAGGAGCACGTCCCTAACCTAGGGACCCTGCCCAGAGCAGCCACATCCCCAGCTTCCTCTTAGACCAGCCCTGGGGAGCCTCTCCTTTGGATCCTGGATCCTCCAGCGCGCCCTCTGGTTTATCCCGGGACCCCGGGCACCCGGAGTAGATGCAGGATTTAGCAGGATGTGTGTGTGGGGGGGGGGGGGTGTTGTTCGGAAGCAGAGGTGTCACCGAGCTCATCCAAGGCTCTCCAGGTCGCGCTGCCCAGAAAGGTGGCTCTGTCTGCGGAACGCGCGCACAGACGCAACCTGGGCCTCGGAACGCGGCCGGAGGATGCAACGGAGCTAGGAACGCGGGACCCCGGGCTGGAGCTTTTCTCTGGGTCTCTTCTCCCGCCGGCCCAAGGCGTGTCTCCCCGGGGTTGGAGCCTGCCTTCGCAGCGAGGGGGTGCGGGCTGGGGGCGCCGGGGCGCGCCGAGGCCGAGGGGGCGTCGGAGGCGAGAGCCCAGCTTCTCCAAAGGCACAGGAAAGCCCCGCACCCTTGACCTGGGCTAAAGCCCAGAGCACCCTCTTAGGCCCCAGGGGCCTGCGCTGGCTTTAGCTAGGCGGCACCATCCGCAGGCGGAGGGAAGAGGTCGCGGCGCTCCAGGGTGGAGACTGGGACGCGGGGAATCCGCGAAGCCGCGGTCGGGCGTGGCTGCGGTGTGCGGGAGGCCCGCGCTCGCCCTAGCGCCCTCTGTAGGCACCGCAGGCGGGGACGGCTGGCCTTTCATCCCCCAGGGCTCACAGGACAAAGAACCTATAAAAAAAAAAAGAAGAAGAAAAACACCCAACAACAAAAAAATATCAGCTTGACCCCCAAAAGAACGCTGTTTAATGAGGTGGAAAATTCTTCCACACAAATTGCTTTTTCTACTACTTTATGAGAGTTCATAAATGTTAATGAAATCCAGTTACCAAAAAGTAACATACATCATTGCAGCTGAAGGGGAGGAAGGTGGTGGTTAACGCACAATCATAATTAAAATAACAGCAGCCGCGGCGGCAGCCACGCTGCCCATGGCTAATGCGGTTGGAGGCCCTGTCCAGCTGCACCCGTCCTAGGCGATCCCGGCCGCTCGTGGGCCCTCGCTGGACCCGGAGAGAACCAGGCCAGCCTAACCACAGCGGTGACAAAGACACAGCCCCGGATGGAGAGGTGGGCAAGCCTGGCCAATCAGACGCCAGATAAAATCCCCATGGGCAGAACTCATCCAGATAAAGGAGTTAAAGGAGCCCAGGGGTAGCGCCCAGGGGAACAGGAGGGGCGGAGTGGCAAGGTCACTGTCTGCCCAGCCCACAAGGCATGTTTGCATTTCTCTTTCTGGGCACCGGAATGTCAGCGGCTAGAGCAAGCGATCTTGTTTTGGGTTTCTGTGTCCAGCACTAGGCCTAAGATTGGGCTTCTAGTAGGCATGTGTTGAGTACACGAATGATTGAGCGGACCAGCCACAGAGAGTTAAATAACTCAATGGACTATCTACTTGCTAACATCTGAAGATGGGCGATGATGTTCAAGCATTCAATATTTTCAATACTCAACAATGTTAAAAAATGGTTTATTTGAAAGGCAGAATGATGGGGAGAGACAGAGATCTTCTATCTGCTGGTTCACTCTCCAAATGCTTGCAATAGTTGGGGCAGGGCCAAGCAGGAGCCAGAAGGCAGGCACTACATTTGGGTCTCCTACGTGTGTGGAAGGAACCCAAGTACTTTTGGCCATCATCTGCTGCCTCTGAGGTGTACCAGAAGGGAAATATAGAGAAACGGAGACTGGAACCAGGCTTGGACATGGGATGTAGGTGTCCCAAGTACTGGCTTAAATTGCTGTGCCACAGTGCTGACATCAACAAATAATTTTAAAAAATTTATTTATTTGAAAGACAAAGGGGAGGGGAGAGGCACCTTCCCTTCCATCTGCTGGTTCGCTCCCTAAGTGACCTGAACAGCCAGAGCTGGGCCAGATCAAAGTCAGGGACCCAGACCTCCATCTGGATCTCCTACGTGGGTGCTAGGGTCCCAAGCACTTGGGCCATTATTTGCTGCTCCCCCAGGTGCATCAGCAGGAAGTTGGATTGGAAGTAGAGTGGCTGGGAGTTGAGCTGGCACTCAGATGTGGAATGCTGCTGTCCCAAGTGGCGGCTTAGCCTGCTGTGCGACAGTGCCAGCTCCAATAAGTGTTTCTTGATATATACTACATATCAGAAACTGTTCTTGGCACTGGGATGCAGTCAACAACAACAGCAACAAAAACAGACACAAATCTCGGCCCTAAGGAAGCTGACATCCTCAGTATGTTATGTGACAACTGAGCAAACAGCTTCCTGTCCGACTGTGGGAAAAATCAGCTACATTTGCAGTAGCCTTTTCCTGATCCCTTTGAAAGCTGCTAAAATCCAGTCTTTTCTGTTTTGCCCACGTTGCTTACTATTTCATGTCATCTCTATATAAGTGCTATTGCTAATAACTACCTTTTCTTAGCCCTTATCTTGTGCCAGTTTCTGTAGTCAGCTTACCTTGTCTAAACTCAGCAACCCTTTAAAAAACACTCTGTTGTTTATATCTTTAATTTTTGAGGGCGGGAACGCAGGCCGAGAGAAGGTAAGTAATGTCTCAGGTCACCCAGAGTAGCCGTCGAGCCTGATCTGACACAGTCTCCTGGAGCGTGCACTGCCCGGGCCTCTCAGCTGTGGTGACCCCAGACCAGCCATTTGTCCTCAGTTTTCTTCCAAACACCTTTCCAGTTTACACTGACCGTACTGCGCTGAGGATAAAATTCGATCCATTTATGAAACCACTTTGGACATGTTAAACTGCTCCATGAATATATGAGTTTGTATCATTATGCTTATTAGGTGCAGATACAGATCTGTAATCGCTAGTACCTACAACAACCTACCGTGCAGCAGCAGTCACTGACATTGAGGGGACTGTGCTGTGGGAGGGAGAAGTGATGGATTTAATGAGAATGAGAGAACTGGTGCTGGTTCTGAAGGAAATACTGTGTGTTGGCGGATTGGTTCTTTCTGCTGAGCCCCTCTGCATTCAGTGGGATCTCAGGGTATGTCAGGGGTGGATGTCTGAGGCCCCTGCCCACCCCTACACAGTCTTCCTTGGAGGCATCCTCCTCCTAATTGCAGGGTACTCTGCTGTGCCTTACCTGGCCGGCCCATTAGCCCTGCTGCCGGCCATCACTCGCAGCAGTCAATTCAGGCACAACAATGAGAGAGGTTAAGTGTTCATTTTTGTAAGTAAATTTGCAATGTGCTTTGAGACAACATAATTGCTACTTCCCACGTCTTATTGTGTCTGGTAGAGAAATGGTCACAAAGACATCAAACAAGCATCCAGTCTCTGTTACCGCCTCCTGCACCTGTCAGCTTCCCAAAAGTGGGCAAGGTGTGGTGGAGACCTTTAGTGGATTTTTACCCTGGTCACTTGTCTAGGGAAACACCTGGAGATGCCTTTAATGTTTCAAACTTGGGTCAGTTAGTCGAGGAAGGAACAGACAGAGCTACGACGGACACACCGATTTCTTAATTGTCGCAATAATTAGTCTTTATATTTCATTCTTTCACCTGTTCCTGTGTTTATTCAACACTTTTGTGTTCTTAGGAATTAAAAAATTCCAATGAGAAATTTCCAGGCTGGTGAGGAGGAGGAAGAGGAAAAATGTCATTACAGAATAGGGATGCAATGTTGATTAGATTTATATGTAGAATAGGTCTGCATCAGCTTGTCGTTTTGATGTGTGGGACCAGGCTGGAGTGTGCATTCTCAGTTGGGGTGATACTGTCCTCAAAGGGGATAAAAATTATTTCTTAAAGGGCAATAAAAATCTTAGGTAAAACAATTTTTAAAAATATTTATTTATTTATCTGAAAGAGTTACACAGAGGGGAGAGGGAGAGAGAGAGAGAGAGAGAGAGAGAGAAGATAAAGGGAAATAGATCTTCCATCCACTGGTCCACTTCTCAGATAGCTACAATGGCCAGGGCTGAGCCACTGAAGCCAGGAACCTGGAACTCCACCAGGCTCTCCCACATGGGTTCTGGGATCCGAACACTTGGACCGTCTTCCCCTGCTTTCCCAGGTGCATTAGCAGGGAGCTGGAACAGAAGTGGCGCATCCAGGACTCAAACTTGCACCCATATGGGATGCTGGTGCTGCAGGCCATGGCGTAACTTGCTGTAACACAGTGCCAGTCTCCTCTTGTTAGACTTTAAATTGAATTTATTTTTTCTCCTTGGAGTGATAATGAAAGAAATGGCGATAACCACTTGGGGAGGTAGAACTTGACTCATTAGCTCAGGCTAAGTCTGTTTAAAACTACCAGTTAGACATCACTGCTGAGTTGGCTAGTTGGTTAGAAAACAGCAATTGGTTTGCTTGCTTTATCCAAAAATTTGTTAAAATTTTATAAAATATATGTGAGTCATAGCTTGATGTGGAAAGATCTCCCATACCTCATAAAATGAGTAAATAGATTCTCAAATACTCCTCTAGCTTCCTCAGAAATTAGTTAACTCTGTAAATAAAAATTTTAAAAAGCAATGGGGTAGGCATTTGGTGTGGTGCTTCAGACGCTGCTTAAGACACCTGAATCCTGTATCTGAGTACTGGCTTTGCATGCTGACCGAATTCCTGATTCCAGCTGCTTGCTAATGCATACTCCTGGGAGGCAGCAGGTGATGGCTCAGGTAGTTGGGTCCCTGCCACCCACGTGGGAGACCCAGACTGAGTTCCTGCTCCTGTCTGACCTCAGCTAGTGTGGGCATTTAGAGAGTGAAGCAGTGGGTGCGAGCTCCATCTGTCTTTCTTTCTCTCTACCTCTCAAATAAATTTTAAAAGGAAGGAAGGGAGGGAGGGAGGAAAAAGAAAAGATTGCTTAACGGGGGTGGGCATAATGTTGCCTTCCCTTGGGATGCCCACATTCCACATCCGAGTGCCTGGAATTGAGTGCCTGCTCCACTTCCCAGTCAGTTTCTTGACAATGCACTCCCTGGGAAGCAAGAGTCAAAACAAAACAAAAAACTTTAAACAACTTATTCTTTTTATTAGTATGCCATTTATTTTTTTTAATTTTTGCAAAGATTTATTTATTTATTTGAAAGACAGGGTCACACAGAGAGGGGGACAAACAGAAAGAAAGAGAGAGAGAGCTTTCATCTGCTGGTTCACTCCCCAAGGCATCGCAGGCTGTGGCTTAATTTGCTACGCCACAAGGCCGGCCTCTCGTATATTTAAAAAGAGAACTCAGTTAGCTCTGGGAAAGTACTGCACACCTACTGTTGGCTTCAGTCTCCCTCTGCAGAAAGCAGCTGCTCAGATAAAAGGTTGCCCCCTTTGGAAGGGCAAGCTCTTGGACAGATGAATTCCCGTATGATTACTTACAAGTAGATGATTGTTGAATTGACAAGCATGCGTCCTTTCATTCAGGAAGAGGATAAGAGATCCAATTTTATTGCACAGAGAAAGCAATAAAATCCTTTCACAAGGTTGTAGGCACTTTATTCTTTTGGTTTGCGATTTTTGTCCTTTGGGCTAACTGTAATGACCATTTCTATACCGTGCCCAAAGCTTAGGCTAAGATATGGCTGAGCCCAAGATCTGGGATTCTGGAGGTAGCATTGGAAGGAATTTTTCTCTATATAAAGGTGTTTAAGTAGTAGAACATAAGACAAATTGGAAAGCAGAGTTGAATGGTTAGACTCTAAGAGTCAAGAAAACAGAAGTGATGATGGTCCCCGGGCAACAGGAGTGAAAGGATAGGGAGAAAACTGGCCCTGGGGGAAAGGAGGATGAAGTGGCCACAGCAACAGCTTCACCTGCACTGGCCTCATTTCTAAAGAATAATAGGACCCCCTGCTTCTCCTTCCTCCACAGTTTAAAGACCACAGAGGCCTACCACCCACAAAGTCATCCTAAGGAGTCAGCGCGCACATTAGAGTGTGCTGGCGGCAACCCGGGCATAGGGCTCCTCACCAGCAAAGGACCAAGCCCAGACAGTGGGAGCAGCTAGTGACTTCCCAAAACAGGGCCAAAGAGGGCACAACCCCAACCTGCAGTGCTGGAGGAATAGCCACCCGTCCATCTGAGTCAGGAGCCGCCAGCGGGGCTATGGGTAGACATAAACTTCTCCGGATAAATCCTTCTCGTGTCAAGTCGCTGCTCGTCCAGTGACATACCCTGCGCACAGAGGCAGGGACACAAAAGCCATTTGTTAACCCTGCAGACAGGGCTGTAGGCAGCAAGAGAAGGTTGACCACATTCCTCAGCAAATGCAACTAACAATTCTTCCCATTCACACCATATTAGTAGTGACTGTTTTATTGTAGTCTTGTTATTGTGGCTGTTATTCCTTTAATGACACCATTTCCAGAAGTTGAAAAGTTGACTGCTAACATTTGCTTCAGTCTAAATCTTGTTGTTTAAATTTTCGGTGAGAGAGAGAGAGAAAAGCAGTTCTGTTGAAGGGAATCTCAGTTTTAAACTCCTCCAAAGTTCTTTCTTTTGATCTGTGACACTAGATGTTAATTTAATAGTTATAAATAGCCCCCATTGTAAAATGAAGAGGGACGTAGTTGGAGTTGGCTGTGGCTTAGTGAGAAGAGGCGTGGCTTTGGCAACTGAAGGCAGTTTTCAGCTCTGGGCAAATGACTTGCTGTGGATGGCTGCCCACTTCCTCATCTGTAAAGTGGGCATCACCACCATCATTGCGATATATAGCAGAGGGATATCGGGTGGATAGGGTGAAATCAAGGTTACTGCAAGTGTGCAGGGTGCTTTGAGAACGCACTGTGGTCTTATCATTGGGTTGGGTGAGCTAACCCAGCACTTCGCCTTGGATCTTCGCACTCACTGTGTTTTTCACCGAAGTCCCTCTGCCACATGGATTAGTGCAGAGTATGTCGCCGTAGCCTATGATTGTGTTCCCAAGAATGCGTCCAATGATACCAGCTGCTCCCCCACAAAACGCTTGCGTAAGGATTAACTTCTGCACCTTTTAGGCAACCATAAAAGGTCTTTTCTGAGCCCAGTCACTGTTTTTCTAGCCTTTGGTTTCATTAAATACCTTGAAACAGCCCATGCTTTGGCTGCTCCAATCCCCTTGCCTTGAACATAGTGAGGACTTCCAGACCTCCTCACTTCCACCCAGCCTAGAGCACTGCTCTTCCTACCAAAGAAAAGCAGCACATTCTCTTTAAAGCCCAGCTTATCAACTCATCTCTAGTCAGAAGCAATCATCTCCCCTTCTGACTTTTTATGGCTTATCGCTTTAACTGTATTTAACTCTACTTTAATGCTGTTTAAAGCTCCCTGCTGTGAACCCCAGCCATCATTGTTTATTGAACATCCTTTATCTTTATCATAAAGTAAGTAACTGCAATGCTGTGAGTGCTTCAGGTACAATGCAGCCTTGTCTAATAAAGCAGGAGGAGTGCTCTCACTCTATTGTGGGTTTGATGAGTTGTTTATGTCTGTTTCCTTTATTGGATGACAAGTGTATTGAAGGCGGGATCATACTTCATTTATATCAGTGTTTTTCATGGTTATTAGTAGAGGGTCTTGCATACAACAGTAACTAAAGAGAAACTTTAGTTGATCAGATACATTTTGTGAAGTTTAGATTTCTTGTTGATTGAAAATGTGAAATAAGGGGCTAGGGTTGTGGCAGGGTGGGTTAAGCCGCCAGCATCCCATATTGGAACACCAGTTTTAGCCCTGGCTCCTCTGCTTCCAATTTAATTCCCTGCTAATGCACCTGGGAAAGCAGCAGAGGATGGCTCAAGTTCTGGGGCCCCTGCCACCGTGTGCGAGACCCAGATGGAGTTCCTGGTTCCTGGCTTTGGCCTGGCCCATTGCTGAGTGTTGCAGCCATTAGAGGAGTGAACAAGCAGATGGAGGACCTCTGCTCTGTCTCTCCCTTCCTCTCTCTGATGCTCTGTCTTCCAAATAAATTAATCTTAAGAAAACAAAAAAAGAAAAATGTTAAACAAGAGACAGAAATACAACAAAATTTGGAAATGGGTACAGGTAGAGTTTTTTTTTTTTTAATCTGTTTATTTGAAAGACAGAGTGACAGAGAGAGAGAGAGAAAGCAAGAAACAGAGAGACTTTCCATATGCTGGTTCACTCCCAAATGCCTGCAACAGCCAGGGCTGGCCTAGGCCAAAGCCAAGAGCTAGGAACTCCATCCCAGTGTCCCATGTGGGTGGCAGGAGCCTAAGTAATTGAGAGCCATCTTCCACTGTCTCCCAGGTGCGTTAGTAGGAAGCTGAATCAGAAGCAGAGTAGCCAAGACTCAACCAGGCACTTTGATAGTGGATATAGGCATGACAAGTGTTCACTTAACCCATTGTACCACAGTGTCTGTTCCAGAAGATGTGTTCTTGAAAACCAGTGACTACATCCAGTTTCTTGTTATGTGAAAACTGGCTCTGATTTTTCAGTTCTGTCATCATCACTGTTTATTCAACATCCTTTCTGGTTGTAATGAAATGAATTAAGGCAATGCTGTGCACGCTTCAGCTACAAGGAAGCCTTGTTCAACGAAGTCCCAGGAATGCTCTCATCCCGCTTTGTGTTGGAGTCATTGTTTGTTTTGAAGTCAACTCTTCAAAATCTTTGTAGAGAAACCCAAGTGTTGAGTCCTTTTGTCAGTGAGGACTTTGTGTTAAGTTTCTCTGTCAGGGTTTCTGGGAGCAGAAATTGTACCTTCCCACTTCCCTACAACCTGAATCATTGCCAGGAAACCATGTAACTGCTTTTCATTTTGTCTAAAGGACTCTTCCAGGACATCCCTGTTGAAATATCAGGGCTGTGCTGACAATGGCCCTTTTTTGCCCCTGAAATTTCCCACTGCCGTTTAGGTGCCTAGTTGTCATCTGAATTAATGATGGAGCCATTAGGTTGTACTGGGTAATTAACAAGTGCTGGGGAGGGGGATCCTGGGTGATACATATTTACCCCTTCCTGCATTTACAAGGGAGGATCGTTAATTCAAAATGGAGGCTGCTTTGGGCCACTTGTGTTCAGGTGACTTGAGGCCAGGGAGGCCCCATTATGACTGCACCGAGGGAATGAAAAGACTGGGCCTTCAGAGGGCTGGTGTAAACGTGAAGACTCGTCCCTCACATGTGCTTTTTAACTTTCCATTTAGCATGCAGGGAAAAAGCAAACACACACACACACACAGCCGAAACCAAGCCTGAAGCAAGCACGCAGCATAGGCAGAACTCTCCTCCAGTGAGGATTCAGAACACAGCCTCTGTGGAGAACATCCCTTCGCCAGCCAGGTGCTGATTGTCTGGGGTGAGAATCTTTTTCCATTTTAATGTTATGCTTTTTTTTTTTTTTCACAGCATGAAAAATGAAAGCATCATGAAAGGAAACATTGCAAAAACCTCTTCTCGGGGATAGTGTTGTGGCGTAGTGGGTAAAGCCACTGCCTGGGACGCTAGCATCCCATATGGGCACCAGTTCGAGTCCCGGCTGCTCCACTTCCGATCCAGTTCCCCGTTAATGTGCTTGGGAAAGCAGCAGAGGATGTTCCAAGTGCTTGGCGCCTGGCACCCGTGTGGAAGACCCAGAAGTTCCTGGCTCTTGGCTTTGGGTTGACTCAGCTCTAGCTGTTGTGGCCATTTGGGGAGTGAACCAACAGATGGAAGATCTCTCTGTCTGTCTCTCTCTCTATCTCTCTGTAACTCTTTCAAATAAATAAATTAATTAAAAAAATCTCTACTATTGGGTTGGATGATGCTCCCCCCCCACCAAAATATGTTCAAGGCCTAACCCCACTAAGCTGGGAGGTGGCTTGATTTGGAAGCAGGGGTTGTTGCGGGTGTGATTAATTAGGCTGTGGTCATACTGGTGTGGGATGGGTCCTTGATGTAATCTGACTGGTGTCCTTAGAGGAAGAGGGAAGTTTGGACAGAGACACAGATCCAAGGAGGCTGTGTAATGCCACAGGCAGAGCTTAGAGTGACCCAGCTGCAGGTTAGACAACACTGTGGATTAATGGTCATTGCCAGAAGCTCAGAAGAGGCAAGGTGTGGACCCACCTACAGTGTAGAAGGGCGCAATGGCACTGCTACCATTTTGGACATCTACCCCCCAGAGCTGCTGTTTTAAGGAACCTGCTCCAAGGTATTTGCTTAGAGCAGCCCTAGGAAACAGATGCACTATCTGCTTGCCCTTTTAATTCACTACCCAGAAGCGATTAATGTTGACACTTTTTTTAAAAAAAGATTTTATTTATTTATTTGACAGGTAGAATTACAGACAGTGAGAGAGAGAGAGAGAGAGAGAGAAAGGTCTTCCTTCCATTGGTTCACTCCCCAAATGGCCACTATGGGACCAAGCACCTGGGCCATCCTCCACTGCCCTCCCGGGCTACAGCAGAGGGCTGGACTGGAAGAGGGGCAACCGGGACTAGAACCTGGTGCCCATATAGGAGGCCGGCGCCGCAGGTGGAGGAATAACCTAGTGTGCTACAGTGCCAGCCCCTAATGTTGACCCTTCTGACAGTGATATTTCATTTTCATCTAAAAATCAATGTGTTAGATTTTTGAGTAGATAATACATTCACATGGGTCAGAAGTAAATGAAAATATACAAAACATCGTACCCTGGAAAGTCTCACAGCCCATACCTTTTCTGCTCATCTCCCATTCTACCCAACCTTGTCTCTCCACCAGGGTCATTGTTAGCTGATTTATGTTACATGTATTTTAGATTTTTATCCCTTTCTTCATGGTAGGGATCTGTTGTACTCATGGGTCTTCACCTTGTTCTCTTTTTTATGATAGAAAAAGTATTTTCCAGTCAACAGTTGTCCAGCACGGAACCATGGTTCTGCTTCACTATCACAAAGAAGGAAAGGGTGGGCCTCTTTAAGGTCAACTTCCAGCTCAGCGTCAGAATCAAATGTATTTTCCAGTCGCCTGCACTTAGAGGTTCAAGTTGTAGAAGGAGGTCAGGAATGCATAGAGCTCTTCCTCTCACCCTGAAAGTCACAGATTCGGGGCCAGCGCTGTGGCGTAGCGGGTAAAGCCGCCGCCTGCAGTGCCGGCATCCCATAGGGGTGCCAGTTCCAGTCCCAGCTGCTCCACTTCTGACCCAGCTCTCTTCTATGTCCTGGGAAAGCATTGGAAGATGGCCCAAGTGCTTGGCCCCTACACCCGTGTAGGAGACCTGGAGGAAGCTCCTGGCTTCTGGCTTCAGGTCAGCACAGCTCTGGCTGTTACGGTCAATTGGGGAGTGAACCAGAGGATGGAAGACCTCTCTCTCTCTCTGCCTCTCCTTCTCTCTCTGTGTAACTCTGACTTTCAAATAAATAAATAGATCTTAAAAAAAAAATGAAAGTCACAGATTCGTGGGAGCTGGGGCAGTGCGAGACTCATGCTTCTAAGCCCAAGTAGCCTGTTGGGGTTGGTGTTAGTGGCAGGATGAGTGAGGCTGAGTGACCTTCTGTGCCTCCATAATCTCCCAGAGTCTCTGTGGTCAGGTTGGATGCTCAGATGGAGCCAGGCATCGAGATCTCTGAGAGCCATTCAATCCTGATGGGCTATAGGTTGTCTGATTTACAGAGGGATGGTTCAACGGAGCAGGAGGTTTAATTATAAGTGTTGGCTCTGGAGTCAGATGCTTGGATTTGAATTCTTGTTACCAGCTGGGTGACTTGGCCTAGGTACTAAACTTCTCTGTATTTCAGATTCACCATCTGCAAAATGAGCATTGTCGCAAGGATATGGGAAGTTGTTTGCTAGCCTTCCTGGCACTGTAATGCGGAAATGGTGACGACAAGACAAACCGTAGACCAGAGATGTCCGACTGAGACACTGAGCATTGCTGTGGAACTACTGCTTAGGCTGAGCCAAGAAGGCTTTATTTCTTTATTTCTGGATGGGTTAGCCTGACCTTCAGCAGTGGCTTGTAGGAACTGGGGATGCATAAGATGAAAATACACGGGCCAAAGGGAATTTATGCTCATGTTGACCTCAATTAACTTATAAAACATATAAGAAATTATATGCAAATAAGTACCAATTATTTCCTGTCAGAATCTTGTGTCATTTTTGCAATCCTGACATCTACATTATGCTAGGTCACTTGATCTTTGAAGGCCCCCATTGGTCCACCACCCTCAATCCATTTTGTACCCAGCACCCTGCACTGACGGCACTGCCAATTGTGGAGTGGCTGTCTTCGCATTTATTCTTTGTTCAAATCCTGATTGCCCTTATAACTTCCTTATTGCCCAGAGTTGGTAATTTAGCACTCCATAAATTAACAAAAATGTTGCCTTTTACCATCACATCAGCAGAATGACTGGGGAGCTGTTGAATTCACAATATGTACCCTGAGCAATTTCCAAGGCAACCCTTAGGATTTCATTCACAATCCCCATTAGAGCTAAATGTAACTGGAATTCAACCCCTCAAAAATCCTTCCTTCCTTCCTTCCTTCCTTCCTTCCTTCCTTCCTTCCTTCCTTCCTTCCTTCTATTTTTTTTTTTTTTTTGACATGCAGAGTGGACAGTGAGAGAGAGAGACAGAGAGAAAGGTCTTCCTTTGCTGTTGGTTCACCCTCCAATGGCCGCCGCGGCCAGCGCGCTGCGGCCGGCGCACTGCGCTGATCCGATGGCAGGAGCCAGGAGCCAGGTGCTTTTCCTGGTCTCCCATGGGGTGCAGGGCCCAAGCACTTGGGCCATCCTCCACTGCACTCCTGGGCCACAACAGAGGGCTGGCCTGGAAGAGGGGCAACCGGGACAGAATCCGGCGCCCCAACCGGGACTAGAACCCGGTGTGCCTGCGCCGCTAGGCGGAGGATTAGCCTAGTGAGCTGCGGCGCCGGCCTCCTTCTATTTTTTTTTAAAGATTTATTTTATTTATTTGAAAGGCAGAGTGACAGAGAGAGAAAGAGATATCTGGCTCACTCCTCAAATGACTCTAATAGCCAGGGTGAAATCAGGAACTGGGAACTCCGTCTGAATCTCCCACATGGGTACAGGGGCCCAAGCTCTTTGGCCATGCTCTGCTGTTTTCTCAGGCATGTTAGCAGGGCGCTGGACTGGACGAGGAGTAGCTGGAACTCAAGTGAATGCTCTCGTACAGGATGCCAGCATTGCAAGCGATGGCTGAATTCACTGTGGCACAACACCAGCCTCCAAAGTTCTTTTTTTTCTAAAAAGATTTTAATTAATTTATATATTTTCATTTTATTTGAAAGAGGAAAGAGAGATCCTCCATCTGCTGATTCATTTCCCAAATGCTGTTGGGGCGTTTCCCCATGGCTGGGGAAAGTTCAAGCCAGGAGCCAGAAACACAGTCTGGGTCTCTGAAGTGAGTTACAGGCACCCAAGTACTTGAGCCATTATCTAGTACCTTCCAGGGTGCACAGTAGCAGGAAGCTGGAATAGGAAGTGGAGCCCGGATCCAAATGCAGGTACTCTGATTTGGGATGTGGGTGTCCAGAGTGGCATCTTTAATTACTTCAAAACCCATGCATAATTTTTTCATATTACTCATTTCTCATGGACTTTTTTTGTGAAAAAAGAAACTGCATGAATTTCAAAGTTCTTTTTTTTTGCACCCAAATAAACTTATCTTTTAATTCTACTTTCCATTAATTTTTACAAGTATCTTTGTAATTCTGTCCCTTTACAAGGCCATTGTTATGAACTCTTTAGGTCCTAAGGCTTAGGGAAGGGAGACATTTCTATGTCAAGAGATGAGAGCATCTATGAATGGGGAAGCAGAGACCATCTGCACAAGCTCTGAGCCACGAAGCCTCTGTTTGAAGGAGAACGTTGAACCTCCTCTTGACAGTAATGTTGAGTCAACAAGTACCTGGGGCTGGGCAACAGCCCATAACCGACTGGTAGAAGTTAAGGGTCTCATGTATACCAGGGACAATCTGTCTATGGAAAATGAATGTACTTGGGTAAGTTGTTCACCTGTTTGTTTTATCTAGAGCTATATTAACACTTAGCTTACCTTTCTCCATTGATGCTACCAGATTTAAGAAATCTTTTAAAAACTCAAGATGTTGATCTTGAAAAGTAAGGTTGTTAATCTATGTGAGAAGGAAATGATGTTCTTGGATGTTTTTAGTGGGAGCTGACTGTTTTGTCTTATTTTCTTTTTCCTGTGTTTACAAGTTCCTCCTTTCTGTGTTTACTCTTCTAGAATGAATGGTGTCAAATTCACTGAGCTAAAGTTTTTGGGATATCATCTGTAAAATTGCAAACTACAGGGGCAGGTTTTGGCCTAGTGGTGAAAGCACTTGGTCCTGTGTCAGAGTGCCTGAGGGTTATTTTTTTTTTATAAGATTTATTTATTTACTTGAGAGGCAGAGTTATAGACAGGGAGAGACAAAGCGAGAGGTCTTCTATCCGCTGGTTCACTCCCTAAATGGCCACAACGGCCAGAGCTGGGCTGATCTGAAGTTGGGAGCTAGGAGCTTCTTCTGGGTCTCCCACAAGGGTGCAGGAGCCCAAGCACTTGGGTCACCTTCTACTGCTTTCTCAGGCCATCAGCAGGGAGCTGGATTGGAAATGGAGCAGCTGGGACTCAAACTGGCACCCATATGGGATGCTGGTGCCACAGTACTGGCCCTCCAACTTCCTGGCAATGCAGACCCTGGGAGGCAGCGGTTGATAGCTCAGGTAGTTGGATCCCTGCCACCCACATGGGAGACTTGGATTGCATTCCTGGCTCCCTGCATTGGTCTGACAATCCCCAGCCATCTAGTGTATTTGGGGAGTGAATCAGCAGTTGGAGTTCTCTCTCTCTCTCTCTCTCTCTCTCTCTCTGTGTGTCCTTGTGTTCTAAAAGATGTCAAGTCTTCAGTATGTAGAAGGTAAAGTAAGACACTGAACCACTAGACAATAAGCATTGAAGTAGCCTCCTGCCTGGACATCAATGACGACTTTATTCTGCACTTGAGTCTTCCCTGGTGAATGCAACATTCTCTTGTAGACTCTAAAGAAGAAGACTTCTCAAGACTGTTGTGCTGGGACTAAATACCATGGGAGAAATCCAAATGACAGCTCTCATCTCTGGGTGAACCAGAAATGACATGAATCATACGCCCTAAGACCTGTTGGAGGAGTTCAGGATCTCGAAGGACGAACAACTCAGAGCCTTGGGAAACATAGGCAGACAATGAGCCCAATTTCCCAGCCTCAGGCAGATGGTGATTGGGCTGTTTCAACTTGTACTGACAATGGGGAAATGCCCCACTGGGCAAATCTGCAGCACTGTATCTGCAGTATAACCAGGGGGCTATGGCCGGAGCTTGCCAATGTGCCCTCCGTCTGGTGCCCCTCTCCCTTTTTTCTCCGCCTGTACAAATTGTGCTAAGTTTTAAAGATCCCCACATCCTATTCCGTAACCTTTTCCATGAATATTCCGGCATCTATTGATCTTCCCTTCATTTGATCTCTGTAACTAATTCTCCCCTAGTTTATTTTTGTTTTACTGTCTCTGCCTCATCTTCTCCAGCCACTTTGCGGGTCTTAGTTGTAGAGTTGTATTAAACTTTAATTTTTGCTTGTCATTTTTTCTTTTAGTGTTTTCATATAGTATGAAAGACTTCATGAAGTAGTACATAGTTGATATTTCTACCCGTCACTCTTGGAAACTGTAGGTTTTTTTTTTTTTTTAAGATCTATTTTATAATTTGAAAGGCAGAGTGACACAGAGAGGAGGAGAGAGAGGGAGAAGTCTTTCATCCCCTGGTTCACTCCATAAATGGTTTCAGCCAGGCTGAAACCAGGAATCAGGAACTCCATCAGGGTCTCCTATGTGGGTGGCAGGGGTACTTGGGCCATCATCCTCTGCTGTCCCAGGTGCATTAGCATGGAATTGGATTGGAAGCAGAGAAGCTGGGACTCTAACTGGTTCTCATATGGGATGCCAGTGATACAGGCCACTGTTTATCGCTGTGCCACAATGCCAGCTCTGGAAGCTGTATGTTCTTGATGATCTAAGTCAGCTAGTGCCAACTTTCTGCTTGAATGTGTCTTAGCTTATGCATCTCAGTTTTTTTGTTTTTATTCATAAAATGATCATTGTACCTTACTATAGTAACTTCTTCAATCTTTACAAGGGGTTGATCACCAAACAATTTTCAAGTCAGTTCTAACAGTCAGTAGTGCCCCATCTCATAAGGTCATGGTACCTTATTGTGGTAACTTCCCCTGTATGTCAGTCTTTATCAAGGGGTTGATTGCTAAACAATTTTCAACACTGTTGTCACAGTCAATAGTTCCTCCTCTCATAGGAGAAGCCAATACAACGGTCCACACCAGTCTGCACGCTCCTACTCAGAAAACTGTGCTTTCATTATCCCACCAACACAGTCTGAGTTCATTTTCCTTAAAAGACTGAGATACTGCACTGGTCCTGCAGGACATGTCAGCAGGAGATGCACTCTGAATTGTTCCCGGCAATGTTATTTGTTATTTTGCGGATCTAGTTTTACCTAGGATAAATGGCCCACAAGAGTCTGAGGTCTAGAGCTTTGAGTGAGAATCTAAAGGAGGTGCCCTCTGCCCCAGCTGAAACTTTGCTCTGATTTGCACTGGCCTCTGCACAAATGGGAGAATGGGAGACTGCTGCTGATTGTACAAGAGAACCCCGGAACAGGCCCGAAAAGCATTTCTTGTTGGTTCTGGAGCTTGACTTCACTTAGCTGTGAAGGTAGATAGGTGAAGAAAGTTTTATACAATGGGTTTGGCTGCTGTATGAACCAGAATCCTTTTGAGAGTGAAAATATACAAAAATGGAACTTACTTTTTTCTATGAGTTATTCTGTTGTATTAAAAAGATGCACCGAGAATATGGTGTCCAAAGGCATAAAAACACTTTTTAAAAGTTAATTGAGGGGTGAGTGCTGTAGCTCTGTGGGTTAAACCACCACTTGGGGTGACCACATTCCATATCAGAGAGCCTGGGATAGTGTCCTGACTCTGCTTCCTAACCAGCTTCCTGCTAAAGCTTCCACAAGGACAGCAGATGATGGCTCAAATACTTGAGTCCCAGTCACACTGTGAGAGACCCTGGTGAAGTTCCTGGCTCCTGGCTTCAGCCTGGCCCAGCACTGGCTATTGTGGACATTTAGAGAGTGAACCATAGGATGGAAGATTCTCTCTTTCTCTGTCACTCTGCTTTTCAAAGAAATAAAAATGAATAAACATTAATAAATAAAAATTAATTGAGCTAAAATAGGAGCACGTTGGGACTATCCCAGGAAGTGTGAAATTTGAATGCTCTAGATTACTTCTAAACAAAAACTCACAAATGAGTTTGCTCACAAAACTGCATGTAATTTTTGGGATTTCATGGAGACTCTGGAAGCCAATCTAGAAACCCAATTGGATTGAAGAGGGGGACGTAAGGTTAAAAAATCCCCTTACTTGAAATATTCTGTAAATTATTCTGTGCCAGAAATCCTGCTACTTCTCAGGGTTTCCCTCATTCTTGTTATGACTTAGAATTTGCTTATCGATCACCTGCTACTTCCAGGATTTTGCTGAGTCAAGGACAGACAGGAATCATGGGGGTCCCTTCCCTTGTGACACTGTCCTGCTTGGGAGGTGGATGGCTGCAATGCCTCTATAGGGGTGTGAAAAAGTTCTTAAAGAAGAACACTCTTAATTCAATTTCTGGATTCTCCTCTAGAATTCATCTTATTGATAGGGTGATGCTGGAGTTGGGTTTTGAAAGTTCAGAGGAAGTGATAGAAGACTGATGAAAATATTCTACTGTGTGGCATGACTAGTTCTTTGCACTTGTTTTAGATGCAGAAATGACAGTAAATTTCACAAGAGTGAAGACCAGTGCCATTGCTAGGCTGCACGGTACAGATTAAGAAAGCAGCTTATTTGGTAAATGATCGGGGGTGAGGGCTGGTATCAAATTGGCTAGACCGACCCTAACCTATGTGTTGCTGTGAAGGTATTTTGTGGATGTGGCTAATATCTACAGCTAGTTAGCTTTTTAAAAGGTTTATGTGACAGAGAGAAAGGGAGAAACAGAGAGAAAGATCTTTCACCTGCTGGTTCACTCCCCACATGGCTGCAATGGCCAGAGCTGGGTCAGGTGAAAGTCAGGAGCCCAGAATTCCTGCCGTTCTCCCACGTGGGTCTTCCACTTCCTTCCCAGGAGCATTAACAGGGAGCTGGATTGGAAGCAGAGCAGCCAGGACTCCTACTGGTGCTCCAATATAGAATGCCAGTGCTGCCGGCTGCAGCTTAACCTGCTGTATCATAATGCCAGCACCAGTAATTAGTTAATGTTAAGTCACAGGGATTACCCTAGATGATGTGAGTAGGCTTCATCCATCCATTTGAAGATTTGAAAAACAAAAAGTTTCCTGAGGACAAAGAAACCCTGCTTCAGGACTGTAGAATTGACTTCTGCTGACAGATTTCAGATGTGTGAGCTCCTCCAGCTCCTGGAGCATGTACCATTTCCTGAAGATCTGTGTGTCTGTTTCTGTGTCTATGTCAGTTACTCTAGCTCTTTCCTATTGTTTCTGTTTCTCTGGTTGATGCACAGGGTTGAGGACCTGTGTTTGAATCCTGGCTCTGAATCCTGATTCCCATACTTCTGAGCTGCATGACTTTAGACAGATCACATGATTTGCCAAAGTATCAATCTCTTCCATGCAAAATGAAATATAATAGTGCTTCCCTTGTAGGGCTGCTCAGAGAATTAAATGAACTAATGCATTTAAAGTGCTTAGCATATTTCTCAGCGTGAGGTAAGGGTTCCAAAAATATTAGCTCTTATTCCATTGCTAGTTAAATGCTTCTAGCCGCAACTTAACTTACTTGAGGCATGGAGATAAGACAAAATGCTTCTAGCCGCAACTTAACCTACTTGAGGCATGGAGATAAGACAGAATTGTGCACCATGCTAGCCTGGGTGTTCTGGAGGGCAGAGCATCATGTTTGTTTTCGGAGGTGTCTTTGACCCAGCATTTTCTATCAGCCATATGAACAGCCACAGGATTGTTCTGCAGTTGCTACCGAATCAGCAAAGTGGGTCACCCCCAAGTGGGCTGGGAAAATGATTCTGGGCAGCACAGTCTGGACCCAGGCACCGGTCACTGCGGAGTATCAGCTGCATAGTCTGTCGCGGTGACTCACGGCTCAGGCTGCACATTGGCTCTCTGTTTGAGCCAAAACCCTGTGTAGCCTAGGAAGCCAAAGGTGGTGCCCCAAATAGCATGGGGCTCAGAACGCATCATGAATCCTTAGCCTTGGCTGTCCCTTGGCTAAAATGGACTGCTTTACAGAGGTGCCCTTCCAGTACTCCGTGCTGTGTTGAGCCATTCAGTACTTTCAGTTGGCAGTCTCGCTGCGTTTGTTTGTGTATGTGCCTGCAGTGTGCAGAAGGGTCTGTATGGCATAAATTAGCAGAATGAAAAAGCCCAGTGTCCAGCCTACAACATCCAGTGCTGTGCCACCGGAGGCCATTGGAGAGATCTGTGCCCCTCAGGGCAAGTTGAGGGGCAGGCCCCTGCTATCTGCTTATGCAGAGACCGGTGATTTGGTTGGAATGGAGTCTCTGTCTATGTCCTAGGTGAGTGGCATAACCCTGGACTGTTTTTCATGATGGTGACTTTTTAAAAATTCACTTGAATATAGATAGATATGTGAGGCCTGGGAGAGAAACCTGCAAAGCTGCAGTTTTCAGTTTGGGGCAGATGGTTTTATATAATGGGAGCTAACTGGCAAAAATGGATGCATAGACACAGATCGCTGGCTCTCTTTCCTGAACACTTAATAAAGCACCTATAAAACCCAGTAAATTGAAAAAAAAAATGAAGATTTGCAAGAAATCATTCCTTTAATGGAAAAAGTTGAAATAAGCTATTTAGGTATTTGCTTTGTATTCCAGCTCCCGATCTCTGTTTAGCTTTGAAACTGTCTTGACACTGCGCTACTACCTGATTGTGGTTTAAGGAATCCAGTTCAGTCTACATTGGCCTTGAATAATGAATGTCCCGAGTTGGACTACACAGTTTAGGATCAATCTTGGGGCAGGCAGTAGTTGAAGGTATGCACCTCATTCATTTCTGTGGCTCCCTTTTTTGGGTACCTAGTAGGTGCCGTGGTTTGGATATGATTTACCCCAAAGGTTCATGTGCTGGAAGTTTTTTTTTTAAATATTTATTTATTTGAAAGGCAAAGTGACTGGGAGGTGGGGGAGACACACACACACACACACACACACAGATCTTTCTTTGCTAGTTCACTCCCCACATAGCTGCAGTAGGCAGGGCTGAAGCCAGGAGCTTGTTCTAGGTCTCCCATGTGGGTGGCAGGGGCCCAACCACTTCACTGCCTTCCCAGGCCATCAGGAAGGAGATGGATTGGAAGTGGAGCAACCAGGACACAAACCATTGCCTGTATGGGATGTCAATGTCTCAAGCGGCAGCTTTACTTACTGTGTGGCAATGCCTGCCCTTCATGTGCGGGAAGCTTGATCCCTATATAACTGTATTGAGAGGTGAGATCTTCAAGAACTGGGGCCTTGAGGCTGGCGCTGTGATGCAACAGGTTAAGCCACCACCTACAATGTCAGCATCCCATATGACTACCGATTCAAATCCTGGCTGCTCTACTTCCGATCCAGCTCCCTGCTAATGCACCTGGGAAAGCAGCAGAGGATGGCCCAAGTCCTTCAGCCACTTCACCCACATGGGAGACCTGGAAGAAGCTCCTGGATCCTAAGTTTGGCTTGGCCTAGCCCAGCCATTGTGGTCATTTGGGGAGTGAGCCAGTGGATGGAAGATCTCTCTATCGCTCCCTCCCTCTCCCTCCCTCCCTCTCTCTCTCTCTCTCTCTCTAACTCCTTCAAAAAATAAAATAAGTCTTAAAAAAGAGAGAATTGGGGCCTTGCATGAGGTGAATAGAGAGTGGATTTACATCTTTGTTGAGAGATGGAGTTAGTTCTCTGAGACTGGATTAGGTCTTTGGGAATGAATTGGACCTTGTGGGGCTGTTAGTCACGGTGACAGTGGGTTCTTATAAAGTGGATCAGCCTCCCCCGTCTTTCTCTTGCATCTGTGCCTCGTCTGGGCACGCACTTGCTTTCCTTCTTGTTGCTCTGCATGTGGTGACACAGCACAAAGCCATCACTGGAAGCCACGTGGATGCTGGCACCATACTTTGAAACTTCCCTGCCTTCCAAACCATGAGCCCAAATAAACCTCTTTTCTTTAAAGAGTACCCAGCCTCAGGTATTTTGTTATGTAACAAAAAATGAGCTAAGACAGTAGCCTTGTCCCTTTTGTAGTTGGACAGAGTCATGTGGCCAGTTCTGGCCAATGAGATAGTGTGAAAGTGAGCGCATCCACTTCTGATGTTTGAATTACATCTGGAACAGCTATTGGCTGTGTTTTGAGATAGGAATTTCTCTACTGGCCCTGAGTTCCTGAGTCGTTACAATAACAGCCCGATGATCAGATATGGACATATAGCATGATCAATGAATAAATCTTTTTGAGTTATCAATAGAAGTTGTGGGGTTTATTATGCATCATAAACCAAGCTATTTTGATACTGAAGTCTGATCACTGAATCACAGAAGGTCATGGAAGCCAAGTTTCTTGCATTTCTTAGATGGATTCCCACACCTGGAAGGAAGTCTAAGATTCTGCTGTAATGCCTAGCAGTCCTTTTGTCTGGATTTTCCTCAGGATAGAACAGGTACAGACCTGTGAACAAGAGCAGACTTCTTCATCTTGTTCTAGACGTGACTACTTGAGGACGTCTCCTGAATTCAGTCAGCGTGGGAAGGCAGAGTGGTTTTAAAGTTGTTAGTTATCAGAGCTGGAAGACAGCCTCAGAATCAATTGTCTAAATTCTAATTTTACCAAGCAGGAAATTGGAGCTCAGAGAAACAGGGAGAGTGATTTAACCAAGGTTAGGAGCTTCCTATTAGGTTGGCAGAAAAAAAAAAAAAAAAAAAAAGAAACTTCTTTATATTTTAATGTTCTGTGTAACCAAAGGACTCTGTGTAAACTCAAAAAGCAGTCCACCAGATTCTGAGTCATTCTGCCCAACAGAAATACAGGCTACAAATGTGCCTTTTGAAACTTGATTTATTTTCATTTGAAAAGGACAACCACACAGAAGGGGAGAAGTGATAGCTTCTGTTTACTGGTTAACTTCCCAAATGCCTGAAAAGTCTAGAACTGGGGCCAGGCCAAAGCCAGGAGCTCAGAATTCAGTTTGGATCTCCTATGTGGGTGACAGGGATCCAAGTACTTGAGCCATAACCTATTGACTCCTAGGTCAATAGGGTATGCATAGTTAGCTAGAATCAGAAACAGAGCCAGGCTCAAAGCCAGGCCCTCCAATACAGGCTGTGGGTATCCCAAGTGGTGCCTTGACCACTGTGCCACATGCCTGCCCCCAAATGTGCCATACAAAAATATAAAAGAAACAGATGGACTAAACTTTAATGATGTATTTATTATTATTAATGTATTTAAAAATTTAATAATTTAAAGCATTATATCAAGGCTGACATCATGGCATAGCTGGTTAAACTTCAACCTGTGATGACCACATCCTGTATCAGAGCCGCAGTAAAGTCCTGTTCCACCTCTAATCCAGGTTCGTGCTAATGTGCCTAGGAAAGCAGTGGGTGATATCCCAAGTACCTGGGCTCTTGCCACTCATGTGGGAGACCTACATGGAGTTTTAGGCTCCCAGCTTTGGCCTGGCCCAGCCCTGGATGTTGTGGCCATTTGGGAAGTGAACCTACAGATAGAATTTCTTTGTCACTCTGCCTTTCAATAAATACATACATAAACATTAAAAATAATATTATGATTAAACAAGTAATCAATATAAAGTTAATATTGAGACATTTTACTTCTTGATGCCCTCATGATCTGTGATGTATTTTCCACTACAGCGCATCTCGTTCTGACTAGCCACATTTCGAGTGCTTACTGTGGCTGATGTGTTGGACACTCATCTCCAAGTCATCAGAGGGCTGAGGCTTCCAATCAAATCCCCTTTGTTAAATACCTCATTTCGTGTCACACCTAATGACATGCTTCCTAACTTCTTTATCTGGATGCCAGGCACCATCAGACTTGGCCCCTAGTCACTTCATGGGGGCATGAAGACAATTAGTGAGATAGCGTCTGAGTTCAGCAGAGGGTTCTGTCTGTCTAAATTCAAGGTGCTATTCTCTTTTATGTGTGTGTGTGGGGAAGTCCCATTAGCACCCATGGGAACTATGCATGCTTCTGTAATGGAAAAACAAACATTCCTCACCAGGCAGGGAATAATACTAGGTTAGGACAGGGGTGAGCTCTTCCGTGTGGGTGGGGACTTTCTGCCGAGACTGACGGGTTGTAAAGTCTTGTTGTGGGTGATGGTCTCGGTCAGGCATGCTGCCAGCTGGGGAGGTGGGAAAGGAACACCCATGGAGCTAGAGGCCATTGTTCTCCGGGTTACCTGTCAAACATGCGTGTGTCTCCTCTGGTGGTGGGATACTAAAGGTAGGACACACGGGATGCTTCTCTTTCAGAATGGCTGGTTCAAGTTCACTTTTTTGACTGAGTTTGGACAAGTTCTTATCAATCAATCTATGGGGCAGAATTTTGGGAGACAGTAATTTTTTTTTCTCTTGCACAAATTCTATCCAAATCACAAAATGTACTCATTACCCCTCAAAATGCCAGGACTCCTGTTGATTGCTTTCTTGTTGAAACTGTCTCATGACTAAATATTTTCAAGTCTTTTATTGCAATGCTTTAAGCCCTGGGAGGGCGTGCCTGGCTTTTTCAAACTAGAGTCTATCTTGATATAAATGGATGGAGCCACTGCTCACCACCCAGCTATCCCCAGCCAGCCTTTCAAAGTTATGACACGCACATTCTTTTTATTCTCAGAGTACAAGTGAGCAATTGTTTGTGGCAGGCCAGGAAAGAAAGATTTAGGGAAGTCCAATTGTGCATGATTCCTGCTCCTTGTACAAGGGTACTCCAACAAGTCCATGGAAAATGGAATTAAAAGATAAGGTTGGGGGCCGGCGCCGCGGCTCACTAGGCTAATCCTCCGCCTAGCGGCGCCGGCACACCGGGTTCTAGTCCCGGTTGGGGCGCCGGATTCTGTCCCTGTTGCCCCTCTTCCAGGCCAGCCCTCTGCTGTGGCCAGGGAGTGCAGTGGAGGATGGCCCAGGTGCTTGGGCCCTGCACCCCATGGGAGACCAGGAAAAGCACCTGGCTCCTGCCATTGGATCAGCGCGGTGCGCCGGCCGCAGCACGCCAACCGCGGCGGCCATTGGAGGGTGAACCAACGGCAAAGGAAGACCTTTCTCTCTGTCTCTCTCTCTCACTATCCACTCTGCCTGTCAAAAAAAAAAAAAAAAAAAAAAAGATAAGGTTGGGGTGGGCGCCGTGGCACAGCATTGTCTGCATGCCATATGGGCGCCAATTTGAGTCCCAGCTGCTCCACTGCTGATCCAGTTTTCTGCTAATGCACCTGGAAAATATTGGAAGATGGTGGCCTAAATGCTTGGGTCCCTGCACCTGTGTGGGAGATCAGGCAAAAGCTCCTGGCTCCTGGCTTCAGATTGGCCCAGCTCTGGCCATTGCAGCCATTTGAGGAATGAACCAACAGATGAAAGATCTCTCTCTCTCTCTGTGTAACTCTGCCATTCAAATGATTAAATGAATCTTAAAAAAAAAAAAAGGATAATGTCATTTTGGTGCAAAAAACACTTGTGAAATCCATGCATATGAAGGATCTTCAAAAGTTCATGGAATATAGGTATTTTAGAAAAAGTATGCATGGATTTCAAAAGATTTTTGCACCAAAAATGGCTCTACTTTTTAATTTCATTTTCAGGAACCTTCTGAAGTACTTTCGTACAGCTGTCCTTAAAGGTAGACATTGTTATCCCTGTTTTCCAGGCGGAGAAACCAAGGTACAGAGAACTTACACAACCTGTTCAAGGAGGTAAGAAAAAGAAAGATTCTGAAACTTGGTGACTGCCTGTGTATCTTTCCCAGATCATCAGAAGGACTTGGAACATGCTTCCCTTCTTCCAAGTGTATTTAAATCTCTAGGGGGAGGAACAGTTGTGGTGGTGAAGTGGGAAGCCGGCATCCCAGCTGCTCCACTTCTGATCCAGCGCCCCACTAATGCACCTGGGAAAGCAGCAGGAGATGGCTCAAGTGCTTGGGTGCCTTGCCATCCATGTGGGACACCAGGATGGTGTTCCAGGTTCCTGGCTTTAGATCCAGGCCAGGCTGTTATAGTTGTTTTAGGAGTGAACTAGTGGGTAGATTTCTCTCTCTCTCTCTCTCTCTCTCTCTCTCTAATTCTGCCTTTCAAATAAATAACTAAATCTTAAAAAAAATTTTTTTGGGATTGGCATTGTGGTGTAGTGGGTAAAGCCACCACTGGTGACACCAGCATCCCATATAGGCACCAGTTCAAGTCTTGGCTGCTCCACTTCTGATCCAGCTCCTGGCTAATGCATTTGGGAAAGCAGCAGAGGATGGCCCAAGTGTTTGGGGCCCTGCACTCATGTGGGACACCCAGAAGAAGCTCCTGGCTCCTGGTTTTGATCTGGCACAGCCCTGGCCATTGTGGCCACTTGGGGAGTGAACCAGCAGATGGAAGACCATTCTCTCTCTCTCTCTCTCTGTAACTCTGACTTTCAAATAAATAAATAAATAAATAAATAAATAAATAAATCCTAAGAAAATATATAGGGAGAGTGTGTGATTGACTGTGTCCTTTTTTTTTTTTTTTCTGACAGGCAGAGTGGACCGTGAGAGAGAGACAGAGAGAAAGGTCTTCCTTTGCCGTTGGTTCACCCTCCAATGGCCACCGTGGCCGGTGCGCTGCGGCCGGCGCACTGCGCTGATCCGATGGCAGGAGCCAGGTGCTTTTCCTGGTCTCCCATGCAGGTGCAGGGCCCAGGGACTTGGGCCATCCTCCACTGCCTTCCCGGGCCATAGCAGAGAGCTGGCCTGGAAGAGGGGCAACCGGGACAGAATCCGGCACCCCGACTGGGACTGAACCCGGTGTGCCGGCGCCGCAAGGCAGAGGATTAGCCTGTTGAGCCTCGGCGCCGGCCGACTGTGTCTTTTGATTAGGGCCCAGGATCTGTGAAATGATAAAGTTTAATTTTTAAATTTATAGAGTACTAAATTATAAATGATTTTTGCCCATTAGAGTTGCATCTCTCGAGATGCTTAAATCAGTTGTTGTGATAAAATTTTTAAAGGCCATAAACCTGAGCAGTTAGGGATTTAGTGCAATGATTAAGACCCTGCTTGGGACGCCAGCATCCCACAGTGGAGTGCTGTGGGTTTGAGTCCTGGCTCTGCTTCCTGATGATGCACACCCTGGGAGGCGGCAGGTGATTTATGTCCCTGTTACCTAAGTGAGACTCAGATTGAGTTCCGGGTCTCTGGCTCCAGCGGGGCTCAGTCCTGGCTGTTGAGGGAATCTGGGAGTGAATTAGCAGGTGTAAGATCTTTGATCATCTCTCTGTCTCTGTCCCTCTGCCCTTCAAAAAAAAAAAAAAAAAAGTGCCATCAAATCACAAAAGCTTTGTGCAATGAAAACACTAGTCTGCAAGGAATGTAAGAGCTAGGGCCATGTTTTATTCGCTCTTTTTATCTTCAGGGACTAGCAGTGTCTGGTGCTTAGTAGGTGCTCACCAAAATTTTTGTTGATTCAGTGAATAGGTGGCTTAGAGGAAGAAGGAGCGGCAGTCTTATGTAGTCCTCTCTTGCAAGTTCTCTTTGCTCTTTTCCTCTTGCAGCAAACAAAGCAGGCCTCTGTTGAACTCATTTCTGCCCTTCGCTTCAGCTGCTTGTTCCGATAACTGATTCCATATGTTTATTTCGTTTCGTGTGAAAAGATTTGGCTCAAGTTTGCTTTTTATTTATAGTTTCCTGAGTTTTCAGTCCTGTCTCAGCTTGATTGTTCTTCCCCCACCACACACACACACACACACACGCACACACAGTAGGAGTGCAGCCTCCACCACAGGTACTTGATGGGGCTGCTGCTGTTTCTGGATGGTCACCCCAGGCTGCTGTCCCCCGGCCAGCCGAGGCTGACCGCTAGCTTGGGCCTTCCCTCCCGAGTCCCTCTGCCTTGCTGTCTCCCTGCACGCCCTCTCCCTCCTCACATCACTGCCGCCCATATGGTGGCAGAGGGAGGTGGGAACAGACCCTCCGAGCTCCTCTAAGGGCCCAGAGGTAATTGACAAAAGGCCGGCTTTGCAAGGCATGCTGTGCAGTCTGCTAGCCCAAAGGAGAACCAGAGATCAAGGATTTCCCTTGGTTCATGGGGACAAGGAAGCTGCTTCTCCAGTCATCTTGCACTTTCAGCAGCAAATTACAAAGAGTTGCCTGGAGAGGTGCGTGTCAGGGGACAGTAATTTTGTGTCCATGTCTGAACCTAAACAAAGCTTGACCCACATTTTCTGATTTGCTGTCAGAGTGGCTCTGGCATGGGTCTGGCATGGCTGTGACCTCCCTCTGGGTGGCATCAGGCAGGCAAAAGCTCTGTGGTGTCTAGAACTTGGCGGAAGCCACTTCCTAAGGATACTGAGATCCTCTATCCTGGGAACCCCTCCCCCTCCCAAGGTCACGTATTAAGCATCATCTGCAGGCTTATGCTGTTCTTGGTTTTCCTAGTTCACTGAGGGAATGGCCTTTGCCTTGCACATCCAGGGGTGGACATTGTCCTGCATACACTATGGGGGCTGTGAGCTCACTACCTGCATAGCCACATTTTCTATGGCTTCCCCAGGGAGGGAGGACTGATAGCAAGATTTTGGAACATTTTGTTCCAGTTAGATCTACTGAGCCATGGACCAGGTGCCAGTCAAGTCCTGGACTATCCAAGCTGTGGAGAGATTTCTGCTTGATGTGAGACTGGGGACAGTTTATTTCTAAGGTCTTTGCTTTTTTTTTTTTTTTTTAAGATTTATAGATCTTTCATCCACTGGTTCACTGCTCAAATGGCTTAAATGGCCAGGCCTGCACCAGGTCAAAGCCAGGAGCCATGTGGGTGCAAGGCCCAAAGGACTTAGGCCATCTTCTGCTGCTTTCCAAGGCACATTAGAGAGCTGGATCAGAAGTAAAGCAGCCAGGACTTGAACCCTTGTCCATATGGGATGCCAGCACTGCAGGCAGAGGCTTTACCTGCTATGCCACAGTGTCAGCCTCTCTAAGGGCTTTTCTAAATGATAAGTCTTAGGTTTCCAGATACATTGTTCTCTTACGGGAAGGCAGACCGGCATGCGGATAAAAAGTGGAGGCCAAAGCCAGGCAGCCTGGATTTGAATGTGGTACTTCCAACCTATGCTGTCTGACCTTAGGCAAAAACGCTGTGCCTCAGTTTTGTCATATGTAAAATAGGCATGATAATAGCAGTATATATTCACAGGAACTGTGCTGCCTCATCTCATGGGGTAGGGTAAGAAGGAAGTAAGTTAATACATGCACTGTGTAGAAAGACATCTGACTCACGGTCCGAGATTGATAAATGTTAACTCTTATTATTAAATATTCAAAACAAACAGATTTCCCCATGACAAGCAGTCACTTTCTGCCCTTTCTGCTGATAACCACATCTCTGCGCTGGTGGGAACTGGGCGGGGCAGCGCGGTGGAGGCGGAAGCCGTGGTATGCCCACAGGAAGGTCTGAAGGAGCCGGTGCCCGCCTCCCACGCGCTGCAGGCACCTGCTGTGGTTGTCGCCCTTGTTGGCGGCAGCAAAGGAGGAAGCAGCAGTGGGAGGGCGAGCAGGCAAGGTCCCCAGCTGTCCTCACTGCCCGGCACTGTTCTCTTCTGGGCCTGTCCCAGGTAATTCAAGGATTACAGTGAGCAAGTGATGGAACCTGTAAGGTTCAGTGGCGTAGCCAGGCTCCCGGAGACATCCAGGAGACATCCCGGGCTCATCCCCATCACTGCCCTGTGGAGTGGGTGCCCAGGAGACGCAGGCCCCTCATCTCCACTGCCCAGCTGGTCTCCTGCCACTCCGCAGCCTCTCCGCATCTGTTGCCCTGTCTCCTCCCTCCGGGAGGACAGAAACCCTTAGAGTAACCTCTCTTGTCTCTACTTTCAAATCTGGCTTACCCATGCTATTACTTGTAGGTCCCTCTCTCTGTATTTGAGAAAATGGCATGTGCCCTCCTCTCTGAAGTTAACCCTCTGCTCCCTGGGCACTATACTCTCCCTCTGTCACTCCCTTCCTTCCTTCTACCTCCCGTCATTCTTTCTAGAACATTCTATCGCCCCTTCTTCTTTAGCTCCTGTCTCTGAGCCCACCAATGCGCCCATGTCTCTTTGAACAAAATCACCTCCGTCTCCCCTATCTCAAGACGCTACGCTGTCACTCTCCTTTCTGTGTCCCGTATTTCCTGAAGGAGCAAGGCCTGTCTCAGCTGGCTCTGCAAGTTCTCCTTCCCCTCTTTGGGTGGGTTTCACAACTGTGGCCTCTCCCTGCCATCTGCTCCTGAGGTCCCACGGGCACCTCCAGGGCAGTATCTCCCAAACCCCGCGTGCTGGACTCCTCCCTGAGCCAGCTGGCCTTCCTCCTGCCCCCTCTTCCGTTTTGATTAATGCCGTTGCCACCTACCTCGGAGCAGAAACTTCAGCGTCATCCTTATTCATGCGGCTCCCCCAGCCTCCACATCTGATGAGTCACGGAAAGATCTTACTGGAAGATAACACAGCACACACGTGTGCATGCCTTTTCGATGCGTTTCTCAGATCTCACGGCCCACTTCGCGTCCCATTGCCTCTCTGGCTTCAGCTCCTCCCCGTTCACCTGGGCTACGCCGCATCCTGCTGCTGGTCTCCCCTTTCCACCAGCCTACCCCCCTGGTGGTCTGAATGTTTGTGTTCCCCTAAAATTCCTGTGTGGAATCCTCACCCCCAATGGGATTTTGGGAGCGGAGGGGGACATGAGGACGGAGCCCTCACCGATGGCATTCGTGCCCTTAGAAAGAGGTCCCGGGAGGCCGTCTGTGGCCCAGGAACGGGGGAGTAGGTTCTCATCAGTCACCAAATCTTCTGTGCTTTCGGTGTGGACTTCTCAGCCTCTAGCACTGTAGGAAATGCATTGCTGGTGTTTATAAGCCTGTGCTATTTTGGTTTAGCATCCTGCACGGACCAAGACAGGTCCATTTTCTGATCTGTTGCCAATGTAATTCACTGAAAACTGAAGTTCAAGAAATCTCCATGAGTTCTCTGGTGTACCACAAAGCTCAAGCTCCTGAAACCCACAAGACAGTGCATAATCGATGCTCCACTGTCTCCCTGACGGGCTCCTGTGGCCAGGCTTTGCAGCTCCATCTGGAGCAGTTCTGGAGAAACTGGCCCACGCAGCCCCCTGTGTGCTCGGCCCTCACCCACACCGTCACCTCTCCCATTCCAGTCCTTTCGTCTTGGCGTAGGTTCCCTTCTCAACTCTCCCCCTGACAGGTTCTTTTTATTTACCTTATTTTATGTTTATGAAGAACAAGCATTTGCTTAAAATTATATACCACTGTCTTATTTACTTTCCTGTGACATAACTGCTGTAATTTAAACAGAACAACAAGAGAATTACTTAAGAGTAGCAATTAGTACTAACTCATGGTTGGACCAAGTAAACAAATAATATATGTGAGAAAAATATATTTGAAAATTATTAGAGGGGCTGGCGCTGTGGCGCAGTGGGTTAATGCCCTGGCCTGAAGTGCCAGCATTCCATATAGGGACCGGTTTGAGACCCGGCTGCTCCACTTTCAATCCAGCTCTCTGCTGTGGCCTGGGAAAGCAGTGGAAGATGGCCCAAGTCCTTAGGCCCCTGCACCCATGTGGGAGACCTGGAGGAAGCTCCTGGCTTTGCATCTCTCTCTGCCTCTCCTCTCTCTGTGTAACTCTGACTTTCAAATAAATAAACAAATATTAAAAAAATTATTTGAGAGGCAGAGAGAGAGAGAGTGCGCCAGCAAGAGAGGAATAGAGCATGAGTGAGAGAGGGAGGGAGCCTATATTCTGGTTCACTTCTCAAACGTCTGGGAGTCAGAAACTCAATCCAGAATTCCCACAGGAGTAGCAGGGATCTGACTGTTTGTACCATCACTGCCGCCTCCCAAAGTGCGTATTGGCAGGAAGCTAGAATCAAGAGCAGAGAACTTGAACTCAGGCATTGCAACATGCGGCATCATAACTGCTGAGCCAAATGTTCACTTGTATAACAATTTTTAAAAATATTTTTGAAAGATTTATTTATTTTATTTGAAAGGCAGAGTTACAGGGAGGCAGAGGCAAAGAGACAGAGAGGTAGACGAGACCACATCCATTTGTTGGTTCACTCCCCAGATGGTCACAAAGGCCAGAGCTGAACTGATCTGAAGCCAGGAGCCAGGAGCCAGGAGCCAGGAGCCAGGAGCTTCTTCTGGGTTTCCCATGTGGGTGCAGGGGCCCAAGGACTTGGACCCTCTTCTGCTGCCTTCCAGGGTATATTAGCATGGAGCTGGATTGGAAATGGAGCAGTTGAGACTCAAATCGGCACCCACACAGGATGCCAGCATCAGAGGCATTGTGTTGGGCCACAGCACTGTCCCTGCCTTAGCAACTTTCAAGTGTACAATGCCAAACATTGTTGGGGCTAGCACTGTGGCTGCCGCTCACAATGTTGGCATCCTATGTCAGAATACCCATTCAAGATGCATTGCTGTGCTTCTAATCCAGCTCCCTGCTAATGTACCTGGCAAGGCAGTGGAAGATGGCCCAAGTGCTTGGGTCTCTGCCACCCCTGTGGGAGACCTGGATGGATTTCCATACTCCTGGCTTTGGCTTGGCCCCAGCCTGGTTATTGTGGCCATTTGGGGAGTGAGCAGCAGAGATATCTCTTGCTCTGTTGCTCTGTTTTTCAAATAAATAAATGTCTTAAAACAAACCCAAACAACAATTAAGTATTGTTAAGTTTGTCACCATGCTGTTGACTGGATGCCCAGAGCTTACTCATCCAATAACTGCAACTGCTTTGATCAGCAGTCCCCCACTTCTCCCACTTCCTGTCTGCTGGCGACCACCCTCCCACTCTGTGCATCTGTGAGTCTGACTTTTTCAGATTCCATGTAGAAGTGAGATTGTGCCACGCTTGTCTCTGCCTGGCTTATTTCACTTAACACAGTGCCCCCAGAGCCACATGTGTGGTCTCACCTGCTAGAGCCCCGACTTCCACGCCGCTCTCCCGGCTCCCAGGCCACCTGCCTCCCTCTTTGTGCTCCCCAGCTCTTGCTCCACTTCGGTTCCAGCACTGCTGACCTGCTCCACCCAACTTTGTGGCCAGTGTGAGCAGGTACGGGTTGACCCAGGTGATGGAACCCGGTCACAGGCCTTACTGGGGAGCCTGGAGTGAAAGTTCTGGGTGTACCTTTGCAAAACTATGTTGTTACGTGGGAGAGGATTTCTACTGCTCAGGTCAATTTTTAAAGATTTATTTATTTATATGAAAGGCAGAGTCAGAGAGAGAGAGAGAGAGAGAATTTTCCATGTGCTGGGTCACTCCCCAAATGCCTGCAATAGCCAGGGCTGGGCCATGCCCAAGCCAGGAACCAAGAACTCCATCCTGGTCTCCTACGTGGGTGGCAGTGGCCCAAGCACTTGGGCTAACTTCTGTTGCTTTCCCAGATGCGTTAGAAGGGAGCTGGATTGTAAGTGTTAACCAGCACCCGTTTGGGATGCTGGTGTCACAGGCAGCACCTTAACCCTCCGTGCCACAATGTCAGCACAAATAAATTTTCATAGTTTACCACTCTAAGGCATTCTGATCTAGTGCACGCAGATCAAGACAGAGGGAAAAGCCCGAAGAGCGGTTTAAACAGGGAATAAGCATTCTCCCTGCTGAGGCTCAGGAGAAGGGTGGCCTGTCTAAGGCGTTTGTGGAGAGGGGAGGGTGGCCAGAGGGTCTTCCTAGGGGAGGTTGCAGAAGGTTGGGGGGGGGGATTTGATTGGTAGATGAGTGGTGACCACAGAGGGTTTTTAGGGTAGGGGTGACTGAAAAGCAGTGAGCCGGGAACTGCAATGCGACAGTGTCTTCAAATGTGGCCCCTTTAGTGTTCTGTGGATGTGGTCCTAGGGTCGCCCTGATACCTACCTGTCGTGCGAGGGTCTCATAAAAACAGGGAATTTGCTTTATTTATACTAAGTTTCTTCTGCAGGTAACAGTGGGCTGGGCTTCGACCTCCAGGAGTTCCCATTCCTAAGTGCTCCCAGGTGGGCCAGGCAATCTCATTAGCATATCTGCTCTCCAAAAGGTATTTTTAGCAGCAGAGTGCCTGAATCCATTTCAAGAATGCACCTGCTAGATGGGAATCCAGATCTGGCAACCATACAGACTAATTTCAAGAGAGCCAAGTCCTGGTGCCGGCTGCATCCTGGGACAGAATTGGAAACCCCACAACTCCGGGCTCCTACCAGCTGTTTCTTGAAGCTGGTAGCATGAAGGTGTTTCTGGGAGACTTGGGTTGGATGGATGCCCGGAAGTGACCAGATCCCTGCCCCTGCTCTCTCCCTTTCTCCCTTCTCCTGACCCTTTCCACCTTTCTCATCTCTTGCTCTCCTTTTTCCTTTCTTCCCTCTTTTGCCTAACACTATTTAAAAAATTTTATTTTATTTTTTAATCTATTTAAATGGCAGAGAGAGAAAAAAGGAGAGAGTACAAGTTTCATTCATTGATTCACTTCCCAAAATGCCTACAACAGTCAGGAGCCTGGAACTCCATGGGGGTTTCCAACGCAGGTGGCAGAGGCCCAAACACTTGAGCCATCATCTTGCTGCTTCCAAGGACGCCTTAGCAGGAAGCTGGATCCGAAGCAGAGCAGCTGTGGCTCAAACTCACACTGTGATGTAGGATGCCAGGAGCCAGGTACTTCTCCTGGTCTCCCATGGGGTGCAGGGCCCAAGCACTTGGGCCATCCTCCACTGCACTCCCTGGCCACAGCAGAGAGCTGGCCTGGAAGAGGGGCAACCGGGACAGAATCCGGCGCCCCGACCGACCGGGACTAGAACCCGGTGTGCCAGCACCGCAAGGTGGAGGATTAGCCTAGTGAGCCACGGCGCCGGCCATTAACAATATTTTTTAAACTCCTCCTCTTGGGTTTTATATCATAGTGATAGACAAACCAAACAAGGTTTGCTTCCTGTGTTGAACACATTCCAGCAGGGAAGAGATAAATGATAAGTAAACAAATTAATAAAAGATATGATTTCATAGGGTGATGAGTGCTGGGATGAAGAGAAAGCAGGATAAGGAGTGTGACTGGGGTATTATTTTTACTTCCCATGGCGTGGGCAGGATGGTCACTCCAAGGAGGGCCCATCTGAGCAGAGACCTGAAGTGGTGGTGGTGGGAGTGGTAGAAAGCATTGCAGGAAGAGGTAGAAGAGAACAAGTGCGGGGTAAGGAACAGCAGAAAGAGTGGTGTGGCTGGAGAGGAGTGGTTAGCTGGGGGGAGGGAGGACAGGAGAAGCAGGCAGTTGCTGGGTCACTGGAGACTTGGGAGCTGTAACACAGACTTGGAGTTGGACTCCAAGTGCAGTGAGAAGTCTTTGGCGAGAGCTGAGCAGGAGAGCAAGGTGCCTTCAGGGCTTGACATTAATGGACTGGATGTGCCATAGAAGCTAAAGAAAAGAGTCAGAGTGGCCGGCGCCGCGGCTCACTAGGCTAATCCTCCGCCTAGCGGCGCAGGCACACCGGGTTCTAGTCCCGGTCAGTCGGGGCGCCGGATTCTGTCCCTGTTGCCCCTCTTCCAGGCCAGCTCTCTGCTGTGGCCAGGGAGTGCAGTGGAGGATGGCCCAAGTGCTTGGGCCCTGCATCCCATGGGAGACCAGGAGAAGCACCTGGCTCCTGCCATCGGATCAGCGCGGTGCGCCGGCTGCAGCGTGCCGGCCGTGGCGGCCATTGGAGGGTGAACCAATGGAAAAGGAAGACCTCTTTCTCTGTCTCTCTATCTCACTGTCCACTCTGCCTGTTAAAAAAAAAAAAAAGTCAGATTGACTTCTAGGTTTGTGGTCTAAGCACCAGGGTGATTTGTGATTTGTGGAATCATTTTCTGAGATGAGGACAATTAGGGGAGGAGGTGGTGTAGATCGGGAAATTAGAGCCCTGTTTTGATATTTTAAGTGACCATATTGAGTGTTAGAGCGATACAGTAGTCTGGAATGTAAGGTAAAGACCAGAGCTGGAGATATGCTTTGGGAGACACAAGGTATTTAAAGCCAGAGAGAGGTTCAGAAGACAACACCTGGGGAGGGATCGGTTGCCCTGAGGCTGAGATGGAGCACAGAAGCACTTTGGGTTTTTTTTTTTTTTTTTTTTTTTTGTTTGACAGGCAGAGTGGACAGTGAGAGAGAGAGACAGAGAGAAAGGTCTTCCTTTGCCGTTGGTTCACCCTCCAATGGCCGCCGCGGCCGGCGCGCTGCGGCCGGCGCACCGCGCTGATCCGATGGCAGGAGCCAGGAGCCAGGTGCTTTTCCTGGTCTCCCATGGGGTGCAGGGCCCAAGCACTTGGGCCATCCTCCACTGCACTCCCTGGCCACAGCAGAGAGCTGGCCTGGAAGAGGGGCAACAGGGACAGAATCCGGCGCCCCGACCGACCGGGACTAGAACCCGGTGTGCCTGCGCCGCTAGGCGGAGGATTAGCCTAGTGAGCCGCGGCGCCGGCCGCACTTTGGTTTTTTATGGACAGTAACAAGAAGAGGGGCTAGCAAGGGGGGCTGAGTTCAAGAATAGGCAGTGAAATAGGAGGAAACTCACAAGGGTGAGGAGTCCTAAAATCCACTTTCCAAGAAGGAACAGGTGTCAACCATGCTAAATTCCGTTGAGAGGTTCAGTTAAATAAGCAGCTTCCATTGTGTGGTAGGCATGGGATTCAGGGTGAGTTGGATTAAAGACAGCAAGTCTGGACAATTCTTTCAAGTTTTGCTATAGAGGGGAGCAAAAAAAAGGGAGGATTTTTGGAGTCAGGGTGGATTATTTTTAAGAGGAGATCTATGAAAACATTTTTGTTTATAGGCAGAAGTGGTTCAGAAGAGAAAGAGAAACAGTCAAATCAAGAAAAAAGGAGACAGTAGGAGTTGCTAAACCTGAAGCAGACAGGTGGCCATGAATGTTGCCCACAAAAGGCAGGAAATACAGATAGAGAGTCAGGGATGCAGGTTGTGTGGAAGAATTGGGTTAGGAGAAAGCAAGGTGGATCTAGTCTTAGTGTTGCTGTTTTCTCTGGGGAAAAAACTCAGCACCCTCAAAGAGAGGGAATGAAGAGGAAGTCTTTTACAGTTTAGGAAGCAAGGGAAAGCTGTGAAGTAGTAATTGCAGAGGGTGAGACACTGAAATGCTTGGACATCTACTACTGTTAGGAAGTTTTGCAAAGCCCTTGAGGATTTTTGTTCATGGGTTTCAAATAAAACCTAAATTTAAAATGCAACCTGTGGGTACAATTGTGTGCTTTCTTCTGGTCATGTTTAGTAGGGGTGCATACTTAGCAGGTGGCAGCTTGGGTTGAACTAGGTTGGGGAGTTGTACCAAGTGAATTCCAGACAGGAGGGAGAGAGGAAGAGGTGTTGCGGGGCTGGGCTAGGGGACCATCATGCAGATGGAACGTAAGCAGGCAGGCGGAAAGTGACCAGCTCCTGGGGCTGATGGGCAATAAAGAAACACTGGGAGAAAACAGAGTCAACGTGAGTCTAGCAATGTTGACTCACGTCTTCCCGCTTACGTCTTGTCCATCTTTTCCCATTGTTCACGATCTCCTGTGAGATGTTCTCTGAATTCCTGAGATCCAGGTAATTTCCTCCCTGAAATTGCCTCCACACCTGTTTCTCCTAAAGGGCTTCTTTTCCTGGACTCCTGTTGTATTTTCTTCAATGATATCTAGAAATGGTGACCAATGGCCAGGGACAAACAAAAGCGTGAGCAAATACAGGCACGAACCTGAATCCACGTGGGTATGCAGCCTATCAAATAGACACTTGCTACATGCTGCAGATAAACCGCATTACACAAGACCCTATTCTAAAATTTTAGATGTGCTGAATTTTTTTTTTGCTGCTAGATTGAAAGTCCCTAAGAAGCAGGTGTTATTACCACATCTGATCAAGCAGGGGCTTGATCTACATTTATTGATTCCTTGAAAACATTTCATTCAAAGATCTGAAAGAAAAGCTGTGGGAAGAAGGTACCAGAAAACAATTTTCTTGGAAGGCATGAATGGAAGGGTTGTATCTACCAGTTTGGGAAAACCTGGCATAATTGGGGAAATGTAATATCAAGGAAACCTAGATATTTCCTCTTTCTCTCTTTCTTTCTTTCTAATAGGAATATTGCTTTTCTAAAAAAAATTGTGTTTCTATATTTATTTTCATTTATTTGAAAGCCAAAGAGACACAGAGCAGGGGTTGGGCCAGGCCAAAGCCAGGAGCCTGGCACTTCCTCTGGGTCTCCCACAGGGGTGACAGGAGCCCAGGGACTTGGGCGGTTACCTCCTAGGAGGCACTGTCACAGAGCTGGGATCAGGAGCGGAGCTGGGATGGGAATCCAGGCAGGCACTCCCGTATAGGATGTGAGTGTCCCAGGCAGCATCTTCTTTGTTTGTTTAATAACAAATTTATGTATCTTTTTGAAGGTGAGAGTTACAGAGAGAGAGAGGGAGAAACAGAGAGAGACATCTCCCACATGCTGGTTCACTCCTCAAATGGCTGAAACAGCCCGTGCTGGATCGTGCTGAAGCCAGGAGTCAGGAGCTTCTTCTGGGTCTCCCACATGGGTTCAGGGGTCCAAACACTTGGGCCATCTTCTGTTGCTTCCCCAGGCATATTAGCAGGGAGCTGGGTCAGAAGTGGAGCAACCAGGTCCAGAACAGGCGCTCATAAGGGATGTGGCACGGCAGATGGCAGCTTAACCCGCTATGCCACAGCACTGGCCCCTAAATATCTGAATTTAAAAGATTCAGATTGGGTAAAAAAAAAATCAGTCTGTAACCAAGCATATTCACAGTTGTGGAAAACAAAGCATAAAAGGGCTTAAGGTCACGGAAACTATAAGTCATAGAAATAAAAAGCAGCATTTTTATTAGGATTCAAGCATATAACAAGATCTTTCATAACAATAAAACTTATAATACAGGAAGAAACATTTAAGAGATTTTATGTGGTAAATAACATGGTTTCCATATGTAAAAAATGGGAGTGGTAGTTTTTCTGATGTAAACCAGTGTACAAATATGTACATAAAACTGTGCATTTAAAATTAGTACTTTTTATGTAAATAAAATTCATTGAATATCCTTCAAGTAAAGTTTTTTTAATAATAAAAAAAGGAAGATGGGTGTTCCACTCGTCTTCACTGTCCCCAGAGTCCATCACATAGAGTGGCATTTATGAGTGTGTGTTTTGGAGGTGTGAGGTTTCCCATACGGAATCATCCCCACGTCTCAGTGACCTCCTGGGTCTTTCAGCCTGCAGGCAAGGCACACGCAGGAGGGAGATGAAGGAAGTTAGGGGACATGTGTGGACTCCACCCAGTGCTCTATGCTTTGGAGAATGTGGCTGACAGACAAGGTTGATTTTCTGGTGACTGACCATGGATATCCTCATACAAAGGTGCAGAAGCCTTCAGCACACTGGCTGGTAATTCATGCAGCTCTCCTTGTCAAGAATCTTTGGTATATTTGTTGGCTAGGGCTGCCATAATCAAATACCACAGACTGAGAGACTTCACAAAAATTTATTTCCTCTTGGTTCTGGACTCTAGAAGTTCAAGAGCAAGGTGTCTTCAGGACTGGTTTCTCCTGAGGCCTCTCTTTGGCTGTAGATTGTGTCTTTTCTTTATGTCCTTACATGGTCTTCCTACTGGGTGTGTCTGTGTCCTAATCTCTTATGAGAACATTGCTCATACTAGATAGGGAGACCCAGGAGGTCACCCTAATGACCTCATTTTAATTTTATAATCATGATAAAAGACTCTATTTACAAATATAGACCCGTTCTGAGGGCCTATGGATTAAGACTTTGACATGAATTTGATGGCAACACAGTTCTGCCTATAATACTTGGAGAATTAACAGAATAAAACAAGGACAGAAAACTTCCTTATCTGCTCCCCCTTTTATATTTGGACATTTTTTTCACTCATAGAAGCACAATGTAGCACAATCCATATCAGACAGAGTGCCAGTTCATGTTCCAGCTGCCCTGCTTCTGATGGAGTTTCACACTAATGCACCAACAGGTGATGGCCCAAGGACTTGGGTCCCTGCCACCTATGTGGGGGATCTGTATGGAGTACCTGGCTCCTGGTTTTAGCCTGTCTGAGCCTTAGATGTTGTGGCTATTTGGGGATTGAACCAGCAGATAGAAGCTATCTCTCTTTCTCTCCCTCTCTTTCTCATGCTCTGCCTTCCAAATAAATAAATCTTTAAAAAATATTATTTATTTGTTTTCACTTAAGGAGCAGAGAAACACACACACACACACAGAAAAAGAGAGAGAGAGGGAGAGAGGAAGAGAGAGAGAGAGAGAGAGAGAGAGACTGACTTCCGTCTACTGTTTTATTGCCCAAATGCTTGCAATAGTTAGAGATGGCCAGGCTGAAGTCAGGAGTTCAGAACCTGACCTGAGTCTTCCAGGTGTGTGGTGGAGACCCAAGTGCTTGAGTCATTACCTGCTGCCTCCCAGGATACATTAGAAGGAAGTTGGATCAGCAGCAGAGCCAACATTCAAACCATGTTCTCCAACATGGGCTGTGGGCATCCAATATGGCATCTCAACCCCTGCTCCTCTATCCTTGTTTTTATTTATTTTTTATATTAGTCATTAATCCTTTCCTACTTTGATTTGCTTCCCAGAAACTTTACTGTGAGCTATTGTAAGCACAGATGTTTTCATTTTTTTAAAATATTTTAAAATTTATTTTCCCCCCCAAAGAAACATTTTATTTAAGGAATACAAAGTTTATGCATTTCATAAGTACAACTTTGGGAATGTAGTGATTCTTCCCACCATACCCACCCTCCCACCCACTCTCCTGCCCCCTCTCCCACCCCTTCTCCTCCTCTTTCTCTCATTCCAGCCCCATTCTCCACTATGATCCATTTTTTATTAACTTTATCCACACAATACCAACACTATACTAAGTAAAGAGTTCAACAATTTGCACAGAAAAAAAACAACAAAAATGAAACCCCCCAAAACCAAAAAAAATATTCCTCAACAGTCCAGACAAGCGTTAACACAGATGTTCTCTAAGCTGTGAAGTTATAGCCATTATTGAATTTTTTTTGCTTGTAGAGTATACCTCTAACAATAGTCCATGGAAATTAGGGATAATTCCATTTATCATGTCTCTATTACGGACTTTGGGGCTTGTGAAAGAAAAGGAGGAAATTTAAGTTTTTTTTTTTTTTTGTAATCTGAGGTGAAAGTAAGATCAATAAATGGAAACAATGAGTGAACATATCTCAATGTATTCGAAAAAAGAACTTTCTAACATTCAAAATACAGAAAAATACAGTAATTTTCTGATGGAATCTTTGACAAAATCCTCTTCTAAGCTGGATATCTGTGAGCCTATGTTTCTAATATTGGCTGATATTTCAAGGAAGCTAATAGGAAATGCAACCCAAAGTAGCCTGGACAGACACCATGCTAAAGATATAGCCAGTGTATACAGTGACTGCAACAAACCTGAAAGTTTGACTAAGCGTTGGGGCCACTCTGGGTTGGAGGTGGGACTGGGGTTGGGAGTGGTTGCGCAGGCTGGTGAGAAATTGGTTAGAGGTGGTCAACAGACTACTGTCACTGCTGAGAGACACTTCTTTTCTAGAACAGGAAAGTAAGAGTGTTGGGAGTCACAAATATTTCCTGTGAGCACAAATCCCTGGCTCCACGCTAAAAACAAGACCTTAAGTTAAACCGCCAGATGCATTTGTGTGGTGGAGCAAGTATGTGCAGTGTGGGATGCTAGGCAGCTCCTGCCAACAGGAGATCATGTGGGACTGAAGGATGTCTAGGTCAAAACCATGGCAACCATAAAACCCAACAAGACAGAAGGTGGACTTGGTCTCCTTAGTCTCTCGTTGCCAGATTTTGTTTTCTTTTCCAGTTCTGCTGGACACTGGCACCACGGTGATGAGTTAGGAGAAGCAGACGTTAGCTGAAAGCACATTACAGACACTTTACAGATACTCACTTTGTTTTCATAACTGCCCTGTGCAGCGGGTGACCATTTATAATTCCCATTTAGCAGATGACAAAATGCAGTCTCAGAATAGTCGGGAAGTCAAAGGCAAAGTTGTCCTCTGAACCTGGCCGTGGGAAACTGTAGCCCCATTTTTCTTCCATGACACGGTGCTGGATAAGGAAAGGAGGAAGGTGGTAGACGGCAGGTATTACACTCGACCTGCTGGGATGTCACACATGGTTTTTATTCATTTTGTCAATTATAGAAGTATAAAATCATCATAATCGTGATTCCATGTGCTGTCTTGGTAATCACCTTACTTTCACCTCTCGTGGAGTCCTGGGTATGTTTTATTATCAGTGCCTGCCCTTGTTATCTCTTAGAAGTCTCATCTTGAAATCACCCGAGTCAGAGTTTACCAGCTATCTCTTACTCATCTCCAGAACTCCGCCCAATTCCACTCCTATCTCTATCTGGATTCTCATTTTGAACTCCACCCTTTGGACCATTCCTCTTTTTTTTCCCAGCAATCCTCATTCCTGATCTCCAGTTTATTCCCCTTTCCCCTGTTTTAACTTCTTCCAGTTGGTGACCTTAACTCAAACATCTAATATATGAGAGCATGTCAAGTTACAGCTTGTTAAGTACCAGGAAACATAGTCCTTGAAGACTTCAGCAAAAGATGATGTGCCTATGACAGCATCCAGTGTCGCTTTCCTGACCCTTCGTCAGCCTCACCTGGGTGATTCTTTGCACCCCTTGAAAACTTTTATGTGGTTTGGATCCTAAGTACATGGTTTTGCTGCCTTCCTTTCTTCATCTAGCATACTGATAACACAAACTTTTACTATGTAGTTTTTGATGCATAGTTTTTCCTGTGTATATGAGGTGGCATCAAAAAGTTTATTAATAAATAAGCTTGTTTGGATACAAAGAATTTTTAAATTTATGCATACTTTTTATAGTATAAGTTTTCCATGAACTTTTTGAAGACCCTTTGAATGCATAGATCTCAAAATTTTATACCAAAATAAACCTATGCTTTAATTCCATCTTCTACCAACTTAATGAAGTTTCCTTGTATGTACAATCATTTACTTAATCAATCAACTATTATTGTGTGTATCTACTGCTTCTCATTTTTTTCTTACTGTAAGTTATCCTTCTCTGAACATCTTTATGGCAAAATTGTAGTGCATTTCTCTGATTGCTTTCTTGTGAAGAATTCCTGGAAGTGGAGTTTCTGGGTCAGATTATCTACATACAGTTAAGTCTGTTGTAAAAGATAACCTACATTGCGTCTCAGAAAGCTTTTCTCAATTTGCCACCGTAACAGAAGGGCGGGTGAGGTTCCTGTCAGTAATCCTCAGAAGAATGGCGTCTCAGGATTCGCCTCTGCTTAACCATGTGGTCTGTGCGCATCACAGGACCTTGAGTACTATCAAAGCGTTGGTTTGGGACTTGGAGCGCTTCTTCCATCTTTCATTCTGCTCAGCCGCCTCATGTTCCGAGGCTCACCGCACTTCTGAATGTTCTCGGGGGTTCTCACCAGAGCACATGGGTAGCAGAGCCTTAAATGGGTGATTGTCTGAAGTGTGGTTGAGTGCTCTCTTGACAATTTCTCTTGGGAGAGAGAAAGGATGCCCCAGCGTCTTCACTGTCACTTTGGACCCTAAAAATTCTTAGTGGCACTAAATACCAACAGAATTGCCTTAAATTTTGTCCCCTTTTCAACGAATGGTATCAGTCACATCACATCTGTTATCATTCCCATTACACAGGTGAAGAAACAGAGGGTGTAGAAGACTTGCTCAACCTCGGGAGTGAGTCAGAGGTCAAGAAGGAAAGTACACACAGGGCGACAGGCACACAGACTTGTCCTCACTGACTTGTCCCCGCTGCCCTGGAATACTCCCTCTGCCTCGGGACATTGTCCTGGGTCGCCCAATGAAGGTTATAAGGAATATTAGTGTACAGGTTTTCAAAACAACGTCCTCCAACAGGGCCCTGCCTGGGGCTGCCCGCAACCAGGGACTCACTCTTTCCTGTGCCACATAGATATTCTCTGCCTCCTTTCCATACCTCTAGCAAGAGGTATCCAGGCCAACAGGACCTCATCACAAAAGAATAAAGCCTGAGAAATGCAGTAATGGACTCAGCATAGGTTGTAAACATCGCGTTGAAAAGAACTAGGAAATGGCAGCATCCAAGGCAGTAAACAATGTATCCTGGCTTCCTTAATAATTTGCATTGAGCAAGGGATAGGTGAGGTTCCATAAGGGAAGCACGACAATCCCGGGCACATTGAATTTGATAATATGTTTGTTGCACGCCAGACTCTGGAGCTACAAAGCTGAGTAAGCCATGGCTCATTCCCTCCAGCAGCTCACAGGCCAGTGGAGAAGATGGACAAGAACACAAACACGGCACTAACGTCACCAATAGAAATGTGTACAAATACCAAAGTGCTGCAGATGAAGGAGTGATTAACTGGAGCAAGACTTCAAAGTCTCCAGCATCTGATGGACTGCAGGTGCAAACTGCTTGCACAGCAGCTGTATTCTCAAGCTCTTCTCTAACATGTGCTTGCAGGTAGCAATGCCAACATCATTTCTTTGGACAAATGTGTTAAAACCACATTTGATAATTCAAACCATGAAATAACTGAATTGTGCTTTCTTAGCAAAGTAGAAAAGTTTAAGGAATGGTCACGTTGGGTTGAAGATAGCACTTCATTATTTTCCACGGGGAGCAAATGTGCACCTCCTTTTGATTACTCAGAGTTTGTTCTGCAGAGCAATAACAAGGTGGCTGCCTTCTAAAGCAGGCTCCTCTACTGGAGAAAATGCAGAAAGATTGAAGAGGTTGAGTCTCATTGTTTCAGTAGGTGAAGTAAGGGGTGGGGCGTGCTTACTGGAAAAATGACTGAATAGACTTGAAAGTTATGTAAGGAGACTGTGGGATGAGTACATCCAGTCTGTTTTCTGGTTTCTAAATTCTCCAACAGTAAAGCAGCAGATTTCTGTGTAACGAGGTATAGATGTGAGAGCTACATATACAAATTCACTTCCCAACCATTTCTCAAAGGATTTGTGACATTTAGGAGAACTCCATGGGAGGTAAGTGCTAAAAAAAAACCCTCTTATCTGTATAAAAGACAAAGGTTATACAATGTTAAATACCATAATGTTTCTCTTGTAGAGAAGACTTGGGAAAATTCAAGGTTGAGAAGGACTGATATCCTCTACATTAAAACATCAGGAGCTAGGTCGGCGCTGCAGCTCACTAGGCTAATCCTCCGCATTGCAGCGCCAGCACACCGGGTTCTAGTCCTACTGGCCGCGGCGGCCATTGGAGGGTGAACCAACGGCAAAGGAAGACCTTTCTCTCTGTCTCTCTCTCTCACTGTCCACTCTGCCTGTCAAAAAACAAACAAAACAAAAAAACCAGGATCCCTCCTCTGCAGATCTTCAGTGAGATAGTCTACAGTGGGCCTGAAAACGATCTGTTGATTTCAGATTGCAAAGAACAGTATTCTGAACATTTTTAGCTTCTTTGGTTTCTAACTTGGTTGGATTAAGGCCCACAGCAAAAATACCACCTGGATATTGCTGACAAGAATGGCTTCCTCTAATTTCTCAGGTGAAATTATTGAATGAGATATGGGTATTGTGTGCAGTGGGTTAAGATGCTACTTGGGACATTCGTATTCCATTTCAGAATGTTGGGTTAAGTCCTGGTTTCTACACTTTTGATCCAGCTTCCTGCTAATGTGCTTGGGAAGGAAGCAGATGATGGCTCAGGTCCTTGGGTCCCTGCTGCCTACGTGGGAGACCTGTTCCACACCTAGCTGTTGTGGGCATGTGGGGAGTGAATCTGTGAGTGGAAGATATTTTTCTCTGTTTTCCTTCTCTGTCGCTCGACTTTTCAAATAATTAACACCACATAATTATTGAATGTGTATTTTCCAAGGTACTGGTCATTTTCCGAAACCTGTTGACCAAAGATTTGTAGGCATAGGTTGCACTTGTCTCACCTACTTGTGTGTCTGGCTCAGGGATTGCACATAAACTCCAACTAAGTGACAGAATATGTGTGTGATGGAGGGAATGAATGAGGGGATCTACTTGCAGTTCCTCCAGTTGTGTAATCCAGCAGCAAGTACAATGTCTGCTACGTAGAGTTGTCTCTTGGTATTCTTGGAGGATTTGAATAACAAAATCTGTGGATGTAAATCCTTTATAAAAATGGTGTAGTATTTACATCTAATGTATACACATTCCCTGTACACTTTGAATCATCTCTAGATTACTTTTAAGGCCTAGTACAAAAGCTACTGCCTGCAGTGTCGCCACCCTGGCTGTTCCATTTCCCATCCAGCTCTCTGCTGTGGCCTGGGAAAGCAGTAGAAGATGGCCCAAGTGCTTGGGCCCCTGCACCTGTGTGGGAGACCTGGAGGAAGCTTCCGGCACCTGCTTCGAATCGGCCCAGCTCCAGCCATTGCAGCCATCTGGGGAGTGAATCAGCAGATGGAAGACCTCTCTCTCTTTCCATCTGCCTCTGCCTCTGTAACTCTGCCTTTCAAATAAATAAATAAATCTTTTTTTTAAGGACCCAGTACAATGTAAATGCTATGATATAGTTGTTATCCTGTATTGTTTAGGGAATAATGATGAGAAAAAACAGTCTGCAAGTGTACAGTATAGACTTTATATTTTCCAAATTTTTTCATCCCCCTGGTTAATTGAATCCATGGATGCAGAACCCTTGGATATGAACCTCTTGGATAGAGAGGGCTGACTATATTGGGCAATCAACAGAGGTTTGGAAAAATGAATGAATGAATCCAAGAAAACCTTCAGTAACTTACCCTGTCTGTTGGATTATTAATGCATTCCAAAGATTCTCCATTAGGATTGCTGTCTTTGCTTAATGAGAACAGATACGATTTTCAGTGTGTGTTTCTGCAGTGCAAGTTTACGGAGGGTCTACCGTCGCTGACAGCATTGCCTTCCCCAGGTTGCTGCTCAGCACACCTGTCCAGGCGGCCTGGTGTTGGCACCTAGATTGAGAGAAGGCCCTGTGTTGCAGTTAGGCTGGGAGAGAAGTTATGATGTTGGGGCATCAAGCTGATTGACTCTACCTGGGTCGCAAAGGTGTGTGTGGAGAGGACCACCTATCAACGCCAGATTGTCTCCTACGATCAAGGTTCCTCTTCGTTCCACTTGTTTCTGCTCTGATGGAAAAATAGTCTGGGAGGCACAGAGAGAGCTGGACAGGAAACAGCACCTCCCACCATAGTTCATGCTAAACAAGGAGAAAAGCCTCTTGTTTAATATTCACAGCGATTTAAGAGCTAGCTTTCAGTATTATTCCCATTTTACAGGAAGCTGAGGCTCAGAGACTGTCAGTAAATGGCCATATTAAACAGTAAGCAGATGGCAGAACAAAGAGTCAAACTCATGAAGCCAGCTTCGTTCCCATCTGTCACGTTATGCTGACTTACTGTCCTGTTTACTTGGAAAAGCTTCATTTGCAGAATTGGAGTAAGACTAGGATTTGTAATAATAGAAAATTTCATTTGAAAAATTTTTAAGTTAGATGGACTTCCTATAAGATGAATCTTATCATAAAAAAAACCTTAGAGAGCATGTAACACATCTCTAATTAAAAAATATGCCCAGGGGCAGGCATTGTGGCACAGCAGGTTAATCCTCTGCCTGTTCTTCTTCCGATCTAGCTCTCTGCTATGGCCTGGAAAAGCAGTAAAAGATGGCCCAAGTCCTTGGGCCCCTGTACCCTCACGGGAGACCCAGAAGAAGCTCCTGGCTCCTGGTGTCGGATCGGCTCAGTTCTGGCCATTGCGGCCATCTGGGGAGTGAACCAGTAGATGAAAAATCTTTCTCTCTCTCTCTCTCTCACTGTTTGTAACTCTACCTGTAAAATAAATAAACAAAATATTAAAAAAAGAAATATGCCTGATGATTATTTATGAATCATTTTTACAGTGCCCTAAATAATATGGTCCCAACCTGAGACACCAAAATCAGTAGCCCAGTGGTCTTGCACCGTAGAATTCTCCCTCCCTCTCCACCGTTCAGAGCCTGGATAACCGAGAAGAGCCAAGTGCGTTGCAGCAGGCCCTGTTCTTGCATCTGCAAATCCAATCAACTGTGGATTGAAAATACTTGAAAGAAATTGTGTGTTCTGAACATGTATAGACTTTTTATTCTTGTTGATATTCCCCAGACAATGTAGTGTAACAAGTATTTCCACTGTATTAGATATTTGGAGTAACCTAGAGATGACTTAGAGTGGAAGGGGGTAAGTGTGCATGTTTTATGAACATACTGCACTCTTTTGTAGAAGGGACTTGAGCATCCATGAATTTTGTTATCTGTGAACAGTCCTGGAACCAATCCCCCATAGATATCAAGGAACAGCTGTACTTTGGAGCACGCCAAGTTGGTGGAAATTTGGGAAGTCTTCGTACTGGCTTCTATTGGGTACAGCTTTCTTTTTCCTACCTCAAATGCTTTGAGAATGCAATGTAATTCACTCTAGCAATGAAAGCAAACTTAGGGACGTACATTGGGCACCACAGAAATGCATGCACATACGAACGAACCACTGCAAGTTAAGTTGCTGTCTTGCACCAGCTTTGGCCTGGGTTTTTATTTGCTGCTTGCATTGTGGGTAAGATTGCTCCTGTTGCAGCATTTACAGTCGCTTCTTTGACCATGTTTGGTTTGGCAGTTAAGAAAAAAATCAACAGAAGGATTACATTTCAATGCACAACACCTAATCCTCAGGCAAATGATTTGTCCACGCTTAATGTAAAGTACTTAGGAGGTACTGTTTGATGTAAACACGAGTTCTCGTAAAATGGTGCCTGAGGTACAGTTCTTTAACTCGTAATGCCCTATTGGTGTTGGCCTGTACGTGTTGGCTACAAAGCCATTATGATAAAATATATCCTCTTTAGCCTGATAAAAAAGAAAATCAGAATATAGGACCCACACTAAGAGAAGAAGATACTGCAAAAGAGGAAGTCCCTGATGATGCTGTAATCGGCGTTGGGGACAAGCCAGCCAGTGCTTCTCCGAAGGGCCCCTCCCCACCGACTTAGAGGAGCATTGGTTTAAGCATTGCAGGCACTTCATTCTTCCCTCACATTAGGCTGAACCCAACTACCTTTAGCCGCTGCATTTGTGAAGTCTTTGTAACTGGGAAGGAGCAGTAGTGGATAGCAAGCACAAAGAAAGGTTAAAGGAAGCAAATAGAATTCCACCTGCCTTCAATAGCAGTCTCTACCCTCAAACATCCACTTGTTATAACCTTTTTTTTTTTTTTCCTGCAGGACCCTGTGCTGCTTGGAAGCATGCAAGGTTAATCATAGCAGGCAGAAAAATGCTCCGCATTTCAAGACGTAACATTCATCTTACAGCTCCACTAATGCGGGGCTGACAGGAAGTCACTTTGAACTTCCTTCCCGCCGCTCAGGTTCCCTGTGTGCTGTGAGATGCTTCTCCAAGTCCTGGAGGGTGATTGCTGTCCATGTGGTGTTGTAAGAATGATAGGCATATTTGCCATTACCCTCATCTGATCGAATGCTCATAAATCAGCAGAAAGTCCACCTCCATGCACTTCTCTCTGTCTCTGAAGAGCAGACATTCAGTCATAGCTCCATTCACCGTTCATCCGATGACTCATTCCAGAATACTGGTGATGGAGAGCCTTCTCTGTAATTGCAGCCTTGGCCAGCGCATGAAAAATCACAGGGTCTGAATTGAAGTGACTTGAATTTTTGGGTTCCTGCCTTATCCTGACTCATGTGTGACTTTTCAAGAGTAACAGAAGGGGCAGGAGTTTGGCCAAGAGGTTAAGATGCAGGTTTAGAAAACCCACATCCTGCATCTGAGTGCCTGGGTTCAATTCCTGGCTCCAGCTTTGTGTTAATGCTGGCTTGATTTGTTGGGTTCTTGCTACCCACATGGTCACCTGCATTGCATTTCCAACTCCCTGTTCCCTGTTGTGGGCACTTGGGGAGTGAACCAGTGAATGGGAATGCATTCTCTGTCTCTCAAAGAAATAAATTTGGGGCTGGTGCTATGGTTCAGGGAGTTAAAGCCTCGGCCTGCAGTGGTGGCATCCCATATGGGCATCGGTTCAAGTCATGGTGCTCTACTTCCTATCCAACTCCCTGCCAATGCACCTGGGAAAGCAGCAGAAGATGGCCCTAGTGCTTGGGGCCCTGCACCCATGTGGGAGACCTAGAGGAAGTTCCAGGTTCCAGAATTCAGCCTGGCTCTATCCTGGAGGTTGTAGCCATCTAGGAAATGAACCAGTGGGATGGACAATCTCTCTCGCTGTCTCTCCTTCTCTCTCTCTGTAACTCTGCCCTTCAGATAAATACATCTAAAACAAATCAATTAAATTTTAAAAGAAAAAATAGCAGGAGATGTCAGCTTTTCAATAAGATGCTATCTTTTTAAAATTTAGATGGCAGTCCTAATTTCTATCCTTTCCAGCAAGAGTCATTTGAAGAACAAGTCTTTGGAGTTTATTTTTTAATTATTATTATTTCTAATTTTGTTTGAGAAGCAGAAAGAGAGAGAGAGAGAGAGAGAGAGAGAGAGAGATCTCTTGCCTGCTGGGAACCAGGAACTCAATCTGAGGCTCCCATGTGGGTGGCAGGGACTCAACCACCTGTGCCAGCATCTGCCTCTCACTTTCATGAGCAGAGAGCCGGACTTAGAAACGGAGCTGGAACATGAACCAAGAAAATTCAGTACGGAATGCATGCAAGAGGCATCTTAACCACTGTGCCGAATCAGGTCTGCAGACTAAACCAGGAGCCATGTTTGAGCCATGTTTGAATTTTCCCAACCGGAACAAGTGAGACTTCCTGAGACCGTCCCTTTCAGAGTCAGGCTCCCACTCATGGAAAAGAGGGAAGCAGATTCCCTCCCTGGGTGGGAGGCAACCTGGAATGGGAGGTAAAGAGGAAAGAAGGAAAGTTTTTAGTGATTAGAAAGAGGAACTCCTGGGGCTGGCACGGTGGCGTAGCGGGTAAAGCTGCCACCCACAGTGCCGGCATCCCATATGGGCACCAGTTGAAGTCCCAGCTGCTCCACTTCCGATCCAGCTCTCTACTATGGCCTGGGAAAGCAGTAGAACATGGCCCAAGTCCTTGGGCCCCTGCACCCGTGTGGGAGACCTGAAGAAGCTCCTGGCTCCTGGCTTCAGATTGGCACAGCTCCGGCCGTTGCAGCCATCTGGGGAGTGAACCAGCAGATGGAAGACCTCTCTCTCTCTCTGCCTCTCCTTCTCTCTTCGTGTAACTCTGACTTTCAAGTAAATAAATAAAGCTTAAAAAAAAAAAGAAAAAGGAACTTTGCTCCTGCAATGTTTTCTTATCCCTGCTTATTTGTTATGTTTGGTATTCAGGAGTGAAACTGAAGTAATTCTCCTCTACCACCTCCTCGCCCCACACGAGTGGTGTTTGTGTTTACTCTGGAGTTCTTTGTTTTTTCTTTCTCTCTCTCTCTTTTTAAGACTTATTTATTTTACTTGAAAGTTAGAGTTACACAGAGAGAGGAGAGGCAGAGAGAGAGAGAGAGAGAGAGAGAGAGAAGTCTTCCATCTGCTGGTTCACTCCCCAATTGGCCACAACGGCCAGAACTACGCTGATCCGAAGCCAGGAGCCAGGAGCTTCCTCCAGGTCTCCCATGTGCGTACAGGGGCCCAAGGACTTGGGCCATCTTCCACTGCTTTCCCAGGCCACAGCAGAGAGCTGGATGGGAAGTGGAGCAGTCGGGACTCGAACTGGCCCCCATATGGGATGCCGGCGCTTCAGGCCAGGGTGTTAACCCATTGTACCACAGCGCTGGCCCCTGTTCTTTTTGTCTCTTAGCATTTTTATTTTTATTTATTTGAGAGTGAGAGCTAGAGTGATTGAGCTCCCATCAGCTGGCTCATTCCCCAGATACCTGCAACAGCAGGGACTGTACCGGACCAAAGCCAGGGGTCAGGAACTCCACCCTGGTCTCCCACATGGGTGACTGGGACCCAAGTACTTGAGCCACCACCTACTGAGTCCAACACATATCAGCAGGAAGCTGGAATTGGGAGCAGAGTTGGAGTCTGAACCCATGCACTCCAGTGTGGGACATGAGAGTTCTAGTAGGGTCTTAGCTGCTAACTCAAACACCAGCCCCAAATCTTTTCTCAATAGGCTCTAGGAAGCTTTGCATATTCTTGCACTGACTTGGAAGTTTGTTATTCCAGACACATTATCTCAGTTAAATGAAGGGAAGGGGTGGATTGGGTTTAGGATTTTTTTGCTTTCACACAGATTCCAGCTTTCAATACAAATGGTAGTTTTTCAAAAAGCTACTCCCTTCATTTCTGAAAACTTCAGAGGGATAGGAAGGGGGTTTGCTCTTTTATTCAGCTGCTTGGGATTTAGCATTGAGATCTCTTTTATATGAACATTAAAGTCACCTGTGTAGCTATTTTTTTTTTAATCAGGGAAAAAATCTCTGATTAAGAATTCAGAATACTTTTTGATGGTCAAGGACATATAAATAAGTGGGAAAAAATACAATTAGGAACCTGAGAAGGTACCTAGCTCTGCCCAGAATTATCTAGGTTATCAATATGAAATTTTTAAAAAGATTTATTTGAAAGGCAGTCACAGAGAGGCAGAGGGAGAGAAAGAGAGAGAGAGAGAGAGAGCGAGAGAGAGAGAGAGAGAGAGAGAGACCTTCCATTTGCTGGTTCACTCCCCAAATGGCCTCAATGGCTGGAACTGCACCGATCTGAAACCGGGAACCAGGAGCCTCCTCCAGGTCTCCCACATGGGTGCAGGGGCCCAGGGACTTGGGCTATCCTCCACTGCTTTCCCAGGCCATAGCAGAGAGTTGGATCAGAAGAAGAGCAGCTGGGACTTGAACTGGTACTCATGTGGCATGTTGGCACTGCAGGCGGTGGTCTCACTGGCCACGCCACAACACTGGCCCCTGTGAAACACTGTTGCTGTTGATATTTTAAAAACTTTTGCAAAAATTGTTTATTTATTTTAATCTACTTGACAGGCAGAGAGAGAGAGAGAATGAGATCTCTTCTACCTGTTTGTTCTCAAATGCCCACAGCAGCAGGGACTGGGCCAGGCCAAAGCCAGGAGTCTGTAGCTGGATCTAAGTCTCTCATGTGGGTAGAATGGGCCATCATCTTCTGCCTCCCAGTGTGCACACTGGCAGGAAAGTGGATTGGAAGCCTAAGCAAGACTTGATTCCACACAGTCTGATATGGAATGTGGGTGTTCCAAGCAGAGGCTTAACTGGCTGGGCCGCAGTGACTATCCTTGAATTTCTAACATGCTTTTACTCTCCGGTAATATAAATTTGCCTCTAGAATTTTGAAGTAGATTCCCTTTCTGGGTGGCTATATTCTGAGGGTCATTGGTGGCATTTCTCTGCAGTCAGTCATTGCCTATGTCCAGATGTCTATTGTTGTCTTCAGTGGGGACAGAGGCGGAGGAGGAGGCCCACGATGATGCTCTAAGGATTTTCTGGGGTTATGGGGCGTTGGCCTTTTGAGCACTTCAATTTGGCTTGTCCTATGACTATGGCTTTTCTCATGGCACTTGCAGAGGGAGGACAGAGTACCATTTCCGCTCTTCACTGTTTTCACCAGGGAGATACTTAAGTCTGCAGAAGGGAGCGCACATCTATAAGGCTGCTGGGGACCTGCTGGAACTGGGCGAAGGGTGCAGTGGTGAGGGGATGCCTCTGCATTTGGTTGGGAGGGAGAGAATCCAGATTGTTGGGTAAGGTCTCCTTTGGTTCCAAACAGGTGCCAATGAGCAATTTCAAGGTGCCGAGCGGTATGAGATCAACGAGAAGATGTTCTTAGCTGGGGCTTGTGTGGTTCAGTCTGCGACAGTGGGTTGCCTCAATTTCACCCCAACCTGTTTGTCCTAAATTTAGAATTATTGGGACAGAGGCAGAAAAACAGGAGTTAGATGCTTGAAATACCCAATAAAAGAATCTTAGTTGTTGCTGTTTTATTTATTTATTTTTTTCAGGAAAGTTCCACTGTACATGTTTCCTGAATTCTCTCTCTCTAAAGATTTATTTATTTATTTGAAAGAGTTACACAGAGAAAGAAGGAGAGGCAGAGAGAGAAGAGAGAGAGAGAGGTCTTCCATCCACTGGTTCACTCCCCAGTTGGCTGCAACAGCCGGAGCTGAGCTGATCCAAAGCAAGGAGCCAGGAGCCTTCTCTGGGTCTCCCACATGGGTGCAGAGGCCCAAGGACTTGGGCCATCTTCTACTGCTTTCCCAGGCCACAGCAGAGAGCTGGCTTGGAAGTGGAGCAGTTGGGACTTGAACTGGCACCCATATGGGATGCTGGCATTGCAGGCAGTGGCTTTACCCACTATGCCACAGCGCCGGCACCCTGCATTTTCTAACATCTAAATAGCTCTAAAACCTGTCCCTTCACCTCTATCCATGGACACCATCATTTCTCCCCTGAGCTTGGAAAGGAGCTGCCTGGTCACTACCTTGTTTCCCTGAAGACAATGTAATTCAAGTTCTCAACGAACCTGCTTAACCTCCTTTTCGATGCTCTCCATTGTCCTTAGGACACAATTAAATGCTTTCTTCAGAGGTTTAGCGGGCACTCTGCATGGTGATGTCAGGGACAGCACGCCTTTTGGGGACTGGTCTTCCACTCAGTTTCTGTGCCCCGTCTGTGGACATCTTGCCACCTCTTTGGCAAAAGGGCTCAGCTCCTCCCTGTCCATCTGCTTGCAGCACTTCTAGCCTGGTCACCCCCTCTGAAAGGGAACCCTCCCCCAGTAGGCCACATCAGTTCCTTCAGTTGATTTCCAGTGATACCCCTGTGATCAGCATCTCAGGATGCCGACCTGGTTTTAACAGCCTGTGAGGTTTGGTCTCCCCAGAAGACTAGCAGGCTCCATGGAGGGCACGTGCTCCATCCAAGTTTCCGAATGCAGAGGAAGTCCAAAGGGCTGGTGACCACCAAGTTCTTTATCCATCAAGGATCCATAATGTTCCAGAAAACCTGGGATTTACCTCACAGATCCAAGGGCGAACTGGAATTCCCCTTCTGCAGTGTTTTTGTCAAGAACCAAAAAAAAAAAAAAAAAGAACTAATTAGATCAAACAGGCAGCTATCCCTTTGATGTCTCCCCACCACCACCAACCCCTCATATATGCTAATAGGTTTCAGAAGAGGAAAAGGCCAAAAGACAAACCCAGGTATATTTGGCCTTCCCTAATCAGGAGATAATAACAGCACTCTTTATTTTTATTGTTATTATGATTCAAAATGAACTCAACATCAACTCTGATCCCGGTATGTAAGGAATGTGGAGCTGGCCTGGGAGACAGCATTCTCTGAAGAGTCAATAGAATAGGTTACCAGTGAGGGAATGGGTGGGTGAGCGAAACCCTCAAAAGGGAAGGGAGTTGGGAAATAGATGTAGAAGGTTGTTTTCAGTCATCGCCATCCTTGGGGCGTACCATGACCTTTCCCTCCTGTGGTAAATCTCTTCCGTTCTGGAATATTTCTCACCTGGAGCCACACGTGGGGACGTGTACTGAGCTGAGAGTAAACAAAGCCCTGGCCACGTGTGGGCACCAGGCAGGTGCACAAGCTATGCCAATAGTGTGTGAGATTTGCTGCGATGGAGGCAGCCCAGGTTTTGAATGGAGAGCAGAAAAGAGGTCAAATGTCTGGCAAGGTCTGCGATGGGGCATGGGGGTGTGCGGCCAGGGGAGACTTCTCGGGGGTGGCGATACCTAGTTAGACCTAGAGGACAAGTGAGGCTTGGAGAGACAGGCAGGCGGGAGCCATGTGGCCTTGAGAACAGTGTCTTACACAAGAGATGTGCATTACTGAGTGTTGCACAGAATGTATCTACTGTAACAGTAGGTCAGGAACATGTGGCCGGCATTCGGTACAGCTGTTAGGACACCTGTTTCCCAGAGTGCCTGGGTTTGAGTCCCAGCTCTGCTGCCAATTCCAGCTTCCTGTTGACGTCTCTGGGAGGCAGCAGATGATGGCGCAAGCAGTTAGGTAACGGCTACTCACATGGAAGAACTGACTCAGTTCTGGGCTCCTGCCTCTGACTGATGCAGGCATTTGGGAGAGTGAACCAGTGGATGGGAGACCATTCTGTGTCTCTGCCTTTCAAAAAACGAAATTAATCAAAAATTAAAAGAAATTAATGAATATGTGAGGTCGGCAAAATCAATCCATATAGTCACCGCTTGATATCTGGCAGGGTTTGATTCCAGGACCCCCTACGCACTGTGCAGACACTCAAGTCCCCCATGTAAGCTGGTGTAGTATTTGAATGTTATATGCACATCCGCTGATGGGCTTTAAATCATCTCTCTGTCATGCAATGTGCATGCTATGTAAATAGTTATCCTATATTGTTTAGGGAATAATGTCAAGTAAGATCGTGCCCCCCCCCCTTTTTTTTTACAGGCAGAGTGGACAGTGAGAGAGAGAGACAGAGAGAATGGTCTTCCTTTGCCATTGGTTCACCCTCCAATGGCAGCCGCGGCCGGCGCACCACGCTGATCCGAAGCCAGGAGCCAGGTGCTTCTCCTGGTCTCCCATGGGGTGCAGGGCCCAAGCACTTGGGCCATCCTCCACTGCACTCCCTGGCCACAGCAGAGAGCTGGCCTGGAAGAGGGGCAACCGGGACAGAATCTGGTGCCCCGCCCGGGACTAGAACCCGGTGTGCCGGCGCCTCTAGGCAGAGGATAAGCCGGCCCTTTTTCTTGAACATTTCCTATCTGTGGTTGGCTGACTGTGCAGACTTGGAACCCACAGATACAGAATGCTGTGCTCCATATAAAACCAGCAACCAGGCCTCCTCTGATGGCTCCACGGTGTCTGATTGGATGCTGAGGGTTTCATAAGGCTGTAAGCTTTCTGCCAGCCCTGTACTGACCCCATGGAGACGTGCTATGATCAAAGCAGATCTTTCAATAGACTGATCTCTCCTTGGAATCGGTCACATGCAGCGCAGTTCCCCTGGGCCAGTGGCGGCCTGCCTCCTTCCCGGCTGACTCTCATCATTTTTAGAAGGCATATCTGGCTGTCCTGCCTCAGGCCGGCTGTGGTTCTGGCCTGCTTGCTAGCCATCCTGGAGGGTGTTTGTGCCAGCCCCTTTCTACCTGGTCACCTGCTGAACACCTGCAGGCGCCTTTCACAAAGACCTTTTGCCTTGAAGTAGGTATTTCCCGCTGCACAGTTGTCGCATGGGTTTATGGGGATCCGACACAGAGACTGGTGTTTCTTTCTCTTCTTTCTTTTCCTGGTGACATTCTTTCTTGTTGCCTCCCTCAAAGGGCACCAAGAAAAGAACTGAAGAATATGAAAAGTGATAGCCCGATCTTTGTGGACATGCTACAGTCGTAATATGATAAAAGAAAAAGGGGAGGAAGACAGAGGAGAGAGAGAGAGAGAATGAAGTCAGAGGAGCAGGGCTCTGAATTTAGAAAGCTTGCTGTGCTCTCTGGATCTGATTTGGTCGGAGAATGCAAGCATCAGATAAAAATAACAAGTCACACAGTAGAGGACAGATCTCCGGCTTCTCCTGCGCCTGGGGCTGCACATGCCCAGTGCGCGCCTCTCTGGTGGAGAAGCTGAGCCGCATTCCCCAGCAGAAGGCCGGAGTGAGAAAGGGCCTGTGTTTGATGTATGAGCTTTGGCTGGCTGTCGTGAGTCACCCCAGAACTAGCTGCAGGCAAAACAAAAATCTTTTGTGATTAATTAGAAAAACTGGACAATTATGAATTGACTGCACACAGCCAGGGTATGGTAATATAAATAGTAATGACTCCGGCGCAGCCTGATGAACGCTCTGTGTTTGCATGAGATCACTGGAGAAAGGCAAAAATTTTAACATGGAATCCTTAGAAATAGGATGATTCCTGATATTTGACCATCTGGGGGTCTTGATCAAGACACCGCTGACACCTTCCAAAGGGTTCTCCTTGGCTTTGCTTCTATGCCCTTCCTCACACGGGCCTCTGTGCCAAATTAATTGTTCTATTCTTTCTTTCATTCCTTTTAATTGAACCCAAACATCCCTTTCAGCGGCCTTAGGAAATTGCTCACATCTTTTGCTAACCTCCCTGCCAGCGCGCAGACTTGTTGGCTGGTTATTTTGCCCTTTTAGGGCTTTGGCATTCACTGTAACACTCTTCAGAGGCCCGGGACACAGATATCATTTTTATTCTAGAGGACTTGTTGGTTTTTTTTCCTCCCAGGGAAGAGGGAGCCGCCTTAAGTGTGCTGTTTTATCAGGGACAAGAGACATCAGGGTATTACAGGGAGTTATTAAGCGAGTGATTTATTCTGTTTGGGAACCATAAAGGAGAAAGATCTTCACACTACGAGAAAGAGCAAAGCTTTTGAAAACCCAGGTTGCAAAGCTCTGCTTCTCAACATGATGTAATCTTGCCCTCCCATCTCCCAGTACCACTCCCCTCCTCACCCACCGCGGCCCAATGCAGAACCAGTGCCTTCCACTTAGTGAGGGTGGGGAGGGGAAGATGGTTGCTTTTCAATGAAGTTCACAATGAAAAATAATTAAACCCTGACAGCGCCTGCAAATGTCAAAATACAAATGTCCTCCCGTGATCATTTTTTAACCACTGGGGTAAGCAAGTTATCCTTTGTCCTGGGGCACAATGTGTGGCCAGCCATGGTCAGAGCGGAAGAGTCACAAAAAAAAAAAAAAAAAATGCCATCTCGCTGCTCTCTTTCCCGGCACCTACCCCACTTGGAGAAAACATCTTCCAGACTTTTGAAATGTGGTTTCTGCCAGGCAATTAACTCGTCTTAACCTGCATTCTGCATCCCCCAGTGCCTTTGCTGGGCCTCTGCACTCGCCAGCGTTCACATTGTTTTCTATTATTATTCAAGCAGCGCCGCCTCAGTAGTAAACCCATTGACCATTCAATCAGAGCAGTAGCTGCTGTGGATAATTAAAAGTTCCCAACCTCTTGCCCCAAGGCCAGGCCAGAGCCAGTCAGAGAGGAGCCAGGTCCCGGCTGCTCAGGGACCAATCGATCAGCTGATTAACCCTTCTCACTGATTGGTTAGAGCTGATTGCATCTCCAGTAAAGAAATCTGCTCAGGCCCTCGGGCACAAAGGGCAGCTATCCATCCAGGGTAGCTGAGCTCTCCCCCACCCCACCCCCCACCTCGGTCACTGTCCTTTGACAGAATAAAGGGGGAAAAAAAGAGGTGAACTCCTCATGCCAGGTCTTACAGATCTTATCTCCCCCTGGACTATCTCTGCTTTTATTTCTAAAAGAAAAGATCCCCAACCTGGCAGTTTCTGCTGTTTATAGCACAGGAAACGATGCATTCTTTTCAACCCCAGGGTCCCCTGGGTTAGAAAGCACTGCAGATGCACCTTTAATATCAAATGGGTCCCTGGACTGGGTGCTTTTTGACCCATCTGCTCTTTTGCTGGGTTTGCGTTTTGTTCGCCGGTAAATATTGAACAATCTGTCGTTTGTGGGGCTTACCTCTTGGCTCTGTAAGAAACACATCCTGTATTGGAAAGGGTGTATTTAAAAAAAAAATTATTCCCTGGCTTCTGTCTTTGCGGGGAGTAGCTGAGATGCTATCGGACAGGGGTGGGGACGAGGCCATCCTGAGTGATTCGCCTGGTTTTCTTAGAGACTGATTTCTGCGAGTTGGTGGGCGCATGGGACAGGGGGATCCCCTGTGAACACATCAGCTCTGTGGGTCCCAGGTCTCTCATTCTCTCTGTGGCCAAGAGGAGAAGAGTGAAATTCTGCAAAGCTGACTCTGCAACTATTATCCTTGCCTCCCATCTTCAGAAAGGCCAGGCTCTGGCTGACGTCAGAGGCGGCTCTCTGCGTGGAAGATGCTGGCTCCAGCAGAGAGCTCGTCGGGTGCCTGAGTACAAAATGCAGCCCCCGGGTTGGCAAACAAATGTTTCCCAAAACGCTCAGGTTCTGCTCTTATTTGGAGAAACTTTTCCGTGAAAGTGCAGGAACAGAAAAGGAGGACGTGGTTCCAGGAACCAAATTATTCATCACCTTAACTCTGAAACTGGTGGCGACAAAGACTGATCTTGGGTCCTACCAAGGGGGTCAGGCACCTGGAGTGTGACTTTGTTCTGGGAACCCTCGTGGGAGTGGGGTTCAGGGACCTGGACTCTGGGAGTGGTGATAGGCACTGTGGCCCAGGATTTTTCTACTCCCAGGGATCAGCTCCTGCCAGCAGGTGTGCAGCATTCTTGGAAAAGAGTTTCTGAGGCCCTAAAAGGAGGAAAAAGTATTACAGGAACACTGAGAATGACAGTGCTATTTTCATTCTTAGGAGACCCAAGGCAATCAGAAATTATGTGACACTGACTTATTTCTTAGCATCTCAGTGGCCTAAATCTCCTTGTCTTAAAGTAAGTTTATTACAGCACACACACATGCACAGATTTTTTTAAATGCCCTCACAATTAATTTAATTTTGAAGACATACATTTCTGAAATCAAAGCCGAATTTGTCAAAATTATGTGTAGATCAGATCTGCAGGCCATTACAGGAACAGAAGGCATGGCCAAACCTAAGAGGCAGGGGATAAAAGCATGGAGCCCATTAATTCAGTCATTATTTAGTGAGAACTTAATTACGTGATGCTGTTACATATAATCTAGAAAATAATGCAAATACCTATTCTTGATCTGCTCAAGGCTCACAGTATGATCTGTCTTATAAGAGTTAATTATGAAAATGCCATGACATTTTAATGATATTGGAATTTAAGATATTTGAATCAAGTGTTTCAACTTGACACTATTTTTCTGTGTAAGATTTCTGTGCCACAGAGAGGAAAGGTAGCAAGTAAAAATGAATAATGTAGTACTTTATAACGTTTTGTGCCTAAAAAAAATAAAATACATATCTTTGGGAAACTGAGTAGTTTATGATTCGTAAGATACCTAAAAACATGTTGATGTACCTCTATGGTTTTGAGGTTATTGTGCAGAAATTTTCCAAGACCATTATGTTGTGCATAATTTTTGTATTATTCTATAATTCTTCTTTCATTTCAAAGGGAATGTGATATCATAAACTGTAAAAGCAAACTGTAACATTTTATTTAAAAGCAGGGTTAGGTTATTTAAAAGCAGTTCTCTTGTCCTGAGAAGTTAAATCTAGCCTGTATGAGGGTACTGCAAATGTGCAAGGAAAAATAGAACTAAACGATAACTTTACTTTGGAGCTGAAGAAAAAAATTCAAAATTCATGTTTAGTATTTTCCTGATATGCATTTTCCATGAACTGCTTGAAGATCCTTCCCAGGCCAGGAATTTCAAAACTTTTTTGCACCAAAATAAATTTATCTTTTATTCTGTTTTTCTTGAGCTTTTTGAAGCGTCCTCGAAGTGTTTCTGAATATGGAAGCCACACGGTCACGCCGTTCACAGTGTGGGCAAAGAAGCATCAGACCAAACCCAGGTAGGATTCCTGGAGGCAAACACTGGAATCCAAAACCATTTTCTCTGTGGGAAAAACAGAGACCACAAAATACACCTATTTACCATCTGCAGCTGCAGTTCCCTTTCGGGATGTGTTTATTTTCCAAAGAAAGCTGATAAAACCACTGACTATGTTACATGTGTGAAATGAATATAACTGATTTTGTTATAAAGCACTTCTGTGCAGTGCTCAGAAATGACCCAGTGGTTAACAAACGGGATACGGAGGTGAAGGGGTTCAAACACCTGGAACTGACACTCAGTTTGCCTTCCTCTACTCTTTTTTTTTTCTTTTTTCCTTTTTGGAAGTTTTTCTAAAGTACCCAAGAAATCATGCCAAGAATCTGCACATCCAAGTATCAAAACTCATTTTATATGTGGGTATTTCAAGAAGTTCATGGAAAAATGGAATTAAAGATAAGTTTACGTTGAAATCCACACTGTTTTTTTGTAATACATGTTTTACATGAACTTTTCGAAGGCTTCTCATGTGCATGGATTTCCAAATTTTTGCACTAAATTTATCTTTTATTTATTTTTTAAAGATATTTATTTATTTATTTGAAAGAGTTACAGAGAGAGGTAGAGACAAAGAAAGAGAGAGAGAGAGAGAGAGAGAGAGAGAGAGAGAGGTCTTCCACCCGCTGGCGCACTCCCCGGATGGCTGCAATGGCCAGAGCTGTGCCGATCCGAAGCCAGGAGATAGGAGCTTCTTCCAGGTCTCCCATGTGGGCACAGGGGCCCAAGGACTTGGGCCATCTTCCACTGCTTTCCCAGGCCATAGCAGAGAGCTAGATTGGAAGAGGGAGTAGCTGGGACTAGAACCTGCGTCCATATGGGATGCCGGCGCTTCAGGCCAGGGCTTTAACCCGCTGTGCCACAGTGTCAGCCCCTCTTTTATTTATTTTTTAAAAGTGTATTTATTAAAGTGGCAGTGAGACAGACAGAAGGAAAGAGAGAACAAGAGAGAGCGAGTTTTTTTTTTTTTTTTTTTTTTTTGACAGGCAGAGTTGGACAGTGAGAGAGAGAGACAGAGAGAAAGGTCTTCCTTTTCTGTTGGTTCACCTCCCAAATGGCGGCTGTGGCTGGCGCACCGTGCTGATCCGAAGCCAGGAGCCAGGTGCTTCTCCTGGTCTCCCATGGGGTGCAGGGCCCAAGGACTTGGGCCATCCTCCACTGTACTCCCGGGCCACAGCAGTTCTTATCTGTTGGTTCATTCTCAATGTGCCCATAACAGCCTGGGCTGGGCTGAGGCTGGGGCTGGGAACTCAATCCAGGTCCCCATATGAGTGGCAGGAACCCAATTACCTGAGCCATCACCGCTGCCTCCTAGGGTCTATTTTATTTTATTTTTTAAAATGTTTTTAAAGATTTATTTTATTTATTTGAAAGGCGGAGCTACAGAGATAAAGCAGGAGAGACAGAGCTCTTCCATCTGCTGGTTCACTCCCCAAGTGGCCTCAACCGCCAGGGCTGGCCAGGCAGAAGCCAGGAGCCAGGAGCTTCATCGGGGTCTGCTAAGTGGATGCAGGGCCCAAGTACTTGGGCCATCCTCTGCTTCTTTTCCAGAGAGCTGGATGGGACTCAAACAGGGCCCGTACGGAATGCTGGTGTCTCAGGCTGGTGTCGTGGGCGGTGGTTTACCAGCTGCGCCAGGGTCCACTGTAGCTGTAGTCAGGAGTCAGAGGTGGGTATTGAACACAGGCATTTTGATGTGGAGCACCCTCATCTTAATCCCTAGGCCGAACACCTAAATCCTAAATTTCTTTTATTTTAAATTTATTTATTTGAATAGCAAAGAGAGAAAATTTATATTTTAATTGCATTTTCCATGACCTTTTGGATTCCTCTCGTACAGAAACCTGTGAAACCGAACAAGCTTCGCTGCTCATTGTTTTCAGTGGCAACTGCGCGCTCCTATTAATTCAGAGTATAAGAGATGCAAGTGGTCCCCAGTTTGGGTTTGTGAGAAAGCATTATGCACCGACATCCAACAAAACGGTTCAAACATTTTTATCTCAAAGCCCCAGATATGGGACACGCAATAATAAAAGTGCGCCCTGTGCACAAATTTTCTTTTTGAACAGGCCAGAAGGCTATGTTTGGCTTTTGCTGTCTCAGGCTGCTTAGAAATTCCTAATGAGCAAACTATAGTGTTTAACAGTAAAATATGGTTATGGCTCTTAAATGCGGGCTACATTTAACAACCGTATATTGATTTTTTCTTGTAATTTCATTTCCACGAACATTTCTGGTTTCTTAATTAGTAGCCTTTTAGAGAGAGATTTACCATTCTCTCCTTCAGAGGACTCAACATGCCCCTGCCAGGGAGGGCGCGGGCCACACACTCCGTGTGCGTGCGCACATGCTCACGGCTCGCCCTGCCCCTACCGACACGATTAAGACGCAAACAGCATCGGTGAGCCTGGTGACAAAACTCAACAATTTCCAATTGCACACTCACCCTGTAACGGGAAGAACTGTTTACCCCATGTTCCTTATTAAAGTGAAGTATTTTATTTAATGAGCATGACTCATGCAAGGTGTTCCCATAAATCATCGGCTGGTTTACAAACTCAATAACTAGGCTTCCTGCTATAACTAGGCGGTGCACACCTTAAATTATTAACACGCCAGGGCCTTAAGGCAGATCTTTGATGATGATGATATAAACACTGTGAAGACAAGGTACTCTCTCAGCAAAAGATTATTGGCTCTAATTACCATTTACCACAGGAAAAAGAAAAGAAAAGACAATAAAATATGGGGGAGAATTTAAATCTAAGATTTAATTTTATGAGACGCTTTAAACGCTCCTCCCCCACGTTTTTCCCTTTCTTTGCTTTCTTGTTTTCTTCTGGGCTGCTGGTGTATAATGATAGCCCCATGGTTGGCTAACCTTAAAAGGATGACAGTTGCTAAGAGGAAAGGAGGGAAAAGGAGCAGAGCTATTATGCACGTTCTCTGAATTGCGATGGAAAAAGGCCAGAGGGAAGAGAAGATAAAAATACACCGGGAAAAAAAATAATCCCTGCTTTGTTTTCATGTATATGCGTAATAAAAAAGGTTAAAGGACTAATATGCCCCACTCCAGTCATTTGGGTTAGTAAACTAGAACTTGAGGTCAGCGTCTTAAAAGGAGTCATTTGCTCTTAATATGTGCTTGTGTTTCAGGGCATTCTGACGGTGCGGCTGTTGGGAGAACCGAAAGCGGTCTAGGTGATAAGTGAGCGAGAATGCAGCACCAGGACACGTGGATCAATATCACGTGAGTGACATGTGTGTCCTTTCTGGGGGTGTGGAAGGTGCACAGACCAGCGTGGGGAAGAAGAGAGAAGATCTCTCGGAACCGCGAGCAGCGCCTGGGACAGAACCAGGGCTGGGAAAAGCGGCTTAGTGTAGCTTCCTGCTGTCAGGGCTTTTGTCTCCTCTTCCCCAGCGGTTTTGCATATTTCTCATTTCAGAAACTGACTCTCTGTTCGGGTCATTGTTTCTGCGGACTTGGATTGCCGGCTCAGGTTTCCCCTGGAGGACTCCAAGCTGTCATCTAATACTTATTGATGGAGTCGCAGAACGCAGGAGTTGGAAGGGACTTGAGCAGTGACTGCTCCCTTCCTCTTGCAGGTGTGAGGGCTTCGTCCCTGGAGGGTGGAGTCCTTTGGCCCACGGCACCTCCTCCAGGTCCACAGTCTGCTTGAGGGTGGGCCTCAAACCAGGGGGTTGCCCTTCAGAGCTTATCTCCCAATCACAGCAAAGCGGTCAGTGATTGGGTCATTCACTATCAGTCGCATCATAAAATAGGTGGCACTGATTACTGTATAATCTAATAAAACTGCTAAAATATGACCAGAATGCAGGGGAAAAAACCAACAAGCCTGTGATAGACTATTATTTTTTATTTCAAAAGCTTTCCTAGGATTTTAGGATGATGATATAGGAATGGAATTGGTTCCTAGGGACTGGCATTGTGGTGCAGTGGAGTAGTGGAGTCCCCAGGTGCTCTGCTGTTGTTTTAGCTTCCTGCCTATGCTCCTGGGAAAGCAGTGGGAGATTGCCCACGAGCTTTGGCCCCCGTGGGGAGACCTGGATGGAGTCCCTGGCTCCTCCTGGCTTCCGCCCCATCTAGCCCGGGATGTTGCAGCCATCTCGGGGAGTGAATCAGGGGATGGAAGATCTCTCTTTGTTTCTGTCTCTCCCTTCTCCCTGTTCCTCTGCCTTTCAAACAGACAAGCACACCAATCTTTTAAGAAAAGAATTTGCTGCAAAGCACTGCTTTCTCCATTATTTCTTGACGGTCACCATCTGCTTTGTGCACCCATCACGCATTCTTAGAGTGTGGAGGGACAGCAGGTGGGGAGGCATCGCAGGCACTGGGAGTCCTGTGCACCTGTGCTTGCTTCTGCACCTGGTAGAGATGCTGAGTGAGGTTATCACCCCACGCTGTGACCCTATTATAGCCCAGATCAGATTCTGCTGCAGAGCAGTACCCTCAGGTCAAGTGCATTGAGCCCTCTTTCCCCTGAAGAGCCAAAAGTGAATCTACATGCAAAATGAAAGACAAGCAATGCCTTTCGCTATTTTGGAGAAATACCCAGTTACCTCTCTCTCTGGTCACTTTGTCCCTGTCCATGTTGGGTCACCTGCTTGGGACTGGAAGCCTGACAAATCGAAGTCTCTGGCCTCTCAGGAGGCTCAGACCAGTCTGCAGATTTGCCGGGAGTCAGGGTGTCGGCAAATTCCATTTGGGGTGGTATCCCCCACCCCGCCGTAATGATTGCACGAGGGGCATCCCAAAACTTTTTGGATCGGCTTATTTTTCTCGTTGCAAAGAAGGAGAATGTCATTTGGCCTTTTTTCATTAGTAATTGTTATAATCCACCCTCTTAGTTGTATTCTACTTCATAGGTAACCATAATAGATGTTGAGAGAAATAGTTTTTATATGTGGTGTGTATTTAAAAAAACCCCATAGGATTCTTTGGGGATGGTCGAGCGGGCACACATTGTTATTTTGTGGGAGACCATGAAATATATAAATGCTATAACAGGGCAGAAGACCTGAAATTAAGTTGTTTGTATATCGGTAGGAAATCTTAGCACGCACTGTTCATTGCAAAACACGAAATTTACACATCAAGACCATTTCATGCCCTCTGCCTTGGGCCGATTGTAATGCAAAAGCCACAGTTGGAACCTAGTCCCTGAGCTGGTTTTTTAAAAGGGGCCTGGCCCCAGGGTGAGTTGCCCCAGCTCTCTCCAGCCTCTGTGTCTGGGTTCTTTGCAGTGATCGCCTGGGGCAGAGCCCGGCTGCTGGCCCTGGCTGGCCTCACTCCCAGGGGTCGACCCAGGGCTTCGTAGTGGGCCCTCATCAATCTAACCCAGGGAGGGGGAACTATGGAGGAAAGTGTGTGTGTGTGTGTGTGTGTGTGTGTGTCTGTTCCAGAAGCCCAAGAGCAGGAGCCACCGCCTGGTGAATTCCAAACCCCCAGATCCTCAGACCCCAGAGGCCCGGAACCCTGACCCCACTCTGCAGTTCAGAGATGGAGCCCAAGCTGCCCCATGTCATTTTTCCAGAATGTTGTGCAATCGAGGGTCATTTGTTACAGGACTCTTACTTAGAGAACTCTTCTTGTTTTAAAATTCAATTTCATTTTATTTCAAAGGCAGTGCCTGCATATGCAGTACTGTTCAGACATGTAAAAGTACATGAAGATATTCCTTTAAAGAAAGCAACATTGTGATCATGCTCTATATTCTGAGTTTTCATTTTCTTTCTCTCTCTCTTTCCTTCTTTCTTCCTCTCTCTTCCTTCCTTTTCTCTCTCTCTTTTCCAGGAGCTTTTGAATAACACAAGGCACCAGACCAGGCAGAGAAGTCCCCAGAAAACGATGGGCCACTACTTGCCCTTTGGTCCTTTGTCTTCTAAGCACCTATATTCTCTTTTTAACGCTGGGAGTTTTTAATTTTGGTCACAAATGCAATCCAAGTGTGGAATAAATGAATGTCTTATCTTTTAATACTTCACATGTTCCTTTAAGTAGGAAAATTGCTCAATGTCTCTTTGTAGCCTGCTTGGCCATGGCTGTCCTGCCTACGGCTTACAAAGCCTGAAGCTTGGTCTTCTGCAATTCTTGACCTGCAGTTCACTCTGTTGAAGAAATCCCGGGAGACAAGTCCTGCTGATACTGTCGGTAGTCTCCAAATAGCGAGGACGGTAACTGGGTTGAAGGCAAACTGAGGACCACTGGGAAGCTGTGCACGTGCAAATCTCGTCAACAAGATTCCAGCTCCTTCCATTAAAGCTGGGAGAGAGAATGCCACCCCTGCAGCCGTCCCTACCATGGCCTCTGGTCCATTTCTCGCTGCCAGGATGGCTCCTGTTGGAGCACCACTTGTGATGGAGTTCCAGGGGTCTCTGTCCCTCTGACTTGAGCCATACTAGGGTCAATCATGGAAAACAGACCTCCCCAAACTGCTAAGCTACCTGCCAATCATGGAACCCTGTCTTTTTTTTTTCCCCAAACAACCTTTTATTTAAGGTATACAAACTCTATGCATTTCATAAATACAACTTTAGAAACATAGTGATTCTCCCTACCATACTCACCCTCGTATCCTTCTTCCTCCTCCCTCTCCTGTTCTCATTCTTATTTTTTACTAAGATCTATTTTCAATTAACATCATAGAGGAGCCCTGGTTTTAATGGCTGTTGGACTCCCACCTAGGCTGTGATCTACTCCCACTGGAACACTGTGAAAACCTTCCATTGCTTGAGAGATACCACTGCCCAAGGTACCCATTGTGAAGCCCACCACAGTCATCCACAAGTCTCCAGGGGCAAGGCTCCCAAGCCTACTCCTCCATCTTGACCCCAGTGATGAAACTATTTTTTATAATAATGGACCCTTTAGACATAAACCAGAGAAATAGTATATGATTGACTTTTTGTGCACAGCACTCAGTTTTAGCAGTTTTTTTTTTTTAATTTATACCTTGTTTATTTCTCTTTTAATATTTTCAGGCAATTCCCAGATGTCATATCATCTCCTTGTACACATTTCCATTGCATTCTGCTTTTTAAACTTGTGATAAAATATGTGCATCTTAAATTTTGTCATTTTAACCAATTTTAAGTTTACAGTTCACTGGCATTAAGTGTATGCATGACTGGACACCCATTGCCACCATCCATCTACAGAACTTCTGTTTTGCAAAACTAGAGCACTGCACCCATTATGTATACATACATTCCCATTTCCCTCTGACCCTGGCCCCTGGAAACCATCATCCTACTTTATTTTTTTAAATTAATTTATTTACAGAGTTACAGAGAGGCAGAGGCAGAGAGAGAGAGAGAGAGGAGAGAGGCCTTCCGCCCACTGGTTCACTCTCCAAATGGCTGTAGCTGCTGGAGCTGGGCCGATCCGAAGCCAGGAGCCAGGAGCTTCTCCCGGGTCTCCCACTCGGGTGCAGGGGCCTCAGGACTTGGGCCATCTTCACTGCTTTCCCAGGCCACAGCAGAGCGCGAGATTGGAAGTGGAGCAGCTGGGACTCCACCTGGCTTTACCTGCTATGCCACAGCGCCAGCCCCCATCATTCTACTTTTTTTCTCTGATTTTTTTTCATGATGTATATTTTTGTGAATTTTTGAAGACCTCTCCTTCGTATGTGTGGGTTTCAAATATTTTATATGCAAATAAACTTTAAAAATGCTTTTATTTATTTGAAAGGTAGAGCAACATACACACACACACACACACACACACGCAGAGGGACTCAGACAGAGAGAGAGAGAGAGAGAGAGAGAGAGATTCTATCTGCAGATTCACTCCCTAAATGCCAGCAATAGCAAGAGCTGGGCCCGGCTGCAGCCAGGAGCCAGGAACTCTATCCAGGTCTCCCCTGTGGGTGCAGGGGACCCATCTACTTGAACCATTACCTGCGGCCTCCCAGGATGTGCATTAGGAGCAAGCTGGGTCAAAATCGGAGTAGCTGGAGCTCAAACCAGGTGCTCTGGTATGGGATGTGGGCATCAAAAGTGGTTTCCTAACCTGCTGTGCTGCAACACTCACCCCTAAACTTACCTTTTAATTCCATTTCTCACAAAAGTATCCTGTATGCCTTACGAGTGGAATCATGCAATATTTGTTCTTGTGTGTTGAGCTCTTTTTCCGTAGCATGCTGTCCTCACAGCTCATCCTTGTTACAGCCTGTGTCAGGATTTCCGTCCTTTCTTAAGCCTGTGCATTCTGGTTTGTGTCCCGTTTGTGCATTGAACAGCCCTGGGGATGAATTCTCAGGTTTACATATCTCCTCCATGATAGGTATCATTGTTTATGTTATATGTGTTTATGTGGAAAGATATTAAATAACTGATTCCCAGACAGAGAGTCTTCTTTTCTCTGGCCAGCAGCATGGGTCACAGCAGGTAGGATGTTAATGACTTTTGCACCTCCAATAGCTTAAAATCCCAAACATGGGCCTCTTGCCTTCAGTGTGTTCATTTGTGGCATTGTTGATCTCTGTGTTGCAGATCCTGGGGGATATACTAAAACAGACACTTTTACAACACTGTTCTCCACTGGTATCCTGGGGAGACTGGTTCCAGGGTCCCTGTAGATAACAAACTCCTGAAATGGGTAAGTGCTTTATGTAAAATTATTTGCATAGAACCCAGGAAATCTTCCCATATACTTTAAATTATTTCCACATCACCTATAACACTTGATACAATGTAAGTACTCCACGATGACTACTATATTGTGTTGCTTAGGGAATAATGAGAAGAAAAAAAGTTTGTAAATCTTCAGTGCAGATAGAAGTTTTTGTTTTATTAAGATGTATTTATTTGTTTGAAAGGCAGAGTACGGGGGAGAGAGAGATTTTCTGTCCATTGGTTCACTCTCTAAATGATCACAATGGCTGGGGCTGGTCCAGGCTGATGCAGGAGCCAGGAGCTTCGTCCAGGTCTCCCACATGGGTGGCCTGAGCCCAAGCACATGGGCCATTATTTGCTGCTTTCTGGATGCATTAGCAGGGAGCTGGATAGGAAGTGGAGCAGCTGGGACATGAACTGGCAGTCAGATATGGAAGGCCAGCATCACAGGCTGCAGCTTAACCAGCTGTGCTACAACACTGGCCCCCAGATGCAAGATTTAAAAAAAAAATGTTTTAAATCTGCATTTGGTTGAATCCAAGAATGTGGAGTGCATGGATTCAGATCCTGCTGTACTTAGCTGTGTGTTTTCTGTGGCTGGAGAAGCGATGACTTGTGGACCGAGTCACATAAGCTGATCCACGTAACAGGATCATACCCCCTGGTCTGGAGCATGCTTCTTCCAGGAATGCCAGGTCCTTTTGGATTGAACTAATTTGTCTTCAAAACACTTCAGAAAGATGGTGAACGTAGGTTGCTTTCCCCATTTGGTAAAGAATGACGGGATCTATTAGCAAAATTATTATTTTTTTTAAAGATTTATTTATTTATTTATTTGACAGGTAGAGTTACAGACAGTGAGAGAGAGAGAAAGAAAGGTCTTCCCTCCATTGGTTCACTCTCCAAATAGCTGCAACGGCCAGAGCTATGCCGATCCGAAGCCAGGAGCCAGGTCTCCCATGCGGCTGCAGGGCCCAAGCACTTGGGCCATCCTCCACTGCGCTCCCAGGCCACAGCAGAGAGCTGGACTGGAAGAGGAGCAACTGGGACTAGCACCCAGTGCCCATGATATCGGCACCTCAGGTGGAGGATTAACCTCGTGTGCCACATCGCCAGCCCCAAAATTATTTGACACCTAAAATAAGACAAAGAGAAGAATGGCAAAGACAATCATCTTTGTCTCAGCAGTTGTTAGATTTGCTTTTTTTTTTTTTTAAGATTAATTTAGTTTCTAGAAAGGTAGAGTTACAGAGAGACGGAGAGACAGAGACAGAGAGATCTTCCATCTGTTGGTTTACTCCCCAAATGGCTGCAATGCCAGGACTTAGAGGAGATGTGAGAGAGTGCTAAGAGTGATAAGAGTGCTTAATCCAGCACCCACCTTTTGCAATGGAAGCGTGTGGACACACAAATAGGAAAGCATAATAATTCTTTTTTTTTTTTTTTTTGACAGGCAGAGTTAGACAGTGAGTGAGAGAGAGAGACAGAGAGAAAGGTCTTCCTTCTGTTGGTTCACCCCCCCAAATGGCTGCTATGGCTGGCGCGCTGCGCCAATCCGAAGCCAGGAGCCAGGTGCTTCCTCCTGGTCTCCCATGCGGGTGCAGGGCCCAAGCACTTGGGCCATCCTCCACTGCCTTCCTGGGCCACAGCAGAGAGCTGGCCTGGAAGAGGAGCAACCGGGACAGAACCAGCGCCCCAACCGGGACTAGAACTTGGGGTGTGGCGCCGCAGGTGGAGGATTAACCTAGTGAGCCGCAGCGCCGGCATAATAATTCTTTCTCCTTAGTGTCTGAGCAGCCCTGCCGACCTCCAAGTGTCCTCTATAAAAGCTCCTTGTTTGACCCACTCACGGGTCACCTAGTTTGTGGTTGTCACTGTAGTCACCTTTCGTGGTTATTTAATCTTATTGTTTTCTGATCTCTTGTCTCTCCCTCCATTTGATGGTTACTTCCTCTGGAACTAGACAGGACCATGAGTTACATGTTTGTGTGGCTTAGCACAGAGTGGCCAGTCATGACTTTTGCACCAAAGGAACAATGGCTGTTCATTGGACGAATGGGGGGACGTTGACCTTAATCCTTGGAGTTACACAGACAGCAGTGGGAGTAGGATGGGAATCAGGGCTCTGCTTTTCTCTGCTAGCGTTCCCAGAAACTGTCCCAGAAGCAAGCAAGTTGGAGCTGGTGTGAAGATTGCTGGCATGGAATGGCTTTCCACGTTCCTCTTCAAGTTATTAGGAGGGCTAGCTTTGCGGTACAGAGGGTATGAAGCTGGCTTCCCCTGTTGGAGTGGCAGTTGGAGTCTCCACTGCTCCTTGCTACTGCTCCTGGGTGACCAAAGATGGCCTGGGTGCTTGGATCCCTGCCTCCCATGGAGACCACAGAGACTTCTTGGCTTGGGCCTGGCCCAGCCCAGCCATTGTGGCCATTTGGGAGAATGAACCAGCGGATGGAAGTTCTCTCCCTCTGAAAAAAAAAACAAAAAAAAAAAAAAAAGAGGAAAAAAATGAGGTTATCATTAGATGGAGAAGTCATAAGAATTGGCCGTATTGTTTGAAACTACTTACCTGGAATATCCAGCTGTTGACCAAATAAATATTTGGTTTTACGGTTTTGGTTGTTCGTATGTAATGTTAGTGGAGGAGAAACATTTCACTCCCAATTCCCTTCTAGATTGCTAATGCTTGGCTGTGGAATGCTGATGGTCTTAATAAAAAGGGCTTGAGAACGTTGACAGTCTTTGAAAAGAAGCTGGACAGGGCCAGCATTGTGGCATAGCGGGTAAAGCTGCTGTCTGCAATGCCAGCATCCCATATGGTAGCTGGTTCGAGTCCCAGTCATTCCACTTCGGATCCAGCTCCTTGCTGTTGGCCTGGGAGAAGTGGTGGAAGATGGCCTGAGTGTGTGGGCCTCTGCACCCGCTGGCTCAGTCCAGTCCTTGCCATTGTGGCCGTTGGGAGTGAACCAGCGATGGAGGACCTCCCTCTCTCTCTCTGACTCCGACTTTCAAATAAATAAGTAAAAATCTTAATCTTAAAAACGAAAAGAAGCTGGATGGCATGAGTAGCTAAGATATTGTTTGATATAGTTGAGACTCTACCAATCGTACTTGCTAGATGTCTCCCACTGAAGCACGCTAAGAATGCCATAAACTAGGCCTGATAACTAAATTTTTGGGTGGGGTATAGGGGGCAGTGGTGGGTGGTGGTGGTGGTGGATATCACCAAAGAAAGTTAATCTGAATGCAACAGTACATAAAACATTTCTGTAATGAGAAATTCACAACTTAAAATACAATGCTTTCGTAACTCCGGACCTCTTGGTGCAAAAATAAAATGAGTCATTAGGTCCATGAACGACAATGTATGCATTCAGCTTTTACCATGCTCACCACATAGACTCTTTTCTCAATGATGTGACTGTTTCCCTTGACGGGAAGAACACAGTCATTCTACTGCACAGACTTTATTACGCTGCGTCGTAGGAGTCATCTGTCTGTACCTGTCTCTGCGTATTTGTACACTGAAAATGCTATCTGCCTTTTTGCAATAGAGTTTGTACGCGTATGCAATGTTTTACAAAGGAATACGTGTAGCCTGTAGAGCTGCAAAGATAAAATTCGCTTCTTGGAACTTCAGGCTGATTTCTTGGCTCAGAAAAATCAAAGAAGGGCAAGAACGGGCTCCCACCCTCCTTCCACTAGGTTACATGTATGGGGATTAACTACATTATTCAATGTATTTCTTAAGAATTAAATTAATTATAATGCATTTGGATTCCCTGAGCATTCTCACAATTAATTTGTGCTATTGAGTTATCAAATATCCCTTTCTAAAGGGATTAGCTCATTTCTGATGTTTTGCACTGGTGTCCCAAGAAGTAATTTTGGACTAAAAAAATTGGATCCTTATTCCAAGGATTTGTTTTTAATCTCCAAAGGAATTCTTGGAACACTGGAATAAAATGGTACAGCAGTGGCTAATCCCTTAAGTAAGGATATCTGATCACCCAATAACACAAATTAGTGAAATATGCAGGCGAAGGAAATGCTCTCGTCTGCTCATCTGCTTTCTTGCATTCTAAGCACTGAGAGAGCACCGACATGAAATGCAGTGTCCCTGGTTCCCGATTAAATGCAATTTTTAAAAAATTACATGTTTTAATAACCTGTTTCAGATCATCAGAGAGCCAACAAAATTCCTGGAATTTAAAAAATATCTTTGTTCAAATTTTAAAAAATTGTTTTTGTAATGTCATGTGACTTTTTTTTTTTTTTCCCCAAAATCAGATCTGGTCATGTTAAACTCATTCTGCAAGGGTGTCCTGTGGCAAAAGTCTCCATTTAAGGTACGAGGCAAAATTGTTGATCCTTTTAAAATATTGGTCTATGCATTGTGGGCTAAAATAAAACACAATGCTAGATACTCTCTCTGCACACATTTATTTACTTAACGTAATCTAGTCAAGGCCTTATTTGCCTGTCAAAATTAGAGAGCAAAGTATTAGCACTGTGATGTCATTAGCAGGAAATAGTTAACATCTGAGAAAATGGAGTTAGGCAATTACTTTATAGAACAAAACAAACAAATCTAGGGAGATGTTTATACCATGTTATTGGTAGATTCAGAAGATGTGAAGGAAATACTTAGGAGTAATTTTGAGAAAACTGGGTTTACATTTTTTGAAACTCACAATACCAGCTGTGATGGCTCTAAAATCTGACTAGGGCTGAAAGTCTGACCTAGCTGTTAAGATGCCCACACCTCCATATTGGAGTACTTGCGTTTGAGTCCCAGCTCTGCTGCCAACTCCAGCTTCCTGCTAATGTGCACCTTGCAGGCAGCAGGTGACCACGGAAACAGTGGTGTCCCTGCCACCCAGTGGGACGCCTGGATTGAATTCCCAGCCCCAGCTGTTCTGGGCATTTGGGAAGTGAACCAGCAGATGGGAGTTCTCTCTGTCTCTGCCTCTCAAATAAAATAACAATAATAATAAAATAAAATTTTGATTAAATTTAAATGTATGCAACAGTATCCTACACTTGGCAACTTTGAATTTATATATTTTTACTGAATTATATACTTTGATGGAAAACCCTAGTTTTTAAAATATTTCTTTTCATCTAAAATATTTTTTAAAAATTTACTTTATTTGAAAGTCAGTGTTCTGGTGGGAGGGGAGAGAGACATCTTTTATCTACTGGTTCACGCCCCAGATGGCGAGTATGGTTGGGGCTCACCAGTCTGAAGCCATGATCCAGGAGCCTCATGTTGTTCTCCCACATGGGTGCAGGTGCCCAAGTACTTGGATCATTGTCCACTGCTTTCCCAGCTGCATTAGCAGGGAACTGGATCAGCAGCGAAGCAGCTTGGAGCGAAGTCCATATGGGATGCTGGCATTGCAGGTGCAGCTTAGCCTGCTGTGTCACAATGCCAGCCCCTTACTATCTTGAAAGATCATCTAGGTGCATGAAATATGAAGAAAAAATATTTTCTTTTTTCACACATTTTTCACTGGGTACTATTTGAAAAGATATCACTTAATTTCCAGTTCAGCACGCATTGATAACCATCACTATATAGCAATATGTATGTAAGTAGATTTTTCCCATGTGAAGCCGTGGAAGAGTTCATCTATCCACGTCCCCTGCCCCTACTCTGTTTTATGCTACATTTGCCAGTACTCTCCTTTCTCATCCAGCAGAGCAGAGTACTAGCTTCTTGGGAGAACCCAAGTACAGCTAAGTGGTGGCCACTGCTCTCATGAACTGAAGTTCTTATGGAAGTTAGACAAACACATTAAAAAAATCCTGCTGATTCGACCTGAGCCATATTTGAGTTATTGATTAAAAAATAGTGCACACTCACTTTGGAGGCACTAAAAAAAAGTACCTCAATTATTGATCTTTGTGGGCGTCCTCTTTTTGGGCAGTAAACTGTGCCCCATAATATTTGTCTTTCCTCCCCATGCATTGAAACAGATTTATTTGTTTAGCTATTTATTTTCATCTACTTGAAAGGTAGAGTGACACAGAGAGAGGGAGAGAGGGAGAGAGAGGGAGAGAGAGGGAGAGAGGGAGAGAGGGAGAGAGGGAGAGAGAGAGAGAGAGAGAGAGAGAGAGAAACTCCCTTCTATTCCCTGGTTCACTTCCCAAATGCCCACAATAGCCAGGGCTAGGACAGACCAAAGCCAGGAGCCAGGAATTCCATCTGGATCTCTCAGGTGGGTGGCAGGAACACAAGTACTTGGACCATCATCTGCTCTTTCCCAGGAGCAGTAGCAGGATCATTAGCAGGTGGACCAGGAGGGTGGAGTAGCCAGGACTTGAACCAGACACTCCAATGTGGGATGTGATAGTCTCAAGTGGTGGCTTCACTAAGACACAGTGCCTGCCCTCCCCATACATGTAATAGCTTACTTTCTTCTCTATGTTTCTTTCGCTACTTCAGTTCCTCTGTCTTTGATTAGGGTGTCACAATCCAGAAAAGCTATTGGTTGAGGGCTTTCAGAAAAACTGGTGACTGAAAGAACGCATGTATTAGTTTTGTCTCCATTGAACTACAGTCACCATCCAAGCTGCTTCTCATAGTTTAGATATGGAATCTGGAGCAAGGAGTTGGAATCTTGGTGCTGCCATTTATCCCCTGTGTGAACATAGAGTTGTTCTAATTTTCTCCACATCTCAGTTCTTTCATCTGTGAAATGGGTATAGGAATGGCTCCTCACTTCAAGAATTGTTAACAGCAGTAAATCTGATGAGAAGGGAAGTTCTCTTAAGGCTCACATTTCAGCATCTGGCCAGAGTAAGCCTTGATTCATGTGTTCAACATATTTATTAAGGCTCTACTAAGTGTCAGACACTGTGCATGAATGAGAGATCAAGATTCCTGCCCAAGTGGAGCTGACACTTCAAAGGGGAGAAATACACATGAAGAGTGGACATGTGCTAGCAGGTGGTATCAGGACGGGAAGAAAATGTCCAACAAGTAACGGGTAGGGAGAGGACCAGAGTGCACAGGACCGGTGCAGCTTGGGGTTTAGAAATAGGGTCAAGGTGGGCCAGCACCACGGCTCACTAGGCTAATCATCCACCTGCGGTGCTGGCACCCCAGGTTCTAGTCCCGGTGGGGACACTGGATTCTATCCCGGTCACTCCTCTTCCTGTCCAGCTCTCTGCTGTGGCCAGGGAGTGCAGTGGAGGATGGCCCAAGTGCTTGGGCCCTGCACCCGCATGGGAGACCAGGAGAAACACCTGGCTCCTGCCATCGAATCAGCGCGGTGCGTTGGCTGCAGCGCGCTGGCCGTGGCGGCCATTGGAGGGTGAACCAATGGTAAAGGAAGACCTTTCTCTCTCTCTGTCTCTCTCTCTCACTGTCCACTCTGCCTGTCCAAAAAAAAAAAAAAAAAAAAAAAAAAAAAAGAAAAAAAGAAATAGGGTCAATGTGGAAAGCCTTAGAGAGATGGTGATTTTTTAAAAGATTTATTTATTTATTTGAAAGTCAGAGTTATAGAGAGAGAGAGAGAGAGAGAGAGAGAGAGAGAGAGGTCTTCCATCCGATGGTTCACTCCCCAGTTGGCCAAAATGGCCAAAGCTGCACCGATCCGAAGCCAGGAGCCTGGAGCTTCTGCCGGGTCTCCCATACTGGTGCAAGGGCCCAAGGACTTGGGCCATCCTCCACTGCTTTCCCAGGCCATAGCAGAGAGCTGGGTAGGAAGTGAGCAGCCAGGTCTTGAACCAGCGCCTGCCCGTATGGTACGCCGGCGCTTCAGGCCAGGGCATTAACCCCCCAGTGCTGGCCTGGACCGAGAGGGTGCTATTTGGGCAAAGATATGATAGAGCTGAGGGGTTCAAACATGTTGATACATGGGAAAGACTATTGTAGGCAAGGCGGTGACAATGAGAAAGTGCTAATGCCAAGTGTTTGGAGAACAGCAGGTCACCTTGTCCCCTGTGTCAGTCCTGTATCCCGGCCTGATAGCCCACCGTGGGAGCTGAATGAGCTAGGAGGAGAGCAAATGAGGTGAAATCAGAGGCAATGAAGGCTGAACAGAGAGGCACCTGCTAAGGCTGGACGTGGTTCCCAGAGTTTCATGTGCTGTGGAGTAGGGTTCCCAAGAGGGTGATTTTGCCGGGTGGGACCTTTAAGAGACAGGACGGGTGGAAGGTCACTGGGTCACGTGGGCTCCACCTTCAGGAAGAAGTTAGTCCTCGAAGGAGCTCCTGGTTCGAAGGCCAGGCCTCCCCACATCTAGTCGCCCCTGCTGGTTCTGGTTTGGCCGTGCTATGGTGCAGCCAGGGGCCCTGGTCGGGACACCAGTGCTGTGCTCTTTGGCTCTCCCAGCCACCAGAACTGTGAGCTACAGACACTACTTGTAAAGTATCCGGCCTCAAAATGTACTAAAGCCCTGGGCAGCAACAAGGCCTTACCCCTGCAGGATCTGCGTGGCGGTGTTGAGACGGAACTGAGGTGAGGTTGCACGCCTTGTGAAAGGCTTTTCAGGGTAGGGTGTGTGAATCCTAACGGAACTGGATAGCTTGTTCAGTGCCAGCAGTCCCTCAAGTCCACACGTTGCTATTATCTTGGCTTTGTACATCTAGGTAATCTTCCTCTACTCACATTTTCTTCTAAGTTTAAAAATTTATTTATTTTTGGGGCTGGCACTGTGGTGTAGTGGGCTAAGCCTCTGCCTGTGGTGACGGCATCTCATATGGGAGCCAGTTCGAGTCCCAGCTGCTCCTCTTCCGATCCAGCTCCTTACTATGGCCTGGGAAAGCAGTGGAGGATGTCCCAAGTGCTTGGGCCCCTGCACCCACGTGGGAGACCTGGAAGAAGCTCCTGGATCCTGGCTTTGGATTGGCACAGCTCCAGCAGTGGTTGCCATTAGGGGAGTGAACCAGCGGATAGAAGACCTCTCTTTCTGTTTCTCCCCTCTCTGTTTTTTCCTCTTTATGCTTAGTAGGGTCTTCTAGGGGGCAAGGAAAAGAGTCACAGCAGGTACTCTCACTCAGGGGTGCAAACTCAATTGCCTTCAACAGAAGCAATGGAGATGAATGTGTGAATCACCTGAGTAAGACAATGGAGCGGGCCTGTGTGCTCTGCTTAAAACCACGCACGGCGCACGCACGTGGAGGAGCAGGTTAAGCTGCCGTTTGGGACAGCTGCGTCCCATATCTGAGTACCTGTTTGGGTCCTGGCCATTCTACTTGCTATCCTGTTCCCTGCTAATGTTGTCTGCAAAGCAGCTGGTGATTGGTTCAAATACTTAAGTTTCTGCCGCGCTTGTGAGAGACCCGGATGGAATTCCTGGCTCCTTGCTTCAGCCTGGCCCAGCCCCGGGCTGTTGTGGGGATCCAGGGAGTCAACCATCTGATGGAAGATCTCTCTCTCTCTCTCTCGCTCTCTCTCCCCCTCTGTTGCTCTCTCTCCATGCTGCTTTTCAAATAAATAAATAAATAAATATATAAATAAATATTTTAAAAAGTAAACATTTGCTATGTTGATTAAACCAAAACATCCGTTAAATGCATGTGTCTCTCACATGCCTTAAACAGCAGTTTTTGCTGTGGAAGGCATAGTACGAGATATGCACAGCCAGGCATTACTGAGAGAGTTGGGCTGTATCCTACTGGCCCACTGTTTGCCACTTCGGGGACTTTGCAGCCCTCCTCTGGGTGGTTGCTGCACCAAGCATGTGTGCTTGGCTTGGTGGGTGAAGTGCGTGCTGGCTTCCATCTTGCTTGTTCTCTCAGAGGTTCTTGCGCAGTGCCCAGCCTGCACATCCCACCACATGCTCTAGCACCACTGCAAAGTGTGTTTCCCTTTTGGTAGCAGGTGTGTGTTCTTCTCTGGGGGGCTTCCTTCTTTGGTGATCTTTCTTTCTCAGCTTTTTTCCTCACTGTAGATTTAGTAATTCACTCTCAGTGTCTTAAAAATTATCTGAAAGCGAATTTGGTAGGTTTGGCTGGTCGCCTGTTGGGAGAGGTCGTGTGCTGGAGCAGCTTGTTTGTTGAGTCGGGAACCCACTACTGAGCCAACCAGCTTGTCTAGAGCAGGAATGTTGCAATCCCTAGTAGAGAGCACACCCGCTGATTACTGTCACGAATAAGGTCATCTTCAACGGCAATATTTGTCTCTGAAATGCATCTTGGGTAAAGTGCCTGGATTTGAAGAATGATACCTAGTAGTGTTATATTAGAATTTTCTCCAAGTTTAATAGTGAATGAATGCAACCAGTGAATAACCTCTTTGTATCATGCCTAGTACTCATTTACTTAGTTATCTTGCTCTGTATCAAATCCATATCCCCATCAGTACCTACTATTTCACATTGCAAATATATTTGTTTCTGCCTTAAAAAATGATTTATTTATTTATCAGAAAGGCAGAGAGAGAGAGAGAGAGAGAGAGAGAGAGAGAGATGTTCCATTTACTGGTTCACTTCCCAATTGGCTGGGGCTGGGCTAGGCCAAAACTGTGAGCTATGAGCTCATCCCGGACTCCTTCACGTATGATAGGAGCAAAGCTCTGTGGCCATCTTGGTTGCCTTCCCAGGTGCATTAGCAGGGAGCTGGATTGGAGGCAGAGTGTTAACCCACGACTGCGCTAGCCCTCTAGTTCTGCCTTGCTAGTCCTGCTGTCCCTTGCATGTTCATATCATCTGTTGTAACTATTACCATCATTTTCTGACTCTTATCTGTTTGTACCTTTGCACTCTTTCAGGCTTTCTCCATGGCCAGGGAATGATACTGCAATGCACAGGTGTGATCTATGGTCACCTTACTATGGCGTATGGTGTCCTGCCCAAAATACTCTCCATGACCTAGTTCTTGTTGACGGTCAGGGGCTACCCTTGCTATTCTCCTGCATCTTGGTTAGTATCTTACATTTTCTTAAAATGCTAAGCTTTTTAAAACATTATAGCAAGCCCTTTTTTCCTTTTTTTTTTTTTTTTAATTTGGCCAACTCCTGTTTGACATGTAGGGTGAAGTCTGCAGGAAGCCCTTCATACACTCCATTGACAAAGTTAGGGTCTCTCTTCTGGGCGCTCTTGGGGTTCTAGGTGTCCGTGCCTTAAGACACAAGAGCTTTGTAGTAATTCTTGATTTCCACGTTTTCTCTTCTACTCCATTGTGGGTTTCTAGAGGAGAGTGACTCAAGAATACTCATCTAGGACCTACACTGTGCTCGACTCCTATTAACTGATCCTTAGCAAGTGCTTAGTTAAATGCATTTAAGTTGCATTAAACAGGGTAGACCTCATGCTAAAAGCTTCCTCTATAAAACACATCGGGTTTTTTAGAATCAAATTTTCTCCTCTCTGCACCCCATCCCATAGTTTCTGCTTTAGGAAAAAGTGGGAAAATCCTCCTTCTTCTCACCTTCCTGTGTTTGCCAATTCTCTCCTGCGATGTTTTCCTTAATGTTTATTCCAAAGAGTGCTCTGATGATTGAGAATCGCTGAGATCCAAGAAAGTCTAGAAGTTTGGATTATAAGAAAAGATGAGATGAGCATTTCTGATAGAAGAAATAGAAAGGCAGAGAGAGGGGCTGCCACTGTTGGGGGGCAGCTTAAGCCACCACCTGCAGTGCCAGCATCCCATGTGGGCACTGGTTTGAATCCTGGCTGCTCTACTTCCAATCCAGTGCTCTGCTAATGTGCCTGGGAAAGCAGAGGAATATGGCCCAAGTGCTTGGGCCCCTGCCACCCATGTGGGAGACCGACATGGAGTTCCAGGCTCCTGGCTTTGATCTGACCCAGCCCCAGCATTGTGGCCATTTGGGGGAGTGAACCAGCGGATGGAAGACCTCTCTCTGTAACTCTGCCTTTCAAATCAAATAAATCTAAAAAAAAAAAAAAAAAAAAAAAGGCAGAAAAAATTGCATTCACAAAAGTAAGATAAGCCTTTTTTTGTTTGATTTTTGAATGTTTTAGTCTCTCTCCAGTTTGATCAATCTTCTATCTTAGACACTGAACTTTAGTTTTTTGGAGAGGCTGAGTTGAAAGCATTCAGTGATTGTGAAGGGCCTCTAGTTCGAGAGTTAGGGAAGCTGTGATGGCTTTCAGACCAGACAGGAGGAGCACCGGCTGCAGTTGGAGCTGGTTTCGATTGTGCCCCAGGCATGGACAGTCAAAGGTTGGAAGGGAGAGGTTTCTTCTTTCAGTCCTGTTGTTTCTTCATTTTGTCTAACATGCTGACAGAACCCCAGTTCTTCGGCTTGATTATCCAAGCCTTCCCTGAAGTCCTACCTTTCTTTCCCTACACAAGGCAAATCTCCTGAACCAACACTTAAGGTGTCTACAAGGCTTCCTACTATAACTTACGCAGCATCTTCAAAAGGTTCATGGAGAATGCATATTATGAAAAAACTATGCTGGCCGGCGCCATGGCTAAATAGGCTAATCCTCCGCCTGTGGCGCCGGCACACCGGGTTCTAGTCCTGGTTGGGGCGCCGGATTCTGTCCTGGTTGCCCCTCTTCCAGGCCAGCTCTCTGCTATGGCCCGGGAGTGCAGTGAAGGATGGCCCAGGTGCTTGGGCCCTGCACCCCATGGGAGACCAGGAGAAGCACCTGGTTCCTGGCTTCGGATCAGTGCGGTGCACTGGCCGCAGCGCACCGGCCACGGCAGCCATTGGAGGGTGAACCAACGGCAAAGGAAGACCTTTCTCTCTGTCTCTCTCTCTCACTGTCTACTCTGCCTGTCAAAAATAAAAATAAAAGAGAAAAAACTATGCTGGCTGGTGCTGTGGCTCACTGGGCTAATCCTCTGCCTGTGGCGCTGGCACTCTGGGTTGTAGTCCCGGTTGGGGTGCCAGTTCTGTCCCGGTTGCTCCTCTTCTAGTCCAGCTCTCTGTTGTGGCCTGGGAAGGCAGTGGAGGATGGCCCAAGTCCTTGGGCCCTGCACCCGCAAGGAAGACCGGGAGGGGACTCCTGGCTCCTGGCTCCGGATCAGCGCGGTGCACTGGCTGTAGCAGCCATTTGGGGGGTGAACCAACGGAAGGAAGACCTTTCTTTCTGTCTCTCTCTCACTGGCTAACTCTGCCTGTCAAACAAACAAACAAACAAACAAAAAACTATGCACAGACTTCAGTTTTTTTCACCAAAAATAAACTTGCTTTAAAAATGTCTAAAAATTTATTTGAAAGGCATAGAGACAGAGACATCCAGACAGACAGATGGACACACACATAGAAAGTTGCCATCCCCTGGCTCACTCCTCACAGGCCTGCTGTAGCCAGGCTGGGCTGAGCTGAAGGTAGAAGCCAAGTCTCCCACATGGATAGCAGTAGCAGGCACCCGATCACTTGAGCTATCGCTGCTGCCTCCCAGGGTTCACATTAGCAGGAAGCTGGAGTCAGGAGCCAGAGCTGATAGTTGGACCCATGTTCTGTGAAGGGTGACACAGGTGTCTTAACTGCCATCTAACTGCAGGCTAAACATCAACCCTGAAACTTATCTAATTATTTTCACTTTTCCACAAACTTTTTGAAGTTTCTTTGCAGTTTGATGGCTGCCTACCATAAGGAGTTGATGAGTTTGGGCTGATTAGGACTATTTCTCTCTGTCTCTTTTAAGATTTACTTATTTTGAAAGCTACAGTTACACAGAGAGAGGAAGGACAGAGAGAGAGGGATTTTTCTTCTGCTGTTTTACTCCCCAGATAGGTGCTGTAGCCAGGGCTGGGCCAGGCTGAAACCACGAGTCAAGAGCTTCTTCCAGGTCTCCCATGTGGGTGCAGGGGCCCAAGCACTTGGGACATCTTTTCACTGATCTTCCCAGGATGTTAGCAGGGAGCTGGACCATAAGTGGAGCAGCCAGGGCTCAAACTGGTGCCCATATGGGATGCTGGCATCGTAAGCAGTAGCTTAAACTGCTACACCAGGAAGCCAGCTCTTGTTTTTCTCTTTTCTATACCTCTTAACAAATCATCCTACTAATGCGTTACCAATTTAGGATGCTCATTTGTTATTTTACTTTAAGCAGGCTGTACATTATAATATAATGGCGTAATAGAATCCGTGTTCTAGTTGACAAACACTGTAGTGCAAATGATTTAATTTACTAGCTTAAGCATTAGTCTACATATTATTGTACTGATCAGTCACTGCATACTAAAATCACTCATCCTTAATATAATGATTTGGTATCCCTACAGAGAATTCCAGTCATCAGAATGTCATTAGATACAGTAAAAAATGAAAATTACTATTACACAGCAGTCAACACTATTAACTGTTAGTTAAAATAGCATTTAATTTAGCCACGCAAGAGTTTACAAATTTGTACAGTTTACTTGGTTCTCAAATAATTGTCACCACGAAGTTAACTCTGCTATTTCTGCCTACAAAATGGCAGAATGAGGAGGGGCCAGGGGTGAACTGAGGTTCTCGCGTGGCAGATGCTGTGCTGTGACAGTCCAGAGCGCCTGGTTCTCTGTGGATGCTTCGTGGGTCAGGAAGGGCAGCAAGCCAGTGTCCCGGAAATAGAAAGCAGGTGGGAGGCTCTGTGTGCTTCCAACAGCAGAGGAGCGTCAGGCCTAGCTTGGAGCCGGAGGAAATGGTTTTTTCCAGGTTGCCTTCCTCTTTCTCCATCAGCTTGGTTTGCACTCTGGAGTTTCAGTGGCAACGTGGATAAGCTAGGACTGCCATATAGTTCTCACTAAGTGTCCCTGGTTGGCGGGAACTACAGCTCTCATTGGAAGATATGTGGTTTTACATAAGCTTCAGCAACTCCAGGCTTACAGATCACACCAGCTTAAGTTGCAAAACATGCATTTGCCTTCAGATGGCCCTTCCCTATTGCAGTCTGAGTCCCGCATCCCTCAGCTTTAAATAAAATCAGCCGCTACATCTACGATGCCTATCGGTGTGGGCGTGCTATGGGGTGACTTGGCCCTGGAGCTCTGGCTTCGTCAGTGCTGTTGTGATTCATTTCCTTGTTTACTCCATAACTGCATGTTACTGGATTTGGGTCCTGTGCCCAAAATGTTGAACTTAGATATGGAAAGGGGCACTAGGGACTCGTCTGTATATGCGGAAGGCAATAACAACAAAATAACAGCCTGCACCACTTTCTGCTTTGCTTCTGCGTCTCGTGCCAACATGACAGGGCAAATGATAGTTGGAAATGACCGGCCCTGGTAGGATGATGGCAGAGAGAAATGATGCCCAGTTTCAGGATCTTGAAGGAGAGCTCCAGTAAATAGCAATCCTGCATCCACGAAGTGCCGATAACGAGGTAGGATGGTGTCCATAGAAGGGGTTTCCAGTCTGCAGTATGCTGCCTGCCAGCCTGCTTGCATCAGAATGGCCATGGAGAACTGCCCAGCATGATGGAGTGAAAATGGTTGGGAGGAATCAGCACACACTGAGTGCCGAGACGTGTGCTCCTGGCAAGGTGACAATCCAAGGGTGGTGTGTACTCTGTCCTGCTACACTGTCACAAACGACACATACAGTCTTCCATTGGCTGGCCCTGAAATGATCCCATTCTGAATCAATGTATCTTTTCCCCACAGAGAACCTTGAAGAGACGCAAATAAAAGTCAGTGTCATTCAATGAGAAAAGTGTCAGCACCCATCCTGACTCCTCTCTAACCGAGGGATTATCTGGATTTATTTTTCAAGATGCATGTGACTAGATCCTAGGTTGGAGGGATCCTTTTATTACTACAGATGATTGTGCATCTGTGAAAGGGGCGCGGACCTGTTCACGAATGATCTTTGAGGTTAAAAGTCTGCACTCCTCTTTCTCAAAGCTTCACAGGATGAAAAGCTCCTGAATCTTTCCCTTTGCCATTGCCCACGTCCCACCTATGGAGAAAACCAGGAAAAGGAGCATGACAGTCACAGTCGTCACAAGCTGTCGGCTGTAGTGACGTCGAGTAGATCTTGGGTCGGGTCCGAGTTTGCCTCCTGCTTGCCTCCCTCCCTTGGGAAAGCTTGTCTAGGACCAGCCATGACCGCCTCTGGTCCGTCTGGCCTGGCAGACGCTTGGTGTGTGTGTGTGTGTGTTCTTGTGATCTTCAGAATTGCAGCATTCAAATTTCCACAGGTGCCCTGAGCCGTCTTTGGTGAGCATTTGACCCACAGCCCATGGAAACCCTTTTGCTGGCGGATCCCTTACTGAAATTTTCTGTCATGCATCACGTATCCTTCAGAATTAGCTAAATCTAGCGATTCTGTTCAGGACTGATTTCCATGCAGCTACTGATAGGAAATAGATTGAAAATGAAGAGGATGTGCAAATAAACCCGCCTTACTTAGTTAATCCTTACTAATTGATTTTCTTCACTGCAAGGTGTAACGAGCCTGATTTATGAGTTACTTTCTTGGCTTTCAGTGTGGATTTAAATTGGAAGAAGTGTTCAATAATAATGGATAATATATTTACACATATTGCAATCCATAATATTTATGTATTATATAAGATGGATGTTTGTTATATGAGATAATAAATATCACAGAAAGTTTAAAGTACTATGTAACAATAAAATATAATTATATGCAATTATTATATAACCTTTATTATATTACCATATAGATTATTATTATAAATTAATTACATATATATTAAGTATAAATTAATAAATGATCTTAACCATTATGTAAATTATTATATAGATATTCTACATTGCATATGAATAATATACATATTACTTTCTTATTGTTAAAAGCACTTCATAATACAAGTATAGAGGGGTATTAAGCACCACATCTACAAAGCTTCTTAATTTAATTGCTTAGTTCATTCGAGAGGCAGAGGGACTGAGAGACAGAGACAGAGCGTGCTCCTACCCACTGGTTCTTTCCCCAGCGTCTGTGATTGCCTGGGGGCGGGGGAGATTGCCGCCGAGTCTGGGAATTGGGAACTCTGCCAAGGTCTCTCAGGTGGGTGGCAGAGACCTTGAGCTGTCACGTGCTGCCTCCCAGAAGCTGGAGTTAGGAGTGAAGCTGGGAATTAATCCAGGTATTCCAGTATGGGACTTGGGAGTCATAACTGGCATATATAACTGGCAGTGAGGAAGAGATCTTCCATCTGTTGGTTCATTCCCCAAATGCCTGCAGCAGCCAGAGCTGGGCCAGGCCAAAGCTGAATACCCATGTGGGTGTCAGGGACACAGTACTTCAGCTATCACCTACTGCCTCCCAGGGTGTGCAGTAGCAGGAAACTGAATTGGAAGCGGAGCCCAGACTCAAACCCAGGCACTCTGATATGGGATGCAGGCGTCCCAAGTCACGGCTTAACTAGCTGAGCTACATTGCCTGCTCCCCTACAGAGCTTCTTAACCACATAGAAGTGGAGACTGCAGAGAACACACATGAGCGTGGTACAGGCCCAGGAAAGCTGGGGTGCTCAAGGTTTCCAACCTTTGACCCCACTCTGCTTTTCCTTGTTATTTCCCATTCCCTTCCAGGAATCCTTGACCCCAGCAGCCTTGACCCTGTGCCGTCCCCGTAGCCTACCCTGGCTCTTCCTGGGGCAGCCCCTCCAGCTCTCCTACACCTCAAGTGTCTTTCTGCTTTCTCTCTGCTTATCTGGATCACAATCCTCAGAGGAGGCCTTGCTTGAGAGCTTCCTCCTTCAGAAAGCCTCGCTTGTTGATTAATGGATCTCAGCAATGCTTCCTGACATCTGTTGTATGCTCAGTTCCAGGGGGACATGGAGAGGGTTCTGGCGTGGGCCCTCCACCCAGGGGTAACACTAGCTAACATGTCATTTGTCATATGGCTGCTGGCTTAGGTCAAATAGTGATAAAGGTATTAACTCATGTGACCTTTAAAATAAACTTATGAGATAGATACCATCATTATTACATCCATTTTATAAGTCAGGTATAGAGATTAAATGACTTGTCTTTGGTCACATGGCTCTTTAATTGCAGAGCCGGGATTTGAGATTGGACCATCTGCAGAAGAAGCTGGACAAGTGTTGACAAATTCATTTTTCTGAGTTTCAGAATGAAGGTGCCAGATGTTCAAAAGATTTGTAGGGTCTGCTTTTCCCTGTCCCAAGGGAGTTGGCCCATATACACCTGGGCTTGCTGGCTCTTGAGGATTTAGGAAGCTGAACAGTATAGTGGCTTAGCTCATAGTTGGCAGTGGGCCCAAGCTTGAATCCCAGCTCCAACTTACTAGCCATGTAAACTTAGGCTAATTAATTAATCCTCCTGTGCCTCAGTTTCCCATCTGTGAATTGTAGATAATGATGATGATGGTAATGCTAATGACTCCACTTGCCCTAATAATTAAATTAGGGCTTGTATAGAATCAATGTGAAGAACAGAAGTACTTTATGAGTGTTGCTAATATCCTAGAGATGGAGTTATGGAAAATATTCTGTATGTGACTTTTTTCTTGTTAATACCTTATGGAATTTAAACTCTCTGCATGGGAGTGGCCTTTTTGCACTTCTCTGTTACATGTGCTATAGCAAGGCTCTAAAATCACCATGTGGCTATATATATATATTTTTTTTTTTTGACAGGCAGAGTGGACAGTGAGAGAGAGAGACAGAGAGAAAGGTCTTCCTTTTGCCGTTGGTTCACCCTTCAATGGCCGCCACGGCTGGCGCGCTGATCTGAAGGCAGGAACCAGGTGCTTCTCCTGGTCTCCCATGGGGTGCAGGGCCCAAGGACTTGGGCCATCCTCCACTGCCCTCCCTGGCCACAGCAGAGAGCTGGACTGGAAGAGGGGCAACCGGGACAGAATCTGGTGCCCCGACTGGGACTAGAACCCGGTGTGCCGGCGCCACAAGGAGGAGGATTAGCCTAGTGAGCCGCAGTGCTGGCCTATATTTTGTTTTTAATCGCAATGCAGATGCTTTGAACTGTCCATTTACATTTGACGCTCCATCAGTTGACTGTCTCACACAATCATTAGCAAACATGGTTTCCTCTAAGGACATCTGCAACAGACTGGAATATTTGTTCCCAGCACTTTCATTACTTGACCATGAACTTGTACTTCAAGGCAGATCTTCTCCATGGCTCCTGGGAGCTGAGCAATATAACAGCTAGTTGTGCTCAGGGTCGTCTGTGCAACATAGTCAAAGGAGTTGGTAATTTCAATAGTGTTGTACCTGGTTAGGTTTTAGCTCGGAAAATGCTTGAAGCAAATGAAACTGACCCAGTTCTTCTGACGATATCTAGAGAAGATACAGTCTTTGAAAGAAGTGATAAGTTATTAGGAGCATAAGGGACCCCTCTCCTCTACCTTATCTCCTTATTCAGGCTCTCCCCCATTTCTGTCACCACCAGTTAAATATGATTCTGCTTTCTGCATTTATAACTCTAGACTTTTTTTTTTTTTTTTTTTTTTTTGAGAGAGAAGACCTTCTTTTCATTGGTTCACTTTCCAAATGCTGGTAACAGCAGGGGCAAGGGATAGGCTAGGTCCAGGAGCTTGGAGCTCAATCCAGGTCTCCCATGTGGGTGGCAGGATCCAAAGTACTTAAGCCATCCTCTACTGCCTCCAAGGGTCTACATTAGCAGAAAGCTGGAACTGAGAGTGGAACCGGGACTTGACGCAAGTTCTCCAACACAGGACGTGGGCATCCCAAGCAGTGTGTTGACTACTGTACCGAATGCCTGTCTTACAGTTTCTTTGCAAGGAAATAGTGTTGCTGTTTTAATGAATTTGGCAGAAGGTGGGCCTATTGTGGGCATTTTCCAAGGCAGGTCTTCCTGAAAGTACCTGAAGGTTGTTGCTGCAGCACTAACTTACAGTGTGACTTGGCAGCACGGACCCCGAGGGTGGTAGGATAGTGAATACATTTAAACTCTCGTTCCGTACATCCTGGAAGCCTCAACAATTCCTGTATGCACCTTTTCCTGTGGATGCTGAGTTTCCATTCTGAATAAGGATGATTTTCCCGATTGTGCCTTTCCTCTATTGCATTTCCCTTGATGAATACATTCTTTGGGAATGGAATTTTTTTTATGAAGATATCACCTATGTGAAGTACAAAGATAATAGCTTCTGACCTCCAACTCCCAACCCCTACCCAATATTTTAAATGCAAGTTCTGACTCCACAGGTATGGGTTGGGACTGAATTTCTGCATTTCTAATAGGCTGCAGGTGCCCTTGCTTGTGGTTCAAGGACCACACTTTGGGGAAAAAGGGTGTAGGATATGTTTGAAATCACATCATCTACTGATTATTCTAGAAGGATGAGAAGATGGAGCCTGGGTGACAGTGGGTGGGAGAAGAAATGAGCAGGTAAAGGAAGGAGATGGCTGGTCTGGAGGTCTCTAGAGGAGAAGGTGGTGGATACGGGCACGCTGGTTACCTGTGAGGCATGGTGCTCCGTGGGCTTCTCACTATGGGTTCTGTTCTGCCCCAAGCAGGGCACGTTGATGTGGCTGCCTGGACACCAGACAGGGAGAAGCCTATGGCACAGATTCCTGGTAAGTTACTCCAGTGTTGCCCTGGTGTTTATATGATGGTGTCACGCTCTCCTGCAGAGCATGGGTGGGGTGGTAGGGCCACGTCAGAGTGTCTTATTCCACCGAGTGGCACTGATCCACTGGGCTGTCCTGGTCTCTCCAAAGCTCCCGGCCAAGCTCTCCCTGGGCCTTTCTTCTGTCTTGACCCTTGCCCTCTGCTCTGCCTTCTCTGATTCACGATTCGTGATCCTGTCATATTTGGTATCCGCTTTTACGCAATGATGGATGTAAGTTCCTGACACCGAAACTATGCTCCCTGCTGCCTACGTGTCTGTCTCTGGCTGAGCAGTTGATGAAGGCAAACGCATCTGAACACTGTCCTTTTCATCAACAGAGGATCAGCTATCAATGTTCACATTCTGACTCGCTTTATTTAAGTTGTGTTTTCTTGGCAGTTCTTAGTTTAGGATCTGATTTCCCCCAACTGTGTTAGAATTATCTTCTGTGTCCACACTCCACTAATCAGAATGGTTTTCTCCATTTTTAAGACTTCCAAATCAAAGATGTTTTGAGTTATTTTGCTTGGATTAATTTTTAAAATGTCGCTAGATGTTTTGTTAATTATTATTTCCATCCTTGAGTTCTGTGTGATATTTTCTATTACGTGCTTTGACAGGATTGTGACAAAACTCATAAATGAATCCTTAATTAAGAAATATTAACATTAATGGTCAATAAACAAATTCTCTGAAATAAAAACATTGTTTCCTCCTTCTGTCTCTCTTTCTAACCTTTGTGTATTTGCGATGTATTGTTAAAAAGTGAAAAAAGGAGTTATCAATAGAACATAAAGAAAATAAATTGGCTGGCACCACGGCTCACTAGGCTAATGCTCCGCCTAGCGGCACTGGCACACCGGGTTCTAGTCCTGGTCCGGGCGCTGGATTCTGTCCCAGTTGCTCCTCTTCCAGGCCAGCTCTCTGCTGTGGCCCGGGAGTGCAGTGGAGGATGGCCCAAGTGCTTGGGCCCTGCACCCCATGGGAGACCAGGAGAAGCACCTGGCTTCTGCCTTCAGATCAGCGCTGTGTGCCTGCTGCGGCGGCCATTGGAGGGTGAACCAATGGAAAAGGAAGACCTTTCTCTCTGTCTCTCTCTCTCACTGTCCACTCTGCCTGTAAAAAAAAAAAAAAAGAAAATAAATTTAATTTTACTAAGGTAGAGCTTATAAGAAAAAATAAACTCACCAAAAAAAAAAAAAAAAAACCAGAAAAAAGCAAAATGTAAACAGAGATACAGATAGAGAAATTAGAATGCCAATGTTAAGTTTGGAAATCAATTCTTATTAACTGCAGGAAGAAAAAATTTACTTATTGATATCTAAAATTCACTTGTAGAATCTTTTATAGATGTTTAAATTAAAGCCCTTAGCATAATATGGAATATAAGTAAGTGGTAAATAAATGTTAGCCATAGTTGTGATTATTATACCAATCTGAATTTAGGCTATAATCAATAATAGCAGTGGTTATTAATTAAACAACCTGTGGTTCATCAAGTGGCAGACGTGGTACTAAGTACTTTTTTTTGTACTAAGTACTTTAAAATTGTAGCAACACATTTGTGAGGCATTCTTGTAACCTCACTTAATATGTTTTTATTTCAATTTTTTTCAACTAGGAGTTTTATTTTGGTCTTTTAAATATCATGCATGTTTCTTTTTGGAATACTTACATTTGTCTTTTATTTTCTTGAATATATGGAATATAATTTCATCAACTGCTTTAATTCTGGTCTACTTGTTTTATCTTCTGAATCATTTCTGGGTCAGTTTTGATTGATTTTTTAAAATTAAGGGTCATAGTTTCCTATTTCTTGCATGCCTGGTAATTTTTTTTCTTGATTGTTCAACAAAATTTACTATGTACACTTACATGCTCTACATTAATTTGTTAACTCCACAAATTTTTTTTGACAGGCAGAGTTAGACAGTGAGAGAGACAGAGGGAAAGGTCTTCCTTTTCTGTTGGTTCACTCCCAAAATGGTTGCTACGGCCAACGCACTGTGCCGATCCGAAGCCAGGAGCCAGGTGCTTCCTCCTGGTCTCCCATGGGGTGCAGGGCCCAAGCACTTGGGCCATCCTCCATTGCCTTCCTGGGCCACAGCAGAGAGCTAGACTGGAAGAGGAGCAACTGGGACAGAACTGGCACCCCAACCAGGACTAGAATCCAGGGTGCAGAGGATTAGCCTAGTGAGCCGCTGCGCCGGCCAACTCCACAAACATTTAACACATTCTTTGTGTTCCGCAGATATTATAGTAGCAAATATACTTCATCCTTGTCTTCATAGAGCTTGCAATGTAGTGGGGAAACCATCAATCTATCAGTTATACAATTATTAACCAAGAAATGTGATAGCAAAGTTTACAATTTGAGGAAAACCTCCTGACCACAGGACTGTCTAATCACAGAGGTTAGATGTCCCTGTGAAAGGGGGCTTGACCTGGAACGTTCAGGGAACACTGCGCCTGCTGATTTGTGATCGGGTCTGTGACACCGTGAGACCTGTTGCATGCTGAGCATTCTTTGGTTATTTTAGACCTAGTTCAGATACTCGAGGGTGGGTGTGTGGCACACAAGCCAAGCCGCTTCTCGGGATGCCTGCCTTCCATATCCAAGTGCCTGGGATTGAATCCTGCCTTCACTTCGGATCCACTTCCCATTTATGTGCCTGAGAGGCAGCAGATGATGGATCAAATCCTTGGATTCCTGCCACCCACGCGGGAGGACCTAAGTGGAGTTGCAGGATCCTGCTTTGGCCTGGCCCAGTCCTGGCTGTTGTGGGAATTTGATGAGAGTACTAGTGAATGGAAGATCTCTCTCTGTCCCTTTCTGTCTCCTTCTCTCTGTCACTCTTCCTTCCAAATAAAGAAGTAAGTAAGTAAGTGCCTGGAGATAGTTCGGTCATTTGAGGCTTGCTTTTAAACTTCACAGGGTGAACTAGAGAAGCCTTGAGTCTAATGCTGGCTTCTCTCCCCACTGAGGCAATGCCCACTGCTCTGCAGTCTGAGACTTTTCCAGGCTGGCATCTGGGAACCTGACCTGTTCTAGGGGCTGTGTGAGCACCAAGGAGTGGTTTGTCTGCTGCTTTAGGGAGACTCATCCTCTCCCTCTCCCTCTCTCCCTCTCTCCCCCTCTCCCTCTCTCCCTCCCTCTCTCCCTCCCTCCCTCCCTCCCTCCTTCCTTCTCTCTCTCTCTCTCTCTCTTTCTTTCTTTCCCTCCTAATTCTATCATTCTATTTATTTATTTAGTTGAAAGGCAGAATTACAGAAGGGCAGAGGCAGAAAGAGAGAAAGTGAGAGAGAGAGTTCTTTGATTTGCTGGTTCACTCCCCAAATGGCTGCAATAGTTGGAGCTGGGCAGATCCAGAGCCAGGAGCCTCCTCCAGGTCTCCCACATAGGTACAGGGGCCCATGGACTTGGGCCATCTTCTACTGCTTTCCTGGGCCATAGCAGAGAGCTGGATGGGAAGTGGAGCAGCTTGGACATAAACAAGCGCCCATATGGGATGCTGGCGCTGCAGGTGTTGGCTTTACCTGCTATGCCACAGCACCGGCCCCATTTTCTTAAAGATGTTATTTATGTATTGGAAAGGCAGAGTTACAGAGAAAGGAAGAGAGGGAGAGGGGAGAGGGGAGAGGGAGAGATCTTTAATCTGCTGGTTCACTCACCAAATTATCCAATGGCTGGCACTTGGCCAGACCTAATCCAGGAGCCAGGAGTTTCATCTGGGTCTCCATGTGGGTACAGGGGCGCAAGCACTTGGGCCATCCTCTGTAGCTTTCCCAGATACTCTGTCAGGGAGCTGAATCAGAAGTGGAACAGCTGCAACACCAACTGGCACCCATTTTGGATGCCAGCATTAGAGGCAGCGGCTTTATCCGCCGTACCACAGTGCTGGCCCCTCTCCTTACTGTTTTCTTAAAAAACGCTTACTTATTGGAAAAGTTTAAAGGAAGACAGGATTATGTTAAAAAATTACAGGTCATAAGCGCCTCACTCCTTTGGATTTGCCAGACTAATAAGCTTGGCATCATGCAATATTTGCTTCCTAGAAGTAATTGTGTCCCTTTCTCTGCATTCAAGGAAATGTCGCAACAAAAACGAGTGACATTAGGGCCTGGCATTGTGTGCAGGGGGTTAAGCTACCGCCTGTGATGCCAGCGTTCTATATTGGAGCCCTGGTTCAAGTCCTGGCCAGTCTGCTTCCTATGCAACTCCCTGCTAATGCTCCATTTGTGGAGGGAACCAGAAAATGAAAGATTCATTCTCTCTCTCTCTCTTTCTGCCTCTCTTCTGTAACTCTGCCTTTCAAGCAATAATAACAATCAAAAAGAGTGCCGTTATATAGAGACAATCAAGAATCTCCTCTAGGTTAAAAAAAAAGTCATTCTGGTACTGAAATCACAAGGACCAACAGTGTATTCCTGAGACAAGGGATCTTTGAGGCCTGCTTCGGTGGGAGGAGTGTGGTGCTGACCTCAGTCTGCTCCTCGGGTTTCTTTGCTAGGACTGCCCCCACAAATTCACAGGTGGACGACTGGTGTTCTAACAGTTGTAGAGGATGGAAGTCTGGATCAGGATGTGGGCGGGGTTGCTTTCTCCTGACACCTCGCTCCTTGGCTTGCTGATGTCCTCACGGGCTCTTCCCTCTGCATGTGTCTGTGTCCCCATCTCCTCCTCCTATCAGGACACCAGTCCCATTGCGTTGGGGGTCTCCCTACGGACCCTGCCTTAGTCATCCCTCTGGTGACCCGAGCTCCAAATGCAGTCACGTGATAAAGTACTAGGGTTAGGACCTCAATGTATGAATCTGGGGGTTGGTTTACACCGTCCAGTCCATAATAGTCATTAATCGCTGGGGAAATTGGAGACTCTACTTAACCTTTCTGTTCTTCACCTTGCCCCTAGAACCAACGTGATTCATTACACAGAGAGAATTGGTTTGTGTATGTGGCCATATTGAGAAGTGGGCTGGCTAGTTCGGGCCATCCCAGCTGCCTGCTCACTTGGCCTGCTTCTCTGGTCACTAAAGAAACATTTCTGCTACTCCTCCATGTGAGTGGATTCGGTTCTTCCTGGGCACGCAGACCCCACTCAGTGGATGGGTCTTCGGATGTGCTCAGTGATCTGCTGGTGCTTGGGGAAGGTTAATCTGCCCTGCGTGCGGTGATAACTTATTTTAGTTATGTTTTTATATGAGGATACTTCAAAAAGCTCATGGAAAATGGAATTAACAGATACAGTTACCTTAGCACAAAAGATTTTTTGAAATCCTTGCTAATGAGGAGTCCTCAAGATTCACAGAAAATGTGTATTATGAAAAAACTATGTGTGGATTTTATTTTTTTTACATAACAAAGCAAGATTACAAAGCAAACATTTAATTTCATTTTGCATGAGTTTTTTTTTTAAGGTACCTTAAAAAAACAAAACAAAACAACCTAGTGATTTTTCCAGTGCGGAGCAGTCAAAGGATCTTGCAGGGAAAATCCAGCCTCCTATTTATTGTTTTCATTCGCCCTTGGGCATGGGATTCAGTAGGAGCAGTTGTGAGAGCTGGAGGGATGTGAGGTGGCAGAGGCAACAGAGGTGGTGCCTGACAGGTACCTGACTGCCCGGGCACCTTAACCAGCAGCCTTTCTGAGCGGGACTCCATGTGTACATATTTATGACCTGGGATTGTGGTCTTACAGTTCTTGTTTTGGGTGGGCCGAGAGGAAAAGGAGAGAGAATTGGGTTGTGCCTTCCACCTCTAGCATGCAATTTTCATTGTGAATCTGCATATCTTATTTCTGAAACATATTTAAATCCTTACTTTATTACTCTTGAAATATACTGTAATCTTGATTCCTGGTTGTGTATTTATTTAAGCCACATCTACAATTGTGACTCATAAACATTAGTGAAAATGAATTTACATTCAAAAATCTATTAATCTAACCCTACTCATTACATAAGTGAACCAATAAATAGCAAATAAATCAAACGATGTGAAACAATAAAACAAATTAACCAGTATCATTTAAATAATTACCATCACTAGCAGTCATGGCAAAGCCTAGCAAATTAACACTTTAAGGATGTTCTCATTTTAATCCTCTCCTTACAGAAATAACAGCAGACTTCAAATGGGTGTTGGAAACTATTTGAGGAAAACAGAAGAAATCAAGGGTATGTGAGTTGGACCTGAGTTTTTCCATCCTCCTTGCGGGGGGGGGGGGGTGGGTTAAATTTGGACCATCCTTAGAGTCAGGCTGGTCCCTTCTGCTTCTGGCCTGGCTTCCCTGAGTTACTCTCCCATCCCCCATTTGCAAGGGAGGCTTTTGTAATGAACTGTTAGCAAAGGGCCAACACTACTACCATTGCTATTACTGCTATGACTTCCCTGAAATGTGTATTTCTCACCCTTTCTCCATTGCATTTTTTTCTTTTTTGGGGACACAATGCTTTGCTCTTGGGACATGGAGATTTTGTGCGTATATGTGTGTTCATGTTGATACACTTTTTTCATTTTTAAAGATTTATTTTATTTGAAAGGCAGAGTAGCAGAGAAAGAGAGAAAGAGGGAGAGACAGAGGAAGAGAGACAGGGAGGGAGAGAGCAAGAGCGAGAGCGAGAGAGATTTCCATCTGCTGATTCACTACTAAATGGCTGCAAGAGCCAGGTCTGCACCAGGCTGAAACCAAGAGTCTGGAACTCTATCCAGGTCTCCCAAGTGGGTGACAGAGGCCTAAGCACTTGAGCCGTCATCTACTGCCTCCCAGGGTGCATTAGTAGGAAGTTGGATCCAAAGAAGAGAAGCTGGGATTGAATTGGCGTTCCATTATTGCATACTGGCATTGCGGGTGGCAGCCTAACCTGCTGTGCCATCACACTGGCCGTTCCTGTTGATGTTCTGATATGTTTCTGTGACCGATACCTGAAAATGGAGGGATAATCAGTTCTAATCGATTTCTGACTTCATATCAAGTTGAAGTAGAGGGCCTAGTGTTGTGGTATAGCATGTTAAGCCACTTCCTGTGATGCCAGCATCCCATATGAGTGCCAGTTCATATCTTGGCTATTCAACCTCCAATCCAGCTCCTGTTCATGTCCTGGCTACTCCACCTCCAATCCAGCTTTTTGCCAATGGGAAATAAGACTGGCACTGCTCTGCTGGCTGCTAATTCCATCCAATTTCTGCTCTGCCTCACCCTGGCAGAAACCAGACAGGGATGGCACTTTCATCGCAGCCCAAATGCAAGGCTGCTCTGATGCGCTTCCCTGAAGCCAGCGCTGCAAATTTGCTTGACATAGCCATTCTTTTGGGTAATGGAGATTTTTTTCTTTTTAAAAAAGATTTTATTTATTTATTTGAAAGGTAATTACAGAAAGAGAGAGAGAGGGAGGGAGGGAGGGAGGGAGGGAGGTCTTCCATCCACTGGTTCTCTTCCCAAATGGCCGCAACGGCAAGAGCTGTGCTGATCCGGAGCCAGGAGTTTCTTCCGGGTCTCCCACGCAGGTGCAGGGGCCCAAAGACTTGGGTCATCTTCTACTGCTTTCCCAGGCCGTAGCAGAGAGCTGGATCGGAAGTGGAGCCCCTGGGACTCACTGGCGCCCATGTGGGATGCTGACCCTGTAGGCGGCAGCTTTACCTGCTATGCTCCAGCGCCAGCCCCATGCATTCTTATACTTTTGGATCTTGTTAAATAAAAAATTATTCTGGACACTTGGTAAGGAACCACCAGGCGGACTTTATTCAGAAGAAGCTACTGCAATGGAGTTTTACAGTGGGAGAGAGAGGTCAGTTTTAATTTTGAAAACAACAAGACAAATGGAGATTTATAGTCCAAGGAGCAGGGTGGGGGGCAACAGACAGATAAGTATGAGAAGGAAACATCAGAGGTATCTTAGTGGATCTTTTTTTGGGGGGGATCTTTGATTTTAATTTTTAATTAGTTTTTAATAGATTCAGTGTGCCTTTAGATGCAATTCTAAGAACATAGTGATTTCCCTTTCTTCCCTCTTTTCTTCCCTCCCTCCCACCTCCATCCTTTCCCCTTCCTCTTTTAGTTTTTAAGATAACATTTTAAGTTTACATTGTAGTAAATACATTGGATACTTGTTAACAAGTTCAACAAGTGAAAAGCAAATAGACTCTAGTTTTGTGGGACTATAGACAATGGCTACAAACAATAGTTGAATGGAAAAGTGCCCATTTTACCCATGTACAGTAAATTTTAAAGTAATCACAGATTATTAAAACTATAGTAGTATACCACTCTTAACTCTTGGTTTCACAAAGGTATAAAGCAAAGTTTTACAAAATGATATTTGTAGCAATACTGATAAATGCAGACCTTTCTTTTTTCTTACTTTTTTTGGGTCTCTTTTCTAAATTTTAGCTCCCATATATAAGGGAGAACATGCAGTATTTGTCTTTCTGGGGCTGGCTATTTCACCCAACATTATGTCCTCCAGTTGTGTCCATTTTGCTGCAAGTGGTATAATTTCATTATAGCTGAATAATATCCCCTTGTGAATATCTACCACATTTTCTTTATTCATTCATCTGATGATGGACACCTTGGTTGGTTCCAAATTTTGGCTTTTGTGAACAGTGCTGCTATGACATGGTGGTGGAAGTATCTCTTTGACATATTCTGTTCAAATCTTTTGGGTATAGACCCAGTAGTGGGATTGCTGGATCATATGGTGAATCTATTTCTAGTTTTTAAAGAAATCTTCACACTATTTTGCACCAGGGCTTCACTAATTTACGTTCCCACCAACAGTGTTTAAGTGTTCCTCTTATATATCCTTGCCAGCATTTGTTGTTCTCTGTATTTTGGACTTTAGCTGTTCTGACAGGGGTAAGGTGATGTCTCATCGTGGTTTTGGTTTGTATTTCCCTGATGGCTAGTGATGTTGAGCATTTTTTCATATATTCTTTGGCCATTTGTATTTCTTCTTGTGAGAACTGTCTACTGAAGTCCTTTGCCCATTTATCAACTGGATTGTTTTTTTTTGTTGTTGTTGTTGTTGAGTTTTTAATATTCGGGATATTAATCTTTTGTCAGTAGGTGTTTTTTTTCCCCAATTCTTTTGGATGTCTCTTCATTCTTGATCATTTTCTTTGCTGTGCCAAAGCTTCGGAGTTTGACATAGTCCCGTTTGTTTAGTTTTGCTTTTGTCACCTGTGTTTTGGGGGTTTCACCCAAGAAGTTGTCCCCTACATCAATGTCTTGAAGTGTTTCCCCTACATTTTCTTCCAGCAATGTCACAGTCCCAGGTCTTAAATTTAGGCCTTTGATCCATCTTGAGTTGATTTTTGTGCATGATGAGAGGTATGGATCTAATTTCATTCTTCTACGTATATATGTACCTCCAGTTTTGCCCTTTGTTGATTCTTACTAGTGACCCTTGACCCTGGCTCATCATTTTGTAGGCTGAGCATCTAAGCTCATACTCTCCCACCTGTTTAGCCTCTTATTTCTAAAAATTTTGTTTATATCAAAATTTAACTTATTTATTTGAAAGGCAGAGTGACATCTACTGTTTCATTCCCCAGCTGACCTCAACAGCTGGAACTGGACCAGGCTGAAGCCAGGAGCCTGAAACTTCATTCTGGTCTCATACAGCAGTGGCAGGGGCCAAACATCTGGCCATTTCCCACTGCTCTCCTCGCTACATTAGCAGTGAGCTGACTCAGAAGCAAAGAAGTCAGGACTTGAGCAGGTGGTCTGATACGGAACCTGCATGGCGAGCACCATAATGTGGGTCCCCTCTTAGGCCTCTTGGGGGCTCCTTTGGCTGCTTTGCAATGTGGTGGAGAGGCAGAAGAGAAAGTGTTTATCCAAAGAAGGTGCCAACCCCGTGGCATTAGTCTCTTCTGAGTCTATGCCCCTGTGACTTAATTATCTTCCCAAGCCTCATCTCTCAAAGCTTCCACCTCTCACCATCGTCACACTGAGGCCCAAGCTTCCAGCCCATGACACCTTGGGAGACAAACCATAGCCATAGGTAAAGGGGATTCTGCATAAACCTCCCTGAGGGGACTGTTGCTGGAGGCAGGCCCAGGTGATAAGATACGGAGGGTGAGGGGAAAAAGAATTTGATTGGCTCTTAAAGGTGGGAAGTTTCACTCAACTGACCCTGCAGGATTCTTGGAAAAGCTGGACTAAGCAGAGATGACCTTGGAGGTCCCAGAGGTAGGGCCTGGTTGAGGAGAGGGCTCAGAGGAGCCTGATCAGCGGTAAGTCAGGGAAGGATCTCAGCCTGCAGTGATACAGTTTTATTCATGATATTGGCAATCTGTGCCTTCTTTCTGCTTTCCTTCATAAATCTTGCTAGTTTTGTCTATTTTATTGATCTTTTCAAAGGATCAACACTCTTTTGTTAACTTTTTTCCTATTAACAAATTTATCTTCATTTGTGTTTGGAAGGCAGAGAGACAGAGAGTGATCTTCTATCCACTGGTTTGCTCCCGAAATGTCTGCAAAGTCAGGGCCAAAGAGGAGCCTAGAATCCAGTCTGGGTCTCCTACATGAGTGGCGGGGACCTGGGTACTTGAGCTACCACCTACTACCTTTCAGGGTGCACCTTAGCAGGAAGCTGGCTTGGAAGAAGGGTACTGAGACTTGAAGTGAACTGGGACATACATGTTCTAAGCCAAGACTTTATTGCAATGCAAACACATGCCCCTCCGCCTTATTTCTTTTTAAAATTTCACTGATTTTTGTTTTATCTCGACTATTGCTTTCTTGCTTTGAGTTTCCTTGCTCTTTTTCAAGGTCCTTGAGTGGGAGCTTTGAAAAGTCACAAGGGATTTTCCCCTTTTCTAGTGTATATGCATTTTGTGCTATAAATTTTTTTAAAATTTTATTTGACAGGTAGAGTTATAGACAGTGAGAGAGAGACAGAGAGAAAGGTCTTCCCTCCATTGGTTCACCCCCCAAATGGCCTCCGTGGCCGGCACTGTGCTGATCCGAAGCCAGGAGCCAGGTGCTTCTTCCTGGTCTCCCGTGTGGGTGCAGGGCCCAAGCACTTGGGCCATCCTCCACTGCCCTCCCAGGCCACAGCAGAGAGCTGGACTGGAAGAGGAGCAACTGGGACTAGAACCCGGCACCCATATGGGATGCCGGCGCCGCAGGTGGAGGATTAACCAAGTGAGCCACGGTGCCATCCCTGTGCTATAAATTTCCTTCTCAGTACTGCTTTAGCTGTGCCCCACAGAGTTTGATGTATTTTATTGTGATTTTCATTTAGTTTAATGTGTTTTCCTTAATGTACTTGAGATAGTTTCTTTGATTCACAGAATATTTAGAAGTCTGTTGTTTAGTTTCTAAGTCTTTTTGTTACTGATTTTCAATTTGGTTCCATTATGCAGAGTACATGTTGTATGATTTCAATTATTTTTTAAATAGAAATGTAATTGATTTTAAAAACATTTTAATTAATTTTAATTTCTATTTTATTTGAAAGAGAGGAAGGCAGGTAGAGAAAGATTTTCTACAGTGGTTTTCTACCTACTACTTGTTGAATTCTTCATTTAGTGGAGACTTAAGTTTGTGATTATAAGTTGAAAGTATGTCATTGTAAAAATTAAAAAAATAAGAAAGGAAGGAGTAGGGAGGGTAAGAGTGAGTGAGGGAGGGAGAATAGGGCGGGAAGCATCATTATGCTCTTAAAACCATATATATGATATACATGAAATTAGTTTCCTTTATATACATTCAAAAAATTAAAAAACAGAAAGATCTTCCATCCACTGGTTCTCTCCTCAAATTCCTGTAACAACTGGGACTGGGCAAGGGTGAAGCCTGCAGCCTGGAGCTCAGTCTGTGTCTCCCCAAAGGGACCCACGTTGCTTGAGCTGTCATCTCCTGCCTCCTGGGATGTCCATTAGCAGGAAGTCCCACATCTGGACAATAATGGGGAAACAGAGAACCTGCAGGACTCATCACTACCTCATTCCGTGGGTCCTGAGCTCCCTCGCCGGTCTGTTTTCTTTTTCTTAACCTCAGAGTCTTGTATTTGTTACATATAGAATGCCTGGAGCCTTTAGCTGTACTTAGCAGAAACAAATAGGAAAAATACATCTAGCTCTTCAGCTGTCTGGGACTGGAAGTCCGAAACTGACTTCCTCTGTTTCCAGGAGAATGTCAAAGTTACTCTTTTTTTTTTTTTTTTTTTTTTTTCTGCTGTAGTATTTCTTTTCATTAAGTTTTCTCTCACTTCCTGTTGTCTCAGAGGAAGAACTTCTACCTGGCTCTGTAGGGGTCTAGTCTCCCGGGCTGCCATGTCACCTCTCGTTTGCTCTGGAAACCTGCAGCACCAAGGATCCCTCCCTACACGTGTCTTCAGTCTTCTCTGATTAGGACTTTCCTTCAGTTTGGGGTTTCTGTAAGGAGACTGACCTTTGACCTGTTCTTTCCAGCACAGCCTCCTTCCCCCTCTTCCTCTAACTGTCTGTTTTTTGAAAGCATTATATGTGCTCTGCTTCCATTGCTCGCCATCCTCTCCACCCTGATGGGCTGTGCTAGGACCTCACCAGGCTACTGAGATGGCACTCACACGGGTTACCCATCGCTCTGCGGTGGTCCATCCAGTGGCCTACTTGGTGGCATTTGGCACCTCGAGCTTCCGCAGCGTCTCCTCTGCTGGGATTTCATGGCTCAGAATTATCCTCTCCCTCCCCTGGCTCCTCTCGGCTCCCCACACTGGCTTGTCTTCAAGCTCTCTCTTCACTTTGCTCTTCATTTGGTTCCTGGTTTTAGCCACATGACTGATTCCAAGACTGTGTGTAAGGGATCCTCGATTTTTCTTTCTTTTTTTTTTTTTGAATTTTACTTCCAGTTCTTGCTTCTTTCTTGGGCCTTAGTTTGACATTTCCAATGACCTTTCATTTGCTCCCAAATATCCAGCTGACTTTTCAGAAATAGAACATGTAAAGCCCAGATCTTCATCTTCTGCTTCCAAAGTGTTCTTGTTTCCACGAATTCCCAACTTTCCTGAGTCCCAGGACCTATTCTGCCACCAGAACCAGTTCTTTCCGTGCCACCATGCACGGAAGCTCAGTGCGCTCGCTCTGTGATGTGAACAAGCTCTCACTTGTTAACCTCTGCCGGAAAGTCACCAGTTTCTTGCTCTTGTTGCCCCCTTACCCAGGGGCATCTGTACCACCCTTACCCAGCTAAGGGAAACTTTAATTTTTGCTTGGATGATTCCAGTAGCTCCTTAAGTGGGCTCCCTGCTGCCAGTCTATTTCCAGTTTCATCAGTTTTACACACTGCAGCTAGGTTAATCTTGCTTTCCTGGCTTCTCTTTCTGAACTTAATTTTCCTTGGCAGGCATTCAAGGCTTCTGTGATCTGCCTGCACCTAAGTTTCCAGCATTGTTCTTACATTATTCCCACTGAGGTATACCAGACTCCTGCAAAACCGAAATGCGTATGGTTTCTGTCATGCAAACTCTGTCTTCTCACTCCCTGTATTTAACATGGAAGTGCCTTCCCATCCTCTTTTAGTGCTTACTTTTTTTTTTTTTTAAAGATTTTATTTATTTATTTGAAAGAGTTATGCAGAGAGAGAAGGAGAGGCAGAGAGAGATAGAGGTCTTCCATCTGCTGGTTCACTTTCCAGTTGGCCGCAACGGCTGGAGCTGCGCCCATCCGAAGCCAGGAGCCAGGAGCTTCTTCCAGGTCTTCCATATGGGTGCAGGGGTCCAAGGACTTGGGCCATCTTCCATTGCTTTCCCAGGCCACAGCAGAGAGCTGGATTGGAAGTGCAGCAGCCAGGTCTCAAACCGGCGTCCATATGGGATGCTGGTGCTTCAGGCCAAGGTGTTTAACCTACTGTGCCACAGCGCCGGCCCCTGAACCTTAGATTCTTAAATACTTGTTGGTCTGATTTTACACTGCAGTGGGTGCCTGGTCCCAGCTCACTGCCTGGTACATAGTCCTCCTCATTACATGAAGGAATGGACCACCAAATATGTCAGATGATAGGATTACTAATGTTGCACAATGATTTTGTTTATAAACTTTTTGGCATTTAAGCCTTTTGATGAAAAAGAAAAAGAGATGGAGTAGCAGAAAGAGACAAAATATTTATTAGAAACAAATGCAGATGCAGGGATATGCCATTTGGGTTTCTGGAGTAAGGCTACAACAGAGCAGACATTCTTAACCAGTCTTGGAAATGATTGCAATATTTAAAGAACTTCAGTCTCAAAAGAGTTTTTTAAGTAACAATGAATAAAAACTGTGACTATGAGAACTGTCTATTCCGACTAGCTATACACACTTAATGTGAGGCTTTTTAGCATAATAAGGCATTTGTCCTCTTCGTATCCGAGACAGGGTTTCATTTGCTTCCCACTGAGCTTTGCCGTGTGAATTTTTTGTCACAGTCCATCCCGCTTATGAAGTGTGTCTTCTATCTCACCAAAGTTTCTTTTCTCGGCTTTCTGGGTGAGGCCTCTGACCTTGGACAAGAGAATTGCTGGGGGAAGGAAATAGGGAACCAGGAAAGTGAATGGCTTCCGTGAATGCTGGCACTTTCTATAGACTTCGAATGTCAGATGTTAGCCAGCACTGACAGAGTGACAGAGAGACAGACAAAGAGAAGGCGAGATCTTCCATCTGCTAGTTCACTCTCCAAATGGCTTTAATGGCTGGGGCAGGACCAGGCCAAAGGCAGGAACCAGAAGTTTCATTCGGGTCTCCCGTGTGTGGCAGGAGCCCAAGCACTTGGGCCTACTTCCGCTGCGTTTCCTAGGCAATTAGCAGGGAGCTGGATGGAAAGTGGAGCAGCCGGGACTTGAACTGGTACCCATATGGGAAGCTGGTGTTGCAGGCAGAGGTTTTACCTGCTGTGCAACAGCGCCGGCCCCAGCGCTGCTTTTCTATTCCCCAAATATCCTACTCCAGCTGTTTCCTCTGCTCCTTCAAACACGTCATCCGCGATCAATGGCCAACCTGAAAATAACAAATTCATCCTAAAAGATTTAATTTGCTTTTGCTATTTCTTAAATTCTTAAGTCCCTGGATACTCCCCAAGTTCTCTTGGTTTCTTTACAAAATGGCTTTCAAACATATTTAAACATTTGGAGTCACCAGCTAGGTTCCATTCTCTGAGTGAGTCACTTCTACCACCATGCCAAGGACTTTGGGGCCTTGGATGAATTTCCAAGTGGCAACCCAGACGGCACACTCTCACATGCTTTCATCTGTCTGAGAGGCTGGAGAGCTAAATATATTTTAACTCTTTCCAATGGGAGCCTGAAGACCAGCTGCTGTATCTGCCCACAAACCTCTGTGTACTGAGATGAGCGCTGGGACACCTGTCAATCACATTAGTAGCAGCACATGCTGGAGTAGGTACTTCTCAGGCGGTAGCAAACAGCTTCACTGCTATGTTCTATCTAGGCCAGTTACTGGACCTGGGCTTGCTATGGAGTGGAGCAGAAGAAGGGACTGTCTACCTGTCTTCTTCATTCCGCTTCCTTAAAGAACTGACACACTCACCCCATGTTGGAGTTCCAGTTCAAGTCCCTCAGCCCTTCCACTTCCAATCCAGCTTCCTGCTAAAGGAAGATGGCCCACTACCAACCCACAAGGAAGACCTGGATGGAGTTTCTGCTTACTGGCTTAAGCCTGACTCATTTCTGGCTGATATGGCCTTTTGGGGAGTGAACCAACGGATGGTAGATCTCTCTCTCTCTCTTTTGCTGTCTCTCCTCACCTCTCTCTGTTGCTCTGTCTTTCCAATTAATTAATTAACCAGGAAATATTAAAAAAAAAAACTGACTCTCAGTTCCTAAGGTTGGTCTTGGAGGTATAAAGAGATGTAAGTTTTCTAAAGTGATAAAATGATTACTTTTAGGGAAAATTTTCCAATAGTCATTTATCCTGGCATTGAGAGTTTCTTTCTGATGTTGCTCGTTTATGACAAAAGACAGAGAAGGACTTTTTTTGGTAGGAAGCATAATTTTTCATGCAAATTGTGTTGATGTGCATGACAAATTTGGTCTCAATACTGACCTATTTACAGTTAATATTAAAAAGGGGGAGATGGAGCTGGAGGGAAGCTTTTGAAAACATGTACAATGGGAAGTTGGTTAGTGACACCACACAGCAGAACAACTTTTGCACAAACCCAAAATGGCAGCTGATTCTGAGGTTTCCTGAGCGCATAACAGCCCAAGTGCCAGAAACGAAAAAATTCTATTTAAGCGATTTTTCCCCTCTCTATAGGAACTGAGCCTGTCAGCAGCATAAACACTTACAATCCTGCCCTTCCTAGGATGCATGTGCTATGGAAAAGGGAGGTGTTAATTGCTGTGCTAATTACAACATGATTGCTTTGCACTTGTTTTGCACTTGTAGGTGATTAAATTTTTAACGAAGCATATTACTTGGCACTGTTAGCACAGTTAACACATTTCTCCCTCTCTCTACTCTCTCTCTCTCTCTCTCTCTTTTTTATGCCTTGGGAGAAGTCCCGCATGCAGACCTTTCTCTGGCTGTGATGTGCTGTTGTGTTTGGAACAGGCCTCTGTTGAGGCTGTTGGTTACAGGCCTCCAGCCTCCTGCTTGGGAAAGAGCAGCAGCCTATTGTAATCAGACCCAGCGTGATGGCTCTGGCCAGATGCGAACGCAGAACCCACAAAGGTATTAGCTAAAAATTAGGCGGTGCTGCCAACGCCAGCTTCCAGCCTTCATTTAAAAACTACCGCGACTCCAGCCAGTCAGGCGGTGGTGTCGAAGGGTTTAGCAGGAAGGTGGAGAGATGACAGCAAGTTCCGTGTGATTTATTTCTGTTTTACAGCCTGTGTTCCCAGCTGAACTGGAGCATGGGAAACCTGCATCTGTTCCACGGGCAGCCCTGTATCTTTGGTTCCCACTGTGATGCAGGCTGTGATCCTCAGTGGAAGCTGGATTTTGTGCTTGTGTGCCAGTACACACATCCTTTCTCTCTATGCCTCCTTTCTTTCTTTCTTTTCTTTTCTTTTTTTTTTTTTTTCCCAGAATCATCTGGAAAGCAAGTCTGGTTGGAAAAGAAGAGCTGGACAAGTACGGGGTGGGGGTTATAACCTGAGACTTGGGAGACAGACAAGTGACGTGTGGCTGAGTGGTCTGGAATGGTGAAAGTCAGCAAACACACACACACACACACACACACACCCCTGTAAATCCAGAAAAGTCGGGCATCCCACTTCTTCTGACTCAGCGTTGGTGACTTGGCAGTTCTTGCAGCAAGAGGCTGCAAGATGCTCTTAGGAGAACTGAATGAACAAAGGACATAAAGGAACAGGACTGAAGAAGTCCTGCTTACTCGTCACGGGCGTTTTATGGTGGTCCCTGTCCCACGGTGCCCATTAGCTCGCAGTAGGCTGACTGGGGCAAGGAGGCAAAACTGACTGGCAAGAGGATTGCAAATTCCTCTGTGTCCAGCAAGTGAAGATGTAGTTTCTGAGCCTGAGAGCATGCGTGTCCGGAACATTTTATAGATTTTATTGGTCCAGAGGGAAACAGTTGTCTTTCGACTAAACTTCATACCTGTTTGGGATTCAGTGTCATGAAAAAATGCACAAACCAAGTGTGAAGAGATAAACAAAAGAATCTACTGAAAATCTGGGGATGCTGATGTTTGTGACATGACTGGGGATTTGAAATCAACTTACTACTGGCATTCTTTTGAGAAGGTTATCATCTCTTATGGTGTAAAAATTAATTCCATGTTTAGCCATCCATTTAATAATACCTTTTTGTAAGAAAAACTTTTTCTAGTCTAATGAATTAGTGGCTAGATTTTCTTTTTCTGTACATTTGACTAATGAATTTAATTACTTCTATTTTCTAACTTAACCCTTCTCATCAAACTTGTATTTTAGATGTTTCTATTGACTGATTGGCTTCCCTCAGCTACAATGTGATAATCAAAGCAGACAAATGGGTGCTATGACAGCTTTTATATTCCAGGGTATCCAATCCATACCTCAGATGGAGCAAAAGAGAGCATCAGGGGCCTGCAACTGTAATACCTTACCATAGATGCCTATTTCTCCTATGGTAAGGAAGAAAGATTTGGGGACAGAGAATTATGAATGTGTGTTAAATAAAGTGAAATGTCCTAACCATGTCCACATTGTGATTCATCCCAGCAGTATTTCAATTTAATATTTCAAAAATATTTTTAGGCAGAACCACGTCTAGGGTACTTTGTGCTAAGCATCTGTTTGGGGAATTCAGCACCAATCTTTGCTGAATTCTGTCTGTGGCTCTTTAGCCATCACAAGGGACCACTCATCTGTCAGCTTTTCAGCGAACACTCACTCTTTCCAGAGCCCTCGCTCCCGTCTACTTCCCTCCTCCTGCCCAGCCTCTACCCTGTTTCTAGCCTGTCACCTGCTCAGCTGTCTCTCCTGCTGCTGTTGGAGAAAGGAGGGGAGCCACTAAGAGTCTCCAGCAGTTTCAGCTTGTGGACTTCAGGCTGAAAGGGGCCTGGAAGGTTCAAGATTCCGAGGCACTAGTAATAGACTGTCCTTTTTAAAAAACAAGCAAATTAGCTAAATGCATATATTTTTGATGGACGTACTAAGTTCCATGTTCTGGCATGATTCTTCTGCTTTCTTTTCTTTTTAATAGTTTGTTTATTTGAAGGCGAGAGAGAGGGAAAGGGATGTTGCCCATCCATTGATTTACTCCCCAGATGTCCCCAACAGCTAGGTCCAAAGCTAGGAAACTCAATCTGGGTCTCCCACATGGGTAGCAGGAACCCAAGTACCTGGGCGATCACTGCTGCCAGCCACGGTGTTAATTGGTGGGAAGCTAGATCAGAAACAGGGCTGGTAGTTGAACCCAGGCACTCTGATGTATCTTTTTTGAAAAAACTATTTATGCATGTATATTTATTTGAAAGGCAGAATGACATATAGAGATAGCATGCCAATGTGAGGACCGGCATGCATTCAAGTTTTCCTGGAGAGCCATTCCAGGTGTGGGCAGGATAATCCCTCATTTTCTGGGTGAATACGAAGGAGTCAGTTCTATTATGTTTCAAGAACACTTCCTAGGTCTATGCCATGGCTCACTAGGCTAATCCTCTGCCTGTGGCGCCGGCACCCTGGGTTCTAGTCCCGGTTGGGGCACCGGATTCTGTCCTGGCTGCTCCTCTTCCAGTCCAGCTCTCTGCTGTGGCCCAGGAGTGCAGTGGAGGATGGCCCAAGTGTTTGGGCGCCTGCACCCACATGGGAGACCAGGAGGAGGCACCTGGCTCCTGGCTTCAGATCGGCGCAGCGCGCTGGCCGTGGTGGCCATTTGGGGGGTGAGCCAACAGAAGGAAGACCTTTCTCTCTGTCTCTCTCTCTCTCACTGTCTAACTCTGCCTGTCAAAAACAAACAAACAAACAAACAAGCAAAACCTTCCTGAAAACACCTGAAACCTGAAAGACACACAGAATTTATGAATTATAGAGGTGGGCAGACTCAGAGAAACACCAGCCATCTGCCATGAGCGTAATCTTGCTTAGAAATCTCCCCTTTTGCTTTCTTAAAGTCTTTAGTAAAAACTCTTTCATCCTTGTCTATGTACCTGTAGTTTTCTTTCTCATCTCATCCTAACACTGAACCACTAACTGCCCTCAAGAAACCTGACAAATAAAATACCTTCTCCTCTGTTCACACAGTGTCCTGTAGATATGCATTTTTAGGGCTGAGCCAGTTTTTGATGTGTATGATCTAAAGCAAGATTCATGTTTTCTATCTAGCTCCCTGCTAATCTGCCTGGGAAGGCAGTGGGTGATGGTACAAGTGCTTGGGCGCCTGCTACCCACATAAGAGACCTAGATGAAGCTGTAGGCTCCTGGTTTTGGCCTGGCCCAACTCTGGCCATTGCAGCCATCTGGGGAGTGAGCCCACAGATGGAAGATCGCTCTCTGTCTCTTTCTCTCTCTCTCTGTAACTCTGCCCGTCAAATCAATTATTCAATCAATAAATCTTTAAAAAAGACCATGCTTTGATAGATAGTAAAGGTTTAATAAATGCTATTATCAATATAACATTGTAACTGAGTTAAACTTTATTATAAAAAATTTAAAGTCCCTCAAAATACAGAGAATAGAATGATGCCTCTCTAAGTCCAGAAAATATTTGACTGCTTCTTAGAATACTGTGCTGTTTAGGAGAGAGGCAGTAAGTCAAGTTTAAATTGTCTCTGTACTCTGGGAAGTGCTGGTAGGTAGAGGACATAAGCATAGATATACACAGTGGAGGAGGAAAAGATGACTGCCTTTGTTGGTGTTGCAATGAAACACTCTAGGTGTGAGAGGTAAGAGCTGATCTATTCCAGATTGAGTTGGCTCCTGTCCCATGGTCCCTTTTCTGTTCTGCTCCAAGATACTTCTAAGCCTCAGAGAGGTGTGGTGATCACAGGCTGAGATCCTGGAGATAGACAGGCAGCAGCTGGACTTGGCTTTGATGCTTATGAAGGATTCAAACCTTTATTCCTTCTTTAAAAAAAAAATCAAATACTATTACTTGTCTCAGAAGCTTGTTTTGAGAATCAAATGTATTAGATACATAGAATACTTGGTGTACCCTATTTTTCCTTGATTCACACTTTAATCTCTGAAATATGCCTTAGAATCAATGATGTCATGATTTAATCAGCAGTGTTTTCTTTCTTGGTGTTTCTCAACATAATGAGCCTTGTGATTGATGAAGTCAATAGATTTCATGAAATCTTGTCGCAAGTACTTAATGAATAGTAGCAGTCAGGATAATAAAGATTACAGAGTTTCCTTAATTCACTCAGCTCAAAGCTTGTATTATAAAAACTCTGCTCTGTTTCTGTTGCCAATGAGGAGCATGTGATCTGGGGGCGGTCTTTTAGCTTCTTTTGGGAGTTAGTCTTTAACTTGAATGAGATGATAACTATGTTTCCTTCTAGCTTCAAAGTGGTAAGAGGGGGTTGGTTCCCAAGGAGCAGACCAAGGTCCCTGTGTAAGAACACAGAGGACAGCTCCCTGTGTTTGCAAGCGGTCTCTGGGACAAGTGGATCCAATCGCTTTGTCTCGGTAAAGGCAACGACTCTCACACGGCTGCCCTGGCACCCCCAGGCCCTCTGCTCTCGGAGGGGAGGAGTGGGCAGGAGGTTTCTGGCTTTCCGTTTGCTCTGGTGATACTCATGTGGTTGTGGGAAATTCTTCTCCAGGAGTATAACTGTGGGATCATGTGTAGTAAGTTGGCAGAGTGGGTCAAATGATTTTTATAGAGGGAGTGGGATCTTTAATTGCGACTTGGCTGTTGTAAAATGCCACCTTTATCTTGCTACTGTGCTATTTTAAACTTTTTAGGCTAAGGTTTCTATCATTAGAATTACCCATCTGGTATAGACAACAAATTTAGGAACATTGGTTAAAAATATTCCATTTGGGAATATCTGGACAGTGAGAATGAATGTCTTTCCCAGGCTTTTCCATTATCAAGTAAACAAGGGATCATCATCTGGCTAATGGTTACCATGAAGAGTTGGGCATCACTGGGGCTCCAGCCTTCAGGGCATGGGCAGGATTCAGTGGTCATGGCGTGATGAGTGAAAGCAGTAGCAGGAGAGAAGGAATATAATTGAGACAGTTCCCAGGATATTTGACCAAGGAAGGAAATCTCTAAAAGAAGCACTTAATGAGGAAGTGAAGCCCCTCAGAGAAATGCCACCCACCGCGTTATTTGTGCAAGACCATCTTGAGTCAGTCTGGGTGTTATGTGTCTGTACTACTTTGGTGTTTTCTTAGTGCATTTTTATTCTTATCACTCCGTTTTCACAATAGCTTTGGATGCATGCAAGGCAACTCTTACCATGCCAAGTCAGAAGTGAGGAGGCAAACATGGAACAATACCACACGGTTCTGGGAAAAGAACCAAGACTGGCACTGCTCTGCTGACTACTAACTCTGTCCAATTTCTGCTCTGCCTGACCCTGGCAGAAACCAGACAGGGACGGCACTTTCATCACAGCCCAAATGCAAGGCTGCTCTGATGCGCTTAAATTTGCTTGACATAGCCATTCTTTTGGGTAATGGAATTCTTTTTTTATTTTTAAAAATATTTTCTTTATTTATTTGAGAGGTAATTACAGACAGAGAGGCAGAGAGAGAGAGAGAGAGAGAGAGAGGTCTTGCTCTCTGCTGGTTCACTACCCAAATGGCCACAACGGCCAGAGCTGTGCTGATCCAAAGCCAGGAGCCAGGAGCTTCTTCTGGGTCTCCCATGCAGGTGCAGGGGCCCAAGCACTTGGGCCATCCTCTACTGCATTCCCAGGCCATAGCAGAGAGCTGGATTGGAAGAGGAGCTGCTGGGATAGAACCGGCATCCATGTGGGCTGCCGGCGCTGCAGGTGGAGGATTAATCTACTGTGCCATGGTGCCGGCCTCTTTCTTCCTCTTTTAGAAGATGCACTCTGGAGATGGCCATGGCTGTGGTAGCGATGCTGTCTCTTGCCTGGCCTGAGCTGTGTCAGTACCTCCCCCAGGAGACCAGTCCAGTTGTCCAGCCCTAGCTCCAGGGTAACCATGTGCAACTGCAAGGTGGTGCTCAAAAACACGGACGTGTTGGAAGAGATGCGGCAGGACTCGGTGGAGCGCACTACTCAAGTGCTGGAGAGATCCAACATTGAGAAGGACATCGGCCCACATCAAGGAGGAGTCTGATGAGAAGTCCAGCCCCACTGGCAGTGCATTGTGGGGAGGAGCTGCAGTAGTTATGCATCACGTGAAACCACTTCATCTGCTTCCACCCGGGCCAGGTGGCCAGTCTTCTGTTCAAATCCAATTAAAAGCGTGGACTCTGCCACAAACCCAGTGATCCATCCAAAAACAAGGACTGCAGCCTAAATTCCAATACCAGAGACTGAATCTTCAGCCTTGCTAAGGGAACACCTCAATATTTGAACCTTTATTGTGTTTCATACAGGGCATTCTCTGTATTAGCTTGTTGTGGTTATAAAGCAATTAGCCACCTTGATGGGACTGAATTAGAATCCCCAGGCATGTTTCTAACTCTACCTTTCGGGGGAACTCTGATTGAGCATGTGCCAAACTGTACATCCTCTACCTCTCTTATTCCAATTTTTATATTTAAAGGGATCACTTTTCAGTTAAACTTAAACATCTAAGAATAATTGTGTGTTAATTAAAGAGTTCAACCAACAGTATTAAGTAGAACAAAAAAAATACTAAAAAGGGATAAAGTATTAAGATGTTCCTTGACAGGACAAAGGCTGATCAAGTCATTGTTTCTCATAGTGTCCATTTCACTTCAACAGGTTTCCTTTTTGGTGCTTGGTTAGTTGTCACCAATCAGGGAGAACATATGATATTTGTCCCTTTGGGACTGGCTTATTTCACTCAGCATAATGTTTTCCAGATCCCTCCATTTTGTTGCAAATGACTGGATTTCATTTTTTTTAACTGCTGTATAGCATTTTTTTTTAATTTATTTGACAGGTAGAGTTACAGAGAGAGAGAGAGAAAGGTCTTCCTTCTGTTGGTTCACTCCCCAAATGGCTGCTAGAGTTGGCGCTATGCTGATCTGAAGCCAGGAGCCAGGTGCTTCTTCCTGGTCTCCCTTGAGGGTTCAGAGGCCCAAGCACTTAGGCCATCCTCCACTGCCCTCCCGGGGCCACAGCAGAGAGCTGGACTGGAAGAGGAGCAACTGGGACTAGAACCCGGTGCCCATATGGGATGCTGGCACAGCAGGTGGAGGATTAACCAAGTGAGCCATGGCACCGGTCCCTGCTGTATAGTATTCTATAGAGTACATTACATGTCCCATAATTTCTTTATCCAGTCTACTGTTGATGGGCATTTGGGTTGGTTCCAGGTCTTAGCTATTGTGAATTGAGCTGCAATAAACAATAAGGTGCAGACAGCTCTTTTATTTGCCAATTTAATTTCCTTTGGGTAAATTCCAAGGAGTGGGATGGCTGGGTTGTATGGTAGGGTTATATTCAGGTTTCTGAGGAATCTCCAGACTGACTTCCATAGTGGCTTTACCAGTTTGCATTCCCACCAACAGTGGGTTAGTGTCCCTTTTTCCCCACATCCTCGCCAGCATCTGTTGTTGGTAGATTTCTGTATGTGAGCCATTCCAACCCGGGTGAGGTGAAACCTCATTGTGGTTTTGATTTGCATTTCCCCTTTTTTCTTTAATTTTTCTTTTTGACAGGCTGAGTGGACAGTGAGAGAGAGAGACAGAGAAAAAGGTCTTCCTTTGCCATTGGTTCACCCTCCAGTGGCCGCCGTGGCCGGCACACTGCGGCTGATTGCTAGTGATCCTGAACATTTTTGCGTGTGTCTGTTGGCCATTTGGATTTCTTCTTTTGAAAAATGTCTATTGAGGTCCTTGGCCCATCTCTTTAGTGAGTTGTTTGTTTTGTTGTTGTGGAGTTTCTTGATCTCTTTGTAGATTCTTGTTATTAATCCTTTATTGTTGCATAGTTAGCAAATATTTTTTCCATTCTGTTGTTTGCCTCTTCACTTTCCTGTTTCTTTTGCAATACCATTTCACTAGTCAAAGTGATCAGTTTCAGTTCAAAATGACAGGATTAAGAGTCAAAGGACACATAAACAAGACTAGTGTCTGCTAATACTAACTTATAGAATTAAAAAGGAGAGAACAATCCAACATGGGAAGTGGGATACACAGCAGACTCATAGAATGGCAGATGTCCTAAACAGCACTCTGGCCTCAGAATCAGCCCTTAAGGCATTTGGATCCGGCTAAAAACCCATGAGAATATTTCAGGCATGGAAAGCCAAGACACTCTGGCAAAAAACAAAAACAAAAACAAAACAAAAAAACAACAAAAAAAAAACAAAACAAAAAACAAAAAACAAAACAAAACAAACCACAAAACCCTAAATGAAAGATCTCTGTGAGTGAGATTCCAGTGGAAAGAATGGGCCATCAAAGAAGGAGGTACCTTTCTCTGAAGGGAGGAGAGAACTTCTACTTTGACTATGACCTTGTCTAAATAAGATCAGAGATGGCAAACTCAAAAGGCTTCCATAGCCTTCGCATCTCATGACAAGAGCCTAGTGTGATTACTGACGCCATAAACAAGAGTGTCAGTTTGTTAACAACAGGAGTCACTGTGCACTTACTCCCCATGTAGGATCTCTGTCCTTAAAGTGTTGTACAATGTGAATTAATGGTATAACTAGTACTCAAATAGTACTTTATGCTTTGTGTTTCTGTGTGGGTGCAAACTGTTGAAATCTTTACTTAATATATACTAAATTGATCTGTATATAAAGAAAATTGAAAATGTATCTTGATGTGAATGGGATGGGAGAGGGAGCGGGAGATGGGAGGGTTGCGGGTGGGAGGGAGGTTATGGGGGGGGAATAGCCACTGTAATCTAAGAGCTGTACTTTGGAAACTTATATTTATTAAATAAAAGTTAAAAAAATTTTTTATCCAAAAAAGCAATTAGCCAAACAGCTTAAAAAATTAGAAGATGTACTCTGATCTTTAATACACAAGTTAGATTTGTAAAGAAATAATCAGAAAGAGGTAAATCTTTTTGCCTTTAGGATATGTTAAATCTAGGTTTCTCCTGAAAGTTTTTCTAGAAGTGATTCATTTCTGGCATGGAATTAGCCAGAGTTCCAGTGGGAAACATAGAACTCAGAACTGAGGGAATTCTTTTCCCAGAGAGAGCATTAGAGTGAGAAAAAGTTTGACAGTGGAGTGGACTCTGAAAGGAGAGAGTTTTTGATCTTTGTGTACTTCAACTTTGCTGCCTCAAACTCATAGTCAGGAGTGTAACCTAAAAACTTCCCGAGGACTGGGCTAAGATTTCCTTCATGTGAGCAGGCAAATCAATTCCAAGTGTCTTTGTTTCCCCTCCAGTTTTAATGAATCCTCAGAACTTCTGTAGATCCATGCTTTGAAATACAATTAGCACTAATGGGGATACTATACACTCTTCTGGCCATCAAATTGCTGGCTGAGTATACTGTCAATACACACTGGAGGAGGCTTCTTGATTTTCCCCTTAAAGATTCCTTTGGGTGTGTGTGTGGTGTTTGTTGGCTCATATTAAATTTTTTTAAAAAATTTATTTATTTACTTGAAAGAGCTAGAGAGAGGGAGGGATGGAGAGAGAGAGATCTTTTATCTGCTGGTTCACAACCCTGATGGCTGCAAAGTCCAGTGCTGGACCAGGCAGATGCCAGGAGCCAGGAGCTTCTTCCAGGCCTCCCACATGGGTGGCAGGGACCTCAATACTTTGGCCAACTTCCTTTGCTTTCCCCAAGTCATTAGAGGGAGCTGGATTGGAAGTGAACATGAACTAGGCCCATATGGGATGCCAGCATTGTGGGTAGCAGTTTTACCAGCTACGCCACCAAGCAGGTCCCTGATCATATTAAATTTATTAATCATCTTTTTAAAAGATGTAGTTTGTTAGAAAGGTGGAGTGACAGAGAGGGAGAGACACAGAGAAAGATGTTTCATCCACTAATGGCCTAGACAGTTGGGAGTGAGCCAGGCTGAAGTCAAGAGCCTGGAGCTCCATCCAGGTCTCCCTGCTTTCCCAGGTCCCTTAGCAGAAAGCTGTGTTCCTGCCATCGGATCAGCGCGGTGCGCCGGCCGCAGTGCGCCAGCTGTGGCGGCCATTGGAGGGTGAACCAACGGCAAAGGAAGACCTTTCTCTCTGTCTCTCTCTCTCTCTCACTGTCCACTCTGCCTGCAAAAAAAAAAAAAAAAGAAAAAAAAAAAAGTTGGAGCAGCCGGCAAATGAACCAGCCCTCCAGTATGGGATGCCAGAATTGCAAGCAGTGGCTTAACCCACGACATCACAATGTTGTCCCCCAGTAATCTTTTTTTTTTTTTTTCAATTTATTTGATAGGTAGAGTTACAGACAGAGAGAAAGGTCTTCCTTCCATTGGTTCACTCCCCAAATGGCCGCTACAGCCGGCACTATGCCTATCTGAAGCCAGGAGCCAGGTGCTTCCTCCTGATCTCCCATGCGGGTGCAGGGCCCAAGCACTTGGGCCATCCTCCACTGCCCTCCCAGGCCACAGCAGAGAGCTGGACTGGAAGAGGAGCAACTGGGACTAGAACCCGGTGCCCATATGGGATGCTGGCACCGCAGGTGGAGGATTAACGAAGTGAGCCACGCGCCAGCCCCTCGGTAATTTTTTTTTTTTAAAGGAGCAGGATCAGATACATAGAAAAACAGAATGTAACCTACAGAGAGTTCCTATACATCCTTGTCTCCGCACATACAGCTTCTCCTATTATCTTCATTCCACGATAACATGGTACCTCTCTTTCAACTGATGAAATGTCCTCCATGTGTTTTTATGGCTTGGTCGCCCCCCCCCGCCCCCGCCGTGTTTTTTAGTGTGTGTGATAGTTCATTGTCCAGGTATGCCACAATTTATTTATCCATTCACCTACTGAAGCACTTCTTGGTTGATATGAAGTTTTGGCAATTATAAATAACTCTTACATAAAGATCAATTTGTAGGTTTTTGTGTAGACATAGTTTTTAATTTATTTGAGGAAAAACCAAGGAGCATGTTTGCTAGATCCTTTGGTGAGAATATATTTAGTTTAATGGAAGCTGTCAAATTGTCATATAAAGTGGCTCTACCGTATTGTATTCCATTCAGCAAAGAATGAGAACTCTTGTTGTTCCATATCCTCACCTGCATTTGTTGTTGTTAATTTTCTGAATTTTGGCCCCTCAAATAGGTATAGTGTATCAGTGTTGTTTTAATTTACAATTTCTTAATATTATATGATGCAGAGCATCTTTTAATATGCTTACTTGACATCTGTGTATCTTCTTCAGTGAGATGTCTGTTCAGGTCTTTTGCTCATTTTTAATTTGGATTGTTCATTTTTATCTCTTTTTAATAAAGATTTATTTATTTTAAATGCAGAGTGACAGGGAGAGGCATAGAGAGGCAGAGAGAGGCAGAGAGAGGCATAGAGAGAGAGGGGGGGGGAGGGAGGTCTTCCATCCACTGGTTCACTCTCCCAAATGGCCACAATGGCCACAGCTGGGCCTATCTGAAACCAGGAAGCAGGAGCTTCTTCTGGGTCTCCCATGTGGGTGCAGGAGCCTAAGGACTTGGGTCATCTTCTGTTGCTTTCCCAGGCGCATTAGCAGGGAGCTGGATCAGATGTGGAGCAGCCAGGTCTCTACAAGTCCCATATGAGATGCCAGCATTGCAGGTGGAGGCTATACCACAGCACCAGCCGCTCTTCCCACATCTCCACCCTCAGGATCTCCACTCCATGCTGGAGATGACTTGGTTCCACCCTGTGGCACAGTAGGGTGGTGCATAGGCTCAGCGCCCCAGATTCTCACCTTTTGATTGTATGGGTGACCTTGTGTAATGTTCATACCTTTTCCCAGTACACGACGCCATCCCTATCAAGGTTTGAACATGGAATATGAAGGAGATGAGAGCTTCAGAAAGGTCCAGAATCTGCACCTTAATTTAAGTGATCCCACCTGGAATCCCATGCAAAGCATTCTTTACCAAACACCAACCCGCGTGTCAACTAGGGAAAGGTCCACAGCCCCGGGCTCTGCTGGACGTGACGGTCACTTCGATCCTGCTGCCCCCATTTTCTCTGGGATCCAGAGTAGGATTCATTCATCTGTAGCTTAAAGTCTCATCTACCATTTCACCCAGGAATTAGGATCCTCTCAAAAACCTGTCCTGGGGTTCCATCGTTTATCAGTGGCACCAGAACTGGCCGCACTGGGCTTTGATGTAGATGATGGGTCTGTGTCATTAAAGATATTTGAGAAAACTGCTTGCCCATGTCCCGTCCTTCCCTGTGGCAGCCGGCACAGTGTCTTCCACTCAGAGCAAACATTTGTTGCTGTTAGTTTGAGGTCATAGCAACTGTGATTCTATCTTTCAGAAGATCAGTTTGACGATGGACTGATTCTGAGTTTCAGAAGCAGAACTGGAGCACATTCCTTTTCTTTTGAAAGAACAGAACTTTTGAAGAGAGACGACTCTCAGAATAAAACAAACCCGTGTTCCTGAGAGTCATGGGGCAGAGGCTGGGGAGATGTCAAGATTCCTAGGAGAGTTACGGTTTATGGTTTCTTTTTGGTCTAGATCAGGCAGGCCATGGAGAAAGCTGAGTCCTTGATCCTCCAGTGGGAGAAGTGACAGCATTTCTAGGAGCCGGTTCTGGCAGGTGCAAAGGTGGCTGCTTGTTCTATTGCCTTAGGCTTTGGTAGGGCGACAGCCTGAGGGCCTCCCTAATGGCACAAGCTGGGTATAATCCTCATTCTGCTGGTCACAGGGGCTCTGGCCTTATCATATCAGCCAACCAGATATTTCATCACACCCCCAACTAATCCTTTAGCAGCCAACCACATAGTTTCATTTCAGACATATTCCGATTGCCTAAATTCAAACTGCTACATTATAATCAAGTTGCATCAGCAAGCTCTATCGCTAAAGGCCTCGGGATCCAAATACTTTATGGGATGGCTGATGACTTAAGAAATAAAGTCTAATTTCACAACAGCGATTCTCTGGCTATGTTGCATGCTCACACCAGGAACCAGGAAAGAAGGAGTTTCCCTCCAAAAATCCCACGCAGGACACTTGCGTGATTTCTTGTTTGTTTCCTTCTGATATTGAGTTTTCTTCTCATCCAAGCATTGCTTCATTCACTCAAGTGTCACTTGTGTGTCATGTAATAGCATGTGTTGTCCTGGGTACTGTGGATACGACCACGAATAGAGTCATACTGAAGGTTCTGAGAATAAACAAGTGAACTATGACAGGGTCCAATGTCTATGAGACCCATGGAGAAAAAGAAAGTAGGAAGGAGGCTAGTAGCTGCAGAGGTGTGGACTGGTTGGAGGGAAGCTGTGTTGAATCTGGTGGGAGAAGATCTGGCTGTTAAGTTATCAGATGACGAAAGCCCTGCAGGACCTTGGATAATGATCTCTATGGATATGGTAGGGAATGGCATTCGAGCCTCAGGCAACAGGGGGAGAAAAACTCTGGGACAGGAATGCTGCTTAGCTTGGTTGAGAAACAGGAGTTCAGTGTGGTCACGGGAGAGTCCATGAAGGGGAGAGAGGAAGAGGATGAGAACAGAGAGGCAGAGGGGTCCAGGGTAACCCCCCCCACCCTCATTCATTCAGTCAATAGAAGATTATGGGAGCAGGTGCTGTGGTGTAGTAGGCTAAGCCTCTGCCGTGGGGCTGGCATCCCATATGGGCGCTGGTTCATGTTCTGGCTGCTTCCCTTCTGATGCAGCTCTCTGCTGTGACCTGGGAAAGCAGTGGAGGATGGCCCAAGTCCTTGCACCCTTGCACCCACGTGGGAGACCTGGAAGAAGCTCCTGGCTCCTGGCTTTGGATTGGCCCAACTCTGGCCATTGTGGCATTTGGGGAGTGAACCAGGAGATGGAAGACCTCTCTCTCTCTGTCTCCCTCTCTCTGTCTGTAACTCTACCTCTCAAATAAATAAATAAAATCTTTAAAAAAAATAAAAAGATGATTATGGAATCCCAGGTATCTGCAAAGTACTGCTTTTGTGTTTATTTGAATAGAGTGTTTGAAAATGTTAACTAATTAAGGGAGAAGGGTAATGTTTTAGGCCTGTTGAGTAGAGATAACAGAGGGAAATCTAAGCAAACATGTCACGTGTTCTTTTGAAAATGCAGGAAAATTCTGGTGGGCTCTAAATCATACACTGTGATGAGAGAGAGTCGTCATAAGCAATGGTTTCAACTTGGCTTTGGAAAACAGAAACCAACTTTTAGGAACACTTTTTTTTTTTCCAGCATTTTGTGATGGTTTTATTGGGGTGAGGACACAGGGCGGGTAAGGGTACCCCTCGCAGGTGCAGGGAATGTCCGTGCTAGTCAGTCTTCTTGGGATGCTTTATGGAGCTTTATTTTCTTCTTGGCATTGCTCTTGCTGGTGGCGGCCGCCTCAGGGCCGCTGCTGCCTTCCTCCTTGGCAGAGAATTTCCTCTCTTTCCTGGGGACGCTCCTGTTGCCCCCTCTTCCACATCATTTGCCATTTCCTCCTGGGCCGAGGGTTTCTTCCTCTGGGGAGGGCTTATGCTGCCCTCTAGGAAAAACTTCTTTTTTTGACAGGCAGAGTGGACAGTGAGAGAGAGAGACAGAGAGAAAGGTCTTCCTTTTGCCGTTGGTTCACCCTCCAATGGCCACCGCGGCCAGCGCATCACGCTGATCCGAAGCCAGGAGCCAGGTGCTTCTCCTGGTCTCCCATGTAGCTGCAGGGCCCAAGTACTTGGGCCATCCTCCACTGCACTCCCTGGCCACAGCAGAGAGCTGGCCTGGAAGAGGGGCAACCGGGACAGAATCCAGTGCCCCTACCAGGACTAGAACCTGGTGTGCCGGCGCCGCAAGGCGGAGGATTAGCCTAGTGAGCCGCGGAAAAACTTCTTAATTAGGTATTATTGAATCTTGAACTCTGTTGATATTTCTCAGTTGTGGCAGTTTGGTGTAGGAGGAGAATCTAATAGCAGATAATCCCTACACGGATGAATGAGGTAGCAGTGGTGATCTGCTCAGGCCCTTGTCTTGGGTTTTCCTGTAAGCGATAGAAGATGGGCTCTTAAATTCTTTCATGGGGCAAAAATGACTTCACAGCAGATTGATATTGGAACAAATGAATTAGACTTCAGGCAAGTGGTATTTTTATTACTAGGAAATAAGGTAGGTGTGCCCTAAATCAGGATTCCTAGTCATGTTCTAACTTGACTCTTAAAATGGATATTTCCACGTGTCTGTTCCGCTTCTCTGATTCTTAAGTATTTTATGCCAGAAAAAGCAAGTACAGGTCTTTTAATGTCCACCCAACCTCGCTGTGGTCAGGAAGGTCTTTCTGTAGCAGTGTTTGTGTTGAGTTTCTCTGTAGGACCTTCCTGATGTTAGTAGATCACCCTTATGAGATATGTGTCCTACAGAAAGCTGTGTGTGCTCCAAAACTCTCAGCACATCTAAACTCGCTCTGATAGCTCCGGAGGACTCCATCTGTGGGCTTGGGTGGAAACAGGCATTTTCTCATTGGTTCCGCATTTCTTTCCGGTCGCTTGGTCTTCACCTTGACCAGAATTCCTGTCCAGGTCTGGCCACCACCATGACACGGTTGTAACTTGATTGACTGAAGCATGTGGTCTCATCTCTACTTCACGGCAGGAGACTGAAGTTAGATCAAAGCACACAGTTTATACTTCCAAAACTTGTACTTGAACCTGGATTTGTGGTTTAAAAAGCTAAGTTCTGGCAATGTACTTTTCTGCCTCTTGCATTTTAATGTAATTAGGTAATTAATTTTGCAATGATCACTTGGTTTCTAATAATATTGATATATTGAATCTGTAGAGTCTATATATTTTAGATAGTATAATATAATACAATGCAGTAATGCATATTGTAACATATAGGATATGTAACATAGCATAACCTTTAATGATTTAAGCAGCAGAGCCAGAATGTAGATGACCACATAGGCCACTGGACAGGTCACTGTTTGTCCTGGGACAACCTAATGGGCATTGTGGGTTGGGGGAAGTCACCTATAATTTCCTCCCCTCTTCTCACATCTCACCAATCAGGAGGCTTGAAGACATATGGTGCTCTGCCCTCAGGAGAGTTGTGTAGAGTTCTCCTGGGAACTCAGGGATTTTTTTTTTTTTTGGACTCTTCTTACTGTTTGAAAAGTTTTTTGAGGCCTGTTTGTTACTTTGCTGTGTTTTTCCTCAAACTGCCTTTGAATTGCTATTAATTTTTCTCCCATTTTTGGTCTCTGCTTTGGCCTGGGGATGGATAATAGATTTGCTCACTGGCCTCTTTGCCAAAAGCGTCACCCTGTAGTCCACTGTGCATGTGTTCACCTGATAAAGTTTCTGGAAGGTTCTGGACTTCCTGTGTTTGGTAATTCCCTTTTGTATTTTGCTACAGCTTTCCTGTTCAGCACTCTGACTCTTCCCTGATGCCAGGCTGCCTTGGGCAGTTGGTCAAACAAGCTCAACTTACTCCTGCATCTAGACCTTGCTTGGGCTTTTTGCTCTGACCTTTAAAAATTGCTTATTTATTTTTAGGTATTTGAAAGGGAGATAGGGCAGCAAGGACCAAAGTTCTTAAGCCATCGGTGCCTTCCAGGGTGTATATTAGCAGAAAGTTGGAATCAGGGGCGGAGCAGGGACTCGAGCCCAGGCACTCTGATGTGGGATGTGGACATCCCGAGTGGCATCTTAACCACTGTGGCCAGTGCCCAGCCAGCCCTGACCCTCTAAGTCTCAATAGTATCTCAAAGTTTACTTCTCTAGAAACTTCTGTCACACTGACCTTTAGCTTCTCTGACCCTGCTTTGTCACCAACGGCAGGAGCCCTCGCCTGTGCTGTCTCTTTCTGGACTTGCCATTCTGTTTCTCTTTGAAATCAACCTAAGCTTGCCCTGCGAGACTCCTGAGCACTCTTCCTCTGTGATTCCATAGTACCTGTGTGCTTCCACTACAGTAGAAGGCCACATGGGGTTTATATGACTTAAGTCATGATTTCATCTTCTATAGCACCAGAACGCAGGCACATCAGTGTGGGCCAGAAGAGCAGCTCTACATTTGCAAAACCGCCTCCAGGCCATGAGCAACTTGCAATCCCAGCTGCTTTTGCTGATGCCTGTGTTGCGAATCCTGCTATTCTTACTGCCCACCCCGGTCTTCTCTTTGGCTTCTGACTTCTGGTCTCATTTTCCGATGGTGGCTTTTCATTGCTTGGGTATTTCTTGTCGTGTCTGGGACTTGATTTTATCGTGGGCCTGGTTTCTAATTTCTGCTTCTAATGAGTCTATTTCTAACCCTTTTGGGGAACAGCTCATGTAGTCTCAGCACCAACTCACAAATTAACACTCAGGCCTGATTCATCTCAGACAGTTGCAAAGAACCAAAAGATTTAACTAGAAAGTGCCTACACTGTAATCAGATTATGGGAAACAGTGAGACTGTGGAAAGGTATGTCATAAACAGAAAGCAGGATCACATGTGATGGTGAGCTAACTTGTTGTGTAGACAGCAAGCACAGACACATGCCGCCAAGGGAGGGGACAACCTGAACAAGTACTGGCAGGACGATGATCAGAGTTCAACCTGAACTGGAGCAGGTCGTCCAAATCAAGGCTGCAGATGGAGAAAATTTCTAAAAATGCAAATGCAGTTTTGAGTGGGATGTAAAATTCTGAGCTAGCCTTTTTTGTGTCATAAATATCAGCCACATCTAAATTGGAACATTTTAGATTCTAGGCATCACCATCGCTATTTGATTTCTTCAGGTTGCCTGTATTAGTCTCATCACCTCTGACCTGGCAACTTTATTTTGGGATGTCTATCAGTCTGGTTTGTGTTACTGTAACAAAATACCTGAGGCTGGGTGACTTTATCAAGCAAAGAGGTTTACTTGGCTCACACCTCCGGAGGTCCAAGGACACACATCTGGGGGTGACCCTGCTGGCAGAGTCACGAGAGAGCTCAGGGCATCGTGTGCAAATGTGTTTCCTTTGTGCTCGCTCGCTCTTGTTGTACAGTCACCAGGATTCAATCAGGAGGGCTCCACCTCAATGACTTTATCGAATCCCAATTGCCTCCTAAAGGCCCCACCTCTCTGCAGTATAATTGGAATAGTCTTCCAGCCTTAAGTCACAATGGAAATGAAATTTCAACACATGAACCCTTGGGGGGACACACTCAAACCACATGCAAACCGTAGCCTGGGCTTTTTTCTCACCAAGAAAATATTAAGAACTTGGGTTCTGGATTAGACCTGGATTGAAGTCCCAGATCCTATGATTACTAGCTGGGTGATCATGAGCAGGTTACTGAGCCTAAGCATGCCTCATTTCCCTTCTCTGTAAGATGAAATGCGACTCAGAGGGCTCTTAGCACACACTACATGGTACAGAGAAAACACTGAAGAGTAGCTGCTGGTATTGCTAGTTCTGAGAATCACTGTGAGAAGGACAGTTAGTGGAGAGCAATGCATTCTCACTGAGATGTCTGCGTTGGCCCGTTGCACAGACTCAGCGACCCACCAGCTAATGTGTTCCCTTCACACACCTGGGCTTAGAATGTGTGGCTTAGAAAAAATACAAATTATTACATGTCATGAACCTTCAGAGACATGCAAAATGATCTGAAACCCCACATGTCCAATCTGCCAGGGACAAGCGCCCATGGTGCTTTCTTCTGCTGTGTCTATTGGGAAGAACAGCTGGACACCAGGCTGCATGTGCTTGCAGACAATTATTAAATTACCCTGTAGACTTGTCTTCTCCAAGCAAGATGAACGCAGTTCTTTTAACCTTTCCTAAGCATGGTTTTGATTTTCTGTCCCTTTAATCATCTCTGTGGCTCTCTTCTGAACCTTCTCCAAGTTCTTCATGGCCTTTCTTTTTGCTGTGGAGCACCTAATTGCTCAACATGCTCAGGGAAACGCTTTTACAATGTGGAATACAACTCTACCATTCCTGGGTGCCCTACTCAACAGCAAAGGCGGCTTTCAAGGGATTTTCTTACCTGGCATTTCCTTTGATACACTGTATGGTCTAGTGACGCAGGGATTATCACTCCCCTCCCTCATTTGGAGAAGGAGATAGAGGTTCAGAAGGATTCACAGACTTGCCTGAGGTCACAGAACCGTGCATGTTATGGTTGGGACTGGGACTGAGGTCATGGTGTCCAGTGTTATTTCCACGGTACCCAAGCTCATGCCTACAAACAATTTGCAAGTATGAGGACATCTGAATAATTTTCTGCTCTACTTCCCAAGAGCTCTTTCTCTTCCCACCACAGTTGGATTGGTTTCATTAATTTTTCTCCATGAAACCTTACCAAATCCTCCTGTTTTACTCATGGATCCCTCAGTACTTTGACTGATGTGTGGTGGGGTTGAGCAGCTTGTATTGTATGTGACCTTCGAGTAAGGGCTTTAGAGAGATGCTTTTAGAAACATGTTATTTCAAAGGTATGAATCGTGGAGTTTTACTTCTAGTGATCCACGTGGTGGTGAGAAGCTTTTGCCTGTAGGGCTCTTCGCTCACTGTTTCCATTAAAGAGAGGATATTTCATTGTGAGGGAAAGAGAAGGGGGCTGCAGACCCTCTCCAGCCTATTCCCCTCTTATACCTCCCAGAATGTGTGTGACCAAAGTCTGTGGATAGTGAAAGACATGGGTCGGGTTCAAGGTCAAGTCTTCTTTTCACATTTATGTAGATTGGTTTTCTCATCCTTCAGGACCAATAAATAATGCATTTTAAAGCAGCAAGAACATTCATAATTCTGAATCCAGAATCTGTTATGCTTTATATTCCATCATTGAGGGATTTTTAAAAAGCCTACCTGCCCATGTGATGGATTTTTTTTTATTTTTATTTTTTAAGAAAACTTTTGCTTAATAAATACAAATTTCAAAAGTACAACTTTTGGATTATAGTGGTCATATGATGGATTTTTAAACAAATGAACTCACTGGTCCTCTGACTAAATTACTAAGTCAATTAAAACCTCTAACATATTCTGCATCCATTTGCAACAACACAAAGAGAAGTTCTTTTACAATAACATTACTGAAACATGGCACTTGATAGTAGAGATTAGTGAAAGAGAGCAGGAACAGCTCACACTATTTCCCAACCATGGCTGAAGGAGAACCACCTAGATGGGAGATGGAGGCTGTAGTAAACTTTCCAATCTCCTCTGCCATTCTGGGTAGGGATTGGGCCTCACCAATTTCATTTAAAGTGCCTCAAGTGACTTACAGCAACACTGTAAGACTTAATGATGGGAGTGTGAAGAGTTTGGGGCCACTGGAGCCAAGTGCCTCCCCTCCACTGCCTTTGATTTGCCCAGTGTGGAGCAACTGGCCCTGATATCTGATGCCTGCACTTGGCAGGTGTGAGAGTGTGTGGATGTCTAGCTGCAAGTTTGCCTCCCACCTTGAGGGACTTGGAAGCTTGTCATGCTCTCCAGATCTTGGATCTGATGACCTAGCTGCATCTTCTAGTGTCGTGGGGTCATCCTGTTCTCTAATGCCCAGCAGGCACGGGATTCAGGAACCCCTGAACTCTAGTGCCAGTGGATTTCTGGTACTCTTTATGGGAATGTTCTGAATGGACGTTGGACTCCCAAATTCATGTGCTGAAGCTCGAACTCCTGATGTCATGTTATTAGGAGGTAGTAGGGCCTTTGGTAGGTAGGTAGGTCATGAATGTGTAACCTGATGAATGGGGTTAGTGCCCTTATAGAAAGGGTCTTCTTTCCACCACATGAGATTTCGATGAGAAGATGGTAGCCTTTAACTTGGCAGAGGGCCCTCACTGGGACCTGACCATGCTGCCATCCTTGATCTCAGATTCCCAGCCTCCAGAACTGTGAGAAATAAGTTTCTGTCATTTATAAGTCCCTCTGTCTGTTGTACTTTGTTGTAACAGCTTGTATTAAGATAGGAAGCCTTTCTTTAACGTATGTGATTGTAAGAATTTCATGGTGTGCTTGTTAAATATGCATGTTCGTATACCCTGCTCTTGGAGATTAATGACTCATGAGTTCTGGGATGAGGCACTGGATCAGCCTATTGTCAGGCAAGTTTAGGCAATTTAAGAGACATCCATTCAGTTGGGGGTATAGGTACAGATTTCCAAAGGCCACCGAGAATCAGGTTCAGCGGGCCTACAATGAGGCTCCCAAATGTGCATTCTCAGCCACTCCCACTCCTCAGGTGGAGCTCTTGGGAACTCTGTTTAGAAGGGGACTGCTACTTATTAAGGGCCTACTATGAGCCTGCTCCTTCCCTGGGCTTTTGTGATTCTTTGAGGACATTTACTCCCAATCTCAACTTTGTGTCTTCCCAAGCATGTCTAGGACCTGGGCAGCTCCTTGGGACCCATGTTTTCACTTTTCTCTATCTTCTCATCTTCACACATTGCCAAGATCCCCACAGTATTCATGACCAAATTTACTAACATTATGTGACTCTCCCCTGCCAAGCAGTTGAGGCAAAAAGGAAAAATATGTCGGTATACAGCTCTCTTAGTTTGAAAAATGATTGCATGTCCATTCTTTAGGAGTACGTTTCATTCCTCTGTAACATCCAATTCATAGAGTCAATTCATGATGCAGGTTTAAGTTTAAAGGACAAACATAACATACTGGTTATCCAGTAGGTGAAGAAACACATACGATGGGTTTTTCCTACATCAACCCTTGATTGAGGGAGATAGTATGATCATGAATCACAATAAAGCAGTGCTGTTAAGGTATATTAGGCCACACAGACCATATGACCCAATTCTAGTTGGGCTTAAAGGGATTTATTGACTCAAGAAATTGAAAAGCCCAACATTCCAGGAAAGCACAGGGGTGCTTTGATCACCTCTCTGGCCCTGTTTCCCTGGGATTACCGTGGCTTTTCTTCCTCTTGCTGACTGGCTTCATCCTCACTTTGGATTCTCTCAGAGTAGAAAGTGGCTGCAGCAGCTCCAGGATTCCCAGCTGCAAGCCACACCTTTCCAGAGGAAGAGAATTGCTCTCCTTCAAGCACTAGCAAACCCCTGCACATCCCTGTGATGAACTTCGCGTGGGTTACACGCTCATCCCCAAAACGATACTTAAGCCAACCAGCCCAGGACAGTCAGGGTCCACCCTGGAGATGGAATGGAGTGATATTCCATGTTCATGATCAAAACTGGGGTGTGATGGACTGGATCTCAGGAAGGAAATAGACAAGGTCCATTACAAAACTCACATTTTTTTTAATAAAAAGATTTATTTATTTATTTGAAAGTCAGAGTTACACAGAGAGGAGAGGCAGAAAGAGACGTCTTCCATATGATGGTTCACTCCCCAATTGGCCGCAATGGCCAGAGCTGCACCGATCCGAAGCCAGGAGCCAGGAGCTTCTTCCCAGTCTCCCACATGGGTGCAGGGGCCCACGGGCTTGGGTCATCTTCCACTGCTTTCCCAGGCCACAGCAGAGAGCTGGATTGGAAGTGGAGCAACTGGGTCTCGGACCAGCGCCCATATGGGATGCTGGCGCTTCAGGCTAGGGTGTTAACCCGCTGTGCCACGGTGCCAGCCCTAAAACTCACATTTTTTTCCTGCTATATAAGGAAGACATCAGATTCCAGATGTGTTGCTTTTTATTTTCTACTTTAAGAGGAAGATGAAGTATCTCTTTGAATAGGGTCAAAAGTATCTTCTTAAACATTTGAACCAATAGTGTTTGATTGAGATCCCAACTTTTTATGCACACAGTGTGTAAATTCCACCAAATTCCAGCTCCACTGTACTGGCTGTGTAGAGAAGCTCTGTCTTAGTGAGTCTTATGGATCTAATAAAAATAATTGCTACCATCTAATAGTATTATGCTGATTATTTCCCACAGTTTATCCTATTGACCTTTCACAGGTAGAAACACTGACTGTGGAAGTGGCTGAGCTCAGAGGAGATAAGTAACTTGTCTGAGGTCGCACAGCTAGTGAGAGGCTGAGCAAGCCTGACCTGGGACCTTGGGTACCTGCTACAAGAAAGAAAGGCCCAAGTTTTTCCCTCTCATGTTTTTTGCCTCCTAGGAAGTTGTGAAACGGGATTTAGTAAGAATATTAACCCTGCTCACCACCTAATGTGTTTCCTTTTCTCTGAAACAAAAATTAAAAAAAAAATGCTAGTTTCTGTTGTATTAAGCAAATGGCGGGAATATTTAACCATTTGTAATTTATGGTTTTTTTGTAAGATAATAATAAAACATTAAAATGTTAAGCAGTAGACATGTTCTTAAAAGCCCAAATCTTGGAGACCGGTGAAAGTATCTCTTTAGCTATAAAAAGTTTTTTTAGCTGCTTCTCAATATTATCTTCAGGGAAAGTAGACACAAAACAACACAACCATGATGGGATTTGAATTAAAATTTTATTTGTTTTTATATTTTATATAAATATTTTATATCATAAATATTAACAAATTAAAATATTTTATATTTTATTAGTATAGGGAATGGAGGCTAAAGAAATGATCAAGAAGCAATTGTATCTAATAGAACTATATAATTTGCAAAAGCAGAGGTGAGAGTTATATACACAAACACGTTTGATTTGAAGCCCTTTTTGAGAACTCCATGGAACTACTCCTTTTCAATAGAAAAATTCCTCTAGCCTCACAGGCATGGGTTCTTTTCTGGGGCACATCTGCCCTCACTCTTTTTTTTTTTTTTTAACTAAATCTCACAACAGCTCTTTAAAGGAGGCATTTTTTAAAAAGGTTTATTTATTTATTTGAAAGAGTTACACACAAAGAGAGAAGGAGAGGCAGAGAGAGAGAGGTCTTCCATCCACTGGTTCACTCCCCAGACGACCGCAAAGGCTGGAGCTGTGCCAATCCAAAGCTAGGAGCCAGGAATCTCTTCCAGGTCTCCCACATGGGTTCAGGGACCCAAGGACTTGGGCCATCTTGTACTGCTTTCCCAGACTATAGCAGAGAGCTGGATCGGAAGTGGAGCAGCCAGGACCTGAGCTGGCGCCCATGTGGGATGTGGGCACTGCAGGCTTTGGCTTTACCCGCTAAGCCACAGCGCTGGCCCCCTGCCCTCACTCTTTACATTTGCAAATTTATATTTCCTGGGTGGTGGTACAGAAGATGAGCAGAGACAGTCTGGATAACCATCTGCTGCTAGGGATTTCCTGTCCAGGCTGGCATTGTGGCACAGCAGGTTGCTGTCTCCTGCAGCACCACTGTACCTTATTGGAGTGCAGGGTCAAGTCTGCTTCTGATCCAGCTCTCTGCTAGTGTGCTTGGGAAGCAGCAGATGGTGGCCCATGTGCTTGAGTTCTTGCTGTCCATGTGGGAGACCTAGATGGAGTTCCTGGCTCCTGGCTTTGGGTTGTCCCAGCCTTGGCTCTTGTGGCCTTTGGGGAGTGAAACAGCAGATAGAAGATCTCTTTCTCTTTTCTCTCCCTGTCTCTCTGCTTTTCAAATAAATAAATAAATCTAAATCAATCAATCAATCAAATAACTAAGCTGCTATACCACAACACTAGCCTCAATAAATAAATATTTTATTTAAAAAAACATTATTTATTTGAAAGGCAGAGTTACACAGAGGGAAAAGGAGAGGCAGAGAGAGAGAGAGAGGGAGAGGTCTTCCATCTGCTGATTCACTCCCCAGTTGGCCACAATGGTCGGAGCTGCTTCTTCCAGGTCTCCCAGAGAGCTAGATTGGAAGTGGAGCAGCCAGGACTAGAACCGGCACCCATATGGGATGCTGGCACTGCAGGCGGAGGCTTCACCTGCTATCCGACAGCGCCATCTCCAATAAATAAATCTTTCCAAAAAAAATTAGCAGCAGCTTTTGGTGGAGTGATGGGGGATGAGGAAAGCCTAATTTCTCATTACATTTCCAATGTGATACCTGCTTTGTAGACATGGGAATTGAAAGGAAAAAAGAGGCTGCTTTATTTGTTTATTGTAGACTTTACTTGTCAAAGACTTTTTTCCCCAAGGCATGTAAGAGTTTTGAGGAGGTGGGAGAGGAGTGAGTTTTCATTTGGCCATTTCGCATTTCCAGATTGCTTGGAAGAATTCAGGAAGAGTGAGGGGAACTGGATTGCCCACCAGTGACTTCTAAGCTCTAGAAAAGGAGGGGCATTGTCTCTTTTGCAGCAAGTTAGCTCTCTTGTGCAAGATTTTCCTAGTTACAGCAGCATTGGAAAGAGAAGTGAACAGGTAGGTTGTCATTGGGCTGAGACATGGGACAGCTGAGAAGCTGGTGTTTGGATGTGACACATTTTCTTTTTTCTTTTTCTTTTTTTTGACAGGCAGAGTGGACAGAGAGAGAGAGACAGAGAGAAAGGTCTTTCTTTACCGTTGGTTCACCCTCCAATGGCCGTCGCGGCTGGCGCATCGCGCTGATCCGAAGCCAGGAGCCAGGTGCTTCTCCTGGTCTCCCATGCGGGTGCAGGACCCAAGGACTTGGGCCATCCTCCACTGCACTCCAGGCCATAGCAGAGAGTTGGCCTGGAAGAGGGGCAACCGGGACAGAATCCGGCACCCCGACTGGGACTAGAACCCGGGGTGCTGGCGCCGCAGGCAGAGGATTAGCCTAGTGAGCCGCGGCGCTGGCCTGGATGTGACACATTTTCAACGAGCTCAGATTTCAAGAGGCTTGCCTCTTAGGGGGCTGTGCTGGCTGTGAGTGGAGGGATTGTTTCTAGGGGCCTGCTGGAGACATGAAGACACAGTGGCAACACACTGAAGTCACTTCCCATCGTGTGTCTGTTGTTTAATTTTGCTAAAGTAAAAGTTGTGCTTAAAATATTAAGGCAGGTAAAGGCCAAATTACCTGGAACATGTAGGGCTTAGAAGGATAATCTTAAGAAGTTGGCATTATTTGAAAATGCTTGCAAAAGCTTTATGGCTTCTTTAAGGCATTTAAAACAATCAAAAACAAAGGCAAAACCAAAAATGAACTTTATAGTTTAATATTGTTAAGTTTGGTCCAAGATGTAGATACTGTGAAGCTTTGAAAGAACAACCAAATCTCAAGCTAATCCTTCGGATCTTTTACTTTCCCTAGGAAAAAAGTGAGGTTTAGTCTCCAGTTTAGGGCTGAGAGAATTCACCGCACCCTTCAGATTAAGCCAGAGTCAGCCAGAAAGGAGAGGTGTGACTCCGTGACTCAAAAAGAAGAGGTTGCAGGGCCTGGCTCTAAGGCAAGGCTCCTGTCCACGCCCTGCTCACCTTGGTTGCACCTGTGCCTGCCATGGCCTCTTGGCCACTCAGCTGCTCACCTTCCAGGCCCCAGCAAGGATTATGTCACTTTAAATTCTGACATTTAATATTTAATTTTGTCCATTGTGGGACAGATATGTATAATTAAACATTTTTTTTTCATTTTTGGGGTGGATGTTATGGCACAGTGGGTTAAGCCACGGCTTGACTCATCTGCACCCAATATCAGAGTGCCTGGTTTGAGTCCCAGCTACTCCATTTCTTAATCCAGCTTCCTGGTAATGCACGCGCTGGGAGGCAGCAGGTGGTGGCTCAAGCACTTGGGGTTCTGCTACAGAGTGAGAGATCCAGATGGGGTTCCTGGCTCCTGGCTTTGCCCTGGCCCAGCCCTGGCTGTTGTGGGCAATTGGAAAATGAACCAACAGTTGGAAGATATTGATGCCCAACTCCTGGCTCTAAAGATTTTCAAACCAAACGCAACAGGAGATATATTTTAGCCCAACAGAGGCTTGCCTGTTCCTGCCTTGATACAAACCCTGTGTAGCATCCTTAACTGTGACCCACTCTGCCTGTGCAGGAGAGAAAATTGGAGAGGGAAGGGGTTCCAGTTCTCACCAATGGAGAACTGGAGGGAATTGTTAGGAAACACTAGACTTTGTATTCCAACTCTTCTGAATTCTTAGGAGCACTGTATTTTTGGCTGCTTTTTCCTGAAGCTCACTTTTCCACACAGAATCAACATCTCAACCTCCCTCTAGGAATCCTGCAGGAAAACCCAGTGTTAAAAAATCACATGCAGTGGTTTCTGATTTCCTTTTGCATTTACTAAGTCTTCTCTTTCAACTGCACCCTCTACAATCCCTTTCCTTCTCTGGCTCTTGATCAGCATCTTACCAGCCAGAAATCACACTTAAATCTCCTTCCTCTTGTCTGATCAGCCTCCTGAATACGCACTTGGTCAATACATGTGAGTCAGTTGGTATCTGGATCTCAGACTCTGTGAACAATCTTTGGACATACAATGCACTTTTTTTTTTTTTTAAGATTTACTTGAAAGGCAAAACTACACACACACACACACACACAGAGAGAGAGAGAGAGAGAGAGAGAGAGAGAGAAGTTCTTCCATCCATTGGTTTACTACCCAAATGGCTGCAATGGTTGGGGCTGTGTCAGGCTGAAGCCAGGAGCTTCCCCCAGGTCTCCCATATGGGTGGCAGGAGCCCAAGCACTTGGGCCATCCTCCACTGCTTTCCCAGGTACATTAGCAGGGAGCTGGATTGGAAGAGGAGCAGAAGGGACTCCAACAGGTGCTCATCTGGGATGCCAGCTTTGTAGGCAGCAGCTTAGCCCGCTATGCCACAATGTTTTGCTCTGCATTTGGCCTGCCTGAATTCACTGACAGCCAAATCATTTAGTTTTCCATAGGGAAACACCATCTTCCTTGCCCAAAGGGTGACTGTCAAGCCACACTTACATGACCTTGAGATGACCTTACATAAACCTGGGTTTCTACATGGGATGTACTAGTGGTGGGCAATTGCAGACTAGCACAGATTTTTTAAATATGCAAATAGCTCAGAAAACCTTGAAAACAATTTCAGGTGCTGTACAAGTTCTCCCCAAGTCCTTGCTGGTATTTGGGCCAATGTGGGGCAGTGTGCTGCAGGAACATTCGCTTCAAACGACTGGAGTTTCTGAAAGCTGATGCTGTTGTAAAAATGCAGCGTAGGATGGCTCCACTTATTTATCAACGCTTTCATGCAAGGCAAATACTTGGTTGGAGACAACACGCTTTGGGCTTCTGATTAGATCACAGAAGTATAAATATCACAGGGCTTTTATGTGTTTGCGTGATGTGAACCAGCAAAGTTCTTTCCTCTGACCCTTTATTTTTAATATGTGCCTGTTTAGAGAAGCGCACTATTTCTCGCCACTGTTCTTGCTCAATATACGGTTCTCTGGTTTGCATTATTTGAATAAGTAGGAGGTTTACAGATCAAATAAAAATTTAAAAACAAAAATAACCCGCCAACCTTTCCAGATCCTGTTCTACATCACTGACAGCGAGGAATGCTTGTTCCCAACTGGGCTACAGGGACGCGTACCGCAGAGGAATTACCGGGACAGCATCAGCTCAGCTCACCAGCGTCCCTGTGCCGCATCCATCCCACTTCACAGTCTAGCAAGCTCTCCTTTAATAATGGAAACGTTAGACTCCTAGACTGGATTTAAGCATTTAAAAAATATAATGGTTTGCATACTGTGCAGTGATTTGTAAAATGTGAATGCCTACAAAAGCCGTGGTTACCCAGCATAACATTATCTTATTTTTAGTTACACAACCAGTAAAACAGCTGGAGGTCTAAAATCATGGCCTCACACTAAATGCATTACTACATTTTACCCATGCAGGAAGGGCCTCTCCTTTTAGCTAGACGATAGGAGAAAGTGGAGTGATTACTGGCAAATTAACACTTCCAATTTTAATAGAGAAGCAAGGCCTACATAAAAACACTGGAATTAGAATCCGTGCCAGTTAGATATTGCACAGCATATAATGTACATCGAAACCACATTAATACACTACTGCATTTTATAATAAGATGAACCCTTATTCATTAGTCAAGAGATATTATCTACCCAAGTGGACTGAAGATGTAACCAGCAAAGTATTTGACGTTATAGCTTCTTAACATAGTTAATAGAATCATCTTGGTAATAGTAGCAAAATATAATTGGCATTTAAAGAGCCGTGCTTGTTTTTGTTTTCTCTGTAAAAGCATTAAGTAGTCTATAATACTCTTCTCCTTTATCTTTAAAAGCTGGATTTTCAGGTTGGTCAGTCATTTTCATAGAGCAGACCCAGAAAGTATCAGTTTCCATCATAAGAAATTGCTGACATTGACTTATTAGATGACCAAAATGGGAGTGTCATATAGTCTGATGCAAGGTATCTCACCAAACATACACACAAAGCACAAACGTGTGTGTATGTAGCTGATGCATTTCTTTGTTATAAAAATTGTGAATTTTGAAAGCATTCTTTATTTTTTTTCTCAGTGATGTTCACTGGGCTTTGGGTCTTGGAGTCGTTTGTGGGAGAGATGGTTAAAGCCTCCCCACGTGCTGTACCACCAACCTCCCAAGTCAGACGGTATCCGACATACTTTTTTTTTTTTTTTCATGTAATAATGGTGTGGCAGTGACATGCATTCAGTAGAAGCATCGTGGGAGTGTTGAACCACAAGTTCTTTTCCTGGCCCAGCGCTGGGTGGTTGCTCCTCTCCCATGATGCTGGGGAGTAGCAGTGCAGGCAGCTCCCAGGCTGCCTTGTGACCTTGGAGGAAGCCACTGAAGCTCTGCACTGTGCAGTTTGCTGAGCCATCAGGTGAATTCAAGGCGTTTTCCACTTACAGATTTTCAAAGTACAGTGGGCTTATCAAGGGTGTAATCCTGTTGCAGGCCCAGCACCTGTACAAACAGAAAGTGTTCCATTTGTTATAGTAAAACAGGAACACAAGCATTTGTGCCCCATTTATTGGTCTCAATCAAAACACGCCAAACTGCTACTTGATATGTCCCATAGACTTTTCTGCATTCCCCCTGCTATGAGATTCCGTCATTGAGTGCCTCACAGAAGAAAAGAATGAAGTTGCTAGTGCCTCAGCTCCTCTCCAACCCCCAGCTTTGATGCCATCCTGTAGCCTTGACGTCACCTGGGGTGACTTTACCTCTGAAATCTTGAATTCAACCATTCTCCCTGACCACAACCCTTTATGATTGCTACTCAGCTACCGTCCATTGACTTTTCTTTGAGATGAATCAATGCCTCATTCTTCCTACTTACTTTTCTCTATAATTTTTTTCTGTAAATAGTATCATTTTAAAATTGTGTGTTCTCATTATTTGTTACTATTGTGTGAAATGCAACTTTGCTGAAAATTAATACCAATAATTTTTTGTAGCATTTATGGGGTTTACTAAGATGAAAGATATATTTTTTTTCAATTTATATTCCTCTTGAATCTCTTCTAGTTTTGCTTTCTCCCTCTGCTGGTGTTGCCCTCCAGTACAATGGTGAATAAAAGAAGTCATATGTGTGTTTTGTTTATTTCAAAGCCGATGCTTTTCATGCTTCACTATGAAGTATGGCATTTCCATTAGTTCTCTTTGCATAAATTTGCATAGAGCAGTTCTCTTTGTATGTATTCTCTGTATGAAGTTAAGGGTATTCCTGTTGATTTTAGTATGCTCAGTTTTCTAACAATGAGCCAACTTTGCATTCCAAAGTTAAAGCCAAGTTGTTCAAGACATTATCGTCTTTTATTTTTATTTATTTACTTGAAATTATTTACTTATTTATATGAGAGGCAGAGAGAGACTGAGACAGACAGACAGAGACAGAGAGAGACGCCTCCTGAGGCTGAATCCTTGAACTAAGAGGCAGGAACCTAAGTTCTTGAACCACCACCACTGCGAATCAGGATTTACATTCTTGGGAAGCTAGAGACAGGGGTCTGAGGTGGAAACAGCCCTGGCACTCTGACGTGAGCTGCAGCAGCTTAACTGTAGGCTAAATGTCCACCCAATCATCTTTGAAATATAGATTTGTCTCACTAATACTAGGTTTTACAACTACGTCCGTGGGTGAGATTTGTCTGTGGTATCCCTTCATGTACAATTCTTGTCTGGGTTTGATATCAAGCATCAGAATAAATTGGAGAGTAGTCCCACTTTTTCTCTTTCTTGGAAGATTGAATCAAATTCAGATGATAAGTTCTTTAAAAGTTTGCTGAGCTTGCCATAAAACAAGGTGGGCCCCTCATCTTTGTGACTACATTATAGGTCATAGGGCCAATTTTTCCATTATATTAATGGCCATGGAATTTTGACTACTGTAATGGTTATAGGACTAATTTGGCTTTCTAATTTTTTTCTGAATTAATGTTGGGAAGTTGTTCTCCATGTCATATAGGTTTTGGAAATTAATATGACTTATTGTTCATACTGTTTTATTATCTGTTTAGATCTTTGTAGCATCTGTAATTATGTCTCTGTATCTGCTCCTCATACTGTTTCATTGTCTCGTCTTTTATTTAGTCTTACAAGAAGTTGCCAATTTGATGTCTTTTCTTTTTAATATTTATTTATTTATTTGAAAGGCAGAGTTACAGAGAAACAAAGAGAGACAGACAGACAGAGAGGGAGAGAGAGAGAGAGATCTTCCATCTGTTGGTTCACTCCCCAAATGGTCACAACTGCCAGAGCTGGGTTGGTCCAAAGCCAGGAGCCAGGAGCTTCTTCTGGGTCTCCCGTGTTTAGACCATCTTCAGTTGCTTTCCAGGCACTTAGCAGAGAGCTGCTAAGGGAGCAACCAGGATCCATAAGGGATGCCAGCACCACAGGTGGTAGCTCTACCTGCTAGGCCACAGTGCTGGCCCCTTATTAAGTCCTTTCTAGAAAACAACTTTTGGCTATGATTCTCTCTATTTTACACTTGTTTTCTGTGTTATTAATTTTGTTTTTTAAAATATGTTTCTTTATTTGAAAGTCAAAGCTAGAGAGAGGGACATACACACACACACACACATACCCACACACAGAGAGAGAGGGAGGGAGGGAGCTTTCATCCACTGGCTCACTCCCTAGATGGTTGCAATGGCCAGTGCTGGGCCAGACTGAAGCTAGGAGCCAGGAGCTCCATCCAGGTCTCCCATGTGGTGGCAGGAGCCCAGACGTTTGGGCCGTTTTCTGTTACCCCTCCCAGGTCATGAGCAAGGACAGCTGGGACTTTAAAGGGCTCTCATATGGGATGTGGCTTTACCCATTGTGCCACAATGCTGGCTCCAATTTTGTTCTTTTCTTATTTTTGCTTTACTTCTGCACTCTTTAGTTTGGTTTTCTTATTTTTAAAATGTCCATTTCTTTATTTTCTTCTTAGTTGAAGGAGGAAGGGAGAAAGAGATCTCTTCCAGCTGCTGATTGGCTGATTGGCTCCCCACCCGCTTGCTGGGCCAGGCTGAAGGAGGGGCTTGGAACTCCACGAGCTTTCCCACGTGGGGGCAGGGACCTGGCCACTCGAGCCTCATCTGCTGCCTCCCGGGATGCACCAGCAGGCAACTGGATCTGGAGGGGAGGTGCCAGGTCTCCAACCAGCACCCCGATTAAAGATGTGGGCATCGCCAGCTTACATGTGCCACAGTGCCTGTCCCAGATTTTTATTTTTTTTATCATTTTAAGTTGAATGTTTTTGTATTTTTAAAAATGATTTATTTATTTATTTGAAAGGCAGAGTTAAAGAAAGGCAGATGCAGAGAGAGAAAGAAAAGTCTTTCACTCCCCAGATGGCCACAACGGCTGGAACTGTGCTGAGCTGAAGCCAGGAGCCAGGAGCTTCCTCCGGGTGGGTGCAGGGGCCCAAGCACTTGGGCCATCTTCTGCTGCTTTTCCAGGCCATCAGCAGAGAGCTGGATCAGAAGTGCAGCAGCCAGGACTAGAACCAGTGCCCATATGGGATGCCGGTATTGCAGGTGGTGGCTTTACCCACTATGCCACAGCGCTGGCCCCTGCTTTTGTATGTTCAGTCCCTCCCTTCACCCCTCACTCCCCCAATATTCTTACAAACACTTCACACTGGGAACTTGTCAATATGATGTGAATTTGTCCATATGACATGAATTCGTCTATAGGATATGAAACGTATTGAGACTTGCTTTATGGTGTAGCACATGTCCATTCAAAAATATTCTGAGTATCTCAAAATCAACACATATTCTCCTATTGTTGGGTAACACATAAATCCAAACTTATTAATGGGGATGTTGAAAGGTCTTTTTTGTTGTATTTATTTGCTTGATATAATAATTATTGATAGGGCTGTGTTAAAATATTCTATGAAGATGGTTGATTTATGAATTGATTTCTATAGTTTTTAATGTTAACTATGTTTTAAGGATCTACCATTGAAGTATGTAAAAGTTTAGAATTTTTTTTTGTGAACTGAAGCTTTTGTTGACACAAGGGTAATTCAAAATTTTGTGAAAAATGGAATTAGAAGATAAACTTATTTTGGTGCAAAAATTTTACCATGCTCTGGAGTAAAGGCAGCCCTCTGTGACAGCCGTGTCATCCTGGAGCGTGGTTTCCTTACGTCCCTGCCCTTATTTCCTGCCACGATCCCCTGCATTCTCTGCGCTCCAGCCACACCAGTCTCCTTGTCCTTCCAGGCTGTGTCTCCTTCACGGCTTTGCATTTAGTGCTCCGCCCATCAGGACTGCTCTCCCTGGGTCTCTGCACAGCTCGCTTTCCCGTCTCTTTCAGCTGTGGACTCCAATGTTCCCATCTCTGGGAGGTCTTTTCAGACCGCTGAATTTAACCCTAACTTTTCCCGCTCCCTTTCCTACTTTGCAGTTCTCCTTGGCACTTCTAATACATCTATTTTGTCTAATGTTTGGCATTCCTGTTAAAATGTAGGCTTCTTTGGGTATGACACTTTGTTCATTGTTTTGTTCACTGATGGATTCCCAGAACCTAGACAGTGTTTGGTACGGAGCAAGCGTTCAATGCATAGTTGTTGAATAGATGGAGGAATAAATAAAACAGTCCAGGAATAAAGATTGAAAAATTGAGAACAGAGACATGAAATAACGATTTTTTAATGAAGTAATAATTAAAAGATCTCAAATATTACTATTTTCATGGAAGGAGAGGAAGAATGAAAAGGGGAATATTATATCCTACATACTATAACCTAGAACATAATTATAGCTATTTTTCACATACAGTATTTACTAAGTGCTCAGTATTGATTAAGTCATCAAGGTCATCATGAGCACATTCATGCTTTATCATGTTGTAAGCTATAGAATGGTATTCCTCCTGGCTCCACGATGATTTTTGTTATTTTTCACTTATATTCTACACTGCTGATTTTTTTTTTCCTCTGTGGTACTCAGACTAGAATTATTTCATATTAATAAAGACCCAGTTGTTAAAAAATGGCAATTATTTCACATTGCCTACATGCTTACTAAAATCATGAAATTTGTTTCTTTGGCAACCCGGGGAGTCACCTATCAGAGTTGGCCCACCTTAGTTCCATATTATTATTAAAATTTTCTGTTAATATAGTATAGCAAGAATATAACTCACCCTCCATGAACCTGAGTGTGCAGAACACACAGCCTCACAATCTTAAAGAGAGTAACTCTACTTAATTTCTAAATTGAGCTCTAATCCACTAATGATAGCACTAAAACTTAGTCAATTAGGGTAAAGTCTCCCCTGGGCTGTAGTGGAGAGTAGGGGAGGGCCCTGAATTGTCAGTGAACTGCCTGGGAAAGGCATTTGGTGTTACGTCTTCCTTGTCTGTTCTGGAAGCATTCCTTGAGCTGTGTATGGTCCATCACTGGGGTTAAATTTATTCTGATTCCTAGGTTTCTTCCAGTTCCCTGGTGTTTCTCAGCTCTTTCGCTCCCTCACTGAAGCAGGAGGGCATAGGACAGTTTTGTATGTACCCTTACTGTGCTCTGGGCTGAGACTCATACCACGTCCCCTCTGTAGCTGATGCTCTATGTAGACAGAGATGACCTCTCTTGGAAATTTCTCAACTTCCCAGGCTTCCCTTAGAAATCTCAGTCTCCCCTGCTCTCAGATCCTGATCTGGGCTTTCTATCAGTTTCCCTCCCTCCTAATGTTGTCTAGGGGTTGGTGGGGGGCAGAGGGTGCGGTCACAGGGCACGGTATGGAAAACCTGATGTGCACCTTCATCTGACTTTATTGCTCTCCTTCCAAATTCCTCATCGAAGCCAGTGGAGCTGTAATTTAGCTTTCAGCCATATCCTTCCCAATCTATTGCTTATGTCATAAACCTTATGTGCTTCCAATGGGCTCCGTCTTTTGAAGCTCGAAAACCCAGCTTCTACAATCAAAACCTTCAGTATGTGTGACCACGAGTGTTATCTTTGTTGTCAACTTTGAAACTCAAGTGTGAGTCTGATTGGCTGCTTTCTTTTTGCCTTTTGAAATCCTAATGTCCCAGGAGGCAGTGGGTGCTTCTGATTTGAGTGGGTGTTCAGAAGAATGGGTAAGGAGGCACAAGGTGCAAAGGTAGAAAGTAAATATGGGACAAAAGTCCTCTCTGAGTCATAGTGACTTAAAATGTATTCATAAGACCCTTAAACATTTGCATGAAAAAAACTCAGAGAAATATTTTCATTTTCTTTTAAAAAGATTTATTTTATTTATTTGACAGGCAGAGTGACAGAAGGAGAGAGTAGGAGACAAGAGAAAGTGAGAGAGAGAGAGATCTTCCATCCACTAGTTCACTCCCTAAATGGGTGTAGTGGCCAGGTCTGGGTCAGGTCAAGGCCAGGAGCGTGGAACTTGACCCAGGTTTCTCATGGGGGCAGGGGCCCAAGTACTCGAGGCATCACCACGGCCTCTGAGATGTGTTAGTAGGAAGCTGGATCAGAAGCGGAGTAACGAAGACTCAAGCTGGAGCTCCATCATGAGATACCAGTGTTGCAAGTGGCAGCTTAACCCTCTGTGCCCCAGTGCTGGCCCCAGTGTTTTGCATTTTCATTCTGCTGTCTAAGGGGTAATTCATTCTTCAGCTCCTGTCCCTCTTTGCATGGCCTCAAAATAAGTATTTGTTTATACTTATTCTTTGTTTACATTTTTCAGTTAATGAAATAAACAGAATAAATAGCATAATAATGTGAAGGTATAACCAGTAATTAACTGTATATTACAAAAATTGACAAATGTTTACAAAAAGCACTTTAATGGATATACCAAAAGCAGCAAAAAGCAATTCAGAGGTGACCATCAGCTATTTCTGTTTCGTTTGGAGCTGATGATTTGATTTCCTGCTTGCTGGTCATCACACTCTTAGCCATGTAACTCCCTAGGCCCAGAAGGAAGGAGACTAAGACTCAGGTCCCTTTCTACACGGTGCTCTGGGTGCTCCGGGAATGAGTCCTCCTTAACCCCTGTGGTTGGTAGGTCGGCTGTGGGCTCAGCACGTCAGTACTGCCTGGGCACCTGTGGCTTTCAAGGGAAGCCATGGCTACTAATAGTCCCTCCACACTCTGGAGTCTGAAAACCCATGTTCACCACGAACTTCCTTTAGCATCCCCTTAAATCCAGATCTATCTGAGAAGCCTTCATAGCGAGTGGGTTCCAGGGGGCTGGGTGGGGTTGGATGGGGGCTAGGTGGAGAGAGAAGCTGAGGAAAAGTGTCTCATTCCATCTTCCATGTACCCACGGGTTCTGCATCTGAGATGCAACTAACCATAGTCAACAGTATTTTTAAAAATTGCATGTGTACCAAAAATGCAGACTTTTTTGGGTCATTAGTCCCTAAACAATACAGTGTGAGAACTATTTGCATGGCACTTTTAGTGGGTATTATAAGTAATCTAGACATGATTTAAAGTGTATGAGAGGATGTGCAGGGGTGTTATGCACATACTATGCTTTTTTCATTTTAAAAAAGACTTATTTTATTCATTTGAAAGGCAGAGAAAGAGAGAGAGAGAGAGAGAGAGAGAGAGAGAGAGAGAGAAACAGAGAAACAGAAAGCTCTTTCATCTGCTGGTTCACACTCCAACTGGCCACAGCAGCCCAGGGCTGAGCAAGACCAAAAGCAGGAGGCAGGACCCACCCTGGTGTCCCAGGTGAGCTGCAGGCAGCTGGAAGAGGAGCAGCCCAGACTCACACTGGTGCTCTGAAATGGAATGCTGGCAACACGGAGGGCAGTGCAAGCTGCTGAGCCCCTTTTTGCCTTTGAGAAACTGACACATAAAAAATGACACATATGCGGGCTGGCGCTGTGGCGCAGCAGGTTAAAGCCTGGGCCTGAAACGCTGGCATCCCATATGGGCACTGGTTTGAGTCCCGGCTGCTCCTCTTCCCATCCAGCTCTCTGCTATGCCCTGGGATAGCAGTAGAAGATGGCCCAAGTCCTTGGACCCCTGCATCCACATGGGAGACCCAGAAGAAGCTCCTGGCTCCTGGCTTCGGATCAGCACAGCTCCGGTCATTGCGGCCTTCTGGGGAGTGAACCAGCGGATGGAAGACCTCTCTCTCTGTCTCTGCCTCTCTCTGTAACTCTGTCTTTCAAATAACTAAAATAAATCTTTAAAAAAATGATTACACATATGTCTTGTTGACAGAGTAATTTCTTTCTTTTTTTTTTTTGACAGGCAGAGTGGATAGTGAGAGAGAGAGACAGAGAGAAAGGTCTTCCTTTCCCGTTGGTTCACCCTCCAATGGCCGCTGTGGCTGGCGCACTGTGCTGATCCGAAGGCAGGAGCCAGGTACTTCTCCTGGTCTCCCATGGGGTGCAGGGCCCAACTACTTGGGCCATCCTCCACTGCCTTCCCGGGCCATAGCAGAGAGCTGGCCTGGAGAGGGGCAACCAGGACAGAATCCGGCGTCCCGACCGGGACTAGAACCTGGTGTGCTGTCGCGGCAAGGCGGCGGATTAGCCTAGTGAGCTGCGGCGCCGGCCAGAGTAATTTCATTCCCTTTGGATATATACCCAGTAGGGGAACTTGAGCACCTGTGAATTTGGATATTCAAGGGAGTCCTGGAACCAATCTCTCATGAATACTCAGGGATAATTGTAAATATTTGCTTTTAGGATCTCAACACTTGCTAATTTAAATGCACTCCTTTCAAAATGGGCTGAGTTTGAATCCTTCCCCAACACTGTAGTATGAAAAACAGCCATCAACATGGAATCATCTTTGAAAAGCCCGTAACTTAAGAGTAAAAGGTGCCACATTTAGCCCAACTGTGTATCTTTCTTTAGAGAAGTCAGTTCTTTGGGATTCTCCAATCATCATTCTTTGTTCCTGCCCAAAGCCTACTCTGTATTCAGATAGTATGAATTCAACCAGACATATTTTCCTGATTACCAAAAAAAATGTTGGGACAAAGGTTATTTGGTTTACATAATTCTAAAAAGTATGCAAATACTGGAGGAACAATTCACAATAACAGTGAAAGGAAACAAAACTTGATTTAAATAGTTATCTGTCTTCCTCTCTTTTTTCCCTCCCTAATAGTAGAGCATTTATGGGATGAAATAAAGTTGGATCCAGCATTTCCAGAGTGGGTAATGTACACAAGTGAAATCTCCAGTTTCAGTGTATGGATGTGTGGTCTCATTGTAATCTTTATGGAGGCCAGAGCAGCTCAAGATAAGAGTTCACATTTCAGAATCAGTTAAAACAAATTTAAAAAAGGATGCCAAAGTAAATGCAAATGGAAGCTGTCTTTAGTTTATCATTTGGGGGTCACGTATTTGCTATTAAAAGAAATGACAAAGACACCTGAAGAGAGTGCATCTTCCACACACACAGACTTTTTATGACTCAGCTCAGGTTGTTCTGTCCCCAGCTGTCTGGGGATTGGCTTGGACATCTGTTTTTAATCGTTTCCAGGCCTGCCAGTGGAAGCATTATCGCAATTGGGTTGAATATGATTTGCACATGGGATTGGCGGGGGTGGGTGGGGGACAGACAGCTAATAGACATTCAGTAAAGTTTGAAGGGGTCTTCTTATTCATGGACAACTCTTAGAGTGTGATGTTGAGCTTGACAGCATGCAAACACATGCTGCTTTGTTAAAACGGGTACCCTGTAAAAACTTCCAGTTTTTGTAAGGTAGCTATGGCACAAAGAGCATCTATTTAAAAATGTCTATATTTCTTGACAAAGTAAGATTACCAGCTGTAGGGTAGATAGGTAGGAAGCAAAGTTATCCTATTATGTCATTTGCCTAAGTGCCTAGCAGCTGACCCTCTTCCCATGGCTGTCAGCGCCCTAAAAGCAGTCCCTTCTACACCGGAAGAAGAGGTAAGCAGATGCAGAGGGCTGTGCAGGGGTGAAGTGGTGTGAGCTGCAGCTCAGGCTTGCTTGAGCTCTGTTCCAGGCACGGCCAGGCCAAATGGCCTTGGCATGAGGCAGAGGGCTCCCAGATTACTCCCATAGATTCTGCTATTGGATATTTTCATAGTGAAGAAGAAAGCATTAGGGTGAGAAGAACTGGTGACTTCTGAAACCAAGTCTGAGTATTTTTCCTTTTATTGGGCTCCAACCTAAATCCAGGCTAGAAGCCAATGCAGGAAGCAACAGAAGCAAATGCATCACAATGTGGAGGGAGTCGAGAACTATTCTAAATAGCATTGTGCATTGTGCATCTGTCTGTATTCTTCCTAAAGTTTTTCTCATCTGTGTCTTTAGTAAAGATTTCTCAAGTTATCATTTCACCAGCCATCCTCAAAGGGACACCAGAAACAGAAAAACTGGGCAGTTTTAGCTGTGCCCCTAATGATTCATTGAACCTATATTGAAAAATATATATCATTTAATTTTCAACTACTCACAAAATAGAAGATTCAAACTACAAAAACATGTACATGGAAAAAGCATTCTCACCTGATTTGTTGGCTAACCTATTCTTTGAAGCAATGAGTTATTTCATTATCCTTCCAGAAATAGCCTAGGTAAGTCTCATTTCAGATCTGAATCTTTTTCCTGGCAAAATGAAGAAATGCTGAGATGATGATCTAGATCATGTTGAGCCCTAATCTGCTATGGAAACCTTCAAGAACTGAGTAAGTACATCTCAAGCAATGAGTAAGTGCATCTCAAAATTCTAGTTACATGCTCAATAGGCTAGAAGGAACCACAAAAGAAGTCCATGGTATAGTCCCTGGCCTCAGGGAACTTATAATTCTGACCATCAGAAACATCATATGTATAAAGCAAATATGTTTTGTTGAACTAAGCATAGTGCATTCTAACTTCCTTCCCTTTTGTTAACAGAGTCTTGACGACAGACTTTTATAGCTTTCTAAACAAGGTTCCTTGCAGGGAGCACAACAGGTAGTCAATAAATGATGGTTGAATGAAGGCATGGATTAAGGAATGAGAGGAAAGTCACTCAAAAATGCAAAGCAATTACTTTGAAGGGGCGGGTTAAACCAAAAGGAACTTTATTGAATTCTAGAAGTGGATCTTATTTCCGCTGTGGTGTGGTTCCGAAACTTGAGAGAGGTTGTGGGACACAGCACAGGAAACTATGCTGGCTCTTCTCACATAGCAGTCTCTTTTATGGCAGGTAGGTGGTAGCAATAGTTCTAGTCTTACATGCTCCCAAGTTAAAATCAATGGGATATCAAACAATAGTTGTCCTAGCCAACATCTCATTGGCTGGGTTGTGTCATGTGGTCATTCCAGAGCTAATTACTATGAAAGTCAGGTCATTCTTGAGAGAAGAAATTCTACTAACAGCCAGGTGTGGGTGGGCAGGCCACACAATGCTGAACCATTGGAATTTTGAAGGACTTCCTTAGGAGTAAAGGAGGAGGTCAGGTTTCGTGAAAGCATAGGCGCGCAGAACAATGAAAAGCAGAGTGTGAGAACCATTCTGGGCCAGGTTGAGTGGGTGAATAGCAAAAGCAAAGTTAATGGTGGCAAGAAAATGCAAGTTGCTACATAGGCCAGGGAGGACTTTGACTTGATGCAAGCAGTTTTCCTTTTAAGGTTTGTTGAAAATTTGGAGAGGCACCCAGAATATTAGCAAATGGATTTGAAGTTATTCTAAGAGTTTCCAAAAGTGATTGAAAGTTTTTGAGCTTGGAAATACCTAGAACACATAATCTGATAAACTAAAAGCTGGGAGACTGGCTAGGTAGGTATTGCAATAGTAGAAGCATCACATGGTATTTTTTTTGGGAATGGGTGCAGTTCTAGGAACAGGAAGGGACAAATTGATTTATAGACATTTTGGGGGAATGTGCCAAGAGCATTTGATCATTGATGAAACAAAATAAGAGAAGGAAAGGGATGATTTTTCTTTAACGTCAATGAATATAGAACGCCACCAATTTGACGTACTCTCATTGAGTGAGTACCTACTGTGTTCGAAGTCCTGCATGCCCCACAGAGCAGACCCATTAGAGGTGCACCTGAACTGCACCAAGAACTGGGCAAATACCAATGTCTTCATGGGGAAGTTTGCTAAATCTTAGTCCTCTCCAATACCCATCACATTCACATTTATTGACAGGTTCCCTTTTTCATTATGAAAAAAAAAAAAGAAAAGAAAAGTCGAATGTTGCTCTTAAAGTCAGGTTTAATGGTGATCAGAATAGATCTAAAAGGAAGATTTATTTTGTCATGCCAGCTTTCCCTCCTCCTTAGGCTGTTACATGTTCACAGTCATCCCAGCTCCACAGGTTTTTTCTCTCTGGCTGGGGCACTCTGGATTTGTTTGCCCATAAATTCGGTGCTCTTTGAGAACTCATGGTTTATAAAAGATTGATGGCTGGTGTCAGGCCCCCTCCCTCCCTGGCCCACCCTCCGCGGCTGTTCCCAAGTGGTATATAATAATAACACATCAGAAGCCGCAGAGAAAACTGGGAGGATTTACTTGTTAACAAAGAAATTATAGCTGCCGAGTGCAAATGCCATTCAGAGCTGGGGGAACGGGTCGCTTGGCATTTGCTCATAGCTCTTCATAGTCTGCTTCAGTCAGTTTTAGTTTTATGAGTTTTTTGGGGTCTAAAATAAACCAGTTTGGTATGCGTTCCCTCTCCAATCCCCTTTATTCCATCTTAAAACATGCACACACACATGTGTGCACTACAAATATGTGCCTTTGCACTTGGTTATCTGTGTAACAAAAAGTAGAAATTGCCCCAGATGTGATGTGATTTGAACAGCAGTTAAAATTTTTTTTGGCCAAGTCTGAACAAAAGAAAAGGAGAAGAAACCCTCCTCCTCAACCAAGTCCTGCATTTCCCTTGGAGCAAGCAGTTATTAATCATATTTAACAGACACAACAGTGCACCGTAAGCCCAGCCACACAGCTTTGACACAAACATGGCTGCCAAGGAGGACAGCACCATCCAATCAGCACAGTCCTTGGTTCAGCTCCCTTGTCTGTTTTGGGGCACACACGAACTAGGCTCATTTCCCCCCTGCTGTATTTTTCTGTTGGTGTTCTTCTGCAGCTAAATATTTCAGCCAGGCTTTCAGTGGGGCCTTCCAGATCTGTCATCTACTCTATTTTACTAATCGTGGACTGTGGATAGATTGGCATTTCCGTGAGTTCACTCTTTGGTCCAGAAACCTGCTGAACTTGTCTCCAGCTGCAAGACAAGAGTTTTCTTCTCTGAACCTGTTGCTTAACTATAGGTCTTGGGAACAGAAGAAAGAACCAGCCCTCCCCCTCCCCAAGTCTTTCCTGGCTCACCCACTCCCAATTCCAGTTCCCACTCTAATTATATCTGCTTGTTTCCTTAGCTTTACGTATCTGGTCTTTTAACAAAACACAAACACATGTAAAGGAGAACAAACATCTAAAAATAAATTCTACTGCTGTTTACAAATATTTTTCAGAAAGAAGATTAAGCATTTTCTTTTTTTTTCCTATTGCATTTCTCTTTGCTTTATAATAGGTAACTACAACCAAATTATAATGTTAAAGAAACACATTATGTATTGTTTATTAAATTTCCCATTATCTTCCTTTTATGCTTCTTTCAAAATATATTTTATCATCTTAGGGAATCTGAAATACAATTTGGGCATCTGGAATATTTTCCCATTTAAATATGTATCTAAGTCACCAAATTCTCCATTCTTGTTTTTTATTTTATAGTTTTGTAGATTCTTTTCCATTTTCCATTTATAAAGTTATAAATAAGAGAGATTACCAAGTAAACTTTAAGTTTTTGAACCAATTACATTCTATTCATTAACAGGTAAACTTCACATCTATTAGAACCCTGCTTTTGGTGTAACAATACTTTTAACATCAGGTCCCATGCCTTGTTAAATATAGATGTTTGGATTTTGAAAGAAATTTCACTACTAAATCCATGTCTAGTAATTGCCTCTAAAATGCTGTTTAAGACACTGATTTTCTCTCATTATTTCGATTGGCTTAACAGGTAGTCAAAGATGTTTTCATTTGTTGCTACACTAAAGGCCCATTGCAAATTAATAATGAGAGTAGCAGCAAATTTCCCCCTAATATTTTCTCAATCTTCCACTGATTCAACACTATTCCGCACATACACCAATTCCATTACAAAGCTCTTCCCCTCCAATGTAAACAGTGTTCTATTAATAGCAGGGACGCAGGGCTGTGGTTTGCGGCCTTAGGCTCCCTTTATATTATCCAATCTATCTGTGTCTCATCCTGTATTGAATGAGCGGACATTGGGTAAGATGTTTTAACCTTTTGTTTGCTGTCTGTGAATACGGGAAAGAGGATTGTTTGTACCGATGCAAGGTGAAGTGACAGAAGGGGTACTGGAGCCTTGAACTGAGTTCTGTGATTACAGATAGCCCAGCCCCACGGGGGTGCTGGGTCAGTTTTTCAAACCCTACATTTTAGATTTGTATTTGTTTTTCCTAAATGGCTTTAGCTCCTCACTTGTGCCTAGAAAGTCTCAACCTTGGCTACACATTAAAATCACCTGGGGTGCTTTTTTTTAACTATTTATTTATGTATTTGAGACTTAGAGTTACAGACAGAGAGAGGGAATGATAGAAGAGGTCTTCTATCTTCTGGTTCACTCCCCAGATGGCTGCCATGGCGGGAGCTGAGCCCATCCAAAGCAGGAGCCAGGAACTTTTTCTGGGTCTCCCACATGGGTTCAAGGGCCCAAGCACGTGCAGCATCTTCTACTGCTTTCCCAGGCAGGGAACTGGATTGGAAGTGGAGTCGCTGCAACTTGAACTGGCTCCCATATGGGATGCCACTGCCACAGGTGGATACCTAACCTACTGCTACCACTACTACTACTACCACCACCACTATTACTACTACTAGCACTACTACTACTACCACTACCTCTACTAAATACTACCACTACTACTACCACCACCACCACAACTACTACTACCACCACCACTACCACTACTATTACTACTACTACCACTACTATTACTACCACCACTATTACTACTACTACCGCTACCACTACTATTACTACCACTACTACTACCACCACTACCACTACTACTACCACTACTACTACCACCACTACCACTACTACTACTACCATTACTACTACCACTACTACCACTACTACCACCACCACCACTACTACTACCACTACTACTACTACCGCCACCACTACCACTACTATTACTACTCCTACTACCACTACCACTACTACCACCACTATTACTACTACTGCTGCTACTACTACCGCTACCACTACTATTACTACCACTACTACTACCACCACCACTACCACCACTACCACTACTACTACCACTACTACTACCACTACTACTACCACCACTACCACTACTACTACTACTACCACTACCACTACTACCACCACCACCACCACCACCACTACCACTACTATTGCTACTACTATGCTACAGCACTGGCCCTTGGGGTGCTTTTTGCACCAATGCTGTGCGCCCCCACCCTCCCCCAACCCCCATTTCCTTAGGGCTTCGGGAGTTTGCAGACTTGCTCAGGTGATTCCTGCCGGCAGTCTACGGTAACACCCAATGCCATACCCAGCAATGCAGGGGTTAAATTCCTGTTTTTAACTCCCCTTCTTCCCTTTGGGAAATTTCATGACTTTTAGGGAAATGCTGAGTGCCACAAGCAATAGGAGAAGACGACAGTGGCCATGACTATCAAGGCCTGTGACACTCCTTCCTGCCATGAAGCAATGTCCAGGAAGGATGGAACACACACTGGTGGAAAGAGAATTGGGAAACTGACCGGCATGGCTGTAGACGGCCCTTCCTGCTTCCTCAGTAAATCAGCCTGCCTTGACCTTTCTCTGCATTTTGCAACAGGGGGCCAGCAGCTAGTATACTGGGAATTGGCTGAGAGCCTTCAAGTGCTGGTCTGAAGCCTGTCCCCCTTGTCTTTCCGGGTAATGCTGGCCACCCTGGCTGGTGAAGGTAGGGGGTCCTGGCTGTGTCTGGTGAAGACCAGAAAAGCCGGGGAGGATGGACCACCTGGTGTCTTGCCCTCCTTGCGTTCTGGAGCCTCGTTGCTTTTTAGAGCAGGATGATCATGTGGGAGAAGCATTGTTGTGGAGCTCATAGCAAAATGAAACACCTCATGGAAGAGTTGTCTTTCCTTTTCCTCTTTGGGGTTCTTTTAGTGTCCATTTTTTCCTCCCCCTTCTCTCCAAGTTTCTTGCTTATTTTTTGGTAAAAAACATAGTGCTTTCTGATTAGCCCAAACTTGGAAAATAAAAAAATCCTCACTGTGTACTTTCTTCTGATATATTTTTTTAATTCTTTTTTTTTTTTTTTTTTTTTTTTTTTTTTTTTTTTTGACAGGCAGAGTGGACAGTGAGAGAGAGAGACAGAGAGAAAGGTCTTCCTTTGCCATTGGTTCACCCTCCAATGGCCGCCACGGCCGGCGCGCTGCTGCCAGCACACCGAGCTGATCCGATGGCAGGAGCCAGGTGCTTGTCCTGGTCTCCCATGGGGTACAGGGCCCAAGCACTTGGGCCATCCTCCACTGCACTCCCTGGCCACAGTAGAGAGCTGCCTGGAAGAGGGGCAACCGGGACAGAATCCGGCGCCCCGACCGGGACTAGAACCCGGTGTGCCGACGCCGCTAGGCGGAGGATTAGCCTAGTGAGCTGCGGCGCCGGCCCTTTAATTCTTATTTGAAAGGAAGAATTGAGAGAGAGGGAGAGAGGGAGAGAGGGAAAGAGGGAGAGAGGGAGAGAGGGAGATCTTGGATGGCAGTGGCCCAAGCACTTGGGCCATTCCCTGCTACTTCTGCAAGTGCATAAGCAGGGAGCTGGATTGGAAGTGGAGCAGCCAAGAGTTGCAGGGTGTACAGCTGACCCAACTCCCTTCTCCACCAGGCCAGCCCCCTGTTCTGATACTTTTATACATATATTGTTGGCTTTTATTTATGATGTGAAGCATTCAGCTTTTCTCTGCTTGTTCCTGTAACATCATGAAATCAAGCATCTGTGTTATGTAGAACTTTTCAGGAATGTTTTCCTCTGAGAATGAGATTCCCTGAGATGAAGGTAGGGAAAGGTACTTGTTAGTTTGTCTCCAAATTTTATGTTTCTAAATAAAGTTAGGTAAAGTAAATGAGATCTTTAAAATACAGATGGCAGTAAAGCATAGGTAAAATACAAAGAGCTTATGCAGTTGATATGTAAAACACTATTGAAACTTGGGCAAAGGGTTGAATGAGCAGTTATACAAAGGAAGCAGCATGAAGCAGCCGTGTGTGGCACCTAGTGATATATATTAATGAACAAAAATGACAATCAAATGGCAGTAAGATACCGTTTTTACCTAGTGAATTGACTAAGGTCTCCAAAAATGGCATTGATAGGATGTAGTACCATGGAGATTGTCTGAAATCCTTAACAAGAAAATCCACTGATAAACCATTTTTTAGGAAACACTAAAAATATAAGTCTAATATTGTAAAAAAATTGAATGCTTTTTGAAAGTAGCTGTCTTAAAACAATTCTATTTCTGGGAAACATATTCAGACAAAAATATATAAAGATGTTCACTGTGTCATTAAATAAAATAATTACAAGCAAAGAAAAACTAAATGGCTGTATCCATCTCTTTGCTGTAATAGTATTCAGAACACAAGTCATTTGTGGAAGAGGATGGAAATATTCTCACAGTATTTGTTGAATAAATACAGTTTGAGATTGAATTGTATAATATAACTTTATATATGCATATCAAAATGACAAAGAAAATACAGGTTATTGCTAATTAAATTTTTAATTATGTTTACTTGCATTTTGAAAATTCTCTATAATGAGCATATTATGCAGTGAGAGGGGAAGTGTAGGTTAGAAGCTGAGAAATGGCACCTGGTGACAGTTCTTGCCTCACCACTTACTGTTCAACCTTGGGCAAGTCATTGAACCTCTCTGTGTCACAGTTTCATTGGCTGTGAAATAAGATATCAATAGTACATCGCACCTAACAGGGCTTTGCAGGAGTAAATGATTTCATGACATGGACTCTTAGCAGAGTTTCAGGCACAGAGTGCTGCCAAAGTGCTACTTATTCTTAATTTAGTAATAATAAGAAACAAAACCCATCAAAGAACACCTTGATAAATATGCGTGCATATAGCTCTCTGCTCCCCCATATTCAAAATCATTTCCTTGGGATAGAATGTCAGAAAAAATTTCTAGGTTCTTGCTAATTTCTGCTGAAATTCTTTCCAAAGCTACTATAAGACATTTTCATTTCAATCTTATTGAGTACTGATATTAAAAAAGATAGTTTTGGGGCCGACACTGTGGCACAGTGGATTAATCCTTTGCCTGCAGTGCCGGCGTCCCATATGAGAGCTGATTCTAGTCCTGGCTGCTCCTCTTCCAGTCCAGGTTTCTGCTGTGGTCTGAGAAAGCAGTAGAAGATGGCTTAAATTCTTAGACCCCTGCACCCCTGCGAGAGACCTGGAAGAAGCTCCTGGCTCCTGGCTCCTGGCTCCTGGCACCTGGCTTTGGATTGGCACAGCTCCAGCCACTGTGGCCATTTGGGGAGTGAACCAGAGGAAGGAAGACATGTCTCTCTGTCTGTCCCTCTCAATGTCTATAACTTTACCTCTCAAATAATTTAAAAAAATCTAAAAAAAAGATAGTTGTGTGATAACAGAAAATGGTTCATATCTTTTAAGTTTCTTTAATAATTTGCAAGATTGATAATTTTTAGGGTGACTTTTGGTAAGCTTTCTTTTTTCTGAAATTATTCCTAACTGTATCTGCTTATATATTAGTATCTTAATGTTTTTCTTATTGACCCATATAAGTTCTTTACATGGTAAAAATATTAACCACCTTTTTATCATAGCAGCTCTGAATATCATCCTGTTTGTGGAGCTACTGCTGGTTTTTTTGGTTGAATGTTAGGGATTTTAAAGACATTAATGTCAAATCTGTCTTCTGCTTTACAAATGTTGCCATTGCTTTTAAATTTAACAACTTTAGATGGGAAGATTTTTGAGCTAATTGTGTATTGTTAGCCCTTAACAGCTTTCAATGATTGCTGTAGAAATGGCATTTTTTAATTTTGGAAGAAAACTTTCACTGACTAAAGAGACTAACCAGGATGCACGAGTGAGCTCACTTTTATTAATCAGGTTGGAAGTGTTTGCAGAGTTCCAGCTCACCAGGCAGGGTCTCTGGGCTGCAGCCTATTCTCTCATCCCTTCAAAGAACAACACGCATGGGTTCCTCCCACGTGTTTCTAGACAAATGTCAGGCTTGGGGCAGGCAAACTAGGACCGTGGCCACCATGTCCTCCATATTGTCAGATTAGAATGGAAACTGTGTGGCATACCTTGACCAATGGCATAGAGTGGTTGCGTGTGGTGCTTATGTCGTCCCAGGAACAATGGATGGGTCAACTGTTCCAGTTGGAAGCCTGTGGACAAGAGGGCGAGCAAGTCGACAAGAGGGTACTTCAACACTTTCACAGAAAATAGAATTTAAAAAGGTTATTTTGGCACAAAGCACAACTGAAATCTGTGCAGAAAGGGGTGTGTAAAACATTTGTGGAAAGTGCATTGTAAGAAAAAAAAATGATGCATGGGTCTTAAATTTTTTTGCACCAAAAATAAACATCTTTTAATTCCATTTTCTTTTTTTTTTTTTTTTTAATTTGACAGGTAGAGTTATAGACAGTGAAAGAGAGACAGAGAAAAAGGTCTTCCTTCTGTTGGCTCACTCCCCTAATGGCCGCTAGGCTGATCCAAAGCCAGGAGCCAGGTACTTCCTCCCGGTCTCCCATGTGGGTGCAGGGCCCAAGCACTTGGGCCATCCTCCACTGTCCTCCCTGTCCACAGCAGAGAGCTGGACTGGAAGAGGAGTAACCGGGACCAGTACCTGGCACCGCAATAGGGACTAGAACCCGGGGTGCTGGCACCGCAGGTGGAGGATTAGCCAATTGAGCCACGGTGCCAGCCAATTCCAGTTTCCTACAAACTTTCTGATTTACCCTTCTGTGTGCATCCAGTTCTTTAGAGAAGCCAACGTGTAATACAAGTGCTAAAAAACAAAGTCCTTAGGACAAGACAAGCTGTAGAACCAGGAAATGTGGTTGGAAATTTGCAGTAGTCCACTGGTGTTTTTGTGCAGACTTTGGTCAGCTTGTGTTTTGGTTCCTGAGTTTCTCCACTTGTTGTCTTCATGCTTCCTCCTCTAGTTTCCTTCCAGAAATATTCAGAATTCTCACTGCGAAGCAATAGTGAATGTATGTTAGAAAGCAGTCCTTGTCCAGATAAAAGGCTGTTTATTACAACCCAAAATGAACTCACTGCCACTTGTCTGGATATTTCCACACCAACAAGGTACTTTTGTTGACTGTTGACCCCAAGCCTTGCTTTGTAGTGCAATGCTTTGCCTGTATTATCTCTTTTCTTGCTGTTGTTCTCTAAACCGTTCAAGTAAACTTGAACTCTTTTTAAGCATTTTATATGATAATGACAACACAGAGCAAGAAATGGGTCTAAAAATTGTATTTTTTTGTGTTCAAATAGTCTCCCCTCACACACCCATGAGTCTCTTTGACAGCACTATTGTGGGATAACGTTGACACCAGACCATCAGAAATGAATGGAAGCTGACAAGATGCTTTAACCCAAATTGTAAAGACTCTTGTCTGGCTATTCAAGTCAAAACCAGAGTTTACATAACCACCTAGCATGGTTTCTGGTTATGTAAAATGCGACTGAATATCTGAATCCTGGATCAAAAGCTTCCTCCACATGAATGGTTCAGTTAGGAGGGGGAAAAAAACCCAAGACTGAACTGTGCCAATGAAAGCATGGATCACTTCACATTTTGCTTTGTGAAAGAGCAGAAAGTAAAGACAAATGAGGAATATGCACGGGGCACATCAGAACATCAGGTCAGTGGAAAAAATAAGCTTGGAAAATGTGGGGGAGAGAAGCGAATGACTCAAAGGAAAGTCACGAGGACCTGGCAAGCTTTCAAGAGAAGTTAAACAATAGGGGACGAGAGATGCTTGACTTGGGGACACACAGCTCAGAAGCTATTAATTTAGTTCCTCAAGAGTCAAGCGTTTACTAGGAGATGTGTACCTTGTAGGCCCCGAGTTACAGGCAAAGGAAAGATATAAAGAAATACGTGTTTTTGTCTTTGACTTCAAAGAGTATATACAGGCTTGAAAATACAAAACCTTTACAGGGGATAAGTAAACAGAAGGAGGGTGTTTGAACAGAAACTATAAATGCCCAACATGTAGTAGAGTGAAAATAGATACACTGAGCTCTCAGGGATGCGTACTTTGAATCCGAGATGGATATTGAAGTAATGGGGAGTGATTTGGGCAGAGAGGAAGAGCAGGGTGTCCCAGGAAGGAGTAGAGCCTGGGCAAAGTTTAAGTATGGGAACAAGCGTAGTGAGTATCATGGTTTGAACAGGATTTTGCACCCCAAGCTCCTGCAGAGGTATAAGCCAAAGTCTTAAGTTAATGGTTGGGAAATGAAAGGTGGAGACTTGATAGAATTATGACATCTGGGAGGTGGGCCCAGTAGGAGGTCAGCAGGTCGTTGGAGGTTTGCCCTTGGAAAGTAGCTCTCTCCAGGAGGTTAGTTACATAAGCTGAATGTCTTTCCTGTCTCTCCCTCCTTCTTGGCTTGCCACCTGGTGTTCCTCTACATACGTCTGCCATGGCAGCTTCCACCAGACTCCAGACTAATGGGGCTGCCTGATCTTGTACTGTGAACCTCCAAACTGTAAGCTGAAATAAACTGTTTTCTCCCCTAAGTTGTTCGGGTGTTTCAGTTGAAGTAATGAAAATCTAACACGAAAAACGAGTGTGGGATCCTGGTGGGGTGAAGGGTGTGTGCTGGGCTAGGTTAAGTCTGTGCTGAATGATAGAATGAAGGGTTTGACCATGAAATAACTGGCAACAGAAACCAAAAGTCACAGTGGTAATGACACTTGATATACTATAAGGGTACAATGTTGGTTGAATGATGATATTTGATCAGAAAAGTGGAATCAAAATACGAGCTTGTGGCAACAAGAATTAGTGGGGTCGAGTGCATGGTCTGATCAGCAGTAAATCAGTAAGTTCTATGGGCCTCAATATTTTAGCCTGTAAAATGGGATTAATAACTTATATCATAGGTTTGTTGAGACAATAAAAGTAGGTTAACATAAAAATGTACTTATAAAATGCAAATATAAGTAAGGCAGGGTTGCCATGAAACATAAAAAGTGTGGGCTTTGAATTCAAATAATCCTGCACAGAAATTCTTGCTCCCACCACAAATCCAATCCTTGTCTGCCAATAACTGCAGCAAAAGAATCACTCTCCCTTACACAGTTTGGGAAAATGAATTCTACAAATCTGCCCTTTGAGAGAGAAATAAGAGTGTTTAGAAGTATTGTAACCAGTTTGAGTCTCAGCCGGGCCATTCACAACTCCAGCCGTTGTGGCCAATTGGGGAGTGAACCATCTGATGGAAGACCTCTATGTCTGTCTCTCTCTAAAAAAAAGTGCCTAGCATAAAGCAAGTCCTTAATCCAGTTCATTCTCATGATAATGAAGCCCTTGTTAATGGGAGAATGCTTTTTATTTAAGAGGATTTGTCTTCAAGTTTTGTATGGATGGAGAAAACTGATCACAGATTAGAAGAACGATTGTAGTGGTTGAGTTTGATTGGAGAGTGAGTCAGGCTTGCATGTGTACCTCAGACAACTGGATCAAGGGGGATGGACAGCTGGGTGGGGTGGCCTGAGCACAGATGGCTCTAGGATTTTGATGTGGAAGGAGAATAGGAGGACAATTTAATAAGAAAAGGGAGAGTGAAATTGAGGTTTCACTTGAACCTGTCTGAAGACTGGAAGTTGCTTTAAACAGAAGTCATGTTGATTTGACCTGGTTGTATGTTCATCAGGGGAAAGCTTGGGAGGCAATTAAAATGATGGCAATTCTAAAGTTTCCAAGATACTCCTTGGTTCTGACACCTGCCAGAGTGGAAATGAACAAATAATATGAGACTTATAAGTTATTGGGAATATGTTGTATACCAGTATTAAAGTAATACTTATATATGATAACAGTATAAATGCTGCCTAAGACATGATACTTTTTTTTAAGGCTTATTTATTTGAAAGGCAGAGTTACAGAGAGGCAGAGGCAGAGAAAGAGAGAGAGAGAAATTTTTCAACCACTGGATCACTTTCCAGATGGCTGCAATGGCCGGAGCTGTGCTGATCCGAAGCCAGGAGCATCTTCCTGGTCTGCCACGCAGGTGCAGGGGCCCAAGCACTTGGGCCATCTTCTACTGCTTTCCCAGGCCATAGCAGAGAGCTGGATGGGAAGTGGAGCAGCCGGGACCTGAACCGGCACCTGTAAGGGATGCCTGCATGCAGGTGGCAGCTTTACCAGCTATGCCACAGCGCCGGCCCCCAAGACAGGATACTTTTAAGATGCTCACTATAGCGGCCTCTGCCTCTTTGCTTTCTCCAGCTTTTCCTTCTCCCCTAATCTTTTACATATTTCTGATTTCTGCTGCTCATTCTTTCAGACTTCTATTAGTTAGATGTTACATCTCCTGAATTACTTCTCCAGTCTCTTAGCAGGTATACATTCTGGGAGCTTTATTTTAGAAACCTTAAATTTCTTTTCAATCTAGGCAATTAGGCTTTTTTATCCTTAGAAATCTATTTCTTATTTTCTGATTGCTCCTTTTTCACAGATTCACAACACTATTTTTTTAGAAGCAATAGTTTCTTACTTCTTCATAATAACTGGATTATTTGAAAAGCATCTCCTGCTTTTGGAAGTTTCTTCTGCGTTTGTTACTTGGCTCAGCTGTCTTCGTGCTGTCTTTGGTGTTGCTGTGTATGCCTTATCGATATGATAGTCTCTGCATGTTTGCATTGTACGAAGAAGAAAGTGTCGGTGGTTGATGCATGTTTCTTCCATCATGGGTACATGGCGTGGCTTCCTGTTGGGAGGTTGGTGCACTCCACTAAGGGGACGGTTTGTCCCTCCGACATCAGTTGATCCCCATGGGAGAAAGCATTCTCTTTCCTTGGGGAATTTGTTCAGGGGCTTTGCAGAAGTGTTCACCTTTTTACTCCAAAGAAAACTTTTTCCATGAAAATGAAGATGGGACGAGGAGAGGAGGATGGGGACTTGGTGCATTTGTGCAACTGATGGGTGTCCATCAGTTCTCCGCTCCTACTGGGAGAAACCCCTGGATTCTAAGCCTAGAGCCCTTTTGTGCCTCCACAGACTCCATCCCGACCTTTTACTCTTCCCTTAAAAGTGGGCTTCCTGGTCCTCTTGCTTCCACCTGCCTGCCCCATCTATGTTCCATAAACTTGTTGAAATTGGTTAAAATATCTCTTTTGCTGGTGACTGTTCTTCTATTCTCTTCAAATTTATGGAGAGTTCAATTTGTACCTCTACACTTTTTTTCCCCTAAATATTTATTTATTTATTTGAAAGTCAGAGTTACACAGACAGAAGGGGGGAGGAAGGGAGGGAGGGAGGGAGGGGGAGAGAGAGAGAGAGAGAGAGGTCTTCCATCAGATGGTTCACTCCCCAGTTGGCCGCAATGGCCAGAGGTGTGCCAATCCGAAGGCAGGAGTCAGGAGCTTCTTCTGGGTCTCCCACATGGGTACAGGGACCCAAGGACTTGGGCCATCTTCTACTGCTTTCCCAGGCCACAGCAGAGAGCTGGATTGGAAGAGGAGCAGCTGGGACATGAACCGGCGCCCATATGGGATGCAGGCACTGCAGGTGGCGGTTTTACCAGCTATGCCACAGCACCAGCCCCACCTCTACACTCTTACTCAGAGGTGAGTGGCAGGGGTCTAAGGCAGATCCATTTGCACTGTCTGCAGGCTCTATGTGAAATATTTGACTTCCCAAACTTCAACTTTGCCAAGTAGCTAGATCTCTTCTACTTCATAGATGAAGACACGTCTAGCGAATGGCCTGGCTGAGACTCAAACTGGTTACAATACTTCTAAACACTCTTATTTCTCTCTCAAAGGGCAGATTTGTAGAATTCATTTTCCCAAACTGTGTAAGAGAGAGTGATTCTTTTGCTGCAGTTATTGGCAGACAGGGATTGGATTTGTGGTGGGAGACTGGCGGGTGATGTGCACACTCTGGCGTCTATGTGTGTGTGGAATTCAGTCCGAGTCCCAGTCCTGTAGACTGGATGTTTTTCTGCTAAGCACTCAGCCTTTGGCTCCTTTTAAGCTTCTTTTTTATCTAGAAAATAAAATCTTTTGATAATCTAATTGTCACCGTTTCTTTCACATAGAACATCCTAATATTCCTTGAGTCTGACCACGATTTTGATAACTTAGTATTGATTTCCAAGAGAAATAGAGTAATTTCCCTTTTCTTCCATTAAGAACCTAGATAGAGAAGAAAAGAAACCTATAGAAATCTCGAGGAAGCTCTATTTCCTGGCAATCAAAGACAGTTATTAAGTGCCTACCAGTGCAAGGTGATCTGTATGGTAGGATCTTATACCTTTTCTTGAATAAGAAGGAGCGGCACTGGATTTCCTGTGTAACTAATAGCACTTGAGCTTCAGGGCTCTTCACTTGTATAGAACATTTCCCAAATTTATTTTTTTTATTTATTTATTTGACAGATTTACTTGTTTGAAAGGCAAATAGATAAATAGATAGATAGATAGATAAGGCGAGAGAGAACACTTCTGTCTGCTAGTTGACCCCCCAAATGGCCCCAGTAGCTAGGGCTCTGCTGGGCAGAAGCCAGGAGACAGAAACTTTGTTTGAGTCTCCCACATGGGTGGTGGGGACCCAAGTACTTGGACCATCACCTGTTGCATCCCAGGCATATTAGCAGGCAGTTGGATCAGAAGCAGAGGAGCTGGGACGTGAAGTGGTACTCTGACATGGGATGCTGGCACCACAATCTGAGGCGTAACCCACACTGGACCACTGTGCTGGCCTTCCAGTTTTGTTTTTAACTTTCTAGTCTAACAGAGGGAATTCAGATGGAATAAACTTCCGGCCTCTCAAAACCTGGATTCCCCCATAACTGGCAGGAGGGTGCTGTGTCGGGGTGGGGACGGACCAACAGCATCCTCGTGGAGAGGTGGCCTGATAGAGTGTGGTACTAAAGGAAAGAGGAGACTGAAGTGGTCTGATGAATGTTATTCATGGCCCAAGCAGTGTCCAGCTCAATCTTGATTTCAGGCTGTATGGCTAAGGCTGACTACCCTTCCCTTTGCCTAGACCAGGTTTGGGTTGAAACCAGTGGGCTGTCCACACGAGGGGAGCTGGATTGGAGGGTGGTCATAAGCCAGTTGTCTCTTTATCTGGGGGTGGGGGGAAGTGCTTGAAGGAGAGGGCCAAGCAGAAGAGTTTGTGTTGGGATCATGAAGCGGCCATTCCCTGCATTTAGCTAGTCCTGGCCCTATGGGAGCAACTTAGCTCAAATGTGGCAGGATATTTTCTCTTGGTAGTTTACAAGTTTCAAAAATACTTTTCATGTGTCACAATTTTCTGAATGTATTCCTGCTTACTGTGAGACGGAGATTCTAATCATTTGAAAGGGAAGTTCTTAGGGGGACTTGCTAGAAATTGGAAGAGCAACAAGGTACATCAACATATTCATGAGTCTGCAAAATCATCCAGCACCATGCCTATGAAGAAGCATGAATGACAGTTACAGCAAATATACCAGTCAGGGCAATGGGTCTTGCATGAAGCCATGGCAGACAAAAATTATTTTGCAATATTTCCTTAGGTAAACCACCCAAACTGAAGTAAAATATTAAGACAATGGCTTAGCAGTAGTTCGCACATGGTGCTTGGGGGGCATTAGTAGTTACACAAAGCATCCAGTACCATCTGAGTCTCCGTCACTGCCGGTGTCTTGATTAGAAATCAAGTAACAAAAAAAGCAACCCAGAGGCAGGGGTGATGACGCAGCAGGTTAGGCTACCATTTATGATGCCGGTTTCCCACACCAGAGTGCCTGTCCCAGCCCTGCTTGCTCTGCTTCCTGCTCTCTGCTGCTCTACCTGGGGGAGGGATGGATGATGGCACAAGTGCTTGGGCCCCTGCCACATACTTGGGAGACCCATAATGGAGTTCCTGGCTCTTGGCGTTGGCCTGGCCCAATCTTGGGAGTTGTGGGCATTTGGGGAGTGAAACAGTAGATAGAAGATCTCTTTTCTCTCTCTGTCATTCTGGCTTTCAACTAATGAACTATTTTTTTTTTTTTTAAAGAAAAGGAAACCAAATAAGGTTATGCATAAAAGTAATTTGTTGGCTCACATAATTGAAGAGTGCTGAGCAGTGGAGAGCTGGATTCAGTGCTCAAACAATGCCTTTAGGATGGGATTTGCTCTACCTGTTCTCAGAGTTTTCCATCCTGGCTGTTAGTAATGGCTGGATGTTTACAGCAGCCCTAGCACACGCTTGTTCACTGAGATACTAAGTTAGTAGCTGCCACTGAGAAACTTAGAAAAGATTTTGTGTTGTGAAGTGTATCAGTTAGGACTCTGCAAGATAAAAGTCATTTCTATGACGTGGGTTGTTTCTAGACCTCTGTCAAGTTAGTATCAGCAGAAAGAGAATGATGGAGAGCTTGTGAAAGCTTTGATTTAGGGTCTGACTTGTTACACAGCGCAGGAATCTCTGGAAGAGTCCTTTCCTGGCCGTGCACCTCACAGCCACACTAGCAAGTCCAGAGGGACAATGGGGACTTCCCTTCTGCCAGGATCATGTTATCCTTGAAGGAGTTGTTTTGCCAGGCAGGCGGACTGTTTTGACTGCAGTAAGACTATCAAAGTCTACTGGTGGAACTGAGCCGAACTCTGGAAACAGTGAGATCCAAACTACCCAACTGAAAGTAGGGCTGTGTAACCCCAAGAGGAGACCATGGATACCGGGCAGCACGCAACAAACGCCTGCTCTAAAACAAATGACCGTGTTGAGAGTTATATTTTCTAGGTGATCAGAACATCAACAGAGAAAGAAAAGGCAAAGAGAAGCTATGTGAGTTGAGATTCTTCAGAGAAATAAAAACAATAGGATATGTAGGGGGCTACTTAAAATCATGGAAAATAGAATTAACAGATACATTTATTTTGGTGCAAAAAGCCTGAAATCCATGCAAATGAGGGTCTTCAAAAAGTTCACAAAGCATTAAAATTATGAAAAAACTATATATGGATTTCAAAAATTTTTGCACCAAAGCAAATTTATTCTTTAATTCTGTTTTTCCATGGGCTTTTTGAAGTGTCTTTATATATCTATATACAGATTGTTCCCAACTTATTAGGGCTCATCTGACAATTTTTTTTTTTTGATTTTGGAGTGGTACAAAAGTGATACAGGTTATTCAGTAGAAGCCATATTTCAGATTTTGAATTTTGACTTTTTTTCCAGGCAAGAGATATGTGGTCAAGACTCTCTTGAGAAACTGAACAGTGGCAGTGTACACAGCTCCCGGATGGCCACAAAATCATGAGTGCAAACAGAGAAACTCTGCGTTGTACTGAATTGCTAAGCTATGATGTTCGGTCAGTTTGCTGTATTCAATGCATTTTTAAAATTTATTTATCTGAAAGGTGGAGTTACAGAGAGAGAGGGATACACACACACACACACACACACACACAGAGAGAGAGGAATTTTTCATCTGCTGGTTCCAATGACCAAGGTTGGACTAAGCCAATAATAGGAGACTGGAACTCCATTCAGGTCTCCCACGTGGGTGGAAGGGGCCCAAGCACTTGGACCATCTTCTACTGCTTTCCTGGGCACATTAGTAGGGAGCTGGTTCAGAAGTAGAGCCTCCTGGATTGGAATTGGTGCTGATATGGGGTGCCAGTGTCACAGACAGTGGCTTAATATCCTGTGTCACAATGCTGGTTCTGATTTAATTCATTTAAAAATTTTATTTTATTTATTTGAAAGAGTTAGAGAGGGAGAAAGATCTTCCATCTGCTGGTTTACTCCACGAATGACTGCAACAGATGGGATTGGGTCAGGCTGAAACAGGAGTCAAGAGCTTCATCTGAGTCTCCCATGTGGGTACAGCGGCCCTCTTTTGCTGCTTTCCCAGGCACATTAACAAGGAGATGGATCAGAAGTGGAGCAGCCAGGACTTGAACTCTTGAACTAGTGCCCATATGGGACACGGGCACTGCATGCAGGAGCCTAACCTGCTATGCCACAACACCAGCCTCTCAATGGATTTTTGACTCAACAATATTTTCAACTTCTGATGAGTTTAGATGTTGTAACCCCATCGTAAGTTGAGGATCATCTGTATGTATCTATACATATCTGGAATGAGATTTATCAGAAGTCATTGATTCCTGCGACTGTGGAGACTAAGTTCCATGAGCTGCTGTCTGCAAGCTGAAGACCAAGGGAAGCTGGCACAGCTTCAGTTGAAGTGAAAGACCTGGAAGCAGGCAAGCAGGAGGTCCCAGTGCAAGAGCCGGAGAAGGTCACCGTCTGAGCTTAATCAGTCTGGCAGAGCAAGAACTTTAGTTCTTTCTGAGGCCTCCTGGGTAGGATGTGGCCCATTCACACTGGTGAGGGCCATCTGCCTCACTCAGTCCACCCATTCCAACGTTAATCTCTCCCTGAAACACCCTCACAGCACCCAGGATAGAATTTAACCAGAGATCTGGGCATCGCAGGCTCAGTGAAGTTGACACTCAAAACTAACCATGGCCGAGAGGGAAGGGGAGAAGGAAGAGAACGAGTGTTCACAGAGTGCCTTTGTCAGCTGTGGACCAGGCGTTCCGCGGTCCGCCCAGCAGTTCTACTGACAGATGGAAGGGACATCATACGCCAAGCAGATGGGTGAGAAGCAGTGGAGACTGCTTTCCGCCTCGCGGCTGCCTTTTCTCAAGTCCACGGTGATACTCTGCTGAAGCGAGAGCGTGCAAACCTGGATCTGAATCACACAGTGAGAGCTCGAGCCTGATAAGGGCACATGCAGCATCTAGCCCCTGTTCTCAAACGGTTCCTTTTCTGTTTTGAAAAAAGAGTTTATTTCCTTATATTTTATTTGCAAAGCTGAGAGGGGGAGAGAGGGAGAGAGAAAGAGGGAAGGAGGGAGAGACAAAGAGGTCTTCCATTCTCTCATTTATTCCTCAAATGCCTATACCCAAGCCTGGGCCAGGGTGCAGCCAGGAGTCCCAAACTCCACCCAGGTCTCCCACCTGGGTGGCAGGGGTGTAACCATTATTGCTGTCTTCCTGGATGCTCATTAATAGGAAGTCGGAACGATGAGCAGACCCAGAACTTGAACCCAGGCACTCCAGCTTGGATATAGACCTCTTAACTGCTAGACCAAATGCCTGCTCCTCAAAGCTGTTCTTTGCAAGGCATCTGTGAGGTCCTTCTTTTCCAGCTACAATTATATGAAACCATATTCTCTTCAGATATTTCAACCAGAACAACACATTGCAGCAGATTAAATTCAGAAGCAGATATAAGAATCCAGCTGTCTTCTATTAAGCCAGACGCTAAGTACATTTGCAAAATATAAAACAATTTTCTTCATAAATTTTCTTTGGTTTTGGAAAGAGTTTTTAGGAGGCTGGCATTGTGGCGTAGCAGGTTAAACTGCTGTCTGTAATGCCAGCATCCCATATGGGCTTTGGTTTGATTCTCAACTACTCCACATCTGATCCAGCTCCCTGCTAATGTGCCTGGGAAAAGCAGTGGAAGATGCCCCAAATACTTGGGCCCCTGCACCTGCGTGGGAGACCAGGAAGAAGTTCCTGGCTCCTAACTTTGGATCAGCTCAGCTCTGGCTGTTGCGGCCATCTGAGGAGTGAACCAGAGGAAGACCTCTCTCTCTCTCTCTCTCTCTCTCTCTCTTTTGAAAAAATAAAATAAAAAAGGTAAGGAGACAAAAAATGTCTGAGAATTGCTATATACAGTGGTGGCAGGTTGCAAAAATTGTACTCAACTGGAGGTACCAAAGTATTGATGTCACTGCACGGATTTTTTTTTTTTTTGCAAACATGTAGACTTTGGTCTTTGAAGAGTAGATAGATCTGTTTTCTAAGGTAACAATATCCTGGAAAATTAGAGCATAAAGTCCTGCTGGTCCTTATTAGTCAGTGGATTCAAATCAGCCACCTTTACTGTGAAAAAGGGAAGGTGTGCTTGATTTGCACTTTGGGAACCCAGTTACAGGATAGTCACACGGAGTCCGCAGAGTAAGTCAAGAACAGTGTGTTCCCTGGCGGTGCAGCATTGCTGCAGCAGTAGTTGTCACATGGAAAATGACTTTCTCAATGAGGAAGGGTCAAAGAGGAGTTGGTATCCATGAGAAAATGGATGAATATACCACAGTGAGGTTTTAAACATTATTTATTTATGTTTGTTTAGTTGAAAGGCAGGGAGAGAGAGAGAGAGATTGAGACAGATAGAACGCCCATCTACTGGTTTACTCTCTAAATGTCAGCACCAGCTAGGGCTGCATCAGCCCAAAGCCAGGGACTGAGAACTCCTCTGGGTCTCCCACATAGGGGGCAGGGACCAAAGTACTTGAGCCATCACTTGCTGACTCCCAGGATGTGCGTTAGCAGGAAGCTGGGACTTAAACCTAGGCACTCTATTATGGGTTCCAGGCTCCCCAAGTGGCATTTTAGGTATTATGCCCAATCCTTTTTTTAAAATTTTTTTTAATTTTATTTTTGACAGGTAGAGTGGACAGTGAGAGAGAAAGACAGAGAGAAAGGTCTTCCTTTTGCCGTTGGTTCACCCTCCAATGGCTGCTGCAGCTGGCACGCTGCGGCTGGCACACTGCACTGATCTGAAGCCAGGAGCCAGGTGCTTCCCCTGGTCTCCCATGCGGGTGCAGGGCCCAAGCACTTGGGCCATCCTCCACTGCCCTCCTGGGCCACCCTCCACTGCCCTCCTGGGCCACAGCAGAGAGCTGGCCTGGAAGAGGGGCAGCCAGGACAGAATCTGGCGTCCCGACCGGGACTAGAACTTGGGGTACCGGCACCGCCGGTGGAGGATTAGCCTATTGAACCACGGCGCCGGCCAGGTATTATGCCCAATTCTTGTCCCTAAAGTTTGTTTTTATAAGATTTTATTTATTTATTTATTTTTTTTTGAGAGGCAGAGTTACAGGCAGAGAGAGGAAAAGACAGAGAAAGGTTTTCCATCTGCTGGTTCACTCCCTAAATGGCCATAACAGCTGGAGCTGGGCCGATCCAAAGTCAGGAGCTTCTTCTGGGTCTCCCATGCAGGTACATGGGTCCAAGCACCTGGACTGCCTTCCACTCCTTTCCCAGGCCATTAGTAGGGAGCTGGACTGGAAGAGGAGCAGCTGGGATATGAACTGGCGCCCATCTGGGATGCCGGCACTGCAGGCAGAAGCTTAGCCCGCTATGCCACAGTGTTGCCTCCTCTAGAGTGTGTTTTAACATTTCATTTAATTTTTACCTTCATCTCTGCTCCACTCAGCCTTTGCCAGTGGGGATCACAAACGAAAAGCAGGAAAGAAGAAAGAGCAGGAAGCAGAAACCAGGAAATCTACAAATTAGCTACTCGTTTCTTGAATAAGCAACAATTGTGTTTGTAGGTCTAGAATATTGGCAGACACTTAAATGATTTCATGAAAGCTCTATATAATGGTAGGATCTCTTAAAATTTCTTAACAATTGTGAGTTTTATTTTCCAGCATGGTAATTTAAAATTGTTAAGAATGACTTAACCTTCAAAGCAAATTCCAGATTGTTTCATTCATCATGTGAAACGCTGGATGGTTCCTCACATAAGAAACAGAACTATTTATTAGCTTTTGAACTAAGTCAAGTCTCTTTCACATTTTTGTGAAAAGGCAAAAGTCTGTTTTGTTTCCAAGTTTGCATTAGTGGCACATCACAGTTCCAAGTTTAGGGAATTCTGAACAACATGTCCAAACCTTGGACCACAGGAGACCATCTCAGTGCCTTTGGCTGTCAGAGATGTTCTGACGGAGCCCGCAGCTATGAGCTAATCGCTAAGCCTTGGGGATCTTGACTGCCAGGCTTGGAGAGTGGGGCCTTTCTCTTCCAACTCAGGATGGGAGTCGCCTGAGGAATTTGGGAAGAATTGATTGAGACCCGGAGGAAGCAGAGAGACTTGAAATCTGCAAGGGGACACACCATGTGATAGCAATAGGATGTATTTTAGGGACAGTTTGTGCTCAGTGGAAAGAATTCAGACTCAATAAATGCTTAGGCACAATAGCCCTGAAATTGTCCTTACAATGGAATACACATTTAGAATTTCATTGTATTTCACATTTTATTGAATATAACTATCTTCAAGGCTCTGTATGTGGTATACTGTGGCAAGCAAAATATGATTGCTGTGATTCTGGCCTTTGAGAAATCCACAATAAGGAAGGAAAATGACACAGAACCAAGTGTTTGCCATCTGGGACAGAGTACAATAAACATGAAATTAAAGGCATCATGTGTTAGGGATTACAGAGTGTGATACCAATGAGGAGATTAGAGGAAGTTTTCATAAGGCATATCATATTTGAGTTGGATCTTACAAAGGATGAGATTTCAAGTGGAGAAAACAGGTGGAAGGGTATTTCTGACTGGTAGAGCAATTTGACAGCCATTGAGTATAGTGTTTAGGGCGCCTGATATTGTTGGGTATTTAGGACAATTTGAGGGTGCCTGCCTTACTTAGTTAAGGATGACTGCCCTGCTCACGATAATTGGCAGCCCTAGGCAGACATGTGTGTGTCATGTGACCCTACCCCTACTGGCCAGGCTACTTGGACCAGAGAGCGGCAGCTGATCTGAAAGCTACTGGCCTGTGTCCTGGCTGAAAAACTCTGCCCAAACAGAAATGAACTGGGCTGACCAGCGTTTCGATGCTGGGAAATTGCAATCTGCTCTCTGTATTCATAGTTCCACATCTGTGAATTCAACCAACTGTGGATCAAAAATATTTGGAAAAACAAATGTGTCTGTACTGAATACCTAGATTTTTTTGGTCATCATTCCCTGAACAATACAGCATAGCAACTCTACACAGCATTTACATTGTATTAGGAATTGTCTGTAATGTAGAGATGATTTAAAGTATGAGGGGGCTTTAAGACATTTGTGGAAAAATGGAGCCAAAGATAAAAATAAAAATATAAACTTTAGGGGCCAGTGTCCTGGCACAGTAGATTAAGCTACCACTTGAGATGCTGGCATGTCATGTCAGAAGGCCAGTTTCAGTCCCAGCTGCTCAGCTTGCAGTCTAGCTCTCTGCTAACACATAGTGGAAGATGGCCAAGTACTTTGAATAAGAGAGTAGGTGAGGAGTGGTGAGGAACTTGAGGTTTTGAAGAATCAGAAACTATGTTGGAAGAAAAAGTATAGAGAACAGAATGGGAAGCCAGATGGTACCTGCAGTAGACAGTCAGTATTACGCTGTGCCATGTCATCTGAAGATCACTCGAGTTAAGTCTCCCTGTGGCCAATGCTGAGATCTGGAGCTTCCTTAGGTTTGGAGTCACTAGAAAATGGCTTGCTGGAGTCCTGGTTCCAATTCTCTGATATGCATGGGACATTTTTTTTTCTTTTTTGTTTCATCACACTTGCATCCCTAAAAGTCAATTATGCATGTTGGTCTGGATCAATCTGAGAAGAGCTCAAATACCCCATCTTATATGACTGGTACAGAGGACAATGATGGGCACAGAGAGTAATGGAAAGGTAGACTGTTGCCAGGTGGTGGAGGTCATGGCATTCTACGTAAATCTTGTTTATTTCTCTTGCAGCCATTTTGGATTCAAAGGTATATAAGACAAAGACCCCAATCCCAAGGAACTTACATTGCGGAACAATAGCCATCATTAAAGGCTGACATTTAAATCTTGGACCCACCAAAGATGGGTCAGTTAATTGAAAATGTGTATTATGGAAAAAGTTATCTGTGTAGATTTAAAAAACCTTTTACACCAAAAGAAACTTATCTTCTTCTTTGGGGCCGGTGCCGTGGCTCACTTGGTTAATCCTCCGCCTGTGGCGCCGGCATCCCATGTGGGCACCAGGTTCTAGTCCCGGTTGCTCCTCTTCCAGTCCAGCTCTCTGCTGTGGACCAGGAGGGCGGTGGAGGATGGCCCAAGTGCTTGGGCTCTTGCAGCTGCATGGGAGACCAGGAGGAAGCACCTGGCTCCTGGCTTCGGATCAGCGCAGTGCCAGCCATGGCGGCCATTTGGGGAGGGAATCAATCAATGGAAGGAAAACCTTTCTCTCTGTTTCTCTCTCACTGTCTGTAACTCTACCTGTCAAATAAATAAATAAAAACATAAAAATAAAAAAAGTATCTTCCACTTTTTCATGAACTTGTTGAAGTACCTTCATCTTCAGCCTGCAGTTAGAGAGAGTAGAAGGATATCTATGAAGCCTGCCCTAAGGAAATAACAGTTCTAAGGAATTTCCAACATTATCCTCATTCTATGAAAGAATTTTGAGCAGGAAAATAAAATGAGTAGTTGAATGTTGGAGAAAGGAGACTCTGGTTGAAGGAAGCATGGGTGAAGGGAAGGCTTCCATCAAGGAGGTTAGTGTCAATGGTTGGGGGGAGAACTCAGTAGGAGGAAGGTATGGTCATTTCATCTCATAGTGGTGAGAATCTTCTCTGGCCTTACTTTAATGAAAAGCACCTTGCTTGTTGAGATAGTTTCTAATCTGGGCTTAAATAACTAATGAAAATCTCAGTAGGTTGAGAAGACAAAAGAGTAAAATTGGCCTCATCCAGAGACTGTGTAGGTTGTTACCTATGTTATGTTGTAGACTTTCTGTGGATGCTGGGAAACATTCCTGACTGTAACAATCCATTTCACTAATCTGCTGTGGGTGACTGAAGCCCCTTCTGTTGGTCAACTTTTCCTTTGCATTTAGTGCTGTCCTCTTTTGGTAGTGGTGATGGTGGTGGGAAGGAACAGGGGTCTCCAATCCTGAGAGGGATTGCTTCCAGGATCCCTCTAGGGATACCAAAATCCACAGATGCTTCAGTTCCATAGTCTTTGTGTATAACCTACACACACCTTCCTGTATACTTTAAGCAGTCTCTAGATTACTTACATGGATAATATACAACACAATGTAAAACCATGTAAATGTTGTTATATATCATATTGTTTAGGGAATAATGACAAAGAAGTCTATAAGTGTCCAATATGGATTCAGCCATTGTTAAACCTGACTACACAGTACACAAATGAGACTGTGGCTGCTCCATGAGCAAACAATGATTTTGGAGAGAAACTGAGGGTCTGAGATATGATGGGAAGATACAGCAGGGTGTGTCCCCATCACACTTCAATTTTGTGGATTCAGCCTAGTACTCAGCACATGGCAAATGGAAGGTTTGCTTTTCTGAACTTTCTGAAATTAAAAAAAAGTCATCGATGGTTGGTTGAACCCATGAATGTGGAACCTGTGAAGACAGAAAGCTGACTACTCTATTATCAAGACTCTTGGTTGCAAGTGACAAACTGGCTTAAGCTGAAACACGTGTCATTGGAATCAGATGCTGAAGTGATGTCAAGGACACATCCTTCCACGTCTTGAACCGGTCTTTCGCTGTGCTCCCTTCATCCAGGCAGACTGGTGTCCATGAGGCGGCAAGATTCTCCGAGCAGCCGTACCAGAGGAACAGCACTTTCCTTGGGCCCCTGGTGAAGTCCTGGAGAGCGCTGCTCATTCAGCTGTCTTTGTTCCTGTTTCCTTTCCTCACCATTCACGGAGACTCAGCGGTTGCACACCAGGGGCTCTGGGTGGTAAGTCATGTGTCTAATCTGCGTTCCAAGGGTGAAGTCAGTTCAACCTCAACCACAGGTAGAGGGTGAGAACAGCCAGAGAACAGCATGGCTGTCACCTGAAGGAAGGAGAAGGGGTATCAAGCAGGCAAAAGAGCAGATTCTACTCAAGCTTCTGGGATTTGAGTACAAATGTGCCCATTGGGCTGCTCTTCTGCCATGGCGGAGGCTAAGGGCATGGGGAGAAGTGAGGCAAGCTGAAGTCCCAGTAAAGAGAGGTTGGAGCTGCCAGAGACACACGTCACAATTTTGCCTCAGGCCAGTCAAAGCCCTGGTGAGACTCTCAGTTACCTGAACCGTGGGAAAAGAACTGCGGTAAAAGTCCACAGGTGGAATTAAAAATTACTAAGCACAAGCAGAACTCTCTACAGAATGTATCAGCTACTCAATGAGCCATGACAATATTCTTTAATGAATTAAAACCTTTTTCTTAATCCTTTAATCCTTTTGAATTTCTTGGTATCTGTCAATGGTGTGTATGACCTGGATTGTTTTTGCTACAGGTGTAGTCTTATAGGAAAAAGAATGCCAATTTTTTTCCTGGGTTGCTTGTTTATTATTGTTTCATTGTTTGTTTTTACCCTGTGGGAATCAAGGGAAATATTTGTCTTAAGTAACTGTTTTCATATTTCATCATATTTTTGTTTGTTTGTTTTTCAGTTTGCCTTCAGTTTTGAGAATCAGAGTGTAGCATGGCTGGATTTGGTGAGTTCATTACGTTGTCTGTGGTTGCTGATGAGGGATGCTGGTCATGCCAATCCCTGCCCTCCCCACCCCCAGCAAATGGTCAGAGAGCCTGCTCCTGGCTGCAGCCCATGCCAGTGGTGAGAGTTCTCAGAGTTCCTAGTAGCTTTGTGTGGCAAGTAGAAGGAGCCACTTCCAGAAGTCTTGCTCTCTGTCTTACCTGAGGACAGATGTCCCAGTAAGCCTTGCTTGGCTTGGCACCTTCAACTTTGTCACCAAACTGTGAGCACTGAGAGTAGTTCTCAAGGCTGATTATTTCCACTGAGCAGTGTGTCTTGTCTTTAGCTGCCTCAGCTACACCTCGGTTTCTGGTTGTGGCCTTGCTGGCCAGTGGTGAGGCTTCTTCCTGGGGTGATTGCCTTCTACCTGTAGGTCGAGCCCTTGCTTCTAGCTCTGGAGCTCCCAATTTCAGAGTTGCACTGCCTTCTGGAGCCAACGACCATTAATGAAGAGCTGTACTGTCTAATACAGCAGCCAGGATCTGGCTGTGGCTTTTGAGCATTTGCAATGTGGTCACTCAGAACTGAGATGTGTGCAGAAGTAATATACCCACCTGGTTTGGAAGACTTAGAATCCTATGGACTGCTTGATGTCCCTCTCAAATTCATGTGACAGAGCCTTTTTTTTTAAAAAAAAAAAACAGATTTATTTATTTAGTTGAAAGAGTTACACAGAGGGAGAGGAGAGGCAGTGAGAAAGAGAGAGAGAGAGAGAGAGAGAGAGAGAAAGAAAGGTCTTTCATCTGTGGTTCATTCCCCAGTTGGCCACAATGGCTGGAGCTGTGCTGATTTGAAGCCAGGAGCCAGGAGCTTCTTCCAGGTCTCCCATGTGTGTGCAGGGGCCCAAGGATTTGGGCCATCTTCTTCTGCTTTCCCAGGCCATAGCAGAGAGCTGGATCGGAAATGGAGCAGCCAGGACTCGAACCGGCTCCCATATGAGATGCCGGCACTGCAGGTGGCGGCTTTACCCACTATACCACAACACCAGCCACACCAGAGCCTTAACTCACAATGTGACAGTATTTGGAGTCAGGAAGTAATGCAGATTAAATAATATCATAAGGATAGGATTCTGAGAGGATTAGCATCCTTAGAAGGACAAACACCAGAAAGTATTCTCTCCTCCTCTTTTACTTTCTTCTCTTTCTCTCTTTCTCTGTTGTGGGAGCACACAGCAGAGAAAGAGAATGGCTTAACCCATGTGTCACTATGCTGGCCCTGCACATAGCAATCAACACTCAAATAAATTCTAACATTCACTGTGTACAATGGGAAGTACTCTTGGGAGAGACCAATTAGAAGAAAGTCAGGGGATTTTCTGACTTTCAGTCCTGAGTCTTCAGTGGTAGCCAGGTCAGTGAATGAAATAAGGCAGAGGGTCTCCTGGTTTCTTTTCAGTGTTCCAAGGCTCAGCCCAGCTTTGGGGAAGATCTCACTGTCAGGACCTCTCCAGCTGGGAGTGAGGATAGTTCCGCCACTCTGTGATGGAGGCATCCTTGGCAACACCAGATGAGCCTCTGGATAGCACCAGAAAGTCAGGGATGCACAGCTCATATCAGCTGGAGCAGGACTGAAATGCTTTTGCCACAGAGAGTAGAAAGCAAATGTTCTTGGATTAATGCATATGCTTCCAGCAAATCTTTGGTAAGGAAGCTTCTGGTAACAGAGTTTGCAACTGGAATTCATGTTCTTCATTGGTAAAGACGTCAGTGTTTGTTCTGCAATGCAATTTCCTTAGTGTACGCTCTGCTTTTCTTAAGTTTCCTCATGGGCAACAGATATTGTCAGTCCATTACTTTGAAATTCAAGGTAATGATAGATTTATCTAACTTTTGAAAAACGTCTACCACATACCCAGTTTGAATCTCCATAGTTAATCTATCATTCTTCCGAGTACCAGGGGTGTTCCGAGTTCAGTGCATTGTTCTTTGATATGCAGCGGAAGTACTTCATTTGGATTGGTAGACAACATTTTGAGAAGTGTTTGTCTAAGTACTACAAATGGAAGATGTTGTAATTCTTCTGAAAATTAGAAGTTGTATTAAGAGGATCATTGTTGGAAATGCTAAGCAGGCTGCAGGGTGCACAGGTGGAAATGTTGTGTAGGGAATTCGCGTATTTGTGGGGAGACTGGGCTCAGCAGTTGTTACCACAGCCTTCAGTTTTACCCGTTTTGTGCTACGTGGTGATTTTCAGTTTTCTGAAGCTACTTGGGCGGAATGGATTAGTCTTCCTCCTAATGATTATGGATGGAAAGCGATTTCTCTTTAGGATTCCTGAATGATGAAAGGTTCTTTTTTCATTTGTGAGAAATTTAATAGGTCCTGCCACCTCAATATCTGCATCAGCCGTAGACACCTTGGGGGTGCTAATGGACTCTGGTTATCCACAGTTGCAGGCTGGAGTAGGGACGTCAGCCTGGTACAACTGCCTCACTGGAGCCTGGGTTCTGTAAAGACGAGAAAAAGAGGAAGAAACTGCGTTTTCCATTCATTGACAACACTGGCCTAATGCAGTAGGTTAGTAAGGGAGATGTGTGAAAGGAACTCCGCACAGTGCTAAGTGCCTGTAAAGATGGTAGAATAAGAAATTAACTATTCCTGTTTTGTAAACATTCATGATTTTAGGAAAGATATAGATTTCTTTTTTTTTGTTGTTGTTGATTATGTGGCCCAAACTGACTTTTTTTAAAACTTTTATTTAATGAATATAAATTTCCAAAGTACGGCTTATGGATTACAATGGCTTCCCCCCCATAACGTCCCTCCCACCCGCAACCCTCCCTTTCCCACTCCCTCTCCCCTTCCATTCACATCAAGATTCATTTTCGATTCTCTTTATATACAGAAGACCAGTTTAGCATACATTAAGTAAAGATTTCAACAGTTTGCTCCCACACAGAAACATAAAGTGAAAAATAATAGATGATTTTTTAAATGATGATGAAATCAGATCAGACCTATTGTCATATTTAATCCCAGTGAGAGTCAAGTTGGGAATTGATAATTTCTTTTCTTTCTTTCTTTTCTTTTCTTTTTTTTTTTTTTTTACAGAAGATCAGTTTAGTATACATTAAGTAAAGATTTCAACAGTTTGCACCCCCATAGAAACACAAAGTGAAATATACTGTTTGAGTACTCATTATAGCATTACATCTCAATGTACAGCACATTAAGGACAGAGATCCTACATGAGGAGTAAGTGCACAGTGACTCCTGTTGTTGACTTTACAAATTGACACTCCTGTTTATGGCATCAGTAATCTCCCTATGCTCCAGTCATGAGTTTCCAAGGCTATGGAAGCCTTTTGAGTTCTCTGATTCTTATCTTGTTTAGACAAGGTCATAGTCAAAGTGGAGGTTCTCTCCTCCCTTCAGAGAAAGGTACCTCCTTCTTTGAAGACCTGTTCTTTCCACTGGGATCTCACTCACAGAGATCTTTCATTTAGGTTGGTTTTTTTTTTTTTTTTTTTTTTTTTTTTTTTTTTTTTTGCCAGAGTGTCGGCTTTCCATGCTTGAAATACTCTCATGGGCTTTTCAGCCAGATCGGAATGCCTTTAGGGCTGATTCTGAGGCCAGAGTTCTGTTTAGGACATCTACAATTCTATGAGTCTGCTGAGTATCTCGCTTCCCATGTTGGATCACTCTCCCCTTTATTTATTCTATCGGTTAGTATTATCAGGTACTAGACTTGTTTAGGTGCTCCCTTTGACTCTTAGTCCTTTCATTATGATCAATTGTGAACTGAAATTGATCACTTGGACTAGTGAGATGGCATTGGTACATGCCACCTTGATGGAATTGAATTGGAGTCCCTTGGTATGTTTCTAACTCTACCATTTGGGGCAAGTCAGCTTGAGCATGTCCCAAATTGTACATCTCTACCCTCTCTTATTCCCACTCTTATGTTTAACAGGGATCACATTTCAGTTAAATTTCAACACTTAAGAATAACTGTGTATTAATTACAGAATTAAACCAGTCATATTAAGTAGAACAGACAAAAAAAAAACTACTAAGAGGGATAATGTATTAAGTTGTTCATTAACAGTCAGGGCTATGCTGATCAAGTCACCGTTTCTCATAGTGTTCATTTCATTTCAACAGGTTTCCTTTTTGGTGTTCAGTCAGTTGTCACTGATCAGGGAGAACATATGGTATTTGTCCCTTTGGGACTGGCTTATTTCACTCAGCATGATGTGTTCCAGATTCCTCCATTTTGTTGCAAATGACTGGATTTCATTGTTTCTTACTGCGGTATAGTATTCTAAAGAGTACATATCCCATAATTTCTTTATCCAGTCTACTGTTGATGGGCATTTAGGTTGGTTCCAGGTCTTGGCTATTGTGAGTTGTGCTGCAATAAACATTAGGGTGCAGACCGCTTTTTTGTTTATCAATTTAAACTCCTTTGGGTAAATTCCAAGGAGTGGGATGGCTGGGTCGAACGGTAGGGTTATATTCAGGTTTCTGAGGAATCTCCAGACTGACTTCCATAGTGGCTTGACCAGTTTGCATTCCCACCAACAGTGGGTTAGTGTCCCTTTTTCCCCACATCCTCGCCAGCATCTGTTGTTGGTAGATTTCTGTATGTGAGCCATTCCAGCCGGGGTGAGGTGAAACCTCATTGTGGTTTTGATTTGCATTTCCTTAATTGCTAGTGATCTTGAGCATTTTTTCATGTGCCTGTTGGCCATTTGGATTTCCTCTTTTGAAAAATGTCTATTGAGGTCCTTGGCCCATCTCTTAAGTGGGTTGTTGGTTTTGTTTTTGTGGAGTTTCTTGATCTCTTTGTAGATTCTGGTTATTAACCCTTTATCTGTTGCATAGTTTGCAAATATTTTTTCCCATTCTGTCGGTTGTCTCTTCAGTCTCCTGACTGTTTCTTTTGCAGTATAGAAACTTCTCAATTTGATGCAATCCCAATAGTTGATTTTGGCTTTGACTGCCTGTGCCTCCTGGGTCTTTTCCAGAAATTCTTTGCCTGTGCCAATATCTTGAAGGGTTTCTCCAATGTTCTCTAATAACTTGATGGTGTCAGGTCGTAGATTTAGGTCTTTAATCCACGTTGAGTGGATTTTTGTGTAAGGTGTAAGGTAGGGGTCTTGCTTCATGCTTCTGCATGTGGAAATCCAGTTTTCCCAGCACCATTTATTGAATAGACTGTCCTTGCTCCAGGAATTGGTTTTAGATCCTTGATCAAATATAAGTTGGCTGTAGATGTTTGGGTTGATTTCTGGTGTTTCAATTCTGTTCCATTGGTCTATCCACCTGTTTCTGTACCAGTACCATGCTGTTTTGATAACAACTGCCCTGTAGTATGTCCTGAAATCTGGTATTGTGATGCCTCTGGCTTTGTTTTTGTTGTACAAGATTGCTTTAGCTATTCGAGGTCTCTTGTGCCTCCATATGAATTTCAGCATCATTTTTTCCAGATCTGAGAAGAAGGTCTTCGGTATCTTGATTGGTATTGCATTGAATGTATAAATTGCTTTTGGGAGAATGGACATTTTGATGATGTTGATTCTTCCAATCCATGAGCATGGAAGATTTTTCCATTTTTTGGTATCCTCTTCTATTTCTTTCTTTAAGATTTTGTAATTCTCATCGTAGAGCTCTTTAACGTCCTTGGTTAAGTTTATTCCAAGGTATTTGATTGTTTTTGTAGCTATTGTGAATGTGATTGATCTTAGCAGTTCTTTCTCAGCCATGGGATTGCTTGTGTATACAAAGGCTGTTGATTTTTTTTTTTTTTGCTTTCAAACTTTTATTTAATGAATATAAATTTCCAAAGTACAGCTTATGGATTACAATGGCTTCCCCCCCCATAACGTCCCTCCCACCCGCAACCCTCCCCTTTCCCACTCCCTCTCCCCTTCCATTCACATCAAGATTCATTTTCGTTTCTCTTTATATACAGAAGATCAGTTTAGCATACATTAAGTAAAGATTTCAACAGTTTGCTCCCACACAGAAACATAAAGTGAAAAATACTGTTTGAGTACTAGTTATAGCATTAAATCTCAATGTACAGGCTGTTGATTTTTGTGCATTGATTTTATATCCTGCCACTTTGCCAAACTCCTCTATGAGTTCTAATAGTCTCTTAGTAGAGTTCTTTGGATCCTCTAAGTAAAGAATCATATCGTCTGCAAAGAGGGATAGTTTGACTTCTTCCTTCTCAATTTGTATTCCTTTAATTTCTTTTTCTTGTCTGATGGCTCTGGCTAAAACTTCCAGAACTATGTTAAATAGCAGTGGTGAGAGTGGGCATCCCTGTCTGGTGCCAGATCTCAGTGGAAATGCTTCCAACTTTTCCTTATTCAATAGGATGCTGGCCGTGGGTTTTTCATAAATTGCTTTGATTATACTGAGGAATGTTCCTTCTATACCCAGTTTGCTTAGAGTTTTCATCATGAAAGCGTGTTGAATTTTATCGAATGCTTTCTCTGCATCTATTGAGATAATCATATGGTTTTTCTTCTGCAGTCTGTTAATGTGGTGAATCACATTGATTGATTTGCGAATGTTGAACCATCCCTGCATACCAGGGATAAATCCCACTTGGTCTGGGTGGATGATTTTCCTGATGTGTTGTTGTATTCTATTGGTGAGAATTTTATTGAGGATTTTTGTGTCTATGTTCATCAGGGATATTGGTCTATAATTTTCTTTCATTGCTGCATCTTTCTTTAAATGTCTGGTAGAATTCAGCAGTGAATCCATCTGGTCCTGGGCTTTTCTTTGTTGGGAGGGCCTTTATTACTGTTTCAATTTCTGTTTCAGTTATGGGTCTATTTAGGTTTTCTATGTCTTCCTGGTTCAATTTAGGTAGGTTGCATGTGTCCAGGAATCTATCCATTTCTGATAGGTTTCCCTGTTTGCTGGCATACAAGTCCTTGTAGTAATTTCTGATGATTCTTTTTATTTCTGTGGTGTCTGTTGCTATGTTTCCTTTTTCATCTCTGATTTTATTGATTTGGGTCTTTTCTCTTCTTTTTTTAGTTAGTTGGGCCAATGGGGTGTCAATTTTGTTTATTTTTTCAAAAAACCAGCTCTTCGCTTGGCTGATTTTTTGTAAGGTTTTTTTGGATTCAATCAATCCTGTTAATTTCTTCTCTGATTTTAATTATTTCTCTTCTCCTACTAGATTTGGGTCTGGTTTGCTGCAAATTTTCTAGGTCCTTGAGATGCGCTGAAAGCTCATTTATTTGGTGCCTTTCCAATTTCTTGATATAGGCCCCTATTGCTATAAACTTGCCTCTCAATACTGCTTTTGCCATATCCCATAAGTTTTGATATGTTGTGTTGTTATCCTCATTTACTTCCAGAAAGTTTCTGATTTCTCTTTTGATTTCTTGAATGACCCAGTGTTCATTCAGGAGCATGTTGTTCAGTCTCCATGTGTTTGCATACTTTCTGGGGTTTCCTGAGTTGCTAATTTCCAGCTTCATTCTACTGTGGTCTGAGAAGCTGCATGGTATGATTCTAATTCTTTTAAATTTGCTGAGACTTGCTTTATGACCTAGTATGTGATCAATCCTAGAGAAGGTTCCATGCACTGCTGAGAAGAATGTAAAGTGTTTAGATGTAGGATTGAAAGTTCTATAGATATCTGTTAGAGATCCATTTGGGCAATAGTGTCAATTAAATCTGCTGTTTCCTTGTTGATCTTCTGTCTGGATGATCTATCTATTTCTGAGAGTGGAGTATTGAAGTCCCCCAGTACTATTGTATTGGAATCTAAGTCTCCCTTTAAGTCCCTTAACATCTTTTAAATAGACCGGTGCCCTGTAATTAGGTGCATATACATTTATAATAGTTACAAGATATAGATTTCTAATAATGTCTTATTATCTACAAACTGAGATATTTATTTTTTAATACGAATCTTCCATCTCTCACATTCATAAATGTTACAGAACAAAACTTGTTTTTATATTCATTATGTTGCCTTTAATATTAAATTGTGTGGGCTGGCGCTTTAGCTCACTAGGCTAATCCTCCGCCTGTGGTGCTGGCATCGTGGGTTCTAGTCCCTGTTGGGGTGCTGGTTCTGTCCTGGTTGCTCCTCTTCCAGTCCAGCTCTCTACTGTGGCCTGGGAGTGCAGTGGAGGATGTCCTCAGTCCTTGGGCCCTGCACCCACATGGGAGACCAGGAGGAAGCACCTGGCTCCTGGCTTCGAATTGGTGCAGCATGCTGGCCACAATGCACCAGCCGTAGCGGCCACTTGCAGGGTGAACCAACGGAAAAGGAAGACCTTTCTCTCTGTCTCTGTCTCTGTCTCTCTCCCTGTCTAACTCTGCCTGTCAAAAAAAATATTAAATTGTATGGTTTTGTCCCTATAAAGCTAAAATAATAAATTTAGATGACTCACTTCAGTGGTTTAAATCAGTTATTTGATATATTTATTTGGCTAGTTGAGTTGTCTCATCAGTTTGGACAGTAAATAACTTCAGAAAAAGTAATAATAAAATTTCTCAGTGGATTAATTGTTATAGGCCATTACTCCTTTTGGAGAAACATTTATGTTGCATGTGATAGTGAACCCTTCAGTCTGTTGGGGTGAGCCTGATAAATAGACCTTCTGAGTGGAGGATCAGGGAAGGGGGTATGCTGGTATACTGCTCTGTCCCTTATTGTTGGAAAATATGGCAAGCTGGAGAGGAAGTGGAGCACCTGTGAGGAACTAGAAATGAATGGTGTGCAAGAAGGCAAGTCCTTGGATGGCCTTGGCCAGCCCAGCTCTCCCTCTCCTGCTTGTAGCTCTCAGAATAGCTGGAGGCTCTGCTGAGAGTGCAGGGCTCTGAGGTGCAGAACTGCTCAGAATAGAAGGAGCCTTGTTCTTGGCCTTCCCAGAACAAGATGTCCTGCAACACTTTAGCTCAACAATCCAAGTTCCCGGGGGTATAAAACCCAGAGTGGTATGCTTTCAGGGTCCCTCAGCAGTAGCCCAACATGGGGCATGCACAAATGAGAATCTGCTCAAGATAGCTCTCCTGAGCCTTGGGGAACTGGCTTGCATTGGATCCCAGACTTCTGTTGGTTCATGCCACCTATGTCTGGATGATGGAGTTTTTTTGCAAGGCTTGGCATGTGAGTGTCCTGTCTCTCTGGACTCATATGCTGGCAATGGATCTATGTAAAACCTCCAGCAGCTGGGTTTGTGCAAAACCTAGATCCCTGCCAGAAATGGGTAATGGGTTAGGAGCCCTCTTCAGAGGTTGGTACTTGAACACAATATTCTGTTTACCAGGTAAGCATTCAAAGGCAGTAAGAAGGTCTACCTCTTCTGGCTTCAGATCCCTGGATTGTGTCTTTTCATTCCTTTTTAAAATTTTTTAATTAATTAATGAATTAATTAGAGAGGTAGAGTTACAGATAGTGAGAGGGAGAGACAGAGAGAAAGGTCTTCCTTCTGTTGGTTCACTCCTCGAATGGCTGCAATGGCCGGAGCTGCGCCGATCTGAAGCCAGGAGCCAGGTTCTTCTTCCCAATCTCCCATGTGGGTGCAGGGGCCCAAGGACTTGGGCCATCTTCTACTGCTTTCCCAGGAGACAGCAAGGAGCTGGACTGGAAGAGGAGCAGCCAGGACTAGAACCGGCGCCCATGTAGGATGCTGGCACCACAGGCGAAGGATTAACCTACTGCACCACAGCGCCGGTCCTGAGTGTCTTTTCATTTCTAAGAAATAGGGCATGGACCCTTCCCAAACCAACTAATTTATTTACCATACAGTTCTCTTGAAAAGTAAGAGAATTGAAAGTGTATGTGGGACAATCATGTTCATGATGTTCATGCAAGGGATATATTTTTTGCTTTTAGAGTTTTATTGTTTTGAAAGGCAGAGTTACAGAGAGAGGGAAATACAGAGACAGAGGTCTTCCATCCACTGGTTCATTCTCCAAATGGCCGCAATGCCTGAAGCTGGGCTGATCCAAAGCCACAAGCCAGGAGCTTCATCCGAGTGTCCCACATTGGTGAGAGGATCCCAAGCACTTGGGCCATCTTCTACTGCTTTCCCAGGTGCATTAGCAGGAAGCTGGATCAGACATGGAGCAGCCAGGACTCAAACTGGTGCCCATATGGGGTGCCAGCATCACTGGCAATCGCTTTGCCTACTTCGCCGTAGCACTCGGCCCACAGGGATGTCTTTTCACTATCTAGGAAACGTGTTTGCCTATGGGATTTATTGAATTAAGTATTTATATATATATATATATATATATATACACACATTGAGAATATATGAACACACAAATTTCAGAGAGAGCGAGCGAGTGAGCACTCTCATCTTTTGGTGCCCCACTCCCAGCTCCCTGTAACTGCCAGGGTTGGGTTGGGGCTGAATCCAGGAATATAACCCAGGTCTCCCATGTGTGGCAGGAATCTAACTTCTTGAGTCATCACCACTGCCTCTCAGGATCTGTATTGGCTGGAAACAGAAATCAGGAGCTCGAGTTGGGAATCCAACCCAGCTACTCCTGGGTGAGATCTGGGTATCTTAACCACTAAGCTAAATGCCTGCACTAGCCTAGGGATTTGTAATTAGGACATCATTATTGTCTGTTTCTTGCGGCACCACTTATATAGGAAAATATCCCATTCAGTAGTTTGGTGGAGAGATTCTACTGACTTATGTGAGCATAGATAAAAGGTTAAATTGACTGAAGTTCTTCCATTTCCAAATAGGTAACAGATAATTGCCTAGAAACAGTGACTTATTTTATATGAAAATGCACAACTTGGCTTGAAAGAGGAATTAGGGGCAAAGAGTATAGTAGCCAGGATATTAGGATTTTAAAATTCTGTGGTACAATATGAGAATCTAAAGTTTCTGGGAAGGTGAACATTTTTAAGTTTAGGAGAAATTTGCAACATATTATTTACCATACAGTTCTCTTGAAAAGTAAGAGAATTGTAAGTGTATGTGGGACAATCATGTTCATGATGTTCATGCAAGGGATATATTTTTTGCTTTTAAAGTTTTATTTTATTTTTTTGAAAGGCAGAGTTACAGAGAGAGGGAAATACAGAGACAGAGGTCTTCCATCCACTGGTTCATTCTCCATTGGTCAAGCAAAATATAACGCTCTTGTGCGAGTGTTGCTATTGAGATGATTATAACAAAACGATCTGTTTTCAGCAGATCTTCCAGCACTATTTTACTGCTTTCTTTCATCAGATATTTTTTCTTTCTGTGTCAGGCACTGTACTGGAACACAGAGTTTAGCAGGGGAGATGGTCATGTGAACAAATAATTGCATTATAGCATGTATTTATTGCAGTACTAGTATATAACAGGGAGAAGATTATGTGAAAGTATAGTGCAGAGAACAGACTGCCTGGGGATCGGACAAGAACTTCACAGAGGAAGTATTGTTTGGGTTCAGTCTGGAAAAATGGGCTGGGCCACAGTAATCTTCCATGGAGCCATGAGCAGCCATGGGAAAAGGGAGAATGATTGACTCAAGTATGAGTTGCTACTGGTTTTTGTTTGGAGAAGGGATTGCAGGAGGGGAATTCAGAAGCAAGGAGACCCACATTGACAGCTCTTAACAGAGTCAGGCAGGAGAGGGTGAAGTGTGGAGTGCAGAGCACAGCTCTAGGGGCAGTCCTGCCACTTACTGCTTGTGTGACCCTGAATGAATGGACCTGTTTCTCCCTAGGTTGCAGGAGGGATAATAATAGTACCATCTTAGTTCTACCACTTTCAGAGTCAGGATGGATCCTCATATTAAACTGGGTTTGGGCTGGTGCCGTGGCTCACTAGGCTAATCCTCTGCCTGTGGCGCTGGCACCCCGGGTTCTAGTCTCGGTTCGGGCATTGGATTCTGTCCCAGTTGCTCCTCTTCCAGTCCAGCTCTCTGCTGTGGCCCAGGAGGGCAGTGGAGGATGGCCCAAGTGTTTGGGCCCTGCACCCGCATGGGAGACCAGGAGGAGGCACCTGGCTCCTGGCTTTGGATCGGCGCAGTGCGCCAGCTGTAGCAGCCATTTGTGGAGTGAGCCAACTGAAGGAAGACCTTTCTCTCTGTCTCTCTCTCTCCCTGTCTAACTCTGCCTGTCAAAAAAAAAATTGGGTTTGGATATAATACACACAAGAAATAAGAAAAGATGTATTACCTATACAACCAGGTTTTATGGCATGAGCAGGGCAGGCTTCCCCAACAGGTTCAAACAGCTTGAGTAAATGGGAGGAGACTATGTTGGGTTTTATGTTTTTGGGAGTGGAGCTGGGATGGGAAGGGTTCCTGTTTGTGGACAGAGGCTTGTGTGGTTTGAATCTCCCACAGGTGCCAAGGGCGGAAGCCCCCAGGGTATTTTACCAACTTGCTGAAATATAAGGCAGAAATTGATTGAGGGAGGGGTGAGGCTTAAAAGATGTCACTCAACCAATATCAAAAAATGGAGGCAGACTCTCTATGACAACCCTACTTCTGAAGATTGGGTAAATATTTCAGGAAAAGTGCTTAGCACATCATAGTCTGGCCAGAGTAAATGCTCTGTAAATGTCAGGGCAACGCTGATTATGATAATGATAAAACCACTGGCAACACAGAGGCTGTGTGGATGACAGAGATAAGGATTTGGATTGGAAAATGTTACAGCTTCTTTGCTTGGTGCTTCAAACTTAAGTGATTGTGCTTTGGGTCTCCAGTTTTCTAATTATTTTAATAGATCTACAGCAGAGATGAACTAATAATAAATAAAGATCAACTATATCCCAAAAACTACAGTACACATTGTGAGGGATGGGGTGGGGGAATGGATTTCTGCCATAATAGTGTTGTTTCCTCTTTCCCTCACCTCCTTCAAAAATACCAGGGAAAGTGGAATCATATTTACATGAAGTTATAAACAAGATGTTTTATATGATTTGGGATCAATTACTTCTTGCTTAGGCTTCATGGAAGTTGAATACAGTGGGCTGAATTTTAGCTGATGATGAGACGGGCCTATGGGCTGGAAACATCAAGAGGAAATGTAGTGGGAAAGCCAGTGATGAGAAGTTGTGGTTAGAGTTAGCGAGAGTGATTGGCAGTAGTAGAAGGTAAGAATGGAAATGTAGTGGAAGCTGAATTGGAGAGGATCTTGAATGAAATGCTTAAAGTTTGGACTGTGGACAAAGAAGAGTCATTGCAAGTTTGTGAGGAAGAGAATGATACAACCAAGCTGCTCTTGGGGAAAATTACTCTAATAGCAGTGTGTTGGCTTGGAGGAGCAAGGACAAGGACTCAGAGAGCTGGGGAAACAATCAAGCAGGTGGTAATGGGACCTGAAATTCCAAGGAAGAGGGGTGATGCTGGAGGTGAGCAACGGGGAATGAAGGGAATGAACAGGGTTTGGCCATTGTTCAAGGGCAGGTGGGAAGGAGGAGTCCCTGAAAACCTTGGGTTAGTAATCTGGGTGACTGACAGGACTATGGTAGTGTTAATGGTGTTGGGCAGGTGAGGATCAGGAGTGGATTTTGGGGTGGTGGATGAATGGGCAAGGAAACAATGGCTTCGGTTTTGGAAATGTTGGGGTTGAGATATGGTTGGGATACCCAGCTGAGTGTTGGAATCTGCAGGGAGAGTGAATCAGGAAATGGAGATTTGGAGTATAGTTTTAGTGGAAACTGGAATGGAAGAGATTGGTAGTCACCGTGGATACACCAGTTGAGAAGCACTATGCATGGGTTAGTCGAGGAGAGAGATAGGTAAACAGATGATTAAAATTCAGGGCTGTAAATGCTACACCATAAATACATGGCTAATAACTGTGGTAACACAAGAAACACAAGAGACAAAATAGGTAGGGCTTCCGGGGGAATCAGGCACAGCTTTAGCCGGGACTTCTGGACTGAGCAGGAGTTTCTCAGGCTTTCCAAGAAGCTGGAGCACCACAGGCAGAGGGAAATTCTATCCAAAAGTCCAGACTGAAAGTGTGCGCTGGGCTCCACATGTGGTGGTAGTTTGGTTTGTTAGGTGACAAGGATGCAATGGAAAAGGCATGAGAAATGGAGACTGCAGAATTTTAGTATTTAGAAGAAGAAGAAAACAAAGAGATGGGGCAGAGAGGGAGAGGTAAAAAAAAAAAAAAAAAAAAAGCCATCCAGACATGCAGTGTCTTGAAAGGCATACTCAATGGCAACTCAAGTCACTAGAGAGGAAGATGAAGGTGTGTTCCATGGAACTTGGGTTCCACTCTTCATTTCTGTGCTGCGTTTCCTTGTCTGTAAAAGGATGGTTCCTGAAGCTTTGCTCTGAGATTCCCCCTGCCTCTCCAAATCTCTCCACGCTTTGTCTTTGTAGGTTATGTTGAGTAAGTTAGTGTCCTGGTAATTAGAGTCTAATTGGAAGCCTTGTGACCTGGAAGAGATAATGCACTTCTCAGGGGCTGACTTGTTCCCACAATGCAGGTCCCTCCCTAACAGCCCCTCCTCTTTAGATTTCCCCAGAGGCTTCCATCCAATGGGCACTGACTACTTGGAGTGGGAGGGACATACAAATATTTATAAAGGTCACAACGGAAAATATTTTAAAACAATTCAACTGCAAAACATGTGTTTAACATTTATAGTGTTTGGAATAGAAAAGATATCTTTTAATCATCCGTAATCTTCCTAGAGTTTAACCAGCAACTTATATCCCTTGAAGAACTTCTTAAAAGTAATAAACAGTAACAAGATGCTATCAAAAATACCTCTTGTAGGACAACAGGAGTTTGGCACAATGGTGGAGATACTGCTTGGGACGCTAGCATCTTATATTGTAATGCCTGGGTTCAAGTCCCAGCTCTGCTTCTGAGCAAAATTACTATTGATGTGCACCTCAGGAGATGGCAAGTGATTGTCCAAGTACTTGGGTCCTTGCCACCCATATGAGAGACCTGGGTTGAGTTTCTGGCTTCTGGTTTCAGCCTAGCCCATCCCAGAATGTGGCAGATTTTGGGGGGTGAAATAGTAGATGAACACTCTCTCCTCCCTTCTCTTCCTCTGCTTTTCAAACAAAAAACAAACAAATAAATAATTTTAAAAAAGTGCTCTTGTGCCATTCCTTGTGATTTAGGTGAGGTTTCGATTGGAGTACATGTTTTCTGATCCCAGCAATCTTAAATAAATAATCCAAGCCCATGTTGCTAATGAAAGCTGTGATTCTGTCAAGTGTCCTTGCTAACTTCCTCAACTTCTGAGGGGCCTGAGCTAGTGATTTATGAATTTAAGCCATAGTGTTTTTCAGGAGATGCATTGGGAGGTATACTTTTAAGGATAATTACCATGTGTCAGAAAGATGCCTTAGCTTTCTTGACATTATGTACTCTGCTTCAAGTTCAAACAACAAGAGAATTGTGTGTACAAGGGTACCCTTCCAACATTTACAAGTAGAAAATAAATATTGTAGAATGATAAGCTTAAATCCAACTTTATGTTGTAGACAATTAACTCTGTGTTGTTACTCCAGGCTAGTTGAGTTCAGCACATACTTATTGTAGCCCTACTCCTCTCTAGTGCAAGAGGATCATGCAGTACTGCCAGGACAGCATGGTTGTACTGAGGTTCTGTGGAAGTATACACTTAGCTCAGTGTGAGAAGGGGAAGGAGGCAGAGGAGGGGCAGGAATATCTTTCCAAAGAGAGTCTTACAAGAGTTGGGACTTAAATGATCCGTTGGAGTTACCCAGGGGAAATTCCAAAAGAGAGAGTAATAGAAAAAGTAGGAGGAATGCACAGTGTGGACTAACAACAGACCAGTTGATTGGACCACAGAAGGCAAGAAGGGGATGCAGTTGAGAAAGCAGAGATAAGGGAGAGTGGCCATCTTGGTAGGGCACTGAGAGTTCTTTCCTTATTAGTCCCTTGGAATTGTGTGAATATCATTCCCTGTGTTCCCAAGTCAAACTTCTACTAGATATGCCTAGGTTGTCTCCCAGACTTTCTACCTGTATCCCTGGCTTCCAGCTCCCAGCTCCCAATCCTGTTCTACTACTAGATCTTGGATCTGCATGTATTACCCAGGCAAGTTAAGTTGTTACTCTCCGTATTGGTCCCAGGTCCTAATATCCATCTCAACTGTTGAGATGGTTTGCTCTTGTCCTTGACCCAGATATTTCTATATTATCAAGGACCCACTGTAGGTATCTCAGCCCCTAAATAATCAAGTAGATCCCTTATAGACCGAGTCACTCCAATTCACACCAGCTTTTGCTAAATCTATTGAATCCAGTGTTTTGGACTATAGCTTCTTCTACTATTTCTTCTACTTTATTTTACTTTATTTTCCTTTTTACTCTCCATAGCCAGCCAGCATCAGTTGGCCTTTTTTTTTTTTTTTTTTTTTTTTTTTTTTTTTTTAGCTCTGACTATCTTGCTGCCTACTAGTTTAGGCTGAGCTGGTTAGTATGCCAGATATATTAATCTGTTCAGGCTGTTATAATAGAATATTATAGACTGGGCAACTTATTAACAGCAGAAATTTGTTTCTCACAATTCTAGAAGCTTTGAAGTGCAAGATCAAGGTGTCAACATTTTAGCTATCTTCTTAAGACTCACTTCCGGTTTGTAGAAAGCCATCTTCTCACTGTGTCCTGAGATGGTAGAAAGGGCAAGAGAGCTCTCTGGGGTCCCTTTTATAACAACGGCACTAATTTCATTCATGAGAGCTCTCCCCCCAAGGGCACCACACCTCCAGATACCATTATGTCAGGAGTTACAATGTCAGTGCAGGAATTTTGTGGGGATATAAACATTCGGTCTAAAGCATCAGACTAGATCGGAGCTCCTCAGAACTGGCCAAAGCCAGCTTTCCCAGTGTCTAGTCATTCACTTCCCTGCCTCCACGCTCTAATCAAAACTTAGTTTTATGTTCCACAGTGTGGATGGCGATTTTATAATGAAGCATTCCCTAATGTGTGTTTGGAAGGATGGTAAATACCGTGGATTACACGCTCATTCTTGGGGATTCACAAAAATTATTAACATATTAAAAGGCTTTGTGAAGTCCTGTGATCTAGAAACTTGTCTAATTTGAGTCGAGCATTTCCAAACAAAACAAAACAAAAACATTTCTTTTACCACATAATCCTTTTCTTCAGTAACAACTATTTCAATTCCAAATGAAGCTAATGTAAAATGGAACACACTTAAGGAGTATGGTTTGAAGGCATTAAAATTCCTTTCCAGTACAGTTGAGTGAGGTGCTAACCTTCTAAGTGTGGGCATTCCTGAGGGGCTAGAAATATGTATTGTCTCAAAGAGGACTGTAGCAAAGATACTCTGCAGAAACAGGAAATGTGTGGTAGATCTGATGATTTTTTTCTTGCCCAGCAGTAATTTTTCTTCTTTTTTTCCTGCTGATGGTCTCTGAATTTTCTTAGAAAATTAAACTTATATGGCTGAATTAACTGTACTCAAAATTCATATATTGAAGTCCTAACCCCCAGTACCTGAAATGTGACTTTATTTGGAGATAGGGCTTTGAAAGAGATAATTAAGTGGGAGGGTCCTACCGTGACTGGGTCTTTATAGAAGGAGATCATGACATAGCCTTGCGCTGAGGGAGGATCATGTGAGGACACAGGGAGAAGATAGCCATCTACAGTCAGAGAGGCCTCCAGAGAGGCCAATCTCACCCTCTCATCTCAGCCTTCTAGCCTCCGGAACTGTGAGAAATAAGTTTCTATTGTGCAAGCCACCCAGTCTGATACTTTATTATGGTAGTCCTAGCAAGCTAACACATGAGTGTAAATTGAAGCTGGCTGCATTGCTTGAGTAGGTCTGGGTCATGAGAACAAGTTGTGGCAGTGGCCATTCTGATTGGGTTTGGGTTGGTCACATGATTCAAAATAAGCCAATTAGATGCAACCTCTTTTTATCCCCACACCACTGGAAAGAGGCATCCCCTTCTTACTGGTGATAGACAAGCTGGAAGTCATTTTGGCCAATATGGCCATAGTGAGAACAGAGAACAGAGCCAAAAAATGGATACATGAGCTGAGACTAACGGAGATAGATCATCTGAGTGCCTACATGCAGTCATGCTAAACTTTTCTACCTTCTGGATTTTCAGTTATGTAAGCCATCCTCTCCCTGGTTGGCCTCAGGTAATTTGAATTGTGAAAGAATCTCAAGTGATACTTAAAATGACACAATGGGTTTTGTGAACATGTCCATCAGTGTGATTTATTCTTGCTGTGCTTTTTCTTTTAAAATGGCTCTTTAGCTTGTTTCTCTTGAATATCAACAATATCAATAATAATGTTTCTTCCATTGATTGTGGGAGACATTTCCAGATGAGACCCTCAGTGAATTCCATTGTGATTCATGCTTCTGTGTCTGTACTGATTGGGTTAGTCTGAAGTGACACTGCCAACTGAAATTTGCAACCTGGAAAGTAACCTCACTCACTGCCTCACATTTATATCAAATTAAAAAGACTTATGATGATGTCATAATAAATTGAGTTATTAGCAAAAGTCCCCTGTAAGCAATTTTATAATTACCTCTAGCATTCAGACTCTTAAATAACTATCTTTCAGGGCTATATTCTAGGGTTAAGGGTTATTTGAATTTAAGCCAAAGACCTTCAAAGAACAAAGCTTCGGGGCACAGGAAGGGCTCTCTAAAACATGAATACCTGGACTGTGGAGGGGAGGAAGGTGTCCGTAAGCCCATGGCCCTGGCGCTGGAGCCCTCCATGGCTTAGCACCCAGTTCTGCCTGAACATTCACCACATCCTGTTGGGGTGCACGGTTGGTTCTTGTCAGCACCATTTGGAAAATCTAAGAGAATGGAAATTTATGCAAAAACTTTTTTGGTTCTTTAAATGTCATGATTTAGTGAACATGGGCCAAAACCCTTGTCACAACAAGCTTCCTTTTGAAACAGATGATATTTACTCTCCTCTTATCAGTTTGGCAACTTGGCAAGCACCTTCTGATGATGTGATGTCCTGGCACTTGCCCATGGCACCTGGCCAGTCTTCAGAAGTGGTGAGCTGCACACATGCCACCACCGGCTACCTTGTGTGGACTGTGGAGACACGTGTGTGCCCTGTGCTCACAGTCCTGCCAACACCCTCCATATCTTGGGTGAAAAGCCACACTGGTTAGGCATGAAGGAGAAAAATACACACACATTATTTCCAGTAGCCATACTTTTGCTTAAAGATCCCCTAGCCCCATGGGTTTTCAAATTCTCATTTTTTTCTGACTTCAATGATAATTTGGAAGTAGAAGATGCATTGCCTAGATTTTTTTTTGTCTTCTCACTGTTAAAGAGGAATATGTCAGAGTTTATGGGAATGTAAGGAGATTCTAGGTCTTATTCAGAAACAGTTAATACAGATTAGAGGTAAAGAGTGTGAAATACATTCTTTAGAGGAAAGAAGTTTAAAGCTTGTGATTTTCTTTCTTCCTATGTTATGTTATTTAAAAAAATATGAAACACAGAGTGATGATATGTCTTAAAATTCTCTTGTAGTACCAGGTTACTCTCTAAACAACCAGAAATGATCAGTGCGTTTAGCTCCATTGGTTTGTTTTCTTGGTATCCCCAGAGTGACTTGGTGACGATCAGGTTTTTAACCTGCTGGCTGTAGACGGGACTGCATCAGTCAGCAACACCAATTTTCAGCTGTAACATGGAGGACAATAGATCGAGTCTTTTCTGCCTCCATTTTCCCATCTGTAAAATGTGGTTTGGAAACAGTATCCCCCTTGGTGATGGTTTCAGTATGGTTTGTCCTTTCTGAAACTCCTGTTGAAATTTCATCCCCATTATGATATTAGGAAGAGGGACCAGGTGGGATCTTTAGGAGAGATGAGGGCCCTACATATATCTTGGATTAACCCATTCATATGATGAATGGATTAGGGGGTTAATGGGTTATCTCAAGAGTGGGTCTGTAATAAAATCCTGTCTGGCTAGGTCTTTTTTTTTTTTTTTAAAGATTTATTTTATTTATTTGAAAGAGTTACAGAGAGAGGTAGAGACAGAGAGAGAGGTCTTCCCATCCCCAGATGGCCACAACAGCCGGAGCTGTGCCGATCCGAAGCCAGGAGCCAGGAGCTTCTTTTGGCTCTCCCACATGGGTGCAGGGGCCCAAGCACTTGGGTCATCTTCCACTGCTCTCCCAGGCTATAGCAGAGAGCTGGATCGGAAGAGGAGCAGCCAGGACTAGAACTGGTGCCCATATGGGATGCCGGCGCTTCAGGCCAGGGTGTTAACCCGCTGTGCCACAGCGCTGGCCCCCTGACTAGGTCTTTTGACCTCACTCCGTGTCTCTTGCCGTGCCCTGCACCACCTTTGCCAGCAAGAAGGTCATCATCAGATTTAGCCCCTTGACCTTGGACTAGGACTATGAGCCATAACAAACCTCTTTTCTCTGTAACTTATCCAGTCTGGGGCGTGGTGTTATTAGCAATAGGAAACAGAATAAGGCATACCTCACAGGGTTGTGGTGAGTCTAGAATTGGAGTCAATGTTAAGAACATACTGCAGAGTTTGGCACATTGTACCTGTGACAAAATCTTTCTCTTCTCACTATTATATTGCACAGGTCTTGAGCCCTTGTAGGAACACAATGAATGTTTGTTGAGTTAATCAACTTTACTTAGCATTTATTACATTGGTGTATTTTCGTTCTCATGAGCCAAAGAGAAGTATGAAGGATATAATTTTTATCCTATTTAAAGTCAAATATATGCTTCTCCTGTGAACTATGGACTGTATAACAGTAAGCCATCCCACGGCACATATGAAAACACAGTATGTACATGAAGCAGGTAGGAGAAAATTGACAGTTTGGGAAAAGGATTTGTATACAGGGAAAACAAAAGCTCTGAATATAAAAGGAAGTTGAATCTTTTATAAAGAAATGCTTAGGCTGTGTATAGCCAGAAAAACTTACTTTATAAATTAGTTTTCTTGAATTTTTTTCAGATTGCTAAAGCAATTTAGTGTCAGGATACACTGATCCTAATAAAAACAAATTAATAAATTTCAAACACTCAGGCACCTATAATGCGAAGGCCGCTAGGCATTTTAATAGGAGATAAGCAAGAACCATTAATCATGGTTTCCACATGCTTTCTCACATCACCCTAGGCAACTGTAGCCAGGCCGAGAAGTGGTCCTAGGAGGGGTCTGTGGTGCCGGATAATGGTGAGTTTATCTGCACTTTCTATACTCCATTTCGTCTATACTTTGGCTTTCTTATAAGTACAAAATTGTACCTGTTGACAACTTAATTTTTCACCTTTTTGCCTTGCTCTTAGAAAAAGACAATAAAATCATTGAAATGTGTATTTCTTTTTGACTTGCTTGGTGTCAGTTATTGGTCTCCTAGAGAGAGAAGCTGGGAGGAAGCCATTTGTGCACGGTCTCCTTTATGCACTGACCATGCTTCTAGTCATGAAGTGAGTTTGCAGTCAGAGATTATTAATACAATCCCTAACTTTTCGAGGGTTAGACACTCCTTTAGAATCTGATGAATATAGTGGCTGTCTTCTCTACAGAGTAAATAGTTGGAGTATGGTATTTCCATAGGCTCCCCAAAGATCTACAGATGCCATTCTGGTAAGCTTTGTTGTTGGTACTTTACAGACATCATGTCTCCATTGGAAATCAATGATGACTAACTGGAGAATCATCTCAAGATATGCCACCTTGAAACAAATCAGTCACCACTCCTTAGCCTCCATCCTATAAACTTCTTAAGAAAATTTGATTTCCACAAAATGATGTTGTAACAATATGATGTTATAGGAAAGACATGGTGAAATGGTTGATGGATATATTTAGGATTCTATGTAGTGTGTGTGTGTGTATGTGTGTATGTGTGTGTGTGTGTGTGTGTGTGTGATAAGGCCAGTTGAAATCTACTTATTTAATCCCTCACACTGTAATTTTAGTTTTCATGTTGTATATCTCACCTCTAATAACTCATTTTTTTCCTGTGAAGCCTCTGATTTTTTTCTTATGGTAAAGTTATAAATCAGCAGAGGGGTAACTCTGGTTCACAATGATGGATTATGTGCTATGTGAAGAACTAGAGGAGAGATGCTGGAAGGTGTAAACACAAACAAAAGTGAAGACTAGTTGCCTGGTTTGGATGGTTTACTCTGTGTTAAGTAAACCAGGATGTGTAAAAATATGGCACTGTAGCTCATAAAAATGTACAGGTGTTCCATATTAATAAAAAACTAAAATTAATGTATGAAGTTGTGAATCAGCTTAATTTACTTCCTAGATTCAGAAAACTATTTAGCCACAATTTCAGCAGAATTCTTTTTCTGGTCTTAAATATTTTTTTATTTATTTGAAAGGCAGAGTTAAAGAGAGGCAGAGGCAGAGGCAGAGAGAGAGAGTCTTCCATCCACTGTTCATTCCCCAAATGGCTGCAATGGCCAGAGCTGAGCCCATCGGAAGCCAGGAGCCAGGATCTTCCTCCGGGTCTCCCATGTGGGTGCAGGGGCCCAAGGACTTGGGCCATCTGCTGCTTTCCCAGGCCATAGCGGAGAGCTGGATCAGAAGTGGAGCAGCCGGGACTTGAACTGGTGCCCATATGGGATGCCGGCACTGCAAGCGGCTTTACCTGCTGTGCCACAGCGCCTGCTCCAGTTTCAGCAGAATTCTATCTTCATCCCAAGCAGGGCTTGGAAACAGGGCACTTTCCATGATCAGAATAAATATTACAATTTCTTTTCTAAATGCTGTAACTTATGCCAGCTCTGTCCACCCTGATTTTATCCAGGGTACAAACCAACTGCTTTATCAGCCTCTCTAACCTCAAAACCAGATTCATTTCTTTTTTCTTTCTCTCAATTCTCTCTTTCCAACAGAGTGCCACAGAGCCCATTTGCAGCCATGATTTGATCATTTCTGTTCCACTAATTATATTAATTTCTGCTATGTTAAGTGTCCTCTCTGAATGAAATAATTGCATCTAATGTATTGGGTAGCTTTATAATGTTAACCAAAGCACAGAAGCTTTTTGGGATGCAGTTTCTTAATATGTCAAAAGATAGGATTGGACTTTAATCTCTAAGGTTGTTTTAAGATTCTATAATCTTTTCAAAAAAGTTTTAAAATTTATTGGAGAGATGGAGAGAGGGAGAGAAGGAGAGAAAGAGAGAGGGAGAAGGAGAGAGGGAGGGAGGGAGAGCAGGAGAGAGGTAGAGGGAGAGGGAAGGAGAGAGGGAAGGAGGGAGGGAGGAAGAGGGAGAGAGAGAGAGAGAGGGAGAGGGAGGGAGGGAGGGAGGGAGGAACTGGGAATTGGAAATCAAATGTTAGTGGTCAGGAATCAGGGAGTGCAAGAAGAAAGAAGCCAAGTTCAAAAACGATAGTGACGGCAGAGAGTGAAAAGACCATTAACTTGAAATTATTTTTGGCAAATGATGAGACAAAGAGTGGGTAATGGGAAGATTTTGCATCATTTATTCCACATATGTAATTTTCTTTATGACAAGGGATGGAAGAATGCATTCTATCATCTGCTGTTTAGGGTAGTATCTGTTTTATTCAGTGAAAGCCCTCTGGATGAATGAAGTCTTGTGTGTATTTTTGAACACCCACACATTCCCCAGAACTTCACCTGAAGCTACTGAGTATATTCATGAGCTGAGCAAAAACTATGCCCTTGTGTGTCTGCAGGGTCCACCTACCTAACACCTCTCCTTCATGCCCAAATCTCATTTTTTCTGAAATTTATCTGCAGTTGAAGATTTTCAGAAAAAAGGACTATATTGGCTAGGTGTATATTTAGCTGCAAGTATGGAAAGATCTGACTTAAATAATACAACCAGTTGTTCAGAGAAAAATGTTCACTGCAACTGATTCAGGTGCTCTGAGGTGCCATTAGATGCCTGGGTTTCTTATCTCATTCCACGCTCTCATCCCGTGGTTGATTCCATCCTTATGATTACAAGATGGTTGCCATAGCTCCAATCATCATATCTACATTCAAGTTGTTAGAAGTACGTGTGTGTGTGTGTGTGTGTGTGTGTGTTACAAGGACATGATAGCTATTTCTGCCCCCTTTCATAAGTAAATGCTAAAGTTTTCCCAGAGCAAGAATGGAATCTCACGTAAATCTCACTGACCAGATGGCTTTACAAAGTTATTCTTAGATGGGAGAGAGGATGAGGGAGTGAGCACTTTGGGGGAGGGCACATTGCTGTTCCAACACTTGGGTTCTGGAGATGAGGAACAATCAGAGAATGGCAAGAGATTTAGCAACAAATAACACATGACCATTTGACCCAATGGCAATGCTGTAAAGATGATAAAAATGGGGAGAATGATAGCACAAATCATAAATTTCTCTCTTATTTGGTGTTTAAAGCCAACCTTACTTCCTATGATTGCTTTTAGCTGGTGTCACTATTTGCTTGCATTTTCAAGAGAATATTTAGTGAATAATGACATAAATTACATTTGATAGTCTAAATGCTGTCAGATGTGTCCTGTGTCAAATTTTTTTGTATGTATGAATTTTAAATTTTATTTAAGTCATTATATGTTTTAAACATGCATAAATCTACTGATTTGCACATAAATAGTATTGGAACGAAATTCCCCCTTTTTGGCTACTGGACAGAATTGAGAATATAGCAATATTTCATATGTAAAAATGCTCAGGGAAAAATAAAAATTTTTGTTTACTGAACATTAGAGAAATGGGAAAGAAAGGCAATAAGGGAAACAGACATTGTTGAGATAGCACAGGATGAAAAGGAGAATGATATTTGTATTGGCAACAGAAAAGATTGTAGCTTTAGAAAGGATAGAAATAAAAAATGGGTTGGAATTCTCTTTGTTTTTTAAATTAAACTTTTTGGTACAGAAAATTTCAAGCATACTCAAAAGTAGAGGGAACAGTGCATTGTATCCATATCTTACTTCCACAGTTTAAACACATGGTCAATTTTGTTTGATCCATACATTCTCAGTATTATTTTGAAGCCTAATCTCGACATAATTTCATAAGTTTCTAAGTATTTATTTTACACAAAAGAATATTTAAATATGTATTTTGTCTTTGGAATTAGCCAGAGATGAGTTCAAATTCTTGCCCCAGCATCAAGTCTGTGGGGTCTTGAACAAGTTGGTTCATTCACTTGATGCATATTTATTTATTTATTAATTAAAGATTTATTTATTTTATTTAAAAGTCAGAGTTGCACACAGAGAGAAGGAGAGGAAGAGAGAGAGAGAGAGAGGGAGGGAGAGAGAGGGAGGGAGGGAGGGAGGGAGAGAGAGAGAGAGGGAGGGAGAGGGAGGGGTCTTCCATCCGCTGGTTCATTCCCCAATTGGCCACAACTGCTGGAGCCGCGCAGATCCAGAGCCAGGAGCCAGGAGCCTCTTCCAGGTCTCCCCCATGGATGCGGAGTCCCAAGGTTGTGGGCCATCTTCTGGTGCTTTCCCAGGCCATAGCAGAGAGCTGGACAGGAAGTGGAGCAGCTGGGTCTTGAACCAGCGTCCATATGGAATGGTGGCACTGCAGGCAGTGGCTTAACCCACTACGCCACAGCGCTGACCCTTTGATGCATATTTATTAAACAGCATCTGGGAACCCAGAAGCAAACAATTACATCAAATAATTCCACATAGAGACAGAACTAATAAAGGAAATAAAAGAGGGCATGGGAACTGAGGAGGATGGATGGGTGGTCTGTGGAGGGGGCAGGGATAAACCCAGCATTTTGTCATCGTAACCAAATACCTGGGACAAGTTTCTGATGAAGGATAGGGCTTTGTTTGGGCTCATGGTTTTGGAGGATCCCTGTGTAAGATTGGCAGCCTCATTGCTTTGGCATCTGGTGATGGTATTCTTGTTGGTAGGGTCTTGGGGGATGCAAAGAGGCAAGAGGGAGCATATGCCAATGCCTCTACTTATTTAGCTACCACGACTGGGTCACTGGGGCTCCACCTTTCCAATCTAAGCCACTCTAGCCACTTCCTAAAGGACTCACCTCTAAAGATGATAACCAGGTTATATTTTGACCTCTTTAGTATCATTAACATAGGATTTTGGGGACCAAGTCTTCAACACATGGGTATTTGAGGGGACACTCAAACTCATATACAAACCATAGCAAGCCTTTATCCACTATCACTGGATTTTTATATCTGTGAAAACAGTACTTGTAGTCAGCCTTGTATGGTTCACAAGAATCAGTTAGTATTGGGGAAGTATTTAACAAGGGCCTGACCCCTGGCTGGGTCTCAGGGAGAGTGGTCACAGCCATGCTGATACTCTTGTCTCCTTGATCTGTGCTGCTTCATTTCAGCTGAAGGCGCATTCAGGTGTGCTAGTCTGATTGTCAACACTCTAGACTGGAGCCTGATAACGACTCTGTCACTTCTCATTCTATTCACCCACAAGGCACCTTCTTCCAGAACTCTCAGTCACTGGAACTGCATCAGAGCAATAAGGTTATATTGGGCCTGTCTCCTTTTCCTCATTCCCCTCAACTTCGTGAGACGTAACTGACTTATAAGTTCACAGTATTTTTATGTAGAAAATACTTATTTTGGCTAGAGTGAGTATTTGAGAAGGGCTGCTGAAACTCTTACATTAAATTTATTTTAAAAATCTTTCGACATTGAGTTTTGCAGTTTTCAATTTGGCAGATACTTAATTCTAATCCAAACAAAGTGCTATTGGCAGTCTATCAAAAAACTAGAAAATTTCAGGTTGTAGGAATGGCTGCTTTTCTGGGATTTAATGATCTTTTTCATAATATTTTAGCAGATCAACTTTTATTTATATTAAATGTAGGCTTTGATCCAAACTCCATGTAATGAAGCAATAAACAAGGGGGGAAAATAGAATTCAATGCAGTCATTCACTTCCTTTAGATCTGGCTAAAGGCAGCACCAGCAAACCGCCGTTTACACAAACACTGCCTATGTATGAGTGAGTAACTTCGAAGAACACAGACTCTCATTCTGAAGGAATGATTAAACAGTTTTAGCTATTCCATGTCCTTAACTGAAATAATATGAGGGCTGAGGATGAGTGAGCTTTAGGACTGGCTTATCAAGGTTTTCCTTTTCTTCTTTTTTTAAAAAATTTTCCTGAAATGATGATTCCATATAGCTTTTATCAATCCCCATCAATTGACGAGGGTCATCCTGTCCATTAGACCCTGGGTCAATCAGTGTTGTTGCTTTAGCTGGGGCTAGATTGCTTCAGCTAGGGCTTTGTGTCCAACAGGTCACTCAGCTTCTTGGTCTCTCATTTATCAGGGAGTGTTTTAAATCCTTCAAAAAATCTCTTCCACTTTTGCCAGCTATTGGGTTCAGGGAAGTTCCCTCTTCCTTCCTCCCTTCCCCACAGCCTTCCAGTTTGCTCTCAGAGGACAGCCTTCTCCCAGAACTCTCTCTATGGAGGAGAGCTGGCATGCACGTGTTCCATCTACTTTGACTTCTCCATCCCTCAGGTTTGCCCCTCTGGTTTCTCTAATCAGGACCTTCCCAACTTTGTCTCTTTCACTTCCTCTCTGTTAATCTTTGCTGCTAATGGATCTCTCAAACAGGATGTGAGTACAAATGAGCCTCTGCTTAGAACGGTTTGACCTATGGCTTTTCAGCTTTATGATGGTGCAAAAGCTTATCCATAGAACCATTTTGTCTTCAGTACAGTACTGAATATATTACATGAGATATTCAACTCTTTTATTATAAAGTAGGCTTTGTGTTTGATGACTGTGGCCAACTGCAGGCCAATCTAAGTGTTCTCAGCAGGTTTAAGACAGGCTAGGCTACACTAGGGTATTAGGCAGGGTAGGTGTGTGAAATGCATTTCTGACTTAATGATATTTTCAATTTACAAGGGGCTGATTGGATGCAACTGTCACAAACCTAGAAGCATCCATATTTCTAATGCTGATCATCCTGCCCTGGGAAGTCAATTCCCCTTGTCCTCCTTGAACTTTCAAATGTTACTGGACTCTGCTAGTTGTCTCTTGCTTCCAGAACAAGCTATCACAAGCCTAGTGGTCTAAAGCAACACTAATTGATCATCTCATAGTTCTCTAGGTCAGAAATCTGGATCTCAGAAACCAAAACCAAAGTGTCAGCGTCCTGGCTCCTTTCTGGGGCTCTAGGGGAGAACTTGTTTCCCATTTCTTTGGGTTGTTGGCAGAGTGAAGGTTGTGGGTCTGAAGTCCCAGTTTCCTTGTTGACTGTAGATTGAGGACTAGGACGGACTTTCAGAGGCTGTCACCTCCCTTGGTTTGTGGCCTCCTCCCTTCATGACAGCCCATGTCTTCTCAGGCCTTATCTCACGACCCTTCCCTTCACCTGTTGCTTCCACTTTCAGGAACTCCCGTGGTCACACTGGGACCATCCCGACAGTCCAGGACAATCCCCAACAACTCCACAGCCATCCACAGCTCTCACCCCACTTTGCCATGCAGCAGAACACGTTCACAGGTTCCTGGGGTGCCATGTTTGGAATATGATGAGTGCCCTCTGAAACTCATGCAAATGGAAAAGGGAACCTTAGTTATTGGTGGCCACGTCAGCCTGGGTGGCAAACTGATAGGTTTGACAATGCTGAGCCCAGAGACTCAAAGACAGTGGACTGTACTGTACGTGCTATTGAAGTGACAATTTTTGAGGAACCTTAACTTCTAACTATACTATTGCATCCACAAGCTCTGGCCCAGGTGCTTGGGAGAATTAGTGAACATGAGTGGACGAAACAGACCAACTCCTCTATCTTCTTTTGGATGGGGCTCAGATAATAAATGACAATAGAAAAGCAAATGATATAGAGTAGTGCAGGATATAGTTAGGAGGGGACAAGTAGATAGAAGAAAGAAATAACAAATCTGCAGTGGATGACTGAACTGAAGGGCAGTATGCAATGTCAAGTTGGCTCATTCTAGGTTTACATTCTAGCAAAGACGTGAAGGAGGTGAACATTTTCCATACAGTTATTAGGGGGAAGAAGGCTCTAGGAAGAGAACTCAGCCAATGCAAAATCAGGGGAAAGCAAATTACTTTCCAACCGAGCCACCTATCCTCCAGGGGTGTTAGGGAGTGCACCTCTCTGATCTCTATCTCATCCTCCCGGGAGCCCATTTGGTGCTTTTAAACTTCTTTCCAGGGTATAAGCTCACCATCAATAAACACAGACTAGTTAACCCTTTGATGGATGCAGGAGTAAAAGGGGTAAGTGTTTACATCATTTGAGTGAAACATCTACAAGACAAACAGTCCTTTCTCTTGCTAATATTTACCAACCCCTATGTTTCAGCTATGGTATATTATTATGCTAACAAACTTTACCTAAGGCTGAATAAGGTTGTGGTCTTTTCTTTTTTAATCCTAATTATGTATTGTCCCCTAGCTTTAGGAAGAAGATGGGTGCACTCAAGTGGGTACAGAAAGGAATTCTGGAAATAAATATTTTTAGTGAATTCTGTTGTCCATTATAAATCATGTTTTTCATAAGCCTGACCTTTTGATTTTTAAGAATTTGCAATCAATTTTAAATTGGAAGTGTCTGTCTCTCCCTCAACCTTTCACCTTTTTTTTTTTTAATTTTGATTTATTTATTTGAGAGATACAGTTACAGATAGAGACAGGGAGAGACAGAGAAAAAGGTTTTCCATCTGCTGGGTAACTCCCCAAATGCCTGCAAAGGCCAGAGATGGCTGATTGGAAGCCAGGAGCCAGGAACTTCTTCTGGGTCTCTCCCCAGGGTACAGGGGCCCAAGCACTTGGGCCATCTTCCACTGCTTTCCCAGGCCATAACAGAGAGTTGGATTGGAAGAGCAGCAGCCAGGATACAAACTGGCCCCACAGGCAGGGGCTTAGCCCACTATGCCTTCCCCCGCCAATTTTCACCTTTTATTCAGGTGAACAGCAGGTTCCTAAGGCTGGAAAGTTCAGAGACCAACATTGTGTTGGTGCAGAGAGTAATCAATTCATTAATCCGGGGCTACATGGGTAAGGAGTGTAGATCCTTCTCCTAGGCCAGGGCAGCCCAGGACTGAAACCAGCACTGATAAAGAATAAACCCAAATTCATAGAGAAGACAGAGCAGCTTCCTAATTACAGCCCAACAGTTATGACAAATGAAGACACATCCAAGAGCGGATAATGAAAAATTTTGAATTATTGCCATTGTTTCTCATATTCCTGAGACTCTAGAATTAATATAGCAAACCACGTCTGAAGATAAAAGTCAGAAGCTTTATCAAACGCATTTTGTCTGGCAGAAAGTCTACACTGAAGTAACTCAAAGTGCAAGGAGTGGCCTGGGTTTTGGGTAAGAGGTGGCATGGATTTTCCTCAGTGGCATTTATTTTGCTAATCTTGTCACTGATCCCAAAATATTGGACTATGACACTTTCTATACCTTTTCTACCAGATTGCCGTATTTGCTGCTTCTTATTTCTGGTGTAGCTTTATTTGCTTTCTGGAGGAAGTAGGTCCTCTTTCTGCCCCTCATGGGTGAGGGATGAATTTAAGGACATTCCTTGAGGAAGAGAATGTCTAGAAAGTAACTTATATAGGCACAGATCTGTACAAATACTTAGATATGTAGCACATGAAATAAGTGCAGTAGACAAAGAAAAACTACATTTAAATTACCTTAAAGATCAGCTTGAACTCCTAATTGATTCTTCGTAAAAGTTTTTATATGGGGCAGGTGTTATGGCACAGTGGGTCAAGACACTGCTTGGGATGCCTACACTCCACATTCGAGTGCTTGGGTTAAGTCCCAGGTACTCTGCTCCCAACCCAGCTTCTTGCTAATGCATTCTGGGGGGCTGCAGGTCCAGCCTTGGGTGTTTTGGGGTGCACTTGGGGAGTTAGCCGTGGATGGAAGATCTCTCTCTTTCCAGGACATGAAAATAAACATTTAAAAACATGACTATGAAAAGTTTCTGTACAAATAGAATGGCATTTTCTTTTTCACTTGACGCCATTGCACACCAATCACCACAATAACAAGAACAGCTAGTTACATATTTGGTGTGACAACAAAATGCTAGCATTGTTGAGAAGATGGAATCATGTTAGCTAGCAGATTTAAGATTTATAGCAAACAGACAAAGAACTAACTCTTGATTTTGAGAAATTTCTGCTTTTGGCTGTATTTTAAATATACATTGATACATGAAAGACATCACTATATTTTTAAAGTGTTTTCTTGTTCAAGTTTGGATTTTTATATAAAATAGTAAAATATAATTTGTTTATAATCATCTGGTTTCTGATGGCCATGCTGGCTCCTTTTTTTTTTTTTTTAAGATTTATTTACTTATTTGAAAGGTAGAGATACAGAGAGAGAAGGCAAGAGAGAGGTCTTCCACCCGCTGTTTCACTCCCCAAGTGGCTGCAATGGTTGAGGCTGGGTCAGGCCAAAGCCATGAGCAAGGTGATTCTTCTGGATCTCCATTGTGGGTGCAGGGCTCCAAGCACATGGGCCATCTTTCACTGCTTTCCCAGGTACATTAGCAGGGACCTAATCAGAGAACTGAATCAGAAGTGGAGCATCTGGGACTCGAACCAACGCCCATATGGGATGCTGGCACTGCAGGCAGAAGCTTAACCTTCCACACCGCAGTACTGGCCCCGTGCTGGCTCTTTATGGGAAAGCTTTTACTCCACTAAAGCAAGAACACAGTATACCAAAGCATGCAACCATTTTATGTCTTGCAGATAGAGTTTAGGCCATGGTGGAGTTTTCTAGGGCTTCACTATAAACACGGTGAGGAAAAAGGCTCAGTAACTGTGCTAATGCAATTTTCTTTCCTGCACCTAGCATTAAAGTTACACAATAGGCCAATTCAGCATACATGGGGGCTTGTAGCGCCTAAATAGAGAAATCGTTCCATTGCTAATTTCCCCAAAGAGACTTCTGCAGTAAATGCTGTGAAATGTATATTAAAAATAATACATAAAACAGATTTAGCCTTTCCAAACCCCCCTCTCCCACCCTGTGTGATGGGAAACCCACTCACTCTACTACTGGACCTGCAAAAGAAACCAACCTAAAAAGTCTTATTATACTGACACACAATTATAATCTGAACATGACAATCTATTTTTCTCCTTTTCTTTTCTCCTCTAAACATAACCTGAAAATACCCCCTTTTTTCCCTGCTAGTTTTCAATGGGAAAGGATAACATCATTCATTTTGATATTGACATTTCTCTCAGGGTCTCTTATGGAAATTACAGTAATTTTTAAAGCTCCACCTGGGCTTCTATGGCTAGAAATTCCTTGTATTTTCTGGGTTTAAATATGTCCTTGAAAAGAATTTCGATGTGTATGTGGGGTATTTTGTGAGAATGCCACACACTTTTCCACGAACAACACACTGCGAATAAACCCTGCCTGAATCTAACTCCTTTCAGCACTCATGCATTTGTAAATAAATCATATCAACAGTGTCCTTACGTTGTCACTCTTGACCAGGAGCTCACATCCCTCATCACAGACATTTGGAAAAAAAGAAAAGAAAAAGGGTGTACAATTTCAAGCAAGTTCCAGGAAAAGCAGTTGGGGTTTTCACCCAAAGGCATAAAATTGTAGGCCTCTTGCCAGGTTGGTGGCTATTTATTCTAAAGCTAGCTTCCTGTCCTCTCTCCTGCCAGAGCCACTCAGCAAGAAGAGCAGTGCCCAGGTGAGCCGGTCACTCTCTTGTGAGCTGTAGGGGCGCGAACGGAACGGTGCAGAGCTACTTGACAGAAAGTTATGTGAAGAGTTGCTCGCCTCCGCCCAAGATTTCCCTGCGCCCGCGTTTGAAGGAGGCAGGTCGGGACGTGTGTGAGCAGGCCATGAAAAGCTGTCAGGTTCCCCCTGGGCGTGGAGAACCTGTTTGTCTGGCATGCGGGCCCCACAGTGGAGGCTGATCCGGAGCAAGGGGCTGGTGTGGGGGCTCCAGGGAAAGTCAAGCTGCGCACTTGTTTGAACTTTAGAGGGTGTAGAGGGAGGGCTGAGAGGAGAAAAGCAAGACTGTCTTCCGGCCTTCTCTCCGTTATCTGTGGAGCCGAGAATGCGGGATCTTACTCACAGCTGTGTGCAGCATGCAGCGCCAGGTCCCTTCTCTTTTATTCCTTGCACAAGGGTTTGTGGAGGTGCCTGTGCTGTGGCACGTTGGGTTACACGCTGCCTGCAAAGCTGGCATCCCTTATGAGCCCAGCGTGAGTCCTGGCTGCTCCACTTCCCAACCAGTTCCCTGCTATTGCGCCTGGGAAAGCAGAGGAAGCAGCCCAAGCGCTTGGGCCCCTGCACCCACGTGGGAGATTTCAACAAGGTTCTTGGCTGCTGGTTTTGGTCTGACCCATCCCTGGCCAATGAAGCCATTTGGGGAGTGAATCAGTGGATGGAAGATTTCTCTGTCTCTCCCTCTTTTTTCTCTGTAACTCTGCCTTTCAAATAAATAAATACTTTTTAAAAGTTTGTGGAAGTGGAATTAAAAATGATTTTATTGGTGCAAAATAAATTTTGAAATCCATGTAATTTTTTATAACACTGATTTATTTTTTATTTTTTATTTTTGACAGGCAGAGTGGACAGTGAGAGACAGAGAGGCAGAGAGAAAGGTCTTCCTTTTCCATTGGTTCACCCTCCAATGGCCACTGCGGCCGGCGCACCACGCTGATCTGAAGCCAGGAGCCAGGTGCTTCTCCTGGTCTCCCATGGGGTGCAGGGCCCAAGCACTTGGGCCATCCTCCACTGCACTCCCTGGCGACAGCAGAGAGCTGGCCTGGAAGAGGGGCAACCAGGACAGAGTCCGGCGCCCCGACCGGGACTAGAACCCGGTGTGCCGGCGCCGCTAGGCGGAGGATTAGCCTAGTGAGCCGCGGTGCCGGCCTATAACACTGTATTTTTAAATAGAACTTCGGTTTCTGTTTCTAATTTTTTAAAATGTTATTTAAGTTATATAAATTTCATGTATTTCATACATACAGATTCAGGAACATAGTGATACCTTCTGCCCTACCCTCCCTCCTGTCTATGCTCCTGCCCTTCTTTCTCTCCCTCTCCTATTCTCACTCTTAATTTTTACAAAGACCTATTTTCTGTTTACTTTATACTCATAAAATTAACCCTACACTAAGTAAAGAGTTCAACAAATAGTATGGAGGAAAAAAACAGTGTTCCTTAACGGTTGAGACAAGGGTTGTGAACGACCATTGAATCTCAAAATGTCAATTTCACTCCAGTACATTACATTTTAGGTGTCTGTTGGTTACCACAGATCAAGCAACACATGTGGTGTCTGTCTTTTTGGGACTGACTTATTTCAGAAAGCACAATGGTTTCCTTTCTTTGCAAAAGACAGGATTTCCTTTTTTTTTTTTAACTGTTGAGTAGTATTCCATAGTGTATATATATCATAATTTCTTTATCCAGTCATCATCTGGATTGATGGACATCTGGGTTGATTCTGTATCTTAGCTATTGTGAATTGAGCTGCAAAGAACATGGGGTACAGATAAATCTTACATCTGCTGATTTCATTTTCATAACATGTATTCTCCATGAACTTTTTGAAGACCTCGAATGTATGGATTTCACAGATTTTTTGCACCAAAACCACATTTATCTTTTAACTAACTCCATTTCCTCAGAAGCTTTTTGAAGTACTTCCACGTTAAATTTCTTCAGGAAAACCCTCAATGTTATCCCAATGGAATAAGAACTCTGTTTCCCATTCAGAAAAGATCTGAATGGACATAACAATCATGCAGTTTGGATTTTTAGATGGCAGGTGGCAACCAGTCCTTTGCTGGGTACCCAGGGATGGACACCTGTGCTGTCATCACAGAAGGAAAAATATATAAATAAAGCAGAGAGTAAAAAATAGGAGTTGTCTGAAATGTATAGGCAGTCAGAGTTCTCACGCAGATGCAAATGCTGAGACAACTTTTCATAATGCTGGATACAGGCAAACTCGGCTAGGCATTGATCACGAAATGGACTTGCAAATGACTGTGCTTGCTGGCATAAATCAGTGCCAGCCGGCAAAACAGAGGAGCCAGACCAGAGCGCGGCTGTTGCTTTTCTTGAATTCTTTCTTAATATATCTGTTTTTTTTAAAAAATGATTCTGACTGTCAACTGGGATTATTAGACCACATAATGATATTTTTTATGTCCAAACATATGAATAAAATTACTTTCTCCCCATGTATATTATGGTTATACATGCTTTCTGAAAGTAAATTAACATAGAAATAAATCTGTGATGTCAAGAATATGCATTAACCTGTTCGGGTCTTATAAATATGTAAAAATAGCACCTAACTCTTTGCCTTTCCATGGTAGTGTAATAATATCTTGCACTGAATCTAGAACCAGACATTTTTAGTATTAGAATACACAATTATATTTATCCAATTCAATTTAACAATAATTTAAAAAAATATTGTGTGTTTTGTGTTATCTTGGTGCTGTAGGGAATACAATAAAAGACTTTAATGTGGTCTTACCTGTATGAAGATTATGATCCTTCTGCCTTGGATGTGATTAATCTACGTCACCTGACTGTTGCATTGGATTCTACCTATTTCCAAAGCTGTTCTTCATGCTTCCTTTTTCATCCCCCCCCCCTTTTTTTAATTCTTTATTGCTAAGCAGTCTGTATTTTTTTTTTTGACAGGCAGAGTGGACAGTGAGAGAGAGAGAGTGTGTGTTTTTTAAAAAGATTTATTTATGTGAATGGCAGAATGTTCAAGAATGAGGAGAGAGAGACAGAGACAGAGAGAGAGAGACAGAGAGAGAGAGAGAGAGAGAGAGGGATCTTTTATCTGCTGGTTCACTCCCCAAATGGTTGCAACAGCCGGTTCTGGTCCAGGTTGGAGCCAGGAGCCAGGAGCTCCCACATGGGTGCAGGGGCACAAATACTTGGTCTGTCTTCTGCTGCCTTCCCAGGTACCTTTGCAGGGAGGGGGATAGAAAGCAGAGCAGCTACAACTGGATCTGACACCCCGTATTGGAATGGCAGCTTAACCTGCTGTGCCACAGTGCTGGCCCCTCTCCCCTCCCTCTTTTATCTATAATTGCTTACTGTTTAAGCAATCTGTGTTGGTGCACACTTCCTTTTCTAAAGAGGGCTGGTCTGGTCTTCCTCACTACTCCTCTTGTTGGCACACCCCTGGGGACGCAGCACTCTGGCTGCAGGAGCTACCCCAGAGGTTTTCACACACCCTGGACCACTGGAGCGTGCTGCTCCCCCTGCCTGCATTGCCTCTTCACGACCAGCTCCATCCGCTTGGGAAAAGTCGCTCTCAGCCCTTCAGAAGTGTGTTCATGGGCCATCTGCTGTGTCCAGCGCCTTGCCTGCTGTGTGCCCTCCCCAGCGGGGTGTAATCTCCAGTGTTGTGCTCCTCTTCACCTGTTCGATGAGAATCTTTGGTGTGCTTGTGGGTATCCTTGAGCAGCCCGAGAGCTCTGGGTAGCCTGGAGCTTTTGTCGCAGCTGTCTTTGTGCTGCTGCCATGGCACCCCTGAACAGACACCCCAGCAAGTGTTTGCTGGCTTCTCAGTCCATTCCTCACCTGGAAAATGGTTTGCCAACATGGCTAGATCTATAGAGTTTTCTAAGATCATGGAGGCTGTCGGTTCATGGTGGACCTGGAAATGTCTAGCTCTGTTCTGTTTCTGCCATCCGGGAGCCAGTCTGCGTCTCTTCCTCTCTCTCTTCCTTCCCTTTGCTACCGACTGCTTCACAAGGATGGGAGTGCACAAGTCACCCGTATTTCCCTCCCTCCCTCCCTCCCTCCCTCCCTCCCTCCCTCCCTCCTTACCTCCCCCTTTCCTTCTCAGTTTACTTGTTCATCATCTCTCTCCTTACATTAAACCGTGAGCTCCTTGAACACAAGGACACTGCCTGCTTCTATCCCATAAGGTACATTCTGTACCGGGGACAAAATAAATGTTAAGAAGTATTTCTTGAGTGTCCCATGAGTGATCAACCCAAAGCCAAGTGGTACAAGGGCTCCCTTATAAACAGATTCTCGAAAGCTCCAAATGGAACACAGGCTTGAAGTGTGGCCTCCAGGGTGATGGTGTTGGGAGGGAGGACATTTGCGTTTAGATGAGGATGTGAGAGTGGGACGTTCAGAATCGGATTAGTGTGTGTGAGAGTGAGAAGCGGGCTGCTTGCAAGCCTGGAGACACCCTCGTCAGCCCCGACCGGGCTGCCACCTCCCTGATCTCAGGAATTCAGCCTCTCTAGCCTGCAGCCGCAGAGTTTCCTTACAGCAGCCTGAGCTAAGGACAGGCGTGCTGCTGAGCAGACCTCAAGCACAGTGACTAGTCCTTGATGCTCTGACCACTCGAGTGGTGAACTCAACACAACATTTCTTCCATATCTTCACTCCCTCCTTCGAACTTGCATGCCTTCTCCAGTCTCTCTATTATTATTTTTTTCCTAAAGATTTATTTTGTATTTATTTGGAAGGCAGAGTTACAGAGAGAAAAGGAGAGACAGAGATAGCTCTTTCATCTTCTGGTTCACTCATTCACTCCCCAAGTAGCCACAACAGCCAGGCCTGGGTCAGGCCGAAGGTGGCAGCCTGGAGCTTCATTTGAGTCTCTGACAAGGGTGCGGGGGCCCAAGGACTTGGGCTTCCTCCACTGCTTTCCCAGGCCATCAGCGGGGAGCTGGTCGGAAGTGGAGCAGCTGGGACTCAAACCAACGCCCATATGGGATGCCGGTGCTGCAGATAGCAGCTTAACCTGCTGTGCCACAGAGCCAGCCCCAGTTACGATCATTATTTTTTAAGATATATTTTAATATTTCTAACCCTTCTCAGGTCATTTGAGATTAAGTAAGGTTTAAGGCCCAAGCGATCCAGTGGCCTCTTCACTCTTGTAGTCTGTTTGCTGTTGGTTAGGTCTGATAAAATAACTGTGGCATCAATATGACAACTACTAATCCATTTTTAAAAATTAACACGGTAGGTTGGCAGGAGTCCTTCGAGAAACAAACTGTTGTGTAAATGATTTCCTAGTACTTTTGTGGCCAGATCTGTGAGGGCTGCTGAGGTTTAAAGGGGATTCTTGATGCAAAGATAGTATCAAAAAATTCTAGTAGTTTGAGGAGTTGTGTGTGTGTGTGTGTGTGTGTGTGTGTGAGAGAGAGAGAGAGAGAGAAAGAGAGAGACACAGAGAAAGAGAGAAACCAACCGAATAGCAAAACTCCAAAGCAACCCAGGCCCTGTGGCAGGCACAGTAAGTGCAGCTTTGGCTTTGTTTCTCAATGCCAGAGCTCACCTGTGCACCGGGGACCCAGCACATCTCTGCTGCCTGGTGCAGCGCACCAGGTGCCTGGCTCGCAAGAAGAAGTTGTCTGACAGGTTGTGCCTTGCCTCCCATTGGGGTTCTTCTAGCAAATGTTTACCAAGGGCCCTCCATGTGCCACACACCACGGAGCTTTGCAAATCTCCTCGGGGCTCCACCAGGCGAGAAGCTGGATTGTTCAGTGTTTGACCACTTTTTATTAGAAAGACTTTGCCATCAGGTATTCAGTTCGTTCTATGCTTGCTTCAGAGCCAGCAGGCACTGGGGAGGCAAAGTGAATTCTGTGTGGTTGTTGCTCTTCAGAGGTCACAGTCCGGGCACAGGCTGACCTTCAGGAAAGTACAGGTCAGCCTGGATGCTCCCATTCGATACACGCATGAGCACACGGGTGCTGGTGGGTGCTTAGACTCTCGTTACACTGGCTGCTTTTAGAAAGAAGAACGGGTTTTGTTTTCTTACAGTACTTATCTCTGTCTCAAATTGTCTCATGTATTTACTTATTAACTTATTTGTTTGTTTTTCCCACTGGCAAGTGAGTGCTTGCTCACAGCTCTGGCTCCAGTAGCTGTGATGTGCTTGCTATATTTTATGTGCTGAGTGTTAAAAAAAGGTTTTTCTTTAAATATATGAGCTGTTAGGGAGTGAGAGTTCAGAAATGAGAGAGTATCTTATTTTTAACTCCATGCCACTGTGCAAAATCTCAAGTATTTAGTTTTACTATGGAAAAGATACAAATACAAGCAAAAGCAGAGACAACAGTATAATGAACTTCCATGTACCTACCACCCCAGAATAAGAGTATTTTTGATTTGCACTTGAATTCCACATTGAAAGGAGGTATTTTAACTCCTAAAAGGAAATGTCAAATGTCTTAAAAACAATATTAAAACTGAAAAGGGCCAATAGAATGTTTTAAAACTTTTACACAGTCATCAAGACATTAGCTCATCTGAAAAATTCTGCTTAAAATTGAATTCTGGTTAAAAAGGGAATGAAAAGATCTCTTGACAAGATATTCCAAAGACAAAAAAGTAGCCTGATTTTTACAAAAGTTCCCAGAACTTATGTGCTCAAGTGACGTTGTTTTCTACACAGTGGTTACTTTGTTAAGGGAGAAGACACCCTTAGTCCTTCAATGGTGTGGTTGTGCAGAACATTCTGGAAACACCTCCTGTGTAATTGCTTCCCATGACAGCTTCTCAGTCATGTAAGAGCACTGGGCAGCTTTCTAATGATTAGAATTCTGCTGTAATTATACCATGATGATGTCAGAAAAACCATCATCCTTGTTATTACTGAAGATTGGTGCTGATCCACTCACCTTTCTGCCAGTTTTGTTTTATTTTTGGAAAATAAGTGGCAGCAATATTCTGGTTTGTGTCTCCAGTTCCAGTGGGCAAGCTGGACTGAGTAGGTTGACTGAACTGACTGGCCTCCCTCCCGCCCTCCTTCTCTCTTTCCCCCTCCCTCCCTCCTTCCTTCCTTCCCTCCCTCCCTCTCTCTCTGTCTCTCTCTCTTTTTCTTCCCTTCTTTCCTTTTCTCTTTCTTAACTTAAGTGAGGGCTGTCTGATGTCACCATCTCAGGACATTGATTTGCCAGTCACATGTGGGGTTTGGCCTGTCGCAGGTGCAGTGCTTTGTTAATCTTACTCTGCCATCCTCCAGTATCATTCCCATCCCCACTGCCATTCCCCCTTCTCTCTACATTCTGGCTGAGCTCGGGCTCCACTTTCTTTGACTCTGAATACCCAGAAAAGAGGTAAAATGATTTGCTGCCACCTACAAACCAATGACTTCCATTCTGATTGTGGATGAGAGGCTTCTCTATGGAAAAGCAGGTTCCAAAATAAAGGAAGGCGGTGAGCACTGGCACAGCTGTTGGGATACCAGCATCCATGTTGGAGTGCCTCATTTGAATCCTGACTCTTCTGATTTCCAGGTTCCTGCTAATGTGCATTCTGGGAGGCAGCACAGATAATGCCTTTTTAGTGAAATAATTACAGAAAACCTCCCTAATTTAGAGAAAGAAAGGGAAGCTCAAGTATAGGAAGCACATAGAACTCCTAATAGACGTGATCAGAAAAGCTCCTCACTGTGAAACATTGTAGTCAAACTCTCCACAGTAAAACATAAAGAAAATATTCTAAAATATGCATGGGAGAAATGCCAGATTACTTTCAGAGGAACTCCAATTAGACTCACAGCAGACTTCTCATCAGAAATCCTGTAGGCTAGGAGAGAATGGTGAGATATATTCCAAGTTTTAAGAGAAAAAAAGCTGTCAGCCCAGAATATTGTACCCTTCAAAGCTCTCATTTAGGAATGAAGGTGAAATAAAGACCTTCCATAACAAAAAGAGAAATAATTTGTCACCACTCATCCAGCCTTACAAAAGATGCTTAAGGATGTACTACACACAGAAACACAGAAATATGGTCATCGCTATGAATGAAAGTGAAGGCAGAAAAATCTCTAAGTACAAATGAAATTCAAAATAAACAATAGGAATATTTATGGAAAAATGGCAGGACCAATTTGTTACCTTGAATGTAAATGGCCTCAACTCTTCATTAAAAGATACAGACTGGCTGAATGCATTAAAAAACAAATCCCATCTATTTGCTACCCACAAGAAACACATCTCACCAACAAAGATACATGCAGATTAAAGTGAAAGGATGGAAGAAGATACTCCATGCTAACAGAAACCAAAAAAGAGCTGGTGTAGCCATCCTAGTATCTGACAAAATAGACTTTAACACAAAAACTGTTAAAAGAGACAAAGAAAGGCACTATGTAATGATTAAGAAATCAATTCAACAGAAAGATGTGACTATTAGACATGTATATGTGTATATGCACTTAATCACAGGTCACCCGGCTATTTAAAATAAATGTTAATGGATTTAAAGGAAGACATAGACTCCAATACAGTAATAATGGGGGGGCTTTAATACCTTACTTTCAGCAATGGACGGATCAACCAGATGGAAAATCAGCAAGGAAACAACAGTTAGTCAATACTATAGTATAGTAGTCAATACTATATATATTTTAATGGATATCTACAGAACTTTTCATCCTATAGTTGCAGAGTACACATTATTCTCACTAGTATATAGGACTTTTTCTAGGATAGACCACATGCTAGGCCACAAAGTACGTCTCAGCAAGTTCAAAAAAGATCAAAATCATAACATGCATCTTCTCTGACCACAATAGAATGAAGTTGGAAATCAACAACTCAAGGATCTCTAGAACATATGCAGACACATGGAGACTGAACAGCATGCTCTTTAATGAACAATGGGTCATTAAAGAAATCAAAAGAGAAATCAAAAAATTTCTAGAAATGACCAAAGATGACAATACAGCATATCAAAACTTATAGGATATGGCAAAAACAATTTTAAGAGGAAATTTTATAGCAATTGTTGCCTACATCAAGAAATTGGAAAGACACCAAATAAATGAGCTATCAATGCATCTCAAGGACCTAGAAAAACAACAGCAAACCAAATCCAAAATTAGTACGAGGAAATAAATAAATAAAATTAGCAAAGAAATAAACAAAATTGAAACAAAAATACAAAAGATTAGCAAAATGAAGAGATGGTTTTTTGAAAAAATAAAATTAAAACACCACTAGCCTAACTAACCAAAAAAAAAAAAAAAAAAAAAAGAGGGAGAAGATGATAAGATGATATCAATAAAATTAGAGATGAAAAAGGAAATGCAATAAAAGATACCACAGAAATAAAAAGTATCATCAGGAATTACTACAAAGAGCTGTATGCTAATAAATCAGGAAACCTAAAAGAGATGGATACATGCAACCTATGTAAATTGAGTCATGAAGACATAGAAAACCTAAACAGACCAATAACCAAGATGGAAATTGAATCAATAATAAAGACCCTCCAGCAAAGAAAAGTCCAGGATTGGATGGCTTCACTGATGAATTCTACCAGAAATTTAAAGAAGAACTAATTCAAATTCTTCTCAAGCTATTCAAAAACAATTGAAAGGGGGGAAATCCTCCCAAACTCCTTCTATGAAGCCAGTATCACCTTAATTCCTAAACCTGAAGACATAAACCTGAAAAAGATATTTTGTCTCTCTAGAAAGAAGACTACAGACCAATTTCCCTGATAAACATAGAGGCAAAAATCCTTAACAAAATACTAACCAATCAAATCCAACAGCATGCCAGAAAGCTTATTCACCCAGACAAAGTGAGATTTATTCCTTGTATGTAGGGATGGTTCAAAATTCACAAATTAATCAATGTGATACATCACATTAACAAATTGAAAACAAAAATCATATAATTATCTTAATAAATGCAGAGAAAGCATTTGATAAAATACAACAACCTTTCATGTTGAAAACTTTAAGCAAATTGGGTATAGAAGAAACATTTCTCAACACAATCAAGGCAATTTATGACAAACCCATGGCCAGCATTCTATTGAATGGGGAAAAGTTAGAAGCATTTCCACTGAGATCTGGAACCAGACAAAGATGCCCACTCATATCATTGCTATTCAATATAGTAGTGGAAGTTTTAGCCAGAGCCATTAGGCAAGAAAAAGAAATCAAAGGATACAAATTGGGAAGAAGGAAGTCAAACTATCCCTATTTGCAGATGACATGATTCTATATAGCGGATCCAAAGAACTCTACTAAGAGACCATTGGAACTTCTAGAAGAGTTTGGTAAAATGGCATGATATAAAATCAACATACAAAAATCAATAGCCTTTGTATTTACAGACAATGTCATGGCTGACAAAGAACTTCTAAGACCAATTCCATTCACAATAGCTACAAAATAAACCAAATATCTTGGAATAAATTTAACCAAGGATGTAAAAAATCTCTATGATGAGAATTACAAGACATAAAGAAATAGAAGAAGAAACACAAAAAATGGTAAAATCTTTCATATTCATGGATTGGAAGGATCAATATTATCAAAATGTCCATACTACTATTTACAGACTTATTGTGATACCAATCAAAGTAACAAAGACATTCTTCTCAGATATAAAAAAAAGATGCTGAAATTCACATGGAAACATGGGAGATCCCAAATAGCTTTAGCAATCTTATACAACAAAAACAAAGGTGAAGCCATCACAATACCAGATTTCAAGACAAGGCAGTTATAATCAAAACAGCCTGTTACTGGTACAAAAACCAATGGAACAGAATAGAATTGCCAGAAATCTACCCAGGCATCTACAACCAACTTATATTTAACAAAGGATCTAAAATCAATCCCTGGAGCAAGGACAGTCTCTTCAACAAATGGTGCTGGGGAAACTGGATCTCCACATGCAGAGGTGAAGCAAGATCCCTACCTTACACCTTATATAAAAATCCACTCAAAATGGATTGAAGACCTAAATCTGTGATCCAATACCATCAGATTATTAGAAAATATTGGGGAAACTCTGTAAGACATTGGCATAGGCAAAGAGTTCTTGGAAAAGTCCCCAGCAGCATAGGCAATCAAAGCCAAAATTGACAAATGGGATTTATATCAAATTGAGGAGTCTCAGAACTGCAAAAGATACACTCAACAAAGTGAAGAGATAACTGATAGAATGGGAGAAATTGTTTGCAAACTACACAACTGATAAAGGATTAATAACCTGAATATTTAAAGAGATCAAGAAACTCAACAGTAACAATGCAAACAACCCAGTTAAAAAATGGGCAGAGGACTTAAACAGGTATTTTTTAAAAGAAGAAATCCAAATGGCCAACAGATACATGCAAAAAATGCTCAGGATCACAGCTGTCAGGGAAATGCAAATCAAAACCACAATAAGGTTTCATCTCACCCTGTTTGGCTTTCATACAGAAATCAACAAACAACAAATGCTGGCCAGGATATAGGGAAAAGGGTACCCTAGTTCACTGTTGGTGGGAATGTAAACTAGTGCACCTACAGTGAAAGACAGTATGATGATACCTCAGAAATCTGAAGACAGACCTACCATATGACCCAGCCATCCCACTCCTGGGAATTTACTCAATGGAAATGAAATCAGCATTTGAAAGAGTGTATTGCAGCTCAATTCACAATAGCTAAGGTATGGAATAAACCCAAATGCCCCTCAACTGAAGACTGAATAAAGATATTATGGGATACGTACACCATATCCTGTATTTTACACAATGGTAAGAAAAATGAAATCATGTCATTTGCATCAAAATGGATGAAACTGGAAAACAGCCTACTTAGTGAAATAAGCCAGTACCAAAAGGACAAATACCATATGTTCTCCCTGATCTGTGATAACTAATAGAACACCTAAAAGGTAATCTGTAGAAGTGAAATTGACACTTTGAGATGCAATGACTTTGAACAGACTTTGTCTTGAATATTGAGGAACAGTTTTTTTTTCTCCGTACTATTTGTTGAACTCTTTACTTAGTATAGAATTAATCATATATGTATAAAGTTAATTGAAAATAGGTCTTAGTAAAAAGAATGGGGATAAGAGAGGAAAAAGGAAGAGAAGTGGGAGTGTGGGTGGGAGGGCAGGTATGGTGGGAAGAATCATTATGTTCCTGAGTTGTACTTGTGAAATGCATGAAGTTTGAATGCTGTAAATAAAAGATTTCTGGTAAAAAAAAAACAAAACAGTTACTCCCATATAGGAAGCTGGAGTCTTAACTGATGTCTTCACTTTGAGAGCAAATAGTTATCCTACCTTTCTACTTTTTCAGTGTAATGGTTGCCTTTTTTTAAAAAAAGATATTTATTTATTTGGAAGTGAGAGTTAGAGAGAGGCAGAGGCAGAGGCAGAGGGAGAGGGAGAGAGAGAGAGAGATCTTCTGTCTGTTGGTTCATTCCCCAAATGGTCACAATGGCTGGAGCTGGGCCAATCTGAGGCTAGGAGCCAGGACCTTTTTCTGGGTCTCCCATGTAGATGCAGGGGCCAAAGCACCTGGACCCATCTTTTGCTTTCCCAGGCCATCAGCAGGGAGCTGTATAGAAAGTAGAGCAGCTGGATCTCGAACTGGTGCCCATATGGGATGCTGGCACTGCAGGCGGCGGCTTCACCTGCTACATCACAGCGCTGTCCCCATGATTGGCTTTTAATAAGCTCTAGAGTATAACTGACCACCAGATACTGCATTGATTTCCATGGCTGTTTATGAAATCATTTGTGCAGTGAGTAATTTATTTGCCAGAAGAAACAGAATTGATGTAAATCGAACTCTATGTGACTTCATCACAAATCATTAAGAAATATAATTCTTTTCCTAATGACAGTTTTAATACTACATGATTATAATAGTACATGTTTAAGGCAAATGATTTTAGGATGTTTTCTTTTTTAGAAGTCAGCAAACTATGGTCTTTGGACCAAATCTGACTTGTTGCATGTTTTTATAACTGAAAGTTTATTGGAAGGTTTATCACTCATTCATTCATATGTTGTCCTCAATTACTTTTACTTGCAATAGCAGAATGGAGTAGCAGCAATAGTGACTACATAGTTTGGAAATGCTGAATGAGGTTAAAGCCTTTTAGAAAAAGCTAGCTGATTTCTGCTCCATCTTACAGATAACAATCTGTACAGCTACAAATCATGAAATATAATCAATAGATGATAGAGAAATATACTTTTGTTAGATAGTGATCAGCAAAGATTTTTAGCTGAGCGGGCCATCCTGACATCCACAAAGACTGACTTATGATAATAGGTAAAATGTATTTTAAGTAGCTGAAGATGACTTGTAGAATCGAGCTTGTGATTCATTGGAAGAATTTCATATTCATACATTAAAAACAAAAATCAGGCCCAGGGGCCAGCACTGTGGCATAGCAGATAAAGCTGCCACCTTCAGTGTTGGCATCCCATATGGGCACCGGTTCAAGTCCTGGCTACTCCACTTCCGATCCAGCTCTCTGCTGTGGCCTTGGAAAGCAGCAGAAGATGGCCCAAGTCCTTGGGCCTCTGTACCCCTGTGGGAGATCCAGAGAAAGCTCCTGGCTCCTGGCTTCAGATCGGCACAGCTCCAGCCATTGTAGCCAATTAGGGAGTGACTCAGTGGATGGAAGACCTTTCTCTGCCTTTCCTTCTCTCTCTGTGTAACTGCCTTCCAAATAAATAAATAAATCTTTAAAGAAAATCAAGCCCAATCCCTGAAAATATATCTTTGTGTGTTATAGTATTCAATTATGTTTACTTTTTGGGGGAAGACAGTCAAATTAGTTTTGCCTTCAAATTTTTATTGTTGATATTCATAGATTTTTAAAAACCTGTTAAAATAAACACTAATTATGCATTTATATTTGAATTTGTCCTTTAAAAATATACTTTTTAATAATGATTTATTTATCTTTTGAGTGACAAGTGGCTACAATGGCCAGGACTGGTCTCTCACATAGGTGGCAGGGGTTCAAGCACTTGGGTCACTATCGCCTGTCTTCCAAGGCCTTCACAGGCACATTAGCAGGGAGCTGGGTCAGAGGTGGAGCAGCCAGGACTTCAGTTGGACTTATATGGGAGGCCGGCATCACAGCTGGAGGCTTAACCTGCTGTGCCACAGTGCTGGTGCCTACAAGTACACTTTGAAAAAAACTCTTGGTGAAGAGGATTGAGAGTGGAATCTGCCTAGAATATTTCCTTACTTTAGCTCACTATTTCTACTCTCTCCCTCCTTGTGAATTGTACTGAGCACCATTTGCTCTTGAAAATTACTTTGCTATTGTTAGATGCTAAGAAATCAACGTCCCAAGTATTTCATGTTTAGTTTGTGCTGAAGCCACTCATTCCAAAGAAAACCTAAGCTTTAAAAAGATTGGTTTGGGTATGTATTCTGATGTGAGCAAAATTAATACAGCATTTGTTTCTGGGGTCTTGTAGGAAAGAAGACACATAGCGTATTTTTAGACCAAAAGAAATGGTCAACTGATACCTTCCTAGTGAATTTCTTTGCTATCAATATTTCAACTGAAATACTTTTTAAACTTTGGGAGGAGTTTCCTGCAGCTCCCTAAATATATGGTAACTATATTTTCTGAACCAAAAAGTGGGCTGTATGTATGCCCTGGAGATGTTTGGCACATAATCTGATATTAGGTCAGAATATTTAAAACCACAAATGCAATGGGAAATGACCTACATATTTTTCTTAAGCCACATTTTTCTTCAACTGACCTAATGACTGAAATATTCCAGGGATGCGTTTCTTCCTCTGTAATAAATGAGCTCAGATGTTCCTTATCCTGCATTTGCGGGATTAGCAGAGTGGCTTTTATTTCTTTTAAATAAGCATCATTCTATTGCCTATCATGATCAATATACAATGCACAAAATACTGAGCGGTATAATTAATATACTATAGGAACGTTTGTAGATCCTTTTCTTTTGTACAGTTACTGCTTTGAAAGTGTGACTAGAGGCTGGAGCTGTGGCTCACTAGGCTAATCCTGCGGTGTCGGCACCCTGGGTTCTAGTCCCGGTTGCTCCTCTTCCAGTCCAGCTCTCTGCTGTGGCCTGGGAGGGCAGTGGAGGATGGCCCAAGTGCTTGGGCCCCTGCACCCACGTGGGAGACCAGGAGGAAGCACCTGGCTCCTGGCTTTGGATCGGCGCAGCGCGCCAGCCGTAGCAGCCATTTCGGGGGTGAACCAGTGGAAAGGAAGACCTTTGTCTCTCTCTCTCACTGTCTAACTCTGCCTGGAAAAAAAAAAAGTGTGACTAGGATACAGGAAGTTCACGATACTGGTGTGATGGAGCCTGTAGGCAGAAGACCAGCTCATCTTTCACAAGAGAGACCATCAAGAGACAACAGTGTAGAAATGCACGTGGCAGCACACATGGACGCTCTGGTGTGTTGCATCAGACAGCCCAAAGCAACATAAAGAATGGCTTGAGGGGCTGGCACTGTGGCGCAGCAGGTTAAAGCCTTGTCCTGAAGCGCCGCCATCCCATATGGATGCTGGTTCTAGTCCCGGCTGCTCCTATTCCGATCTAGCTCTCTGCTGTGGCCTGGGAAAGCAGTAGAAGATGGCCCAAGTCCTTGGGCCCCTGCACCCATGTGGGAGACCCAGAGGGAGCCCCTGGATCCTGGCTTTGGATCACCTCAGTTCCAGCTGGTGTGGCCATCTGGGGACTAGCAGATGGAAGATCTCTCTCTCTCTCTCTCTCTCTCTCTCTCTACCTCTCGTCTTTCAAATAAATAAACCTTTCTAAAAAAAGAAGTTCTTGATTTTGAAAATTACAGTTCCTTCACGGTTCTAGAAGAGGGGCTAGGGATAAGATTCTTCTGATTTTACACCATTTTGGGGAGATAAAATATCTAGCTTTGGGAACACTGCCTTCTTCTTGGAGAGCTGATGGGATACTCAAATTTCAGGTATTTCAAAAATGGAGGGCATATCCGGAAAGCTTCTAGAAAGTGTAAATTATATTTTTGTGCAAAGCTAAATATTTATTTATTTGAAAGAGCTACAGAGAGGCAGAGGCAGAGGCAGAGAGAGAGAGAGAGAAAGAGAGAGAGAGGGAGAATCTTCCATTCACTGGTTCACTCCCCAGATGGCTGCAATGGCCAGAGCTGAGCCATTCCGAAGCCAAGAGCCAAGGGCTTCTTCTGGGTCTCCCACATGGGTGCAGGGGCCCAAGGACTTGGGCCATCTTCTACTGCTTTCCCAGGCCATAGCAGAAGAGCTGGATCGGAAGTGGAGCAACTGGGACTTGAACCAGTGCCCATATGGGATGCCAGCACTGCAGGTGGTGGCTTTACCCACTATGCCTCAGCACTGGCCCCATAAATGAATAAATCATTTTAAAAAAAGTGAAGAGGAGGGAAGGAGCAAGAGCTAGACAATATATGAAGTATCCTGCTGTTGAAAGTGCGGAAGAGGTGAGTCATTCAAGAAACAGATCAGTGTGGCAACTGGGGTAATTTGCTTGGTCCTAAAAACTGGGATGAGACAAAGTTAAGAAGCATTAATTAACTTAATTAAAATTAATCAAATTAATTAAGTAAAGTTAAGAAGTATTAAAAGACACTCAAAGCTCAATGAACTAACTAATGCCCTGTCAAAAGCAACCCGAGAACCAACCCTTTATGCCCAAGAATAGCATGCACCGTCTTGAGCGTGGAGTTGCGGGCGGTGTGGGTGTGCTCTTGTGTGTGTGTGGGCAACAAGTGCACAGGTCCTTTTCCTTGTGCAGATTATTTGGGGATCAGTTAAAGTGAACTAAATAACGTTTCATGTACAGGACCGCCCTATGTGTGTTTTCTTTTCAAAATACTGACTTCCTTTTATTCCATTGGAGAAGGAGACCCATGAGGAGCCGAAGGAGGAGGGCGCTCCCTCTTGATGAATACTAATAAGGGAATCAAGGGACACAGTGGCACTTCAAGTTTCATCTCTCCATTTCCTAGAGGCGCAAACCCTGCAAGTTGTCACCTTGGTGTATTCAGAGGCTTTTGAAGCACTGGACTCCTCCAGAGAGAATGTCAGCCCCAGCCCTGGGCAGTTTTGACAAACAGAGTATATATTGATACATGATAAAGTATGCTAGAAATCACCCCAGCGCTAAAGGCTGCTATAGTTTTAATATCATCATTTGAATTAACAAGCATTCTGTGGAGAAATAATGAGCTTTCATTATTCAGAACATCATCCTTACCCGGGGAACTCAGAAACCATTAGCTCTTGAGAACTTAATGAAAAGATGATAAAGAATGTTTTAGATAAAAGTTTGAACGGGCACACTTGATCACAGAGGTAAAATATTAATGTTTGCTTGGATGATGGATTGGCTTGGCTGAGCAAGGCTCGTGGAAGTGGTGGGTGCCAAGTGTGTGGCCAGCTCACTTGTGAGCGATGATGTGGTTGTCAGTCTCAGAGAGCTGTGCTTCTGAGAAGGCTCCTGGGCTTACAGCATGGCTGGGTCTTCCAGCCGCATGCATGGGAAGCAGCTGAAGTAGCCTGGAAAAAGAATGTGGCAGCACAAGGTGCGTGCGTGATCAACAGGTGAACGTGTTCTGAATCGGCGCTCCACACCCATGTTCTACAGTCTCTAATGTATCCACTAAAAATAAAATACTGGGGCCAATTCTGTGGCACAGTGGGTTAATCCTCCACCTTCGGGGCTGGAATGCCATATGGGCGCCTGTTCAAGTCCTGGCTGCTCCTCTTCCAATCCGGTTCTCTGCTATGGCCTGGTAAAGCAGTAGAAGATGGCCCAAGTCCTTGGGCCCCTGCACCTGCATGGGAGACCTGGAAGAAGCTCCTGACTTTGGATTGGCACAGCTCCAGCTGTTGTGGCCGATTGGGGAGTGAACCAATGGATGGAAGACTTTTCTCTCTGTCACTCTCTGTAACTCTGCCTCTCAAATAAATAAAATCTTTAAAAATACTGGAGTTTACTTGATAAATATTTTGTTTTCTTGTAGTCTGGCCAAGAGACCAAAAACACCTTTTTAATTAACTTTTGAATTTCTCTGAAAGGCAGTTAGACAGAGAGATACAGACTAAGAAAGCTTTCTTCTGCTGATTCACTCCTCAGATATCTTCAATAGCCAGATCTGAAGCCAGGAACTGGGAACTCACACTGGGTCTCCTACATGGGTGGCAGAGACTCAAGGACTTGAACCATCATCTGTTGCCTCCCAGGATGCACATTAGTAGGAAGATGGATTGGAAATGCAGAACCAAGATGCAAACGAGGTGCTCTGATATGGGATATGGGTGTTGCAAGCCATCTTAACTTTGCCCTGAATGCCCACTCCAACGTTTTATTAGTAGTAGTAGTATTGGTATTGCTTTAGTATTATTGTAACCCTTATCTTCTGCTACAGTAAACTCCACCAGGTGCTTTGAATGGCCCATTAGACCATTAGTGGGGTCTGGCACTGCGGCATAAGTTAAGTCTCCGCCTGTGGCTCCAGCATTCTATATGGGTGTCAGTTTGATTCCCAGATGCTCCCTGCTGATGGCCTGGGAGGCAGTAGAAGATGGTCCAAGTGCTTGGGCTCCTGCACCCTTGTGAGAGATCCAGAAGAAGCTCCTGGACCCTGGCTTCAGATAGGCACAGCTCTGCCCATTGTGGCCATTTGGGGAGTGAACTAGCAGGTGGAAGACCTCTCTCTCTCTCTCTCTCTGTAACTCTGCCTTTCAAATAAAACTAAATATGCCCTGTTTTTTTTTTTTTAAGAATCCTGGTGTGTTCTTAGTCTTTTTCCCCCATATGTTCGAAAGCATGATTAGCATAGTACATTGTGAATGTGGTAGATTGGTGCTCAACATTCTTCGCACTCTTTTTATAACGTACATTCCTGTACCTTTTATCTAAGGTTCTGAGTATAACTTACAATCTGTAAAAGTTGATGAATTAGATGCACTCATGTAAGATTTGGAAGGTGAAGGTAAGGCTGAGGTTGTGTGCTACTTGGTTGTCCTAGCAAACAGAAATGCATTGGAACTGGTTTTTTCTGAGCATCAGTAGAAGTCTTGACAGCTGTTGAGCTGTGGAGCTGGTGTGGAAAGGAGTGCATTTTGCTGGCACAGAGCAAAGCAGCCTTCTTGACTGGGGCAGTGCTGGGGAGGCTCAGGATGTGGCAACTCCCCTTTAGACAAGAGGCTTTCAGTTCATAGAAAGAGCGCCTTTGGTAGTTGGGTTTTGTGACTTGATGAGTTGATATAATTTTTTTAAATCCTTTTTTTTTTTTTAAAAGAAAGATTTACTTATTTACTTGAAAGGCTGAGAGAGAGAGAGGGAGAGAGAGAGAGGTCTTCCATCCACTGATTCACTTTCCAAATAGCCACAATGGCTGGAGCTGGGCCAATCCAAAGCCGGGGGCCAGGAGCTTCTTCCGGGTCCCATGCGGGTGCAGGGACCCAAGCACTTGGGCCATCTTCTACTGCTTTTCCAGGCCATTTTGGAGAGCTGGATCAGAAGTGGAACAGCCGGGAGTTGAACTGGTGTCCATATGGGATGCCAGCACTGCAGGCAGCAGCTTTACCCACTAAACCACATCACCAGCCTGAAATAATTTTAATATTAGTTTGGGTGTCTCCCATGGGCCCATGGATTGAAGGCGTGATCCTCAAAGCTTTATGTTAATGGTTAATGGCGATTCAATCCCCATGCGATGTGTAGGAAGTGGGCCCAGGAGGTCTTTAGATCACTGGGAGCATTCCCTTGGAAGGTAGTTCTCCAGAAAAGGGTGGTTATATAAGCCTGAGTCAGTGACCACTGCTCTTGTCCCGTCCTGGCTCTTCTCACTTTGTGATCCTTCATATATTTTCTGCCTCCTTCCACAGCCCTCAGCAGACGGCTAAACCAATGCATGTATAGTGGGGCCAGCCTGATATTAGACTGCGAATCTCCAAAACTATGAGTCAGAATAAACCTTTCCTAGGTGGCTCTTCTCAGGTACTTGTTATAGTGATGAAAAGCTGATAAACACAGGAGTCATTCCTGAGATCTAGTGTCGAGATTGCGTGCTAATAAAACACGGACCATAGAAAACTGGTGATACATTGGCTTCTGCTCGACCAGCTAGAGTGGATTTAGTTCTTTGCCGTTCAAAGTATCATTGTACTTGCTATTTAAAAATAATAATTAATTAGAAATTTTCTTAAGTCTAAGGAGATAATAGAGAAGGATTTGTGACAGGTAAAATGTATTATATAGGACATTTTATTCATCTTTATTAATTACATAAAATGATACTTAGAATTATCAATATGCATTTTACTTATATATAGGAAGAATCAATAACCAAGAACCTTGGCAATGAAAAAAGCCTTTATGTTACTGTCAGTGGGCTGCTTTTTTAGAGAGGTAAAAGATTGCTTTTTGGTTAAGTTGTGTGGTAAGTTTGGCCATTGTTACTGAATGTTGGCCCAGGACAGTATTATTTCTTGTTTTAAATGGACATCACTAGAGTAAAAACCTTAGAACAGTGAGTGAAGGATGTGTCTTAGGAAGCATTTCTGATGCTGGTGAATTATCAGCATCAGAAGGAAAGAACAGTTAGCAAAGTCCTGTTGGGTACAGCTCCTCTCCCTGGCTACTGGGTCAACCTGAAAACAACCCTGTTGGGTAATGATTCTTCCTGCGTCTTTGAAACGGGTATTGAAAAAAAGATAAGCTGTGGTTTTGCTTAATTAGTAAACACCAATAAACTGCCCTATAACACAAGGTTTTTTCCATTGCCACCCAGCCATTAAATAAAACTGGACTGGAGATAAATTCAAGACTTTTTTCTGTCTCAACATTCTGTAAACAATGTTCCACTGTTTTCTGGGGCTTAGGGCTGTATAAAGAAATCTGAAGACAGCATTATTTTTATTCCATTTCAGGCAGTGTTTCAGCCTTCTTACTTTATACATCCATTTAGGGAATGCAACTGGATAACAACAAAAAAATGGTACAGGCCGTTGAGAGGACATGCCAAGGAGCATTGCATGCTGGGAGGTGTAGTCTTTACAGTGCATTCTAGGAAATTGAGTTTTTCTTGTGCTGCATGGGCTCAAAATGAGCTATACTTGTGGGTAGGATAAGATTCAAATTCTGTCTGAAAAGATTTGTCTTTTTATGAGAATGAATACCAACAGGAGGCTTGCTGAAAAATACTACACAATTATGAGAAAATATCATCCCCTTGATTTCTCAGAAGAAGGCAAATATTTTACCATTTTGGGTTATAAAAGAATATTTTGGAAAACACTTGAGTGTTGTCAGTTGGTACTAAGTACTATAGCCAGACTTGTTCTTAGGTATTATTGGACCATGGGAGGTGAATTATGTTCTTACTACCATTTTGTGGTGTGGGGGTGTGGGGTGGGGTAGGGGAACAGTGCTACTCCTTTTCCTGGAAGAAACATTGGCACATTATTGATTGCTTATCCTTGAACCAGCTCCTTTGTCCTCCTAATAAGTGCCATTTTCTTCCATATCCTACTGATCAATTGCCAATTGATCTTAGATTTCAACATTTTTATGGGCTAAATTCAGATGTTGAAGGTTTAACCCCAAGTGCCTTAGAACGGGACTTTATTGGGAAATGGGATCTTTAGGAGGTAATTAAGGAAAATTAGGTCACTTGGGTATCCCTACCCTAACCTGACTCACATCCCTATGAGAGGAGATTCAGATTCCCCACATATACTCACAGAAGGACCATGTGAGGACTGGGTAAGAAGGCAGAACCAGCACATTGATTTTGGACTTCCAGCCTCCAGACCTGCGAGAATTTCTGTTGTTCAAATCACCCAGTCTGTGATATTTGGCAACGGCAGCCCCAGGCAAATACTACAAACATTATTTTGAATATTGACTATTTTTTTTTGCCTTCATTTCTTTATATTAGTGGGAAACTGAGAAAGGCTATCTGGAGGTTGACAGGCGGATGCTATTTTTATTTTTAATTATGAAGTATTTTAAATAAACAAAAATCAAAGAATAATAGAATAAACATCATGGTATTCCACACCCAACTTAAAAAGTAAACCATTACAGGTTCAATTAAAGGCCCCACACCCTAGGTCTGTTCCCCTCCCTCCCCAGTTAGGATCATTACTCACTTGGATCCCAAACATGTCATTATGTTTTTATAGTATATGTTTGTATTAATCAGAAAGTCATAGTGTTCTCTTAAACTATCTGTAAATATTGAACCGTATTCGTCCGTCTAACTTGTGTTTTGCTCTGAACCCTGTGTTCACACTGAGAGCTCTCAGTCCAGGTCTATAGCTCTGGTTTGTATGTTTCAGCTGCTACACCTTATTTGTTATGACTATTTCACAGCTTACTCATATGTTTTCATATTTTCATTATTTAGCATTGCTGCTATGAATATTCGTGCAGACGTTTCTTTGGGCACATGGACAAGAGCCTCTCTGGGTCTGGAGTTGCTGAGTCATAGCTTGTGAGTAGTTTCAAATTTGCTACACAGAGCCCATCATTTTGAATCCAGTGTACCCATGTATACTCCCACTAGCTGTGGCTGGGAGCTCCTGTTATTTTTATAACACTGCCAAAACACTGTGTTGTCAGAAGTGGAAAATTTTAATCAATCTGATGCTGTAAAATACCATTTATTTTGAGTTTCTATAGTTAGCCTTGAGGTTGAACTTTGTTTTTAATGCTTGTGATCATTTAAACTCTTCATATGCTTTCGTTTCTACTTGCTTGCTTCTCTTTTCATTGTTGATTTTTACAGTTTCTTTATGCATTTTAAATTTAAAGCCATTGGCTTATATACCTCTTCATCCTGGTTTGTCTTAATTCGTTTTGTGATCCATAGAATTTTTCTTTTCCTAACTCTATTTAAGTAAGCTATCTTGTAGATAGTCTTAAATTCTGAGAAAATCGATTCTTGCTTTTTACTTGAAAAGCTTTTATTTTCTAATATACAAATTGGCAGTTACCTTTAAAACAGACTAGTTAACTGACTTGAGTTATTTAATATTTACATTGTTACAAATTCTGAGTAGCAATTGAGGAAACACAATCTATTCATAAGACAATTATTTGTAAGGATTACATCTATATATTTAAAATAAGGTATAATAATTTTTTATTAATCTTCTATCTTAAGGGACAATTGTATTTCTTTTGTGAATTAAATACTTTATATTTTTTATAGTGGCTAGGTTCATCTGATTATCTCCATGATGTCAATTTTTACTTACTCATGTGTTTAGCCAGTATTTACTGTGAGTAATGTTGAGGATTCACTTGAATCCAAAATACATTACAGTTCACAGTGGTATTTTAAATGGTTCATAATTGAAGATTATATGTGAATCAATGGCATTCTTCTTTATATTAACCCCAACTGCAAATTTAGTCCATCTTGATTTTTACTATTTAAAAAATTATTTTTTTGGCTGGTGCCATGGCTCAATAGGCTAATCCTCCGCCTGCGGCGCCAGCACCCAAGTTCTAGTCCCAGTCGGGGCGCCAGATTTTGTCCCAGTTGCTCCTCTTCCAGGCCAGCTCTCTGCTGTGGCCCGGGAGTGCAGTGGAGGATGGCCCAAGTGCTTGGGCCCTGCACCCACATGGGAGACCAGGAGATGCACCTGGCTCCTGGCTTCAGATGGGCACAGGGTGCCGGCCATAACAGCCATTTGGGGGGTGAACCAATGGAAAGGAAGACCTTTCTCTCTGTGTCTCTCTCTCTCACTGTCTACTCTGCCTGTCCAAAAAAAAATTATTTTTTTGCTCCTGTTTATCTGAAAGGCAGAGACAGAGAAACAGACAGATCTTCCATCCTCTGGTTCACTCCCCAGATGCCCGTAACAGCCTGGGTTGGACCATTCTGAAGTCAGGAGCCTGGGGAAACACAATCAGGGCCTCCCGTGTGGGTGTTGGGGACTCAGCACTGGAGCCATTATCCTCTGCCTCCTTGGGTGTGCCTTAGCAGGAAGCTGATCAGAAGTGAAGGAGCCAGGACTCCAACCAGGAACTCCCAAATGAGATGTGTCTTAACCATAGTGCTAAATGCCAGCCCCTTAAAGTACCCTTTTTAGGCATAGTTTTAGGTTCATAGCAAACTGAGCAGAAGATAACAATTTCCCATTTCTCCTCGTTTTAAGGTGTTCCCCATTACCCCTGCCCACACAGCTTCTCCCATTATCAACAACCCCCTCAGAATGGCATGTTTGTTACCCCTGATTCTCTTACATCGACACATCAGTCTCACCCAAAGTGCACAGTTTACATTATGGTTCATTCTTGGTGTTGGACATTCCATGGTTTGGAGAGATAAGGACACACCTCCATCATTAAAGTCTCATGTAGCATAGTCCCCCTGTCTTAAACATCCTCTGTGCTTCGCCTAGTAATCCCTCCTTCCTTCCTCATCCCTAGCAACCATAATCTTTTCTGTCTCCATAGTTACACCTTTTTGAGAATACCATGTGGTTAAAATCCTGTTGCGTGTAACTTCTTCAGATTGACCACTTTCACTTAGTAATTTGCATTTTAGTTTCCTCTCTGTGTTTTCATGGCTTGGGACAGCTCATTTCTCCTTAGCAGTGAATAATATTCCGTTGTCTGGATGTGCCACAGTTTTATCTGCTCACCTACAGAATGGCATCTTCATTGCTTCCAAGTTTTGGAAATAATGAATAAAGTCATAAGACTCCAAGTGATGGTTTTGGTGTGGACCTACGTTTCCCACGTTGTTTCTTTAACCAGCTAGCTAATTATCCAAGGATGTACAACTGCTTCTTTGCAGACTGTATTTTCTTTTTTAAATTATTTTTTATTAATATAAAGAGAACGGATTTCATAGGCACAGTTCTAATAACATAATCATACTTCCCTCCCTCCCCCTCACTCTCCTCCCATATTATATTTTCAACCAAGATATTCAGTCTGCTGTTGTCAGGTGGACTTTTCCCTGGTTCAGAAGAAAATTTATTGGTATCTTAAAGAACAAGCAACAAGATTATTTAAAAGATAATTTTTTTTGTTATTAGAAAAGGAGCCAGTGTTGAAGAGCAGTGAGCTAAGCTACCACCCACAATGCTGGCTTCCCATATGAGCGCTGTTTGAGTCCTGGTTGCTTCACTTCTGATCCAGCCCTCTGCTAATGTGCCTTGGGAAGCCTCAGAAGATGGCCCAATTGCTCTGGCCTCTGAACCCATGTGGGAGCCCTGGATAGAGTTCCCTTGCTGTTGCGGACATTTAGGGAGTGAATCAGCAGATAGAAGATCTCTCTGTGTGTCTCTATCCTTCAAATAAAATAAATAAACCCTTTAAAAAAAACTAAATCATAAAACAACTCTAGTTGTAATATTTCAAATCTTTGACAGATTTTATGAGTGAATTTCATTTTAAAACTTCACTGTTATCTTAATAGCAAAAATCCCTTCGTGTTAACTCATTTTTATGTAATGTTTCCAAATTTGATTTGTTGGGGCCATGCCACCTGCAGTGCTGGGTGAAGTCCAGCACTGGGCACTGGTTGAAGTCCCAGCTGCCCCTCTTCTGATCTAGCTCTATGCTATGGCCTGGGAAAGCAGTGGAAGATGGCCCAAGTGCTTGGGCCCCTGCATCCTATGGGAGACCCGGAATAAACTCCTGGCTCCTGGTTTAGATAGGCTCAGTTTCGACTGTTGTGGCCACTTGGGGATTGAACCAGCTGATGGAAGACCTCTTTGTCTCCCTCTCTCTGTCTGTAACTCTGCCTCTCAAATAAATAAATCTTCAAAAAAATTTGACTTGTATCAGAAAATCCTCCCTTCAGATTCTTCTGGGCCCTAGGGCATCAAAGAGGTTGCGTCTATGAATTTAACTTGTTGTCAAATGAATTGTATTATCTTGGCTGGAGCAATGGGAAAGATCTTCAAAAAGGTCATGGAAAATTCACATTATGAAGAAAGTCCATGCATGGATTTCAGAATTGTTTTTTGCACAAAAGTGAACACGCTTTAATTCAATTTTTTTCCCATGAGCTTTTGCAAAGTGCCTCGTATTATTTGCAAAAGAGACTGTAGGAAAGATCTATTGTCCAGCACACAGTCTACGTGCTGTGGACATGCACTCTGTGGGGTGTGAGGGTGCTGAGAGTGATGGGATAGTAGGAGGGAACAGACATCAAGGGCACGAGACAGCAAGGAAGGAGCAGGCAGGAGGGAACTTGAGCCAAGTGGTGTGAACTTGAGCACAGACAGGTATGAGGTGTTCGTGGAAACAGCAGTCTCCGTCTTAGAAATCCCAGCTGGGCGCTTGCCTGTTGCTGCAATAAAAGTCATGCACAATAAATGAAGAAAAATATACAAAAGTTTACATTTTATTGGGTGTGAAGCTCTGAAAGAGCTGTTGCTGACCAAGAGTGTAAGGACGGATGCGCGAGACTGAATGCGTGGATCTCAGAGAAGAGAGGCTTCCGTTTTTTGCCTATGCTGTTTTCTCGTGCTGTCCTCTTGATCACATTCTGTGGCCATGATGGGCCCCAACCAACTGCAGCAGCAGAAGAAACTCACCTGCCTCGGAGCAGGAGGAGAGGGGGTGCTAGGGCCCTAAGCTTAAATCTCACTGGGTAGGGATTGCTATCCACTAGGAATAGGAATGATGGGACATGGGGAAAGGGAATACACTTTGTATCAATGCTCTTGTCAGTGCTGTTTGCTAGCAGACACATTTAGGTAAATATTGTTACCTAAAGAAGTGTTATCTTCTGGGGATCCTTATCATAATTTTATTTTAAATTTGAACAGCTGTTGTTTAACTACCACAGACCACAATTTATCTACAGCTTGGGGCCATAAAGTTAGCTTTAACACACTCAGTTTCTTTTCTCCCCCCTGTATTCGATTTAATTTCTGTGCATCTGACACTCACAAGCTATGTACTATTTACATATTTCAATATGTAATTTTGCAGCTCCCATAAGTACTCAGGTGCTACAAGTAGAAGAATAAATACAAATGGAAGTTCCCAATGACAAATTGCAAAAGGAAGGGAACGGGACGCTTAGGTTTCAGTTACATGTAAAATATTCTGAACGATGATAGTTCCTTCAGGACAACAAAGCAGGTTTTTCTAGGGTGGTTGGTTTATTGTGACTGTAGGGGAAAAAAAAGGACTTTTTTTGGCAGTGACACCCAGCATACTTATCTGAATTGAGCTCCAGGGCTTACCATACAGTAAGGGAGAGGGAGAAGGTCGACTTTATTTAAGAAATCAACAAATGTGGTCATTTCTGAAAGCCGAATGCTTTCTAAAATAAATATTCGCAGTTTTTCAAGCATGGGATTTTAGAAACTGAGGTTACAGTTCCAAACAAAAGCAAACTCTGGGGAAGTGAGGGAGGAAATAAAAAGTCACTCTTGGGGAAATTTTAAGAAAGGGTCTCTCGTGAGCCACTGTACCATATTTATCGCGGGCGCTTTTGTCAGGCAGGGCATGAGCTAACCTAGAACTGGAGCAGTTACTGGACAGAAAATCAATTCTGGTCAGGGTTGGATCGGCCCAAGACTTGTTCTTTGGTTTTAACTACAGCATCTGGAAACTTCTGAGCAGAGGTCAGACGACTAAAGAAAAGCTCTCTGTTTTTGCACAAATTCCCACAAGTACGGGGACCCTCAGACTGCCATCGCTTTTCCACTTCTCCAAAAGCAACATATCTGCAGCCGTTCCTAACAGCCCTCGGCTTTCGAAGTCGTTCAGGGTGATCTTTCGGCTTCAGCTCTTTTGAATCCTCGCTTGCTTCATCGAAGGCCCAGAAACTCCTCCCTGCGTCAGGAAGAGCAGGCCCCAGCGCTCCGTGATTCATCATCGCTGATTTGATGACTTCGTGTTCTGGCAGCAAATGGTTGGGGCTGAAATGATCTCACAGCGGCTCTCACACACATTATTAAAACCAACAAGTGCAGGAGAGTCACTCCCTTGTTCTAAAGGCGGAAACAGAAAGCCGAATCCCAGTGTCGGGTTTGATTCCTGGGCCAGTATTTTCTCACGGAAAGGAGAATAGATCAAATGGGAGAACAGAAGCCATGAGAAAGGTGGGAGAGATTTCCGGGGTCTAATTTGGGAATTTGATTTTTGCATGATGCAAATGACTTCCCCCCAGCACAGTTTAAATAGTGAGTAGACCTTTGCCTTAGACTTTTCATTGTATCTTCTTCCAACATAGGCCCTGGCATTGGGAGCCACTGAACATGAGACCAGTATTCTGGAGGGGACCCCAAATTTCCTGAGAAACTTTGTCTCTGTGAAAATACTAAGCTGATTTACAAACCAAAGATGGTGCGATAAGCTAATCACCACCTGGCATCTTCCTCTGACTGTTTCAGGGCCTGACAAATGGTAATTAAGGAAGCCTCCCCACGCCTTAGTGGGACAGATAAGAGGGGTAATTTCAGCACTTCTGAGATGCAAGGCACACCATCTCCTTGTCCTACCCTCTTCTCAACAGCTCTCAGATTCTCGACACAGGGGACAAATGAAAAAAAAGGGAAGGGAAGGGAAGAAAAGGCTGCTGCTCATAGAAGTCTAAGGGAATAGGGCTGTTCCCTGCGAGAGCAACGTGGTGTGGCCATGGGGACATCTCTCCTCCCGCCCCAGGAGCCAGCAGAGTTACTGGTGGGCAAAGGGAGGATCTTGGTGCTGTTTTATCCTGAACATATGGGATCCGGCATAACAGCTGGTCCATGGTCCACAGTGATGCTAGGCGTTAGTGGAGAAGAAGGGACGCGGTGATGGCTTCCTGCCCGGCTCTTCTGCAGGTGTCTCCCGACTGACCATGGACCCAGCCCAATCCTATCATTCTCAAGCTACTTGCCCTGATTCACCACACACAGGCTGTGGCTGTGGGTGCTTATCTGACCAGTGTTTAACTAAGGTGGATCATCTTTCTTAATCTGGTTGGTCCACTGACAGTTGCTTTATTATTTTATTTTATTTATTTGAAAGGCAGGCAGAGTTGCACACAGAGAGGGAAATGAGAGAGAGAGAGAGAGAGAGAGAGAGAGAGAGAGAGAGAATGAGTTCTTCCATCTACAGGCCCACTCCTCAAATGCTGCACTGGCTTGGTCTGGTCCAGGCTGGGTCTGGTCCTGGTCCCAGGACCCAGGATCTCCTTCTGGGTCTCCCACACGGGTACAGGGGCCCAAGCACTTGGGCCATCTTCTGCTGCTTTCTGGGGTGCTTTGCAGGAGTTGGGATGGAAGTGGAGCCGTCGCCCATATGGGATGCCGGTAGTGCAGGAGCAACTTTACTCAATACGCCACGGCACCGGCCCCCTACACTCGCTTTTTAAATATGTTTGAAAAAAGGGCTCCTTAAAATAAACAACATATTGCCTTTCTAATTCTTTTATGAGGTATGAAAGTCAGCAAGCGTTTTATCTTAGGATGCAAATATTTATTTGGAATAAACAAATCTGTCTTTCCTCTTAAAATAGATGTATTTAAGAGAATTGTTGAACATTTTGAAATCTACAGATAGTGGGGTTTTCACAAAGTTCACAGGGAATGCATATTGTGCAGAAACCATGCATGGATTTCAAATTTTTTTGCCCAAAATAAACTTACCTTTATTTTTATTTATTTATTTATTTTTGACAGGCAGAGTGGACAGTGAGAGAGAGACAGAGAGAAAGGTCTTCCTTTGCCATTGGTTCACCCTCCAATGGCTGCTGCGGCCGGTACGCTGTGGCCGGCGCACCTCACTGATCCAAAGCCAGGAGCCAGGTGCTTCCTCCTGGTCTCCCATGCAGGTGCAGGGCCCAAGGACCTGGGCCATCCTCCACTGCACTCCCAGGCCACAGCAGAGAGCTGGCCTGGAAGAGGAGCAACTGGGACAGAATCTGGCGCCCCAACTGGGACTAGAACCCGGGGTGCCGGCGCTGCAGGTGGAGGATTAACCTATTGAGCCGCGGCGCCAGCCTAAACTTACCTTTTAACTATATTTTCAAAGACCTTTTTGAATATATTCAGCTATTATTGGAATTATTCTACAAACTATTAACTCAGATCCAAACATTGTTAGTATCTTTTCTTAGGTGAAGAGACTGCTAAGAATACACGAGGGGCTGGTGCTGTGGCATGGTAGGTAAAGTTGCCACCTGCAGTGCCAGTATCTCATATGGGCATCAGTTCAAGTCCCAGCTGCTTCACTTCCCATCCAGCTCTCTGCTATGGCCTGGGAAAGCAGTAGAAGATGGCTCAAGTCCCTGGGCCCCTGCACTCATGTGGGAGACCCAGAGGAAGCTCTTGGCTTCGGATCAACACAGCTCTGGCCCTTGCGGCCATTTGGGGGAAGTGAATCAGCGGATGGAAAACTCTCTCTCTCTCTCTCTCTCTCTCTCTGCTCCTGCCTCTCTGTAACTCTGCCTTCCAAATAAATAAATAAATCTTAAAAAAATAGAACACATGAAAAAGCATTCTACTATTAAGGAGTGTGTGTGTGCAGGAGAGAGAGAAAGAGAATAAATGAGAATGAGAATCTGATGTTCAGAAGATGAACTGTGCAGGACATTAATGAACTAATTTTTAGCCATATTAGAGATTACCAAAGATCATGCCATAGTAAATTTGGCTGTGGAGACTAAGAGAGCTTTCATGATAGCTTAATGAATAGACCTGCTATGTCATAGACTTATTTGGGTTAACAGAGTTTGGAAGTGATATTTTGTTGTCCTATGGACCACCTTCAGTCATATATTTAATGCTGTATTTTGCACCTATTTCTATATCTCAGAAGATGCATCGACTTGACCTGTGCAAATGATATATGTTTTTGGTTGTTTGTACATGCTTCAAATACAAAATCATTTATTTATAGGTCATTTAATATAAATGATAAAGTCATTTAATATAGATGATATAGAGTGTACAAATTTCAGTAGATCATAGACACAGTCAAAGACTTTATTTAAAAAATATTTATTTATTAGGCCAGTGTCGTGGCTCAATAGGCTAATCCTCTGCACACCCAGTTCTAGTCCCGGTCGGGGTGCTGGATTCTGTCCCGGTTGCTCCTCTTCCTGTCCAGCTCTCTTCTGTGGCCTGGGAGTGCAGTGGAGGATGGCCCAGGTCCTTGGGCCCTGCACCTGCATGGGAGACCAGGAGGAAGCACCTGGCTCCTGGTTTTGGATCAGCGCGGTGTGCTGGCCACAGCGCGCCGGCTGCAGCGGCCATTAGGGGGTGAACCAATGGAGAAGGAAGACCTTTCTCTCTGTCTTTCTCTTTCACTGTCCACTCTGCCTGTCAAAAAATATTTATTTATGTATTTGAAAGGCATAGTGACAGAGAGAGAAAGATCTTCCATCTCAAATGGCTGTAAAAGCCAGGGTTAGCCAGGCTGAGGACCAGGGGCCTGGAACTCTATCCTGGTGTCCCATACAGGTGGCAGGGGTCCAAGCACTGGGACCATCATCTGTCATTTTTCAAGGCACATTATTAGAGAGCTGGATCAGGAGTGGAGCAGTCAGGACTTGAACTGGCATTCCAACTGCTGCACCACAACGTCAGACCTTCTTTTAAAGGAACTTGAACAAGTTAGCCTGCCACAGTTTCATAAATGTTGGCAGAAGACATAACATTCTTGGGTCCAAAATAAAGGATTTTGTTAGTCATAGCAATAACAGCATCCAGAATTTGTGCTAGTTCCCTAATCCTTGAAAAGGCAACATAAAGAGGGCCAGGTAGCACTTACCTATGCAGTAGGTTGCCTGTGGGAGAAGAATCCTGAATTCAGTCCTTTTTAAAAAATTTTCAGATTTTTCCATTTACTTAAAAGACAGAGTTACAGAGAGAGAGAGAGAGAGAGAGAGAGAGAGGTAGAGAGGTAGATAGATAGGTAGAGAGATGATCCATCCATGAGTTCACTCCCTAATGGCTGCAATGGTCAGCACTGGGTATGGATGAAGCCAGGAGCCATGGAGGAAGCTCCATCCTAGTCTTCTACATGGGTGGCAGGGTCCCACAGACTTGGGCCATTTTCTGCTTTCCCAGGTGCATTAGCAGGGAGCTGGATCAAAAGTGAAACAGTTGGGACTAGAATTGGTGCCCATTGCCGGTAACAGCTTAACTTGCTGCAGCCTAATGCCAGCCCTGTGAATTCAGTGTTTTAGAGTAAGCAGTCAACATGCCTGCCCTTTGCATTGGAAGGAAACATTATCCTTATTATACTGGACCAGAAGCCCTGTGCTATCCAAAGCTGCTAGCTATGCAAGCATCCCTTAACAAAGAGAGTCGAGCACAGAAATGTTAGACTCTTGGAAGATTGCTTTCTAAAAATATCCATGCTTTGTTTCTAAACTATCCCTGCTGCTGGCAAATTCAACCTCAAGTATTCCCCTCCATCTGCCACTCTGATTAATCTGATCATTTGAGGATGGGACCAAAGCCATTCAACTTATCTCATGCAGCAGTGAATCACAGTTATTATCAACAAGACTCCACGTAGCGGGAGGAAGGCAGCCTACAGTGTTGAACTCAGAGTGACCTCAAGGGTCCTGGACTCAATATGCTGAACAAAGCCCACGAGTGATCCAGATCTACCTTAGAAAGCAGAGTGGTGTTTGCTTTTAGGTTTTTTTTATTATTAAGATTTATTTATTTATTTCAAAGGCAGAACTAGAGTGAGAGTGAAGGAGAGAGAGAGAGAGAGGGAGAGAGAGAGCGCTCCCATCTGCTGGTTCACTGCCCAAATGGCTGCAATGCCCATTGCTGGGCTGATTCAAAGCCAGTAGCTTCTTCCAGGTCTCCCATGTGGGTGCAGGGTCCCAATGACTTGGGCCACCTTCTGCTGTTTTCCCAGGCCATTAGCAGGGAGCTGGATCAGCAGTGGAGGAACTGGCACCCTTTGGAGATGCTGGTGCCACAGGCAGTAGCTTTACCCACTATGCCGCAGTGGCAGCCCCTCTCCTTTAGTTTACAAATTGGCTTTTCTCCTTGACCAAGGTGTTAATCCAGACGTTGCAGGATGCACTAGAGATTGCACAGACTTTGCCCTCGCCCACAGGGAGGATGCGAAGGAAAATCTACTTTCACCACCACATTTACTAGTGAGTTGCAGCTGACCTGAATGACTTCCAGGGCCAAGATGTCATTGTACACTTCAGCTGAAGTCAGGTCAAATATTTTATCACATGTTCTAATTGCTTTACTACCATGAGAATGGTCTCTAACTTCAGGGTAAGTGTTTAGTGGATAGATAACTCCCATAGAAGGTTCCTTTGAGTAACTAAGGGTATGCTTATAGGCGAGAATTCTGTAGTCATATGAAAGCTGTGTGACCTATTGGTGGCATCACCTTAACCTCAGGAGGTTACTTGTGACCTCCTTCCTTGCTGTGCCCCAGTTTTGGTGCAAGTCACTGTTTCCAGAGGGGAGGCAAGTTAATGCTGGCCTCCACACATGGTCTATCTGGAAAGAAAGTATTGCTTACAGTTTTGGAGAACCCCAAAATAGATTCCACATCAATTTGGGAACACAGATTAACAGTGCTTCTGGTTTAGCCATCCAGCCTCAGGAGATTGGTCACAATTCCCCGATGGTTAAGATAATCAAGTTCAGTTACTGTGGCCACACTGGACACAACGATTTCAACACATGAATCCTGGGAGACAAGTGAGATCCATAAATAATGCAAATTCAAAAGATTTGGCTATAACTTTATATAATTTGGTCTTTCAGAGAAGCTAGGAGAAGGGAAAGCAAGAATATAGTCATGACTTTCATTATATTAACCTAGGTATTCATCATTTCTGGTTCTTCTCCTATGTTGTTCTGGAGCTGAGTTTTCATCTACGGTCATCTCCATAGCCCAGTATAGCTTTGCTGCTCTCTAGTTCCTTAGTGCTGTTGTTGGCAGACCTATCACATTCCTCTGTGTAACAGGTACAGTAGTCAATTATATCCATATTATAGCATTACTCAGCTCAGTGGACATCAGTTTCCAAAATGTGATGTGAAGACCAGATGGTACCTGCACGTTGCAGAGGAGAATGTAGCTAGAGAGGAACCGAACTGAGGAAGGCCGGATATTCTATCAAGAGTGGTGATTACGCCTGATCTGTGTCCCAAGGGGAGACATTATATTTGCTGCTCTGTATCGTAAGCAAGCTTGAGCTTACCATGAAGGGAGATACCACTTATGTCTTCCAAGACTATTTGCTCTGTAAACATCCTTGAAAAGATGGTCAGAAACAACCTCGACCACATTCTGTGTGTCCGTCTTCAGTGTTACTGCTCTCTTCTCTGTTACTTCTAATTTAAACCTCATTTCTTCACTGCTTTTCCTACTTCTTTCTTTAGTTCCCAAAATGTATTCAGTTCATTGTGTTAATTCCTGTATCTTCTCTGACCTCTGGCATCTTACTTGAACTCTTCTTTACAGGGGCAATTGATTAATTACATATCCAAAACTTATTTTATATAGAAAGATTTATTTAATAACTATAAATTTCATAAATACAACTTTTGGGTTATAGCTGTTCTTCCCCCATACCCTCCCTCCCACCCCCACTCCTATTCCACCTCCTACTCTCTCTCCCATCCCATTCTTCGTTAAGATTCATTTTTAATTATAAACAGAAGATCAACTCTATGCTAAGTAAAGATTTCAACAGCTTGCACCCACACAGACATACGAAGTATAAAGTACTGTTTGAAGACTAGTTTTACAGTTAATTCTCATAGTACAACACATCAAAAATTTTGATAATATATTTTCTTTGATTTTTCCTGTATTTTACAGCAACATTTTGGTAGAAGGGTGTTACTTCATTTGCTACTTCTTTCTAATGATTTTTAAAGAAATAAATTATTTTTTTCAAACCATAATGTATTACTTAGACCCATGAATGACAATAGTTACAATGCTGCTTAACTATCTACAGGCTATTTTATTTTTGCAAAGATAGGTACTAAAAATCACAAAACCAGGCAAATTAATAACATATCAAAATTAGACGTAAAATGTAGATCATGACTCTCTCATCCACTCTTTCCTACTGTTAAAGATGTCACAAACATACAGACTTACAGACTTAAACCATCACTCTGCTTCTCGCTCTTGTAGAGGCCATATCCAACTTCTCATAAAGTACACCAACATTTACAGTTAGAGCTGTTGTTAAAGGGGTCATACTGTGATTTTAGCAAAGAGAAATAGTCCATATTTATCACTTTGGTAAATTATATTATTATTTTTCCTACTATATTAAGTTCTGGTTTTCTGAAGATTTTTTTCCCTAGACTTTATTGGAAGTAAAGCTTGCATATTATATATTTCAAATCTTCAAATTAAAATGTTGTCTCCATGTGTATGTGTGTGTATATTTATATGTTTGTATATATATATTCATATATCAAGTTGATGTATTCACATATATACTATCGAAGCTAACTAGGTGTAAATTTGGAGCTGTATTAATATATCGAAGCAAAATAACTTATTAGCAAGAAAAATTATGGCCTTCCATGTAGTATCTGAGAGAGAAGCATTTATTTTTGACATATTTTATTCAGATAATTTTCTCATCACACATGGTCCCAAACCATTCAAATAATAAATCAACTAAAATCAGATATTAACAATTAAACACCATAGCCAATGATGCCATGCTCACTATGATTTCTCTGATGTAAAAACATATCCGCACCTCAGTGGCCAGCGGACCATTCAGCACAGCTTCCTTAAATGTGAGCTGTTTGAAACTATCAGTTGGAGCACTGTTGACTATGTTTTCAGGCTCTGAATAGCTGTAGGGATCTCAGCAGGGTTTCGAGGAATCAGCTCAACCTTGGTGTGCCGTCAAAATGTGGCCAGTTGAGGCTTTGAGGAAGTTACAGCAAGGTTCACCAACACTGAGGTCTTCTCTAAGAGCTTACAAAGTGAGACCTGGTTCTAGGTTGGAAAATTATTTGTTTATGTGTTTATTTGAAAGGCAGAGATACAGGAAAAAAAAAACAGGGAGGAAGGAATGGAGAGAGAGAGAGAGAGAGAGAGAGAATTTGAATCTTGATCTTCGGTCCACTAGAGCACTCCTTGAATGCCTGGGACAGCAGGGGCTGGGCTGAGGCTGAAACTAGGAGCTGGAAACACAGTCCAGGTGTCCTGCATAGGTGGAAGGAGCCCCACTACCTGAGCCTCCACCACTGCTTCCCAGTGTCTGTATTAACAGGAAGCTGGAGGTGGGAATTGAACTGAGGCACTCTGGTATGGGATGTGGCCATCCTAACTGGCATCTCTTTAAAAACGTTTATTCATTTTAAAATTTATTTGAGAGGCAGAGTGGAAGATGGGGGGATGGGGGAAGAGAGAGAGAGAGAGATCTTCCATCGGTCCAGATGTCCACAACGTCCTGGGCTAGGCCAAGCCAAAACCAGGAGCCAGGAACTCCATCCAGGTCCCTCATATGGGTGGCAGGGACTTGAGTGCTTGGGCCATCATCTGCTGCCTCCCAGGTGTATTAGCATGAAGCTGGGTCAGAAGTGGAGGTGGAACTTGATCTCCAACAGCACTGTGAAATGGGATGTGGTTGTCCCAAACACTGTGCCACAACACCTACCCCGGTAACCAGCTGCTCAACCTCTAGCCCAAATGCCTGCCCCATTCTTATGCTTTTTAAAAATGGTATTTTGTGCTAGTTCATTTCATATAATACATTTCATCTTCCTTAGATAAAATACACTTTTTTCTGGACCAACTAATTATATGAGGGTAATTTTACAGAGGAGGCAAACTAGGTTTCCGCTTTGTAGGAGTTCTAGTTGATTTGGTGGGCTACTTTTTAGGACCCCTTCGTTAATTTCTTCTGTTCCAGCTGAGATTGCTAGCAAAGGAATGGCCCCAGTGCAGATGCTGTATACTTTTTCATGCTATATAAGTTTCTTATTACGTCATAAGAACCAACCCAATACTCGGTGGCTTAAAGCACAATTTTGTTTTAATTATTTTGAGTGATTTGGTCACATTCCTGAGTGACCAGCTGGTAAGCTGGCTCATTTATAAGTCTGTGGCTAGCTGGAGTTTGATTGATTTAGGCTGGGCTGTGTTGGAAGCAGTTTCGTTCTTTTATCCACCTCCTGGGACTAGCACACGAGTTGGAGTTTTTCCTTTTCATAGCCCTGGCAGTGGTATAAGAGGGCAAGGGAAATACACAGGACTCCTGAGAACTTGTCTTGGAATTGACGCACCACTATATTTGCCTTAATCTGTTGGCCAAAGCAAATGGGTTGAAGCGGCCCGTTACCTCTTTGTAGAGGAGTTGAAAAGCACATATAGGAGAATGTCGATATTGGGCTGCTGAACTGGGGCTATTCACACAATTTGTCACATTTTCTTTCTGCAGGTATAACTCATTTGTGTGATTCTCTGGTTATTCCTGTATTCACTGTTTTCCATGATCTTATGCTCACTGCTTCCAGAAATTTCCCATTGCCATCTGGCAGTCCTGCTCCATTAATTTCAAACAAGCTCAGACAGGTGGATCCTATGATGGCTTCACTCTTCTCCACATCCTGGTAGAGTCCTGCGATGCTTGACGATGCAATACATCCTGAGGAATGCATTGTTAGGCAAGGTAGTCATTGTGTGAACATCTAGAGTGCGCTGATACAAACCTAGCTGACATAGCCTACTGTATGCCAACTGTATAGCTACTGTATAGTATATAGCCTACTATATTCCATATAACTACAACACTAGCTATATGATATAGCCATCAGATAACATACCATTTATTATTGAACAGAATGCCGAATGGTGCCTGACTGTATTTACATCCTAACATAATCTACTCTAATTTGACTATGGGATGGCTCTAGAGACTTGCCTCTAATCGGATGTCATAAAAAACTATGACTGCTATCTTGCTCCCACACCCTCTCTCTCCCTGGTTCTTCTGGCCAGCCTGCCCTGGGGAAGCCAGTTGCCATGTGGTGAGCTGTCCTATGGAGAGGACCACATGGCAAGGAGTTGAGGGCAGCCTCCAGCCAATATCCAATAAGGAATTGAAGTTACTAGTCTAAAGCTTTCAACCTATAAGAGTTTGGAAGTGGCTTCTGCCCCAGTCAAAACTTCAGATGACTGTGGACCTGGCTAATATCTTGATTGCCTCTTGTGAGAGATACTAAAGAGAAGGGCTCAGGTTATCCATGCCCAGATGCATGGCCCACTAATATTATGAGACAGCAAATGCTGATCACGAAAGCTTGCAACTTTGAAAGGCAGCAGCTCATGCCCAGGGGACGGCTGAATTCACCTTTCACGCTGTGCCACTTGCTGTGGGGAAGTGTGTGTGTGTGTGTGTGTTTGGCTTGGCCTGAGATCTGTAATCAAGGGTGTCCTTTCTCAGTAGTTCGGTCCTCATTGCATTTGGCATCTCTTCCTTACATTCTGGTTTGATATTTGTTATCTACTTAAAGAAATAGCTTAGAGTTTTATTAAAGGCTTGTTAGAGAGAGGGTTCAGAGTTGCTTTTTCTGTTTTCTGTTTTATTTATTGCATCTGAGTAATATTTCCCCCTGCCATTATAAAAATCAAAGTACAGCTTCTGATTTTGTTCTTGGATTTTCCTTTTTTTAAAGATTTCTTTTATTTTTATTTGAAAATCCGAGTTACAGAGGAGGAGAGAGTGAGTGGGTGGGGGCAGGGAGAGAGAGAGAGAGAGAGAGAGAGAGAGAAAGAAAGAAGATAATCTTCCATTTGCTTGTTCACTCCCCAAGTGGATACAATTGACGGAGCTAGACCAGGCCAAAGTCAGCAGCCTGGAACTGTATTGCACATGATTGGCAGGGGTCCAAGCATTGGGGCCATCTTATGCTGCTTTCCCAGGTACGTTATAAGGGAGTTGGGTTGGAAGTAGAGCAGCCAGGACTCAAACAAGTTCTCTCATGGGATGCTGGCATTGCAGGCAGCAGCTTACCCCATTGTACCACAACACCAGCCCCAGATTTTCATTTTCTATATTTTTTTCAGGAAGCCCTTACTTCAGACTCTTGGAATAATATGTGAGACACTTAATGAACCCTAACCCAGTGATTTAGTAAAAGAACCATGGAAGCTTTATGTTGCACTCCTTGGACCAAGCATTCTTTCACGGTTCTGGTCTTGGATGTTCAACTCAAGAGGTAGTAAATGTTACCAAGAGCATGTGTTCTGGCATAAAATTGTGTTTTCACCCTAGTTTGGCCTCTTTCTCTCTCTCCCTCCCCTCCCCTCCCCTCCCTTCTCCTCCCCTCCCCTCCTCTCCCCTCCTTTCCCCTCCCCTCCCCCTCTCTTTTTTCTTTCTCTTTCTCTCTAGAAATTTTATTTAAATAAATATTCATTTATTTGAAAGAGTTACAGAAAGAGGGAGAGGGAGAGAGAGAGAGAGAGAGATCCTCCATCTGCTAGTTTATTCTCCAGTTGGCCACCAAGGCCAAGGCTATGTCAGGCTGAAGCCAGGAGCCAGGAGCTTCACCCGGGTCTCCCATGTGGATTGCAGGGGCCCAAGCACTTGGGCCATCTTCTGCTGCTTTTTTTCAGGCCTTTAGCAGGGAGCTGGATTGGAATATGGGTTGCTGGCATTGTAGGCGGCAGCTTTACTTGCTGGACTACAACACCAATCCCTTGACTACTTTCTTGACAGCAATAAAATTACCCTCAATAGATTTTATTTCTCTAATCTGTAAATGCTTTGTGGTATTGAGAACTAATATTGATAATATTATGAGGCTGATGAAATAATTCTTGCCAAGTGTTTAACACAGTACCTGCCAGATGGCAAGTCCTTAGCAAATATTAACTACAAAAAACAGCATTAATTGAATATTTATTGACTGCCCGCTATTGTGCTAGGTTACAGAGATATTAATACAATGTAATTTGCTTCGTTTTCTCAAATCATCACAGTGTTGTAAGTGGAATAATATTTGTTCATCACTATCACTTTCAAACATTGCCACATACTTTAGTTGTGTCATTCTGATAAACTTGCCTTTGAGATATTATTCCTGAGCTCCTTCTTTAACCAAATTTAATTGTCTGGTATCCTAGTTACTCCAAGATGTGGGAACTTGCTGTATCCCTAGGTCCTTGCAGGGGAAAATCAGATGAAAATTGCCCATAGACATATCTCACTTGACAATCCATTTAGATTATTCTCAATGATATATCTGTATCTTTTTTTCTTTTTAAAAATATATTTATTTATTTGAAAGGCAGAGTTATGGTGGGGGGAGAGAGAGGGGAGAGAGAGAGATTGGTTTTCTATCTGCTGGTTCACTCCTCAGGCCACAAAGTCCAGGGCTGGGTCAGGCAGAAGCCAGGAGCCAAGGACTGTATCTGGGTTTCCCATGTGGGTGGCAGGGCCACATCTTGAGTCATCTTCTGCTGCTTTCCCGGGTGCAGTATCAGGGAGCTGAATTGAAAGTGGAGCAGCTGGACCTTGAAGCAATGCTCATGTGGGATGCTGGTATTGCAGACAGTAGCTCAACCCACTGTACCACAATGCTGGACCCAATGGTAGGTCTATACTTTTTCTAAAACTATGGTGGTGTAACTTTTGGATAAATGGGAAACATTTGGCTAAATTGGTTGTGCACTAATTGGTGTGCATGAAGAAAGTCATATCATTATTATCTCTCTGGTCTCTGGTTGACCAGAGCCAGTTGTTCAACTTTCCCCTTTATTCCCGTTGGAAATCCAGATGTTGGATTAGTCCCATGAAGGTTTCCTTATATAACCAGCTTCCTTGCTTCTATTCAGATCTCTCTCTCTCTCTCTCTCTCTCTCTCTCTCTCTCTCCATATATATATATATATATATATATATATATATAGTGTGTGTGTGTGTGTGTGTGTGGTGAGGGATTGGTATTGTGAGCCAATGGGAAGGTTTTAGTGTAATAGAGAAGTAAAGTAGAATGGAAAGGCAAATGGGGACGTTGGTGAGATGCAGTCAGACACCTGTTATTGTGAAGAGGGAGGTAGGGATCACGCGTTGCAACTTCCATCAAGAATCAAGGGAAAGACTGGCATGAATATTCAAGTGAGTAGATTTGGCATAAATAACAAAATCTCCAGGCCAGTACCTTCCCGATAGACCTGCTTAATTTGCCTGGCAGATACATTTCAGAAATTAAAACTGTCCACGCCGCAACCCTGCCAGAAAGCAAAAATAAAAACCATGCCTCACTCTGTTTTGGCCACAAAGAAAACTGATTCGGAATCAAACACACAAACAGCACAACAAAAGCAAAATCCCGATGATCTTCACTGTGGTTGTGCACGCACAGACGGGAGCGTGGTAAGCAGGAAACAGGAGCGAGCTGGTGAGTTTCTCCAGCTCTTGGCCAAAGCCGGGAGATCAGGTGCTGGTGGCTGCTTTTTGCTGGTGTTAATCTGTGATGCCTACGGTGTTGTCAAACGTATTTCATTAGTGTTTTTCCCTTATTAAATATGAAAATTGTGTCAAAGGTAAATGTCAAGAGGCTATAAAATTACCCTTCTTATCTTCTGTACATTTATCAGTTGATAAATGGAAAGACACTGCTGCCAAAATAACTGAATGAATAATTTATAAATGACTGATGCTTCCTGTGTGTTGTTTCAGGCACAAAACAGTAGGACATCAATAAGCAAAAGAAGTTGGATTAATTTCACAGTATTTTGCCATTGATATTTTTATCTAAATGCTGCAGTCTAGACCCTAGGAGCCAGGAAGTCCCTTTCTGTCCTGTGAGTCCTTACCTACCTGGAGTAGGGGTAGGGGAGAAGGGGGCCTTGTCCCCACCTAAGAGCAGCTTGTCCCCTCTTCTTTGATGATAAACACCAGCAACTCTGATAAAATGAAATTTGATCTACACACCTCTTCTCCCTACATAGATTAAACCAGAAATGTAAAACAGCAAAGCAGATCTCTTGATTTAAGGAGGGATGACATTACACATCAACCCCAAATGTGCTCCTTTCCTGCAGCTTGTTTTTTACTGCCTAATTTTTGCCATGGTAGAATTATCTTTGAAATCTAGTCTCTTTAGCCACATTTTCTTAAATGCATTTTTTAAAAGATTTATTTGAAAGAGCAGAGAGAGTAGGAGAGGCAGAGAGAGAGGTCTTCCATCCACTGGTTCACTCCCCAATTGACCATAACAGCTGGAGCTGTGCCAATCTGAAGGCAGAAGCTAGGAACTTTTGGGTCTCCCACATGGGTGCAGTAGCCCAAGCGCTTCTTCTATTGCTTTTCCAGGCCATCGCATAGAGTTGGACTGAAAGTGGAGCAGCTGGGACTTTAACTGGTGCCCATATGAGATGCCGGCACTGCAGGCGGCAGCCTTACCCACTACGCCACAGCGCCAGCCCATCTTAAATGCATTTATCATTTAATGATACATACTAGGAAGCCCTTAAATGTCCCAGTGGAGAATTCTCTGGGTTCTACACCCTGAGTTTAGATGGCTGGCTGATGGTCCACTGAAAAGAAGGCCTTGGAGGTTTGGCTCACTGTGGCAGTAAGCAGAACTGGAAGACTTCTTGGAGGAGGCGAAACAATAACAACAATGACAACAAAACAATGAGGGGGGAGTGAACTTGGAAGTCTCAACCAGGGTTCCTTTGCAGGGTTGACAGGCAGCTGCTGCTTTTGGGCCATATATCCTAACAAAGGAGAAAGGGCCACAGAGTTAACACTGACATGACTCTTGAAGGGTGGACACTACATTATTATTATTATTTTTTAAATTCCACCCCGTGGCTTTACCCGCCAAGCCTAGGGATGGAGCTTTTTTTGCTGGTCCGTTGTCAGAACAGCCTTGCCTCAGTCCTCAAGCCCCACTGCCTGTTAACAAGAGCGGCTTCCAGGGAGCCAGACATCCCTCCCGATGTCATAATTGGGCTGGCTGTTCCGCTCCTTGCTCGGCCAGGCCTGGGCGGCCCAGGAGCAACCCTAGACCTCCCGAGGGCTCCAGGGCTCCGTAGCCTGCCCGTTATCAGCAGGTCCACAGCTAGCGAACTGCTGTGACTAAGTGGAGCAGGGGACACTGCGCAGGCCAGGCTGCAGTGTGTGCCTTCCCAGGGCACCGAGCGGATCTGCAGCGTTGGCCCAGCCCCGGCAACTTCACAGACAGTGCAGCAGAAGGCTCTCTTGTTTGGGCATTTATTACCTGCAGCAAAATGTGCAGAGAGGGGAGATAATGAAGTACTTGACTAATTCAGTGTGATCCAGCTGGCTGAGCCAGAGGGGCTGGCTGCCGAGCCCGCGCCCGCCGAGCTAAAGAACTCACTGCTAGCCATTTTCCCTGGGCACCTGGGAAGCCGAAACAAAGAAGTGCAGAGATCAAAAAGCAGAGAAGTATCAATAATAAAGAAGGAGGGGAGACTGGGGAAGAGGGGTGGGATGCTTGGGGCCTTTGCTCCATTTTAAAGAAAGTTCTTTCTTTCTCATTTGATTTCTAAATTAATCCCTTTCCACTCTCTCGAGGTTCCCATTCTGAACCCAAGCCAACCTTTTAGTCACTGACACCCATTTTTTGCAGGGACGAGGGGACGAGGAAGCTTGTTGTTTTCTTCTTTAAAGTGCATATTTGCCAATGCATTCTGGCAAAACAAAATGAGACAGAATCACTTTCACATACACGCAAATGCAAAAAGTGCTGCTGGTGGAGGCAGAGGTGTGCTTTCGCCCAATGGCTCTGTGACTGGCAAGCTAATAGGCTGTCCCTGTCTTTGGCTGCAGAGACGGCAGCTGCCTGGCACTGCTGTCTTCCTTCTGTACCTGCTAATGGCCACACACGATGCCTGGCCTCCATTCATCTCATGCAATAAATAACGGATCTCGCACGTTCAGTGTGCTCCAACTCTTCAAGGACCATCTGCTTATAGATACAGAAAATAAAACGCAGCATCGACTGGCTTTAGCAGTAGAGGTGCTGCATTTATCTTTTACAAACGGGCACAACGTCCAGCCTCGGTTCCCTGTCAAGAACCCTCCCGGTGTTGGGGGTGGGTTTACTCCCCTTCCTGCCTGGATGCGAGGGGCTCCCTAGACAGCCAGCAACACAAGTGACAGCTGAGCTCTGGTGGAAGAGTGGGGAGCTGGGGGCAAGGGGAGTCACTCCACCGATTGTGATCTGGATTTGAAAGGTCTGATGTAAAAGCAGAAGCGAGGTGGGAGCTGCTCCTAACCATTGGTCTTTATCTGGAGTGCAATGCCTGGTTTCGGGAGAGACAGAGTATGAGGTCAGATTCCTCTTCTCCCCCTGGTTTCTTATTTGTGTTGTCTTCATTTTTCCTTTTTCTAGAAGCTTTCATGCTTACAGTTTCATTGCCCAAATCAGAAACTCTTCTGAGGTCCTTTAATCTTACTAAGGTGTAAATGACTACTAGCACTTAAAGAATTAAGTCTCCCTTGCCTGTGGGCTAGTTCATTACATGTGTCAAATTGTTTAACACAAGGGATGAAGCTGTAGACTTTGCAGCATTACACTTGAGGGCAAGAATCTTTCTGTGTGCATGTGTGTGGCCCAAGACCCTTCATTTTCCTAAACATCACACAGGTGAGGTCATTACCTGGAAGACCCACAAATGGGGATAACCTCCTGTGCCATCGTCCTGGCAATCTTACTGTACTGAACATGTGTTAGTTCTATTGACGATATTGACATCCCTATTTTGCCAATAGAAATAACAACAAAACTAAAACATTGATTGTGACTTTAAAAATTATAAAGTACCACAATAGCCTACATTTTATCAGGGCTTCAGGGTGTTTGGGGTTTCAAGAACAGACCGGGGCCCTGTGCTGTGGCACAGAGGATAAAGCGGCCACCTACAATGACAGCATCCCAAATGAATGCCAGTTCATGTCCTGCTCGACTTCTGATCCATCTCCCTGCTAATGAGTCTGGAAAAGTGGCAGAAGATGGCACAAGTTCTTGGGCCCCTGTACACGTGGGGGAGACCCAGATGAAGCTCCTGGCTTCTGGCTTTGGTCTGGCCCATCCTTGGCCATTGAGGCCATTTGGGGAGTGAACCAGCAGATGGAAGATATCTTCCTCCCTCCACCCTGTGCCCTCTCTCTGTTTAGCTCTGAGTTTCAAATAAATCTTAAATCTTAAAAAAAAAAAAAAAAAAAAAAGAACAGAGACACACAAGCTAGATGAAAGAGCTTGTGAGGAAGAGCCAGTATAAGGAAATGGTTGTAATGGGATCCAAGTCTGGGCTGAAACACTGTTGAGCTCTCCAGAGGCTCAGGGACAGAGGGAATCTGCATCCAAGCTTCAGAATCCCAGAAACGGGGGTGATGGTCAGAGTCGAGCACTCTGCTGTGACACTGAAACGTCTCTCCACCTGTACTTCCTATTCTTTCATAATCTTTTCTTTTTATCATGTATATTTACTTTAAACTAATAAGGATTCTGTCTGTTTATGGGGTACAATATGATGTTTTGGTATGTGTACATCGTGGAATGATTAAATGAAGCTGATTAACACATTTATCACTTGACTTCCTTTGTTGTGATAAGGACATTCAAAATCAATTCTTAGCAATTTTAAAATATATATATATATAAATATTATTTTGATTAATTAGAGAGAGAGAGAGAGAGAGGGCAAGATGGATACAGAGAAAGCTCTCATCAACTGGTTCACTCTCCAAAAGCCTGCAGTGGCTCAGGAACTCAATCTAGGTCTCCCATGTGGGTGGCAAGGACCCAACTACTTGAGCCATCGCTGCTGCTTCCTAGCAAGCTGGAGAAAGGAATGAGACCAGGTATATGTATTGTGTGTGTGTGTGTGTGTGTGTGTGTGTATAAATTTATTTCACTTTATTTCAAAGGCAAAGAAGCAAAAATAAAGACAGAGAAAAATCCTCCTAGTAGGAGGTCTCTGTTGATATTAGTGTAGGGAATGGCAGATGTCCTAAACAGCACTCTGGCCTCAGAATCAGCCCTTAAGGCATGCGGATCCGGCTGAAAAGCCCATGAGAGTATTTCAGGCATGGAAAGCCAAGACACTCTGGGGGAAAAAAAAAAAAAAAAAAAACCTAAATGAAAGATCTCCGCGAGTGAGATCCCAGTGGAAAGAACAGGTCATCAAAGAAGGAGGTACCTTTCTCTGAAGGGAGGAGAGAACTTCCGCTCTGACTATGACCTTGTCTAAATATGATCAGAGTCGGTGAACTCAGGGGGCTTCCATAGCCTTGGCAGCTCATGACAAGAGCCTAGGGTGATTACTGATGCCATAAACAAGAGTGTCAATTTGTTAGGTCAACAACAGGAGTCACTGTGCACTTACTTCTCATGTAGGATCTCTGTCCTTAATGTGCTGTACATTGTGATTTAATGCTATAATGAGTACTCAAACAGTATTTTTCACTTTGTGTTTCTATGTGGGTGCAAACTGTTGAAATCTTTACTTAATATATGCTAAACTGATCTTCTGCATATAAAGAGAATTGAAAATGAATCTTGATGTGAATGGAAGGGGAGAGGGAGCGGGAAAGGGGAGGGTTGCGGGTGGGATGGAAGTTATAGGGGGGAAGCCATTGTAATCCATAAGCTGTACTTTGGAAATTTATATTCATTAAATAATAAAAGTTAAAAAAAAAGAAATTAGAAATAGTTGGAGTCAGAATGGCAATATTTACATGACCAGTTACAACTTCCTGAATACTTATATTAGCATTCAGTACATTTTTGTTGTACGCATGCTTTTTCACTCATTATTGCAATAAATGCATTCTTTCATGGCTATTTCATGGACTACAAGGACAAGAAGGCTTAGCCTGTGAACTCAAAGCTATTTGTCCCAGTTGAAATCCTGACAGAATACGCATAATGGAATACTCAAAGGGGTGACTGAAGTAGGATCCATCAAGAGTGTTTACAGATGTCCAGGGCTAAGTTTAAAGAAGTGTGATGAGGCATACAGGCACCAGCAACAGAGGGAAGTTGTGATCACCATGCTCTAAAGGACTGGGGAGGAAGTAGTTGTGTGAGTCCATTTTTGTTACTGTAATGAAATACCTGAGGCAGGCTACTCTATAAAGAAAAGAGGTTTACTTTCCTTATGGTTCATTCTAATTGTGCTTTTATGTAAATTCTATTTTCTGCATATTGAAATTACAAATCTTTCATGGCACTTATTTTGAGATTATGTTTGTATGTCTTAGCAAGTGTCCAATAGTAATTATAAGTTTATTGTATGTGATGTTAAAAGCAGCAGTGATGGTCAAAGCCAATCACCGTCAGTCCTTATATTTGTGATAGTGAAATAACAGTGTCTGTCGTGCCAGCCAAGTGCAGTTCAGCACCTGATTGGTCAGGCAAGCCCTGTCTGCCTCCTCCTTACCGGTGCTGCACCCGCAGCGCAGCCACACCTTGCCGTGAGGACAGAGGCACTCCTGAGTATGCTATGTGAAGTCAAGGCTGAGGTGTCTTGTTTCCCTTTGCAGTTCTAAGACCCATCCTAACGTAAACTAGGGTCTCACATGCTCTAGCTGTTTCTAACCTAATGGCATAAGAATTACAAAGCTTCAATAACAAAAGAAAACAAATGTTTTAACGTATGTCAATTCTCTTTATCATATAGGTTCAATTTCTCTTATCCAAAATGCTTGGGATCAAAAGTGTTTTGAATTTAAGATTTTGGAATATTTGTATATGCCTATTGAGATATCTTGGGTATGGGATCTGAGTCTAAAGGTGAAATTCATTTATGTTTGGTACATACCTTATACACTTGGGCCAAAGATAATTATGAACATTTTTAAAATAATTTTGTGCATGAAACAAAATTTTATGGTGTGCAATTTTTTTAAAAAAATATTTATTTATTTGAGAGGTAGAGTTACAGACAGAGAGAAAAGTCTTCCATCTGCTGGTTCACTCCTCAAATGGCCGCAATGGCTAGAGCTGGGCCAATCCAAAGCCAGGAGCCAGTCTTGTGGATACGAGACTTGGGCCACCTTCCACTGCTTTTCCAGGCCATAAGCAGGAGCCAGATTGGAAGAGGAGCACCTGGGATTTGAACTGGCACCAGTATGGGTTACTGGAGTTGTAGGTGAAGGCTTAGCATACTACACCTCAGCACCAACCCCATGGTGTGGAATTTTTTTTAAAAAAGATTTATTTATATGTTTACAGAGTTACAGGGATTGAGGGGAGAGATAGATATCAAAGATCTTCTCTTTGCTGGTTCACTCCCCAAATGTCTCCAACAGCCAGTACTGGGACAGGCCAAAGCCAGGAGCTTAGAATTCCATCAGGGTCTCCCACATGGGTGGCAAGGGCCCAAGCACTTCAGTTGTCCTCTGCTCTTTTCCCAGGTGCATTAGCAGGGAGCTGGATCAGAAATGGAGCAGTGAGCACTAAAACCGGTTCTCAGATGGGATGCTGGTGTTGCAGGTGGCAGCTTAACCTGCTGCACCACAACACCGACCCCTATGGGGTAGAATTTTCTACTGTGGCATCACTCAAAAGGTTTCTGGATATGGAGCATTTCAGGTTTTGCATTTTCGAATTGGTAATGTTCAACCTGTGTATTGCTCTCAGTTCACTGGGAGTTGGTAGGATGTACAAGTAGTTTGAAATGAGTCTTTGGCTTATTGGATATTTGTACTGAAATTTAGCAAGTTCTATTAAAGGGGTATTAACTTGTATCTATAAAGTTCTTGTCTTGCAACATTTTATCCTCAAATGTCCTTCATCCTAGATTGGGTATAAGGAGCAGTGGAAAAGATCACAGCTGGTAGATTGCAGTGACCATCCAACTGTGGGCAATTCCCAGTTTTAGCTTGTACAGTTTTGTGATTTTGGGCAAAGTCCTTACTATAGAACATGATAAACATGTTTTGTTTGATTATTAAGTTGCCAGTAGATGAGAATTTCTTCTTTTTTAAAAATTATTTATATATTTGTTTATTTCATTTATTTGAAAGGCAAAGAGAAAGGGGAAGAATGAGAGAGAGCTCTCTCATCTGCTGGTTCACTTGCCAAATGCTCACAACAGCTAGGAGTGGGCCAGCTTACAATCAGGAGCCCAGAGCTGAATCCAGGCGTGCCATGTGGGTGGCAGGGACACAGCCGCTTGAGTCAGCGCCTGCTGCCTCCCAGGGTGCACTTAAGCAGGAAGCTGAGACAGGAAGCAGAGCTGGAATGCAGGGGCCCGACCAGCACTTTAGCTGCTGTACCAAACACCTTCTGGAAGAGTTTCCTTTTTCTTCTCCCACTCACACCCAACTCCTACCAACTAAGCCTTTGAGGATCCTCTCTGGGTATAAATTGCATAATCTTTTTTTTTTTTTTTTTTAAAGGAATCTGGCCTTGTAGCTATTGCTCTTCATTGACTTGTGACTGCACTGGAAGCTTGCACTAACTGCTGATGCCCAAGTCGTGAAGCTCTGGGGTTTGGGGGCCTCCCACATCCCAACTGACTGCTGAACATATACCACTGAACTCCCTGGATAATCATCTCTCCTGGACCCAGCGCAGATGACTCCTACGCTTATCTACTTTCTGGGGCTGTTATGAGGATTAATTAATGCCTGTGAAGAGCTATAATCACCCCGGATGAAAGGAGCAGTAGAAGAATAATGACACTTCAGAGTAACATGGCAGCTTTCATCTGAGGATCTCAAAGCACTTCACAAGTTTGAATTAATTAAGCCCAGGTAATTGCAAGGTATAATGACAATAACAATAATGACGATAATTATCCTCCCCATTATCCTTAAGAACCTGATTTGAAATCAATTCCTGACGGGGCTCTGCGTGGTACTGGTCAGCCTCCTGCTCCCTGTGAGACAGCCTGGGGCTGTCCTCCCCTGGTCGGTCACTCCCTTTTCACCAGCAGTGCCCCTGGCCTCTGCCATCTCCATGGAGTGCACGTGGGCTGCATGGAAAGAGGGAGTAGCATTCTGACGTGGCATCTGTATTAGTGTGATTGTTGGAAATACAGGCAATAAGCCACTGAGAGGGCTGTTTATTATGTAGTCAGTGGTCATTGGTCCAAGTGCTTCGTGCCTGTGAATGTATTGGATGCTCACAGCCATGCTTAATGGAGTTAAGCACTATTATCACCGTTATGGTTACTTCACAGATGAGGAAAATGAGGCGCAGAAGAATTAGGTGACTGAGTCAAGTTACAGTTTATCACGACAGTGCATGGAGCTGGGAAGGGGCAGCGCTGGGAATTTTTGACCAGGGTGATCTGGCAAAAGATTTTGCACATGTAAGCTACACTTTATTACTACTATTAAGAAGAAATACAATTACAATTTTTATATTAGAAGACAAGTCTATTCCTTAATGTCTTATGAGATTAGTTTTGCCCTTTCTTGACCTTTCTCTTAGAGTTGGTAAAAGCGTAGCTTTGGAATTGGGATATTTGCATTCAAAATTCAGTTTTGCTACTTACTAGCTTATTTACTTATTTATTTGAAAGTCAGAGTTAGAGAGAGAAGGAGAGACAGACAGAGATCTTCCATCTGCTAGTTCACTCCCCAAATAGCCGCCATAGCCAGGGCTGGGACAGGACAAAACAAGGATCCAGGAGTTCATTCAGGTCTCCCATGTGGGCTCAGGGGCCCAAGCACTTGGACCATCTTCTGCTGCTTTCCCAGGCCTTAGCAGAGAGCTGGAGGGGAAGTAGAGCATCTGGCACTTGAACAGGCACCCACAGGGGATGCAGGTGTCACAGGTGGTAGCTTAACCTGCTACACCACAATGCCAGCCCCTACGTACTAGCAGTACTAGCACTGCCTCTGTTATCCCCTCTGTCAGATGGGGTTAGCGGTGTTTGTTTAATGCGTGGTAATAATAAATGAATTGTTACAACGGCTGCTGTGGTTTGCTCCCTGAAGTGTCATGAACTGGAAGCAGATGTAATGGTACTCAAAGGTGGTGGGACCTTACAGAAGTGGATCCCAGTGAGTGGTGACAGGGTCAGGACTGCTCCTGTGAAGAGATTAATTCTGGTCTCTTGGAATGGATTAGGTCTGTTAGGAGTGGATTAGTTCCACCAAGAGCCTACTGTTATGAAAGGGTGACTCTGTACACCTCCTTCGACTCTTTTGCATCCTGTTACCTCTTTTTTACAAAGTGCCCATTCTCAAGGATTTTGTTAAAGCCACAGAGAATGGACTAAGACACCTACTTTTTAATAGATCACAGATGATTTAAGAAATGAATGCCAAGAGACTCCATAGCATCGTTACTTGCATTAAGACATGAACAAGGGGGCTGACATTGTGGCGTAGTAGGTAAAGCCACCGCATGTGATGCCAGCATCCCTTATGGGACCAGTTTGAATTCCAGCTTCTCCACTTCTGATCCATCTGCCTATTAATGGCCGAGAAAAGCAGTCCTTGGGCCCCTGTACCTACATGGGAGACCCAGAGGAAATTCCTGGTTCCTGGCTTCAGCCTGGCCCAGCCTTGTCCAGTGTGACCATCTGGGGAGTGAACCAGAGGATGGAAGATCTCTTTGCCTCTTCCTCTCTCTCTCTCTTACCTCTGATTTTAAAATAAATAAATAAATGAATGAATCTCTCTCTTTTATAAAAGAGGAACAAGAGTTCTTGCAATGTATTCAGATTAATTTTTCATGGAGATCTCTTGTGAATTTAAAAATTTCTCCCAAGATATTAAGGGTTTTTTTTTTTTTTTTTTTTAAAAAAAAGGTAACTTGAAAATATCATGGCTTTTAGCAGGGCTAGTTGCACTTCTAGGGGACAGAAAATTCTCTCAGGTTATTGTCTGCTTTACCAATGGGCCAGTGTGGATTTGGACCTATTTTGGTCTCCCATTCTATTCCTTTTCCACAGACAGCATCTTGGGTAGTTCTAACTAGTATAGGGCTCTTTCCATGATATCAGAGCTCTTTGCTTTTCTTTCTTCAGATGCCATTATGGAAATCTTCCATTCAAACCATCACGATATAATCTTTTTTAAGATTTAAAAAATCAATTTATTTGAGAGGTAGAGTTACATACAGAGAGAGGGAGAGACAGAGAGAGAGGTCTTCCATCTGCAGGTTCACTCCCCAAATGCCACAATGGCCGGAGCTGAGCTGATCTGAAGCCAGGAGCTAGGAGCTTCTTCCAGGTCTCCCACACAGGTGCAGGGAACCAAGCACTTGGACCATATTCCACTGCCTTCCCAGACCATAAGCAGAAAGCTGGATTGGAAGAAGAGCAGCTGGAACACGAACTAGTGCCCAAATGCTGCGGGCAGAGGCTTAACCTACTACTCAACAGCACCGCCCCCCCCCCCGCCCCCCACCATATCATCTATAGCAGGTGCTCTGGAGAGGCAGAAATTCCACTACTCCGGTATTGGCCAACAACCCAAGTAGTACAGGGAGGGACCTGGTTTCTTAAACAAAACTCAGGCATGTCCATGATATATCCCTGCCCAAAGGGTTTCATACTGTAGTAGAAGCATCAGAGTCATTAGGCATTGGTCAGACTTTCTTTATCACCTCATCACCTTTGAGAGGAGACCATCTCCACAGTCATTTCTCAGTTTTGTCCTTGGGCTTATGATATTTTTTGACTTGTTTATTTTTAAATTAGGTAAGTGTTGTCTTAGAGTTATCAGGGATACTGCAGGAATGACTATTACGACTACTTCTCATTCATCATGATGGCATGTTTTTGGGGGTCATGAAGATACCCTAGCTAGGCTATTTTTGGTTGGAAAGAAAGTCTTGGGAAAACAATAAATGCAAAGGGTTAAGGAACAGTGTGAAGACACCTGACAGATAGCATGTAAGCTTCAGACAGAGTTCAGTGATGTAGCAAACACACCAAGCCTCAAAAGTTAATCTCAGGAGGAACACGTGCTTAGATGTTTTATCTTGCTTGTCTTCCCAGATAGGTAGTGTTTTCCTATAGAATCTGGTAGCCTGGGGTTTGAAAATGATGACAAACCTGTGCTAGGATTCTCTGTTCCGTCTTCTCACCTGTGTTCAGGATATCCCTGAATTGAGTCTGTCCTGTAGGTTTGTGTTTCACAGGCCAGATCCTTGAGGGTGGCATCAGGCCTGAGACCTCTCAGTTCTCATTACCCATATTTTCACATCAGTTCCTTCCTGGCTTACTTTTTAATCTCCAGTGTAATGGGGCAATGGCACTGAGTTCTTGGGCTTTTTCAAGTTAGCCTGAGAATTTCAATCTCTATGAGCTTCTCATACAGCTCTAATGAGATGGCCAGGAAGCACTTGAAGTCACATCCTAAATTGTGGAGTGTGTATGGGAAAGATCCATTAGTTGGCCAAAGCAAGGGTCACTCTACTGGAGCCTTCTCATGTTTTACAAAGCAGATTAGTGTGTGACCGTGTTAATTAGCACCTAACAACGTGTAGTTTAGCTATCTGGTGGATGACAGTGTGTGCATATGCACAGGCAGGGCTCAGGGAGGAAGTCATGTGATTTGAAAATCGTTTAAAAAGTTTACCTTGTGCCTTAGAATCATGTGGACACTTACACCTTGTTTTACATTTCAATTCAGGCCTTTTCTCTCCCAGTGCATCTAATAAAGTTTGGTTGGTAAAATAAATGAATGTGAATCATCTTGATTATTCTAATCTGTGGAGGCTTGTATCAAGGCCATTTGCAGTCCCATGTTCACTGCCACCATAGTTGGCAGGAGCAGCCCAGTCCATGGAGGGGAGTGACAACTGCTGCTTTGGTGGTAACCATATCTGCAACTGACATTTTTGACTAATTGTTGAGTCTGAATTCCAGCACTTGTCACTTTTTGTTATTATTTTCTATTTATTTATTTATTTATTTTTTGACAGGCAGAGCGGACAGTGAGAGAGAGAGAGACAGAGAGAAAGGTCTTCCTTTTGCCGTTGGTTCACCCACCAATGGCCGCCGCGGCCGGCACGCTGCAGCTGGCGCACCATGCTGATCCGAAGCCAGGAGCCAGGTGCTTCTCCTGGTCTCCCATGGGGTGCAGGGCCCAAGCACTTGGGCCATCCTCCACTGCATTCCCTGGCCACAGCAGAGAGCTGGCCTGGAAGAGGAGCAACCGGGACAGAATCCGGCGCCCCGACCGGGACTAGAACCCAGTGTGCCAGTGCTGCAAGGTGGAGGATTAGCCTAGTGAGCCACCGCGCCAGCTTGTTATTATTTTCTTGACTTAAGCTTCTTTTCCAGTGACAAAATACAAAACTGGGGACCTGGGGTAGGCATTAGCAGAGTGGTTAAGATGAAATGCCAGCATGCCGGCGGGGGGGGGTGCCTTGGTTTGGATCCTGGATACATTCCTGATGCTAACTTCCTACAAATGGAGACCCTGGGAGGCAGTAGGTGATATCCCATGTAGCTGGGTCCCTGCCACTCATGTGGGGGACAGTCCCTGGCTGCTAGCTATGTCCTGGCTCAGCTCCAGATGTGGGAGGCATTTAGGGAGTGAACCAGCAGACTGGCTCTCTGTTTCTGTCTGTCCCTGCCTCTTAATAAATAACAATATTTTTTTAGAAAGAATAGTACGTTTCTGGCAAGTACTACATACTGGAGAGTGTTAGGCTGTTGCTTTGCCTTGATGGCTTGTCTATTCGAGTCTTTATGTCACTTGTCTGGACATTCAAAAGAAAACTCAACGAACCTCTTGGTTTTCATGTTGAAGGCAGGGACAAGAAGAGAAGAGGGACAGGGAAGGGTGTCACCAAAATTCCTTCAGGGATGATTGCAGCTGCTGGAAGGCAAGGTTGGGCAGGGATGTTGAAGCTGGCATGACCCTTGTGATGAGGAGCCCCCTTTAAGGTCCTTTGGAAGCTGCCGGGCATTGCTGTTGAACTTAACATTGAGCTGGAAACCACTTAGAGATTGTGAGCATCATAATCTCTCATCGCCTTTTCTCTTCCCTCCTTATCCTTATCAGCAGGGGACTGGAGCCAGGAAGGATTTGAATGAGCAAAGGAAGAGAGAGAAAGGACTAGGCTCCAACAAGACTGATTAGAAATGGCGGTGGAGACCTTTGGGGGCCATGGAGGGTGAAAAGAGCAAAGGTCAAAGGTTAATAGGTCCTTTCCTCTGTCTATGGATGCCTCCCCTACCCATTCTTGAGATCTTCCTGGTGTGTTTATGACTTGGGATCTCTGCTCCACTCCTGAGAGAAGGGCATTGTTCATTTTTTGCAGCCAGTCACTTATTACTTGCTGTTAGGTCAGTCTACACAGCACAAGTGAGGTGTTAAAGAAGTTTCTGAACAGAAAAGAAATACATATTTTCAAGTGATAATGAAATTGAAAAGGAAAGAATAGGAGAAAGTCTTTTCTTTCTTTATCAAACAGAAACATTTTCCTAGAGACTGTTTTGGTTTTCTACCCAAAGACCTCTACAAAGAATCACCATGACATAAAAGTACTTTGTGAAACTTAGGAAAAAAGAAGTTCCTGTCAAACATTTAGTAAGGAAATGATAATTCATGCAAAACATATTGGCTAAATTCTTTATAAATTTCTGATAGAATGATGGAAAAAATGAGATTTAATGAAGAAACAAAGTAATCTTGAATTTCTAGCTTAGAATAAGAAAAGAATAGAAATGTCAGTAACAATGAAATAAGAAACATAGCTCCAGATCATTATTGGCTAAAAAGAAAGAAATGTGTTGTCTTCCCCTTATCCTATCTTTGAAAGCTGCTGAAATCATAGACTTTACAACTTTTCGATGAATTTTCTTACTATAAGGTGTTCCATGAAAGGACAGTTTTAATGTATATGAGTGAAAATGACATCTTGGGATTTGATTAATGCTTATAGCCCTTGTCTATCTTCCTGCTGAATGGCAGTCTTTCTACTTTTTATTTGTTGAGCTCTTTGTTTAGCGGAGCATTAAGCTTGTGACTATTAAATAAATCGAGAATATGTTATTGCAAAGATTAAAAAAAAGGAAAGAAAGGAAGGGGGAAGGAGGGAGAGAAGGATCATATTTTTAGAATTGTGTTTATGAACTACATGAAATCTGTTCTCTTTATTATTAATAATAATATAACTTAAAAAGAAAGGCACAAAAAGTAGACAGAAGACGGGTGTGGGAGAAGGCCTTCATATGGTATACTTGGAAATCTGAGATGAGATCATCTTTTCTCATAGACTTCCACTGAAGTTAGTGTTCCAGATGCGCTCCAATGCTGTGAGAGTCACTGCCGCCACCCTGAACGTGACGCAGACACAGTGGTATTCCACCACACACCCAGCACCGACGCCCCAACATGAGCAGGGAGGCAGATCTTTGATGTCATAATGAACAGTTGTACTGGAGAGTGTCTGCGCGACCTGTGGCTAGAAGTCTCAGGTAAGCTAACTACTGCCTTCCCCTGGGGACCCCTGGGGGGCGTTGCAGGGTGTGGTTCTTTCTCTCTGGCCTTTGACCTTGATTCTGCATATTCTGCTCTTACAGCAGAGTGCCTGCCATCGTTTTATTTTATTGAGCATCATTTTGGATCCCTGGAGAAGTAATTCATAGGGAGTATTCAGTGGTACAGAAAGCACTGCTGTTTTTGTTTTGTTTCATTCCTGGGTGAACCATGTTCCAGTGGCGTCTCTGCCGTGTGTGTGTGTGTGTGTGTGTGTGTGTGTGTGGTGTGCTCTCAGTGCCCTCTCTTCCCGAGGTTCTCTGGCCTGCAGCACCTATGCTGTCTGGATTAGTGGTGTGTGCTGACACGTGGAGTTAAAGAACAGTTGTGACAGATGAATGAGCTAGGTACAGGGCAGTCTGGGGCTCTTGCAAGCCAGGCGCGACATAAACACTGGTGCTAGGGAGTGGTCACGTGGCACCCACGTCTGAGTGGCGTCCAGACCTCTGCACCGAGAGAAGAGCAGCTTGCAGGTTGGTGAAAGTCAGCTTTGGGAGTGAGTGTGCGGATTTGTGATCGTGCAAAACGACATGGCCGCGGTCTCACTCTGCCTTCATCATAGAAAACCTCACTGAGCAAGAGGCGTTTTAAAAGATGTGCTGTGGATTCTGGATGGAAGGGAAGCTTTCTGCAAGTACAGAATGACTCTACATTGTGGGCTGAGCAGAATGGAGAAACAATATGAAAGACACATGCTGTTAGAGGAACATGAGTGAACTGCATTGACTTAAAAAGATGATTTTTCAAATCTTTCCAGGAATCCAGTCTGTGAGAGGGAGCTTTCTAACTTAGTAGTGTGGACATTGTTATCTCTTTGAGTGACTCTGAGAAGGAAAACCTCAGTTTAGAAATACAGGTAGGTGTTGTGTCAAATTTATAATATATTTGTTCCTGATAGGTTGTGTGTGTATGTGTGTGTTTAATTTGGAGGATGACAGTCAGCTACTACTTATGGGAAGTGAGTCATCACCAAACAGAAATGCAACACTCACTCATGTAGTCCTGTGCACACTTAACCCTTAATAAGTTTCTGATTAATCAAACAAATGTCTGAGTCACCTCACACAGAAGCTGCTTGTGGACATGTTTGGTAAAGATGGCTATAAAAAAATTAAAGATAATAACAACATACAAAGTGGAACTGGCATTTCACTTTGCCTTAAGGCTGGCTCTGGTAAATAAATGATGAAAGAGAAAGGAGACAAAGATGGATTAACAGGGCATGACAAAGAGCTAAACTTGGTCGTGAACATGAACACCCTGGAGAGAATACACCACTCTCTAACTTCCCTTGCGAGCAGTTAATTCCCAGGTCTAAGGTGTAGGTCTGTCCTGAATAGGGACTTGTGTGACCCTGAACCGTCTCTAGACCAGAGAGATGAACATTTCCCTCCAGAATCAGAGAAGCTGTGCTGAAATCCCAATTCATTATTTATTAGCCAGAGTAATTGTCTTTTTTTTTTTTTAAATCCAAGTTTCATTTTACAAACCTGCAGAAAGTAGAAAATTTCTCACCAGAGTGTCTGTGAGGATCAGACAAAACCATATTCAGAAGGGTTTTAGAAGCTTTTTGAAGAAATACAGAGAAAGGAAACAGGAAGAAACCTGACTTTGTGATTGGAGAAGGCTAATACTACCATTGCTCTGAGTTAAGTCAGAACACCAGATGCCATGTACGTAAAGTCCCCAAATCGAGGATAATCAACCGTCTTCTGGGGAGGACAAACAGAAGGTAGCAAGCCAACAATTACATCAAGTTCACTTGCTTTTGGTGGACTATCAGGTTAAACTTCAGAAAGACTCTTCCAGCTTTCTTCAAAGCTCTTCCAGTTCCCCACCATAGCGAACCCAGGCCTAATCGCTGTGTTATGACACATGCTGCATTCAAGCAAAAATGAGTGTGCCAAGGAAAAGCTACTGCTCACAGAGGGTGTAGCACACCCTCTGTGTGTCCAGGGAGAACTTGTCTAGCTGGTTCCACGTCGGCTCAATCTTTGGAGCACAACTTCTGGTGTCAGCTGCACCAGCTAATATTGCATTAAGCATCACCAGCATGCCAGGTCCTCATTTAGTAGTGCGCTCTCTCTCTCTCTCTCTCTCTCTCTCTCTCTCTCTCTCACACACACACACACACAGAGAATCACTGAAAAATTATAGATTGACATAACTTCCTAGATGGCCCCAGGACTTCAAGAGTTAGAGAAGCCTTAATCAGATAAAAACCAGTATGTGTTACCTATGTTTGAAAATGCTACAGCTGTGTTTAAATAACTGGTAGGGCAGTTCTTTTTTTCTTTTTCTTTTTCTTTTTTTTTTTTTTTTTTTGACTGTGCAGCCAGACAAGCTTTGGCACACTGGACAAACGCAATTCACAGCTTTCTGTTCTTTCTAAATTTTTGTTTTCTGTCTCTTCTGCTCCTCCTGGAGTTAGTCGTAGTCTCGTCAGAGGGACAAGCTGCGAGACGCAGAGGGCATGATTTCAGCCTGCACCATCTCTGCCTTGGGGACCGTGGGGGAACTGCAGCAGGTTGTGCTCCCTAACCCCCTACTCTGTGCCTGAGTGCCGTGAACGGTTTTCAGCACACCTTGTCATCTGAGGAGTTTTCTGGAAGCCAGCCAGCTTCAAGGCCCAAGGTCAAGCAAGCACCATGACTATCAGCAACGAGGAGAACCTTGGGGGACCCAAGAGGTGGCTGCAGGTGGAGAGGCAGTTAGTGGACGCCGCAGAGCTGCCGGCTCACTGCTGCGGCTTCATTGTCGATGGCAGTGGCTGCTGTGACTGCTGGGAAGGCTTTATCTACAGATCAACACGCTGTGCCAGAGGGCTGACGGGAAAGCCCGCTTTGGCAGAAGCTTCCAGTTGTAGCCTGCAATGAGGCGGCAGAAGGAAAAGGAGGAAAAAAAATCTAGCAACAAACCAGCAGGTTCAGTTCCTCAGAGCACAAATACCAGATCTGGGTCTCCTCTGCTCCCTCTCCCGCTCCGGTAGCCACGGCTGCCTGCTTGCATTAATTACCTCTCATTCCCAGCCGCATTTATTCCAAACTACCTTTAAGGTTCAAAGTGCAGGAACAAAATGACTTGGGTTGAAAGCAATTAACAAACAGGTTATTTTAATTTAACACATACTTTTAGCAGCTGGCCCAAATAGCTTGTACAGGTCATCGCAGAGTTGGCCATGCCATCCCACCCATGGAAGCCCTTCTCCCTGTGACATACACTGATTTTATTTGGCGATTTAAATATTTCATTAAGTCATATTTACTCGACAGCAAAACCAGAGCAAATAATGAAATGAAGAGCTTATACAAATGTGTATTTATTTCTATATAAAATGTGTTAGAGTTTCTGTTAAGAAATTATCAATGTGTTGTCTCTGCCTCTTTTTCTTTTTGGGCTTTACTATCATCCCTATAAGATGTTATTTATTATCTTTTAAAGATTTTATTTATTTGAAAGGCAGAGTTACTGGGGGGGGAGAGAAGAGTTCTTTTATTCTTTTTTTTTAAAGATTTATTTACTTACGTAAAAGAATTACAGAGAGGCAGACACACACAGAGAGAGAGAGAGAGAGAGAGAGAGAGAGGTCTTCCATCCATTGGTTCACTCCCCAAATGGCCACAACAGCCAGAGCTGTGCCAGTCCTAAGCCAGGATCCAGGAGCTTCTTCTGGGTCTCACACATGGGTGCAGGGCCCAAGGACTTGGGCCATCTTCCACTGCTTTCCTAGGCCATAGCAGAGAGCTGGATCAGAGGTGGAGCAGCCAGGACTTGAACTGACGGCAATATGGGATGCCAGCACTGCTGGTGGTGGCTTTACCCGCTGAGCCACAGCACTGGCATGGAAAGATCTTTCTTCCATTCACCGGTCCATCCTCTCAATGGCTGAACCAGTTGAGGCCAGATCAGGCAGCAAGCAGGATCCAGGAACTCCATCCAGGCTTCCCATGCGTGTAACAGTGTCCCACAAACACTTGAGCCGTTTCTGCTGCTTTTTCCAGGCACATGAGCAGTGAGCTAAATGGAAGTGGAGCAGCCAACACTTGAACCAGTGTTGATATGGGATGCGAAACCCACTGGGGCACAATGAGGGCCCATGTTAGTGTTTATGGTTTTGGGACTATATTACTTTCCTTTTACACCTTTATCTCCTGTCTTGAAAGCAGGTGCACTAGACTGTTGAAATCTTTACCTAATATATGCTAAACTGATCTTCTGTATATAAAGAGAATTGAAAATGAATCTTGATGTGAATGGAAGGGGAGAGGGAGCAGGAAAGGGGAGGGTTGTGGATGGGAGGGAAGTTATGGGGGGGGGAAGCCATTGTAATCCATAAGCTGTACTTTGGAAATTTATATTCATTAAATAAAAGTTAAAAAAAGGAAGTAGGTGCACTGTTCCATGTTGCCTTGTATACAGTGAGAATTTAACCATGCTGAATGAAGAAACTAACTGCTTCACAGAATTCAAAATAGCTATCTACAGGAGAAGTCTCCAAAATTTGACGCTAAATTTCCGTAAGTTAGCAATATGCTACCTACGGCTTCCTAAAAGAATTCCCCATTGGGTAATGGGTTCCTTGACAGCATTGAACATTATTTGATTTACATGCAACTTTTCAGGAATACTTAACAACATCCAGTGGGAGAATGCCCATTGCTTTATGGCGGGTGGTAATGACACCTGGAGAGTGGCTGTCTTTTACAGCTGCAGTAAATGCATATCGATTAAAATACATGCCCATGTGCAACCTGCTCTTCAATCTATTATTTAGGTACACTAAGTCGAGGTGGAGCTCCTTTGGTTTTGCTTAGTGCCTAGAGCACTGTTAGCACTCATTAAAAGTTAAGGACAGTCACGTCTGGCTGGCATGTGAAACACATTTTCCTTGTAACAAACCATTGAGTAGAATGGCAAGGGATGAAATGAATGCTGCATAAAATATACGGAGGTGGTAGAGTATGTTTACACTGACGGGGATAAGGTAAATGTATTTAGTGGATTTCTCTCACTGAAAGGTTACCCCTCATTACTGCCCACTTGTGCAATTAAAGAACCAAGAGAAAAGGCCCAGAAGGTTATATGTTAAGAAAAATTAAACAGGCACTTCTGAAAAATTAAAGTCAAGGGCCCAAACTATGAGACTATAATGACAAACCTAACAGAGAAAACACAATGCCTTTAGACATTAAGACTGGCTGTCCTAATTGGTTAAACAGAGCTGCCATAAGCAAATTTCTGATCGATTCTGCATTATATTTTGCCAGCTGGAATTTCACTGAGAGGAATTTGGTCTCTTTGAGGAATGCATGGGCCACATTCTTGTGGGGATGGTGGGCAGACCGTCTAAGATAAAGGCTTGGAAGAAGGAAACAGAGGCTCTGGCTGGGCCTTGATGCTGGTGGACTACTTGCCACCGAGAAAGCCTTTGACCATCTGGCTTTTTTCCTCTCTCTGTAGACAAACAGCATTCTCCTACAGTGATACTTGCTTAGCTCTTTTTTGGCTTAATAGTCTGTTTTCTAAATAAGCATCTTTATACAGAGAACTCATTTGTGTTCAACCAACAGATCAGTGAGCTTTCTGGAGAAGTGGGTAGACAGTCCAAAAATGAGTGCAAGAAGCCCTAGAGTTGGAGTTAGGAGACCAGGGATGTGCTCCTGCCTTTATTTCTGACTGTTCTTTGTTTGTCACCTTGAAACGTGACGCACAGCACAACCCTTATATAACTTGCCTGGGTGCTGTGAAAACAAATACAGTTTTCTAGATAAAAACAACACACAACGAAAGCCTCCGAACCTTTAGGTTCTTTTGAGGAAATGCAATACAGCAATTATTTATATATATAATATATATATTCATGAAAAATGTATATTATGACAAAACTATGCCTGGATTTCAAAATGTTTTGCACCTAAATAGACTTATTGTTTAATTCATTTCCTCATGACCTTTTTGGAATACACATGTACACACGCATATACACACATTATGAAAAATGAGACCTATGTTTCAGTCCGATAGGGTACCTGATGTTGTAGCTATTGGCCTCCAAACCTAACCAACTCTTCTCTAACTGTCCTATGTTTTTCAAAACATAATACTTTTAAAACTTTAAATTTATTAAAAAAATTTTTCTTAAAAATCAGAATGAACTTCTGATCGGTAAAACATGATTGTTTTCCCTTGTTTCTGATGCCTAGAAAATCAGTACATTGATTGAAATACACTCAGAAATAGAATTCATCATTAGTTCCAAAGACTTTCCTCGGATTCATTTCTGTTTCCACTTGTGTGACGATATCATGAAAAAGCCTCCCAATAACAGAAACTAGGAGCTAGCATGGCTGCAGCATTATGGATTTCTGAAAGGAATTGTATCCTTGGTTCCCCACATGCCAGAGACCAGCTGGGCTCAGAGAGAACCCTCTTCTAAGCCTAAACATGGTGCACACGGAGAACAATGAAAAGAAGGGGCGATCAAGCCGGGCAAGCACTCAGTGTCACTGCTGGCGAAACTGAGTCACTCTCCCAAAGTTAGACAGCCAGTGAGGGCCAGGCCAGAAGTTGAATCTTAGCCTCCTTATTTTTTTTTCTTAAAAAATTTACATTTATAATTTATTTGAGAGGGAGACAGACAGAGACAGCTCCTATTTGTTGGTTCACTCCCCAAAGCTAGGGTTGGGCTGGCTAAAAATAGGAGCTCAAAACTCAGTCTAGGTCTCCCATGTGGGTGGCAGGATCCAACCTCTCCAACCAGCACCTGCTGCCTCTTAGGGTGTGGACCAGCAGAAAGCTAGAATTGGGAGTGGAGGTAGGACTCAAGTCCAGACCCTTGCCATATGACAGCAGCGTCTTAACTGCTAAACCTAATTCTCATCTCAGACTTTTAGCCTTCTTGAAGGCAGAGTCTGCGTTCTGTGCACTGCACTGGCTGCACTCTGCTATTGTGTTAGAATTGGGAGAAAAGGACACGAGTGAGAGTCTTGAACCAGCACTGGTTTGAGACCTGGCTGCTCCACTTCTGATCCAGCTCTCTGCTGTGGCCTCGGAAAGCAGTGAAAGATGGCCCAAATCCTTGGGCCCCTGCACCCATGTGGGAGACCTGGAGGAGGCTCCTGGCTCCTGGCTTTGTATCGGTGTAGCTCTGGCTGTTGCAGCTATCTGTGGAGTGAACCAGCGGATAGAAGACCTCTCTCTGCCTCTGCCTCTCTGTAACTCTGCCATCCAAATAAATAAATAAATCTTTAAAAAAAAGAAAAGTATGAGCAAGGGCTGGTGTTGTGGTGCAGTGGATAAAGCCGCTGGTTGTGCCACCAGCATCCCATACTGGAGTGCCATTTCGAGTCCCAGCTACCCTACTTCTGATCCAGCTTCCTGCTAATGCACTTAAGAAAGCAATGGAAGATAGGCTAAGTGCTTCAGTCCCTGCCACTCACATCGGGGCCTTGATGGTGTTCCTGGCTTCTGGCTTTGGCCTGGCCCAGACCTGGCTCTTGTGGTCATTTGTGAATTAGTGGATGCAAGATCTTGCTCTCTCCCTCTGTCTCTCTCTTTGTCCTTCTGCCATTCAAATAAATAAAATAAATCTTTTTTTAAAAAGAATATAAGCAGAGGCAACCATGGAATAACTTTATAAAAAGTTTCCAAAACTCAAGTTCTGTGTTAGTGCTGTTAAATATTACCTGGCATCAGTAGGTGGTGCTGAGACCAGAAAGCACACAGCTGTAAATTACTATTACTTTGTGCTGAAAGTGTCAGTTCTGATATTAATTTGAATGGTATTAAAACTGATGCTAATTGTAGGCTCACCAGGCACAAGCAGATTTATTAGCACAGACTATGCTATTGTGAAATTATTATTTACCTGCAATGTAATCATCCTATCAATTTGCCAGAATTTTGTCTCCTCTGCTAATTTTTTTTCCTTAGCCTATCAATTACAGCTTAGCACCTGAGCAGCAAACAACAGCATGTGTTTGAGAAGCAAACTGAGGCAGAGAAAGTCTCTTTGTTTCTGATTGGCAGTTGTGTTTTAGACTTTAAAAAGTGTTAGAAATAGCACCTATGACAGGTTGCTCCCAGACTTTTAGGATGATAGAGTACAGAGGTTGATTTTGGAGGACAGCTGCTTTTAGGTCTTGACAGAAGGGACCTGATACTTCAGCATGTGAAACATAAAAGCAGTCCAGGCTGTTCTGAACAGAGGAGCAAGTTCTAGGCTCCTTTCTCACCATCTGGTAGGATCAGACTGGGTGGGTAAGCTTCAGAGGTTTGTCTCCCAGACAAGCTTCTTATAAAATAAAATATATAGTCTGTGTGTATATTGGAGCACTTCAAAAAGTTCATGGAAGATGAAATCTAAAGATATTTTGCTTCACTCCCCACGTGGCCACAATGGCTGGGGCTGGGCCAGGCTGAAGCCAGGAGTGCAGCACTCTGTCTGGGTCTCCCATCGGGGGCAGGCAGGGAATGAAGTACTTGGGCCATTTTCCACTGCCTTCCCAGGCACATTAGGGAACTGGACCAAAACTGGAGCAGCCTGATCCTCAGCCAGTGCTCTGATGTGGGATGCTGGTGTTGGAAGTGATGGCTTAACCTGCTGCACCACAACACAGCTCCTCAGTGCAATTTTTTTTAAATCAAAGCATATTTTTTCATGTGTATTTTCCCATGAGCTTTTTGAGGAACCCCCTCCTCCTGCCTTGTATAGTAAAGAGCACTAAAGAGATTGAAGGTGCCAAGAGGCAGTGCAGAAGGGAAGAAGGTTCCAACTGGTATAGGAGAGAAGGTTAAGATCTGTTTTGAAAGACTGATTTCAATGTAGCCCTATTTTTTATAGAAAGATTTTATTTAATAAATATAAATTTCATAGGTACAATTTCTAGATTATAGCAGTTCTTCTCCCCATACACACCCTCCCACCTCCTACTCCCTCTCCCATCCCATTCTTCATTAAGATTAATTTTTAATTATTTTTAAATAATAGTATAGACCAACTCTATACTAAGTAAAGATTTCAACAGTTTGCACCCACACAGACACACAACATATAAATACTAGTTTTACCATTAATTTTCATAGTACAGCTCCCTACATGGGGAGCAAGAGCACAGTGTCTCCTGTTATTGATTTAACAATTGACACTCTTATTTATGACATCAGTGATCACCAGAGGCTCTTGTCATGAGCTGCCAAGGCTATGGAAGCCTCTTGAGTCCACAGACTCCGACCTAATTTAGACAAGGCCATTATCAAAGTAGAAGCTTTCTCCTCCCTTCAGAGAAAGGCACCTCCTTCTTTGACTATAACCCTATTTTCAAGGACAGAAAGGTTTAATTTCTTCATTAAATTGATTTGTAAATTTGAGATATACCAAGAGAGAAAGAGTGAGAGACAAAAAGAGAGTGGCCATGCCCTGGTTCACTCCCCTAAATGTCTAAAATGGCCAGGACCAGGTTGGGCTGAAGACAGAAGGTGAGAATGCAATCGAGGTCTGCCACACAGAAGCTAGGAATCCAATTCCTGAGCCACTGCTCTTGCTTCCCAGGGTCTGCGTTGGTGGGAAGCTGGAGTTGGGAGCCAGAGGCAGGAATCAAACCCAGGCACTCCAATGGGGAACAGGGGTTTCCTGAACACTGGGCTACATGCCCACTCCTGAGGATGGAGAAGTTCAATAGTCAAACTTTGGCTTGCTAAGAACTTGAATGCATTTTACCAACTTCACATGAAAGCAAACACAAGGAAGCTTAGAAATGGAAATACAGAAATCCAGGAATATGGTCTGAGGACACCCAATAGCAGAGAGGGCCAAGTCTCAATTAACATTGTTATGTTGAGTGTTTTGAGACACTTATCTTGTGGTAGATTCTCTTGTTCAGATGTGTATTGAGTTGAAGACAAACATTCAGTATCTTCTAGAAGAATGTAAAGAGAGTCATGGCTAAAGTGGTAAATCTTAATGTTTTGAGATCTGTGGTGGGTCAGATTGGAAAGAACTTGAGAGACTGATAGTCTTGATTCTGGCATTTATGGAATTAGTTGATAATTACTTAATCATTGAATACTTTTTTTGGTAGCAGTGTTCTCAGAATAAGTAGTTTTTAATTCCATGAGAAAAAATATGAGGGTGCTTTGAAAGTTCATGGAAAACAGAATTAGAAGGTAAGTTTAGTTTGGTGTAAAACATTGAGGTCCATGTACTGTTTTTTCATGATGTTTTTTATGAGCTTTCTGAAGAAAAACAGAACATCTAGAGCTATTTCTATCATTTCCTTCTTGAAAAATCCTACCTACCTGCCCATTTGTGCACACATGCGTTGTCTCCTCTCACTGCTCTCTGCAGAATGGCTTGTTGTCCATTTCTCAGTGGCAGTCGCTAGTCTCTTGTCTCCAACAAGTCAGGAAGGGTCTCAACTCCAACGGAAGGGTTTAGAGATGAAGTCAGGTTGGGTATTTGGTTGCTTGCTGGTATTTCACTAGGAAAGTATTTCACTGGATGGTGCTATCATAGATAAATACGGAGCATAGTCTTTTTTTAAGATGGAAAAGCAAGGTTTTCATTGACCTGGATGAAGCCCAGGCTCCCAGCTTGGGCCTGGCCCAGTGCTGGTTGTTGAAGCCGTCTTGGGAATGAACCAGCAGCTGCAAGAGCTCTCTTGCTGTTTCTCTCTCTAACTCTGACTTTCAAAGTACGTAAATAAAGCTAAAAAAACCAAGAAAAATGGAGATATAACTATATATCTCAAAGGTAATAGACTATTTTTTCACATCTATCAGATTTACACATGTGTTACACACACACATGGATGTATGTAAACTTGACAGAATTACATTCAGAATCTTGGCAATTCCTTTTTTTCATTTCAAATGCAGAAAGGCAGACATTGTCTACATTGCCTAAATGACAGATCACACTTACCAGACCTGAAAATCAAGTCATTCCAACCTCATGGAGCTAGGTGCCAAGAATTGCAATTTTAGAAACTCGGTTTCTTTCTAATGAAACAAAGATCTTCTTCAGTTGAGAAAAACACATGGTTAGAGGAGAACTCTCTTTCTTGGATTGAACAAACTCTAGAAGAATGAAGCAGGAAAATGCTTTACAATGCTGTCAGAGTCAGATACCAATGTTTGTTACTAAAGACCTAAAAACCCTTCGATGATTACTGCAACTTCGCCGTAGCCATCTGGGATATCAGTTCCTGAAACAGTGAAAATCCACAGCAGAGAAGCTACAGTCCAGAAAATAAAAGAAAATATTTAAATATGTAGGCAGAAATTCAACCTACTATTTTTTTTAACTGCAATCAGCTTTTAGATAGTGGCATCTAACCCATGAATCGTACAGTTAGAGGCTGAAAGAAAAGAGATTTTTTTAAAAGTTTGATTTATTTTTAAAAATACAAAATTCCATACACCTTGAAGAATGACAAAGATATATTATTCTGCTAGTCAATTTATAATTAGTAGTAGTTCTATTCTTTTTTTAATAAATTTTTTATTTGTTTGAAAGGCAGAGTTACAGAGAGGCAGAGGTAGAGAGAGAGACAGAGGTGTCTTCCATTTGCTGGTTCACTCCCCAGATGGCTGCAATGGCTGGAGCTGCGCTGGTCAAAAGCCAGAAGCCAGGAGCTTCCTCTGTGTCTCTCCACACAGGCACAGGGGCCCAAGGACTTGGGCTATCTTCCACTGCTTTCCCAGGCCATAGCAGAGAGTGGGACTGGAAGTGGAGCAGCCGGGATTTGAACTGGCACCCATATGGGATGCCGGCACTGCAGGTGGCGGCGTTACCTGAGTAGCTCTATTCTTTGAGTCCACTTATTAAAATGCTTCTTTGCTTCAATGAGGAAATTCTATGTTACTTTTTCCTTTAAAAGAAGTTTCTGAAAGTGAGTCTACATGCTCTTTTTTCTATGTGAACATTTCTCTTTCCTCAGTTAAGAGAACGAAGAAGCAGGGCAGCCGGGACTTGAACCAGTGCTCCTCAGGGATGCCAGTGTCTCAGGCTGAGGCCAACCTGCTGTACCACCACGCTGGCCTCCAAGTTAGAGGCTTTTTATTTTGTTTTCTTTCCTAGCTGCCCTGGCTAGAAGTTCCAGTCCAATGTTGAATAAAATTGTTGGCAGCAGGGTTTTGCATAATCCTTTTTATATGTTATTGGCTTTGGTTTGCTGGTGTTTTGTAGGGCATTTTGAATGTATAGTCATAAAAATTATCAGTCTGTAAAAAAAAAAAGACAGTGGGTGGCACTGAATTGTATAAACGTTTTTGAAAAATAAGTTTGAAAATTTTAAAACAGATCTAGGCAACCTACTAAATCATGTTTTAAAAATTCGGAAACAGGCAGACACACACACACACACACATGCACCCACACACACACACCCACAACATGAACTGATACTTTTCGCTGTTCGGTGTTTTATATTCTCATCACCCAAGCATGCACGTGGGGAGCTTGCCTCATCCAGCCTCCTCTTACTAGATCCTCCTTCTTTCCAGAGTTACCTAACTCCATTGTGTGCCTGCCGGAAAACACCAGGGACCAAGTGCCTCCTTCCGTGGGGAGTGGGAGTGGGAGTGGAAGAGGTGGGTGGAAGGAGAGGCCATGGTTTCTTCATACATTGTCCTTTCTGTATCCTCACAGCACCTGTTCCTCTGTTGCCATGTTTACTGCCAGAACTCTTGTACTGAGTTACTTATATGTTTGTTTCTTCATCTGGGAGGGTTCTGTTGAAATGAATGTAAATAGATAACCCTGGCTGGATCCTCTCAGTTTATCACTTTTGCTGCAGACCACACCTGTGCTCTGAGTCAGTTGCCTGTGCTCTCCTGTTTTTCTGGAAGAAATGGGTTCAGTCTCGGCCCTTCCTAAAACTCGACAACCATCCCACCCTTAGAGCTTCCTGGTAGAGTGGGCACTGAGTTTAGCGGTTCAGATGCCCATGGCTCACCCTGGAGCGACTGGATTTGATTCCTGGCTCCACTGCTGGCTCCGGCTCCCTGCCTATGCAGACCCTGGGAGGCAGTGGTGACAATGCAAGTAATCGGGTCCCTGCTTCCCATGCAGGATACCTGGACTATGTTCCCAGCCCCTGGCTACCATGTTGGCCCAGTCCTTGTCACTGTGGGCGTATGGGGAGAAGAAGCGGAAAACAGGAGCTCTCCTTCTGTATCTCTGCCTCTCAGAGAAACAAAATGCAATAATAGCCTAGTGGAGAATTCTTGGGTGCACTGATCTTGGGATCTGAGAGTGAAAGTGACAAGCCCTTGGGGGAGAGACTTCTGCTGTGGTTCTGAACAAATAGGCCTCAGGAGCAGATCATATCCCTTTTCATGTACACAGTCTGGCAAGGGCTGCATCCCTGTAGGCATCCCAATCTCACTTGGATTTCTCAAACCTAATTTAGATCAGGGTGTGAGTAGATGAGAGTGCTTGAATGAAGCAGCCCCTGGGGCTTCAAGAAACTCTCTTGCTAGGATGCCACCTTGTTGCTTCCTGGTTTCTTGAACCAAGCCCGTCTTTCAATTGGAGTTGGTGTGGAACAGAGCAGAGCCTGAGTACCAGTGCTGAGCACCTGTGCAACCTCGTTGTCGCATGTCTCTGTGCCTCAGTGTGCTCATCTGATATACAAGTGCAGTGATGGTATCAATCTCACAGGGCTATACAGAGTACTAGGTGAGTTTATTCCTGTAAAACATTTGAAATAGTGGCCGATGTCTAAAAGTAGGTGGCTTCCATCTAGTGGCATTTATTACTATATGGATTATTTTTCTTCAAAGTTTTTTTCCTTTTAATTCTAAGATATTAATGAAATTCTGTAAAAGTCTCAGGGTCTCATGTTTCTCAGGAGAGAGGATCATAACCAGTCATGGGGTCAGAATGACAAATCCTGGGTCCCTCTGGGACTGATGGCTTAAGGACATTGGAGGCCTGTTTCTGTCTACTTTGCGTTCCCATAAAAAATCAAAATGAAAGTGTTTTTACCTTCCTCATCCCCAGGAGGGACTGTTCAGCTTTGCTTTGTCGTAGGGAAGTGATTTTAGGAGAAAAAGTTGAAATGCTGTGGCAGCAGCACAGGAGGTAAAGTATCTCTGAAACAGTTGGCGGTCAATCCTAAAAGGGTAAGACCAGTGTTATTTATGTCATATCCCTTCCTTCACTGAGTCCTTTAAATAGGAAAAAGTCCAAAGGTACGACTGTTTATACAGCTGCATACATGTATGTGTTCACACACCATGTATGCACCTCAACATGGGAAAGACAAGGTATGTGAAAGCAACATTGCAAGGATGGGTGAGCCACCTGTCAGGGACTTGCTTGATATGGGAGAACACCACTTTGCTATTTTGATTATTCACAGCACATTCTGCTGCTGCTGTTTACAAATTCAGAAGCAGACGCCTATGGAGGACTCCAGGTGCCACTGAGCAGCCTGACTTCCTGCTGCTGGTCTGCAGGGGGCAGGGTCTCTGAGGGTGCCACAGCCACGTGCCTGCTCACGTCCCCAGAGCACAGGCAAGATCTGGATAAGGACGGGCAGCTTATTTATTTACTTGAAAGTTAGGGTGACAGATAAATATGGAGATACATATGTGGTCTCTCTCTCTCTCTCTCTCTGTCTCTCTCTCTCTCTCACACACACACACACACACACACACACACACACATCTCCACTTACTGCACCACTCTCCAAGCAAGGATCCAGGAACTCCAGCCAAGTCTCCCACGTGGATGGCAGGGACCCAAGTTCTTGGGCCATCTTCCACTGCCTTCCCAGGCATATTAGCTAGAAGCTGGATCAGAAGCAGAGCAGCAGGGACTTGAACTGGCACTAAGATACGGGTACTCGCATCATAAGCAGTGGCCTAACCTGCCAGCCTCCCTGTAGTCTTTTTGATCCTTTCATCACCTGTTCTTTTTCCATGAAACACACAGCGCCTTTGCCTCTGCCATCTGTGAATTAAAGCTGGGGGCTGAAATTGTCAGTAAGTGATAAGCAATTGACTCATGGTCACACTCAGCTCTTGGTCTCTTAATGGTTATTATTGTTGCAGGAGGGGCTCATTACTTCCTAGGTGTGGCTTCCCCCCAACCTGGGCCAGATCAGTTTATCAGAGACCAAATAAGCACATGTGATATAATTAAGGATGTGCGAAGAGCAAAGCAACCTCTTCCCATTTAAAAGAAAAATACTCACTTTTCTTTGGCAGCCACACCTTCTAATTACTTGCAAATGTTTAAGACTCATTATCTTCAAAGTTTGGAGAAAGACAGAACAAGAGGAGGGAAAGCACTGATAGTAGCAACTCTGAGGATCAAAGGCCCTGGTTACCGGCCTGGGCGATTCTTCTCCGGGCAACACCAGACCCCACCACAGAGAGGATGAGCTGACAGCCGTTAGGCAATCCAGGCAACCCAGAGCAGGAGGCTGTGTTCAGCCCCACAGCCTGGGACCCACTAGTTCACCCACTGCCTTTGAAGCCTTGTGTTGAGCAAGAGATAGTGGGTTGCGTAGTGGGGTGGGGAGGGAGGGAGGAAAGGGTTGAGTTTTTCAGGACTGAGGTGGTTAAACACTGCCACCTTTCTGCCCCTGGGCTGTCCCTGGGCCAGCTCGCCTCTGTGAAGTGAGAGCTACCTTTGGCTCTCAGTGAGTGGTAGCTGGTCCTTGCTGCAGACTAGGAGGAAGCCTGTTGAGAAATTTCACTCCCACTGCTGGCAAGACACCCAGGGCTCTCCCTAGTCCCTTCTCTGTCTATGCCAGCTCCCTCCACTCTGCGAGGGGTGTGAGCTCCCTCGTCCTCCCCTTGCGGAGTGCTCCACCAAGGAGGGACAGAGCCAGACTTCCAAGGGGCAAATGTCTGAACAAGCATCATGAAAAATCCTTTAAGATGATCTCAGGGAACTTCAGCTAGTTATCTGCATATGACATCAGAATTTCGGTTTTCAAATGAGGTTGACGTGATGTAGAGAGCAAGCTGTCAAGTCTCAGAGGCGCAGGCCGGTCCTTCCCACTCCTTCCTGTTGTTCCTGCAACTTGGAATGTACATTCTTAAGAAGGGGGGCTTTCGACAGTCCTGGGGAGGTGCGTGGGGCCTTCAAATGGTTCATGGACAATGTGTATTGTGAAAAAACTAGGCATAGCCATCAAGTTTTGCACTAACAGACTTTTACATTTTTTTATGTTTTAAAGATTTTATCTATTTACTTGAAAGGCAGAGTTACAGAGAGAGAGTGAGAGGAAGGGAGGACTGTGAGTAAAAGAGAAAGAGATATAGAGAAAGGGAGAGAGAGAGAGAGAGACTAATGTAATTTATTTTTTAATTCTATTTCTGTGAACTTTTGAAGGGCTGTCATAAATTCGAATGTGCAAACATTCCTGTCTTGTATCCCTGAATACTACCCTAGGGGTGTTTTTACCTTTTTTTAAAAAGATTTATTTGAAAGGCAGAGTGATGGGGGTGGGTTGAGACAGATATTCCATCCACTGGTTCACTCCCCAAATACCTGTGATGGCTGTGTCCTCACTAGGCTGAAGGCAGAAGCCAGGAACTTCATGTAGACCTCTCACATGGGTGGCAGGGTCTTAAGTACTTGGCCCATCATCCACTGCCTCCCAGGATGCACACTAGCAGGGAGCTGGATTGGAAGTGGAGAGGGACTCACTCTCCAGCTCCTACATGGGATATGGGCATCCCAAGCAGTGGTTTAACCTGTTGTGCCACAACACCCACACCAGGGTGTGTCTTTAAATCTTCTTAAAGGACTTTGGCCTTGGGACAAGGATACTACAGATGTTTCTCTGACCATCTTGGTCCATTCAGCTGTGGAAATGTGTCTGCAGGTTTCAGGAATGCATTAAAGGGACCTAAAAGGAGGAAAGCCTGTCTCTGGCCTGGAGTGAATTCCCAGCTATGGGACTTATTTATTTCTCTCTATTCCTCCTCTCTCTCTCTTCCCTCCTTCTAACACTGCCAAAATCATGCATCGCTTGCCTCCTGTCTTTTTTTAAAGAAATATTTTCTCAGTTTTACAATACATTCTTATGATTATTCTTCCCACTCTCTAGCTTTAGGGAGAATACTAATGGAAGGACATGGACAAATTTGCATTAGCTTAGAGAACAATCTCCAAGTAGCTTCCTCTGCTACAGGACCTTCCTGTTGGGGACAGGCCTGCAGAAGCTTCCATTTTGCCGCTTGGATCTGACAGTCAGCCTCAGCAAAGCTCGAACAGCCAAACAGTGCCTCTCTTCCTTTGAGCTTTTATGCTACTTTAAACTTTTTAAAAGGGACTGGATTCTTAAACTTCTTCTCTCTTAAAGTTGAAAAACATTTTTAGTATCTGTTAACTGTTTATGTTGTGCTCAGCACTTAACCAATGCTATAAATGTTGTGCTATATGAGAACCATATGATAGGACTCCCTCCTGGAGGCTGCCATTCTGAAAAACAAGGTACACTCGGCTGTGTGTGTGTGTGTGTATGTGTGTGTGTGTGTGTTTACCCATGAGCACACGCACATACATACACACACGCATATGGGGACTTCAGAAAGTTTGTAGAAAAAAGTATGTGTTTATTTTGGTGCAAAAACAATTTTGCAATACATTTTTTTTAAAAAAAGATTTATTTATTTCCTTGAAAGTCAGAGTTACACAGAGAGAAGGAGAGGCAGAGAGAGAGGTCTTCCATCCACTGGTTCACTTCCCAGTTGGCTGCAATAGCTGGAGCTGTGCTGATCTGAAGCTAGGGGCCAGGAGCTTCTTCCAGGTCTCCCACACAGGTGCAGGGGCCCAAGGACTTGGGCCATCTTCCACTGCTTTCCCAGGCCATAGCAGAGAGCTGGATGGGAAGTGGAGCAGCTGGGACTCAAACTGACGCCCATATGGGATGCCAGCACTGCAGTCAGTGGCTTTACCCGCTACAGCACAGCGCTGGCCCCAATACATACATTTTTAATAGTATACATTTTCCAAATATTATGAGAAGGATCTTTTTGCACCAAAACATTTTTTATACCAAGATACACTCATACTTTTAAAAAATTTTATTTGCTTATTTGTTGGAGAAGGAGAGAGAGAGAGAGAGAGAGAGAGAGAGATTTCCCATCTCTCTCATTCATTCCCCAAATGTCTGCAACAGAGGGCGCTGGGCCAGGCTGAAGCCAGGAGCCAGAAGCTCAGTTGGGGTTTCCCACATGAGTAGCAGGGACCCAACTGTGTGTAATATTGACCCATTACTGAGGCCTCTCAGGGTCTGCATTAGTGGAAGCAAATTGGGAGTGGAGGTGGGGCTTGAACCCAGGTATTCCGATACGGGATAGGGGTGTCCCAACCAGCATCCTAACTATTAGACCTAACACCCATCCCACTATGAACTTTCTGAAGTACTCTCAAGTGTGCATGTGCATAATATAGATATGTGAGTATATGTATATACTCTTATACATACATAATGTCGATGTATACATCTCAAGAACATATATATGTAACACACTTTTTTTTTACAATTGAGAAAACTTAATAAATCATTGTCAGTCTTTATAATGTTTCAAGCTGGTTCTAGTTTTTTATAATATCCATTTTTCCAAGAACTTTTTTTTTTTAAAAGATTTATTTATTTATTTGAAAGTAAGAGTTACACAGAGAGAGAAGGAGGGGCTGGTGCCGTGGTGCAGTAGGTTAATCCTCTGCCTGTGGTGCCGGCGTCCCATATGGGTGCCGGTTAGTCCTGGCTATTCCACTTCCAATCCAGCTCTCTGCTATGGCCTGGGAAAGCAGTAGAAGGTGGCCCAGGTCTGTGGCCCCCTGCACCCTCATGGGAGTCCTGGAAGAAGCTCCTGGCTCCTGGCTTCGGATTAGCACAACTCTAGCCGTTGCGGCCAATTGGGGAATGAACCATTGGATGGAAGACTTTCTCTCTCTCTCTCTCTCTCTCTCTCTCCCTCTCTCTCTCTCTCTTTTTAAAATATTTTATTTATTTATTTGAGAGGTAGAGTTACAGACAGAGGGAGAGACAAAGAGAAAGGCAGTGGCTTTACCAGCCACACCTCAGTTCTGGCCCTTGTTTTAATTTCTAGAATTATGTGATTGTCATGATTTTCTACCCACAAAAGTACCATGAGAAATGCTGATGAAAAGAAAAATTTAAAAACTCCCGGTTCCCTAAATATCCAACAAGGAACACATCAAAGATATTTTCTTATAAATGTGTGGGGCTCACTGAGCTTCCCTCTAAAATGAAAATCTGAATTATCTTTTTCTCAATGCATATTTATGTAATTTCATTTATTGAAATGATATTCATGCATCAAATATGTAGTTAGGAAACCAATCCTTTAGTGAGTATTCAATAGTTATTGACATAGAACGAAACCTACTATTATCTGAATTCAAAACTCTTGAGAATTTATTGAGTGTGGAAGAGTATTTATTTTTGGCTACAGATAAAGTGGCAAAACAGAAAACTCTAAAGAAAAAAATCTCTACCTCTAATCACTATTCCTTGCTGGTAGCTCTCTCTGGAGTAATGTATCTAATGACCTCTCTTTACCAATCAGATCATTATCATAATAGGTTCATGTCCTAAAGACATCACATTAAAGTAGAAGCAGTAGCTGAGCTCACAGATTTCATGGAATATGAATTTAGACATTTCTCTGCCTCACACAGGAAGTTTTAAAATAAAACAGAAGATCAAAGCATGAAGAAAAAATGGTGCTTTAGTCATTCAGATCAAACTTCCCGTTCTTGTCACATTTGTTTTTCTTCCATAGTCTCTCTCACACACACTCTTACTTTTTTCAATTGTGTAATATCAACAGAGGGAAATGAATTTCTTATTCACAATGTCTTTAATATGTTACAGTATGTTGGCTGACAAGTGATTTGACCCAATGGGGCAGAATTACAGCTCTGTCCAAGGAGGTTCACACCCACTGGTGCACAGTGACAGGGTGCATAGCGCTTGCCTTGCCTGAACATAACGGGGATGCAGAATAGAAACGCTTAGTGGCCTTGCAACCTGGCAACAGGGCACACAAAAGCCCCAGGAGCAAACGAACTTTTCTCTTCACCACCTGCACTACTTCTGTTTAAAACGTGTTAAGGCACGAACTGGAATTCGTCCTGTATCTGACGACATTTCTCAGGCAAATTTGACTGCCTGACAGCTGACACCTACCAGTCACAAGAGGAAATGTGTTCAAAGGTGGAGAGAAGAATCATGCTCTGAAAGGCCAGTTGCCATCTTTATTACACACTGGTGAGCCATTCTGGTTCCTAACTGCCCCTCGCTGTGACTAATAGGCCAATTTGGGCTTCATTTTGCTGAATCAGCCTGCTGGAGCGGTGGGGTTTTGCCACTGAGAAGCCAGAGTCTGCACCTGAAGGAACCGATTTGTTCCTTCATGGAACTAAACCAATGGTTGCTTTCAGCAGATTATGGGAATTGGAAATAGGTGTTAGATCGCTTCTCGGCCTTTTGGCTAAGATCAAGTGTACGTATTAGATTACACCACCACCGAGAAAATATACTCACACACTTGTATATAAGTACACACACACACACACACTTGATTTTGGTTTCAGGATTGGCCCAGACCTCAAACAAACATGAACAAACAAACAGAAATGCAGTCTCAATCTAGGAATTTGGCCAAAAAGACTTTTCTTTTCTTTTTTTTTTCTTCAAAAAGACTTTTCATCCAACTTGAGTTTTATCATCAAAGTCACTTCCCAAGAGAAGTACTTAGCTTTCAGACAAGTAAAATATTTCCAACTTTTAAGACTTTTTTATGATCAGGTTCAGTGAAATTGCCATATCTCTGGGTACAATCAAGTTTGTAGATGAAGTCAGCATGATCCACAAAAACAGACTGACCCAAAATGCAGGAGGGCACACAGGCCAACAATCCAAGTTTCCCAAGACCCTTGATTCATATGTAATGATGCATCTTTGCAAATGGAAAGAGAATCGAGAGAGTCTCATTTTGTTGACCCAAATATCTTCCTTCGCTTGGACACATCATGAAATGATAACATCCACAGGCAGAGGAAAGTTAGTGAGGCATAAACACAATGAAAATCACAGGGAAAATTCAGGACGCTCAGGCACAACCCAACCCCAAGAAATGTTTCAGTTATGTAACTGCCTGGTAGTACACTCCATTTAAAGCTGTCTTCTTCAAATTCGTGACACTTTGCACTCTGTCAATAACGAATTCTCATAAGCTTTAACTGATTCTTCTAAGTTTCTATTCCCCCTCAGAAAGAAAAACTTGAAAGAATATGATTTTGTCATAGCCAAAAAATTTTTAAAAAAATCAGTGTGAGATGGATGCCACCTCTGAATTAGTGGAGTTAAAAAATACATACCTTGGCCGGCACCGCGGCTCACTAGGCTAATCCTCCACCTATCGGCGCCGGCACACCGGGTTCTAGTCTCGGTCGGGGCGCCGGATTCTGTCCCAGTTGCCCCTCTTCCAGGCCAGCTCTCTGCTGTGGCCAGGGAGTGCAGTGGAGGATGACCCAAGTGCTTGGGCTCTGCACCCACATGGGAGACCAGGAGAAGCACCTGGCTCCTGGCTTCAGATCAGCGCGGTGCCCCGGCCGCAGCGCGCCAGCCGTGGCGGCCATTGGAGGGTGAACCAATGGCAAAAGGAAGACCTTTCTCTCTGTCTCTCTCTCTCACTATCCACTCTGCCTGTCAAAAAACAAAAAACAAAACAAAACAAAAAACCTGGGAGCCAGCGTTGTGGCATAATGGGTTAAGCCACCGCCTGCAGTGCTGGCATCCCATATGGGCTCTGGTTCAAGTCCTGGATGCTCTGCTTCTGATGCAGCTCCCTGCTAATGCATCTGGGAAAGCAGCAGATGATGGCCCCAGTGCTTGGGCCCTCGTACCCCTTGGGAGGCCCGACGAAGCTCCTGGCTCCTGGGTTTGCCCTGGACCAGCTCTGGCCATTGTGGCCATCTGGGGAGTGAATCAGCAGATGAAAGATCTCCTTCTCTCTCTGCCTTTCAAATAAGTAATGCGTGTGTGTGTGTGTGTGTGTGTGTGTCTGCATATGTATGGTTCTTACTATGGACTGGACTGTTTCCCTCCATCCCTAAATTGTTATGTGGAAGCCCTGGCCACCAGTTTGACTGTATTTGGAATAAGGAGATAACTAAGATTAAATGGGGTCATGAAGATAGAGCCCTAATCCCAAAGGACTTTTATAAGAATAGAGAGAGGGGCCAGCATTGTGGTGTAGCAGCTTAAACTCCTGCCTGGGATGGTGCCAGCATCCCATGTCAATGCTGGTTTGAGTCCAACTTCCTGCTAATGTGCCTGGGAGGGCAGTGGATGACAGCCAAACACTTGGGCCTCTGCCACCAATGCTGGAGACCTAGATGGACTTCCAGGCTTCTGGCTTTGGCCTGGCCCAGACCTGGCTGTTGCAGCCATTTGGGGAGTAAACCAACAAGAGAAAGATCTTTTCCTTCTCTCTGCCTTTCAAATAAATAAGTAGAGTAAAAAACCAAAAAACCAAAACCAAAAAAAAAAAAAAAAAAAAAACCAGAATCACCCAACTCTCTCCTTCTGCATCTGGATAAACAGTGAGAAGATGGCAGTCTGAAAGCCATGAAAGAGAAGCCTAAACAGGGACTGAACTGGTCAGCACCTCGATCTTGGACTTCCAGCCTTCAGAACTATGAGAAACAAATTTTTGTTACTGATGCCCTTAACCTGGTATTTTATTTTATTTTATTTATTTATTTTTTTTGACAGGCAGAGTGGACAGTGAGAGAGAGAGAGAGAAAGGTCTTCCTTTGCCGTTGGCAATGGCCGCCACGGCTGGTGCGCTGCGGCTGGCACACCGCGCTGATCCGATGGCAGGAGCCAGGTGCTTCTCCTGGTCTCCCATGGGGTGCAGGGCCCAAGGACTTGGGCCATCCTCCACTGCACTCCTGGGCCACAGCAGAGAGCTGGCCTGGAAGAAGGGCAACCAGGAAAGAATCCGGCGCCCTCACCGGGACTAGAACCCGGTGTGCTGGCGCCGCTAGGTGGAGGATTAGCCTATTGAGCCGTGGCGCCGGCCTTATTTTTTTCATATAGAAGCTAAAGCAAATGAAGACAGTTCATTTTACTTCTCAGTAGGCCTGCAAATGGATCACCTAATATCTTCGTTCATGATTTCCCCACATTTAAAGGACAACTGAGGCATGCAACTGTTAAATAACTGCCCAAGGGTGTAGCCCTGGAGGTTCTTTCAAAGAGCCCAGGATTTGGGGGATTCTGAAGGCATCCTCTGGAGGTGGGGGAGGGCAGGCAGCCCTGTCCACACCTGCGTGTTTTACGGTGTTTCTGCGCAGATCACCCTTGCTGCTGGGGCCTGTGGGAAGCAAGACATTAAAGAAGCACTGATTCCTGCCCTGCCGTGTTGGTTGTAGGATCTTTGCAATGGAAAAGGAAGTTTGCCTTTCGTTTCCCTGCTGCTCTGAGTCCAGCGAAGGCCCTCAGCAGTACCAGGTCCTCTCCCAAGCCCCATTTGCCTGCTGTCTTAAACAGGGCATCCGGCATGATGGAATTGTTCCTTGATGCCCCAGCATTGTCCTCATGTAGACTGATTTTTATAGTTTTCAGTGCTGCCATGAAAGAGAGAGAGACTTGTAAGGCTGTTTCCATGTTGAATGGAACCGGACAGCTTTTTGTTGTGGTAGTTTTTGCTTTCATCCACACAGGCAATAGGTTTGGAAATTTTTAAGCACTTTCTTTGTCTTAATTAGATGGCGTTATGATACTCATTGTAATAGATAATAGTTGACGTTAATCAAAACAACCAAGTTTCTAATTGAATTGATAAGCCAATCAGTCCCCTTAGGCGTTTTATAGCATAGTATGTAGAATGAGAATAATTAGATGTATTTGTACAATATGGTGAAAATTAAAAGAAAAAAGATATGATTTGTAACTGTAATTTAAAATGTTGGGATTTTTTTCCAATTATCATTACCATTAGTGATTCTCTGGGGAAATTGCTAGTAAAATTTACTTGGACTTTTGTAAAATAAGGAGTCTAAGCCAAAAATTAAACAAATACATATCTATTTTTTGAAAGAAGAATATGCACATTTGCTTATTTACTTAAACTGGGTTGTCAAAAGATGCTGTGTGATAAGGACTTTGGCCTGCAAGAAAGATCCACACCTCTCTCAGATGCTCAGATGCTAATTTCCTTGATCCCTTTCTATGCGGTTTTTAGTACTGTGGTGTCAATGGAAAATTCTGAATGAGTTTTGCCATGGAAGGAGGGTATAGGCAAGGAGAGGGTCTGTCAGCCTTGGTGAATTGAGGAAACTGGGCTGGTCTACAGCAGGCTTAGCAATGACATTGGACTTAGCTGTGTTTCAAATACCTCTCTCAGTGGACAAGAAGGGTCTGCAATGCAGTGGTTCCCAGTCAAAACCCCTAGCAGGGCTGATTAAAACAGATCCTTGGGGGTTGATCCCAGGGTTTCTGCAGGTCTTGGGTAGGGCTGAGAATCTGCACTGCTCACCAGTGCCCTGGTGCTTCTGCCCCTGTTCTAGGGGCCATTCTTGGAGAACCTCCACTCTGGCTGTTGTTTGATGAGGAGTAAACCTGGGTCTTTTGTATTTTCCTAGTTCAAGTAAGTTCTTGGAATTATCAATCCTTTTGATTAGCTCAAGGGGCCTGTTTGCCAAAATAGCTTCTAAAGTATCAGATAAAATATCTGTAGAACTTACAAAAGACATAAATAATCTTGAAATTTTATCACTTGTGAATCTCCTCTGCCTAAATGTCTGTTTTTCTCTCTGTGTGTGAGCACGTGCATGTGTATTGAGTAAGTCAGATGCCTTTCCACCAGTTTCTTTCCTTGTAAATCATTTGATGTAAAAATGGGTTGGGATGACCCTCCACTGACCCCAGTCCTATCATGGTCAATGATTGAAGACTGGTCAAGAGAATAAAGAATTTATTTTTAAAGAATAGGAGATCCAAAGGTGAGATCTAAATTTCTGATGCTGAGTCTCATTTTCTGGAAGAATCTTAGAAAAAAAATTGCACTTACTATTGTAGCTAAAAATCAAGGGTTTTATTTTACAGTTTTTGGATCTGTAGAAGGTCCACAGGGGGCAAAATTCTATTTTTTTAAACTTTCTGAAATAATACATAAAGCATTATAACTGTGTGAGGTGCACATTTTCCAGAGAATGGATCCATTATCTCCAAGAGATTCCCATGGTATTCAGATAATCTTTTCTTTAATTTTAGAAGTATACAAAAGTACTTTTCATTTGCTCAGACTGCTAACTTTAATATCACCACTGTATTTACTGAAGCTATTGTTTTAGAATATCTACCTGCACATAACACTCAGTTGTGTCTCAATAATAAATCAAAGAACAGTAGTTACTACCTTACTTTTCAAAATCAATCTGGAAAAAGAAAACAACAGACTAATGAATGACAACATGAAAAAAAAGGGCCCAGTTCAGAAGCCATGGAAATACCTAAGACATTTACATGGGAGACAATGGCATCACTGTATTTTTCTCCTTGGGTGAAGTGCCAGGGATGTTACATGCTCAGACAGAATTTTGTGGACTAGAAATCAATACCCCACTTCCAGTTAGCCAAGAACGGCCTCTTGGAGGCTGTGGGATTTCTCTTTTCACTCCTCCCACCCTTTTCATGACCAAGTTCTCAGTTTATTTTGAAGATGGCTCAGAGGGTGGTTATTTAATGTAACAGACAGCCCAATGTTTTTGTTTTATGCAGTGTCCTCTTTGATTTAAAGGTTTTGAATGAACAGTTGATTGGCAATGAGGTAGAATGAACAGTTGATTGGATTTACATTACATAGAAGAAAGCACACCTTCATGTGGAAACAGACTGGGAATTGTGTGTTCTGTGTTCTGCCAGGATCTTGCTGTTGTCACATTGTCATCTGCAGGATAGAACTCAACATCATGGGACATGAGGAGGTTGCTTATGACTCAGGATTCTCAAGGATGTCACCGGAAGGGAGAAGCACACAAAGCAATGCCCTGATGAGTAGCACATTCACTGCGAGAGGCAGCACGGTTCACTGGAGGGTGAGCCGTCCAGGCCTCGGAAACCTTGCAAAATTCCGATTGAGTCAGTCCTGTTGTTCAGCAAAGCAGTCTGGCTGCAAATTCTGTGTAGTCACCATAAACTAATTTAGTATATTTTACAAAGTCTCAGCACGATGTGCTACAACTCTTAAGCTTTCCAGGGCAGTTATCTTGTGACTTAAAAATAAAAATCAAGCACTGGGATGTGCTCTCCCTTGTCATCTAACAGCACAGTTGGTTCACCACCAGTTAGAGGTCGTGACTCACCTTACCTCTTCACTCACATGCTTTATGAGACAAAACCCGATTTACCCAATCCGAGCTCCAACTTTCTTAAAGGTCAGTTGGGGGTTACAATGGGATTTTAAAATAAGAATTCAATAATAGACATGAAGCATCTGGCCTAGTATCAACACTAAAAATGTTGGTTCTTCGGTCATTCTCTGAGATTTCAAAGATGGCATTCAAATAAAACTCCACTGTATTTTAATCTGGATCACACTATGATCATAGAGGGGAATATTCAGTTATTTAAATTCAAATATTGGTTCTAATTTTGGGAAACCATCTACCTTTAAATATACTATGAATGTATTCTAATGAGAGTCCCATTATAAAGGAGTTTTTTTTTTAATTTATTCTTTCTACAAGTGTTGCAAATGCAATACATTAAAAAATAAACAGGAAATAGGTGTTATTGTTTAGTGTTTTGTGGGCTGGGATGGTATTCCTAATTTGAAATCATTGGAGTGGGATGTTATTCTCTAGATTGGAGAGTAGCCTGCAGGGGATATTTGTACACTCTGATGTTTGGGAGAATATGTTATTTACCACCTGTAAGTTGCCTATCTTGTTATTTTTGTTGAGAGTAAAGCTATAGTCTTTACCTCCATTAGGTAGTGTAGTTTGGTTAATGGATGGGTAACAGGAAAGAGTGTAAGGGGAAGCCAATGTTAATGTGAACTCCTGCCGTTTTTATTATAGTGGCACCCGCAATAGTTAAGGTTGAGCAGCTGTTTCCATTATGAACTCCTATTTCAGGGGTTTATAACTGAGCTGTAAAAATTTGCTCTAGGCTAAAACTCCGCTTACCCAGTCTTAGCCTGGGAGAATCTTTCCCCTTATAATTTTTTTTTCTTGAAAAGAAGAAATCAATTTAGCCATTTAAAATAATCAGAAAGCACAGAAATTTTTAAAAGTGTATAATATTTATCATGTTCATCACAGATGATGGAGTTGATGATGATAATAGCATTTCTACATATCTAACAAGAAAAGTCTCTGGGTCATGTCTTTGAAATGTACATACCAAATGTCCAATGCAGACTGATGTAGCAATCTATCAAGAGCAGTAATTTCATAGACCATAAAATAAGTCATTATGTATTAAAAATACACCAATATTCTTCCTATTTTAATTATATTAATTTATTTGTTAATCAGAGATGGCTTTAGAAATTGAGGTAACTTTCTCAAACTCTAGAAATCATTTTGCATGTCGGCAGAGCAGTACATTGACATGTTAAACTGATGAAAGCTTATGGAAGACACTCATGGCATTTTTATTCATGTGTTTAGAAGCCTTTGACAGATATAAGAGGGATTACTTTAGCTTGCCATTGAAGGCTATATATACCTGAGAGCAATAGGAGTCTATCTAAGCACGATAGAAAAATGACAGGAATTGACATCACAATATGCTTTCACATATGTTTTGTTATTACTTGGGAACGGTGAGGCCAACAGTTGAGGCAATGACCACCATAACAAAATCAGTCTGTTACTCACAGACCCCCAGAGAAAGAGGCACAATGGGACTGCATGGGGAGGAACCAGGGTTGGTCAGGAGGCAGGGGGAGAGGGTAGAACCATGTACGAGAGCCTTATAATGGTTTCTGTGGGAGGACACGGATGAAGCAAAGTGAACAGGCTTAGGACTGGCTATTTCGAATAATTCCAGGGTGCTTTAAGGGGTAGAGCAGTCCCTCCCATACAAGGCCTTCAGAATTCAGAAATGAGACAAGAGTAACACCTAGTACTCGGGTACAGCTTCAGACCTGGCTGTTCTCTCGTGCTTCAGCAAACACTGGCAAGAATTATTAGTTAAGTATCGGTTTCCACCTCAGTGAAAAGCAGACAGTGACCCTGCCTCTAACTCCTCTTAGTTGGAATCCAGACTTCTCTTCCTTTTCACTGTGTGTCCCAGGGTAAGTTACTAGCCCTGTCTGTGCTTCAGTTTTCTCTTATTTTTCATGGGGAGAATAAATTGGTATATGTCATGGGGTTGCTGTGGGTATTAATGGAAATAATTGTTGTAAAGCAATTGACACAAACTGGCACATTGCAAATGTGAATTAAACGGTAGCTATTCTAGAAATGTAATTTTCCTATAGGCTCAACTCTCCATTGCAAAAGTCTGTGGACTTGGAGTACCGTGGTTTTGAAAAACAGCTCTGTATCTAGCAGCACAGAGAGAAAAAAATGAATTCTTGTTTCTGAGTCACCCATTGGTTATCAACTGCATACCAGGAAGAGAGCTCTCATGAGTTCCAAGGAGGCTCAATACAAGGCGAGATACCCCAAGGGGGTGGCCGAACAGCCAGATTTCTTACTGTTCTTCCAACCATCCTACTTTCTTATCTGTCGGTTCTTTCAGTAATTGCAGGAGTCAATGATGAGGACCTGGATTTCTCCTAAACATGACTAACATGGCCATTTGGAACCAATGAGACTCCTAATCTGTGTTGGCTGGCTGGACAATAGGGGAGTTTCTGTTTTTAAATTTTATTTAAGCATATATAAAGAAAATTTTATTAAACTTTGGTTTAGTAGAACACACTTCCAAAATGGACAAGTTCATTTGCTATCCTCTTTTCTCCTCACAATACACACACACTACCCACATACACACACAAGCCAGCAATCCTAAACCAGGAGTCATAAACGAATAAAAAACAGAACTATATATAATCCTTTATGCATTCTCTTTAGTTGTTTTAGGATCTATTAATAGGGAACAATTCTTTATGCAAATTAAATATTTTCATCCATATTTAACATACCTGATGTGATTTCATTGCATTTCTTATCTTACCTGGAGTTAGTTGTTCAATTATTAAAAAGAAAAATTGTACGTATTGTTTTGCAGGAATGTGACTTTTTGAAGTTAATGGAAGAAATTGGTACATTTTCCTGTTGGGTGAAGAAAACAAAATTCTTTCAATGGTTGTGACAAAATAAAAGGCTCTTACCATCTAGCAAAGATAAGCAAGTTCTATCACAGAAATTTTTTTCAATTTTGGAATTACTGCATCGAAGAGCAGGAAGAACTATATAGTTCTTCAGCCATATTTCAATATGGAATCTCCAAATTATATCAGGTTGCACCGTGATCAACAGCATACTTACACAATTTTCATCTTACAATAGAGCAGCAATGATACTAATGATGTATTTTGGTGTTGGGTTAATTTGTATTTCTTCCACTGTTAGTAAGATTAGATATTTTTATTTGTCAATTTTCATTTCAAGTATTTATGTTATTTAGCTGTTGTCTATTGAAGTCTTACTATTTCTCTTACAAATTTGTATGTGCTGTTTAAGTGTTAACTAATTTTAAACACAACATTTTATCTTTAATCTTTTTATTATAGTTATTCACACATTATTTTGTGTAGATGTTTGTTTTCAAAGACACAGATGATGAGAGATTTAACTAACTTTTTTGTTGTCAATTGTGATCAGAAATTGGAATCTCCATGCTTCTGTTTTTTTAAGATTTGTTAGTTATTTTGTGACTGCTTACATGGTCAAGTTTATAAATAGTCCATGTATACTTGAAAAGAACATGTACTTTTCAATTGTTAGTGCAATGTCCTATATGTACCATTTAGATCAAACTTATTTTTGCATTTTTCAGTCTTTATAATTATTTTCTGCTTGATACGCAGTTAGGGAAAAAGCATGTTAAAACCCTTATACTAATGATGTATTTGTCAGTTCGTCAGCTTTTTATAATTCCATTTCTCTTTGTTTTATATATTTTGAGGCTATCTTATTGAGTGCACATATTTAGAACTATTTTGCTTTTGAATGAAATACACATTTCATGATTATAAAAAGCAGTCCTTTTTATAATTAATAGATTTTATTTAAATGTATTTTATCTGATTAATATGGGTAATTACAGGTTCCTTTTGTTAGTACTTTTTTTCTGGTATTTTGTCCATTCCTGTGTTTTCAATCTTTCTTAAAAACAGCAGGGAAGCCAGATAGTCTTCCTGAGATTGACTCTGCTGGTGACTGTTTCTGTGTTTGTTTTTTAGGTTGTTTTCCATCCACTATGTTGTGGTTTGCAATTAAATCCTGGTCATTGTAAAACAAACAAACAGACAAAAATAGCAGGTAAATAGAATTTAATCATCTATGTTAAAATCATTATATTTATACTTTTATGCTTATTGTAATTATTGGTTTAGTTTGGATTGTGTCTTACAACTTATTTTATGCTTGAATTTACTTTCTCTGTTCTTTTTTAAAATATATTTTCTTAGTTTCTCTAAAGATATTTTTGTCTTTAATAATTGGTAATTTGCCTTAGTGTATTTTATCTATTTTTTTGATTTAGAGCTTGCTTTAATTGTAGAATCTGAAAATGTGTGCCTTTGTTTAATTTTGAAAGCCTATCAGTTATTCTCTTTTCAAATGTTGTGTCTTCCTTAATCTTCCTGTTGTCAATTTTGTAAGTTTCATTATGTTAATAATGCAGTGTCTCCTCAGTCTGTTGTTCCTTAACTTTTTAAAAAAATATTTATTTTTATTTATTTGAAATGCAGAGTTAGAGAGAAGGAGAGAGACAGAGAGAGAGAGAAATTGGGATCTACTGATTCACTCCCCAAATAGCTCAAAGGCTGAGCTGGGCCTGGCTGAAGCCAGGAGCCAGGAGCTTCATCTACTTTCCCACATGGGTGCAGGGGCCCAAGGACTTGGGCCATCTTCCTCTGCTTTTCCCAGGTGCATAAGCAGGGAGCTGGATCAGAAGTGGAGCAGCCGGGACACAAACTGGTGCCCATATGGGATGTGGTGTTTCAGGTGGCAGCTTAACCCACCGGGTCACAATACTGACCCTTAACTTTGGTTTCATATATTCAATTTCTTTTTCTCTGAAGTGGATTCTGGATAATTCCTTTGGCTTTATATCCTAATTCCCTAATTTCTTTTTCATCTTTTCCAATCTGCTCTTTAACCCTTTGCTAAATTTTTAATTTTCGCTGTTATTTATTTTACAAGTTCTATTTAGTTATCTGCAAACTCTACACAGCTTTTTTGATAGTGTATCTTTCTCATATTTTATATTTTTTTCTTTATCTGTTCTATAAAATTTATATGATTTGAAGTTATGGGGGATTTAATTTTATACGTTTTTTCCTTCTACTTTCATTAATAGATGTTTTCTTACATGTTTTATAATTTTTCGTTGTTAAATAATTTTTCATAGGCTTTATCTGAACAAGTTCAGTATAGCATGAATCGAGGATATATCTTTGGAGAGAGAAATTACTTGTGTTACCCGAGCTTTAGGACAGACTTTTATGTTAACATCGCTGAGTGTTCCAGGACCATGCAGGTGGTATCATTTTGAAAGTTGAACTTGTGTAGTCTGTAATTATCGAAAAGCCTTTATTTTTTCACTTAGAGTCTAAGCAAAAACAGTTCAGCTTTTGTATCGTCTTCCTCTGGGAAAGGACAGAGGTTTTCTCAAATGTTCATTGAACTACTAGCCTTCCAAGGGCTGCCTGTCCAGAGTCTCAGGTCCAACTTTGCCCTCCTCTTTGTGTGTGCCCCAATTTTTGTCTCCTATCTATTTATGATCATCAGAACTGGAGCTCCTGGGTTACCATGTCAAATTCACAACACTATTCTGACTCCTCTGCTAGCTCCAGTGGGTAAAAAAAATATATATTGGCTCATTTTTACCCTTTTGTTTTCAAGCTCTCTTTGTTTTCCACCCTCAAGGATTTGTCCTGCCTTTCTGTGAGTTCTGATAAGCTTCTCTGAGGGTTCCGGGATGTTCTGTAGAAGGTGGCTTTTCAGGTTACTTAAGGTATCACATGACACACAGTGGAAGTCCCCCGGATGTATCTTCTTTAAGACATACGTTGGAAATGGGCTTTGTTTACTGGTGATTGATATTCTCCTGGGAATGACTTGCTAAATGTTTAAAAAAATATTTAAAATGAGGCAAAGAGTAGAGTAAGTGCTATACAAAGACAGATGTTTTATCATTCTTTCTGAAAAGATGACAGTTGAGAAGTGATGTGATTGAAGAATATAAAAACCTTAGGGTTGGGTCATGGGAATTTGGATGTCTCTCATAACTTTGTACCTGAAAGGACTCTTGTTTTTAAGAGAAATGAAAATATTTTGGGTTTCTTTGCTAATCCTTAGGACATCACAGTAAATTTTTCCTTGGTCCTGCTGTTAGAAATTGACCTGCCATTGAATGAGGCCAATATAACAGTTCGTATCCTGTAATAACACAAACCTGCACACACCTATAGGGGGCAGAAATGGCAGTGGCCGCCTGGGTTTCTCCCCCTCCTACTGTCTTGCCCCTGTTCTCTCTGCTCATTATGGGAGCAATTCTGTGCCAGTCCAAGCCTTGTCTCTGCTGTTCTTCTGTCCCGAGCATTTGCCCTTTTTCATTTTCTTTATTTCTTACATAATTTCTCTTTCCTGCTGTGCACTGTGTTTCAATGAAGACGTTTGAGTCACCAGAGTGCCTCTGGAAGAACCACATTAGGTATTTGTGATCCCTTGTTAGACCCCTGGTCAATGCTGCTACCTGCTGGGGCATGGCTAGCCTCCAGTTTTCTAAGGAGGAAGCTGCACTGCTGTCCAGCCGAAGCAGGATATCTGGGAGCTGACAGTCTGGGAGTAGGGAGGCAGAAGAATTCTAAAAAAAAGCCAGATGGTTCTTTACTTTGACTCCTCTCCATAGGTTGAAAGCATATTAACATTGGAGGGGCTCAGAAAATGACACCCCAAAGTATGGCAGTGTGACACTCTGGGTGCTTTGAATTGAGACTCCGCCTCAGAACAAAGCATTTTCTAACTTTCTTCTGCCCACCTGTCCCTCACTCCTCTTTCTCCCCCGAAACTTAGGCAGGGCTTTCTGTGAAGTTCTCCTACCTGCCTGAAGGTCAGATCCGCAGCGGGGAACGAGAGGGCTGTGTACGCCTCCCCGCTATTTCATGAACCAAAGAACGTTAAACTGGTGTCACAGAAGAAGAGACTGAAAGACAAACGTGGCACCCAGAGTCCACATGAAGGGCTACCCAGGTCGCTGTCCTCCATACCCACTCATCTTCCGGAAAATTCATTGACTTTTCCCTTGAAGTGGCCTGCCCCCGCCCTATGAAGAAGGAATTCAGGTGTTAGCCATCTGGTCCTTTTTTGAGTTTTTGAGTTCCGTACTTTGCGTGACTCCCATGCACTTGCAAGTTAAACATTTGCATGCTTCTTTTTCCTGTTGATCTACTGCTAGTTTGTCTTACAGATTAAAATAACTGAAACTTCTGGGGTAGAAAAAGTTCTTTTTGCCTTACAACATTCAGTTAATTGTCGACATGGAGCAAAACTGGTCAGGAACATGGGACTCTAAGTGGAGACAGCTCACGTGGGAAATGGGGTAGAAGAAAGAGGTGAGAGGTCCTCTGGGTCACCGTGGTACTCACAGAATTTCATTGCCTGACTCCTTTGGTATCTTCTCAAGTTTGCCCAGTATCAAACTGATCAATAAGACAATTTCCCTCAGTTTTACAGAAATTTGATTATGGTGTAATTGTCCAGATCAATCATCTTCATAGTGATATTCATCTTAAAGAAAACCACTTACTCAAAACTCATGATCTATTGGGAGTTAATGATTTGCATACTTCTCTATTTTGATATTTGATTCTTGTAATTCCACATATAAGATTCTATGCACAAAACTTTGGCCATCAAGAATTTTATAGGTATTTAAAAAGTCATAGCAGCATCATTCACAATGGCCAAAAGGTAGAAATGGTTCAAATGCTCATGAAAGGATGACTTAATAAAAAAAATTGGGTTGTGGCCACACAGTGAAATATTATTTAGCCATAAGAAGCATGAAGCATTGATATATCCTACCACATAAATGGACACTGAAAACACTGACGTGGAAGAAGCCAGATATGAAAGGTCATCAATGCTTCCATATCTATGAAGTGTCCAGAATGGACACATGTACAGAAACAGAATGCAGATTGGTGGTGGACAGGCACTAGGGCAGGGAGAAAAGAACAGGACGGCTTAATGTATATGGGTTTTTTATGGAGTGATGCAAATGTTAGAACTAGATGATGGTGGTGGTTGTGGCAACACTGTTAGTGTGCTAAATGCCACTGGAATTCTTTACTTTTTTTTTTTTTTAAGATTTATTTACTTACCTGAAAGGGGAGAGAGAGAGAGAGAGAGAGAGAGAGAGAGAGAAAGAGAAAGAGAAAGAGAAAGAGAAAGAGAAAGAGAAAGAGAAAGAGAAAGAGAGAGAGAGAGAGATGGCTGGTGCAGGCTGAAGCCAGGAGCTGTGAACTTCATCCAGGTCTCCCATATGGGTGGCAGGGACTCAAGCACTTGGGTCATCACCTGCTGCCTCCCAAGGTCTAAATTGGCGGGAAGCTGACATCAGGAGCCTGAGCCAGGAATTGAAGCCAGGTACTCTGCTAGGGGATGGGAGCACTTTAACTAATGTCTTAATCACTAGGTCAAATGCCAATTCCCATTTCCTTCCTTTTAATTAGCTAATCATATGTCTATAATTATCTGCTTTCTCTATCATTCATCAGACTATAAACATTTATTTACAGTATTATTATGCTTCAAAAATTTTTATTATTACACAACATCCTTTGTATGAATATACCATTACTTAATGTGTCTGTTCTGTTACATCTTTCCATTGATATTATTTAAAATTTAAATCACAGTATTGCTGTAAAGAAAACAAGTATAATATTTTAATAGAATAAGTTAGGTGGCCAGAACTATCATTTGCTATGTCATGTTGGATGTTATTTAACTTGCCCCATCCTCAGATGAGTATAATTTTGATATTCACTTCTTAAGGCTCTTTGAGTATCAAATGAGATATTTAATGTAAAACAATTAGCTTAATTTAACATGGATTTGAGAATTATTTTTAGTATTTACTCAAATAAAAACAGCTTTATTAGTGTTTGACTTTAATGAAAACCTTAAGATTATCAGGGAACTAGTATTTATAGTGATCCAGTATTTCTTGAAAAACATGGTATTGGTTTCCATTATTTGCAGACATTTCCTCTTTCCCACTGTTATTAGGGGCATACATCTAAAACCTGAATAAATGGGCGAGCATGTGGCACAGTGGGTTAAACTGCTGCTTGTACTGCTGGCTTCCTATATTGGAGTACTGTTTGGAAGCCAGCTGCTCCACTTCTGATCTAGCTCCCTGCTAATGCACCTGGGAAGGAAGTGGACGACGGCCCAAACACTTGGATCCTTGCCACTGATGCGGGAGATCCAGATAAAGTCCCTGGCTCTTGACTTCCACTGGGCCCTGACCTGACTGTTCTTGGCATTTGAAGAGTGACCCAGCAAATGGAAGAGCATGTCTTCTCTGTGTCTTTTCTTCTCTAGCTTCAAAATAAATAAAAATCTTAGAACAAAATTAGAAAAGGAATTCAAGCTGTATTTTTGTCTTTTTTTTTTTTTTAATAAAGTCCAAATAGAATCCTTTCACTTCTCTGCTGAAACTCCTCAGTGGCCTTCCATAGTCCACTGGATACTGCGTGTCCTTGCATTTGACTTCCAAGTCTACTTTTCTGGTGCAATGCCCTTCAGTGTTTCCCCAAGTGCCAGTCACCCATCCTTACCTATTTCTCTGCAAACATCTTGAGGTCTTTCAGGCTCAGCTGTCCTAGGACATTTCGTGCTCTCTCTCTGGAATGTCTGCCCTCAAATTATGCACCTGCCAAATTCTTGTCTGTTTTTCACATTTTTACTCAAAATGTAAATCTGTATACAGTCACCCAGGTCACTTCTCCATCCCTAATACTCTGCTTCTGTAATGAAGTTCTTTATCTCTTTTGATGGTTTTCACCTCTCCTAATGGAATTTTGTAAGAGGGATTGTTTAATTTTTAAGTATTTGGCTTCCCTCGATCTAGAGTGAAAGGTGCTCAAAAATTTATTACCCAGATGATTGAATGATAACTATTCTATAGGACTTGTAAATCGTCATGCTTCTAACCATGAGAAGAGTTCTTCAATAGTAAGTTTATAATACTTAGCACATTAGAATAGCACACATATTGAAAAATTTTAAAGAAAATGCTTGGTACTGTATAAATAAGAAAAATATAAGAATTTACTATTTTTGCATCTAATACAAGATATCTTCAGGAAGTTCATGGAAAATGCATATTATAAAAAACTATGTGTGAATTTCAATGTTTATTTTGTACCAACATAAACTTATGCATTTTTCTATGAATATTTTGCAGTTCCTGCATATGCTGATAGCTGCATGAGAAAATTGCCTAGTGGTATATTTTTCAGAATGGATAAATATTATTGAGAGGGATGTGTGATTGTAGTATTCTTCCTCCAAGTGGGGAGAAAAATCTTCCTTCAACCCTCCTCGGGATCCTGGCTTGGTCATAAGTCAAGCTCACCACTCTTGCTCAACTGGTCCCCACAGGCAGAAATCCAGGAGGCTGACGTAGATGGAATCCGTCCCTTTTGTCGGCTCTTGTCTGAGGTCTAGAATCTCTAAACCATACCTTTAAGATTGAGCAAGGTGTCTCCACCCAATGGCATTCCCTGCCAATAATCCTCACACTGGGCGCCAGGACTCCAAATTCTGGCTTAGTAACTTTCCACTCTGTGACTACCAAAGGGAAGAGCTTGGGGCCTGAAAGGGAATGTGTCAGAGTCAGAGGAACTGCATGGAAGCAGTTGCAAAACGAGGAGGGAGAAGCAGAAATAAACGGAAAACAAATCTTAGAGGAGTTCATTTGCAGAGATTTTAAAAAAAGATTTTATTTATTTGAAAGGCAGAGAGAGAATAAGAGAGAGAGAATGAGAGAGAGAGAGAATGAGAGAGAGAGAGAGAGAGAGAGAAAGAGATCTACTGGTTCACTCCCCAAATGCCTGCAACAGCTGGATCTGGGCCAGACTGAAGCCAGGAGCCCAGAAACACTTTTTGGTCTTCCACATGGGTGGCAGAGAAGTACTTGTGGCATTTTCTACTACCTTCCCGGGAACATCAGCAGGGAGCTGGATCTCATGTAGTGACTGGCACTCTGACATCTTAACATGCTGTGCCAGGACACGGGCCCTCTGCAGAGATCTAAAATTTCTCAGTAAGGCCACTGACTGAAGTTCTACATCATTCTTAGCAAAACATCATGGCAACAAGAAAGGAAGCGGACAGAGGAACCAAACTTGTGGTTAGTAGGGGATTTGAGAAAAGGGGTTTCAGTTGGCTGAGAAGATCCCCCTAGGAAGGAGGATCTACCAGATAGAACACAGGTCGTAAATTACAGCCTGAAAAATCAGCTCCATGACTATACAGCTTCTGACTATACAGCGCTTACAAAAATTCTTTCATCAGATTTCACTCAGGACAAACAGCAAATATTCCTATCTTCCTCCCCGCTCCCTTTTCTTTTAAACCAAAGGTACCTAACAAATGACCCAGTACCAAAACCAATGGCTTTTTATGACCTAACCAAGACTAAAGAGATGTCTTTAAAAGGAGATGAAAAAGGATCCAACCCTCCCAAGACCCAGAACATTCCCACACACCTTTGTTTCCACAGGAGCCAGCACAGAAGGGTGACATGACAAAAGCCCCTTCTGTGCTGAGCCCTCTTGTAAGACTAACTCCCTTGAGAGCTGGCACAGTGCACCAAAGAGGGTTTGCTTCCTAGCCTATTCCAATGACTGCCTGATGCACGCCAACACTTACTTCCCCAGCTCGCAGAAATCAGAGAGAACATTCTTGTCGCTCCCCCTCTTCGTGGAGGAACGACACTAAACCCTGCCTAGGCTTCATATCCGAGTCACGGCACCATTATGTCGCTCCCCCTCTTCGTGGAGGAGCAACACAGGACCCTGCGCTGTTCTCTCGTCTGCTCGGCCCTCCCCGGGGTTTGCTGCTGGTTCTTCCCGGGTTGGCTACTATCCCTTCCACCTCCGTGGAAGGGCGGTTCCCCCTGGCCGCTTTCCCCACTTCCGCAGGGGAGCGGCACACCGCCGGCCGGCTTTCTCGGGGGCTGCACGGGTTCCCTTAGATGTTCCCCATAGATGTTCCCGGTGCATGCCGTCTCTCTCCTCCTTTATAGTCCTCCTCCGCCAATCCCAACTCGGCTGCCCACACGCCGAGTATGCTGCTCTCCTCCAATCAGTAGCAAGTCCTACAGTTTATTAGTTGAACTGGAGGCAGCTGTGTGGAAGCTGTTTACTTCTCTCCCAGCGCCATATTGTGGGAGAGCAGATGCATAGAATAAGTCTTAATTCCAGTAACTCAGTCCAGTCCGGGCTGCTCCCCACAATTCTCACAAAGGCAAACTCTCCAGACACAAAACAAGAACAGCAAAGAGATCACTGTCCCTGGAATAGAAAGGATCCATTATGAATGTGTATCCCCAAACCACGTATACAGAGTCACCATCCAAACAAATGATTTTCTTGTACTCACCTGAATTTATCGAGGAAGGGCTAAGACAAATTATTTTTGTCATTCATTCTGTACCAAGTAGAACAGGTAGAGGTCAGGGAGAGCTGATCTTGGTAAAAAAAATCTTTCCTTTGGGGGCCGGCACTGTGGCATGGCAGGTGAAGCCTCTCCCTGCAGTGTTGGCATCCCATATGGGTGCTAGTTCAAGTCCCAGCTGCTCCTCTTCCAATCTGGCTATCTACTATTGCCTTGGAAGAAGATGGCCCAAGTCCTTGGGCTCCTGCACCTGCGTGGGAGACCCAGAAGAAGCTCCTGGCTCCTGGCTTCAGATTGGCTCAGCTCTGGCCATTGTGGCCACCTGGGGAGTGAACCAGCTGATGGAAGACACCTCTCTCTCTCTCTCTGTCTCTCTCTCTCTGCCTTTCAAATAGATAAATAAATCTTTTTAAAAAATCTTACCTTTTATCTACTATTTTGTCTGATGTCCTAGGATCTTATCTGTAGGATCTTGGAGAATCATGTGTCTCAGCCACCTCACACTGGGCACCAGGACTATATGGCTATGATGCTAATCTTATGGGACCTCTGATGCCTTCCCTCATGCACCATTAGGGTAATGGTTTTCCACTTCTATAACCAAAGATGGGGTAATAGGAAGAAAGCATACCGAATTTATGACTTCAGAGAGAAGATCCAAAGTCTGAGGGGAAACTGTATTGTTATGCTTGGATTTAATGAAGAATGGACAGCTGTGTAAAATGTGATTGGGGACACAAGGGGGTGATCCAGTGGCAATAGACTGAGTGGAGAAATTTAGCAAGGGCTGTTCAGATTTTTCTTAGCCTCATTGTGTGGCATTTCTCCTGGAATCAGGGTCTCATGGCCTGCATATCAGACAAGGTAGGTCAGAGGATTTCTTTAAGACCAGCTCTTCTATGGGGGGTGGGGAGGTGGGAGGCAGGAAGGTTGGAGGAATAGCTCTAGGTTTGGGGGCTGGCATTGTGGTGTAATTTTGTGAGTTTTTCATGCTTACACAAGGATTTTCATAGAAACTTTCATCTGGTCATTAAGAAATCACATCCACATATACATTAGCAACAGGTGAGGAAGACATGGTGAGAGAGTGAGGGAAAGAGAGACAAAGAACAGATGGCTGGCATTGTGATGCAGTGAGCTAAGTTGCCCCTGCAATGCCAGCATCCCAAAGAAAATGCCAGTTCAAGTCCTCGTTGCTGCAGTTCCAATTCAGTTCCCTGCTAATGTACCTGGGAAAGAAGATGGCTTAAATTCTTGGGCCCCTGCATGCATGTGGGAGATCAGGATGAAACTCCTGGCTCCTGGCTTTGGTCTGGCTCAGTCCCAGCCCTTGTGGGCATTTGGGGAGTAAACCAGCAAATGGAAGATTTCTCTCTTCCTCTCTCCCTCCCCCACCCCCTAATCTCTCAATCTCTTTCTCTCTTGCTGTATCTTTGACTTTCAAATAAAAATAAATCAATTTTAATAAAATAGTTCTTGGTTTAATGGTTAGTTTTGGGAGAAAGGGATTCTAGTTTCTATGGCTTGCCTTGGGATAAGGAATTCCAGTTTCTATGCCCTTCTTTGGGGTGTGAAAGGGAGAAGAAAAGAAGGGCAGAAGGAGGTCAGAAAGAGACTGCTTCTGAGGCTACTCCAATGTCCTTTAGATCATAGCACATGGCATACCTGGGTGCCATGTTTGGAGTACCATCTTCTGAGCCCCAACAGTGCTCTCTATTTGGGGGTTAAAATCTCTTCTGTTGAGAATAGTAGTTCTCAGCTATTCCGCCACAACGTATGTGAGAGATGACATTCACAAATCTGATATCCTGTGGCTTACGATGCAGATAAGGTAATCTTGTTGTTGTCCCTCTTCAAGTCCCTGTAAATTTACTCTAATTCCACACATTTTTCTTCCTCTTGAGAAAACATATTCGAGTGCTATCAGTGAGCCTGGCCTTCATTAAAAAGAATAACTTGCATATAGGCTAACTTAATAAAAATTAATTTGCAAATTTAGATTTTATTATTAATGGTAGGTTGAGGATGTCCAAACTGGTGCTCTGTGTTTGAGACAAACAGAACAAGAGCAGAAATTTCCCAAATATTGTTAACAGATTATAGAAATAGTTAAGCTTATGAGGCACTTTTTTGCCCTTAAAATGAAGGAAATTCTAAAGGAAATTCTGGAAATTTTTGGATAAATTGTGATTGTAGGAAAAGGGAGGTTGTAAATTTCATAGGATGTAGGAACTCACTCTTTATAAGCCAGTTACTGCATCTAATAGATGTGAGTCTACTTTAAAATTAACATTCCATTGGATGAGGGAAAGAGAATAATAGACTAATGCCTTTTAGGGCCTCATTTTTTAAAAGACTTGATTAAATTGTGTTATAAAAGAAAATACATTGCTTTAGTGGTTAATGAAAGACCAGATCTTATGTGTTCCCACTTTAGTGTGATTACTGGGGTTCTTTCTGGAATTTCTCTTCGTCTCCTTATATTAAAATCCTATACATTCTTTATAACTCTCTCGCAACTCAAGTAAGTTTAGCCTTGGTCTACTCTGGGGGCTCTAGGTCTATATTAGCCAGTTATCTACTTTTACCTCTATTTAACTCTCTCAAAGGCAGTTCAAACTTCATAGCTTCAGAACCAAAGACACGACCTGTCTTCCCCTAAAACCTGGGCTTGATCCATTGTCACTAGGCACTGGCCATCCACTTCTGAGCTGGAATTTCTTTCCCGATATACTCCAATGTACTATTCATTGTCTATTGTACTATTGTGCTATTCATCGTCTCAGGCCATCTGTCCATCATTTCTTACTCGGACCATCTCATCAGCTTCCTATCTGATCCTCACATTTTGTGTGGTCCCCACTCAGATCTTCAACCTCTTCTCCATATTCCAGCCAGAGTTACAGAGTTGAAGTGTGAAAATGATCATGTGATACCCCTCCTCCCAAGCCAGTGCTGTCAGAGTGCAAACATGTTCACACTCACTCAGATAAATCCTTTCAGTGGCTCCCAGGTGTCAGGTAGAGATCAGAGCCCTAAGCACAAGACTTCCTGTGCTGCATTTTTGCCCCAGTGGTACTTTGTGTCCTACTACCTCATCTTGTGTATTCCAGCTGCACAGACTTTCCTTGGACGCGCCATGCTCCTGCTGGTTTTGTCTTTCACTGAAATGTGGTCCCCAACTGTGGTGTTCTCCATTGTTTTTCCACCCAGCCTCTTCTTCACTTAACCAGTTCCCTGGTTAACCTCTGCTCACCCCCAAGAACCAACTCCCATGTCACTTTCTTAGTAAAGTCTTCTCTGACCGTTTAATTTGTTCTGAACCTTATTTTCATTCACTATTTTTGATTTCACCTTGTACAACAAATAGGTACATGTTTTGTGAATATTTTATTATTATCTGCCTTCCAGTCTAGATCGTCAACTCTGTGAAGGCAAGGACTTCATATTTTTATTCATTATTTTATTCCCCCTAGATCACACAGTTCAAGACCATCCAATCATACCTAAATATTTATGAGGGTACTTCAAGAGGCTCATGGAAAAATGCAACACATTGATAAATTTATTTTGGTGCAAAAAGTCTTAAAACCCATGCACAATTTTTTCCATAATACACATTATCATAAAATGCTGAAGACACCTATATGAATGTATTTCAAAAAGTTTTTCTCCTAAATAAATTATCTTTTCACCCCATCTTTCCATTTACATTTTGAAGGACTTGTAGATCTTCACATTATATAAGAACTACTTTTTCACTCCACTTACTTAACTGAAATACACTTACGCATAGAAAGCTGTAGAGAACAAGCAACCTCAAGGTACTGTTGATTTAGCATCTGCAGTACTTACTTTTGTTGGAGAGGGGCATCCTAAAATGACACTGGATGATGACATAGAGCACAACACTGGGGTGTAAATGTAATATTCAGCGATGACACTTTCTCCCCACTGCTCAGCTAGGAAAAAGCGGGGCTCAACTCACCCCAATGCACAACCGTAAATAATAGCGAGGACATTCTTCTTTTGTCCCCTTCTCCGCAGCTGCTAATGCGCTCTGACAGGCAGCGCTGCTCTTTCATGAACTCTCCAGCAGCTGTAGTCAGTGAGGAGGAAATCAGGCAGCAGAATTTTCATGCCAATTCTCACCCAAGCTTTCCGAAGAAAAGAGCATTTGAGTGTGTAAAAGATCTTTGAATGGATTTTTTTAACTTTATCATTTTAATTGCATCTTTAAGTAGTTCAATACTCCAAATGTAATATTAGTTTTTACTTTAGAATAAATCTATGTGTGACTTCCCTGAAAAGAACAATGCAACTTCTGAAGAAATAAAGATATTACAGGACAACATCAAGTGGCTGCTTTCGTTCATGTAACAGTGCATAGAGAGGCTTCATGTTGTGGAAATACATGTGCTACTCTCGTTGCTCAAGAATTTAAACACCGTTAGGTGATTAAAGAAAAATCTGGATGATTCTTCCTGTTTGGATTTTAATGAGGAACCAAGTGGTAAAATAATATTCTAATGAATGTTTCTGGCACTCACTCAGGCTTGTGTTTATTTGTCCTGATATAAGGTATGAGAACTTGGGCAACTAGTGGGCTATTTGGAAGTTGATGATGAAAATTGAAGTTTCCTTGAAGAAAAAAGCCACAAGAGAGGTCAAGACCTCACTGTGACCTCAGATGTAACTATTACCCTACTGGTTAGTTGAAATTGGAGATCAAAGACCTAATGTGCTAAATGTATTTGGCTGTGAATTGTTTCATGAAAAGGGTAAAAAGAAGTATTTGATAGTGTGACTTTTTTTTTCCCCTTTGGGATCTGTCTATCTATATGTGACTTTTTTGGGAGGAAAATGCATTTGCGTGTTTTAAAGAATAGAATTATGAATAGGCAAATAAAATGATATTTCATAAAACTGATTTCTTGATATGTTCATTCTTTTTGTGAGTTAAATATTCACAGATTCTATTAAAATAGATTTTTAATGTTGAACAATTCTCAATTCATGCTTCTCTGATTTCACTTGACTTGGATTTTTAGGGATTTCAGGGATATGGATTTTTAGGGATAGGGTTTTAGGGATATGAGGGGACTCAACAAGTTTGTGGAAAAGTAGAATTAAAAGAAAAATTTATTTTGTTGCAAAAAAGGTTTGAAATACATGCAGTTTTTTTTTGTAATATGCATTTTCCATGAAATTTGAAGACCCTCTTGTATTTTTAAGAACTCAAGATTTTGGGAAAAAAAGAAAAAGTTCTCTTAGCAGGTAGTTTTTTTAGATTTGTACAAAAATATTTTTATATTCATGGGGTTACCTAAATTAGAATTATCTTGCAAGAGGCTGGCTAGAAATCTGAGTTCCTGAGCCTCATAGCATATCTGGGTGAGATGCGGGTATTTGAATATTTAATTAGCTCCTCAGGTGATTCCTACACACAATTAAACTTAAGAATTAATCTTGCAGAAGATACAGAAAAATAGAATAAAAATTTCAGAATCCTGGTGACAAGATTTATTTCTGTAAAATCACTCATTTCTTTTAAAATACATATTGACATCTTTGTAATTAAATATTTGCCTTTTTCTCTTCTCCTATGGTCTCTCTCACCCAGCGTCCTGTTTGGCCCATGTCCGACTCTCCTTATTCTGCTGACTGTGACCTTGGAAGCAGCAGGGAAAAGATCAACGAGTCTTCGAGGAATCCCACCCTTGAGTACGTCCTCATTCTTAGTTCTCTCCACTTTTAATTGTTTGTTTTGATTCATCTTCTTTGATCCTATTTTTGCTCTTGAACAACTGAAGGAATTCAGGAGCGCCCAATACAGCCACAGATTCTTCTTCCTGAATAAATACAAAATATAGCAAGAGCTGAATAGTGAAAGACAATGTAACAACAAGAAAACACACTTTTAGTGCTAGTACTGTCTAGTTGCAGGGTGCAGGTGGAATTTTAAGAGTGAACCAAAAGGCACAAACAAAAATGAGGATGAATGAAGATGACATTTTTTCCTGTGTACCACTCAGATTTTTTTTTTTTAAATCAAGGGTGGTTTATAAAAACTTCAAAATGAAAGCAACGTTGAGGATATAATCTTATAGACAGTCCTATAGCATAGTAGGGTAGGCCTCTGCCTGCAGCGCTGGCATCCCATACAGGCACTGGTTCATGTTCCAGCTGTTCCCTTTCTCATGCAGCTCTCTGCTATGCCTGGGATATGTGATTGGGCCCCTGAACCTGCAAGGGAGACCTGCAAAAAGCTCTTGGCTCCTGGCTTTGGACTAGCCCAGTTCTTGCTGTTGTGGCCATTTAGGGAATGAACCAGTGGATGGAAAACGTTTCTCTCTGTCTCTCCCTCTCTTTGTCTATAATTCTACCTCTCAAATAAATTAAAAAACATTAAAAAAAAAACCCATGGGCACTAGCAGAGCACATTTGCAAGCAATTCTATTAATTTTGCAGCTATGAACTAAAGTTAACAGAATTTTAATGAAATACCTAAGCCTGAATTTTAAAAATAAAATTTCCAGCAGTTGCAACTTAAAAACTACCTGAGAACAGCATATCATTTCTGACAAAGGGAGAGACTCCAAACTGCACAAGAATAATTGGAGAAATCCTTGCAGAAGTCAATCAAAAGAGAAGGAGGAAACTGATGAGAGGAAACTGATGAGAAACTGATGAAGGAAAGATATTTCCTTGATACTCCCTTCTAAGCATTTCATTTACACTTTTCCTGGAGTTGAAGGCTACTACTAGTTAGAACCACAATTGCGTTGCCTATCCATAAGCACTCTACAATTCTATGTTAACTTTCTAGTAGAAGCATACATTCCAGATGTGGATTTAATTTTTTCTCAGTGCAAATTTTTTCTTTATAAATTTGCACTTTAAAGAAATTCTTAGACATGGGTTTGAAGGCCCAGGTGGCAATGCCAGTCCTTATGCTGATCCTCAGAACTGACCAGCCAGATAAGGAATGGAACCTACAGAATCATATCCTAGAAAGAGCTACTCTGATTTACCATACTTGGTCCATCCATCTACGTTTTGTAAATTTAGTGTTTTTGGAAGAGAGTGAGATTAGCAGTCCAAAAGATGAGCCCCTAGTCTGCTTGGAGTGGACGGAACCACTTAACAGGTTGGATCTTCAGTTCTTTGCTGCTTTCAAATGAGGGTGGCAGGTGGCATGTGGTGTGTGGCTTGGGAAAAGAACCGAACAATGATGCTAAGCTAAAGGAGAGTCTCCAAGGTCTGTTCCAGTCCTGAAATTCTTTTAAATACTTTCATTTCCTTAGTTGCTCTATAAATTTATTTTTAAAGGGTAAGCTTTGTTCCTTCTCTTTCTAGTTCTTTGCCCTAGAGTTTCGACAGAGCACCGTGGCTCATACCTGGCTTTTTTAGAACTCTGTTTACACCTAGGCCTGGTCAAGGAGGGGCTGGAATTCATTGTCCCAATCATGGCTTGTTCCCCACCAGACTGTGGGCTGCTATAAATCATTTTACTAGGTTCTATTTCCTGAATATTTCTTTTAGGTAGTGGGGGAGGGTGGGCTGTAGAATTCAAAACAGATTTATGGAAAGGCCTTTGAGAATAAACTGCCTGGGATGACCCAGCTGCTGTTGCTCCTGCATAACACAGTGAGAGACTCCCAGAGAAAAAGAGTAATAATTAGTTTCATTTGAAGGTGAAGGCAGGTCTTTGAAGACGTCTGGCATTAATTATAAGGGTGGGCACTGTTGCCATTTCCAAATCCTGCCTTTTCAGACCCTGCATTGTCATTCCAGGGAGGGCTTTGCTTCTCCTCTGTAGGAGAAAGGGAGTTTTTCATTGGTCATAAGTGGGAAAAATCTGAGACACACACTGAGCAAAGTTAAATGACAAACCACGTCTCAGGCTTGGGAACCCATCCTTGAATGTTGAAGTACATGTGCTTCACTGCTGTATAACAGGATCTTCCTTCTTGGTCCTAAGAAAGAGGCCAAATGGTAGCAACAGTGCAACTGTGTTTTGACCAACTCCTGTACTTGGCCATTGGCCCAAGTTTCATCACCACCTTGTTCTCCATCGCTTTGTTCTCAGCTTTCATACCATTTAAACAACCAGTGAACTCTGAGTTCATGCTCTGTGGGATGAGTAACTCCACATGCTCCCCAGGATGACTTCAGTGACCACCAGGGTCATAGAGTCGCTGGGTCCCATGTGACCCAGCTGACTCCACTTCTGCCAACTTCAATACAACATGACCCAGCAGGGCTCAAGCTGTTGCCTTCATTCACAAAGGCAAATTCTTTTTCTTCTCTGCCCTTGTTCAACTGTGCTGCTACTATTCATTGAAAAATTGGAATTTATGGAGCCTTCACTGTGTGGTAGAAACTAAGGTTGGGGCTGGCGCCGTGGCTCACTAGGCTAATCCTCTGCCTTGCGGCGCCAGCACACCGGGTTCTAGTCCTGGTCAGGGCGCCGGATTCTGTCCCGGTTGCCCCTCTTCCAGGCCAGCTCTCTGCTGTGGCCAGGGAGTGCAGTGGAGGATGGCCCAAGTGCTTGGGCCCTGCACCCCATGGGAGACCAGGAGAAGCACCTGGCTCCTGCCATCGGATCAGCGTGGTGCGCCGGCCGCAGCGCACCGGCCGCGGCAGCCATTGGAGGGTGAACCAACGGCAAAGGAAGACCTTTCTCTCTCTCTCTCTCTCTCACTGTCCACTCTGCCTGTCAAAAAATAAAAAAGAAGAAGAAGAAGAATGAGAGGTTTGGACAAGTGCGTTGTAGTAGTTACCAGTGGCTGCATAACAAGTTACCCCAAAAAGGGCATGGCTTCAAACTATACGCCTTTATTATCTCACAGTTTCAGGAGGTCAGGAATCTGGAAGCAGGTTAGTTGGATGCTTCTGGCTTGTGTGTCTCAGGAGGTCATTGTCAAGATGTGGGCTGAGGCTGCCCCGTTTGAGGCTTTGGTGAGATCTTGAGAGAAGCTTAGTTACGTGCTCCTGGTGGGAATGCTCACCTCCCAGCCACAAGGGCTTCTCCACAGGCTGGCCTGAGTGTCCTCAAGACAAGGCAGTAGGCTTCCCTCAGCATGAGTGATCTAAGAGAGAGATCCCGAGACAGAAATCTCAGTCTTTATGGTTTAGTCCTGGGATGGACATATCTTCATGTCTGCTGTATAACATTTGTCAGGAGCAAGTCTGTAAGTCCAACCTTCTCTCAAGGGTTAGACCATGAAATCCCACCTTGTGAAGAGAGAAGTATCAGAGAATTTACAAACATTATTTAACAGCTACCTGATGCAGGTATTTGAGAAGCTGTTTCTAGTGAGATGGCCCGACTTACCGCAGTACTGAACTCCAGTGGCTGAGGCATCTAAGATATCAAAGAAAAAATCATTCTTCTTAGTCAGGTGGAACTGTTCCAGTCCTGGCATTGCCAGTTAGTAGTTGTATGACCTTGGACATTAGCTAGTGCTTTAGTTTCCTAACGTGGAAGGAAAGGATAGTAGCCCTTACTTTTATGTTGTTAGGACAATTTATAGCTTAGAATTTATGTGAAAGCGTCATATTCAAATACAAAGTATCTTTGAATGATTTTGAATATGCGAAAGCTCAACATTGTGTTTTTGTCTCCTGCATAATACAGAAATGACAATTTTAGAGTCAAGAATACATCTAAAATTCTTACATTGCTCTTCCTTTAGCAGAGTATTTATTAAGTCATCGGAGCAGCTTCATGACAAACTTATGTCATGGTAACTATTGGATGGAAGGAAAAGAATATTATTGGTTGTATGGCAATGCCTGTTTTGATTAAGATGAAAACAAATAAGAAGATAAAACCCTAAAGACACTACAGGCATATCAGAAAGAATAGCTCAATGTTTGAACCTTTAGAGGAAAGGTATCAGTGTTAATTAACAAATTATGAAACTCACACAGTTTTAGAGATAATTTTATGACACTTATTTCTAGCTAAAGAATCAACACTTCCTGTTACCAAATACTAATGAAAACTTTATTCTCTTTTACAAAGTAAAGTCAACAGGGAAAAAAAGTGACTGTAAGGATTTTATTTGGAGTTTCAACAGTGAAATTTGCATAAATTCTAATAAAGCAAAATTAAAATCCATTAACACTTGTCTCTGGTAATTAACGTAATCTTGCTGCTTTAAATGACTGTGCTACAGACATATGGAGGGAAGTAAGGATGGCAAAAATGCAGAGCCATGGAAAAATATGAAGATTATAAACTAAGAATAATGTGACTCAGAAAGCCCCCAATTTTAGGAAAGAAATAAAAGTTATTTAGGCTTTTAGGAAACATTGAAAAGTGCTTTCCATTTTATAATGTATAGATTCACTCAAGATTTTCACCAGATGTTTATTTTACAAGACGCATGTGATACATTTATGTACATTAATGACAATTTACTGCTCAATCCTAATTATTACCCTCTGGAGAGAACAGAGATGTTGACAAACATTGATTATTTAAGACAAACTACAGAGAACTCATATTTTCAGATAAAAAAGTAAAAGAGGTTTTAATTTTTTTTCATTGTTTTTTTAAATACTTAAAACACACCAAGCCATATTGCACTGAGAGTTAATATTTTGAACGTATTGGTGTGTTACCTCATATGTTGACCAAATTACTTATTCTAGACAAGGTGCATTTTGCTACACTTTTGCTGGAAAAAATCTCTGGAAACAAGATAAACTGATAAAAGATGTTGTTTAGGATCACTGATTGTAGTTACACCTAAACTGGAAGTAAAGTGAGTAGACATAAATGGAAAAGGAAGAATCTTAGTGCTATGATACTGGTGGTGGTGGTGGTGATGGTGAAGATGATGCTGATAAAGAATTGATCCTTACTGAGGGTTTACAAAACTGTATGCCATGTGTTCAGGTGGATTATTTAATTATCTACTTGCAATAATTTTAATTATATTACTACTAATAGAACAAAGGTTGCTATACTTTCCTGAATGCTCTGTGCTCATGTCTGGTGTCTGTATTAGCACTTCACACAAATTATTCTAATCTTTAATTTTATAAGGGATGCATTATATTTCTTGTTTCATCCGTGAAGAAATTATAGCTCAAATAACAAAAGCAGGATGCTCTAATCACATATTCTACAAGTGCATTAACAGGAAGCTGGATTGAAACAGAGAAGCTGGAACTTGAACCTGTTCTCTAACATGGAATGTGGGAGTCCCAAGAAGAAGATTAATCCGGTGCACTGCAGTGGCCACCTTGGGAGCTACATTTAACATCCCAAAGTTGTAACACTCTAATTTGAATTTATAGCATCTGAGTTTCAATAACACACAATTCTGCTTCTTCACAGCTCCACCCTCACCTCTTTCAGTTATTCGTGTCACAGAATTACATCTTTATTTATTTTACGTCCAATAACCTAGGCTAATCATCACTTTCGAATATATTCATCTTAAACCATATAGGAAATTAAAAATGGAGCTACATATCAAAGTTACAAAAGTTTCAGCTCTTAGAATATTCCATGTGTTTATCTTCATTGAGATCTTTGCTTCTTTATATGGCTTCAAGTAACTGGTTGGTGTCTTTTCTTGTGAGTCCCTTTAGCATTTCTACAAGAGAAGTTCTGGTAGTAATGAACTCCCTTAGCTTTTGTTTATCTGAGACTGTCTTAATTTCTCCCTAGGTTTTTAAAAGATTTAGTTTGTTTATTGGAAGGGGGGGGGGAGGCAGAGAGAGATAGAAAGAGAGATCGATCTTCCATATGCTGGTTCACTTCTCAAGTCGCTGCATTGACCAGGGCTGGGCCAGGCTGAAAGTAGGAGCCAGAAACTCCATCTGAGCCTCCCCCGTGAGTGGAGGACCCAGGCACGTGAGCCATCTTCCGCTGCCTTCCCAAGCAAATCAGCAGGGATCCGAAGTCGTGCAGTTGAGACCTGAGTCAGCATGCATGTGGATTGGTGGCATCACAGGTTGCAAATTAACCCACTGTTCCACAACACTGGCCCCTCCCTCACTTATGAAGGATAATTTGCTAGATATAGGATTCTTTGTTGATAGTTTTAAAATTTCTAGCACTTTGAATATATCAGCTCACTACCTTCTTGCTGCCAAGGTTCCTGATGAGAAATCTGCTGATAATTTTTAAAAAATACTCTTACTCTCATTAAGCAAACATCGAAGGGTGATACCAGACTTTCACATTCCCTAAGAGAGCTGGAGCATCTTGTTTCTTATGTTTTTATTTTTAAAAGATAATTCATTTTTTTTAAAAATTATTTATTATTTTAGAGACAGAGTTACAGATAGAGAGAGGGAGAGACAGGCAGAGAGAGAGAGAGAGGTCTTCCATCCAAATGGCCTCAATGCCCGGAGGTTGGCCAATCCAAAACCAGGAGCCAGGAGCTTCCTCTGGGTCTCCCATGTGGGCGCAGGGGCCCAAGCATTTGGACCATCTTTTACTGCTTTCCCAGGCCATAAGCAGAGAGCTGGATCAGAAGAGGAGCAGCTGGAACTTGAACCTGTACCCATATGGGATGCTGGCACTGCAGATGGATACTTAACTCCCCAGTGCTGGCCCCTGCTGATAATTTTTTGTTTTTAATTATTTTTTTTAAATTGTATTTAAGTTACACAGGTGTATGTATTTCACATATACAGATTTAGGAACACAGTGATACTTCCCTACCCCCCCCCCCCGCCCACGCTCCCCCTTGTGTGTAGTGAGTCACTTCTCTCTGGCTGTTACCAAGATTCTCACTGTTTTCAACAGTTTGATTATGTTGTGTCTTTGTCTGAATCTCTGAGTTCATCCTACTTGAAGTTCTTTGAGCTTCTTGGTTGTTTATGTCAAATTTGAGAAATTTTCAGCCATTATTTCTTCAAGTAATCCCTTTTCTTGTTTTTCACTTTTTCTTTTCCTTCTAGGACTCCCACAACACATTGGTCCACAAGGCTAGATGGTGGGGATCGGTAGCTGGTATGAAGGTAACAGTAGAATTTGATAGAAATTAGTGCTAGTTAACTAACCAAGCCCTTCCCTGGAGGTGCAAGCCATGGACTAGACCCCAGAAGTCCAAGCTAGTTCCAGCAGAGAGATGTTGCCGTACAGTTTTTGCATAATTGTGTAGACTTTCAGTTGCTTCTTCCTCTGCCATCTTTCTAGAACACCCCTTTCACTTTTATTTTTTTTTTTTGCTCTTTTTTTTTATTTTTATTTTTTATTTTATTTTTTATCTTTTATTTAATGAATATAAATTTCCAAAGTACGACTCATGGGTTACAATGGCTTTCCCCCCCATACCGTCCCTCCCACCCACAACCCTCCCCTTTCCCACTCCCTCTCCCCTTCCATTCACATCAAGATTCATTTTCGATTATCTTAATATACAGAAGATCAGCTTAGTATACCTTAAGTAAGGATTTCAACAGTTTGTTCCCACACAGAAACATAAAGTGAAAAATAATAGATGATTTTTTTTTAAATGATGATGAAATCAGATCAGACCTATTGTCATGTTTAATCCCAGTGAGAGTCAAGTTGGGAATTGATAATTTCTTTTTTTTTTTTTTTTTTTTTTTTTTTACAGAAGATCAGTTTAGTGTACATTAAGTAAAGATTTCAATCGTTTGCACCCCCATAGAAACACAAAGTGAAATATACTGTTTGAGTACTCGTTATAGCATTAAGCCTCAGTGTACAGCACATTAAGGACAGAGATCCTACATGAGGAGTAAGTGCACAGTGACTCCTGTTGTTGACTTTACAAATTGACACTCCTGTTTATGGCATCAGTAATCTCCCTATGCACCAGTCATGAGTTTCCAAGGCTATGGAAGCCCTTTGAGTTCTCTGACTCTTATCAAAGGGCAATAGGAAAGCAGCTTATTGACAAGCACAGGGACTGTTGATGTGATGCAGGGAGAAATCCGCTATGTATCCGCCTACATTCAGTTTCATAATGCGTAGACTCTAGAATGAAAGGAGAGGCATATATTACTTATTTTGCATGAATGTGTCCGAGAAAGGAATTATTCATGAATCAGAGCTTGGTTTGAAGTTCAGGGGATTTTGAAAGAGCTGACACTTGAATGAGCTGTCTTCTCACACGTATGTTCTCTTTTGGGGGAATTAAAAATAATTAAAACAAGTGTAATTTTTTTTTATTTGACAGGTAGAGTTACAGACAGTGAGAGAGAGAGAGACAGAGAGAAAGGTCTCCCTTCCACTGGTTCACCCCCCAAATGGCCGCTATGGCTGGCGCTGCGCTGATCCGAAGCCAAGAGCCAGGTGCTTCCTCCTGGTCTCCCATGCGGGTACAGGCACCCAAGCACTTGGGCCATCCTCCACTGCCCTCCTGGGCCACAGCAGAGAGCTGGACTGAAAGAGGAGCAATCGGGACTAGAACCCGGTGCCCATATGGGATGTTGGTGCTGCAGGTGGAGGATTAACCAAGTGAGCCATGGCGCCAGCCCCCAAGCATGTAATTTTTGAGTCTAACTCTTAACAGCAACTGTGCTTCTTAAAGACTTTTGTGTGACTGTTTTGGAAGGCCAGAACCTGTTGATCCTAGATGACTGTGTTTGTGGTTTTGCACTTTTGGGTCTCATAGTCTGCATTCTACAAACGGTCATTTCCTCAAACATGCCCAGACTTAATGTTCTCTTGGGCCATGCGGGTCCCCAGAGAGTTGGCTTCAAAATCACAATAAGCACAAACGCAATTCTCTTTTCAGAAGTACACCAATTGTCTCTCAAAACCAGAAGCATTTTTCTATTAGTACAGAAATGCCAGGGTCACCAAAGGATTACAAGAATACAGGGGGCATCTCATACAATGTTTAAGAAGTAGTCACACTTTTGAAATGTGATCCAGAGATACAGAAAGAATAGCTAAGGGTCGAGATATTTAGGAAAACATGTTGGCTATGTATCTTTGGGTTTTGAAACCTGGACTTGCATGCTCTCTTTCTTTTTCTTTTTCTTTTTCTTTTTCTTTTTCTTTTTCTTTTTCTTTTTCTTTTTCTTTTTCTTTTTCTTTTTCTTTTTCTTTTTCTTTTTCTTTTTCTTTTTCTTTTTCTTTTTCTTTTTCTTTTTCTTTTCCTTTTCCTTTTCCTTTTCCTTTTTCATGCTCTCTTTCTATTTATAAGCCCAAACACGAGTCTTACAAATTTCAGATAGGGACAGATCAGTAAAATATATTACCCACACAATTAAGAACTGAGAAATTAGAGACATAAAAAGATCATGTTTACATCAATAGACAAACTTGCATCCACACATGTAGATATTATGGTAATTTACTTTGGTCTCATCAATTGATTGAATTAGTCCAAGTTTTAGGGCTTTTTTTTTAGATTTATTTGTTTATTTGAAAGTCAGAGTTACACAGAAAGGAGAGGCAGAGAGCGAGAGAGAGAGCGAGAGAGAGAGAGTCCTCCATCTTATGGTTCACTCCCCAACTGGCCGCAATGGCCGGAGCTGTGCCGATCTGAAGCCAGAAGCCAGGAGCTTTTTCCATTTCTCCTATGTGGGTGCAGGGGCCTAAGCACTTGGGCCATCTTCTGCTTTCCTAGGCTACAGCAGAAAGCTGGATTAGAAGTGGAGCAGCCAGATCTCGAACCACCACCCACATGAGATGCTGGCGCTTCAGGCCAGGGTGTTAACCCGCTGTGCCACAGAGCCGGCCCCAAGTTTTAGGGTTTTGCAGTACATGCCAAATTGATATTTTTTCCACACAAGTTTGCATGTTGATTTAGTCTCATAAAATTAAAGATTGTCTAAAAAAGAAATGTAGCTTAAATTATAAAAATTTATTCTTAGCCACCAAGCCAACAATAATCCTGATCATATTTTTCTGGGTTCTGTTCCTTTAGGAGATTATTAAATACAGATCACTGGTTTCTTTTTCTCAAGTAATATTGTTCCTCAGTGTCTGAGGTTGTGTCAGTGACAAGGAAAACAGTGCCAACCACAAGTATCAGCTGACTGTTCCTCCTGCTGCAGGTGCTGTACTTCTTCCTCATGAGGGAAATAGATATGGCCTGGTATCTGGAGCTCAGTGAGGAGCGAGTTAGAAGACAAGCTATGTATAAGGAGCTGAATGCACACACAAATCAATCCATCAGGAAGGCACTCTGAAAGTCAGCTTTGTAAGTTTTTCTATTGTTGCTGTGCTTCCTCTGTTTACTAAGTATTGCTGGGAGCACATGGCTAGTTTAGTGGTTAAGATGCCCACATCCCGTATTGAGGTACTTGGTTTCTTTTTTTTTTTATTTAATGAACATAAATTTCCAAAGTACAGCTTATGGATTACAATAGCTTCCCCCCCCATAATTTCCCTCCCACCCATAACACTCCCCTCTCCCACTCCCTCTCCCATTCCATTCACATCAAGATTGATTTTCAATTATCTTTATATACAGAAGATCAATTTAGCATATATTAAGTAAAGCTTTCAACAGTTTGCACCCACACAGAAACACAAAGTGTAAAATACTATTTGAGTACTAGTTATAGCATTAATTAAACACCTAAGAGTAATTGTGTATTAATTACAGAGTTCAACCAATAGTTTTAAGTAGAACATAAAAATTTACTAAAAAGGTAAAGTATTAAGTTCTTTTTTTTCTTTCTTTTTTTGTTTGTTATATAGTTTTTTTTTATTTAATAAATGTGAATTTACAAAGTGCAGCTTTTGTATTGTTGTGGCTTCCCCCCCCCAACCTCCCTCCCTCCCGCGGCCCTCCCCTCTCCCACTCCCTCTCCCATCCCGCCCTTCATCGAGTTTCATTTTCAATTACCTTCATATACTGAAGATCAACTTAGTATATACTAAGCAAGGATTTCAACAGGCTGCACTCACACAACCGCACAAGGTATAGGGTATTGTTCGACTAGTAGTGTTGTTTTTAAGTTTCATAGTAAAACACTTTAAGGACAGAGATCCTACGTGGGGAGCATGTACTCAGTGACTCCCGTTGTTGATTTAACAATTGGCACTCTTATTTATGGCGTCATCAATCACCCGAGACTCTTGCCATGAGCTGTTGAGGCTATGGAAGCCCCTTGAGTTCACCGACTCTGAACTTGTTTAGTCAAGGCCGTATCACAGTGGAGGTTCCTTCCTCCCTTCAGAGAAAGGTGCCTCTCTCCTTGATGGCCTGTTCCTTCTGCTGGGGTCTCGTTCACCAGGATCTTTCATTTAGATTGTTTTTTGCCACGGTGTCATGGCTTTCCATGCCTGTGAGACTCTCATGGACCTTTTAGTCAAATCCGAATGTCCCAAGGGTTGATTCTGAGGCAGGAGTGCTGTTTTGGGCGTTTGCCATTCTATGAGTCTGCTGTGTGTCCTGCTTCCCCCGCAGGATCATTCTCTCCCTTTTAATTCTATCCTTCATTATTTGCTTACACTGGTCTTATTTGTGCAATCTCTTCGACATGAAGTACTTGGTTTCAATTCCTGTCTCTGACTCCTGACCCCAGCTTCCTGCTAATGCAGATCCTGCAGGCAGTGGTGATGGCTTAAGGAATTGGGTGAGTGCTCAGCTCCCAGCTTCCGCTCCAGCCTGGCCTTGACTGTTGTGTTGTTGGCATTTGTGGAGTGAACCAGTAGGTGGAAGTTTTCTCTGGCTGTCTCTCTGTCTCTGTGTTTTAAAAGATTCTTATTCGTGTGAAAGAAAAAGTTGTAGAGAGAAAGGGAGAGACAGAATCTTCCATCTGCTGGTTCACTCTAGGCCTGGACCATACCAAAGCTGGGTATCTGGAACTCCATCTGAGTTCTCCTACGTGCGCGCAGGGACCCAAGCACTTGGGACAACTTCCACTGCTTTCCCAGGTACCTAAGCAGGGAACTGGATCAGAAGAGGAACATCTGGAACCTGCTCATTTGGGATGCCAGCATCACAGGTGCCAGTTTAACCTGCTGTGCCACAATGTCAGCCCCTTAAACAATAATTATTAACATTGATAATAAAATACAATTCCACGCCAAAGGGATTAAGTGGAGTGCAAAGAGACAAACGTATTGTCTCCTACTTTGGACTGTCGAAAGTCAGCTGGAACGTGAACCAGTGCTCCAACATGGGATGCTGGTGTTACAGGCAGTGGCTTGACCTGCTGCACCATGAGGCCATCCCCTTGTTTTCCTCTTTTACTTCCATGGATTATGTTTTATATGGGATAAATTTAACATCTTATCATGAGCATTTTCATTCATAGATGGTTTTTTTCGCTAAGAAATGGTGTCGAAAGTTGCTTGCCCTAAAGGACCTTAAATGGCATCTCCAGGGGACGTCTAGATTTTTATGTACCAACACCTAAAGGCTTTGACGGAACTGCACAAGTACAAGTGCTTCTCCTGTGGGCAAGGGTGGGAAGTATCATTCTGAAAATGAGGAATTTTAGACTCTAAAGAGGCTACAGTTCAAAATAATTCACCCTCTTTCTTGCAAACAAATAAATTAACATCTCTCTCCCTCACCCTCACTGTCTGATAATAACTTGAGAAGCCCTCGGTTGGTGAGAAACTCTCTGTTTGCCGTGGGAGAAACTGAGGCTCATGAGGTTAGCAGGCGGGCAGGGGCAGGTGTGGAATCAGATGCAGCTCAGCGCTTTCTCCACTGACCCAGAAGGCGCTGAGTGTCCATGACTCTGCCCCCTGCTCTTCACAGGTCTCAGTTTTTGCCTTAATATTGTCTGACTAACATCGAAAATCAGATTCGTTTTCTATTTTTGACAATGTTCTTTCTTAGTTTCAGAGGGTGTTTGGTTAATTGTGATACTTTTTTTTTAAAAAAAGATGAATTTCATATTTTTTATTATTTATAGGACTGAAATGCTTCTTTGAAATATTTTTTGTGAATTTTTGGAAAGATGCTTTTTTTTAAAAAAAAACACACTTTAATTTGTAACTCTGGACATTCCTTTCTAATATATTAGAAAAGAAAATGAACATAGGGAATTTCAGATATTTTTATGGGGCCTTGATTTGGTTATCAAAATGTGTAATTTTTCTATCTAATTTCAGTCGCTAACATTCTGAGTGGTTACCATAGACAAGTGCTATGACAGGCATATGAGATAATAGAGGATACATGAGCCAAACTATTTGGGTTGAAATTACTTTATGATAATAAGCTAAGAAAACATATTCTAACCCTGATCCCTTCTATTATCTTGTTCAGAATCAGCTAGGGAAGTCTCCTTTCTGTTTGCTTGTTTTGGTATGGAATGAAATTGAAGTATAACTATTTCTATTTATTAAGTCAATAATCCACTTGTCAAAATATGGTAAATTGTTTCCTTAGAGTTCACATTTTCTCAGTAACAGGCATCTTTTCTTCCCTGTAAACAAACTAAAATCCATATTTAAGGAATTGTTGAATAACTAGAGATTTCAAAATGCCCAGAAATGAAGGAATCCTTTGTGAAGTGCTAACCAAGTGAGAGAGAGACAGAGACAGAGACAGGACAGAGACAGAGACAGGGAGAGAGAGAGAGAGAGAGAGAGAGATTTCATCTACTCCCCAGGTGGCTGCAATGGGCCAACCAAAGCTGGGAGCCCAAAGCCCCAACCAGGCCTCCCACATAGGTATACGGGGCCCAAACCCTTGGGTCATCTTCCGGGGCTCTTCCCAGGCCACCACCAGGGAGCTGGCCCAGAAGTGGAGCAGCTGGGACACAAACTAGCACCCATACATATATGAGAGCCAGTGTTGCAAGCAGCAGCCTTACCTGCCATGCCACGAGAAACCACTTAAAAATTGGAAAAATAAATAACAGAAAGACTAGGTGTTGGGACCTGTGATGCCTGCTTTCACATCTTTCTGCTGATTCACCTGTGGATGTAGAGCACTTTGTTTACATTTTAGGCCAATTTATCCTTCAGGTTAGGGTTGATCATGTTTGCTTCCTTCTTCCAAGGGGGTGTTTGACAATGCCTGTCACACACTCTGCCATTCTCAGAGAAAGCTGGCCACCATCCACATCTTTCTTGGGGCCTTCAGTTTCTGCAAAGTTAACCCCAGCATCTGTCTGCTGAGGACGACAGGAAAGACATGGAGAATACGAAGTGTATGATCGCCATGAGACTTTTTTTTTTTTGTCAGTTGTGCCACTTAATGAATTCGCCAGTGCTCTCCAAGGAATTGGGCTGGCGCTGTCCCACGAGTGGGAAAGTGGTGCTCGCTGGAGTACCAGGGCTCAGCATGACTGTGGGACTCATCGCCCTCACTGCTCCCCTCTCCAACACAAGGCACCTTTTCTAGGAAAGTGGCTTTGAAACGAAGAGGGTGAAGATGTGTGAGGAATTATACAGACACCATTGGAAATAGGGAGTCTGCTCTCACACATCTTTATACACTTCTCACGTCATCTGAGTCTTGCATCAGGCGTGAGGGCAAAGGTACTTCTGAAATTGACATTTCAGTGTAAGGTATGTTTTATTATTCTATGAGAGGCTTTTAATGAAGGTTTCCCAAAAGTTGATGAATGAGTTTTATCACACTTACCATTATATATATACAATTTAAATATATATTTAAAGAAATTTATTTGTTTGCTTGAAAGTCAGAGTTACAGAGAAGGAGAGGCAGCAAGAGAGAGATCTTCCCATCCACTTGTTCACTTCCCTAAAGCCACAGTGGTCAGGGCTGGGCCAGGCCAAAACCAGGAGCCAAGAGTTTCATCTGGGTCTCCCATATGGGTACAGGTGCACACGCACTTGGGCCACCTCACTGCTTTCCCAGGCACATTAGCAGGGAGCTGGATTGGAAGTGGAGCAGCCAGGACTCGAACCTGTGCTCTTATGAGATGCCAGCATTGACATCTACTATACCACAGCACTGGCCCCCACACTTACCACTTAAGACCCTTTGCTATAAAAGTAAAAAGCAAAATACTCTACTCTTCTGGATTTCTGACTTCCTAGAAACCGTTGTCTGAAAGCGCATATTATATTACATTATCTTTGCAAAATTCTGTTATGTGTATGTGTGTATGGATGTGTACGTATATACATATGAGACTATATCAGAAAGTTAGTGGAAAATGGAATTCTAAGACAAGTTTATTTTGGTGCTAAAAATTCTGGAATTCAGGCATCTGAGGGGTCTTTGCAATGTTCATGGAAAATGCATAATATGAAATGCATGGATTTCAAAAATTTTTGCTGCACAGTAGACTTTCTTTGAATTCTATTTTCCAAGAACTATTTGAAGTATCTTCATGTATTACATTTAGTAAGATCTTTTGGAGTCTGGTGTAATTTCAGGCAGAGGTTACAAAGGAATGTCCGAAGGACCATCCCCATTAACTTCCCTATACAGTCTCCAAAATTTTTAAGGATTTAACAGTTTCTCAGAGGTTGTGTGCATATGGTGTGGGGGGGGGGGGGGAGTAGAGCAAAGAGACAGGACTGGGAGTCAGCAAGATGTTTCAGCCTCCAGCTCTGAGCTCCGTGAAGAACTTGTAGAGACAGGTCTTCTTTTTACATAATATGAACATGTTCTTAAGTCTAATACAAAGGCAATGACTTAGAATATAATGATGAATCAATGCGAACCTTCACAAGAGGGCTTTTTAAGGATTTTACTCTGTCAAAAAAATATCCGGCTTTGCATTAGTCTGACTGAAAGAAATCATCATAAATGCCACATACCTTTATCTGCTAAAATTAACACAGAATGGAACCTTTGTCATACACACCCAATATTTGCCTTTTTCTTTTCAACAGGGCTATTATTCGATATTTATTGAACCAGATCCACGCAGTGCACTAACTGCTCCCTGGTATAACTTGAGCACTTTGTTTTTGGATGGAATTTACTTACATACACAAGAAGTGCCCTTTAGTCAGTTTGCATAGCAGGCCCATGCATTCTGCAGGTAAATGTTCTCTCTGCCTAGGAGGACATAGCAGGCGCTGCTTTATTTCAAGAAAACCTAGAAAGGGTGAGATCACTTTAGGTAGATATTTTTCATCTGCTACCTCTGTTTTTTTTCCCCCTGTCCCCTTCTACCCAGCTGCCTTATTTGGAAACTTCTTGGCAATTATTTGATGAACAGAGAAACTAAAATCAACGGTTCTAAATTCACTTTTTTTTTCCTTTTGGTTTTCAGTAAGGCATTGATTGTACAGGGTGTTTCAAGGGGTTTGTAGAAAAACAGAACCAAAAGGTTATTTTTGTACACATTTAAAAAAATGATTTACTTATTTATTTGAAAGGCAGAGTTACAGAGAGGCAGAGGCAGAGGCAGTGACAGAGAGAGAGAGAGGTCTTCCGCCTGCTGGTTCAAACTTCAGATTGTCCCAATGGCCGGAGCTGGACTGATCCAAAGCCAGGAGCCAGGTGCTTCTTCTGGGTCTCCCACATGAGTGCAGGGGCCCAAGGACCCGGGCCATCTTCTGCTGCTTTCCCAGGTGCATTAGTAGGGAGCTGGATTGGAACTGGAACAGCTGGAACTTGAACAGTTGCCCATATGGGATACCGGCATTTCAGGTGGCGGCTTTACCCGCTATTCCACAGCGCTGACTCTGTGCATAGTTTTCATAGCACAGTTTCCATGAACCTCCTGAAGACCTGACATATACAGGTGACTGTAAGTTTTCTAAAGCAGTGATTCACAAGCCTTTATTTCGGTAGTCAAACCCAACAGGTCATTTATTCATGTGTCATATTGCTGAATTCTTTCAGTTTTATTTGTGTGTGTGTGTGTGTGTGTGTGTGTGATTTATGAAGGAAGGGGAGAAGGAGGAGGAGGAGGAGATATTTTGGTTGGTGTTCATGATTATTTCATCAACACTACTGGTCACAGAAATCCATACCTTTTTTCCCCTATGAAAGTGTGCAAGGGTTCTCTTTTCTCCACATCCAGATCGACGCTTGTTCTCTATTTTCTTTTTAACTTTTATTTAATAAATATAAATTTCCAAAGCACAACTTCTGGATTATAATGGCTTTCCCCCCCCCATAACCACCCTCCCGCCCGCAACCATCCCATCTCCCATCCCATTCTTCATCAAGATTCATTTTCAATTATCTTTATATACAGAAGATCAATTTTGGTTTTGATTTGCATTTCCCTGATGATTAGTCCAATGTTGAAGGTTATTTTTTTTCGTGTACCTGTTGGCCGTTTGTTTGTCTCACTTTAAGAAATGTCTGTGAGATCTGCCCATTTTAAAATCTGATTGTTTTGGGCTATTGAGATTTTTGAGTTCCTTGTATATTCTGGATACCAACTATTTGCCAGGGGTGTATCTGAGTAATATTTTCTCCTATTCTGCAGGTTGCCCCTTAGTTCTGTTGGTTGTTTCCTTTTCTGTGGAAAAGCTCTTTTGCTTGATGAAATCCCACTTGCTTATTTTGGTTTTATTTTCTGTACTTTTGGGGCCTGATCTAGAAAATTCTTGCCCACCCCAGGGTCCTGCAGTGTTTTCCCCATGTTTTCTTATAATAATGTCAGTGTTTAAGGTCTCACCTTTAGATCTTTAATCTGTTTTGACTTGAATTTTGTTTTTGAGAGCTTGATTTTTTGATTATAGATAGGAGTCTACTTTCATTCTTCTGCATGTGGATACCCAGTTTTCTCAGTATAATTTACTCAAAAGACTATCCTCTTCTAATACAATCTTTGTCAAAGATCAGTTGGCTCTAGATGACTGGGTTATAACAGAGGCTCTTCTCTGTTATATTGGTCTATTTTTATGTCAAGACCATGTTGTTTCAATTACTGTAGCTTTGTAATATGTTTTAAAATCTTTTTGCTCACTGTTGAAATCTTTACTTAGTATATACTAAACTGATCTTCTGTATGTCAAGATAACTGAAAATGAATCTTGATGTGAATGGGATGGGAGATGGAGTGGGTTATGGGATGGTTGCAGGTGGGAGGGAGGTTATGGGGGGAAAAAGCCACTATAATCCAAAAGTTGTACTTTGGAAATTTATATTTATTAAATAAAAGTTAAAAAAAATCTTTTTGCTCAAGATGACTGATTATTTGGGCACTTTTACAGTTCCATACAAATTTTAGTAGTATTTTCCCTACCTTTGTAAAAGATATCATTGTGATTTTGATAGAGATTGCATTGAATCTGTAAATTGCTTTGGGTAGTATGTGCATTTTAATGATAGTGACTCTTCCCATCTATGAACATGACACGTCTTTCTATTTCTTTGTGAACTTTTAAATTTTTCAGTGATTTCTACTTTTCATTATTGTAGAGACCTTTTATCTCTTTGGTTTACTGTATCTCCAGTTTTGTGGGTTTTTTTGGTAGCTGTTGTAAATGGAATTGCTATTTTGATTAGTTTTTCAGATGATTCACTACTGGTATATAACAATGCTTCTGATTTTTGTACATTGGCTTTGTATCCTGCAACGTTGCAGAATTTATGATTTCTAACAGGTTTCGGGTTTTTCTTTATGTAAGATCATCTCATCTGCAAACAGTGACAGTTTGACTTCCTCCTTTAAATTTTTTTTTTTTTTTGACAGGCAGAGTGGACAGTGAGAGAGAGACATAGAGAAAGGTCTTCCTTTGCTGTTGGTTCACCCTCCAATGGCCGCTGCGGCCGGCGCACCGCGCTGATCTGAATGCAGGAGCCAGGTGCTTACCCTGGTCTCCCATGGGGTGCAGGGCCCAAGCACTTGGGCCATCCTCCACTGCACTCCAGGCCACAGCAGAGAGCTGGCCTGGAAGAGGGGCAACCGGGACAGAATCCAGTGCCCCGACCAGGACTAGAACCCGGTGTGCTGGCGCCGCTAGGCGGAGGATTAGCCTAGTGAGCCATGGCGCTGGCCCTCTCCTTTAAATTTGGATGCCGTTTATCTCATTCTATTTTTTAACTGCTCTGTGTAGGATTTCCAGTAATATGTTGAATAAAGGTGTTGAAATTGAGCACCCTTGTCTTGTTCTACATCTTAGTCTTTGTATTTTTCTATCCAATATGATATTAGCTTCTATATATGAAACTTATTGTGATTTTGATCAGAGATATTTGGTCAGAGTTTTTAGGATGGATGCCTTTTTCAGATGTCTTTTTATGGTGTCTACGAGATGATCATGTGACCTTTGTGTTCATTCTGTTGATGTGATGTATCACATTACATATATGTTGAGCCATCCTTGCATCCCTAAGATGAATCCCGCTTGATCATCATGGATAATCTTTTAAATGAGTTGTTGGACTCAATTTACAAGTTCTATTTGAGGAGTTTTGCACCTATTTTCATCCAAGTTATTGACCTCCGACTTTCTATTTTTGTTCTTCAGTTATCTGGTTTGGTATCAAGGGAATGTGGGCCTCATAGAATGAGCTTGGAAGAATTCTCTCCTTTTCTATTTTTTTGAAATAATTTAAGGAGGATTGATATTAATTCTTCTTTAAAAGTTTGATAGAATTCAGCAGTGAATAAATCTGGTCCTGGGCTTTTCCTTGTTAGGAGATTTTAAAATTACTAATTCAGTAGGTATTCTATTCTACTGATTCATATTAGGTATTCTACTTTCTCGTGAGTTAATCTTGGTGAGGTATCAGTGTCCAAGAATTTGTGCATTTCTTCTAGGTTATTAAGTTTGTTACTATATAATTCTTCATAATAATTTATAACAATCCTTTGTATTTCTGCTATGTTCGTCATAATGTCTTTATTTTCTTCTCTGATTGTATATATTGAACCCTCTCACGTTCCTTTTTGGTTAAGCTAGCTAAGAGTTTATCACTTTTGTTTATCTTTTCAAAGAATCAGCTCTTTGTTGATATTTTGGTATTTGTTTTCCAAAGTCTCTATGTTATTTATTTGGGCTGTGAGTTTTACTATTTTTCCTTCTACCAATTTTGGATTTGATTTGTTATTGTTTTTCTAGTCCCCTGAGATGCAGTGATAAGTTATTTATTTGAGATCTCTATGTATTCTTGATGCAGGCATTGATTGCTAATATGCTTCCATTTTTGTATTTTTTTTGTTGTATTCCATAGGTTTTGGTATGCTGTGTTTTCATTTTCATGAAATTTGAAGAAATTTTAAAATTTCTCCCTTGGTAACTTTATCATTTAGGAGTCAGTTATTTAATTTCTATGTATATGTGCAGTCCAAAGTTTTCTTGTTATTGATTTCCAATTTTATTGCATTGTGGTGAGAAAAGATAATCAAATGATTTCTGTTCTTGTAAATTTGTTGAGACTCGTTTTGTGATACCATATGATATATCCTGTAAATTTTGCCATTTGTTATTGAGAAGATGTATGATAATATTTTCAGTTTAATATTATATTGAGTAGTACATGGAATAATATACTAAATTCAGTGGACATTCAGAGGAATGATCCTACTTAGAAGAGTATTGAAAGTTTTCTTCAAAGAGACTGTTATTAACTTTTCTTGCTTTCATTTAAACATGGTCATCTGGGAAAGGAAGGAAGTATGTTTTTTGGGTAGGGGAATAGTATTAGAAAGTATAAACAGTGAAGTCAGATGTATAGCTTCTTATCCTATCTCTGTGCCTTCATAGCTATGTAGCCTTAGACAAATTACTATTCTTTAGCTGTTGGATGGAAATTTCTATAAACAGCTGTTAGGTTCACTTGATCTAGGGTACAATTTAATTCTTCTCTTTCTTTGTTGAATTTCTTTCTTGAGAATGTTAATTTCTGAGAGTGAGGTGTTAAATTCCCCTACTATGGGAATATGGGAGCCTACCTCTCCCTTTAGGTCTATTAATATTTGCCTTGTGTATTTGGGTGTTCCAGTATTTGCTGCATTGCCAGTGTGAACCCTTTATTATTATATAACGACATAACTGGTCTCTTTTTATTGCTTTTGATTTAAAATATATTTTATCTGATAAAGTGTCACTACTCCTGCTTTCTTTTGAGTTCCATTTACATGGAATAACTTGGTCCATTCTTTCACCTTCAGTCTATGTGTGTCCTTAGAGGTGAAGGGGCTTTCTTATAAGCAGCATATACTTGAGTCCTGTTTTTTTTTTTAATACATTTAGTCACTCTGTGTGTTTTAATTGGAAAATTGAGACCATTGACATTTAAGGAAATTATTGATAGGTAAGGTCTTACTATTACCATTTTGATAGTTGTTTTGTATTTTTATTGTGGTACCATTTTTTTCTTCATTCCTCTTTTATGGTCTTCATTTGTGGATAAGTGATTTTCTTTAGTAGTATACTTTGATCTCGTGTGTATTTTTTATTTAAGTTATACAAGCTTCATGTATTTCATATATTCAGCTTTAGGAACATAGTGATACTTCCCACTCTACCCTCCCTCCCACCCATGCTCCAATCCTTCTTCCTCTTCCCTCTCCCATTCTCACTTTTAATTTTTACAAAGATCTATTTTAACTTTACTTAATGATTGTAAAGTTAACCCTAAACTAAGTAAAAAGTTCAACAAATAGTATGAAGAAAAAACACTGTTTCTCATTGGAAGAGACAATGGCTGTAAACAATCATCAAATCTCAAAATGTCCATTTCACTTCAATATATTACATTTTACATGCTCTATAAGTTACCTCAGATCAGGGAAGACATATGGTATCTGTCCTTTTGGGACTGGCTTATGTCACTAAGTATAATGGTTTCCAGTTGCATCATCTTATTGCAAAAGACAGGGTTTCATTTTCTCTTTTATGGCTCAGTAGTACTCCATAGTGCATATATATCATAATTTCTTTATCCAGTTAATAATCAGTGGACCTCTAGATTGATTCCATATCTTAACTATTGTAAATTGCACTGCAATGAATATAGGGGTACAGCTAACTCTTTCATATGTTGATTTCATTTCCCTTGGGTACATTCCCAGGAGTGAAATGTCTGGTTTATATCGCAGGTCTATATTCAGATTTCTGAGGTATCTCCACACTGTCTTCCACAGTGGCTGCGGAAGTTTACATCCCACCAACAGTGGATTAGGATACTTTTTTCCCCACATCCTCACCAGTGTTTGATATTTCTGCATGAAGCCATTCTAACTGGAGCGAGGTGAAACCTCATTGTGGTTTTGATTTGTTTCTCTGATGGCTAGTGATCCTGGGCAATCTTTCAATTGTCTGTTGGCCATTGAATACACCTGTTCAAGTCATTTGCCCATTATTTAGATGGGTTGTTTGCTTTGTTGTTGTTGAATTTCTTGAGCTCTTTTTAGATTCTGGACGTCAACCATTTATCAGTTGCACAGTTTGGAAATATTTTCTATCATTCTGTCAGTTGCTTCTTCACTTTGTTGGGTGTTTCTTTTGCCGAAGCTTTCATTGCCTGTGCTTCTGGGTTTCTTTCTAAGAAGTATTTGCCTATACCAATGTCTTGCAAGATTTCCCCAATGTTCTCTGATAATTTGATGGTTTGGAGTCATAGATCAAGATCTTTGATCCATTTTGAGTGGATTTTTGTGTAACGTGTAAGTTAGGGGTTTAGTTTCATACTTCTGCACAAGGAGATCCAGTTTTCCCAGCACCATTTGTTGAAGAGACTGACCTTACTCCAGGGATTGATTTCAGCCCCTTTGTCAAAATAAGTTGGTTGTAAATGTTTGGATTGATCTCTGGTGTTTTTATTCTGTTTCATTGGCCCACATATCTGTTTTTAGTATCAGGCTGTTTGCATTATAATGGCCCTGTAGTATGTCTTGAAATCAGGTATTGTGAGGCCTCCAGCTTTGTTTTTGCTGTGTGAGATTGTTTTAGCTATTTGGAGTCTCCTGTGTTTCCATATGAATTTTGGCATCATTTTTATCTTGATCTGCAAAGGATGCTGTTGGTATTTTGATTGGTATCACATTGAATCTGTAAATTGCTCTTAGTAGTATGGATGTTTTGATGATGTTGATTCTTCCAATTCATGAAAATGGAAGAATTTCCAATTTCTTAATGTCTTCTGTTTCTTTCTTTAGTGTTTTACAATTTTCATCATACAGATCTTTGACATCCTTGGTTAAATTTATTCCCAGGTATTTAATTCTTTTTGGAGCTATTGTGAATAAGACTGCTCTTTCTGAGTTCTGACATGGCTCTTTCTGAGCCATGGCATTGTCTGTATATGCAAAGGCTATTAATGTGTCTGTGTTGATTTTATATCTAGCTGCTTTAACAAACTCTTTTTTTTAAGATTTATTTATTTATTTGAAAGTCAGAGTTACACAGAGAGAGGAGAGAGAGAGAGAGAGAGAGAGAGAGAGAGAGATCCTTCATCCGATGGTTCACTCCCCAATTGGCCGCAATGGACGGAGCTGTGCTGATCAGAGCCAGGAGCCAGGAGCTTCTTCCAAGTCTCCCACACAGGTGCAGAGGCCCAAGGACTTGGGACATTTTCTACTGCTTTCCCAGGCCATAGCAGAGAGCTGGATAGGAAGAGGAGCAGCCACGACTAGAACCAGTGCTCATATGGGATGCCGGCGCTTCAGGCCAGTGTGTTAACCCACTGCACCACAGCGCTGGCCCCAAAAAACTCTTTTTAAGAGTAACAAAAGTCTCTCACTGGAGTCTTTTGGTTCCCCTATATGTAGAATCATGTCATTGGCAAATAGGGATTGTTTGATTTCATCCCTTCCAATTTATGTCTCTTTGATTTATTTTTCTTACCTGATGGCTCTGGCTAAAACTTCCAGGACAATATTAAATAGCAATGATGAGATTGGACATCTTTGTCTGGTTCTGGATCTTAGAGGGAATGCTTCCAGCTTTTCTGCATTCAATAGGATGCTGGCCGTGGATTCGTCATAATTTGCCTTGATTGTATTGAGAAATGTTCCTTATATACCCAATTTGCTTAAGGTTTTTCTCATGAAGCAATGTTGTATTTTATCAAATGCTTTCTCTTCATCTATTCAGATGACCATATGGTTTTTGTTCATCAGTTTGTTAATGCGATGTATCACATTTATTGATTTGTGAATGTTGAACCATCTATGCATACCAGGGGTAAATCCCACTTGGTCTGGATGAATAATCTTTCTGATGTCTTATTGAATTCAGTTAGCTAGGATGTTGTTGAGGATGTTTGCATCTAGGTTCATCAGGGATATTGGTCTGTAGTCCTCTTTCTCTGTTGTATCTTTTTCTGGTTTAGGAATTTAGATGATGCTGGTTTCATAGAAGGAGTTTGGGAGGGTTCCCTCTCTTTCAATTGTTTTGAATAGCTTGAGAAGAATTGGAATTAGTTCTTCTTTAAATGTACAGTAGAATTCAGCAGTGAAGCTGTTTGGTCTTGGGCTTTTCTTTGCTTGGAAGATCTTTATTACTGATTCAATTTCCATCTTGGTTATTTGCCTGTTTAGGTTTTCTATGTCTTCATGATTCAATTTTGGTAGACTGTATGTGTCTAGGAATCTATCCATTTCTTCTAGGTTTCCCAGTTTGTTGTCATACAACTCTTTGTAGAAATTTCTGATGATTCTTTTTTTATTTCTGAGATATGTGTTGTTCATTTCTTTTTCATCTCTGATTTTACTGCTTTTTTTCTTCTCCCTCTTTTTTTGTTAATAGGCCAGTAATGTATCGATTTTGTTTATTATTTCAAAAAATTATCTCTTCATTTCAGTGATCTTTTTTTGTTTTGTTTTTTGGTTTCAAGTTTGTTTTTTCTTCTCTAATCTTAATTATTTTTTTCCTCCTAATTTGGGGTTTGGTTTGTTGTTGTTTTTCTTGGTCATTGAGATTCACTGTTGGCTCATTTATATGACACCTTTCCAATTTCTTGATGTATGCATCGATTGCTATAAACTTTGCTGTTAACACTGCTTTTGCTGTATCCCATAAGTTTTGATATGATGTACTGCCATGTTCATTGATTCCAGAAATGTTTTGATTTATCTTTTGATTTCTTCTATGACCCCCTGTTCATTCAGAAGTATGTTGTTCAGTCTCCATGTGTTTTCATGTGATCTGGAGATTCTTGAGTTGTTGCTTTCTGGCTTCATCCCCTTGAGGTCTGATAAGATACACAGTGTGATTTCAATTTTTTTTTTTTGAATTTGCCAAGACTTGTTTTATGGCCTAGCATATGGTCTATCCTAGAGAAAGTCCCATGCAATGATGAGAAGAATGTGTATTCTGCAACTGTGGTGTGAAAAGTTCTGTAGGTATCACTTAGGTCTATTTGGTCCATAGTATTGATTAGCTCTGTTGTTTCTTTGTTGATTTTCTGTCTAGTTGATCTGTCCATTGATGAAAATGGGATGTTGAAATCCTCCATTTGGATTGTATTGGAGTCTATGTATCCCTTTAGATCCATTAACATTTCTTTTAAATAGCCGGGCACCTTGTAATTGGGTTCATATACATTTATTATACTGACATCTTCCTATTGAGTTCATCCTTTAATCATTACATAGTGCCTTTCTTTGTCTATTTTAGCAGTTTTTGTGTTTAATTCTATTTTATCTGATTTTAGGATGATAACACCTGCCCTTTTTTGCTTTCTTTAAGCATGGAATATCTTTTTCTATCCTTTCACTTTCAGTCTGTGTACATCTTTGTTGGTGAGATTTCTTTCTTTTTTTTTATTTGACAGGTAGAGTTATAGACAGTGAGAGAGAGACAGAGAGAAAGGTCTTCCTTCTGTTGGTTCACTCCCCAAATGGCCATCATGGCCAGCACTGCACTGATCTGAAGCCAGGAGCCAGGTGCCCCTTCCTGATCTCCCATGCGGGTACAGGCACCCAAGCACTTGGGCCATCCTCCACTGCCCTCTTGGGCCACAGCAGAGAGCTGGACTGGAAGAGGAGCAGTCGGGACTAGAACCTGGTGCCCATATGGGATGCCGGCGCTGTAGGTGGAGGATTAACCAAGTGAGCCACGGCGCTGGCCTTCAGATTTATTTCTTGTAGGCAGCAAAATGGGTATTGTTTTTAAATCTATTTGGCCAGTCTGTATCTTTTAACTGGAGAGTTGAGGCCATTTACATTCAAGGTGACTAATGGTAAGTAACAACTTGGCCATGCCATTTTTCCATAACATTCCTATTGTTTGCTTTGGGTGTCTTTTGTACTTTTACTGGGGGATTTTCTGCTTTCACATTCTTTCATAATGATGGCTATCTTTCTGTGTTTCTGTGTGTAGCACATCCTTAAGCATCCTTTATAAGGCTGGATGAGTGGCAAAAATTTCTTTCAATTTCTGTTTGTTATGGAAGGTCTTTAGTTCACCTTCATTCATAAATGAGAGCTTTGCAGGGTACAGTATTCTGGGTTGAGTTTTTTTTCTCTTAAGACTTAGATTATGTCTCTCCATTCTCTTTTAGCTTTTTGGGTTTCTGATAAGAAGCCAGCTGTGAGTCTAATTGGAGATACTCTGAGAGTAATCTGGCGTTTCTCTTGTGTGCATTTTAAAATCTTTTCTTTATGTTTTACTGTGGAAAGTTTGCCTACAATGTATCATGGTGAAGATCCTTTTGGTTATTTCTGTTAGGAGTTATTTGTGCTTTTGTTATGTGGACTTCCCTTTCTTTCTCCAAATTGGGGAAGTTTTCTGTAATTATTTCACCAAATAGGCCTATTAGTCCATTCTCTCTAAACTTTCAAGAACTCCTAAGACCTGTATGATGGGTTTTTGATAGTACCTCACAAATCTCCAAAATTGTTTTTTAACTTTTCTAATATTTTTCTTGTATTTTTTTGTTCTGACTTAAAGATTTCCAAAGATTTGTCTTCTAGCTTGGATATTCTTTCTTCTAGCTTGCCAAGTCTGTTATTATGGCTTCCCACTGCATTTTTTTACTTAATCTATTGAAGTCTTCATTTCTAGCATTTCATTTTGATTTCTTTTTAAAATCTTGATTTCATGGGAAAATTTTTATTCATGGTTTTCTTGGGTTCATGGATTTGCTTCTGATTGCTTTTGAATAGTCCTATGATTATTTTTTTGATTTCCATTTCTGGCATTTCATCACTCACAGTCCTATGTGCGTGCCCAGCCACCTGTCACTCCTCCCAGCCAGGCTCAAAGTCAGTGGGGACTGTGGATTTTTCCCTCCACTAAAACTCTGGATCACACACGTACACAAGAGCCGCTGGATGAATGTTGCTCTCTCCCAGCCACCGCCAACAGTACTGCCAAGAAGATGGCATCCTGTCTCAGCCAGTCTCTATGCATGCACACAAAGGCTTCCATAGCTGCTGCCCAAACCCAAAATGGCACCCACCCTTTCTTAGACAGGCAGTGGGCATTGTTGTGGGGAGTTTGGGCTGAGAGAAATGTTCCCCTCTGCCTCCACTGTGTCCATGGGCAGGTGCTAGAAACTGTAGCACCCAGGGCTCCAGTCTGGACTCACACCATGCTCTCCCTCTGGATATACAACCACAGGTTGCTGCAGTCTGGTCTCACCTCTGTCTCCAAGCTGCTGCCTGCTCCAGCTCTCAGCTGCTACAGTCATGTGTTGTGTCTATGTTTGTCCTGTGTATCAGCACTCTCCACACAGATCCATGGCATTATTCCTTTTGTAGGATTTCCAGTGCAGTTTTCTTTCCAATTCTCCTGTGAGAGTGTACTTTCTACACTTTTAAAAAAAATCTATTTATCCTTAATCTAGTGTAGTATGTTATTCCCTAATCCACCTTCTTGGTTCTTCCTGGTCAATTCCTTACTTATTATTTTTGCTAAGAATGTTATAGGTTCTTGCTTTCTAGACACCATGAGGCTTACAAGAAACTTCTTTTTACTATGACAAGGTAACTTGAAATGATAACAACTTAACATGGAATATATAGATACTGAAAGAGAGAAGTAAAAAACAGAAATAAAGAAATCCCAATAAGGAACTGTATGTATGTACATTCTTGTACAATTTTGAGTATTTGATGTTCAATTTTGACATTTTCAATATCGCTTATCACTTAACATTTTAACATAGTGATTATAATTACTTTAGCCTTATGGTAAGGTTATAAATGGTTTATGCACCATGCTTACAATTTTATAGCATTCTGAATTGGCATATTTACTCTTACCAGTGATTTTTCTTTCTCATCATGCTTTCTTCTTACTCGTTAGCACCTCTTCCCTTCAGTTCAAAGAACTCCGTTAGTATTTCTGGTAATGTAGGTCTGGTGGTGATAAATTGTCATAGCTTTTGACTAGTGATGTCCTTATCTCCCCCACATTCCTTAAGGATAGCTTTGTTGAATACAGCATTGTTGGTTGGCAATTTGGTTTTACTCAAGCGCTGTAAAAGTCTGATCCCACTTTTTCCTGACCTATAAGGATCCCACTGAGAAGTCTGTAACCAGGCAAACTGAGACCCCTTTATATGTTCTTTTTGTTTTTCTTGTGGCTTTAAGAAGCCTGTATTTATCTTTTTTTTTTTAATTTTTTTATTTTTTTTTATTTTTTGACAGGCAGAGTGGACAGTGAGAGAGAGAGACAGAGGGAAAGGTCTTCCTTTTGCCGTTGGTTCACCCTCCAATGGCCGCTACGCACCGCACTGATCCGAAGCCAGGAGCCAGGTGCTTCTCCTGGTCTCCCATGGGGTGCAGGGCCCAGGGACTTGGGCCATCCTCCACTACACTCCTGGGCCACATCAGAGAGCTGGCCTGGAAGAGGGGCAACCGGGACAGACTCCGCTGCCCTGAGCGGGACTAGAACCCGGTGTGCCGGCGCCGCAAGGCGGAGGATTAGCCTAGTGAGCTGTGGCGCCGGCCTGTATTTATCTTTAACCTTGGAAATTTTAACTACAAATATGTCTTGGAGTAAAGTTGAGTGGCTTTAATCTGACTAGTGACCTTTGACCTTCTCATACCTTCATAGCTATATCTTTCTCTATGTTTGGTAAGTTTTCTGTCATTATTTCTTTGAATAGGCTTTTTGCCCTTTTGCAGATTGAAGCGCCTCTGGAATCTCAACAACTGGAATATTTGCTCTTTCATGCAATCTCATATTTTCTCTGCTCTGTATTTTTAAATGACCTGTTTTTGAGCTCATTGATTCTTTTGTTTGATCTATTCTGCTACTGATACCTTCTATCACATTTTTATAATGTACACTTAGTGTAAAAAGTACACTTGGTGTACTTTTCAATTGAAAGATTTCTGCTTAATTTTGTTTAATTGCTTCCAATTCTTTAACACATCTCACTGTTAGAATACTGAGCCATTTTTCTGTGCTCTCTTTAATTTTGTTGAATTTCCTTAAAACAGCTATTTAAAAATCTTCGTCTGAACATTTGGAAATTTCAGTTCCTGGACGGTCGGTTTCTGACATCTTGATTTGCTCTTGAGGCAAGGTCATAGTTTCCTGGAGGTTCCTGATGCTTGTTCATGTATGACATTATCTGCTCGTTGAAGGATTAGTTGTAGTAATCTGGTTTTGCTTGTGGCTGTCCTTCTAGGAATTCTAAGCTATCTGTTTATTTTCTCTGAGCTTATGGATACTTCTGCTATCTCAGCACTAGATAGCACCAGCTCTGCCATTGATATGTTTTACAAATACTCTCTAAATTTGAATTTGTCCCAAATCTGCAGTTGTTCAGTATGAACTGGAGAAGTGACTAAAAAGTGTGTGTCCATCCCTACAAGCCTTTTCTCAGGCTTGTGGTATATTCAGACCCCTTGTCCTGTGTCCACGAATTTCACATGGTAGATTCTGTCTGGAACCCTCAGTCCACCAAACCAGTGCAACCTGGGGATAGAGACATAGTTTATCCTGCTGTGGTCTGTCTCCTACGGAGATGGACTCATTGCCTAATTCAGTACCTATCAGCCACTGGTGATGCTGGCTGCGGTTTAAAACTGTTCAACCAGAACAGTGGAACTCCACTGGGCACTGAAGCAGCTCCGAGGCTCTGTGTGCAGGCACTGGCCTGGGACAGGGATCATTAAGATTTACTCAGTGTTTCATTAGCCTGGCATGAGTCCCAAAGCAGTCCTGGATTACTTGCTACCTGCGAAAAGTTGTAGGAGCTACTTATGTAGGCCCTTAGGTGGATAATACCTGGGCCTCACAGCTACCAGGCCCTATGCATCTGGGGGTGCACATCAGACATGTAAATTTGCCTCACTGGGCCACAACCCTCCACTTGATACTGGATCAAATCTTGTGACTGTCCACAGGCACTTGGCTCAGGATAGAAACTGTTAAAATCTGCCCAGCATGGGGCTTTACCAGCCTAGCACTGAGTCCCAACATGATCCTGTGGCCCCTTGTTATATGTTCAAGGTTGAAGGAGAGTGATGAAAACAGTTATCTGGCTACCTAGACTGACCCCAGGTTTGTCATAGCTGTTCCCATGGATATAGGTTCCAAAAAAGTCCTGAGGGTAGCCCAAGGTGCCAGGAGTGACAATCGCAAAAAGGAGAACCACCCCATGGAGCACAGGTGTCTCCCTGGTGCTGGGAAAGTTTACAGGCTCAGTCTGTGAGTGGTAGAGGACTTGAGCTCTATCAATTGCTACGTATTGATGTAGTAGGCCCGACTCTAAGCTCCTGTAAGTTCCTATGAGTGATCCTAAACTCCTTCCTCTCGTCTCTCCACTGGGCTGGAGTTTCACTTTTGGTTGGCAGTTGGGGGGTGGGGAGTGGCAGAGGCCATCTAGTACTGGAAACTCTTAAGTATTCATTTGATAGTTGTGGGTGTGTGGGCAGGGTCAGGCGGTCTCAGTACAAGTGAATTTTTCCCAAGGAGGTCAACTCTGGGATTCAATTTACTCTCCCTCTCCCAAGCAGGAGATGTCTCTCCCAGCAGTGCTCCATGGAACTCAGGGAGGGGTGACTCAGTTCTTTCTTTCTTGCTGTTTTCTCTGTGACTTTATCATCTGATCACAAGACAGGGCACTGTGTTCTCTCACCTGACTGCCATAATTCTTGTGAAGGCGACTTGGTGTGAGCATAGCTGTTAACACTGCTGTCCCTGTAGAGAGGTGGCCACCTGGAGCCTCTCGCCCAGCTGCCATCTTGATTCTGATCCCCAGGTTTTTTCATTTTAAAATTCAAATTCCTATTTAGCTAGGTATTCTTACCTTGGACTGCTAGTGATAAGGAAAGTTTGGGCAAATTGATGGGTCTGTCAGTGTGTTCTCTCCCATTTTCTTCACCCTGGACAGACGAGTTAGAAATGGGAACATGGGACTGGAAACATTCATTTTTGTACAACTTTAAAGATAGAAACATGAAAGAATCTCCAAATAAGCCACATTGAAAATTTGTTATCCATTTATTTTTGTTTTAAAAGGAAAGGGAAACAGAGACAGAAACCAGACTCTCTCTCTCTCTCTCTCTCTCTCTCTCTCTCTCCCCCTCCCCCCCTCCCCCATCTTCCATTCATTGGTTCATCCCCCAAGATATTGAAATAGCTGGAGCTGGGTCATCTGGAAACCAGGAGCTTGGAAATCAATCCAAGTCTCCCACGTGGGTGGCAGGGACCCAACTACTTGAGTTATCACCTGATACCTTCCAATGTACATTAGCAGGAAGCTGGAATTGGAAGTAGAGTTGGTGCTCAAAGTTAGGCATTCCAATGTGGAAGGCAGGTGTCTCGAGCAGTGTCTCAATTGTTGTAAAACCCCTGCTTCTAGAACATTTATGTTTAAAAATCAATTATCACTAGTTTTTAATTTTAATGTAAAAGTAGAACATATTTATTACAGAGAAATTTGAGAAATTGCAAAATACGAATGAGTGGGGCTGGCATTGTGGCGTAGTGTGTAAAGCCCCCACCTGCACGCCGGCATCCCTTGTGGGCATTGGTTCCCGTCTTGGCTGCTCCGTTTCTGATTCAGCATCTGTTAATGACTTAGAAAAACTCCTGGCCGGCGCCACAGCTCACTAGGCTAATCCTCTGCCTTGCGCGCTGGCACACGGGGTTCTAGTCCTGGTCGAGGCGCCGGATTCTGCCCCTCTTCCAGGCCAGCTCTCTGCTGTGGCCAGGGAGTGCAGTGGAGGATGGCCCAAGTGCTTGGGCCCTGCACCCCATGGGAGACCAGGATAAGTACCTGGCTCCTGCCATCAGATCAGCGCAGTGCGCCAGCCGCAGCGTGCCAGCCGCGGTGGCCATTGGAGGGTGAACCAACGGCAAAGGAAGACCTTTTTCTCTGTCTCTCTCTCTCACTGTCCACTCTGCCTGTCAAAAAAAAAAAAAAAAACAAAAAAACAAAAAAGCAAAAAAACAAAAAACTCCTAAGGTGGCCCTTGTGTTTGGGCCCCTGTTACACATGTGGGAGACCAGGAAGAAGCTCCTTGTTCCTGCCTGGCCCCGACCTGGTTGTTGCAGGCATCTGGGGAGTGAACCAGCAGATGGAGGACCTCTCTCTCTCTGTGTGTCTCTCCTTCTGTCTGTGCAACTCTGGCTTTCAGATAAATAAACCCATCTTAAAAAAATACAAATGAGTAAGATGAAGGCATACTTGTTTCAAGTCAATAAAACTAACAAAAATGAAAAGCATATATAAGGGCGGGGAGACAATTTTTTCTGAAAAAGAGAAAGTGATCAAAAGTTCATGAAAAGGAAGAGTTCCAAGATAGCGGAGTAGGGAGGGGACTTACTGCTCTAGTCTAGAAGAGAGTTTAAAAAGTAGAGAGGAGGGCCGGCGCCGTGGCTCACTAGGCTAATCCTCCGCCTTGCGGTGCCGGCACACCGGGTTCTAGTCCCGGTCAGGGCGCCAGATTCTGTCCCGGTTGCCCCTCTTCCAGGCCAGCTCTCTGCTGTGGCCAGGGAGTGCAGTGGAGGATGGCCCAAGTGCTTGGGCCCTGCACCCCATGGGAGACCAGGATAAGTACCTGGCTCCTGCCATCGGATCAGCGTGGTGCGCCAGCCGCGGCGGCCATTGGAGGGCGAACCAATGGCAAAGGAAGACCTTTCTCTCTGTCTCTCTCTCTCACTGTCCATTCTGCCTGTCAAAAAAAAAAAAAAAAAAGTAGAGAGGGTACAGACTCAAGGAAGAGTTAGGGAGAAAATGGCATAGGACATGAAATGCAAATTAGAGGGACATGGTGTACCTATGTGGAGGGCGCGGATGCCCACAACTCAAGACTCCAGTAGTTGAGAGCCTCCCACCAGCACTGGAAAGTGAGGGGAGACCAGACCACAGCAGCCCAAGCCACTGGTAATAAAACTGCAGGAAGAGTCTAGAGGGAACCCGGCTTGGAGCCCCGCTGGGGATAGTGTACTTGCCAAACTAGAGGAGAAAAAAAAGAGGGTCTCATTTCTCTCTCTCTGATCACTTTACAATGGCATCCTGTAACAAGCTGATACACTAGGTGCCATTTTGGACATATGTCACAGTTGCGCCAGCTTGCGTCCGCGCCCAGCTGAATGGAGACTCCTGATTCTGGTGGGGAGAATGAGCAGGGAGCTGGGTGCTTATGACTGTGGGAAGCTTGTATGCCAGGATGATGAAAAAAAAAAAAAAAGGAGGCTGTGTGGGAGGACTCACATGTGGCTGGGACTTTGAGCAGTCACTTTGGGAGACTCCACATGCTTAGGGCTTCCTGAGTGCATGGTGAGGGATATTGTTGGGGAATCTGAGCTTACACTGAGTACTGCACGGATCCTTTGTGTGGTCCTTGGGACAGAGCAGACAAGTATTATACCCACTGGGACTAGTGCTCAGGTACAGGTCTCCTTTGAGGAGAAGAGCTCAGCTGAGCAGAATAAACTTCCCTTCTGATTAAAAAAAAAAGAGAGGAGATTTATCAGCCAAACCTGAGTGTGTCACTTTAGACACGCTTTTCACCCTGGAGAACTGAACAGAACTCCTTGGCCACACCCACTACAAGCCTCTAGATATTCACTGAGCAGACACTCCACTTATCTACAGAGGCAGAATACAAAGATAAAAGCTACCACAGTGAAAAAAAAAAACAAAAAAACCAATGAGTATCTCCACAAATGCTGAATAACAAACATACCAATTCAATAAACAAGAATAAGGAAAACAATATGGCACCCCCAAAAAGAACACAACCCTTCAATACTATATTTTGAAATGATGAGATTGAAGAAATGCCAGAAATGGAATTCAAAAAATAGATCATAAGATTACATAGAAGTAATCAGAAGCAAATGCATGAACTACTGAAAATTGTATGGGACATGAAAGAAAATTTCTCCCATGAAATTGAGATCTTAAGGAGAAATAAAAATGAAATGAAGAATACATTAGAACAAATAAAAAATGCAGTGAAAAGCTTTAACAACAAAATTAGTGAAGCAGAAGAAAGAGTATCTGAATTAGAAGACAAAGAACCGGGAATTATACAGTCAAAGCCTAAAACAAGAAGAGGAAATTATAAAATTAAAAAACACTGTTGGGAATCTACAGGATACTATCAAATGACCCAACATATGGATTCTAGGAGTTCCTGAAGGCGTGGAAAGAGAGAAAGGATTAGAAGGCCTTTTTATTTTTTATTTTATTTTTATTTTTGACAGAGTTAGACAGTGAGAGAGAGACAGCGAGAAAGGTCTTCCCTCCATTGGTTCACCCCCCAAATGGCTGCTATGGCTGGCATGCTGTGTCAATCCGAAGCCAGGAGCCAGGTGCTTCTTCCTGGTCTCCCATGCAGGTGCAGGGCCCAAGGACTTGGGCCATCCTCCGCTGCACTCCTGGGCCACAGCAGAGAACTGGACTGGAAGAAGAGCAACCGGGACAGAACCAGCGTCCCAACTGGGACTAGAACCCGGGGTGCCAGCGCTGCAGGTGGAGGATTAGCCAAGTGAGCCGCAGCACCAGCCAGAAGGCCTTTTTAGTGAAGTAATAACAGAAGGCTTCCCTAATTTGGAGAAAGAAAGGGACATCCAAATACAGGAAGCACATAGAACTCCTAATAGACATGACTGGAAAAGATCCTCACCACAACATATTGTAATCAAACTTAACACAATAAAACATAAAGAAAAGATTCTAAAATGTGCATGAGAGAAATGCCAGATTACTTTCAGAGGATCTCCAATTAGACCCACAGTGGACTTCTCATCAGAAACTCTACAGGCTGGGAGATAATGTGAGATATATTCCAAGTCTGAAGAAAAAAAATAACTGTCGACCCAGAATACTGTACCCTGCAAAGCTCTCATTTATGAATGAAGGTGAAATAAAGACTTTCCATAACAAATAGAAATTGAAAGAATTTGTCATTACCTGTACAGCACTATAAAAGATGCTTAAGGATATACTGGAAAAAGAAACATAGAAACAAGGCCATCACAATGAAAGAAAGTAAAGTAAAAAAAATCTCTCAGTAAATTTCAAAGGAAATTCAAAGTAAAAAATAGGAATATTTTTGGAAAAATGGCAGGGCAAAATCATTACTTATCAATAGTCACCTTGAATATAAATGGTCTTGACTCTCCAGTTAAAATACAAACACTGGGCCGGCGCCGCGGCTCACTAGGCTAATCCTCCGCCTTGCGGCGCCGGCACACCGGGTTCTAGTCCCGGTTGGGGCGCCGGATTCTGTCCCGGTTGCCCTTCTTCCAGGCCAGCCCTCTGCTGTGGCCAGGGAGTGCAGTGGAGGATGGCCCAGGTGCTTGGGCCCTGCACCCCATGGGAGACCAGGAAAAGCACCTGGATCCTGGCTCCTGCCATCGGATCAGCGCAGGGCGCCGGCCGCAGCGCGCTGGCCGCGGCGGCCATTGGAGGGTGAACCAACGGCAAAGGAAGACCTTTCTCTCTGTCTCTCTCTCTCACTGTCCACTCTGCCTGTCAAAAATAAAAATAAAAAAAAAAAATAAAAAAATAAAAAATAAAAAAAAAAAAATAAAAAAATAAAAAAAAAAAAATACAAACACTGGCTAATGGATTAAAAAAAAATCTATTTGCTACCTGCAAGAAACTCATCTCACCAACAAAGATGTATGCAGACTGAAAATGAAAGGATGGAAAAAGATATTTCAGGCCAACAGAAACAAAAAATGAGCTGGTGTAGCCATCCTAATATCAGACAAATTAGACTTTAACACAAAAACTGTTGAAAGAGACAAAGAAGGGCACTGTGTAATGATTAAGAGATCAATTCAGCAGGAAGATGTCCATACAATAAATGTATATGCACCCAATTATAGGATGCCTGTTTTTTTTTTTTTTTAAATGCTAATTGATCTAAAGGGAGACATAGACTCCAATTCAGATGTAATGGGGGAACTTCAATACCTCACTTTCAGGAATGGACAGATCAACCAGACAGAAAATCAGCAAGGAAATAACAGAGTTTACTGACACTGTATACCAAGTGGTTCTGACAGATATCTACAGAACTTTTCATCCTACAATTTTAGAATACACATTTTTCTCACCAGTGCATGGAACTTTCTCTAGGATTGATCACATACTAGGCCATAAAGCAAGTCTTGGCAAATTAAAAAAAAATCGAAATCTTACCATGAATTTTCTTGGACCATAATGGAATGAAGCTGGAAATCAGCAACTCAGGCATCTCTAGAACATATGTAAACACATGGAGACTGAACAACATGCTCCTGAATGAACAATGGGTTATAGAAGAAATCAAAAGAGAAATCAAAAAAATTTCTGGAAACAAATGAGGATGACAGTACAACATATCAAAACTTATGGGATACAGCAAAAGCAGTATTAAGAAAAAAGTTTAGAGCAGTTCATGCCTACATCAGGAAATTGGGAAGGCAGCAATAAATGAACTATCAATGCATCTCAAAGATCTAGAAAAACAATAGCAAACCAAACCCAAAACACGTAGGGGAAAAGCAATAATTAAAATCAGAGAAGAAATCAACAAAATAAAATAAAAAAAAATACAAAAGATCAGCAAAATGAAGAGTTTGTTTTCTTTTTGTAAAACTAAGCAAATTTGTTACATCATTGACCTAGTTAACCAAAAAAGGAGAAATAAGACCCAAATCAATAAAATTAGAGATGAAAAAGCAAATGTAACAACAGACACCACAGAAATAAAAAGGGTCATCAGAAATTCCTACAGAGCAGTATGCCAACACACTGGGAAGCCTAGAAGAAATGGAAAGATTCCTGGACACATGCAAACTATGGAAATTGAGCCATGAAGACATAGAAATCATAAACATACCTATACCAAGGTGGAAATTGAGTTGATAATAAAGACCCTCCCAACAAAGAGAAGCCAGGACCCGAAGGGCTTCACAGCTGAATTCTACCAGACATTTTAAGAAGAACTAACTTCATTTCTTCTCAAGTTGTTAAAAACAATTGAAAGGAAGGGAATCCTTCCAGATTCTCTCTCTGAAGCCAGCATCATCTTAAACCTCAAAAAGATGAAACAGAGAAAGAGAATTATAGACCAATTTTCCTGATGAACATAGATGCAAAAATCCTCAAAAAAATTCTAGCCAGTTGAATCCAACAACATATCAGAAAGATCTTCCACCCAGACCAAGTGGGATTTATCCCTGGTATGCAGGGATGGTTCAACATTCAGAAATCAATCAATGTGATATATCATGTTAACTACAGAACAAAAACCATATGATTATCTCAATAGATGCAGAGAAAGCATTTGATAAAATACAACAACTTTCATGATGAAAACTCTAAGCAATTTGAGTATAGAAGGAACATTCCTCAACACAATCAAGACAATTTGTGACAAACTCATAGCCAGTATCCTATTGCATGGAGAAAAGTTAGAAGCATTCCCACTGAAATCCAGTACCAGATAAGATGCCCACTCTCACCATTGCTATTCAATATAGTCCTGAATGTTTTAGCCAGAGACATTAGGCAAGAAAAAGAAATCAAAGGGATACAAATTGGGAAAGAGGAAGTCAAACTATCCTTATTTACAGATCCAAAAGACTCCACTAGGAGAATGTTTGTAGCTGTTGTTAATGAGATTGATTTTAGAAGCTCAATCTCAGCCTTGGTATTGATTTTTGTGTATTGCATTTATACCGCTACTTTACTAAACTTTTCTATGAGTTCCAACATTCTCCAAGTCTTCCAGGAGGTCTGCCTATGGCTCCTACCATCTGGCATGACACGTACCAATGCCTCTTTCTACCATTTTTACATGTTCATTGCCTACTGGTGAGACTTCTGTTATAAAACTCAAGATCAATTTTTTTTTCCTAAGTGGACAGCTTGTTTCTGATGATAGAAAACATCCTTTTATTTCTTAAGACAAGTACAGCATATTTTTTAATACTTCCAACCCAATAAATTGTACCCTTGAAAACCAGTGATAGCCTCTCATCAAGAACCAACAGCAGTGCAAAAGAAACAGCAAGGGAGCAGAATTTTGGTGCAGGGATTGGTTAAGATGTCGCTTGGGATACCCACGTCCCAGATGGGAGTGCCTGGGTTTGGAGAGTAAACTAGGAGGTGGGAGATCTGTCTACTCATTCTCTCTTTGTCTATCTGCATTCCAAATAAGTAAATAAGTAAGTAAATAAAATTAAAGAAAACCAGTGATGTGGTTCTTCACATGTAGCCATACAGGTACTGCCAGTGTTTAAGCTCCAAACTCTGTTTTCATTAAACCCATTAATGTCCCAGAATCCTATATTTAGCATACTTAAAAAGACTTAAATTGAGCAGTATACATTCTGCTTATGGTAACTTTGAAATAAATCTGTCATTGAAATACTCACAGAATTGAAAATTTGATTGCTAACGAGTTTAGTTAGTTATGATAATATGTGTGTATGCATATGTAATTTTTAAGAATCAAGTATTTGTATGGCTTAGCCAAATTATTTCTTTAACAATTTTAATTTTGACTATACCACTTACAGTTTTTCCACTAAACTATTAAGTGGTGGATGCAGAATTAAAGTTTTGAATTCTGTCATTCAAAAACCTGTGTCATTGTATTTCATCCAACAACAAGGGTGAAACTTAAAGACTTTATGTTACATGACGTGAGCCAGCCGCAAATCTTATGATTCTTGTTATATGAGGTAGTTGGAGCTGTAAATTAACAGAGACAGGAAGTATAATGCTGATTTCTGTGGCCTGGGGAGGAGGGTAATGGGGCATTAGTGTTTATTTGGTACAGAGTTTCAGTTGGGGAAGATGAACAAGTTCTGGAGATGGATGGTAATGATTGGTGTACAGCGATATGAATGTACTAAATGCCAGTGAATTGTACTTAAAATAACTGAAATTAAACATTTTACATTATCTATATTTAACTTCAATAAAAATTATGAAAAATGTGCTGCAGGTGTTTTCTACTTTAACAGGCTTGTGTCTTCCTGGATCTTTGACTTTTTAGCTTCTTGCACATTTAATAATATGTGGTGGATATTTGTGTTAGTATGGTCAATTTTAAAGATCTCTGAAAATATTTCAGCAGTTTAATTCATGAGAAAATTAAATGAGATAATTCCCCAAAAGAGGCTACAATGGTGATTGTAATCTGATTAATATGTCAAGGTCTTATATAAAAACTCAGTGTTTCCTTATGTGTGCATAGTATTTCACAGTTGATAAGGTGCTTTTACTGGTTAATTTCTTTCTTTTTTTAAGATTTATTTATTTTACTTGAAAGTCAGAGTTACACAGAGAGGAGAGGCAGAGAGAGAGAGAGGTCTTCCATCCAATGGTTCACTTCCCAAATGGCCGCCACAGCTGGAGCTGTGCCAATCCAAAGCCAGGAGTCAGGACTTCTTCTGGGTCTCCCACATGGGTGCAGGGGCCCAAGGCCTTGGGCCATCCTCTACTGCTTTCCCAGGCCACAGCAGAGAGCTGGATTGGAAGAGGAGTAGCCGGGACTGGAACTGGTGCCCATATGGGATGCCGGCGCTTCAGGCCAGAGAGTTAACCCGCTGTGCCATAGCACAGGCCCTTAGTTAATTTATTTAAAAAATTTGCACAATATATTTATGAATGCTATCTCCATTATATAGATTAGAAACTTGAAGCTGAGAAATGACATATCCTGTAGGGACAAATGAACCTTCTAACTCCACAGCCAGTCGTTTCCATTAGGCTGAAGGAGGAGGAGAAAACAGACCAGTTAGGAGGGCAGCTTTGGCAATCAAAGCACCAGACTTGACTATGGCCTTTCTTTTGGGACTATGACTCCCTACATTGAGATGTACTGAACAAATTTTCAGGAGAAGTTGGCCAGGTATAGGAGAACTGACAATACGCAATATGAGGAGGTGAGCAGATGTCTACAGGGTCAGTCCATGTTGCTTTTGATATCTGGTGCTTCCCTTTGTAAAACCTCCATATTTGCTATGTTAGGCAGAAATTCACGTGGGGGAAGAATTCATTAAATTTAATATTGAGGAGCAGGCATTAGTTCATTTAGGTTAAGATGCTGTTTGTGATGCTTGTATCTCACACCAGAATGCTTTGGTTTGTGTCCTGGCTCTCCTTACAGGATCCTGCTACTGAAGGTCTTGGGAGGCAGTGGGTGATGACTCAAGTAGTTGGGTCCCTGCCACCCATGTGTAAGACCCAGATTCAGCTCCAGGCTCCTGGCTTTAGGCTGGTCCATCCCAGCTGTTGTGGGCATTTGGAGAGTAAATTGGCAGATGGAAGATCTCTTTCTTTTTGCCTTTTAAATAAATAAAAACAAAACATTTAATATTGAGATCTTAAATTGTTGACCAGAAATTTTTTTCCTCTTGTCACTTAAGCTCTTTTAGTGCCTATAATTTTGATTCTCATTCTTTTTTCTCTGTGACTCCTCTCCTCTCTCTCTCTCTCTCTCTCTCTCTCTCTCTCACACACACACACACACACACACACACATACACACACCCCAACTCTAAGTCAGACAACAGAACCTAAGAATCTTCAGATGCAGACAACACAGAGCAAACCCACTCTTTCGTGTTTGGATGGAATGTCTCTCATTATGTGTGGGCCTGTTGTCTTTGTATTAGACTATAAGTGCCTGGTGGGCGGGGACCCTGTCATTCTGGATTAACTCTCCCACAGGCTTAGTGAATCAGCATAAGCGGGGGAGTGCTTATTAAACATTACTTGATGGACTGATAAGACAAGTAATTGTACCAGAAGAAATTCTTCCTTTAAAATGTCTCTAAACTCCTGAACTTCACACAAGGGAAGGCTGGTGGCCTGGGCTAACTCTAGGGAATTAGTAACGTGATACAGAATCTTTCCCCTTTGTGTCACCCGTTACACTTTGGTTTCTCTTTGCTGTGACTGGAAATGTTAGCAGGGTACTTCTCTCCAAAGCTTGGTGTTTGCAACTTGAATGATGTGGAGAATCCTACAGGGCAGGCAATAAGCGGAATAATTTTGCCTGGAATGTTCAGACACTCTATGGAGGCCTGAATGTCCATTTACATGGGTTACAAATTGAGTTTGAGGATCGTAAATCTTTCTTTTATCTAAGGCAAAGTCTAAAAGGGGCCTTTTGTTATTTTTTATAGAAAAAGTACTTGTAAAGAAGAATCTTGTAGTAGAAGATCCAGTTGAGGAGCTGGGAGGCTGAATGGCACCTAGATAGAGCACAGAGTAGACCCTGAGCAAACTGGAGTCCCCTACATTATGTGTGTACCTACACGTAGACTTTGGAAACTGACTCATCTGATTACTTGCAAGTAGTATCCTTTAAGAGGTATTCGAACAAAAACAAGTGGAAGATGAGGCGCATTTCATTGAACTCCCACTAAAACACAGGAAAAACAATTCTACCTAAATAGAGATGCTATGATGTCATAGAAAAAGGAATGGATCTGGAATTAGAATTGGGTTTTGCAAATTAGCTCTCCTACATCTTGACTGCATGATTCAGGCACTCTGAGCCTCAGTCTTCATCTATGCAACTGGAAACAGTAATGTCTTTTTTAAAAGATGGCTGTTTTACAGAATTCCAAATAACATCTGTAGATAAACCTCCTCTTTTCCAGACACCTGCAGAAGATAAAGCCTATCCTTCCACTTTTTAATAAAGTCTCTGCACTAATGATTTACTGCCAATAAATAGAATAAAAATGGAAAAATTACAATATATAGTGTGGAAAACTGGCAAATACCACCTTAACTAAATGATCAAGGTCAATATCACCAGTAATAAGAACTGAACTGTTGATGTTATATACCCTTTGAGATTAGGTCTGACATGGGTATTTCACCTCCATGGTATCCTCTTCCCCAAATATAATCATATATAAACATCACACACACACACACACACACAATTAAGAGCATTCTATTAAATATCTGGTCCACACTCTACAAGTGTCACATATATATGGAGTCCTTCCATGTTGAGTTTGATGATTGGACTCTCCATCCTTGTGTTGAGTAGTCATGAAATGTGCCAAGCCATGGAAAACAAAGAGTGATAAACTGTCCCAGACCAGAGGAGGTTACAGAGACAAGACAAATAAACGTAGCGTCCTGAATTGGGTCCTAGAAGAAAAAGAAGAGATCTATAGCAAAACTGTTGAAATTGAGTAAAGCATGTAGTTTCATTAATAGCATTGCTCCAGTTTCTTAGCTTTGAAAAATGCACCATGGTTCTTCATGTAAGATGTTGACATTGGGGAAGCTGGGTGAATTACCACGTATAGGAACTCTGTTTGCTCTCCGGAAACTTTTCTGTAAATTTAAAGTTTTTCCAAAATAATATGAAAAGAAAATTGTCATAATAGAGATAATGTTCATAACAGGACTGTGAGATACAGCATTATAAAGTCTGACTAATGTTGTTTTGCCAGCATATCTATATTTTGACTTTAGAAAGCATAGTGAGCTGCAAGGACCCTGTGTTACATGTGGTCAAATCATGTGTGAATAAATAGTGTATAACTTCTCTTCTCTTCTCCTCTTTTGTCCATCAAGTAAATTAGTTTGTGGTTAACAATGACCAGTACATCCAAAGTGATGAAAATTTTAAGGATGAACTCAATTGCTACCCACAGACTATATTTTTGGGCAGCTCATATCATAGTTTATGTAATAACAATCAAGTAATTGCTAGATTTCATAAATAAGTAAATTTCATTTATGCAAACTTGGATGAAATTGAGCAGTAAATTATCAATTCAAAATATAGAAGATGTCTATAGAAAAGATTAAGGTAATTTTCCCCTTTCTTCAGAATTGGCAGTAGTAGCTAAAGCAAGATCAATATTAATTAAGGAACCTAGAGAGAAGAATAATAAATTACTGAAATTGGGTGGTTAATAGAACCTGTTATGTAATTCAGAAGTTAGAATTATAGAATCAGAAATGAAAGGAATTTTTGAGATCACCTGCTCTGATCCTCTTATTTTAAAGTGGGAATAAGAGTATTTAATTTAAAGAACTAACAGAGTTTCTCCAAAATCAGTTAGCATGGACACAATCAGAACCCAAGCTTCCATTATCAGTCATATCCCGTGAGACAGGAATTCTTGACAAGGACTCATGAGGTTCAGGACTCTCTGATTACCTGAAATTATGTGCCAACGCTTTCCTGTAGGTGCGTACTTGAATTTTCCTGAAGAAGGCCAAGAACAGCTATCATCAGATCCTTGAAGCAGCCTTGACTCGCAAAACAATGAGAGCACCTGCTCTAGAGCTCAAAAAAATTGCTCCTTAGAATATGCCTGGAATCCTATCAATGCTTCTAAAACTTGCCTCTGATTTTAAGTGTGAAAGTAGTAGTTATGGCCCGATCATTTCTCCTCAAAGTCACCGTATTCTTCAGGGAAATCAGAAAGCATGACTCTCACCTGGATGTGCTATCCTTTCCTTCTGAGAAAAGAGCTTCTTTTGTGGTCTCAGTGTGACCCCCAAAATTCATGTGTTGAGATTTCAAGAGATTTCAAGATTAAAGAGGTGTTAAGAGGTGGAGGCCTCTATAAAGATGATTGAAAATGAATCTTGATGTGAATGGAAGGGGAGAGGAGGCAGGAGAGGGGAGGGTTGCAGGTGGGAGGGAAGTCATGGGGGGAAAAAGCCATTGTAATCCATAAGCTGTACTTTGGAAATTTATATTCATTAAATAAAAGTTAAAAAAAAAAAGAGGTGGCGGCCTCAGGAGGTGATTAAGCCATGAGTGTAGAGACATCATGGATGGTTAGGGCCTTTGTAAAGGATTTGAGAAAGTGAGTTTGCCTTCTCCCATGTCTCCAACCCTGTAAAGACACTGTGTTCATCCCTCCCGAGGATGCAGCATCAGAGTGCCATCTTCAAAGCAGAGACCTGGACCTTGCCAGACACCAAATACTAGCACTTTGGTCTTGGACCTTCCAATTTCCACAACTGTCAGAAATAGATTTCTGTTCTTTGTAAAATACCCAGCCTGTGCTATTTTGTTATAATAGATCCAGTGGACTAAGAGACCCTCCGCCTATGAAGTAGGAGACAAGCGATGTGCTGAGTGCTTACCACGTGCTAGATTTTTTACATATATTAATTAATTCACTCTTCAGCTATCATATCAATTAAGTACTAATACTATTCCATTTTGCAAGTGGAGAAACTGAGGTATATAAAGTTCTGGTAACTTGTCTGAAAAATACAAACTAAGGAAGTGGTAGAGCCATATTTTTTGCAGCTAAGATTTAGGGCCTATATTATCACATTGTGAATTTCCTTTTTTTGGTAATACCTGATGTGTTATTTATTTGTACAGTGCTTAGGCTAAGTAAGCTGGTTACTGGCCTTATAAATTTATAACCATAGAGTCAATACAATGCAGAACAAAGAAGCATGGTCTTGGTAGGTGGGATTCTATGCATGTGTGTAGTTCTGTCTTCACCTTCTTCTAGATTACTCTGGACAAGAAACTTTCTCTGAATCTTGGTTCTCTTGTTCATAAAATGGGACAGATAATGGTTTGAGGTTGTTCTGAAGATGAAATAATATATTTAACATTGTAGGTACCCAAAAATCTATTCTCTATAAATGTTAGCAGAATGATCCAACATGGGAAGCAGGATTCACAGCAGACTCATAGAATGGCAAATGCCCTAAACAGCACTCTGGCCTCAGAATCAGCTCTAAAGGCATTCGGATCTGACTGAAGAGTCCATGAGAGTATTTTAGGCATGGAAAGCCAAGACACTCTTGCAAAAAAAAAAAAACAAAACAAAACAACAAAAAAAAATAAACTATGTGAAAGATCCCTGCGAGTGAGATCCCAGTGGAAAGAAAGAACGGGTCATCAAAGAAGGAGGTACCTTTCTCTGAAGAGAGGAGAGAACTTCCACTTTGACTACGACCTTGTCTAAATAAGATCAGAATCGGCGAACTCAAAAGGCCTCCATAGCCTTGGCAACTCATGACAGGAGCCTAGGGTGATTACTGAGGCCATAAACAAGCATGTCGATTTGTTAAGTCAACAACAGGAGTCACTGTGCACTTATTCCTCATGTAGGATCTCTGTCCTTAATGTGTTGTACATTGTGAATTAATGCTATAACTAGTACTCAAACAGTATTTTATACTTTGTGTTTCTGTGTGGGTGCAAACTGTTGAAAGCTCTACTTAATATATGCTAAATTGATCTTCTGTATATAAAGATTATTGAAAATGAATCTTGATGTGAATGGAATGGAGAGGGAGCGGGAGATGGGAGGGTTGTGAGTGGGAGGGAAGTTATGGGGGGGAAGCCATTGTAATCCATAAACTGTACTCTGAAAATTTATATTTACTAAATAAAATAAAAAAAAAACTGAATATACTGATGCTCATTTACTTTATCATATGCTTTTCATCAAAAAGATGAAACAGGAGCAAGAAGATTGGGTAACCTTAAGTTAAATAAATTCATAATATTTCAATTTATACTTATACCAGCCTTATAAATTTCTATAATAGCAATATTAAAAATTACTAAGGCTGACACAAAGCAAACAGAAAGCCTACTAATCCAACCAAGTATTTAATGAATAGGGATTTTATTTTTAGAACCAGGTGATGTCAAACTCCAGCAACTGCTCCTTGTTTTACCCTTAGGTTCTTTTGGAAGCTGTAGAACTTGTTTTTGATGTACTCAAAAATAAATACTTCATTGCATGCACCCTATGGCTTGAAATACAATTACAAAAATTGTGTGTAATATGTGATTAAGAAGTAGCTTAAAGGAAGTATTTGCCTTAATATGTTCAAATGGATAGGAACTAGCAATATGAGCCATCTTGAAGAATGATTTGTGTCACACATTTTAGATACAGAAGTTCTAAGTTATGGTGATTCTGTTGCTATGCGTTTATACTTTGACATGGTACCCAGGGAACTCATCCATAAATTGCAAGGAAACTCTGATTTATAAAACACAGTTCCTTGGGGCTCCCCTCCATCCACTTTTCCTTTTTCTTTCTGGTTACTATAGCACTCTGCAGAGGATCAAAGCAGTATTCATACTGCGTATCAATGCATGTCAGTGGTTTGCATTTGTAGATATCCAGAATAATGGCATCTTGTTAGAAAAAAGAAGGTGTGTCCTCAGGAAAGGTATTGCAAAGACATTGATATCAACTATGTCAGCCCTTTTATGGAGCCAGTTGTATTTTGAACAGACAAAATGCCCTACAACTTCAGAATCTTGATAGCAGTGTTGATGCCGGGTGAGTTCAACCTCAGAAATCAAAGAACAGAACGAAGCCATTACATGAACCACACGTTCATTTACATTTAACCCTTCTCTGAGAGGAGAGGAAGTGCCGTGCTGAAAGGCTGAGCGCTCCGGGGTTATGAGCTTCTGCTCTGGAATTTGCTAGTTGATCAAAAGTAAAAATTTTGACTTGGATTAGCTGTCATGGTTTCCTCATTTGCAAAATATGAGAAGTAGAGGCACAGTCTAGGAGAGAATGAAACTTTGTAATTTAGCTTAAGACTACTCTCTCCTGTTCTAAATAGCCTCATTCTTTACAAACTAATTGGAATAAATGCTACCAAAAAGAGTATCAACTACCAATTCTGCCTTATCAACAGTAGTCTCATCTAAGGACAAGAGTATTTCATCTATAAAATATGTTACAGAATTACTAAAGCTAAGTAAGATTTAACCAAAGAAGAAATTTGCAATTTGAGATTTTTTTGCATCTCATTTATGCTTGAAGTACTCATTCAAGTCCTATTTGTCCAGGGAATAATTCAAGTTACTGTTTAAAGTTCCCTGTATTCTCTGAACTTATCTTTTCATCTAGAAAACTCCAGGGAAAGCCATCATCTTCAGAGCAATAAATCGGTTTCCTGAGAAATCAGAGTTAGCACATGGTCTTGTGGAGAGAGTGAGTTGTGGAAACTGCCTTGTGAGGGGAAATTGTTGCTGCTTTTCCAATTAGTCAGGAGCCTAATAGAGGAAATAGAGTTTCAGAAACAGCTTGCATGATGGAAGCAAGGGACTGGACTAAGTGGGGCACACAGAACATTCCAGGTGTGTGGTGCAATGTGGGAGAAGACTTCAGAAGAGTGGGAGCAGGACAAAATGTTTAAATGGGAGAGGGAATATGAAGAGTGGGTCAAAGGATTGTGGGGGTGTTACGTGGAATCACGCGGTGGTGTCCTCCGTCACCCATAGGAAGCACCTCTCTGCCTTACTTGCAGTTTGATTTTGAAGCACTCCACGGAGGCACACGCACAGATCCTCTCTGCCCCTACATTCCTGTTACGCTCAAAGCTGCTTCTGCAGTCATCTTTCAGGACACCTCAGAACTAGTTAGCATGGTGAAGCTCTGCAGCAGAAGGCTCAGAAGAGTTTGTGCTTAATGCAATCATTAAGCACCTGAATGAAAAATTAGCGAACATTTATCAAGAAATAGTTACTCTGCAAGAGATATGAGAACCCAGGAAACACGGACTTTGATAACAAAGCGGACATGGACTCTGTCTGTGAGCAGAAGACATCTGGAGAAGGTGGAAGGTAGTAAGTACTCCATCAGATCCTTTAGGGATGAGAGCCAACTAGCTATAAAGTAAAGAAATAGTAACAATGATACAAATATGGAAGGAGAATACAAAATAGCTGTAACTAGGATCTGACAAACATGGTTGTGAAAGTAAGAGGGTGGCAAAAGCAAAAGCGTAAGTTTCGGGGTGGAGTGATGGAACTGTGGTGATGTTTGGTGAAGCTGAGTAGAGTGGCAGGGTATTGAAAGAAGGAGAAGCTCTCGCTTGGATGTTGCAGCTTTTGATAACCATTAAGCTAGAGGGCTAATCGCTACGTCTCAGATATTGTTAAAGAAATAGTTAATGGCTATTATTGTCTTACAGCATTTGAGTCTAGCTTAAAAGCGAAGAATGCTTGGAGCTAAATATGAAAGCTCATCACAACCACATGAGATGAAAACAGAAATTTCTATGACTATTGATAGCTGTGGATGGCAGAGATGAAATTTATTACCACAGACAGCTAAATCTCTGTCCATATCAGAGGAGGAAAAATGGAAACTTTTGAGAAGCAAATGTGCTGACAGGAAATGCCTAAATAGAAAAACATGGTGGTCAGGAGACATGACCTTCTATGTTCACATGCGCAGCCTCCTTTGGGACAGGTGTAGAAGAGCTCCCTCTGCATTTTTAATTCCACTCTGTTTATTAACAAGATCTATTCATATTTCTCAAGGGCTTACTTCATTGCCATGGGGGGCATAACTTATAGGTATTTCCTATAATCAGAAATTTCAATAGCTCTTTTCAATTTCTTTTACTTTTCTATAAATCTGGAGATTGGTTTGGGGACATCAGCCTTTGATAATTCAGGAAGCTGTAAAGTAAAACATTCTGTTTGAAATAGTAATTAGCCTTGAGTGAGTTTTAAGATCATACAAAACATGAATGCTAATTGTTTTATATTAGATGGCAGAAAGGAAAAGAGAAATTTTCTTGTTAGGCTGTACAATGACTCTGCCTCTCCAGACTTTTGGAACAATGACAGGGCTAACCTGAGCATGTCCCTGACTGTCTTTCTAATCGTCTTATCTACTTCTAATAGAGGAGACATTTAGTGCTCTTGACACAAATATTTTAGGAAAATCCCTAACAGTGGATTTTGATACACGTTGTACCAAAGAGTGTTAATAATTAGAGGGAAGATAACCATTGAAGAGGGCCACGTGGGAGTGGAAACACTGAGTTATTTTTATGTTGACATCAAAAAGAGATATTTGTATAAAAAGATGCACTTGGACAAATGCCAGGGAGTTTATGAAGACTTAACTTTCCACAATTTCTCACTTTTTTTTTTTTTATATACACCGATGGCCCCTCAAATCCCAACTATCTCTTAGAAATTCCTATTTTATTCTTTGATCAAAAATGTTTTTGGGGCAGGCATTTGGTCCATTTCCCACATGGGAGTATGTGAGTTAAATTCCCAGTTCTGGTTTCTGACTCCAGCTTCCTGCTAATGCAGACCTTGGGAGGTAGTGGTGATGGCTCAAATAATTGGTTCCTGCCACCCATATGGAAGACTTGGATTGAGTTTCTGGCTTTCAGCTTTGCCAAGGCCCTGACTATTGTGGTTATTTGGGGAGTGAATCAGTAGACGGGAGTTCTCTCTCACTTTATTTGTCTCTGTTTTGCCTTTCGAAAAAAAAAAATCAGCTGAGTACCTTTGATTTCAGCTAGAAGCTGACCTGTCAGATGAAATAATTCACGCTAACCTATGAATGTCTAGTAGGAAAAACCCAGCAATAGATATTGATTCCTTAGAATGCATATGTTGCTAACCAGATGGAGTCTCTAACAGGTGGAATGTGTTTGGTATTTGGTTTTCGCTGTTGGGAGGATGTTGAGGGTGCTTCTCATCCTGCTTGTTTTCTTAGACTGTTATCTATAAAGTCATTTGCTTCCCCTCCTTCTTAATTAGTCTATCAGGGAATAAAATTCATACAGTAAGCATTGTTTAGCAACGAGAATTACACATACGCTTTGCCTCCCTTTGTAAACAACATCAATTTTTTTTTTTTTGCAAAAAGAGAAAAATAATTGTTTCTCCATTTAACCTTGATGATTTTTAATGACATGCCTTTCCTCCTGGTTTCTGGTCATCCCTATAGACACATTTTGACAACCAACCATAATACAGGGTGAGTTAAGCTTGAGAATTCAGTGATGTAATGCTTGCGAAATCACCACGCTGTTAATAGGCGTAATAGCTGGCAAGTGTCAAATGGCAGGCACGTGAATAAACGCTTTGCCTGTTTTTTTAAAATTGAGTTCTCACAATGGCATAGCAAAGGGGATAGAATCAGTGTCCTCATTTTCTGTTAAAGAAACCGAGGTGCTGTGAGATTAAGTAACTTACCCAAGGTTACTCAACCATAAGATTTGAGACCGAGCAGCCTGCGGCCAGTGCCTAGGAACGCTTATTATTCTTATAAATAAACCGTATCTGATTTTCCACAGCAGTGTGGGCACTGGGCATAATCATTAAACTTTTGAAAATCATTAGATGAGATCTCTTGCTATCTTAATTTGCAGTTAGTATGAAGCTACTTTTTTTCCCACATTTGTTTATAAACTCTGCTTTCTCACTTGTGTAAATTGTAGGTTTACAAGCATTTTAAGTATAAAGTAAAACTCTGGGCAATGTTAGTATGGTTTTCTGCAATGTCACTGTGTGAGTAGGACAATTTTGATGACATTTATTCCCTCTGAGGAGTTTGTATGGGTAGAAATGAAAGATTCTACCCGCGAGAACTCTGGTCATATTGTGTGGTGTGTCTCTCAGTGGTTTAAACAGCTATGTGTATAGCACAGGGGGAGAGAGAGAGGGAGAGAGAGAGAGCGAGCGAGAGAGAGACGCCAAATATGTGATTTAATTACTATCGCCACCATGAATTCTGCACTGCTCTCGCTTCCCCCACTTGAACTGGCCACAATTTTAAGCTTGGCATCACCTGCAGGCTTGAGGGATGTATTTGCAGTAATTGCCAGGCTACTGCATTGTTCCTCTGTCTACATAAACACTGGGCTGTGATCAGAGTGGTCATGCTCGAGCTGTTATCTGAAATTCACTTTTGCTATAAGGATTGACTAATCTGCTTCCTACTGACAGCAGCTTCCATTTACTGTATTAGCTTTCTCTCACTTCAGTGCCACGCAGCCCCAGTTAGGAGAGGGGAGCAAAAACTGTGAAAAGTAGTGGACGTGTGAGTCATCATATACCAAACAGCTCAGACAATCCATGTCACTGCAGTCAGTGTTTCCCCCCCTCTGCCACCCTTTTTTTTTTTTTTCAAGTGAAAAAAAGATGTGAAATGATATCCAGGTGTCAGGGCCGTGTTGGCGTTCTGCATTGCACCCAGGTTAGATGGCAAGGCTGCCCGTTAGGGCTGCACTGGGGAAGAGTGGACACACAGAACTCTGGCCGCAGCCTCCCTCCTTCCTGGTGCTCTGTCACTCTTCCATAGCTTGGCCTTTCTACCCTTCACCTCTGCCCTGCCATTATCTGCAGATGTTATCTGCCCAGCAGATGTTGTAACCTATGCGATCCCGAGACCGGTTCCCACCCTGCTCAGCTCCCTCTCCCCACCCACTTCTGCACCCGGCTCTGGTTCATTCCAAAGGGAGTGCCGAGAACAGGAGACATGGATTGAGATGCAAAAGGGACTGGAAAACTAGGCCTGTAGACCTACTGAGGTGTAGACTGTAATGTTTCCCAACCGCTATTTGATGACTGTTGTCCATGTGGTTTAGAAATCAAATACTTATCATATGGGCCTGAAGAATTTGATTCTATGCAATGGACTCTAAGATGCATTTTTTCCTAGCTTAATATATATTTCTTAATACAAACATTGTTATGGAAATGGGATCTACAGAATAAGTTTTTCAGTCTCTCAGTGGTTACCACAAGCAAATCATTATTGCTATTAAAGTTATTCTTAACAACAATTTTTGTGGAAGAACAATGTCTTTCAGGTGACAACATTAAGCAGCTTGGTGTCACATGTATCTATGAAGGCCTATCACGATAGAATAAATATAAACGTGTTGACCATTTAATGTGAATCTAATAGTATAAGGCAAAGACACTAGCCAGTGTCAAGCAAAACAGGTATTTTACTCCTAAAGGTGAAAACTGAGATGCACAATTCACACAAATGAGAACTGACATTAAAAACAGTTGAAAAGAATGAAGCTGGATGACTGTGAAAGGAAGAAGGGAGAAAATCAGTTTGCTACTCTGGGAAAAATACGCAGGTGCCTTTGAGAAACAAAGACTTTTAGTGCAATAGCTTAAGGAGAACATTAAACTAAAAAGTACTTAACCTGCCTTATTGCTTTTATTTATTTCTCCACCTAATTAATTTTGATGGCATGACATCACAATAAATATAGACAAAGTAAACCAAGGGAAATGCTATGTGAAAAATGAAAAATGCTTAAAAGATTCCACTTTTAAAAAAATCTAGGGAAAATGACCTCTCAGTGTGATTTGCCCTTCTCTGGTCCAGGAGATTTTTGTCTGCAGAAGGAAAGGCGTTGCTGCTCAGGGGGGAGGATGGCTCTACCACCAAAGTCGGCCAGAGGGATGCTGGGGTTTTCAGTCTTTCCCACCTCTCACCTTTCCAATGCCGAGGACCCTGTTCTTGGGACAGCTGGAGATTCCAGAAGCAATCCACTGGGGTTGCTACAGACACCGTACTTTGTTCCAAGAGAATCTAAATTAAATTAATCTAAAATACCATTTTAAAGTTTTCTATTTCTTCCAGGCTGCTGCCAGAGTTTTACTAAAGGCCCTTAAATCATTAAATAATATTCCCTTTGATAAAACACAATTGTCCTCAGAAATCTTTGGAAATATTTCTACCATATGTCTCCTAGATAAGATCGTGTTAAGTAATGTGGTAACTTTTAGCAGGTTAACAATCACAGCTTAAATTTCGTAAGATCCCTGGGTAACCTTTTGTGACCCAGAATCAAAGTCTTTGGTATTTGCTTTCACATACTTCTAAACAATAAGTCCCATTAGCAATCTTCTCAGATATTCTCAAGTAGTTTCATATTTGCAAGTGGTGATCAATTTTGTAAAAACATACACTAGTCATTAAATTGATATTTCCCTTTGGGAAGCGTTTTTATAAACATTTACTTTTTCTCAAATAAATACCTCAGCTCATGTATCATAATATTTTGGAGGACCAAAAGAAAAAAAAATTGAATTGTAGGGCTTGGGTTTCCATATATATGATTTATCAGGATTATTCAGTCTGCTCTGTGGCAGTAGAGTTCTCTTTAATGTTTTGCAAATGATGTTCTTAACAGTTTGCTTTTTATGTTTACAATTTGTCTTAGCTTACTATTTCTGCGTTGAGTTTCTTTATTTTCACAGCTCTATCACCAGCGAGTGATCTGGTTTGGGTCGTTTTGCTTCATCTCTTGGGACCTTATTTTCCTCAGAGAAGAGCAGTGCTTCGTAGGAATGGACTCCTTGATTGGTAAGAGTGGTCTAGTCTTGAAAGACTATAACAGCACGGTCTCTAAGTAGAACCCCATCCTCTCTTGGTAGCAGTATCCATCTGTTCCCAGACACAAGGACACTTCAAAAGGAAACAGTACAAGTGTCGCCACCTATAGATAGAAAATAGATTAAAGAAAAAGGAATCAACTCAAGTCAAAGAACACCCCCTAAAAGATTTGGAATTCGTTTTAACCCTTACAAATTTCAAAGTTCACACAAAGCCATACAATCTGAATGTTTCCCCTCTATTTTTCTTCTTCAGTAATACTATGGGTCTTCACTTACCAGGGTACTTCAATAAGTTCATGGAAAATGGAATCACAAGAGAAGTTTATTTTGGTGCAAAATTTTTTGAAATCTATGCATACAAGGGGTCTTTAAAAAGTTCGTAAGAAAAAGCCACATGTATTTCAAAATATTTTTGCACAAAATAAACAGCTTTGAATTCCATTTTGGATGAACTTTTCAAAGTACCCTTCTATTTTATAGCTATGTAGCTAGCTTTATTTTTCATGTGCATATTTGAAAGACTTGCCAAATTGGTGAAGATCTGAGATTTCGCAAGGTACAAAAAGTTTCATGACTTCAACACTATTACAGACTTCTATCAGCTATGTGGTTGTGCTCTTAATATGGAACAAAATTTCAGGTTATGTACCCAAGCCAAAAATGCCAAGTACAATCACATGGAGGAGAGTTTGACTTGTTTTCTAATTGAAGATGTAATTTTGGCTTTATGGATTCAACTTTTAATGAAAATGAACCAAAACAATTGCAGCATTGCTAGCATTAAGATACAGTAGATAAATTGAAGTTGAGTTTCAGCTCTTTTCTCTGCTTATGGCTACGGGAAAATCTTCCCTCAAAGAGGAAAAAGAACAATTAGAAGAAAAAATAAACCTTGATAAATTAAGAAACCATCTACCAGTTAAACTGACACTCCATATGCGGAGGAACCAATTTCCATGCGTGTTATAAAAAAATGTGTTAAATCAACTAACATTGATATAACTTCAAGCAATTAGGAGAACGCTAATAATGATATGAGTCTTCAGCTGTAAATAATTATGCTGCCTCAAGGCTATGCTTTAATTCTTGGCTTGCTGTATCCATAAACAATAATCAAACTGCAAAGCAAGTTGTGTTGTTTTTGTTCACAGTTTGTGAAATGATTTTTATACCCTACAGTGATGCTGATGGCTATTTTGACCTTCAAGAACTCCGGCCTATGAGGCTAAGAGCTAATGTGTACTTTCATCGATCTGAGTTGGAGGCACACAGCGGGTTATAGTGCCTGTGCTCCGTGAGCACAAAAGCTGCTATCGTCAATCAGTGTGCGATGTGAAAGGGGGCTTGCCGCTGTGACTCAATAAATGGGGACATTAGGAGGAAATGTTATAATTGCTGCTACCCACATCTTGTTAATGAGTAATGTACAGTTAGACACCATGCAATTGCAGCTAAACTGTTTATACAATTTATTCTTATGTTGCAACTAACATTTAACATAATGAAGTATCATAATTGCAGCCATTAAAGTCAAGATTAAGATTTGTTTAATTAGAATTAAGAAAATGTAAAATAGAAAACTACTTTCAAATGTTGAGTATACAGGATGGATTCAGTGGTGTGCAGGGCAAAAAACTCACAGGGTGTCAGTAGCAGATATTGTGAACATAAAATTGTTCGTTGGAGGTCTCCAGAATTTTTTTTTTCAATGCTCTAGTCAAAAGTACAGAGAAAATAAAATATCAAGGGCATTAGGTTGGCCACGTATAAATGTAAAGTGTTATTATTCAGATCATTAGAGTTGTAGCTTTTAAATTTTAGAATTTACATTACCTCTAAGCCAAACAAATAATTTCTTAAAACACACAACTCATATTACCATTCAGGCAAGTTGGAAATGAATTAGAGAGGAAATAAGCCCCTGACTTTGTATAGGAAATGTCATAACTTTGTAAAGCCAAATGGACATTAAACCTCTATTTTAATTATCTACATGTCCAAACGTGGGCATTTATATAATCTGATATTTTTACATAAGCGAGGGGACAAAACACGGGTAATGGAATGCTTTGAGGAAATATGGCTTGTCTAAATTCATTAAGTGAAACCATTTCATTTGGGTCATGTCATGGTTTCTTTCCCCTTCTTCCTATATTGTTAAATGCTCAAAAGTTCCAAAGAGCTGCCAGCAGCAGAATTATTTGGGAGGGGGGTTCCTATTTCTGAGATCTGCTTTCTCATTTGCTCATAAAACTGTATCTAGGTTCACATGTTGTCCTCAAGTTTATTTTGCATAAGAATCCCTCCTCTTGTCCCTATAGTATCTGTGGATATTAGACCATGCTGTTAATGGGGTCCAGTGGAGAGTGGTAGACTTGGAGACCTAGATTCTTTGCGCTTTTGTCCATCCAGTGCGAGACTTCAGTCAGTCATCCGACAGCCTGTGCCTTTGTTTCTTCATTAGATGGATGAGGTTAACTGTATCTGCCCTAGCCTCCCACTGTTGAGAGAAATCTAATACCCTGATACAGCTGAAAGCACAAAGAAATGCAACTTGTGATTGAATTCAATGAGATCAACACACTGATTTCACTGGTTACAGCTGGTAACTGGAAATGAGACTGCAAAGCAGTCTCATGTCCTATGAGGGTGTTTTTAAACATTCATGGAAATGGAATTAAAAGGTAAATTGGTTTGGCACACTTTTTGAAATCTGTGCATCGTTTCTTTATAACAGGCATTTCTTATGAACCTTTGGAAGATCCTTTCTATTGCTTTCGAAAGAAATACCTCTTGTCCTCCTTTATACCCATCCTACGGAGGAGGTTCCCCGTATGATATGATGTAATCATCTGAAGTCTTTGCTTTTAAACATTAAGTACAATTTAACAAACATTGCTAATTATCTCAAAAACAGAGGTGATAAATTCCTTCTTATTTAAACGGGGCTATAAAATACTATACATAGAAAAAAGCATGTGATAATTTGATATCTGCAGCAATCCAAGCAGTTCAAGATGATGGTGTTTAAGAACTCAGCTGATTGGTTTGTAGTTACAGTACGGTTTTCAGTTTTTGACATCAATTTTTGATTGAATTACTGTAGAATTTCTTTTGTAGTCTTTTCTCTCCTTTTTCATTAGAAACAAAATGACAAGTTACTTTTTGTGTGTGCTTAAAATGTTGCATACAATTTGAGTTTATCAACTTGCTGAAATGTTTTAAGGATGTCAGGTTACCAATGCAGGTAAATTCATTTATTTAACATTGAAGTTGTCTAGTGAAGGCCCCAAGAGGAAGGCACTGGAAAAAGTGGAAAAATAGAATTAAAAAAATTTGTTTTGGTGCAAAAAATTTTGAAAGCCATTCATAGTATTTTCAGAAAACTCATTTTCCATGAACTTTTTGAAGACTAGACATGAAGTATATGAGCAGAAGAACAGCACAATTTTTTAGGGAGAGGAGGGATGATGGGTTACATTTTGGAATGTTATGTTTGAGCTACCCATGAGATTTTCAGAGGGATTGGGTCAACTGGTGACATCATGAATTAAGATCCAGTGCCTTTTGTATGGTTTAGAACATGTATTCTCAAGGTCTTGGTGGAAAAATCGGCAGTATTCAATGTTATATTATAAATTAGCTCCTATTTTTATATGAGTAACATTAAAATAGTTGATAATCATTACAAATAGTGAGTGTTTGAAATGGCATTTATGCATCTGCACTCTAATCTTTACTTAGGTCTATACTAAATGAATATTTGAGAAAATAAATTTGTTTTAATCTACTCTTAGTGTTTAGAGCGAGAACTTAGCCTAACCCTACTCTCCCCTTTCTCTTCTCTTTATTTTCTTCCTTAACCATTACATGCTAATACATAGGGCCAAGTGCAACATGAGAGAACTGAGCTGTTGAGATGTGGCTAGGAATTGAGTTTTATACTTTATTTAATTATAATTCTTTTGAATTTAATCGTGGAAAACTGATACAGGGGTAAGTATTTGCTGGTAGACACAACTTGAGTGTTTAATTTGGCCACATTTCTCTTTGGCTATGGGATTGTCAGATATTGCTATAATTTGGTAGCAAGCATTTTGTGCACATGTTGTTTCTGGTATAACACAGGAACAATCACTGATCTAACTGATGTCAATGGATTGATTTAGTTTGATTTTTTTATACATCTAAAGAACTTTGTAATGCGTTTGTCTATTTCATGAAAAATACAAGGTACACTGATAATAATATAATACATCATTGATGTTTACATTTTTCTACCTGCTATTTTATTTCTTTTAAAGTAAGGATTTGATTTTTAAGGAAATTTATGTGAAAAATAGAGTTACAGAGACAGAGGGAGAGAGTGCTGGCTGTTGTGGGCAACTTGGTAGTAAACCAGTGGATTGATCTGTAAATGTGTGTCTCTCTGCCTCTCAGATAAATTAATAGAAAATTTAAAAAATTAGACCTTACTAACAATATTATAAATCAGTTTATTCACATTTAAAAAATTTTTATTTAAGGCTGGCGCCGCGGCTCACTAGGCTAATCCTCCGCCTGCGGCGCCGGCACACTGGGTTCCAGTCCCGGTCGGGGCGCCGGATTCTGTCCCGGTTGCCCCTCTTCCAGGCCAGCTCTCTGCTGTGGCCAGGGAGTGCAGTGGAGGATGGCCCAAGTGCTTGGGCCCTGCACCCCATGGGAGACCAGGAGAAGCACCTGGCTCCTGCCATCGGATCAGCGCGGTGCGCCAGCCGCAGCGTGCCGGCCGTGGCGGCCATTGGAGGGTGAACCAACAGCAGAAGGAAGACCTTTCTCTCTGTCTCTCTCTCTCACTGTCCACTCTGCCTGTCAAAAAATAAAAAAAAAATTATTTAAGTTATGCAAGTTTCATGTATTTCATAGAAACAGATTTAGGAACATAGTGATACTTCCCACTGTGCCCTCCCTCCTGCCCACACTCCAACACTTCCTCCTCCTCTCTCTTCCATTCCAACTCTTACTTTCACAAATATCTATTTTCAATTTACTTAATGATATTAAAGTTAACCTTACACTAAGTAAAAGAGTTCAACAAATAGTATGAAGAAAAAAAACACTGTCCCCCAACAGAAGAGACAAGGGGTATAAACAATCATTCAATCTCACAATGTTCATTTCACTCATACATTATTTAGCTTTCGATGAGTTATTAGACATGAAAGATACTACCCTCCTAAAATTTTGTGTGTATTTTGTCTCAAAGACTTCTAAATTTATAAAGAAATATCAATTCATGACTTTAAAAATCAATATTTTTAGTCTCACGTCTATTAGAGAATTTCACTTAGATATTAAAATTTAGCTTTTGTTACAATGAACATTGTTCTAGCTGTATTAGATAAAAAATAAAGTTTTGCTGGAACTTTAAAACAAGAGACCAATTTTTCTTTTATTTCTTTGTTCTGCTGTATGATACATATTTTTAAAAAACTGAAACAGATTATTTGAAAATGCCATGGATATAGTTACTAAAAACCATTCCACATAGATGTGAAGACCTGTGGATTATTGGTGGTTTGGTGGTTTATATGACTGTTGAAGGAAATGGAGAATCATGAATGCAATGGTCTTATGATCTTTTCCAGTGGTAATTAGTGGGGTCATGTAAGTTTTACAAATAAGTGTGATATTGCTCACCCCAAGAAAAAGAATGCTCACTGTTTTCAGGGCTCAGTAACCAAAACTAAAGTGCCCATGTGGTTTATAATTTCTCACCAAAATAAACAGCATACAAATGAGCCAAATCTGAAGCTCCAAAGAAAGGAAGAGTTTGTGATATCAGTTAGGGAATGTAAGAGTTTATGTCAGAATCAGAAATAATGACTTCATGGCCAATCATAATGGTTTAAGGTGTTTTTTTCTAACACTAATCTGATAGAGAATCTTTTAACTGTGATCAACAGCGTTATGTAAATTGGCCAAACAAGAAAATTGAAGAACACTTTGTTGATATTGACAACCTTGAAGTTGCTTTATAATTTATGAAACATCTTTTTGAGTTCAGAGTTAATACTAAGTTGACACAAGAGCTTGTGAATTTACTCAACTTGGAGACGTAATTCTGAGGTTGATATGTTATTGCTTTAAATCAAATAAGTACTTCCAAAAGAGATACTTCATTATGTGCAGAACAATGTGGTTATGTGAATCTACTTTTTAAAAATATTTATTTGTGAGTCAGAGGCAGAGACACAGACAGGCAGAAAAAGAGAGATCTATCATTAGTTTGCTCACTCACTAAATGCCTGCAATGGCTGGTGCTGGGTTGGGGCCAGAGCCATGAGATAGGAATATCGTCCAGATCTGCTACATAGGTGGTAGGAATTCAGCTGCTTGAGCCTTCCCAGTGTCAATATTGGTGAGAAGCTGGAATCAGAAGCCAAATCCAGGACTCAAACCCAGGCACTCCAATGTGGGATGCAGGTGTCTTAACCAATAGACTAAATGAACTCTAAGGTGAATTGACTTTTTTTTTTTTTTTAAATTTTACTCATTTATTTGAGAGGCAAAGCTGTAAACAGAGAAAAAGAGAGACAGTTCTAGAAAGGTCTTCCATCCACTGATTCACTCTGCAAATGGCCACAACAGCCAGTGCTGGACCAATCTGAAGCTAGGAGCCAGGAGCTTCCTCTGGGTCACTCACATGGGTGCAGGGCTCAGGCACTCGGGCCACCTTCTACCACTTTCCCCAGGCCATTAGCAGACACCTGTGTGAGAAGAGGAGCATCTGGGATACAAACTGGCACCTGTATGAGACGCTGGTGCTGCAGGTGGAGGCTTGGCCTATCTCACCAGAGCGCTGCAATGCACATAGAAGCACAGATCACTCTTTCATATGCTGATTTCATTTCCCTTGGGTAAATTCCCAGGAGTGGGATGGCTATGTCTACGTTCAGATTTCTGTTATACTGTCTTCCACAATGGCTGCACCAGTTTACATTCCCACCAAGAGTGAATTAAGATACCTTTTTCCCCACATCCTCACCAGCATTTGTTGTTTGTTGAATTCTATATGAAAACCATTCTAACTGGAGTGAGAAGAAGCTTCATTGTGGTTTTGATTTGCATTTGCATTTCCATGATGGATAGTGACCCTGAACACTTTTTCATGTGTCTATTGACTATTTTGATTTCCTCTTAAGAACAATACTTGTCTAAGTCCTTTGACCATTTCTTAACTGGATTGTTAGTTTTGTTCTTGATGAATTTCTTGATCTCTTTGTAGATTCTGTATATTAATTCACTGTCAGTTGCATAGTTTGCAAATATTTCCTCTCATTCTGATGGATACCTCTTTACTTTGTTGAGTGTTTCTTTTGCAGTACAGACACTTCTCAATTTGATGTAATCCCATTTGTCAGCTTTGGCTTTGATTACCTATGATTCTGGGGTCTTTTCCAGGAGGTCTTTGCTTATGCCAATGTCTTGCAGGGTTTCCACAATGTAAGTTGATAGCATTGGGTCGTGCATTTAGGTCTTCAATCCATTTTGAATGGATTTTTATGTAAGGTGTAAGGTAGGGGTCTTGATTCATACTTATGTGTGTGGATATCCAGTTTTCCAGTTCCATTTGTTGAAGAGACTGTCCTTGCTCCAGGGATTGGTTTTAGCTCCCTTGTCAAAGATACATTATTGTAGATGTGTGGATTGATTTCTGGAGTTTTTATTCTGTTCCTTGGTCTACTCATCTGTTTTTGTGTGAGTATCAGGCTGTTTTGATTATAACTGCCCTGTAGTATGTCTTGAAATATGGTATTGTGATGACTCCGGCTTTGTTTTTGTTGCATAAGATTGCTTTAGCTATTTGTGATCTCTTGTGTTTCCGTATGAATTTCAGCATAATTTTTTCTAGATTTGAGGAGAATGTCATTGATATTTTGGTTGGAATTCCACTGAATCTGGTCATTGCTTTTGTTAGTGTGGACATTTTGTGATATTGATTTTTCCAATCCATGGACATGGAAGATTTTTCCACTTTTTGTGTCTTCTTCTATTTCTTTCTTTAATGTCTTGTAATTTTTATCATAGAGATCTTTGACATCCTTGGTTAAGTTTATTACAAAATATTTAATTCTTTTTGTAGCTATTGTGAATGGTATTCATCTTAGAAGTTCTTTCTCAGCCATGGTACCTTCTATGTACACAATGGCTATTGATTTTTGTATGTTATCTTGCCATGCTGCCAAACTCTTTTTAAAAAGATTTAGTTATTTATTTGAAAGGCAGAGTTACAGAGAGGTGGGGGCGGGGGGAGTGGTGGTAGGGAAGGAGAATGAATGTCTTCCATCCACTGGTTCATTCCCTAAATGTCTGCAACAGCTGGAGTTGGGCTGATCTGAAGCCAGGAGCCAGGAGCTTCTTCTAGGTCTCCCATTCTTGTGAAGGGGCCCAAAGAATTATGCCTTCATCTAGTCATTACCTTTGTTTCTAATCTAATTGTGAACTTATATCACATAATTTTTTAAATACTTGTTTATTTGAATGACAGAACTGAGAGAGAGAGCGAGAGCGAGAGCGAGAGCGAGAGAGAGAGAGAGAGAGAGAGATCTTTCATCTGTCATTTCACTCCCCAAATTGTTGCAATGGCTGGATGGCTGGAGCTGGGCCAGTCTGAAGCCAGGAGCCAGGAGCTTCTTCTGGGTCTCTCACATGGGTGGCAGGGACCCCAAGGACTTGGACAATCTTTCATTGCTTTCCCAGGCACATTAGCAGGGAGCAGAACAGCCAGACTCTCCCATATGGGATGCTGGCATCATAGGCAGAGGGTTTACCTACTACACTACAACACTGGCCCCTATAATTTAATTTTTATGGTTAGTTATATTTGCAAACCAACCTATACATTTCATGAACTTTAGCATTCAGTTCTGTTGACAATACAAAATTCTATCAAATTACAAAATAAGAGAGAAATGGAAATAAGAAAGAGCAGCTTTGTTTATGTTTGGGCAGAGTTTATTAACCCGAATAGAAATACATTAAAGGAAGACCATGTATTTAGAGAGAGGATAAAGACCTTATCTCAGCCGGCGCCATGGCTCACTAGGCTAATCCTCCGCCTGCGTCGTCGGCACACCGGGTTCTAGTCCCGGTCGGGATGCCGGATTCTGTCCCGGTTGCCCCTCTTCCAGGCCAGCTCTCTGCTGTGGCCCGGGAGTGCAGTGGAGGATGGCCCAAGTGCTTGGGCCCTGCACCGCATGGGAGACCAGGAGAAGCACCTGGCTCCTGCCTTCGGATCAGCACAGTGCGCCGGCCGCGGCGGCCATTGGAGGGTGAACCAATGGCAAAAGGAAGATCTTTCTCTCTGTCTCTCTCTCTCACTGTCCACTCTGCCTGTCAAAAATAAAAAAAAAAAAATTAAAAAAAATGAGAAAAAAAAAAAGAAAAAAAAAGACCTTATCTCAGTAGAGTTAATTTGACCAAGATTTATGAAGGCCTATATATTCTCAGAACTTTGTTAGAATGGGGAAATGAGGTACACAATCTGTTTCCTCAAAGAGGAAGACATCCAGAAGACACTGGATAAATTAACAGGACTTTACAAAAGCTCTATGATAGAATAATCATGGGATGGTGGGATATTATTTTCATACAGAGCTCAAACTTTTGGATGGGATTTGAAAGCTTTATCAGAAGAAGGTATAGTAAGAGGAGACCAGAGGACAAGAAGGCTGGATCAAATTGGTGAGTATTCTGGGCACAGCATCATGGCTGGTAAACCAGATGAGCTCAAAACAGGGAAAGACTGTGAACTAGAGTTCAGGGATTGAAGCATTTGGAGCTGAGCATAGAGAAGTGTGACCATAGAATTATGCAAAGAATAGCAGCTGAGAGATTTGGATTTCTATACTAAAGACAGTTGGAAGTCATACATATTTGAAGTACAAGGGTAATACTTGATCTGTAGTAGAGACAGGGGTCTTGGGGCTTGATTGGGGCAGGGAAGAGTTGGGAAGGCAGGCGTGGGCAATGTCTGGCTTCCGGGCCATGTAACATCCATGAAATAATTTGCTCTGGGCCTGCCAATGCAACTGCAGACAGGACACAAAATTCAATAAATCTATAACAGGCTGATTTTTTAAAATTTTTTAAAAATTATTTTATTTTATTTTATTTTTTTTGACAGGCAGAGTGGACAGTGAGAGAGAGAGACAGAGAGAAAGGTCTTCCTTTTGCCATTGGTTCACCCTCCAATGGCTGCTGTGGCCGGTGCGCTGCGGCCGGCGCACCGTGCTGATCCGAAGGCAGGAGCCAGGTGCTTCTCCTGGTCTCCCATGGGGTGCAGGGCCCAAGGACTTGGGCCATCCTCCACTGCACTCCCTGGCCACAGCAGAGAGCTGGCCTGGAAGAGGGGCAACTGGGACAGAATCTGGCGCCCCGACTGGGACTAGAACCTGGGGTGCTGGTGCCACAAGCAGAGGATTAGCCTATTTAGCTGTGGCGCAGGCCTATAACAGGCTGATTTTTAAGCTGATAATTTTGTATGGTCCGTGATGATGTTATAAGTATCCAAATGGCCCTTGGCAGAAAAAAATGGTTGCCCAACCTCTGACAAGGAATTGACTGAAGAGAGAGAGAAGTGAAAGAATTGGACAAGAGTTAAAAGGCAGCTTAGTAGAAATTGGTGACTGAGCCTGGAAGTGAATGAGAAGGATTTTGTAGTGCTTATGGGACATCTATGTGAACGTTTTCCAGAAGATGGAGACGTGGGTCTGATATTCTACACAGGAATCTCGTATGGACTCCTGGTTGGAGTGTCACCACACATAATGGTATTTGAAGTTAGAATGCAGATAATCTCTCGGGGACTGTGTGTGGGGAAGATCACAGCACAGTGGGATGCCTGAGAATGTTAAGAAATGCAGGCATTTAAAGGACCATTGTGCCCAGGAAGATCAAGTTGACATTAATGTTGTCTTCATGACAACTTACTGATGATGTCTCTCTTCTCACTTTTATCTATATGAGGGTGTGGAATAAAATAAATGACTGAAGGCACCCTTGGGGTGGCTTTCAATAATGTTGACTGTTACATTTCTCGAGCAGCAGTACTTGCTTGGCTGTCCTACAAGTATAATCAATAATAATAATAATAAAAAGACCAGTTGAAACCTACTACGTGCAGTGCTCTGTGTAGGAGAAAACATACACTCATGAAGTCTAATGGCCATTTAGTTCCAAATACAGGACCTCTGGTTGTACAATGTTTGATGAAGAACATGGTGCCATGAATGACACCAGTGATCTCTTAAATATCTGCACCACGTAGAGCAACAGAAAGGAGAATTTTCAGATCAACTTTCACTGGGTCACCTCCTCCTCCTCCTCCTTTTCCTTTTTCTTAATCTTCATCTTTATTGTTTCTAGTCATCTTCATAACCACGTTATCATGGTTATTGCATCTGTGTCATTTAATCATGATTGAATTAATTTTTAAAACCTACCAGGGGTTGGAGTCCCTATGAATTTTCTATTCCCACGAATGTGCCATCTATGGCTAAGGAAGGTGGCAATAAAGACGTGGAGTCACAGCTAAAACAGAGGGAAAATTGTACACAATACTCAATCAAGGGTATACAAACAATGTCCGTAGAAGAACAATTTTTGAATTCCAGAGGGTCGGGGACAATCCTCTCATTCAATTGTTCAACCCTAATTAAGCATTTTCTTTTTGAATAGTTTCCCATCTGAAGCAAAATTCTCTGGCTGCTGGATTTGAAGCCCGTCCACACCAATCAATATCAATCTGTTGCCAAATGTTATTAAATATCTCTTTGATACCTATTTACAACTAAGAAAATAATTTCACTGCCAAGGGATTGTAAATGTGTGAAAGGAACCTCTGACAGCTTGCCTCACTCACTGTCTACAGTCTCCAGACTGGGTGCTACAGCCCGGAGACTAAGATGAAGGACATAATTAAGGAAACATATGAAGGCTAGCACTGGGCTTGAGATTAATTAGCTGTGCGTCAATAATCTCATCAATATCCGATTAACAAATGACACATTGCCCAATGAAACATATTGATTCATGCACACTCCTCACTGTTAATAAATTGAAGCTGCTTTGCTAAATGAGAAAGCTGACAAAATAATAGGCTGCTAATACTTCCCTGCTATTGTGATAAAAAACATAAAATTAGCCTGAAGTATACAGTACTTAATTTAGGAGGACTGTCACTCCACTTATGAAGCTTGTTAATGAATGACAAGGAAAAGGGAAAGAATTTTATGAGAACTTACTTGAAAGGACTAGGAGGATTTCCCAAGGGCAGGCATTTGGAAAGCAGAATGTGGCACTGGAGGCCCTAAGCCTCAGTGCTCTCTTAGTTGTTGCATAAGAAAAAGTTTGGTTTTGCCTTTTGCACACAGCATTCTAATAAGGAGAGTCATTTAGAAGTTTGAAGTGATTAGTCGATACATATGCACATGAGATTATGCTGATCATAACCAGGCCTGCTGTCTTTGGTCTTTGTTTTTGACATAAGGTAATAGAGAATGTGGCAACTGGTTTTAGACAAACCTCACGTGCAAGCCTGTGCAATGGTGTGTGTATGTGTGTGTGTGTACACATGTACACTTTTATGGTAACTGTTAGGCCAATAATCCCTTTGTTCCCCATGGTCCTTCACTGAAATGCATACTAATATCATTTCATCCTTCTTCCTTGTAGACACTTGATTCTCTCTGGCCTCATTTTCTGAAGGAAGCTGTTTCCAAACCAGGTAGGATGGCCGTGTTGCTGTGAAAGCGAGAGCAATTATAATTTAGTTTTCTCTTTAGCCCGTGACAGAGAGGTGGTAATAGGGTTGGGCAGGAGGGGAACAAAGTGATAATGGTGACAGTGAGGACTCAATACATGTTGTGGATCTACTGCGACCATGGTCAGGGAAAGTGAAGGACCCTGCAGGTGGGTGAGAAGAGAAGGCTCTGCTAATGAGGGGCTGCTTCCCCCACCTCACAGCTATGGAAGCCACAGCTTTTGCCCCTGGGACTCACGTGAAAAGTTCCCCAGGAGCCCTACAAGGATCCCCTCTGAGGAGGAGCTGGATTCTCCTAGTGCACAGTCCCAAGAAAACGCAACAAGGAAAGGAATTAGGAGCACAGGACATCTTATGAAGCATTAAGGCATCATAATACAGTACATCTTGAATTCAGGAGAAGCTTATTATCCCAACTCTGCACAGAGCTGCATGGGAGAAGGAGACAGATAATAACATAATAAAAATGAAATATGAAAGAAGTGACAATCAGAAAATGGTTAGGATATAACCAGGAGTCCAACTTGGACACCTGGACATTCACAATCCAGATCCCTAACTGGGAAGCAGAGGTGTGTCAACATCAAGAGCTAAAAAGAAGAATCAGAAGAGCAGCGTGATACAGAAAACTTGATCTAGAATCCCTGACTTTGCTATTAAGCTGCCGGTGAGCCTGCACAATTACTTAAGCCTTTCGCGCCTCAGCTTCTTTATCCGTAAGACAGAGATGGACAAAGCGTTCTTTGAAAGGCCTTGCACTGCTGATTTGCTGAGCCCTGTAAATACATATGTCACCAATAAGGTGGAAATTATTGAGTCTAAAATAAAACAGGCTTTCCCATACCAAGCGCACCAGAATCCCCTGTCATGCAGTGAACCTTGTTGGCTGGGCTGGAATCAGGCTCATCCATAGGATTTTTTTACCACGTTGTCCAAAAACAGCATATGCAGTTCCTCAGGGCATCTCTGGGTAAGTAGTTTTCAGAGAAGCTGGGTCATTAAGTTCCATTAGCTCTAATTCCTGATCAGGAGGGAATATAGATCAATAATTTTCATCTACATTGTGAGATATGTTGAAGCCAACTTTTCAAAGGCTAGGTGTAACCTTTTGAACACAGTAGGTGTGTTTGGGAGCAGAATCTAGGTTTTAGGTTTCTGGAATACGAATTAGCCAATTTCTTTATCTGGAGTCCACAGAACAGAGGTTTACGTTGTGTGGATGAGTACTTAAGGGCTGAGCTACTGCCAAAACATTTGAAAGGGGAATTGCTCATTAGGGAAGTTTATGTCAGTGGGGAAGACAGTTTTTGCAGGACACCTGGTTGTTTTAGGCTCACTCTATTTCTAAAACCAATCTCGACTGTGTGAAGGTTTTAACAAAAAATGGCGTTTCATAATAATATTTTAAAAAGATTTATTATTCATTCATTCATTCATTCGAAAGACGAGAGAGAGAGAGAGAGAGAGAGAGAGGGAGAGAGAGATCTTCCATCCAGTGATTCACTCTCAAATGCCTGCCAAGATCCAGGTCTGGAGCAGACTGAAGCCAGGAGCCAGGAACTCCATCTGGGTCTCCCATGTGGGAGGCAGGGACTGAAGCGCATGGGTCTTCCTTTGCTGCCCTTGCAGGCACGTTATAGCAGGGAGCTGGATTGACTCTGCTGTGGGAAGCTGGTGTTGCGAGCAGTGTGTTAACCTGCTATGCCATAGTACTAGTCCCCTCTAATACTAGTAACTTGCATTGTTGAACCTTTTGGGGTACCAGACACTTTATGCCTGCTATGTTAATTAATTCTCAGAGTGATCCCTGTGTTAAAAATAATGTGACCTCAGATGAGGAAGTTAAATCTCAGCGATGTTGAAGGACTTACCCAGCATCACCCAGTGGTGATTATCCAGACCCGAGCCTATCCCAGCTTGCTTGATTCTAAAGCCTGTGTTCATGAGCTCCAGGCCATTCTGCCTTTGCTAGGAGCCTGCCAGACACTCACCAATCACAGACAAAAAGCACAGGGAGCTTGAGTGAGATGCTGGTGTTTGTACCTGCAATGGATCAATTTTTTTGGCGACCGAACTCTCCAGTAGAAGCAAACTCTAATCTCTACAGGCACGAGTTAGTGTATACAAGGAATAGCATACTATGCCAATATTCTGTCATTCGATTTACCATCAGGATAAAAATATCTGGGCACTTGTGCCACCTCTGGCCTTGGAGAAGCTATGAGGACAAACAAACTAGGGCAACTCATTGCAGTGCGCGGGGAGAGTTTGAGGAGACTTAAATTCCTGGTAGCATCTGCCAGGTGACCAAGGGCCCATGTTTGATCCCACATCAATTTCAGTCACTGGATGTGGGTTATTCAAGGGGTTTTGCAGGCAGCTGCTCTGTTGGCTGGCTCCGCGGTCACTTGTGCTGGTGAGTCAGATTTCATGCCCAATTAGGGTACAAGGGGAAAGCTTCCCTTGTGGAAAGGACACAGCTGCTCTGGGGAAGCGGCGTCAACATGCTCCAAACAGTCCCATAAATCTGGCTTGCTCTTCCCCTAGTGCAGGCACAGAGAGGCAGGGATCAGGGACCTGCTCATTCATTGGCCTGCACTCTATGCAACGGTTAATATGTAAACACACACACACATGTATTATATATATCACATGAAATACACGTGTCTCACATCATAAGAGTATTTTGAAAGGTTTGTGGAAAATGGAATTCAGTAAGTTAGTTTTGGTCAAAAAAATTTGAAGTCCATGCATAATTTGTTCATCATATGCATTTTCATGAACTTTTTGAATGTTTTGAGTGTGCCTAGATTTCAAGAAGTTTCTGCAACAAAGTATACTTGTCTAATTCCATTTTTCACCAACTGTTTGAAGTTCCCTTGTATAAACCCTAGAATATATCTACACATTATATAACTATATAGTAGGTATATTAGTTTATATATTGTGCACATGTATACATTGCATGCATATCTTTTTTTTTTTTGACAGGTAGAGTTAGACAGTGAGAGAGAGAGAGAGAAAGAGAGGAAGGTCTCCCTTCCACTGGTTCACCTCCCAAATGGCTGTCATGGTCGGCACGCTGTGCCGATCCAAAGCCAGGAGCCAGGTGCTTCCTCCCGGTCTCCCACACGGGTGCAGGTGCCCAAGCACTCAGGCCATCCTCCACTGCCCTCCTGGGCCACAGCAGAGAGCTGGACTGGAAGAGGAGCAACTGGGACTAGAACCAGTGCCCATATGGGATGCCAGCACTGCAGGCTGAGGATTAACCAAGTGAGCCATGGTGCTGGCCCCATTTGCATGCATATCTGTCTCTACCTGGATATTCATGGTGTTATTGTTTTGTTGACATACTCAAGCACATCTGAAACTCATACACATACATGTCTTAGATTCTCTATCTATCTATATATACACATACTATAAATATGTGTGAGGGAGCTTCAAATAGTTGATGGAAAATGTAATTTTTGGTGCAAAAATTTTGAATTCCATATGCCTTTTCCACAAATTTTAAAGAATTTAATCAGCCTATAAATTGTATGTGCTCACGTATATGTGTGTGAATGGATGTGCACACACATAAAGTAGCCACATCTGTGTAACTGCATGAGACAGCTTCCCAAGGGGTAGGTGAAGAGATAATCAGAGTTGGGGAATGTTGGTTTATTGTCCAGCATGTTTAAGACGTTTGATCTTCATTTTTATCTTTCCTCAAAATTCCAAAGTCACAATCTGTAAAGTGTTCATACTGCTCGAATTATCTACACTGTGACATGGATAACACACATCCACTGCAACTTCACCTTCCATGTAACAGGGTGTAGGAGGGCATGGTCTCATTTTTGCTCAAGGTTCCAGGATACGCTTGTTTTTTCTCCCTGGAGAATCACTCTCTGTTTCTATTGCTGCTTTCACTTGTCCATCCATCATGCCAGTGAAACGTCATGATTTTGTTTCTATTTTCAGTGTTTTCACTCTGTGCATCAGCTAGTTTTCAAGTCCTGTCTTTAGGTCTCTGAAATACTTTTGAAGCCTTTAGTTACTTGCTTCTTAGCCATTGTGCTGGTTAAGTCACATTTCTCTGATGTTTTCCTTTTACCAACTCCCTCCTTCCAAACATTTGTAGCCAATTCGTGTTTAAGTATCATTTACTGAGCTCCCAATATCATACATCATTTAATCCTAAAAGCGCCTATAAAAATATAAGATTACATATAGAGGAATTGGCCTCTGGGGAAACTGATCCCCTGATTCCAAAAGCTGTTTGTTCCTTGACAAAATGCATTTTCAAAACACAGATCTAATCCACATGGTTTTAAGAGTGTTGATGTTGGGGCTGGCTTTGTTGCATAGCAGGTAAAACCACAGGATGTGATGCTGGCATCCCATGTGGGCACCTGTTCAAGTCCCAGCTGCTCCACTGCTGATCCAGCTCCTGTTTAATGACCTGGAAAAAGCTGTGGAAGATGGCCCAAGTGCTTGGGCTCCTGAACCCACATGGGAGACCCAAAAAAAGCTCCTGGCTCCTGGCATTGGCCTGGCCCTGCCTTGGCTCTTGTGGCCACTTGGGGAGTGAACCTGAGGATGGAGGATGTCTCTGACCTTGCCTGTCTCTGAAACACTGGCTTTCAAATAAATAAGTAAGTAAATCTTGAAAAAAAAGTTGGTGTCTTCCTCTTGCCCATAGGATCAGCACTAAGCTTCCAGGAATGTTCTTAGGTCCCTTCACAAGCTGTTCTCACAGTTCCTTTCAGAACCCATGCTGCTCACCCCTTGCTCTGTAGGGGCTTCTTCTTGGGCATTACCTGACAATATTAAGATGTTTACATACTTTTTCGGCACAATGACACTGCCTCCCTAATCTACCATGTAACATTTTTGTTGTCTTTAAGAATCATCTGATAAGAAACTAGCTTTTTAAAGCTGTTTTTGTTCTCTCAAGTGGAATTACATGCTTCATGTCTGTGTTGTAATAATTCTTCATTTATACCTCAATTATGGCCCTATCACATTATGGTTCCATTTAATAGAAGGAAAATGGCTCAAAAATTACATTTTTGTTGAATGGTACATTAAAAATGTATATCAAAGAATATTGTATGATTTTGGAAAATGCTCACAGCATGTTAAGCAAAAAAAAAAAAAGAAGGAGGCAAAGTGGAAAATACAGAAATGCAACAGTTTATAAAAAATTAGAAAAATGTGTATTATGAAAAAATTGGATTTCAAAAATTTTTGCACCAAAATAAACTTAATATTAACAAAATAGTAACTGCATCCAGATGGCAAGATTAATTATGACTTGCAGTTTGCCCCATAAAATCTTTTGCATTGTCCAGTTTTTCTTTGTGAACAGCTATTATTTTTCTCTATTTTATAAATGTTTATTCAAACTTTATAACCTCTAGTCTTTTTCCTAACCTCTGGTCCTGAACTTTTGAGAAACTTGCTGGTATCTGACTCCTCTGCAACCATGCATCCCATTGCATTCTCAAGCTGGAAGTGCCCAAAGCCGAACACACTCTTTCCCATCCAAAACGCATCTTCTGACTTTTATTAAAGATATCAACTACTTACAAAGTCATCAAACAAAAGGCCACCAAATTTGTTCATTTGCTTGCTTATTTTGAGAGGCAGAGAGAGAGGACAGATGAGAGAGAGGGAATTACCAACCACTGGATCAATTCTCAGATGCCTACAAGGGCTGCGGCTGAAACTGGGGTGTCAGGTTTTCCACATGGGTGCAGAGACACAAGTACCTGAGCCGTCACTGCTGCCCCCCACGGTGCACGTTAGCAAGAGGCTGGAGGCGATTACTTTTACAATCAGGAAATATTACTACTAGTTTTGAACTTGGACAGCTTTTCTCTAATTTATTTTTTTAAGATTTATTTATTTATTTTAAAGACAGATACAGAAAAGAAGCCAAGAGGGACACACACACACAAACACACACACATGCACACACCTTCCATCCTCTGGTTCACTCCCCAAATGGCTACAACAGAAGCTAGGAGCCTGGCACTGCGCTGGGGTCTCCCACATAGGTTGTAGGGGCCCAAGTACTTGGACCATGTTTCACTGCCTTCCCAGGCTCATTAGCAGGGGGCTGATTTGAAGCAGAGCAGTCAGGATTCAAACCAGCACACCTATGGGATGCTAGCCTTGCAGGTTATGGCTTAAACTGCTGTGTCACACGCTAATATCTTCTCCCTGCTTTAGCTCCCTATATAATAATATCTAAAACAGTTGCTTAGTGTAGGCTACAAGGAACTCCAAAGGATTAACAGAGTATGTCTGAATTACACAAAATATTTCTAAAAGCAGCTTTTTGATAGAAAAGTATAGCTCCAGAATAGGTGATCAGTTTCAGTTCACAGTTGGTCATGGTGAAGGGACTGGGAGTCAAAGGGAGCACATAGACAAGTCTAGTACCTGCTAACGCTAACTGATGGAGTAAATAAAGGGGAGAGTGATCCAACATGGGAAGTGAGATACTCAGCAGACTCATAGAATGGCAGATGTCCTAAATAGCACTCTGGCCTCAGAATCAGCCCTAAAGGCATTCGGAGCTGGCTGAAAAGCTCATGAGAGTATTTCAGGCATGGAAAGCCAAGACACTCTGGCAAAAGATCTCTGCGAGTGAGATCCCAGTGGAAAGAACAGGTCATCAAAGAAGGAGGTACCTTTCTCTGAAGGGAGGAGAGAACCTCCACTTTGACTATGACCTTGTCTAAACAAGATAAGAGTCGGAGAACTCAGAGGGCTTCCATAGCCTTGGAAACTCATGACTGGAGCATAGGGAGATTACTGATGCCATAGACAGGAGTGTCAATTTGTAAAGTCAACAACAGGAGTCACTGTGCACTTACTCCTCATGTAGGATCTCTATCCTTAATGTGCTGTACATTGAGATTTAATGCTATAACGAGTACTCAAACAATATATTTCACTTTGTGTTTCTATGGGGGTGCAAACTGTTGAAATCCTTACTTAATGCATACTAAACTGATCCTCTGTAAAAAAAAAAAAAGAAATTATCAATTCCCAACTTGACTCTCACTGGGATTAAACATGACAATAGGTCTGCTCTGATTTCATCATCATTTAAAAAAAATCATCTATTATTTTTCACTTTATGTTTCTGTGTGGGAGCAAACTATTGAAATCCATACTTAATGTATACTAAGCTGATCTTCTGTATATTAAGAGAATCGAAAATGAATCTTGATGTGAATGGAAGGGGAGAGGGAGTGGGAAAGGGGAGGGTTGTGGGTGGGAGGGACGGTATGGGGGGGAAGCCATTGTAATCCATAAGTCGTACTTTGGAAAATTATATTCATTAAATAAAAGTTTAAAAAAAAAAACTAAATGAAAGATCTCTGTGAGTGAGATCCCAGTGGAAAGAACGGACCTTCAAAAAAGTCAATACCTTTCTGTGAAGGGAGGAGAGAACTTCCACTTTGACTATAGCCTTGTCTAAGTAAGATCGGAGCTGGCAAACTCAAGAGGCTTCCATAGCCTAGGCAGCTCAGGACAAGACCCTCGAGTGATTACTGACGCCATAAATAAGAGTGTCAGTTGTTAAATCAACAATGCGAGTCACTGTGCACTTACTCCCCATGTAGGACCTGTGTTGTACTATGTGAATTAATGGTAAAACTACTACCCAAACAGTACTCTATACTTTGTGTGTCAGTTGGGGGAGGAGAGAGAGCAAGCAAGTGAGCTCTTCTATCTGCATGGTGGGGTTCAGAACTCAATGCAGAGCTCTCCCACATGTGTGTCAGGGACCCAAGTATCTGAGCTATCACCTGCTTCCTCCTAGAGTGAACATTAGCAGGAAGCTGGATCAGAAATAGAGCTGGAACTGGAACTCAGTCACTCTGGCTTGGGAGTGGGCATCCCAAATGGCTTCTTAGCTACTGTGCGAAACACCCACCCCATTCTTTCTGTTTCTAAGTACTGCTGATGCTTTAGGAAGTTTGCTTGAACAAACATTTGTGTCTCACTGCTCTGTGCAGAGATGACTACTTTCTTTGTTCAGGCTTTTGTTAGTTTTTACAAGGAAGTCTTATTGTCTGTAGCTGCCTTTGCGCAAAGATGAGTTTTCAATTAAGAGGCCCCATTAACCATAGGTAAATAAGTTTGCAGTCCTCAAATCAACTGCTGTCAATTACTGCCTTCCGAAGCCAGTTCTTTGTATTATGTTGCATGGCTGTTTCAGTACCTCTTACGATCTACCTCACATGCTGCTGAAAGGCAGGTAGGACAGAATCCAGATTTAGACGACCCTTCACAATGATCCTCCGTGGGGCATGTGGTGCGTGTGTTGATACTTCCTGTGTAACACTGTAAAATACACTCTGGGTTCTGTGACCTGACAAGGACAGCAAGTGCAGTGCAAAGTACAGAAGTGAGGAATCTGACGTTAGACTGCCTGAGGTTGGAGGCTGGTGGCTCAACACTGGCAATATGCACCTGGAGAATTCATTTAGGTTCTGTTTTTGAGCTGTTTCCGTGACAAAATACAAATCATAGTTACCTTGTGTGGTGATGTGACTCAGTAATGTGACACAAGTAGAATACTTAGCTGTGTACCTGGGAAGTGGTAGGCAAACCATAATGTGAACGGTTTGTATTCTTTCTTGTTTTTGGCTATTATCGTAGGAAGAATCAATGTGTGTTGTCTGGCTAAAAAGGAGCAGAGTATGGAGATCTGTGGAGGTATGTAAACTTGGATAAGTACATGTTTCTTGCAATGAGAATTGGCTAACAATGGAATGAGTTATCCCTTATCATAGTGTACTTAGTCATGGGGCATGGCTGAGTGGAGTGTGATAAGTGGTGTTTTATGATTCTAAATCTTAATCCAGCAAAATGCTTCAACTATTTACTAAATAATTATTAATGTGGCTATTTTGTTGCTTCTTGATATGCATTTTTATGGCACAATTTAGAAATATGTGGCCAGTGCCGCGGCTCACTAGGCTAATCCTCCGCCTGCGGTGCCGGCACACCGGGTTCTACTCCCGGTTGGGGCGCCAGATTCTGTCCCGGTTGCTCCTCTTCCAGTCTAGCTCTCTGTTGTGGCCTGGGAGTGCAGTGGAGGATGGCCCAAGTGCTTGGGCCCTGCACCCACATGGGAGACCAGGAGGAAGTGCCAGGCTCCTGGCTTCGGATCAGCGCAGCTTGCCAGCCACAGCACGCCGGCCATAGCGGCCACTTGGGGGGTGAACCAACAGAAAAAGGAAGACCTTTCTCTCTGTCTCTCTCTCTCTCTCTCTCTAACTCTGCCTGTCAAAAAAAAAAAAAAAAAAGAAAGAAATATGCATGTAGGGTACTCAGTTTTTGCATTTGTTCATTGATTATGCAGCCTAAATAGTCTATGTTATAAAAAGGATCTTCAAAATATTCATGGAAAATGCAGATTTGAATGTTATATGTGAATTTCAAATTTTATGGCATTAAAATAAATTTACCCTTTAATTCCATTTCATGAACTTTTGAAGACTTTCATATTTCAAAATGTCACATTGTACACCATAAATATGTACAATTTTTATTTGTCAACTAAAATAAAGATCTTTTTTTAAAGAACATTGGCATTTCAATCAGCAAAACCAATGAAAGAAAACGATTCTTCCATGCTGTCAATTAACAAAACCACAGATAGACCTTGTTTTCAGCAGTATGCGGATGTTTAAACCGCTGCTTTAAATTGTCTTGTTCAGGTCGGCATTTAGCCTCGTAGTTACGTTGCTGGTTGAGGTGTCCATGTATCACACTGGGGAATGCTTGGGTTTCATGTCTGCCTCCGGCTCCTGATTCCACCATCCTGCTAATACACGCTCTGGAAGGCAGCAGTAATGACTCAGGCAATTGAATTCTTATCACTCACGTGGGATACCTGGATTGCATTTTTGGTTTTGGCCCTGGTCTGGCACCTGCTGTCCTGGGAATTTGTGCAATGAACAAGTGGATGAGAGTCTCTCTCTCTCTCTCTCTCTGCCTTACAGATAAATACATAAATAAGCAAAATTAAAATTGTATTGTCATTATCCATGTACAGCCTGTGCATTGAGTTTTGGTGATTTGGGATACTGAGTTTACACAGAGATTTTTGTAGAGGTGTGAAAACAGATAGGTTCTTCAAACCAATTATTAAAATTACTAGCTCAACGAAGCATATGACTAACGGAATAATTTATTTTGAAATTAACAACATAAGAAGATGGAATTTTCATCAATTATTTACCTTTGATCTCTCTAACAATTAGCCTAATGGTGTAAGCATAGCCTTCTAAGGACATGGAAACAAAGAGGGTTAGATGACAGGTGGCTAAAAGCATTAGCCAAGTGGTTTGTTGACTCAATCAGTAGGTAAACATTTATTGATTACCTGCCATAATTGTACATTTGATGCTATATTAATTATACTAGGAAGGTGACTGAAGAGGTAGAGGAGGACAGAGAGATATAATTAAGCAGAAAATATATTATCTACCCTCCGAAATTCATGACCATAAAATGAACTTCACTGTTTTAAAGTCTTTCTATGTGAAGCAACCTCTAGAAGTGTATGCCTCATTCAGGAAGATCAAGTGAAACCAGTGCTGTGTAAATTACTTCAATAACGAACAAATCTTAGGTGCTTTAAAAAGTTCATCAAATGCATATTATGACAGCTACACACATAATCATGGAGTCTCTGCCTATATGACCCCAGTGATTCTCCAGGTTCCATCTTTACTGTCAAATTAGTAAGCATTTGCCTTTATTGAATGAAAATAAACTAATATTTTGATTCCACTTTCCTTGAATTCTTTCAAGTATCCCTGTGTGTGTATGTTGTGGAATGGCTAGATCAAGCTAATCAACACATGCATTACCTCACATGGCCACCATTTAACTGCAATGAGAACAATTAAATTATACTATTTTAGCCACTGTCAAATATAAAATATGTTGTTGTTAGCTACACTCACCTTGTTACACACTGGATCTCCTGAGCTCATTCCTCCTGATTTTTTTTTTATCCTTTGACCAGTGTCTCTCTAATATGCTGTGCTCCTGCTCCTCACTTGCTTTTGGCTCGGACAGATCCACTGTATGGTGTATTTACTGCTAATCACAAATGAACAAGCACATACTACATGCCAGACACCATTTCATTTTTTTCCTTAGCAGTCCTATTTAAAACTGATTCCACATTAGAACCTAGTAGGAAGTGCACATGTTGTCTCACTGTAGCCATGTGAGGTAGAAAAGATTAATATGCTCTTTCTGCAAGGGTAGGACTTGAGACACCAACAGGGGAACTTAATGGCAAGAGTGGAATTGGAATTTGAAGCAAGGCTGGTGTGATCTGGACATTATAGTTATATGTCTTATCCTTTACAGAGGAAAGGGTTTTCTGAAAGTCAAAATTAGTCTTTTGAAATCATTGTGCTATTTTGCCTTGTGTTTCTAGCAGAGTGATCGATTTACATGTATTGCTCTTTTTAAAATATATATATATATTTGAGTGGGGAGGGCGCAGAAGTGGGAGAAGGAATGAAAGAGAGGGAGACAGAGAGATCTCCCTTCTCCCACCAAATGACTGCAACAGCCAGGGCTGGGCTAGGACCAAACTTGGGAGCCAGGAATTCAGTCCAGGGACTTAACTACTTGAGCCACTGGTGCTGCCTCTGGAAGTCTGGATTGGTTCAAAGCTAAATTCAGGACCTGGGTTTGGGCATTGAACACAGGTACTCCAAGGTGGGACATGGGCCTCTTAATTGCTAGGCTGTACTGATCTGCTGAATGTGTAAATAAAATACAGCTTCATTATTATTATTTTTTTTTTACAAGCAGAGTTTGACAGTGAGAGAGAGAAAGGTCTTCCTTTACATTGGTTCACCCCCCAAATGGCCGCCACGGCTGGCGCGCTGTGCCGATCCAAAGCCAGGAGCCAGGTGCTTCCTCCTGGTCTCCCATGCGGGTGCAGGGCCCAAGTACTTGGGCCATCCTCCACTGCACTCCCTGGCCACAGCAGAGAGCTGGACTGGAAGAGGAGCAACCGGGACAGAATCCGGCGCCCCGACCGGGACTAGAACCCGGGGTGCTGGCGCTGCAGGCAGAGGATTAGCCAAGTGAGCCGCGGCACCAGCCCAGCTTCATTATTTTTCAAAGTTAATATAATATTCCTCATGAGTGCCACTCTATGGGAGCAGCAGAGAAAACAAAATTGGGTTAACTTTGGTAAACATACCCGAGCTTTAAACAGCTGCTTGGGTAACTCAGTCTTCCAGCTGCTCTTGCCTTGCTACTGCCCTCTGCGGTTTGGGACTGGGATGCTTGAAGAGATGGTGAGATTTCATGAGACCTGGCGGTAGAGTTTTCTGGTACTGCTTTTGCGTAGTCTTCTGGTTCACCACTGAAATCTGTTGCACGCGATGGGCTCTCCTGGTGTCCTTGGCTGATGCAGGCCCAGGTCAACTCAGCAACTTTATTGCCTTACCACAGCCCCCTCCTGCCAGCCCTCCTCCCCTCCCCTTGATCCCATTTATTGCAGATGGATAATTTTTGGCCATTTGCTCATCTTACCTATTTACTACAACAACCACATCTGTCTGCAAACCCTGCAGCCAAGTGGTCACTGCCCCATCCCCAGAAGGTAGAAGCAGGAATCTCAGGGCCACCTTCACATCTCGTGAGAGCTGACCATGACCCAGGAACACCAAATTAAGCTTTATCCATGCTTCACGATGGCTTCTCTATGTTGTTGGGTGACACTGCTCGGGCTGGGTATCTTCCCCCAGAGTTCCAAATGGAGAGTGGTCTACATCCGTATACATTTTTTCTTTCTTTCTTTCTTTCTTTCTTTCTTTCTTTCTTTCTTTCTTTCTTTCTTTCTTTCTTTCTTTCTTTTTCTTTTTCTTTTTCTTTTTCTTTTTCTTTTTCTTTTTCTTTTTCTTTTTCTGACAGGCAGAGTGGACAGTGAGAAGGAGAGAGAGACAGAGAAAAAGGTCTTCTTTTTGCTGTTGGTTCACCCTCCAATGGCCGCCACAGCCGGCACACTGTGGCTGGCGCATCGCGCTGATCCGAAGCCAGGAGCCAGGTACTTCTCCTGGTCTCCCATGGGGTGCAGGGTCCAAGCACCTGGGCCATCCTCCACTGCACTCCCGGGCCGCAGCAGAGAGCTGGCCTGGAAGAGGGGCAACCGGGACATAATCCGGCGCCCCGACTGGGACTAGAACCCGGTGTGCCAGCGCCGCTAGGTGGAGGATTAGCCTACTGAGCCCCGGCGCCGGCCCGTATACATTTCTACTTCTCTCGCCCTATTAAAATGTCTCTTCTCTCTAAGCTTCAGGTCAGTTGCAGCACAGGGCTTCTGTTTCTTTGACCGCTTTCTCCCAGAAAGAGCTATTTTTTAATTCATCATTTGATGTGGCTGGACCAGTTTCCTAAGTTATGGACAGCTTCCTTCTACCTTCCTGCTTTCTCCATGGCTATAGCTTATTTAGCCATTATTATTAGTGGAGTGGTGCACCCATTGAGCCTTCTAAGCACTTATGAATATTAGCTCATTTGGTTGGATTCACATAATCCTCCTAATATCCCTATAAGATGAATGTTATCCTTTCTCTATAGAAGAGGATACCAAGATGCAGAAGGTTCAGTAACTTACCTAAGGTCGCATGCCTGCCACGTGGTGGAGGCAGGCCTCAAACCCCGCGACCTCACCCTGCGTTCAGCCTTCTAGTTATTCTGACTCTCACATAAAATAAAGGCGGAGTGGCCCATTTGGCTACTGATAAGGAAACCCAAACTTGGAATGATGCCAAATATATTCTATCTATTACATCTTCATAAATTTGAATAGGCTTATTTGGAAAAGTAGGTCTGAAAGTAAATCAGAATTCTTGAGTTAAGTAAATATTTCGACTGTCAGCAATCATTGTAGTCTTCACTTAAAAAGGAGTAATCTCTATAGGTCTATGCTGGGTAACATTACTGTAACGTGCAGGCTCACTGTTGCAGCAAAATAATGTTTTAGAGGTATGTAAATTGGAGAATTTAGCTGGTTATGTGGTTTGTTTTAAGTGGTCCTGAAAGACACATCTGTTCCTAAATATTTGCCTCATGCACTAAATTACTGAACTTCATCTAAATGTTCTCTACTTAAAATTTTGCTTTGGACAGGTGAGAGCTGGTTTTGGAATATGAGAGATTTGAGGATAAAATAGTATGATGTCACAAAACTGAGACATTTAGAATCTGGGCAATGAAAAGATAGTTGGCACCTAGGGTTGTGTAACTACCAGGCATTATTAAACTTTAGTGATGAGAAACTGTTGATATTCAATTCTACTGCCCTAAAAACATATCATTGTCAGGTATCCCTAAAGAAGGGATATGAAAATTTAGATTGTTCTGAAATTTTGATTCAGAATAGCATTGACTCAATCTATACCATTATTCTTCCATCCCTTCCCTATCACTTTAGTAAAAGTGAAAAGTAACTTTAGAAACATTTATTTTTAACTTTCTAACTTTACTAGAAAATGTAATGCCTCAGTCTGCTCCTTAAGATATACAAATTGTTTTCTGTTTACTTGCATTTTGAATTTGCTGTAGGATGCTGCGGACTATCTAGTGTGGATAGGCCACATTTTAAGAACTTGTTTCTTGCAGTAAAGGCCAAAATTTGCCTATTTTGAAACATGATGGTAAGAAATGATATGACTGCAATTTTCTTAACGAAAGATGATAAAAGTCTTTCTTTTTTATCTTACTCTTCTAAGGCTATTGCAAAAGAAATGGAATGTGAAATGGGTTTGAGATTTGGGGTTGGTGGCTTCTGTGATATTTGTCAATAAGTATTTGAAAGCATAAAATGTAAGACACATGCTTGATTTTAGAAATAACCCCAAAAAGCTATACCTGTTAAGGTTTAGTAGGCATTTCATTCAAGGTAAGATACAAATTTGGGGATAACATCTTTTTATGGATTAAGTGTTTAAAGAGCTAAGCAAAATGACTTTGCAATATGAGATATTTGAGGGCAAACAACACCTTCAAAAATATTTGGGCTTTTCAACCTGAATGCGGTTAGCTTTTATGAAATTATCTGGGATTATATGCAACATCTTCAGCAAAGGCACCATGTCGCCAATTTTCCTTATATATCTTTCATGTAAATTGTTTTTTACTACTGGTAACTTACCTACAGAGTATTTATTTCATTTGTGAAGCTATGGCTTTGATTCTCCTAGAATTTACATATCTAATAAAAATTTAATTAAAAATTAAATCACCAGAATGGTTTTTCATACATTTAGAGAGGAATTTTTTTTCACACTTTATTCAGACCTGCTAATGGGACTTGTGTCACTCCTTCGTAGTTAACAGTAGATCTTACAGTGGCATTGTAGTAATCTTGATCCGAGGTGTTGCTCTAGTCTTCATTCTGAAGGCAGTCAACAAGCAGACCTTGTTCTAAAACTTTGCATGGAGCATTAATAACATAAATTCCCAAATCTACCTTTATTCATGTTTACTACATTGACAACCTTACTGGCAAATGTATTTAAGCATTGAAACAAAAGTTCAAGTTTAAATTTGGTATCAAATTTAACATAATCAGTACATAGAAGACTAACATCCTTGGTTTTTTTTTTAAACTAAATAATAATAGTTGGTCTTCATTGGAAACTTGTCCCTAGCACTTTTCTAAGTCCATTACATGTATTAACTCATTTGATCCTCCCTGCAAATCGATGAGGTAAATATCTATTATTATCCGCATTTTACTCATGATGAAACTGAGGTAGTTGAGATTAAATCAAGGTCAGACAGCCAGTGTGTGGCAGAGCCAGGGTCTGAACTCAAGCAGTCTGGAATCAGAGCTTGTGCTTTAAACTATTAGGCTATTTTGTTTTGCAGTAAGTGATATTTAAAAAAAAAATCAAAGGACATGGAAACTTCATGGGCTTTTTCTTTTGAGTCTGTTTCTTATTTCTTGGTGGAAAACTTGCATCATTGTCCTGTTTGAATTTCATGTAGGCCCTAAGATGTCTGCTAGTAGGTGGAATGGCTTTCACCATGCTAGATTATCCAAGTTAGAGCTACTTGATAGTATTTGGGTGTGGGTAGCGATCAGCTCCAGAGCCCCACAGGTTACCATTCCTGAAGGACAAGCCTTGAGCCAGGCACCTGATCCCCACCACCACCCTTTCACATAAGTATTGTTAGTATTTATTGATGAACAAACAGGCTTGGTGAGACTGACAAGCCTAGAGAAGAGAAGGAGTTGTATTATGCTCTTAGCCATGATCTACTATGCTCTGCCAGTGTTTTCACATGGTGGTCAGATGTCCAGTTGGATCAAAATCACCCATGGTGTGATTACAAATGTCAATTCCATCAAAATGTCTGGGGAGCAAGTCCTGTTGAATCAGAACTACTAATGTGCATCCAGTGATGTTTCTGATACGCCCATATTCGAGAACTGGACGAGGCCAGAGCTTTTCAAAATTTAGCAGACAAGAGAACTGCCTGCAGGGCCTGTTACTGCACAGACTGTTGGACCCAGAATGTCTTTGCAGTGGGGTCTGTGGTGGGGCCTGAGCATTGCTTCTCTGACAAAGCCTTAGCAGGGAAGGGGAACATGTGGATGTGGCCCCTTGAAATCATCTGGTCTTGTCCTGCTAGGGCAACTGCAGGCCGAACAAAACCCATCAATACATCTGTAGAGGCTGATTTTTTAAGTTGGTGATTTTGCATGGTTTGTAAATGATGCTATAAATCTCCAAATGGCCCTCTGCAGAAAAAAAGATTCTCCACACCTGCCCTAAGTAATGCTGACAATGCTGCTCCGGGGACCACACTTTGAGAACCACTGTACTTGTCTAGTACAGACCTAAAGAAGATAGCATTACTTAGGCTAAAATAATTTCCATAATATCTTTGCATCTCATTTTTGCCTAGTTAATTCCTTATAATTGAGTGTGTGTTAAAATTATTTTAATCACTTCTACTCTTCAACATCAATGTTCTGACCTTTTCTGTTTTGTGTTGACATGCACACCTATCATACACCTAAGGGTTGTAGCACGCCTTTACTTTGAGCCTTGAAATGCAAAAATTAACACTGGTACTGCTTTGCGTAGGCTGAAAAGCAAAGCAAGGAATTGTGGAGGCTTCTGCTCATTTAGGAATTAAAGCCGTAGGCCCTTCAAATGAAAACAAACAAGATCTAAAATCACATGCCCCTTTCGGCTGTCGTCAGGCCCCGTGTAACCCTCTCCCCATCAGTGCAGGATTGCTTGAGCATAAAACCAGGTAGAGTAAAATGCTTTGATGAGGGTATGTAGCAATTATTCTGTGAGTTGCAGAAGTCCTGCCTTACCAGAGAGAGCCAGCTGATGCAATTCAGCCTGCAGGCCTTTCAGCAGAGCATCTGTTTTTTGATACACTTTGCCTATTAATTTCTATCTCCCATGTGCTGGGACTAGGAAAAAATTCTTCTCCTTGATGCCCATCTCTGCTTATTTCTCATGTAACTTTCATTGATGTTTGCATAAAGCATATTCCAGAAAGCAAAAAAAGAGCTTTTTTCCTTAACTATTTTCTTTGCTTACTTATTTATTAACTAATGGCAGATTTATTATCTTAAAGATATCTTCTAGCCTTGTGATTCCAAAATTCTACCACATGCATTTTTATATATTTTACATTCATTTCTATCTACTATATATAAGATATAGTTTTATAATATTACATGTAATTGTTTCTCTTTTTGGAGCAGTGAGTTATTCTTCCAAGAGACACGCATGACTTTAGATTCAAACATAACCATTCTTGATATTTTTTTTCTCCCGAGTCATAACTATTTCATTCCCAGCATGATTTAATTAGGAGTATTATTATCAGAGATAATCTGTTTCTTTACTGTCACAGGACTATTAGGCCAAAGAGTACTGAAGTGACTGCTACTCCTATTGAAGAACCAAAGATCCTCCCAAAGATGAAACAAGACAGCCTTGTCACTATAGAAACCAGAGTCGAGCTAGGGCTAGAGTTTCAGAAGAACAATGTTGCCTGGAACCAAGAGACAGGTAGGGCTTGCTGACATGTTTCGGTCATAAATTATACTTTGGTAAAAGTGAGGAATTTTTAAGAATTATTTTGAACCTGCCTAGGGGTAGAAGAAATACAACTTGGACACTTCTATGAGTTGTTTATATTACATAATTGCCTCAGGGTTTCAGATGGGATTATACTGTGTTAGATCTTGTTGAAGATGGCATTTTACAAACCACCAAAGTGAGAAAGTAATGCTAGCATTGTGTTGAAGTTGAAAGTTATCATTTTTGTGTTTGGTAAAGAAAAAATGAGCTAATACCATTGAATTTGTTTGCTCTGAAGAACAAGTGGTCTTACTTTGTAAATTTTTTATATTGAATAGTGTCATGTCTGCATGTTTTAGTCTCACATTAGTTACATTTTTATCTTCTATTAACTTTTTTTAACAAAGCAATGGTGATAATAAGATTCTAAGGCTTAAGTAATCTGTTATATACTGGTGTTTACCTATTGTCATGCTTTTAGGTTGGTTGAATATAGTGTGGAGAACACTAAATAAAATAACACCTACTGGCTGTTTACCTAAACTAAATAATTTACGTTTGAACTACTGAACAACTTAAATGAAGGAAAAGAATGAAATGATGTAGTGCAAGCACAGAATTTGCTCATCCCTATAGCTTGTCACATCACTCACCTTTGTCACAAATAGGTACTGTTTCCTTCTCTTTTATCAACCCAGTACTGAACCAACCCAAAAGTACAACATTGGATAGACAAAGGCACAAAACAGATTACCTACTGTTCAGAGTTTATTAGTCTCCTTTTCTGCCTCTCTCCTTTACTTATTCAAAGTTGAAACAGAAGAGGATACGATTTACATACTGTTGATGCCCAAAAGAATTTTGGCTTCAAACAATTTCCCATGTCTCCCAGTAGAGTAAATAGTTGATTTATGTATTCATTGAAACTAAATGGGCAAAGGGATTATTAATGATTAGTGAGTTATTGTGGAGTCCTGCCCAAGGGAAGAAAGAGTCAGAGAGCTCTGGTGTCTCTATTCTACTAGAGCTTCTGATAAAAGCCTCTTGGCATTGTTGACTATTTATAGCCTTTTTTGGGCTATTCATGCATTTTATTACTAAAAGAAATTGGAAATAGCACAATTTGCAATAAATGGAATTTTAGCATAGCAGAGCCTTGAGCACTGAATTCTGGAGTTAATTTTACTGGCGTGAGTCACATTTCTCACTAGAACCCACTTCTAAGAAGCTCCATGCCTGCAGATCAAATCTTACCTTGCACTTACTTGAGCTTGCTGTTTTTCATTTCTTCTTACTAACTCTCAATTACCAACCCCACGACAATGAAGTCTGGCTTCCATAAATCCCTATTAGAGAAATGAAGCTGGAATAGTGTTTCTAATTTGGGGGACATGCTTCTTTCAACATTTATGGAATTTAAAATGCTTTGGTAGGTATTGGGAGTGGAGGGTGGTCAGCATTGTAAGGAAATGTGGAAGAAAATCTCATTAGGGTTTACAAAGTTGAACTATCAGATGAATAGGAAAGGGTTCTTTGGCTAATTTTAGTGAGACACCTTCCTAAATGAAAACACTAAATACATGCTAATATGCCACTTAAGAATTACAACAAGGCACAAGTCAAAAAGTTCTCATATATTCTCATGGATGTATGATGTGAAAAACAATCACATTTAAGGATTGATGTAATTCATCCAGTTTCAACAAGCACAACTCATCAAGTTCTCATATGTCTTACTAAATGTATACTGTTAGAAAAAAATTAAATTTATGAATTTATGTAATTCATCCAATTGTTGTAATAAAAACAAGAAGCGGGTCTTTTTCTTAATTCCTACAGCTAGCCCAATGCCAATGAATCTTGTATTAAAGAAAAGAGGAAAACACATGGACTAATTTAATGATCTTCTTGAAAACATATTGAATTAAATAACTGTAGAATGAACAAATAAATCTTTTTTAAAGACTTATTTATTTATTTGAAAGGCAGAGTTAGAGAGAGAGAAAGAGAGAGAGAAAGAAAGAGAGTGAAACCTTCCATCTGCTGGTTCACTCCCCAAATGGATGCAACAGCCAAGGCTGGGCCAGGTTGAAGCCAGGAGCCATGAGCTGCTTTCAAGTCTCCCATGTGGGTACAGGGGCCCAAACACTTGGATCATCCTCTGCTGCTTTCCCAGGCCATTATCATGGAGTTGGATTGGAAGTGGAACAGTTATGCCTTAAACTGGCACCCATATGGGATGCCGGCACTGCAGGTGGCAGCTTTACCCATTGTGCCATGGTATTGGCTTCAGTGAATTATTCTTGTTGTGCAAACATATGTATAGAATACTTTTAGCACCAAGGGACATTTGGAAAACTCTCATCTATAAAGTCCTGGTAAATAGCTTAGCATTTCCATTTGCTGGCCTTCAAGCTCAAATTGAAAAATAATTTCTCTGGGAGTCTTTTTCAGTTATCTAGTTTTATGCAGATATTCTGGGTATTATGAAGAAATTTAACAGTACCTTCCTGAAGAGAATACTACATCTTTTAGGTTACTCTTCTTACTTTTGAAATTCATGCACTTTTTTCTATAATATCTATGTTTCATGAATTTTTTTGAAGATGCCTCATATACACTACAAATTTTTTTAACTTTTGGAATCAAAATAAACTTATTATTTTAAAATATTTATTTCTTAGACGGAGACAGAGAGAGAATGCTTTTATCTGTAGGTCCACTTCACAAATGCCAATAACAGCCACTTGCTGAGGCCAAAATTGGGAGCTGGGAAGTCAATCAGGTTGGCAGAAACCCAATCACCTTAGCTATCACCACTGTCTCCCAAGGTCCACAGTAGTAGGAAGTTGAAGTTCAGAGAGATCTGGGTGTCAAACACAACCACTCTGATAGAGAATTTTAACTGCTAGGTCAAAAACCTTCCCCTCAATTTATATTTTAATTCTATTTGCATGAACCAGAAAAAAGTTGGACCATGAGCTACTCCAACAAAATTAATAATTTTAGCTACACTTGTCACTGCCTGTTTTTGTGCAGAAGGTGAAAAAATTGTAGAATCTTTCCGTTACAATGTTCTTGGTTCTGCCTCTAACTGACAAAAAGTTGACACAAGTTTTGAACTTCTACTTAGTCAAACAACCATGATTATCATGATGCTTGAAGGGAAATTGGGAAACCATGGTTCCAGTGTTCTGAATTAAGCTAGCAAATTGACTCAGTTGATGTTAAGTCTAGTGTCCATGAAGCACTTAAACCTGAGTTAAGAAAGCAAATTAACTTAGTTGATCTTAAGTCTACTGCCCATGAGGCACTCGTAGCACATATGCAAATCAAGCATGCATAAGAAAATCAGGGCCTGCATCAACCACAACAGATTGCGTAAGTCTCCAATCAAAAGCAATGGACTATGTGAAGGAAAATGTTCTTTTCTCAACATGATATTAATTAAATTAGTATATAAACTAGTGCCTTTTGAGTCTCCCATCTTGTTTTTGTTTTCTCTTCAAACAAATGCTGCCTTTATTGTCTTAAGGTGTCTGGAAACTGTTTTCTTTGGAATTTGATTTTTATCTCTGTAATAACTGTTGAAGAAGAAGCAGACTATGAGTCTTGGGACATATACGACATACATATTGTATTCCTGCTGATTAAAAACTATTTGTGGACTAGGAGCCATAAGTGGTTTTTAATTAGTTATACCACTGCAATCATAAGAATTGTTCTAGGATTTACCTCTTTAGTTGCCACTTTTCTATCTGCAAAACAAAGTGACAACAATTGACATAAGTGAACTGACTTCATATATGTACGTTTGAAAGTAACTTAAAATTGTCATAAGTACACACAATAGTCACTCTCATCTTGATGAAGAGCAAAAACAGTGCATATGCAAAATGCTTTGATTTCCTTGATAGAACAATTCAATAGAAGGAAAATGAAGATCATATATGTAATTTCAAATGCTCTGGAAGCAGAAAGATAATTAGTTAAAAAATTTAAATTTATTTTAGAGAGAGAGAGTGAGAAGGAGAGAGAGAGATGGACCGTCCATTGGTTGACACCCTAGTGCCTACATCAGCCAGGGCTAGTCCAGGCAAAAGCCAGGAGCCTGGAACTCAATCCAGGTCTCCCACATGGGTGGCAGGGATGCAGCTACTTGAGCCTTCGCTGCTGTCTCTCAGGTGTGCATTAGCTGGAAGCTGGATCAGAAACAGAGCCAGGACTTGAGCTCAAGCAAGCCACAATGGAATGCAGGATCTAAAGTAGCATCTTAACTGGTATGCAAAAAACCTGCCCTAAGATTCAATTTTAATTATTTATTTAACTTAACTCAAATTTTATTTCAATATATAACCACTACAGAAATTTTTAATGAAATTTTTTTTGCATACAGATTGTTGAGATTTCATATTTGTTTTACATTCCTGGTACTTCTCAGCTCAGGCTGGCTACATTTCAAGGATTCTGTAGCCACATGTGGCTAGTAGCAATTGTATAGGGAAGCACAGTCTTACGAAGTAGGTGCATGTGTGCTACAGACATGAAAATGATCACCCCTGCAGTCTTCCCATGGGAACTCTTTAAATACAGGGACTTGACCACTGAATCGATGGGTTTATACAAGTGTTTCTCAGATGGGGCTATTTTGCTCCCTGGGGGACATTTGGTGATGTCTGGAATATTTTTGGTTGACTCGACTGGGAATATGGGGAGTGCTACTGTCATCTAGAGGCCAAGAGTGCTGCTAAATATCACACAATGCACAGGAAAGTTCTCCCAGCAAAGAATAATCCAGCCAAAAATATCAATAGTGCTGACGTTGAGTAGCCTAGTTACACAGAATTGCCTGTTGCAAAGTAGATTCCATCAGATGGAGCTTCTGCAGAGATGTGTTTTATCTTCTTTATTGAAAAATCCTTGAAAATTCCATGAGTTTCTATGCCATGCTGATTTAGCTATGCCCCTCTGAAGACTGAGACTTGAGATCTTTGCACTTCATCAATATTTGAGGTGCTTGGTAAATATCATATATTCTAAAGACATACACATAGGCAGGTCAAAATGCACACCATCAGAGGCAATTTTTGGAGTGTGCTATTTTTCCTTTGACTCTCTCAATGTAGTCTAATCTACGTAAGTATTTTTTTTTTTTTTTTGACAGGCAGAGTGGACAGTGAGACAGAGAGAAAGGTCTTCCTTTTACCGTTGATTTTCCCCCAATGGCTGCTGCAGCCGGCGCACCGTGCTGATCTGAAGCCAGGAGCCAGGTGCTTCCTCCTGGTCTCCCATGCAGGTGCAGGGCCCAGGGACTTAGGCCATCCTCCACTGCACTCCCTGGCCACAGCAGAGAGCTGGCCTGGAAGAGGAGCGACCTGGACAGAATCCGACGTCCTGACCGGGACTAGAACCCGGGATGCCGGCACCGCAGGTGGAGGATTAGCCAAGTGAGCTGCGGCGCCAGCCTCTACTTAAGTATTTAATGTTACACTATTAAGCTCACCTCTTGTTAATGTGCTAATGCATTTTTCATTTGTGCTCCAGTAGCCATCACTTCTTGAACTCCTCCTTGCAGCAATGTTGCTTGTGTTATTCTTGTCTGCAGTTGTTGCATGTGCAGTTTAGAAGGGAAGTGTCCACCTGCACTTGGAGAGGTGGTCTTCCTTAGTTGTTGTACTTGAGGTGAGAGTACCAGTTCTCACAGCTTCCTCCTTATAAGCTGCAGAGACTGAAGATCAGGAGTCCCTTGTGTTAGCCAATGCTCTCCTGAGAAACAGAACCCATTATATCTGTATCTGTCTCTGTCTCTGTAACTGTATTTGTATCTGTATCTGTATCCATATCTCTGTCTCTATCTATATCTCTGTCTATATCTCTCTCTGATTATGGGAGTTGGTTTATGTACCTTGGGGGGCTGAGAAGTCCCACAGCATGCCATGCACAAGATGGAGAAGCAAGGAAGCTGGTGGTGTAGCAGTCCGAGTCCACAGACCTGAGAATCAGAGAAGCAGGTGGCATAAATCTCAAAGTCTGAAGGCCCAGGAACCTAGAGTTCTACTCTCCAAGAGCTGGAGTAAGTGATGTCCCAGCTCCAGAAGACAGAAATAATTCATATTGCCTTTCTGCTCTGTTCAGTCTCTCCACAGATTGATACTTCCCGTTCCTCGTTGATGAGGGAAGAGCCTCCTTTGTGGGTCCACTGATTCAAATGCCAGTTATTTCAGGAAACCTACAGACACAGTCAGAGAAAATGTTTTACTGGGTAAGTGCTTACCCCTTAATCCAGACAGGTTGACACCTAAAATTCATCATCACACCTCTTTATTTACAACTGGAGAAACATTGTTGTTATCTTCCAGGTGTAAAAACATGGTTGTCTGGACTGTCTATGAATTTGTCTCAAAAGTGTCTTTCAATTTAGATAAGTAAGTTTTTATGTCATTTCAAATCTTTTCTGTTTCTTCTTTAAAATATATTTATGCATATACTTGAAAGTGTGATGGGTAGGGAGGAGGTGGGAGACAATGGGTGGGAGAAAGAATCTTACATTCTCAGGGCTTATTCTCCAAATCCTCTCAATGCCGGGGCTGGTTCAACCAAAACTAGGAGCCTGGAACTTAATCCAGCTCTGTTATGGAATATCTTTTTCCATTCTTTCACTTTTAGTCTGTATGCATCTTTGTTGGTGGGATGTGCTTCCTGCAGGCAGCAAACAGATGGGTTTTTGTTAATCCATTCAGCCAGTTTGTGTCTTTTAACTGGAGAGCTGAGACCATTTACATTCAAGATGACTATTGATAAATAACGACTGGGCCCTGCCATTTTTCCATAAATATTCCTATTGTTTACTTTGGATTTCCTTTGTACTTTTACTGAGAGATTTTCTGCTTTGTACTTTTACTGGGAGATTATCAATTTATAGTGATGACCATATTTCTGTGTTTCTCTGTGTAGCACATCCTTAAGTATCTTTTGTAAGGCTGGATGAGTGGTGACAAATTCTTTCCATCTTTGTTATGGAAGGTCTTTATTTCACCTTTATTCCTAAATGAGAGCTTTGCAGGGTATAGTATTCTGGGTTGACAAATTTTTTTTCTCTTAAGACTTGACTCTGTCTCTGTATTCTCTCCTAGCCTGTAGGCTTTCTGATAAGTCAGCTGTGAATCTAATTGGAGATTCTCTTGCACATATTAGAATCTTTTCTTTATGTTTTACTGTGGAGTTTGACTACAATGTGTCATGGTGAAGATCTTTTCTGGTCGTGTTTATTAGGAATTCTATGTGCTTCCTGTACTTGGACGTCCCTTTCTCTCTTCAAATTAGGGAAGTTTTCTGCAATGATTTCACTATAAAATCCTTCTAATCCATTCTCTCTTTTCATGCTTTCAGGAACTCCTAAGACCCATAGGTTGGTTCATTTGATAGTATTCCATAAGTATCTGACACTCTTTTTAAATTTTCTTATTTCTTCTTCTTTTTTCTTGGTCTGATTATAAAATTTTCAGAGAATTTTCTTGTAATTCTTTCTTCTGCCTCACCTGGTCTGTTGTTAATGCTTTACACTGTATTTTTTATTTGTTCTATTAAATTCTTCATTTCCAATATTTCATTTTGGTTTCTCTTTATAATCTCAATTTTGTGGGAAAATTTTTCATTCATGTCATGGATTTCTTTCTTTTTTTTAACTTTTATTTAATGAATATAAATTTCCAAAGTACAGCTTTTGGATTACAATGGCTTCCCCTCATAACATCCCTCCCACCCACAACCTTCCCCTTTCCTACTCCCTCTCTCCTTCCATTCACATCATGATTCATTTTCGATTCTCTTTATATACAGAAGATCGGTTTAGCATACATTAAGTAAAGATTTCAACAGTTTGCTCCCACACAGAAACATAAAGTGAAAAATACTGCTTGAGTACTAGTTATGGCATTAAATCTCAATGTACAGCACACTAAGGACAAAGATCCTACATGAGGAGTAAGTGCACAGTGACTCCTGTTGTTGACTTAACAAATTGACACTCTTGTTTATGGCCTCAGTAATCACCCTAGGCTCTTGTCGTGAGCTGCCAAGGCTATGGAAGCCCCCTGAGTTCTTTAGTTCATGAATTTGCTTCTGATTACTTCTAAGTAATCCTAAGATCAGTTTTTTGAATTTTGTTTCTGGCATTCATTGGTCTCTTCATCTTCACATTCTAGTGTTGAAGTGTTGTGTTCTTTTGGGGGCGTCATGTTGTCTTCCTTATTCTTGTTTCTTAAATTGCTGCATTTATTATTAGGCATTTGTGGTGATACTTGTTTTTTATTTCCTGTGATGGCTTTTATCTTTGAACTATGCCTCTGTGGCTTGATGGAGTGTCTGCTCTTTCAGTGAATACCTGGAGACGTGGTGTGTGCTGATGTGGTCAGTGAGTTGTGTTCGGTGCTTCAGGTGAGGGGAGTGTCCAAGGTGACACCAAAGTTGGGCATGATAAATCTCTCTCTCTTTTTTTAATCAGATGGGAGATTTCTTCAGCTCTGTTGGCATAGTCTCATACTCACCCCCTCTCCTCAGAGGAGACCAATGCCTGGGCACTAGCCCCAGTGGGTACAGTTTTCATCTGCACTGCCACCAGAACCACAAAAAGGATCTGTGCAGTCCTCAGTGTGAACACAGATCCTGCAGCAGTGACCCTCACCATGGAATCAGGGAGCCCACGGCATGTGGAGCCGCCCACAGTGACTGCCCAAAGTCCCAGCCTCACCCTGCACCCTCCCATGCAGCCACAGTGTTTTCACAGTCCCAACACACAAGGCTCCCACAGTCATGAACTCCAAGCCCCCTGTCAATTCTCCCAACCAGACTCAGGTATCTCCTCTCATCGGCTTGTCGCTGGGGTGTGTACAAGAGCTGACACAGCTGTTGCATATGTCCAATATGGTGCCTTCCCTCTCTCGGCTAGTTACAGGATGCTGTGCTGGGTGGTCAGGGAGGGAGAAATGTGCCCCCTTTTTATCTCCTCTAGGTTGGCAGGTTCACTGTCCCCTGCAGGGCTCCAAGCCAGAGTCACACCAGGCTCTTCCCTCAGTTTTATCACCAGTGGCTTGGGCTGCTGCAATCTGGTCTCACCTCTCTCTCCAACGCTGGTGCTGAGGCTCTCGGCTGCTGGCATCCTGAGTTGTGCACGTCCACACCCTCCGCGTAGGTCCACAGTGTCCCTCTCAGTTGCATGGAGTTTCCTCTGCTGTTTTCTCTCTAACTCTTCCCTGAGACGGCTTTGTCTCCATTTTTTTTTTTTTAATATCTTCCCCTAGGCTAGAGCAGTAAGCTCCCTCCCTATTCTGCCATCTTGACTCCTCCAATCTCTGTTGCAATTTTGCTTTGTAATAGGATTGTATGGTGGGTGTATGTATTTTGTGTGTGTATGTGTGTGTTATTTTAAGTTCTGGCCTGAACGGCAAGATACACTAGTTAAACTGGTTCCCAAGTACAACTATATCATGAGTTGGGTGTTTATGCAACATATACCTTTCCCAAAATTGTCTTCAGTAGTTAACTTTGCAATGACAGGGGTCATGGATTAAATTATGTCTTCCATCATGATTTTTATTAGATAAAAATGTTTCTTTTTCCAAAGCTTTCTCCCTTTTATTTTATTGAAGTATAATAAACTACATATATTCAAAATTTACAGTTTTGACACGTGTTCTTACATTTAAAGTCATCAGCATAGTAAAAATAGCAAACATTTCTGTCACTGCAGAAGTTTCCTTAAAATTTATGTCTCTTTCCTCACCAACCCAGGAAACAGTGACTTGTTTCCTATCACCAGAGATTGCATTTATTTATTCAATTATTTGAGCCATCACTGCTGCCTCCTAGGGTCTGTCATAGCAGGAAGCTGGAAACAGAAGCCAGAGGTATGCGTAAAACCCTTCCACTCTGATTCTGGACTTATGTGTCTTTTTAAATTTTTATTTATAGTGAGAGAGACAGAGAGAAAGGTCTTCCTTCCATTGGTTCACCCTCCAAATGGCCGCTACGGCCAGAGCTACGCCGATCTGAAGCCAGAAGCCAGGTGCTTCTTCCGGGTCTCCCATGCGGGTACAGGGGCCCAAGGACTTGGGCCATCCTCCATTGCCCTCCTGGGCCACAGCAGAGAGCTGGACCGAAAGAAGAGCAACCGGGACTAGAACCCAGCGCCCATATGGGTTGCCGGCACCGCAGGTGGAGAATTAACCAAGTGAGCCATGACACCGGCCTTGAGGACTTAAGTGTCTTAATCAGTAGCTTAACCTCTGGGCCAAACACTGTCCCGATGTGCGTCATATTTTTAATTTGTCAGCTGTGCTATCAAGTGAAGAGACATGGACATGAGTCAAAAAAACATGGACCTCACTATGTCTCCACTGATTTCAAGATGCACCAGATTTAAAATGGGATTTTTTTTGCACCAAGACTACCTCTGTCACATACTAGTCTTTGGGAAACCTTAAATTTCTTTTTACATTGGTATAAGTTAGATCATATAAGGATAAAAAATAGTTTAAAATTTAGTTTTTAAATAGTTATAATCTCATGGACTCTTGTGAAGACTAATTGAGATAGAGTATTACCCAAAGTCTTTTTGTAATAACAAAATTTATTATTAACACTTAAATCTGTTTATGTGTGAAAATTGGTTATCACCAAACTGCAATATTATAAACTCTTAGATTTTTCCTGTGACTGCTGAAGGATGCCAGTTGGAATCAATAAATCAAAAGGTTGTAGAAAAGCTAAATTAAATGATAAATTTACTGTGGCCAGCATTGTGGTGCAGCCAGTAAAGCCACCACCTGTGACACCAGCATCCCAGATAGGCACTCGTTAGAGACATGGCTGCTCTACTTCTGATCCAGATCCCTGCTAATGCTCCTGGGAAAGCAGCAGAAGATGACGTTTACCCCTCCGTTTCAGATTGCCTGTGGATTGTGTTCATTTTCTTCATCAAAATCAGTCCTCTTCTCATTAAGGCACAACAGGAATTTTAGAAAAGAATTAGACACTTAAATCTATTGTGGTTTACCTAAATGACTTCATAGGATAATGCAGCACATGTATTGTCATTGCATTGATCTTTCTTGTGTTTAAATACAAAAAGTATTTGTAAGCCTCTCTGTGCATGCGCTAAAAACCAGTTCTTACTGGTCTATCACTCTGTAACAGTTTTAATGTGTTAGGAAAGAGATTCCAATCCATTAGGTAATTGTGTATGTACATATTAGGTGAGAGTATGTGTGGGTATTATATATGTGTGTGTGAGTGTATAAGAGTGTGAGTGTGAGCATGTATGTGAGTTTGTTGCTGTGTGTGAGTGTGTAAGAGTGGCGTGTGTGTGGGAGTGAGCATGTATGTGAGTGTGAGAGTCCGTGGGTATTTGAGTGTATAAAATCATGGCAGGATTCTAGAAGCAGCCTCGATTGTGGAAAGAATCATGGATTGGAAACCAGAAGATTAAGGTATATGCTTCACTGTGTCAACTTGAAAGCATCTTTGAACTTTTATTGCCTTTGTCTTTGAAACCTGTGGAATGCATATTTACCAACTACCTCCTATGTGCCAGTAATACTTTTCTCACCAGAATCACTGAATTGTTAAAACTGTAAATTGTTAAAACTGTCAGAAAGCTTGGTGACTGTTTTCTAAGTGGCATCATTACATGGCAAGTATGAATAGTGATGCAAATTTTGTGCTACAAAATTGAAAGGCACAAATGCACGTGGAGATGCATCCCACATGTAGAGGAATTTGAAGGAGGTAATGAAGTAGGATTTGGTTGGAGGAGAGGAAGCTGAGCCAGGTCAGCAGGTGGCTGGACCCTGGATGAGCAGAAACATGGATAGAATAGCACCCAAAGCACAGGTACCTCTCATTCTCCTTGGCAAGCAGGATTCATATTTTCTGGAAACCAAATTGCTTATTGATTCTCTGGGGACTGCTCCTGTAATTCTAGCAGTGGTTTGATGATGGGTTAAGTTTTCCATTTGGTTTCCTAGCTTGGTTGCTGATGTTTTCTTCAATAGTATCATGGTCTTTGGAGTGAATGCGTCATTTGGTCATGAAGTGGAGGCTTGCACCCCTGTACACTTCTTGGCTTCCCATCAGCCTTTGATTGTTTCTAAAAACCATTTTCTAGGCCTGTAATACATCCATGCCACTTGTCTACAGAGTTTCAAAATAGTGAAGTGGATCTAAACATTGTTGTGAACAACTGAGCAGTAAGTACACTTGCAAAGCTGTAGCAGCTGTTTGCCTCTTTGCCTTGCAATCTGGTGCCTTTACTGGAATCCTTTATTCTAGTACATAATCTACTTAAAAAGTTTCCATTTATGTCACAAGTAATAAACTTGATGGCTTTTTGCAACATCCAAACAGTCTCCTTAAGCTGCCTTTTTAGATCACAGCCCTCCTGCTCCAAAGAAAGAATCAGAAAGGAATTCCTTCAGGTTTCTGGTGGAGTGCTCAGTCTTCTGTACGATGGTTCAAAATGTAATTGGCAAGTTGTGTCTCCATCGCATTCATAGTCTACAGTATAATTTTTAAAAAAGCATGATAGTAAGGTAAATCCTATACTTAAGGTTTAAAATACGTATGCTATGTATATAAAATAGGTTCTAAGATAAACACACAACTATACACTCACATACAGTCTTGAAGGAAAGAGTTCTCTGAGAATGTTTATGCCTGTGGTTTTAAGTTTAATGGCTCCATTATACATCTACAGAGATCAAGCCATCAGGACTGTGTCAACGGTCCAGCCTTACTCCCATCTCAGTTATTTTTCTCTTTCTCTTCGCTTGCTTGCTCCGGCAACTCCCCACCCTGCTCCAGTCTGCACCCACATCTTCAAGCACTCATTTGCATCTACTCAGACCTCACTGAAGACCTATTCCCTTTTTCATTTCAGCGATGATTGGATTTTAAGCATCCCTCTGCTGTTCCTGTTCGAAAGTGAAAGCAGGAACCAAAGAACAAAATACACTGGTAGCTACGTAAGTATAAACAATCAGTTTCACCAATGTCAGGAAAAATTATTGGACTAGTTTAAAAACTGAGTGCATGTCTATGCTATTTACAAGAAATGTACCTGAAACATATGGAATTCTGACCATGTGTACCAGGAAACACATGCCAAAACATGGTCCTGGAAGCACTATTTCTTATAGAAACCAACAAACAAGAGCAAGAACAGACCTTATGTTTGTTTTGTTTTAATTTTTAAAACTCTATCTGAAGGGCCAGCATTGTGATACAGCAGGTAAAGCCACTGCCTGCGACACAGGTATCCCATATGGACAACTGTTCAAGTCCTGGCTGCTCTGCTTCTGATCCAGCTCCCTGCTGATGTGCCTGGGAGAGCAGCAGTCTATGTGCTTGGTCCCCTGCACCCACGTGGGAGACCAGGAGGAGGCTCCTGGCTCCTGGCTTCCGATCAGCCCCTCTCGGGCCTTTGTGGCCAATTGGGGTGTGAACCAGCAGATGGGGGATCTCTATCTTTGTCTGTTCCTGTGTCTCTCTGTAAACTCTGTCTCTCAAATAAATAAATAAATAAATTTTTAGAAAGAAAATTTATTTAAAAGAGAGAGTGTGAAAGAGAGAGAGAGAGAAGAGAGAGAGAGAGGAGAGAGAGAGAGAAAATCTCTTTCTGATGGCTCACTTCCCAAATGTCTGCAATGGGTGGAACTCGGTCAAACTGAAGCCAGGAATTTGGAACTGAAGCTGGATCTCTCATGTGGGTGACAGGGACTCAATTTGAGCCATTATCTGTTGCCTGCCACGCTGTACATTTGCAGGAAACTGGAGTGGGTTGCAGAGTCAGTACTTGAGACCAGGAACTCTGGTGTGGGCTGCAGACATTCTGAGCAACATGTTAACCAGTGCACTGTACCAAACACCTACCCTAATCACTATGGTTTTAATAAGAAAATATTTAAATACATTGTGATGTATTAATTGATATTATATAAATGAATAAAATCCATATATATCAACGTGGATGAATCTCAAAATCATCTTGTTGAATATAGCATGTTTATACATTTTGAACATATGATATTTAATTACAATATATGTAATAAAGCCTACTAAAAGTATAGAATCATTATCTAGAATATTCAGTGTGGTAATTACCAGGCTAGTTTCATGGGAATTTAATCTGTGACACAGAGTTCTACTTTGGAAGGGTCCTTAACATGGTTTAATGCTCTGTTGTCATCATCTTAAAAATTTTTTTTTTAATTTAACAAGATGTATTTTTTTTAATTTAAAAGACAGAGAAATATCTCATCTGCTGGTTCACTCCCCTCAAGGCTGAAGCAACCAGGACAGGGCCAGGCTGCAGCCAAGAGCCAGGAATTTGGTCCAAGTCTCTCACATGGGTGGTAGGGATCCAATTACTTGAGCCATCACCTGTTGTCTCCCAGGATGCACATTAGCAGAAAATTCAAATTGGGAGAGGAGCCAAGACTCAAACCTAGACACTCCAAGTTGCATTTTAACTACTATGCCAGATGCCCACCCTTGAGAGTCTTAGTAATTCCGAACAAGGGACCTTCATTTTGCACTGGGTCCTTCAAAGAATGTAACCCATCGCAGGGGCTCCAGGCGCAGACAACTAGAGGATGACTGGAGATGTACAGACAACATTCTTTCTGGGCATTTGTTGTATCTACTTTACATATACCACTGTATGTAGTTTGTATGTGCGCAACATTTCATTTTACATATTAATTTTAAAATGTTAATTCCACAGTCACTGGTTTATAGTACTCATCAGGAATACTGAAGCAAAAGAGTTACATAGTCACCGCCTAGGTAGAATTGAATATCCCATTTATATGGTTGTGATGTGGAAATTGGTCTGAGTTGTTGAGTAATTGTACTTAAGCATATGCTTTCAACTCCATAAACCCCGGTGAGTAATATCAATTTGAGGCAAAGAAGAGCCCTCTGTATTTCTTTACACAGTTGGATATCCAGCTGCTCTTGTTTTCATATTGCAAGTGCATTTCCTTTGCAAACTTGTTAGCTCCTGCATTATTTGGAGGCTATGCCTTTTAAAGGCAGGCAGCATTTAAAAACTACAGGGCAGAACCTATGAGAGTCTATTGCTGTCACCAGCAGCTGGTGCACCCAGCGTCCTCTAAGGACATGAGCTGCCCTCTAGCCACTGTGAATATTGTGTGAACACAGCGCATCTGCGACAAGCAGTGGCTCACTGCGCTTGTGTGACTGTAGAGGCCAACATGCCATTCCTGCGCGGTTTGGCAGCCTCAAAATCCACACATAGAGACAGCTGGTGAAAGAGTTTGCTAAGTGCTGTACCCTCTTTTCATCCAACCACCTGGATGATTCCAAGAGGCACAATGTGGCCATCACTCTTTAATGCATTACTTGGTAGCCAGCTTTGGCCAAAACTTCTTGGGCATTTTCAAAGGCAAGACAGCACGGTGTTACATTTTTCTGCACAGCTCCCAAAGAACTCTAGTTGCTTCAGCTTAATTGTATCCCTTAAGTGCCTCTTAACTCTGACCTTCAATCCCCTTTTACTATCCTGTCATTACGCGTCTGCTTTCTCAAGTGCAGCGAAATGCAGGCGCTCTGATATTATGCATTCATTCCTTCAGTCACTCAATAAACGTCTATAGAACATCTTAAATCTTAATTCTATGTACACATCTTGAAGTATTGCTCCATTCTGCCTCATTCTTCCTTTTAGTTTTTCAAGTGGCTGTGATTTATTCTTTTTGACAATGTTTTCCAAGCTCTGATCATTGCCTTTCCACCAATATAGTAATGGTCTTTCCTATTTTGGGGTGGATCATGTTATCTCTTGTGCTGCTCAGAGGTTCCGTGAACAGGAATTAAGATGAATACAACTTTTGAGAAAAAAATTCACATATAATGCAAACTTCACCTGAACTTGTTGCTTGCAATTTCAGACCCAACTATTAAAACACGAAAGATGATGTCTGTTACAAAGTATTGGATCCTTTTTGCTGAAAATACAAGTTGCCTTGCAGAATGTCTGACAGATTGCTTAGCTAACTATGACTGTTGTGCAACCATTTAGTCAACCTAGGTGAATCTAGATAATCTTAGACAGAAGAATATTGCTTTGAATGAAGCTGACAATTAGTTGAGCTCTTAGTATGGGCAAAGCCTATGGAATATACAGAAAGATGCAAGATAGTCTTGCTTAAGTATCATTGTAGAGATCTATACATACAAAAGGAAATTAATCATACAAAGTGAAGTGGCCTATGAGTCATTTGGGTGTTAACTGAAAAAGGAAAGCAGAAAAAAAGTGATTATTGATAGCTGGGAACATCAGAGAAAAATAAGGGCAAAGAGCATTTCCCCATATTTAATTAGACTCTCTTCAGATCCAGGTTGACTTACTACTTCTGTAGTTGGCTAACTCCATGGAGAGAAACCACTCCATTACTTCCTTATTACTTGAGAGATTTATTTTGAATTATTGTTGGATATTTTCCTGTTTTTTTGTGTCTTTTTAAATTGAATGCACATGTGCCAAATTTAATTGCTTCATTGTTTCCTTGGAAGATTGTGTCATTGAAATTTCCTCTTCTAGGAATTAAATCCTTATTTTTTGGGTTATGTGTTCCTTTTATATTGTGAATAATAACTTTGATTCATTGCAAGTAATTATAGCTACTGTAGGAAAGAGGCTTTAATAGAAATCAGGACATTATAGTGAGAAGGGTCACATCTAAGAATCAGATGAGCCTGAGTTTGAATCTTGTGCCATGTGACTTTATTCAATTTATTTAGTGTCTGAGCCTTTCTTTATGTCTACACGCTTTATTTACTATTTATTTTGTAGGTTTGATGATAGGATTACATGGATGGCAAATTTCCACCTCTTTTATTCATAGAAGGGGCCTTAAAATGCCAGCAACTATTATTATTATTTGTTTTTTTCTAATGATCCCAATGCATTTCATATATGCGAGAGAATTTCCATTAAGTACACAAAAGTACTCTGTATTTTTAGGGAAATATTTTAAGGTCACTGGATTAAAGTAAGGGCTCTTTAAAGTTAGTGCTATCAGGAATTGAATTGACTGGAGAACATCATCTCCTTTTCTCGTTGTTTAGATTTTATGGCACTTCATGGGTGGCCTGACAGTTGAGTGGTTGTCTTTTTTTTTTTTTTTCAGAAGAGTATCTATAATTCCTGAAATGGGTATTTTGCCAATTTTCACATGCTTTGTTTTCTCTTCTCAAATCAACATGTCTCTGTATTTATACAATTCAGAGTTCAAACAACATTCATTACACTGCTGTCACTGTACATAAAGACAATCAAAACTTGTTATGGTCAAATCTAAAACACGATTCAGCTAAGTGAACAGATGTGTTGCATGAAGAAAACCTCACCATGTTGTTCCTATTTATCGTCTGGGTTGTTTGGAGGGTGTGCCTAGTGCTGTGGGGTGGGGGATAAAGGGTCATGCCAGTTGCATTTATTTAATGAAATATATTATGCACATTTTGGACTCTGTTCTATTGCACAGCTCGTTGGGTGACAGAATGATCTTAAGAAGTTTGGTTAAACTTGTCAAGCCTTTGAAATGTCTTTAAAACAGTTTTATAGTTACAAAAATTAATTATACTGCTTTAAGAAAATAAAATATGCTTTTTCAATTTTGAATCTAAAATAATAAACCTTCAAAATGAAGTAAATCTCCTTCTAACTTTCACAATTTACCCTGTGCTTTTCTAATTTTATTGTGGTTATTTTCTACTCCTTTTTATATTTTTTCCCATATAATAAGAATGAGGAAGTGGAAATACTTGTCAATGAAAAGTAGACCCAGCGTCCTCTCTCCTACAGAAGTCTCAACACTAAAGATAGAACTACTGTATGATCCGGCCATCTCACGTCTAGGTCTATGTATGCAAAGGAAATGAAATCAGTATATCAAAGAGATGCCTGCACTCCCACGCTTTTTGCAGCACTATTCATAAAAGCTAAGATACAGAATCAATCAAGGTGTTCATTGACAGACAAATGGAAAGAGAAAATGTGTCCTGTGTCCCTAGTAGAATATTATTCAGTCATAAAAATGAAATCCTATGATTTATGGCAATATGGATGGGACCGCAGTATAGATATTATGCTTAAGTAAATTAAGCCAAGCATAGAAAGACCAGTGGTGCATATTCTGGCACATATGTGAAGGCTTAATTGTTGATCTTGTAGAAGTAGTGAGTAGAATAATGGTCACTAGCGATTAGGAAAGGCGAGGCAAAGGAGTGCAGATGGAGGTTGGATAACAGCTACCAAAAACAATTAAACAGGAAGAATAAGTTCCAATGTTCTACAGCACAGTGTGATGAGTATGGTGACTATAGTTCATAATCATTTATTATACAGATTTTTTAAAAAAAGATTTATTTATTTGAAAGGCAGGGAAACAGAGAGAGAGGGAGGGAGATACAGAGAGAAGAAGAAATCTTCTGGGGCCGGCGCTGTGGCTCACGTGGTTAATCCTCCACCTGCGGCGCCAGCATCCCATATGGGCACTGGGTTCTAGTCCCAGTTGCTCCTCTTCCAGTCCAGCTCTCTGCTGTGGCCCAGGAAGGCAGTGGAGGATTGCCCAAGTACTTGGGCCCCTGCACCCGCATGGGAGACCAGGAGGAAGCACCTGGCTCCTGGCTTTGTATTGGTGTGGTTCCAGCCGTAACGGCCATTTGGGGGGTGAACCAACGGAAGGAAGACCTTTCTCTCTGTCTCTCTCTCTCACTAACTCTATCTGTCAAATAAAAAAATAAATCTTCAATTTGCTAGTTCATTCTCAGACACAACAACCCGGGCTGGATCCAGATAAAGCCAGGATCTGGAGCGCCTGCTGGGTTTCCAATGTGGATGGCAGAGGCCCAAGTTGTTGGATCATCTTTTGTGGCCTCCTGGGGCATTAGCAGGGAGCTAGATAGAAAGAAGAGCTGCTGGGGCTTGACCCAGTGCTCTGATATGGGCTATCTGCTTTGCAGGCAGGGGCTTAACCAGCTATACCAAAAAGCCGGCCCCTATTAAACAAATCGTATAAAACACTAGATGAGAGGAATTCCAATTCTCAAAACTAAGAAATGGGAAATGTTTAAGGAGCTGGGAATGCTCTAATTCCCAGATGTGACCATTGCATGTTGTGTAGGTGTACCAAACTATACTGTGCTCCACAAATATGTACAAACTACACTGTTTTCTTTTATTTGACAGGCAGAGTAGGCAGAGTTAGACAGTGAGAGAGAGAGAGAGACAGAGAGAAAGGTCTTCCTTCCATTGGTTCACCCCCCAAATGCCCGCTATGGCTGGTGCACCGCGCTGATCCGAAGCCAGGAGCTAGGTGCTTCTCCTGGTCTCCCATGGGGTGCAGGGGCCCAAGCACTTGGGCCATCCTCCACTGCACTCCCGGGGCACAACAGTGAGCTGGCCTGGAAGAGGAGCAACTGGGACTAGAACCTGGCGCCCATATGGGATGCCAGCGCCACAGGTGGAGGATTAAAGTGAGGCAGGGCGCTGGCCCTAAACTATACTGTTTGTTACATGTATGTAAATGTGTACAATATGTACATAAATCTGTAAAATCATGATAAGACAATTTAAAAATGTTAAAATAAAAAATTAAAGTTAGGAATTGTGCTGGTGGGGTGTCCTCTTAGACTGTGCTCTTTATCAGTTTTACTCCTCTGCATCACTGTAGGGGGAATCAGAGCGGGGAGATGAGACTCCAAACCGGCTGAAAGACAGAGGTTCAGGAGGTTTTGGGCCCCATTTCTTAAAAGACTCCTTCCTGTATTTGAAGCTCATGCGTTAGGATTTGAAGGAAAGTATCAATTTGATCTATGTAGTTCAGATGTAGGTATAGATATTTACGAATACCTCATTTAAAAAGACATTAACTGGGAATGATTGAGATTTCAGGAAAGAATGAAATACAAATTGTGCATCCCCTCAGCATGGTCATCACAATGAAAAGCGACCCTTTTCTGTTTGATTGTCAGCAGCAATGTTAGCCAGGAACTTCTGTCTTGAGTCCTCTTCTCTTTGCAGCCATCTGGTTTTCTGCTGGCTGTGGTAACTCACGATAGAGGACACTGTACCCTGAATCCTTGTCCTTATCTGACTGATACTAGCCTTATGACAGGGCAGGGAGGTACGAAGAACATCCACATAAAAATAAGCTGCCTGGATTCAGCTCTGATCCTGCTGAGTACTCCCTGTGTCACAGTCTGCACCTGTGTAAATGGGGATTCCAGTTAGCACCTTCATCAAAGGCTGTGTATTAGAACAATAGCAAAATTGCCAGCTGCCTACTCTCTATGTGCTGGGTCTTGCTTAACTTCAAAAAAATATGATTCAATAGGAGTTTCAAGGGATGATGAGACAGACAACAGCCCAACGGCTTTGGGTGTTTCTTTTGGGGTTCCTATAAATACAGTATTACTCACTCTGACTTCAGCCCTCTGCCAAAGTTGTGATTCTTCCTTTCTTGGGCAGGGAAAGACTCCTGAGTTGGCTCACTTGGTGGTGATGGGGGCCCCAACACGTTTGCCCACAGCATATAAGGAAGCTCCGTGGTGTGGACTTGGACTTAGATGCTGTGGGCCTACTGGGAATGAACTGTGACTCCCTGGTGACATTCAACTGTCTCTCTTACATCAATTGAGGCAGGATCAGAGGTGACACCCCATCACAACTTGCTTTCCCAATGCAGAAAACTGCAGGGCAGATTTTTATCTTTCCTTTTATCTTAATTCTCTAATTAAGACAGTAGAAATCAAGCAAGGGTAGTTCCAAAATTTCTAGACACGGCAACTTTAAGCAAGAGATTTTGCAGGCATGAGGTACATACAAAAGTCTGTGGAAAAATAGAATTAAAAGATGAGTTTATTTTGGTGTAAAGATTTTAGACATACATGCATAGTTTTTTCACAATACACATTTTCCATGGCCTTTATGAAGTCTACTCACTTGCATGGATTTCAAATTGTTTTGCACCAAAATATACTTATCTTTTAATTCCATTTTCATAAACTTTCTGAAGTATCCTAATATTAGATTAATAAATAAAGACCTATATTCTCGTTCCCTTTTACTACATCAGAGCTGTAATTAAAAACCAGTGGTGGTGGATTCTCAAGCTTTGTCTCTGCTGTTCCTCCAAATTTAGTCTTTAAGAAAACTGGATTATTCGACAATTGTTTTTACTATAAGACTAGCATTTTTTCTATTTGCTATTTTACATTATTGCTGACTACATTGTAACTGTCAGAGTTTAGTCATTCTGAGAATAATTCTTTCTCCAATGACCTTGTCTGAACTGTTGTAGAAGTTTTGAAATTCATTTGGTTTTCTTTCTTCTTCTTCTTCTTTTTTTTTTTAAAGATTATTTATTTAAAAGGAAAAGTTACAGAGCGATGGAGAGACAGAGACAGAGATTTTCCATCTGCTGGTTCACTTCCCTGATGGCTGCAATGGCTGGAGCTGGGCCAGGCTGAAGAGAGGAACCTGGAACTCCTTCGTGGTTTCCCATGTGGGTGGCATGGGCCAAAGTACCTCCATGGTTTCCTAGGCACACTGCGGGCAGCTGGCCTGGAAGTGGAGCACCCAGGCTGACACCAGTGCTCAGCATCCTAGGTGGCAGCTTGACCTGCTGCAGCACAGCGCCAGCCCCAGTCATTTAGTTTTTGACAACAAAGTTTAGTTTAAGAATAAAAAGTATAGGCCGGCGCCTATACTTTTAGCTCACTAGGCTAATCCTCCACCTTGCGGCGCCGGCCCACCGGGTTCTAGTCCCGGTCGGGGCACCGGATTCTGTCCCGGTTGCCCCTCTTCCAGGCCAGCTCTCTGCTGTGGCCCGGGGTTGCAGTGGAGGATGGCCCAAGTGCTTGGGCCCTGCACCCCATGGGAGACCAGGAGAAGCACCTGGCTCCTGCCTTCAGATCAGTGGGGTGCGCCGGCCGTGGCAGCCATTGGAGGGTTAACCAAGGGCAAAGGAAGACCTTTCTCTCTCTCTCTCTCTCTCACTGTCCACTCTGCCTGTCAAAAAGTAAAAATAAATAAATAAATAAATAAAAACGAATAAAAAGTATCACAAATAATACTCTCCTCTGCTTTTAAGATTCTGTTACCCATTAATTCTTCCCCTATCCTGATCCACTTGTACCCTGGGTAAAGGTTTCCTGTGTGCTGCTGGGTAGAGGTCTCCTGTTTAATTTTTTCATGTTTACTTCCTTGGGAGCTTATATTAATTGTGTGGATAACCAGTCTCGTCATTGGAAAGATTTGGAAGGATGAGAAGATATTTGATTTGATAGCAGAGTCTCAAGACAGCCTCATTCTCTTCGTTCACCCCCAAAGAAATGCCAGTTTGTAATGGGACTTTGAGTGGGCTGCAGACTTTCCCTTAAAGTAATTAAAGCTGGCAGATCTTAACTACAAAGCTGATTGACATAATATGATTTAGCAGAGTGCTTTGAGTTTAGAAAATACTATGTTTGAAATGAAAATGTAAGATAGGCTCTTAGTTACTTATTTGCAAAAGGTATTTTTGTGTGGTCAGCTGAGTACCTGGCCAGTCTTACTGTGCGTTAGGACCACACCTAGCTGTTTCAGAGAGGTTTGTACTGCTCCCTTTGTACTTGCTGAGACCCACTAATACCTCCTCTGGCTGTCAAGGCTCCCATTTCACTGGGGACCCACAGGCACTATTGTGAGTCTAGCAGGAGGTGAACTTAAAGCTTGCTTATTTTATCCATGAGTGACTTGGCAGTGTAAGGACCAACTTACAGAGAACAATAACTGATTCTAGCTGTACTTTTGCAACCAGAAATACAGCCATTAATCTTATTAATGGAATACTTGTAAAAACACAATATTTTGAAAAGAAAATGATCAATTAAGTAAAATAGTCACACAGCTGTGAAATACTTCAGGGCAAACAGAATTTCTATGTGTCAAAATAAACAGTCTTAAGTTTTGAGATTTTATAATTTCACTGAAAAGTACAGATTATAGTTCTGAAAAATGTATAACGGACTCTTTTGGGGAAAGAGAAAGAAAATTTAGCAATTCTTGGTTTTTGAAAACCTGGAATTGAAGATTTAGTCATTTATCTGTTGTCTGAAAACAACATTGAATGCTTTAGGAAAGAGTGTGACAATTGAATGTACTTACAGAATCAGTCCCTTCTCATGGGTTCTGATTCTGGATCAGCCATAAAGCAAGACACAGTGAGGGTGTTTAAAGGCTGAGGGACTCTCAGAAAAGCAGAGGACCAACATAGGGCTCAGATTTCGGGCCAAGAGGATGGGCTGGGCAAACACACTAGTTAAAGACAACTGAAAAAGCGTTTGGAAGACATTGGAGAATGAAGTCTGAAGGCCAGGAAACTAATGAAGATTGGGTGGATAACCAGCACTGGAATATTTTTCTTTAAACCCTTGGTAAGCATTTACAAGTTCCTAGAAATGATAAAATCCCAGATCTAAGAAAGACACCCACCTTCACTCAAATGGTTTATAGGCTAGAAGGGTAGCTTAGTCTATTTTCTGTTGCTGTAACAAAATAGCTGAAACTGAGTAATTTTTAAGAATAGAATTTTATTTAGTTCATGGTTCTGGAGGCTGGAAAGTCCAAGAGCCTGGTGCTGGATCTGCTTGGGTTCTGGGAAAGCCTTCTTGTTGCATCATAATGTGGTGGAAGACATTACATGATGAGAGAGAGCAAGAGTGCTAGAGACAGCTCACTTTTATAAGCAAGTCACTCCCATGATAATCCAGTAATTCATGAATGAACTGGAGTTCTCATGACCCAATTGTCTCCTAAAATTTCCACCTCCCATTGCAGCATTAGAGACCCAGTTTCCAATACATGAAATTTGGAGGACACATTGCAAATGGAAAGAAAAGCATTTAAACAAATAAAAGATAAAAAGCCATGTGATGTGATAACAGATGGAGGAATTTGGTTCAACAAGACATGGAGAAGTATGCAGTAAAGAAGGAAGGAAAGGCTTCATAGAGAATTCACAGAGAAATCTAATGGGGTACATACAGCCTTCAGATCAGCCAAGAGATCTGAATATAAAAACTCAATTTACATGATTATCCTAATCTTAGATTAAGCAAGGCAGAAGGTATTCTGAGTGTTCCAGAATCATGTCCCTGTAAAATTCACTGAGAAGCACTGAGGAAGGGAAACCAGAAATAAACAATATGGGATGAAGGAGGCACTGGATAACCTGGAAAATGTGCTTATGGATAGTTGGGGTCCAGAAAATGAGATTGGCCAAAAAAATTTCAATTTCAAGAGAGTGCCTGAGGATCATTTAAAACAATGACTCTCAGCTTCAGACATATATTAGAATCAGCTAGGGAGCTCTTGCAATGCTATTTTCCCATTAGATTTATCAGGTCTGGAGTAAGATCAAGAATTTGCATTTCTCTCTAATTCTTTAGTGATACTTATGGTACTGGTCTAAGGATTTTAAGCATCATTAGAGTAGGTAAACTGCACAGAAGGAAGGATTTGTGAGGTATTGTAATATAATAAGAAATAGATATTTGTCCTGGCACAGAGCTTCTAAACCCTTGTCATTTCCTGAGTGATGAAGTGAGAGGAATTTCTTTTTTCTTCACAATAAACCCCACTCCACCATTCCTCAGTTTGTACTAATGCTATGGCTGATGGCTGAGGGTCCCTAGCTAGCTTCAGGATGGGGTCTGGTCACCAGAAAGATCCAAGTATGACTAGAAGATGTATGGCTTAGAGGGTTGGAACTTTCATTCTTGCCCCCCTTCCTCAGACCCCTGACCTCCAGGGAGAGGAGAAGGCTGGCGACTGAGCTGATCACCAATAGCCACTGATCTATTCAGTCATATCTACATAAAGGAGTTTCCATAAAAACCCTACATGACAAGGATTGGAGGGTTTCTGCCCAATGAATGAGTGACTCCCCATGCCAGAAGAGTAGTAAATCTGTGGGAATGCAGACTGCTCTGGACTTTGTTGTGTGTTCCTCTTCATCTGATGGTGTGCTTGCATCCTTTATAGCAAGTGGTAGTGGTACATAAAGCCTTCCCTTGAATTCTTAGAATCCTTTGTGGCCGGCCAGTGGTGCTGCTCACTAGGCTAATCCTCCGCCTAGCGGCGCCCACACACCAGGTTCTAGTCCCGGTCGGGGCGCCGGATTCTGTCCTGGTTGCCCCTCTTCCAGGCCAGCTCTCTGCTGTGGCCTGGGAGTGCAGTGGAGGATGGCCCAAGTGCTTGGGCCCTGCACCCCATGGGAGACCAGGAGAAGCACCTGGCTCCTGCCATCAGATCAGTGTGGTACGTCGGCCGTTGGAGGGTGTACCAAGGGCAAAGGAAGACCTTTCTCTCTGTCTCTCTCTCTCACTGTCCACTCTGCCTGTCAAAAAAAAAAAAAAAAAAAAAAAGAATCCTTTGTGGCAAATTATTGGAGAGGAGGTTACAGGAACCTACAATTTGCTTTTTTTTTTTTTTTAACAGGCAGAGTGGACAGTGAGAGAGACAGAGAGCAAGGTCTTCCTTTGCCGTTGGTTCACCCTCCAATGGCCGCCTCGGCCGGCACGCTGTGGCCAGCGCACCGCGCTGATCCGAAGGCAGGGACAGAATCCGGTGCCCCGACCGGGACTAGAACCTGGTGTGCCGGCGCCGCAAGATGGAGGATTAGCCTAGTGAGCCGTGGCGCCGGCCGCAATTTGCTTTCATATTTGACAGAAAGCTGGGTAACCTTGGGATTCACTACTTGCAGTTAATGTCTGAGGTTAGGGGACAGTCTTGTAAGACATGAACTTTTAACTGTTGGGTTGATGCTAACTCTAGGTAGTGTCAGAATTGAATTAAATTGTAGGACACCCAGTTGGTGTCCAACAAAGAACTGGAGAATTTCTTGGTGTAAAAAGCCCATGCATTTGGGGCGGGCGCTGTGGCACAGTGGGTTAACGCTCTGGCCTGAAGTGCTGGCATCCCATATGGATGCTGGTTCGAGACTCGGCTGCTCCACTTCCAATCCAGCTCTCTGCTGTGGCCTGGGAAAGCAGTAGAAGATGGCCCAAGTCCTTGGGCCCCTGAACCCGCATGGGAGACCCAGAAGAAGTTCTTGGCTCCTGGCTTTGGATTGGCTCAGCTCCGGTCATTGCGGCCAACTGGGGAGTAAACCATTGGATGGAAGACGTCTCTCTCTCTCTCTCTCTCTCGCTCTCACTCTCGCTCTCGCTCTCTGCCTCTCCTCTCTCTGTGTAACTCTGACTTTCAAATAAATAAATAAAATCTTAAAAAAAATCCCATGCATTGGATCTCAGGAATGTTGAGTTGAGAAACAGATTTTCTATTAATCGATGTCTTGGGGAAACATCAGCCAAGGGGGATCATTAGTGAGTGCCTAGGTCTGCCTGACATTGCGGTAACTCAAGCAAAGCAATTGTGATTAGTCTTATGATCTATAATCTTGCTAGCCAAAGTAGGATCCTTAGATCAGCAGTGTAGGCATCACCAAGATGCTTGTTAGAAATTCCGACATGGAGGCCAGGGTCTTTATCAAGATCCTCACAAAATCTGTATGCATCTTAAAGCTGCAGAACCATATCAACAGTTCTTAGCCTTGGCTTCATATTATAAATTACTTGGGAGTCCCACAACACAGTGATTAAATCAGGATTGCCAAGTGTGGAGCCTAGTAACAGTATTTCATTTAACTTTAGTTAAATTATGTTTTAGGTATTTTATTGATTACTTTATTTCAGAGTCAGGGATAGAGAGAGAGACAGGTAGACTGAAAGAGAGAAAGAGTTCCCATTCCTTCAAATGCCTGAAGCAGCCTCAGGCAGGAGGTGAAAGCTTAGAACCAGGACTTTAGTCCAGGTCTCTCCTGTGGGTGGCAGGAATCCAATCACTTGGGCCATCAGTGATGTCTCGTAGGGTCTGCACTAGCAGGAAGCTAAAAAGTCAGGAATATTGAACTATGTACTCTGATACAGTGCATGCGTCTTAACTGCTAGGCCAAATGTCAACCTCAGTATTTCTAAGGCACCCTAAGTGAATCCAGTGTGCAGTTAGCTTTGATAAACACTGATTTGGAGTTTACTTTGAAGCCTTGTAGTCATGTTTGTTGTTCTACTTGTCTTGACTTGCCATGACTCAGGGAATAGAGATGTTGAAGCTAAACATAGGGGACCTTAGTGCATTCAGCTGGGATGTGACAGGGATGGCAGAAGCAGGGAGGATGACACAGGTAATAGCAGACAATACCAGTCTCACTTGCTTCTTTAAAAGATGTGCGTTGCCAGGCTGATTAGGCAAAGCCAACTAGCTGGCATTCTACTGGGTGTTCCTTTGTCTCTTCCCTGATATTGCCTCCTCACTGTTCCCTCATATCAAACTGGTGGCTGACTCCTGCTCTCCTACAATCCATAAATCCTTTGAAGCACCTGCTAACAGGTTAAGCTTTATCTCTCCAGTGTATGTGTTCTTCACTCAGCAGATCACATGCCCTTTATGTGTAGGGGGAAATCATATTTGTGACATCAACACGTGGAACTTAATGGAGACAAGTATTTGCTCAAGTGTTGGATATAAAAGAAAAGAGAATTATTGCTTTGGGAAAAATATACTGTAAGTTGCAATAATGTTATGAATAATCTATATTAAAAATACATACACACATGTATATACAGAGATAAAGGGAATATGCAAAATATTGACTACTGTCTCTAAGTAAAGGATATATGTATTTTTTTGTCCTATTCCTCTATATATACTCTAGTTTTAAATATTTGAAGCTAAAAATTGTAGAAAATATATTTAAAATAGTCCTTGAATTATATCTTTAAATTGAGAACCATATCTTTATATAAATTTTGGAATAATGGAAGTCACATTTTTATTATTCTTATAAATTCCATGAAACTTCCTTTACTTATCTAAACTTTGATTTTTGAAGATACTTAATATTTTTTTTTGTCCTGGCCAGGACACTGTGAAACCTAAACATGCAATTTGTGCTTATGGATTAAAAGTTCTTTTATTATAAGGGATGTGTTATTGCTTTGGTTGAATTATTCGGACTTAACAATTTATGCTTATTTCCTATTGACAGCTGCATTTCATACTAATCTCAGTTGAGTAAATGCCCATATAATTTTGAAAATTTGCTATATTTTTCTTTTCTTTTTTTTTTGTTTAGCTGTGACTTTGTTTTTTTTTTATTTTATTTAGTAAATATAAATTTTCAAAGTACAGTTAATGGATTACAATGGCTTCCCTCCCCCCATAATTTCCCTCCCACTCACACCCCTCCCATCTCCTGCTCCCTCTCCCATTCCATTCACATCAAGATTCATTTTCAATTATCTTTATATACAGAAGATCAATTCAGTATATATTAAGTAAAGATTTCATCAGTTTGCACCCACACAGAAACACAAAGTGTAAAATACTGTTTCAGTACTAGTTATAGCATTACTTCACATTGGACAACACACTAAGGACAGATCCCACATGAGAAGTAAGTACACAGTGACTCCTGTTGTTGACTTAACAATTTGACACTCTTGTTTATGGCGTCAGGAATCTCCCTAGGCTCTAGTCATGAGTTGCCAAGGCTATGGAAGCCTTTTGAGTTTGCCGACTTTGATCTTATTCCAACAGGGTCATAGTCAAAGTGGAAGTTCTCTCCTGCCTTCAGAGAAAGGTACCTCCTTCTTTGATGGCCCCATTCTTTCCACTGGGATCTCACTCGCAGAGATCTTCCATTTGGGTCTTCCTTTTTTTTTTTTTTTCCCCAGGGTGTCTTGGCTTTCCATGCCTAAAATACTCTCATGGGCTCTTCAGCCAGATCCAAATACCTTAAGGGCTGATCCTGAGGCCAGAATGCTATTTAGGACATCTGCCATTCTACGAGTTTACTATGTATCCCGCTTCCCATGATGGATTGTTCTCTCCCTTTTTGATTCTATCAGCTAGTATTAGCAGACACTAGACTTGTTTGTGTGATCCCTTTGACTCTTAGACCTATCAGTGTGATCAATTGTGAACTGAAATTGATCACTTGGACTAGTGAGATGGCATTGGTACATGCCACCTTGATGGGATTGTATTGGGATCCCTTGGCATGATTCTAACTCCACCATTTGGGGCAAGTCCTATTGAGCATGTCCCAAATTGTACATCTCCTCCCTCTCTTATTCCCACTCTTATATTTAACAGGGATCATTTTTTAGTTAAAATTTAGACACCTTAGAATAATTGTGTGTTAATCACAGAGTTCAACCAATAGTACTAGAACAAAACAAAGAAAAATACTAAAATGGATAAAGTATTACATTGTACATCAACAGTCAGGACAAGAGCTGATCAAGTCACTGTTTCTCATAGTGTCCATTTCACTTCAACAGGTTTCCCCTTTGGTGCTCAGTTAGTTGTCACCAATCAGGGAGAACATATGATATTTGTCCCTTTGGGACTGGCTTAATTCACTCAGCATAATGTTTTCCAGATTCCTCCATCTTGTTGCGAATGACCAGATTTCGTTGTTTTTGACTGCTGTATAGTATTCTATAGAGTACATGTCCCGTAATTTGTTTATCCAGTCTACTGTTGATGGGCATTTGGGTTGGTTTCAGGTCTTAGCTATTGTGAATTGAGCTGCAATAGACATTAATGTGCAGACAGCTTGTTTGTTTGCCAATTTCATTTCCTTTGGGTAAATTCCAAGGAGTGGTATGGCTGGGTTGAATGATAGGGTTATATTCAGGTTTCTGAGGAATCTCCAGACTGACTTCCATAGTGGCTTAACCAGTTTGCATTCCCACCAACCGTGGGTTAGTGTCCCTTTTTCCCCATATCCTGGCCAGCATCTATTGTTGGTAGATTTCTGAATGTGAGCCATTCTAACGGGGGTGAGGTGAAACCTCATTGTGGTTTTGATTTGCATTTCCCTGATGGCTAGTGATCTTGAACATTTTTTCATGTGCCTGTTGGCCATTTGGATTTCCTCTTTTGAAAAATGTCTATTGAGGTCCTTGGCCCATCTCTTAAGTGGGTTGTTTGTTTTGATGTTGTGGAGTTTCTTGATCTCTTTGTAGATTCTGGTTATCAACCCTTTATCTGTTGCATAGTTTGTGAATATTTTTCCCATTCTGTTGGTTGCCTCTTTACTTTTCTGACTGTTTCTTTTGAAGTACAGAAACTTCTCAATTTGATGCAATCCCAAATGTTAATTTTGGCTTTGACTGCCTGTGCTTCTGGGGTATTTTCCAAGAAGTCCTTGCCAGTACCTATATCTTGCAGAGTTTCTCCAATGCTCTCTAATAACTTGATGGTGTCAGGTCATAGATTTAAGTCTTTAATCCATGTTGAGTGAATTTTTGTGTAAGGTGTAAGGTAGGGGTCTTGCTTCATGGTTCTGCATGTGGAAATCCAATTTTCCCAGCACCATTTATTGAATAGACTGTCCTTACTCCAGGGATTGGTTTTGGATCCTTGATCAAATATAAGTTGGCTGTAGAAGTTTGGATTGATTTCTGGTGTTTCAATTCTGTTCCATTGGTCTATCCATCTGTTTCTGTACCAGTACCATGCTGTTTTGATAACAACTGCCCTGTAATATGTCCTAAAATCTGGTATTGTGATGCCTCTGGCTTTGTTTTTTGTTGTACAAGATTGCTTTAGTTATTCGAGGTCTCCTGTGTCTCCATATGAATTTCAGAATCATTTTTTCCAGGTCTGAGAAGAATGTCTTTGGTATTTTGATTGGTATTGCATTGAATCTATAAATTGCTTTGTTTTGTTTGTATTCTTTGTGAATAGGTAGAATATTTTTATCTCTATTTGGATATTTATTAGGGACCTTCCTAGCTATATTACAGTGGGAGAATTTTTGTGTTATTCTATCCATGCTGTAGGAAATGTGTACTCTACCCTTCAAGGCACTCAAAAGTTGAAAAACCAATGCATTTGATCTCTACAATTAGTCAGTTGAGGTAGGTTACCTTCAAGTACTCTATAGCTTAAAATACAATGCCAGTAAACTATTAAGCTCCACTTCGACAGACCATTGAAAAGTCTTAAATGGTAAAGTTGTGAACCAGTGTCAGTGACATCTTTTTACAGAAGATGAGATGGAGAGTAGCGGGGCTCTCATTGTAGAAATACGTGGCTGATGTCTAGTCCACTCATCCTTTGATGTCCATGGGGATTGATTCCAGGACTCCCATGGTTACCAAAATCCATGGGTGTTCAAGTCCTTTATATCAAATAATGTAGAATTTGTATATCATCTATGCACATCTTTTCATCTACATTAAATATTTTCTAGATTATTTGTAATAACTAACACATTACAAACGCCATGTAAATTGTTCTTTTTCTGTATTGTTTAGGGAATATTGACAAAAGAAGAAGTTTGTGCAAGTTCAGTGCTGGCACAATATTTGTTTCAAATATTTTCAAACCTCAGTTAGTTGAATCCACAGATGCAGAGCCCCTGAATACTGAGGGCAAACTGTATGCATCAAGTACAGAAGTTGTGATTTTACTCCATATTTCTTGTTTTTCAACTCACTCCTAACCAAGAAAGCCATATCATCACTCAAAAAATATCTGTACAAAAAAAGCATCTATGCAGCTTAAGTTAACGGTGGCTGACATCTTATTTTGATAGCTTTGCTTTCCACTACTGTAGAAGTTTATTATTTTCCTTTTATACACTTTTTATTTATTGTTTTCTCTCTAATGGAAAACAGCTAGTTAACTTCTTTCTCCTATTAACTTCCATTACCTGGAAAATAGTTCATTTCTTCACTAATTATTGAGCATATTTTATATACTAGGTGCTTTTTCTTGATATGTACAGTAGGTAAGTGTGAAAATGAAGCCCCAGTCCTTCATGGTGCTCACACACTAGTGAGGGAGACAAATGGTAAGAAATAGTCATGGCAAAAGCAATTTATCTGGCCTGCTGGACAGAGATAAGTGGCACAGATGAAAAGGAGTAAAACAAAAATGGAATTGCTGGAGAGAGCTTGTGTATGAATACTTCTAGCAACTCTTAAATAGGATGTTCAAGGCAGATATCCATTTGAGGCAGTGACATTTGGGTAAAATCTCCAGGGCATGAGGTGAGGCTTGCTTGTTGTATTCTATGAACATCAGTAAGACTATTGGAGTATAACTAGAGAGTGTGAGTCCTAGGAGATAAGTTCTCTTTATCCTAAGTGAAGTGTGGAACCACTGCATAGATTAAGAAGACAACTAGAGTTACTAGTCTGAGATCAGTTGGGGGAGAGAATTCAGAAGAGAAGGTTAGGAGTTTGGAAGGTTAGGAGCTGCAGAATGGCAATGGGTGGGACCAGTGTCCTGACCATGGAGGTGGTGAGAATTGTGAATGTATTGGGGATTGTGAATGTTTTTTGAAGGCAGAGCCAACAGATTTCTTGATGGACATATATGTGGTGTAAGACCAAGAGAGGAGTCAAAAACACTTACCTAGTTGTGACAATGTCCCATTGTCTTTCTGTTGTGAGTCTGAATCACCCCCACACTTTCCTCTCACCATTTCAGGAAGTGTTGCCATACCTTTAATACTTCTTGTGGCTTTTTCTGAAAATCTTCCCCATTTTCCTACATTTTATTAAAATATTCATAATAAGTATGGGAAAACGATTCCCACAAAGACTTATAAGAGGGCTGGCAGAAGGATACTGAGTTCAATTTATGAGATTTTTGGAAAGAAATTTAGTGTTTTCTGACAGAAAATTGAGGAGGAGGGGACAGATTTTGTTGGAAATTTTAGTTTTCATCAACATGATTCTACACATATGAGCATCATCATGGGCCTTTCTCACTGAGAAACCCTTGACCCAGTGTTTTAGTTCTCACATCTGCTGTGATTTGTCCTATTAAATCATGACTGTCTCTCTTGTTCTTCATCCTGTAGTAGTTATTTCCTAAATGTGTTCAATCCCACCCAGGTATTTACATGTGACATACAGTGATCCTAACATAAAAGCAGTAATTGTCACCGAAAGCACCATCAGTTCACTATTACAGTTGTGGAAACATGGATTTGTTTCAGTGTGCTTGATAAATCAGGGAAGAGTCTGAGCAACAGGTGAGTTTCCAGTTTGCTTCTACACCTTTCTTTCTTCCTTTCTTCCTTACAGGCAGAGTGGACAGTGAGAGAGAGAGAGACAGAGAGAAAGGTCTTCCTTTTGCCGTTGGTTCACCCTCCAATGATCCGATGGCAGGAGCCAGGTGCCCATCCTGGTCTCCCATGGGGTGCAATCACTTGGGCCATCCTCCACTGCACTCCCTGGCCACAGCAGAGAGCTGGCCTGGAAGAGGGGCAACCGGGACAGAATCCGGCGCCCCAACCGGGACTAGAACCTGGTGTGCCGGCGCTGCAAGGCGGAGGATTAGCCTAGTGAGCCACGGCGCCGGCCAGATTCTGCACATTTCAAAGAGAACCTTGTACAGATACACAAATGCCCACATGTACACATGTCAAACATTTACCAGCTAGTGTAAATGTTTGACTGATGGCTGTCTTCTCCTCTTCCCTTACATTTATGACCTTTTCTGTACTGAAAGAAAAAAGACTCTTCATTTGGTAACCCAGATAAAAAATTTAAGTGTTTTGGTTCAAGTCACCAAGCAGTCCCTTCAGAAGGAAAGCACCACCTAAATTTGAAGACCTTAACTGAAAAGCCATCAAATCCCAAAGAAGTGTTCCTTTTTGTGTCAGTAGGGTGGCTAGTGTAGTGGTTTTAAATAATGCTACATTTTCCAGACTTCAGCTGCTGGGAAAAGTTGTGAATGAAGATCAGAAGCCAGGAAGGAATTTCCAGCAATGATACAAAGCTACTTTAGAAGGTGGTTGTTGGACCAAATTGCCAAGTTTCTATTTTAATACAAATGCATGCCACTAAGGGTCTACCTTGCAAAAACAAAAGAAAACAAAACAATCTTCCAGAATTTGAGACTGCTAAATATCACTTAACAATGGAATTCAAACTAAAGGTGGAAGAAAGGACAGTAAGCCATATATGTTCACCTCTGTGGTTACAACTGGCTGTCCCTTTCATGTCATCCCCTTCTAACATTTCACAATAATTCTTCAGCTGCAACACATTTCCAAAGCAAACTTCATCCCTTTTCAAAGTAAAGTGACATATTTACTGTATATGTATTATATATGTATGTATATATATTATATATATATATAATATTTGTATGTGTGTCCCTTTGTCTTGGGAATGACAAAACGAAATAACTAAAGAAATAGTTAAGACAGACTGAATATTTTATAGCTTGCTAAGAGCTGGAAAGAGAAAAAATTGAAATAGCTATGGACTTGCTTTCCTGATTTCCTGAATGACCATTGGAATGAAGTTATGTGGGCCAGGAAGACAGGACACATTTTCTGAAATGCTGTATAATACATGGAGTTTTCAGCAACTAGTTTTAATTTGTAAGCTGGAGTAAGTTAGACCAGCTCAGAACTTTTACTAGGGGAATTAGAGTGCAAGTGTGTTAGGCAAAGTTCACTTAGGATCCATGTGAGAGGAGTTTAGATCTCCCTCAGGTCTTCAGAATGATACGGATAGATTTGCTAGCTACAGTAAGCTTTTAATTTACTTTTCCAGAAATGTTAAGATGTTACACTCACTTGCCTTGGAAACCTGAGTCTGTGGCTGGTATACTGCATGGTGTTGGGCTTGTTAACCTATTGGTGATTCAGTGTTCATATATGTAGAAAGGAGATAATATAGTCCCCTCTTGTGTTGGTTGTGGTGAAATCATATGAGTAAAACCCTTGTGTCTAAGTAATTCCCATAATGTTAACATAAGCACTTTCAACGAATATGTTTTCTCTTCCTCTACATCAGCCTAGTTTTTTGAGGGTTTCTAAGCTTTCTTTGGTCAATTTCTAAGAAGCCTTTTGTGACCAGGGATGACCCTTTTATCTCATTAGGTATGCCTTTTTAATTTTTTATTTTATTTTATTTTTTTTCAACTTTTATTTAATAACTATAAATTTCCAAAGTGCAACTTTTGGATTATAGTTGCTTTTCCCCCTATAACCTCCCTCCCACCCTCAACCACCCCATCTCTCACTCCCTCTCCCATCCCATTCTTCATCAAGATTCATTTTTAATTAGGGTATGCCTTTCTATTTGATTGTCCAGTTAGTCATGCACTGGTCATTTCCACTCATTCTGCAGTTTGCTTAGAGAGAGTGACCGTTGTGATTATTGCATGTAAAATAGTATTTTTTGTGTTGTAGGTGCTCAGTGAGTATCTGTTGAATAATGGAAAGAGCAGATCAGTAACTGTGGGCCTGTGGGGAGCAACTTGGACTAGACTAAGTTACTGGAATTAAGACTTATTCTATGCATCTGCTCTCCCACAATATGGCACTGAGAAGGGAGAAACAGCTTCTACACAGCTGCCTCCAGTTCAACCAAGAAACAGCAGGACCTGCTCCTGATTGGAGGAGAGCAGCGTACTCGGCGTGTGGGTAGCAGAGTTGGGATTGGTGGAAGAGGACTATAAAGGAGGAGAGAGACAACATGCACCAGGAACATCTATCTGAAGGAACACCTGTGCAGCCCCCGAGAGAGCTGGCCGGTGGTGTGCCACTACCCCGCGGAAGTGGGGAAAGTGGCAGGGGGCACCGCCCTTCCACGGAGGTGGAAGGGACAGTAGCCAATCCGGGAAGAACCAGCAGCAAACCCGGGGAGGGCCGAGCAGACAAAAGAACAGTGCAGGGTCCTGTGTCGTTCCTCCACGAAGACGGGGAGCGACAGGCCTTGGACATAGAAACAGACCATCCCAGCAATGAATTTGATGATGAGGAACACCAGCTTAAATGATAAGTTCAGGCAGTGGGCACACTGAATAAATAAGAGTTTATTTCTATTGGTAATGAAAGTATCTTTTCGTAACAAAAATCTCCCTTCATGTGCAAATCGACCAACATTTTCTTCCCAGATATCTGACAAAGAAATGTAAACCCATGCTGATGCGTGTGTTGATATTTTAGCTAGTGTCAAGTTGAATATGAAATAAAATGAAGAGTGGAAATGTGACTACATAAACAAATAGTCCATTGTGTGTGTGTGTGTGTGTGTGAACCTAGTGACACTAAGCCAGAAATGTGAATACCAGGGAAGTTGAAATAGGCTTTGAATTACTAGCAGGGATACTTCCGGAGCTGCTCCAATGGCATGATTTATATCCCAATAGTTTCAATCAGATTCTAGGGATCAATTGATCACAGTATCAGTAACAAAGAAATAGGTGTGTTCTCAAAAGCCATGTGCTTGCTGCAGGCAACCTGATTTCCCCCATAGGATTTACCTCCTAAATGTAGTTGGGGATATTTCTTCTATCTGGTAGTAGGGAAACTGGACGTTAACACAAGTACATCCTTTTCTTGATTGACCCTAAGACTGATCTGCAGTCACAGTCCAGGTCACTAATGTAATACTTTGTAGGCTCTCTCAGCCAAATCTCATTTAATGGTGAAATGGCAGAGCTTGGTGGTGGAAGGAGAAGTTGGGCTGCACTGAATGAGCCCAGAGAAATCTTTATTGTTCTGGGTAGAGCATATTTTAATGCACTTTGTGGATTAGCAGGTGACTATGATAACAAATCATTAAGGTATTTTGATGATTTTAGTTCAAGTCGTATATTTTTCTCATCTCTACTTTGAGCATTCATTAAAAGGCTAGTAATGAATAAAGAAGCATGTAGGAAGATACTGCAGATAAGAGATGACAATAAATTGTTGGAGAATGAAAAATAGTTGAGTAAGTAAAACAGAAGTCAATATGTGTAAAATCAGATCTTAAGTAAAAAAAGGAATATCACAAAATTATCTTCCATGAAGAAGAGGTAGTTCATTTTGAAAATGGATCATAGAGATGTCAGGTATTATTGTATTTAGATTCCACTTGATGCATTTATATTAGTGATGTAATAGTGTAATTTTAAAAATCTAGTGTTGGGATGGACATTTTTTGGAGTAGTTAAGATGCCCCTTGGGATACCCACATCCCAATCTAGCTTCCTTCTGATGCACAACGCGGGAGGCAGTAGGTGATGGCTCAACTACTTGGGTCCTTGCCACCCACATGGAAGATCTGGATTGGGTTCTGGGTTTTGGCTTCAGGCTGGCTTAACCCCAACTGTTGTAGGCTTCTGGAAAATGAACCAGAGGATGTAAGATCTGTCTCTGTCTCTGTTTCTTTCTACCTTTCAAATAAAATGAAAATAAATAAATGTTTTAAAAATTTAAAAAATGTTTTAAAAATTCTAGTGTTTACTCTCTACCTCTCTTACATTTTTAGCAATGTTATGATGGAAAAGTTTGTGAACCCTTAAGTGTTCTAAGAAGAGAGTTTTTCAAAGTTGTTTTTTTGGTATATAAAACCAAAAAATAATAAAAAAACTTATAATATGTTGCTATGTATTGTGTTATATTAAACATGGAAGATAGGCATATACCTATGGGCAAACACTCAGGAGATTCTTGATCAAAAAGTTTTGAACCAAACTTCTGGGAGAATTTGGTTCAGTATTATTTATACTAGTGCTTCATTTGAACAAAGAGAGGGCCGTTTAGTGCCCCTCATGTTTCTACATTAACTGATGCCTTCCCACTCAAAGAAGACTCATTCATGAACACAAGAACTTGTTAGTCTTCAAGTCTTCATTCTTAAATATAAATGTCAACCAAGAACCATCCAGTGTTTGAAAAACATAGCAACATGAAACTGAACTTGTCATGAGAAAATGAGGTCATGAAAAACCTGGAGAAATTAAAATGTAACAAATCAGAATACAACTCTTCTTGGAGAAATGTAGGATTGTATTGTATTTGTCAAATGATAATAGGATTCCAAAGAAGGGGAACATCTGATAGTGAAAAAAGAATTCATGGAAATGCAAAGCTTAATTATGAATTTTAAAAAATACAGTCAGTAAAGAAGATGAAAGATGAAGTTAGGAAATATCCTGGAGTGTTGGAAAAAATGTCAGAGATTCAGAAAATATGGAAAGTTAGTTAATGATTCAACCCCAGGAATGAAATATTTGATGAATTGAGTTTCCAGAGAAAAGGAGAAGAAAGAAAATTGATGGGGAAGGGGACATACAAATTATAGATGAAAGGACTATTTAACCTGTCCTTTGAACAGCACAGGAGCCCTGATCTTGTAATGGCCATGAACATGGCAAACCACATGGTCTTGTGGTAAAAGCAGTATTAGCACAATCGTAATGATAAAGCTGTTATTAGGTTGTATTTCTTTTTATAGAATCAACTTACAGACAAAGTGCCAAATGTGATTATGATCATTACAATAGAATATATTTTAAACTTTGAAAATTGAAAGTAAAGACGTAATTGACAGAGATTTGGAGAGAGATGATGGAAATAGGGGGTTAGGGAAGATGTGGATCCTAAAATACTGAACTTAAAAAAGTGCAGAGGGAGGGGATTCATAGAGGTTTGATCTTATTCAATGAAACCCTAAAATAATTGAACATATAGTGGAATCCAGTACCTTATTGGACATGATGAAGATAGAAGAGGAAAAGGGGAATAGTATAAATTAGACAACATGTAAACATGTTAGTTTGCTAGGGTTGTCATAGCAAACTACTACAAACAGGGCTGATTAAACAACAGAACTTTCTTCTCTTACAGTTTTGGAGGCTGAAAGCCTAAAATCAAAGTGTTGGCAGAGCTGGTTCTCTCTGAGGTCTGTGAGGGTCTCTCTGCCCCATGCCTCTTCCTACCCTTGGAGTTCATTGGGAATCGTTGGTGCTCCTTGGCTTGTAGAACCATTGCTACAATCTCTTCCTTCATGCTTGCATAGAGTTCTGTGTGTATGTGTGTTTGTCTGTCTGTCTCTGCATCCATAGTTCTACTTTTTCTTAGGAAACATTCATATTGGAATGTATTCCACTTTAATGACCTCTTCTTAACAGAATAATCTGAAAAATAACCATATCCAAATAAGGTCATATTGACAGATTCCAAGGGCTAAGACCTCTGCTTTTTTTTTTTTTTTTTTTTTTTTTAAGATTTATTTATTTGAAAGGTAGGTTTAAAGAGAGAGAGAGAGAGAGAGAGAGAGAGAGAGATAGAGAGTCAGAAATACAGAGAGAGGGAGAGAGCAAGAGAGAGATAATCTTCCATCTGCTGGTCCACTCCCCAAATGGTCACAATAGCCACGGCTGGGCCAGGTCAAAGCCAGGAGCCAGGAGCTTCATCCAGGTCTTCTAAGTGAGTGGCAGGGGCCCAAGCACTTGGGCCATTTTCTGTTGTTTTACCAGGTGTGTTAGCATGGAGCAGTATCAGAAGTAAAGCAGCTGGTACGTGAACCTGTGTCCATATGGGATCCCAGCATTGCAGGCAGTGGCTTAACCTGTTTTGCCACAAAACAGCCCCCAAATATCTACATGTTTTAAGGGACCACCATTCAATTTTTAGAACATGACAAGATTAAGAGAATAATATAAGAAATATAAAATATAAAAGAAACCTATTAAATCATACTTTATTATTCTTTATTATTTTAATTTAATAAATATAATATGTAAATAGAATAAAACATAAAATATTTATCATTGTATTGATTTTAATTGTAATTTTAGAGTCAACCTTTATATCAAACACAAATTGAAATCAATTAAAACTATCTGCCTCTATGAATGTGAATTGGGTTAGATAAAAATGAGCTGGCAGATTTTGTGAGAGTACTTTGAAAATTCATGGAAAATGGAATTCAAAGATAATAAGCTTATTTTTTGCAAAAACATTTAAAATTCATGCATAGTTTCCTCATAACACATATTTTCTGTGAATTTTTTGAAGACGAGGGTGTGTTATTTGAAGATCATCTCTCCTGGTCTGGGGCTTTTGTCTTCTTGCTGGTGTCAGGCAGGGTTTAAAGGTGTCCCCCAGCCTCAGACTTCTCAAGGCTCCCATTCTCCAGGTAGTCAATCAAACACTAATCTACGTAGTACCATGGAGGGATTTTTCAGTCATCAAAGTTGCAAGTCTGTTGACCTTAAAATACAGAGATTATCCAGGCAGGGCAAATCTTGTCACATGAGTCTTTTCAAAACAAAGTTTTCTCTGGTTGGCAATAGAAGGAGAAGTCAGAGATTTCAACTAGGAGAAGGATTTGACACACATAGGCACTGTTGCTGGCTTGAAAATGATGAGAAGTGTGGCTGCTTGTGGAAATGGAAAGTGCCTGCCGATAGACAGCAAGGAAGTGAGGACTTAGTCCCACAGGTGCAAGGGACTGGATTTTGTCAAGAACATGAAACAGTGGGAAAAGGATCCCAAGCTTCAGAGGGCAATGTAGCCAGCTGACGTGTTGATTACAGTCTGAGCGGAGAGTGAAGCGTGCCGTGCTGCAGAACTGTGAGCTAATAGGTGGGTGACCGGTGTTTAAACTGCTACGTTTGTGATGATGTGTCATGCAGCAATAAAAACCAACATACGTGCCTTAGAGCAAACATTTTAATTTTTAAGGCCAATTTTAATTTTTTTTTCCTTTAGAGATTGTTCTTTGCTGTTAGAAGTCTAACTATGGTGGGGGTGGGACAGCCTATGTCACCCACATTTTCTCTTGGAATTTGTATAGTTTTTGCTGTTTCATTTAGGTCTGTGACATATCTTGAGCTAATTTTTACTTCTGATGTTAGATAAGGATCATTTTTTAAAAGATTTCTTATATTCAGAATTATATTTGCCTTTAATTATCATTATGCTTTCCTTCCTTTAATTCTGTCATTACATTTCTCATTAATTCTTTAAACATGATTTCTTTCAATTCCTGGAGCATAGTTATAACAAATGCTTTGAAGTCTTTGTCTGTTAAATACAACCTCTTCACCCACTCAGAGTTAATTTCTATTGACAGCTTAGTTCCTGAATATAGGTCACACTTTCCTATTTTTTGCTGTCTTGTAAATTTTTGTCGAAAATCAGACATCTTAGATTATATATTGTAGCAAATATGATGCTGAACCTTTTCCTAGAGATTTGTTATTATTGCTGTTTTTTTGATATATATGTGTGGGAGGTATGCTGTTGTGGTTGTGTTATTTTATTTCATTTGTCCCTGAACTTAGTCTATTCAACCTGTCTTCTGTAATGTGTGGCTGTTTATTTATCTGTTCATTTAAAAATTATTTTCAACTTTTATTTATTCATTTTATTTATTAGAGGTAGAGAGGGAGAAAGAGAGGGAGAGAGAGAGAAAAATCTGTTATTCACTGATTCACTCCCAAAATATTTGAAGCAAGGGCTGGACCAGTCAAAGCCAGGAGCCAGGAGCTTCAGCCAGGTCTCCATTGTGGGTGCAAGAGCCCAAGCATCTGGGCCATTCTCAGCTGCTTTCCCAGGCCATTAGATTGGAAGTGGAGAAACTGACATGAATCAGTGCTCATATGGGGTGCAAGTGTCCCAGGCAGTGGCTTAACCCACAATGCTGGCCCACAGCATTGTTTAAGATTTTACTTTGGCTTTATAGTGTCTCCTCTGTGACTTCATAGCTCAGTGATCAACCAATGATTGTTGTCAAGCACTTTGACAACATCCTCTGACTTCATCCTCTGCTAATGGATGTATGATGTGTGAGTTTGGGAGCATGTTTAAAATCTAGACAGTTCTCAGATATTCACAGAATTTACTTTCTTCCAGACCCTGCTGAGTCTTTCCTCCAAATTCACACAGGGCTTGAACCCTCTTGAGTCTGTCCTGTAGGTGTGCATAGCCTCCCAGTTAAAGAAGGGTCCACGGAGCATCCAGACATCGCCTTTCTGGCTTTCTCACCTCCATTTTCTCCCTGCAAAATTTCTGATTAATGGTCTAGTGTTCAGTTACATGAGACTGAACTCAGGGTTTTTAAGCCCTGGGCTTTCACCATGTATTTGCCACTGATTTTGGTACTTCTACTCACAATACAACTTGGTATGGCTTTTTAATCTCAGCCTTAAATTGAGTCATCCCCTCTAGCAGTGAAATTGCTGTTTTCTTTCTTTTTTTTTTTTTTTTTTTTTTGCCAATCCCCTCCCTGGCAGCACTGCAACACCAGCCCAGCTGGAAGGGAGTGACTGGGGGACTGTAGACATTGAGTAACCTCTGCCAAAAATATCACTGGCTCTAACAGTCCTTATCCTTAATTTTAGCAGTTTTCCATAAATGAATGTTTTTCTCCATTTGTTTTTATTTTTTGCCTCTAGTCATTTTCCAGAGCTGAAATTATTGCTTTGGATCCTTTTTTCCTTCCAATTTCAGAATTGTTTTTTGAGGATAGGATTTGACCATCTCTTTATTTCATCAAATCCACACCCCCACATCATTGCTGAAGGATATTTTTGTTGGGTAGCATTTTGCATTTACAGTTGTTTTCCTTTCTTTACTTTAAAGATGCTTCTCCACTATCTTCTAACTTGCATAGCTTCTGATGGAAAGTCTGCTGAAATTCTTATGTTTTGTTCCTCTCTAAGTGGTATGCCTGTTTTCTTTGCCTACCATTAAGACTGTCTTTGCTATTGGTTTTCAGTTTGCATGTGATGTGCCTTGTATGTTTTATCCTAATTAGTGTTCTCTGAGGTTTTCTATTTTTTTTTTGACTCATGCTTTGGTGTCTGTCATTAGTTTGAGGGAATTCTTAGCCACTATCACCTCAATAATTTTTCTACCTCATGCTTTCTCCTTTCTGCCTCTGTATTCAAAACTACAGCTGTATTAGATTATTTGAATTATTATGCTGCTCTTGGATCTTTTGCTCTAAGGTTTTTCACTCTTTTTACCTTAGTGTTTTATTGAGTAATTTCTGTTGCTGATAGTTTGACTTCAAGTGTCTTCAAGGTCTGTTGTGTTGAGAATAATTAGGTGGTTGATTGCATCCTGCATACTGTATTGTTCATCTCTAGTATTTGTATTTGATTTCTCTTATAGTTTCCATCTCTGCTGAAACTTCTCCTCCATTCATTTATATCACTCATCCTTTATATTAGGGCCTTTAATCATATTCCTTTAAACTCTGATAATTCCCACATTTGAGTCTTACTTGACTCTGCTTCTTTCTCGATTGCTTTGTCCATTTGAGAAGGTGCCCACTCCCATCCTTATCTTGCTTCTTTGTCACTTGACTTTGTTGTAAAGCTGGTCATCTTGGGTAGGATAGTAGACACTGAACTAATTATTATTTAGGCCTAGAAATGGAATGTGTTTTATTTTCCCAGCTTTTTAATACAGAGGGTTCAATCATCTAGTCAGGACTTGAGCTGCATTTGAGGTTTGCTGTTATTAAAGCTACGTCCAGGCATCACACACTTGAAAGTTCCTCTGATCTATCTCAACTTGTGCTTAGAGGGATGACTATTTGATAAAGACATTTCATCAAGGTCTCTTCCAGTCTCCAGTGTTCAGGCTTAAAATAGTAGCTGTATCATTGGGTCTCAAGGAGGGGGATATCTTAATGATCCTACTCCTTTTTTTCCTATGTAGGAAACTTTTAATAATTTGGGTCAGAATGTTTGCTTTGTTCTACTTCAAGGTCAGAGTACCTGTCCGTGTTTTCTTCTTCCAGCTGCAATGAATCTTAACATATGGCTGGAAACATTGGAGCTTACTGCTCTTCCACTAGACAATTAGCTTTCATATCTCTTTAAAGGAGATAGAGATGGAATATTGGGGGAAGAAAGGCTTTACTGGAAGGGTGTCAGTTCCATTTCACAAAAATTTGCATCAATGAGAAAACTTTCTCTAGACAGGGATTTCTCAACAGTAGCTCTATCGACATATATGGCTGGATGACTCTTTGATGTAGGGGGTTAGTATATATACTGTAGGATGTTTAACAATTCCTGATCTATGATTACTGGAACCAGTAGTATCTCCCTATTATGGCTATCAAAAATGTTTCTCCAGATATTACCAAATGTCCCTTGGGTGACAAAATTACTCCCTGCTGAGCATCAGCATCCTGAACTCTCACCCTACCTCAGTCTTTCTCTTGGGTACACAGCAGGTGCATGGAGGAGAGTTTGTTAATACATTTGAATTTACCCTGTATTTGAAAATCTCACAATGCTCTCACACTAGACCACATTCAGACTTTAAAAATTTGTTAATTTTGAGGTGAACATTTCTTAATGGCTTATAAAGGATCTCATGTCTGCTCTAGTCTGCAAATGCTGACAACTTGTCACTCCTTGGAGGCACATAAATTTATCTATATTTTATGTTAATTAGTTTTTCTGTGTCCTCAGGTCTCTGATGAGAGTTTAGTATGAATTTGCAGATTATTTAGGATTGTCTTTGTTTATATTTGAAAACAATACCATTTTCAGATTTGTGTAGCTGAAGTGAAATTTAGGTGTCTGACATACATAATTTGAAAATAGTCTTAATTATCCCCCAGAGCAATTGGAGACATTCAGAAATGAAGCAACTTCCCAGGTGTAGGAGATTTGAGCCATTACCTTTCTAATCATATACACAAGTTCATTCCACACTGCCATCTTGACTCTATGTAGAGTGAATGTGTGTTACGTGTAACAAGGTAGGTGTTATGTTTCTCTTTTAATTTATTCCCCAATGTAGATTTAGATTATGGTGCAGACAACTACTTGGCAAGATGAGGAAGAAGTGTAGTAGAGAAATGTGACATCATGGTTGCCAGGCCCACTCTCATCTCTCTAAGTTTCAGACTGAGATGCCAGTAGGGACCAGGCAAGAAGAAGTATAAATGAGTGAAGTGTGCTGTGTCTGTTTGTTCTTATTTTTCCTTGACATATATGTTCTACTTTTGGTAATGACAGAAATATAGAGAAATCTTTCTTTATAAGAAAACAAGCAGTGCAAGCAGAATGATGGTATGTGGGGGCTCTCTACTTAAGGACTGGGAAAATTTATTTGCCTTGCATGCGCACACACACAGGGTCTATCTTGACAATATTGCAGGTTCAGTTTTAGACCACAGCAATGAAGTAAACACTTCAATAAAGTGAGTCCCACTAATTTTTTGGTTACCTATGGCATGTGGCACAGTGGATTAAGATGCTATTTTGAATGTTCACAACCCATATTGGACTGTGTGAGTTCAAGTCCTGGATCTGTTTCTGACTCCAGTTTCCAGCCCAAGAACACCTTAGGAGAGAGTAGGCTCAAATACTTGGGTCTCTGACACTCACATAGGAGATCCAGATTGAGTTCTTGGCTCATGACTTCAGCCTGGCTCAGACCTGGCTGTTGTGACCATTTGGAGAGTGAATCAATGGATGGTGGATCTTTGTGTGCCTATGTTTCTCTCTTTCTGTGTCTCTGCCTTTCAAATAAAAATAAACAAATGAATAAATAATTTAAAATATTAACTCAAGATTTCTTGAATCTCTATGGAGGTCAAATAAAAGAATTTGCAGACAGACTCTGGTCTGTGACCCCTGTGTAACTCCATCTTTGCCCTTGTTGGTCCACTTGAGAAGGGAAGTGCAATGGAATGACAGCTGTAGTCATGTTAATTTCCTTTTCTGGGAACAATGAACCAGTGGCAGACATTTGCCATTCCCATGGCTTAATTTTCAATACAAGGCTAGCAATTTTAAAATCAGCCTGAAGACAAACAAAAGAAGTGACTATACAAATCAGCAGGTGATTGTTAAGCTGGGTTCAACAGAATGTGACGCACAGGTTGTTTGCAAGCAACTCATATTATAATTATCAATCTATTTACAAGTTCAAGATCAACTTTTTCAAAGTGATTACTGTTGTACGTCACTTGCATTTGAATTTTAAAAAGTCATTGCTGGGTATCCTGGACAGAGAACAGGAATGTTTCTAAATATCCTGCAATGCATAGACTAGCCCTTACAACAACTGTAAAACTATGGTCTCAATTTGTAGCCATAGTGAGAGTTTTGTAATGGTTTATTAAGCCTAGTATTCCTGGTAATGCTCAGTCTATGGTATTTTGTAAATTTTACAGTGTTTATACCTTATTTTCCAATTTTTTTCCCAAAAAGGAAGCTACTTTGGACTCCCTTGATACTGCAGGGCTTACAGTATAGTAACTGCATCAATTTTCTGGTGGGCTCCATATTTTTCCAGTTACTAAACCAACAGTTTTCTTAAGGGGTAGGGTGACTACTCATTAATCACGAGTTCATTGAAATGATTTACTGATGAATTCTATTCACCACACTGTAGGCTTGTCCTTCTCATTTTCATCAACATCATTGTTCACACATTGTTCACAGGTTTTTGTTTTTGTTTTTTTTTTTTTGCATTTTCCTTTCTCTGCTTGCCTCCTAATCTTTATTCCTCAAAGTTCACTCTGTTGTCTGTGTACCCACATCCTAGGGTGCCTAAGAGCTTTGTACTGAGTGCTGGTCAAGAGACAAAGGACAGGCCGGTCTGCGGCTCAATGGGCTAATCCTCTGCCTGTGGCGCGGGCACACCGGGTTCTAGTCCTGGTTGGGGCACCGGATTCTGTCCTGGTTGCTCTTCTTCCAGTCCAGCTCTCTGCTGCAGCCCAGGAGGGCAGTGGAGGATGGCCCAAGTCCTTGGGCCCTGCACCTGCATGGGAGATGAGGATTCCTCCTGGTCTTCCCACCTGACACCTGGCGTCGAATCGGTGCAGTGCACAGGCCGTGACAATTTGGGAAGTGAGCCAACAGAAAGGGGATTTTTACTTTATTGTTCAGTTGTAGTTAGTCTTATGATTCTGATGTTACACTCTTAAGATTTGTATAAGAACATGTTTAAAACACATTTTGGGAGTAAGCACTTTTGCACACTAGTTAAGACCCTGCTTGGGAAGCCTGTATCCCATTCTAGGGTGTCTGGGTTCTAGTCCCAGCTCCTCTCTCAATTCCAGTTTCCTGTTCACATGCAATCTGGGAAGCAGCAGGTGATAGCTCAAGTACTTGGTTCTCTGCCGACCACATGAAGGAACTTGATTGAGTTCCGGTCTACGGCCATACCACCCTGAACACTCCCAATCTCGTCTCGAGTGAGTTCTAAGCTCCTGGTTGCACCCTGGCTCAATCCTGGCTATTGTGAGTATTTAGGGGATGAATCAGCAAATGGGAAGATCTCTCTTTTTCTCTCCCTGTCTCTCAAGTAAAAATAAATAAATTAATTAAAAAAAAACCCACAGCCTGTTATGATGGGAGAGAAGTAATTTGCCTTATTTGAGAATTTCCTGTGCATTCAACTGATATTCACAGAGGCTACCTGTGGTTCTTGGCTTGTATACTTTGGATTCTATGTCTGAAAAAAAATTTTTAGGATGACAATTACATTGCAAACATTTTACAAGATAAGTATTAACTATTGGATTAAGACCAAATTCAAGACCAAATAAAACAGATTTCTGATCTGTATATGCTCTTTTGAATCCAGAGTCTCTATTTTTTGGAAAACTCAACCAAGTCCAATTTAAATCTCTGCAAATCGGCTGAAATGTTCTCATTTTGATGTTGCTTTTTCCAGTAAAGTAATTTTTCATGCATTTCCCATATTTTTCGAATTAATCATTCAATATAGTCTTTGAGCCTTTGATGTTATTCTTGCATAAAATATTTTTTGAATTAGTATTAGAAGGAACATTGCTGGATAGTTATTTAAGCTACAGCTCACTTCCACTTCATGAAGTATAATTTTTAAAATCATAATTGGTAGCATTGAATAAAAGAGTGTGGAATGTATCATTCATATATAATGGGCTTTGTGTTACTGCCAAACATTGATACTATTTCAAAAAGGCAAATTATAAGCTTAAAAGACTCTTTTCTTAGATGTTCATAATAATCTAAAAAAATGCTGGGCTCATATTTCAGATTTCTCATTTACTATAAGTATCTGTCCCCAAATTACATTCTAGTAGTAGTATTTCTATAGATTGAAAGAATATCAAGTGGAATATCTTACAGATTGGACCTGATAATTTATTGTATGACTTTAAGGAGTTTGAAAAGTGTTAACACACTTCCTTTCATTAAAATGTCTATATTCCATACCTTTGCTGGGTAATGTCTCAGGGTTTAAATTGCTTGGCCCCTAAGCACACAAATTTGTCATTGACTTTATCAGATATTATCTATTTATGACAGTTGCAAAAGTGGATCGTAATTAAAAAAAATAAGCATGGTACAGCTACTAAGGCATGCAGCTAAGTTGTCATCATAATTTCAATGCAGTAGGAATGTCATGTTTTGGGCCTAAGATAGGAAATTTAGGCTATCTAAATCAAGTCTGATTTTTTCCTGGAGATTGTCTTTGCGAAACACTTTGTGAATATTTACTGACTTTCAGTTAGTGAGAATCTGGCTAAACAAACAATAGCAAAAATGAAAATCAGACAACAGCTTAAATCCTGTTGACTTTACACTTAGATTTTTTCAGGACCATTAAGTAGCATCATAGCTCTCCATCCCCAAATTGCTTAATATTTCTTATGGTTGGGACCAATTTATTCTGGTGAATTATTTTTCTTTTGTAGAGGAACTTGATTTAAATCTGTGCATTGCCAAGGGCAAGGAGCTGAGAACATGGATAGAGAGGTAAGATCGATGTAATAGTAACCCTCTCTTTTTTTCTTTTAAAAGCAGCCTTTTAAGCTTTATTTTTCAAAATATTATCCGTGGACAGAAAGTATAGAAATGAGGAGAAATTTAGCCTCCTTTGTAGCCTTCATGAGTAAAGAGGATGATTAATGAGTGTAGCAAACACAGTAGCAAAACAGAGCCTATAGAACTTAAACAAAAGTGCCTTCAGAATTTTCTGGGATTCCCATGGTCCATAGTAGGACCTCACTGTGACTGTCCACTGTTTCTATTTTTGATTAGATTTATAAACACAGCACCACATATTTTCATGTGGCTTATTGCCCAGGGGCAGAGTTAGATTGACTGCACCGAAACCGTGCGGCTTGTGAGTTTTGGGCAAGGCTAGAATGAAATAAGGAGTGTAATTGTTTCTGTGGCGTGACCGTGGGACCTCCTCTGTTCCAAATTACGTATGGCTCAGCCCTTTGACCTAACCAGGCTCGGCAATGGCTGGCAGAGCTGCTCAAGCTATGCTGGAAGGGTCATCGCTGAACAAGTTGGAACGTTATCTGTCAGGCAAGATGTGGGCCAACAACAATTTCCAACCAGAATAATCGCTAGCAAGACGCATTCACTACTGCCTGGCTGCTTTAACTTCATCTCACCAATCATCCTATCGGTTATTATTTGAACAGGAAGTGCCAACACGGGGAATATTCCAAATGTAGCAAATGTCCGAATGTAGCACAGATTCTTTGATAAGTAGACTATTTTTCTTTTTAGTTTACTACATTTTGGATATTTGGGAATATGATGCTTAATTATTCAGCATCATTATTATGATTTTTTTAAATACCATAGGTTGGGAAAATGCTATAATCCAAGATTATAGTTCTTTTCTCTTAATGAGTTTGATTTAAATTCTTTTAAATAAATGGTTGCCCACTGATGTAATTCCTTGGAGGGATCCTTGTTAGAGGACGCAGAGACCTTTTAGAAATAGGTGGCAGAGGTTGTGGACGCTGTCCTTTTTCCAACTGTGGAGAGTTCATTTTGTGATAAGTTGGATACATGTGTATCTATGCAGATGTGCTTTTGAAAGTTATACACTGTTATTTTGGATTCAGTAAAATAAAATTTTAAAGGCAATAAAAGCAGAAAACTTGGGTTTACTTTCAGGTGCTTGACACAATTTCCGGAGTTAGTCTTTCAGAAACATTTCTAAACATTGTTCTTATTTACTTTTTTTGCCTGTTTTACAAAGCAAAGATCTCTATGGGTATTTTATGCTTACAAAAACTTGGAAAAACATGAGAATTTACATTTCTTCCTTCTCAACTCAAGCTGAATATCAGTTAAATTCTTAGTTATTGGACATGCAAAAATGTCTTTGAAGAGTACAGGACTCTATGTACTGTTTTTCTTTTTTAGTTGTATTCTCTTACTCCAGGGACCTTACATGGTGAACATAGGGAGGTCCCTCTCAGATCTGTTACAAAAGAACAAAATATCCTGTAAGACCCCCAACAAAATAGCATTCAACCCTTCCCAGTCTTACTCTCATTAGCTGTGAAGGGTTTGCTCTACACATAATCTAACATGGAATGCTTAGAGCAGACAGGTGCAAATTGCAAGCTGTCTCACTTTGGCTTTATACCTTCAATTGACAAAGTCGTAGACTGGGAGAACAAAACAGGTTCCAGCTCAGGCTGCATAAATGAAAGTCTAAACAGGGGCACACCAGCTGGCTAGGAGAATTCCACGTCGTGAATACTAAATATTACCTTTATGTCACTTGCCAAGGAAAAGGCTTCGGTAGCCTGCCCTCCTTTTATTGTTGAGATGATATTCCTGCAAAATCACATTGGAGAGGCGACACGATGGCCGAAGTGGATGAGAACAGGAGCCAACATACCTGAGCCTGTTTGCCATCGTTACACTCCTCCGAGCGATGCAGGCATGATTAGCTTCCTGGAGCTGGACCAGATTACGGTATTTCTATCCGTGTCTTTTTTGGCTGATCCAAGCAAAGCCCCAGAGCAATGCAACAACAAAAGACAATCAGCACGTCCCGCACCTCCTCTGCTGACCTAGTCTGCCACGAAAAACAGTTGTTCCTATTAGGAACACCTAATTTCACTTCATGGAAGAGACATGCCATGCCAGGATGTGTAGGAAGGAATCTAAGGTATGCATTTCCCAAAAGGGGACTCTAACTCTGTCATTCCAGACTTGCTTTACTATGTGACTTCCCGGTGTGCACTGGAACTGTTGTCTGCAAGAAGTAACTTTAACTTGAGCTCAGAGGCCACTGAGTAGGACTGACCGTGAGATCTGCCCCTGCAGATAAGAGTAGCCAGACAACTCCAGTCGGCCTTGTTTACAGCGGGACGGAAGAAAACAGCAAGACACAAATGAGGGCTGACGGTTTCATGAAGCACAATTGGTTGATCCCAGATGCAATCTGACTGCCCTGAACTGAGCGATGATCCGTACAGTATGCAGAATTCACTGTCTTGCTGGTCTGTGCCCACCAGCCTTGCAGGAGTGCTCCCTGCGCCCCTCAGCCATGGCTTTGAACGCAACCAGAGCTGAACAACGCCACTGTGGGACCCAATTCCTTCTGACAACAATCACATTCTTTTAAAAACTTCATCGGATTGGGTTGTCACCAGTTATAAATGAGTTTGTTGTTGTTCGTGGATGCTACCCTGTTGTAGATTTCCTTCCAAGTTGAGAGTGTCTGCAACAAAAGGTATTTGCTGTTTTTCAATGAAAGGGAAAATACTGTTGGAAACGCTATCGGTTCTTAAACATTTCAAGCAATTTTGTTTCCTTCCCTGTTCAAATCACAAAGTATTTTTTTCCTCCCACACTATATACTTAGGCTGAATAGGATAATTTTAACAAATTTCAAAAAGCTGGTTTATCAATATTTAAGCACACAAGACCTCTCAGCCATGGAAGCTGAATACATCCTAGAGATTGTTGGTGTACCATTGTGCTTCTGATTTACATTACAGTATGTATGCTGAAAAATTTGTCAAGAGGATAGATCTCACGTTATCTGTGTTTACCACAGTTAAAAACAGGTTAAAAAGAAGTGTTACTAGAAACTACTCACTGTGATTTGATTTGGAATTACTTTGCATTATTATATCAACTAAATAGAAACACCAGGGAAGAAAGCCAGGGGGCATATCCAGAGTCTATTTAGGTAAGATTCTTACAGATTTCACTTTTCTGCAAGACCAAGCAGGTATCAGTGAGACAACAAAAGATATTGGTGACTAAATTTTGTTTCTTTCGTTTAATTTTGAAACACAATATAGGCATTTAATAACTTACTGTGAATTTAGTAAAAATGATAATCTTTACATAACTATACTAACTTAGCTGGTGATGAATGAATTGATGTAAAATCAGAGGGAAGCATTTTTTGCATCAACTAGAGAGCGACAAAGTGCGTGGTAAAGGGGAGACTCTACATTGCGAGGGGAGAGGAGGCAAAGGCACTCTGTACCACTGGAAGGTACCTATGTGTAAAGGGGGGCACGGGTGAGGAAATTGGCCAAGGGAGAAGTCGGAAATCACTGCTTGTTTCCTCTTCAACATGTGTTAGTAGTAAAGAGGTCACAAAATACAAACCATCACTTGATAATCCTCTCAAAGAATTCGTCTCTGTGCACAGTCAGCATTGCTTTCCATTTAAATACCCGAACTTGGGGAAAATATCTTTGAGACCTTTACAACATTGGAGAGCAAGTGCATAATTTCATTTGAGGTCCTTACTAAGGAAATGAGGTCTATTAATAGGCCACATCCATCTATTTAAAAGCACGTTTAACTCAATCTGAAAGGAGTGCACTGCCAAAATTACTGAACCATGTCAAGAAAACTAATATCTGCTGTTACCTCGACGAAGGCTCTGAGAAACAATCACACTGCCACCTCTTTCCTAATGGAAAGGAAGAACATTTAGTGTAGTTTGCTGCTTTAAGTTTGCCAAGTTTTTGATGATTAGAGTCTAACCGTTTTGTATTAAAATTGAGACACTAGGTAAACAAGTATAATTTCTAGAAGTTGTTACTTATTGTATACATTTGAATGAGTATGATACTGAGCAACTTTTGTGGTTTGCATCAGTGATGAGACAAACTCCTTGATTCTATTATAGTAGAGCAGTTCTTTAAGTAGAGCAGTTATATGTAATACACTATTCTACTTTACACATGCAAAATGAAGTATCAGAATTTCAGAATTCCCTAACTGGAGAAGAAAATCACGTTAGAAAAATTACTGAACTTTTCTATAAATACAATTTGTTACACATTTTCCTTAAAAAAAGGTCTTGCATTTTTTGTGTTTGTAAGTTTTGCCCACCAAGGACTACTCTTCCCCTTTGGAGTCAGTTATTTGTGTTCAGTTCTATTTACAGGGATATGAAATATTTTAAATTTATTGTATGTGATTTTGTTTGTTCTTGAAAGAAGAGATTCTCTGAAAAGTAGAGTCTGTGTTTGGTTGGCTGTATGGAATGTTAGTAAATATTCAACATGATCCTCTGATATGCTATTTATGCAACTTATATTATGATTTTGTTGCTTTATGAATATTCTGTGAATAATAATATTTGGAAAGAAATTAGATTTTTTATAAACATTTTAATTAACATTGGGACTATTAGAAGCTTTAGCACACATTAAAAGCAATGATGTAGCTTTTCTAGTTTTGTATTTCTGAATCTAGTCATCAGAGACTTCATTAGATGAGTTGCCTAATCTGGAACAATCTTTTATATATAACTGTGGCTCTTTATCATTCTTGCTGTTTTGGTCCTATAAACCAAAGTTTGAGAATATAATTTGAGTTTGGATGTTTCTACTGTAGATATTTAAAAATTTATTCTGACAGTTACCAAGTATTCATTTAGAACTTGTAAGAATCTGAGAAATCTAATAATATTTCAGACTATTCATTTTCATTTTTGACCATTTATTACACATTCTAATATTAATGGGTTTCCAGTCAAGCAATGAATTCTGGTTTTCTGTGAAATGGTGACTCCCGAGGATCGGCACTTCGCATTATTTTATCTCTTACTGAAATTTAAGAAGATTAGCTCTTAAACATTCCTGATTAAATTTAAATAAACAAGCAGTTCACAAACTGGAATCTAGCAGCTTAAATAAATGTGGTTGCAAGTGAGAACCAATACATGGCCTATGCGCCTTCTACAAGATGTTTCTATTCTTCCAAAATGAAATGGCATCATTTCACAGCCCGCATGAAGGCTGATTGTGCAATGTCAGTTTCTCACTGCAAGTTTTCCAGTGCTCTTAATTTGTTGAAGGCTCTTTGCATTAATTAAAAATGATAAAAACAAAGTATTTTAATGTGACCTTCATTCGGCATTTGTATTAACTTTTCTTATCCTATTTTATTTAATTCTTCCACTTCTGTTGTTCAATTAGTGTTTGACCCCTTTAGGAGAGATGTAAATTAAATGACATTTCAATGCCATCCCGTATTTAAAATCCTGTGTTAGTTGTGGATCATAAATGATGATCTTCATTCTTTAGCTAATTTATTCATTTAACAATTTCCCTCCAGAAGTTCCAGCAGAAGGCTGTGAAGCAAACTAAGCAGAAGAAATCCAAGTCGGCTGAATTTCTGATGGGTGAGCCTTGCTTGATGAGTTATTGCTCATAATTTGTGTAAGGATTAATTAACTAATTACAGACAAATGGCTGTGGGCGAAATTTTGCTCTTGCTTGTCAGGGTGCAATTTGTAATTATTTTAATCATTTATTCTTTTTTTTAAGAGTTAATTTTAACCTAATTCTGTTTTGGTGACATTTGAGGACGATTCACTTGAGTCTTTTTGTACAAGAATTACTGGAAGGAATTTTCTGCTTGTCGGTGGAATATATTTTGCTATAGTATGATCTTCTGACCTCCTTGTTTTGCTCCAGTTAAAGAAGATAGAGAAGCTATGGAAGGCACTGGAAATCCAGCTTTTAACATGAGCAGCCCAGATCTCTCAGCGTATCAGACTTCGCAAAAGAATGTTATTAGATGTGACAGCCCAGCTCGCACCCTTGCAGCTCACCCACAAGAATTCAGGCTGCTGGCCTCTGCAGAACCAAAAGGTGTGACTTCAGTCTCGATTATCTTCACCCTCGATGACAGTTGCTGCCCTCCTGATCTGACCTGGGCATCCCAGAGCCGGCATCAGGCATTCCGTCCCTGCTTGCCCGCACAGGTCTCCTAAGAGGCTCTGGATGGAGCTCAGCAAGGCCCACACAGGGACTGCTTTGCCACTGGTGTGTAGGCCAGAATCCCATATATGAAGGTTTCTGAGCAGTGACTCCATCCTTATCTCAGGGTGCTGACGTGGGATGGGTTCCGTCTTTCAGGTCGTGATGTTTTGGACTCAGTGCAGACAGGGAATTCAAGGACAATGCACCTGTCCACAGGAGGCCACACTGCTGGTTTACTTGTCAGCTATGCTGGCACCCCTGTAAGGACCTTAGGCCCCCCTTTCTAGAGGAGTTCATGTTTTCTCTGAAGGTTGAGAAATCTGTGTTGAGTTTAAGGATGAGGGCAGAAGCCTCCCTTAGTATTTGGGATCTCGCTGCAGAAATTCACCATAGGAAGTAGTTTCTTGGATTTTCCAACTTGGAGGTTAGTTATTTCTAGAGGTTCACTTGTTCAAGGCCGCCCCCTAAGTAAGGGAAAATGCAACACACTTTGCATCAGGTTGATACAGGATGGCTGGTGGCTCCCACTCCACAGGGAGGCAGCTCTTCTCAGTTTTGACCCAAATGCTTGAAGAAGGAAAGATGACCCTGTACCTACGAAGAAGGTGGTCATTAAAACTTGCTGTCTTTGCTTTTATCCTCATCAATGAACAAGACAAAAGACATCAGGATTTAATGGCCAGACAGCTTTTTGAGAGGGAGCGGTCTGAAGTAATGAAGCATGAGCTAGCACAGATGTGTTTTCTGCTGGTCCCACTTAGCAGCCTCATCGTGATTTCCACCTGTACTGAACAGGCACTCGGATCCCAGGAGGTTGTCGTGGTGTACAGAGCATGCAGTTTGTGGTTTTAATTTCCCAGGCTCAGGGGGACATTCTGCTGGCCTCCGGGTTTCTCTACTTTCTACATCATATCATGCATGTGGATATCAGTGGATTTAGGTTGGCTCTTATCTGTTTTGATTGTGTGTGTGCATTTGTGTGTGTTTTCTAGAAAGCTTGTAGCCAAGTGGTAGGATGTTGGGCTCTCAATAATGAGAAAGAGAACAATAATAGTAATAATAACTACTGCCATTCTCGAATGCTTATTAGAAATTTGTCATATGCTAAGTACTTCATGCACATGAAGTATGTTACCCACCTCTTTAGGGCAGTATATTAGCTTTACATATTCAGCCCTATGCAATAAAAGCCACAATGATAGTGGCTTGGATGAGTTTTGGTACCTTTCTGTTTTTTGCTTTATAATCTCTAAGTTATTATGATCATCTGCATGTTGTAAAGGATTTGATATCATCTCAACATTCTGAGTATAGCAGAGGAGACCACCACCAATGGCTAGCTGCATGTCATTTCTGTTAATATCACTTTTGCCAGAAACTGGTCATCTCGTCACAAGCAACTTCAAGGGAGGCCAAGAACTATGCTATCTTTGCCTAGGAGCCAAGTTTTAAGCTGAAATAGAAGGGGTTATATTATTAAAGACCAAAGAGAGACTGTATATTAGGACAAATTAGGAGACCTTATTGCAGGAATATTTTATTACCTTCATTTTATGGATGAGGAAATCAGGATTGTAACTTGGCTAAGGTAAGGCAATCAACGAATGGTAGAACGAGAGACTTCACCAAAAATGTCTCTGATGCTATGGACTACATCTTTGACTTTCTGTCAAATGGCTTGCTGTGGGAGATGTCATTGGTTAGAGAGACAGGGCATTGTGAGGGAATGTCAGAATAACAGCTGGTGTGGTTGCATGACATACTCAGAAGTGACATAGAGATAGGTCAACAGTCATGGACAGCAAGGAAGATGCCGGCAAAGGTGGTGAGTGTCAGGAATGTAACAGGGTTCAAGCCCCTTGGCATCCATCTGGCTTCTCAGTCAACCATCAACTTTGAGATAAACTTCTGGTGTCATCAGCCCAAGGGTAGTTTTTCAAACTTTGGCTCCCTTTTTGGAAAATTGGTCTTCCTTATTGAGCTATGGTATTTCAGTTAGACTCTGAGGAGGAAGATATGTCCTTTAGCCCAAATAGAGGATGAATCAGGGCTTCTTTACCAATTGCTATTCAACAGATGTCTTTAGATTTCTGCAATAAGAATTTCAACTTCTTGGTTGCAAAAGAAACTAGGAAGCTTATGTGAAAAACCTCAGAATTTAAGTTATTCAGAAGTGCAGTACCATTTGATGGTTTTGTGGCTTGAACTCAGTAAAATGAGGCATGGAGAAAAATTACAACCATGTCACAACAGTGGAGGGAGGGAGGTGGCGGGGGGGAATGTGAGGTCATAAAAAGGCTGTCATCTATGATATTTTTTATTTTAACATTTATTGATTTGGCCGGCGCCGCGGCTCACTAGGCTAATCCTCCGCCTTGCAGCGCTGGCACACCGGGTTCTAGTCCTGGTCGGGGTGCCGGATTCTGTCCCGGTTGCCCCTCTTCCAGGCCAGCTCTCTGCTGTGGCCAGGGAGTGCAGTGGAGGATGGCCCAAGTCCTTGGGCCCTGCACCCCATGCGAGACAAGGATAAGTATCTGGCTCCTGCCATCGGATCAGCGCAGTGCGCCGGCCGCGGCGGCCATTGGAGGGTGAACCAACGGCAAAAGGAAGACCTTTCTCTCTGTCTCTCTCTCTCACTGTCCACTCCTGCCTGTCAAAAAAAAAAAAAGATTTATTGATTTATTTGAAAGGCAGAGTTACAGAGTAGAGGGAGAGAGAGAGGGAGAGAGAATTCTTCCATCCACTGGTTCATTCCCCAGAATGATATGTTTTAGGATGCAAGTAAACATTACAGGCAAGCACTACTCAACAGAAAAATAACATTTTAAAATAAGTAATTTGAAATTTTCTAATAACTATTTTAACAAAATTAAAGAGACAAGTCAATTAATTTTAATCAGAAAAACCAATATCTCCAGAACTATTCTTGTTTTAACTTATAGTTAATGTGTAAAAATTTAGATATTTTACACTGTTTTTTTGTAAAAGTCTTTGAATTTCACTGCATATATTACAAACCTTAAAGTGAGCCATCCTCATTTCAAGTGCTCCAGTAGGCATTCTGTTGTAGATTTTGTGCCTATATCCACAAATTAAGAATGGGAATGCCAGGGATTTAATTTCATGAGTGATGGAAGTTAGTTGACCTGATTCTGGAAAATGGGGAGAGAGAAAATTAGTAATCCCAAAGTACAGCAGAGTGGATGGAACCAAAACAAAAGAGCTTAAATGGAAAATCCAGGAGTGGGTTATCATCCTTGCAAGTCCAGCCAGTCACTGGCACAGGAAAGAGTCATTACATCACCATTCTGGAACATAGCCAATTAAGAAATGCATTTGTTACTGCAGTACTCCCTGCCCAGGGGACAGCCTCCAAAAAATTCAGTTGACAATGAGATGCTCAATTTTATGGTCTGTGAACAAGGAAGGGTCTTTGAAACAGGTGAATTCAGAAACTACAAAATATTATAGAACACTGTTTTTATTAATATAATTTAAAAATAGCATTCATATCAACATGATATACTTAGAATAATTACATATTTTTCCCATGGTATTAGCACAACTAGTCAACTTACATTAAGTATCAATACATTTTCCCCTTTAATATATTTTTTAAAAGAGAACATTGTAAGTAATGGCATAATTCTAATGCTTCTTTATCCAAATGATCTCAAGCAAATATAAAACTATTAGACAAATAGTAAAATTATGATGGTAAATGTCTAAGAGAGGCATTTTCTAGAAACAAACATTGAATAAAAAAAGCTTTTCAATTTATGCTGGGTAAATCCCTTAGCATATAATAGGGAAGTAAGTAAAGTTCAGGTTGAGTATCCCTTATCCGAAATGCTTGGAACCAGGAAAGTTTTGGACTTTACATTTCTTTTCAGATTTTGGAATATTTACAAATACATAGTGAGATATCCTAGGAATGGGACCCAAGTGTAAATATGAAATTCATTTATGTTTCATATACATCTTATATAGGTTTCCTAACGGCAATTTCATATAGTATTTTTAATTTTATATATGAAACAAAGCTGTATAGTGTAAAATTTTCCACTTGTGGTATCATGTCAGCACTCACACACTGTCAGATTTTGGAACACATTGGGATGCTCAACTTGTACACATTGATCTGTAGGAAAAGGTGAAGTAGGCAACTACCGAGGGGTGTGATTTCCTGATCATTGGAAAGACAGTCCACCCTCAGATCCCACTTGTATGAGGGGATTTCAAAAGGCTATGGAAAAGCAGAATTACAAGACAGAATTTTTGAAACATATGCATAGCTCTTTTTTAACAATACACATTTTATATGAGCTTTTTGAAGACTTCTTGTATACTCCTAGGTGAGTGCATCCATAGAATCTTATTCTATGACAATTCATTGTGGACCTGGCCCTGTAAGTTGGTTTCAGTCATTGTTGCAAGATGTGAGTGGAAGAAGAGCAGAACAAAATGGAGCCCTCAGCCCGCCCTTCCTCCTTGCCACAGCCTTGCCTCCTCACCTGGCTGCCAGCTCTGCCTTTGCTTGTTCCTATTTCATTCATAGGCAGGCAATTAGCAAAAGCATTAACACACTGTTTTGTCAATCGCCAGAGATATTGCACATCTGTGATTATTTTTGGCTCCATCTTGCCCAGAGCCTGTGCTTCCTGTGTGAATACTGCTTTTTATCCTCCCATCTCAGCTCATCTGTCTCTTCCACTGCCAGCATCACCCTGGCCTGATGACGATTTGCCTTCTGAGAAAGCCAAGTCCAGAAGGAGAGCAGTTACAACAGGAGAGGGATAGAGGGGCCACAGCTGCTTAGAATTTCAGAAAGAGGGAGGAACTGGTTTAGGTTCCTAATCCAGCAAGGCTCCAGGGCCCTGTGAGTAGAAAGGGGGTCTGCAACATTTTGAATATTTAGCATGGTGACATTAAAAAGGTAGTTGATGCCAGAATTCTAAGTGGCAGTAAAATGAAGTCTGGGACTGATGTGAGAAGGGACCATGAAAAAGCTATAGATAGGAAGAAATAATGAAAGAAACTAACAGTGAATTAATCAATTTCACTTAAGTGGTTTTCCCCTTTTAACTCCTTTTGCTATGTTATTTCGAATGGTAAGTGGAAAGGAAATGATCATAATTGATTTTATGCATTATTTTTAAACAGGTGCAGCCATATTTATTGATAAATGCAGATTTGAGAATAGGGAGGGATCCAGCTCTCCTTTCCCCTGTTTGCTCCGTGGATTTGAGGGTCGCGGCTGTTTCTATGCTGCTCTGCTGGACATCACATGGCAGCATCTTTCCAGGATGCAGACCGGCTGTTGAGATGCTGTGTGAATTGCTGTGTTGTAGAGCTCCTTGGGAGTAAGCATCAGAAACCATCTCGGGCTAATTAAACAGGAGGATTTCTTGGGCTTGGAGAGCTGATGGTGGGGGTGAGCAGAAGTCAAAGTGCCTGACATATAGGAAGCTGGAAACACAGGGACTGTCTCATAGCAGAACTATCTGGTGTTTTACGGCCATGGCTACTGTGGTAATTGCCAAATGTTCATACTTTCCTTGCTTCACTTCCAAAATTCCAAGTCCTCGGAGAGAGTATTTTATTGTCCTATGCTTAGACCAGTTGTCTTTATCACAGGGTAAGTGACATAGATTCTGTCTAGTCCCACACTCCCACCTCCCTCTTCTGTAGTTGGAGCAGAAGTCAAGACGATACACAATGGAGCAAAGAAATTGTGATACTGTTAGTGAAGGGAATTGGATGTAAGATATCAAAGACAAATCAACTAAGCAGAAATCTGACTAATGTAGCCCATGGTTCCTGTGTCTTGAGTTAGTTACTGATCATCTCCGAATGTCAATAATGTCAGTGCAACTTAAATGGAAATGGAAGTGGGATATGCATGGTTAGTTAGACATAAAATAACATATGTGATATTTTGCTTGAGGTTGCATATAGAACACTAAAAATGCCTTATGTATCTCTCCATATACTTCTTCTCTCCTTATTAATTGAAAGCATATTTATTGAACACTTTCTATTTGTCTGGTGTGGAAAATATGAAAATGAACAGATCAGATGTGGAGGATCTCTGTGTTTATAAAACATTTACATCAGCAAAGTTATAGTGAGGGCATCTAGGAAGATTACAGTTGGTTCATTCAGATTAGTCTGGTACTCTCAAAAAAACAGTATGTTGTTATATAAGATTTTTAAATATATTTTATAAATAGTGTGTGTGTGTGTATGTATCACAATACAGATTGAGCATCCCTAATCTGAAAATCTGGTCAGAAATGCTCCACAGCCCAAACATTTTTGAGTGTTGATGTGAGGCTACAAGTAGAAAATGCCCTATATGAATTCCTCACAATCAAAGCACAGGCACACTAGAAATACTTTATAAATTACCTTCAGGCTGAGTGGATAAGGTGTATATGGAACGTAAGTGTATTTCATGTTTAGACTTGGGTCTCATCCTCAGGATAAGTCATCATGCATGTGCAGGTATTCCTCTATCTGAAAAAATTTCAGAATGTAAGCCTCTTCCGGTTTGAAGCATTTCAAATAAGGAATACTCAACTGGTATAACTTGGATTCTGGTTTAGTTGATTTAAATCATGGATTTGTAGATTAAAGAGGCCTAAAATGATACAGTCTTTCTGTGGAAAAATGGGATAGACATTTCAGTTTTCTGGTATGCCCGTGATGTGGTCAGCCTTTGAAACAGTTGGACAGAACATGCCCACCTCCCTTTTTGAATGAAAATACCTAGTTAAACATTCTTTTTTGGCTATCAGAATAGAATGTGACACAATATCAATAAAATACTGTATGAAATTCAAACATCACTAAGCTCCCTTTAGCTACCATTTGACTGATTCATGTCTTGTCTTTTATTTTATGAAAGACTATAGTGCCTTGTGGGAAAATGCTAATTCTAAGGAAAGAGACAGACACCCAGCTTGTGTCTCATGTCTCAGGAGCAGAAAGGAAAGGTCCTTTTCATTAAGAACAATATTTGCAAGTTATATTGTCCTCTGATCTAATCTTCAGACATTGGGAAAGCTCAACCAGTATTATGGTGTATGCACACTTCTTAAAAAATATTTATTTATTTATTTGAAAAGTCAGAGTTACAGAGAGAAAGAAAGGGAGAGAGAGAGAGAGAGAGAGAGAGAGAGAGAGAGAGAAAAGAGAAAAATAAAGATCTTCCATTCGCTGGTTCACTCCCCAGTTGGTCACAACGGCTGGAGCTGTGTCAATCTGAAGCCACTAACCAAGAGCTTCTTCTGGGTCTCCCACGTGGGTGCAGGGTCACAAGCATTTGGCCATCTTCTACTGCCTTCCCCAGCCATAGCAGAGAGCTGGATAGGAAGTGGAGCAGTTGGGACTCCAACTGATGCCCATATGGGATGCTGGCACTGCAGGTGGTGGCGGCTTTACCACTATGCCACAGTGCTGGCCCCAACACTTTTTTTATTGTTGTTATTGTTCCATACTTCTGGAAATGCCCACTTAATTCAAGAAATGCTATTTTTAATTGATGTAAAAATCTGTTCTGGGTTTTGGGGAGAAGGGCTGGAATAAAGATTCGGGTCTTCTGTTGTTGGATGTCTCCAGAGCTCATCCTGATAATCGGTGAGACATGGAGGCACAGCATGTGGTAGAGTGGGGTAGGAAAGGATGTATCCCCCTTCAAATGGCACTGCTGATGGAATATGGGATACAGAGGCCAAAGTTGCTTTAGGACCAAAGAAAAACTAGAGAGAACATGATAGGGTCTACAATGGGCACCATCCTGAGTCAGTGTTGGAGGTGACAGCAATCATTGAAGGTGGCCATTGTAGCCATTCTGGAATCTATAGGAAGTGGTTTCCAAGTGGCTTTCTGGAGTGCTGATGACACCAATAGCTCCATGATGGATGTGGAGAAGTTTGTGATTTGAAGAACATCATTGTTAATTCAGAATCCTCACCAGGCAGTGAAACAGGAAACCAAACAGTAGAGAAAAAAAATGACAGCTGTTCCAAAGAAGCTGAGGGAAATGAATTTTGAGTGCATGTGTTCTCAGACCTTAGATATTTCTGGAAGAGAGGAGAGCGCAGTCTGAGTTAGGGATTGGAGATCTCTAACAGTTGTGCCTGAGCCAGAGAAATCCTGAATTAGGACTACATCTGTGACCCCTAATTTATCTTTTGACTGATGTGGCCATTGAAAAATATGCAAGTGTAAACATTTGTAGCAGACACAGCATATAAGCTCTTTTGTAAAGTGAATTAATTCAAATTGTCTTAGTAAATATGTGATGAGAATAGTTCTTTCCCATAATGCACATATTGCATAGAGCTATTTACACTGTTCTCATTTGTAGCTATTTTCCTCTTCATATGGAAAACAGGTGCTATATAAAAATTTATAGAACATTTATAATACTTTTTGCTTCAGGACATTTCAACTATTATTAAGAAAAAAGAGATATATAGGAAAATCATTTGCGTTATGTTTATTGAACTGACATGGATTTGTCTCTTTAGATGCCAGTGGGGTCCTAAGTGATTTGAATCTTTCATTGATTTCCAAGACTAAAAATAAACACCCTGGAAAACATCCTTCCTATTGAAACACAGAAAAAATTTTTGTGGATATTAGATGTATAAAATATGTAGCTAGTTTATACAAATCAATTTAAGTTGCCTGTTTTTGACCTCTTCCATCTTTTTAAAAAAGTAATACAGAGTTCAAGACTAGCGTTTGTCCAGTTGTATGAAGAGCATTTTAACAAAATGCTTGAGTTTTGTGAATGTTCAAAAAATAAAAAATAAGCTTAATTTATTACCTTCTAAGAAGAAACCGCTTATCCTCAGGTCATCCGCCAGATTTTTTCCAGGAAATCGGCAGAAGGCCTATTTGCATTTGTCTTGGTCTGTTTCCTATTGCTGTAACAATAGAATACCCACGACTGGGTGATTTATGAAGATTAGAAGTTTATTTGGCTCACAGTTTTGGAGGCTGTGAGGTCAAAGAGCGTGATACCTGCGTCCAGTCGACATCGGCTGAGGGCCTTTGCTTCATCTTCAGATGGGGGAGCGCAGCACCCGGAGAGCAGAGCAAGTGCGTTAGCTCCGGGCTTCCTCTTCCCTTGAAGCCACCACTAGGGGCTCCACACTAATGACACCATCCCACGCGCACCAACCTCCAAATACCTTGAACACATGAATTTGGAAGTTAAGTTCCCAAAACACAAACTTTTGAGGGACACATTCACATGTTGGCAGTATTATTATTATTTTTTTTTGGTCTGTTCATGCTCTATAAGCCATGGGTAACACAACCAACTAGCTATTATGCATAGTTATTTTTGTATCTTCTCTTCAAGTTGATGTTAAGGAAACCTCCAACATATAACTTAAAAATAGTGCTATATAAAATCTGTCAAATGTAGTTGGTTGAAAAGAGAATATTTATACTCAAACAATATATTTCACTTTGTGTTTCTATGGGGGTGCAAACTGTTGAAATCCTTACTTAATGCATACTAAACTGATCCTCTGTAAAAAAAAAAAAAAAAAAAAAAAAGAAATTATCAATTCCCAACTTGACTCTCACTGGGATTAAACATGACAATAGGTCTGCTTTGATTTCATCATCATTTTAAAAAATCATCTATTATTTTTCACTTTATGTTTCTGTGTGGGAGCAAACTGTTGAAATCCATACTTAATGTATACTAAGCTGATCTTCTGTATATTAAGATAATAGAAAATGAATCTTGATGTGAATGGAAGGGGAGAGGGAGTGGGAAAGGGGAGGGTTGTGGGTGGGAGGGACGGTATGGGGGGAAAGCCATTGTAATCCATAAGTCGTACTTTGGAAATTTATATGCATTAAATAAAAGTTTAAAAAAAATTAAAAACATTTTAAAATAAAAAAAAAAGAAAAGAGAATATTTATAAAATCATTTTAATATTCAGAGCGATTATTTATTATACTCCTTCATTGATGACTGCTGGGTTCATACCTTCAGGTCACTGAGTTAATACTCCAGTGCAATTTATATATTTTAAAATAAAAATGTGAGAATAGGGATCTATATGACAGTGAAAAGGATGCTGAAGAATTTTAGAATCATAGAAATACCAGTGCACGACACAAATGAAGATAATAATTGCTGGTTTTATTGAGCATCAGTGATTTTTGTAATATAAACACAGCTGTGTGTAAAATATTTGACAGGAAGACTTCAGTTTTCTGATACCATAATTATGTAGCCAGTGTCTTCGTAGTTGAGCAGGTTACTGAATTATTCACTTACATCCTCTTAAATACTTGGTGAAGTGCTCACTATCAGAATAAGTTTTAGGGAATCAATGAAATTACACATAAACCTCAGACTTCATTAGGTTGCCATTTTGATTAGAGTTTAAGGGTTGCATTTTAATTTTAAGAAACATTTTTGTAGAATATATTATTATTTTATGTTTTAGTATAAATTGGTCTTTAATATCCAAATAATCCCATATAGAGAGTTTCTTTTGAATACTATTGGTTTTCTGTCAAAAAGAATTTAACAGAAAATCAAATTTTTCTTTAGCTTTTATCAGATTAATTAACTAAAACCCATGGGAAGCCCTGAACCCTTTGCTTTATGAGATAAAGACTTTTTGTTACTAGATATCTTAGAGAGAAAAGATTATTAATTTTGCCTAAACTACATCTAGTATCCCATTGTACTGATTGCATTCATACAGAAATGTGCTTCAGTGTGATGAAAAGGTATGATTACTTCAATGAACCCATAAATACAATATGTAAATATAAGTCCTATTAGATCAATGAGGGAGACGCATTATTATTGAACATATGAAGCTGCAATTAGAGAGATTAGAGTTGTGATCGGTGTCTAACGCTGGGTACTTCATAGTTCACAAGATAAAGTTTCAAACTGTGCATGTCAATTTAGTTATATAAATTTATTTATATGTGGGATAATGTTGTCAGGTTTCCATCTAGAAGAAAGAAAACCCCGTTTGATATGACTTGTGGAGGACTTTTAAATATGGAGGGAAAATACATTTATGCTTAACCTTTGAATTACCGTAATGACTTAAGCACTGGAAGTAGCTTCCAGTTTAGAAGTTAGGTATTTAGGGACACGCTTCTGTTCTTAGAGGATTGTAGGTCCAGCGAGCACATGATGCGTTACTGCCTTGCGGGACTGTAGGATAAGGCCCTGCAGCAATTATCCACTCAACAGCACTCTGGTGGTTTGCAAGTTAGAGTGCAGGCCAGCCCAATTTTCATAGATTTACCACGAGGGAGGGCCTTAGGGGAAGAAAGAATATGGCTCAATTAATTAGAACTTGTTAGCAAACTTCAACTATTACCCTATTTAGATTTTCAAATCACTGATATATCAAATACCCAAAAGATTTGGAAAGGAAGTAAGAACAATCAGGCAAGAAAGCTAATTTGTCCAACATGGCACTAGTTTTCGAATTTGTGTTAATAGCAGGCCAGCCCAATTTTCATAGATTAGCTTTCTGTAAAGAAGAAAAAGGAAATGGAACAAAATTTCCCAACCTCAGAATTGTTCTAACTCTTTTACTCATGTTCCTTTCAATTTGAATTTCTCTGTAAAGTCTGAAAATTCGATGCAACCTATGGATTATTTTGACAGTCTAATATTAGTTAGTTAATTGTTGAGAATTATCCAGAGTTTTATTATGGGTTTTGGATTCATAGTTATTCATCATATTTTCCAGTGGCCACTGTCATTATTTAGAGAAGTTAGTCACTGTTTATGATTACTGATTATTGATCAAGAAATTCAAATACCATCATCTCTTCCAAAAGCTCTTCAATTTTCATAATGCATAAATTTCCAAAGAATTTTTTGTGTATGTTTCACTTACTTTTATCCTTGGTAAACTACTTTACCTAAGATTTCTAAGAAAATGTTGGACAATAATGTTGAATAGTGGACATCCAAATCATAGTTTGTGTCTTCCTCATTAGGTTTTTTTTTTTTTATTGTTTGATATTTGAGATTTAGTGCAATGAAGATGGTTTAAAATAACTATTTTCTTAAATTATTAAGAAGTATTCTTGTATCTTTAGTTGCTTTTCCTTTAAAAATTATTTGTAAATCAATCTTAGAAAAATAGTATTTTGGGCTCCAGCAACACTGAGATCCCATCTGAGCCCCTGTTGCTGGCTTAGATGCTCCGTTTCCAATCCAGCTCCCTGCTAATGGCCTTGAAAAACCAATGGAGATGGTCCAAGGGTTTGGGCCCCTGCCGCTCACACTGGAGACTGGGATAAAACTGGCCCAGGCCTGACCATTATGGTCAGTTGGGAAGTGAACCAGTGGATAGAAGATCTTTTGGTCTCCTTCTGTCTCTGTAACTCTCACTTTCAAATAAATAAATAAATATTAAAAAAATTGTAATTGGATGATTTTGTATGTTAGAGAATGTTTGAGTTTGATGTAGTCCTTACCGTGACTGTATTCTGGTATTGTCCCCTGATTTCCACATTTCTGTCTCATATATTTATGTAACCTGTCTGGCCTCATGGACATTTAAACTTGAGATCTTTGCTTTATGTTTTCCATGTAGGGAAATATGATACTTTCAAAATTTATTTATAAAGCTCATAAGGATCAAATTTTATTTTTTGTTTTCAAGACCTTATGCATTTAAAAAGAACACTTTTCAGGAGAATGTCCTATTTTGCAAAATTTTGGTGTGTGGTTATAATGGTAGAATTTACTTTGTTTAATTAGTTATTCCGCTTCCATACAGGGCTTGTGTTTATCTAATTTGTAGTTTCTTATAGAAAACATGGAGATTGTCGACAAAATGCTGAGCTGAAGCAGGTGCATTCTCAGGAAAGGATAGAATGGGGCCAATAAAAGCCTCCTGAGGAACGAATAGTTGCATTCAGATTTTCTTCCTCTCGAGCTAATGTAGCTGATTTGAAAGGAAATGACTGCTTCGCTGATTTAAGACACCGTGATGATTTGTACTAACCTTCCTCTGGTGGGCAATTTCATTCTCACTCGTATAGCCCCCAAGGAGCTGCATGGGTGCACACTGGAGGGCTTCCTGACCCAAGTTCATATACAGTGTAATTTAAATAAAAACCCCGATTAGGATCTGTGCTGCTCTGATTTAAATGATAGGAAAACCTGGTATGTGTGGAAGGGCAGAAGGCAAGTGCATGTGTTTTCCTCCCTCTATTTGGTTGGTGATATATATATATATATATATAATATATATCAACAAAAATACATTAACTGATGTTGATTATAAACGTTAAATGATTGAGAAAGTGAAAATAGAAGATCAAGTAAGTTAGAAGCAAAAATAGAGTATCAAAAATATTAACGAGACTAATTTACGGGTTTGCTAGTTTATGTATCATATCTGCTACAATATAGACTGTTTCAATGTGTGTGCATGTGTGTGTGTGTATGCACATGTGGGTGTCATGTTATTCATCTGAGTATCACTGAAAGTTAAATATCAACGATCTTAAAACCTATTGTATTTGTATTGCTAAATGCCCTACTTTGAATTTCTCAGTGGGTCTATTAATTTTCCTATGAGATGATTTTAGATAAGAAGCATACTCTGAATGATTAGGACACTTTTAAGCTTTATCCTATTAGCAATCTAGCTCCTGGTAATATATACCCTATCCTAAAATCCACTTTATTAAATCCTGATACTCCTCTGAAATGTGAGCAAAGGGAGTGAGTGTTAAGGCAAAGTCCATTGGTTCCAAATTTATAACAGGGTCCTTTACCACCTTCAGTTCTGCCTGCTGTGTTCTAAATTATGGGCTTTTAAGGGCAATACACACCAATAGAAAGGAATAATGATTTTAATATTTGACAGTGTGCTCTTTTCCATTCATAGCTGAGATAGCAAGCAGTTGGAAAAATAAATCATAAATAGTAAAACCTTTATAGCTCCGCTATCTCAATTGTCATGTCTTAAGAGCACAGTGGTTTATGGGTGAATGGCATTCATTGTTTGAAATAAGACATACAACCTCCCTCCCTTTGTAGGGCCTAGATTCCCCTTATCTGGCTCTATGTTTTCCCTACATTACTTACCATCGTGTAATCAAATGTGAAATGCATACATTGATTGGGTTCATTTCTTCTGCTCACAGAAGGTAAACTCTGTAGGGAGGAGGGATGGTTTTGACTTTTTTTTTTTTTTTTTGCCTACATAGTCACATAATTAGGCAATCCATAGTGTTGACTGAATGAAAAATGGACATGAAACATTATGTCAGCATAATGTGCTAATAGTTGGAACCAAAACCTTGAATATGCCGATTCTGGAGCTAGTGAAGAAGTTTGGATTCCATTATTTACTTTATTAGATTATATTTTTAGGAGGCTGAGAAAAACTGAGGACTAGTCATCAACAAAATATGTTTCCCATGTCTAACCACCTCTGTGTCTTCTCTTCCTAGCCTCCAATTCTCTCCCAATAGGGATCACTACTCTTCCTATCTGCTCAAGCAGAACTCCATCCTGGATTGTGTAGTTCAGGTTCCTCACTCCCTCAGGGGTCTATGTGTGGGAGGCAGGGGTCATTGATTTCTGTTTCTGTTTTTTGTTTGTTAGTTTGTTTTTAAATCCAGACACAGGGCTTGGTATCTAGAAGACACTCAATTCCAAAGGAAATGGCGGGGGAGGGATTTTGAAGGAAAGGAGAGGGAAAGGGGAACAGTGGGAGAGAGGAATAAAAGGCTAGCGAGGTAGTGGTCGTTGCTTTCTTAATCAGGAGAGAATATCTGGCCAGCGGAAGGATGTTGGCATCACAATAAGCTTTCTTGAGAGGTTGATTTGATGAATGAATTCAGATCATGTCATGAGCACCTCTGTGTGTCATTTCTTATTCTAGGCACCAAGTCTGCTGCCGTGAGCAAAGGATAATAAGCTCCTTTATGGAACTTAAGTTTTTGGGGGCAGGAGACAGAAACAAGGGAGGTGTAACACTATTCATGTGCAATAATATGTAAAATAATGTGAAATAGAGATGAGATTGATGTAAATGGTAAAACTACATAAATTGTATAAATGTGTAACATGATACAGAACTTGGGGATGTTTAAGGCTAGCAGTACTGAAATCGTGGAAAGCCTCCGCGTTGTGCCTGATGCCTCAGAATTCTCCCTCTAACACGCTCTGGGCAGTGTCTCAGGATGGGAAATACACAATGAATCACGCCAGGAGTGGCACTGATCACGTACATGTGTTCATCCACCCACACGGAATTGTGCAGGGAGCAATTTGTATTGACCTCCAGGGCGCCCCTCTCCTCTGTGTGTGTAAAAACACCAGGCTGCTGAGGGAGGCTGAGATCCTTGGGAGGCTTCCAGTGTGTGGGCCTCCTCCGTATGCAGCTGGGCAAGACCCAGCTTCTTAACTGAGAACACAATTAAAATGGTTTTGAGAACCTACGACCAAATTCACTTTTCCAGACTTTTGGTTAAAAAAATGACTTGAATCTGATGCAGTCTCCAGCCGTTTCAGGAAGCCAACAATTTGAGTTTTGTAATGAACTGGAGAAGCTTCCAGAATGTGGATACCAGTAGCTGACTGACCCAGCTATGACGATATGAAAAGGAATAAGCTATTGTCTTTACTTTAATAGAGGCAAGTTATTTTGCCTGTGTAGGGAAGAGTGTACTTAGAGTGTCACAGTGTTTTGTGGTAGAGGAAAACAAACACACATAATTACAGTGAGTGACGCAGAGTAACAGTGTTACTGTAGTACATAAGATTTTGATTACCTACTGCTAAGATTCATAGCATCGCAGCAGTTGTTGACAGATAAAGCAATGAAAATGAGGCTCGTTTAGATTTTTCTTTATTGAGACTGCAAGGTAAAGCAGACTTTCAGTTCTTGTGCTTACCACATTGACAGAACAGAGACTGACAGCAAAAATGTGCCAATCCAGAAATAGAAATTAAACCAGGTTCACATCAAAATTTCATTTAGCCTTGGAAAAGGAGCTGCTTTTTGGATTACTTTTGATCCTAAGACAAACACACTGTGGGGTATCACAGTATACCTGGTGTGTATTAACCCTTCCCTGGGACGGAGCATTCAAAGTTGTTGTCCCTCCACGATCCTTTACTTCTTTTGCAGTGTTAGGCAACTTGTTTTATCATCAGAGTGGATTCCATTTTGCTGAAATGCAAATAACTGGCAACAGACATAAACATTTCAGGCTGCAGGAAGCACGAAACTAGATGTGGAAAATTGATAGCAGATCTTTTTCTCTCTTACAGAATCGTACCAGCTCTACAATTTGGTTATGAAAATGAGGACAGAATAAATGGGAGTTGTGAAGTGTGAAATTTCAATTTTTGTCTTGAGATTTTTGATTGTGGTGGTTAAAATTTCTGACAATAATTTGTACTTTAAATTTTTGTTTCTTAACTTGATGTTAGAAAGATCTGTAAGTGGGTTGCTCCTCCTTTCTCCCGCCTCCTTCCTCTCCCTCTCCCTCCCTCCCTCTCTCACTTCCTTCATTCCTTTTTATCTTTCTTTTGATTCAACACTGATTCAACCAAAATGTAAATTTTTCTACCGTTCCTCATAATTGAGACACTACAAAATTGTCTACAAAAAAATCTAAATCCAAAAGCTTGATAGACTTAATGAAGTAGGGAGTAAATAGAATCATCAGGGAACTGTATGCCACCACAACCCAGCAATGTTCATTTCTTGAGTATATCCTAAACATAGTTTGGCTTAAGTTTCTTTTATTATTATTCTAAAGTCTGCATTTGATAATTTTCTCATTAACTTTTTAGCAATAGAACGATAGCGTGAACTTGTTTCCTGAATTACCTTTTCTGACCTTTTGCAAGATGATAATTACAAAAAAGGGAGGTCTGGAAGACTTGTAAAAAAAATAAGCTTATAAAGTAGCTAAAATGGTCCTTCTGTGCTGGTGTCGATTTCAAAATTAACATTTTGGTTCATGTGCTTCTAATAATCACTGACCCTTACCTCATGTACTTTCCACAGGAAATGAATACAGCAGAAATTACTTTGACCCACTGATGGATGAGGAAATAAACCCAAGGCAGTGTGGGATGGAGGTCAGCAGAGAGGGTGAGCTAGAATTAAGTATGTAATTTTTGTGTCAGAATATTCTTTTCCATTCATGAAAATGAGGTGACAAAGATCACACATGCAGTTCCATTTAGATTTTTGCAGCTTACAATTTAAATGGTAAGTTTTAACCACTAACAACATGATGGGCAGTGAAGGTAATTTTTGACCAAGGACAGGGAGCTGCTCAGATGAAAGCAGCAGCACTTTGCTTTCATCTGATGGTACTGTCAGCATTGGTGCTGTGATAAGGCCTGGGCTGTGCAGTTGAGGGGCATCATCACTTTACAAATGCATCCTTGCTCTTGGAATTTAAAATGAGCATCCTCCATACAATGTGTCTAGCATGTGAGAGTTCCACGCCCTCTGACTGTTGAGTTCCTTTCATCGAAAGCGTGAAGCTGTCACCTAAGTTTTGAACCATGAAAGTGCGGAGATATGGTAACAATTTCCTCTCCTGTAATCTTGAATCGAGTTGTGGTTGTAAAATAACAATTCAGAATTGCCCATTGGGTGCATATCACTGTGCGTATTTTATAGCTGATGAAATATTCCTGGTTTACAAAGATTGTTGATGAGATACTGACAGTGATAAATGTTACCCAGGACGTTTGCACTCCTAAAGACCAGATTCCACCATCAGGTACCAGTCATTGGATCTGTGCTTTTTAATGAAAGACTTAGGAAAATTCTCAGAAATGAATGAGCTGGGATGTAGTATAAAGATTATTTTACAAAATTGTTCTCAATAAACTAAGCCTATTTTTAAGTTGCAACATTCACAGATATCTTCAAAATATGCTTGTGTAAGATAAGACAAGGCCCTCATTTCAGGGCCAGTTTTCACCAGCAGCTCAAAAGTCAGGCTGAATTTTAAACTGGAAAGTCTCAGCTTTTCACTCATTCCAAAACACATGAGGCGTGAAGGACAATTCCAGTGACTTCTGGATATGGCTGTCAATTGAATTGCCAGTTGAAGTCTGTTTTAATTTCTTAAAGGCCACAATATATAGTTGTATTTGATGAATTTTTTGTAACATAAAGACTCCCTAATTTTTTAAAAAATGTGATTTAATAAAATATGTTGAACAAATAAAGAATGACCAACTACAGAGTCATAAGTAAAATTTATAAAACAAAACACAGGTTGAGGACTCCTTATCTGAAATGCTTGGTACCAGGAGTATTTGAGCTTCAATTTTTTTCCAGATTTTGGCACATCTGCATTTACATGATGAGATCTCTTGAGGACAAACATGAAATCAGTTTGTTTCACATATATTTTAAACATGTAACCTGAAAGTAATTTTATACAAATAGTTTTAATAATTTTGTGCATGAAACAAAGTCTCATTGCATGGAACTTTCCACTGGTGATGTTATTTTGGCGCCTCTAAAGTTCTGAATATTTGGAGTATTCCAAATTTCACATTTTTGGATAAGGAATGGTCAGCTTATACTGTTGGCAACTTTAGCTCCTGGCTTAGTCAGCTAATATTGTCCAACTTCGGTGATGAGCTTGGCACTTTGGAGCTAGGGCAGACGGCTCTTTCTCCACATCTGTCCGTAGTCCAATCTGTATTTGCAGGTACAAAAGGCCAGGGAGCTGGCCTCCCTCTCCGGGGCAGGGTCTGCCTCAAGCTCCCTTGCTCCTTTTCTGTTGATTTGTTCTGCTTCTCCCACGCCTTTCTAATAGGCTTCCCACTTTTCTCTCTCCCTTTTCCTGTTTTGTTGTCTCATTTTTTCTTCAGTGTTTTTCATTGTTGTCTTCCCTTTCAAGTTCTTTCTTAACTGGAAGATTCCTCTTATTGTATCCTTTTTAAAAAGTTTCTGCATTCCTTGCTGTCTAGATGAAATGAACATGTTAGTTTTTTTTAATACAAATATTTGTATTTTCATTTCCTCTAAACTATTTGGTTTCTCCCAATGATTTAGGAGCATATGGTTGGAAAAAAGGTTTTCTTCAGCCTCCTAAATTCTCTTTGAAATAAATTATTATGCTTTGTATTCCTAAGACCCTGGCTAGTCATAGGATATGAAAGAGGGATAGCAGACCAAATGTGATTATTAATAGATCAGTACATTATATATTTCCACCAATTTCTAGAGTGTTTTCATAAACAATAGCATAAAGTGCACATGCTTAATAGTTAACCCTTCCACTGCACATATATCAAAAAGTTAGAATATAGTGGAAACTCCATGAGGACAGGAACTCTGTTTATTTGCTGCTCTCTCTTCAGGATTTAACATATCCTATACAATTAGTGAATGACATATGTTCCTCTGAAAACCAATGAGTAGTGGACAACCCTGCACTTTCATGTTAGTCCATGACCTTGATATGACAAGATGTCACACCTGTGAAGATTACACTGTTAATCACAGTAAGACCAGCTGCATTCCCCAATATTGCACTGTCAAATATCATTTTACAACTGATATTTGAAAATAGTTTTTTGGCTCTCTGACAAGGATATTTTGTGGTGTGTAAATTTTTCCAGGATTATAATCTGACATTTCATAAACCACTATCAGGGCAATTGAACTATCAGTTTCTCCAATGGATACCATTTATTTGAAGTCTATTTAAATGGGTTATTTTTGAAAAATATCATAATACATACTCTAATATGCTACACATAAGTAATACATAACATAATGCGGTAATTACTATAGTTTTAGAAAGGGGACATGCTTATGGAGGGATCAGTTACTCTCAGTAACTTCACATTTCTTCTACTCACAACTTTCATTGGAACATGCATTCACTCAGCATGAAGATGCAGCAATCGGTCAAAAGTTTTCCAGTGCTGAAGTTCAGTCTCCTTGTCAGAACGATGGAACAAAATGTGAAACATCCTGAACACTGTGAGAAATCACCGTGAACGATTACACTGGGCGCAGAAACTGGAAGGAGGGCTGACGAAACAGGATGACACAGGTGTAGAGAGAGCGAGTTCAACTTAGTGCCCCCACTAAAGGGCCCTGGGTCTTGAGTGGAATGCATGTGCAGATCACAGAACTTTGTGTGGCAGGATCCTGGGGATGCCCCAAACGTCTGTTTGTCCTCCTCTCTGCTTCAGTTCAGTTTTGTTTTCATGTTTGTGTACAATTGATACTCTACTTGCTGCCAAAATAAATGGAAGCAGCTTACAATACAAGCATAAATGCATAGGGCTCTAGAAAAGTCCCAGGTAAAAGGAAGGCTGAGGATGCCTATGAAAGGAAAGAACAAATGTAGAAGGCAATAGGACAATATTATTGTTGTACGTAAGCACCCTTTATACGTTGAGCCTCCTGGAAGTCAAGACATAAGGGAAATAGAATAGGTAGGCAACTTTCAATATTTAATAGAAATTACACTTTCTTTCAGAGTTCATATGACGCCACCACTATTTTATGTTTTTACACTGAATTCTGGAAGAGTCCTATGGGGGCAGTTCGATATAACAGAGGTTTTAAACATGCTGACACTGCTTTATCACTAGTTCCTGGTACTTACTTAATAGAGAATTCTGGTTTCAGGGCCACTACAGAGTACATGGGCAACGGTTTGTTATTTTACAGATGAACTGAAATAGGTACTATTAGCTTGTAGCTAGCACTCTCCAAGGAGGTCCACCCAATAGAATCTCTCTCTAACATATCCATATTATACACATGTTACTTTATACATATGTGAGTGAAAGAGACAGGTATTAAGGAACTGGCTTACTCAGTTGTGGGGACTGACAATTCTGTATGTCTCTTTGTAGGGCAGACTGGAATGCAGGAAATTTGGGTAAGAGCTAGTGTGAATTTGAGGTGAGAACTGATGTTTCCATCTTGAGTTTGAGTTCTGCAGGGAGAAGCCTTCTTGGGAGCTTTCAGGCTTTCCTCTTACAGCCTTTAATTGATTGTGCGAGGACCCCCACATTACAGACATTGACCTATTAAGTCTACTACCAAATGCTAACCTTGACTCAAACTGAGTTTTCAAATGTTAACTTCTGAAAAATACCTTCACAACAACTAGAACAGGGTTTGATCCAACACCTGAGAACGACAGCCAGGCTGCCTTGATATGAAAAGTGAACCATTCCAGGTTGCATTTAATAATCATTTATTCATTCATTCACAATATGGGAGAATTTCAAAAGTTCATAAAAATGAAATTAAAAGATCAAGTTGCAAAAATTTCTTGAAATCCATGCATTTTTTTCATAATATGCATTTCCATAAACTTTCTGAAAATCCTGCTTATAAATAGGCTTAAATTTTTTCAAAAATTTAATAATAGTATATGTTTGGGGGCCACAGTGTGATATTTCAAAACACAAATACAATGTGTACTGATCAAATCAGGATAAGCAACATTGCCTCTTTGACATTTTTTGAACCAAAATAACCTATTTTGTAATTATATTCAGTATACAGTATGTATGATTATATTGTAATTATGTAACTGTAATTATATTCCATTTCTATGAATTTTTGAAGCACCCTAATAATACCTTCCAGGGTGATGACAGCCTGGTGATTTGACATACTAAGTGTGGTCCCCTAATCACCAAACCTAACAAACCTGAGCTCTGCCACTTTCCCTTATCTGTGGCTTATTTCTTTTGGCATGGATCCTGCTCATTATTTATTTATAGCTATAATTATTTCTCCAGTGATCCTTTTCTGCACTGGACTTTAAATATCCTTAGGACCTGGGCCGGTGCTGTGGTATAGTGGGTAAAGCCATCATCTGCAGTGCCAGCAAACCACATGGATGCTGGTTCTAGTCCTGGCTGCTCCACTTCCGATCCAGCTCTCTGCCATGGTTTGGGAAAGCGGTGGAGGATGGCCCAAGTCCTTAGGCCCCTGCACCCATGTGGGAGATCTGGTAGAAGCTCCAGGCTCCTGGCTTTGGATTGGCACAGCTCCAACTGTTATGGCCATCTGGGAAGTGAACCAGTGGATGGAAGACTCTTCTCTCTCTCTCTCCCTCTCTCTCTCTCTCTCTCTCTCTCTTCATTTGCCTTTCTGTAACTCTGATTTTGAAATAAATAAATAAATCTTCCTTAGGACCTGACAGTGCTTGGCCAATAGATGATGGTCAATACTTCCTTGCAGACATGAAAATAACAAGATCCATTCAATCGCAGACACTGTCGTCTCTCAGCACCTGCACTGCTCACACTCAGTCTCAAGGGAGCATCAGCTCCTGCCTGAGATTGCTGACTGCTTTGGTGCTCGCTCATCCAGTCCTGCCCCTTCAGTGCATTCCGTACACACAGCCCAGAGCGCTTGTCTTCCAAATCCATCAGATCTTGCAGCTCCTGTATGAAAGCCCTCTCATTGCTGCCATTGCTTTCAGGGGAAACAGCGTACAGTGCTTAATGAGGGGCCACCTCACGAGAGGTGTGTCAGGAGGTTTTGTCATTGTGTGAACATCATAGAGTGTGCTCACACAAACCTGGAGAGCATAGCCTATGACGCATGGGACCACCATGTATGTGCTGTCTGTCATTGACGGAAACCTTGTTATGTGGTGCATGCCTGTTCTTTCCTGCCATATCTCAACTCTGATCTGCTTGCTCACCGTACTGTAGCCACACTGGACTTTTTTGTTCCTCATTGCATGGCGCTCCTTTCCTCCTTCCAAACTCTTAAACCTCAGCAGTGCTGGGATAGTTCCTTTCCCACTTTACCTGGTCAATATCCTCTCTTCTTTTCTTTTCTTTTTTTTCTTTTCTTTTCTTTTCTTTTCTTTTCTTTTCTTTTCTTTTTCTTCTTCTTTTTCTTTTTCTTTTTCTTTTTCTTTTTCTTTTTCTTTTTCTTTTTCTTTTTTGACAGGCAAGAGTGGACAGTGAGAGAGAGAGAGAGAGAGAGAGAGAGAGAAAGGTCTTCCTTTTGCCATTGGTTCACCCTCCAATGGCCGCTGCGGCTGGCGCGCTGTGGCCGGTGCACCGTGCTGATCCAATGGCAGGAGCCAGGTGCTTCTCCTGGTCTCCCATGGGGTGCAGGGCCCAAGTACTTGGGCCATCCTCCACTGCACTCCCTGGCCACAGCAGAGAGCTGGCCTGGAAGAGGGGCAACCGGGACAGAATCCGGCGCCCTGACCGGGACTAGAACCTGGTGTGCCAGCGCCGCAGGCGGAAGATTAGCCTAGTGAGCCACAGCACCAGCCTAATATCCTCTCTTCTTAAAGGTTCAGCTGAAATATCCATTCTTAACTCCCTTGACTAACCTGTATGATTCCCCATTTATGCCTCCTTTATAGAGCTCATCATGAGGATCAGCAAAGTATTTACTATTGCAGTTATCTGTGAATGATTTTCTCCCCTTTTAGATCAGTTCTTGGACATGTAGAGGACACAGATTCATGTGTACTATGTTCACTAATAATTTTCTTGGAGCCTAAAACAACAATTGATATATGGCAAATGCTCCATAAATATTTATTGAATTAATAAATAAATTGCTAAGTGTAAAATGCTGAAAATAGTATCTAGCATGTGGTCAGACTACTATAAACATTAGTGATTATTATTTATTGACTGCACATGGAGTGTTTGGGGTTGGATAGGGTTAGGACCAAGCAACACAAAACTCTCCGAGAGAGAGAGAGAGACAGAGAGAATATACCACATTTGGGGCTCATTCCCAAAATACCTGCAACAGCCAGATCAAAATCAGGCTGGCTCCAGGAGCCAGGGACTGAACCTAGGTTTCTAATGTGGGTGGTTGGGACTCAAGTACTTGAGTCATCACCTACTGCCTCCCAGGGTGTCCATCAACAGGAAGCTAGAGTCAGGAGTGGAGCTGGGAGACAAACATAGGCACTCAGATATGGGATGGGGATTTCTCAGTGGCATTTTAATGTCTTCATCAAATTCCTGCCCCTCATTCTCATTTTGAAGTTGAAGAAGCAGGCTTAGACTCATTTAGCTTTTAAGATCACAAAGATCTGCCAAGTATGATATAGAACTCAGACTTCCCACTCTCTGGCACTGTCTGTTCTCTCCTCTCAGGAGCTGCATCTGTTGGCTTGCTTTACTCTTCCCTTTAAGGAGAACTTCTGAAGGAGATGAAGCAGATTAATTCAAATAGTTTCGTTTGAATTTGAAGGGGACATTCTCTTGTCCTCAGTTTCTGTTTTGTAATCTGTGTGACCTTCCAGGAGTTAGTCTTATTTGGGCAGCCCTAAGAGGGCCTGCTCATCTGTTCTGCCTACCTGAAGAACCAGAACGTCTACAACAAACATTGATTAGGTCCCTCCATTCAGGTTTCCCTCAGATAATCCCAGAAAATGTTTATAACTCAACACTGCATGGTAAAAGCAAAAATACTAGTTTAGAATGTCAGCTATTGAAAAATATTGCACTTCATGCAATTACTAAGTGGTTAACAACAAGCAAGCAAATCAGTGGAGATGGCTGAATGTCTATTATATGCCAGGCATGAAGCTAGGTTCTCTGTGCATGTTATCTTGTTAACCGTTACACCCATCCCATTTCATGGAAAAGGAGATAAAAGCCATGAATTCCTAAGAAACAGCTTAGAACCAAGTTTGATGAACTAGTGAGTTGTAGTGCTGGAACATGGATGCTGGTTTGGTTAATATCATATGTAAACCATGCTGCCTGTCTTCTGAAGGTTTTATTCCATCTGCAAAGAATCCCTTATCTTCAGATGTGATGTTGCTTTATCTTAAATTTTATGAGCCGTATATAAGTTTGGTGAATTTGTAGCTGTCACACTAAGAGTTATAAAGATCCAAGCAATTTTGAAATTAAAATTTGGTTCCCTGAGATATAATCTACAATATATTTTCCAGGAATGGCCCTTCTCCCCCATCCCTGAATGTGAGGGTGGAAGGAAGTTTGTGCTGGCTTTTGGAAGCAAAAGAACATGTGCAAGTCAATTGATACTTGACAGTCTTCTGGAGGGTGCAGTGGATGAAAGCTATCCGCTTCCTAGACTTTTTCAGGTCAAACATCCCATCTGCCCCAGAAGCCTACTCATTCTTGCTTAGTCATTCTAAGATGATGATGATTTACTGCGTTGGCATTTTTCCCCAAAGCCAATGCTTAGGGGATGTCAGGCATGGTCAGAAGCAGACTTTTAAGTTTCTTGAGCCTTTAAGTTGGAGAACAAGGACATCAGAAGGCTCTTCTGGAATAGTTGTTGGCGTTTCAGATGTGAATTGCCACATTTACTATCGTCTTTAGAACTGGCCCAACCAAGAGATGCAAAGTGATAAGCAGTAGAAATACAAAGACCACATTAAAACCAGCACAGTAGAAGTATAACCATAGTTCATTTAGTCCCCTTCCATGGGAAGGGGATGGTATTTGATATATTGATGTAAGACTAGAGTCATCATCCAACTTGGGGCTATTTATATATGATTCACCTCGGAACAGGATGTCTACTTGGATGAGCTTTTAAATCCTCTCCCCGAACCATGTTTTATATTTAGGTTTTCTTTTCAAGTTTTGGAGAGGAGGCAGATAATGACACGGCCTTGTTGCTTTAAATTCACAAATGATTTAAGAAATCCTTGTATTGGATATTATACTGCAATAGCATACATAAAAGAATCCAGGACCACCTAAGTTTGTTGTTTCTTACATAAAGGCAGTAAAAGAATGATATATAGAGAGTAGCTAATGAGAAACACTCATTCATTTTGATCAAACACTTACATATTCTATTGTATGATTTGACAAGCCATAATGGCTTGGTCTGAAATTATTCTTGTGTAATAGATGTCATAAACCATTGAATGTGAAATCCTTTTCATTGGAGAAGTATCCTATTATGCAAGTCTTGCAATATACATTTAAAAATCATTGTTCCAATTATCATTGATTTATAAAAGGCTTTTTTTTCTGAACAAGGCAGCGTATTGAATAGAATTTGTATCTATGACCCCTAATATAACTAAATAGCCATGATGATTAATAATTTCCTTTTGTAATTACATTTGCATCTCTGTAAATTGGCTGGTGAGAATGTTATCATGCATATGTTCTTTTGACATCCTTACAAGGTGATGACACAATTCTCTATAATCGATTAATGAAGCTGTTTGATGATAGTAGACAAGGAGAACCACAAGGTAAGACAGCAATTATTCTTAATCTTTTATATTGGCATTGGTTACAAATTGATTGATATGGTGTTTTGCATATGCTAACCTGTATTTCCAAATATAACTGTTCACTGATGCCCTATGTGTGCTTTCAATGGTTGCAAATATTTAAGTGTAGCTAAAGTTTTGGGGAAAAGTAATTATGTCCCAATTTCCTATAATTGCATACCATTTATAACCCGAAATGACAAAAATTATTTAAGGCTTACTATTGCAGGCTCCTACAATGGCATATGGCATATTTGGATTTCCTAATTTGTAAGGTTATATGTTACTATTATTTTAAAATATTGTGCCTCTGTTTTTAAACACATTCTTCAGGGGCAGTAGAAAACAGTATCTTGTTTTCAACCTTAGCATGAGAATTCATACTTGCAAAGATTATGATCTTTAAGAAATTATTATATGTATTAACTAGGCATTTAGTGGTAAGTCTTTAAAAGCTAGATTCTAAATTCTTAGTTTAACATATAAATTCATGCTAGAAACATTTTGTAGTTTTTAACAAAGTATTAAGTGTCAGTTGCGATTTGCATATATGTTGAAGTTTATAGAAACTGATCCTATAAATTTTTTCATACTGTACACTTAGTTTTTCTCAATCATCTTGTCTTTCTTATTAAACCAACTCCAAAGAGGAGAAGAGTCTGAACATGAGGAAATTTTCTAAGTTAGCCACTCAAGCATGGTGTCTCTGCTCTGCTCTTCAGACCAAAATCCTTCCCCTTTGAGACACTTCAGTGTTCAAAGCTCTTCAAATGATTCGATGAGGTCCACATGCATTATGAAGGGTTATCTGCTTCACTCAAGGTCTGCTGATTTAAAATTCAATGACACCCAAAACTGACCTCTACAGCCACATCTAGACTAGTGTTCAACGAAGCTATCGGTCACCAAAGCTTAGTTAAGTTGATAATGTATAATTAAGTGAGATTTCTATATATTTAATCTCATTCTGATCAAATAAAAGAGGGTGCTTCAAAAAGTTCATGAAAGAAAGAAAGAAGGAAGGAAGGAAGGGAGGGAGAGAGGGAGGGAGGGAGGGAGGGAAGGAAGGAAGGAAGGAAGGAGGAAAAATGTCATTATGTTCTTAGAATTTTACCCATGAATTACATTGAATCTGTTTGCTCTATATTAATAAAAATGGTTATGGGGGTTAAAAGATAAGTTTATTCTTGTACAAGAAGATTTTTAAAATTCATGCACAGATTTTTTTGTAATAAGCATTTTAATGGACTTTTTGAATGTCCCACATAGATTTCAAAAAATTTTTACTCCAAAAAGAACTTATCTCTTAATTCCATTTCCTTATAAGCTTATATTTAAAAATATTTTAATCCTGGGATGGGTGTTGTGGAATAGCAGGTTAAACCATGCTTGGGATGCCTGCATACTCTATCAGAGTTTTTATTTGCAGCTCAACATCTATGCTTCTGATCCAATTGCCTGAAAATGCATCTTGGGAGGCACCATATGACAGCCCAAGTTCTTGGGTCCTTGCAGTCCACATGCGATACCCAGATGGGATTCTTGACTTCTGGCTTTAGCCTTGTCCAGTTCTAGCTAGTGTGGGCATTTAGAGAATGAAACAGCAGATGGAAGACTTCTCTCTCACTCTTTCTCCCTCTGTGTCACTCTGCTTTTCAAGTAGATGAAAATAAACAAATAAGTCTTAAAATTATTTATTTTTATTTTATTTGAAAGAGTGACAAAGGGGGAGGAAGAGTGATAGAGACTTTCCATCTGCCAGTTCACTCCCCAAATTCCAACAACAGCCAGGGTTGGGCCAGGCCAAAACCAGGAACCCAGAGCTCAATCTGGCTCTCTCATGTGGGTGTTAAGGATCCAAGCACTTGATCCATCATCTGGTACCTTAGAAGTTGAGCTGAGCTGAGTCCTTATACCAAGCACTCTGATAAGGAATGAGAGTGTCCTAGGGAGGAACTTAAGCCATTGCACCAAGCGCCCACCCCTCTACTAACTATTTGAAGTATACTTGTAAATAGAACAACTTTTTGTGCTAGACATTATACAGTACACTTTTATGCCTATTTTATTCTCTTCTATTCTGGATTGATTTTCAGCTTGGATTCTTTGAAATCTCTCAAATCATGCATTTACAGATAGCACTTAATAGATCTTTTATAATATTTTGTGGAATCACAAAAGTCTTATAGAATTTATGGAATAGTAAGTCTCTTTGTGCACTGCTTTAACATTTATGGATGTTACAGCCTTTGAAAGTTTAACAACTTATGCAAAGCAATACAGTGTCTCCACCAGCAGAGTAAGTGGACAGCTCCTTTCTGGACAGCCTAGTGTCTTTGCAGTACCCCAACTTGTTTCCCTCCAGCAAAAGGATCTATCTTCCAATGGTTCTTGTTAAATTCTAGCACTGAAGACAGGGCAGTCTTGTATTACAACTTTCAGCATTTTTTAGACATTAGAAGAGGGAGGATTATTTTATGTTTAGAGCATGCAACTGGCTAGGCGAATAGATGCGTTTTGTAGATGATACTGTTTTCAAATGGTAGAGAGATACAGAAGTAAAGCACATATTCTGTTTATATCAATGGTGGCATTTCTATGCAAATACACAAGGTAGCCCAAATAAAGTGCCACAACTGTTGTTGGGGATCCTAACTTAGGAAAATGAATCAAAGATTTCTGACTTATCCAAACCTATATACCTCCTAAATTAGTTCAAGAAGATAGCAAGGGAGTGGTAAAATGTTGAAGTAACAACATGTGATATTAACAAAGGGAAAAGTACACTCTCTACCTTCAGGTTATATTTAGTGAGTGGGGAAAAGGCTTTAATGCATAGCTATACTTTGTTCACTTTGGAATCATTGTGGGATGAACAAAGGTTTTTGTTGTTTGTTAACCTGAAAATTTCTCCTAGGCTTTAGTGATTTCCTGTGCATTAAATAGTACATAATTTGCTAAACTAGATTATGAGAAATAAGACTTAATCCCATATTAGGAAAAAGGTGGTTAGTCTACTGTGGCTCAGCCAACATTAATGTGACAAAAGCACATGTAAATCCATGTGATATTTTTGGAATAAACAGATGGGAGCACCAGGGAGGAAACTTTGGATTCTGAAGCACCCAAGAGTTCCAAGAGTCAGGAAATCTACAAAGAAGCTGATGAAGCCACCCCTTCTTACATCGAAGAGTTTGAAAAATACGCTCAAAAAGATGTAATTCTACTTGGGAGTTCAGCATTGCAACAGGTCAGCATTAAAATTGTATCAAAAACTGTAAGATTATCTGTTTTTTATAACATTGCAGGTGAAATGTCAACCCTACACAGTCTACTGATTTTGTTTCCTAGCACACCTTTTTTGGAGTACACAGAATATGAATTCAATGAATCTTTCCCCTTATTTTTAACACAGAAGTTGCACTCTTTATCATTCTCTATACTGGTGGCAACATTTGGTGTAGTGGTCAAGACGACAGTTTAAATGTATGCATCCCATATCAGACTATCTGGGTTGAATATCCAGCTCTGGCTTCTGACTCCAGCTTCCTGTTAATGCAGACCCTAGGAGGCAGTGGTGATGGCTCAAGTGATTGGGTTCCTACCACTCATGTGGGAAAACTGAATTGAGTTCCAGCTCCTATATTTGGTCCTGGCTTAGCTCAGGCTGTTGGGGTGTAAGCCAGCAAATACAGTGTTCTCTTTCCCTCTCTCTGTCTTCCTTTGTCTCTCATAACTATCCTTTTTGGTGTTGCACAATTTAATTTCACCTCATTTGATTTTATTTGGTATTACAATGATTATTTATTGCATATTATAAAATATCCACAATCAAACCTGTAACTAGCATAAAATGACTTGGATAAAATTGAGAGAAATTAGTTGTACTTCTTTGCACAAGCCCTCTATTACCATGTGAATATTATCACATGCCATTTAGAGGTGGGGATGCAGTTTGAGAAATGTGTCCTTAGGAGATTCCATTGCTATGTAAATGTCACAGAGTGTACTTACAAGAGCTAGGGTGTCTATGATGTCACTACATGATATGATCTTATGGGACCTCCATGATAAGCTCTGTCATTGACCAACATGTTTTGTGGCACATGACAATATGTGTGAAGTCACCATATAAGCAATATAACTTGGACATTCTAACTGTTTTGACTTGTGCCACACAAGAGAATCTTAGCCCACAGATTGCCTTGACTTCAGAAACATTTGTTTTGATTTCTATGTCTATAGATTCTACTTATGTGTAATACTCATACAATAGTATTGCCTCTCATTGATCAAACACAGGAAAAGGATTTTGTCTATGTGGTCACTTTATCTCTCTAGAAAGAAGAATCTTGTATGTTTATCTTCAGAGGAAGTGTGTCTGTGAGTTGTATTTGCTAAAGATAAGCTGACTCAGGCTAAAGAGGAAAAGATTTCACCAGATGAAAACAACTATTCTCAATGCCACTTTTTATAATAACAGGTCAGAGATGGAAATGTTATTTCCAACTTCAGAAATGGGAAGAATCTTAGTTGGAGTAGGGAAGGTAGTATTCTATAATTTGGAGTGTGGAAATTCCGTAACAGCCTTTAATTTCTTCATTTGTGCCACTTAGATATGAATATCCTCAGTGCATTAAGGTTACGTCTATTTTGAGCTTTCTCAAGTAAGTGACCCGAATTAACAAGTACAGCCTTTCCTAACATAGCCACGTAGATGGCTCCAGTAGTGGGCTGAATTGTGTTCTTCAAACTCCTAGCCCCTGGTACCTGTGAATGTGACCCAGTTTGGAAATACAGTCTTTGCAGATATGGTTGACTTAATGCTCTTGAGAGAGGATGATCCTGGAGTTAAGGTGGGTCCTCCATCTAATAATGATGCCCTTTCAAGTCGAAGGGGAGATAGATTTTGAGGCACAGACATACACAGAGGGCAAGACCATGTGAAGACAGATGCAGAGTTGGGAATGATGCATCTATAGCAAAGAAACATCTAGAAAAGCCACGTTCACCAGAAACTAGGAGAAAGACGTGGCATGGGTTCTCCCCTAGAGCCTCAACCTGGAACCAACTCTAGCAACACCTTGATTTCAGATCTCCGGTAACCAGACTGTAAGAAAATAAGTTTCTGCTGTTTCAACCCATCACATATTACTAATTTTTTAATGGCAGCGATGAATAGTACAGATCTTAAGGTAGTGGAACTCAGTGAGTGAGGCTCCAGCTCCTCACTGGTTTATCAGCAGTGCCTCACATCTTCATGAAGACAGGGCTCTGACAGGTGAATGATGCATGGCTCTGCTGTTGCATATAATCGTTTTTAAAATTCAGATTACATTCTCATAGATGAATTGCTCAATATATCCATTGTTTTACACACTATTGTATTGGTGCTATTGTATGTGTTTCAATTTACTGCATGCTTTCAAGAATGGCGACATGGATTCCTTTAGCATATGTGATTGCTACGTTTTATCTCCTCATTCTGTAAAAGATAAGCAGAGGAGCAGAAGGTTCACCTGTGTTGTTGTGAAGCTATCACACAGAGGGCCAGCACAGAGTCTAGGAGCCCCGTGAGAGTAAACACACTCATGGAAATTCTAGTGTTTCACAAATGTGACCACTATTTCCTCCGAGCAATGAAATTTTCCTTCCTAACTCCTCCCCTAATCTATGTCTTAAATTATGTGAAATTCAACCGACCCCGATTGCCTAAATAATTGTGAAAGAATCGTATCCTGGTGTCTGAACCTGAACACATGGACAGATTCGTATGAGGAAAGGAATCAGACCTGTGTCTGACCCCTGGGTTTGCCATTTCTTGAGTATTGGTTCACAGGCAAGTCAGTAAACTTCCTTGACTTTGGTTTTCTCATCTGCAATTTGAGAGGAACTAGATTGATTCCATTGCATTGTTTGGAAGATGAGATGAAGCATCCATAACTAATCTAGCACAAAGTAGTTGATGATTACAGAGCAGGAGGCAATATAGAGAGAAGATTCCAGTGCCTATTCTCAGACCAATGCTCTCAATGTCCTTAAGTTTACTTTATCAGAATGTTATTTAAAAGTACAAGGTAGCTCTATATGCAGGAAGAATCTTCAGATTTGGTGTTAGATATCATAGCTTCCACCTTTGACTGTGGTGTTTATATGATTTACCTCTGTGTAAAATAGGGCTACATAAATTGAACCTTCTATAGGTATGGTGGGGATTAAAGTGCCTGGGAGTTGGATTTCCCTTTCTTGTGAGTCATTTTGTATATATGTTGAGGACATTGCCTGCTCTTACTTTTTAATGCACTGGTCAACTGATAATGATAAAAGACAAGGTATTTAAATGGAGATACAGGGTGCACGTATATGTAGTTACTGATTTATATGGCCACTGGAGTGATTGATCCCCATTCTAATGTTATAGGGACTTGTGGTGGTGATGGACATGGGTGACAAAAGAATCCAGATTGAAAAAAGATGGATCTCTTTACTAAATGCTTTCCAGGGAACTAAGCTGGGAATTGCATGATGTGGAGATTATTATTTATTTATTTTTTTAAAACTCAACAAACATCGATTGTGTATCTTGGAAGGAAAAAAAAAAAAAGAAACAGAAAAAATACTTCTATATGCATAGTGAAAGAGCACTGTGAGTAAACTGAAATCTGAGTTCCCAAGCATGCCTCCTCAGCAATTGTTTTTCTCTGGTCAGAGGAGAGAACAGAGGTGAAGAGTTTGTTTTCTCCCCTGGCAGAATCACTGTGTATGGTTGTGTGCAGCTGTGTTGTGTGTGCCCATGGATGCCCGTGTATTCATGGTTTGGGCTGCATGTGTGGACATGGTTGTTAATGTGTGTGTATGGTAAGGAGCATAACAGAACCCCAGAGAGGCAGGAGAACCAACATCTCTTTCTTCCTCATGGCTTGATGTGGGGCTTATGAGAACATGATGTGACCAAGGATATAACCAAATCAAACACAATAGGAAACATGAGCTAAAGTTAATATGTGTGCTGATGTAAGTAACCCCCTGTAAACTCCCAGAAAACATGGAGGAAGAGAACTTTGCAATTGGCTGAGTTCTCATGACTAAGCTACATATTACAGGGCTATCAAAACCAAAGAGTATGATGCCAGCATAAAAATAGACATGTGGACCAATGGGGCAGCATAGAAATAAATACACACATCTACAATCAACATGCTGAAAATATTCGCTGCAGAAAGGAAAGTCTCTTCAACAAATAGTGTTAGGAGAATGAGATTTTCAAGCAAAAGTCTGAAATAATACCCTTATCTTACATTCCCTACAAAAATCAACTCACAATGGATCAAGGATCTACAGTAAGACCTGAATGTATCAAACTACTAGAAGAAAATGTAGGAGGAACACTTCAAGACATTAGTCTATGCAAACATTTATTGACTAACACCCCCAAACCCTAGGCAGTAGCAGCAAAAACAAATAGATTATTTCCAGCTAAGAAGCTTCTACACAGCAAAAGAAACAATTAGCAAAATAGAGACAACTGATAGAATGGGAGAAAACATTTGTAATCCATGCATCTAAAAGAATTAATATCCTATATAAGGAGCTCAAGAAACTAAACAATAACAAAACTAACAATCCAATTAAGAAATTGGCAAAGGATAATAGACATTTTTCAATGGAAGAAATACAACGGATACACACAAAAAAAGTTCAGGGTCACTAGCCATCAGAGAAGTATAAATAAAAAACTACAATAAGGTATCATCACACTCCAGTTGGAATGGCTATTATCAAAAACTCAAAACTAACAATTGCTGGCATGTTTATGAAGAAAACAGTACCCCAGTAAGCTGTTGGTGGAAATACAAATTAGTATCATGATTATGGGAAACAGAATAGAGATTCCTCAAAAAACTAAAAATAGGGGCCGGTGCCATGGCTTATTTGGTTAATCCTCCACCTGTGGTGCCGGCATCCCATATGGGCACCGGGTTCTAGTCCTGGCTGCTCCTCTTCCAGCCCAGCCTTCTGCTGTGGCCTGGGAAGGCAGTGGAAGATGGCCCAAGTGCTTGGTCTCCTGCACCCACATGGGAGACCAGGAGGAAGCACCTGGCTCCTGGCTTTGGATTGGCAAAGTTCCAGCTATAATGGCCGTTTTGGGGGTGAACCAAAGGAAGGAAGACCTTTCTCTCTGTCTCTCTCACTGTCTAATTCTATCTGTCAAATAAAAAAAATTAAAAAAAAAAACACTAAAACTGTATCTATCATGTGAGCCAGCTCTCACATTTCTGGGAATATATCCAATGGAAGCAACATTAGTATAAGGAAGATACTGGCAACTCTTGTGTTTTTGTTAGGCCAATTCACAAGAGCAAAGGTACATAATCACCCTAGATGTCTATTAACTGATGTCTGGGTAAAGAAAATGTGGTTTATAGACACAATAATATGTTACTCTGCCACAAAAGAATGAAGTCTTGACATTTGCAATAAAATGGATGGAACTGGAGATCATAATGCTAAGTATAATAAGCCAGACGCAAAAAGACAAATATCACACTTTTTCTTACATGTAGATATTAATATATAAAGAGTATAAAAATTGTGTGGTTATATCATTATTTGGCATAAAGGCATTATAAATATTGTCTTCACTGAATTATACCATGTAAATTACAATATGCCCCTTCTTTTCTCACTTTATGATCATTATAAATCCACATTTTGTGATATTAATATCAACGTTTTCAAGAAAAAATAGCATATTTTCATATGTGTGTATGTATGTGCTATTTAACTATAAAGTAAATATGGCAAAATGTTAAAAATTGTTAACTCATAAAATTAAATAATGAAAAGGCAAAAAATATATAGGAATAGACAAAATAGTAGAACTGAGTAGCTGTCTTTCTATTTACACATTGTATTCACTTTTTAGATCCTATAATAAAAGGCTCATGGCTGACCTTTTACTTTGCTTCTCTATCTTTCATTTTTCTCTGCTTCACCACCACTAAATTTGAGAGATTTCTTCAACGTTACAGGGAATCTCAACTCTCTATAAGTTTGCCTTTTGGCCATTTATCTTCAGTAAACTATAACAACATTTCTAAAACAAAAATATTGATGAAAATTTGCTGTTTTTTTTTTTTTACAGTAAAACATACTACATTTTATAGAAGCCTGCTACAAATTCTCCACATTAAATGTTCCACACTCACAGGATTTTATTATGTATAATTTTAAAATAAGGCATCAGTTTGAAAAATGATTTAATAATTCCACCATCTTATTTGCCCATCTTCCCTTTTAAAGTTCTTGATATATCCGACACTCTTCAGAAAGCCAAGCTTCAGTTATTAATCAGCTATAGGTTTCTGAGCTTCAAACTGACAACTTGTGCTGTGTAAGCAGAGATGAGGACAAATCGTAATTCTATACATTTATGAAGCATGATGTGATACTTTTCATATGTATATACATTGTGACATTATTAAAGCAAGCTGTTTAGTAAAACCATCATCTCATTTGCCTATTATGCTTTATAGTGAAACATTGGAGATTCACTTAAGTTATTTGAAAATATGTAATGTACTATTAACTACAGTTACTCTGCTGTGCAATAGATCTTGAAATCTATTCCTCCTATCTATATAAAAATGTACACTCTTTTGAACAGCAACTCCCCAGTCCCTTCCTCCCCAGTGTTCCAGGATGTGGTAAACATTGTTGTGCTCTGTAAGTCCAACTTTATTCAACTCCACATGTTTTACTCCGCACAGTGTCTTCCAGACCAATCCATCTTGTCACGAATGCTTCACCCTTTTTAAAAAGGATGAATTATATTCATGTGTACCTGTATATATACAACATCTCCTTTACACATTCATCCATTGGTGGGAGTTGAGGTTGTTTCCATATATTGATTATTGTAAATAATTTTGCAACAGACATAGGAGTAGAAGTATCTCTTTAACAGCTTGTTTTTTTTTCCTTTGGGCATATATTCAGAAGTAAGACTACTGGGTTAAATCAAAGTTTTAGTGTGTGTGTGTGTTTGTGTGTGTGTGTGTTTTGAAGAACCCCATATCATTTTCCATAATGGTCACACTAGTTTACATTCCCACCAGGACTGTATAAGTGTTCCTTTCCCTCTGCATCTCTCCAATGCTTGTTATCTATCATTTTTCTTTTGAAGAAAAACTTTCTAAGATGTGTGAGACGGTACCTTATTACGTTTTAAATTTGCACCTCCATAATGATCAGTGATGCTGAGAATTTTCTTGTACTATTGTCTTCTTATGAGAAATGTCTGTTAAATTCCTTCATCCTTTGTTAAATTTTAAAGTTTTCTACTAAAATACTGTAATAATCATATTATTTAATTTCTTGCTGTTGAGTTGAGTACCTTGTTTATTTTGATCTCAGGGTAATTCTAGCCTAGTAAAATGAATTTGAAAGCATTTTCCCCACTCTACTTTTTGAAACAGTTTGAATACTAGGAAGTGCTGAGTATTGGCCCTGCCAGTATTTACAATGTTTGCAGTGGGACAGGACAGAAGTGAGACTCTGAATACTTCTGGTGCCATGGAGAAGCTGATGTCTTCCTTAAACTCTCTTTTATCTTGATAGAAACCATAAGTCCTGGGAATTCCCTGTGGATGGTGTTCTTCCAGCTTGAGGAAGGACTGCATGATCAAAGAGCACCATTGCTCTTACTGTTTGATCACAGCTTACTCCCTTCATGATCCAAGGGAGTATCTTAGATGCACTCCTGAGTTCTGGTCTATTCATGATGGAATTGCCTTCAGTTAACTGCTAATAGATTTCTGTGGGTAGAGAAACTCCTTTCCACCATCTTGCTGACATCATTTCTCCATTCTTTTATTTAAAAACATGTAAAACATTTAAAAATTGGAACTAATATCCTTATCCTATCATTGAGTTCATACCTTACATACAGTCTCTGCCCCTTAAATAAATAAATAAATAAATAAATCATTCCCCAAATTAGAAAAAACACATTATTTCACTCTTCTAACATCTTACCTTGGTTTATCTAAGTGTCATATCTCTTTTTGATGCTTTGTATACCACAAAGTTGAAAATTTTGTTAGGTTCATTTATGTGCCTTTTTTTTTAACTTTTATTTAATGAATATAAATTTCCAAAGTACGGCTTACGGATTACAATGGCTTCCCCCCCATAATGTCCCTCCCACCCGCAACCCTCCCCTCTCCCACTCCCTCTCCCCTTCCGTTCACATGAGGATTCATTTTCGATTCTCTTTATATACAGAAGATCAGTTTAGCATACATTAAGTAAAGATTTCAACAGTTTGCTCCCACACAGAAACATAAAGTGAAAAATAATAGATGATTTTTTAAATGATGATGAAATCAGATCAGACCTATTGTCATGTTTAATCCCAGTGAGAGTCAAGTTGGGAATTGATAATTTCTTCTTCTTCTTCTTCTTCTTCTTCTTCTTCTTCTTCTTCTTCTTCTTCTTCTTCTTCTTCTTCTTCTTCTTCTTCTTCTTTTTTTTTTTTTACAGAAGATCAGTTTAGTATACATTAAGTAAAGATTTCAACAGTTTGCACCCCCATAGAAACACAAAGTGAAATATACTGTTTGAGTACTCGTTATAGCATTAAGTCTCAATGTACAGCACATTAGGACAGAGATCCTACATGAGGAGTAAGTGCACAGTGACTCCTGTTGTTGACTTTACAAATTGACACTCCTGTTTATGGCATCAGTAATCTCCCTATGCACCAGTCATGAGTTTCCAAGGCTATGGAAGCCCCTTGAGTTCTCCAACTCTTATCTTGTTCAGACAAGGCCATAGTCAAAGTGGAGGTTCTCTCCTCCCTTCAGAGAAAGGTACCTCCTTCTTTGAAGACCACAAAGTTGAAAATTTTGTTAGGTTCATTTATGTGCCTTTATAACCAATGCCCAGTATAGAGTTCAACAGCAACTAGTTATATATTTAGTGGATAAGTTTTTAATACATAATGTACTGGATGAAGAAATAATTGCAGAAAGATATGAACCATTCAGCTACATACATTTTTGCAAGGCCACGAATCTACATAGAATTCTCCTGTGCTGAGACTAAGCAAATGAACCATCTTTCTCTCTATTGTCATCATATTATTCTTGGTGCTGCTCCTTGTATTCAACAACATAGGTTGTTACATCAAAATAACATAGATCGAGGGTCTTAAACAGCAGTTATGAAGGCTGGAGGTCCAAAATCATAGTGGCAGCATGGTCAGTTTCTGGTGAGAGTTCTCTTCCTGTAAATGTCTTACAGATGGCTGCGAGACAGGAGCTGTGTCCTCATATGGTAGGAGAGAGAAAGAGAGAGGAAGAGAGAGATGGATGGAGAGAGAGGCATCAACAGACAAATTTGGGGACACACAATTCATCCATAGTGCTCTTTCTTAAACAACACTAGATTTTCATGAGAAATATTCTACATATATCTTAGCTCATGAAAAATTCATTTACCCTGAAGAATGTACTTATTTCTTTCACAGACATTTCAGCTGAAGTGCTTCTTATTGCTGAGTGCTTCGTTTATTTCAGGATAGGTCTTCGGATAGAAAAGAGGCCCGAGGCTGAGAGAGAGCTTGCTCAGAGACCGTGAGACCGCCAAGGCTCTGAGAAGTTGTACACCTTCTTGCTATCAGAGACCCAAAGTGCTTCTAAATACTTCTAGAAGGAGATTTGGACATACACTTTCAGCAAGGACAAAATAAAGTAAAATTTCTTATTTCTTTGCTAATATTTATAAAAATGTCTTTGATCGCTTGAAACCTGACTTGTACTGTAATACATCTGTGCCTTTTACTCTTTGGGAAAAGGAGAAATCTTTTCAAAGATATATTGAATATGCTCCTACTATGCTATTTAGATGGCTCACCATCTGTGTTTAAAGTTTCAGAGCATGTAATGGCATAATGGAACATAGTTTGAGAAGGAATAGAGAATAAATTTATATTCATGCGATAAAAATCTTCAACAAAAGCAAAAATTAGACTCAGCTTCTCTATTAAATATTTATATTACCTTCACTCCCAAAGGAAAATGAATGAAATTTATGTGTTTGTGTGTGTATGAAAGACAGTGAGAGTGAGCAAGCAAGAAATATTTGTCAGTAAAATTGTTTAAAGATGGGGCCAGTGTTGTGGCATAGTTGGTTAAGCCACCACTTAAGATGCTGCAACCAGTATGAACTGTGGTTCGAGTCCCAGCTGCTCCACTACCAATCCAGCTTCCTGCTAACAACCTGGGAAAAGCAGCAGAAGATGGCCCAAATGTTTGGGCCCCTATCACCCGCATGGGAGATCTGGAATAATCTCTTGGCTCCTGGCTTCAGCCTGTCCCAGCGCTGGTCATTGCAACCATCTGAGGAGTGAATCAGCAAATGGATGATCAATCTCTCTCTCTCTCTCTCTCTCTCTCTCTCTCTCAATTCTGACTTTCAAATAAACAAGTAAATCTTTAAAAAATTTGTGTAAGGATAATTAAAGCAGAAAAAAAGAGATGTTTGAGAAAATAATTTGAATGTGAACCCTTTGATGCTGTGTGCTATCTACCAAGTCTGTTGAAATGTGAAATCCATGCAGAATTCGCACCAATCCATGGAAACTTCTAAGTATACTGAATCCTCTCAGCCCAAGATATGGGCATATTTGCAAAGCAGGAACTGTTATACTGCAACCGCCCCATTTTCAGTGTGTCTACATGATACCAATTAATGTTAACAGTAAATATATCTGCATATGGGAAGAAACAACCTTCTTAACTTTCACCTATTTTTTTCTAATAAGTTATGGCTGACCGCAATGTTCATTAGTGACACAATAAAAAGGAGCTGGTGGTAAATAATAACAAGTCTTTGTAGTTATACGGTTCCTTTGATCAAAGCAGCTCAGAGTCTTTGCGACTCATTAATCTTGGAAATACCTTAGTGAAGTAGTAAGGTGTCAAGGATTTCTACCCTCATTTTGTATACTGAGAAACTGAGATATTTGCAGAAAACTATCCCCAAGTCACTCAATGGTTTGGTGATAGAATCAGGGAATTTGTGTATAAACTAGAGATATTAGGGAAAAGGCAAAAGTGTTCAACAGAAGCTGAAAGTTTTTGAGAAATTTTGTGGAATGCTTGGAAACAATATTGTTTCAAAAGATGTTATTTCATTTAGCTTCTATTTTGAATTATTTATTCTGTCTAGAAATGGAGAGTTGTCTACAACCTCTCATTAATGTCACTTATTGTTGGTCCATTTCATTGAAACTTTCTTTTTTTAGTATTTTTCTACATGAAGAAATAGTATACATTTCCTATGAAAATAGTTGTTAGTTACTAAAAGAATATTAATTTAGCCAACTAATTATATATATGTACATATATATAAAACCCACACTTTTATTTATGTAGTCAATTGAATATTCCATTATTTATTGATTTTGAAGAGCATCAAGAGAAATACAGTATCTTACTTTATTGCTGTTTTTACCTAAGTAGAATTTGAGTATAGGCTTTGTAATTTTACCAATGTTATTTTTTCAGAAGCAAACTGTTGAAATCTTTACTTAATATATGCTAAACTGATCTTCTGTATATAAAGAGAATTGAAAATGAATCTTGATGTGAATGGAAGGGGGGAGGGAGAGGGAAAGGGGAGGGTTGCGGGTGGGAGGGAAGTTATGGGGGGGGAAGCCATTGTAATCCATAAGCTGTACTTTGGAAATTTATATTCATTAAATAAAAGTTAAAAAAAAGAGGTCAACTCATGGGGACAGGCATTTGGCCTAGCAATTAAGATGCCAGCTATAATGCCTGCATCCGTATTGGAGTGCCTAGGTTCAAACCCCAGATCTCCTAATTGGAAATGTTTTCAGAAATTGTCTCAAGAAAATCCACAAAAGCCCTCAAGAACAGTTGGGGGATATTTATGGAAATTTGAATATGATTAAGGCATTAGAAGATGTACAAATTAGTTCTGCAACAATAATCAAGACAATATGATATAATGAAGGAATAGATGAAGAGATTAATAGAATAAAATTGAGTCCCAAAATAAAACCATAAATTATAGATTTTTTAGTTAAGAGCCAAGACAAATCAGTGGAGAAAACAATCTTTTCAACAACTGGTGCAAGAACACTGGACATTCCATTGCAGTAAAAAAAAATGGGTCTAACCACCATTCACAAAAATTAACTCAAGAATATATCATGCACTTAAATGTAAAATGCAAACCCAAAAATGACCTAGAAGATAACAAAGGAGAAAATCTAGATGACCTTGGGTATGCTGATAACTTTTTAGATATAACACCAAAGTCATGATCCATGAAAAAAATAATTGTTAAGTTGGATTTCATCAAAATGAACACATCTGCTCTGCAAAAGACACTTTCAAGAGAATTAGAAGACAAGCCATGAATTTGGGGAAAATATTTGCAAAAGACATATGTGATAAGAATTGTTATCCAAAATACACAAAGAGCTGTTAAAACTCAACAGCAGGAAACAACCAACCATTTAGCTATAAGAAACGATGTCAACAGTGAAGAAGGCAAGGGCTGTTCAAAATCATCGCATCACAAAGTGCCAATTGCTTGTTTTTTTTTTTATAATTTGTTTAACTCTACTTAGTGTAGGGTTAATCTTATGAATATAAAGTTAACTGAAAATAAATCTCTGTTAAAAAAATGAGAATTGGAAAGGGAGAGGGAAGAGGAAGAAGGGTGGGAGTATGGGCAAGAGGGAGGTAGGGTGGAAAGAATAACTATGTGCCTAAATTTGGATATATGAAATGCATGCAGTTTGTATTGTTTAAATAAAAGTAAAAAAATGATGTCAATATCATATGTTCTCAGAAATGACAAGTGAAAACAAAAAGGAGATAACACTATACAGCTGTGAGGCTGGTTGGAATATATATTTGGATGCAAAAAATTTTGAAATTCATGCATACAAGGTGTCACCAAATATTTGGCAGAAGATGTATACTATGAAAAAACTGCACATATTTCAAATTTTTTGCACCCTAATGAACTTACATTTTAATTCCATTTTCCATGAAACTTTTGAAGTACTTTTATGGTAGAAAGTGAAAAGTCAGTAACACTGATAGCACTGAATGCTGGTGAGGATGTGGAGCAACAGGAATTCTTGTTTGTTGCTGGTGGAATTCAGAATGTTACAGAAACTTGGGAAGATAACTTGGCAGTTTCTCACAAAACTGACATGTTCTTACCATTCTGTCTAGCAGGCACACTCCTTGGTCTTCATTCAAATGCATTGAAAATTAATGTCCATTTGAAAACTCCAACATGAATGTTTCTGTATTTTTATTTATAATTGCCAAAGCTTGGACTCAATCATGATGCCATTTAATAGGTAAATGGATAAAAAGTGTGATTCATCCTTACAATAAGATATTATTTAGCACTAAAAGGAAATGAGCTATGACGCTATGAAGACATGGAAAAGCCACAAATGAATATTACTAAGTAAAAGAGACCAACCTGAAAAAGCTATCTACTGCTTCATTACAACTACATGACATTCAGAAAAGGCAAAATTGTGGAGACAGTAAAAAGAGCAATGTGTTCCTGGAGTTGGGGGGAGAAGCATGAATCTCTGGAGTACGAGGGATGTTTGGGGGAGTGAAAATGTTCTGTATTATATTACAGTGTTGGACATATGTTGCCATACATCTGTTCAACCCCATAGAGTCTACAACCCTAAGAGTCAATGACAATGTAAACCATGGAATTTGCTTGTTAATGGTGTTTCAATGTAGGCTTATAAATTTGATACATATACTGCTCGGGTGCAGGATGTCAGTAGTGGGAGAAGCTGTGTGTGTGTGTGTATGTGTGTGTGCATGTGTGTAGTAAGGGTGGAGTGAGGGTACATGAGAATTGCATATATATTTCCTGTTCAATTTTGCTATGAACCTAAAATTAATCTTAAAATGCATTTAATTTTTAAAAATTTGTGTTTTGAGATGTGATAATACTAGAGCTATGAACAAAATTAAGTTTATTAAGCATTATTATTACCATGTATTAGCCATTTGGGCAGAAATTTTCATCTCACTTCATATTTTCTGCATAAAGCAATGGAAAGTAGGTGTGATGGTCCCCAGGTTTCAGATGAAGAAATTAAAGCTGAGAGATTGTTATTTTCCCCTCATCTGCCACCAGGGATTCCCAGGTGCCCCTTGACTCTTGCTGCAACTCCTCCTGGTGCTATGTAGCCCCTTCTTTGTGACTAATGCTGTAGCATTCCGTTATAGGAGGTCACACATGAGTACGCTTTCCAATTTCTGCATCGTGGTGTCTTTCATTCCTCATAGCTTTCCTTTAGAGTCATTAAAACTCAAGTCTCACATTTGAGAGGATTGACTAAAATATATTTAAACAGCATGCCATTCAAATTATTTTTTAAAAAGCAATTTTCTACTGTAGATTTAGAAACCAACGGATCTACTTTAGCCAGCATAATTTTCGATTAACTAATTTAATCTGTTCAAAATTACATAAGCAAACCTGAAACAAGCCTTCATCTGTTTTTTGCCTTTGGATGTAACATAATATTTTCAAAAATGAACCAAATAGAGTAATTAGCCCCCAGGCAGAGCAAATGACTCTAATAACCATCTCTCACACATTGCTTTGGTGGGAAGACTGAAAATGAAAATGAAAATGTGGCAGCCCACGGGTTAAGCTCTGCATGTGCCCTACTAAGTAAAGGCTTGGTATATTAATACACAGAATTATCTCACAGGAGATGTTCAGAAAGAGAGGAAAGTTGATACCTTCCCTGTAGGCTATCAGAAAGTCTCTTCCAGTGCTGGACTACCTAGCAGCAAAGAGGGAGAATCTATTTTCCAATTCTTTAGTTTAATTCACTTGACTGGTTTCAGTTCCAATATTGGTGGATGTAGAAGATCACAAATACAATATTGCAGTCATAGGTGATAGGAGTCAAATTTTTCATATTTTGAAAAGGATGTGTAATTTATGGGAGGGGTTAGGAAGTCTGCTTCTGGGTCTCTGACTAGCTTCATGTCACTGGAACACAACACTCAATCTTGGCCCTGGTTTTCACATTTACTTAGAGGCCAGGATTTGATTGTTCCTGAAGTTCCTTTCAGTTTTAAAATTTCAATACTACTACTATATTGCTATTTATTTATTGTTTATTTGAAAGGCAGAGTCACAGGGAAAGAGAGATCTTCTATCCGCTGGTTCACTAAAAAAATGGCCACCACAGGTAGGTCTGGCCAGACCTGAGTCAGGAGCCAGGAACTCCATCCAGGTCCTCCACGTAGGTGACAGGGGCCCAAGCACTTAGGCCATCTTCTGATGCCTTCCCAGATGGATTAGCAGGGCGCTGGGTTGGAAGCAGGGTAGCTGGACTCGAACTTGCCCTTAGATGTGGGATGCCTTGATCACAATCAGTGGCTTAATCTCCTGTGCCACAGTGCTGTTTCTGCTACCTTATATTTAAGTTACTGGGGCTGGTGCTGTGCTACAGCAGTAAAGCCTTCTCCTGCAGTGCCAGCATCACATATGGGTGCTAGTTTGAGTCCCGGCTGCTCCACTTCTGATCCAGTTTCCCACTACTGCTAAATTCCTCTAATTTAGCAGTAGAAGATGGCCGAAGTACTTGGGCCCCTGCACCCATGTGGGAGTCTGGAGGAGGCTTCTGGCTCTGGGCTTTGGATTGGCCCAGCTCCAGCCATTGCAGCCATTTGGGAGCGAACCAGCAGATGGAAGATCTTTCTCTCTCTGCATCTCTCTCTTCTTGTCTATAATTCTGCCTTTCAAAAAATAAATAAATCTTAAAAAATAAATATAATAGTTATTAAAAAGATAGCAGGTAACTCTTAAATCCATGATATGGCCAATAGAATTCTTTCTTTGCTGGGCATTTTCTTCTTTGTTGGTTCATTATATTTTACATCAGTATCTATCACTTTTTTGAGCATTAGAACCACCTGGTGTACATGGTACGTTGTGAATTTTTGTTGCTGTGGTTTGGTGTGTGACTGGCATGGTTTGGTATGTGACTAGGTACATGACTAGGAATCTACAGTTTGTAGAAATGCTCCAAGAATGCTGATGTGAACTGTCCACAGGCATTGCTTTCAGCAGCTGTTCCCTCCCAATTCCTGCTGAGCAACAGTTCTGCACTTCTCTCTCTAGCAGCCACTGTTCTTACAGGGTCACAACTGCCTGATTCTCACTGTGGGATGACAGAGTAGTCAGTATGCCCTTATCAGGAAGGCAGAGTTTGAATAGCCATAGAGACGATTCTGAACCTGCTCTGAGGGTGTGTTGGGGCAAAGGTGGCAGAGGGGGTTTTTAGAAAGGATTTTGACTCCCTCCATGGTTAAGAACCACTGATTGAAATAATATGATTATATACTGTATAATTCACTTAACATTATTTTTGTCTCCAATGTGTATGTGAGAGTATGTCAAAAAGTTTGTGGAAAATGGAATTAAAATGTAAGTTTATTTTGGTGCAAATTTGTGTTAAATTCATGTATAGTTTTTTTTTTTTTTATTTGACAGGTAGAGTCATAGTGAGAGAGAGACAGAGAGAAAGGTCTTCCTTCTATTGGTTCACTCCCCTAATTGCTGCCACGGCCGGCGCTGCACCGATCCAAAGCCAGGAGCCAGGTGCTTCCTCCTGGTCTCCCATGCGGGTGCAGGCGTCCAAGCACTTGGGCCATCCTCCACTGCACTCCCAGGCCACAGCAGAGAGCTGGAATGGAAGAGGAGTAACTGGGACTAGAACCCGGCGCCCATATGGGATGCCGGCACCGCAGACGGAAGATTAACCAAGTGAGCCACAGCGCCGGCCCAGATGTATAGTTTTTAAAAAAGTTATTGATTTACCTAGCTGAAAGGCAGAGTGAAAGAGACAGAGACAGAGAGACAGAGAGAGAGAGAGAGAGAGAGAGAGAAAGGGAGGGAGAGAGAGAGCTATTTTCTGTTCAATATTTTACTCCCCAAATGCCAACAATCGCCAAGGCAGGGCCTGGCCACAGCTAGGATCCAGGAACTCCATCTGCAAATCCAACAATGGGTGGCAAGAACTTAAATACTTCAGCCATCATATACTCCCCCTCCGCCCTCTGCAGTTGCGTTAGTAGGAAACTGGATCTGAACCAGGACAGCCAGGACTCAAACCAGGCATTCTGGTAACGGATGTAGGTGTCCTATGTGGTGACAACCCACTGCACCACAATGCCTGGCCTGCATATATATATATATAATGCACATTTTCATGGACTTCTTGAAGATTCCTTATATTACAATGTAAAACATTTGTAGAGAGAAAGGCAAAGCAGGAAGCTTTGTCAAAGGAAGAAGTATCCGCTCTCCATAATCTTTTGTAGAACTAACTTCTTACTTTTTTGGTGCTGTTATCTGCTCCTTTTTCTATTTAAGTTCTTCCCTTATTTTCATCATTTGCTGCTGTGTTATTTTGTGGATGTGGAATGGAGAGCTCCATCCCAAAATTTATTTGTGATATCAAGACTTGTGATGCTACAATCATACCCCATGAGAGTATGGAAAGTTTATTACTTTCTGGAAAGAGCAGGATGGGCTCACAAGCACATACGAAAATGACTTGAGAAAGGAGGAAGGAAAGACTCATTTGGCTTTCATTGTGGTTAGGAGGGTGGGGGTTACGAAAATCCCACTGGCACCAGGGGTAGATGGGTCTAGAGTATCACACTAGCTACCGACCTGTGGGGTAGGAAGAGGAGCAGGAAAGGATGGGATTGGAAGCTATCAGCAGTCAAATCTCAAAAACAAAATAGGACTCTTCTATCTGTCCTCGGATCACATCAGGGTTAATTTTTTTTTTTTTTTTGCAACATTTAGGGTGGAAGCATACATTACTGATTTTATTTCTTTTTCCATCCCCAAGGTAGATATTTTTTAAAGCTACAGATTTTCTTCTAAGCACTATTTTGCTATATTCCTCTAATTTAGACAGGGTTTATGATAATTATCACTTAGGTCAACATATTTTCAAAATGTCTCCATTGACCAACAGGCTTTTTAGAGACATACCCTTTAATTTCCAAATAGTTGAGCACTTTTTCTGAATATATTATTGCCGTTGATTTATAGTTTAATGTAATTGGGATCAGAATCATTTGCAATTTATTACAGTTTGTTCCAAGTTCCAGTCTACAGTTTTCATATATGCTTACTTGAAAATATTATGCATTTTGTATTTTTCAAACATTTTATTAATATAAGGATAACAAGTTTCTATATTTCATAGGTAAAGTTCTAAAATGATGACCATATTTCCCCCCTCCCTCCTGCCTTCAATCCTCCTCCTCCCTTCCTTTTTTTCTTTAATTTTTGCAACAACACAATTTGGTGTATTTCTACCCCCTATTTCTATGATTGTCCAATATGAAAAGTTATTTGATATTGTTGTTAAAATTTTATACATTTTTATTACTTTAAAATTTTTTTCCAATGAGTCATTGAAAGAAAGATATTAACATTTTCAAGTGTGATTGTCTTTTTCTTTAGTTTTATCAACTGTTGCTTCATGTATCAGACAACTTTATTAATACATAGTTTACCTTTAAGAATGTTACTTTTATTTCTTCATGATAAAGTGCTCCTCTATTCTTGGTCATACATTTCATCTTCAGATATGCCTTATCTAATGAATATCAATCCATGTGATTCTTTATGCTTAATGTTTGCACATTTTATGTTTTTTATTCAGTTTCCTTCAAAATGCTGTATTAGGTGTGTTTCATATTAACAGTATGTAATTAAGTCTGGTAATCTCTGCCTTAGTATTAAGGTATTTATACCATTTATATTTAATAAAATTCCTAATACTTTTCAGTTTACATATGTCATGTAGGTATTTGATTTCTGTATATACTCTGTGCTCCTTGGGTCCAATTTGCTGCCTTTCTGGGAGTAATTGTTTTGTGATGAGTGAGGTAGATTTTTCTTATATCCAATTTGTCTATCCTGTTAATATTTTGATATGCTTCCTTGGTATTTTATTTACCTTAATGACATTTTAGAGACTATAATGCACATATTTAACTTATTACAGTCAGCCTTCAAAAATATTTTACTGATTCACAAAATTTTGAGAACTTTACAGAAACATATTTCAAATGATGAAACATGCATATTTTGTGCTCCTATTGTTACATAGATTTTCTTCTGTAAATTCTGTAACCTCCAATAAAGCACTATTATAAGTTTCTGTTAAATATTTCTATAGACTCTTAAAGAATGTGTCATAATTTTATGCTTTATGTTTGCTACCATATTATTATTTCTGGTATCCTTAATTTCTCCCTGTAAAACTGGAATTCCCTGTGGTATGATTCATTTCAAAGTGCCAAGTTTCCTTGATCTATTCTAGAGTTCTTGAGAACAAGAGAGCTGTGATTTACTTTCCCATAAGGGGAAAGCATGACATTTGTCCCTTGGTGTCTGTGGGGGAAAGTCTTTCTTACAAAGTGATGCAGTGTTTGCATATATCCTATATACATCCTTAGGCATACTTTAAATTATCTTTAGATAACTTTATAATATCTAAAACCATGTAAATAATTGTTTTACAGTATCCTTTAGAGAATGATAAAAAGGAAGACTGTTCATGCTCAGAACATACAGTTTTTTTAAATACTTTCTGTCTCTGGTTGTAGGACATCTGTGGCTGTGGAATTCATGGATATAGAGAACTGACTGGCATTAGATAGATTTCGTTCATGCTTGAGTTATACTGATCCTGGCCCTGAGTTCAATATTATTAATAATGATACAAGGTATCCAGACACTGGATGAGGCAATTCACCTGTTGTACAGGAAGGACTAAAGTAACATCTATACTGTGTGATGAAGCTGTGGAAAAGTGCCTAATTTTGTGGATTTCTGGGATGATGACTGATAAACATGAAGGCAACATAGAGACTAAAATCCAAAGTAATCGGCTTTCATGTTAACTAATTTCAGAAAGATGTTAAAGCCACCTCAGTCAGTGCTGGTTGATTTGCCTGTTTCAAAAGGTTAAACTTGCAAGTAAAGCAGATTATGCACATGAGGAGCTGTGGAAGAATTGCAGAAGGCCGGCGCCGCGGCTCACTAGGCTAATCCTCCACCTAGCGGCGCCGGCACACCAGGTTCTAGTCCCGGTCGGGGCTCCGGATTCTGTCCCGGTTGCCCCTCTTCCAGGCCAGCTCTCTGCTGTGGCCAGGGAGTGCAGTGGAGGATGGCCCAAGTGCTTGGGCCCTGCACCCCATGGGAGACCAGGAGAAGTACCTGGCTCCTGCCATCAGATCAGCGCGGTGTGCCGGCCGTAGCGTGCCGGCTGCGGCGTCCATTGGAGTGTGAACCAACGGCAAAAGAAAGACCTTTCTCTCTGTCTCTCTCTCTCACTGTCCACTCTGCCTGTCAAAAAAAAAAAAAAAAAAAAAAGAGGAAGAATTGCAGAAATACTTAAGTGTTGTACAGGGAAACAGAATAATGGAAGGGTTAGAAGGCTGGTGCAGACTCCTCCTCCTTCTGTATCTCATTCTTGTTCTCTTCCTCCACCTCCTCCTCCACTTCCCCCTTTTTTCCCTAGAGCATCATGGGCTTATAAGTCTTCATGCCAGCCCCTTCCTGACCTTAGAAAATTAGGCAAATCTTAACTGTTAAAATGATCATATTAAATGTTAAAGTCAACATAGGTTTAAGTGTAAAAGTGATCATATAAATAACATAAATACCAGTGCCTGGTAATAATAATAGAATTAAAAAGGAAGAAAAGTCCAATATGGGAAACAGTCCACACAGCAGACTCCTAGAATGTCATTCACTTTAAATAGCACTCTGACCTCACAATCAACCCTTAAGGCTTCCTGGTCTGGCTGAAAGGCCTGTGAGAGCATTTCAGACATGGAAAGCCAAGACTCTGTGGCAAAAAATATCCTACATGAAGGATTTCTGTGAGACCTCAGTGGAAAGAAAGGGGCATCAAAGAAGGATGTACTCTTCTCTGAAAGGAGGAGAGAATATCCACTTTGCTTATGCCTGTTTCCAAATACTGATGGAATCTATGGTCACAAAATGGCTTCCATAGCCTTGGCAGCCCATGGAAAGAGCCTTGGGTGATCACTGATGTCATAAATTAGAGTGTTAATTGTTAAAGGAACAACATGAGTCACTGTGCACCTACTCCCCGTGTAGGACCTCAGTCTTTTATGAGTTGTACTATGAGAATCAACTACAAATCTTGTACTCAAACTGTACTCTACATGTTGTATGTGTATGTGGATGCAAACTGTTGAAATCTGTGCTTAACATGAAGTTGGTCCTCTGTATATAAAATCAAATGAAAAATGAACCATAATGAAGAAGGGGATGGGAGAGAGAGAGGGAGGTAGCATGGGAGTAAGGGTGGGAGGGTGGGTATGGGGGAAAGAACCACTATATTCCTCAAGTTGTACCTATGAAAAATATATTCATTAAATAAAAGATTTTTAAAAAATTAGGTGAATATTCAGTTGTAGCCATCTTACATTTCTTTTTCTTCCCCACATTGCTCTGTCTGGGCTATAGGCAGCCATGTTGGCTTCTCCTAGGAGAGGATCATCAGTTGCTGGACTTTATTTGAGTGTGTATCTTTATGAGCTGAGCTCTCAAATAGGCGTAAGGGAAAAATATTCTATGATTTTTCAGGCTACTCAGTTTCATTTTATTTTTGTATGGGGGCTCTCTCTTGAGACTTCTTAAGTGGAAACAGAAGTCTTTCTTGCCTTTATCTTCAAACTCTCCTTTCTTTTTCTTCATTGCTTGGTTTTATTGTGTGTTGGTCAGCTTTTCATCACTATAACAAAATACCTGAGAGAAGCTACTCATAAAGAAAAGCTGCTCCTATTGGCTAATGATTTTAGAAGTTCACAGTCCAACATTAGGTGCCCCTCATGGATTTGGCTGCTTGGTGATGTCAGAATTTGACAAGTAGAATGAATAGAATGATCACATAGTGAGCCAGGGAGAAGACTGAGGGACCAGGTTCAACTTGGCTTTTATAAGCAATCCTATTTGAGATCTATCTTCTGAGTATGAGTCCATAGTGACGTAAGGACTTTCCACTAGACCCACCTCCTTGACACCATAATTGGTATCGCCATCTTCTTACTATTATCAATTCAAGATCGGAGATTCAATCATCTTCATGAATTCAGGAGCAGGTTTTTATCTCCTCTTCTCCAGATTCTTCTCACATCCTACGAAGTTGCTATAGATCATCCAATATGTGTGCAATAACTTCAGCTTTTCACTGGTGACTTAAATTAGTATCTCCAACCAAGATCCCTAAATTACTTTCAAGATGCCACTCCTGTATGTTCCTGTTTCTTAGAACTCTTTGCATCAAATCTCTTCTTGAATTCTTTGCTTCTATGTGGTTATCCATACTAGAAACCTAAACATCATTTTCAATTCCTACCTTTCCCTTAATCAAAGCAACTAACTTGTTCATCTATTTACCACGTGTGCATTTATCTATTCCTGCTTCTCCTCTCCAGCCCCACTGCCACATTCCTAAAGTTGTAGTCCTATCCCCTCCTGCTGTGGCTACACCTTCTGATTACCTAACTGCAAGGTAATCAGTCTCCACCTTGCTGCTATGCAGTCTTCCTAAAATGACAATCTAATTAGTTTACAACCCAATGTGAAATCTGTAGTTGTTTCTCTTTCATCTATAATGACTGTCATATAAGAGACTCAATATTATTTTTGAAAGAGTGAAATCAAAGATATACTGAAATACATTCAAGTCTTTTTGCTCTTTGTTGCCTGTCAGCTTTTCCTACTTGACCTACTTTCTTGCCATTTGCCCTTTAAACTCTATCAATTGTCAAATATTTATCAATTCTAAGGCATGTTTCATTCCTCCCTCCCTTCTCTCTCTCTCTCTTTCTCTCTTCCTTCCTCCCTCCCTCTCTCTCTCTCTCTCTCTCTCTCTTTCTTTTTTGAGACATCTGTCTTGATGGTGTCTTCCAGTGAAACTCGATTGATTCTTTCCTTCAGTTCTACCTGAGTTTTGCAGAAACTTTGACTGTGGCAATTAATTATCTGCTTACTTCTAGATCAGACTCTCAGAGGTGGTATCCAACCTTGTAGGAAACAAAAAAATAAGTCTTTAAAAACTAGGAAATCATTTTAAGATTGAAGATGCATTTAGAGAACATGTAATGTGGGCAAATCATGTAAGAAACAGAATAACAGAATTAATTTTCTATTTTTATTTTCTTTTCCATTGTGGAAGAAGTAATAAATAAGAAAGTACTGGAAAAAAGTAGTTGAATTATTTTTTAAAAAAGAAGCTATATGCTGAGTATTGAGCACAAACAGGAAGAAATCTCCTGGGCTTTCATTAACATAGCTCAGGCAACTAGAGGCAGTTTTGTTGACTTTAAGAGTTTGCCAGAAGGGTTTGGACAGTCTAGGTAACATCAACAGCTGGAGGTAACATAGGTAAAGGAAAGGGCAGGCACTTCTAAGAGTAGAGAAAAGAAAAGAAAAATGTTAACAGTATCACAGTAGCTAACTAGCTGAGATAAGGTACTTTTATACTTTTAAAAACTCTGGTTGGGTCTGGCATTGTGGTACAGCCACTGAAGCTGCTGCTTGCAATGCCAGCATCCAATATGGATGTCCACTCAAATCCCTGCTGCTGTACTTCTGGTCCCGCTCCCCCTAATATGCTTGGGAAAGCAGCAGAAGATGGCCAAGTACTTGGATCTCCATGGGAAACTCAGATGGAGTTCCTGGCTCCTGGCTTCAGCCTGGCCCAGCCACAGCTGCTGCAGTCATTTGGAGAGTGGAACAGTGGACGGAAGGTCTCTCTCTCTCTGTATGTCCTTCTCTCTCTGTAACTCTGCTTTGCAAATAAATAATTAAATCCTCTTAAAAATTAATTTTTTAAATTTATGACATATAATGCCTTAATTATTAACCTTTTGATTTTAGAAATGATTTTTTAATAAAAACTTTTTGGAAGGATGGAATTCTTTTTGTTATTAATTTTTTATTTATTTGAAAGATTTACAGAGAGAGGAATAGACAGAGAGAGAGAGATCTTCCATCCGCTGGCTCACTCCCCAAATTGTCGCAAAGGCTGGAGCTGTGCTGATCCAAAGCTAGGAGCCAGGAGCCAAGAGCTTCCTCTGGGTCTCCCATGTGGGTGCAGGGGCCCAAGGACTTGGACCATCTTCCACTGCCATCTCAGGCCACAGCAAAGAGCTGGATTGGAAGAGGAGCAGCCAGGACTAGAACCCGCGCCCATATGGGATGCTGGCACTTCAAGCCAGGGCTTTAACCTGCTGTGCCACAGCGCCGTCCCCCTAAAAAACTTTTTTTTTAATAAAACACTTGCAGATGACTTCTGACTTTGGTATTTGTGTAGACTGTTTTCTTGCATTAGTATTATTGCTCCATCTTTATTCATTTTCAGTGCACTGTCTAGTGAGCCAAATCCATTAGATGCATCACAACACTGGTTCTTAGAAGGCATGGGTCATCTTTAAGAGGCTGCACTAATATTTCTAGATATAATAAGAATATGCTTTAATCAGGAAAATTGGAGAGGATGTGGGAGTCAGAACTTCTTTTATCTTTGGGCAAACTAATTGAAAACATTTAGTCTATTGTTTTAAAAACTGTAAGCTGGACAAATGGGATCTCTGCCTTGTGATAAAAAAAGTAAGGAAACATTGTCATGGTATAAAATGAATACTGTGCTGGAAGTCTTGTGACATCGTGTTCCAGTGTGTGAACTTACACATTGCTTGATTTCACTCTAGTTCCATGTTCTCATCATAGAACAAAGGGAATGAGACTTGCCTTTCTTACTTCATAATGCTGTGAAAGACAAATTCAGTCAAGTATCTGAAAGTGTTTTGGCATTTTGGGGTAAATTACAATTTTTCCATGTTTATGATTACACTCTAGGTTCCTGAGTAACCCGCCAGTCCCTGAGTGAAGTTTTTAGGCTGATACTTGTGAGAGGGACAATATCTGTGAGAGTGAAGGTTCTGGAGCTTAGAAACCAGAATTTGAATTCCAGCTCTACTGTTTTCTATTAGGGATTGCTGGGGCCAATCTTCTCAGGGAGGCCTGCCTGGCGCTTTCCACACCCAAGAGTGAATGGGTGATTCTGAACTTCACATAACCTCTGTTGACTGACTTCTGGTAATGGGGTGCTTAACTGCTTCTTGTGACCACAGGAGGATGGAGGAGGCTGCCTTGTTGCTCCCCTAGGCTTCTATACTGAGCCTCTCAGAGTTGGTTGTCTACCTACTTCCCAGGGCTGAGAGTACATGGGAGGGGCCGCTCAGATACTTCCAGGGAACCAGCAGGATAGACAAAGCTGCCCAACTATTTAGGGGACCAACTGCATGTGAAATTGCTCAAAGTGTGCCACTCAGATTCTTCCTAGTGGGTGGGGTCTCTTTCCTTGCTCACAGGGCTGGATCTTTGACCTGGATCATAGGACCTTGGGTGAGTAGGGGTCTCAGGAGGGCTCTATACAGCAAAAGCCTGTGTGGAAGAGAGTACGACATGGATTGGGCTCATTCTTTAGGGCAATATAGCAGTGTAGCTCCCTGTTAGCTTCCTAAACTAGACCCAGGGCCTCAAAGGCCACAAGGTTTTCCAGCAGTAAATACTTCAAGTGTCTGTGATGTGAACAAGGACTACTAGGGGCCTCGTGCTTACTGTTTCCCAGCTGAGTGAAGTCTTTCTTGGTTCAGGGTTGATCTTGAGAGATGAAATGACAGGTGCTATGTGTTTAGTTCCCTTCTTTGTAAGGCTGTGTTGTATCTTTGTGCTCTTCAATATCTAGTCTTACACTCATTTCCTGCCCCATTCCACAGCCTGTGGAGTTGTCCTCCACGTTGTGTTGCCCAAGACTGGGTGATGGGTGGTAGAGGCAGTCCCTTGATTGTCAGAAGCTCAGTCTATGGGCACTGGCCTGGGAGTTGGAACCATTGGGAGCTGCCTGGCACTGGGTATTACCATGATGGGCTTGGTGCTGGACCCAGTGCTAATTCTTGAACTTAATTCCCTTTCCCTCTCTGAAATCAGTGATGTCTGTCTCCACACTGTGCTGCTTGGATTTGGATGACAAGTAATGCAGATACTCTTTCTTTCCTGCCTCTTTCTTGCATCTTTTCTTCTTCTTATACTAAGAACAGACACTGAGCCCCAGGTCTCTCATGTGGCTTGCTCAACTCTTGTAAATGGACATTGGTATATTCAAGGGACGTCTTTTTGGGGAGACAATTGGTGGGGGATGTTACTCAGCTGCCATCCTTCTCTACCCTCCTAATAAAAAACAGCCAAGGCTTTGCTTAGTATAACAATGTGGTCCTTCATTCCCACTTCCTGTATGATCCTCATTTCCATCTGAGACTAGTTCCCTTTCATCTCCTTATCTTCTGAGCTCTCGCCACAGTCACCCTTGACACACTGCTTACAACAATCTAAGCTTTTTCTAGTCTACTCCTCCAATTTCTGCCCGGAACTCAATTACAAAGATGCCTTCACATTTTTAAGTACAGTTATAGTAACAACCCTACTCTCTACTACTAATATTCTGTGTTAGCCTTGCTTTTATTACTATAGTGAAACATCTGATGGGGTCACTCTACAGAGAGGTTTATTTAGCTCGTAGTTGTAGAAATTCAAATGCCTTCACCTGGTGATAATCTTCTTGCTGACATAATTCTAAGATGGCATAGCACATCTCATGCAACACACAAGTAGTGTGTGTGTATCTGGTTTCTCTTTCCTTATAAAGCCAGAGGATTCAATTGGAGGGCTCCACCTTGATGCTCTTAGCTAATCCTAACCATCTCCCAAAGGTCTCACCTCTAAACACCACAATCACATTATTTCTATTTTCTATTAATCAGTTGAAATTATTGAAATACACACACCAAGGCATTTAGAGTTTAAGGAAATATGAGGGTTAGTGGGAAAACAGAAGACCATACTATAGATTAATGAGTGGTCATTCATAATTACACCAATTGGAAGAAAACCTTGTTCAATGGCCTGGAGAATTCTATTAATTAAGCAGTAGAAATTAAAGGTTGTTTGTCATTTGTTCTCTCTTTTTTTCTTGAAACCCAAATTGGTAGTAAATTTTGAGATTTTCTTTTTATCAAATTAGTGGTGAAAATTTAGAATTCGGGGAAAATGAAAAAGAAAGCAGAAATATAATAAGGCCAGAGCTATAGAACTGAGGCATTTTACTGGATACAGCATGGTTTTAGCATCTTATATAGACAAGATACTCCCTCTGAGGATTGCTTTCCTACAGTTAAGTCATGGGAAATCCCAACATTGGTGTCATGTTGAAGTTTTTTGTAATGAACAAAATGTTCCTTGCTAAAGAAATTCTATGCATACTAAGCAGTAAGTATCAAGGCCAAAGTACTTTTTTTTAATCTTTTTTTTTTTTTTTTGACAGGCAGAGTGGACAGTAAGAGAGAGAGACAGGGAGAAAGGTCTTCCTTTTTCCATTGGTTTACCCCCCAATGGCTGCTGCGGCCAGCGCACCGTGCTGATCTGAAGCCCGGAGCCAGGTGCTTCTCTTGGTCTCCCATGGGGTGCAGGGCCCAAGGACCTGGGCCATCCTCCACTGCACTCCCGGGCCACAGCAGAGAGCTGGACTGGAAGAGGGGCAACCGGGACAGAATCCAGCGCCCCGACCGGGACTAGAACCCGGGGTGCCAGCGCCGCAGGTGGAGGATTAGCCTATTGAGCCGCGGCACCGGCCATGGCCAAAGTACTTTAAGGATATCTTAGCCATGCCCTTGCATTCAATCTCTTATTCCAGTCTATTCCAGAATTAGTGGTTAAAGTATACATCCCCTCATCTCATTTCCTGTTCAAACACCTGAAGTAGCTATTCATAGGTGTTGTGTGAGACTGCAAATATTTTTGGAGTAATGTTGTAGTGGAACAAATTGGGGATTTAGGGAAAGGTTGCAATGGAGTAAAATAGATTCAAGATCTTATGATACACATTGCCTCATAAAATTCAATTAAAGTCTTAGAATTTGCTAATCAATAAAATGGAGATAATAATTCATATCATAGAAGCTTGCTACAACTACTAACTGTAATTGCAGTCTATACAGTAAATCATGATAAAACAAGAAGTCAACTATTGAAAGATGCGATAATACTAATTTTTGGTCAGGAATTTTTATTTTACTTACTGACTTCCACTTACTCAGCATTTGATCCTACTGCATTAAACTGTTATTCAAATGTATTTTCTGCAGTATCTTAATCATAACTTTTTAATGGATAAGAACTTTTATTTGCATCCTCTGTGTAATAAGGGCTTAGAAAGAAATGTTAGCATAAAGTTAAAGAAGGAACATTGGGACGGGCATTTAGCCTGGTGGTTACAACATTTGTTGAGATGTTTGCAGCCCCGGTCAGATTGCTTACCTTTGACTCCTGGCGTTGGCTGCTGATTTTAGCTTCCTGCTAATGCAGAACCTGGAATGCAGCCTGTGATGGCTCAGGTTGGATCTCTGCCACCATGCTGGAGATCAGGACTGAGACTAGCCCCCAGCTTTAAGCTGGCCCAGTCCAAGCCCTTGTGGACATTTGGGCTGTCTGTCTGCCTGTGAAATAAAAAAAGTGTGTGTGGGCGTGGGCGTGGGTGAGGCTGTCATAGCTCAGCGGGTTTTGCTGTCACTTGATATGTGGTATCCCAAATCAGAATGCAAGTCTTGGCTACTCAGCTTCCAATCCAGCTCCCTGTGCTTGGGAAAGCAAGGGAAGATGGCACAGGTACTTGGGACCCTGCCACCTATGTGGGAAACAAGAATGGAGTTCTGGAATTCTGCTTTGGCCTGGCCCAGACCTGGCTGTTGTGGCTGTTGGAGGAGTGAACCAATGGATGTAGTGTTGCTCTCTCTCTCTTTTTTTTTTTACCTCTAAGAATTTATTTCTAAAGGTATAATTGTACATAGAGATATGTTCAAGGATATTCATAGCACTGGTGTTTATAACCACAAAATGGATTGTTAATCAGTAGAAAACCAGTACATAAGAAAGTTGAAAAAAGTAAATTTTTTGACTTTTGTAATCTGAATTTCAGTGCTCTCTTTCTATGCCCCCCTGCCACTCTACCTTTCAAATAAATAAATACACCTTGGAAAGTAGTCATTTTGTGTTAAATTGAAGGGAGAGGGAGAGGGAGAGGGAGAGGAAGAGAGAGAGAGAGAGAGAGAGAAAGGGAGAGGTAGAATCCCTTTAGAGTTTTACTTGGTATGATAAAATAATTTTCTCCATGCATAATTTTAAAAATCTATTTCGTTACTCAGTTCATCATGATCTGTGTTTTAATTCTATTATTTCATTTAAAATGTCTATATACTTCAAGGTTCTCAGCAATTCTTATTGTTTTGTGATAAAACTCACAAAAGGTGTGACATCCAAGTTGGGTGTTGATTCTTGTTCATCTGTGAGGAATCTCAAGTGATTTCTTATCAGAGTTCTGATGAAATCTAACATAAAAAATCAAGGAAACCGTAAGGCCAATCACCCCAGTGCCAAGGAGATACAGATATGATGATAAAAATTAGACATCTGTATTTTGAAACTCTCCACATACATCATGATTCTAACATACAAATTAATAAACATTCAAGAAAACTCCAACAACTTTTCTCATCTTTATTGAGTAGCTTTCTTTCATAATTCTTTTTTCTTAGTAGAAAAAAACCTGTAATTGGCTTTTGTATATCTAAACTATGCTTTTTTCTCTCCAATACCCTAAGGGTAATAAATATAAGTTGAAATTTACATAACCAATTTTAAGATTTTTGTGAATAATTCATATTTTAGAATTGTTTTCAAGTTAAAAAATTATATCATGTATAAAAGATGTACATGTGTCATAGGATTATACAGGTTTTCTGAGATGAATCTAAAACATTGAATGTTTTACATAATTTTTCTAGTTTAGGTAAAGAAATTAGCTATGCTTCCATCCGATGTTACTGTTCAGGATGGGTTTACAAATCTAACAAATCTAACAAATCTTCTAAGGTGGTAAAGAACTTTTAAAGTATTACTGTGACCACAGGGACAATTGTTTTCTTTCTGTTTATTTTTCCATTTCTTTTGCAAGAAAGTGGCATCTGTTAAAAAAGGTTCAGTTGGAAACCACACAACAGAGACTCTAGTGTTTAATTCTTCCTTCTTAAAATTTGTATTTTAAGTAATGTTCTAAGTATACTAACAGGTTCTCCAGCTGAAATTTTCCTTGCTTGGATCAACTCAAAAGAGTTAATGTAGAAAGATTACCTTAGAGAAATATGCAAAGGAGAATCACCCCAGGGAGTAGGGATGCTCAAATTCAGAGTAATAAGCAGGAGTTAATGTTGTTTGGGACTCCTTGATCCACCATTCCACTCTGACAAACTGAAATTCATTTTTAGATATTTTAAAAGTTTTTCAGGTACATATACACTATGGAATACTACTCAACCATAAAAAGAATGAAATCCTGTCTTTTTTTTTTTAACTTTTATTTAATGAATATAAATTTCCAAAGTACGACTTATGGATTACAATGGCTTCCCCCCAATACCATCCCTCCCACCCACAACCCTCCCCTTTCCCACTCCCTCTCCCCTTCCATTCACATCAAGATTCATTTTCGATTATCTTAATATACAGAAGATCAGCTTAGTATACATTAAGTAAGGATTTGAACAGTTTGCTCCCACACAGAAACATAAAGTGAAAAATAATAGATGATTTTTTTTAAATGATGATGAAATCAGATCAGACCTATTGTCATGTTTAATCCCAGTGAGAGTCAAGTTGGGAATTGATAATTTCTTCTTCTTCTTCTTCTTCTTTTTTTTTTTTTTTTACAGAAGATCAGTTTAGTATACATTAAGTAAAGATTTCAACAGTTTGCACCCCCATAGAAACACAAAGTGAAATATACTGTTTGAGTACTAGTTATAGCATTAAGCCTCAATGTACAGCACATTAAGGACAGAGATCCTACATGAGCAGTAAGTGCACCATGACTCCTGTTGTTGACTTTACAAATTGACACTCCTGTTTATGGCATCAGTAATCTCCCTATGCACCAGTCATGAGTTTCCAAGGCTATGGAAGCCCCTTGAGTTCTCCGACTCTTATCTTGTTTAGACAAGGTCATAGTTAAAGTGGAGGTTCTCTCCTCCCTTCAGAGAAAGGTACCTCCTTCTTTGAAGACCTGTTCTTTCCACTGGGATCTCACTCTCAGAGATCTTTTTGCCAGAGTGTCTTGGCTTTCCATGCCTGAAATACTCTCATGGGCTTTTCAGCCAGATCCAAATGCCTTTAGGGCTGATTCTGAGGCCAGAGTGCTATTTAGGATATCTGCCATTCTATGAGTCTGCTGAGTATCTCGCTTCCCATGTTGGATCACTCTCCCCTTTATTTATTCTATCGGTTAGTGTTAGCAGGTACTAGACTTGTTTATGTGCTCCCTTTGACTCTTAGTCCTTTCATTATGATCAATTGTGAACTGAAACTGATCTCTTGGAATAGTGAGATGGCATTGGTACATGCCACCTTGATGGGATTGAATTGGAATCCCCTGGTATGTTTCTAACTCTACCATTTGGGGCAAGTCAGCTTGAGCATGTCCCAAATTGTACATCTCTTCCCTCTCTTATTCCCACTCTTATGTTTAACAGGGATCACATTTCAGTTAATTTTCAACACTTAAGAATAACTGTGTGATAATTACAGAATTAAACCAGTCATATTAAGTAGAACAGACAAAAAAAATACTAAGAGGGATAATGTATTAAGTTGTTCATTAACAGTCAGGGCTATGCTGATCAAGTCACCATTTCTCATAGTGTCCATTTCACTTCAGGAGGTTTCCTTTTTGGTGTTCAGTCAGTTGTCACCGATCAGGGAGAACATATGGTATTTGTCCCTTTGGGACTGACTTACTTCACTCAGCATGATGTGTTCCAGATTCCTCTATTTTGTTGCAAATGACTGGGTTTCGTTGTTTCTTACTGCGGTATAGTATTCTAAAGAATACATATCCCATAATTTCTTTATCCAGTCTACCGTTGATGGGCATTTAGGTTGGTTCCAGGTCTTGGCTATTGTGAATTGTGCTGCAATAAACATTAGGTTGCAGACCACTTTTTTGTTTGTCAGTTTAAACTCCTTTGGATAAATTCCCAGCAGTGGGATGGCTGGGTCGAATGGTAGGGTTATATTCAGGTTTCTGAGGAATCTCCAGACTGACTTCCATAGTGGCTTGACCAGTTTGCATTCCCACCAACAGTGGGTTAGTGTCCCTTTTTCCCCACATCCTCGCCAGCATCTGTTGTCGGTAGATTTCTGCATGTGAGCCATTCTAACCGGGGTGAGGTGAAACCTCATTGTGGTTTTGATTTGCATTTCCCTGATTGCTAGCGACCTTGAACATTTTTTCATGTGCCTGTTGGCCATTTGGATTTCCTCTTTTGAAAAATGTCTATTGAGGTCCTTGGCCCATCTCTTAAGTGGGTTGTTGGTTTTGTTTTTGTGGAGTTTCTTGATCTCTTTGTAGATTCTGGTTATTAACCCTTTATCTGTTGCATAGTTTGCAAATATTTTTTCCCATTCTGTCGGTTGTCTCTTCACTCTCCTGACTGTTTCTTTTGAAGTACCGAAACTTCTCAATTTGATGCAATCCCAATAGTTGATATTGGCTTTGACTGCCTGTGCCTCCCGGGTCTTTTCCAGAAATTCTTTGCCTGTGCCAATATCTTGAAGGGTTTCTCCAATGTTCTCTAATAACTTGATGGTGTCAGGACGTAGATTTAGGTCTTTAATCCACGTTCAGTGGATTTTTGTGTAAGGTGTAAGGTAGGGGTCTTGCTTCATGCTTCTGCACGTGGAAATCCGGTTTTCCCAGCACCATTTATTGAATAGACTGTCCTTGCTCCAGGAATTGGTTTTAGATCCTTGATCAAATACGAGTTGGCTGTAGATGTTTGGGTTGATTTCTGGTGTTTCAATTCTGTTCCATTGGTCTATCCTTCTGTTTCTGTACCAGTACCATGCTGTTTTGATTACAACTGCCCTGTAGTATGTCCTGAAATCTGGTATTGTGATGCCTCCGGCTTTGTTTTTGTTGTACAAGATTGCTTTAGCTATTGGAGGTCTCTTGTGCCTCCATATGAATTTCAGCATCATTTTTCCTAGATCTGAGAAGAATGTCTTTGGTATCTTGATTGGTATTGCATTGAATCTATAAATTGCTTTTGGGAGAATGGACATTTTGATGATGTTGATCTTCCAATCCATGAGCATGGAAGATTTTTCCATTTTTTGGTATCCTCTTCTATTTCTTTCTTTAAGATTTTGTAATTTTCATCGTAGAGATCTTTAACGTCCTTGGTTAAGTTTATTCCAAGGTATTTGATTGTTTTTGTAGCTATTGTGAATGGGATTGATCTTAGCAGTTCTTTCTCAGTCATGGCATTGCTTGTGTATACAAAGGCTGTTGATTTTTGTGCATTGATTTTATATCCTGCCACTTTGCCAAACTCCTCTATGAGTTCCAATAGTCTCTTAGTAGAGTTCTTTGGATCCTCTAAGTACAGAATCATATCGTCTGCAAAGAGGGATAGTTTGACTTCTTCCTTCTTGATTTGTATTCCTTTGATTTCTTTTTCTTGTCTGATGGCTCTGGCTAAAACTTCCAGAACTATGTTAAATAGCAGTGGTGAGAGTGGGCATCCCTGCCTGGTGCCAGATTTCAGTGGAAATGCTTCCAACTATTCCCCATTCAATAGGATGCTGGCTGTGGGTTTTTTATAAATTGCTTTGATTATATTGAGGAATGTTCCTTCTATACCCAATTTGCTTAGAGTTTTCATCATGAAAGGGTGTTGAATTTTATCGAATGCTTTCTCTGCATCAATTGAGATAATCATATGGTTTTTCTTCTGCAGTCTGTTAATGTGGTGAATCACATTGATTGATTTGCGAATGTTGAACCATCCCTGCATACCAGGGATGAATCCCACTTGGTCTGGGTGGATGATTTTCCTGATGTGTTGTTGTACTCTATTGGCCAGAATTTTATTGAGGATTTTTGCATCTATGTTCATCAGGGATATTGGTCTGTAATTTTCTTTCAGTGCTGCATCTTTCTCTGGCTTAGGAATTAAGGTGATGCTGGCTTCATAGAAAGAATTTGGGAGGATTCCCTCTTTTTCGATTGTTCTGAATAGTTTGAGAAGAAATGGGATTAGTTCTTCTTTAAATGTCTGGTAGAATTCAGCAGTGAATCCATCTGGTCCTGGGCTTTTCTTTGTTGGGAGGGCCTTAATTACTGTTTCAATTTCTGTTTCAGTTATGGGTCTATTTAGGTTTTCGATGTCTTCATGGTTCAATTTTGGTAGATTGCATGTGTCCAGGAATCTATCCATTTCTGATAGGTTTTCCTGTTTGCTGGCATACAGGTCCTTGTAGTAATTTCTGATGATTCTTTTTATTTCTGTGGTGTCTGTTGTTACGTTTCCTTTTTCATCTCTGATTTTATTGATTTGGGTCTTTTCTCTTCTTTTTTTAGTTAGTTGGGCCAATGGGGTGTCAATTTTGTTTATTTTTTCAAAAAACCAGCTTCTCGCTTGGCTGATTTTTTGTAGTGTTTTTTTTTTTTTTGGATTCAATCCTGTTAATTTCTTCTCTGGTTTTAATTATTTCTCTTCTCCTACTAGATTTGTGTTTGGTTTGCTGCAGTTTTTCTAGGTCCTTGAGATGCGCTGAAAGCTCATTTATTTGGTGCCTTTCCAATTTCTTGATATAGGCACCTATTGCTATAAATTTGCCTCTCAATACTGCTTTTGCTGTATCCCATAAGTTTTGATATGTTGTGTTGTTGTCTTCATTTACTTCCAGAAACTTTTTGATTTCTCTTTTGATTTCTAGAATGACCCAGTGTTCATTCAGGAGCATGTTGTTCAGTCTCCATGTGTTTGCATACTTTCTGGGGTTTCCTGAGTTGCTAATTTCCAGCTTCATTCCGCTGTGGTCTGAGAAGCTGCATGGTATGATTCTAATTCTTTTAAATTTGCTGAGACTTGCTTTATGGCCTAGTATGTGATCAATCCTAGAGAAGGTTCCATGCACTGCTGAGAAGAATGTGAAGTCTGTAGATGTAGGGTTGAAAGTTCTATAGATATCTGTTAGATCCATTTGGGCAATAGTGTCAATTAAATCTGCTGTTTCCTTGTTGATCTTCTGTCCGGATGATCTGTCTATTTCTGAGAGTGGAGTATTGAAGTCCCCCAGTACTATTGTATTGGAATCTAAATCTCCCTTTAAGTCCCTTAACATATCTTTTAAATAGACCGGTGCCCTGTAATTAGGTGCATATACATTTATAATAGTTACATCTTCCTGTTGAATTGAACCCTTAATCATTATATAGTGTCCCTCTTTGTCTCTCTTAACAGTTTTTGTATTAAAGTTAATTTTGTCTGATATTAATATGGCTACACCTGCTTTTTTTTGGTTTCTGTTGGCATGGAATATCTTTTTCCAAGCTTTCACTTTCAGTCTGCATGCCTCTTTGTTAGAGAGATGTGTTTCTTGTAGGCAACAAATAGTTGGGTTGTGTTCTTTGAGCCAGTCAGCCAAACGGTGTCTTTTAACTGAATAATTCAGACCATTAATGTTCAATGTGACTATTGATACGTAGTGACTTTTCCCTGCCATTTTCCCGGAAATATTTTCTAGTATATGCTTTGAGCTTCCCATGCTCTTTTACTGGTGGGTGTTCTTCCTTCCCCTTCTTTCATATTGATGACCGTGTTTCTGTGTTTCTGAGTGTAGCACATCTTTAAGTATCTTTTGCAGGGCCGGACGAGTGGCCACAAAGTCTTTCAATTTCTGTTTGCTATGAAAGGTCTTTATTTCACCTTCATTCACAAATGAGAGCTTGGTAGGATATAATATTCTGGGCTGGCAATTTTTCTCTCTTAGCACCTGTGCTATGTCTCGCCATTCCCTCCTAGCCTGTAGTGTTTCTGATGAGAAGTCTGCTGTGAGTCTGATTGGAGATCCTCTGAGAGTAATCTGACGTTTCTCTCTTGCACATTTTAGGATCTTTTCTTTATGTTTCACTGTGGTAAGTTTAATTACCACGTGTCGTGGTGAGGATCTCTTTTGGTCATGTTTATTGGGGGTTCTATGAGCTTCCTGTACTAGGATGTCTCTGTCCTTCTCCAAACCTGGAAAGTTCTCTGCTAGTATCTCACTAAAAAGGCCTTCTAATCCTTTCTCTTTCTCCATGCCTTTAGGAACTCCTAGAACTCGAATGTTGGTTTTTTTAATAGTATCCTGTAGATTCCCAACAATATTTTTTAGATTTCTAATTTCCTCTTCTTTTCTTTGGTTTGACTGTATGTTTTCCTGTGCTCTATTTTCTAAGTCCGATATTCTCTCTTCTGCTTCACCCATTCTGTTTTTAAGGCTTTCTAATGTGTTTGTCATTTGATCTATTGAGCTCTTCATTTCATTTTGATTTCTCTTCACTGTCACACTTTCCTGTTCTACTAGTTTCTGAGTTTCATTTTGATTCTTCCTTAAAATTTCATTTTCACGAGAGAGATTTTCAGTCTTGTCCAATAAGGATTTCTGTAGTTCAAGGATTTGCTTTTGAAAACTTCTAAATGTTCTTATCATAAATTTTTTGAAATCCGTGTCTTGCATTTCTTCTATCTCATCATCTTCATAATCTTGGTTTGGTTTGGGGTGTTTTGTTTATTTGGAGGCATCATAGTGTCATCGTTGATCTTGTTCTCTCGATTTCTGTGTTTGTTACTTGGCATAGTTAATTCTTCTTGCGTCACTGTGCGTTTTTTTTTTTTTTTTTTTTTTTTTACTATGTCCGTGTTAAGTGGACTGCCTGCTGTTGGAGGAGCCTTGGAGGCTTGAGATGGGTGCGGCCTGAGAGCTCTGCTTGGTTCTTCCTGGTTAAGGGTGTGCAAAGGTGACACCCTCAGGTTATGCGTGGTAAATCTCTCTCTTTTTATTTATTTATTTATTTTATTTATTCAGGGGGTAAGTAACACCGCACGGCACGGCTGTGCAGAATTGATGGAATTTAGCTTCCAGTCTCTGGCTTCTACCCACAGAGTCCGTTTAGGCTCCTCTGGACTCCCACTGGGTTGCCTAGGCTACTGAATTGTAGTGACTCAGTTCCTTAGCTCTCCCCCGTTGATATGTAAATCCAGAGAGGGGGCCTGCTCTTTGTCTCTTGCGAATTCTTCAAGCCTTGCAGCCTTGCAACCTTTGCAAGGTTAGGGGGAAGAGAAATCCCCAAGCTTTTTTTTTTTCCTTCTTTCCGGTGGTGAGTTTGCTGCACTTTCCGGCCCCCCTCTAGATTCTGACCCCCGTTTCCCCACTAATGTCTCGGGTTATTGAGCTCACCTCCCCTTCCAGCGCCGATGTGTGGACTCAGAGCCCTGGACGTCCCAAGTCTCCCCGCTGTTGTCTGTGTGGCATGTACTCCCCTTCGAGCACTGGTGCGCAGACCCTGCGGCTTCCGCGGCTCGGTCCCGCGGCTCGGCTTCCGCGCGGTGGGCGACCTTGCTCTCCCAGTAGGTCCTCCGATTCACAGCCACTCGATCCAGAAGAGTTTCCTCTGCAATATTTTCCTGGTTCTTTTTTCTGAGGCTAACGTAACTCCCCTTTTATTAAACTAAATTTTCCCGGACTATCGGTGCATGCCTCACTATTCCGCCATCTTGGCTCCCGAAATCCTGTCTTTTGCAACAAAATGGATACAATTGGAAACCATTATACTTAGTAAAATAAGACAGTCCCCAAAAGACGAATATGATGTTTTCTCTGATATGTGGCAGTTAATATAGAACACAAAAAAATGTATAGAAATGAAAGATATCTTGTGCTATGATTGTTGTTTTTAGTCCTTGTTTATACTCCTGTGCTCTTCCTACTTTTTACTTATTGAATATTATGATTGGTGAATTAATCCTGTGATTATAGAGTGGATTAAAATTATGTCCTTGCAACAATTAAAGAAAAAAGACAAAAAAGAAGAAAGGAGAGTTTGGGAAGTATTAAAATTAGTTCACCTTTAAATGTTTTGGAGAATTAAGTAATAAAACCATTGGAGTCCTGGATATTTCCTTCATGGAAGACTTTTGGTTATTGCTTCAATCTCATTAATGTGTTATATATATAACATTATATATATAACATTAATATACATATAATATATAATATATTATATATATTATATTTATATATAATATATATAATATACATAATATATATAACATTATATATAATGTTATATATATATAACAAATATATATAATTATATATATATAACATTAATATGTTATATATATAAAGTATTGAAGGAGGGAGGGAAATATGGTTATCTTCTTAAAACAGTACCCATGAAATACATGAAATAGGGGCTTACACTATGGCGTAGCAGGTTAAGTCTCTACCTTTGGCTCTGGCATCTCATAGGCACCAGTTTGAGACCCGGCTGCTCTGCTTCTGATCCAGTTTCCCAGTAATGGCGTGGGAAAGCAGTGGAAGAAGGCCAGGTGCTTGGGCCACTGTGCCATGTGGGAGATCTGGAAGAATCTCCTGTCTCCTGATTACAGATAGGCCCATACCCAGCCATTGCAGCCATTTGGGGAGTGAACCAGTGGATGGAAGACCTCTCTCTTTGCCTCTCCCTCTCTCTCTAACTCTGCCTCTCATACAGATAAATACATCTGAAAAGTAAGAAATAAAACATTTAAGCTTCTTCATGTGGTCCCAATCTCCCTCAGTAATTCTGGTCGTGTCCTGCTAAGGAAGTCAGTCTGGTTGCCGGTTCCTGCTCAGGGTGTTTTCCAGATGGTTGTTCGTTAATAAGAAAATATTGGACACCTCCGTGGACATGCCTAAGAGGTGGGGGTGCAGGAGTTGTTGTGTCAACATTTGTATAAAGCATGTCGGGAGTGTTAAAAAATAAATACATCATCTTGTGTCAAAATGAAAATGTAGCCAAAATAACATAATCAGAGTTAATAACATTCATAATAATTTTACCTACTATCTGATTTATACTTAAATTCTATAGAAAATGTCCATTTCTATGTGTTTGTCCAAAGCAGGACCCATGCCTCTGGTCCTATATTCCATCAGAAGCTTGACATATTGACATGGTCAGATGTGCCACTGGTGTTCTGAAGACAAAGTTGTCCTATCAATTATTCATTTTTAATATTTTATTTTACTTCCCCTGTAATGGAATTTCTACCAAAAAGATATTGTGTATAGAAACAACTTTAATGGCATTAGGTCATCAGTAGACATTTTTCTCTCAATAAGCAAGAGGTTGTTTTTAATATCAGAAATATTTTTTCCTCCCTGCTCCATATATCTCAATAAAGCAGTTGTTAAAAATAGCTTAAAATTAAGTCAATTCATGGAGCTCCTCAGAAATGGAAACTGCCATGAATTTTTAAAGTGCTGTACTCATTATTTTTATGGCTATTCCTCTTATATACTATCCAGATAATTTGTTCCCTTTTTGATTTTACAATTTTTTGGTATCACGACACATACTTGTGTCTTCCTTTTAATATTCTCTTACAGACTAATAGAAAATCCATTCCTCTAGGGACTGGGATATGCCTTCCACTAATTCTGAGGATAAGGTAGTATTCCATGAAAAGTCAAATTAGAGGTAGCTTTCATCGTTGCTCCATGAAAACTGAAGCAAGTGTTCCACTTTTACATCTGGAGACCAGAGTTCTTCATCTTGTTTCCTCTGGAGACTGTGATGCTGTCTAGGGTTTAGAGTAGCACATTTCTTACAAGGGCAAAACAGCACTGTAGACAGTCGGTGGAAGTTACTTCCTGTCACTGAATTCAAGCTCCTCCTGGATTATCTACATGTGAGAAGAGGGTTTGGGGAGTTTTCTTCATTGAATATAATGATTTTGCTCCTTGTGGTTTTTGGGGAAGAGAATATAAAGTTTCTAGTATTTTAACTTCAGGTTTAAAGCATCCAAATTTTTATAGACCTGGTTAAACATGCTTATCTTTACCAGGTAAGAATGAAGATCTTTGAGGTTTGTCAAGACATTAATGCATAATGTTTTTTAGCCTGATGCCTGTCAGGTTAATTCTTCAGTATAAATCAGTTAATGACTGTTAATCATATATTACAGGTGCTATATTTAAAGTGAATTATTTAATAAGTTGTACCCTTCAAAAGATAGCTCTATTCTTGCTTTTATTTCACTCATTGGACTTTTCTTTCAGCAATGTATTTGTATTTGTAAACATCATGGTAGAATTGTTGATAATATCACACCTGCATATTCTTGATATAAACAAGGCCAATAAGTTATCAAAGTTGTTTGTAGTTGTGGACTTAAATATATGCGTTTTTTTGGTAAAGCTGAGAACAAATGCAAATGGTTCTGTATTTAAACAGAGTGCTTCTTTTTCTGTTAATATTCATTTATTTGAAAAGCAAAGTTTCAGAGAGAGAAAAGGAGAGATACAGAGACAGAGAGAGTTCTTCTGTTTGCTGGTTCATTCCCCAAATGGCCACAATAACTGGGGATGGGCCAATCTGAAGTGAGGAGCCGGGAGCTCCTTCCAGGTCTCGCAAGTGGGTACAGAGGCCAAAGTACTTGCACCATCCTCTGCCACTTTTCTAGGCACATTATTAGGGAGCTGTATCCGAAGTGGAGCAACCACACACAAAGGGATGCCGGTGTTACAGGTGGTGGCTTTACTTGCTGTACCACAACGCTGGTCCCCAAAGACAGCAATTCTACATAACATGTAGAATATCAACTATTTTCAAGCAAAATATACTGAAATACATTTCTTATATTTTTGGTGCAAAAGTCATGTAATTTTTTAGTTTTTAGGAGAAAATCAGGGGCAAGGCATTTGGCCTAGCATTTAAGACTCCAGTTCGGGTGCTTGTGTCTCATATCAGAGTGCCTGAGTTGCACACCCAGGCCTGGCTCCTATTGTAGCTGCCTGCTGATGCAGACTCTAAGTATTGATAATCTCAAGCTGTTGAGTGCCTGTCCCACCCATGTTAGATGTGGACGTTGTTCCTGGCTCCTGGGTTTGTTCCTGGCCCATTTCTATCATGTGGGCTTTTGAGAAGTAATCCAGCAAGTGGGACCACTCTGTCTGTCTGCCTCTCAAATAAGTAAAGAAAAACTTAAAAAAAAGAAATTTGAAGAACTGTCATTGAATTCAAAGCTAGTTTCAGCATTGCTATTTACTGACGTTTTATGGATTTGGTACATAGAATTCCAGAGTAGAGATGATTTTCTGTAATAGGTTGTTATTATTTCTAAACATACAGTTACAGTACAGAAATATCTTTCAAATATCTTTCTGTTTGTTTACCTATGAATCATGTTTTTTATTAGAGTTGTTTCAAATCATTTAAATATAAATGAATATGAAACTCACAATTCACTACTAGGGTTAGAGCAGGTGCTGTGGAAGTCAGCTACCTTAGCTCAACCTCACCTATGTGTTGCTCAGTTTCCTTACTTGTTTTTTTTTTTTTTTTTTTTTTTTTTTTTTTTTTTTTTTTTTGACAGGCAGAGTGGATAGTGAGAGAGAGAGACAGAGAGAAAGGTCTTTCTTTTGGCGTTGGTTCACCCTCCAATGGCCGCCGCGGCCGGCACGCTGCGGCCGGCGCACCGCGCTGATCCGATGGCAGGAGCCAGGAGCCAGGTGCTTCTCCTGGTCTCCCATGGGGTGCAGGGCCCAAGCACCTGGGCCATCCTCCACTGCACTCCCTGGCCACAGCAGAGGGCTGGCCTGGAAGAGGGGCAACCGGGACAGAATCCGGCGCCCCGACTGGGACTAGAACCCCGTGTGCCGGCGCCGCTAGGCGGAGGATTAGCCTAGTGAGCCGTGGCGCTGGCTCAGTTTCCTTACTTGTAAAATGATGATAATAATTGTATCTACCTGAAATCAATAATGGAAAGATTTATGGATTGATGCATATGATGTTAGTGATTTGTTCATTGGAGTGTTCAACCACTATCAACTAGGCTTGAATGATGGTCTTCATTTCTTCTTCTCCTTATAGTAGCATTACCACAGGAAAGAACATGAGTTTGAATATCAGCATCCACATAAAATATTCAACAGTCAGTAAAAAGAACAGTACACATCTATCCAGTTGTGTGGAATCAAATTTGCTCTTTGGTGACTTTTACTATCTATCAAAAGAGAGCTAAAGGATCTGCAGATATTTATGAAAATCTATTGCTATTTAGAGGAATTATTCCATGTTTCTAAAATTTATATGAGAGGCAGAAATAGTGATAGAGATCCAGATTGAGATTGAGATAGAGAGAGATAGGGAAGGAGAGGAGAGAAGAGTGGAGGGGAGGGGAAGGTAGGGGAGGGGAGAGGAGGGAAGGGGAGGGGGAGAGAGGAGAGGAGAGGAGAGGAGAGGAGAGGAGAGATGTCCAAATGTCCAGAATGATGTCTGGGACTGGGTTGGAGCTGAAACTAAAAGTTGGAAATTCAATTCAAGTGGCAGAATTATGATTATCTAGGATATCATTGCTGCATCCCAGGCCCTTGGTTAGCAGGAAGCTGGAGTCAAATTTCAGACTCAGAGACTGTGATATATAGACCTTTAGTGTCTCAACCACTAGGCTAAACACCCATCCCTGTCTTCCTTGAAGAACAATGACTAAAATGATCTTGCCTGCCTTGTAACATTTTTTTTCATATTGCTTTTGGAAAAGGTGATCCAGGCTAAGAAAAGCTAAAGAGATAGTTTTGGGAAAATCAATATTTAAATTTTTTTATGATAACTAGTGAGACTTTTGGATTTTATTTGGATGCTACATAAATAATAAGATTACCATCTTAATTTCTGGTTCACTAATAATGTTTACTGATAATTTTTGCTAAATAGTTCCCTGAATATTCCCCCATCATAGCAAACTACTGCTTATTTAGATTAATAGTATATGGTGGAAAGTCTATGTTGCAAAATATTCCAGAATAAATTTTTGTCCAAAGGAAGAGCTATTTTCATATAAAAGAAGAACTATGATGAAAGTTGCATGAAATAATTGTTACATATTAAAGTTTGTAAAAAATCTCTAGTGAAGAGATAAATTTTAATTTATTCACTTCTTATAAATAATAAATGCTGCTCAAATACTTGAAAGGATTTGAAAATAGTTGGCTCTATATGAGAAAGCTGATTCTCTGTGTGAACAGTTCTTGAAGTCTTTGATTCCTTTAGGGATAATGATTGTTGCAAAGGGAAATAGCATAGCATTTAACAGAGTTATAATGTCTAGCTCTTTCCATTCATTTCCAAGGGATCACAGGCTCCACTGTGTACACTAACCTTGATAAAATGCTTTAAGGTCTTTAAGCCTTAATTTACCCATTTCTGAAATAAATATGGCATTGCAGTGCATATATCACTAGCCTGTTGTGAAGATTAAATGATACAACTTATACAGTGAAACAAATGATCTAATGCAAACAAAATTGTATAGAGGTGTCTCACAGAATGACTTCCACAATTCCCAACTTCTAATTCCACCTTACTGATAGTTACAGCCAGAGCCTCTGATCTTTTGTATCTCACTCTTATCACTGCTATTTGAAAATCTCTAAACATTTCACAAATTGAATGCATCCAACATGAAAGCTTAAATTTTGCTCCTCAAAACCTTGTTCATTACTTACCCTGTCATTTCCATCTCAGTAAGTGGCACCACAGTCCAGCAATTTACTTCAGCCAGATACCAAAATTCATCTTTGATTATTTTCCCTGACTTTTCCCATCTAGTACATCAGCAAAACTTTATAGCTCAGTGAAGACACTAACCCTACTACTTATATTCTATGTGCCATTTCCTCCTGGGTAAGTTTACCAGCTTGCTAATTGATGAGTTCTGAATATATTTACTCCTGCATCAAGGGTAGAGGTTTCTGGTTTGCTGTTGATCCCATTGCAACTAAGTGAGACTGTGGAAATTGTGTCCACTGTGTTTCTTCTTCCCTCCCAGAGTCTATCTGTACCCTTCTCCTCTGTGGTCTGCCACAGGAAGCTACATTGTGAAGCCCCATCATTATGGTTCTTGTGCCTTTTACTTTCAGGTGGCTTCTGATGTGGTGTTTTGGCCAGTCATAGGAGGGAAGGGAGAGAGAGATTTTAGGAAAATTCCTCCTCTATGGGAATCAAGGCTCCCCGGAACAACTTTATCACTCCACCTAGCATCACTGTTGTACTCAAGATGGATGCCTCTGTGTGAGTCTGTCTGGTGCCAGAACTGGCGCCCGCTCTGTCTGTCTCTTCAAGCCTATAGGTGGAAACAGCCCTTATAATATAGTCTCTAATGGATAATTTTGTACTACACCTTTGTCAATAAATATCCCTCCTCAAACAATCTTACTTTGAGAATGTGTGTGTTTCAGGAACACCTCCCCCCTTCTATATGGCACTAAATGTGGGCTCTCTCTGTGGTTAATGACAACGTAATGTATGTCAAGCTCGAATTTGGTAGCATCACACCCACCCGGGAACTATCCACCATGGCTTCTTGTCAGAGGTTTCAACCGAAAGCCAGTAGAGCCTCTCTGTTCTTGGATTTCTCATCAAACAATTTCTCATTCCTTCTACAAATCCCAAAGAATTCGGTTTTGGAGGGGAAGAAACCATAACAGATGTCCATTTTAATGCCTGATTCCTTTATTTTTCCTCATTCTGCAGCTCAACATCCACCAAGAGCCAAGGGAACGCTTCCGTATTCCTCTTGCTGTCTGACTGCGACACCTTCTTCTTAATGTTCTCCGTATTGAGGGGCTATTTCCTCTCTCCAATTATATGAGGCAATAGTAGTTGAATTTTGCTGAGAAACATGATTTATAGGAGAGGAGAATAAACAAACCTCTATTTAATATTTTCAAAGTTTCATTTCTGACCATGCACAAATCAGCTACTATCCTTTTTTTGCTTAAAAGTCCATTGGCTTCTCAAGTGGACATAGCATGTAGATTCACCATCATCCTCTGTGAGTCCAGCAAGATCTGGCTTGTGCTAATGGTTCCAACCCCATATCCCAGTATTCTCTCCTGGTGCCTATACTGAAGTCACACTCATCTTTCAACTTTCTTTGTAACTCTTATTTTCAAATAAATAAAATAAATCCTTAAAAACTAAAAAAAAAAAAAAAAAACTAGAACATATAGGATTCATTACTATCCTAAATTTTGGACACCCACTAGTGGTCTTGAAAATTATCTCCCATGGGGGAGGGGCTGAGTAAACAACAGATTTGGGGGCTTAAAAGTGGAGGTTTCTTTAATAGCATCCCAAATATGAGACTGACATTGAAACTCACAATACTTTGAGGAGAGTGTTAGTGAAGGCTTAAGGTACCTTGAAGAAGATATGACCACAGATCTCATGGTCTTTGAGACCAAGGGGTAAGGGCTGGTAGGAAAGTGAGGATAATCCAATTGGAAAACGGAGGAAGGGAAAGTCTCATGATGGAGTGTCAGAGAGTTTAGGCATGCCATTGCCTGCAATTATGTGGAAAGTAGACAATGTACATAATGAACTAGATAATTGAACTAAGAAGATTCCCAACCAGAGGGTTTTAAATGTTACCTGGTTTCTTCTTGTTGTTTACTATAAAATGTGAAAAATAAACTATAGGAAGGACTACTAACCAAATAAGTGATGACATGATGGCTATGGAAAATTTTAGTCTCCCAATATAGCAAACAATGCTAAAATGAAAAATAGCCTCCTAGAAAAGGTCCAGTGCCGGAAAAGCATGGTTCAAAGATGAAGCAGAAGGTGTCACTGTCAAAACTTCTGTTAATATATCAGAATAATCAAGAGTGGATCCTCAGAATACTATTCACTCAGACAAAAGATACTAGAAAGATTACGGGTGTGTCACAGTTACTCTCAACAAAACAATAACGGTGATAGCCCCTCATTCTGTCAGTGCAAATCCAAGGTAGAGATGGTCTTACTTGGAAGACCCTTGTGGATTCGACTCTTTATCTAGTGACGGGGTCACCAACAAGATTCACAGAAAAATTATGAAGTTTTAAATGAATTATATAAAGGGTCTTAAAAAGTTTATAGATAATATGTATTATGAAATGGTGATATATAACTTTCAAAACTATTTCACACCAAAATAAAGTTCAACAAATTTGTTGTAATATGACTGAAGAGTTTAGTTTGAAGCATTAAGAGGGATAAGATATTAGTTTGAACAGAGTCCCTACCCAAGCAACATAAATTCAGATAAAATTGAAGCAAGAACAAACATCAGATTTATAGTAAATGTTGGGTAGAAGAATGGTGAAATCATTGATGCTTTATGTGACAATGCCCCAAAGAAATCAGTAGTTTGGAAAAGTGTAACTTGTTTTAAGACTGGGTAAGGAAAAGTTGAAGATGAAACCTCAGTGGCAGACCATCCACGTCAAACGTCAATTGGTGAGGAAAAAGTTAATCTTATTAAAGTGCTACTTGAAGAAAACTGGTAATTAATAGCAGAAACAATAGCCAACAACATAAAAATCTTACACAATCCCAAATAAAAGATTAAAGTGGAGCAATCTTTCTGATTGATGGTTGCCAAAACTGTTGCAGCCAAGTCAGCTGCAGACAGACAACAGTTTTCAAAGAACATTTCAAACAAGTGGAATCAAAGATCCTGCCCCATTTCTTTTAAGAATTATAACAGGAGATAAAAGGTGGTCTTGCCGGCATTATCCTGAAGACAAGGGACAACCAGAGCAGTGCCTACCAAGAGTTGGAAGTGGTCCAGTTAATGCAAAATGAACAACCAAGAACAAAGGTCATGGCCACCATCGGATACTCAGCACATTTTTGCTTGTTGACTTCTCAGAAGACCCAAGAGATATCATCTGCTTATTAGCAGAGGTGTCTGATAAAGTTAACCAAAACTTTAGCAGAAAACATGTCCAAGAAATCTTCATGAGAGAGTCCTTCTCCCGCGTGACAACCTCTTGCTCATTCCTCTCCTTGAACAAGGCAAATTTTGAGAGCACTTCTGTAGGAAATCATTAGGCATCCATTCTTCAATCCCGCTTTGGTTTATTCTGGCTTTTTTTGTTTCCTAACACTGAAAAATAATCTTTAAAGGCATCATTTTCTTTAGTTAATAATGTAAAAAAGACTGCATTGATTTGGTTAAATTCCCAGGACTGTCCATTCTTTAAGGATGGACCTAATGGTATTGCTTATAAAAGTATCTTGATGGGACTGATGTTGAAAACTAAAGGTTTTTGTTTTTTATACTTCGTTTTTTACTTCGTTTTTTTCCCATGAACTTCATCAAGCCCCTCTGTACAAGCAGGAAAATCACCTGTTCGACTTGAATGGAACAGAGAACAAAATGACGAGGCGTCTTCGGAACTTCAGAATGTACTAGCAGAAAGAAGGCTGAGAAAACTACTTCGCTAAAAAGATGTGCTACCTCCATGAAAAAGGAGATTCAGAATATGTTTGGTTCTTCATCAAACATCCAATATTTGCTTGTCTGAAATTCACAACTACTAAGGACCTGTGATCCCAGCTCCTTGTATAAATCTCTTTATTTGTGTGGTGCCTGTGTACATTAGAAGAGTTGTCTGTGTGACCAGAAGCATATAGCAGACATTAAAAACTACAGCTTTCATCTTGAGCTCCTTATCACTATTGCTCTCTCTCTACCATTCACCTTGACTAAATATGCTGATATTTGTCTGTATGGGATCCTTTCAAAACATTTGCAAGGGTATTATTTATAGTATTAACAAAGTTTCTATAACTTAGTTTGCATATGATAGCCCTGGTTTATTCTTATTGTTTTCTTTTATTCTCCTACTGTCCTGGACTGGATGATAAATAATAATATGACTAGCATTCTCCACATCTTGCGGTATTTCCATGCCCATGTTCTAAAACCACACCATTGTGTGGAATGTCTGCACCTGTCTATAGTGGGGTTGAAGGTAGGGTAAGAGAGCAACATTGGAAGAGACAAAGAAAGCCTACTGGTATTCTCAATGTGTTTCTCCCCTTCCTTTTGTTATATGGTTTACTTTCTACTCCACCTTCTTGGTCAACAAGGAGCTAATCAAGTGAGGAAAGTTGGGCACCATAATATGATGGGTAAACCCCAGGTCTTATTTATCTATGACAAACTTAACATTTTTGTATCAGTATATCTTGGTCTTAGAAAAAACAGTTTTTACATAAATGTTGCAAATGTGTTTTTGCACCGATTGTATCTTACCTCTATTTTCTTTCATGCAGGATTTGAAATTTGAAGGGGAAGGACTCATTTCTACGTCACAGTTAAAGACTGATGGGACTTTTGGAAAGTATGTTCCTTGATGATAGACTGAATGCATCTTATTTGTGTGTGCATGTGTGTTTTGCTCTCAATTAAATATGGGCCAAATATAGGTGAATGAACACCCCCATCCCCACTGCTGCCCAATTTGATTTACACTAAGGTAACAATTTTGGGAACAATCACCCCATTTCATACTGGAATATATCTGTGCCTTTTTCTTTATATATGATGTCTGCAGAGGGGGAATTATAGCCGTGATAGTATAGCTGGGAGCCATATCTTAGGGATCTCTTAGATAATATCTGAATCCCTGGTCCAGTGTAAGGACGTCTGAGATTCAGATATGGCATTGCTGCTCCCTCGTCTCCGGGGTGCATTGATATCCGGGAAGGATCACCAGAAGTTCTCAAGTTGGATGATTTCACTTCGAATGTTCAGCTGTGGCCTTCTGACTATGACCTTGAGCAGCACAGCCAATGCTCCTCAGCCTTGGTTTCTCATCAGTTAAGCAGAGATAATACTAACAATACATTTCTCATCAGTTAAGCAGAGATAATATAATAATACTAATAATACAAAAATTTGCTTATAAATAATATCCTGGGGATGGAACCCAATTCTAAACACAAAGTTAAATTAGTTAAAGAGTGAAATTAGTTAAGAAATATAGTACATTTGAAAGAGTCCCTTGAATATGCTGAGCACTCAGTAGACACCAGTTATCCCAACAGCAGTGGTCCCCAACAAGGATCACTTTGGCCTGCAAGGAATATTTGGCAATAGACATTTTCAATAGTCTCAGCTGGGTCTAGGTGTAGCGGTGTATAGTGGGCAGAGACCAGGGATCCTGCCCAGTGTTCTACCATGCACCATGCAGCCCCCACAGGAAAGAATTATTTGATCTAAAATGTTAATCTTGCCGAGTTGGAGGAGTCTATTGTATAGCAAGGTTGCTTACTCATCGTCATTGAATCCTACTAGCAGTACAAAAAGATACCGAGTGGACTGAGTCTTGTCTTCTTGTGCATACCAGTGCCTGAGGGACTAGGCTGTGCAGACAGTATCATATATTATGAAGGTGTCATTTCAACACTCAAAGTAGTGGTCAGTTAAGTGTAGAATAGCAGGCCTCCCCATGTCCAGTGTTTCTAATGATAGGACTTTCTATGAAAATGACTAGGAACGTTTCCCAGACTTTAAATGTGAGAAAGTTAATTATAGGATAACTTATAATAATGAAAATAGGAACTAATGTAAGTATCAAGCAATAAGGGATCACTTAAATAAATTATGGTAGGCCCATAGAATTAAATACTAGGCAATATCTAAAAATTATGCTGTAGCACACAAAAAATTTAATGTCATAAAAAATACCCACAAACTACAAAATGGAAAATCTAGGTTACAAAATAATAATTACCACATCAGTCTCTTTCTGTAATCAATAAAATACGTCTAATAACTACAGTATGAAGTGTAGAAACCAATACTTTACCAATGGACTATGGGCTAATGAGTTGAAATCCATGATCTGAAATTTTTGGGACCAGAAGTATTCTCTTTTTTGGATATTTTCAGGTTTTAAAAAATGTGTTTATAGGCCGGTGCCGTGGCTCAATAGGCTAATCCTCTACCTTGCGGCGCCGGCACACGGGGTTCTAGTCCCGGTCGGGGTGCAGGATTCTGTTCCGGTTGCCCCTCTTCCAGGCCAGCTCTCTGCTGTGGCCCGGGAGTGCAGTGGAGGATGGCCCAAGTGCTTGGGCCCTGAACCCCATGGGAGACCAGGATAAGCACCTGGCTCCTGGCTTCGGATCGGCGCAGCGTGCCTGCCGTGGCGGCCATTGGAAGGTGAACCAACGGCAAAGGAAGACCTTTCTCTCTGTTTCTCTCTCTCACTGTCCACTCTGCCTGTCCAAAAAAAAAAAAAATGTGTTTATAAATAATATTGTGGAGATGGCACCCAATTCTAAACACAAAGTTAATTTATCTTTCCTAAATGGGAGTACTTTAAGATAAGCTTATTTTGTTGCAAAAATTTTAAATTAGTACTTAGTTTTATCCATTATTCAAGTTTCCCATGAACTTTTGAAGATCCCTGCTATACCATATACACATAACATGGAGACTTTCAGTGTGCCTGTGTTTTGACCCATTTTAATTTCAAATATAGAATTTTCTACTGATGGCATCATGTGGGTGCGCAGAAAGTTTCAAATTTTGTAGAATTTCCCATTTTGGATTTTTAGACTAGGGATGCTCAGTCTGTGCAATCACAGAATTAGTACGTACTCTCTAAGGGGGAAAATAAGAATAATGGCAAGTTTAAGATGTAATTCAAAAGTGACTTGATGTCAGGTTCTGGCTCTTGACATAGAATGTGACTGTTCCAAAAAGATAGAAACGCGCGGATTCATCGCTGGGTGTCTGGTGTCCTGTTAAAGCTGTGTTCAAGGGTTTTCATGTCACTGTGCTGCTCTTTAACTTTAATGAAAGTGCTTTTAGAGATCATATAATTACTAAAAAAATTGGGGTTGCAACTGGGAGTCATGGTTGTTTTTTTTTTTTTTTTCTCTTTTAGGATTATAATCCTGAATTTAGTGTCTAATTATTTAGGTTTTGTTTTTAGGATTATTTAAGTTATGTATCATGTACCTAATTATTTAGGTTATGTTTTTAGGATATTTCTGAGAGCCTTAAAATTCTTGCCAACTGAACAAAGCAGGAAACTGAGGAAATCATGTCCTGTGGGTAGCATATACTGTTTGATGTTTACTAATGAAATCTGTTTACCTTCATAACTGTATAATAGGGCCATTAAAGACAATAGATACAGTAGTTTAAAAGTAATAACATTTACAACAAAGTGTATTTAATTTGAGATTGAATTGCCAGCAAATGGGTGTCCTAATGAACCTTTATGTCAATGTAGCTCCAACCAAATTAAGGAAAATCATTTGTATCACAGGAAACTAAATCAACAGCGAGACCCTGAAAGGCTGTTCCGGAGAGGGTAAGTCATTGTCACAGATGGCCCTGCTGATGGAATTCAGCTTAAGTTAGGAGAAGGGAGATAGAAGACCCTTCTTAATCCAGATGAATTTGAGAAATCAGGCAGCAACTGTCAGGGTTTGAGGGCTTAAAATGAAAATAAAAATAAAGGAGTCAACAATAACCATGAATGAAGTGAGTAAATGTTAATAGGAAGGAAAGAGCCTAGGGAACATGGTGAGGGTAGAAACAGATATTGATCTCTGACCATTGCACTAAAACACAAAAAGCTTATGTTGAGTCAGCAATTCATCTATTTAAATGATTTTTCCTCCATGTTTCCCTACCTATTTATAAGATCAAAGGCAAAAGGGATAGGAAATGAAGTGGCAGAAAGTCTTATGGAATACTGTGTTCATTTTCTGCGTCTCTGAGTACTGAATCCACAGGTCCAGGACAGCCACAATGGAAAATAGTTAGGCCTATCGTCATGGTCTCTACTGATCATGTACAGAGTGTATTTATTGTCCTGCTTCCTGAAACAAAGAGTTTACAAACTGTCCAGCTCTCTGCTGTGGCCCGGGAGTGCAGTGGAAGATGGCCCAAGTGCTTGGGCCCTGCACCCCATGGGAGACCAGGAGAAGCACCTGGCTCCTGGCTTCAGATGAGCGTGGCGCGCCGGCCACAGCGGCCATTGCGGGTGAACCAACGGAAAAGGAAGACCTTTCTCTCTGTCTCTCTCTCTCACTGTCCACTCTGCCTGTCAAAAAAAAAAAAAAAAACCCTACGATTTCCAGAGTATTTACATCATAAGAGGTATTATAAGTAAGCTAGAGATGACTGAGAGAGTACAAGTGGATGTGAGTTAGGTTATAACACAACCTAAGCCACTTTGTATAAAGGGCTCGAACGCGGCTGCATTTTGGTTTCTTTGGGGATGTAGGATGTCCTGGAACAAATCCCCACCAATACTAACATACAACTACTTGATCTACTGGTGATTTCTGAAATAAGTGAGGTTTTAATTATTGGTTGTTCAGTAGCTAATATGGTGAATTTTATATTTGATGGGGCCATGCTTTCAAAACCACTCATGAAAAGCAATTTCTACAATGTATTGTTTGTCTAATTCTTATGTACTCTAGCAAAATGTTTCAGGAAAATGTCAAATTGTGCTGTGATTACAAAGGTAAACCTTTCCTTTATACTCCATTGTCAATTTCTCTTTCTTTTTTCTTCCCTCTTTCTTATACCTACTGTAGAACTCCAAGTCAACCATACATTACAAGTCCGAATGTTTGTAAAAAGGACAGAGTCCTCAAGCTTGGTGGCCTTACAGTTGTAACGGATGATTCGAAGGGAGCATCAGGACCCTGCTGGAAGGTGAGGCTCTTGCTATTCGCTTTTCTTCCGAGGCCAAATGTTAAATGATTAGATCAACGGTGTTGACTCAGTCGCCTGTTAAGATTTTTTCCTGTAAGACTAGAGACACAGAGTTTTGATAGGTCTTCATAAACATTTTTGGTGAAAATTCTATGTCAAAATAGAATGGCTAAATACTCTCAACAGTGAAGCCACTGGAATTTCTTAAAATGGGGTAGCAGTGGGACCAAACCAGTCCCTGCTAGACAATGAAGCAGGCCTGCCACCATGCAAATGAGACAAGCCTTGAGATTTGATGAATCTTCTATCTCTTTCTCCTACTTGTCTGACACTCGCTTTGAGGAAGGTTGTAAATGCAAGAGAGATTGTGGTATAATTCCTCAGACTGGCATTTCTGCCCCCTAGTCACCATTCGATTATCTTCCAAATTGCTGTGTTTCAGAGAGATAAAGATTTTTTATGGCTTGCTGACTTGAAACAAGCTCAGGAGCCAGCAAAGAGATGGCTAAGCGGCCATGCATAGTAATTCCATTGGTAAATGACAAAATCTTTGTTTGTATGACATTTCCAAAATTACTACAGAAGATGAATCTAAAACACAAAATGTCACATTTGGCATGCAAAACTATCACAATATATTTCAGTATAAAATTCATAGAGGCGTTTAATTTAGAATGTGTTTAATAACTCTGTCTGTCTGCATCAGTAATCCTGCCTTGAGGTTTAAAAAGATTGTCTTATTTATTCACATGGTGTTAATTTTTAAAATATTTTTGGAAACCAAAATATTAAGGTTAAGTCTTTATTGTTAATTAAGGTTTTCTAATTAAACCAAAAATAATTGTTATTCCAATTAGCTTTTAAGTATGACTTGTGTGAAAAAAAAAAAACAAAAGAATTGGAACAACTTTCACTGTTTATTTAACTGTGACTTAATTCCAGAAGCACACAATCTACATGGAAATATATATTTTCTCCCACAAAGTAAAGTCTAGGCAGGATTAAAATATGCTTATTGTTGGCTACGTATTAACTGGTGGTACTACTACTTCAGATATCCAAGGGAACAACTTGTCTACAAAGATGACATTTTAAAAAATATTTGAGGGTGCTGGGACTGTGGCACAGCAGGTTAAAGCCCCAGCCTGCATTGCTGGCATCCTATATGGGCACTGGTTTGAGTCCTGGCTGCTCCACTTCTGATCAAGCTCCCTGCTAATGGCCTGGCAAAGCAGTGGAGGATGGCCCAAGTGCTTGGATCCCTGCACCCACGTGGGAGACTTGGGGGAGTCTCCTGGCTCTTGGCTTTGGATCCTCTCAGTTCTAGCCGTTGTGGCCGTTTGTGGAGTGAACCAGTGGATGGAAGCCCTCTCCATCTCTGTCTGTCTCTACCTCTTTCTGTAACTCTATCTTTCAAATAAATAAAATGTATCTTTAAAAACATAAAAATATATATTTATTTGAGAGGCAGAGACAAAGAGGGACACATGCAAACAAACACACACACACATGCACAAAAGTAGACAGAGTGATACAAAAGTACTCCCATTCATTGGTTCACTCGCCAAATGCCTCTACCAGCTGGGGATAAAAACTCCTGGAACCTGGCACTAGGAACTCAGTGCAGGTATCCTCTGTGATTGGCAGGAACCCAATCCTTGAATCATCAGTGCTGTTTCCCAGGGTCTGCCTTGGCAGGAAGGTGGAGTCTGGAGTCAGAGTCAAGTAGAGAACCCAGGTGTTCCGATGTAGAATTTGAGAGTCTTAACCAGTATCTTCACTACTAGGCCATACATCCAGCCCAATAACATTATTTTGCCTTAAAGCAAAATGTAACAGAAGATTGTTCAAGGTCAAATTATTCTGAAAACTATTAGGAACTTGTGAGTATAGAAACATGACTGACATTTGAGTTATCAATAAATCTTGTTTAATCTGAAACAATAGTCCGTTAAAATCTTATCAGTTTGCAATAACTTGTCAGCACCTACTAAGAATGAAAATGGTCTACTCTTATCTTTATATGGAGAAGGGAATTCAAACGTCCTCTTAAATATTCTTCAATCATGTCTTTCAGTATGAAGCAATTTGTGCTAAGTTTTAGGGTAAAGCCTACACAAGTGTTTCCCTCCCTCCCTTATATTTTGACTCTCATTGGAAGCCTAGGGAGTAAGTTGATATGTTGAAAGTAGGGAGATAGTCCATTCAATGGCGAGTTAGTGTGGATTGTTAGTCTGCTCTTGTCAGCATGACATTAGGGTCCATGATCAGTGTGGTAGGTCATGGCTGTCTGCTTTCAAACTCCCAGTCTGAAGCTTACTACCATGTTCACCCAACCCCTATATCTTAGAAGTCATGCTGTGTGGTTTTTACAAATGTTGGTTTCCTGCTAATTCTATCTTATTATAAGAGATGAATGGTTTCTGATGTCACAGATCATTAACATACCATGTTTAAAAATTGGCTAAACTTTCCCTTCCATCATCGGTAGGTTTGCCTTTTGACCCCTTAATTGTAAGTCCCGTGTCCTTGTCTGTTATCATTGCTAATCATTGCTAATACCTGACAATTACAGGTTAAGTAAAAATAATTATCTGCATTTTTTCCCCTCTGAGAGACCCATTGTTGCTAATTGTGTGGTTTTGCCCAGTTCCTGCATAATTCAAGAACTCTGCCTTTTACATAGGTTGAGCAGTCTCAGCCGCCACAGCCTCTCCAAATAAGGATCAAATGCATCAGGGGCCTCAAGAACAAGGCTCCCCAAGGCTTTTACCTCCTTAGAGCATCCTTGCTTGGTCGACCAGGGGGCTGTGTCTTGCCTTGGTGGCAAACAGAGCAGCTGAAGACGAGAACACGTCCAGTAAGGCATGGTGGAAACTTCTATGATGTGGGGCTGTATTTCCATGAAAGCCTTTACGTGGTAAGCTGATCCTTTGTGTTGTGTGCACACATGACTTTCTTTTATTTAGTTTCTTTGCTCTCCCTAGCTATCTACCTTTCATCTCTACCTGTGTAACTTGAAATGATTAACTTTGTGCAGTAAACAGAAAAGATTTCATTCATGCATGCATTTTTTAAAATATTTATTTTATTTATTTGAAAGACAGAGTTACAGAGAGAGGTAGAGACAGAGAGAAAGGTCTTCCATCCACTGGTTCACTCCCCAAATGGCCGCAATGGCCAGAGCTGTGCCGATCTGAAGCCAGGAGCCAGGAGCTTCCTCCAGTTCTCCCATGTGGGTGCAGGAGCCCAAGGACTTGGGCCATCTTCCACTGCTTTCCCAAGCCATAACAGAGAGCTGGATCAGAAGAGGAGCAGCCGGGACTAGAACGGGTGCCCATATGGGATTCCGGTGCTTCAGTCCAGGGCTTTAACCTGCTGTGCCACAGCACCGGCCCCCATGCATGCATTCTTAATGCACACAATAAATGTCTGCTGAAACCTGTTAAGTGCAAAGCATTGTGCAGACTGGAAATGTCATTCATATTTATCAAGGACATATTATAGATTCCCTTTTTAAAGATTTATTTTATGTATTTGAAAGGCAGAGTGATAAAGACACAGAGAGAGTTCTTCCATGTGTTGGTTCAACTCTCAAATGGTTCAATGGCCAAGTCTGAGCCAGGCCAAAGCCAGGAGCCAGGAACTCCATCCAAGTCTCCCACATAGGTGGCATGGTCCCAAACACTTGGACCATCTTCTGTTGCTTTTCCAGGAGCATTAGCAGGGAGCTGGATCAGAAGTAGAGCAACCAGGAGTGGAACCTGCACTTAGATATGGGATGCTGGTATCAGAAGCAGTGGCTTAATTTGCTGACTACAAAGACAGCTCCTAGGTTTTTGATCTAGTTCCTCCCTTTTTTAGAATTTGCAAGACTAGGGATCATTGATGTGTTTATTTGGTATGTGATGCGTGTGTACATGTAAAAGTAGCCAAGGACCCTGATTTTAAGTGAGAATCAAGCTTTAGGTAAGAAGCAAAATTGGAGAGGCCCTATGAAATATCTCTGATGCACATAGTGGAGTGTGGTGGACCATGCAAGAGATTTCTGGAGTGGACAGTGATGGAGAGGAAGCAGTAAGGGCAGAATGATCCTGGGTGCAGCACCAAGAGCAGGGATCAGAGGGTGCTGATTAGGTTATGGAAATAGAGCAAGGAGCCTTAGTTTCTTGAAGAATGTCAGCTCTGGAGAGATTATCTCCTATGGAACTCCAACCTGAACTAACGAAAGGGGTCTGCATAAGTCTCAGACCCTTTGTTTTGTGTTGATGCATTGGTGGTGGACATGGGCATGGACTGCTCACACAGAATTGCCTTTTCCATTATTCATTTGCATTACTAAATATTATATGTCAAAAGAGATATTCCAGGGTCATATTCAAGTAGAAAATATTTTTTTCTAAAATAAGGAATCTGATTTCTTTCCTCATGCCCCCTTAGGCCTTATGTTAAAAGGTATCCTTTTGATTAATCTTTTTATGTGGTATTTCATTAAAGGTGGCAATATCCTCTTCATTTAAATATATTCTTCATATGGTGCAATGCATTTATTCTGGATACTGAATGACCAGCTGAAAAATTTTTGAGTTAAAAGTGTAGCTATAAAAATGAAACATTCTGTAAAGTTGATCTATACACAGCAAACCTATGATGCCATATTAACTTCCAAAATTCGAGAAGAAATTTAATTTTCAACATTTGTTTTCCACCCTGTTCACTTTTGGCTAATATACTTGAGCATCATAGCTCCCTTTAAAATTTTTTTAACTTTTTTTTCATTTTTTAACTAATGATTCTGAAGTGAACTGCAAAAAAAAAAAATGTGAAAAAATAGGGTCCGTAAAAGCCACATCCATCTCTGAAAAACAAGTGCTAAATTTCTGCTGAACACGTTGCTATTTGGGAGTGGACAGGGGTCAAACAATTAAAAACTATTTGTTGTTGGCAGCCATGTCCTAAATAAATATTTAGAGAATTTCACAGCTTAAATCTAAACCATATATCCACAGCCAGCTTCAGACATGGTTTGGAAACATGGTAGCCATGGTGGTAGTGACACCAAAAGTCTTCTTAACACTGGGCTTTTTTTTTTTTTTATTAATTTGAAATTAGAGTTACACAGAGAGAGGAGAGGCAGAGAGAGAGAGAGAGAGAGAGAGAGAGAGAGGTCTTCCATCCGATGGTTCACTACCCAATTGGCCGCAACAGCTGGAGCTGTACCTATCTGAAGCCAGGAGCCAGGAGCTTCTTCCAGGTCTCCCATGCAGGTGAAGGGGCCCAAGGACTTGGACCATCTTCCACTGCTTTCCCAGGCCATAGCAGAGAGCTGGATCGGAAGTGGAACAGCCGGGACTTGAACCGGCGCCTTTAAGGGATGCCGGCACTTAAGGCCAGCGTGTTAACCCACTGCATCACAGCGCCGGCCCTAACACTGGAACTTAAACTTCTTGTAGGAATGAATTCTTCCTGGGCTGACAAGATTCATGAAGGAACCAAGCCAGTCTCAGTTGGCTCATTTAAAATGGGAATAATGATGCCTGCTTTCAAGAAACATGGAGGAAATGTAAATGCACCGAAGTGTGCCATGTCAATATGTAATAAAAATTTAGAATCTTCTTTTATTATTATTTTTATAATTATGCTAGCTCTTCGGTAGTGAAGCCCATAAATTCTTACCCACTGGACTTTTCTTTTAATTAATAGATAAATGCTTATATTTCAGACAATTTTCAAATTAACCTTTGGTTGAGAACAATGTAGGTTAACGATTTTCTTTCTCCAATAAGTGATCCCAAAGGCCTTGTTAAGAAGCATGGGGTTTATGTGAGGGGTGTGGGTCCAGGCTGGTTGTAGAGATGACTTTTCCCCTGGGGGAGCCACTGACAGCCAGAAGCAGAAGATGGGGACAGGTGCCAGCTAGGCACCAGGCATAGCGCAGTCCCTGAACAGAAGTCTCGATTCTCACCATTTACCTGGGAGAAATTCCAGTAATGTGGCGGCAGCAGCTGAGAATGTAGTTAACGGTTTTAAAAAAGGGTCCAATCAGCACCTAATTGTTAAGTACATTCTTCTTTTTATGCATTTTAATCAAGTACTGAGATGTTTAAAGCATGGAGCTAAGCTACCAAAATATATTCAAAGAGCCTGTTTTGTAGAGCCTTGTGCATAAATAAGTGTCTCACATACAAAGGCAATATAAAGTGTTTTTCTCATTGTAATTATTTGCTTAGATGTCCATTCTCTTGGCTCCCCCCACTGGAGTGGGAATCCCATCTATTGAGAGTTTTGCTTTGTGGAAGATCTTCCAAAGAAGCTGTTGAATAATGGTACTGTGCTGCAGATACTACAGAAAAAATGCTAGGAGGGCTCAGGGCTGAAGATGTACCCCAAGGACATCCTCAGACATGGAGCAGAATTGATAAGGGACTGGAATCACAAGAATGTTCAGTGTTCAGAATTGAATCAAGTCTGCAGGGAAAATCAAGGACCAGCAGTTCTTCCAATAAAATCAATTTTCCCTTCCTTCAGATGGAACAAAAATTGTCTTGGAATAGTTGAAATAACAACCCCCCCCAATTTTTCCCCTGTGTCAGAAACAAACAAATAAACAAAAAATAATTACCTTCTGCTACAGTCAAGGAAAATTTATTCTTTAACAGCCTGACAAAATGTCACTGAATTACATCTATCCCTTGGTATCACCTAGAAAAATCCTGGATCCCCAAAGAAATACACTAGGCTATTTCACATTCAGTGTATATGAGAAAAGTACAAAATTCATGACCAAATGAAAACAAGAAAATCACCAAAACATCCAGAATTTGACAGGAAAGAGAAGTCATCTGAGGCTTTTTGCTTTCAGAGTAAAAATGCTGTTGTTCAGAGTCCTGCTCATTCCATTGGGCTCTACCCAATCACATCAAGTTTGCTTACTAACTGTGCAATTCTGCCTGCCAGTCACTCTGTGGACTGTTTGGGGGAGACTGACTGTTAAAAGCGCATGCTTTGCCGCAATGCACTTTTGTAAGAATAGGGATATGCTCATAGAAACACATAACTGCTCTGAGTATGCAATTGATACAGAGACTTTTAAGATATTTATTTCAATATGTTTAAAATGCAAATTTAAGACAGGTTCATTAATTCTTATTCCATGAATGGGGGACATTGGATTCCCTAAAATTATTGGAGACTGCAGGGCTTCTTCCAAGTGCTAACTGGAGCGACTTGTTCATCCATTCCTTTACAAAACTTGAGAATTGAGAAGGCATGACCCAGATGAAAGGACAAGTGCTAATTATAAGTACTGGGTCTGAAGAAAAAAGGACTACACACTTGCAAAGCTACATTGCCAATGGACCTTGCAATGAGGGGACGATAATATAAATAGCATGATGAATTGTTTACCTTTGGCATGGGCCAGGGGAGGAACATTGAAAGTTAAGTGAAATGATTGCTTCTAGGGTTTTAAGACTCCTGAGTGAGGCAACAGATACATGGGTAAGACACAAAGTGTTACTCCAGACCATAGTACCACCTCTGGATGTGGGTTTTTTTTTTTTTAATCTTGTCTCAAAAAATTCCATATCTTAACATGAGTCCTCCTGTATTGCAATATAGAGTTGGTAAAATACAATGAGGTAATTGACAAGTTGAGCCTTGGTCACCTCATGTAGAATGATGGAATAACAGCTCCCTTATTTAAGTCACTTTAAGAATCATATAAAATCAAATTCTGCTCTGGACTCTAAAAGTAGGTTCATTAATTTTGAGTATTTTGTTTGTATTTTTTGAATAATTCCTTAGGGTTCCTATTAGAAATGTATGTGTTTTCTGACATTTGCCCTAGAAATATCTCAACTGGAACAGTGCCTTTTTCATGGATAATATTCACTAATGGCCAGTAGGTTTAGCTCTTTGGGAAGAAATACCCCCCCCCCCCCCGCTCCTGCCCCCATATGCCTTTGGACTTTTCTGACTGTTAAATGTTCATGTTATCTTGGTCCACCATTATATGAGAATCAGGATCAAAAACCCATTTTTTTTTTTCAAATTTTGCTCCCAGAAGGAGTTCTAGGCTCCTGGCTTTGACCTGACACAGCCTCAGCTGTTGTGGACATTTGGAGGTGAACCAGTGATGATTCTCTCTCTCTGTCTCTGTCTCTCTCTCTTTCTCCTCTCTTTTATTTCTCTGTCTCTCTGCCTTTCAGATAAATGAAAATAATTAAATAAATAAAAATTCAAGAAATGTGTTTAAAAGGGGTAGACTAGATAAAAAAAATCTAACCATTAGATATAAAAATCTCTATGAGACAGAGAAATAACAAGAAACCTGTCCTTAAGGACTTTCAAAACTGTATTTTCCCCTGACATTCTATGATAGAATTCCTGTAACAGAAAAATACAGTAGCTGAAATTAAAAATTTAAAAGATATATGAGAGCCCTTCAAAAATTCATAGAAAAATAGAAATAAAAGATTAGGATTTTTTTGGTGCAAAAACATTTTTAAATCAATACATAGTTTTTTCATAATATATATTTTCCATAAACTTTATTTATTAAAAGATCTGCTTATTAGAAAGGTAGAGCAGCAGAGAGAGATAGATGGGGAGGGAGGGAGGCAGGGAGAGAGAAAAGAGAGAGAGACAGAGAAAGAGAGAGAGATCTTTCACCCACAGTACACTCCCCAAATAGCTGTAATGGCCTGGACTGGGACAAGTTGCAGCCAGGAGCCTAGAACTCCGTCAGGTTCTTCCAAATGTGTGACAGGGGCCCAAGTACTTGGATCATCTTCCCTGCCTTCCAAAATGAGCAAGCAGAGAGCTGGGTCGAAAGTGGAGCAGTAGGACTCAAACCAGTGCTCATCTGGGACGCAGGTATTCTAAGCAGTGGCTTGACCTTCGGTGCCACAGGGGCAATCCCGCTGTGAAATCTTTGACGCCTTCCTTGCTTTGCATTCTGCAGAAGCTTAGAGAAGATTACATCATCTGAACAGAGATTTGACAAACTGGGAGCCAGATCTGAGTTAATCTGAGACAGCAGCACTAAGAGTTGAAGAGATAGAAAAAGTGAAATGATGTGAAAATAAATAGAAAAGAGTCTAATATTCATCTTATACAGTTTCCAGAGGCAGAAAACAGAAAAATGAGGGGGAAAGATAAAAGGTGTTAATTTTGCAAACTCATTGGAATACATGCGTTCTCTAATTAAGGGCGAAGGAATTCTGAGCAGGACAAAAAAAATCCACGTGGAAAACTACAGTGAACATGCCAAGAGCTACAGCACAGGGCTGGAAATGATTGGGCAATAAATTCAAAATTCTCAGAGAAAAGTGATAAAAATATTACTTACCTAAGCTATCAATCAAGAGCTAGAGAAGAGGTGTTGCAAATAAACAGAAGCATGTTCAACTAAGAAGACTATAGTAATTTCTTTGGGCTGCCATAAACAATATCACAGATTGGAGGCTTAAGATAACAGAAATAGACTGTCTCACCATTCTGCAGCCCAGAAGTCTGAAATCCAGGTGCTGGCAGCACCACATCCCTTGAAAAGTGCCAGGACACTGTACCTTCATCCTGGCTTCCGGTAGCCGCAGGTGCTCTGTGGCGGGCAGAGGCACCTCTCCCACCCTCATCGCCATGCAGGGTTCTGCTGTGTGTCTTGACAGGCACATTTGTGTGTGTCTCAGTGTCCAGATGTCCCTTTTGGGTAAGGAGCAGTCATTTTGGAGTAGAGCCCACTCCAATGACCTCGTCTTCACTTAAGAAGATCCAAACAAGGTCACCTTGTGAGATACGGGGTTACGATTTCAACATCTTCTCTGTGTAAGCACAATGCAACCCACAGCCAAAGTGCTCTTGACAGAACATTGCTAAAAGAACTCATAAAGGATATCTTTCAAAGAAAAGAGTGCAAGAACTGATGGCAACTTTGAATTTTTGAAAAGTTTATGTTAGAATGCTTTATAATTTTACAAAGGAATATTTATAACAATAAAAATGTGCTTTTTATATTTAATTTTCATGAAATTGTAGAAAATAAGGGAAGTTGAATAGCAAAAAGAAGAATAAATGATCATAATTTGCATAATTAAATGATTCTTTTTGTAACAAAGTTAATAAAAACTTGAGATTAAAGTCAAGGATTATAAATCTTATTCATAATTATCTTAAATAAAAGTTGAAGAAAACATTACCATAGAAAAACATTGTATTAGTGAATTTTTTTAGGATAATCAGAGATTCTTTGAAAGTTTCTGAGAAACATTTACTTTCTTCCATTGTTCTTGGTTTCTAATATATTAAAAACAACAGACTTTTTAATGTTATATGGAAGATTGAAAGAGAAAATGTGTTAAGGTAATTTTGAAAAATATAAAGTCAAATACAAATTAAGGGTTTCGATGGTCATTTTCTTATCACTGATTATCTAGTATTAGCATCTTTTTTGGGTGACCTTTTAAAATACTATTATTGACCTTTGGCAATGGTAACTGAGCTGGAAGAACCTTCTGTTAATTATTAGCTAGAATTGTTCTACTTGTAATTCTCATTTTCTTTGGGTATCAGGATTGGCCAACTTAAAAAAGGATACAAATACTAGGTTAAAGAAGCAAAACCAGCACAATTCAGGCAAAGAACATTGATTAATGAATTTTAAAAAATTCTTAAAGGTCATGTACTCAAGTTTGGCTAAGCCTGAGGCAGATCTAATGAACACGACCAGGCCCCTCTGTATGGAGCAGGTAACCCATGCTGACTCCAAATTTGCTGACATTACAGGGTTATTATTTCTGGAAGGATGTAGCATTCTTGAACAATTTCTCTAATGATTCCATTAAGGCCATGGTTTCCTTCAATTTAGGGTTACATATTTCATTTTTCACCTTATCCTGCACCACAATGAAAATAAAACTTTGTCCTGCATTGAGCTTCTGTGTCAGTCAAGGGGGCAGGGGGAGAGGTCACTTGATTTAGGTGGCAATTAACCTCATTTCATTGATAAGTACATCTGTTTTTTGGATCAGGTGTCAGCATGTGTATGATGAAAATTAATGAATACTGGTTTTAAAGGCAAAAAATGATTCTGCTTACACTACATTATGGACATTTTGAGAGTTCCTTGAGGAAGAAGTAAATAGATGCCTCTCTATGAATGAAGTTTAAGAGCACACAACATCACAAAGCTACAGGGTCAGAGGTTACAATGGCACAGCCTTCCAACAACAGAATCTGACCTGCAGTAAGAGCCCCTCTCTCTTAATTTGTCACTGGATAAGACTTTTTTTTGGAGGAGAATAAAATATATTTTAATATTGATAAAATCTTTTGGAAAACCTACCATGCCTGGTTTCTTCCTGTATATTTAAATTTAAAGAATAAACACATCTATTGCTTAACAACAGGGATCTGTCCTGATAAATGTGCTATTAGGAGACTTTGTCACAGTGTGGACATCACAGAGCGTTGTTAGGAGACTTTGTCACAGTGTGGACATCACAGAGTGTTCTTGTACACACATAGATCCTGCCAGTCAATCCTATCATGTGGCCTCTTGATCCAGTCAAGAGATGCAGCAAGCATGAGGTGTGTGAGCCTGCTGCTGGCATAACACGGCAGGCTGTTTTACAGTAAAGTTTGTTTTTACCAACAGAAGGTGTACACACTCTAAAATAAGCATAGAAAGTCTAGTAGCAAATACACAAATCTTTAAATAACCTCTGACTATTGTGGTCAGGTATTCTGTACTGTATATAATTTTAAGTGCTGTATCATTATGCTATTGGGCAACACACAGTACATGTGTCTACACCAGTGTTATCACCAGCGCATGAGTATCGTGCTGTGTTCTGACTTTACAGAGGCTCCACATGCTAGGAGATAGGAATTTTTTGAGACCATGTTGACTGGAATGTCTCCGTGTGTCCCAGGATGGTAATGAAGGCCAAGACCTGATAGAGTGGTGGTTGGTGTGTGCTCTACCCTCTGGCTTGAATTCTTCGAAAGCCTTCTTGGCAATGTGAGGTAGAGCAGAGCCCAGTCTCTCTATGCCTCCCTTGTCTCAACTGTAAAATGGTCACCACAGAAACCCTGCTCATTGATCTTACTGTGTTAGCATCCGTTGGGGAGTGGTCCAGGGTAAATGTTGTAATGTTGCTCAGTGCCCAACATACTGAGTGACTAAAGTGTTTTTAACTAAAAAAAATCAGCTCTCAGAGACAACAACTAAACCCAAATACAAACCTGAAAAGAAGTTTTGGATAACTAAAGTTTGTTATTATTTCCTTTCATAACATGTCCATGTTTATACCTTTTGAAAGGACGCATGAATAATTATAAACAACATACGTGTACTGTGTGCTGCCCATTTGTTTTTGCCAAGAATCAAGACATGAGACTGAAGCCATCTTACACCCAGCCCCATCAGCAGCTCAATAGCAGCATCAGGTGGCCCCATCTATACTGTGTGGGGTGGATGAGCCCCTCAGCTGAGCTGTGCCTAGATTCTTGACCCACAAAATTGGGAGATACAGGAATGTAGTTGTTTCAGGCTGCTAAGTTTTGGGATAGTCAGTTATACACCGAGAGATAGCTGAAGAACTGGCTTAATCCGTCTCATGTACTGAGTACTATATTGAGTACCGAAGGAGAAAAGTCAGGTCCCTGCCCTTAAAGCATTCATGGAACGGATAGTTTTCCCAAATAGAATCTTTGTATGCATTTAAGGAAAAATAAAAAATCATCTTATTTCTATATTGAGCTTTGAGTTGCCCACACAGGATTCAGATCTTGAGAGAAATGGCTTATTCGTTTGTTATTCTCTGTGCATGTTGAAAGGTAGTTGTGGGAGAGGGAGGTAGATCAAGAAGGGAGTGTTACAGATGGAATTATGTCCTTCCCCAAATTCGTGTGTTGAAGATTTCAACTCTCAGACTGTGGAAGCAGTATTTGGAGAGGATCTTTAAAGAGTTAAGTTAAAATTAAGTCATTAGCGGGAGCCCTAACCAAATACGACTGTTATATTTACAAGGAAACACACACACACACACACACAAACACACACACACACACACACACACACACGGAAGACCATGTGAAGACAATGGAAGAAGGCAGCCATTTACAAGCCAGGAAGAGGCCTTAGGAGAAATCAACCCTGCTAATACCTTGGTTTTGTAATTCTAGCCTCTGAAATTTGTGAGAACATCGATTTCTGCTATTTAAGCCACCCGTTGGTTGGTGCGTTGTGGTAGCTCTTGCAAACTAACATAGGAACTCATCAAGAATTGATGACAATAAATTGTCTTCTTCTGGTGGGAAAGAAAGAACAACACAAGACTTAGGCTTTTTAGAAATAATGTGTAACTCAGGGCTGGCGCTGTGGTGTAGTGGGTAAAGCCTGCAGGGCCAGCATCCCATATGGGTGCCGGTTCACATCCTGGCTGCTCCATTTCCCATCCAGCTCTCTGCTGTGGCCTGGGAGGGCAGTGGAAGATGGCCCAAACCTTGGGCTCCTGCACCCTTGTGGGAGACCTGGAAGAAGCTCCTGGCTTCGGATTGGCTCAGCTCTGGCCGATTGGGGAGTGAACCAGTGGCTGGAAGACCTCACTCTCTCTCTCTCTCTCTCTCTGCCTCCCCTCTCTCTATATAGTCTGACTTTCAAAGAAATAAATAAATCTTAAAAAAAAGAAATAATGTGTAACTCTGGCATCAAGATAAGCTGAATTTGTGATGGATGAGGTCTGGGTACCCATTCTTTTTGGGTGTAACATTCTAGGTCAAAGGTTTTGGAACAGTAATGGGGTACACAGAGGCACTTCAGAAGCTCCAAAGAAAACTACACGTCACCTCCCTCTGCTGTAAGACTATATCATCATTGAATAGAATTTTAAATGCTTAATATTTATGTATCAGTATGGCCAGATATTATTATTATAGTGGTAGATGGGTACGATTTTTGTTTCACTGGAGGGAAATCCAATAAGAATAAAATAGCAACTTTTCAAACATGACATTTAATCCATGCATGTAAATCAAACTTAGAATCTATTATTTATTATTAAAAAGGTGGCATATTTTTATTACACTGAGAATGAAACACAAATACTGTGAAAAATTTAGTGCCTTTCCTTGAAATTTTAAGGCACTTATCATGTAGTCATCTAGCTGATACTTACATTCATTTTAAAATATAGTCATTAAATTAATAAGTTTGAAGTTTTATGCCTTAAAAAAGGATGCTAAATTTCAGTGAAGTAGGCAAATTTATTTTTTTAGCTAAAGCTTCCTAAATGCTAAAGATGGTAAAGCACTTTGGAAACTCTCTGATTCAAATATGAATATGAAGAATATAGTTCATATCTTGTCATTATTAGTCATGACCACAGCATTCTCCCCTCAAGTGCTTTCTGAAAACTGCATACATCAGAAACTGATTAAAATGACCTAAAGTATTAATTCTTAAAATATGATAAACCCAACATTTTGCAGGAGGTTATTTTCTGAGTGACACTGAATATCTAAGAATGGAAAATGATTTTAATAATTCATGGGAAGGAGTGGTCTCAGGGAATCTGGAACCTGAGCATGATTGACTTTATTGATTATTGGTTATTACCATTCATAGTAGAGAGCCCAGGAGTTTGTTATATTGTACAGCTCTAGAAAGAGAGAGCTTTCCATTATGTCAGCTGGAAGGAGACCCTTCCTGTCAGTTCCCCAGAGGGTTGCTTCTGCTAGCGAAGGGGACTCCAGACTTCTGTGAACTTTTTCACAAGTGGGTCTTCCAAAATGGCATAGAAGACCACTGGGAATCTACTCTCAGCAATGTTCTCCTAACTCAGCTCCTAATGGGATTCCCACTGCACTACACACAAATCTCTCCAATTACGCTGTGACACAATCCACCTTGCTCTCCTCTCACTACCACCAAAATAAAGAAACAAAAACTTTGTTTCAGGCATAGTAGGAAAGAGTACATCTTTAGCATGAGGCTGACTGCAGCCATGGTTCTGCTACTTATTAGCATTCAACACTTTGGAGAAGTTATTTAAGCTTCCTAGCTTCAGTTTCCTCATCTGTAAAATGGAAATCTAATGGCTAATTCACAGGACTTTTACAAGCATTATATAATGTGCTGTATAATTGTTCAGTGTAGTGGGTAGCATGTAGGGAATCACTGGTAGCTATACTTATTTTTGTCAATATAATAGTCATCTTCCCTGTCAGATTAATTCTGCTCTCCACTGTATGTCAGCTTTCTCCAGCCCTTCAAAACAATCCTCCAATTACTTCATCTTTTCTTGATTCTCTCCTCTGAGAAAACTGTCTACACTATATTCATGCTCTTTTGCCTATAATTTTTGTTACTGGGTGCTCTGAGGAGTTTCAAGGCCATTAGTTCAGAAAACCACTTTGCCACTTGATAACATGTTCTCTTTCAAGAGAAGATGAGTATCCTTTACTGATTGCCTGTGGGTTACCAATCAGGTGTCTGTGCTTTTAATATATACTACCAATGCAAACTTCATATCGTCCAATTCATTGTCAAACGTGTTTTGCAGATGAGAAGAATTAAGGATGTATAGATGGGCACTTGCCCAGATACTTGAAGCTGAGATTCAAACCCAGAAGTAAATGACTCCACAAACACCAATATTCACAACCCACTCTAAAGGGAGGAATGAGAACCTATACATTGATTTCCATATCAGTAAATTATCCACCAGTTCCCACAATTTGTCCTCTGTGTGTGTGTGTGTATGTATGCATATGTGTGTATCTCCAGATGAGTTTCTATTACTAAAGCCATACCTCTCTGTTCAGTCTTTCCCTTCTGTCTCTGAAAGGGTGGGCTCTGCATCACATATTAGATGCACATTTGGGAAGGAGGCTCTTCTACTTCATGACATTGGCAGTACTAACTTTGTCTCAAGAATACTGCATTTGCCAGAAGCAGAATGGAAGCTTCTTGAGAGAGGGGACTTTGCCTCGCTCACTGCTCTATCTCCCCAACCTGGAGATGTGTCTGTCTTAATGAATTATTTTTAAAATGCATGAACAAACATAAGAATTCCAAGAGTGACACAGATATCTTCAAACAGACAACTGTAGACTGTCTTTTAATTTGAATTTTCTTAAACCTTAAACATTTTTGGTGTTTTTTAAATTCACATTTTATGTTTTACTAGGACTGCTTTCCAAATTCCATAAATCCATCTTTGTCCTTTGTGTCTGTTCTCTACATCTGTTCACATCCAATGTATTCAGAGTTAAGAATGCCCTAGTTACAAAATAGTAGTTCTTGTTCACTTGGCATGCAATTCAACAATCAAATCATTTTGAATTCTCTAAAGAGGAGGAACTTGCTTCTATATTTGAACTCACTCACATTCAGAGGGAATATGTTTTAATATTTCAACATCTATACAAAATGCTTTACAATTACTTTTAAGGCATTAATTCTCACATGAACACCAGGAGAAGTCACCAAGGACTGAATAGGGCAAAGAATTTCTTCAAGGTCACACAGCCTGTTAATTGCAAAGGATAGGCCTGGCTATCTTTTCCCATCCATCTGCCTCATACATGTACCAAGCAGTAGTCAATGACTTTGAACTGATGAGTAAGAAGCTTAGGGTGGTGGCAGGAAAAGGATTTATGTTCAAACTGAACTCAAGGACCAGTGAAGGTCAGTCTAGTAAATTGTGAATCACATCATGCCAAACCTCTATGTACATCTTCCATGGCATTAGATCTCTGTCACATTTAGAATATAATCCAAGTTCCTGTCCTAGGCTTTCCAACTTCATGTGACCTGGCCTCCACCCCATCTCTAATGTTATTTCATCCTCGTTTTTGGGTTGTGCATTTCAGTCCAGCCTCAGTTGCATTCTCTGAACACTCTAGGCTCATTCGTGCTGCAGAGCCACTGAATTCATTGCTGCTGTCTGCCTCGGATTCTTCCTCCTCAAACGTTGGCACTGCAGGTCTCAGGGTAAAGCTTGCTTCCATAGATAAGAGTTTCTTGACAGCATCACCCCTGTCACATGGTCTGGGTCATCACTATTTATTTCCACTCTTTCAATATCAGTTGTGATAGGGTAAGCATTTGCCACTACTGATAAAGTCTTATTGATTGGGTCATCATCCTCTTCCTCACCAGATTATAACTCAATGAGAGTAGAAGGTTTTGTTTTTTTAGTGATTTTGACCCTCAATGCCAAAATTGATGCTTAAGCATAAAATGAATATTTAATGAATTCATATGGATGAGTGAATGAATGAATGATTGGAGTGAAACAGTGAAGTTTAATACAATTTTCCAAATAGTCAAATGAACAATTTAGTAGCTGGGGAAACCTGAGAAAGCCATTACTTTCTGGTTTTTCAACCACCTGTAAAATGGGCTAATGTCAACATAACAGATCCAGCGTGATAGAGGGCATGTAAGAGCTTTGTAAAATAAAAAGTGCTGCTCAGGCATTAACTTCACTGCTAGACATCTTCAGTGAAATGTGGGCTGCCCAAAGGGGAAATGTTGATTAGCAGCTATTGCCAAAAGTTTTCTCCTTTCCAAATGATGTATTTACATGCTCCTTGTAAAACCATTTGTGGTTAATTTGTTGGTCTTTGATCTAATCAGGCTGCAGATGTTCACAAACGCCATCTTTTTGTGCATTGAGGCTCACTCACTGGGGTTTGTAAAAGTAATGGGCTGTGCCCAATTTTTCCCCAATGTGTTCAACTCTCAGGGACAATGAAAGGAAAGATCTATCTTTTGCCTAACAAGGAGAAACTGAAAAGAAATTTCAACTTTTTGTTTTCATACTCAAAAGAAAAAAAGGGAGGAGTAGGAGAATCTCAGAACAGAATTTTTTAAATTAAAATATTCAATTAGAATTTTCTGTCTCCCTAGAGTGAAATATTCTTAGTTGAACATTTCAGCAGCATGTGAAGAGATGAGTTATGACATATTGAGGTTGAGGTCAGGTAATGGAATTGCAGTATAATGAGATGACATACCATATATTTCCTCTTGATTCAGTCATCTTTGATGGGAAATAGTAGAAAGGCCTGATTGTTTAGCCAGTAATTTTTCAGGTAAGACTTCGATTTTAGACAGAAATGTAGTCACCCTAAGCAGAAGTTAATCAAACATACATGTTCATGGATACCCAAACCTAACTGACTTATCTCTATGTTGAGATTGGGTAGTGATTCTCAACTTGCACACAGAAGTACCTCCTGAACTATTATCTCACCTTGTTACAACTCAGAGTTTTAAGTTCTAGTCAAGATTTATTCACTTAAAGGTAAGCATGAAGCCTGAAATTCTGCATTTTTAATAAGTACCCTGGGCAATTTTTAAATATTTTTTAGCCTAGGTAATTGATTTTTAAAGCACTTATTTATTTATTTGAGAGGCAGACTTACAGAGAAAGGGGGAAAGAGAGAGAGAGAGAGAGAGAGAGAGAGAGAGAGGTCTTCCATTTGCTGATTTACTCCTCAAATGGCCACAGAGGCTGGAGCTGAGCTGGTCTGAAGCCAGGAGCCAGGAGTTTCCTCTGGGTCTCCCATGTGGGTACAGGGGCTTAGGTACTTGGGTCATCTTCTACTGCTTTTCCAGGCCTTCAGCAGGGAGCTGGATTGGAAGTGGAGCAGCTGGGACTCAAATCAGCACTCATATGGGATGCTTAATCTACTATGTCACAGCACTGCCCCTTTGGGTAATTCTTATTCAAACTAAATTTGGGGCTCTGTGAGTTTAAGTGCTTAAAGACATCATGGTATGATTGTTGGCATTTCTTAAATGAATAAATTCATTTTTAGGAGACCATAAGGTTAATTTAGTGACTTTAGGTTTGAGAGGTCATGGGATTGTATCCTTCATTCAAGGAAATTTTTTATTTAGAATAATTAATTTTTAAACTATGATAAGTGTTGCCTTTCATAAAGACTTATTCTTCAAGGATCTTGGTTAAAGAGATTTTTGGGATAAAAATGATTTGTGTTAGTAAGGTCTATGGCTGTTTTGGATGCTTGAGCCCCAGATGAACAATTTAGGTGAGACATTCAGAACATCTGGAAGAAGAGCCCTAGCTCCTTTGCTCTTAGGAATCATAAAAAGTAATCAATGGGACATAGCAGGATGCCCTTATGTCCTTCCACCATGAGTCTAAGGTAGGCTGGCAGATGTCAGCTTCTTCGACCTTCAGGAAGCATAACATAGCTGCCTTCAGAACAGAACCCCTGCAGTCAAACCCAAACTCTTCCCTTCTCGTCTGCTTTGTGTGACTTTAGATCAAATATCTCTTTGCATCAGTTGTGGTATTTATAAAGTGGAGTCCCTAGTAGAAGTTTATTCATAGAATTATTGTGGTGATTGATTTAAAGAGGATAAAGTGCCTTGCATTTAGTAAATATGTGTTAACTGTTGATATTATACCAATGTTCAGGATTGAGGAGTTACAAAGAAATCAATGATCTAAAACAAGGACTTGGATCTTGGACCTATTCCATTTGATAGGAGAGTGTTGGTTTTCCAGTGGTATAAGAAATGATTCTGTTTTATTCAGACACTATTGTAGTTGTAACTAATGCAATCCCTGCCCTGATCCCTAGACCAAGGTATGTTTCTAAGAATAATTACTTTCTGTTAGCCCACAGTAGAAAGATTAGAGAAAAGGGCTAATTTGCCCATTTATTCATCTTGGCTGAGGGAATGGAGAAGTAAATAATAATAATTCTATGAAACTCACAGTGGATAAATGAGAGTACCTGTGCTGTAGCATCAATTTCCATCAATTCCCATTCACTTGTCCAAGGGTGGCTTCCTCAAAAGAACATTTTTCTGTTTCTAATGGAAATATCCACCATAGAGTGTTAGATCTAGAAAATATAATTTGCTTACTTCCCATTCTTTGCATCAACCACCACTGTCTCCTCTTCTTTATTACCACCAGCACTTTATATACAATGAAACAAAGACCCAGAAACAGTAGATAGATTAAACTAGATTTGGTCTCACCTTGGTCTGATGCCAAAGACCATGCTTTTAGCTGCTAGGATATACAGCTTCCTTTTAAAGCAGAGAAGTAATTAAATACTGCAGAACTAGAGAGTTGGGGTTGAAATTAGCTATACATAAACTCAGACAACTATTTAAGATGCATTTAGGAGATAGAAAATATCAAAGAGACACTGTAGACTTAGTATGGGGAACTTACACATTATCTGATATTCTGCTTACCTGATCAAGTATTGATTATATATGTTTGCACATCCCTCTTCTATTGGCTTTACCTTGATGCTGACAAAGACCTACTAGTACTTTGATCATACATCCAGTGACTCAGATCTATGGCTCTTCCACTATTTAGGCCCAATAATCATGTCTATAGAATGATCCATACTGGACTTGATTAAGTACAAGTCATGGCCAACAAATCAGTCAACAAAAGCTTCATTATCTTATGGCAACCCAAATACCCCAGTATCTCAGTGGCTTTGCACAACAGATGCTTGCTTTTCACCAATACTCCCACTCCATGCCTACTACGAGACAACTGGGCATTCTGCTCCATTCATTTTTATCCTAGGTCAAAGGCTAGACCATCATCTGGAGCATTGCTTGTCACTTTGACAAAGGAGAAGAAAAGACAACTCTGGAGGGATTAGAATCAACAATAAATAATCTGGTCCAGAAGTGAAGTTACAGCCACTGAGAGATCAATGGCCAGAACCAGTCAAAAGGACTATCCTCTATGGGATGGCCAGAAGGCACAATCCTGCCTACTCAATTCATAGGAAGTGAAGAACTGGAAATGTTTAGGAATGGCATTAATGGGACCACCACAGCTCTAGAAGAAGAAGCACTTTCTTTCTTTTTAAAAATAAAGTTGTCTTTTAATTCCACTTGACATAGAATTTTTAATGACTTATTTATTTATTTGAAAGTGAGAGTTACATAGAGAGGAGAGATGGAGATCTTCTACCTGCTGGTTCATTCTCCACATGGTCACAATGGCCAGGGCTGGGCCAGGCTGAAGTGAGGAGCCAGGAACTTCATCTGGGTCTCCCAAGTGGTTGGCAGAGGTCCAAACACTTGGGTCATATTTCACTGCTTTCCCAGGCCATTAGTAGAGAGCTGAATCATAAGTGGAGCAGCTAGGACTCAAATCAGTGCCCCTACAGGATGCTGGCATTGCAGATGGTGGCTTTACCCACTATGCCACAATGCCGGTACTAGAAGGAGCACTTTCTAATGGTTAGAATTATTCACACATGGATGGGTTTGCCTTGTGAATTGAAAACGCTTCCTTCAGTGAAGGTTTCAAGTCAGGAATGGATAACTGTGTAATATAATATAGAAAGATTTCTAACTCTGAAAAATACACTGTATCTCAAATTTTGTGTCATATATTCTTCTGTATCTTCATTAGATAATTTGTATACCTCAACAAAATTTTCAAAATGCCTTTTCACTGAATATTACAACCCTTTTATTATTGCTACTATTATTGTTATTATTATTTGATGCAAGTCTTAAGGACTTTAGAATTCTTAGAATATCTTTGTAATTGTTACAAAAACATGCACATTCCTTAGTCAATAACTGGGTCCCACCAGTATCTCTGCCTGTATATATTGCTTGAAAACCTGTGGATTAGAAATGACCATCTTAATGCTTTTGGCTAAACTGGAGACTTCCATTGTGATAACTGAAGGTTGGGGGAGGAAGAGGGATTTCCAGATTATCTAGTTGCCACAAAAAAGAATAGACTTTGTGTTTGTGTGTGTTGTAGGGGTGGTATAGGGAGAGACGTTTGGGAAGATCTGACAATGATAATTTTGATAATGTTTACTATATATGTGTGTATGTATTACATGTGCTAATATATATTTAACAAGGAATAAAACTGGAAGTTAGATAATGGTGAGGCTGCTTAGGGTCCTGATTGCAATGCAAGGGTATTACAATTTATGGGTTAAATGTAAAGTTTTTATACAATATTAATTAGGCAAGCAACAGCCTATCAAGGAGCAAAATGTGGAATTTATAATGTACCAAAGTTTCTAGAATGCTGTTGTTCAGTATTATAGAAAAAAGTAATTTTTGGCGACCAGAGTGCACAATGAAGAAATTGTCAAAGATTTTCTATATTACATTTTTATAATAAATTTTCTATATTACATTTTTATAATAAATTCAGAGTTTCACGATATGGAAATATTGATACTTTTTGATAATCAATAATGAACTTTTAATAAGATGTCATTGATGAGTGAGTCTTCATTGTGAAGATTTTTCTCTTTCTTTTTGGTTTTCATCAGTTTGACATTGTCATCCTTAGGTACTGTTTCCTTTGTATTTTTTCTGCTTAGGATTTTCTGAGCTTCTGTAATACTGTAGATTGAGATATTTCATCAATTTGGAAAAATCCTGTCATTATCTCTTTCAGTATTATTTTCTGCACCATTGTCTTTCTTTTCTCTTCCTAGAACTCCAATTGTATGTGTATCTTACTGTTTATTGATGTCCCCCAGGTCTTCCAGGCTATGGTTCATTTTTCTTTACCATTCTTTTTACTTTTATGATTCAGTTGGGATAATATCTGTCTGTCTGTCTTACAATTCACCTGTTCTTTCTGTGTTGTGTCTGTCTGTGTTAAATGATTTTGTCACTTCAAATATTTTACATTTCTGCTCTAAAGCCTTTCTTAAAGTTCTCTCCTGAAATATTCCACCATCCAACAATGATTTTCATCATTGCCTCAACTTTTCTATCTTAAGTATAATAACTAAAGTCTTTTTTCATTTAAAACTCTGGGTCAACTGTGGGTCAATTTCCACTGACTGATTTTATTCCATGCTTCACATTTTTGCACTTCTATGGATATCTTATATTTGTGTGTTTTATGCCAACAAGTAAGAAAATTTTTAAGAACGAAGTACAAAATACTTTTACCACACAAGGGACTGATCTATTTGTTCATACCAGGAATTGCGCTAAGGTGGGATTGGGTTGCAACTCTAGTTGGTTTTAGTTTCTTACTGGTTTTAGAAGCTTTAAATGGTGAAAGAACCCCCTTTTGAATGAGCTTCATACTCCAGCATCAGATAACTATAAGATTCTGCTGTGTTCTCTCATGCTGCCCCAAGACTTCTGAGCCATTGGCAGTTTCTCTTTGCTTTCATGCAGCAACTCAATTGCTCACATGATCCTGAGGACTAGTAAACTTATTAATTTGAAAATTAGTAATAGCAAGGGCATGCTTTGTGTCTGGGGCTTATATGTGTTCCACATTCCTCCTTACTCAAAAATTGTTAAGAATTCAGCCAGTTTCTACTTTCCACTTTTCCTGGGATTCAATGTGCCTTTAATTCTAAGTCATGTAGAAGGGACTTATCCATTTCTGAGATTTTGTTTCTCTTTATTAGCAACTTCAGTTCTCCAAGGGCTTCAGAATGTATATAACTCTGTAATTTATTTGATATTTGTTTCCTTGTCTTTATGCAAAAGTTGACCATTTGTGACCATCTCCATCATAACCACAACCAGGACTTTGAAAGCTCTCTGGTGTTGTGCACATTTATAAATGTATTTTAACTTAGAATATGCTCTTTTTTCTCTTTATTGAAATAATTATCTAAGTCATCTTCAAAATAGAATAATTTTTTATTAAAAATATTTATTTATTTGAAAGTCAGTTACAGAGACAGAGAGAGAAGTGATCTTCTAACTTCTGGTTCATTCACCAAATGACTACAATGCCAGGGCTGTGCCAGACCAAGACCAAGACCTAAGAGCTTCTTCTGGGTCTCCCGTTTGGCTGCAGGGGCCCAAGGATTTGGGCCGTCTCCCACTGCTTTCCCAAGCCATTAGTAGGGATAGGGGTCTGGATCAGAAGTGGAGCAACCAAGACTGGATCTGGCAGGCATATGGGATGCTGGCATTGCAGATGGTGGCTTAACCTGCTATGCCACAGCACTGGACCCCAGGACAAATTCTTAAAAAACATGTATTTCATGTTTTTGTGAGCATTTTTATATTTACTAAGTTGACAATTGACTTTGTGAGCAATGTAACTTTTATGTCTTGTACATGGACATTTAGATACAAAAAGAGGAAATTCAGATTCATGGAAATTTAGACGCAGAAAAGAGAAGTGAGTTATTCAAGACCACAATAAAATTAATGATATAACTAGGTCTGTACTGGCCGAATTCTTTATTTATTTGAATGTATCTCTGGATAAGACTAGTTCAGGGTAATAGCTGGGATTTTTTTGTGCTAGATTTTGATTCTAAATGCAAGGATAAAAATAGATAAAATTATTGTTAATAGCATTTGTTCAACCTTACCTTTAAAAGATGACTGAAAGCAGGTTTGTGATTGTGTCCTCCTCCTCTTTATTTAGTTTACATTTTCTTATCACAAGGGGTGTTCACAGCCAACAGCCAAATGAAAAGTACAGGCTGATTAAGGATCTCTTTTGTCAGTAATTTGTGCCTAATGTTTTTAGCTTTCCCATGGGCTGTTGTAGAAAATGGTAAATCTGGTTTAAATGAAACCTGATCCTGTTAATGGCTTAATAGCAGCTGCCACAAGGTTATAGCATTTTTCAGTAGATGACTCTGTTTAATTTTATGCCTAAAATAAATGTTGGAATACTTGCATAAATCATATAAAATATACCTCCATACTTTTTAATTAATAAATTATTACAATAGATAAGTTCCTAATTTTGCCTATTTCAAATTATTCAAAAAAAGTGTTTTAAAAATTAAAAAAAATTTTTTAAATTAAATATTGTTTGTATCATTCACTTTTCTAAAATGTTTTAAAGGCCAAGGGATAGGCTTGATCTCTATATATTGGAACTTTAAAAGGAGATTGGTCAATCTGATTATTTCCACCATTTTTATACCTGATGCTATTTGTTTTTTTTTTAATTTTAATTTTTATTTTTTTTTTTATTTTTGACAGGCAGAGTGGACAGTGAGAGAGAGAGACAGAGAGAGAAAGGTCTTCCTTTGCCGTTGGTTCACCCTCCAATGGCCGCCGCTGCAGCCGGCGCACCGCGCTGATCCGATGGCAGGAGCCAGGATCCAGGTGCTTTTCCTGGTCTCCCATGGGGTGCAGGGCCCAAGCACCTGGGCCATCCTCCACTGCACTCCCTGGCCATAGCAGAGAGCTGGCCTGGAAGAGGGGCAACCGGGACAGAATCCGGCGCCCCGACCGGGACTAGAACCCGGTGTGCCGGCGCCGCAAGGTGGAGGATTAGCCTATTGAGCCACGGCGCCGGCCTACCTGATGCTATTTGTTTAGCACTGACAAATTGCTTACGTAGTGATGTGCGTTATAGCATCAGCTGAAGTCAGCAGAGTAGCCACAAAATGAAATGAGATTGTGTTTTTCTTCAAGAGATGAACTTGCAATAATAGGATTAGTTTCTCTGCAGTGTGATAGCTTGTGAACCTCTTTTAAAAAGCATTTTTTTTTTCTGCACAAAACACTTGCTCTGGGTAGATGAATGATATGAAGATAAGTAACAGGTATGTAAAACAATGATTATGATGGAATATGGAAATAGTTACACAATAGAGGTACCAGGTCAAGAAATGAGGAAAGAAAATATGGAGTACCATGTTAATGAACACATCACAAGCTCGATTTACGAAGCTCAACAAATGTGAACTCTTGAGCTGGCAGGGTCAAATCTGTCATCTCGTTTGGGTCACATTTTCAGAGTAGTCTGCTCCACTGCCTGGGGCTCAGAGGGTTATTTATGTATGTAAGTCCAAGAATGGGTTTTCAGGGGCAAACAACAGGAATAGAGAAATGCTTCTTCACTTAATTATGAATTGTTTATAGGCAGCACTGAATACAGTTTGTTTCCAAAAATATGAGCATCCCTCTATCTTCCTTTGTCTAAATATCTTTCCTAGGCACTCCCTCAACAGAAAGCCGTGAAACCTGGCCTGGCTTTGTTATTTGAACTCTTCCTCCTTCGTGGGACTTGCACTGGCCCTGACCGTGTTGTGGGTTGGGCAGTCTTCCCTTTGTGTGACAACAACTTTGATGTAGTGGAGGGAAAATTCAAGTGTCCCCTTCTCCGAGGACATTACGACCAGAATGTTGGCAACTTCAGGAAAATTGAAGATTTGATTTGCCTGGATTTGGACAACTGGCTGGGCAATTTCTATTTTCAGGTTGGCAGTATGACTTTATAAGTAGTGAAAGATTTAAAAATTTCCAAAGCTGCTTTCTTTCTAGCCTTTAGCTTCCTTTCATGCTGTTGAAAATTTTAATAAGTATCATAAAATTGTAGAAGTAATTACATCTTAATGGTGATTTCTCATAATGAAGATTAAATTGATATGTAGAAATAAGGCTTAACATTCTAGAGTTAGTGAGAAATTTGAAGATAATTTAATACAGTCTTCTATGTTGTGAATGGGCCATAATTGCTGCCTAAATCTTCTGATTCTTCGTTCATACTTTGTTGGTGTTGTAGCACACTGTGCAACTTCTCCTCAACATGCAATAGGACCGTGACAGGTTTTCTTACTGAAAGTAGTTATTGCTCTTCCACTGTGTGTTGTGCATTGTTTATTCTTGGGATACCAAAGAGGTAAGATGTGGTATGTTTAAGTTAGTATTTTGTGGCTTTTATGAAACAGCTGAGGCAAACAATTTGATAAAAAGAAAAGATTTATTCAGATCACAGTTTTGGAGATTTGAATCCAAGACTGGGTAGTGCCAATGATTTGGCTTCTGATGATGGTGGGGGAAGACAAAAGAAGGAGAATGTGTCAGAACTAGGAACAGGGAGAGAGGGTACTCAAGAAGGAAAAATATGCAAGCAAGATAGACTATATTTCTCTTCCAGGAAAATTATTCTGCCAATGCTTCATTCTTCAAGGAGAGAGGGTGGGCTCAAACAGTGATTTTCTGAACAATTATCTCATGAGAACTCAAGAGGTCACATAAGAATGAACTTCTCAGGGCAATGACCAGAGTGACTCAAGGACCACCCACTACAGGTTTCATCAAGTTCCAACAGTAACATGGGGGCCCAGCCTTCAACACATGGACCTGTTGGACTCATATGTGTAGTCTATTTGTCCAAATGTGTTATTACTGAATATGCTGTATTCCATGTTGCTATGTCATAACGTAGTATGGATTGTTCTTTCTTACCTACATGTTGGAATATTTGTTTCCTCCCTACTTCTCTCTCTCTCTCTCTATCATCATCATCATTCCAATTTTGGTGTATGTGCTGCTGAAGCGAGAACATATCTATCTATCTATCTATCTATCTATCTATCTATCTATCTTCTGTCTATCCACTTTCCTATCTCTGATAAAACTGTTAAATATTTTCAGGAAATACATAATTTTTATCTTAAAATTAGTAGCTACTTTTCCTTCCTGTATGATGGGGTGTTCCTGTTGCCTGTGTAGTTTGAGCAGAAGTATCAGAAATGATCTTTTTCATTATATGATTGCACTGTAATGTTATGCTGAAATATGGTCAACCTAGTTGTGCTATTATGAAAAACCCTCTCATGTGGCAATTCTGTTTGTACATTATAATCACGTGGGAAATTTTAAATTATTGCTGCCTGGGCCTTATTCTTAGACTCTAAAAATCTGTTTATTTCTGATGGAAGCTCAGACATCAGAAGTTGTTAGTAGCTTCTAAAAAATCAGAAACATTGAAATAAATATACTTGAAAAGGAAGACTATTATAAATGAAATGCAAAGAAGTTATTTAAAAATTACCCTAATCTTTTAACAAAATATTTTAAAAATATGTGAATTGAGTATTGTACCAAGGTAACAAATATATTGCAAATTAGAATATGGCCATAAGAGAAAAGAAATTTTGTTATAACTAGTGTGAAATCATATATAATTCTAAGTACCTTGTTTTACTATTTGTTACCTAAAAGTCAGTGATAAATCATGCCATGGAAAGTCTGTACCATATTGACTTTGTTTCATAAAAAACAACTTACATAGAACTATTTTTAATCATAAACAGATTTTATATTTGAGATTAAGTCAAGAAGTGATGCTTAAAAGTTATAGGATCAAAGAAATGGTTATTTGTTAAACAATATTGTAAGAATAAGCTAACTTTGCTAAAACCTTCTTAAATGCATTGCTTAAATTTTCTACTCTCCCTTCCCAAATTTCATATTTTAAAATGGTTGTGGATAAAAGTAATATTATGGACTGGCGCCACAGCTCACTAGGCTAATCCTCCACCTGCGGCGCCAGCACTCTAGGTTCTAGTCCCGGTTGGGGCGCCGGTTCTGTCTGGGTTGCTCCTCTTCCAGTCCAGCTCTCTGCTGTGGCCCAGGAAGGCAGTGGAAGATGGCCCAAGTGCTTGGGCCCTGCACCCACATGGGAGACCAGGAGGAAGTACCTGGCTCCTGGCTTTGGATTGGCACAGCGCGCGGGCTGTTAGTGGTCAATTGGGGGAGTGAACCAATGGAAGGAAGACGTTTCTCTCTGTCTCTCTCTCTCACTGTCTGACTCTGCCTGTCAAAAAAAAAAAGTAATATTATGAATATTATGGTTTATCCATAGAGCCCAGCTGGTCATCATTCATTAAAGATGGATGTAGTTGTCCCCTAACATTCTTATTTGGCAGATAATAGTAAGAATATTCTCTCTCTGTGTATGGTTTGTGGGGAAGTGAGTCTTATTAATAAAAATAATAGCATTTTTCAAAAGGCATGATTTGCTGACTATAAATAGGCAGAATAAGTGGAAATGTTGAAGCTTCTCTTTTATGAGATTGAAAATGAAACACTATTCTTTTTTTTTTAAACTTTTATTTAATGATTACAAATTTCCAAAGACAGCTTATGGATTACAATGGCTCCCTGCCCCATAACTTCCCTCCCACCCACAACCCTCCCCTTTCCCGCTCCCTCTCCCCTTCCATTCACATCAAGATTCATTTTCATTTCTCTTTTATACAGAAGATCAGTTTAGTATATATCAAGTAAAGGTTTCAACAGTTTGCACCCACATAGAAACACAAAGTGAAAAATACTGTTTGAGTACTAGTTATAGCATTAATTCACAATGTACAGCACATTAAGGACAGAGATCCTACATGAGGAGTAAGTGCACAGTGACTCCTGTTGTTGACTTAACAATTTGACACTCTTGTTTATGGCATCAGTAATCTCCCTAGGCTCCAGTCATGAGTTGCCAAGGCTATGGAAGCCTTTTGAGTTCACTGACTCTTATCTTGTTTAGACAAGGTCATAGTCAAAGTGGATGTTCTCTCCTCCCTTCAGAGAAAGGTACCTCCTTCTTTGAAGACCTGTTCTTTCCACTGGGATCTCACTTGCAGAGATCTTTCATTTAGGGTTGTTTTTTTTTTTTTTTTTTTTTTTTTTTTTTTTTTTTTTTTTTTGCCAGAGTGTCTTGGCTTCCCATGCCTGAAATATTCTCATGGGCTTTTCAGCCGGATCCACATGCCTTAAGGGCTGATTCTGAGGCAAGAGTGCTGTTTAGGACATCTGTCATTCTATGAGTCTGCTGTGTATCCCGCTTCCCATGTTGGATCATTCTCTCCCTTTTTTGTTCTATCGGTTAGTATTTTCAGACACTAGTCTTGTTTATGTGATCCTTTTGATTCTTTGTCCTATCATTATGATCAATTGTGAACTGAAATTGATCCCCTGGACTAGTGAGATGGCATTGGTACATGCCACCTTGATGGGATTGAATTGGAATCCTCTGGTATGGAAACACTATTCTTATTTTTTAAAGATTGTTTATTTGAGAAGTAGAGTGACAGAGAGAGGGGGAGAGACAGAAAAAGAGGATTTTCATCCACAGGTTCACTTCTCAAGTGCCCACAGTGGCCAGGACTGGACTAGGCTGAAGCTGGAAGCCTGGAGCTCCATCTGGGTCTCTTACCTGGATGGCAGGTACCCAAGCACTTGGGCCATCTTCCACTACCTTCCCAGATGCCTTAGCAGGAAGCTGGACTGGAGCAGAACAGCAATATCAGTGGCAACTTAACCTTCTACATCACTGTGCTCACCTCCCTATTTCCTCTTACATGAGATTCTAAAACTACTCTGATTTCAGCCCCCATACCACCTGTAGGAACTCAAGAAGGAAAAATATGCAAGCAAGATAGACTCTATTTCTTTTCCAAGAAAATTATTCTGTCAATGCTTCATTTTTCTGGGTATTTCATTTTCTGTGTCATTGTTTATTTTTCCCAAACACTTTATTATTAACATTTTAGACATAAGCAATTGAAAAAAATGCAGTGTATATCTACTTGTACTACATTCTATAATCTTGTCATTTTTCTTTGAACTTAATAGCATTGCTTGAATAATAAATATTGAATGAATATTTGCTGCTTTCATCCCATATGAATTTTATGCACCCAGTGTTATCTGGAAGAAGGAAATAAAGAAACTTATACATAAAAGCAAAAATCCTAATAAATATATTCTGCAAATAGCAGCATAAGAGGCAAATATGTAAATCAGTTAATAAAAAACAACAATTCTTCGTAAAACAAACACACAAAAACAAATAGTTTGGAAAACTGGATTCATTATTATCATGTAGATCTTCAAATTGTGACTTTCTAGAGAAAAATCAAGTGTGTTTGTAATAATGTCAGCAGTTTACATAACAGATTTAATCTCTCTATAGGTAATTAAACTTCCTTTGCATTTGGATGATCAAAACCACTTTGAAAGCAATACTCAGCTTTCTCCTGAATTTCCGGTTTCTTTAATGACTGAAGCAGAGAAAGCAGAAATAGGTGTGGACAATCCAGCTGACCTTTCTGAAAAAGAAAAGAAAAACATCTGGGCATCGACGAATGATGAAACTGAATCCACCTTGGACTCTTCACCAGGTTGGTTGACTTTTTTATTTGTTACTAGTATTTTTATTACTACTATTTCAAGTTATTTTATGTTAAACAAAACTAGATAAGCATTATTAATTCTCTGAGAATGTTTTATTTTCTATACTATGTACATTCACAGAGAATGCAATCATTAACTAGAATATTAGAACACTGTATTTCCTATAAAAATAAGTATAAAAATTCTTCTTTAAAAGAGAAGGCTTTTGCCATGGCCTTTTGCTCTAAGGATATTTTTAGGTTTATATGGGGGGGATAACTTAACTTATTTTGCTTCTTATTTGTAGATTCTTTTTTGTATACTCTTGAGGGGGTAATCAATTAGTTGCTATGAAAGAAAATATTCTCCCAAGAAAGTTCTCAAATAATATATTATTTTGTAGACATTGTTTTCAAAGACCGGTTTAATTAAACACTAGGTGAGCAAATAAAGTGTTCTTTTGAAATATTCAAAATACAAAAGCTCCATTTTCCTGAAGATGTATGCAAGAGATCTTCGGAAAGTCATTGGAAAACACATGTTATTTTAAAACATCATGGATTTCAAAATAAGACAAAATAAACTTATCTTTTAATTCTGTTTTTGCATCAGCCTTTTGAAATATCCACATATTAGAGATGATAATCTTACTACAGGATTATTTCCTTTACCAAATACTTAACAAGTTTCTTTAAGAAGCTGCATCTTTCAACAGTAAATAATAGTGTTAGTAGCAATCCTATGGAATGGGTTGGTGGTAATCGCAGTGGTGGTAGCAGTTAAAATACTACCAGCACAGTCCTAACGCCAGAGGAATTACCCATGAGAAGCCATGTGGTAAGTACAGAAACTGTAGTCACAGAATTTTATACAGATATTTATCCAATTATATGTCATGGTTTTAAACAAATGTTTGTGAACGTTAACTAGAAATTTTGATATCTATTGATGCTGGGTTATGAATGTCAGGGATACAGCATAAATTTATGGAAATTTACTGTTTCTCACACTTCAGAACCTGGACTAAATTTACTTGTAGCCAGAGAAAACAGGAGGCTTGGGGGCAAAATGAATAGAGTGAGTCATCCTCCAAATGTATACCTGTAAGCTTAATTATGGAATTTAATAGATTTAAGACTTCAGTGTTTTAAAGTTTAAGTGCAGACATCCAAGGTGGACAATAATGATTGTGTTAATACATGTGTGTGCACACAGGAATGGTGAGGTGTGGGGGCTCTCCAGAAAACCAAGGGCACGGGAAGTCTTTAAGACTTCAGAGTGCCACAAAATCGTCTTCAAAGAAGGTCCCAGCCCATGGCAATTTTCATTTCATTCCAAATTTCTGCATGGGGCCATTCTGTTGAGGACATTCAAAGATGAGGCTAAGTCTCATCCAGTTGTTTCCATGGAATGATTGCTATGTCACACCTTCGTTTTGGATTGAATTCATTCAGCAGACTTTTCAACATCAGTGGCAGAGATGCCCTTGGTGTATGAAGACAAATTGTGTTAGCATTCCAACTGTGTAAGCTTGGTACTGTGGTTTGAGGATGCACCTTGGAATTCACGTTGGAAACTTGGATCTCAAGGCAGCATTGTTGAGAGGCAGGGTTCTGCCCTTAGGAATGGATTAATCCACTCTGGGAATAACGGGTAAGAGGACTAATGGGCTATTGAGAGATCAGCTAATTTTCAGGAGAATGGATCTGTTATAAAAGCCAGTGTGGCCCTCTCTCCTGAGCCCTCCAGCCACGTGCAGCTCTGCACCACCCAGAACTCTGCAGGGCCCTCTGCAGGCACAAGGGCCTGATCACAAGTAGCCCCTTGACTTCTACTTCCCAGCCTCCCAAACTGTAAGAAATACGTTCCTTTCCTTTACTAATTACCTACCAATAGAAAACAGAATGCTGGGAATCCGAGCTCTGTAAGAGGGAGAGTAAATCCAAACCTTTTCTGCTGATACAAAATATCACATTGATTTTTGTTTCAATATTAAGTTCAGAAGTCCACTGTAAAGGCTGGGTGTTGTGGTGCAGCAGGTTAATCTGCTGCGTGGCACCCCTACGTCTGGTATTGGAGTGCCTCGGATTAATTCTGGCTCCTCTGCTGATGTACCCTCCTGCTAAAGCACCTAGGAGGCAGTGGATGTTGGCTCAAGTATTTGACTTTATACTCATGTAGGAGACTCAGAATCCCAAACTCCTGGTTCTCACCTGGCCAAGCCACTGCTTTTGTGGGCACTTGTAGAATAAACAAGCAGACAGAGGGTTCTCTCATCCTCTCTATCTCCCTCCTACTACCCCCCCCCACCGTCCCATCACGCTGGCTTCCAACTAAATAAATAAATCTTGTAAAAAAAAAAAATAAACTGTAAAGCTGCTACATGACACGATCAAATATGCACATTTCAAAGTAGATTTTCCCCCCTGCTCCATGTTTTTAAAAAAAATCATGGAGCTAAAAAGCTTGTTTTAGAATCTTAACTTTTGAGAAAGTGAGTAGTGACTTCACTAATAATATTTAGTGTTGCTGACATTTTAACATAGTTTTAGGTTACTGCGCAAATTGATTAGAAGCAATTACTCTTAGACCACTTCCCACCAGATCATTTTTGCTTTCTGTTTTTTCCTCAGGGAATGTGTCAATATTTTCCACACGTACTGCATTGTGCTATGAACTTGGCTTAAAGGGTTCTGCCCTCTGTTTCCTTAAAAGGAAGACAGTGGCATTCTAGGAAACACAAATACTGATACAGTCAATATGAGAATACCACATAGCATGAAAGGAAGACTTTTTTGCTTTAGGAAGAACTGATAATTCCTTTGCTTTGGAGGCTAATTCAAGCCTCACGTCCTAAGACTGGGAACTTCTGCTCCTAAGCTGAACAAATTTTTACAAAAATAGGACATACAAATCTCTTCCAGTATGTCTCTGCTATTTCTTATATTTACTTATTTTTCTTGGAATCTTCCTGGGTGTATTATTAGTGGTTAATATCCCCTATGGGTTTGTTTCCTAATACATCAGGGCTGTGATACAGTATGCTGTTTCTGCCACAGATATGTTGCTAAGAGATTTAATAATGAGTAAACAAACACAACATGTGGTAATTCATTTCAAATTAAAAGTTTATTAAACTCTGGCTTGATGACTTTCTGGCTATTTACAATTAAAGGAGCAAACCTTAGGGAAGGGATGACCACGTGGTGTGTTCATGGCTGCAACGTTTCTGTCTGAAAAATGTGTTTATGCCCTTCTGCAGCTGTCCCACATTGATAGGCTCTGTATGTTATCTGCTGAATATACTACTCTCCCCAGATCAAGACTTCAGTGTTGACTTACAAGCACACACATTGTACACACGTGCTTGCATATGAACACGCATACATATGCACACACATGCTCATGTTGACACATATACCTAGAGATTCCTAATTTATTCCCATGGTTAGTATTTTAAGTGGTGGTCAGCCTTGCTGATAGGTGGATGCCCAAGGCCAGAAATAACTATGAATGGCTAGAAGAAAAGAGCCATCATATATTTTTGGCTTATTATTCATCTTTTAGGCTGTTTACTTTTGGTGGGCATGGACAAGGAAAAGAGTAGTTCCGCTTGATAATTTTGTTCAGAGTTTTATCATGCAACCATGATAAACAAATCACACTGTTAATTTCTGTAGGAGTATCAGCCAAAACAACACTCAGTTGTTTTGATCCCCAGGGATATACTTGTGTCCAAGCTTATTCCACCACGAGAAATGTGTGTATCAATGTATCCAATAGATGATGGGAAGACCTTCCAGTGTTCACTGAGGTGAAACTGTTGATAACTCTGTTTTCTTCAATTTCTTAAAACAAATAAAGTTGGCAACTTTAGGGTATTCTTTCAGGCTGTTCGTTCTATCTGCAAAAAGCCTTAACCATCACTAACATTTTGTCCATCAAAACATGGTTTATCATTTCCTTCCTTTTTTTGTTTAAGATTCATTTATTTATTTGAGACGTAGAACTACAGAGACAGAGAAAGGTCTTCCATCTGCTGGTTCACTCCCCAAATGGCCCCAAAGGCCAGAGCTGGACTGATCCAAAGCTGGGAGCCAGGAAGTCGGGTCATGAACTGGTGCCTAAGGGTTGCTGGTGCCGCAGGCAGAGGCTTAGCCCACTACACCACAGCGCCAGCCCCTATCATTTCCTTCTGAAAGGGGCTCTCCCATACCTCCACAGACTTAGCCTCAGTGCTATTCAGCTTCGCAGAAATTATGTGTTTTCTAGTGCTTCTCCTCTTCCACACAGCCAGACCCAGGTTGGTAGTGACTGGTGATCTTGTCCCACCCCTGGTGCCTGGCACATAGCCATTGCTCAATAAAGAGTGGTTGAATAATGAGGAGATTAATATATTTCTTAAGAAATTGAGAAATTGCAAATCCAAGAAATACATAACAAGTACTTTCATTTGACAATAGCACTATGGAAGAGGGGAAGGGCAGTGTAGATTTAGGGTCTGAAACTCAGTGTGAATCTCTCGTTTACTTCCGAATATTGTGATACCTCTGTGAGACAGTGTTATCATGCATGTAAAATAAATACAGTTGATTATGGTTCAACATCCCTGAATTCAATCAAACATAGACTGAAAATGTTTTTAAAACTTTGTGTCTGTACTGCACATGTACATACTTTCACTTGTCATTTTTCCCTAAGCAATGCTCTATAGCAATTACTTACATTGTATTAGATATGCTAAGTAATCTGGAGATGAGTTAAAGTGTGTGGGAAGGTGGAGCTAACATTGTGGTGTATTGGGATGCTGTAGAAGCACATAGAGGGTGGATGTTGGCGCTGAATCTGAAGCTCAGAAATCAGGAGCCGGGGCAGATTGATCGCTGAAGCTCAGCAGGTGTGCCCAGTCATTAAGAGACCTACTATGTGACTGTGAGAGCTCCAGTATCTGTCTGGCTTTAGCTATGTCCACATTTTGTCCCTCCAAATCCTTAATCCAGCCTACCTGCCTGCGTAGGGTAAGGAAGACAAATTTTATCTTAGACACCAATAATTATCTCAGATCATAGAGATTCTATATTTTAGTTAATATTTTGTTGGTCAAATGTTATCCTTAATCTATGGAAATCATGTGTGGAGAGACCATCACAAATAATTTCATGTTATCAATATCTCTAATCACCTTTCTGATAGTGTTTAGGGAATGAGTACTTCTATAAACTGCTTTCAAGATTTTAAGAATTTGGAATGACCACTTCAGGATCACCATTTGGTGAGGATTAAGGCAAGTTTTAGACTTTGTGCATTTGTTCTCTCAGACGTTTTTAATTTCCAGAGAGCATTAATGGGTCTGAGTCTTGCATCTGAGTGCAGAATTGAGCCTCAGAAAGCCACAAAATATTTTAAAGTGATTAATCTGCATAAAAGTTAATTATCTGAAAATTTTATATGCCTTTAAGATATGGAAATGCATCAAAATACTTTAAAGTTATTTAATCTTTTTAAGTGCATGAATTGGTTGGAAAATTAATTTGTTTCTTTTACCTTCTCATTCTCCACTGTCTCTATCTCTTTTCCTTTTTCTTTCTTTTATTCAGAACAGTGAAGTTGTCACATTGTAACTTCGTTTACAAACCTTATAAGGCTTCCAATAGTTGCAACATTAAACTCTTCAAATTGGGGCCTAGCTGGGAAAATTCCATACAGATGTTAATTAGGGCCTTAGTAAATTTTGTACCATTCATTCATTTATCATTAGACATTATTATAATATGCTTATATCTTTGGCTTCGTTTGCAGGATTCTTCACCACCCATCACGGTTAATTATAACAATGTTTTTTTGTTTGATCCACTTCGATCTCAAAGTCCTTCCTGTGAACTGCTGGAAAAGAAAAAGCTTTAAACAGTCATGCAGGTCTTTAATTGTGAATTAGTTTTGACAGGACTGGGAGGCGGAGTCCGGCCTGGGTTCTCCATGATGCTAGCTGACAGCCCCTTGCTGCTCCAGGAGCTAGGCAACATGTGGAAGGGATTGTTCTTTTCCATTTCACAGCTTGCCATTTCCTCTGCAGGGCAGCCTCTGACCCCTCAGAGAGATCCTGACACCCATAAGGGAAGTGTTCCCACTGCTGGAAAGGAAGTGGGGAAGCAGTTTAACGCTCTGAAAAGAGGGAGGAGGGTGTGTCGAAAAGATCTGGGGGGACAGAGAGAGATGGGCTTAAAACGTTTCCAGCAGGTGAGCGTCTGGGCTGCATTGTCTCTTTCCACGAGAGAGGACTGCAAATATGTTTATTTGGAAGGGTTCTCCACGTTTGGGGGTTGGGAAGCTACCTTTTGAAAAAAAATTTTTTTTGAAGTGGAAGCAGCAATAAAAATGAATGTGTCACCTGTGAATAATCAAAATAAAGATTTGAGGAAAAAGGTACAAATAGGTGTTTGCTGCCCTAGTCCATTCTGTTGGTGCATGAGGTATGTTTCTAATTACACAGTGTGTATGGATGACATCAACAATGTCAGATTACAGCGTGTGTTTTCGGGACATTTTACACTCTCAATATTTTATTTGGTTTCATACACTCATCACAGTCATTTTTTTTCTTCTGTACTTGTGCAGTTAAACAGTGCAGCAGAAGGGGAATTGAATTGTATTATTCAAACTGGTTTGATATTCTTCCTAGTAAATCTCCAAAGGCCAATTATTTATTTTATTTTTTAAAGATTTCTTTGAAAGATAAGAGGGAGAGGGAGAGAGAGAAGGAGAGGGAGAAGTAGAGGGAGAGGGAGAGGGAGAAGGAAAGAGAGAGGGAGAGGGAGAGAGAGAGGGAGAAGTAGAGGGAGAGGGAGAAGGAAAGAGAGAGGGAGAGGGAGAGGGAGAGAGAGAAGGAGAGGGAGAAGTAGAGGGAGAGGGAGATGGAGAGGGAGAGGGAGAGGGAGAGGGAGAGGGAGAGGGAGAGGGAGAGGGAGAGGGAGAGGGAGAGGGAGAGGGAGAAGGAGAGGGAGAGAATCTTCCATCTGCTGGTTCACTCCCCAAATGGATGCAATAATCGAATCTGGACCAACCAGAAGCCAATAGCCAGGAACTCTACCCAGGTCCCCACATAGGTGGCAGGGGCCCAAGCACTTGAACCATCTTCTGTTGCTTCTGAGACGCATCAGAAGGAAGATGACTAGGAAGCAGAGGAGCTGGAACTGGAACCAGCACTCCAGTACAGGATAGCAGTGCTGGGAGAGGCAGCCTAACACCCTGTGCCACAGCTTTTGCTCCACCATAGACCATTTTAAAACTGCTCAAATTATCAGTGTTCCAGGATCCACCATGGAAGCCATTTTTAAAAGTACCTCTTTTTCTTTTGAAAACTAACACCTGTATAGGACATCCACTTTTCTGACTGCATGCTTTAAAGTAGCTACAGTAAGACTTTTGCCCCTCCAAACACAATTGTTATGTATGTGTGTGTATATGTGTGTGGGTTTGTAGTGTATTTTCCTTTATTTATTGTAGTGGCTATGTTAATGAATGCAAGCATATTCCACAGTCATTCAGAAAAATGTAATATAAAAAAAAATCCTACCGTCTTTGACCCATTTCTCTTGCTTAATCGTCCCAGAATTTAGACAAATGTCTTCGCAAGATGATAATGCAGAAATGGTTATCGACAAGTAGAGTTACAGTTCCAGGCTGCATATGAACCATCACCCATACTGTTTCAGTGAAAACACTACAGAACCCTAAAGTACAAAGATTCCTCCTTCATTCTTTTCACCTGCCCTGGCAAAGCAGATTCTTGTAGTGAGTTTCTCTATAGTTAGGCTATGTGTTGTGTTTATCATCAAGTGCATCTTCATCAGCATTAGGACATTTTTCTCCTAGATTAGGAAACCAGAACACTTGAAACAGCCCCAGGAGCAGGGATTTAGGGGAGAAGAGTTGCTGTGGAGTTATGACAAGACACATTAGGGCATTCCTAAAAGAGCCCATAGCTGAAGTATCGATCAGTTGGAAACAAGGAATTGTAGGGACAAAGTTCAGTTTTAGGGTCAGGTGTTGTGGTGCAGCTGGTTGTGGTATGGCACTTGGGACACCTGCATCCCATATTGGAGTGCTTGGATTGAGTCCTGGCTCCTCCACGGCTGATACGGCTTCCTGTAAATGTTTGTCTGGGTAGGCAGCAGATGATGGCACAAATATTTGGGCCCCTGCCTCCCATATTGGAGACCCAGATGGAGTTCCTAGCTCCTGACTTCAAACTGATACAGGCTTGGCTATTGGAGGTATTTGGGGAGTGAACCAGCAATGGAAGATTTCCCTCCCTCCCTCCCTCCCTCCCTTTCTCTTTCTTTCTTTCTCTTTCTTTCTTTCTTTCTTTCTCTTTCTCTTTCTCTTTCTCTCTCAAATAAATAAATGATAAATAAATAAATCATTAATATTCAATTTTAGTCTCTTTTGACTAACATGCAAATTATGATGATAGAAATCAATCTGGCTGGTGAGAATTTGCCCTTTAGACACAACAAAGTAGAAGTCTGCCTAACTTGCCCTTCCAGTTGCTGCAGTTTATAATATTGATTTCAGGAAAATGGAATTAGAAGATAAACTTAGGGCAGGCATTTGGCATAGTGGTTAAGGCACTGCTTGAGATACCCCATTCCATATGAAAGTACCTGTGTTCTAGTCTTGCTCCTCTTCCAGTATAGCTTCCTACTAATGCACACCCTTGGAGACAGTGGTGATGGCTTAACTACTTGGGTCCTTGAGAGAGACCTGGATTGAGTTCGTTTTGGGCTCCTGGGTTCAACCTGACCCAGCTCTGACTGTTGCAGTCTTTGGGGAGTAAACCAGGCAAAGAATGATCTCTCTCATTCTCTCTCTGCTCTTAAAATACACACAACTAAATGAATTACAATTATTAAAAAGATACATTTATTTTTGTGCAAAAATTTTTGAAATGCATGCATAGTTTCTTCATGTATGCATTTACCATGAACTTTTTGGAAAGCATTCATGTGCATGAATTATGAAATTTTGCACCAAAATAAACCTATCATTTAATTAGATTTTCCAAAAACTTCTTAAAGTATCCTTGCAGGTTGTCAGCAAGTTCATTGTAGGTGGCATCTCCTTTGACCCAGTACCATTATTAACAAACCGATGAAACTGAAAGTGGAAATGGAAAACAGGAAACCTGATCAGCTTCCTCTAACCATGAGGCTGGCTTTGAAAACCTGAATGGTATGCCTGAGTTCTCCCTCTTTAAGTACCTAGGTTATAAGTATGCAATAGAGGTTGTGCAATGTGTAAATAATAGAATTAAAAATTTGGCATTCTTTGGCACTAGGGAGGAGAAAATCAGTCTCTTTTGAAATTACATTCATTTTCTGGAGATAGGTCTGCTCTTGAATTGTGTCCTCTGGAAGTTATATATGTGAGGAGTTCAAGTTTTGTCAAACCAACACCTGAATGATGATGTTTGAACATTTTGGGTTACTGGGTACACAAAAGTCTGACTCACTTTTATTTGCAAAGCCACAGCTTTTCTTCCTTCCTTCCTTCCTTCCTTCCTTCCTTCCTTCCTTCCTTCCTTCCTTCTCTCTCTCTCTCTCTCTCTCTCTCTCTCTCTTTCTTTCTTTCTTTCTTTCTTTCTTTCTTTCTTTCTTTCTAAGATTATTTGCTGGAGGGGGGCAGGCATTTGGCACAGCAGTGCAGACAACACTTTGGACACCCACATCACCTATTAAAATGTCTGGGTTTGAGTCCCAGTGCTGCTTTCAATTCCAGCTTCCTACTAATGCACACCGTGGGAGGCAGCAGATATCGGCTCGAGTGGTTGGGTCTCTTCCACGCCAGCAGGAGATACAGGGTGGGTTCTAGAGTTCTAACTTCAGCCTGGCCCAGCCACAACTACTCAGGGCATTTGGAAAGTGATCAAGCAGATGTAAGATTTCTTTCTGCCCCTTTGCATTTCAAATAAAATGAAAATTAATTTTTTTTCCACAGGCAGAGTGGACAGTGAGAGAGAGAGACAAAGAGAAGGGTCTTCCTTTTTCCGTTGGTTCACCCCTCAATGGCCGCTGCAGCCGGTGCACCGTGCTGATCTAAAGCCAGGAGCCAGGCGCTTCTCCTGGTCTCCCATGCGGGTACAGGGCCAAAGGACTTGGGCCATCCTCCACTGCACTCCTGGGCCACAGCAGAGAGCTGGACTGGAAGAGGAGCAACTGGGACAGAATCCGGCGCCCCCACCGGGACTAGAACCTGGTGTGCCGGCAGGATTAGCCTATTGAGCCGTGGCACTGGCCATGAAAATAAATTTTTAAAATGTAAAAAAGATTATTTAATTGATTAAGTAGACACTGAATCTTATTTCATCAGAAACTTGAGCATTTAGTATTTTGTGTTGAAGTTTCAGTGACAAAAATATGACATTATATGCTCAGAAGTAAAAATAAAGGAAGCATAATGCTAATATTTTTGTTTTAAAGATGTATCTATTTATTTGGGAGGCAGAGTTACAGAGACATGGAGGGAGGGAGGGAGGGAGGGAGGGAGGGAGGGAGAAAGAGAGAGAGAGAGAGAGAGAGAGAGAGAGAGTCTCCGATTACTGGTTCACTCCCCAAATGGCTAAAATGGCTGGGACTGGGTCAGGCCAAATCCAAGAGTCTGGAGCTCCATCTGGATCTCCCACAGGGTGACAGGGGCCCAAGCCCTTCAGCCATCCTCTACGGCTTTCCCATGAGCATTAGCAGGGAGCTGGGTGGGAAGGTGAGCAGCTGGGACTTGAACTGGTGCTCATGTGGGATGCTGGCATTGTGTGTGGTGGCTTAACCCACTGTGCCACCATGCTCACCCCATCACGCTAATTTTAAATACATCCATGGTTCTTGAAATATGTACAGACTAGAGGACTAGGTTGTGAGAACATAATTTAGTGATAAAGAGTACAGAACCCTAAAGCAATTTGGCTGCTCCTTTCATTCTACTCATCTCTCTCTCCAAACAGATTCTTCTCAGATTCTCTGGGTTAGGCTGGCAGATTGTCTTTATCAGCAGGTGCACCGTCATCAGCATTAACATTATATTAACTACATGTGTGCACACACACGTAACACCTCCTGAGGCCAGACATTTAGAAGGCAGCATTTTCTTAAAACACTGTAGTATCTATTGAACCATAATTAATAGTATCCCTTTATGCTTTCATCTAGACTTTTAATAATATTTTTCCTTTTTCAGATTTGCAGGTATTAGGTGTCATGTGTGTGACCGATTTTCATGAGAAAGCTTTAACTTTCATTTTGAAAGGCAAGGACATAGAGATAGAAAAAACAGAAAAAGAGTGAGATCTTCACCCCTGAAATGCCAGCTGTAGCTGGATTGTGTGTCAGGCTGCAACCAGGAAACCAGAACTCAATCCTGGTCTTCTACTCAGTTCAGGGACCCAAGTACTTGAGATGTCACCTGCTAACAGGGAGTGCTTTAAGCTGGAATCAGAAGCAGAGAGGGGACTCAAACCAAGGTGCTTTGACACAAGATATAGTTGTACCTAGCAGTGTCTTTAACAGTTGCACCAAATGCATACCCACCATGAAATAAAATTTTTACCAAGTGTGAGCTAGTTGTTACAGAAGGCAGGAATTCATCAGGTTGACACTTTTTTATTTGTAGTGCCTCTGATTTCAAATAAAATCAGTTGTTGGATTTCTAGTTTGCAAATATTTTCTCCCATCTATATCTTGCCCTTTACTCCTCTTTATAGTGCATTTAATGGAACAAAAATTTTTAATTTTAATGAAGAGCAAATTGTCAATTTCTTTTTTATGGATTGAGTTTTGGGTGTCAAGTTCAAAAATATTTTGCCTAGCCCTAGATGCTGATGACTTTCTCCTATTTCTCTTTTTTGTTAAAGTGAATGCCTTTATGTATGAGGAGTGAAATTTAGGTATATTTTTCCCACAAAAATGTCTATCTGCTCCAATATCATTTACTGAAAAGTCTGTTTCCTTCATTGAATTACTTTTGCACGTTCTTTAAAGATCAGCATGTGGGCGTATTTTTGTGGACTCATTTCGGTGACTCTGCTCTCTCCTGTTTTATGATCATCCCCCTGTCTGTACCACACAGTCTTGATTACTGTAGTTAATTAAGCTTAATATCAGAGTGATTTCTTCCATTTATTTTCTTTAAGACAATTGCTTTAGCTATTGTAAGATCTCTGTCTTTCCATATATATTTTAGAGTAAGCTTATCTGTGTCTACAAAGAAAAACAGTGCCGGGGTATTTATAAGACATCAAATTTATAAAACAATCCAGGGAGAAGTAATATCTTTGCTATGTAGAGTTTTCCTAATCTATGAATATATCTTTACAACATTTTAGGTCATGTATGGGGGGGATATCTTCCATTTGTTGGTTCATTCTCCAAATGCCTACAACAGCTGGGGCTGGGGTTGGGCGGGCAGAACCCAGGACCCTAAAACTCCATACAGGTCTCCCACATGGGTGACAGGGGCACAAGTACTTGGGCCATCTTCTGCTGTTTTCCCAGGGGCATTAGCAGGGAGTTGGAATGGAAGCAGAGCCAGTGAGATTGTAATTGGAGCTCATATAGGATGCTAGCGTCACAGGCAGTACCTTAAACCACTGGGACACAACAAGGCCCCAACAGCAATCGTTTTATTTATTTTTTATTTCTAAACTATATGCTTTTTACTTCCTTGTTTTGTCTTATGGTAGTTGTTAAAAGTTTCAGCGCTATGTTGAACAACAGTAGTGTTCTTGTTCTATTTTTGATCTCTGGGGGAAGGCATTCAATCTTTCACCATAGCATATGATAGCTGTAAGTTGTATGGGGATGGTTTTTATCAAGATGAGGTGCCTTTGATTGCAAACGGATTTTGTATTTTGTCAGGCTTTCTTTGTTTTACTGGGTATGATAAAATGATTTATCTACCTTGATTATTGTTATGTTAAATTTCAAATAATGAACCCATCTTGGATACTGATAATAAATCCCACCTGGCTGTAGTGTGTAATTATTTTCACACACTTTGAATTCAATTTTTTTTTTTTTTATTTTATTTATTTTTTTTTTTGACAGGCAGAGTGGACAGTGAGAGAGAGAGACAGAGAGAAAGGTCTTCCTTTTGCCGTTGGTTCACCCTCCAATGGCCGCCGCGGCCGGCGCGCTGCGGCCGGCACACCGCGCTGATCCGATGGCAGGAGCCAGGAGCCAGGTGCTTTTCCTGGTCTCCCATGGGGTGCAGGGCCCAAGCACCTGGGCCATCCTCCACTGCACTCCCTGGCCACAGCAGAGGGCTGGCCTGGAAGAGGGGCAACCGGGACAGAATCCGGCGCCCCGACCGGGACTAGAACCCGGTGTGCCGGCGCCGCTAGGCGGAGGATTAGCCTACTGAGCCGCGGCGCCGGCTTTTTGAATTCAATTTGCTAAATGTTTTAAGAATTTTTCTAATTAATCTTCTCAGAGACATTGGTCTGCAATTTTTGGTTTAGTTTTGCTGCAAAGGTCAAAAATGCCCTGTAAAATGGCTTGGAAGTGTTTTCCCACTGTTTTCTGTAATATAATGTGTAAAATTGTTCTTAATTCTGTAAATGTTTGGATGGAGTTGTTTACATATATGTATGTATGTGTGTGTACAAGTGTGTATATATAAATTTGCATACATATGTTAGATTTTGTTTTTGATTGTGTTTTTCAGATCATCTGTATCCTTATTGATTTGTGTCTATTGGTTCTTTTTTTTAACTTTTATTTAGCAAATATAAATTTTCGAAGTACAGTTTATGGATTACAATGGCTTTTTCCCCCTGATAACTTCCCTCCCACTGGCAACCCTCCCATCTCCCACTCCCTCTCCCATTCCGTTTGCATCAAGATTCATTTTCAATAATCTTTATATATAGATCAATTTAGTATTTAGTATATATTAAGTAGTTATTCAACAGTTTGCACCCACACAGAAACACAGAGTGTAAAATACTGTTTGAGTACTAGTTGTAGCATTAATTCACACTGAACAACACATTAAGGACAGAGATCCTACATGAGGAGTAAGTGCACAGTGACTCCTGTTGTTGACTTAACAAATTGACACTCTTGTTTACGGCGTCAGTAAACTCCCTAGGCTCTAGTCATGAGTTGCCAAGGCTATGGAAGCCTTTTGAGTTCGCCGACTTCGATCTTATTTAGACAAGGCCATAGTCAAAGTGGAAGTTCTCTCCTCCCTTCAGAGAAAGGTACTGTTTGAGGAATGTTAGCCATTCATTAAGAATAGGTCTGCTAGTGGCAACTTCTTTTAGTTTTCTTTCGTTGATCATGCATGTTCCATTTATTTCTGAATAACAGCCTTTGGAATGTAGCATATGATTTTGACACTTCTTTTTTCTTTCAGCACTTGAAACAGTTGTGCTGTTTGGTGTGCATGATTTGGGGCATTCCACTGGGCCCTGTTCTGAGGATGCCTGAGAGGAGGCTAGAAGGAGTTCCCCCCGGCAGGTGCACTTGTGCCTCTGGGTGGGAGAAGAAGTTTCCCGTTTCAAGATGTTAAAAAGTTCTAGCTTAGGCACTCGCTGTAGCTTGTTGCTGCTTCCCCTGTGCCACTTGTAGTCTACTGTCAGGGAAGGGTACTCAGGAAATGAGGTTCCTGGGGTATCTTCCTCACAGGGGCTGCATGACTCAAAGGGTAGTCCTTTCAGTGGGAGTACGTCCACGTCCATCTGGACAGTTACTGCTGATCAGAGGAGGTAGGCAGATACCAGAGTTGGGTGGCTTCTGTTGAGTGGGATGGGGTGGTGTGTAAGGTGTCCTGCTGTATCATTGCCCTGGTGCGGTCTCTGACTGCTTCATCCACCCCTTTATTTCTTTCTTCTCTCACTGCCTTTTGCATGATTCTCGGGGATTATGGTTGCATTAGTGTAGAAAAATGATATAATTCTATCTTGACCAAATGCAATTCCTTCTGTTGTCTTGTTTGTTTATTTGTTTGCATTTGTTTTTACATAGGGAGTTGGAGTATTTTGAAAGGTTTTCAGTATTTCATTCCCCGGGTTTGCTGCTGGTTCTTCCCGGGTTGGCTACCGACCCTTCCACCTCCGTGGAAGGGCGGTTCCCCCTGGCCACTTTCCCCACTTCCGCGGGGGAGCGGCACACCGCCGGCCGGCTCTCTCGGGGGCTGCACAGGTGTTCCTTCAGATAGATGTTCCTGGTGCATGTTGTCTCTCTCCTCCTTTATAGTCCTCTTCCGCCAATCCCAACTCGGCTGCCCACATGCCAAGTACGCTGCTCTCCTCCAATCAGGAGCAGGATCAGCTCCTGGAGGTCATCACTCAAGTTGGCAAGAGGCAGCTGCATAGAAGCTGTTTTCTCCTCTCCCAGCGCCATATTGTGGGAGAGCAGATGCATAGAATAAGTCTTAATTCCAGTAACTTAGTCTAGTCCGAGTTGCTCCCAGTTGCTTCCCCACAACATTAAGCAGTAAACTCTGTATTTCAATATCCCTGTCTTCTAGTAACCTCTATTCTTCCTGTTGTCTACATGAATTTGATTACTGTAGGTACCCCAGATAAAGGGATTTCAAAAAGCTCATGGAGAATGGAATTAAAAGATAAGCTTACTCTGGTGAACTGATTTTTGAATCTCATGGTTACTTTTCTCATAATATACATTTCCACAAAGTTTTTAAAGACCCTCTGGGATAAGCAAAATCCTATACTATTTGACTTGTTTCACTCAGCATAATGTCTTCAAGAAAGGAGTTAAAACCTGAACTGGTATCGGGGTCGGTGAACTCAAAGGACTTCCATGGCCTTGGCAGCTCATGACAAGAGCCTAGGGTGATTGCTGAGGCCATAAACAGGAGTGTCAATTTGTTGAGTCAACAACAGGAGTCACTGTGCACTTACTCCTCATGTAGGATCTCTGTCCTTAATGTGCTGTACATCATGATTTGATGCTATAACTAGTACTCAAACAGTATTTTACACTCTGTGTTTCTGTGTGGGTGCAAACTGTTGAAATCTTTACTTAATATATGCTGAACTGATCTTCTGTATATGAAGAGAATTGAAAATGAATCTTGATGTGAATGGAAGGGAAGAGGGAGCGGGAGAGGGGAGGGTTGCGGGTGGGAGGGAAGTTATGGGGCGGGGAGCCGTTGTAATCCATAAGCTGTACTTTGGAAATTTATATTCATTAAATAAAAGTTAAAAAAAAAACCCTGAACTGGTAAATTCTATTACCCACCAAAATGTTTTAAACCAGTTCTGTGGAGAAGAATTTAAAATTAGTGGTCAACTTGACTTTTGGAAGATGCAAAGCCTGGTATAAGATATGAACTCAGAAGTTAGCTATTGCTTTATTTTCTACAGGGTTTTATTATTCAGTTTTTTTCTTTTCTACAGAGAAAGGACTGCAGTTATATTGTTGAATCACAGCTCTGTGTTTGTATCTTTTTGTGTCAACTAGTTGCACTTTAAGAGCACTGGCTTCTAGCACTAATAGCTATGTGACTACTGGAAATATGCAAGGAAGAATTGAGAAAGAACTCAGTTGAGTGAAAATTTATTAGGAGAACAGAACCCGAATAGGGATGGCATAGAGTTTTCAATTCAGACCTTGAATATATCATTTAATGCCCTTGGTGAAATTTCTTAATGAGTCTTTATTTTTCACCTATAAGGAATAGAAAGCTGGTTTGATTTGAATATTTGTAATTGTTTATGTGAAGTGTCATGCACATAGTAGGTTGTTCATAAAATCATCCCAGTTTTAATGAGCTGTTTTCCATAATGCCAGACACAGTCTTGACTATATTATATATACCCTGCCTAAACTGTGATATTTGACAACAACCCCCACTATTCCTACTTGTAATTTTCTCTAAGCAGTAGAGATTTACAAATGGGTAAAATAATTCATTCTTGCAAATAGCTTTGGATTGTCTAAGTTCAGTGAAAGTGTTAATTGATGATAACCAGGGAAAGCTCATGAGCAGCATATTAAAATTTCTGAATTCTTTTATTGTGCTTAAGATGGAGAGTTTAATATTTTTAATAATAACGTGGGGAAAGCTGACTTTCATAAAAAGACTGGATGATCTTATTATGATTGGTAGAAATGGGTGATGTTTAAAGATTATTCTTGGGAAGAATAATCAAGTAATTATTGCTTTTACATTATAATAATATTTTATTAGACAAGGAATACATTTTTTATCTTATGAATGCAAAATATTGAAAGGTTGCTACTGGATTTATATGATGGCAAAATATTTTCAGTTCTGCGTTGGCTACAGAGGTAATCAAAATAAATGGGCTTAAATAAGTAACATATGAAAACGTTTTGTTAACTGGAAAATATTGTGTAAGTATAGTATAGTATATTATTCTCAGTGAGTTAACTGCTGCTATTCATAAGAGGTACCAATAGTGTGAGTTGGATGGTAGACCCACGTGGAAATATTGTGGCTCTGTGGTTTGGAAAACAGTGAATGCATGAAAGGATGCCTTCATTTTATTCCTGCTTCCATTTATATTAAAATGGCCCCAGATATAAAACAATCAAACTTGTTAATATTTCTAGAAAATCAATCCATAAAGTAGTAGGTACAGTCTACTTTTTACTAAATACTTTGGGTCCTGGAAGCACACCTAAACTCCAGTTTTTTAACAATTGCCCTAAATTAACAGCTAAATTTTTGAAGATGCATTTGCTCATTTGTACTTGCTATGAAGATAAGAGGTTTTCTTATTTCTGGCCTTTGTTATAAATATTTATCAATTCATGTTTGCAGCATTCATGAAATTATTAACATTGTTCAAACCATGCCACCAGCAGAGAATTCTTTCAACTCATTATTTGCATCTGGCTAATTTCTAGCTTATTCTCAGTTAGTATTTTAAATTAGATATTTGATTGTGGTTTTGAATATGCTTAAAGCATTTTTTTGTTTTCATAACTGGTCTATAAATTTCATTGGTAGACTTAAGATCCCTTCCACAGATGTCATTAAACAAATGGGGTCTTCCATGAACTTTATGAAATTTTTTGAAAGTTCCTGGATGATCCCTCATGCTTAATGATATTTTTGGAAAGAAACACAAGTCTACACATGAAATTTATTTATGCTTTGTATATACCTTGTATGCATAACCTGATGGTAGTTTTTTACACAGCATTTTTCTACTTCTCTGTTGTGACTGTGGCCTACCACATAAGGTCAAATATGAAATTTTATACTTGGAGCATCATGTCAACACTAAAAATTTTGGATTTGGAAGCATTTGGGATTCTCAGATTAGGAATATTCAACCTGTATAAAAGAAAAACACATTTCAAAAAATTTCAGCATCTAATTCTGATATTGATAAACACATTAACACTAAGATTTTGGTCTGTGGTTATAGGCAGAGTCATTACAACATGCCATTGAGAATTCATAGTTGGTGCTTATTTTGGCCTTTAAACTGTTCATTTGTACTGTGAACTAGATTATGTGCTTCTAACTGTCAGTTAGCTGAATGCATTTCGAGTCAATTTACTAAAATAGTCACTGTTAAGCGGTATATTTGGACAGAGTTGACACCTTTGACATTTTCTAAAATGGCAAAAATAGCTGTATTTAAGGGTAAGATTTATGAATGTTGTGTGCTTCCAGAACTTCCATTTGATGATGGTTTTCTGTTTGGTTGCTGGATCTCTTCCCACAAACTATTGAAAAAATATTAATTAGTATTTGTGCAATCAGGTATATAACATGGACAGAAGAGAGCCAGACACGCGGACAGGACCACACAGATACATAATATGATCTACACACAGTGACTTTCTAAAAAGAAAGTCTTCCAGTTGTCTTTGTGTCATGGGAGTAGAACAGTTGGAAATGTGGTAGAAGCAGAGAGTACGGAAGAAGAAGATAAATAGGTTGGAACGGCCTTTATGAAACACATAATCTTTGGTATAAATAAGAAAAGCAACTTGCCATGATTAAAAAGTATTTTGAATCCTTAGTTGTCTTCTAGATTGCTGGCCTCTATTAAAAACTTCTTAAAATAATAGATAGATTTAATTCCTCAAGCAAAAGAAAAATTATATCATCTTAAAGATTTTCCATATTTATTATATAGATGTGACTTGACTACAGGGGGAAAAGGAGCAAAAGCTCATGTATTGCAAGTTTTAAATGTATCAGGCTAAGGTTTACTTAATTGGAACCTCCAGGCAATAAAGGAGCCCTTTTTAAAATTCTGTGATTCTTAATATGCTAAATAATGCAAAGCTTCGACTCTTCAAGCATGAGACACACATCTGGCAGCTTAACATTTAAATTACAGGGGGAAAAACCCTCCCTTCAGTAGTAATTTTCTCAAAGAAAAGAATGGGAAATGTATTACAACTAAATTTAATTTCTTTTTAGATTTTCATCTTGTCTAATTGCAGGCATTTTTCTAGGTTCTTTGTATTTATATTTTACCATATTTCTGTACTTTTTATTAATCTTTAATTTGAGATGCTACTTTACAGCTCTTAAAGAAATGCGGCATGTTTTACTTAGCAAATTGTTTCACAAAATCCATCTGATCTCAAGTAATAAAGACAATGGTATATGAAATAAAAGGAAAATGGAATTTCAGAGACCCATAAAAATATTACTGACAAAAAGCAACATTTTCAGTTGGCTCCACTTTCAGGCTTTAATTTTTTTCCCGTGTTAATGTTTTCTCTGTTTTGTCATTTTCTGGTTGTTTTTCATGCCGAAGTTATTATAAACAGCATTCTTTCCTTATATTTCTCCGAAGGACAGTGTCAGGTCCTTGATTAATTTTACAAAGGTCATTTGGAAAAACCATTAAAAATATGCCAAGTAAAAAAGATTAGCACAACACAAGGAAAATGCACTCTTATAAACATATGCATTTATATATAGATAGGGTACTGTAACATTATACAATCTTGACAAGTGTTTTCTTTGTGCACCTCATGTATTATTAAAAATATGACTGTTTCATTTATTTTTTTCTGGGTGATACCAGCTGACACATTCCCCAGACAACAGCAGGTTAATGTTATTTGTAAACATGCTTTTTTCTTAATATAAAAATATATGACAGCTAATAGTCTCATAAAATAAAGTGGACTTTCAAAATAATTATCCTACATTTGTATTAAATGTTTGCTAGTTAAACTGTGACAAATTCACATATGAACATTCATATCTACATTTTAATTTAAAAAGTAAGCAACATTATAACTTTCAATGTTAACTGTAGTAGAACATCAATACTAACTCTTCTGTTATCACCAACCATTGGACAGAAAATATGAAGGTGCCCTTTGGGGGTCACTGCCTTCAAGAAGCACAGGAGGGGAGACGTTTATAAGCAAATCCTGTAAGGTTGGGACTGGCCTTGAACCTAGGGAAAATACCCTGTGAAGTGGAAGCTGAGAAGTCCCACTGAACTGAGGGCACAGAGTTCTGAGAGGCTGGGTTCTTCAGAGTAGACAGAGATCAGGCAAATATGAGCATCAGGACCCGTCCCCACCGCGAGTCCTCAACTCAGGCCTTTGCGACATGTAACCCTGGTAACAGCAACCGATGCTTCACTAACTGGCTACTTGATACTGGCTGTTCCAGACTTGAGGGTGGGATGGAAACAGCAAATTTGGAAAAGAGGTGGAGTAAAGCCCAGCTGGCAGAGGCACGTTAACTGCCGCCATGATCAATTTGCACAGTAAATTGAGGTACCATCAGTGTCGATGTTGGAAAGAAAAATGTGGGGGCCTGTATTATGGCACACTGGGTTAAGCCACTGCCTGTGATGCCAGCATTCCATGGTGGAGCATGGATTGAGTTCTGGCTGCTCTACGTTCCATCCAGCCCTGATAATGCTCCTGGAAAAGCAGTGGAAGACCCAGATGGAATTCCTGGCTCCTGGATTCGGTCTGGCCCAGCCCCTGCCATTGGGGCCGTTTGCGGTGGGAACCAGCAAATGGAAGATCTCGCTTTCCCTGACTGTCCCCTTCTCTCTGTCACTCTGCCTTTCAGTTAATTAAAATAAATCATTTTTGTAAAGGAAATAAAATGTGTCTTCTGCAGTGGCTTACTTTAAACCTGCAAAGAAAGTCTAAAACAAGCTCTGGCGAGATAAGCAGGGGGTTTCAGAATTTGAGTTTGAATTGTCAAGTTCGGAAGTTTTCATAGATCCTCCTAACAAAGTATATACCCAGATCTTCACAGACTTAAAATTATTATCCAGTAATTGTGCTGTCTACTAGAGCAAATATCAACACATTTCAGAGGAAGATAACAGAATCCAGAGGGCTTTTTTTTTTACAACTTCCATTATACAATCTACAATTATAAGACATGCAAAGAAATAAGGGAATACATATTTTAGGAAAGGAAAAAAAGGGGAACAAAATAACGCCATTGGCTCAGGTATTAAATTTGGCAGGAAAAGATATTAAAACATTCATTATGAAAGTTCATTTATTTCAAGACGATTCTAGCAAATGATTAAAAGGAACTGAATTCTTCATGAGTGAATAGTTTGGGGCCTCTCAACAAACACAGGGAAATTGTGTAAAAAATCAATGAAACAGAAAACCTCAAATATAAGAATTGAATGAGAACTCACAAGGTAAGTAACTGGGACTCAAATCCAGGCACACTAAGATGGGGTGAGAGCATCCCTGTGGTGTTTTAGCTGACTACTGTATCTAATCCCACCTAAGCAAGGCCTCAGAATGAAGAATAGTTTATATGAGAACAAAGAAAACATTTAAGACTTTTGAGAATCTACCTCTTGATAGGCACTTTATCACTCTGATAGGCACAACATTACATTTTAATACATCAATGTATACGTCCTATTAAGCCAAAAATGATTACTGGGAGGCAGAATTTTACGATGTTCTCCCAAACTCATCCAACCTCTACTCAACAAGCGAGAGATTACCCAGGTGACCTGAATCCCATGAACTATTAAGCATAGAATTTTCTTAGGCTGGTAACAGAAGTTAGAGAAACATGCAAAGGATGCAACCTGCTACTGTTGACTTGAAGACTGAGGGGACACATGGGGAGTTTGAGAAGCAAATGAATTCTGCCAGTAACTAGCAAATCTGAAGAAGGCTCCTAGCCCCAGATGAGAATTGCAACCTTGGCTAATATATTACTGTTGGCCCCATGAGACTTTAAGTAGCGAAACAAGCTAAGACCCACCATGCCCTTAAAGACCTAGGCTAGGTAGCAAGAGGCTGGCAGAGTCATATTCAGGGAGAAAAAAATTTACAGTTTGCTAACACAAGTCCATGTCCTTAAAATTTTACACTGCTAAAATATGTTCATATGGACAATTCCAAATGTCAGGAGGCAGCGATATTCAACCCCAAGAGGAATAAGAGAGGACAGGAAGCAAAATTTTGCTGTTCTTGATACAGATATCTTTTTGGGAAAAACTATCAGGTCAACCTCCTCATCAAAGCTGTGGCTGCCCTGGGCCCTCCAAGCACTAAAAGCTTTTGGACCAGGATATTTGTAACAAGAACTTGGGCATAGGTCTTGGTGCAAGAATTCATCCAAGTGAGAGCTCAGGCCGTTGGCTCAAGAGGCATAAAGCTGTGATAATATCTGTTGATATGATACCTCCCTTTATTTCAGAAACATTTATTGAGGAAGTACTCTTTCTCAGGCAATATGCTAGAAACTTTAGGAGAAACACAGTTGAACAAGACACGTGGTCTACAAAGAGGTTATGATCTGAGAAGAACGCTCTCAGCTGAGGATGTCTGGTACTCCAGGGTACAGTCGGCAGAGACAGTTTTGGTTGGCATAACTGGGAGGAGGTTCTGGAAGATGGGTGGATGGCTGGATTACTGCTATGCAAAGCACAGGACAGTTCCTACCACAGAGAATTATCCAGCCCCAAATGTCAATAGATGGAGAAACCCTGGTGTAGGAGAAGTCATGCAAGATATGAAGATATCAAAAAGGTAGCCTAGATGAGATGCACTGGGTACAGGCAGAGAACACAGTTCCCTCCCAATCTCAGTTTCATAATGGACCATTGATATGAGGTTCAGGAAAATTTCTTTGAAAATACAATCCCAGAAACACTGTTGGTGATAGAGAATCCCACACAGATGAGTTTATTTGGGAAATAGGTTAGAAGTGGCCACTGCCTGTGTATGTGCTCATGCTGTGGTTGATACTCAAGTTCAACGTGAAGTTTGTAAACAGGCTAAATTAATACTGGGAGCATAGAGCAGCTGGGAGCCTTCTCCTTTAGAATTCTTCCTTTTACTCCCATTTGTCAGGCCTTATGTTAGCTCTTAGATTTCATCAGCGTAAGCTTACATATCTGCTGCAGTGAAAATCAGTAATACATTTTTCCCACTTTTTTGTTCTTAACCCTAGGGAGCATTTCTAATAAAATTGGTCCCTGCCCTAAGGACTGTGATCTCAATCTCTTAAAAGAAGACCACGGATTACACTCTAAGGTAAGATGAAGGCTGGAGAAAGACCATGAAGCATCAGCCCCTGATGATTAACTACGATTTCCTAGAATGTATTTCCAGGTAGAAAGTAATTTGGTATTGCAAGAAGGTTTTGCAGTGCAGGACATGCTAAACCAGCTGATGTTTGAGAAATCAGTAATGCCAATAATTTTTTTCACACACCCAAATCAGACTTCTTTCAGCTGTTGAAGACTTTAGTTAAATTAATCAAATGACAATACCATGGGCAGAGTGATTAGAAAATTTGCTGATTGTACAGTGCTCCAGTGATTTATCTGACATGATCATGGCTTCCACGAAGTCTATATAGAAATCATCTTGATACACTTACACAGAATAAGTAGCCTATATTTCCAAAGCACTGCTTACATTAATTGTACTGGCACTCCTAGATGTAATAGTTAGATATATAAACATTTCCGAAACTGGTATCTACCTAGATCCAGTGACCACATTTTAAGTATTCAGAAAATCAGGGTGGTTGACAATGGAAGTAAGGCCAGCACCGTGGCTCACTTGGATAATCTTCCACCTGCAGCGCCGGCACCCCAGGTTCTAGTCCCGGTTGGGGCGCCGGATTCTGTCCTGGATGCTCCTCTTCCAGTCCAGCTCTCTGCTGTGGCCCGGAAAGGCAGTGAAGAATGGCCCAGGTGCTTGAGTCCTGCACCCACATGGGAGACCGGGAGGGGGCACCTAGCTCCTGGCTTCGGGTCAGAACATGCGCACCGTAGTGGCCATTTGGGGGGTGAACCAACGCAAGGAACCTTTCTCTCTCTCTCTCCCTCACTGTCTAACTCTGCCTTTCAAAAAAAAAAAAAAAATGGAAGGAAAAAGATTGCTTCCTACCATGATACCTTCTGTTAGAAGTTATCTAAAATATTATCATAATGTTCTCCTTTCTTGACTAAATAAATAAATAAAGTCCTGTACTGCATAATGACATTTTAATTGTGAGGCACCACACATACAGTAGGGGCTTCACAAAGTTTGTAGAAAATGGAATTAAGAGATAAGTTTATTTTGGTCTAAACAAAATTTGAAATTCAAGTATAGTTTTTCAAAATATTCATTTTTTTTTCACTGTGAAGGCCCTTAGTGTGATTGAATTTCAAAACCTTTTTTGCACCAAAATAAACATCTTTTAATTCATTTTTCTATGAACTTTTTGAAGTCCCCTCAAATATCAGCTAGCTGTCTTAGGTTATGTAGGTACACTCCAATATTCCCACAATGACAAAACTGCGTAACAATGCATTTCTCAGAAAAATATCCGTTTCATTAACTGATTTTTGACTGCATAAGTCTAGAAAGACCATTTTTATGCCTTGATCTCAAGATTGACTTAAAAAAAGACTTTAATGTAAATCTTTCTCTTTTTTCCCCTCATCTAATGTCTGAATAGTGGGCCATCATCTAACCAAGTAAATGGGTATTTAATGTCCAGATAGCCACCTGCAGCATTCACAAATGTGGTCGCTTCTATATCATAGTCGGTATTAAAGAAGAAAGCTTAGGACCAAACAGTTTAGCTGCATTTGCCACAGTAAGAGATGACATTTACAGAGCAATTGGAGATGACGAAGTCCTGGCAAATGTTCCCAGTCCTCTACATCAAATGCTTCGGCTTGATGCTGCTGTGGTCATTGTCATCCCCATTTTACAAGTGAGAAAAAAATGAAGCATAAGGAAATGAAGTGATTTAGGCTAAATGATGTTGCTAAGAAGTCCATAGCTGGGCATTCACCCTGTCTGGCTCTAGAGTCCATATTTGCATCAACTGTGAAATGATCTTTTGGAAAAAATGTGTATTTCTTTCTTCTTTGTGCCAGGTGCATATTTCCTGTATTCAATCCTTATGTCTTTAATTTATGGGCTAGGATATAGGCACTCCGGTGTGGGACATGGAAGTTGAAACCAGTATCTTAACCCCTAGGTTAAATGCCTACTCCAGATGCTTTTATGTGTCCTCTTTGAGAAACTAAAGAAAGGATATGTTCGTGAGACTTCTAGCTTATTATAAGTTTACTATTAGCCTCTTCAGTACTTTGGCAAAATCCTCATAGCAGTGGTTGATCTTAAATATGCTTTGGAATTAGAAGAAAGGCTAAAATAGGTATGATGGCAATGAACATAATCCCTCCAAATACCTAAAATTTGTCTCTATGTTTTCTTGGCTTTCATGTTCAATTAAGGTATTCTCTTGTTCGTTCTATTTTTACTACTACATTTCACAAATTATTCCTCAATTAACTCTGAATCGCTTCCAGAAGTACCATGCGCATGTTGGGAATATTTTCATTCATGTCAGTGCCGTGAGATGACAGAGCCAGAGCCATCCCTCAGTTTCAAGCAACTTAGTACTGCAGGTAGAAAAGAAAATGTCAATTTTTGAACGTGGATAGGCCACCTTCTTTTTTTTATTCTTTTTTTTTTAATATTTACTTATTTATTTGAAAGCAGAGTTACACAGAGAGAGGAGAGGCAGAGAGAGAGAGAGAGAGAGAGAGAGAGAGGTCTTCCATCCGATGGTTCACTCCCCCATTGGCCACAACAGCTGGAGCTGTGCCAATCCGAAGCCAGGAGCCAGAAGCTTCTTCCAGGTCTCCCACGTGGGTGCAGGGACCCAAGAACTTGGGTCATCTTCTACTGCTTTCCCAGGCCACAGCAGAGAGCTGGATTGGAAGTGGAGCAGCCGGGTCTTGAACCGGCGCCTACGTGGGATGCCAGCGCCCCAGGCCAGGGCATTAACCCGCTGCGCCACAGCGCCGGCCCCAGACCACCTTCTTGATGATAAACAGTCTCAATTTGAGACGCTGCACTCCAGTATATGCATTTTATTTGTTTTTAAACTTCTCATGGTTATAGGAATTAGTTTGGATCTTCTGTTGATGTCAAAGACTCTAGCCTGGGCAATTCATAAAAGGACGATGGCACAATGAGATTAATGCTGAACTTCAGATGTGCTGCAGAGGTGTTTCAATCGTTAACCTTCAGAGAACAAGCTGAATGCGTGGTCCCCAGAGAGGGCAGCGATTTCCCCCGGGGGCAGGAGCAGAAGCCCGAGGGCATTACTGACTGCGGATGTTTCTCCTGCAGATCTTGAGACACAAGTGAATGATGTCTTATTTCCCCCTTGGAACAGTTCATGGAAAGTCCATCCTGTGAAATTTTCTGGCAAACACATCAGCCTTGAATTAATGACAGTAAAGAAAGGGGTAGCAGTATTTGGCTGGATGGTCTCAGGATTTAGGCTGGATTTAATCCGGAGCTATGAGGGATTTTTGGGGGGAGAGGGGCAAGAGATAACAATAACAGCACCTTCTAGAAATGAACATGATGTCATATTTACTTGCTTTGACACTTAAGGTACATCTGCTGTGTGTTGTTGTCTGTGACTTGGCGTGCTGTGATCTTTACTAACAGAATCTCTTGGCAGCGTTATCTCCACCCGAAACCTTCCTCCCTGCCTTCTTAAAAAATGGTGAGGGTCATTTGGACAGTCATTACAGATTCCATGACTGCTCACTTCTAATCTCCCCAGGGCAGTTCAAAGGCATCCATAATCCTCAGGATTCAGCCCTTTATCACCCCTTGCTTGCTCTAAGGCTCTCTGCTTTGATGAAAACAATTCCCTTGGTATTCATCTGGTCAGACGGGCAGGTGAACTATTCTTCCCAGAGACCCACACAAAATGTTGCTGCTAAGTGGAGCTTAGCTGTGCTGACACCTTAATGCTTTCCCATGACACTGGTGTCACTGTCCTAGGAGCTGCAAACCTTTCTCACCGCTCCTGTCATCTCCATCCTTCTCCACACACTGATAGGCCCTTGGAGGGAATCACGGCCAACGGGATAAAACCTGTAAACACCAATATGGGAATCCTAAGTGCTGCTTCTTGCCATATAACACCAGTAGATAGGCCTATATGTCATGAACTCAGACAACTTGGAGATTCTGCTCCTAAAATAGTTTCTGCATAGTTGTTTCATAGAAAAATGAAAACTCTCCTCAATGCAGAAGAAAAATCATCAAATACTCAAATTAACACTTGTGTCATGCTGTGTATTATGCAAAATACTGCTTAGATCCTTACTATATTCCACAATATTTGAAGTGATATCTCCCTCTCTAAGAATTTTATATATATATGTATATGTGTAAATTAATTGTGCCAATTATAAAGCTATCTATGCCTAGATTTCTTTTCATAAAAATCCTGTCATCTGTGTAGGACAAACATGTTTTTTACTTTTCAGATTAAAAACTGAAGTTCATGTACTTTTAAAAATATTTATTACTTGAAAGATAATTACAGAGAGAGAGAGAGAGAGAGAGATCTTTCATCCACTGGTTTACTCCCCAGATGGCTACAACCACTGGGGCTGGAAGGGGTGCATTAACAGGGTCTTGGATTTGTAGTGGAGTACCTGGTACTTCAACAGGTGTTGACATGAAAAGCAGACATGGAAGGTGGCAATTTTACCCACTGGACCACAATGCCGGGCCCCCTCATATACCTTCTATAACCCTTCTGAATTCAAAAAGTAGTGAGAAGACTTGAATATGTGTTTTCTGGCCATCACTTAAGTACTCTTTTCACTGGAACACCATACATTTTAGGTTTCAAATTACTCGAGATACTTTCTGCCTCTCAATTTGTGTTTGGAAGAGTTCTCATTCTTTGTTTCCTAACTGGTATTGTATTTGAAGGGAATCTTTATAAAACAAATATGTAGTCTGTAAAATTAAAAATTGATCTTTGATTTTTAGCAATTTCTATTCAAATATTTATCCTTGATTTCCATATGATGTGTCAGGAAATGAGTATTCACAGATATCCTATATAACATGTGTTATTCAGTAATAAATCTATGTTACCAGTTTCCAGTTTAAAGTATGAATACTCATTATGCTGAAGACATTGCTTTTTGAGGACTCTCCCTCATTTTTTAATGATGATGTCTGGCTTTAGGGTACAGACAGGGATTACAGGTGCAAAGACCAACTTTCTTCTTTTTTTAAATGTTGGCAATGTCATAGGTAAAGCACTCTCTCTCAGGCAGAGAGTCACCATACAGGGGTGCTTGGTAGGTGGTGACCGTATTGATCTTGTGTGGACAGGCTCTCACACCCTGACAGTTTCTCTACACACATTTACCACCTTTTTGGAATCACAACTTTTACTGTTTTGTGCTTTTGTTCATTTCTTGGGGTCATTTCTTTTAAGTATAAACTAGTTTTGGTAATTTTATGTTCCAAAAAAGCTCATTTGAGGGAATCTCTTAGCCAATTCATTTAGATTTTCCTTAAAAGAAATGCAAGGGTTGAGAAGTGAGTTGAGTACGCAAGAGCTGTGACTGTTCAGAATTCACAGGAATATTTCCTTATAGCTTAATAACTAGAGGTAAAGTCCATTGATATAATTAGAATGTTAAGTACTTGATGAAATGATACCTAATAGCTACTTCTTGGGCATCTACTATGTGATTGTTATCATGCTAGATGTTGTAAAAGACAGAAGTATTCTATATCTCATTTCTATCATGAATTCAGTTTGAGGAAACATGATGGGTATTAATAAATTAACTGGTGGAACTTGGGACACATTGCTGAGTGAAGAAAGCCTGACACTGAAAGAAGTACTGCACATTCTCCCCTATACATGGGGGCTAAATTTTTTATAAAAAGCAAAAAAGTAAAGAAATGCCTGTGTATATCAGTTCTGCTGCAAATACAGTGTTTTGCCAATCTTTATAAATTGTTAAGAATTATGTTTTAACGACTTTGTTATCATTTTAAAATTTATTTTATATGAGTGAAGTTGGACATTTTTTCATTTAATTGTTGTTTACAATCTACCTATTTTCCAGTTATGTTCTTTTTGTTTGCTTTTTTAAATTTTTTTCTATTTTCGTATTTTTTGGTTTTTTCAACTTTTATTTAATAAATACAAATTTCCAAAGTACAACTTTTGGATTACAGCTGTTCTTTCCCCCATAACTTCCCTCCCACCCACAAATCATCCCATCTCCCACTCCCTCTCCCATCCCATTCTTCACCAAGATTCATTTTCAATGATCTTTTTATGCAGAAGATCAACTTAGTATATACTAAGTAAAGATTTCAACAGACTACACCAACACAAATACACAAAGTTTCAAGTACTGAGTAGTAATTTTACTGTTAATTCACATAGTACAACAGATTAAGGACAGAGATCCTACATGGGGAGTAGGTGCACAGTGACTCCCGTTGTTGATTTAACAATTGACACTCTTGTTTATGACGTCAGCAATCACCTGAGGCTCTTGTCATGAGTTGCCAAGGCTATGGAAGCCTCTTGAGTTCACAAACTCTGATCTTATTTAGACAAGGCCATAGTCTTTTTACTTTTTATTTTTGAACTTTATATTGATTGGAAGATTAACCTTTGAGTATAACGTAAGTTAAATTTTTGTTATCTCAAAAAAATAAAAGGTACAAAATGAATAAATAAGTAAATTAGGCCGGTGCCGCGGCTCAGTAGGCTAATCTTCCACCTTGTGGCGTCGGCACACCGGGTTCTAGCCCTGGTCAGGGCACCGGATTCTGTCCCGATTGCCCCTATTCCAGGCCAGCTCTCTGCTGTGGCCAGGGAGTGCAGTGGAGGATGGCCCAAGTGCTTGGGCCCTGCACCCACATGGGAGACCAGGAGAAGCACCTGGCTCCTGCCTTCGGATCAGCGCGGTGTGCTGGCTGCAGCGCGCCGGCCGCGGCGGCCACTGGAGGGTGAACCAAGGGCAAAAGAAAGACCTTTCTCTCTGTCTCTCTCTCACTGTCCACTCTGCCTGTCAAAAAAAAAGATAATAAGTAAATTAGCAACTGCAAAGTAATGTAATGCATTTTGTCATGAAACAGTCATACCTCAGCAAATCAGGAGTTCTGGTGGATAATTCTTGATAGTCACTTGAACTTTATGTCAAGTGAGAGTGGATAAATTACTGAGGCAACTAAAAAACAAGTTTTCAAATTTACATATTGAATAGCTAACAGAGGTATATTTTAAGTAGGCTATCAAGGTATGCTAATCAAATACATTTAGTCAGGACAATCAAAGCTCTCATATTTTTTCAAGGATTTGGCACTCTATACTTAGAATGGAGTAATCTAAAATAGCAATATGTAATAATCTGATAAATATACTCCTATAATAGGAGCTAAAGAGGCTTAGAAAGATAAAAAGAGCTGCAATAAAAAGTACTTTCAATTGATGGCTATCCTCCCTGGATTTTATTCTTAAGGTAATCAAATCAATCAATTTCATAATAAAAGAAAGGAACCTTCTTGAGTTCACCGGGGTTTGATGACACACCTACTTCGCCTTGTTACTGCCAACTCAAAGCAACATCTTGCTGTTAAAAAATATTCCAACTACAGAGCTGTGCTAAAACTTGTGTGAAATGATGTCAAGGACATTCAAGCAACTAGCCTGTTACTAATTCAAATCAAGTGAGATGAGTCTAAAGAAAAGGAAAAAAGTGTTTGACACAACTATTTTATAAGGACAACTCACACCTAATTTTCTACTTCTCTAGACTGATGGTATTCAAACCATTTTTTTTTATCAGTAGTGTTTTGTGCAGTTTTGAAATTGAAGTTTTGTACAGGAGACTCCAATATATAAAGCAGATAAAAACTGAGATGTTAGATGGGAGAGAGAGGAAGTCTCTGATATGTTGATAACTTCTCCCACTCCCCACCACAGCTGAAATCCCAGGGACTCCTGAGTAAATTACAGGACCCAGTCTGTGTTCTGGACACATTATCATGTGTAACATAATTCTTCCAAGTTCTAGTAAATTAGCTTCACAGATATTATGTAAGTGTGTACTGCAGAAATGCTGAAATTTGTGTTGCTAGTCGTCTACTGTGGGACACAGGAGCTGCTGGTGACAAGTTAGAAATGAGTGACTCACCAAAGCAGAGCACTGTGGTAAGAGAGTCCTGGTAACTCTCCAAGGCCTCATGTTCCCCAAATCCAGCTGCTTGTCCTTAGACTGATTATTCAAATCTTTTTTCAAATTCCTTTTTGCTGACTGCTAGTTTAAGCTGCATTCCTTTAATTTGCAACCCAGGTTCTGAATAAATATGAATTCCATGACCATGATTATGTCTGTTTTTCCATTCTAACACCACTTACAGAAGCTACTTGGTGTGAGATGACTCAGAGCAGAACACACCATTCTCTCTGTCATTGTAGACATAAATATTTAGTGAGAGTCAGGGTGGGTACTGGTCTAGTGGTTATGACACTCTTGGGTACACTGACGTCCATTTTGAAGTGCCTGGGTTTGAGTCCCGCCTCTGCTCCTGCTTGCAGCCCCTTGCTAAGGCAGACATTAGGAGGTAGCAGGTGATGGCTCACGTAGTTGGGTCCCTACTACTTGTGTGGGAAACCTGGATTGAGATCCTAGCCCCTAAATTTGACCTACTCCAGCCTTGGATGTTATGAGTATTTGGGGAGTGAAGCAGTGGATGAGAGCTCACATTTAAAATACAAATATCATATGTTTTCCCTGATCTGTGGTAACTAATAGAGTACAAAAAATGAAATGTATATGAGTACAATTGATGCTTTGAGATTTGATTATTGTTTACAGCCCTTGTCTCTACCATTGAGGAGCAATCGTTTTATTCTTCTTACTATTTGTTGGATTCTTTACTTAGTAGAGGGCTAAGCTTATTCTTATAAAATAAACTGAAAGTATGTTGTTAGAAAAATTAAAAGAAAAAATAAGAAAGGACAGAGGATGGAGGATGAGAACATGGACAGGAGGGAGGGTAAGATGGGAAGTATTACTATTCATATATGTGTATATGTGTAATTGTTCACCTTCCATGAATTAAAAAATTAAAATCAAAATAAAGAACTTACTGAGAGCCTACCAAGTATGAGACAATAATTTCATTGTGAAAACAATAAAAAGCAATAATTTCAATGCTTCTTTATGATGAGTGACTCTGTAAGACATTCTGGGGAAAATATCTCTGAAATTGGTGAATTTTCTATCTACTATTAATAAAACACTCCATTTTTACTTATTCATTTCTCTAACAAGGGAGAAAGGTTGACAGATCATCTTGTGAAAGAAAAATCAGCTGTTTGGATAACTGAACACCTCGAAGATCGTTCACAAGATACACCTTATTTGGAGGAACTGGAGGAACACCGGCTTTCAGTTTGGTGAGTGATTATCTTTTAATTCTCAAGTTTACATCCTTTGAAGCCAACAAGTCCTTATTCATTCTGTGCTTTGATTTTTTTGAACAAGGATTTATTGTGTTTTGAGCTGAATCTTTTTTTTAAGATTTATTTATTTATTTGAAAGGCAGAGTTACAGAGAATGAGGGAGGCACACACACACACACACATACAGAGAGAGAGAGAGAGAGAGAGAGAGAGAGAGAGAGAGATGTTCCATCTGCTGATTCACTTTCCAAATGGCTGGAATAGGCAGTTGGCCAGGCCAAAGCGAGGACCCAGGAGCTTCCACCAGATTTCTCACATGGGTGCAAGGGCCCAAACAGGCCACGTTTAGCTACTTCCAAGGAGCATTAGCAGGGAGCTGGATTGGAAGTAGAGCAGCTGAAACTCAAACCGGCACCCATATGGGATGCTGGCATTGCAGGCAGAGGCTTAACCCACTATGCCACAATGCCTGCCCCTGAGCTGAGTCATGCAGAGAACACAGCAAAAGAAAAAGGCTGACAATGTAGTGTTGGCAAGAAGGAACTGAGAGGATAGCTGGGTTGATACTCACTGGAAACCATAGTTCAATAATATCTGAATGTATCTTAGTCATTTATCTCTCTGGTGTGTATTTGAGTGTATCTGTTTATCATACACATATATAAAATATGAAATAAGGCATTAAAAAGAGTTAGAAAAAGACTGTTCAGAGGTAATGAACACGAGAATTTGCAATCATGAAATTCATCACGGTGGTGGGAAGGACAATGGTGACAGTGTGATTGACACAGGCAATAATCAAGAAAAGGTGAAGAAGTGGAATAAGCAAAGACATCTGTCCCTACCCAACGCCTGGCTGCATAACCCCTCAATCTATTCCCCACGTGGTTTTCCCACAGGGATTTATCTACCCTGTGACTTGGTTCTTAAAGAACTTTCTCTCATTCTCCATTCTGGAACCATGATGTGGAGTTCATGTTATCAGCTCAAGTTTTCCTTACCAGTAACATTGTTTTATGTTCTTTTATTTTAGAGGCAGACACACACACACACACACACACACGCACACACACGAGAGAGATTCTATTATCATCCCCAAATGACTGGGCCAGGACACAAACCAGGAGCCTGGAGAACAATCCGTATCCCCACATGGGTGTCAGAAACCTCACTATTGGAGCCATAACTTCCTGTCTTAGTGCTATCAGAATCTGCATTAGCAGAAGCTGGAGTCAGGAACCCGAGCCAGGGATTGACTGGTTACTCCCACGTGAGATGTAAGCTAGGCCACGTTGTTGCTTCAGTCTTTACAATTCCTGCTGGTCTTGACTTAAATTTAGAGATATAAATCCTTTGACCAATGCTATCCTGGAGCTGCTGGAAGGTTGTCTCTGGGTCAAACAGTGAATTGTCATCTGGGTCAGGAGCAAGTCTTCACCTATTATGTATCAAGTGGGAACAGGAGCCAAAGAGCCCAGAAGACAGGCTATACACACACCTCTTCTAGAAAAAGAATACATGGGGGATGTCCTCTTTGAAGAAGGGAAAAATAACGTCTTCAAACAATACTTTATACTTTGTGTATCTGTGTGGGGTATAGGTGCAAACTGTTGAAATCTTTACTTAGTATTTATTAAGTTGATCTTCTGTATATAAAGATAATCTTGATGAAGAATGGGATGGGAGAGGGAGTGGGAGATGAGATGGTTGCAGGTGGGAGGGAAGTTATGGGGGGAAAAACGCTGTAATTCAAAAGTTGCACTTTGGAAATTTATATTTATTAAATAAAAGTTGAAAAAATTTATACACACACAAAAGAAAAATATACTTTCAGTTATGTAGAAATTGTCAGTGTGAATATATAGAATGTTGTATATATTCTATTAAATTCAATAAAATAACTGCCAAGGTGAATGATATTCCATTGTTTATGTGTATAGTAAGTTTTGCTTTTCTATTCATCCATCGGTGGACACTCAGGCTGATTCCATGTCTCGTCTACTGTAAATAGTGCTGCAGTGAGCATGGGGACGCTTCTATTACGCTGGTCTCCTTCAGCCGACGGGGTTCCTTATGTGATTCCATTGTCTTTTACTGTATTTGGTTCATCGAAATCTTGTTGTCTTGGGCCAACAATTTGATTAGCTAACAATTCAGAAGACTGGCAGTTCAGGCAGCATACAGCGTGGTAACCTATTCTGTTGTCAAAATGTCACAGGATCAGCCAAAAGAGGAAATGACTCCACTACTTTATACAGGCTGGAAAGGGGCTATTGCAAAATAGCATGTTGGGATGGACTATTTCGTGTGGTCATCTTTGGAAACACAATCTACCATCTATTGCTTCATTCGTTTCTGCAGGCACAGCTCCTCACATAAGGTTTAAGAAATATTTGTTGAGCAAACCAAAAAAGTGAACAGAAACAGATGTCATAAGCTTTGGAAATAGATTCACCTGAACGAAGTCCAGTCCTACCATTGTTATGTAGCCTTGGACAATGTGAAATCTCAGACTGTTTTCTTCTGTCACACTGGACTTCTGTCACTCCTTGACTGTGGGATTTTATGGTTATTATGAAAGTGACGAGGTAATGTGCATATGTACTTCAAAAAGTTCATGGAAAATGGAATTTAAAGGTAAATTTATTTTGGTGCAAAACATTAACCTTCAAAAATTTCATTGAAAACAGAAATTATAAAGAAATTATGCATGGGTTTCAAACAAAAATTGCACGAGAATAAATATATCTTTTAATGTCATTTTATATGAACTTTTTGAAGTACTGTCATATACAAGATATCTTGTATAGTGTCTGGAACAGGTAGATTCTTAATAAAGGCAACCATTGTTATTAAGATTGAGTAGTCTATTTTTAGGAAATATCTTTTGCAAATGTTAATATAGAGGGCATTGGTCATTCTCAGATGATTCTTACTTCCACATCTGCTATGCATCCTTCATATGCACAATATTTTTATTATTATTATTATTATTATTAGGGTCTTTGCATTTAAAGCTGCTCTTTGTTCTTAATGGAGTGGTTGGAAATATATATTTCAGGTCTCAGCATCAGAGAGGCCTTTTGTGATAGCTTTCAGAAAGTGGGACCAATTCCTAGTGTGTTTGTTTATTTTTCTCATCACCTGTTGTTTTCTTTAAGGTGTCTATCACAATTTAAAATAATCCTTTGTATTTGTTTCACATGTTTGATCATCTGTATCCTCTCACTACACAGAACTGTAGACAGGCACCCTGTGGTCTGCCCACTCTTGGAAGTCTAGGCTCTTACCCTGGAGTAAATGATACAGAATAAGGTCAGGAAATACTTATTCAATAAGTGAATACAAGGATAAATGAGGGATCACTTCCTCTCTCTCTTTCCTAACCCTCTGGGCTGTTACACCTACTTATTTGCTTTCAATCTCTTCATCCTACTGAAATTGCTTCCATTTTTTAAGAAAGGTAATATGAGATAATTAACCACTACACACATTTTTTTAAAAATGAGTTGAAGATTTGAGGGCTGCTGAGACTTCTATAAACTTCTATTTAAATGATCTGAGACACCATCTGAACAATTTCCTTGATGTTTTATTAGAGCTGGTAAATTATTTACTGGGCAGCCTTTACCTAAATCCTCTCCAAATCCCCATAAAATGTACTTTACACAGAATACTGTTCCAGCTTTAAAGATATAGATGATGCTAGGTGGGAAGTCTTTGCTCCAATGCAGCAAATTTAAATGCATGCATCCTCTTTCTTTCCGTACTTTATGCTCTATGTCACCCCAAGTCCTGCCTAATCTGTCTCATTTGAGTGCTGATTTTGGCGAAATTCATAGATCGTTTATGTTTTCCTGATTAAACTTCTTTTTCCCCTGCCCTTCAACACATACACACTATAGGAGACTTTTAGCTAATCAAATGCAACTTCATCTCCCTTTGTAGTTGCCTTCAATTTAAAAGGATGCTTCCAATATAATTTAAAGCTTTTTTTTTTTTTTTCCAATCAGAACACTATCCAACTAAGTGCCTTTGATTACGTCAAAGGCAGCACTCACTATTCCTACACGTCTCACTCTAGGCAGCCTGCTGTCAGCAGCCGCAGGGCATCACAGGGACAGTCCTCGGGCTCATTCCTGCCTGGGTCTGCGTCATGATTGTCTTCTCTAGACTGCAAGCTCTGAACTCTCAGGATGTGTGCTTGTGTGATGACTTGCATATGTTCTGCCCATATTTTATTTATTTATTTTTAAGAAAACTTTTATTTAATAAATATAAATTTCCAAAGTACAACTTTTGGATTATAATGGTTTTTCCCCTGTACCCATCCTCCCACCCGCAAACCATCCCATCTCCTACCCCTCTCCCATCCCATTCTTCATTGAGATTCATTTTTAATTATCTTTACATACAGATCAGTTTGGTATATACTAAGTAAAGATTTCAACAGATTGACCCACACAGACACACAAAGAATAAATACTGTTTGAATATTAGTTTTACCATTAATTCGCATAGTACAACAGATTAAGGACAGAGATCCTACATGGGGAGTAAGTGCACAGTGACTCCTGTTGTTGATTTAACAACTGACACTCTTATTTATAATGTCAGTAATCACCCAAGGCTCTTGTCATGAGCTGCCAGGGCTATGGAAGCCTCTTGAGTTCACAAACTCTGACCTTATTTAGACAAGGTCATAATCAAAGTGGAAGTTCTTTCCTCCCTTCAGAGAAAGGTACCTCCTTCTTTAATCTGCCCATATTTTAGATACTATGAGATCTTCCAGGTGTAATTAGATAATTTTATAAGCTGCAAACATTTACTAAATACATGTTGATTTAACAAATGAAAAACAGAGATAACATAGGGATTTTGTAATTTCCAGAAGAAAGGTCTAAAGATCAATGATGCAGAACCTGAGGCTAACTGTAGATGTTTTGGGATTGGCCTAGGGTGGCTACTCTTTCTACCTGTTGGATATATTTCTTTCCCCCAAGTTTTTTTTTTTTTTTTTTACTCCTTCTAGTTTCTGATAACAGTCTCAGTCCTCCTATCACAGCACACAATGTACATGTTCCAAGAGGGTGGCGGTCATATACCTTCTGTTCCTGTGACCACTGTCATTGGGTCAATGATGGGTAAATGACCAGAACCAGAACACTCAGGCCCTCTCCTGGGATTTATTATGTGGTGCTTAGAAAGAGCTATACCTTCTTCCCAGGGGCATGAGCTGGCATGATTTCATTTTGATGTTCTATGTGGCAATGGTTGTACTTCCCTGCTTCCTCTTGCTATTTTTGACCATTTCTAGCCTATTTGAAATTAGAAGTTTGCAGGAGTTGTATCAGTGTTTTGGAGATGACATATATGTGTTCTGTTCTATTGAAAGGAAAATAAATAAAATACCGAGTCCTCAAAACTGTGTAACAGAGCTGAGACTCCATGTAACAGAACATGTTCTGTAGTACCCAACTATTTTTAAATTTTGTTTTCCATGGTTTTCATTACTCACAGTCAACTTTGGTCTGGAAATATGGAATGGAAATTCTCCATCAATTGACAATTCAGAAGTTTTAGGTTCCTAGTGTTTTGAGTAGTGAGATAAAATCTTGTACTGTCCTGCTCCATCCCACAGAGATGTGACTCATCCTTTTGTCCAGAGTGTCCACTGTGCATACCCTTCCTTCTTGTTAGTCACTTGAAGTCATCTCATTTATCAGATGGACTGTGTCAGTGTTATGGTGCTTGTGTTCCTGGAGCCCTTATGTACTGGCCTGATGCGGTGTTGCAATGTCTGTGTCATTTGCCTTGCTTCATCTCATCATGTAGACACTGCATCATCTCCCATCATCTCAAGAGGGCTAGTCCATGAGAGAAGATATTTTGAAAAAGACTTCCTTCATGTAACTCTTATTACAGTACTTATTCATTATTCTATAGTATTATTAGTTGTTGCTAATTTATTATTGTTCCTAATTCATAAATTGAACTTTATCCTATGTATTAATGTATGCACATAGTCTGATCTGTATAGGGCTTAGTCCTATTCTTGGTTTCAGGCATTCACTGGGGTTCTTGGAATGTATTCCCCACCAACACATGGGAAATTTTGAAAGAAAGATCTTTCTTCCCAAGGAGGATGAGAAGAAAGACTTTAGGGGACATATACAATGTCCATTCAGTTAATTACATAAATAACCACTTATTTGCCTGTGCAAACAGAACTATAGAATCTCATTGCCTGTGGAGTGATTTTGGTCCCCTGCTTCCTAGTGCAGTATCTTAATCATTATAGAGTGACTTCTCCAAAGAAGTAAACCAGATTAGGTGCTAAGTACCTCCTCAAATTGTGCTAATGACTACTTCAAAGCAATGGGTATCACTTCAGTGATTTAAAGAAGTTAACATAGTTTTGGAAGGTACCTAACTCGCAACTGGGGAGAGGGTTCAGTGGTAACAAGACAATCTGAAAATGTTTCCATTACAATTCAAAGGCAGCCAAGTGGATAAGCAACCAGAGAATCACACACGTTAGAGCAGGAAGGGATCCCAGGATGATTTAGTGCATCCTTGTCAGTTTATACAAGTGTCGTAAAGCTGAGATCCGTGGAAGTACAGAGACTTGCCTTAGGTTATACAGCTAATAAGTAGTGAAAATAGGGCTGGAATCAACTTCCTTTCAATCTCAATCCATCTCAATTATAAAAAAAATCCCCAGCACTCTGCTCATCTTTTTGTAGTTTTTTGCTTCTATCAACTACTTGCAAGCTCCTTTGATATTTATCAATATGTTGAAAAAAAAAAAAAGATCCTTGTAAACATGCAAATAATGTATTATTACAAGTTTCCTCCTGCTACAGAAGTGGGGAGTGGGCAGATGCCAAGATGTTTGCAAAATGCATATGTTGCTAGCCACACAGACCCTTTTGTTGTGTTCTGGGCAGGAATTTATTTGGCTGACTTGAATGTGTTGCTCAGGGAAGGGATGGGTTAACTATACACATTGGAATGGGTAAGTTATTCTTTAATAAAAGTGATACACTTTCCTTTTTATAACACACATGTGATTTGACATTGAAATAAAATGCAGATGCTTCTTTGATTGGCATATTCCCCATTGTGCTTTTCTCAAACACCTTCACATATGGTCTGCCTCATTCCTGAGAAATGACTTCTTGTTGATGTCATACAAACAGAACAGATTGATTTTACAGTGAGTAAGGAGGTTGATGAATGGTACGTTGGAGAGAAATCCTTGTCTCGACAATCTAAACACTTGAAAATAGATGTCGCTTTTGGAAAAAGGCTCTCATGATACACCTATGGTTCCTTTCTTTCGTGGCCCCCACTTTAGAGGTTAAATAGATACTTGTGTGCAAGCTCAGGGAACAGAAAGGGTAGTTACAATCTCTCCCAATATGTGATTCCCCTTCTCCCTCCTGCCAAAAAATATTCTGAGACCTAACAGGTCAAAATAATCAGCGGAGTCAAATTTCAAATATTAACTCCAGTATTGTAACTGTACTATAACCAGAATAAAATATTCTTAATCTTAGGTAGGAGAGTAATATTTTTGCCTTATTTATCAGGGGCATTTTAAATTAACCAAGCACTCGTATTTGAAAAGCAGAGAGGGTGGCTCAATGACTTGAGCACATCACCTGCTGCTTCTCAGTATCTGAATCAGCAAAGAGCTGGAATTAGGAGCAGAGGCAGGACTCGACCCAGGCATGCCAGTAGGGGATGTGGACATCTCAAGCCACGTTCTAACTGCACATTAGGTGAATTTTAAATATACAGTTCTTAAACTAAGAAACTTTGTTAGAGTCATCCAATTATTCTGCACCATACACTGAAAGTAGTGTTGTGTGAATGCTCCTTGGACAATAGGCTAATCATATCCATTTGCGCAGAATTTTACAGTCTGTGTCTTGTTCCCATGCATCCTTTTAATTTGGTGCTTTCGACAGCCTTGTGACACAGTACTATGATTCTCATTTTACTGATTATGTAACTGAAGTCCAGAATGGTTGAGTGGCTTGTTTATAAATACTCAACTTATGCTTCTGGATCCTCCTTCAGTGCTCTTTCCACTACGTCACCTCCTTAACCAGACTCAGGTTCATAAGTAGACTTTAGGTTGTACATCTGATAGTTTAAAAAAGATAATGCTTTAACCAATATCTTACTGACATTCTCCCCATGGCAAGGTGGATGAAGAGTGAAGGTGAGAAGCCATGAGGGAGCAATGCCCACCATATCAACTGTAGTATGGTTCAGCAGAACAAAGCACCTATGGAGGTTAACTCCAGACAGTGATTTATCAACGGTCCACATAGTTATTTATTGACTGATGCCTTTATCTGATTAGGTGTGGATAAAGCATGATAAAATATTTGTACTGGAAAGGAGTGAATCTATGGAGGCACAATACCTAAACTCAAACTAATTAGCTTTTCACTTATAAGCTCAGTAAACTCAGACAAGTTCCTCCAACTCTGTTAACCTCAGTTTCATTATCTGGAATGTGAAGCTAGTTATACCTAATTTGTTTTGGAGAACAAAAATATGTACATAAAAGTAGAATAATTGGTGTTCATAGCACATACTAAATGCTCAATAAATATTAACTGTTATTAGTAGTTGAAGTTCCCTCTACTCTATTGTTTAATCAGATTCTTTTCTCTCCAGCTTATATATTTTTTTCTTTCTAAAAAAAGCTTTGCTACTATATAGAAGGGGAAACATACTGTATTTGTCTTTCTGTGTCTGGCTTATTTCATTCAACATGATGTCCTCCATTTCCAAAATTTTGATGCAAATGATAAAATTTTACTCTTCTTTTTAGCTGAATTCCATTGTGTATGTTTACATGTAAATATATATTTGTGTGCATATATATGTATATGTAGGCCACATTTTACTTATCATTCATCTGATAGATGATAGACACCTGATTGATTCTGTATTTTGAATATTGTGACTAGTTCTGCTATAAACATGGTGAAACAGATATCTCTTGGATATAATGAGTTCATGTCTTTTGGATATCGCTGTACTATATGGTAGGTCTATTTCTGGTTTCTAAAGAAATCTCCATACTGTTTTCCGAACTGGCTGCCCTAATTTACTTTATCAACAACAATGTATAAGAGTTCCTCTTTCTCCACATCCTTGCTAGCATCTGTTGTTCTCTGTCTTGGAAAATAGCCATTCTGACAGGGGTGACTAAGTAAAAGAAGAACTTTATTTTATTTTTGTAGACACAATGTTCTCCTCTTCACTGGAAAATAAGATTTTAATAGTAATTTTTAAAAGATAGGCATATCAGAGTGGTAAATATTATGTGACAGTTTTCTGTTGTTACATAACACATGACACAAATTTAGCATCTTAAAATAGCATGCTCATTTTTTTTTTCTGAACAAGCTCTGGCAAGTTTTACTAAATTTATTTAGATTTGTTTATGAAATTTGCATGGTTTATTTCTCATGAGTCTGTTTTGGCATGTCTCTGATGATTTCAGAATTACCTGGATCAATGATAGCCCATGCACTTGCTCTGTGATATTATTGCTATTGTCATGATGGATATCAGTTTTGGCCAACATGACGTAGTCCTCTCTTTTGAAAACTGGGCAGTGGTTGATGTATTTCAGGTTGCCTCATCTGACTTTTAAGAATCTGCTTGTACCCCATCACATGTTTTTTCCCTTTTCATAACACATTGGATCCTATAGTTGATTGACTTTTCCATCTTCTTTGAAGCTACCATTTTCTTGTCTCAGATACGGGGTGGTCCCTAACTAGGAACAGTTACAAAGATGGCTGGAGAGGAAAAGAAGCCAATTTTTTAAATCTAATGGTTTCAATATGTTAGGTAACTTGTCCAAGTTTATTCACCTGTCATTCATAAAGCTAATTTGTTTGTTTCATAGGTCAGGAGACTGGACACAACTTAGACATGTCCTCTGCCTTGGGTCTTTGCTGCGCTGTGTTTCCAGGTGGAGCCTTGACCATGGAGGAATTGCCCTTACAATCATTCAGATTGTTGGCAAAATTTGTTGGCCTGTGGCTGTCTGATGGGGAGCCTCAGCTTTCTCTAGCTGTGGCTGTGAGGCTGTCCAAGTTCCTAGGGGCCACATGTAGGTATATGCAAAGTGGGATTCTCCCATTGGTTGCCTGCTTCATTAGGTCCACATGGAGAGTGTCTTATTTCTCTTAACTCCAGGAGGACTGATCTCTCTTTCAAAGTTTTTTTTTTTTTTTTTTTCTGGTTAAGTCAGGACCACCCAGGGTAATAATCTCTCATTCGATTTCAAAACTAATTGATTTGAGAACTAATGACTTTGGTAAAATCTTCGCCTTTACCACATTTTATTTTCCAGAAGCAAGTCCCAGGCTCCAGCCACACCCCAGGAGAGGGGTCCTATAGATCATGAGCCCAAATGTGCATAAATCATGGGGACTTGCTCAGGGCCCTCTGGTTTGCCCCACCACAGGAAGATAATAAGACAGCTCTTTGTAGTGTTGAATTAGGATCTCTTTACCAACACCATCATGAGGAGATCTTGCTTATGGAAGATTATAATCCAGTTTGCCTTTCACTTGACATTTGTGTCTGCTACCTTCCTATGTGTGGACCCAAGATTGAAATGGCTTGGTCTCCAGCAACCCAGCTCCTAAACTCCAGATGCCCCCTTCCTCATAGAACATGCTCCACTTTCATGGCTTCTCGGCCTTTTGGCTAAGATCAAGTGTAGAACATGCTCCACTTTCATTCAGCTTCAAGCCATTTTAATGCCTGGTGCCTCTGCTACCCATAGCTACCATCTCCCATGAAGGTTGTTTTGGATTCTCTTTTTCTGACTGTCTTTTATTATTTTGGTTTTAGGTTTCTTGTTTACTTTTTGTGGTGCTATTGGGGCTCAACGAACTTACTTTATGTAATACATTTTTATAGGAACTTATCTCTATTAAAATTTATTGAAAGGATGGAGGGAGAGAGGGAGAGAGGGAGAAGGAGAAAGAGAGAGAGAAAGAGAGTATTTTCCATCTGATGGTTTGTCGCTCCCCCTCTTCGTGGAGGAACGACACAGGACCCTGCGCTGTTCTTTCGTCTGCTCGGCCCTCCCCGGGCTTGCTGCTGGTTCTTCCCGGGTTGGCTGCCGTCCCTTCCACCTCCGTGGAAGGGCGGTTCCCCCTGCCACTTTCCCCACTTCCGCGGGGTAGTGGCACACCACCGGCCAGCTCTCTCGGGGGCTGCACAGGTGTTCCTTCAGATAGATGTTCCTGGTGCATGTTGTCTCTCTCCTCCTTTATAGTCCTCTTCCACCAATCCCAACTCTGCTACCCACACGCCGAGTACACTGCTCTCCTCCAATCAGGAGCAGGATCAGCTCCTGGAGGTCATCACTCAAGTTGGCAAGAGGCAGCTGCGTAGAAGCTGTTTTCTCCTCTCCCAGCGCCATATTGTGGGAGAGCAGATGCATAGAATAAGTCTTAATTCCAGTAACTCAGTCCAGTCCGGGTTGCTCCCCACAATGGTTCACTTCCCAAATGCTGGTTTACTTCCCAAATGCCTGCAACACCCAGAATTGGGCAAGGTTGAAGCTGGAAGTCTTAAACTCAATCTGGATCTCTCATATTGGTGAAAGTGACCCAAATACTTGAGTCACTGATGACTCCTAGAGTGTGCCTTAACAGAAGTTGAATGAAAAGTGGATCCAAGGACTCCCACCTAGGCACACCAATGTAGGATGTGAGGACCGCAAGTGGCATCTTCACCTCTGTGTCAAATATGTGCAACATATTTTGAAGTTATTGACTAACAATATTTCTTCCCAGTCATTTATTATGTATAAGAAACTATCACTATTGTGATAAATGGTGTTTTTTCATGGGCCCCATAATCTACTTGATTCCTAGATTGATAAACTATGACACATCACCTTTTTCCTCATCTGTCTACATACATTAAACAACAACATGGCATTTAGTTATAATTGACATCTGCTGAGATTCTTTAGGCTTGAGCACTCTAACTTCTCTCATGTATAAACACAGAGTTGTGTGTTGGGTTAGGTATCCTTGGTTGGACTCCAGCAGACATCCTCTCCCTTATCTTTCTTCCTGGTAACGAGGCTTCCAATGATTGAAGATGGTTGACACTTTCCCAGTCTATACTGCACTATTGATTGTCATAGAGCAAATTCTGGCCAGTGGTTATAGGAAGGTGAGGCTGGTTTTCCTTCCTTTTCAGATGAAAGCAAACAAGATGAATCTCTTTTTGTCATTTTCTAATTTCTCCTACTTGAGTCATTGTTGTAAGGACATAATGCTAGAAGTTTCTGCAGGCATAGCACATCATAGACAGAAGAAAATAGGAGGAAAACCAACCCAGCACACTGTTGTGTTGAGCTGTACCTTATACCTATTTGAAAGTTTCTTTTATATGAGATAATTAAGTACACTATTGTTCAATACTCTTAAAGTATTCTGCTGCTCATAGCTGAAAGCTATCTAACTCAATCAACTTGCATAAATGTGGTTTTGATGTGAAGGACCCTCCCACACATTGAAAAGCAGACTCCACTTGTTTATCAGTACCTAGCAGTTTTACCTAATTTTCTTTATTCTGAACACAAATATGGAGATTTTTCATATTGTCTTGGATCTACCAAAGTGTAGTGCATAACAGTTTGCTTCTGAGTTCAGCGGGATTTGGAAAATGAGCACAGCGTGGTGCAGGAGATTCTTCTCCATAGATACCACACTGATTCAGTTGGAGAGATGGAGAATGAAGTGAATAGAATTAATTTAACCAACTGTCTAGAAACCAAACATTACATCAGCAATAAGAAATAAATATCTAGGAGCTTCAGATTATGAGTCAGTCCAAGTTCAAGCTGCATGATTTAAATGATGAAAGGGCAAATCCGAGCATCAAGCAACACAGGGATTTATCTGATGCAAAAACTCAAATGACCAGTAAAATAGATAATGTTGTGTTGTAATAGTTTGCAAACAGCATCCAGAAAACAATTGAATGGGTGTATTTTGAGCTTCAGGCATTGTAAATTCTTTCACTCTCATATACTTTATGCCTTCTTTAATAAACTGAAGAGTCTTGGGCCAGCTTCATCGGTGACGGTAGGTGGTCATTCATTTCACAATCCACTAATTTTCATGATTATTCAGTATTTTATGTTACCTAAACTGCTTTAGATTTTGTCTTACTCAAATTGTAATATGGTGATAGCTTATATGATTTCAGAATCATTAATTCAGTTGGTGTTTTCAGCATATGGGAATTATTCCCTCATGTCTCCAAATACCATCAAGAACTTAAGGGTTTTAAATATGCTGATAGCACATAAAATTTTCTGAAAAATAAAATAGTTGTGTGTTTATTGACAAGATACAGATTGCTTAGAAAATTTCTGGGAAGAAAGGCAACTGACATCAATTGTATTCTTCCTTTTTTTTTTTTTTTTTTTTTTTGGTGACAGGCAGAGTGGACAGTGAGAGAGAGAGAGACAGAGAGAAAGGTCTTCCTTTGCTGTTGGTTCACTCTCCAATGGCCGCCGCGGCCGGCTCATGGCGCTAATCTGAAGCCAGGAGCCAGGTGCTTCTCCTGGTCTCCCCTGCGGGTGCAGGGCCCAAGGACTTGAGCCATCCTCCACTGTACTCCTGGGCCACAGCAGAGAGCTGGCCTGGAAGAGGGGCAACCGGGACAGAATCCGGCACCCCGACTGGGACTAGAACCTGGTGTACCAGCGCTGCAGGCGGAGGATTAGCCTATTGAGCCACAGTGCTGGCCATCAATTGTATTCTAACCCCATTTTCAAAGAGACCAATGTATATTTACCTTATGCTTACTTCTAGCTTAATAACTGAACTCTTACATAACATGGAACAGAATATAAAGATGAGATTTCTTAAGGTTTTAAGATCTTTTTGATTTAAAATGTATATCTGTGTGAGCTCTTACAGAAGAATTTTAGGAATTTATGAGGACTCCTAGAACTATGCTCCACATCTTTGCTCCTCCTTTCCCCTCCCTACCTAAACTGTGATGCTCATCGATGTTTTCCCACTCAGATGCCGTAGAATCTATGTGAATACATTCATGCTTCAGCTACCTCTTTTTTTAAGGCTATCTAATTCATTTTGGGAAATTCTGACATTTAACAATTTTCAAATTATTAGCACCTGTCTGACTCACTAAAATCCCAGCCCCCAAAATTATCTATCTATCTATCCATCTATTCTTTATCTATCTTTCTCTTTATCTAATATTTATGCATTTATCTGTGTCAAGATATAAAGATTTGTTAAATACCATTTAGATCAACTAGCTCTCAGGCTGTCATAACTCAATCTCAGTATTCTTCAGCATCTTCTCATCTAGCCCCACCGTATAGTGATTATAAACTTGGTATTAACAATACACAGCTATGTAGACATAGTATGGAAGAAGTCAAGGATGGGGAGGAATGTAGTAGTATCCACTTCTTAGGAACCCAAAGAACATACAGTATATACTGTTTTAACTGACTGGCTAGTGTGATTTTGGATTCGTTAGACATCTCTCTGTTCCCCAGTGTCTTGGTATCTCCTTCTATACATATACACAGAAGTTTTATTTCTCAGGTCCTTTGCGATTGGTTGAACTTGTTTGAATTCTTTGTGTTTAGTGAGTTGGAGCAAAGGAATATGAGTCCTTCTGTTCAACATATTTCCTTACCAGTGTCAGAATTCCTTTCTCGTTTCTCCTGTGTGGTGGTTGTGGAAAAAGCTTGAATTAAGATGGTTCAATGAATAGATCAAAGCACACTGAATCACTGAATCCTCATATGGAGTGGATCTACAGTCCTGGAGCAGTCTTTACAAGAATAAGAAATAGCTGTTATGTTAAGTCATTGAGATGTGGGAGTTGTTACCCTAGCATAACCCACCTTATATTAACACAATGAGCATACCTAAACATCTGCTGTTGGTGGAAATGTGTAGTTTTCTGGTGGAACTATTTTGAAAATTGTCCATGATGGGGCTGAAATACAGGAGTTTGTCTTTTAGCAAGGGATGAGTGAATTTATTCAAATTGTCTTAACTGTACCTAATACATGACCTTATTAATCCTCAGAACTGCTGGATGAGGTTGTTAATACAATATCCAAATTACAGCTATGGAATTGCATAATTTTCTTTGGAAGTATTGGAAAACTGGGAAAATTATAAAGTCCTGAAGATCTAACATTTCAAGAATGTTCAAGTCTATGTAGCACTAAGAGGGAAAAAAAGGGTATAGATCATTGACATGTTCCTACATCAATGATTGATTGGTTTCTCTCTTTCCCTTCCTAACACATACACTCAAAAGCCATCTTCTTAAGTGTGCTTTCCAAAACCACAGCCATTTAACGTCTGTTCTGGAGTCATCATCTGCAGAGATACTTTCCCAAGACAACCATACCCTTCTCAGAGCCTCACAGCTCTTCTTAGATCCCATTCCCTCACTGTTGCCGATCACATGGGAACCTCTGGGGTAACCATTTTCCTGGGCTTCGTTACTTCTGTACTGGCCTCAGTAGATGGCTGATGCGGATCAGACCACATCCCTCTTCTCTTCACTGATTTTTCATTAAATTCACCATTACACAATTAGAGCCTTATGGACTATTAAGATAGATTAAAAAATTGGGACAGCTGAAGGGAATATGATGTAGAAGAATCAATGAAAAGCATAAGGCTAAATATAACTGCACTCAGAGGTAAAAAGAAGAGAACCATCTTTTTCACACCCTTGCACAGACTACGAGCTGGAATTTGGGGAAAGAGAAGTTCATATTCCAAGCCCACTGTTAAGTCTAGCTTTAATTTTAAAATTAAATTTTAAAAATTTTAAATTAAAATTAATTTAAAAATTGTCACATTCTCACATGTAGACAAGAACAGGTATATATGCTTCTTCATAGTTCCCATTATTTGATAACAGTTTATAAAATTCTGTAAGTAATTTCACATGAATTTGTGGGCAGCATTAACCTTTCTGTCTAATTGTAATGAGAAGACATTTTGCCATCAATCCTTTTCTTAAATAACAATAAAAGTGCTTAATCTTTTCTGTGTGATAGGCATATCTCTATCATTCACACATAGTTTTGGATTTTAGATACCAATACACCCTCCAAATCAAATCAGTTCCTATGCATTCTTTTGGATCCCCTATGTATAGAATCATGCCACCTGCTAATAGGGGTAGTTTGGTTTGTCCTTTCTAATTTGTACTCTTTTGATTTATTTTTCTTGCCTAATGACTCTGGCTAAAACTTCCAATACTTTATTAAATAGCAGTGGTGAGAGTGGGCATCCTTGTCTGGTTCCAGATCAGAGGGAGAATTCTTCCAGCTTTTCCCCATTCAATAGAATGCTGGTCATGGGTTTGTGATAAATTGCCTTGATGGTGTTGAGGAATGTTCCTTCTATACCCAATTTGCTTAAGGTTTTCATCATTAAAGTATGTTATATTTTATCAAATGCTTTCTCTGCATCTATTGAGATAACCATATGGTTTTTGGTCTTCAATTTGTTAATGTGGTGAATCACGTTTATTGATTTGCGAATGCTGAACCATCCCTGCATATTAGGGGTAAATTCCACCTTGTCTGGGTGAATGACCTTTCTGATGTGTTGTTGGATTCAACTAACTAATATTTTTTGAGGGTTTTTGCATCTATATTCATCAGGGATATTGGTCTATAGTTCTCAGTTGCCTCTTTATCTGGTTTAGGAATTAAGGTGATGCAGGCTTCATAGAAGGAGTTTGGGAAAAATTATCTTTCTTTCAATTATTTTTAATAGCTTGAGAAGAATTGGAATTATTTCTTCTTTAGATGTACGGTACAATTCAGCTGGAAAGCCCTCCAGTCCTGGGATTTTCTTTGGTGGGAGCATCTTTATTACTGATTCAATCTTGGCCTTGGTTATTGGTCTGTTTAGGTTTTCTATGTCTTCATGACTCAATTTTTGTAGATTGTATGTGTCTAGAAATCTATCCATTGCTTTCAGGTTTCCCAATTTATTGGCATACAGTTCTTTGTAGTAATCCTGATGATTCTTTTTATTTCTGTGGTATTTTTTGTTACATTTCCTTTTTCATCTCTGAATTTATTGATTTCGATCTTCTTTTGTTTGGTTAGTTGGGCCAATGTTGTATCAATTTTGTTTATGTTTTTCAAAAAATATTTCCTTATTTCAGTGATATTTTGTATTTTTGCTTCAATTTGTTTATTTCTTCTCTAATTTTAATTATTTCTTTCATTTTACTAATTTTGGGTTTTGTTTGTTGTTTTTTTTCTAGGTGCTTGAGATGCATTGATAGCTCATTTATTTGGTACCTTTTCAATTTCTTCATGTAGGCACCAATTGCTATAAACTTACCTCTTAACACTGCTTTTGCTGTATCTCAGAGATTTTGATATCTAAACATTCTAAATTCTTACCTTGTAACATCTCTTGCAAAGGTCCTGTTTCTTCATTCATTTTTTGTGGGTAAATTATTGTCATGGCCACTTCAATAATATTATTAAATCCAGGAGGTAGTATATTAGGGATATTTAGTAGGTACAAATTCCGAATGTTAGAAAGAGACAGTTCTTTGACATGGTTGATGAGTCATATCATAAGCTTGCCTGGGAGAAAGCAGGGGTTTGGGGATCTCAGAAACGTGAGTACTATGACAACAGGACAGGTGGAGGAGTTTCTTTAAATTTTTTTCTTTTTGTCTCTTTGGAAGAAATATTTGTTGTAATGTATGGAGTTACAACAGGAGAATTGGGCTCAATAATAGGAAATCTTAAGTTTATTCTAATCTTGGATCCCTTTCTGATTCTGGTTGATAGCAGATTAGAATCAAGGGAATAACCTAAGAACAGTGGTTCTTGGAATATTTCAAATCAAGGTTGTTTGGGGAGATTTGTCAAGCTTCAGGAGTCTCCTCTAGGTAATTCAGTTCATGGATTTGGGAATAGAGATTATTATTCTTATTTTTAATTAGATTTCTGACCTTTCTGCCTTCTCTCCCTCTCTTTCCCCAAACATGTCAGCTCAATTTTGCTCCTCAATAGTTAAAGCAAATTATTGAGCAAGAAAGTTGAAAAAAATGGCTTGGCTTATTTTGAAGTTTTCCTTGAGAATTAACTTAGCCTTTTTAATTCTAGGTATGCCTTCTGTGCACTATGACCCTGTCATACCAGCCACTACGTTCCTCCATCCACAGACACTATTGAATAATATTTCTCTCTCCGTTGATAAGTTCTTATTTCCTCTACAACATCCTTCATCCCCTTATACCTTGTATTGTGATAATAGTGTATGTGGTATTTGCATATATTAACCCCATTGCCTCTATCTGCTACTTTCTCTTTCTTCCATCTCTACAACCATCATCTAGGAGCTGAGACTAAAATTCAAATATCTCCTGAGTTCTAGACTTAGACAAACTACAGGGTCATTATTTATGCCTCAACGTCAAAAGCTACTGATCTGAAGTGATTGATCTCCATGAAACAGGTCTGTTTCTCATTCTGAAACTCAAACAGTTTTTGTAAATGATCTCTGCTGTTGTACCCATTGACAGGTTTGGACACTTGCATCTGTGGTTAAATTCCCAAATACCCACAATAGTCAGGGATGGGCTAGGCTGAAGTTAGGAGCCAGGAACCCTATACAGGTCTCCCAAGTAGGTGGAAGTGATCCAAGCACATTAGCCATCCTCTGCTGGCTCCCACAGTGCAAAAAGCTGGATTGAAAGCAGAGAAGGGACTTGGAACTCAGGCACTCTGATATAGATATTGGCATCTCAAGCTGTTATTCAACAGCTATTCATGAAGCCTACCCCAATATTACCCATATTTATCCTTTACACTGATCCCTGATTCACTCAGCAAACATTTATCAGTCTTAACCACTGGAAAGAATTCTGGCAATTCAAAATGGATAAACTAGGTAATTAATTACTGCACTGTATTTGTTATGCATTTTTGAATTTTATGGTATTATAAAGCATGTGTTATAATTTCATATGGATATCCATAAAAGTATTAGTCTGTAGATACTATTTTATTTCTTAGCCCTATGCCTTTAAGAGAGCTCTATGTTGATATATGTAATATTCTAACAGTCAACATAATGTGTGCAATATTTTGGTAGATTCTAATAGCTGTGCACTGTTTTACCCCATGCATTCACTTTGGCAGGAGGGCAGATAATGTCCAATCCCACTGTTAGAACCAACACCAAAGTGAGCATGTCTCTTTATGATCGTAGGTAAGAATTTCAGAAAAATATATCCTGGATTGGGATTGTTGGATCAAAATGTATGGTGTGCATTATTTGATTGAGTAGTTGCAGAATTGCTACATGAATCTTCTACTGACCTATAGTGCATGAGGATTCTACTTTGCCACAGACTTTCTGCATGTGGTGTTATTCAGTTTTCTAATTTTTGACAATGTGATCAATATCAAGTGAAATCTCATTATTTTTGTCATTGTATGTTGACCTTTGTTAAATTTTCCACAGTTAGCTACTACTTTTCAATGTACAGTTTATGTTTTTTAAAATTTTGTGTAAAAACCAGTGGTAAACATTTGGCCTACATCCCTCAATGTAGTGCCTGGCTTTGAGTCACAGCATCACTCTTGACTCCAGCTTTCTGATAATGTAGACCCTGATACTCCTGCGGGAGACTTGGATTGAGTTCCCAGCACCTGGCTTTGGTCCTCAGGCCATTGTAGGTATTTGAAGAGTCAACCAGATGATGGGAGTTTCTCTCTCTCTCTCTCTCTCTCTTGCTCTCACTCACTCTCTCTCCCTCCCTAATAGATATATTTAAAATATTTAAAAAATTCTTTTGCAGCCTAGATCATAAAATATTCTTTTGTATTTTCTTCTAAGGTTATAATTTATTATCTATATTTCAAATATCAGTATATTTGGAGTTTACTTAATCCAGCTTAATTTTCAATCTATATAATCAGCCAATTTCCCTTTTTCTAAGTATTGAAAGTTGCATTTTCTTTTTTTTTTTTTAACTTATTGCATAGATGAGAAAATCACGGCTTAGAAACAGAGACAACTAAAATAAGAGGACTATGATTATCACCTTGGATTCTAAATCTCAAAATTCATTACGTGGTCTTTTTTTCTCACTTTCTACAGTAGTTTTCTTCTGTATTGCAATCTGCGTAAAGCCAATGGCTGTGCAGTGTCCTGACTTTTTGTGTAGCCACACTGAGAACCACGACGGGCATGTACAGTTGTCCAGGAAATGTATGCTGGAGTTGCAGTATTTCGCTCTGTTCTTCACTGGACTTTTACCCCCTGTAGATTATCATAAAAAGTTACAGAACCGCCTTTTCATCATTCTGTTGACAAGCCCTTTCCCCGAAGTGCTGCCATTTGATTAGGTTGGCCCCTGCATCTGAAGGTTGGACAAACTCCAGGGCTTGCTGGTAGAGAACTGACGCTGCCATTTGCACTGGAGAGTTGCACTTTGGTGGCACTCATGGAATAAGTCCAGCAACTAATAGGAACATCAAAGCTGGGATGTAGCAAAGCAGTTATACAGGCACAGCAGCTTTGGGGATGTGGACTTTCATCTCTCTCATCTCTATCTTGATGCTACAGTATTGCCGTGGCCTGACTGACATCTTCCTGATGATGTGCTCGCAAGCTCAATGAGAGCTTCCGCCTCCTTATCCAACTGTGCATCGTTAGATTTGGTAGCATGGAAGAGATGCAGTTCCAGTTCTTGGTTTTCTGCCATGACTGACAGAATTTGGATGCCTCTGTGATTTTTCCAGGTGTTGTCTGTGCCTGAACAAACTTTCTGCCAGCTCATAACGCAATGTGGCTCTAGTAAGAAAACCATCAACCCATCTCTGAGCCTGCTTGCTTATGTGTTTCCGTGCACTCATCAGCATTTTTCATTGCCTTAGAGGTTTTAGTGGTGACTGTCTAATGAGAAAACGCAAAAGCTGTCCAAGGGAGCAGAATTTTTTTTTTTTTATGATGCTTTGAGCTTTGATTATATTATTAATTGACGGTAAGGGCAGCGATTGAAAAAGTCAAAAGAAACAGAAAATATGAGAACATGTCCTTGGCACTCTGTATCATTTTGTGAGATGGAACACAGCTCCAAAAACTTGTGGCAATACTGATTCAGCTTTAGAAGTTAGCGTGTGACTAGGAATTGGGAACTAACAGGACATGCCAGATTGTGGAAGTCTGGAAGGTTGTTCTAGGAAGAACCACAGAATCAAGAGGAAGATCATTTATTCATTCTTTCCAATATGAATGCAGCATGTACTTACTTCTGAATACTGACTATGGACTGGGTTATGCTGATAAAAAATGCATCTGATGCAACCCCTGCCATCAAGACATTAAGGATTTACTCAGAAACGCAAAGCCTATTATTATGGGTACTACTGTCTTGCAGATGTAGTAACTAAAAGGCAAGGAAATTAATAACTCGTCAACATCTACTCAGCCAGCAACCATCAAACCTGTGAGTTGGTTCAAGGCCTTCTGATTCTAAGTGATGTGCTCTTTACACAATGCTGCCACTTTGTGATGTCATAAAGCAAGCATGTAACTTTAAAAAAGGATGGAAATTCTTGCTTAGTAGGAAATAGCCAATAAAGAAGTAGGTACAGAAAGAAAGGAGTCCATAGTAACAATCTATAACCCAAGCCAGGGAGTGTCTTTTATTGGTCTTTGTTTTAATCACAATCCCCTTTCAGGACAGAAATAATTTTGGAATTGGGTGAGGGCGTAGTGATGAAACAAGTCACAGTATTTGAAAGATGCACAGCTACTAAGTTTGGAGAAAACTAAATGGTTCTACCATTTATCTAGCTTGTTTTAAGTAAGTATATTTTTGAATGACATACTCAAAGCTTTAATAGAATAAATACTATTATCAAATCAACATGCACTATTTCCTTTCAAGAACTAAAAGCGTCATAAAACCTCAGAGTTGAAAATGATACTTTAACTAACTAAACATTTGCAACCACAAGTTGAACAAAACACATTATGCTTCATATAGACCAACTATAATTATGAAAAATATAAGGTTTAACTCACAATTGCCATTGGTTTGAGGTGGCTTTTTTCTCCTGTATTTTTGTGGGATATTGCTTGGAGACATTTAATCTAGAAAAAAGGGTTAGCTTAGTGGTTAAGGGCACAAGCTTTGCAATTTATTACATAGATTCAAATCTTAGCTTTCCCAATTAATAATGTCCTTAAGGAAGTGTAACCTGTCTGTGCCTCAGTGTCCTGAGGCACACTGGCAGTATCTTTATCAAAGTCATATGATAATGATTTCTTGGGTCCCTACAAGTAAAGCATATACAGCAATGCCTTCAACTCAGTAGGTCTCTTTTTAATACTGGCTTATTGCTATAGGCTAACTTAAATTTTACTACTTTTTGTAGTTGCCAATAAACAATGAAACACAACAAAAACTTGATTATTTACAGAACTGCAAAGTTATTCTACATACCAGTTACTTAGTTAGATACTACCTGTCGCTCCCCGTCTTCGTGGAGGAGCGACACAAGACCCTGCGCTGTTCTTTCGTCTGCTCGGCCCTCCCCGGGTTTGCTGCTGGTTCTTCCCGGGTTGGCTACTATCCCTTCCACCTCCGTGGAAGGGCAGTTCCCCCTGGCCACATTCCCCACTTCCGCAGGGGAGCGGCACACCGCCGGCCGGCTTTCTCGGGGGCTGCACGGGTTCCCTTAGATGTTCCCCATAGATGTTCCTGGTGCATGCCGTCTCTCTCCTCCTTTATATTCCTCCTCCGCCAATCCTAACTCGGCTGCCCACACGCCGAGCACGCTGCTCTCCTCCAATCAGGAGCAAGTCCTACAGTTTATTAGCTGAACTGGAGGCAGCTGTGTGGAAGCTGTTTACTTCTCTCCCAGCGCCATATTGTGGGAGAGCAGATGCATAGAATAAGTCTTAATTCCAGCAACTCAGTCCAGTCCGGGCTGCTCCCCACAACTACCTTTATCCAGAAGAAGTAAAAATGTCCAGACGTGGAACCTCTCCTTTTCCTTAGTAATACAAGGCAGTGTAGCATTATTTCCTACCTATAGTCAAGCTTAAGAATCTCCAAGTCCATGACAGGGCTATACTTACTGTCTTTGCCAACTAATTCCACATCAACCAGTAACATTCAGCACCCACGGATTTGATTTGGAGCCCTTGTCTTTTCTTTTCAATTCTGCCCTGAAGGTAACTGATCTCAACAGGGCTATAATCAGACGTGAGAGAAAATGATTCCCCAGTTCTGCCACAGAACCACTTAAACCTGGAAGCTATATCAAAGATAGTCCACTGAAGAGGAGTATTAATTTTCAATCTTTCTTTGGTTAGGGTAATGTAGAGAGATATATTGACTGTTCTGATGGATATTGGGTAGGTCTGCATGGGCTGGAATTGTTGGGCTACATGGTAGGGAAATACAGTATTTCTAGCTACTCTTTCTAGGATAACTCTGTTATGTACAATATAACTAGTTTTTTGTGTCCTAAGAGGTATAAAAATAAACCCTACATGCACATAGCATGCATTAAGATATATAAAACACTTTGTAAAATGCATCAATGAATCACTTTATTCCTTCAACCTCCGCAACACTAAACACATACTTTACTGTCGGTTTTGCTATATGTAGACATGTATAATTTCTAATTTCTCAGCTTTCTCAGGTTTCCAGTTGAGCCCAAGATTACTTTACAAGGGATATATACTTCTAGTGCTTCATAGGGGACTACAGTAAACACAGTAATCCAGGTATGCATCAACAGGTAATATTGGGTATTGCTTTTTCTGAAAAGGTCTGCTGTCTCTCAACTTTTCACTTACCTTAAGTACATAGGTGTTATCTGTTTCTTCTCCTTGGATACACATTTTTGAAAGGTTTCAATAAGACAGTCTTTGCAAGTCTTCTTTGATTATTCCAGATAATACTGTTCTCTGCTTCTCTTTCTTAGAAAATGTCTATGTATTGAGAAATATGATGGTTGTTTCCTTTGCTGATTAACCTACTTAATTATTTGCTAAGTATATACTATGGGTCAGGCTCTACTAATGAAGGAGGAGGTGTAGTAATAACATTTCTTTGAGATTTTAAGTTCCTGCACTCAAACTATCATATAATTCTTATTATTTGCAGTGCCCCAAACATTAGATTGTGAATACATTATTATGGGTTGAAGTAATGTATGCAAGAGAAAAATCTATCTTCCTTTTCCATATGCTATTGTGTTTTTCAGTGAAACAAAATGATTAGCATTTTAATGTGACAAGTAGTAAGTGTAAAAAAATCATGAATAATTCCTTCACATGTCCATTCTTGATTTTGCTTCTTCCTCTTGGACTGTAAAATTCAATCACTCAACACACATTCACACATATGTGGCCTCATGTTACATGCTTAATGAATTGGTGTAATCTCATTTGTTCTTGTATACTGAATTACCAGCCAATGGTCTCTCCTTTTGCCCAAGAAGAATAGGAACAAAAATAAGGAGAATAAAAGGAATTAAACTCTGTTTTTAGAAGCACAGCAATTTGGTCTAAAAGTACTTGACATTTTTAAAACTGCAATGCATACTTCTCAGTTTATTTCCTACCAGTCAAGATTTTTCTCATTCCTGCCCAGTAAAATCCTATGTGATGTAACAGGTAATTGGAGGAAGAAATATACCAAACCATTTGGTTTGCCCTTCTCCATAAAAGACCAAGGATTTAATACTCTGTGGATGATGCATTTTCCTGGATTTAGGAAGATAAAACTATTTAGGAAGGAATTTTTAGGTCAAACGTTATGAGCTTATTGTGGTCTTGAGGTTGTGACCTTCATTTGAACTCATTGAGTGTGCTTTCCTGTTTTTAAACTTTCAATCTAAACCCGAAGTTAATTTGGGGGTAGGGGTACTGAGAAGGCTCTTTGGTTTTTTAAAATCTTCTTTAGTGAATCAGAATTTCAGTGTCTCAGAGGTCTTGATTAATCTCATTGGATAAGGATACTGGATACGTTATTTTCATAGGTCTTGTACTTAGTTGCTGGTATAATTTGTTAGACATTGTTTTCCAGTAGATTTTTGAATTTTTCTTTAAGTAAAGGAAGACACTTTGATCACGGGCTTTGGATTTTTTTTTTAAGTTGAAAACTACAAATGTGAACATTTTTGTTACTTTCATTGTGTTGCTTTTTTACTTAGTCTGCTAGTTTCAAATCATACTTACCACAGTTTTAAGAGCACTGAAAGCAAAAGAAATGCTCCTAAATTAGATTTATGTGTTAGAAATCCTCTTCATTCCTTAATAGACATTTATTTACCTGTATGGAGAAACTTCATATTTGTGGAAAATAAAATTGAAATGTTTTTTGATGCAAAAATTTTTAAGTGTGTGCATATTTTTAATAATACATAAGACCCATGAACTTTTGGAAGTACCCTCTTATTTACAAATGAGTTTTATGAAGTTTCTCCATTTTTGAACTTTCAAATGCTAAAACCTAATGAAATAGATCTCTGTTCTTAGAATCCTCTCCATTTTTGAAAATACTTTCATGTTTTTGCAAACAAGTTTAAGATCATTGTCTGAAAATCTACAAGGAATTCATTCACAAGGGTTAGGTTTGTCTTGCATGATCTTGAGTGATGCTAAGAATGAATGAGGCTTATTTATTAAAAGAACTATCATGCAGATATGACATAGGCACTTTCACTTTCATTTTGTATTTAGTAGTGCCATATTAAGTAGCTATGGAAATAGTTCTGCTTTTCATTTCAATACATGTAGCCTGGTAAGCCAGGAAGTTTCCATTCATTCGAGCATTGGAAGGGGTATTTAATATTAGTCCTTCTAATGGAGACTTTTTTTTTCCTAATACAATGTTCACACAGTATGAGGTCTTCAGGAAGTCACAATTCTGCTCATGAAATGTGTGGTTTGGTTGGTGTTCTTGCTCTGATGGGTTGCCCCTCCTGCCTAAACATTTCCTGAATTGCTGTTACATTTTAGTGGTAAAAGAATTTTTAAAATAAAAGAACTTACCTGGGGAATACATCTAGTACCTGATCCTTAGGTTTCTGCAGTAGCACCATGAAAAGTCAGCTCTTAAAAAAATAAAATCCCTCAAAATGAAAAAAATAAATAAATATGGAGCAGGCACTGTGGTGCAGTGGGCTAATCCTCCCCCTGCACTGCCAGCATCCCAAATGGGTGGTCGCTTGAGTCCTGGTTGCTCCTCTTCTGATCCAGCTCTCAGCTATGGCCTGGGAAAGCAGTAGAAGATGGCCCAAGTCCTTTGGCCCCTGCACCCATGTTAGAGACCCAGAAGAAGCTCATGGCTCCTGACTGTGGCAATTTGGGGAGTGAACCAGCGGATGGAAGACTTTTCTCTCTGTCTCTCCCTCACATTGTTTGTAACTCTACCTCTCAAATAAATAAATAAAATCTTTAAAAAATAAATAAATGGCTTAAAAATCACAACTTGATAACTTTGGAAACAGGAAGCTTAAACTCACTTTCCAAGTAATACTGGGTGTAGTTGAATCTATGTAGATACAGCATAATGATATAACATTATATTACAATAAAGATGGTAATGGGAATGTTGATATTGAGGTTATTAATGGCATCTATATAACATCATAGTTATGCTAACTGCATTCACATACATTAGTCTATCTAGATAATTCATAGGAGGACGTGTTTTAATTTTATTTACCAAGTAAAAAATTATAGCTTACAGATAATTATTTATATGCCTTATCCCTACAGGGTACTTTTTGTCTCCATAACCATATACTATTAAGGCTTATTATTTGTGGCAAGTTGAACACTTGTTTAGAGAAGACTATTGTAATTTGTTTAGATAAATACTTCCCTAGCAATTTTTTTCTCCTCCCTTTAGTGTATGTGAGTGTGAAAGCATTTAAGTTAATTTGATAAACTGGCCCAGTCTACATTTTGTGACACTAATTCCTCTTCATAAGTGTCAAAAAATAACCTAGGAAACCTTCCTATTTTTTTTCCAGTCACCCTTCCTGATGTTAGGAATATTCTTTGAAGGAGCTGATTCATTCACAAGAAGGCCATGAACGGGTAGTAGTCAGGACTTTGCAAAGAAACAGACACGCACACACGTTTTAAAATTTCATGCATAAAATGGATTTAAAAGTAGAGTTCATTGGTGGCAGAATACTTTGAAATCCATGCACATTAAGTATCTTCACAAAGTTTGTGGAAATGTGTATTATGAAAAAAAGTATGCATGAATTCAAGATGATTTTGCGCCCAAATGAACCTATCCTTTAATTCTGTTTTCCATGAACTTTCTGAAGTGCACTTATAAGTGTATATGTGAAGGGATTTGCTATTGGCTATGTGATGATGGCAATGGAGAAGTCCCGTCATCACTACCAGCAAACTGGAGACCCAGGAAAGCCAGTGGTACAAATCAGTCCAAGTCCAAAGACCTAAGAACCAGGAGCTGATGGTGAAAATGCCAGTCTGAGGACAGGTGAAGATGAGATGAAAATGGTCCAGCTCAGGCAGTGAGGCAGGAAAAGGAGTGAAGCCTCACTCCCTCCACCTTTTGCTCTATTTAGACCTTCACCGGATTGGAGTCAAAGATCCACACTGGGGAGGCCAAGCTGGGAGGGTACTTCAAAAAGCTTATTGATGAATGGAATGAAGATAGTGAACCTTTCTAGGAAATTTTGAAGCACCCTTGGATTTAACGGAGACCGGTGACGTAAATGTTATTTTCTTCCTGAAACACACTCACAGATGCACACTCAGAAGTAATGTTCAGTTGGGACATTCTTTGGTCTTCTCAGACTGACACAGGATTAATACAAGACTCCTTGTATCAGTGGGCACAGGGTGCTTCTTGGAGATGTTCTGAAGCTCATTCACAACTAAGTTTCCACAATCTGCCCGTACCCATTAAAATAATTACAAAGCACTTCATGATAAGAGAATTCATTTTACCAGTGGATACACATATCTGAGTGAACGTATGTCGCTCCCCCATTCGCGGAGGAACGACACAGGACCCTGCGCTGTTCTTTCGTCTGCTCGGCCCTTCCCGGGTTTGCTGCTGGTTCTTCCCAGGTTGGCTGCCGTCCCTTCCACCTCCGTGGAAGGGCGGTGCCCCCTGCCACTTTCCCCACTTCCGCGGGGAAGTGGCACACCGCCGGCCGGCTCTCTCGGGGGCTGCTCAGATGTTCCTCAGGTGTTCCCCTTAAATGTTCCTGGTGCATGTTGTCTCTCTCCTCCTTTATAGTCCTCTTCCACCAATCCCAACTCTGCTACCCACACGCCGAGTACGCTGCTCTCCTCCAATCAGGAGCAGGTCCTGCTGTTTATTGGTTGAACTGGAGGCAGCTGCGTAGAAGCTGTTTCCTCCTCTCCCGGCGCCATATTGTGGGAGAGCAGATGCATAGAATAAGTCTTAATTCCAGTAACTTAGTCTAGTCCGAGTTGCTCCCCACAAACGTACACCTTTCACCTGCGTGTAAAAATTTAATATTTAAAAATACCATTGTTAATATTAAATATTGAGGCCAGCATGTGACACAGTGAGTTAAGCCTCTGTCCACAATGCCTGCATCCCATATCAGCACCAGTTAGGGTCCTGGCTGCCCCGCTTCTGATTCGGCTGCCTGCTAATGTACTAGGGAGAGTAGCAGAAGATGACTCTGTGCTTGGGCCCCTGGAACCTATGTGGGAGACCTGGATGGAGTTCCATATTCCTGGCTTCTGACTGGCCCAGCCCCAGCCATCATAATTATTGGGGAGTAAACTATCAGATGGAAGCTCACTCTCTGTTTCTCCCCCTATCTAATTCTTTCAAATAAATAAATCAGTCTTTATACAATCAAGTATGTTAGGCTCTTGAAAATTGTATAACTTCTTGATTTCTAATCCTGGTCACTTCAATCCAATGCAGTGTGCCATGCGGTAATACTTCCAGTGGAATATGAGTGCTATATTTTAACAAGAGGACATTTGCTTCTGTAGAAACTGAATTTTCTGGTATTGGCTTTTAGTCCTCCACTTTGCCTTCTGGGAGAGATTCATCACTTCTGACATGATCTCTGGATATGCTTCTTGACGATTTCTAAGAATTGTCTCCGTTTAATGGACACAAAGCTAATCTCTGTGACACATTCTCTTCAGTCTCATTGATGAATTTCCCATGGGTCATTGTAAACATTATGTTTAGACCAGTCAACAGCAATCAGTGAAGGTCTTTACATGGATTGTTAATCTCTGCATGCAAGGACACTTGTTTGAAAAAACCCACACAAGCCAAAATATTTAAAAAATGTAATTATTCCTTATACAAACAGCTTAGTTTTTATTTATGTAATTGTTTCACTGAATAATAATTATAGAGATAGATTTTGCCATTTCATCAAATATCTCCTTTATCAAAGTGAGAAAGAGAAGTGTATATTTTGGCAAATGCCTCAGCTCAGTCTATATTCAGACACCCATCATTTTTCTGTTATTGGCTTTGTGTTTTGTTTACCGGAACTTAGAAGAATTTAATTCTTTCAAACTGTGGATGTCCAGGGACCAACCTAATAAGCATCTATTTTCTCTGCATCAATGCAATAATTTGGAGCAACAGGTGTGTTTAAACCCTGGCATTGAGACTGCGCTGTTATTAATTAATAACTTAGACTGTTGCTGTTTAGAATTCTTTCACAATTTCACAATTAGAATCTGGTGTCCTTCCAAAGGGTGTTTCCAGGTTGTTCCTCTGCTTGGAAACTCTTTTTTCTCCTTTTGCACTTGCCTTCTACTCATTCTTCACATGAGTATTATCCATATATCACAATTTTGATTCTCATAATGCCACATATTTCCCCTTTATAACAACTACCATTAGTGTGATCTTATTAGTCATTTATTTTATCATTATTTCTCTATTTTACTAGCCTAATGATACACCAAAATATATACATAGTGTCTCCAAATATTAGCATATGAATGTCAGACTTATACATATATGAAAGTTATTCAAAAAGTTCCTAGTAAAAGCCAATTAAAAATAGGTTTATTTGGTTCAAAAGGTTTTGAAATCCATGCATTTTTTTCATAATACACATTTTCCATGAACTTTTTGAAGACCCTCATGGAAGTACATAGGCATAAGAAGTGTACCTGTTACCCAGCACAAACAGTGTATTCCTGCCCACAATTACTGATGTCTCTTCTACATGCAAATACAGTCACTGGTTCTAATCTCTGCTGCTCCTCTTCAAATCTACCTCCCTGTTAATGCTCTTGGGAAGGCAGCAGAAGATGACTCCAATGTTTATTCCATTACAACATCAGAGTCAAACCATTGAGGATATCATCTTGCATCGGACAAGACCTGAATTAAGCTTCTTAAATGCTACTGAGATGTGGCTCCTCTCCAAGCAGAAACCAGTAAACTAAAAGGACTAGTAATCTATATCCCCTTTCCACATAACTCCCAAACCTGACCAGATAAGAAGATTGCCTTCAAAAGGTGAGGAGCAAGACCTCTTATCAATTACTGTTCCATAGCAATCCTTTTTTTTTTTTTAACTTTTCTTTAGTAAATATAAATTTCCAAAGTACAGTTTATGGATTACAATGGCTCCCCCCCCCCCATAACTTCCCTCCTACCCACAACCCTCCTGTCTCCCACTTCCTCTCCCATTCCATTCACATCAAGATTCACTTTAAATTATCTTTATATATAGAAGATCAATTTAGTATATATTAAGTAAAAATTTCATCAGTTTGCACCCACACAGAACATAAAGTGCAAAATATTGTTTGAGTATTAGTTATAGCATTAATTCACATTGAACAACACATTAAGGACAGAGTCCTACATGAGGAGTAAGTGCACAGTCACTCCTGTTGTTGACTTAATAAATTGACACTCTTGTTTGTGGCGTCAGTAAACTCCCTAGGTTCTAGTCATCAGTTGCCAAGGCTATGGAAGCCTTTTGAGTTCGCCGACTTCAATCTTATTTAGACAAGGTCATAGTCAAAGTGGAAGTTCTCTCCTCCCTTCAGAGAAAGGTATCTCCTTCTTTGATGGCCCGTTCTTTCTACTGGTATCTCACTCACAGAGATCTTTCATTTAGGTCCTCTCTTTTTTTTTTTTTTCCAGGGTGTCTTGACTTTCCATGCCTAAAATACTCTCATGGGCTCTTCAGCCAGATCCAAATGCCTTAAGGGCTGATTTTGAGGCCAGAGTGCTGTTTAGGACATCTGCCATTCTATGAGTCTGCTGTGTATCCCGCTTCCCATGTTGGATCGTTCTCTCCCTTTTTTATTCTATCAGTTAGTATTAGCAGACACTAGTCTTGTTTATGTGATCCCTTTGACTCAGACCTATCATTATGATCAATGGTGAACTGAAATTGATCCTAAAATCTACCTGGCCCATATTATTCCACTGGGCACATGCTGTACTGCTCTTCCATGAACAGGGAAAATGATTTAATTAGGATTCAGTTAGAGTCTCTGCAAGTGGTTACTTAAGTCATTTTTCTCTTCTTCTCTGAGCTTCCCCTCTGGGCTTTTAAGTCCACCTTCTGAAATGCCTTTGCTGTTCGATAAGAAATTGCCTGTGCTGGCAGCTAAGTAGCCTTTTCACCCTGCTTCCTGCCTACACAAAGTAGGGAGCCCCAAAGCTATTACTATTTTGAAATGTCTCTCTTCCATGCTTTTACTCTGGTGGTAAAGTCCCTTTAAAAGTTTGTGTGCCAGTGGGAGGGCTTTGGCTATAGTGGTTAAGACCAACTGGGGACAACTGTGTATCAGACAGCCTGGATTTTGTTCCTCACTCTGTGTCCAGATCTAGTTTACCACAAACGTGCATTCTTTGAGGAAACCAGTGATGATTGAAGTAATTGAGTACTTGCCACCCACATGGGAGATCCAGATCAAATTCCTAATTGTTGCAGATATTTTGGGAATGAAAGAGTGGACAAGAGCTGGCACGTGCTCGCTCTCTCTCTGTGTCAAATAAATTTTAAAAGTGAATAAAAAATTAAAGGTATTATAGTTTTTGTGCCAGACTAAATCAGTCTGCTTGTTATACCTGTATATAAGAACCAAACACACCATTCTTTTTGAATACTGCTCTTCTATTTTGGGTGGCAGGTCAAGGATGCTTTAAGACAATGCCATTAAGATTCTTAGGCTCTCTGTCCTGCTGATGGAATGCACCAGGCACTGTCTTAAATAATATTTAGGTCTCAACAAAGATTCTTATAATCACAGCCATTATTCGTTATTTTGGAGTTATTTCTTACTGGGAGATATGCAGCTGGTTAAAAAAAAGAAAACAGAAGATGAGAAAAGATTTTATTTAGAAACTCAGGTATTTTTGGCCCTCTATTTTTCCAACTGAATAGTTCTTTCTCTAGTTCATCTCTCTCTTAAAGTATTTTGTCATATGTGGCTAGATGCATCAAACCGGTAAGTTATAACCTGTCTGAAGTTCTCCTGAGCCAGCTCTACAAGCTCTTCATGACTGTTTTCTACTTTCCAAGTTATTATTGGTGGTGATTTTTCATGTTGTTCCACCTTTATATACTATGGAGGAGCAATATACTTGAACGATTTTCTTAGTGCTTTTTCTCCTCTACTGTAAGTATCCTTGCAACTATGTCTGAATTGTGCTCTCTGGGAAATTCTTCTGTTAGTATTTTTTCCACCAAAGATTTATGTATTTATTTGAAATTAGAGTGACAGAGAGACAGAAAGAGATCTTCCATTCATAGGTTCACTCCCTAAATGGCTACAACAACTGGGGCTTGGAATGGCCAAAGCCAGGAGCCAGGAACTCCATCTGGGTATCTCGTGGGTGGCAGGGACCCGGGATTGCAGTTATCTTCTTCTGCTTTCCCAAGAGCATGAACAGGGAGGTGGATTTGAAGTGGAGCAGCTGAGACTAGAACCAGTGATCTGATGGCAATTCTGAAGTTGCAGGTGGCAGCTTAACCCACTGTGCTTCAGCGGTGGCCCCTTTTCTGTCAGTCATGCATGGATTCACCATGGCTCTATCATCACTCAGCTGAAATGTGCCAGCTTCCTGCTTCTCCTCCACTAGTGCTACATTATACAAAAGGAGACTAACCTGGGATTCTTCACACCATAGGCCCTGTATTCCAAGAAGACAAGAGCAAAATCTCCAAGGCTTCCTGAGACTTAGATTTACAGACTATACAACATCACTTCCACTCTATTCTGTGGCTAAGGCAAGACACAAGATCACCCTAAATTCAAGGGATAAGAAATAAACTCTTCACTTTTATGAAATGGTCATATTGCAAAGACATGTATGCTTTGGGATGGGGTGGATTTTTGTAGCTATGTCAGATTTGGTTAGGGAAGCTAGGACGCTGAATATACTGTGTTGTAGGCTATATGACAGAAATTAAATTGTGAACACATGCAAAAGAGCTAGAGCAGCAGTGGTATGAAACACAGAGCTAGTATATTTGAGGAGAAGCTTCCAGCCAATCACCATGTAACACTGGCTTAGTGAACGAGTCAAGATCACAGGAGAATCTCAAGGCAAAGCACATGCAACAGCCACAAAGAGGAATACATTGCAATACATGTGGGAAATACGGCCCTTGGGTTCACCACCAAATGTCTAGTGGTGGTCATGGGGCCACTTTTGGTCAACAGCATTAGCATTCTTGGTGAAGAGTTAGAGTCAGTGCCTAGGAGAGGAAGTACACACTGAGACTGAGCACTTCTACGTTTGCATCACCATAATGAACCATTGAAATACCTGCAAAAGATCATGACTGGTGTTTGGGGCTTAGCCTGGCATTTCCCCATCCCACTGTGTCCAGTGATCACAGCTTCCTTTTACACTCAGCAGGTGTCTGGGCACGGGACCTGGACAGCATCTCTGGTAGACATATGCTAGGGTTTCCACGTGATTTATCCTCCAAGGATTCATGTGCTACAAAATGGGGTTCCTAGTGTGATGATGTCGGAGGTGGTAGGCCTTGAAGAGGGGGAGCTTTGTGGAAGATCATTGGAGGCACTGCTCTCAGAAGAGGTTTAAGGGGAGGACATATGGCACAGCAAGGTGTGTTGCTGTGTGTGACGCCCACACCCTGTATCAGAGGATCACTTCCCACCCAGCTTTTGCTGATGCGTACTGAGAAGCAGTTGAGGATGGCTCAAATACTTGGATCCCTGTCACCCATGTGGGAGATCTGGCTAGAGTTCTAGGCTCCTGGATTCCACCTGACTTGGCTGTGGCTGTTGTCAGCATTTGTAGGAGTGAACCACCTGATGGAATCTCTCTTTCTTTCTCTCTCTCCTCCATTTTTCTCTCTTTCCCTTTGTCATCACTGTGCCTTTCAAGTAGACAAAAAACATATATATATATATATATATATATACCTTTTTAAAGGTAAGAGATTAAGGAAGTTTTTGTGGCAGTCAGAGTTTGTTCCTCCAAGAATGAGTGGTGGCAAGTCTGAGCCTGAGTCCTGAATCTCTCTCTAGCTGCTGTCGTCTGATGTGATCCTTCTCTGGCATGTGTTCCTGTTATTGTTGAGGTCTTCACCAGAGTGGAATTCTTACTGGTGCCATGTTTTAGAACCCCCACGACTGTGAGTTCAGCAAAACCCGTTTCGTTATGAAGTAGACTGTCTCAGGGAGTGAACAGTGTACATGTACAATATGCTTGGGCACAATGTGTTAGGCCAGCACCTGGTAGCAGGGAGAACTGGCAGCCGTAGGCACACATGCTTCAGCTGAAGCACAGGATATAGCCTCTGGCAGTCTAAGTGGGTCTGCACTGGGAAGTTTCCTCATGCGCATGGACTATTTTAATTTTTTAAATTTTATCAATATGAAGGGAATGTGTTTCAAGTGTTTCATAGGTACAATTCTAAGAAGATAACCATAAAAAGATATCACAGCAGGTCAAGAGAGAGTGGTCACAGAAGAAAGGAAATGTTTTAGAGTTCACAGTCCCTAACAGTAACTTTTTTTCTGTTACCTGAATAAGGGAACTGGATATTTTCTTTTTGCACTGGTCCCTGAAAGCTATGTAGCCAGCTATAACTTTTTAATGGACAAGTTTGCTCCATTTTGTGGTGAAAAGTCTATAGGGAAGGATATTCTAATAAATGTAACTTTCGGCAGGCGCCGCGGCTCACTAGGTTAATCCTCCACCTTGCTGCGCTGGCACACCGGGTTCTAGTCCTGGTCGGGGTGCTGGATTCTGTCCCGGTTGCCTCTCTTCCAGGCCAGCTCTCTGCTGTGGCCAGGGAGTGCAGTGGAGGATGGCCCAAGTGCTTGGGCCCTGCACCCCATGGGAGATCAGAAGCACCTGGCTCCTGCCATCGGATCAGCGCGGTACGCCGGCCGCAGCGCGCTGGCCACGGCGGCCATTGGAGGGTGAACCAACGGCAAAGGAAGACCTTTCTCTCTCTCTCTCTCTCACTGTCCACTCTGCCTGTCAAAAAAAAAAATATGTAACTTTCAACATATTCGAGTTGATATCCAACACAGGAAGACATGCTCATCTAAATTGTGGCAACAGTACTTGTGAAATGCTGATTATATTCTTAACAATTTTTCCTGACACAGGAGCATGTACACAAATAGACATATGGACCTTGGTCCTGTTTGAATGAATTTCTGTTTACCTCCACCAGTTTAAAGTTTGGAATTTGGCTCATAATCTAGACATTGTCAAAAGTGTCTTTAACTGAAATTACCCATTGGCATTTCCATCTTCAGTCTTATTGAATAAATGGAATAGCATTTTCTTGCTCTAGAGCATGAGCTTTCCAAATGTATATGGGAGACATAGTGCTTGTATATCAAGGAGCCATAACATCCTGGCTACAGATGCATATTTATTTGTTATTTTATTTTGTTGTTAACCTTTGCTTCAATGGAGTCACAACAAGATTGTAAATTCTATAGCTGTGTTTCCACAGTTTTTCTTAATTTCAATTGTTGCTGGAAGTGGTGGATTGGAAATTAGGCACTTTTAGTACTTCATTGATGGTTGATTCATTCATCCCTCTTGAATATATGTACAGTACCCTACAGGAGGGTTTCCTGATACTGGGTGCAAATGCCAGCAGTCAGAGCACTCTTCTTGGCAATTTACAGGCCTAGAATTGGCCAGACAATCGTTAGTGCCTGGTAGCAGTTAGCTTCCTGCTTTTCATTAAATAGGAGAAGACAAAGGAGAAGAAAAATACTGGGACTTCGTGACTGAAATGGTTTCTAAATATTCTTGAAAAATAACTAATTCAAATAGACCTCGGGCTTCAGCTTCCCATGGGAGTAACATCGCTTTGATATTTATTTAAGTGACAGTCTCGCAGTCTTTCCAGTAAGTGCTTAAGACTTATCCCGAGTTGTGCAATTTCTAGAAAAAAACAAACATTTGCTTTCTTGAAATATTTCAGGAGTCTCCAAAAACTAAAAATCCAATATTTAAAATATCCTAGTGCTTAGGCCATGATCAAAAAGGCAAATAGTTTTTGTGAAATAAATTTTTTAGTTTTAAGTATGTAATGAAATGGAAGTATTGTCCCTGAGTATCCGGAATTCTTAAAGAATTAAACTTACATTTTCATTGTACAATAATATTAAAAGAAATTGGTCCCTAAGGTCTAAATAAACACATTAATAATCATGTCAATGTTTATAATGAAAGCAGTTACAATAAAAATTTCGAGTTTATGTTAAATTCTCCCATTTTTCCATTTAATCATTAAAACAGCAAACAACTTGTATGTGGTTCTGGAAGAGAAGTCAAAGGAATGTTTTGACTTTTATCTGATTATTAATATTGTTTTACAACATTTAATGAATTCCCCATTCACACATTAGTTGAGTAATTATCTTTTGACCTGCTTCCCATATTCAAATTTGGTTGAAAAATAGTGCCAAACGGAAGTCAAAAGGCACAGAGCAGTGTGACCACCTCCTCCCTTTTCCCACAAGCAGCTCGGACACTTCCTGAGCCTTGGCCTCTAATTCAGACCCACCTTGCATGCATGCGTACTCACCTTCTTGGAACTCGGATGTAGTGGGCACTCCATCAACATTTATTAAATAAGTGAGCAATAGTTATTCAGTTATCTTACTGATACCATGAGGTAGCTTTGGGTTAGCAAAGTTGTCTTCTAGATTTTCCTTCATGCAAAACTCTCACAGGTGTGTTTTTGTAAAAGTGGGTGGAGTCGCTGTTAGTCAAAGTATCATGCCTCCTACCACGTGGCAGAAAATGGTGAGGCGCTTTGACACCAGTTCCTCACTGTATCCTTCCATCATGAAGGCAAGGATGTTGAAAAGAACCTATGAAAAACAATCGTCCATTGTTCTCATTTTCTTATTATTTCAGAATGCCGCACAAAGAAGTGACAGCCATGTCGCTGGTGGCATGTCACGTGTTCATACTTTACCACAAATTGTGAGTCATTGTGCATGGTGGTGCCATTCTGAACCTTTTGTTCATTTATATGTGGCCTGAATTATGATTAAATGTCCACATGCCTCTTGGACTCAGCATTTAAAGTAAGTGGCTGCCAGATTTGCTTATTTCATTTTTCTTTTCTTTTTCTTTTTCATAACCTTTTAGTTTAGGTTTACATTTTTAACTGCCACATGAAAGTTTTACATATTATTGGAGTACCATGTGAAGTTTCCATAGTATTATATCCAATCAAAGTAAATAAATCTACCTCCTCACACAATGGTGCAGACATTCAAAGTCATTTCTTCTACTTTATCTTTAATTTGAAAGGCAGAGAGAAATGGGCTGGAGAGAGAGGGAGAGAGGGAGAAAGAGAGAGAGAGAGGGAGGGAGAGAGAGAGAGAGAGAAACACAGAGCGCTCCCATCCACTAGTTTACTCCTCAAATGCCTGACAATTAAGGGTGGGCCAGACTGAAGCTGGGATCCAGGAATTCAATCCTGGTCACACATGTGGATGGCAGGGACTCAACTACATTAGCCATCACCAATGGCCTCCGGAGGAGGAGGCAGGAACTAGAATTGGGAGCAGAGCCAGGACTCCAACCTAGGCACTCTGATACAGTATGCAGGCATCCCAACTAGGACCTTAACCACTAAACGCACTGTGCCAAACAGTGAATGACTTCACTTCTGTTTCTAGCTCTATGCTCATGCTGGAGACAGCAAATGATGGCGTAAGTTCTTGGGTGCCCACCACCCATGTGGCTGGCCTGGATTGAGTTCTTGTTTCCTGACTACAACCAGGCCCAGCCTAGCTGGTGCAGGCATCTGGAGAGTAAACTAGCAGGTGAAGTCTCTCTCTCTCTCAAGTTCCAATAAAATGAAAATAAATAAATTATTAAGAAGACTTACTGCTTCTCATTTTAATAAATAAATAAAAATTTTCAAAGAAAGTCTTATCTTAAAAGGAAATCATATCTTGAACAATTAGCTCTCCTGTATAAACACTGAAAGAGAAGTGTCATAATTTGGCTCAATATAAAATGTCATTTGTTTGTTAATCAGAAAGAACAGATTAGATCTTTCCTTTTTATATTAAATTTTATAGTTCAAAATAAATTAAAACCAAAAAAAACCCAAAATCTAGTGGATCTTTTAAAAAATTTTACTTAGCACTCAAGATCTTTTAAGGGGAGAAACATTTCCTCCCTCTGATGAAAGCTTGGAGACAGCTAGATTTGCCTGGTCACTCTGCCTCTTCCCTCTTCTCAGATACTTCTCTGTTATGATCCTCAAACTCTTAGTCTTTTGCCCATCCAAATCCTAGCCAGTCCTTCCAAAACCAACTCAAGTTTCTTAGCAGATGGTCCCTAAACATTCCCAGCTACGTAGATCTCTTTTACACTTTGAACTTTCAGAATTTTTCAATTAAACAATTGCCATATGGGATGTGGTTTGCCTTCTTTCTTCAGGGGAGATGAGAGGGAAGAGGAGACTTATAATTATTGTTTGGTACCTGCTGGGGGATTGGGTCCAGGCCCTCTGAAAACACCAAATTCCATAGCTGTTCAAATCCATCATTTAAAATGGTGTAATGTTTCTGTGGAACCTACACACGTGCTCCCAAATACTTCAAGTCATCTATAGATTATATCTGTGATATTGAATACTCTATAGGCAATATATAAGTAGTTGCTCTACATTGCTTAAAAAATAATGGCAAGAAAAAAATGCCTGTATATATACAGTATAGATACAATTATTTTTGTTTTGTTTGACAGGTAGAGTTATAGACAGTGAGAGAGAGACAGAGAGAGAGAGAGAGACAGAGAGAGAGGGAGAGAAAGGTCTTCCTTCCATTGGTTCACTCCCCAAATGGCTGCTACGGCTGGCACTACGCTGATCTGAAGCCAGGAGCCAGGTGCTTCCTCCTGGTCTCCCATGCAGGTGCAGGGGCCCAAGCACTTGGGCCATCCTCCACTGCCCTCCCTGGCCACAGCAGAGAGCTGGACTGGAATAGGGGCAACCGGGACTAGAACCTGGTGCCCATTTGGGATGCCGGCGCTGGGAGGCGGAGGATTAACCAAGTGAGCCACAGCGCCGGCCCCCAGATACAATTTTTTAAAAATTTTTTTCTTTCAGATATTTTCCATCCAAGCTGGGTCACATCCATGGATGTGGACCACATCCGTATGAAAGGTTGACTTTGTATTTCTGTCCCATTGCTCTCAGCGCCTACAATAGCAAGAGTTGAATTCTAGATGATGGATAAATGAATATCCAACATACCCATCTAAACTCATTTGTCCCTTTCCATAGTCTTCCAATTACATGTAACTTCCAACTTTGCAGTGGAGTGGCTTAGAAGCTGTGACAACAACCACGGCTGAATCACCAGGGCCTTGTGCTTGTTTGGGGAACTTGGGGATTCAAAAGGAAGTAAGCACCTACCTTGGAGAGAAGAAGAGATGTTACTGACAGTGGCAGTGTAAGCAAGAGGCTCTTGTTATTTGTTAATCCTGTACAATTAACACTGATGCGGGGAAAATACTGTTTGCAGGACTACAATGTGATCATAACATATCCCAGGAAATCATGTTGGATTTAATCGCAGGTGTGAAATTAACCAATGCTATGCTCATAAATGCTATAATTAACTCAGATTTCCAGCAAGAGGTCTTTAAGGTTCTACAGAATTCTCTGTAGCTTTTTAATTGATGGGTGTGCCCCAAACAGGATTTCTCCATTAGATTTTGACCTATTCTTAATTCTAAGCAAAATGGTAAATACCAGAATTGTTTGTTTATCTATAACTATCCCTCTTTTGTTTCCTGTGTTTTAAAAATGTGTGTTGCAGGTTTTTGTTAATGTTTAATTTTGCTTCCAGTAAAAACATTCTCTGTATCTGGCTTTGTTGTGTTTGCCACTTAAGAATGCAGAATTTATTATTATGTGCTTAAAGCAATCATTTAACACTGACATTTTAAGTATGACAATAATCCAAGTAATTGTCACCCATTCAGTTAACTGAAAACATCTTTACTTCCTGAGACAACTAATTATAATGCAGTGTTACTATCTTTTAATTGTAGACATGTTTGTTTTTGTGTTTATTTTGGTTAGGCTGTCTTCAAGGACATCCCTAGTCTCAAACTTGGCAATCTGCCCTTTTTTCTCTCTGCTGGTTTCTTGAAATGAATGAAAACACTGTGGCAACAGTATTATAAGAAACAAGAGGATTTTTGTTTTCCACAATCTTTACTCATGACTTCAGGATGCTGGGTTATGAGCTATTTTTAAGACAATCTGATCAATTAGTATATAAACAGGGATAGACTTCTAGTCCTTGATTCTACTCAAAGACTCTAGGAGAGAGTTTTAGATGTCTCAGGTGCTATTTTCCTATGGAGAATGAAAGTTGGTGTCATCCTTTGGCTTCATAAGATTTGGGTTCAAATTCCCACTGCTGTTTTTACCTTTGAGGGAAGTGCAGTTATAATTTGTTTGAAATGGGGGTCATTGCAAGGTCCTTGCATTTTGTAAAGTCCCAAAGTTAACAACTTTTGTGTATGTATATGCATATATATGTATATATGTATATATCTATAAGGCAGAGAGAGAGAGAGAACTGAGAGAGAACTTGCATGTACTTGTTTACTCTCCAAATGTGTACAATGTCTCTGGCTGAACCAAGCCAAAGTCAGGAGGCAGGAATTCAATCCAGGTCTCTCATGTGAGTGGAAAAAATGACCTCAGCTATCTTCAGTGCCCCTCAAGGTCTTCTTAGCTAGAAGCTGCAGTCAGGAGCCAGAGCCAGCACTCAGATCCTGGTATTGCATTATGGGAGATGGATGTCTTCACTGATAAGCTAAACACTCACTCTTGGAATTTTTAATTTCCTAATTTAGTATTAGATGTTTTCACTCAGAGGTAATATAGAGGGCAGTCAAGTGTTGCAGCTGGTTTTCCATGCCACGTTACATCATTTTTTAACATTCATTCAATATGAGAGTATTTCAAAATGTTCATGGGAAAATGGAATTAAAGGGTAGGTTTTGATGTAAACCCATTTTTGAAATCCAAGCATACTTTTTTTCATAATATACATTTTCCATGACTTCTTTGAACATTCTTCATACACTCTATTCCTAAATTACCTATTGAGTGTGGCATCGTATTGGTCCTAATAATTAATGTCACAGTTATGAGGAATAGTGCAGGGAATGCAGCATTTCAAAAAATAGCAGATTTTCACCAGGCTTCTGAACGTATTTATGTGTGCATTGTCTGTGATTGCCTCTAGGCAGATGCAGTCTCAGCACTGTGAATTGCTTCTGAAAACACGTAAGTGTATGCACACACACACACACATCAAAGCTTTGCGAGCAGATATTTTGCCAGATCTCATAGCAACCTCTCCAACTGACACTTACTACTCATGATATGTGCAGTGTGCATTTAATATTCTTCCTCTCACCTAAAAGCACACACAAACACACAGCACCAACTCCAACTGCAACATTTCAGTCAATAAATAATTCAATTATTCTCTCACCTATGCCACTTGACTGAAGGATTCTCCTGAATATTTAAAGCAAAATGTGAAATAACTCAGATTCTTTGGTTTTGTGACTTTTAATAATTTGTATGACATCATGAGGACAAATATAATGATGGTTGTGTTCAGCATTTTTAGGATATTTTCCAACTCACTTTAATTTTGTTTATGTAGTGCATTTTTATTTAATGTCAGTCCCTATTCTAGGTTTTGCTAAACTTTAACAATTAAATGGATTCCATGATTGGTATCATTAAATATTTTAAAGTCACAAATCAGGGAAAAACCAAACACCAAAGCTGTGACACAGAGTTCATGTTGGTTAACATAATGAGGAGTTTGTAAGAAGTTGCTGGTATTGTCTCTGGTTCAACATTGGGAAGATCCAGGATCAGCATCTCTGTGAGCTACAGAAAGTTAGGAAGAAGGACCAGGAGGAAATGAACTTCCTCATATTTCTGTCTTCCACTGGGGAGAGGAGAAAGTTTCTTAGAATTCCTTCCATACCCTCCCTCTTATATTTCACTGTCCAGAATTGGCTGACGTAACTAATCTTGTTTACAAGGGGACATTTAAATGGGAATGTCCAGGTATTCCTTGTCTCAACAGGGACGGTTGTGTCGGAAAATTGGGAAGTGCTCAAGAGTAGGCAAGGAATCATTGCTATGTGATCTGTGCTTATCTTATAATTTTTACAATTTTTTGTTGATTCACAGACAATCGGTTCTCTACTCCAATCCCCTAGCCCCAAATAGCAAATGTTGAATGGATATTAATATTTGTGTTAGGAATTGTCTTAGTCATTTTAGGTTGGTGTAACTAAAATACAATAGATTGTGTTGCTTAAACAACAACCATTTATTTTCACAGTTGAGATAGGTACACGTGCAAGGTCATTTTGCTATTTTATAAGGCTCTATTGCTTATTTATATATGATCAACTACTCATCATATCCTCACATGTTTGAGAGCTCATGCTCTCATTTCTTTTCATATGAAGACATAACCCCATCATTGGAACCATTCCCTTATGATTTCCTCTAAGCCTAACTATTGCACAATGTCCCTACTTCCTAGGAAGTTACTACTGGGGGTTAGGATTTTATCACACAATTTTTGGAGGGGACATAAACATATTGTCTGTAAAATGATTCCTTGTCCAAAATGACAATTCTAAATTTAAATATCTCCATTTTTTTAAAATGCAGAAGTGCATGGTGATAGAAGATGAGGAATAGAACTGTCCTCCAAGTCTCAGGCATGACTTGGTCCACAGAATCATTCACTATCTCTGGAATGTTTTTCCTTCTTGTCATAATCTGACGTGGAATCTTAGCCAGTCCCATTTCATTTAAGTCTTTTCACATGCCACCTGATAGAGTGGACTTCCATGTACTCAACAGTCCATCTCCATCTTGTTATCCAAACTCATATCTCACACATGTCTCATTGTGCTTATCAGTTTCTGACATGACCTGATTTTTCAGTAGCTTTATTGAAATATAGTTGATGTAAAGAGAACTGCACATATGTAATGTATACGATTCCATGAGTTCAGATTCTGCCTACACTCATGATAACATATTTGTGAAACCATATCCTCTGTTAGAAATGGCTTTAATTTTTTAAAAAAGCTACATGAACAAATAACTTAGACCCGTGAAATACCAATCTCTGCTGCATTGAAATTCATTTCTGGGCCGACACCTATGTCAGGATATGGAAGAAAGTCCATGATGATGAGCTGATGGGGAGGAAGAAATACAACAGTTCACTGATGACTGGTGCAAGTGGAAAACAGACTACTGCTACATTACAGCTTGCTCAGGAGTGCCTCTGAAACACAGCAGGCTATGGAAATCTGGTGGGGGATCACTCTTCTAGGCACAGCGATCTTTTACCTTTGTGTTGAATGTGAAGTGGTACAGAGTGAACATTTTGAGGAAAAGGAATGCAAATTTCCCTTTGAGTGAACATGAAATATGATGATCTTATAGTGCATGTTAATACTCATGAGTAGCATCTTCCCTGGAAGAAAGCAGGTAGACCAAATAATTCAGCTATTTTATATCAGACCCTTTCTGTTATTGACCAGTGATGACACAGTCAGTTGATGAACTAAATAGACATGGGGGCAGAGATGAGGCTATGCACAGACCTTAGAGTAAGGGATCTTATTCACTAGGACTTACATTTGCTACTGCTGCCCAATGTCCAACCCACCACCCATAGAAATAAATGTTGCTCATGAGACAGCATCACCCCTCAAGGAGACCAGTCAGTTGGTGGAAAGTGGAGCACATCGGATCTTTTCCTCATTGGAGGAAGCCTCACTGGAAGCAACACACAATCCAGATATAAGTTTGCATTTATTGCCAACAGAGCCATGGCTAGTATCACTATCTAAAAATTTACAGAGTGTTTGATCCATTAACCCAGAGTGCTAGGCAACATTGCCTCAGGACAAGGGGTTCATTGTATTGCAAAGGAGTTGCAGCTGTGGACACATGTTCACTAATCCTAACACATTTCCACCATCCAGATGCTTCCAACCTGACACGCTGAAGAAATAGCCTCCTAGAAGTGCAGCTGAGGTGCTGGGTGGAGCGTTACCATGGAAGAATGTGGAGCCCTGCCTTTACGAAGCAGAACATACACTAAATCAGCAACCATAATATATACATGGGGTATCCCCAGTGTGTAGAATAATTAGGAGCCAAGGGTGGAAGTGCAAATGGGCTTGCAATTACTCCCAGTGACTCGTTTGGGGAATTTGTGTTTTCTGATCCAACAATTTTAGACTGTGTTGTTCCAAAGTTCTTGTTTCCTCGAAGGGAATATTTTTTCCATCTTGAGACACAGAACTTTAGGTCACAGTCACCACCAGGTGACTCCTCATGCTGAGACCAGCAGGCAAAGCTAATTATCCCTTATCGTCAGTAGGAGATGAAACTGCTGCTACATGGCAGTGCAGGGGAAAACAGGTGTGACTCTCCAGTGACCCATGTGAGGCATCTCCTTCTCTTCTTATATCAGAGGACAGGTAGAAAAATTGAAGCCTGGGACGACATTGTCAAGGGCAGTTACAGGCAAGGTGTGTAGACCAGCCAACGGTACTGTTCCAAGGGGGTCTGGTCTGCACCGTAGGGAGGGGATAAAGAATTTCTATTGTCACCTTAGAGCAACGGCAGGAGCGGCACTGAAGCCTGCAATTTATGTCCTTTATTAAGTTCTCCAGGGAAAAAAAAAAAAAGACTGACCAAAATTCTGCAGGAACACTTTCTGGAAGGTGTGCACTGACCACATATGAAGCTATTGGGTCTGTTGGACACTGCTGTCCCCCAGAGAGCCCCCCAGACCAAGCCCCCATCCTTCAGTTCTGATGGCTCAGGACTGTGTTCCTCTTTAGGAGCTTTCCTGGGCCGCAGGAACCTTCCTCACCCGGACTCTATGTCTCCCCTCGGGCAGCTCACGTCCCTTGACCGACTGAAGTAGGAACTCAAGACCCGCTGCCCTTGCCTTATTTTGGGACAATATGAAGAGCCTAACTCCAGATTTTCACAAAGGCCTCCCTGTGGGTCAGGGCACCATTCTGCTCAGTCCCACCTTCTTGCCTTCCATGCAGGACCAGCTCTCGCGATCGCTCCTCAGAGAATTCCCCTATGGGCAACTTTGCCCAGAGCCGAAGGCAATGACAGTGGAAGACAGAGTTCACCACTTCTGTAACTTATGCGTACCTTACTATCCTATTCAGCATCATGTTCTCCAATTTCTGTCCTCCTTGAAAAAGTGAAAAATACATTGATTTTATATTCAGTAGATATTCTATGCACTAAATTTAATATGTTTTAAAATTCAAATTTGAACAGATTTAGATTCTAAAATGTACTTCAGTAAGTGCATATATGAAAACATAAAAGAGTATGAAAGTAAGTTATATTAAAAACAAGATAATGTTATCATCTTTATATGTCAGAGTTCCAGTTGAGAAAAATAGCACATTCCTTGGAAGACAGGAGTATTAAATTTGCAAAGTTTTCAAATGGTGATCGCATTTTTGTTTTAGGTTAACATTCTAAGATTGTTCCACCAAATGTGGCCTCCTTATAAGGCTTTTCTATTATGTTTTAAAATCCATCTTTTACAATACATTGGCAGGTGAATAATTTATAAATATTTAAAGATAAGTTTGAAGATACTAAAGTGTTTATAGAAATGAGATCACTAACCTGTTTTTTAGGGTAGTCTTGTTCTTTTATTTCAGAAAGTGGAAACTTCCTTAAGGTCCCCCATCAACAGTACTTTCTCAATAAAATAGGTCAGCTTCTCATTACTTCGTTTTCCTATTTCTGACATTCAGGTTCTGTTCTACCAGATGCCTGATCTGTGATCCCTCTGGACATGTGGCTTAAAGGTTAGGATGGTTTGCTCAGGGGAAATGGGTAGTGAGAACGGACACCAAAGAAGTTCAGCTTTTAGGAACCCCCTGCCGAACTCTGCTATTTGTAGATGTTTGAGTGTGCGTGCACAATGTATTGATATAGAGACTCAAAATTACTTGGAAGGAATTTAATTAGCTCTTTAATTTCTAGATTTCCTCAGAGCTATCAACACAAATTACTTTTTATAATAGGTGCCTAAATAAAACAACTCAGGATTAAATTGGAAAGAAAAAGAATTAATATATCATATTATGTGTTTTGTTGCTCTAAATTATTATTATTATATTCCCCTCTATTTAGGTCTTTATTTAGAAGTTTTAAAAGAAGATAGGGATTAATAATTACTGAAACTTCTCCCAACATAATTGGGAGGATTTAAATTTTATTCCTATGGCAAGAATACTTCTCAGTAAACAACTGGGACAAGAGAGTGAAATTTTGATTATTTTCATTATTTTTCTTTAGAAAATATTACAATTATTATTATTAATGATACTGATAAGAATACTTCTATGGCTAATAACATTAATTGAGCACTTACTATGAGACAAACACTATGTCAATAGTTTTACCTGTGTTCTGTCTTTTTTCTATGTGCCTTTGACCAGATATTTTCCTACAAGTATTATTTTAATGAAGTTAAGTACTTTACTTAGGTATATAGAGATGCTTCCTTTTGGGATTGCTATTCAAATCCAGATCCATCTGATTTTAAAACCTCATACTTTAAAATCATGCTACATATTTTGTTTTGATATTATTTACACCAAATAAACTCGCACATTATATATATATACATATATATATATATAATATGCTTCTAAATAAAGCTCACTCTTATACCTTGTGCATTTCCATTTAAATCAACTCAATTCAGTTCAGCCAAGCCTTCCTGAACAGTGTTATGAATTATCAGTTGCTGTATACGTTTGAAAGAATGGCAGGGGTGATACTCTGACTTCTTGCCAATATTTGCTTACTATTTCTTACTAATTTGTCTTTGCCGTAATTTTAATTTGAGTTGTATCTGAATTAGACTCTCATGTCAGTGTGGAGTGATGTGAGATGCATTGTGTGTTTGACTTGTGCCCTCACTCTGCTAGGAAGGGCAAAATTAAATTCCATTTCACATCAAAAATTGTGTGTATACTCTACACACAATAATAGCTTTTCAATTTCTTCTTTAAATGCACATACATTGTGGGTATATTTTTCTTTCCTGTTTTCAACATATCTGGTGTTGTAGTTGTTTTAGATTGTGTTTCCATATCTGAACTTCTTACTGCAACATGCCCATTTATCCTGTAACACGCAGTCCTCTGAGGCGCAGAGACTAGATAATTTACAGACTATAGCAAAACTTGTAAATAGAAGAGCTAGGTTTTAGACTGGGATCTGGGCTCTCTGCCTCCCCTCATGCTTCCGTGTAGGCAGCCTTACATGTCTTGGAGGGTACCTGATGACACTCTTCTGCCTGTGCTGGGAAGTCTGTTTTTCACATTGTTTATGGATGGGGTATCATGCAGCTCATTGATGCTATTGTTTTCAAACTGATCTGCTTTTACATTGTTATTCCAATAATTGACAAAACTTCCATTATGCATAATACATTTAGCTAGTTTCACTCATTAAATGCTTTGGAAATATTTTAACTGATGAGGCCAGGCAAATACTCATCAAGGAAAATGTTCTCCTTCTTACTAACAGATTAACCATACAGAAGGTAAGTTTGCAATATTAATTGTGATAAAACTCCTACATTTCAGCCCGCTGCTGTGGTGCTGCTGTTATGTCAGGGATAATAGTAGTCTTTAGCTCTCATATGTGTTAATAATAGTAGGGTGAGCCCTATTTTTACTCATTCATGTTCTTAGGTAATTCTTGCAAAAACGGTGCATTCTAATATTGCATCCAACATTTTTTAGCACAGAACATTAAGGGAAATGTTATTTGCAAGTGGCAAAATTGACACTAAAGCAAATAACACAGAGTGAATGAAAGATGAATTATTTGTTAAAAGGTGATCGGAATTCAGTCATTTTTGCTCTGAGTAGTGACTTTGTTTTTCTGCTTTCAATTTCCTTTTTTTTTTCTCAGGCATAAGTTCCTACCATCTCTGCCTGCTCTCCAAAACTTTCAACCCCCATTCAGAGACTGTCATTGGAAATAACAGCCTAAAGAGTTTGGAAGTCTCTTTGGATTCCTTTAACATCCTTCAATTGCTGTTTTCTCATTAGAACATTCATACTTCGGTGCCTCAGTGGAAATGATCAATTATTTCAATGTCAGTAGTGGTACTATTACCCCTAAGATTTAGCAATTTTCAAAGATCTTTTACCATAATTAGAGGCATTTGTTGTAAATTGAATTAAACTTGTTAAAAGTACAGCGTGTTATATTAACAATAAAATTTGCAAATTGGCTAAGGAGTCACAATTTTGAGAGGACAAGTCCAGTTTAAAAATGCTAATATTGGGGTTGGTGCTGTGCTGTGTCAGGTGAAGCCATCTGTAACACCTGCATCTCATGTGGGCACCAGTTCAAGTCCCTGCTTCTCCACTTCCAATCTATGTCCCTGCTAATGTGCCTGGGAAAGTAGCAGAAGATGGTCCAATTACTCAGTCTCCTGCACCCATGTGGGAGACTCAGAAGAAGCTCCTGGCGCCTGACTTCAGCCTGGTCCAGCCCTGGCTGAAGTCATCAGGTGGGGTTAGGAGTCCACGGGCCCCTTAGATGTCCTACAGAAGCAGATTGCAAGTTTTGTGCAGGCAGGCTGCCAGCTGAGGCTGCAAAGCTTGTTTCCAGACCTGCTGGCCTCTCACACTATAGCTTCCTGTGCTGCATGTGTGACCTTGTGGTTTTAATCAAATCTTCAAGTTAGTTGCAATCTTCCACCCAGAGCTAGCAGAAAACAGGGCTGAGCCCTTGAGGAGAATTGGGCTCTCTCCAAAAGACCCCCTACCATCTCCATGAGCCCCAAGTCAATCAATAAACAGTATGTGAAACTCCTGTCCAATGGGCACCCTCATAGAATAACCCAGTGAAAAGACAGTAATATATTAAAAACTCTACACACTTCCTGAAAACCAGTGTCCTTTCTGGGCACTCCATCTAGTCTCCTCTTGGACTGGACACTTTAATATTGCTTTGCAAACAAAATGAAGCTTTTGCTTCTTTTTCCAAATTATTTCCCAGTTTTTTATTTCTATACTAAGCTGAGAAAAACAACCCATGAAACTCTCTCTGGCAACCATCCTCCTCTCCAGGACTGGTAACATTGGCTGTTGCAGTCCCTGGCAGATGGAAGATAGATTCATTCTGTGTGTGTGTGTGTGTGTGTGTGTGTGTGTGTAACCATGACTTTCATCTCTATAACTGTACCTTGCAAGTAGATAAAAAAAATCTTTATTCCCACTTTCATCAATGGACAACTAGACAGAATCAACAAACAGCAGAGCTAATCAACATTATGGACCAAATTGACCTAACTGGTATCTATACAACTTTTCATCCCACATTTGCAAAATACACATTCTTCTCTTCAGTGCATGGAACATCATCAAAATGTCCATACTATCAAAAGCAATTTACAGATTCAATGTGATCCCAATCAAAATATGAATGACATTCTTTTCAGATCTAGAAAAAATGATGCTAGAATTCATACAGAAACACAAGAGACCCTGAATAACTAAAGCAATCTTATACAACAAAAACAAAGCTGGAGGCATCACAATACGTAATTTTAAGACATACTACATTGCAGTTATAACCAAAACAGCCTGGTACTCATACAAAAACAGACTTCTTGACCAATGAAATAGAATAGAAACTCCAGAAATTAATCCATGCATCTGCAACCAACTTGTCTTTGACAAATGAGCTAAAATCAATTCCTGGATAGAAGACAGTCTTTTTAACAAATGGTGCTGGGAAAACTGGATCTCCACATGCAGATGTATGAAACTAGACCCCTACCTCACATCTTACAGAAAAATCGACTCCAAATGGATCAAAGACCTAAATCTATGCCCTGACACCATGAATCATTAGAGAACATCGGGGAAACACTGCAAGACAGTGGCATAGGCAGACTTCTTGGAAAACACCCTGGAAGCATGGACAATAAAAGCCAAAATTAACAAATGGGGTTACATCAAGCTGAGAAGAAAAGAAACACTCAACAAAGTGAAGAAGCAACTGACAGAATGGAAGAAAATATTTGCGAACTACGCAACTGATGAAGAGTTAATGTGCAGAATCTATAAAGAGCTCAAGAATTTCAACAACAACAAAACAAACAATCTAGTTAAGAAATGGGCAAAGTACTTGACTAGGCATCTTTCAAGAGGAAATTCAAATGCCAACAGACACTTGAGAAGAGGCTCAGGATCACCAGCCATGAGGGAAACACAAATCAAAACCACAGTGAGGTTTCACCTCACTCCAGTTAGAATGTCCCACATACAGAAATCAAAAAATGACAAATACTGGTAAGGATGTGGTGAAAAAGGTACTCTGATACACTGTAGGAATGTAAACTGGGGCAATCACTATGGAAGACAGTTTGGAGATACCTCAGAAATTTGAATATAGACTTATCTTATGACCCAAGCATCCAATTCCTGACAATTTACCCAAACCAAAAAAAATCAGTATAAGAAAGAGTTATTTGTACCCCCATGTTCATTGCAGTACAATTCACAATAGTCAAGATATGGAATCAACCTAGATTTCAATCAACTGTTGACTGGATAAAGAAATTATGGTATATATGCAGTACTATGGAGTACTACTCAGCTGTAAAAAAAAAATGAAATCCTATCTTTTGCCACAAGATGGACACAACTGGAAATAATTTACATAGTGAAACAAGCCAGTCCCCCAAACACAGATATCATATGTTTTCCCTGATCCAAGGTAACTAACAGAGTACCTGAAATGAACTGCACTGAAGTGAAATAAAAATTTTGAGATTCAATGATTGTTGACAGCCATTATCCCTTCCATAGAGAAACCATGTTTTTTATTTTTCTTCATGTTATTTGTTGAACTTTTTTACTTAGTATAAGTTTATATGATCATTAAGTAAACCCAAAATAGATCTTTGTAAAAATTAAGAGTGGGAATGTGAGAGAGAGAAGGAGGAAGGGTTGGAGCGTGGGTGGGAGGGAGGGTAGGTGGGGAAGTGTCACTGTGTTCCTAAATCTGTATATATGAAATACATGAAACTTGGTATAAATTAAATGAAATTTTAAAAAAATTACGATATTGTAATCCATGAGCTGTACTTTGGAAATTTATATTCATTAAATAAAAGTTAAAAAAATAGATATGAATATTAAAAAAATAACGATAAAAATAAATCTTTATTAAAAATGCTAACACAAAGTTTTAGTTTTTGCAAATACTAAGAAATTAGGTGTCATACTGTGTTGTTGAAGAAAACATTTGTTCATGTTCAGTATAGGTACAAGATATTTATTTTGGTTCTGAGGTTGGCTTAAGCTATAGATTCAGAATCCAATGAAGACAGAAGATTGTTTATTTCTGTCATTTGAAGCCTCTCAGTTTGTGGTTACAGCAACCCTAGAAACTGATGCAGATGTAGGAGAGTTCCTCCTAGTTTGGAGTCCTCGTGTGCATTTCGTAGACTCTTAAAGTCTTTGCCAGTCTTACTACTGTGATGGTAAAGAATGCCCACCCCACATTTCTGATGGTTGTTGAGAAATGCCAATGAGCCACAATCAAAATCATCACTCTTCTTCTCCTTCAGACTGGATTCTCCCAAGGCTTTATTCATTCTGCACCCAGAGCAAGATTTCCCGAATATACAACATAATATCCCTCTCCATCCCACAACCTCATCAACAACATTCTGAGGGCTGTTGATTGTGTCAGGATAGAGTCCGGACTCCTTAAAATGATGAATGCAGACACGGCCCCTTCACAGATAGCTGGTTTCCATCTCTCCAGATTCAGTGTACTCACCACCTTCCCCTATGTGAACTTTCTCCACTCAGTTCGAATTATTTTCTGTTTGAGACACAGAAATTTCTTCTTCTGAGAGCTGCAGTTGTAATGGGACCTTCTCTGACCTTTCCTGCCCAGCCCCTGCTCTCATTGCCAATTCCTATAAGTCTTGACGAGCTCAGAAAAGAAGTATTCTCTTGCCTGGTCTGATATAAGTGTCTGTTCTATGCTTCTCATAGCATTTTCCTGATACCAAAGATCTGATATGGGCTTTATGCCTGTGTTTTCCTTGCCTTTCTACTTGTCCATCTAACCAATAGAATAAACATTGTTTTTGACTGATTTATTTATTTATTTAAAGATTTATTTATCTATTTGAAAGTCAGAGTTACACAGAGAGATAAGGAGAGGCAGAGAGAGACAGAGAGTGGTCTTCCATCTGCTGGTGAACTCTTCAACTGACCGCAAAGACCAGAGCTGCGCCAATCCGAAGCCAGGAGCCAGGAACTTCTTCCAGGTCTCCCACGTGGGTGCAGGAGCCCAAGGACTTGGGCCATCTTCCACTGCTTTCCCAGGCCATAGCAGAGAGCTGGATTGGAAGAGGAGCCGCTGGGACTAGAACCGGCACCCATATGGGATGCCGGCGCTTCAGTCCAGGGCTTTAACCCACTGTGTCACAGCACCGGCTCCTGATTTATTTATTTTTAAAGACAGAGTTACTGAGAGAGTAAAAGACAGAGATCTTCCATTCACTAGTTCACTCCCCAGTGACTACAGCAGCCCAATCTGGAGCAGGCTGGAGCCAGGAGCCTGGAACTTCATTTGGGTCTCCCACATGGTGGGCAGGGCACTTGGACCATCCTCCACTTGTTTCCCAGGCTTATTAACAGGGCCCTGGATCAGAAATAGAGTGGCCTGAACTCAAACTGGTTCCCACATAGCATGCTGATGTTGTCTGTGGTGGTTTAACTTACTGTAACTAAAAGCCAACCCCAATAGAATAAACAGTCTATGAGTCTAACAGTGTTGTGCACTTTTGGGAATCCAGAACTTAACTATATTAATATTCCATTGCTGTTTTAATGAGTTAAAACCAACTTTTGACAGAAAGCAGTACAGATTTGTTGCTTTATGCTTTGGGAGGTCAGAAGTCTAAAATGTATCCTTCTGGGCCAAAAGCAATGTATCCACAAGATTGCACTCTTCTGGAGGTTTATTGCAGAATCTGTTCCCTTCACCTTTCCAGTGTCTAAGGACCACACTGCTTCCCTTCCTTGGTTCATCTCCCTGATCAAATAGAACCTGTCCAGGACATGTTTTTCTCCTATTGTCATCTTCCTGGTTCTCTCTCTCACTTTCTCTCTCTGGTTCTTGCTTCATCTCTTCTGCTTCTCTCTTCCTTTTTTTCCCACCAGAATCTGTGTGATTACATTAGGCTCATCCAAAGAATCCAGAATAATCTCCTTATTTTACACTTAGTTGTCTAGCAACTTTAATTCCTCTGGTACTTAATTCCCCTTTGCTATATAATTACCATAATCATAGGTTCCAGGGATTAAAGCAGGGGATATGTGCAGAGGACATTATTCTGTCAGCTACACTTCCCCAAGGTCTGACAAACTGTATTCATTTAGTGCTGATCTCTTGAATGAATGAGCTGTGTCCAATTCAGCCAGCTCCAACGAAGGAAGAAACACTTCTATCTTTCAGATTACAGGTAAATGTGCTTATGTTCAAGCAACCCACAGTTTCTTGGTCCTGGAGTTTCTTGTTGAAGTGACTCAGTTGGTGACTGCTGAAAAACCCTATTGGAGAGGCTTTATATAGTAGTTAGACATTTCTTTGTTACTGCTTTTTTTAAGTTGGGCAGATCACTCAACTTGCTTGGCTTTTAGTTTCACTTCTGTAAATGTCTGATGGAATTTGTGAAGAGATTTTTCTCAAACAGAACCATGGCACGATCTATGCATGTTTTTATGATACCTTTATTGTATTGGCTCTGATGATACTCATGGTCAAAAACTTTCATCTGAATCAGATACAGCAAAAATAAGTAAGCAGCACTCAAATAAAATAATTACCTATAGACAATCAGCATTAGAATGCACCTTGATTTTTAAAAATGCTATATCTGGAATATGTTTGGTGATGCCAGAAAGAGGGAATATGGACATTCTAGTGCCATCTATTGGTTGTGATTTTTTCCCTTAAGTTAATTTAAAATTTTAATATGTTCTCAATGAAAATATCCAAAATTTTGAAGGTTATATTTTCCTCCTCCAACACATGATTTTTAATTCCATTTTTCCACAAACTTTGAATCCCCTTTTTACAAGGGTTAGGAGGCAATAGGAAAGTTGAAATAGACACTTCTTCCATAAACGTTGGAAGCACATAGAACTCAGAATGCATAGCACTTCTGAAATCTAGTTGGCGAGTTGCTTCAATCCTTTGGCTAAAACCAAGGCTGAGTGCCTAGACAGGTCCTCTGTGGCTTTTGGTTCCACCATTGAGGCCCGTGTCTTCAACCACTGAGTCATTTTTCCTTTTCCACAAGAAACAGCTTGTGTCTATACTGCATTGCTGTCTCAGCTTGCTTTCTACCAACACAGTTTTGGACACTGGGAAGCTGTTTTCACTCTGAACAATGTCTTCTGTACCATTTAGTCCAACCTGATGGCACTTTTTTTTGGAAGCCTTGCTTTGTAATTTATTTTTTTTATTTTTATTAATTTAAAAAATTATTACTATAAAGAGAACAGATTTCATGTATTTCATAGATAAAATACTAAGATAACTATGCATCCCTTCTACCCACTATCCCTCCCTCAGTTCCCCCTCCTTCCTTTCTTTCTGTAATTCCTTTAACTTTTGTAATAATATACTTTCAGTTTACTTTATAATCACAAGACTAATGCACCATTACCATAATGTTCTACAGCTAAAAAGTAGAAAGCATGTTCCACTTCAGTTAGAATTGCTATCATCTGAAAATCAAAAAAATAACAAATGCTGATGAGGATGTGGAGACAAAGGTACCATAATGCACTGTTGGTGGGAATTTAAACTAGTACAAGAATTCTGGAAGACAGTATAGAGATTGCTCACAAATCTGAAAATAGGTTTAGATATGATCCAGCCATTCCACTCCTGGGAACTTACCCAAAGGAAATGAAATAGCATGTACCCACATGTTTATAGTAGCTCAACTCACAATAGATAACATATGGAATAAACTCATATGTGCATGAAGTGATGCACACACACACACACACAATGGAATGCTACTCAGCCATAAAAAAGAACTAAATCTGTCTTTTGCAACAAATGGCTGCAACTGGTGATCATTATGCTGAGTAGAGTAAACCAGTGCCCAAAAGACAAATATCATACGTTTTCTCCAATATTTGGTAGTTAATATAAAATATAAAATGTATAATATATAAATATATAAGAATGAAACTGACATCTTATGATTTGATTATTGTTTAAAGCCCTTTTCTATGTTCCCACAAAACATGGTCTTTCTACTTTTTACTTTTTAAAATGTTTTTCAAAATTTATTTTCATTTACTTAGAAGACTGAGCAACAGAGATAGAGGAGAAAAAGAGAGATCTTTTATATACTGGTTCATTTCCCAAATGGGCGTGACAGCCAAAGCTGGGCTGTACTAAGCCAGAAGCCTGAAACTTCATCCAGATCTCCCACATGGGTGCCAGGCCAAGCACTTAAGCCATTATCTGCTGCCCCTCAGGAGGCACTAGCAGGAAATGGATCAGAAGCAGAGGAGCCAGACATCTGATGGGGGATGTAGACATCCCACGGGATGGCTTAATCTGCTGTGTTGCATGTATTTTCTCCATGAACAAGTTTCAAAGAACTTAGATATTTTGTCAAAATATATATAAAGCACCCCATGCCACCAGAAAACATGAAAATGCTTTCCTGTATATCTCCAAAATACTTCTAAATTGATTGTTTCTTCTCGATAATACAGTCAAACATATCCACATTCTCAAAATTCACAGACCCAAGATCCTGCCAACAATTGATTCTCTAATGCACATTACTGCTCCTCAGACCCAACAATGAACCCAGTCTTTCCAGATTACCCGGTATACCCCAATGCCAGGATGCATAGAGACATAATCCAATTTCATGGATCCACATGCTCTCAATAAAAATACCTGTGACACAAAATGGTTGCTAAGCATTCATTTTACTTCCAAATGCAATCACTACTAACCAGTAAATTTTCACAGATGAGAAGTAACGAATCCACCCTTTATACAAATTCCTTAGGATTCCTGTTCACTATAGAAGAGATTTTAAGAAGGCATATAATACTCTTCTTCCCAAGGAGTGTTGGTCTTTCATTACTACTATTACTACTATTACTACTACTACTACTACTACTATTACTATTACGCTGCTGCTGCTGCTCCTGTTACTGCTACTAGAATACTGATAGATCACAGAAATCATGTTTGACTTCAGGTCTCTGAAGACTGAGAATGGGCAGAGAATCGATGGGTGCCTTGTGCTGTGTGGCTGAAGTTCAGAGAAGTAGGTTTCATTTAACGGCTGAATACTGGATGACCCCACCATTCTTTCCACCCTCTGGCACTCACCCCGTGAGCAATAGAGGAGCCGTCTGCATGAACTGAGGAGGAACTGCTGGCTTGAATGCGATTTTGCAGTGATCTGTGTGCTCTGTGGCTTCCTTCATGACCAACAAATCAATTCCCACTCCACGTATTACACACCCCAGTGGCAGAGGCCATTTATTATCCTTTTGATGGCCACATTCTTTGTATATAACCAAGAAAGATTACAGAGGAAGACAAGAACAGTTGAAATGTGGATGAAGATATCCCATAATGGCACTGCATTTTATAATGTGTCTTGCATGTTAACAAGTATACAAGATATGCTGTCATTAAGGACCATTTTGAAACATGGGAGCACAATTTTTTGAATGAAACGTATTTCAAGAATGATACATGCATGGAGAAATAGTTATGGAGGCAATTCTATAGAGGTGGACATTTAGATTTCAGGTACAAATCTTAAAATATTAAAATGAAAGGAATGGCAGATTTTGCTGTTCTATGTTCATTATTTATAAGACTGTATACCTGGCTAACTTTATCCAATTAATTGACATCATCTAACAGAAACCAGTTCTTTCAATAGTGTCTAGCTTTGCCAAATATATATATTTTTAAAGTTCTAGATTATTGGATCAAGGTTTTTCTTTCCTTTTAAAAAATACTCATTCATTTATTTGAAAGACAGAGTGACAGAGACAGAAGAACATATAGACAACAGACATTGAGAGAACCAGTTCACTGGTTCACTCCCCAAATGGCCACAACAGCCAGATTGGGGCCAGGCCAAAGCCATGAGCCAGGAAATCCATCCTTGTTTCCCAAATGGCTGGCAGCCGTCCAAGACATGAGTTATCTTCCACTGCCTTCCTATGCTTATTGGCAGGAAATTGGGTCAGAAATAGATTACCTGGGACTCAAACTGGTGCTCTAAAATGAAATGCTGGAAACACAAGTGGCAGCTCAAACTGCTGTGCCACAACACCAGCCCCCAAGGTTTTTATTAGTTCTTTGAATACATAGTCTATCATTATCATTGTTAAACCATTAAAAACAAATATTGACTTGTGTGGTCCAGGTATACAAAATAACTGAATGCTTCAGAATAGTACCTAGGGAAATGTTAATGTTATTTATCTCAAATCAAAATTTGGATAAACAAATATGTCTATCTGAATGTCAGTGGGAAGCATTTTCTCTGTGTACTAATGATCAAACCTTGTAGCCTAAGCACAGTGGAAATTTTCAAAGGTCAAAGATGTTTTCTTTGTTTTTCATCAGTTGAGACTTTCCTTTCTTTTCAACAAGCACAACACCACATTCGCGTTTATTTTCCCCTTCTCTTGGAAGAGGCAAAATAACTGAGGAAGTGATCAAGCACAGGGCATTTTGCTTCAGCAGTATAGAAATTTTTACTTGTTAAAGTGATCAGTTTAAATTTATAATTGAGAAAAAAATAGGATTAAGTGTCAAAGGGATTACATAAATAAGACCAGTGTCTGCAGATAATAATTAAAAAGGAGAGAATGATCCTACATGGGAAGCAGGATACACAGCAGACTCATAGAATGGCAAATGCCCTAAACAGCACTCTGGCCTCAGAATCAGCCCTTAAGGCATTTGGATCTGGCTAAAAAGCCCATGAGAGTTTTGCAGGCATGGAAAGCCAAGACACTCTGACAAAAAAAAATGACCTAAATGAAAGATCTCTGTGAGTGAGATACCAGTGGAAAGAATGGACCATCAAAGAAGGAGGTGCCTTTCTCTGAAGGAAGGAGAGAACTTCCACTTTGACTAGGGCCTTGTCTAAATAAGATCGGAGTTGGTGAACTCAAGAGGCTTCCATAGCCCTGGAAGCTCATGACAAGATCCTCAGGTGATTACTGACGTCATAAATAAGAGTGTCAATTGTTAAATCAACAACGGGAGTCACTGTGCACCTGCTCCCCATGTAGGATCTCTGTCCTTAATCTGTTGTACTATGTGAATTAATGATAAAACTACTACTCAAACAGTGCTGTATACTTTGTGTGTATGTGTGGGTGTAGTCTGTTGAAATCTTTACTTAGTATATACTAAGTTGATCTTCTGTATACAAAAATAATTGAAAATGAATCTTGATGAAGAATGGGATGGGAGAGGGAAGTAGAGATGGGATGGTTGTGGGTAGGAGGGAGTTTATGGGGGGAAAAGCCTCTATAATTCAAAAGTTGTACTTTGGAAATTTATATTCATTAAATAAAAGTTAAAAAAAATAGAAATTCTGGTTTCATTTTGCTTGCTGGTGAATGGTGAATGTTGTAAGGTATTCTGGAATCTCTCTGTAACAGAGTTAGTTCTCTGACTCTTCTACTGTGTGAAAACCAAAGCATCTTAGGGATCTGCTACCTATTTAACTGCTCTTCACTTGGGTAGTTGGAAAACATGCTCAATACCGAGTCTGTGCCTGGTCTTTGGTTAGATGATGCTTCACACCTTCATGGCAACATACGCACAAACACCACAAGAAAGAACAGTCAGTGTCAAGTCAGGTGCCTTATTGTGCTAAGGAGGTGCATTTGGTTTCCTTTGAGTTGCTGATGCTGCTGTTGTTAGTTTCTAAACACCAACCAATTTTCTAAATTTTATTTGAATGGCACAGTGAGAGAGGTATCTCATTCATTGGTTTACTCCCCAAAGGCCTGCAACAGCCAGAGATAGGCCTGGTGGACTAGGTAGGAGTCAGGAATTCAATCACTATCTTCAACATGGTTATCGGACAACCCGTTACTGAGCCATCGTCTGCTGTCTCTCAGGCTATGAATTAGCAGGAAACTGAATCGGAAGTGAGGCCAGGACTCAAACCTAGTTAGTTCCTCTGATATGGGACAGGGCATCCCAAGTGGTGTCTTAACCACTGAACCAAATGTTCACCTCTGATGTTAGATTTTTGCTTAGTTTTCTTTTTTGTTTGGTTTATTTCCTGCCAAACACTCTTTTTTTTTTTCCAGTATCTGTTTCTCTTTCCATGGTATAATTGTCATGATATTTGATATGAGCTTTCTGTCTTTTAACAAAAAAGACATATTTATTTATTTACTTTGAAAATCAGAGCTACAGAGAGAGGAAGAGATGGAGAGAAAGAGAGAGAGAGAGAGAGAGAGAGAGAGAGAGAGAGAGAGAGAGAATATTTTCCTTCTGCTGGTTTACACCCCAGACCAGATGGCTGCAATGGCCAGCGCTGGGCCAGGTCAAAGCCAGAAGCTGAGTGCTTCATCATGATCTCCCATGTGGATGTGGGGGCCCAAACACTTGGGCCATCTTCTGCTGCTTTTCCCAGGCCATTAGCACTGGAGCAGCCAGGACAGGAACCAACACTCATATGGGATGCCCGTGTCTCAGGCAGAGGCTTAACTTGCTATACCACCATGGTGCTCCAAGATGAGCATTCTTATACAAAACCTGTTTAATATATCCATGAATTCCATTCCTGTTCTCCCTGTGATACTGTTCTGTTTTGCTGTGGTTAATCACTAAGTCCCTGAACTACTGATCCTGGTACTAGTTTTTCCTTTGGTAACATTCATATATTTCTAGTGATATATTAATTCGCTTTGATTTTAAAGTGAAATAATTGATCTTTAGCAAGCTACATGCAAATAATTAAATCTAACCTTCATGAAGAAGGTCTATATGAGTAGGTGAGATAAGCAGCAATATATTCTAGATTTTAAAAGATTTTTTTCAAAAAATAAATTGCCAATAGTAACTCTTATCCGTATTTCTTTTTAAAACTTTTTAACTCTGGCAAAATACATATAAAATTTACTATCTGAGCCATTTTAAGTGCAGTTCAGTGGTAAGTACATGCACATTGTTGTGCAACCAGTCTAGATCTTAAAAGAGACTGCCTGCAAAACTGAAGCTCTACACCCAGTAAAAAACAAGACTCCATTTCCCTCTCCTGAGCCCCTGGCAACCACAGTTCTCCTTCTGTCCCTATCACTTTGACTACTCTGTATACCTCATACAAGTGGAATCATGCAGTCTTTGTGGTTTTTGTGAGTGGTTTGTTTTATTTAGTATAACATCCTCAAAGTTCGTCTATGTATAGCATATGTCAGAATTTCTTTCTTTTTAAAAGTGAACAGTATTCCATTATATTTTGTTTATCTATTTATCCATTAATGGACATTCATGGTGCTCCACTGTGGCCTGTTTTGAATAATGCTGCTGTGAACAACATTAATTGAAATATCACTTCTAGACCTTCCTGTTATGACTTTTGGATATATATCCAGGTGTGGGGTTGCTGGATCACAGGGCAGTTCTATTTAGCATAAAGACAGAGAGCTCTCCATCTCATTAGCTGGTTCACTCCCCAAATGCCTGCACGTGACTGGGGCCAGGCAGGGGCCAAAGCCAAGACCTAAGAATACAATCCAGGTCCAGTTGCTTGAGCCAAAACTTATTAGCAGGAATGTGGATTCAGGACAGAGCTGGGACTGGAATCCAGGACCCCCATGTGGGCGTGGGCATCTTAACTGGCAGCTTAACCAATGAACTAAACACCTGCTCCTCCATGTTTATTTCTAGTCCACTTTAATCATTCATTATAGCAAAAAGGAATATAAATAATTTTGAGTCCCAAGTAGTTCAAAATAATTTCATTCAACTTTATGATGTCTTCACTGATACTCATAGTTTACTTTACTCATTATTTTTATTTGTTTGTTTCTAGCTGCTCCTCAGTTGCTGATAGAAGGGGATCTGGAGAATTTGTCAAGCATCTCCACTTTGTGCTGATGTCAGTGTTTTCAGAACTTGGGTTAGCTCAGTGGCAAAGCCAGAGCTTCTGGTACATTATCCTGCTGACGGCTTCTCTGTGGTTCCCGAGGCTCTACCTGCATTACCTTGGCCAGTGGCTTTTCCTCCAGGCCATTTCAGTTCCCGTTACAAAGTGAGTGCTTTCCCCTGAAAGTCAAAGGAATGCATTTTGCTCCTGATAGAACAAATGAAAGCATGAAACACCTCTCCCATCCATTTACCCCAAAACCTAAAATGCAGGTATGATTTGAAAAGATGAAAATGTCTCTGTTTTAGAGTAAGAGTTTCTGTTACAGTTACGGTCTCATAGACTGGTATAAACAAATGTATAATGTGTATATCAGTATCTATTTAAAATTGAGCAGATTCAAATATGTTCCAATATCCACAGGATTCAAGAAGGGATTTAGCAATGATGTTTTATTTCAGCTTGATTTCATCAGAGTGACTTAGGCAGAAGGTGTTTGAGTAGTAACATAAGTCTGATTTATCGCCTATCTTCAGCAAAGCAAAGATTGCTTCTTCTGCAAAATGATTGAATTCAAACAATTACCACACTCAAAACCCGGGCAGCTTTCAGGGCCATTATCCTCGGGAAAAAATGACACTTTAAAGGTTATCTCTCCATAAACATGATTACATAGACACCACAGGTAGACAGACAGATAGACATCAGTACAAGTGAAGTTCATCTTCTCAAATGTAGATATGTCAGATAAAATAAAAATGTGTATGTATTTTCAATTAAGAAGATTGCAAAAAACTTAAGACTATGAAAAGGAATACATGTGTATGTTTAGTGTATATATATATATATCTGAATATATATAAATATACTAAAATACACTGTTTTAAAATTTTAAGAAATGCAATCATAAGCATCTGATTATATTATAGAACATGAAAAATTTTAAACGCATACATATATAAATATATACACAGATATAAGTATATAAAATAATTGCATTTATAATATGGAATTTTAATGGATATCTCTTTCTTGCTTGCTTGCTCACTCTTCCTTCTTTCCTTCCTTTCTCCCTCCCTCCCTTTCTTTCTTTCTCTCTCTCCTTCCTTCCTTCCTTCCTTCCTTCCTTCCTTCCTTCCTTCCTTCCTTCCTTCCTTCCTTCCTTTCTCTCTCTCTCTCTCTCTCTCTCTCTCTCTCTCTCTCTCTCTCTTTCTTTCTTTCTTTCTTTCTTTCTTTCTTTCTTTCTTTCTTTCTTTCTTTCTTTCTTTCTTTCTTTCTTTCTTTCTTTCTTTCTTTCTTTCTTTCTTTCTTTCTCTTTCCTATTCCAACATTTCCAAAGCAGAAAGCACAAATGTTACATTCTTTTATCTCTTTCATTCTTCACTGTAATGAGCAATTCTGTCTTTATTAGTTGTTAATAAAGTGAGATTGCAAAAAGTTTTTTGACAGTCCAATTTAGCCAATTTATTAAACAAGAGAAGACCTAAAATATTGCAGGATGCTATGCTGGTTACTCTGTTGGTCTGCAGGACTGAAGCCAACAAGAGCTCTGCATTCCATCATAACTGTGGGATATTGCAGTAACAGCACCAACAAAAGCATTACTTCTACTCTCACTCTGCATCAGGTATTGTGCTAGGAAAGGTATTTTGTTGGATACTCACAATAGCATAGGAACAAAGCATTAAACTTCCCTCGAAGCAAAAGTTAATAGTGGGTAAAAAGAAGACTTCTTTTTAATAGACTGCTGATGAATAGGATTACAGCAGCAGTCATCATGAAGCAGCTTTACCTGTGTCGAAATTTTGGTAAACTCAGAGTGAGCTGAAATCTCTGCACAGAAGGATGATTCCAATGCCCGGGTCATAGCTGCTTCAATTACTGGGATCAGATTGAATTTAACCCATAGGTCATGAAGTTGCATCAACTGAGAAATAGGATGGTTTGTGTGTGAATGGTGCCAGTGTTGCTGGTGTATCTGGGAGTCCAGTTAGAGGAATAACATTCAAAATTAATCAGCTATACCCAAACTCTGAAGAATTATGATATCTATATCTATTTCTCATGCCTGTTAGAGTGTGACACATCAGAAAATCCACCGATATTACGCATTTCGAGCAGTGTAATAACAAGTACTGCATGAACTGCAGGGGAAGTCTTAGTTTAGAAGATGCTGTGCTCAGTGACTCTGGTGGACACAATGTGTAGGGTTGTATCTGAGACTCATCAGAACAATGGACAGAGTAGAACTTGCCTTTTCCTTGAAAGCAAGATATTGGGAAAGTAGAGAGAGAAGGAGAAGAGATGAAGATTTCTAACAATTTTGAGGTTCTATTACATGCCAAGCTTTTCTATACTTAAAAGAGAAACCGACCGGCGCCGTGGCTCACTAGGCTAATCCTCTGCCTGTGGCACCGGCACCCAGGGTTCTGGTCCCAGTTGGAGCAGCGGATTCTGTCCCGGTTGCTCCTCTTCCAGGCCAGCTCTCTGCTGTGGCCCCGGAGGGCAGTGGAGGATGGCCCAAGTGCTTGGGCCCTGCACCTGCATGAGAGACCAGGAGGAAGCACTTGGCTCCTGGCTTCAGACCGGCGCAGCACGCCGGCCATAGCGGCCATTTGGGGGGTGAACCAACTGAAGGAAGGCCTTTCTCTTTCTCTCTCTCACTGTCTAACTCTGCCTGTCAAAAAAATAATTAATTAATTAATTAATAAAAAAAGAGCGAAACCACTGCACACCGTTTTAAAAATTGTTCTGTATACTTTGCCTTTGGTAAAATTCTTGTTTGCCTGCCTGTGACTGTTTCCTGCAGATTCCAGCCCTCCCTTCACACCGTGGAGCTCTGCTACCCGGCCTCTTCACTTCACAGCGGAGAAGAGCTGCCCATGGTTGTGGTGGGGACTTTACTGCTGAATGCAGTCATACTTCTTTTGGTTCTGGTCAAATGGGGCTGTCAGCTACTGTTTGCCTCCTGTCCTGATGTCTTGTCAAAATTAATCACAACCATGGCTGTATGGACAGTTCTAGACCCACTGGCGGTGTTTATTGTGGATATATTCCTGGGGGTAAGTCAAATAAAATAACCAGGATATGAGTCGCTGACATGCAGTGTGGCTTTAGTGCCTGCATCAGCTGACATGGGAAGTTTCAATAATGATGAATGTTCAATAGTCATGTTATGTTGAAGTTAAGTTTTTCCCCATAAAAATTGTGGATGTCTAATATAATCAATTTTAGTGTAATCTTAGCTATCTTAAATAAACTCTTGCCAAATAAGATAGACATCTTCGTGGAGGTCAAATCCAGGCTAGTTTGTCACATTTTCAGAATTATTACAAATAGTATCTATTTTTCAATTTTGTAATTTTTGATAACTTCTAATATTAAGGACTTTGATAGGAACACTTTGCAAAATATTTGTCATATAGTAGTTCCTTTAATTGATTTGATTATTTATCTGCCTTATGAGGTAGTGATCTTCTGTAATTCATGAAGCATGTAAAGTGAATAATAGCTTTTTACATCTTTCTAAATAAATAAATACAATAAATAAACACACATGTATAAATAAATATATTAAAAAGTCACTCCATAGGTCACTGGTTTTTACTTTTGTGATGACTATGAAATGACAAATGTGTATTTTTACTCTGCAATGTAGAGTTTCAGGATTTCACCATTCTAAATGATGTACTTAAGGTACTTGATGATGAAGAAACAATGCTTAATGATGCTAATATTATTTTATTTATTGTTATTATTTATTAAATATTTTTATTTTATATTAATTGAGGAGTACTTTGTAATTTTCAAGTAACTTCCCATAATTTATTTGATTTTATATTTACAACAATTCATAAGTCGGTGGGGCAAATATTCTCATTATACAACTGGGAGAAGCCAGATACAGAAATATACAATATGTCCTAGGTATTAGAGCCAGCTCACATGGCAACTGGATTAGAATCCAGATTTCTGAATTCTGAAACAAGTGTTTCTTCCATGCTGTCAAAATCTGTCTTCAAACACTGATTCAATGTTTTTCTTTGTACAATCAAATGGATGCTATCCTTGCTGATAATTATTTGATCACATCAAAATTCTTAATTTACTAGTGACTTTGAGGCTTAAATCTCAGTTAAATTGATGTGGCAATTAGTGCACATTTATTGACACATTCAAATATCATGTCCCTGAGTTTGCAAGGCGTGTGATTTCCTGGTGAGTGTTACTGGAATGCGTTGGTTCTCAGTCTTTATTCCACATCGCAATCTGTTGCAGGTCTTGGTAAAACAGATTGCTGGGTGCTGTCCCCAGGGTTTCTGTTTTGGTAGGATGCTGTGATGTGGATGCTGTTGGTTCAGGGACCACAGTTTGAGAACCACTGACATTAAAGATGTCAGGACAGCTGCTATGAGCAGACAGGGAGGACCCAGGTATAGCCTGGCTAACCCAAGTTCCAGCACATGCCAGGCCAAGTGGGGTCTCCCTCAGTATCTTTCCTTTTAACCACAGTTCCTATGCTGCAATTTAGCAGTTTTATCTAAGCTTCATTTAAGTCATCAAATGCTTTAGGTTCAATTATCAAAGCAAAGTGAAATGTGTACACATATAATAGGATAATTCAAGCCAAAAAGCACTTTAAGTTGGATTCATCAAATTTTCAAGCATCTTCCATAGGCAGAAGTAAGGGAAATCTGATTTTTAACTAAATTATATTCTGTAGTCCTGGTCATAAGATATAGCCCCATGCAAGACAGCAGCTGGATACCAAAAATTAATCAATATTATCAAATAGTCACATATATTATTAATCTATATATTATCTTATTATATAATAATGTCTATATATGGGTTTATTCCTCTTTTAAAGGAAAAAGGAACAGTTTCAAAATTAATACATATGCATTGAAAAAACATTCACTGTGCCAAAGCAGATGATAGAAATGGGGTATTTTGATGGAATCTATGTTAACTGTATTTGAAACTGAGTCTACCATCATTAATGTGTTTTTAGAATCAAAGACCAAAGTGCTTTCCATACCACTCTGCAAAAATATTCCACATCCTGGGTGATGTCTTTGGAAGCTTAGGTTAGCAGAGCCTGTTTCCATTTTTATGTATCTCTCTCAGACTATAGTATTTTCTCAAACTTTGGAGAGAGCTGATTAGAATGCACACTCTGATTCAGCAGAAAGCATTTGAGATTCTGCATTTTCAGCAGTTCCTAGATGATGCCAGCGATGCTGGTTCCATGGACCACACTATGAATGTCAAGGTGCTAGACACTTCACCCAGATGAGCAGGCTCTCCCTTCCTTTACTCTTTGCTAGGCTTTGCGAGCTGGATTTCCAGTTGGCTAGCATTTCTCGGGCTGCTCTCAACAAACCCGGAGTCCTTGAAGCTCTGAGTCCACTTGATGTCTTTCTAGATCTCATGTGACAACTCTGACTGCATGTTGCTGACTGGAAATGACCTCTGTAGAAATGCCTAGAGCCTGACAGCACATGCAATTATTGACTCCTACTATGTAGACCACTTAATGTCGTTAACTTGAGCTCCAAACAACACATGCAAAGACTTCCAGTATTCTGGTTCCCAGTCCCAGGATTGGGTATGGAATCCTATGTTGGAAGCTGATCAGCATTTGACAGTCTTGTTTCACGTTCTAGTATGCGACCACTGTCTGAACCTTGATGACATTATAAAAGAGGAAGCTTTTTGAGCAAGAAGTGGTTGTGTTTTCCACTCCATGACTAAGTTCTATTCATCATGCTGATTGGCCACATTCTGAGTGGACAGTTAAAGCTGTGGACTCCTTCCACAGTCTACTGCTCTTAGACTGCAAGAAAGCAAGGAGGAGCCTGTGTCATCAAGGTTTATTGAGCGGAAGACAGACAGGATGTTGTCTGGGAGGAACCTATCCTGGGGCACCCTGCACTTCCTCCCAGAGTTCTAGTGTGCACATGGGGAAGGCTGGGTTGCTGGGCTGAGTCTGCTGCCACTTCTGATTGGAAGGATGAGCAGCTGTCTCTTATGATCTTCTGAGATCTCCTCAGAACATAAGCAGTCATTCTAGAATGGATTTCCTTATTCTGATCAGGCCCCTCGGCAGATAGCTGGACAGCTCACCATATCCAAGGCAGCTAACAAAATGAGCAGTATTAACTCATTCTGAGGCCTCTGATGTAATCTGTAGGAAAGTAGCCTGCAGCATGGCCATTTCAGAACCTTGAAGAGGTCTGTCGTTGATGGAAGCTGACTTGGATTTTAATGCATGAGTATAGCATCCATCTCTCTCCACTCGAAGAAAAAATCCAAAGGTTTCCTCTTAATCTGCAAAAAAACACAAACTCGCCAGTGAGACTCCATCACATTTTATTGCAGACGACATCTACTTTTGTTATATTTACAAAATCTCTAAAGTTGTGCACTCAAACAGATCATGCCCACTAACGGAATTAAAATATGCATTGTACCGTGTTCTCCAGGTGATTGGACAATGCACTGAAGCCTGAGAGGGCTGATCTAAAGCAGTGGTTCTCAAAGGGCGATCCTTGGAACAACAGTGTTAATATCACCTAGAACTTCATGAAAAATAGAAAATCTCAGGCTGTACATAAAATCTGCTGAGTAAAACGTCTGGACAGAGACCCAGCAGGCTGTGTTTAACAGGTGGCTCTGATACTCATTAAAGCTTGAGGCTGATCGTTCCCCATGGAATTGCAATTCTCCTTGACTGACACTCAGGAGGATTGAGTTGCCTGAGTTCATAGCTCCAGGCCCTTCAGCAGAGAAAGCTGAGAATCCTCCTAGCAGATAAAGCTACGAATCGAATCGTTTGGGTTTGATCCAGGTTGTTTCCTGTTGTGGATTCACTTTGTTCCTGGTGATCTGGATGGAGATGTGGCAGATGGACTGGTTTGAGACTGAAGCCACTGGGTGGCTCTTGATGTTTCTAGTAATGCTTGCCAGTCTCTCAGCTTGCTGGCTCAGATGTAAGTTGGCAATACATTTCCTCACTGATGGTATGTATGATGTACAATTCCATTGAGGTCAATTCTTTCTCTAACAGAGCCCTCATTTGGATAAAAACACCGGGAAAATTTGCTATTGGGTATTTCAAGTGAGAAGTGTCTATTTTTGACTATATACTTTCTGTCTTAGATTTAAAAGATGCAGAACAAATATGACATTACTTTCTTGCCCTCAGTATAGACAGCAATAAGAATATCATACATGAATGAGAAAGAAAAATAGAATTCAACCATTGTCGTTCAGCAGGTAATTCTTTTTTAAAAGATTTATTTATATATTTATCTTAAAGGCAGGGTAACGGAGTGAGACAGAGAAAAGAGAGAGAGAGAGCAATCTTCCATCTTCCACTCACTGATTTGTACCCCAAATGCCCACAACAGCCAGTGTTGGGTCAGGCCAAAGTCAGGAACTAGTAACTCCATCTTTCACGTGGGAGGCATTGGCCCAAGTAGTTGGGCCGTCTTCCACTGCCTTCTCAGGTGTGTTAACAGGAAGCTGGACTAGAAACAAAGCAGTTGGGATTCAAAGTGGCACTGAAATATGAGATGGCAGCCTTGTAAGCAGAGGCTTAAACAGCTGGGCCACAATACCAGCTCTGCAGCAAATAATTCTTGGGACTCCATATCTTAATCCATTTCGTCCTATGTCGCTCCCTGTCTTCGTGGAGGAACGACGCAGGACCCTGCGCTGTTCTTTTGTCTGCTCGGCCCTCCCCGGGTTTGCTGCTGGTTCTTCCCGGGTTGGCTACCGACCCTTCCACCTCTGTGGAAGGGCGGTTCCCCCTGGCCACTTTCCCCACTTCCGGGGGGGAGCGGCACACCGCCGGCCGGCTCTCTCGGGGGCTGCACAGGTGTTCCTTCAGATAGACGTTCCTGGTGCATGTTGTCTCTCTCCTCCTTTATAGTCCTCTTCCACCAATCCCAACTCTGCTACCCACATGCCGAGTACGCTGCTCTCCTCCAATCAGGAGTATGTCCTACAGTTTATTGGTTGAACTGGAGGCAGCTGTGTAGAAGCTGTTTCTCCCTTCTCAGCGCCATATTGTGGGAGAGCAGATGCATAGAATAAGTCTTAATTCCAGTAACTTAGTCTAGTCCGAGTTGCTCCCCACAGTCCTATACCTGAATTATGTAATTTATAATAAACATTGTCTCATAGTTTAGAGTTTGAGAAGTTCGAGGTTGAAGACCTGACCCTCAGCACATGTCTCCAAACTGTTTCATCCTATGGAAGAAGGGTGAATAGAGGTTGAAAGTGGGCAAACATCAAACTCACAGCTTAAAACGCTTATAGTTGGCCTTAATCCCTCCATGAGGGTGGTTCCTTTAATTAATATTTCACTGGGGATTAAATTTCCAACATATGCTTTTTGGAGGACACATTCGAACCACAGCATTCCACTAGAAGTTACCGTGGAGTAGTAGGAGAACCTCAGAGTTGGAACTTGTTCTGACCCCAGATCTATCATTTCTCAAGTATATGCCATTAGATAAGTCAGCTAACCTCTCCAGCCTTCTGTTTCCTCATATGTACCATAAAACACATAGTAGCATCTACAAAGGGTGACCTGCCTTACTCATTTCACAATACTGTTGGGAGAAACAAATGAGGGACTAACTGGGACTGCATATTGCAAAGTCTGCATGTGACACAAAAGGAATAAAGAGGAGTATAATTTAGTAATGATGTGATTTTTTTTTTTTGGTGGACAACCAAAGGCATATAGGAGCCTCTGTCCCAGTGGCCCAGGCAGAAACATACAGTCTAGTTGTGGAATTGAAATCTGTCCACCAAAACATGTAGTAAGGGTAGCGTGTGCAAATGCCACGTGGAAAGTACAGGCAGTCTTTACAATGATTTGTCTTAGGATTTTTTGACTTAAATGATGCTGCAAAAATGATGTGCCTTCAGTAGAAATTGTACTCGTAATGTTGAATTTATCCTTGGCCAGCTCTGGGTGATCTGATTCTCTCTGGCGATGCTGGTCAGGGCAGCAAGCACAGTTCCCAGGTAGCCCCCTCGCCCCGTGCCCTGGTCACTGGGGCACCCCCTTTGCTGTGCAGCGTTTGGGTGGCTGAGCCAGAATGTTCAGGAAGTTAGGCGCATTCAGTGCATTTTCCACTTAGGATATTTCAGTTGACAATTTCTGGGAGGGATTGGGGGGACATGAGCCCGTTATAGATCAAAGAGCATCTGTACACTCTCAGGTCTGGCTTTTTAATCATACTTTTTTTGAACTCCAACTTTTAGTAACATATTCTCATCCCTCCTATTCATTTTTCCTTTTTTTGCTTTGTTGTTGTCTTCATAATATCATTCTCTGATATACGTGTTGCTCTTAGTCTTACATACATGCTTCCTGTCATTCACAACCCCCTCTCACTTAAATACAAGCTCCAGAAGGTAGGGTTTTTATTGAAGTTCATGCAGTCTTGTTTTCTGAGGGTCGTGACACCTGGTAGGCATTCAGTACACGTGGATCAGATGAATTATTAGCACCTGTCAGTTATGTTAGCTGCATCAAACATATACCATTTTTATGTTGAAATTTCATCAATAAATATTGTATCTATTTCTTTAAGAAATGGCAGAAAGATAAGATTTGAAATTGGAAAAATGCACAAGAACCCTTCAAAATCTGCTGTCCAAAGTCCTAGAGCACATCCACATTTTGTAAGGCAGGTTGATGAACAAATGTAGAGTATAAAAATAAAAGTCTGGTGTGGTCGTTAAAGAGCAGTAGTTGAGGGTTGAACCATCTGAATTCTAGTCATTGCTCAATTACTAAAGTATATTTTGGTGTAGGGAAAATACAAATTAAGCTGTCTAGGCTTCTGTTTTCCTCCACACATATGTGATTTGGATTAACTAGTTTTAAAACTGCCTTTTTAAGCTATATTTACTTAATTGTCAGTTTAAGAACTAAAGAAATCCTTCCCTCTTTCCTGACTTAGAGAAAAGTGATATATATATGTATATAAAGTGATATATATATATAAAACATATCCATATACATATAAATATATATATGCATGGTACTTCCATGTGATACCGTGAAAGTTATAATTATGAGATATTCATATTATTTTAAACCTAGAGGTCAGAGATGTCACATAATGATTCTGTAGATCCTTGGGGATTTATATTTTATTTTTTAAAGACCTATTGCCTTTTATTTATTTATAATCCAATAGTGAATATGTTTTACCTTGATTAAAATAAGGGCTTATTTTTAAATTTAACCTAATGTAAGCTTTAGTTTTCAAGCTCACATTAAACTGTGATGGCTTTTTTATAAGTACTTGAAATAAGCCATCTCTTTTATGCACAGCACAAATTAAATCTTATCAAATCTGCCTCAGAAATTAAAGAATTTGCCACCATCATAATTGATTTTTTCATATCCTGTGCCCATTAAACTCTGAGTTAATAGTATATAAATAAAACATGGCTATTACTGTATGAATTGCATGTTAAACACATGCATTTAAAGGCTGGCTTAGAGGAAAAATAAGTCAAACTTAGTTAACCTTTATGCAAATCTCACATTTTTCTTTGTGCAGTTGAAGATATGGCAATCTTCAGTATCTAGAGACTTAATTTAAAAACAAATAGTGGTTTTTTAAATAATTGTCACTATTTTAGCTGCATGACCAGTGTTTCCCATCCTTATTTTTTAAAATTGAGTTTTCTTTTGCCAGAGGTTTTCACACAATGAGGAGGCTCCTGTGGCTGATGCAGCAAAGCTGTACTGGATGTTTGTAAGAACCAAACAGCTGGGAATTCTTGGTGTGATGGTCACCATGCTACTTTACATCTTCCTGTTGATCGTTTCTTCTTTGATTTTATACCTGTATTGTCTCAGGTAAGGGGCTTCCATTATTTTGTTCTTCAGAGTGTTCAGCTTCCAGTCTTGTTAGCCAGTTAGGTTGTGGGATCATGGTTAAAGAAGATTCTCTACCAAGAGGTAGAGAATCTCAGTTACCTACTCCTCCAAACTAGAGACTCACAAGGAACAAGGAGTAATCTAATGTCTCTGCTATGGTGTGAAAAGTCTTAAATTAATGCTACTGAAGCGTGGAAACTTAATCCAATTGTGATGTCAAGGAGGTATGCCTAGTGGGAAGGCCTTTGTTCACTGGGAACATTCCCCTGGAAGGCAGCTCTAATGAGAGGGTTGGTTGCAACTGCCTGAGTCAGCACAGCTGCTCTCTGCTTCTGGACTCACCATGTAATTGTTCCTTCCCACATGTTCCACAGTTGCAATCCTCCGGCCTCAGCAGGCATCAGACCAATGGAGAGACAATCTTAGACTGTGAACCTCCAAAACTGTGAGACAAAATATGTATCCTTCCTTCCTAAGCAGCTTGTGTTCAGTATTTTGTTGAAATAATGATAAGCTGATTAATACAAAATCGAATGACATTCTGGGAAATTTCCTGGGGAACTTGCCTGAAATTCTCATTTTCTTCTCTTTGTGTACATCCAACCCCTTTCCAGCATCCCCAGTAGAGAAAATATCCTTCAGTTTTGATCCTGGCTGTCATAGGATTTGTCTTTTCAGCTCCTCAGTTAATTCAGCAATGTGTGTATATGTGAAGAAATATAAGAAAGTAACAAATATAAGACAGCATAAAAAGTTCTAGGAAGATGTTTCACTCTGATGATAGCTCTTGCTATACAGAAGCTTTTTAGATTTATGTAATCCCACTTGACTTTTTTTTCTTTGATTCTCTTTATTTCTCGTGTTGTATTTGTGAAATCATTGCCAAGAGCAATGCCATGAGGCTTACACCTTATGTATTCTTATATGGTTTTACAGTCTCAGGTATTAAGTTTAGGTATTTCATTTTTTTGATTTAAAATTTTGTGGATGATACAATTTTAGTATTTTTTTGCATATGGTTACCAGTTTTCCTAATGCTATTTGTTGAATAGACTATACTTTCCCTGTCATGTATTTTTATATTTTTAGCATCCTTGTTGAGGATCAACTGACAGTATATACGTGGACTTTTGACTGTAGTCTGTTCTACTCATTCACATCTATCTTTATACCCGAACCATTCTGTTTTAATTTCTGTGGCATTGTCATATAATCCAGCAATCAAATTTCTGTGTATTTATCCAAAAGAATTAAAATAGGATTTCAAAGCAATATTAGTATTATCATGTTCATTGAAGCATTATTCACTAATTCATTAAAGCCAATATGTGGAAACCCTCCAAATATATACTCATTAATGGATGAATGGGTAGCGTTGTGTGTGTGTGTATTAGAATATTGTTCTAATATACATATATATATATATTAGAATATTATTCAGCCAATAACAGAAAAAATCTTGAAATATATGGCAATGTAGATGAAACTTGAAGACCTTATATTAAGTGAAATAAGCCAGTCACAGAAGTATAAATACTTCATGATTCCAATTAGGTGATGTATCAAAAGTATCAGCTCAGAAACAGAGTAGAATAGTAATTTCCAAGGGCCAAAAGGAGGAGGAGATTTTGGACTGCCTTTAAACAGTAATACAGTTTTTCTGTGTAAGATGATTAAGTCCTAGAGATCTGCTGTACAACATTATGTGTATGGATAACAGGATTGTACTATGAACTTAAAATTGTTAAAACACTCACCCAAAAATCAAAAATCAATAAATGCTGGCAGGGATGTGAGCTAAAGGTACCCTAATCCACTCCTGGTGGGAATGTAAGCACAACCTTTATGGAAGACAGTATAGAGATTCCTCAGAAATCTGAAAAAAAAATTTACCATATGACCAGGCCATCCAACTCTTGAGAATTTACCTGAACAAAATGAAATCAGCATGTGAAAGAGGTATTTGTACCCCCATTTTTATTACAGCTCAATTCACAATAGCTAAAGCATGGAACCAACCAAGATGTCTATCAACTGATGACTGGATAAAGAAAATGTGGTATAAATACACTGTAGAATACTACTCAGACATATAAAAGAATAGAATTCTGTCTTTTGCAACAAAATGGATGCAAGTGGAAATGATTATGCTTAGTGAAATAAGCCAGTCTCAAAAAGACAAATATTGTATGTTTTCTCCAATATGTGGCAGTTAATACAGATTACAAGAAATATATATGAATGAAATGGACATTTTATAATCTGATTGTCATTTTTAGCCTTTGTATATACTCCTGTAGAACTATGGTTTTCTACTTTTCTTGTATATTATGAGTGTGTGTGAATTAAGTCTGTGAACATAGAGTAGATTCAAATTACATCTTTGTAAAAACTTATGGAGCAAGAGAAGAGAGGGAGGGATGTTGGGAGAAGAGAGAGATAAGTGTTGTCTTCTTGGAAGTATACCTATGGAATATATGAAATCTGTTCTTTTTATATTAATCAAAATAATAGAAACCTCTCACGTTAGGTGTCTTACCACAGTTTTTTAAGTGCTGGGCTAGGAGAAGATCAACACAGGTTGTCTGGAAGGATAGAGAAAAGGATCTGCAGCACAGGTTTGGAGAAGTGGGGCAGTACCCAGACTTCAGTGGAAATACTACTCTTGAGTCATCTTTGAAGCTGTAATAATTTAGCTAGAAGAAACACAAACCAAATGTGTTTGCAGGCAAAAGGAAGGAGATTTATAAAACCATAGAGCCTTGAGAAATACTGCACAACATTTGGCAAATCAAAAGTGTTTTGATATGGCTAGTATATAGAATAGGGAGAAATAGCAGTTGACCAAGATGAAGTCAGAAATGTAGCCAAGGACCAGATGATAATTGACTTGAATATCAGATAAAATGAAAGCATTGGAGGATTTAAAATAATTTCGACTTAGAAAGACCACATTACCAATATAAAAGAAAGTGAATTCAACAGCAGCAATAATAGAAGCAGGAATTGACATCTAGATGAGGAGTGTCATAACCCTTAGCTAATCAGAATGGCACCAGAAAGAGAAAGTTGGGGTATATTTATGAAGTAGTTCAGGGACAGAATAGAACTTGTGGGCAGATGTTGTTTGAAGATGAAGGAGTAGTATTTAGCATAATCTGATTTTGGAGTTGGCTGGAAAAGAGGGGTAACTGAAGTACTTTCAGAGATAGGTGTTAGATAAAAAGTATAAGTGATGAGCTAAGTTTCTATTCATGTAGACCTTGAGATATCTTTGATATTCATAAGAGAAAATATGGAATAAGAAGTTAAAGAGATGAGTTCAGAGAGCTCAAGGTTATTATGCTCTTTGGACTTGAGTAGCCTTGAGTTTGATTACCTTGCAGGAAATAGGCTAATTGATGTGATCTATCCGAGCAAGGAATGAGCATGTAGAGTCAGTACCTTCTGCCTTTTTTATTCACAGAACTATGTTGTAAATGGAAAGTGATTTATAAAAAGACGTGTTTAAAAGAGTGGTTTTAATAGATGGGTATGATAGGTATATATTTCTTTGCAAAGATGAAAATTCTAAAGAGCAAGGCAATACTGAAAATATCTAAATAAGAGGATAATTGAATGAGGTCTCTGAAGACATCAGATAGAGCACAGGTGCAGTTAAGCTTGGACTTCAGAAACTGATCTTGTCTGTTGGTGTGACTGGGGAAGAAGTGAAGGTGAACGTGAATCCAGTGCTTGGAGGTTTGCTGCAAGGTGCTGCAGGAGTTTGCAGGTAACAGCCATTATTATCTCCTGTGAAATGGGAGGTGAACTCAATGCTCAAGTCTTCCTTCAGTAGACAGATGATTCCCTGATGCAGCCTCTGGGTTTCTTACATGGATTTAATCAAACTGCCTCATTCTCTAGGGGATATTTATTGCTTAGACATAGGCTTGGTTTACATATGAACATGTCACAAGCACTGTATGTCGTCTTATTTTCCTGGGGAAGGGAAGGAAGTCTTCCCCCATAATTCAGTTTTCATTTGGATACTAACTTGTGTGACCCCAGGCAAGGTTGTTCACTTGCTAGATTTTAGACATTTTCTTGTACAACATGGTAAAAATAACACATGTGTAGATTTTATAAAAGACTGCACATGAATAATAAATCTATTATTTAAAGTGACAGGAGTTTTCCATAAGATTTAAAGAAAGAAAATGGCATTTGTGTAGTTTAAAGACTGCTATAAGATTAAAACATTATCAGAAAATATTGTGTATTATTTATTTCCACACAAATACATTTCTTCTCATTTAAAATAAAATGACTATTTAAACCCATGTTATTCATGGTCTTAGATCTACATTTTTATTATCTAGGTTGCTTGTAAAGTATGAAAAAGGGAGCATAGGATTAATGCACTAATTAATTAAGATTTAGTCTTTTGCTACCTGAAGCAATTGGATATTTGCTCTAAAAAGAACAGAAAAATTCTTACAGTAACATGTGGATAGGATAGCAGAAGTAGGTAGCTCAGTAATGGATGGAGAAACGGTCAAGGGAATGCAAAGATTGAAGGACTATCAAAATGTGGTAGGGAACTGTCCTGGAAAAGTTCAGGGAAAATAAAAAGGGTTGTGCAGTGCCTCAAAATAGTGCCCAATGTCTGTCCTCCGCACTTCACCTGCCTTGTCAGAACTGGGCATGCTCAGTTATCCCAAGCAGAGTTTGCTTGTATTGTAGATGCAGCTGCGTTTACCACTCCTCTGGATAATGATAGAGTAATCTCCCACAGTGACTATATCTGTATTTTCCATAAAATTAACAAAATCACTCCAACATGTCAGCTGAATATTCACTTCTTGCTGCTGTTTACAAAATTTCTTTCTCTGGAATGGTGGGATGCTGGCAGCCCAGTTCTTCTGTGCAGCAAACACTATGCACAGAAGGTCAACAAAGTAGGATGTCTGTGTGTTTGCTTTTACATTGGCATAACAATAGTGAAAGAGACATAGAAGTTGTAAGAATTCATCTTGGTGAAAAATGCCAATGTAGATTTCTGCGGATTGATTTATGTTGGTATCCTTAAACAAAATACTAGTTGGAGTCCTTAAAGAAAATGTTGAATTAACAACCCTGAGTCTTTCTGGGCTCTGAATCCATATTATTAATACAGTGATGATGACATTGCTAGCATTATGAGAGAATTAAAGGAGACCAACTCTGCCATGTGTTGGCTGTCATTAGAGAATTTTGTCTAACTATGGACACCAGAAATTTCACATGGCAACTAGCTATGCAAGCTTGAGTTTGGACCCTGTTGAGGTTGGCAGATTTGCTCTCATTCCTCCAAGAGCCTGAGTAATTTTTGCTGAAGGATTTCTGCTAGAAATAATGTCACTTTCCAGAATTCCTGTAGAAATGTACATTGGAACATCAGATCCTTGCCTTGTGCAAGGAAGCTGTTGAGATGAGTATAATTATTTGGGCCTGGTTTTATAGTTTCAGAAATGCATTAATTTTCTTTATAATTCCTTATTCTAGAAAGAAGATATATCATTTGGGAAAAGATTGAAACTGCAAAAAATTAACAAGTAAGCCGGAAGACACTAATAATTTCACCATCTAGACAGAGCATTAAAATTTGTTCTATTCAATTATTTTTCAAATATATTTATTTTTACAAAGTTGAAATTCAATCCAACCATTTCAGCAAATAGCAGCAAATATATTGATTTTAATCTATATTATATGATAATTATTATATATTTTGCCAACTATGTGGATATTTTATGCCTTATAATATCTTATAAAATATTTAAACATTTCTTTATTGCTGGACAATAGGTTATTCTACATTTTTGTGTATCATATAAATCATTCTATGAACATCTTCAGGCACAAGACCTTGTCCACATATGGAATTACTTTTGAACTGAAGCCTCAAGACCCAGAAATACTAGTCCATTGAGTGGGATGTTTCTAAGACACTTGGTAACTATTGCAAAATTGCTTTCTAGAAAATGTGTACGTTCTTGTACTTCTATGGCAGTACCTGAAGGAACTTATCAAACTGTTTTCACCCCATGTATTACCCTTTTGTAATCTAATAAAAGAAATAGAATGTCATTCTTTTTCTAAATGTACATGCCTTTGCTTATCAGTTACAGAATATTCTTAATATGTTTATTACTTCTTTTGCACTTTATTTTTGTGAATTGACCTTTTTTAAAATTTTTGATTAGCATCCAATTTGTTTTATGCTGTACAGTGCCATGTTTTGTGTACTTTTAGGTGTCTTTTTGCTTTTCTCTGTACAGAATATTCAAATGCTTTTCATTCTCAACTATGTAAATTTTATATGCATGACAGTACTAACCCTTTTGTCATATCATAACAGATATTTTCTCTATTTTCTAATTAACTTTAAAATTTATCTTTTGTTTTTAAATATGGATATTCAAAATCCACATGTAGTAGTTCTTTTCAACATTTTATGACTTATTCAAATAACCCACATTTTAAAAATACTTTCTCCTTCCAGAATTTTAAAACTATTTACTTTTATTTTTATAAAGTTTAATTTTTTATTTAAAATATTTACCAGAAACCATGCAGAAGTTTTTATGTAAGAAGTGTCAAGATCTATTTCACTGCTCTGTTATTTAAGTTGTCATTATCTTTTGGTAAGAATTGTCTTGCCATTTTATCCTACTGGATTTTATTTCAAGTAATTTTAATTTATCATTTTGTGTTTTTATTGTGATGAGAAACGTGAGCTTATTTTTTTTAGAGATTCTTTTTACAAAATGTGTCTCTTGGCCAAAGTCTTATAAATGAACATATGTAGGTATTGGCCTAAGGGAGAGTCTGTGTGGTCCATTCATGACTCTTGGGATGTTTGACTCTGCAACATTCCTTCCAAAGAAAGCCTCCACAGATACCTTATGGATAATTTAATTCCAAGTCCTTTATCTGAATGGTATGAAAGATCTACAGGCTGCTTACAAATTTCTTTGTAATATGCAGAGAATGTGAAATCACACTTTAAATGTCAATTAGATTTGTTTAAGCTCCTATATTCCTGGAAGCTGTACACAAATCTAAAAGACTGGTACTCAAGTTAATTAGTTTTTGGGGGTGCTTATGCCTTCTTAATCATTGACTTAATAGTTCCAAATAGCCTTATAAGTTTTAGCTGCTGTCATTTATTACTTAGGAAAATTAATTTAGATTAAAATAATTTAAAGACAGGTTTTGATGAGGATATTATGAGCATATTCATTGTCTAGGGAATATGTATGAGATAATCAAAGATTCTCCACTTTCTGAATTAATCTTCTTTACAGTGTTTTTAGTAAAGCCAAAATATTATTTACCATGTAGAAGGAACAACTCTAAAATTCATGTAATTAATATAGAGCTAAACAATCTTCATCCCCTGGTGTTGTCACTTGGTTTATAATCATTCTACTCATTGGTGGACAGAAATGGACACATTATGAGAAAGCTGCGTAGCCATAGATCCATTTCAAGGACCCAGCTACTTTAGGTGTAAGCTCCAGGAAACCAAGTGATTGAAATGAAAATGGCTCATTGCAAAGGATCCAGATGCAGCCACTAATGCCCATTTGCTGAAAGCCCTTCAGTGCCTTCCCCCTACCCCACAGAAAACTGAACCTGTGCTGTAGGCTGGCTCTGCTTCCACCTGTTCTTTAGCTTATAGCATGCTCTGCTTCCACCCCATCTCTCCCCACCTATAGCTGGATCAGAGAGAAGCTGGACATTGTTTGACGTGATCTTTATTGTCTAAATAGTTAATTTAATTTGTAAATTAGCTTACTTCCGATACCTATAGGATGAAAAAAAATAATCTACTGAACTTCTACTTTAATGCAAAGAAGATGGGAAACTGGGCATGTGAGTTTTGCCAGTGGCAAGTGGGGTGTCAAGAAGATGTATTTACCCAGATAAAGTGATAGGGTACAGATTGTCTAGTTGGCATAATCCAAATCCCTGGTTTGGGTTTATTTTAGGTCATTGGGATAAGACATTTTCTTTCCTGCTTTCATGTAAATATGTGAATATGATAGTTAGTTAAACTGTCTGGATCATTGTAACCTGCTCCCCATCCACCCATTTCTCTCTGTATTTTGCATAATTTCTTAAACCCTACCTGAAGAATTCTCACCATTCTTATCACCAAAACAACTGAGCAAACAAACTGAACAACTATTTTGGTTTTTTGCCACAAATTAAGGAGGCTAACATGTGCATGAAAATAATATGTTGAATTCTCTGAATCATGCATTTGAATGTTATGTAGGTAATCAAGCCAGAATGAAAAATAAATAATTTAGTGAAATAGCATGAAGTTCTTGAACTGGTGACTAAAGTGCGTATATTTTTGGCTCTATAATTCATTCTTATTTCCTCTGTACTAAAGAAAGTGCCTAAAATATAATGCAACACAGCAAGTACTTGTTGAATTATATGTATTTAATTGAAATAAATTAAATTCTCATATGATGGAGACACCCTTCCTACTTCCAAATAAAATGAAACTTGCAGGCTGTATGTTGAAATGACACTTGTCATGAAATGTTTCTCATTTTGAACTTTAAGCTGTAATATAGTGAATATATGCAAAAAGATATACACATGACCCTCATGTGTGTTTGATTTGACTTATCAAAGTGAATAGGTTTTAGTTTGACTCTTTTTGGCAACAGCTAACTTAAACAAATACAGTGAAATGTGGAAGGAAAAGTTAAAAAGTACCAGAATGATGCACATAGCAGGGGAAATGCAAAATGTTTAGTTAATACATGTAAAAATATCCAAAGAACCATGGAAAGAGATAAGCATGTCATAGATGCAGAATGTACTTTGATTCCCTTCTTGACAATTTTCAGCTCTAACTTGGGATTTCCAAATCTTACTTCTACTACCCCCAACCTCCATCCTCTCCCTTCCTCCCCAAGTAGTCTTTTCTCCTTAATGATCTGTTAAGTAGGTTAATATGAGGCATGCTTAGATGCTCCAAACCACAGATGGGTTCCTAAGTGATCTTGGGCACACTTGCAGAGGAACTGACATTTTACAACTGCACAATGGCAGGCGGTGCCTCAGCCTGCAGTCCAGGCTCAGTGTTTCCCTAGTAGTTTTCTTTGCCATTGACACTGATCCTAAGACAAGGACCTCTTACCATTACCGTGCTTTCCCAGGGGCTAAGACCTCACAGATGAGTTCAGTTTGAGAAAGTGCCACCATAGTTCTTCTGATTCACTTTCTCTTTACAGGATGAGTTTCTCTGGGACAGATCCTAAAACAGAAAAACCTACACAGTCTAATGAGTCAGTACCCTCAAAGAGGTAACAGCTGGTTCTTGGGGCACTCAAAAGAATAGAATCCTGGGGCAGGCATGTGGTGCCTTAGGATATCTGCATTACATATGGGAGAGCCAGAATCTGAGTCCCTGCTTTGCTTCTAATCCAGCTTCCTGCTGATGCAGATTTTGAGACATAGCAGGTGATGGCCCAAGTACTTGGGTCCCTGCCATCTGGGTGGAAGACCCAGATGGAGTTCTGGACTCTTGGCTTCAATCTGGTCCAACTCTGGCTGTTGTGGGTATTTGGGGAGTGGATTAGAGCTCAGTTTGCTTGTCTCTGTCCCTGTCTATCAACCTGTCTGTCTGTCCCTGTATTGCTGCCTTTCAAATAAACAAAAATAAAGTAAATAAAATTTATTTACAAAAAAAAAAAAAAGAATAGAATCCTAAACCTAATTGATACACTATTAGCATCCACAATACTCTCAGAATTGCCAAGTCTTGTGGCGCCGGCACACCGGGTTCTAGTCCCGGTTGGGGTGCCACATTCTGTCCTGGTTGCTCCTCTTCCAGTCCAGCTCTCTGCTATGGCCCGGGAGTGCAGTGGAGGATGGCCCAAGTGCTTGGGCCCTGCACCCCCATGGGAGACCAGGAGAAGCACCTGGCTCCTGGCTTTGGATAAGCGCGGTATGCTGGTCGCAGCGCAATGGCTGCAGCGGCCATTGGGGGGTGAACCAACGGCAAAGGAAGACCTTACTCTCTGTCTGTCTCTCTCTCTCACTGTCCACTCTGCCTGTCAAAAAAAATTAAAAAAAAAAAAAAAGAATTGCCAGGTCTAGGTTCAAAGTTATTCCATCATATACTATATGAATGTACATAATGGGAGTCACATAGAAGGCTTTCACACTTAATGACATTGTGCTTAGCAATGATTTATTAGCTACTTTAAAAAGCACAGATAAAAATATCCAAAATAGGGGTCAGCATGGTGGTGTTGTGGATAAAGCTGCTGCCCGCAGTGTCAAAATCCCACTCAGGCAATGGTTTGGGTCCCGGCTGCTCTCTTCTGATCCAGCTCTCTGCTATGGCCTGGAAAACCAGTGTAAGGTGGCCCAGGTCCTTGGGCCCCTGCACCCATGTGGGAGACCTGGAGGAAGCTCCTGGCTCCTCGCTTCAGATCAGCGCAGCTCCGGCCGTTGCTGCCATCTGGGGAGTGAACCAGCAGATGGAAGACCTCTCTCTGTGTCTCTGCCTCTCCTTTTCTCTCTGTGTAACTCTGACTTTCAAGAAAAATAAATAAATCTTTAAAAAATACCCAAAATATCAAATTGGGCTACCTCAAAGTTAAGCATTTTTGCCTGTCCAAGGAAAATAGAATAAAGAGGTAGTCTACAGAATAGGAAAAATTGAAATTCATGTATATGATGAAAGGTTAATATCCAGAATAAATGAGGAATTTCTACTATCCAATAGTGAACAAATGTCCCTATTCAAAAATGGACAAAGAACTTGAATAGATGTTTCTCTAAAAATTATACCTTTATTTATTCTATCTGAAAGGCAGAGAGAGAGAGAGAGAGACTGAGAGAGAATCTCCCATGTTTTGGTTCATTCCTGCAAATGCCACAATAGCCAATGCTGGGCCAAGCCAAAACCAGGAGCTGGAAACGCATTTCAGTTCTGTGTGGGTGGCATGTATCCAACGATTTGAATCAGCACCTGACACCTTCCAGGGAATGTGTTACAGGAAGCTGGAACTGGAGTAGCACTGGTACTCAAACTCAGACACTCTGATAAAGGATGCAGCATCCCCAGTGGCATCTCAAGTGCTACACTGCTCCACTTCTCTGAAGGAGATACAAAAGTAGCACAAGAAAAGATGCTCAACAGCACTAATTACTAAAGAAATACAGATCAAAGCCATAATAAGATATCAGTTACCACCAAGCAGTGTCACCACTGTCCAAAGAACAGAAAGTAACAAAGATACAGAGGGTTGTACTCTTGTGCCTTGTGGTTGCAAATGTATAAGAAGCAGCCATTATGGAAAGCCATGTACACATTCTTTAAAACCTTAAACACATAATTACTAAATATCATATGGAAATTCCATATCTTTATATATATAAAATAATTAAAAGGAGGATGTCAAAGATAACTTTGCACACTTAGGTTCCTGGTACCTTTTTTCCTGATGGTCAAGTGGTGAAAGCAACCTACATGTTCATCAACAGACGAATGGATAAAGAAAATGTGGTACAACATACAATGGAATATTATGTAGCTTTAAAAAGGGAGAAAATCCTGTCATGTGCAGCAACATCAATGAGTGTCAAGGACATTATGCTTGATGAAATGAGCCAGACAAAATCTGCATGAGTTCACTTGTATGAAGTATCTGAAGTGGTCAAAATAATAGAAACAAAGAGTAGATAAGTGGTTATCCAGGACAGGCAGGAGGGTGAACTGGTGTTTGCTGGCTAGAGTTTCAGAGTTCTGAGATATGCAGTTCTATAGACTGTTGCACAACAATTTGAATATTCTTAGTATCACTTCAATGTACATTTAAAAATGATTAAGATTGTGAAAAGGATAATCATCTTTCCCCTAATGAATATATGTGATGTAATGGCTCCATTCCTGGATGTAAGTAGACTTGGCTTGAATCTTAGTTCTGTCCCTTACCAACTGTGTAGTCCTTAGGCAATGGTTTTACCCCTTCAACTCTGCTTCTTGATGTGGATAATAAAATTAGTCTTGGCACTGGCATTGTGACATAACAGGATTAGCTGCCACCTGTGAGGCTGGCATCCCATATGGACAACAGTTTGAACCCTTGCTGCTCTACTTCAGATGCAGCTCCCTGCAAATGCACCTGGGAAAACAGCGGAAGATGGCCCAAGTCCTTGGACCATGCACCCATGTGGGAGATCTGGATAAAACTCCTAGCTCCTAGTTTCCCCCTGGCCCAGCCCCACCTGTTATAGCCATCTGGGGAGTGAACCAGATGGAAGATCTTCTGTGTCTCCCTCTCTTTCTCTGTAACTCTACCTTTCAAATGAACAAAATAAATCTTTAAAAAATAAATAATAATTTTTATGTATTAAATAATACATATAAAATATGTATGAAATATGTACACACATATATAAATAAAATATGTATTACAGGGGCTTACTCAATTAATAGTAATATTAGTTGCTTTTATTGATTTTTATTGTCAATATGAGAGTAACAAAGAATACCTGCTCCTTAAGAATAAATTTATTTAGTATATTATAATTTATACTAAATGTATTTATTATTAGTATATTGTAATTTATACTAAATAAGATTACTTAGTATATTTCCAACTGCAGTATGACTTTGGTATCTTTGTTTTGTTTTAAAATTTAACTCATTGAAAGTTGACGGTTTCAGGGCAAAAATTTAGAAAATTCAATTTACTTTGGCAGCTCCATACATAATCCAAAAGAACCTTTAAATGGACATTTTGAAAAGAAAGGCTGTTTCCCAGATCAATTCTTCCCCCATGGCTCCCTATCTCACTGACTGCTAAGATCATTCATAAGATTCCAAAGAAAGAGAGTAGTGAAGAGAGAGGAAGGGACAGAGATGAAGGAGGAGGGAGGGAAGGAAGGAAAGAAGAAAAGAGAAAGATGGCAGCTGCTCACAAATTCTTCCTCTCCTGCCACCTGTATCTGCCACTTGCAGGTTCTGGAAAGGCCTTAACTCCTGAATTTTTTCTAGTTCCATCAAAGCGACTTTTGTTGTCCAATATCCCCTCATCTCTCCCGACTTACTCTTTCACTTCCCAATGAGTCCTCTTATGTACCCTCTTTCCTCTTTCAGTCTACTTTCTGGTCTTCAATCCACGTTATAGCTCCCTGTTGGTCTCAACAACATGAGCTCTGTGGACCCAGGTCTGCCTTCCTCACATCACATCATCATGACACTCGGCGCTCTCTTCATCACTTTGTCTCCAAAGCTCCTCTCTGGAATCCTAATCTTACCCCTCCCATTCTGATTGTGACCACCCTTCGTATTCCCAGCACCTGTTACACAGCAGATGCATGTGTATGTGTTTCCTGAGTGACAGTTTAATGAGGGTGAATGAAGAGGCCGACTCACACCTCACACACCTGAGACTGCTCACAAATTGAAGGGTGGTGACCTCTGTCCCAGGAAAAGGAAAGGGAGAGAATTTGTAACCACGTCCCACTGTGTGCTCACTTTTCTAAATGATTTTTCCTTTCGCTTTCTTTATTCTCTTTCTCCTTTTTTTCTTCATTTATATTTCCATTTTATTCTGTTTAATTTTATATCAAACCAAAGCCACTTGAATTATAGTCACTAGTAAACAACATGATGAGAAGTCAAAGGTTTCAATGCACAGAAAATGCCTGCATGTATAAAACACTTTCATTTCATTCACTTCATTTAAAGTTTTCAACAACTCTGTTAAAGAACATATGGATTTCAGTACATAAAAAACTAAGATTGAATTTCAGCAAGCATATGCTGGTTATGTCAAAAGAAGTTTGACTGTTTAACTATTGTATGTTCAGAACTATGCCTGCATTATTGCATCATTCTAATGTGATTATACCAGTAAATAGTAGTTTTCCTCCTTAATCAAAAGCATAGCAACTATATGGAAAGTCACACTGCCAAACTCACTTGTAAGTTTTGGAGTTGCAAATAAGTAATTATGCTTCTTTCTTCTTCTTCATGTGTATGCATTTAGAACTATTTAAATCTATAAATTCCATCCATTCATGACCCTTAAAAGAGTGTATTAGCTAAATGTTCACACTTGTCCTTTTTAGCTTTAAAAGAAATGTCATATACTAGGTTTCCGTAAATGACCCACATTCAGATGTGAACCAAACATAATAGCTTCTGCCACTCACCAAGCAGTGAATTGCTGCAAATGTAGGACACAGGGCAGAGGACATTGTAAATTACTGTGTTTCATTGGCCATCATCAGAACCTGTGGCATCATATGTGACCTATTTCTAGAAACAATAATGCCTAAGGCTTTCTGGACAGGTGGAATGTAGTTTCTCTTTTAATTACATTTTGAGGAAATAATTTAAAAATATAAAATTTTCAGACATATTGAGTAGTTGTATTATTAAAAGAAATTCAGATTTGTAAAAGTCCCTATATTATGACATACATTTCCATCAAGTATCATAAAATTTTAGCTTTTTATTAAAAATAACTCTGGCCGGCGCCGCGGCTCACTAGGCTAATCCTCCGCCTTGTGGCGCTGGCACGCCGGGTTCTAGTCCCGGTCGGGGCGCTGGATTCTGTCCCGGTTGCCCCTCTTCCAGTCCACTCTCTGCTGTGGCCAGGGAGTGCAGTGGAGGATGGCCCAAGTGCTTGGGCCCTGCACCCCATGGGAGACCAGGAGAAGCACCTGGCTCCTGCCTTCGGATCAGCGCGATGCGCCAGCTGCAGCACACCGGCCGTGGCGGCCATTGGAGGGTGAACCAATGGCAAAGGAAGACCTTTCTCTCTGTCTCTCTCTCTCACTGTCCACTCTGCCTGTCAAAAAAATAAATACATAAAATAAAATAAAATAAATAAAAATAACTCTAACAAAAATTGTAAGAATCATGCAATTAATTTGTAAGTCCTTAGATTCACTGATTATTAAAATTTTCCCATTTTTGCTTTTATTTCTTCTTTTTTCATTCAATTTGATCCAATATCTTTAATTTTAAATAATTCAATTTGATGTTTTCACATACACACTTCCAAAACAGGAGATAAATGAGTTTAAAATGTATATATGTGTTATTTCTGACATAGTTGAGAATAATGAACTTTCATAATTTTCATTCTCATGAAAATCTTAAACTAAGTATTTTTTGAATGACTGTAATGTTGTATACACCATTTATTACTCTCTTTCTCATCAATATCAACAACACACAGTTTATAAAATTGGAAGTATTTTTACTTTTTTTTTTTTTTTTTTCAGAAACTCACCTACAATTCTTTCAGGCTCTTTAGTTTTCTAAAGAGATCCAAAGAAGTGGAAGTAAGTTAGAAAGATGTACAATATGTACAATAAAATAAAAATATGTACAATGTTGTATAATATGCACAATAAAGTATCCTTCTTTCCATAAGGACATTCACTTCTGGATAGACATTGTACTTCTGGACTGATTGTATTAGTAAAATTATTTCAGAATTTGTATTATCTCACTTATTATTTCTATTTTGCTTAACCAGTCACAGAAAGTTAACTCCTTGCTTGTACTAACTGGTTTTATTGAGTTGTTAAAGATATTGAAAACCAGTAAAGGTTGGTAAATTGACTAATTATCAACCCATCATGGAACTTTTCACTGGAAAATGCCACCCAAAATGAAAGAAAAAATGTTTAAATAAAAGTACAATGCAATTAATCTTTGTACATTTTTCCATTTTCAATGTGCCAGTTTCTTCTATTTTAAAACATTTGTTTACTGTCCTGCAGTTCCATGCTTCGATGTTCACATAATTATTCTTTCACACAGAATGAAGGAAAAACAAAAAGATAGACAGTTTTCTGGGCAAAAGGAACAGAAACCAGTAGAAACAGAACTGTGATCCCTAATTAATTCAAAGCTAATTGCATTGTTGATAATCCTGCACTTAAAATCTTCATACAGAAAATGTTTATGGAAGCAAATTGACAGCAATTTAATCTTACATTAAATCTTACCACCATTAAAACAAAAGATGAATGTTACATTAAACAAGCTTAAGAGAATGGTAAAGACTAGTTCTTGTTTAACAAGGCAACTGGTAAATCATTCAAACAGCAGACCTAGAATCTCAAAGCGCCATTAGAACAGTAGTTGCATTGCAAGATGGCAGCAGGCCATATGGCCTGTCTTGGGCCATCAGTTAAGCTGACTGGCAGTTTTGTTTTTATTTTCATTGTGATGAATATACAATACTCAGAAAAAAAGAGACAAATGGAAGATATTATTCTGTGGTTATGTAAAAACATTTATTTCATTATTTTGGAAAGAATTGAGAGAGAAGTAGAGTTTATATCTGTTACTAAGTGAACAGTCAGTATGATAGAATGAAGTGAACTTGGTGTTTGGTCTGAGTTTAAATTCTTTCCTGTTACTGAAGGTAAGCTAAACATCTTGTGCTTTAGTACATTGATATGTAAAAGGTAGGATTAAGGTAAGGTCAACTAACACAGCAAATGTGAAACTGACTGCCATTATTATGGGAAATCAATACATTCTATTATTAATTATCTAAACTACTTAAAATTAAAAAAACTCATATAATTTTCCTAATCATTGATATAAAATACTTCCAGTTTTCTATTTTAAATGTGGGGAGGCACATCTATGGGATGTCTAAGTATCTTGAAAGTCCAATTCTATATGTTGGATAATTCTTACTTAACTCTCGTAAACATTATTAGAGAAAAGAAGAACAGTTAACATATAATTTTGTTTTTAGGTTGCACAATGATTCATGGATATCAGATGCATTTCAGCGCATCCACAGTGAAGAAGTCAAGTTCTTTATGCCATATGATTTGGAAATTTCCAATCAGGAACTAAGTTATATAGTGAAGAGATCTGAGCAGTGGAGAGGAATCAATGGAGAAAGGAGGAAGGTGAGTTGGTTTGAAATACATTTGATTTTTGACAACGCACAAAAAAATCTGCCCTTGCTAGCATATTAGGAAAGTTGGCAAATTTCCTGATGTTGTTCTTGAAGGTACTTACTATTGTGTTTGCTGCCATTTTATGAATTTAGAAAGTTGATTTTATATTGTTTTTTGGTATTTATTTTTAATTGGTCCAAAATTATATATATTAATATTGTACAATACAATAATTCAATAGCTGTATACAATATGGAAAGCCAATCTCCTTAAACGAGAGTCATTTCTTCATGTTTGGAAACTCCCAACTCTTCTCTTCTAGTTCTATATAAAATAATAAATTATTTTGTTATTATTTGTTGAAGTGATGAGACTAAACCAGACGGTTCTCAGAGTTTGGTACTATTATTTTCTTTGAGATATATTTATTAGACATGCTGTATGTGTGATGGGCAAAACTTCACAAGGATTGGGAAAAATATAAATAAGCGAGTGACAGCACTTTTACAGGTGAAGAGATCATCAGCTTTAGATTAGCTTAGAGTAAACAGGAAGAAAATACTCTTACTGACTTCCTCCTTTAATGGACTGTTAGTCCCTGGATTCTCTTCTAGTAATTCCCTTTACAAATTTCTTCTTCATCTCCATTATTTGTGCATGGTAAATTCTGCTCTTTATTCTACACACTGCCCTTTTGTTCACCTCATTTTAAACTGTCCTCCATCCTGTTAAAGATTCTCAAATACAGTTGTTGTTAATTAACCTCCCTTCCAAGTTTCAAACTACATAAACCAGTAAGATTAATTCTCCAGATGGATGACCCAAAGATGCCTAAAATCCAGGAAGATACAACCATAGCTACTTCAGTATATTAAGTAGTGAACACATGCTTCCCACCTATATCATTAAATTATAACATTTGCACTCCTATCATATCCTGTATGTGGTATTTTCATCCACTCTGAATGACAAAATTATCAACTGAGTTTTTCTAGATTTTTCCTTATATCCAAAACTTTTCTTCTATTTTATGAAGTCTTGTTGATTCAGCTCTTAGTATTTTCTATTCTTCATTCCATTTGCATAGTGAGAGAGTCTTAAAAAATGTGCATTATGAAAAAAATTCCTGAACTTCAAAAAATTTGCATCAAAATTGCCATTTAAAAAATTTATATTGACTGATTTGATTTATTGAATGGCAGAGAGAGAGAGAGAGAGAGAGAGAGAGAGACCAAGTGACATCTGGTATCTGCTCGCTGGCCCCTGAAAAGGTTGCAACAGCTGAGGTTGGGACAGGTGAGAGCCAACAGCCAGGAACCCAGTCTGGGTCTCCCACATGGATGGCAGGGACCTGAGCCATCACCTGCTGCTTCACAAGGTGCCATTAGAAGGAAACTGGGATCAGGAGCAGAGTCAGGACTAAAACCCAGGCTCTCTGATATGTGGATACAGGCATCCCAAGTGGCATCTTAACTCATACAGCAAACAATGCACCTCCCAAACTTATCTTTTCATTCCATTATCCATGAATTTATTGAAGTGTTATTTTATATTCAGGCCTTCAATATGCAACTACCGGTGGTGATATTTTGCTAACTTCTATCTGTCTTCCATCTCACTCTGCCCCATCTTCACACTGTCCATGTAGCAAACTCAACTTATGTCACAGTTTTATTTCTAAACTGCAAATGTGACCCTGTATTTCTCTGTCAAAAATACCTCAATAACTTTCCATGGTCTAGATGGAGAATAAAAGCTAAAATTCTTATTGCTGTGTAAATGGTTTCATTAGATCCTGTTCTTGCTAGATGAACCTCATTTCAGACTTGATTGCTTTTCAGCCACTTCATATTGCAGTCTTTCCTACTTCTTCCTACCCAGCAGGCTTCTTACCGAGATGTGATGAAGCCACACAGTATATGAATAATTTGCCAAGAATGTCCTAATGCTTCACATTCCCACCCATTCTTTTCTGTTTGGCGAGGCATCTTTCCAACTCCTTGAATGCTACCTGCCAAGATTCCAGGGCACAACTCCAGTGTATGTTCTGTGGCATCCACCCAGGGAAAACTGCTTCCTGTTTGCCCAAACCACCTGTTTAATGTGATTCTTCTAGCAGTCAATCGGAGAATTACCTGTTTCTGTCTCTGTCTAGACTAAGACTTCCTTGTGCAATGAGAGAGCTGCTTATCCATCTTTATGTCCTAGGTGTCTTAACTTTATTTCTAGAATATAGCATTGATTTACTGCCTACCTATTCAAGTCACAAAGGAATACGTGTATGAATGGGTAAATTAATGAGCATGTTTAGTTTGCCCATAGAATGAACATATAATATATGTCAACCTTTTCTCTTCCTGAAATAAACTTAAAGATTAGCTGTTTAAAAAAGTCCCACATGGCCATTGTTAATTTAATCAATATATATTTTTTAATTGTTTATTTGATAGTTGATATATAACTTTGTAATGTACATTTTTTTTTTATTTGACAGATAGAGTTAGACAGTGAGAGAGAGAGACAGAGAAAGGTCTTCCTTCGGTTGGTTCACCCCCCAAATGGCCGCTATGGCCTACGCGCTGCGCCAATCCAAAGCCAGGAGCCAGGTACTTCCTCCTGGTCTCCCATGCAGGTGCAGGGCCCAAGCACTTGGGCCATTCCCCACTGCTTTCCCAGGCCACAGCAGAGAGCTGGACAGGAAGAGGAACAACCAGGACAGAACTGGTGCCCCAACTGGGACTAGAACTCGGAGTACCAGTGCTGCAGGCAGAGGATTAGCCTAGTGAGCCGCGGCGCTGGCCTATTTCATTGTTTTACAGCATGGAAGTTCAGGAATTTGGAAACAATCTAAAGTTGAATAGTAAAATTGTTTGGGTTGAACAACAGCACCTAAAAATAGAAAACAGAGTAAAACAAAATTATTTGTGTATTTGTGCTTTTACTAATTCTTTGTTAGCAAGCAAGGAGAGAGAGCAAAGGGAGAGGGAGAGAGATTGAGAGTTGGAGAGAGACTATGTTAGTGCTAGGAGTATCAAAGTATGTTGTAAGTATTTGAATTTTGAAATTTAGTATTTGTCCTTCTTTGTAACATTATGTTCTAAGTAGAAGAAGTCAATGCTTGAGTGTCTAACACTGTGAGTAGATTTCTTAAGAAATGACAGTTTTTAATAGTAATTGTTATCAATTTAATCAAAGGCATCGGGACCTTCAGTAAAACATTTTGTCTAAGATACAGCTGGACCACTGTCAGAAACTCATGTGTCAAGATGAATGGCTGCTGTGCCTTTTGCGAGATGTAGAGACAGCCTCCATCAGCAGTGGGAGTCAAAGATACTTAGGAAACTTATTTGACAAACTGTAGGTCACCTTCTATTTCTAGTTATTGTTGTTAAGACTATTAAACAAATGCAAACATTCCCAAACTTGAGTGGATGGCACATGTTTTTACTTGTTATGTCTCTTCATGGCCTGGGTGTTTGTATCATGAGTGCTTCCTATTCCTTATGATGAAGTTTTGCCTATTATTTCTCTCAAGTTGACTTATATTTTCTTGTTTAGTTTGTTTCAATAGGAAATACAGGTTTCTCTGTTGGATAATGCATGTACTAATCTCTAGATATAAAACTGGTTTAACTGAGAACAATAATATATTATCTAAAATGCCAAATTAAGAGTGGAATAGATATTTTAATGCAAAAGCATCTCAAGTAAATAGTCCAGAATTCTTTAAAAATTTGCGCTAGACATTTGCCATAGTGCTAGCTATTAAGCACATGCTTCTCATTTTTATGATCTGGGATAAAAATTGCTCTATAAATGGACACTTTATAATATGCTTAATTTCCTTTTATTAAATTGATAAATGCAAATGCACAGAACACATTTACAGTATGATGAGAATTTGGGATTATTGCATTTTATTATTTTTATATTGTTCATACATATAATTTGTCATTTGTTCCAAGAGAGGCAGATGATAATTTCAAAGTATTTTATCTATTTTTTTTATAAGGAAAAGGTCACTTTCAGTAGTCAGAAAAGACATCATTCTATTAAACTAATTTGCCTACATGCAAATTTTGTCATTTTTACCTCATTAACTATTTATCATGGTGTAAAAAATATATATTCATGAAGGGGCAGCTCACAGCCTGATGGAGCTGGAACTAATATTTTGCAACTCTAATGATTTTTTGCATCCTTAATTAGATAGCATAAGGTTGATATGATTAGGTCAGGATGTAGTGTTTTTCATTAAAATACATTTTAGATGCTGTATTCATAATCTGCCCTTGCAATTAAATAACGAGCCTATGAATTTAATATTATCGACCCAATTATTATCCCATGCAAACGTATACCTTTAATAAATTTGTGCCGTAGGACCTTAATTAGCAACAGTAAGAATGATATTTCTAGGTACATGGATTGAATTGCTATGGTTAAACTTACATAAGGTTTTAAACATAACAGGAAACAAAGCTTCCATGTATAGGCATTTAATTCCAAAATGTGCCTTACAATTTGTTGAAGACCAATTTACATTGTAATTATTTTCTTAAAGAAACTATCGCTTTAAAAAGAGCTATTGAAGCTCATGAAAATAGCAGGATATTCGGTAGGGATGGAAGATTAGAGAAGGCCGTGCATCATGGGACAATGATGTGTACTTTAGAGTTCCACTCAGGAGCAAAATGGGAAAATATAAAACCTAAAATGTATTTCTCAACTATCTGTATTATTCAAGAACACTCATATGCTATTGATGAGATTTTATTATTTTTATTGTATGTTACAGTAGTTTTTGTTAATAGATGGCTGGACAGTAGAAGTAGACAAGGGACTCTGAGAAGGAAATGCCCATTTCTTACCATCAATATACCCAGGGAAACAGAGACAGACATAGAAACAAACCCTGTTCTACCATTTTTTTGTGAGTGCTGTCTACTAATCTACTATTTTTATGGCTTTAGACCACTATGAGAGCAAGTGTTGCAATCTATAACTCATTCTTTTTGAAAGTCTGTTATGAAGGTTACACACAATTTATGATGTTTAAGTAATAGTAGATAACTAAGAAAAATTGAACCGACATTTAGTTATGAATTACAAAGAGAGGTAAGTCTATGTATTGTTATTTACACAGCAAAGTACAGACGGCATGTCAGAATGACCACAGGTCTTTCAGGAATTTGCGTTCATTTCTATCTGGAGAATAAGATTGGAGGAGGGGGAGAATTTTGATTGGGCTCATGAAAGGTAAGGCAGTAACCAAGCAAATAAAACTGAGGGATGTAGATGGAGATTTGGAATTGAGAGACTTAGATTTTTTCATACAAAAAGAGACAGCAAATATAAAAGTAACTCTAAAATTTCATGGAAAAACAAATAAAGTTAATTTTATTTTCATGCAAAGAATTGTGACATCCATGGATAAGAAGTAGCTTCAAAAGGCTCATAAAATGCGTATTATGAAAAAACAATGCACGAATTTCCATGAAATTTTTTTGGACTTTCAGTTTTCATTTTTAAACATTATTTAACAATAAAATAGTCAACCAGATTTTTTAAAAAGTTGGGCAAATTTGGAAGCTGAAAGCAATTTGTTTTGGCTGAAAACAAAGGGTAAACAAATGAAAGCAGCCAGAAATAGACTGAGAACTGGAAATTGAGCAATAGCAGAGATCATATATTTCTCACAGGCAATGGCAAGTTTTAATACAAACAAGTAATTCATTCATATACAAATCTGATTGTATTTGCATTGAACTCTCCTAAATTGCTTGTTTTATTTTAAAGCTCTAGCTGAAATTTTTACCTCTTGGGAAATAGTTTGATGTACCCTGTTGAATATATGGTTCAGTCTTCCATCATTCAAAGTTAAAAGTTTATTCATTGAAATGTCTAAATTACCCACAGAGTTTCAAACTATCAACTCAATTCACTCCCACAATCATGTAGGTGTTGTGTTTTATGAATTATCAAGTATTCATCAACTCTACTTGCAGTAGAATGATGGACTCAGGGCATTTTACAAGCGTGATGTGCACTTGAAAGTAGGCAAATAAAAAGCCAAATTGGACCCAGGCAAATCTGAAATTAGGAATGGAATGTAGGACCTTATGTCAATGCAAACCAGGAGTCAGACTGAATCTAAAATAGTAGACGAGAAGATGGCAGCTACAAAACAAAGAACCCTTGATTTTTGTTGGTTCAAGCACAAATATAGATTATAGAGTGCAGGAAGCTGGAGCCCAACTTAATGAGAACTAAGGCACATCTGTTAGTAAAGGGACAAAATGAGGACATTCAAATAGTCGGGGTTTAGCACAACTAGTATCCTGGTTGAGATTCCAGTGGAATTTTATACTCACAGACTTTACCTATGGAGGCTCCCATCTGTAAACTGGGTGAAAGGCTTTGAAACCAAATGCCAAGCACTGAATTAAGGACTGGCAAATCATGAATAAGCATCTTGGACTCCTGAGCAGATTTCTGAGTAGTAAAATAGACTAAATAGTGAAGATGAATAATGTACTAGACAGAACCAGCGAAATGGTAAGGTCAATGAATGGGTTTTCTATTTTTTTTATGTGAAGTCAAAACTCTACTTACTACTTTTTTGTATGGAAGAGTTATATTCATTTCTTCAGGTTATGTCCCTGAGTGAATACAGATTTAAAATATGCCTAATGATCTTAAACAAAGGAGTTTCAATTCAGTAATGAAGTTTGTATTCTGAACTTCAATGTCCGGTGTTATTTTCTTTGTGCATTGACAAAATTACAAATTCTAAATTACCATGCAGCCAGTTTAAATTTTAGATATTTTGAAATATAAATGTGGACTGTAATTAGAACTAACATTATTTAAATTCCAGTTCAGGTACAATGAATAGATTGATACTGATTGAATTTGAAAATATAAATCTTAGCTACAATTTAAAATATACATCATATATAAAGATAACATTTTAAAGATAAATGAGGACAGCAATGGATATTTCTCTTCTTTGTTTTTTAAGTTATAATAAGCAAGGAGCAGAGGAAAACTCTGTCTTGAGAAGGTGGTCTTTGTTACTGATACACATTTCTCCCTTGATCTTTTTATATCCAAACTTCTGGGATGTTTGTTTATAACTTACCCACTCTACTGTTAAACTTCTGAAAGTTCATTTTGCCATTCAGAGATTGATCACTTCTATAAAATGAAAATGATAGACAACAACTAAAGAAAGGAATAAGCAGGAGCTTTCTGAAGATACCTCAGATGTTTGGATTTTAAGTACTTTCCCCCTTAATTCTAAAATCATTTTTATTTGAAGTGAAGTGTAATCCATATGTTTTTGATTCATTAACACTTAATTTGTTAGCATCCCTTTACTGCAGTCCTATATAGCAGCCTTTTCATCTTTTTTATAAGCTTATTTTCCTCAGACACAGGAAATAAAGTTTGTCTAAGAGTAAACAAACTTAAATTCAAAGAGACATGACACAGTTTGGTTTGTAACACAGCATCTATTAGCTCTGAACTACTTCTGTCCTTGGTATGCAAATTTCTTCTTCAGAGTTCCCCCAAAATGAGATGTATTTGCAATTAACTGATACACAATAAGAAGCTTTCCAGTTTATTATTTACTGAGTTGTCCTATCTTACATTAATTTCTTGTCATGATGAAATAGCTGACTACTAACACATTAATGAATAAGTCATTAATGATAGTTATTCACTTATCATCTAATTATTTATTCTAATTAATAATTCAAGAGCTACTTGTCTTTTAATAATTATGTGGGAGGAAGTGAAATTTAATGTAAAGCATTAAACAATGGAAGTACAATGTTCATTAACAGGAAGGCTGAAAGTCACTTTCCCGTCTCTTACTGTTACCTGAGAAACAGAAGTTCTTTTTTTTTTTTTTTTTTTTTTTTTTGACAAGTAGAGTGTACAGTGAGAGAGAGAGACAGAGAGAAAGGTCTTCCTTTGCCGTTGGTTCACCCTCCAATGGCCGCCGCGGCCGGCACACTGCGCTAATCCGAAGGCGGGAGCCAGGTGCTTATCCTGGTCTCCCATGGGGTGCAAGGCCAAAGCACTTGGGCCATCCTTCACTGCACTCCCTGGCCACAGCAGAGAGCTGGCCTGGAAGAGGGGCAGCCGGGACAGAATCCGGCACCTCGACTGGGACTAGAACCCGGTGTGCCAGCGCCACAAGGCGGAGGATTAGCCTAGTGAGTCGCGGCACCAGCCCAGAAGTTCTTCTACTTGTGTAGGTAGTTACAGACTGAAATGAAACTAAATCCAACGTCATCAAAATACTATCTCTTATTGTCCTTGCTTCACTTTTGCTTGTTAAATCACTACTAGAGGGCATTCTTCATGTTCTTAAATGTCTCCTATCTTGGATATATTAATACATCAAAAATTACCATGGTGTTACTACCTGCCAAGATAGCTCAGGTGTTTGATTCTTCAAACTCACATTTATGATAAATAGGCCAAAATGGAAAAAAAAAAGACTTTAGAATTTATCTTATTTTCTTAGAAATAAAGGAAGGGGGGAACTATATCTCTATTATCTGTCCAAATATTGTGCAGGCAATTTAAATGGCGATTAATTTCCTTCTCAAAGAACATACATATTACTGGTATTATCTTCATTCCACAGATGACAAAGCTGAGGCTCAGAGATCTATCCATTTACATTTTATTGTACATTTTTAATGAAGTAGGCACTTTCTTGACAGAAGAAGGTGACTGAGGTGGTAGTCTCAGATGAAGAGCAGGCCAAGGAAAATGTGGCACCAAAAGGAAGGAGGATTCCAAGCAAAGTGTGGAATACTAGGGTGTTTTGAAGAATAGGAGGGTTTAGTGTGGCTGGAACCTAACACATTTAAGAAACACAGGAAACTAACTCTGGACTTATAGGAAAGAAACAGATATATTTAAAGTGTCTTGATTTAATTTAAGCACATGTCTAGCCTGAGGTTAGTATAATTTGTCAATATTAAAATGTCTTTGATTAGCCTCAGCTCTGTTTTGCAAAACAAGGCCAGCATCCTGTCCATCAAATATACCTCCAAATAAACCCTACTGAGCCACTGTATCCCACATTCAAGGATTAGTGTTCCCGTCTAATTCAGAAAAAAAAAAAAAATACTCTCTTCTCTGTCCAGATGCCTATGTAAACTTTTGTAATACTTTGGTTTGTAAAACTTCCAGGGTGTCTTTCAAGTATTTTATTTATTTTATTTTTTAGAGATTTTATTTATTTGAGAGGTAGAGTTACAGACAGTGAGAGGGAGAGACAGAGAGAAAGGTCTTCCTTCTGCTGGTTCACTCCCCAAGTGGCTGCAATGGCTGGAGCTGCACCCATCCGAAGCCAGGAGCCAGGAACCAGGAGCCAGGAGCCAGGAGCCAGGAGCCAGGAGCTTCTTCCAGGTCTCCCACAGGGTTGCAGGGGTCCAAGCACTTATGCCGTCTTCCACTGCTTTCCCAGGCCATAGCAGAGAGCTGGATTGGAAGAGGAGCAGCCGGAACTAGAACTGGAGCCCATATGGGATGTCGGTGCTGCAGGCAGAGGATTAACCTACTGCATCACAGCACCGGCACCATCACCTATTTTAGAAAAACAGACAAAATACTTCTGAATATGAAGTGAAATAATGTTTTGTCCTTATTTATTGTTTTATGGAAATAATTATGAAAATATTCTAAGGTGTAAAAAAGAACTTATGAGAAATGAGTGATTGACAGTACGGTGTCAAATGCTGAAATATTAGTAGTTTTCTAGACTTCTAATTTCTACTATATTCCAGAAAACAATTCAGTAGTGATCATTCTTAGACTTTGTAACAGCAGAACTGAGTGGAGAAAGGAAAGTGATGTTTACTTCAACCTTTCCCAGTGCAGCACACACACATAATATTCACTCTTATAACACTCCACACAGTTCATAGAAAATAGGACTCAAAGATAATCAAAATACATTTCTGGCATCTATGCATATGAGGGATCTTCATATGTTCATGGAAATATATACTATGAAAATACTACGTAAGGATTTCAAAAGATTTTTGCAATGTGTAATTTTTCATGAATTTTGGAAGACCTCTAATCTGCATACATTTTAAAATTTTGTCTATAAAAATTATTTAAAATCCATTTTCCATGAACTTTTTGAAGTTCTCTCATATATAAGGAGATTGATCTTTGGTCCACAGTAAATCCAGATCACTACACACTGATTGAACAGAGTCTGCTTGCTGCTGTGTCTGGGGTGACTTCAAAGCTCCACATTTTAAGTTCTATCTCATTAATATCTCACTTTCTGTGTCCATTTTAAAGTTGTAGTTCTTTTTTTAAAAAAAAAAAACTATAACAGTGCTTTCTTATTTTTATTTTTTTTTGACAGGCAGCGTTAGTGAGAAAGAGAGAGAGAGACAAAGAGAAAGGTCTTCCTTCCGTTGGTTCATCCCCCAAATGGCTGCTACGGCTGGCGCACTGCGCTGATCCGAAGCCAGGAGCCAAGCGCTTCCTCCTGGTCTCCCATGCAGGTGCAGGGCCCAAGCACTTGGGCCATCCTCCACTGCCTTCCCGGGCCACAGCAGAGAGCTGGACAGGAAGAGGGGCAACCGGGACAGAATCCGGCTCCCCAACCGGGACTAGAACCCAGTGTGCTGGCGCCGCAGGTGGAGGATTAGCCTATTGAGCTGCGGCGCTGGCCAAGTTGAAGTTCTTTAATTCAATATATACTAGTGCAAATATGATCCACAACAGACTGTAAAGTGAAGTTAAAAATTAGGAGGAAAGAGAAAGGAAGAAAAGATTGGAAGTGTAACCTAGAAACTAGAAAACTGTATTAAATTTGAGTCAAATTCTCTTACTTAATAGGTAAACTAAGTTTATAGGTCAAAATGAGTCATTATACATCAGAAAATTAATGTACAATGCTAAGAACTAGCTCTTAAGCTACATATTAGATTACATAAAAGCCTAGATTATCTAATTCTATTAAACAGTTTTAGAACATTATAAACACAATTTTAAAATACAATTTTATATCTTAACTTTTTTCACATTTAATCAAGCAAATTTTAAAATCATAATTTTTTCAGGCTGTCTAGTATGTTGAAGTATCATAATTTAGCAATGCCATCATACATTATGTTTTTTATTTTTTGTTTAAATGTTAAATATTTAATTATCAAAAATTAAAGGAAATCCTCTTTATACGTGCAGTTATTATAGTAGTCATATCTTCCTTTGATGTTGAAGTACAGGAAATTCATTTTATCTTATGCGGTTCTAAATTTTTCTATTATTTTATGAGGAGTGCATATTACTTATATAATTGAAAAAAACAAAAGACCCAAGAAGTGGGCATTTAGCATGGTGGTTAAGATACCCACATATCACATCGGAGTGCCTGTGCTCAGTGCCCAGCACTGGCTCCTGACTCCAGCTTCCTGCTAATGCAAATCTTAGAAGACAGCAGTGATGGCTCAAATAATTGAGTTCTTGCCACTCATATGGCAGACTTGGATTGCATCCCCTCCTCCTGTCTTTGGCTCCAACCCAGCCCAGACTTCGCAGGCATTTCAGGAGTGAAACAACAGATGAGAGCTCACTTTCTCTGTTGCTCATATAAATACATAGAAATTTCTTTATAAGATCTATAAAATTGCTTCTTAAAAGGAAAAAGTTACCAGGCACAATTTAAAATCCTTTCCAAATCACTATCTCATGTCAATCCAGGGGCATCCATTCTTCAGGAAGAATATGAGACAGACAAAAGTAACATCATTATGATCTTACAGAGGTGTTTGAGCTGTGATCACCTGTCTGCTACATGTTGGTTTCATTATCTATCTTCAAGCAAGAAGTAAAGAAAATGTGTTCTAAGAATGCATTGGCCGGCATGTCCAGAGAGTGTCTCTCTATCCATTCTGATGATTATCTTTCAAGCTTTGATGAAATGTGTGCCTTGTTTACCTTGAGGACGGAGGAGCTTCGTCACACTCCGTTTCCCTGGATGAGATTTGCTTGGCCATTGTCTTTGCCCACAATTCCCCTTTTCCAATTAGAAATGCAGTTTGGTTTTCCTTGTCAATGGCCAAGAGCAGCAGTTGTGGCTTATGCTTTGATTAGGTCCTAAAACACAGCTAAACTGCTGTGACTGTCCCTGCTGTACGTTTGGCAAAAACAGAGTCATCCTGCAGTGCTCTGAGCGACAAAACACCATCTACGCTTGGTTCCTGGTTTTCAGGCTGGTCCCTTGGCTTATTCTCAGGCAAGCTGTTGGAACAGCTCCTGTTTTCATTCGACAGCCCGTCACCAGGTCAGTCCCTGACTCATCTGTTCTCTGGCTTTAGATACTTGCTTATTTTAAATTTCTTGGTGCATAAAGTATATTTCTATATTTTTTTCTTTTGGTCAATATTTTCTGGTTTATGAAATAAATAAATTCTGGAGTATCTAAAGAGTTGGTCTTTCTGGACTGTCTTTAAAGGCTTGGTTTTTCATGTTTACCTGCTATTTCCTTCCTTGGAGTCTTCTATTCATCTCAGTGAAATATGCAATTTAAAGTTAGTGAATATTGGTCTTACTTTTGTCATTAGAGTCATAGCAATAAGTTTTGCTTTTGTTTTTTTTTTTTAAGTAGGAATACAGTTTTTAAGTAAACCTTCAGTTTTAAATTTTAAATGATGCTTTTGGATACTGCAAATGCAAAGTAAAGGTCAAGGAAATTAAAATAGACATAATGAACTTTGATCAACAAGTACTTGGTTCCAGAGGTCAATGTTGTGCCAGAGCAGGTTAAACTGTGGCCTGCAATGTCGGCATCCTATTCCAGAGCCCTGGATTGAGGCATTGCTACTCAGCTTCTGATCCAGTTTCCTGTTAATGCGCCTGCTAAGGGCATGGAAAATAGCCCAGCTGCTTGGGTCCCTGCCAGTCCTAAGGGGACCCAGATGGAGTCCCTGGCTCCTGACTGCAGCCTGGCCCTGACCTGTCTGGGGTGTGAACCAGCAGAAGAAAAATTTCTCTTTTTTGTCCTTCTCTCTCTGTCATTCTACCTTTCAAATATTTATATATCACTAAAAGATAAAAAAGAATAAGTAACTGACTTCAAATTCTGGATGGTCTACATGGGAATTTCATCAGAATCTATTTGGAGATTAACAACAAGCTGATCCTTGCCATTTGTGTATTAGTTCAATACCTATTAACTAATTAATTAATGTGTATTGCAAAGGAATTTTGAATTTGTAAACCAAATTGGCCTTATTCCACAGAGATATATTAAAAGTCACTTTTTTATGAAGATTTATTTTTTATTTGAAGGGCACAGTTTCAGAAAGAAAGAGACACACACACAAATAGGAAGAGAAAGAGGGAAAGAGAGAGAGAGAGAGAGAGAGAGAGATGGTGTGTCTGCTGGTTCACTCTCTAAATAATTGCAATGGCCAGGACTGGGCCAGGCTGAGAGTCAGGAACTTCCCCCAGTCTCCCACATGGGTGCAGGGACCCAAGTACTTGGGCCATTTCTGCTGATTTCCCATGTACATTAGTAGGGAGCTGGATCAGAAATGGAGCAGCTGGGACTCAAATTGGCTCTCATATGGGATGCCAGTGTTGCAGGCAGTGGCTTACCCCATTAAGCCACAGTGCTGGCCCCAAGTCAATTTCTATCTCTTTTATTTTCTGTAGTTTCCATTTGTTAATCTTCATCTTATGTCTATCCAACCCAGGAATAAGCTAACTTGAGCATCCTTCAAAGTATAGCTAAGAGCCTGACACTGGTCAACAGATATTAGCAAAATAAATGCTGAATTGATAACTAAAGGTCTTATTTCATTGTTTTAAGATTTATTCCCCTCCTTAAAATGACTAAAATAAACCTGAACTGTTTGTGAAGACATCTTCCCCGTGCTATCATGTTCACCCATTAAAGTGCCCAATTCAGTGGCTTCTCTCATGTTTGTAAAGTTCTTCAACCACCCCCACTATCTAGTGTTTGGACATTTTCATCTTGCCAAATATTCGCACAGGAATATTTAATTTAAACACAAAACTCATGGAACCTGAGATTGCTGATACACATCCCTGAATATTTGTTTAAGAAACAACATTCCAGGTACTCACAGGGGTACAGGCCAGACTTTGATTGTAAAGAGTTAAACAAAGTATAATCCTCTCTGAAAATCAAATATTGGCTTCTCCTCAAACAAAACTGCATGCTTCTATCTTTAGGTCTTTGCAGCCTTGCTTGTTTTTTGAACTCTTCGTTTCCGTAATCTTGTCCCAGGAAAATCCTCCACATTCAAGTATCAGGTGAGCTATCAGGTGCACTGTAGAGTTCTCTGGGATACGCCTGATGATTCCCACAGAGCCACCTTCGCTGATTCCCTAGTTTCAGAGCAAATAAGAACTTTCTGATTGATCGTAATCTGACTGCTTTTTGTAATTTTCACTGAAGATCATTTCTTTCCTGCTTTATTGAAAAACCTCTTAATTTTCTTATTTCTCCTTTTTTTCCTAAGACATCTGGCTCCCTCTCAACTCTAGAATAGGGGCTATCCTGTGTTAAAAATTTAAATACTATGGATTTGAACTGGATATGCCTATAGGGAAGTCTGCTTCCTTGTGAGGAAGTCTCTGGCAACTCTGCTGTTTGGCTGGAATGGAAGGTATAACAAGTAGAAGAGGGCCGGCGCCGGGCCCAGTGGGCTAATCCTCTGCCTTGCAGCGTCGGCACACCAGGTTCTAGTCCCAGTCGGGGCACCGGATTCTGTCCCGGTTGCCCCTCTTCCAGGCCAGCTCTCTGCTGTGGCCAGGGAGTGCAGTGGAGGATGGCCCAAGTGCCTGGGCCCTGCACCCCATGGAAGACCAGGATAAGCACCTGGCTCCTGCCTTCAGATCAGCGTGGTGTGCCGGTTGCAGTGCGCTGGCCGCGGCGGCCATTGGAGGGTGAACCAAGGGCAAAGGAAGGCCTTTCTCTCTGTCTCTCTCTCTCACTGTCCACTCTGCCTGTCAAGAAAAAAATAAAATAAAAACAAGTAGAAGAGAATCACTTGTAAGTTTCCATGAAGCTTCAGGTAGAATCCTTAGAGATAAAAGTACACACATCAGACAATTACACTGGATATTTGGGTTACCTAGAATTTATGAATACTTCTCTATAAACACATGATCCATATTCTTTTTTGAGTCTTGAAGAATCCAAGCAGTTCCTCTCCCCCAGATAATTTTTAAGGGATGTTAAAATAACAAAGCATTGAGGACTTTCATCCCAAAGAATGACAACTAAAGACAAAAAGTGAGTAACACTGTGGGAATATTTTTCTCTTGAGGCTCACGAAGTGTTTTATGACTATATATTGTTACATGCTACAAACATGTGAGATGCAATGACACTGAAGCACATCAGGTCTGGCACAGCATAGGCTCTACCACAACAATTGCTTGTCTGAGGTTCTTGTTTCATTGCCATAGCTTCAGGTTTCCAGGAGACACCAGCTATTCTGACACATTAGCATTTTATAAAGTGCATTCTTCTCTTCCAAAAAGAATGTAAGACAATTTTAGTCTCACAACCAATATATTAGGTATGTGTTAGCAATGGAGCAGATCAACCTAATCAACAGTTTACTCTCATTGTCTCAGCGACATACCTAGACTGCAGTTATTTTCTGCATTATTTCCACCAAGACAAACTGTTTCACCAGCATCTGTGGGCAGTCATGAAAGACTGTGCACTTTTCACCCCAGCTCACGAGTAGCTGTTCTGGCACAAGCTGACTATGCTTGCTTGCCGTCGAGATGTTTTACAGACTGGCACAAGCTGACTATGCTTGCTTGCCATCGAGATGTTTTACAGACTGGCACAAGCTAACTATGCTTGCTTGCTGTCGAGATGTTTTACAGAAGTTCTCAGCAGATGGTGCAACTTTATTTTTCTTCTGATTTTCTCAACTCTTCTATGATCCTGTGCACCCATCCAAAATGGAAAATTCACCAAAGGAGGGAGAATTAATTTGATTTCTACTACTATCACAAAATACCCAGTGTTATATACTTTATAAAGAAAGGAGGTTTATTTAGACCACAGTTTTGGAGGTCCAAGAACATAGCACCAACATCAGTTGGCCCTAATGATGGTCTACTGGCTCCATCAGAACACAGTGGATAGCATAAGGATAGGAGAACCTAGAAGAGAGAGAACTTGCAGGGCAAGACAGAAACCAGAGAGTGGACAGGAGCCAGTCTCACATAAACTAACCCAGGACCCTCAATAACTACCTTAAGGTCTTCCAAGTAAACTGCCCTGGGAACCTAACCATATTGCACTAAGACCCATCTCTTAAAACTTCCACCGCCTCCCAATATGGCCACACCAAGGTCCAAGTTGCCAACAGAGGATTCCTGTAGAGACTCAAACTACAAATAAGCTGTGACAGAGGGTCCATCACCTGGGGACTGGTACAAGCAGAGGGATAAGCATCCAGGTACCCAGCCTCCGTATTCTGCCAAATATTTTCAAACCCTAAATATGAGGCATGCTGCATATATTATTACATACAACTTGATTTATTTTCCAATTGGATCCGTTTACCTAGTGTTCACCAAGAACCATAGGTATCAATTATAACGTATACAAAGAAGATGTGACTTTCAGTCATTTTGAGGAGTCGCACTTCAACGCCATGCATTCTTTATGTTTTGTGTGTGTGTGTGTGTGTGTGTGTGTAGGGACATCACATGCAGGATGGTGTCTATTTGGTGTATTAGATTCATTAAGAAAAGAACTACCTCCGCTCTGTTAATATTCAAAATTTCAACTTTATTACAATATCTAATATCACTACATTGAACTTTATGACTAAACCCAGTTACCTAGAAGCATGCCTAGTGATAATCCATCCTCCTCCTCTCTCCCACCCTGCAGTTTTCTCCATTTCCTCATTCAGTCCAGCACCTTGTTTATTATAGTGAAGGAATAAGAAGTACAGTGTACTATCATCATGTTCCAAGCCTTTATAAGCCACTCTTCTGTAATTATGTTGGTGAGGACTACATACTCTCTGAAATTATAGTCAGTCAGTTATTTCCCATTTTCCCTATTCAGGAAAATTATCACTAGTAAGGTTTTTTTTTAAAGCAATATAATAGAGTAGCAAGATGGCAGTAGCTAAAAAGCTGAATTGAAGCATTTTTTTTTTTTTTTGTTAACTGTGTGTTCTAACTTCCAGACTGCCTGTTCTGATGTTCTTAAATGTACAATGTGATGCTGGAAAAAGCTTCTGGGTTTAGCTTTTCTCCCCTTAAGGACTGAATAATATGAATACTGGCTTAACAAATGAAGATCTATGCAGTGTAAGTAGATACAATGGATTCCATTAATAGATAAATCAACGCAAGCATACGTATGACTTTTCACATGTTAAAAATAAAAAAAAAAACTGAAACTTTCACCAATTTTCTTTAGAAAAATCTCTGTTCTTTCTGATAAAAGCTTCCATTGCCCCAATTAAATGTTTAATTGATTACCAATGAGTGATGAGACAGAGAAGGCTAAGCTGTTAGATCATAATAGTGGAAGGGCATTTTTATACTCACCTTCGTTTTTGCCAAAGAATCACCTTGCAAAAGTTACAATGTTTGCATTAATGTATGCACAAATCTACCCATAAGACAAGCTCCTGACTCCTGGCTTCGGATCAGTGCCGCTCCAGCCATTGCAGCCAATTGGGGAGTGAACTATTGGATGGAAGACTCTCTCTCTCTCTCTCTCTCTCTCTCTCTGCTTCTCTCTGTGTAACTCTGACTTTCAAATAAATAAATACATCTTTAAAAAAGAAAAACGAATTTACTTGTGTACAAAAAATTTTTGATATCTGCGCAGTGTTTTCATGACACACATTTTTGATGAATGCTTTTAAATCTCCATCCATGGATACTCAAGCTTCAATTATTATTGTTAAATGACTATTAGTATTTATTCTACATTAATTTGAGCTCCAATACTGTTCCAAAACATTGCTCATGCATAGATCCTGCTCCTGCAGAAAGGGCAACTGAAGAGACACACAGGTGACCTCAATGCAGTCCTGGGGGTTAGAGAACTATTCCAGATCACAGAGAACCACTTATAGGACCAGAGTTCTGTTTAACCTGCAGAGGTGTTCAGGGTTTTATTAATATTCTCTGTGTGTCAGCACATTTTAGCAAGGCAAATTTTAAATCATCTCCCTAAAACACAAAATCCATGGAAAGTGGATTAAAAATACATGTTCACAAGGGACCTACATTATAAGACAGAATGACCAGTTTGTTGCAAAGAAGAAAATTCAGCAAAGCTGTTGTCGGCCACCTAAGAGTTGTCACAGCCTCAGTTGTGAATCTTGGGAGTAGAAATTTAGATACTCTTTTGGCTCTGCTCTCTCTCTCTCTCTCTCTCTCTCTCAAAGATTTCTTTATTTGAAAGAGTTACACACAGAGAGAAAGAGAGGCAGAGAGAGAGAGAGAGAGAGAGAGAGAGAGAGAGAGGTCTTCCATCTGCTGGTTCACTCTCCAGTTGGCCACGACCCCAGAGCTGCGCTAAAATGAAGCAGGAGCCAGGAGCTTCTTCTGGGTCTCCCACATGGGTGCAGGGGCCCAAGGACTTGAGCCTCTTCTACTGCTTTCCTAGGCCATAGGAGAGAGCTGGATTGGAAGTGGAGCATCTGGGACTTGAAGCAGCATCCATATGGGATGTCGGTGTTGCAGGTGACGGCTTTACCTGCTTCACCTCAGAGCCAGCCTCTGACTTTACTTTGACACACTCTTGTACCTTGTTCCAGTGAAGAAAATGCGTAGCATAAAATGCTCCAAGCACCAAGGAAGAAATAGCCAGTAGAATTCACGAAGTTACCTGGTACATCTGTTTTCAGTCCGTGTACATTAAAATGTGGAAGATCCTTTAATGAGTTAGTAGTGTCAAGAAAATACTTGAGGATTTTTGCCCCCTTCCCAGTAATCTTACTCCAGATAGCCAATAAATATATAACTTAAACCAAAACCACTTGCAAATTTAAAACAGGCACTTTGGCCATCTTCAAGCAGGTTGACACCACAATTCCCTCTTATGTATATAAAAAGAAGTCTAGAACTGTTACTCCTAGAAGGATTTCCCCCACCTCATGCCATTTTAGTGCTTTTGTTGTATTTCTGGGTACTACATGGTTGTTTTGCTACAGCCAAATAGTGGGCTTCTGGTCAAAGTTCTTTGAACTTCTGCTTCCTAAATCTGATTCTTTCCATCCCTTTTTGTGAAATGAAAACATCACACACACACACACACACACACACACACTCAGAAAGAAACATGAGAGAACAAGAAGCTTACAGATTTTTACTTGGTACAAAACATTTTTGGATTCTATGCATAGTTTTGTGTAATATGCATTTTTTCCACCAGTTTTTAAAGAACACTCGTAAATATAAATGTAGAAGTAGACATTGTTGCTTTCTGTTCTCCTCCTTTCTTTCTACTGTTTCATTAATTCCACTGGATATAAATCACTGTATATGTTACAGGTTTGAGACTTGGAGCTTAAACCCCTGCCGGTAAGCACAGGTTTATAGACTTGTTATTTTTATTATTGCTTCGTAAATGACAGTGTTTGAAGCAGTGTGTGGGTTAAGTCAAGAAGACAGAGGACTTCAGTTGCTTTAGTATTTGAAGCAAGTGGTCTTCAAAAGCACATTTGACATTTGTGTGTTAAGCAACCATATCTGAAACACACACAATAGTCATGCTTTCCAGTTTCAGTTAAAGGCAGTTTCATTAAAAGCATAACTGGCGCTTTAATTTTTTTAGAGGTAAAGAGATAGATTGATTGATAGATGATGACACAGAATGAGAGACAGAGAGACAGAGAAAGAAAGAGATCCCGGATTTTCCCTGGTTTACCCCCCAAATGCCTGCAACGGCTAGGGCTGAGCAGGTGGAAGTCGGAGCTGGGGAATCATTCCAGCTGTCCCACTTAGGTGCAAAGAACACAACTATTGGAGCCACTGCAGCTGCCTCCCAAGTCCTGCATCAGTAGCAGGGCAGAACGTGGAACTGGACCTTGGAATCAGACTCAGGCATTCTAATATTGCGTGTGGCTGATTAACCTCTGTGTAAATGGTCCCACCTCAGACGTACTTTTGAAAAGCTGCACATGATTTTTTGAGCAACAGGTTGGAACCATGCTGTAATGAATTTACTAGAATTGAGCCACTGGAAGAACAAGGGTGTAACTAATCTTATTTTACTGGTTTTTTTTTTTTTTTACAATTAAATCTCTATCCTTATGTCTTAAATTTATTTATCATACATAAATTATTGGTATATTTTCTTTTACTGAATGACAATGATCTCTTGAAGGAAGATGATAGATTACCTGATTTCCAGTTGCAATGTTCAACCACTCTGTTCTCCTTTGTACTCTGCTGTCTCTTCCATTTTAAAAGTTGCAATTCTCATCTAGACATCTTCCACATGCCATTTGATGTTAACGAATGTAACGAATGTAACTAGGCTAACTTTATTACATACATCTAAGGTGTAGTGGCTGCTTCCTTTTATAAAAGCCTTTTTCTTGGAATGCTTTTGTATCTTCCTATTTCTTCATCCTATAAAAGTGCTTTTCTAGATCCTGATGTAAGTATAAATACAACACTGCTCCTTCTATTAGTTCTGCTAGTACTACTGCTAGTACAATAATTTAATAAAACACTTAAACAAATGTGGCTTCAATGAATTGCCATGATTCTAAGAGAGGCATTTTATTTCCTACTTAATAATTAAACAAAGGCTTATGAGAAACCCAGGAACTGGTCCAAGTTATTAGTAGGAAGGCCAAGCTTGGGCTGAAACTGAGGCCTTCTGACTCCAGCACCTCTCTCTCTCTCTCTCTCTCTCTCTTTCTCTCTTTTTTACAGATATTTGAATTTGATAATAAAACATGACATTAAGGTGTATTTCCAAAAACAATTGAGGACAGAGGTCAATGTTTTGTTGAATTTGAGACTTTACACTATCAAATTGAAGTTATTAACCTAACCCTAACTCTAAAGCACAGGTTACAATTTACCTTTTAAAAATGTTGCACACATATATGTATATAACACATATATTAACATAACACATATATTACATATTATATGTATACATATATAAACATATCATAATATGAGTATACACCTGTAAAATGACAGCGGATTCTAAGTCACATCCATAACTTTAAAGGAAATACAGTCCTGGCGCTGGGGCTGCTGCTGTGGCATAGTAGGTTAAGCATCTGCCTGAAGTGCTGGCATCCAGTATTGGTGCCAGTTCTAGTCCTGGCTGCTCCACTTCCCATCCAGCTCTCTGCTATGACCTGGGAAAAGCAGTGGAAGATGGCCCAGGTCCGTGGGACCCTGTACCCATGTGGGAGACCCAGAAGAAGCACCTGGATTCTGGCTTCGGATTGGCCCAGCTCCAACCATTGCGGTCACTTGGTGAGTGAACCAGCAGATGGAAGATGTTTCTCTCTGCCAGCTTCTCTCCATCTGTAACTCTACATCTTAAGTAAATAAATAAATCTTTAAAGAGAAGAAAATACAGTCCTACTGGAATAGATAGAAATGGTAAGCATATTAGAAAAATATAATTAGAAAAATGATCAGTGTGATGAGTCAGTTCCATAGGAGTTGGAGCTTGAGGCAGGGTCCCAAGGTAATTTTTTCTTAAAAAGAAAACACATGAAAATCCTTTAGGTGATTTGCCATGGAAAAGATAATCTCCCAGTAAGGAAAGTGGTGGAATAACAGGACATCAGAATGATCTCCTTAATAATGTCTTCTTTTGGGGGGCTGTCTCCTTGCCTTACTGCTTTGGTGAGCTAAAATGAAGAGTTGTTTCTCACATTTTCTAATAGAAATATGAATTCCCTTTTTCTCAGATATTTCACTATTGCTCCAGTAGGGCTGACTTTATAAAAGAATTTGCTAAATAATTAGAACAACATGGCAACAAGGCAAAAATGTAAAAGTTTTGAGCTAACAAACCACAGTTTATGATCTTCCACTGGCTAATTTACTCAGTCGCAAATCCCTGCCCTATTAAACATCACTTTGGAGACACGGTTACCACACTTTTACTTCTGAGAGCCCATATAATTTTTAGGAACTTCCTACTTCCTTGCTTTTTAACTCCCAGTTTGCTTCTAAGCAAAGGAAACTCTTTACAACCCATAAGATTGAAAATGATCTCCTAGGGTTCTTGATGGTGGCAAACTGGGATCTTTATTGAGTTCATTTTCTGGTCTGAGAGACGCATGTTTCCCCCAGGTGATTCCCAAAACTCTGGTGACTGACAGGACGAATACTGTGAATTCATGGGGTTTAAGGTCTTTTCTTTCTGGGAACAGAATTATGTCATGATACAGCAATGCCATGAAAGCAATCATGACATTCCTAGGTAGGAATTGTATATTTATGTTACCTGGAAACAGAGAGGTGAAGGTATCATACTGGTAGATCATTCTAGGGGAAGAATTTAAAGCAATAATAAGGGGTGAATAGGCTACCTAAAGGAGGCTCTTATTTAAGCTGATAGCTTGAGCCTGTTAGATTTCTTAAAATACAACCTCATTTTGCCAAGAATAAGAAAGGTGCCTGCAATGGACCTTTAGTGAGCTGACTTCTTAATTAAAAGAATGTGAAGAAATAGAGGAAGCTGAGGGTGGCTTCAGCCCAGGTCATCCCTCATCCCAAGAGACATCATGTTGCTTACAACATCAATAACCTTCCTTTTTAAAAAGAGGTCAGTCTGCAGGCTGCAAATAAAATTTTATTTTTCCCACACACATAAAATGTATCCAGACAGACCACCAGCCTGTTGTTAAAATAAAAAAAGACAAAATCCTCAGGATTCATTTGATGTTACAGGTAAGAATACTACAAGTCACATGTGGGAATAAGATTATAAGGCCACTTCCGATCATAAACATCTTTACAGGGAATGCATGGGAGGTCTGTGTCTTCTTGATGTTTGTATTTATTCTATAGAAAACTTGAAAAAAATGAGACAAATCTTATCAAGAAATATTTGAAGGTGTCTAGTCTTTGACAAAACTTTTCAAAAGGATCAATTCACAGAGTTATCCCACAACACAGACCCTATGACTAAGAAATAGAAAAAGGAAAAGAAGTCTGAACCATTGTTATCGGGAAGTTAGCTACATACTTACTGCAAATTATTTAGAAGAAAACACTTGCAACCTTTTGGTCAGTTGGATAACATTTATTGAGTGGATACTAGGTTTTCAGAATGAATATTAGAAGAGGCTAACAAAGAGTATCATCCGTGATAGCCCTGTGTAAGTGGATTGTTGCTTAGTTCTCAGAGTCACACCTTAGGCAAGCACTGTGACAGATGTGAAGCCAGAAGCAAGGAGAGGTAGGTGACTTCCTAAAGATCACATAAAAAGTAAGAATGGAGATGGGGTTTGAAATCAGGAGATGTGAGTTTGGGGCTATATTATTGCGAAGATGTCCTTTACTTTAAATTTATCCTACAACTCAGAAGTTCCGCCCCTGGATATGTACATAAGAAAAACAAAGTAATGCTGATGGCTGTGTTGTTCATGAAAACCAAAAAGTAGAAATAATTCAAAATTTTCCATCACTGATGAATGGGTTAATAAAGTGTGGTATATTCATACAAGGGGATGTTACTCATTAGAAAAAAAAAGAAGCGAACTGTGAATACCTACGAGAACACATGTGAATCTCAAAAACATAAGTAAAAGAAGTCATGCATAAAAATTGGCTGTTTTAAGTAGAATTCTAAGATGGACCATAAGATTTGATCCCTTGGTGCACAAGACTGGTGTAAACTCCTGTCCTGAGCTTGGGCAGGACCGGGAATATGATGAGATAGCTGTTCTTGTGATTAGGCTATGTTGTATCACAATGGTGAAGATACTGGGGCTAGCGCTGTGGCCCTGCAGGTTAACCGCCCTTGGCAATGCTAGCATCCCTTATGGTGCTGGTTCCTGTCCTAGCTGCTCCACTTCTGATCCAGCTTCCTGCTAACGTACCTGGGAAAACAGCAGAAAATGACTCAAGTCCTTGGACCTTTCACACAAGTGGGAGACCTGGATGAAGCTCCTGGGTCCTGGTTTCCACCTGGCCCAACCCGAACTGTTGTGGACATCTGGGGAGTGAAGCAATGGATGGAAGATCCTTCTCTCTCTTCTTCTCTCTCTCTGTAACTCTGCCTTTCATGTAAATAAAATAGAATATTTTTAAAAATGTGAAGATATTACACAAATATAATTAAGGTCATCAGAAAAGCAATTAAGGTGGCCTTGGTCTATTCAGAAGAGCACTTTTAAAGGAAGTCTGATCCTCCCTGAAAGGATTGAAATTTAAATGGATTCTTTCATTGGCCTTAAAGAAACCTGTTGTGGTGAAGGGGAGCATGTGGTGAGAACCCGAGGAGCTCTAAGCACTGTCTGGTAGAGAGTCATTAAGAAAATACGGACTGCAGTCTGATAACCACAAGGAACTAAATTCTGCCAGAAACAAGAATGAGCGTGGAAATGGAGCCGGCCCTAATCAAGCCCCAGGTGAAAATGCATCCTGACACTTTGCTTATAGCTTGACAGGACACTGGGCAGAAGGTGCAGTTACCCTGGATTTCTATCCAGCAGAAATGGTGAGATAAAAATGAGTGTTGTTTTAAGCTACTGCTGGTGGTAACTTGTCATACAGCAATAAAAAATTAATATGTCACATATTGTTTCCTTATGTGAATATGAAAGATGCAGAGGGGAATCCAAAACTCTGAAAAATCTGTGCTCTGGATATGGAAAATGGGAGAAAGGACTTGCTGCTGTATGAATTAAAAGAACTCTGAGCCTACCATCTAATTGTGCAGGGGTGAAACAGATCCAGAGAACTACAGGGAAATCTTTGCGAAGTGAACTATAATAAAGCTCAAACCATAGATTAAACGCTGAGTGGCATCTTCATACAGCAGACCAAAATAGCATTGCAAAGCTCCGAGAACTGAACAGCCTTTGGAAACACCAACAAAAGATGAACAGCACCAAGTGGATTGATCTCTTACTAAAACAAAAGCAAATGCAAAAATACACATTCTACAGCGATTTTGCAGAACTGAAGCACACCATCCAAAATGACTCCTTATATATGGAATCCGGAAATCCGTGATAGATTTTGTAAGAAGCATTTTCTATGAACTTTCTAAAGACCCTTCATGGATGTCCATGAGCAGATGACTAATGGACATTTGGATGCAAAGTTTGTAGCTCAGAGAAGAAGGTTGGAATAGTGCTATAAATCTGGAAGTTGTCATCACACAGGTGATATTTGAAGTCCAGGAAGAGAATGTCAAGAGAGGGTTGAGTGTTGACAAGTAGAAGGTCACAGACCTATGTACAACATTTAGAAACCTTGTAAAGGAAAGAGAATGAACCTGAGAGACTGTTTGATACTGTAGCCAGTATCAGTGTATCCTCTCCAAGAAATGACTTAAAATATTTGGGGTACTTACTATAGTCTGCTAGTAAAACAGTGGCTCAGTTGACATACAATTCCATGGAGCTGAAAAAATTGGGAGTACTTGTGATATAGACAGTGTTTTTGGCAGAGAAGAAAGAAATGAGGAAAGCATGCTCAGACAATCTGTGAGCATCTGATACTCACATTCTGTTTATTTCCACCAGCACTTGATGAATCTGGGACAAAGAGCTCCTCATTGAACAGCTGGAATGTGATATCCATCACACACACTGCGGAAGCTGGAGCTCCCATCGCTTTTTAATCCCACGTATTAATAAGTCTTGGGAATGGAAAAGTACAAAATTTCGTTAGGGTAATGTGTCCTTCTATGTGGGATGATGGATCCTTAATGTTATTGTCTGTACTGATGTGTGTTGGACCAGGAAGAGGCAGCTGGCTCTCTGCAGTTTTTCACAAGAAGATGCCCACCTCACCAGGCTATCACAGTGAGAAAAATTTTGTATGCATAAATGAAGATGGATCATTTTCCCAGTCTCATCGCTTCCCTTTATGCTGCTTTTGGCCCAGAGATTACACAAATGGATGGTTTTATGACCAACAAACGGAGCACAGCTGTAGATACAATATATAACACAACAAGAAATTATTCAGAAAGGAGAGAGAGGATATGGAAACATTATCTGTGCAATGTTGTCAAGTTCAAAGCCACATGTATCACCCTACCCCATATAGCCCAGGCTGGTCATATAAGTTAGAGACTCTAGGGAGAAACTTTTAAATTATAGCCAAAACTAAGAATATTCTTGCTATTATGTTTTTCTTTTTCTTCTCCCTTTGTTTTTTTTTTCTTTCCTTTATTTAGTTTCCAGATGCCAAAAAAAATTCTTTTTCATCATTTATCATTTTCCACAGATCGTTCCCTTGAAACCAGGACCATTTTACCATACCCTCATGTGAGGCCACACTACCGATACATGAACTCAATGCACCGAAGTCATCAAAGATACAATTCTCCTTGCGATCCACTAATTTTCAAACGATAGAGTTTTATAGTCATTCTCAAGGAAGCCCTGAGAGCACAAAACAATATTGAAATTAAGCTCAGTTTGTGAAAGTATTATGTGCTTTTCTTCCAACCCCTCTGCGTTTACGTCTCTGTTCTCTCATTGATAGCACCGCTGTAAAACCTCACAGCTACACTGGAGTGTGTCACTTTGCTTTTACCTAGGGTGGGAGGCCTTATAAATCTTGGCTCTTCCACTGCTAGGAGCTGATTAAAGTTCGCTGGCTTGCTCGGGTACTTGGTCCCTTCCTGTGTTTCCACTCTCCTTGCCAAATACCAGCAGTCACTGACAGGGCTCCCTGGTCTGCCTCTGCCAAGCGAAATGTTTTGAAATTAAAAATCTGAAGAAATGGTGCAATGACTGCTTGATCAGGTGGCTTCTCCTTAGGAAACTGCTTAATGGGGGGAAATTCAGCACAACCTCCCAGGGGTAGATCCAACACAGAACCTGAATTTAAAGAAACAGGATTTCTTTCTTATATTAGACAAGTATGTTCAAGTGCCTCCACGTGAGTATCTTTGATTCTTGAGATATGTTTGTTTTTGAATAATGCTTATTAAATTCCAGACTCTAAATGTTATGATGGAAAAATTGGAGGTCATGCAAAAAGTATAAGGGAGAAAATTAAAATGATCCATAGTCTTATCAAAATTTAAATCATACTGTGTATATATTTCAATATCTTTACAGCACTTGCCAAGGTTATTAAGTTAGGCTAGGAAACTTTGCTAATAGTAGTATATATAATGATCTACTTCCTGGAAATAGCAATGTGGATATAATTTGCTTCCTATTATTGAATATTTAAAGACATCCCCCTTTATTTTACATTATTATTTTTATGTAGAAAAGCCACTGTTTCTCAGTAATACAGACAAGACTATAAGCAATAATCCATTCTCAAAATATCAATTTCACTCATACTTTTTTGTACTCTGTATATTAGTTGTCACAAATCAGGGAAATATGTGATATTTATCTTTTGAACTGGATAAAAAGCAATGTATATTGCTATACATAAATCTTGTCCACATATGTGATACTTTTCTTAGGTTTATTTTCTATAAATACAATCAACTCAAAAATACATAAAAATGCCTGATATCAAAGAATCCTCTAGGAGTATAATAGATTACATCACCAACGATGGAGTGGGGAAGTGTCCATTCTAACCTATCATCGCCAGGATGGAGCATCATGCTTTTTGAAAAGTATCTTTGCCAAGGTGGGCACTGCAATTTTGTATGTTCAGCCACCACTTGGGGATACGATTGTTCCATTTCAGAGTGCTCGCCATTCTGCTTCTCATCCAGCTCCCTGCTAAAAACCCTGGGAAGGGGCAGATAATGGCTGCAGTATCTCAGTTACTGCCATCACGTGGGAGACCTGCATGCATTCCCAGACTCCTGGCTACAGCCTGGCCCAGCTGTAGCTGCTGCAAGCATTCGTGCAGTGAACCAGCAAACAGAAGATTTCTCTGTCTCTTGTCTCTCTTCCTGTCACTCTGCCTTTGAATTCATGAATTAAGTACATCTCTAAAACATATATCTTTGCCAATTTGAAATAAGATTTCAGCAGGCGCTGCGGCTCACTAGGCTAATCCTCTGCCTGCGGCTCCAGCACCCCGGGTTCTAGTCCTGGTTGAGGCGCCGGATTCTGTCCCGGTTGCCCCTCTTCCAGTCCAGCTCTCTGCTATGGCCCGGGAGTGCAGTGGAGGATGGCCCAGGTGCCTGGGCCCTGCACCCCATGGGAGACCAGGAGGAAGCACCTGGCTCCTGGCTTCCGATCAGTGCAGCTGCAGCGGCCATTGGAGGGTGAACCAACGGAAAAAGGAAGACCTTTCTCTCTGTCTCTCTCTCTCACTGTCCACTCTGCCTGTCAAAAAAAAAAAAAAAAAAAAGAAATGAGATTTCATTATTTTAATTGTATTTTTGATTGTTAATGAATCAGAAGTTTTCCACATAATCAATGCCTACTTTCATTTCTTCTGTGAATTACTCATTTGTGACATTTGCCTACTTTTCCATTTAAGTGTTAATGATTTTCTATGTATTTTATCAGAGCTCATTCTAGACTATATAGCTATATTATATATATAATGCATCTTTTTGTATAATTTTCTTTTCGTTACATTTTTCTAGTTTTTTATTAGTTTTATTATTTTTTTTTAAAACAAACTTTAATTCTTGGTGAGTTCAGATTTTCTTTCTGAGTACTTGCATTACTTATGAATTGTTTTAGTCTTCCTCCACTTCCTCCACTTTTGATAAATTAAATAGTCTAAGGTGATGGCTTCTTTCTTAAAAAAATTTACTTTAAGCATTTAAAAATTTTACATATCCAGAACTTTATTTTGGCGTGAATCCTATGAAGAATCCCCTCTCTATCCATCGAATTTCTAAAGACAGAAAGATGATAGATGTATAAGCGATAGAGATAAAGATAGATGAGAATCTACTTGAGTGTCAAATATTTTAGTAAATTATTTATCAGTTGGTATCGATCATAATATTTTAATTATTTCTCCTTAAATTTTCATGTTTAATCATGCAATTGTACCCTCTTTGTCATTCGAAGCTTTACATATGTTTTTTTCTTATTTTAGATGTTAGAATTGCATTGCCAAGACATCATAAAGATTTGAACTAGAATTTGTTTCCAAACAACAGGCAGTCCTCACTTATCAGAGCTATTGCACATTATATCTTTTTTGAGTTTGCAAAAAGGGACACTGCTCTGAAACATGTCAGTTTTGGTTAAGAGCCCTGTGCAAAATAAGTCCTGCCTTATAAATTAAGCTGTGAATATAGTTTTTAGCAATAATCTAATCTAAGAGCAACATTAACCCCCAAGTTTATATCCTGTATTGCAAGCATATTAGTTAATGCTTTCTAAGTCTATCAAGGAAGTATTATGGTATTCTTTATATGAGTTGGATACATTTTAAGATACATCTAACTTAGTAATATTTATTTTAAATGAAACCTTTTCAGGCACTTGATCTTTAGCAGCTCATACTCTTATAAAGGAAAATTATTGATTCAGTAGGATTTTGTCTCATGTCTGATTTCTTTGCTGAATTCTCTTGCCAACCTTAAAATAGGCTCTCATTTTCCTATTTATTCTCTTTAGTTTTTTGGCACGGTAAGGCAACTGCAGTCGACCCTTTAATCTCCAGAGATTATGTTGCCTCTTTTCCTTCATGTCTCCCTAATTTTATATCACCTTTAAATAACATTTGAGTATCAGTTACTTGTTTCCTAACTTAAAATGTTGTGTATACCTTATTTTATTGCTTGGAATTACATGGCTCTTTGTTGGAGTCAAATAATCATTTTTGTGTTAAATGATGTTCCTTCTGTTTCTGGTATTCTTAGAGTCAGGAACCTATCCTAAATAGCATCAAATGCCTTTTTGTTTCTTCTGAGGTGGTGGAAAATATTTCTCTTTCAACCTATTGAATAGTAGTATAGTAATATGATTACTAATTCTGAATAACTTTATGCTTTGAAGGTAAACCCTAGTTGGCAATTATTTTGTTGCTCTACCAAATATTTTCCCTAATAATTGTTAAGGTTTTTAAAATCACACAGCAATTCATGAGTTTCTTTTCTTTACAATTTTACCTATGTTTGGTTTGGATTTTATGATCATACTAGTTTTATACAACATCTCTTTAGCCTAAAAGTGTTTAAGCAGAATGAGAACAATTTCATTTTTGAAAAAAAAAAAAAACGTATATTACTCACCTACAAAGTGCTCTGGCATGAAATTTCTTTTGACATAATTTTTGATAATGTATTCATTTTCTTTGTGCTTATGAGGTTTTGTGTCTTCTTGCTTCCTTGACATATGTTGGGAGATTTTGTATTGTCTCAGCATATTTCCACCTTTTCTGAGACTCACAAATCTAATCACAAAGTTATGTGTCATTATTAAGACAAAACAGCTCCCTTTTTGGAACCATTATTTCCCTGGTGTGCATACCAACTTGCCGTTTACAGTTGCTCCCCTCCAAAGCTATTAATTATTTCTGTGTGTCCTCAAGGAGTCTCAGGTCTCAGGCGCAAGACCTTGATGCTATCCTCACAGTGTCTGATGTTGTCCCTCTGCCTGCTTTGGCCTTGTGGGGCTGCCCAGCGTGCTGTGGGCTACTGCTTTCCATTGAGTTCCACTGCACAGAGCCCAGCGTCTCCGCGGAGGCCCTGCTGCTTCTGCTGGCCAGTGCCAGTTGTCTTGGGTATTGCTGCTGATTCTCTCTGGTCATTGAGGCAGATTCCTTAGTTCTGATGTCCTCAACACACAAAGCTATTAGTGGATGCGGTATTTAAGAGGTAACTTTCGACCCTCTCCAGCATTGTATTCCCCACAAGGATACCCAGCAGCCACAGAGAAGAATTTCATTTAAGATGTCTGGAAAGGGATCCTGGGCATTGTGCTTGGTAAACACACCCTCAAAAGAAACCTTGGGCACTGCTACTTGCAACTTCAGTTTGAATTGGCAGACAAGTAATTGAAGACAAGTCAGGGTGAACAAGACTATGCTGTACACATGACCAGTTCTCTCTGCTAACCAAGGCTTTGGTAATGGACAAAACCTGTGTGGCTTTAGCAGAATGACTTTTTGAAGAAATTTCTTTCCTCCTCCTGTTGATTGATTTCTTCAATCTGAGCCCTTCAGTTGACTCAACAGGCCCCTTGTCAACCCAAGGAGAACAGGGAGAACAGACAGAACTTAATATAGATCCGGGGCCATAGCAGAGAGCTGGACTGGAAGAGGAGCAACCGGGACAGAATCTGGTGCCCTGACCGGGACTAGAATCTGGGGTGCCGGCGCCGCGAGGCGGAGGATTAGCCTAGTGAGCAGTGGTGCCGGCTATGCAGTTTAAATTTTGAGGTTACAAATTGCTTGAGTTTACATGTTTCCTCTAATCTTTTTTTTCTTTTTAAATTTTAGAGATTTATCAATTTATTTGATAGGCAGAGTAACAGGGGGATATGGAAAGAAAGAGGGAGAAAGTGGTTTTGTATCTGTTGGTTCATTCCCCAGTGTGTGTGATCCTGTGCCTGGCTGGGAGACTGCCTGCCTAGCCCATGCAGGAGGGTAAGAGGGCCTGGCACACCATGCCTCCCGGGAAAGACCTTGGTCAGGGTCTCTGGCACACTGAGAGCCATACATGACCTGGCTGCTGGCAGGTGTCAGGGATCCCAGGCACATTTCCTCCACCCCCTCTTCCTGTTGAAGGGTCTTGTAATTATCAACTAGATAAACACTCCCAGGTGTGGCCCAGCCCCATAAAGACCACCTGGAAGGATACAATAGGCTACGTGACCTTCAAGCTGATTAGAGAAGTGTAGAGGTGGCTGTATTGGCTTTATCCTATAGAATCAGTGTTGCCCTGAACTAGCTCCGCCCACTCTGTCTGCCCCACGAAAGCTTGTTCCTGATTGTTAATAAATGGACATGTTCACTGAAACCTGTCCCTAGTGCTGTGCTTCTTGTTGAAGAACACCATCCCCCACACCATCCCGACAGTGTGGGCCTTGCAGGATGAGCCTGCACCCCAAATAGCAGCATTAGGTCAGGCCAAACCACTAACCAAAAAATTCATGAGTCTCTCACATGGGTGGCCATGGCTACTGTTTCCCCAGGCACATTAGCATGGAGCTGGATCAGAAGCAGAGCTACTGGAACTGGAATGAGCTTTCTGATATATTTTGCAGACATTGCAAGGCACAGCTTAACCTGCTGGGCCACAACCCCAGCCTCACTTCTGAACTTTTAAAAGATCAGTGTAAGGACAGCACAGAGAATTTTATCTACTCCTATGTGACGTGAAGACAAAGTATGCTTTTATTCTCTCCTTCCTAATTTTCTAGTATTTATCATATGACCCGTGTAATAGAAACAGGTTATTCGTGATTTTAAAAAATATATAATTTTGCTTTTTCAAAAATTCAGAAGACCATGAACTCCCACCTGTCCACTTCTTCTCACTGTTTCCTCCACATCTATTTCCTTTCCTGTCAGGGATGTCCTTGTCTCTTTCTCTACACTCAGCTGAGTATCTCACTGCCACAAAATTCGAGGGGAGAAACTATAACCAGCAAACCCAACTCTACAAAGTAAGGATAACAATTTATGTTATTATGTTTAACAGTTTCCTCTCATTTTTTGAGATCTCTATTTTAAACAGAAGCATACTTTCAATACACAAATAGTCTGGTTAATTATTTCAAGACAGAATTATTTCAGAACAAGAGTACACTTATTTCTAATACTAATTTAAATGTGTACATTAAGAGAAACATGGACATCATTTTGATCTTGAAAACACAGCATTCCTGTTTTCTGAATTCTTCAGTTAGTGTAGGGCTAATCTTATGAGTACAAAATTAATTGAAAATAAACCTTTGTAAAAAAAATAAGAATAGGAATATGAGAGGGGGGAGAAAGAAGGGTGAGAGGGGGAGCGGGAGGGATTGTGGAGTGGGTAGAATCACAATGTTCCTAAATTTGTATATATGAAATGCTTGAAGTTAAATGCCTTAAACAAAAGGTTTCTAGGTAAAAAAAAAAAAAATACAGCATTCATTCTCACGCCATGTAAAAGTGTCGACGTAAAGTCTCCAATGCAGTATCCCATGCGGGGTTGGGAAGGAGGCTGAATTAAAGAACTCATTCTACATTATCATTTCATTATTCATTTATGAAGTCCTGACCCCCTTTAAGACATTTTGGGGGTGTGGTGTCCTTAGAAAGCCTACTGTTAGCAGTTGAGATAAGAAATTATGCCACAACCTCAATTTCTGAACTCCTTTGGATTGGTACAACTGTGGTAAGAAATTAGGAAAACAAAAAAGGTCAGATATTTTGTAGGCAATCAAGTTGATAGTTACATAACAAGACAAAAAAAAAAAAACTCTTTAAAACTGAACTTGAAAGAAGCTCTATGCTTTCTGAAAGAGGATGGAGTTAGGAAGTTGGCATAAAACAAATACTGGGCTGGCGCCGCGGCTCACTAGGCTAATCTTCCACCTTGCGGCGCCGGCACCCCGGGTTCTAGTCCCGGTCGGGGTGCCGGATTCTGTCCCGGTTGCCCCTCTTCCAGGCCAGCTCTCTGCTGTGGCCAGGGAGTGCAGTGGAGGATGGCCCAAGTGCTTGGGCCCTGCACCCCATGGGAGACCAGGAGAAGTGCCTGGCTCCTGCTATCGGATCAGCACGGTGCACCGGCCGCAGCGGCCATTGGAAGGTGAACCAATGGTAAAGGAAGACCATTCTCTGTCTCTCTCTCTCTCACTGTCCACTCTGTCAAAAAAAAAAAAAAAAAAATACTGCCTGTGAAGCTTTTACCATTTTCCAGGCCTCAAAGCAAGAGCAACTGAGAGCAGGTGGTCCCTTGTGTTGGAGGAGTGAACTGATAGCCCTTGTATGTACAAATAAAGAACGTAAGTAGCCTTTGATAAAGGGAAAGGTAACTTCCACGTGGAACAAAATATAAAACACCTGATCTTGAGATAGTAGTGGCAATGTGCATAGATGTGTCCAATTTTAAGGAAGGAAATCCAAGATCCAATATAGAGAGATGATACGTCAATACCTGTAGAGCCATGATTCTCAGATTCTTTTGGTAAAATTCTACGGAGGAAGAAATCCAGAACATAGATATCACTTTGCTCCATTTACTCTAAATTATCATGCAAACAAAAGCTTGACTTAAATGGCATACATTGATTGTTTAGAATTTTGGAAACTTGTGATTACTAATAATGTATCTCAGTCCATCATTTAATATAATTATCTAGTTCCTTGGAAAAGATAATCAGCGTTCTAAAATAATATTAAAAAATAAAAATGCAGACCTAATTTCACTTGAGTTTTAATACTTCATATTTATGTAAATATGCAATGTAATTCTTATTTTTCTCAAGGTAAAAATAAAGGTTTTGGCAACTTAATGCAAGTGACTAAAATGACGTTCAAACTTTCACCTTCCTGGGTCAAGTCCAGGAAGTATTCAATTTCACTATATGATACTTAATGCTGTCAAAATAGTTCAATGAAATCATTAGTATTTCTTAGGAACGCCTGCTTTCCCATACCTGTTAAACTAAAACACAACAGTTACCAATAAAGAATCACATCACCTGGGCCCAGGCAACATTGATCACTTGCATGACAGAAAAGGCAGAGACAGAAATTATTCAGAAAATCCAGTGTAAGGTATCTTATGGCATAGCAATGTTTGAGTAGTGCTCATCAGTAATCATGATTGCAAAATGGATGCAACTCCAGATAAGATCTTTTGTGAATCGATAAATCTTCCATTCCTATATTCCCCTCTCTGCCCTTTCCTGACATCGTTGCTATTCTTATGCCTTCTTCAAGGTTAAACTGATCATAGAGTTGATATTGCTGAGAGCTGTGTTTTGAATGTGTAATGTTGGCTCATTAATGAAGCACCTTTTGCAGGTCAATGCAAGGGGGCAATGGAACTAAAATGTTATTAACAAGACATCACAGAACTATAAACCTGCATGACTCTTTAAAAATCATTGAATATGCCAGATATCCTTGACAGTGAACCCAGCCATAATGGAGCTACTGCTCTGCCCAGTTCTGCAGTAAATATCCTAGAGAATAGAACGACTTATAAAGTATATAGTGAAAGAGCTTACCAGCCAGCAGTGTAAGACAAAAATTAAACACATAAAACAATCATAGAGCAAAGAATAACTGTCATAATTAATGGCTCAATTGTTTCATATGGTTTGAAAGTGTATATATATAACTCTAGAGGAAGCATGTGTGCCCAAATGGTGTGAGATGTTTCTACATATCAGAAAGTTTCAGGGGTAGTGTAAGTTCTCAAAGAGTTTGTTTATAGCAGAGAATTTATTTGCTTCCAAATGAATCAGTTTTATGATTACCTGAGGAACTGTTGGAAGCAAATAGTCCTTAGAATTGAGCCCACAATAAGGAGTGCACTGATAAATTTTTCTGCCTGTAGCACAGCCACTCTGCCTCTTTCTGCAAAGACTGTGCTAGAATCACTCACCTCTGTGTCCACACAGGCAAACCCTCCATGAATGTGAGGTTGCTTGTTGTGTCCAATATCAGACATCGCAGCAATAAAATCACATACTTTGGTGAAAAATGTTCTTCTCAGGAACACTGTCTTTGTTCACACAACATGCTCTGTGAATGTGCCTGGACTATGATAGGGTACTCACTAAATATTGGCCAACAGAGATAATGTGCAGTAGCAAATAAAATCTAATTATTTCTAATGATCCTGGCAGATACATAGATACTTTATTATGACTGAAAAAAGACACTGATAAAACATGGTAGCTTGACTTACAGAAAGAAATGAAAGTAATAAAAGTTGCTAATGGGGAGATAGCATGAGCTGATAATTTGTAGAATCCCAACTTTTAAGTCAAGGAGAGGCACAAACATGATTTTGAAATGAGAATAATAACGTTTCACTTACATGACAAAAAATCTTGGAGAAGTCCTTGTATATCTCATTGGTCAGATTTATGAACTAATTTAAGAACAGGGTCTGTAAAGGGGACCTGGGAAATGTAGTTTTAGTGTTTTCTCTACCAGTATTCCTGCAGTCACATGGTGGGGTCTGGGTGGATGTGGTGTGAGTTAGTCTGTAGCAGCTGCTGTGTAGCTGCATGTCATATACTCTACTGATCTAAATTTAGGTTCATTAAAATTTGGGTCTAGCAACCATTTGTAATTTGGTGTTTCTTTTTCTTTGATCGTTAGCATTTAGTAACATCTAATAACAAAAATGAATGTAGGATTTCTTGCTGGGTTAAACACTCTTTGATCTAATAAATGGTTGGCAGATAGGTAATTTTGGTTATTTGGAGGAAGCCAAGAAGGAAAAAATAAATGTTCTTCCTTTAAGATTCTTCCATAGTGGAGCTGTTGAAGTTTGAGACATCTGATAGTAAGTCTCAGGTGGCTCTACAGTTGACAGTTATGAATTCTATGGCATCCTATTTATATGTATTTACATGGAATGCATTATAATTCTTTCCCATTGAATCAATGGTTTTGGATATGAAACTTAGAGTAAATGATCTGGAAGGGAAACGAATGACTATTTCCCCAGAAAACGGTCAGACTGTGCCTCTGATGACACAGTTGAATAGTGAAGTTTTCAGTCATTGCATAGTTTATATATGGTTGAACTGAATTACTGTTTACTGAATTTATTAGTTATCATTCAATTCTTGAATGCTAAAAAGCAGGTAAAAAGGAAATTTGTTAGAAGTCAATGAACTCCCATTCTTGGCTCTTAAGCAAACTCCAAAAGAATTGCCTTAAATTAGATTCAGGGTCTTTGGCCAACACATATTAGATTCTGGAACGTATATTAGGCCACCTGGGTCATTCTGGGTGGTAAAATGTGGTAGAATAAAACTGTAAGCTGTGGGCCCTGCCACACAGACTGCTGAACTGTCAGGTTTTTTTTCAGATTATGTAGCTCAGGCACCCGCCATGCAGGAGATTTGCGATGAATAGTGCCCATATTGATTTTTCCATAATGGAGTGTAAAAGAAAAATGGATAGGTTTTGTTGCAGGTATTTTCATGGGGTACTAAATTGGAGGATTAGTTGCAAACAGCAGTACTGATAAAGTCTGCTGTCCATCTTGATGGTTGGGTCTTTCTATTAAAATGACACATAAATAACCTATTATATCCCCCACCCATGGAAATTCAAATGCACCTGTCAACTTGATAAAGCACTTGCCTGGAGGGAAGCATTGTTTACATTTTCACTCCATTCTTCAGAAAAAGTGAGATTCTAATTATTTCTTCCACTGTAAATTAATGCTGACTATGATGGTTAGCATATCTCTGTATTGTTACATCTCTGGCAAAGTTAAATAATATAACTGATTCATCATGCATTATGCAACGCGTGTTTTATGACAGCCTTCCCTGAGCTCCTCCATCTCCTACCTCTATAAATGTTCATTTCTTCCCTCACTGTGTGTTTTCTGCATCTTTCTTTCTCTTTTCTAACCCATGAGAAATTCTTGGTGATACTCAGCTAGTTAAAACTTGTAACTCCCACCCACTTTAGTTTTTCTTGTGTCCTTCCTTTATTGTAAAACACACTTGCAGTTTTCATAGAATAATCATATTCTAATATGTGTTTTTTAGTCTCCTCCTGGAATATTTTTCCCATTAGATGTGTCTGAGACATATCATTTGGTAACATTCAGAATTTCCTCCTTTTAAAAAATGAAGTTAATTTCCTTCATGGTAATTCAAATTTTCTTTGTTCCTGTTGTTATACTTGGTTAATACTTTGTTATTTTTTGGTTAATACTTGTGATGATACTTACATTAAATTATGTACCTTCCAATCAGTTCTCCCTGCTTTTCCCAATTTACTGAACATATTTCTCCTTCAAGTACTCCTTTCTGATCCTCCCACATAAATCCAATTCCTACTAAAAATAATTTCCTCATGGGCAGAAACCACATAGGGAAACGTAGTTTCTATGAATTTTTGTGGGGGGGGGGGATAAAGAGATGTCTTCCATCAACTTGTTTACTCCCCAAATTGCCGCAACAGCCAGGGCTACGTCAGCCCAAAGCCAGGAGCCAGGAGACTTTTCCAGACCTCTTGCATGGGTTCAGGGATCCAAGCATTTGGGTCATCTTCTGTTGTGTTCCCAAGTCATTAACAGGGAGCTGGATCAGTAGAGGAGCAGCCATGACCCATAGAGGGAATTAGCACCCATTTAGGATTGTGGCGTTATAGGCAGTGGCTTTATTTGCGATGACACAACACGGGGCTGGAATATTATTTTTTTAAGTATTAAATACAGTTTATTTCAACCATTAGGCCCAATTCCACACAACTAATGGAAAAGTGAAATTCAAGTCCAATGAAATGCTGGCATTCTTACTAGAGTGCAAAAATTGGCCATGAATTTTCAAGATTTTTTCTCCTTGTCTTTTTATAGACTGACTCCTGTGTTTTTAAATTTGGGGATTAAGAAGCATTTTTCTTGAAACATTGGAAAAAAGAAAGGTGAATTACTTTTTAGCAGGTTTTTTTTTTTACTGTTAACACATTTAAATAAAATTGATACAGTTTCAATGAGAAAAATAGGGCAACTTTATGTAAAGCACGGTAGTTGCTAATCTCAGCCAGAGCTGAGGTTTCTTCTCTACTTTATCATGATTCGTTCACGGTGTGTCTGATTACTCTGGAGCACTCCCTCACATGCCCGAAATGAGAACCTCTCCGATGTGTTCCCTGCCTTGTAAGGAGGATGGACACATGTACCCTCAGACTCAGCAACTGATCTGGATGCTGACCTCCTGATGGCTCTTACATGGAGTGAAATGTTATTTTATAATCATAAATCCAGAGTTTACTACTATTTCCTATATTTAGACATTCCTTAGAAAATGTATCAACTTAGTATTGTGTTTGTTAAACCCTGTGTATCTACTACGAGAGCTTAGAATTTAAGGTACCTGGGGGCCTGCACTGTGGCACTGGTTCCTGTCCTGGGTACTCTACTTCTGATCCAGCTCCCTGCAATGTGCCTGGGAAAGAGGCAGATGGCCCAAGTGCTTGGGCCCCTGTTCCCATGTTGGGGACCTGGATGAAGCTCACAGTTCCTGGCTTTGGTCTGGCCTAAACTTGGCCATTACAGTCATTTGGGGAGTGAACCAATGACTTGAAGATCTCTCTCTGTCTCTCCCTCTCTCTCTGTAAATCTGCCTTTCAAATAAATAAATAAATTATTAAAAAATAATTAAGGGTACCTGAAAGATAAAAATTCAGGAGATCAAATTTCAGGAGTCCGCTTGAAGATCCCTGCTCAGCAATGTCAGGAATTGGGGCTAAGGCAGTTGCTATGCCTCACACGTTCTGCACAGGCTTCCCAGCTATTTTCTTAAAATAACTCCAGGGATTGAATCGATTTCCCAGGTGCTGTTCTTCCCCAGTTTGTAAATCTCAATCCAATATCTTGTTTAATCTTCTCTAATGCTTACGTTTTCTCACAAGTAAATTACTGCCTGAATTCAGAATATGATACCACAAAATTGTTGGCAAACTTAGATTGAGTGTTTTAAAGTAAGTTAACAATAAGCATTTTTCTATTGAGTTGATTTTGGAAAATTAAACCAATGACAATATCATTTAGCTGAAAATAGGAAAGCAATTTAATAGCTTCATTGTTTTCAATTTACTTTTGAAAGCAAATTTTATAATCAATTTATATGTCATAAAACTCTAATTTTCAAAACTGACCAAGTAATATTATATTTTTATGTTTTCCAAGGATATTATACTAAAGAATGCTACCTGTTAATTATTTTATTTGTAATTCTTTTTATTATTTTATCATATTTATAACTCTCTTTGTAGGTATTTTATAATTAATAACAATTCTTTTTATTATTCTTGAAAATTGTATTTGTCAGAGTGAAAACTAGAATATGGATTTCATCTCCTTTCTGCCTCCATTCCTCAAAAGGCAGTGGGGGCACTGAATTCCTAGCTGACATTTGTGGTTCTCCTAGTAGACTGAAGAGAAAAACAGTGAGCCTGAGGGGATTGACAGATAACCTGAAAACTAGATATCAAACTTGTTTTACCCAAACTTATTGTGAATGCCTGCCTAGCTGCTGATCAGACTGCCAATAAAAAAGTGAAGATGTAGTTTTGACAAAGGTAGTGATAGACTATTCCCAGTAGATTTTAACTCTTCAGATTCTTTCAATCTGACATTGCTTGAAATCTAGATAAGAATATTTTTAATTATGAAGAATATACTGGTTATGTGATGTATGCGTGTGTGTGTGTGTGTGTGTATGTGAGAGAGAGAGAGAGAGAGAGAGAGAGAGAGAGAGAGAGAGAAAAGGGTGCAGGTGCAATGATGTTCTACTCTCACCACTCCACTTGTTGCTCGGCATCATGTAAAGTAATCATAAAACTGAGAGAAACTAGACAGTGCTTCATATAAGTCACCTAAAATAAGTGATCTACAAATCTAACTAGTCCATTCTTTTTGTATAGTAATCTCCTATCATCTGTGGTTTCACTTTCCAAGGTTTTCATTACCTGCTGTTAATGGCAGTCCAAAAATATCAAGTGAAAACTTATAGGAATAAATAATTAAGTAGTTTTACATAGGTCATCATTCAGAATTGTGTGATGACATCTCCTATCATCCTACTCTATCATACCTTTGTCCAGTGTAGCCATGCTATGTACACTACTGGTCCATTAGTCACCCAGTAGCTGTCTCTCTTTTTATCAGATAAAATGTTGCAGTATTGCAAAGCTGGTCTTCAGCTAACTCTTGTTTTACTTAATAATAGACCCAAAGTGCAAAAATAGTGATGCCATCAATTTGAATATGCCAAAAGAAACCATAATATGCTTCCTTTAAGTGAAAAATATGAAAGTACAATAAGGTCATGTGTTTGTGTGTGTGAGAGAGAGAAAGAAGAGAGAGAATGCATTCACAGAACTTTTACTGCAATAAGCAGTTATAATTGTTCTATTTTATTATTGATTATTGTTAAACACTTATGTAACTAATTTATAAATTAAATTGTATCATAGGTTTGTATGTATGTATAGAAACAGACATAATATATAATGGGTTAAGTATTATCAGTTTTCAGGCTTCTATTTGGGATCTTGGAACACATTCCCCATGGAGAGAGGATGTAATATAAATGTTATGTGATAAGGATACTTCTGTAGAGCTACAGAACCTAACAACTGTGTGTTTATGCTAATATGTAAACTGTTAATAAAAGTTTTGGAAACATTTCTATGTCTTCCAGATACCATGGTAATCATGGCTCTGTCACTTTCATTATTGATTTTCTGGATCCTAGGATTGATACATTGATGGGTCATGTTTACTTGTTATAGTTTTGCATTCTTTTGGATTAAAACAAATTTGAAGGGAAAAAGCTCTTTTGCATAACAGGTTTATCGAGGTGTTCTGATACATTGAAATTCAACAATGATGCTATTGACTTATGCAATAATATACCCCTCAATGTTGGATTTCTTTTGCAGTCCTATTTTAGTTCAAGTTCGTTTTTCTAATTTGTGGCACTGTATTTCAGAGAGTAAAACTATCTTAGAAATAACTCAGTCTAGTGCTTCATTTTACTGCTAAGAATCAACAGTGTCGCCCTCATGATAAGAATCTAGACCTACAATTTCTTTTTCATAAATACTACAGATGACATCATTGCAAAGATAGGGAAGGAGATAAGTTGGAAACCTAAGAAAATGTATAACTGTTTATTAAAATTAATATTAAAGCACATGCTGAAATAATAATATATGTTTTAAGACTTTATGGTCCTGTGTCTAATCATTAATTATGATAACACTGTGAATAATAAAACACTTATCCCAGACCAGATAGTTGCTGACAGATGTTCTTTATCATCTGGCCTGTTTGTTGTTGTTTTGATGAGAAGTCAGAGATCATTTCTATTCATTTCCCTAATACATATGGTGTTTTGTCTTTTTTTCATGTTTGACTTGCAAAAGTTTTATTTTTTATTTCCAGGTAAGATTCTGTATAATTTTATTAGCTTGGACCTTTCAAAAATAGGTATTATTTTAACGTATGTTCTGTTATCACTAATTAAAATACTTTTTTCAGCACTTAGCCCACTCTCTTCTCCCTCTATAAATTCAATTACATGTTATCAGATCATTTGACAAGTCACTGGTTTGCATTTTCGTTTCCTTCAGCATTTTAAATTTGATCTTCATGCTGGGTAATTTTTTTTTGAATCTATCTTTGAATTGTTTTCAATTTTATTTAAGTTAAACAAATTTCATGTATTTCATACATACAGATTCAGGAACATAGTGAAACTTCCTACCCTATCCTCCCTCCTGTTCATGCTCCCACCGTTCTTCCTCCTGCCTCTCCTATTCCCACTCTTAATTTTTGCACAGATCTACTTTCAGTTTACTTTTTTTTTGATTTTTTTAACTTTTATTTAATGAATATAAATTTCCAAAGTGCGGCTTATGGATTACAATGGCTTCCCCCCATATCGTCTCTCACACCTGCATCCCTCCCCTTTCCCACTCCCTCTCCCCTTCCATTCACATGAGGATTCATTTTCGATTCTCTTTATATACAGAAGATCAGTTTAGCATATATTAAGTAAAGATTTCAACAGTTTGCTCCCACACAAACATAAAGTGAAAAATAATAGATGATTTTTTAAATGATGATGAAATCAGAGCAGACCTATTGTCATGTTTAATCCCAGTGAGAGTCAAGTTGGGAATTGATAATTTCTTTCTTTCTTTTCTTTTTTTTTTTTTTACAGAAGATCAGTTTAGTATACATTAAGTAAAGATTTCAACAGTTTGCACCCCCATAGAAACACAAAGTGAAATATACTGTTTGAGTACGCATTATAGCATTAAGTCTCAATGTACAGCACATTAAGGACAGAGATCCTACATGAGAGTAAGTGCACAGTGACTCCTGTTGTTGACTTTACAAATTGACACTCCTGTTTATGGCATCAGTAATCTCCCTATGCACCAGTCATGAGTTTCCAAGGCTATGGAAGCCTTTTGAGTTCACTGACTCTTATCTTGTTTAGACAAGGTCATATTCAAAGTGGAGGTTCTCTCCTCCCTTCAGAGAAAGGTAGCTCCTTCTTTGATGACCTGTTCTTTCCACTGGGATCTCACTCACAAGATCTTTCATTTAGGGTTTTTTTTTGTTTGTTTTTTTTTTGTGTTTTTTTTTGTTTTGTTTTTTTTGTTTTTTTTTTTTCCAGAGTGTCTTGGCTTTCCATGCCTGAAAAACTCTCATGGGCTTTTCAGCCAGATCGGAATGCCTTTAGGGCTGATTCTGAGGCCAGAGTGCTGTTTAGGACATCCGCCATTCTATGAGTCTGCTGAGTATCTCGCTTCCCATGTTGGATCACTCTCCCCTTTATTTATTCTATCAGTTAGTATTAGCAGGTACTAGACTTGTTTATGGGCTTCCTTTGACTCTTATTCCTTTCATTATGATCAATTGTGAACTGAAATTGATCACTTGGACTGGTGAGATGGCATTGGTACATGCCACCTTGATGGGATTAAATTGGAGTCCCCTGGTATGTTTGTAACTCTACCATTTGGGGCAAGTCAGCTTGAGCATGTCCCAAATTGTACATCTCTTCCCTCTCTTATTCCTACTCTTATGTTTAACAGGGATAACATTTCAGTTAAATTTCAATACTTAAGAATAACTGTGTATTAATTACAGAATTAAACCAGTCATAATAAGTAGAACAGACAAAAAAAAACTACTAAGAGGGATAATGTATTAAGTTGTTCATTAACAGTCAGGGCTATGCTGATCAAGTCACCGTTTCCCATAGTGTCCATTTCACTTCAACAGGTTTCCTTTTTGGTGTTCAGTCAGTTGTAACCGATCAGGGAGAACATATGGTATTTGTCCCTTTGGGACTGGCTTATTTCACTCAGCATGATGTGTTCCAGATTCCTCCATTTTGTTGCAAATGACTGGATTTCGTTGTTTCTTGCTGCAGTATAGTATTCTAAAGAGTACATATCCCATAATTTCTTTATCCAGTCTACCGTTGATGGGCATTTAGGTTGGTTCCAGGTCTTAGCTATTGTGAACTGAGCTGCAATAAACATTAGGGTGCAGACTGCTTTTTGTTTGCCAATTTAAATTCCTTTGGGTAAATTCCAAGGAGTGGGATGGCTGGGTCGAACAGTAGGGTTATCTTCAGGTTTCTGAGGAATCTCTAGACTGACTTCCATAGTGGCTTTACCAGTTTGCATTCCCACCAACAGTGGGTTAGTGTCCCTTTTTCCCCACATCCTCGCCAGCATCTGTTGTTGGTAGATTTCTGCATGTGAGCCATTCTAACCGGGGTGAGGTGAAACCTCATTGTGGTTTTGATTTGCATTTCCCTGATTGCTAATGACCTTGAACATTTTTTCATGTGCCTGTTGGCCATTTGGATTTCCTCTTTTGAAAAATGTCTATTGAGGTCCTTGGCCCATCTCTTAAGTGGGTTGTTGGTTTTGTTTTTGTGGAGTTTCTTGATCTCTTTGTAGATTCTGGTTATTAACCCTTTATCTGTTGCATAGTTTGCAAATATTTTTTCCCATTCTGTCGGTTGTCTCTTCACTCTCCTGACTGTTTCTTTTGCAGTACAGAAACTTCTCAATTTGATGCAATCCCAATAGTTGATTTTGGCTTTGACTGCCTGTGCCTCCCGGGTCTTTTCCAGAAATTCTTTGCCTGTGCCAATATCTTGAAGGGTTTCTCCAATGTTCTCTAGTAACTTGATGGTGTCAGGTCGTAGATTTAGGTCTTTAATCCATGTTGAGTGGATTTTTGTGTAAGGTGTAAGGTAGGGGTCTTGCTTCATGATTCTGCATGTGGAAATCCAATTTTCCCAGCACCATTTATTGAATAGACTGTCCTTGCTCCAGGAATTAGTTTTAGATCCTTGATCAAATATAAGTTGGCTGTAGATGTTTGGGTTGATTTCTGGTGTTTCAATTCTGTTCCATTGGTCTATCCATCTGTTTCTGTACCAGTACCATGCTGTTTTGATTACAACTGCCCTGTAGTATGTCCTGAAATCTGGTATTGTGATGCCTCCGGCTTTGTTTTTGTTGTACAAGATTGCTTTAGCTATTCGAGGTCTCTTGTGCCTCCATATAAATTTCAGCATCGTTTTTTCCAGATCTGAGAAGAAGGTCTTCGGTATCTTGATTGGTATTGCATTGAATCTATAAATTGCTTTTGGGAGAATGGACATTTCGATGATATTGATTCTTCCAATCCATGAGCATGGAAGATTTTTCCATTTCTTGGTATCCGCTTCTATTTCTTTCTTTAAGGTTTTGTAATTTTCATCGTAGAGATCTTTAACATCCTTTGTTAAGTTTATTCCAAGGTATTTGATTGTTTTTGTAGCTATTGTGAATGGGATTGATCTTAGAAGTTCTTCCTCAGCCATGGCATTGTCTTTGTATACAAAGGCTGTTGATTTTTGTGCATTGATTTTATACCCTGCTACTTTGCCAAACTCTTCTATGAGTTCCAATAGTCTCTTAGTAGAGTTCTTTGGGTCCCCTAAATAAAGAATCATGTCATCTGCAAAGAGGGATAGTTTGAGTTCTTCCTTCCCAATTTGTATCCCTTTAATTTCTTTTTCTTGCCTAATAGCTCTGGCTAGAACCTCCAGAACTATATTGAATAGCAGTGGTCAGAGTGGGCATCCTTGTCTGGTACCAGATCTCAGTGGAAATGCTTCCAACTTTTCCCCATTCAATAGGATGTTGGCTGTGGGTTTTTCATAGATTGCTTTGATTGTATTGAGGAATGTTCCTTCCAAACCCAGTTTGCTTGGTCTGGGTGGATGATCTTTCTGATGTGTTGTTGCATTCTATTGGCGAGAATTTTATTGAGGATTTTTGCATCTATGTTCATCAGGGATATTGGTCTGTAATTCTCTTTCAGTGCTGCATCTTTTTCCGGCTTAGGAATTAAGGTGATGCTGGCTTCATAGAAAGAATTTGGGAGGATTCCCTCTTCTTCGATTGTTCTGAATAGTTTGAGAAGAATTGGAGTTAGTTCTTCTTTAAATGTCTGGTAGAATTCAGCAGTGAATCCATCTGGTCCTGGGCTTTTCTTTGTTGGGAGGGCCTTTATTACTGTTTCAATTTCTGTCTCAGTTATGGGTCTGTTTAGGTTTTTGATGTCTTCCTGGTTCAATTTAGGTAGGTTGCATGTGTCCAGGAATCTATCCATTTCTGATAGGTTTCCCTGTTTGCTGGCATACAAGTCCTTGTAGTAATTTCTGATGATTCTTTTTATTTCTGTGGTGTCTGTTGTTACATTTCCTTTTTCATCTCTGATTTTATTGATTTTGGTCTTTTCTCTTCTTTTTTTAGTTAGTTGTGCCAATGGGGTGTCAATTTTGTTTATTTTTTCAAAAAACCAGCTCCTCGTTTGGCTGATTTTTTGTAATTTTTTTTGGATTCAATCCTGTTGATTTCTTCTCTGATTTTAATTATTTCTCTTCTCCTACTAGATTTGGGTCTGGTTTGCTGTAGGTTTTCTAGATCCTTGAGGTGAATTGAAAGCTCCTCTATCTGGTGCCTTTCCAATTTCTTGATGTAGGCACCTATTGATATAAACTTTCCTCTTAACACTGCTTTTGCTGCGTCCCATAAGTTTTGGTATGTTGTGCTGTTATCCTCATTTACTTCCAGAAAATTTTTGATTTCTCTTTTAATTTCTTCTATGACCCATTGTTCATTCAGGAGCATGTTGTTCAATCTCCATGTGTTTGCGTATGCTCTAGGGATTCCTGAGTTGCTAATTTCCAACTTCATTTCTTTATGGTCTGAGAAGCTGCATGGTATGATTCTAATTCTTTTGAATTTGCTGAGACTCGCTTTATGGCCTAGTATGTGGTCAATCCTAGAGAAGGTTCCATGTACTGCTGAGAAGAATGTAAAATCTTTAGCTGTAGGATTGAAAGTTCTGTATATATCTGTTAGATCCATTTGGGCTATAGTGTCGTTTAAATCTACTGTATCCTTGTTGATCTTCTGTCCTATTGATCTGTCTATTTCTGAGAGTGGAGTATTGAAGTCCCCCAGTACTATTGTATTGGGGTCTAAGTCTCCCTTTAAGTCCGTTAACAAATCTTTTAGATAAACTGGTGCCCTGTAGTTAGGTGCATATACATTGATAATTGTTATATCTTCTTGTTGTATTGATCCCTTAATCATGATATAGTGCCCCTCTTTGTCTCTCTTAACAGTTTTTGTGGTAAAGTTTATGTTGTCCGATATTAAGATGGCTACGCCCACTCTTTTTTCATTTCTGTTGGCATGGTATATCTTTTTCCAGCCTTTCACTTTCAGTCTGTATGGATCTTTGTTGGAAAGATGTGTTTCTTGTAAGCAGCAAATAGATGGGTTTTGTTCCTTAACCCAATCAGCCAATCGGTGTCTTTTAACTGGACAGTTCAGGCCATTAACGTTCAATGTGACTAATGAAAAGTGGTAACTTTGCCCTGCCATTTGCCCAAGATAAGTTCTAATATTTGCTTTGAATTCCCTGTGATCTTTTGCTGTGAGCTTTCCTTCCTTTATTTTCTTTCATATTGATGACCGTGTTTCTGTGTTTCTGTGTGTAACACATCTTTAAGCATCTGTTGCAGGGCTGGACGACTGGTGACAAATTCTTTCAACTTCTGTTTGCTATGAAAAGTCTTTATTTCACCTTCATTCACAAATGATAGCTTTGCAGGATATAATATTCTGGGCTGGCAGTTTTTCTCTCTTAGTACCTGGGCTATATCTCGCCATTCCCTCCTAGCTTGTAGGGTTTCTGATGAGAAGTCAGCTGTGAGTCTGATTGGAGATCCTCTGAGAGTAATCTGATGTTTCTCTCTTGCACATTTTAGGATCTTTTCTTTATGTTTCACTGTGGAGAGTTTAATTACAACGTGTCGTGGTGAGGATCTCTTTTGGTCGTGTTTATTAGGGGTTCTGTGAGCTTCCTGTACTAGGATTTCTCTGTCCTTCTCCAAACCTGGGAAATTTTCTGCTAATATCTCACTAAAAAGGCCTTCTAATCCTTTCTCCCTCTCCATGCCTTCAGGAACTCCTAGAACCCGAATGTTGGGTTTTTTAATAGTATCCTGCAGATTCCCGACAATATGTTTTAGATTTCTAATTTCCTCTTCTTTTCTTTGGTCTGACTGTATCCTTTCCTGTTCTCTGTCTTCTAAGTCCGATATTCTCTCTTCTGCTTCACCCATTCTGTTTGTAAGGCTCTCTATTGTGTTTTTCATTTGATCTATTGAATTCTTCACTTCAGTCACCATCACAGTTTCCTGTTGTACTAGTTGTTTCATTTCATTTTGATTCCTCCCTAATATTTCATTTTCACGAGAGAGATTTTCTATCTTGTCCATTAAGGATTTCTGTAGTTCAAGAATTTGTTTTTGAGAACTTCTTAATGTTCTTATCAATTTTTTGAGATCTGCTTCTTGCATTTCTTCTATGTCATCATCCTCATAATCTTGAATTGGGGTGTCTTTTTCATTTGAGGGCGTCATGGTGACTTCCTTGTTTTTATTACCTCGGTTTTTGCGTTTGTTATTTGGCATATTGGAGATATTTGGTTTCTTCACTGTGGTGCTTTTTCTTGTTATACTATGACTCTAGATTAAGTGGACTATCTGTTTTTGATGGAGCCTTAGGGCTTGAGATGGGTGTGGCCTGAGAGCTCTGTTTGGTGTGCCAAAGGTGACACTCCCAGGTTAGGCGTGGTAAATCTCTCTCTCTCTCTCTCTCTCTCTTTTTGATTCAAAAGGGAAGTAATTCCGCACAGCTGAATGAAGTTTGAGGTAGTTAGCAGGCAAATGATATACCCACAGGAGCCAGAGATCGGAAGCTCTTTTCCAAGGACCACACAGGGAATCTGTTCGGCCCTCAGAGTGGGCTCAAATTCTCCTTCAGTCTCCCACTGGGTTGCCAAAGTTACGGAATTGTAGCGTCTTTGGAGTGGAGAGTGCTCACGTGAATTCCGTGAGTTCTCTCCCCCACCGTCTCTTTTTTCACAGTCTCAGTTCAGTAGCACCACAAATTTACTAGGTCCTAATCTCCTGTTAATTCGCCCCGCCCAGAGTCAGGTTTTTCTGCTAGGCTCAGGGCCAGTGCAGACCTGAGGTCGCTCTGCTTATGACGTATGTCCAAGATGGCGCCTGCTCTTTGTCTTGCTCGCCCTTGAGAGGTGAGCAGGGAGAGAGAAACCCGTGTCCGTACCAGTCACTTTCTCTCTCTCTCTCTCTCTCTCTCTTCCAGTTAGCCTGGTGAACTCCCCCCACCCCCGGGGGGGTCGTTCCCTCTAGTCTCCTCTCTCCGCTTGCCTGCCGGTGTCTCGGGCTATTGAGGTTCGGCTCACCTCGCGTTCCAGCGCTGGTGTGTTGAGTCTGCCGCTGGTGTCCCGAACTGTGGGCTCCCACGCTCTCCATGCAGGTCCGCTGTGAATCACGCGTTCCGGAAGAGTTTCTTCTGCTGTTTCCTCCCCTACTCTTCCTTGAACCTGCAGTATCTCCACTTTTATTAAACTATCTCTCCCCGGACTATCAGTGTGCTCCCTTCCTATTCTGCCATCTTGCCTCCTCCCCTACTTTCAGTTTACTTTATACTCATAAGATTAACCCTTCACCAAGTAAAGAGTCCAACACACAGTATGAAGAAAACAACACTGTTCCTCAATGGAAGAGACAAAGGCTGTAAAGAATCATCGCTTCTCAAAATGTCAATTTCACTCCTACACACTACATTTTAGGTTCTCTAGCTTTGAATTTAACATTTTCCTGAGAGTTTTGCTTAAAAACAAATCTGAGGGACTGGCATTGTGGTGCAGTGGGTTAAGCCACAGCGTGCTGTGGTGATACCCCTCATCAGAGTGGTTGTTTGAGCCCTGACTGCATCGCTTCTGATTCAGCTCCCTCCTAATGTGCCTTGGAAAGCAGCAGCTGATGGGTCAAGTGCTGGACCCTTGCCACCCTTGTGGGATACCCTGATGGAGTTCCAGGTTCCTGGCCTTGGTCAGGCACAGACCTACCTATTGTATCCAGGGAGTGAACAAGTGGATTTAAGATACCTCTCTCTGTCTCCTTCTCCCTCTTCTTCTCCCTCTCCCCCTTCCTCTGTCACTCTGCCATTCAAATAAATAAATCTTTAAAAATTGTTTAAAAATCAGAAAAAAATGTATCATATGCTATGTGTTTTACTTTTTTTTAGTGAAGGGAAGGAGTATTCTGATACTAATCTATTATCATTGGGAACTTAATTACACATGAAAGAAAGGAAAAATGTACTTTTTAAATTTAAAATATATTAAGTTGATAAATGTAGTGATTTTATCCCTTTCTGCTGAGGATGTACCTCTTTTGGTGAAAGTAAGATTTCACTCTGATTTCATTCAATTTCTCATTCCTTGTGCCAACACATATTTTAAAGTATTATATGCCAACAACTTTGCAAATTTGTTGGCATACTAAGTTAAATAGGTAGAAAAAATATCTTAAAGTTATAAATAAAAACAAGTAAAATCACCTTACTTGGATATTCATGACCATTATCTAGGTGGAAAACAAGAGTTGACAGAAGGAACAACTAAAGCTCTTGGAAAGAGGTGAGGGGATATTTCATAAAGCAGACAATGTTCAGATTAGAAGAAACAGATAGAAATACTCCAAATGAGAAAGAAGGGAACATGCATTTCATGTGGAAAGAAAAACAAATGTAAAAAAAATAAATATGAGAGATTATGGCAAGTTTTGGGGATTACATGTAGTTCCTTTTTTTTTAGAATAAAGATGTTAGAGGTGAAATTACACATGTGGGAAAGAAGGACAGTTGACACAGGTTCTCCCTCATATGTGGAAGGCAAAATAAATTAATCTGAACACAGAATAGGGATTGTGAGAGAGAGTGGTTGGAATAGAGACTGTTTGGACAACAGGCATCAGATCAGAGTTAGAAAAAAAATGTTTCTAGTGCAGGGACTATACTCCATAGTAACTTAGTGTGTATTTTGAAATGTTGCACTGAAACCCACAAGATACAATCATTGTTAATAAAAAAAATAACTTTTAGAAGCTTTAAAATCAGTAGGAAAGGATGACAGGGAGAATTCTCTGCCACATTTTCCTGGAAGTATATAACTCTTTTTGGAAGAGAAGCATAGTCTTCCACACGTGTTTTTTTTTTTTTTTTATAGTATGTGTTTTGCACTCTAAAAAGAAATGATTGTAGCATTTACAATCATATCTAATTATATGGTGGACTCTTTTCCATGTACAATTTGGGAAAACAATCTGTAATGAACAAATGTGGTTTAATCAACTATTAGATGATACAATGAAAAATTACATCAGCCAGAGAGCAACATGAGTGAATCTTCACAAAAAAACTGTGCTGTATTAAAAAACAGATACAAAAGAGAAGACATTGGTTTGTGGAGATTCAACATAAGCAACTCAATAAATATGATACATCACATCAACAAAATTATCTTAATAGACACAGGAAAAGCATTGATAAAATACAGCATCCTTTCATGATAAAAACCTAAAAAAAATGATGTAGATGGAATATACTTCAACACAATAAAGGTAATGTATGAAAAAACCACAATAAGTATAATCAAATGGAGAAGAGTTGGAAGCTTTTCCAATAAGAGCCAGAAGCAGACAAGGAAGCACATTCACACCTATATTATTCAATATTGCTGTGGAAGTTTTAACCAAATCCATTAGGAAAGGAAAAGAAATCAAAGAGATACAAAATGGAAAGGAGGAAGTAAAATTATTGCAGTTGTAGATGACATGATTCTTTATATTGGGGAACCAGAAGACTTCACAAAGACTGCTGGAACTCACAAGAGACTTCAGCAAAGTTGCAGGATTTAAAATCAACACACAAAAATCAATAACATTCTTACACACTGATGATGTTCTGGCTGGGAAATAAATTACAAGATCAGCCACATTCACCAGAGGTACAAAAAATTCAAATGCCTTGGGATTAATTTAACCATGAATATGAAGTTCAATGATAAGATATTAATGAAAGACAGAAGAAGACACCAAAAAAAGGAAAACTCTTCCATATTAATGAGAGGGAATAGTTAATAACATTAAAATACGCATACTACTCAAAGCAGTTTACACATTCAATGTGACCCCAATTAAAACCCCAAGTACATTCTTCACAGAACTAGAAGAAAAATCCTAAAGCTCACAGAGAAAAACAAAGGACTCTGAATAGACAAAGTAATCCTAAACAATGAAAATTAAGCTGGAGCATCACTATACCAGATTTCAAGACACACTACAGGGCTGTTGTAATAAAAAAAAAAAAAAAAAAAAAAAAAAAAAAAAAAAAACTGGTACTGGCACAGAAATAGATATATAGACCAATGTAACAGAATAGAAACTCCAGAAATTAGCCCACTCATCTACAACCAACTAAGCTTTTTCAAACAAGCTAAAAATTTCCCTGGAGAAATGCCAGTCACTTCAACAAATTGTGCTGGGGAAATTGGATTTCTACATGCAGAAGTTTGAAACAAGACCCATATCCTTACACATTATACAAAAATCAACTCATAATGGATCAAGAATCTAAACCTAAGACCTGAAACCATTAAATTCCTATAGAGCGAACAACTATAAGTCATTGGCATAGGCAAAGGCTTCTTAGATATGACCTTAGAAGCACAGGCAATAAGCAAAAATGCACAGATGGGATTATATAAAAGAAGCTTCTACACAGCAAAGAAACACTCCACAAAGTGAAGAGGCAACTGACAGAATGGGTGAATTGGCAAAGGATTCCTCTGATAAAGGGTTAGTATCTAGAATATATAAGGAGCTCAAGAAAAAATAACTAAGCTAACAATCCAGTTAAGAAACAAAGGAAATGAACAAGAATTTTTCAACCAATGAAGTGCAAATGGCAAACAGACACATGGAAAAATGTCCAGGATCACTGACCATGAGGGATGCAAATACAAACCACAGTGATGTATCACCTCACTCCAATTAGAATAGCTATCATCCAAAAATAAAAAAAATAAAATGAGGGTAAGGTTGTGGAAAAAAAGGCATCCTGATATGCTGATGTTAGGAATGCTTATTGTTATAGCTATTTTGGAAAGTGTATGGATATTTCTCAGAGTGCTAAAAATGGATTCAACATATCACCCTGCTATCCCACAATTCACAAGATATGTAATCAACCTAGATGTCTATCAACTAGTGATTGGATGAAGAAAATGTGGTGTGTATATATATATATATATATATACATGATGAAATATTACTCAGCCGTAAGAAAGGAATGAAATCCTGACATTCACAACAAAATGGATTGAAATAGAGATCATTACACTAAGTGAAATAAACCAGACCCAGAAAGACAAACATCACATTTTCACATATTTGTCAACTAATCTAAAGAAAGAAAGTATACAATTTATGAGGATGCTATGTCATTATTTATTTATAAATATTGCTTCACCGAATCATGCCATGTAAATGACTATATACTCTTTCCTCATGCTCTGATTAAAGTCATGAATTCCTCACTCTGTGACATTAATATTTATGTTTTTCAAGAAAAAATATATATGCATAAGTATACAATGTGTAAATTTTAAGTGGATGTGACAAAATGTTTAAAGTTTATAAATAAAATGTTTAAGAAAAAACAAAAATGCTCATTCACAGAAAAATATATGTAGAATATTTCCCTGTTACGAATATTTAATGTAAGCCTCATGGTGACTACAGAAAATAATTCTATAGCAGATTCACAAAAGATAAAGGATTCAAAGCAACAAAAGGGAGTGTTCTGCAGGCTTCTCTGTTAGTTCCTGGTAGTTTCCTGTTAGTCTTTGTCATTGCTGGACTTGTAGATGGCCCACCTCCATCTCTTCCTTCTTGTTCAGTCTGAGCAAGACCCACAGTCCTGAAGTATCTGCACAGGGGTGAACGCTTAGCTCTTCCTCTCAGCTCCCACTCACCGATCTCTCCTCTTATCTCTACCGAGGCTTATTGTGTTTCACTTCTTTCAGCCTGTTTGCTTTTGCTCAAACACAAAGCCAGTGTGCCCTCCTCATGGCCATGGCCTTGCTGTTTCCTGTTCTTACGATGCTATTCCTCCAAGTATATCCATGACTCACACTCATACTCTATCCAAGTTTCTGTTCAAATGTTTCCTGCTCTGGGAGGCTTTCCTGAATAAAATAGTAGCCCTGGATAAAATGTCAATAAAATAGCTCTTCCTCCAGCTTCCCCTGCCTTATCCTCTACGCTGTTTCCTTTTCCCCACAGCATATGTGATATATTCAGTCATGAGTCTGTCTTCTTCTCCTAGAATAAAAGCAGTAGGATATCAAAGACTTTGTCTCTGGTTTAATTCATTGTCTCCACATTCCTTGCTACAAGGCAGGATTTCATAAAATTTATTGAATGAATGAATGGGTGTACTTTGAACAGAACCTTTTATATAATGAGTCCTAAATAAGTATTATTTATGATTCTTATTCTTAATTAATGTTTCCCAAAATAGTCATGGCTGTGATCAACTTTCTGCATGCTTTTTTCCCTTATCTTTTATTCTGCACTGGAAATGTTATGCTCAAAGAGAGAACTATATTCAGACAAGGGCACAATCCAATGTTCAAGTATAATATTAAAATGGGGAACCAGAGTGTAGCTGTTGAAAGTTAAAAAGCTGAAAGCATTCTGGAATCCTATACTCCCTGAACATCATTAACTCAGAAGTTTGGTTAAATGATAAAACTAAACTCATTCATTCTTTTCTTTTTAAGCAAAATATTTGTTTTCACCTGTGTGGCCCTTTATATTTTCTTCCTTATATGTACAGCCCAAGGGAGACATCCAATGGGTGCCTTCTGTTGTTATTACTTCCAGACATGAGTTATCCCTCCACAAATGTTTAAAATTTCTTTCTCTCATATTGCACTTAAAACTTACTGATTTTAAATTTCAATTATTTGGGATATATGTTTAGTACAGAGTGGGAAGACACCTTTTGGGTCAACTGCATCCCTTATCTAGTTTCCAGCAATAGTTATTTTTTTAAAGATTTATTTATTTGAAGGAGTGAATAAGAGAAAGTGAAAGAGAGAGAGAACTTCATTTTCCATCCCCTGGTTCACTCCTCAAATGTTTTCAAGTGCCAGGGGCTGGTTCAAGCAGAAGCCAGGAACCAGGAACTCCATCTAGGTGCCCCATATGGATGGCAGGGGCCTAGGCACTAGTACCATCTTCTATTGCTTTGCCAGGGGCATTAGCAGGGAGCTGTATTAGAAGTGGAGCAGCAAGGACTCAAACAGGTTCTCAGATGAGATGCTGGCATCACTAGCAGTGGATTAACCCACTCTGCCACATGCTGACCCAGAGCACTGATTCTGATTTCAATTCCAGATCCCTGTTATTAGGAAAAGTGGCAGGCAGCAAGCAATGGATCGAACAGTTGGCTTCCTGATATTTATGGGAGTGACCTGCATTGAGTTTCCAGCTCCTGATTTTCCCCTGGTTCAAACCTGGCTATTGTGGACATTCAAGGAATGAATCAGTGTATATGATATACAAGGAATGAATCAGTGTATATGAGATCTCTCTCTCCCTCTCTCTCTCTTTATTTATTTATTTATTTTTGACAGGCAGAGTGGACAGTGAGAGAGAGACAGAGAGAAAGGTCTTCCTTTGCCGTTGGTTCACCCTCCAATGGCGCACCGCGCCGATCCGAAGCCAGGAACCAGGTGCCTCTCCTGGTCTCCCATGGGGTGCAGGGCCCAAGCACTTGGGCCGTCCTCCACTGCACTCCCTGGCCACAGCAGAGAGCTGGACTGGAAGAGGGGCAACCGGGACAGAATCCGGCGCCCCGACCGGGACTCGAACCCAGTGTGCCAGTGCCTCAAGGCAGAGGATTAGCCTATTGAGCCGCGGCGTCGGCTCTCTCTCTCTCTCTCTCTCTCTCTCTCTCTCTTTCTCTCTCTGTGTGTGTGTGTGTGTGTTTCTGTCTTATATATAAATAAATATATGTTATAGCTAAGTGAATTTGTGTTGCTCTTCCCTTACTTCATTGTATATTTCATGAAGCCTAAGAAAACATATTTTATCTTGTATTTCTCATGACAGCTAGCTTTCAGGAGGATAGGGTAAGAAGTATCACTATGCTCCTAAATCTATCTATCTATCTATCTATCTATCTAATATATATGATGTATGAAATGTGTTCACCTTACATAAATAAAAATATTGAAAATATGTATTTAGTTGAAAGGGAGACAGACAAATGGAGTTCCCATTCACTATTTCACTCCTTAAAAGGCCATGGTGCCTATGGCAATACAAGACCACACCACGAACTACAAGCTCAATACAGCTCTCTAAAGTGAGTGGTAGGGGCCCAGACAATGACTTGAACTGTCTCCTATTGTCTCTCAGGGTATGCATTAACAGGAAGCTGGAATAAAGACCTGGAGCTGGGACTTGAACCTAGGCACATTACCATGAGATAGGATGTCTTAACTTTTTTTAAAAAAAATATTTATCCATCTATTTTTCACAAGAGCTGGAGCTGAGCTGATCCAAAGCTAGGGACAAGGAGCTTCCCCAACGTGGTCTCCCACGTGGGTTCAGTGACCTAAGGACCTGGGACTCCTCTACTGCCTTCCCAGGAGAGAGCCGGATTGGAAGTGGAATAGCTGGGACTCAAACTAGCACTCAAATGGGATGCTGGAACCACACCTGCTATACCACAATGCTGGCCCCTCAATCTATTTCTTAACTACTAAACCAAACACCTGCTTCACAAATATATTTTTGAATAATGAAGAAGATTCTAATTAAGCTAAGTGAAAATAGCACATATTGATTTATATTTACAATTTTGGAAAGAATTAGCAAATAGTCATTGTTCATGTAGTTATTTTTCCATCACACCATTAACATTCCTATTAACTGGTTGCATGGAGGACTCAGGTCATCTTGTCTAGTGCCTTTGGTGTCCTTACTGCAAGCAGTGGTATACTTTTTATTTCCTTTATTTGAGACTTATCATCTATAAAATCAAAATAATGCTTTATTACTAGAAGAGCTGTTTAATGAGGTAATTAATTATCCTAGAATGCATTGTTACTTCTAAAGTAAAGGTTTTATATGTGTGCAAAAGGGTATTATTCTAGAAAGGTTATGACATAGGCAATCTTTGACTTGTGGGTGGTGTAGGTGGAGTGAGGTGAATAAACTTCACTGAATTGAGAAACAGGGAATTAAAACTTGAGTGTGGAACCATGCTAGAGAGTTCATTTCACTGATACTCCTGAAGCAATACCCTTAGCATTATTAGAAATGCTGACATAAAAGAGCAGTTGAATCTTACATATAAATTTTTCAGTAGGTAGAGACGAAAAAATTTCTGCAGCTTCCAAGGTAGGCGTGATGAATGCAAACAAAATAAAACCAAATTACTTTTTAATCCTGAAGCCATTTAAATGGTTTCTCTTATTTATTCCTACAACAAGTTATCATTTAGAGCCTCTTGAACCAAATCCTGATCCTTTTTCCTCAAGAAACTTACATATGTGTGCAGAAGGACAGAAAATGGGCAAATAAACAGGGACACACATGATATGGTTGATAGTAACACAGTATTTTGATGAAAATTAGGTGTGGGTGTGGCTGAGGGTGGAGATACTATTTCCTTTAGGGTATTCAGGAAACAGCCAATGATGATAGGTGACATTGTGTAGAGTCTTGGAGGAAGGGAGTGAACCATGTAGGAGTCTGGGGAAAACTCAGGCAATACACATCACAAAACTCATGTAGGAGCATGCTTTGCATTGGTAAATTCACGCTTGCTGCTGCCAATTCCCTCTCCTGGATTTTTTGCCAACTTATATTACTTAACTTGGCTTTTGGAATACAGTTGGTTAGAGTGTAAAAAAAATTTTATTCATAATTCCTATGCTTATTCAGTTGATGCAAATTGGGAGTAATTTATCCTGAACGTAAGATCAAGTATATATATACAGAAAAACTACCCCTGAAATCTTTTTCTGGGCTTACATTTTGATATGTTCTTATAGTTAGAGAAAATTAAATCAAAGGGTAAGCCAAGAACCAAGTATTAGTCATCAACATGGGCAGCAGGCTGCCCTTGGCGAGGAGTAATTCCCAGATAGAGTGAGCATTGGCTGCTTCAATACCTTACACAAAACAGCAAAGGGTAAGGAGCTGGTGGAATAGTATTTATAAAGATAGGACAAGTAATCTTCCTATTAGTGGGCATCTGAGTCTCCTTCTACTAATGATTTTGTGTCTGAGTGGCTTTCATGGATTTGAATAAATCTCAGCCTGGTTTGACTCCATGTTGCAAGTCTGCCTGGAGAGGTAAAATATGCAGTCAAAATCATTTCCTCCTATCATCATACTAGCACAGTTGATGGGTTGAATGAAGTCAATACAAATATTTTTCTTCAGTTCTGCAAGGGCAGGGACTAAAATATTAGTTAGAGAGAGTAAGTTAATAATCTACAAATTTCTTTCTTTTTTGTTTCAGAAATCAGAGGAAGAAAAGAATCCTCTTTCTAAATTTGAAGCTCTAAGTATATTTTACAATTTTCTGATCATGATATATATTCAATACAGTCTAACTTTACATTTTTAAATTTTATTTGTGTAGGAAGTGTAATATAAGTGTGGAAACTATTCCTGGCCATATCACAGTGATACTTTGCATTGAAACAATGGTGGTTAGAGCAATGTGGTTGTTTCGTTTTTCTTTCTTACATTTCTTCTTTCTCATCTTGCTTGTCTCTCACTTGTCTCTCACTTATCTCCTGCTCTCAGATGGGTGGTGAGGTGTTTCCACACTCACCTCTTGTTCATGTTGGTAGCCAAGGCTTACAGTTAGAGGGAAAATTGGCAGAAGACTGTCACTTTATGTTTACCCTTGCTCCTAAACTAACTAATAGCATGTTCAGGTATAGTTAGTTTCCGTGGTAGTATTACTCATGATTTCACTCTTATCCACAAGCTAGAACTAGGAAATACTGCTACAACTGATGTCCTACTTTCATGATGAATCCTGAATAGTTTTCTTGCACTTACATCTATTTCTAAGAGTTTTAGAATGTCACAACTTATACTAAGCTGATCTTCTGTATATTAAGATAATCGAAAATGAATCTTGATGTGAATGGAAGGGGAGAGGGAGTGGGAAAGGGGAGGGTTGTGGGTGGGAGGGACGGTATGGGGGGGAAGCCATTGTAATCCATAAGTCGTACTTTGGAAATTTATATTAAATAAAAGTTAAAAAAAAAAAAAAGAATGTCACAACTAGATGTTAAGTTCCTCTGTGGTTTCCCAGAGTATTTTTTAAGAATTTTGTAGCAGTAATATGAAAAACTCATGAATTTCTACTTGCAGATGCAAGATGTAAAAATGTTGGTTACCAAAATTGGAGATGTCCACCATAACAAAACTTTCTGTAAAATGTTTTACAAACACACAATATATATTAGCCTCCCTCAAATTGCATACTTTCTATATAAATTAAGCACAGGTTATTTTGTTTAGAACTATGGTTTTCTGGCTACACAATGTAGTTTATTACATTTCCCTAAATTGCCTCAAATTTACTTAAGTGCTCATTCTATATTCTTAATAGTAGTGTTAAAGAAAGAAACATCAAAGCATAATCATTTTACTTACCTAATTTATTTGAAGGTACTTTTCTATTTTTTGCTCTTATCCCAAAGCAATTCACAAAATTGCTGTGCATAGAATTTGTAAAACAAAATTATCAAGATGGAAACAGAAAATATCAAATATGTATATGCTTCCAAAGCATATGATATTACCTAAGGTTTTGGTATTGAAGTCAAGGTCACAAGGCAGATACTAGTTATGTCTTAGGCCAAAAATTAGAAACCATGAGTGGATCAAGAAACATTTTTGCCACTTGGAAAATCATTCTCTTTTATGTCTTTTGCATTCTGTGAACAGGAGTGGGCATTTTTTACTAGACACAAATCTTTAATCTTTTTGTTTCTTATTACTACTGGAATGCATGATATGGTGGAATCACTGGCATGGTTTTAGTCAGACACTTAACAACCATTAATTCTTTGAATCTGCGTTGAACCAACATGCTTTGAAAATTTAATCCCCAATGAAACCATGCTGGGAAGTAAGCCTAATAAGAGGTGATTAGGGCATGAGGGGTCTGTCCTCATCAATGTGGTTATTTTGGGAATGAGTTAGCTATTGTGAGACAGGATATTGTGTAAACTCGAGTTTGGCCCTCTCTGAATCTTTGCTCTTGTCCTTTCACCTTCTGCCATTGGATGACACAACACCAAGGACTCTGGCCAAATACCAGAGCCATGCTGTCCAACTCCCTTGCCGCTGTGAGCCCCATACATTTCTATTTTTAATAAATTACTAAAAGTTAGGTATTCTGTCATAGTGGCACAAGTAGACTAAAAAAAAGGCTTCTCTTTTTATGGCAAAATGAAGCATCTGTGGGTATGTTGTCCATTTTGATGAGACACAGTTTTTTAACAAATGGTTCTCTCCTTTCAAAAATGGTGAATAAAATAACCATCAGGAACACACAATTTATTTGGAGTTCTAAGCTTCAAATACACAGGAGACCAGCCAGATCATCCAGTGTAACCTAATTTCCCGACCCTGGTTTTTCTCATGCTGACTTTCCATACTTGGAAATTGAGTGCAAATTTAACTGAGAAAAGAAAAGAAATTGACCCAAGAGCTGTTGACAATGTATCTATGCAGTAAATCTGTGTGCCACTGTGTAATTATAATAACATAAACAACTCCACTATAAGGACATTCACATCAGACCTAATTTCATGCTGAACTATTATAATGCAATTAACAGCCTCATAGTCCTGTTTTAATTAAGCTTGGTTGTGAAATATGCAGCATTTGAACCTGTTCCGGCCTGTTTTGCCTACCATTGAATTGCCATCCTTAACTTGTTTTTCTGCTGAATGATGAATTTCATTTAAGGATTACTGTTCCTAGTCTGGCATTGTGGATTCTTCTAAGTTTTGTGCCTCCAGATGGAGGCCAGTTTTAGCTCTTCAGATGTGTCCTATATGTTATTCTCTCGACTCACTTGTCTCAATAGATTTATTAACTCACGCTGGGCTCTCCTGAAAATGAAAAGACATATTTGATTGCTTTAATGAAAGGGATTTTAGATGACAGCAGAGAGACTTGTGGCACTAACTTCAGATTATGTAGGACACAGTAACTATCTTCTGACCTATCCCTTTACAGAAACACTGAGTGAGCTCCAATGTTTCATTGATATTGTTGGGTCTGCCAAATAGTTTAACCATTACTCACTAGAAAATGGAAAACAAAGGCATCTATAGAAAATGCAGTTTATAGAAAAGTCATATCCTTCTTCCTTGTTATCCCTCACCTGCCCTCCACAAGAAAGGCAAGGTTGTCTTTCCCTTCCTGTTTGTGGATTACCTTCATGGCCTGAAATACAACTGAGTGGGAAATACGACATGTGGACATTTAACTTGATGGTAAAATATCACAGATTAGTTTCCTGAGCTGCTTGTTCCTCAACAGCTAATTTTAAGGACAGCGTGAAGAGAGCCAAGTTTCAGAGCATCATGTTCAATGCATTTGGAGTAGGTACCAAGCAAAAAACACAGGGTGATTTCAGCATCCCTCCCACATTTCCATTTGTCCTCTGATGAGCTTCTCTTCGGCTTTCGTCTCTGTTATAAAATATCCATGTTCTTCTTCGTCTTTTTTTTTTTTTTTTACCTTGTCCTACTTTATTAACCCCAGGGAGGATTTTAAGTTTTCAAAGCTAAGCATCCCCAATTGCTCGAGGCTGTCTTTGGCTGTAAGTCAGAATATAAAGCAATTACCCTGAAGGTAGGGTGTTTTCATGGCCAGTGTGAAAATACAAAAACATCTGAAGATAACTGAAGATATCTTCTTCTATGTAAACCATTTCCAGTGAGGTTTTTGGTTGCTCACCTTCATTTCTGTGGGGTTTTCTTTCTTCCTTTCTAAGGGGAATGTACAACAATACCTGCACAACAACAGAGTAGATGAATATTTGTACCACAATAGAGTAGGGTTTAACTTGGTCCAAGTACTTGGGCCCCTGTAACCCATCTGGGAAGTATATATGGAGTTCCTGGCTCCAGGCTTTGCCATGGCCCAGACTTGGCCATTGTGGCCTTTTGGAGAGTGAACCAACAGATAAATAATCCCTCTCTCTCTCACACACACACACTCTCTCTGTCTGTCTGCTGACTCAAGTCTGCAGACTCTACCTTAAAAAAAGAGATCATTTATTCTATTTGCAGCCTGGTTGCCACTGTGTACAGGCAGGACCACCTTGTCCCTTTTGATGAGATGGTATCTGTTGTTCTGGTCTACCTATCATGTTGCATCCAGCTCTATGGAGCTAAAAGACAAGTCAGACCAAACCTCTCTAGTACACCAAGACCTGCAGCAGCTCACCTTGTTTGTGGATTGGCACAGCATCAGAAATGGCTTTTCAACCTCCCATTCTTGTCCTCACAGCTTTCCTACCATCGGGTCTATTGCCCTATTCACTGCCCTTGACTTGCTGTGCCCAGGCATCTCAGGTCTTTCACTAGCACTGCTCCTCTGCCAGAAGACATTGTGGCACACTTCTTACCCATTGAAATACCATTGGTATTTTTTTAAATTTGTTTTTTTTAATTTGTTTTTATTGACAGGTAATCATTTTATGTATTTATTGGAAATAGTGTGATGTTTTGATACATGTTGTAATCATCACATCAGAATATTTAGGGGCCAGTGTTGTGGTGTAGTGGATTAAGCCACCACCTGAACCACTGGCATCCTGTATGAGCATGGATTGAAGTTCTGGCTGCTCAGCTTCCAATCCAGCTTCCTTCTAATGCACTTGTAAAAGCAGCAGAAGATGATCCAAGTACTTGGACCTCTGTCACCCATGTGGGAGACCTAGATAGAGTTCCAGGTTCCTGTTTTCAGACTGGTCCAGCCCTGGCCACTGTGACCATTTGGGGAAGCAAACCAGCAGATCGATAATTTCTCTTCCTTTCTTTGTCTTCCTCTCTCTCTGTAACACTGCCTTTCAAACAAATAAAGGAGATGTACAATTTGGGACATGCTCAATCGGACTTGCCCCAAATGGTGGAGTTAGAAACGTGCCAGGGGATTCCAATACAATCCCATCAAGGTGGCATGTACCAATGCCATCTCACTAGTCCAAGTGATCAATTTCAGTTCACAATTGATCACACTGATAGGTCTAAGAGTCAAAGGGATCAGACAATGGAAGGGGAGAAGGAGTGGGAGAGGGGAGTGTTGTGGGTGGGAGGGAAGTTATGGGGGGGGGAGCTATTGTAATCCATAAGCTGTACTTTGGAAATTTATGTTCATTAAATAAAATAAAATATAAATAAAAAAAACCAAAGGGATCACACAAACAAGACTAGTGTCTGCCAATAACAACTGATAGAATCAAAAAGGGAGAGAACGATCCATCATGGGAAGCGGGATACACAGCAGACTCATAGAATGGCAGATGTCCTGAATAGCACTCTGGCCTCAGAATCAGCCCTTAAGACATTTGGGTCTGGCTGAAGAGCCCATGAGAGTATTTTAGACATGGAAAGCCAAGATACTCTGGAAAAAAAGAAAAAAAAGAAGACCTAAATGAAAGATCTCTGAGAGTGAGATCCCAGTGGAAAGAACAGGGTCATCAAAGAAGGAGGTACCTTTCTCTGAAGGGAGGAGAGAACTTCCACTTTGACTATGACCCTGTCAGAATAAGATCAAAGTCGGCGAACTCAAAAGGCTTCCATAGCCTTGGCAACTCATGACTAGAGCCTAGGGAGATTACTGACGCCATAAACAAGAGTGTCAAATTGTTAAGTCAACAATAGGAGTCACTGTGTACTTACTCCTCATGTGGGATCTGTCCTTAATGTGTTGTCCAGTGTGAAATAATGCTATAACTAGTACTGAAACAGTATTCTGTTCTTTGTGTTTCTGTGTGGGTGCAAACTGATGAGATCTTTACTTAATATATACTAAATCTATCTTCTGTATATAAAGAGAATTGAAAATGAATCTTGATGTGAATGGAATGGGAGAGGGAGCAGGAGATGGGAAGGGTGCGAGTGGGAGGGAAATTATGGGGGGGGGAGCCATTGTAATCCATAAACTGTACTTTGGAAATTTATATTTACTAAATAAAAAAATAAAACTTTTTTAAAAAAGCTTTTATTTTTAAGATTTGTTTTATTTGTATTACTTATTTGAAAGACAGAGTTACAGAGAGTGATCTTCCATCCATTGGTTCACTCCCTAAATGGCTGCAATGGCCAGAGCTGAGCATTGCTCAGCCAGAAGCCAGGAGCTTCTTCTGGGTCTGCCCTTGAACTGGCACCCACAAGGGATGTCAGTGCTGCAGGTGGTGACTTTACCCACTAAGCCACAGCATTGGCCCAATAAATCTTTTTTTTTAAGGAATATTTAACATATCATCATCTTATACATTAATCACTACTTTATGGCAAGAATATTCACAATCCTTTGTTCTAGCTATTTTTAAATATAAAATACATTGTTGTTAATTAATGGTCATCCTACTATGCAATAGAACACCAGACCTTATCTTTCCTATCCAACTGTGACTTTGCAGCTCTTGGCCAATCTCTCTCAACCTGTCCCCTCAAACTCCCCAGCCTCTGCTATCTATTCTTGTGCTCTGGACTGCTGGGAAAAGATCAACTGAGTTAGATTGTGCATATGAGTGAGATCTTATGATATTTATATTTCTGTGCCTGTTTTTACCTATGTTCCTGTGAATGATAGGATTTCATCCTCTTTAATGACCAAATTGCATTCCATTTTTTGGGGATGGGGTAACAGTACACATTTTCTTAATCCATTGATCCATTAATAGACACTTGGGTTGATTTCACATCTTAGCTCTTTCAAGATCCAGTTCAAATCTCATCTCTTTAGCAAAATTCCTTATGAACACTTGTCACAATCAAACTTATTTTAATATAAATTTATACCAATTTCTTTCAGTAAACTCCTGCTGGATTATTAGTTCCAAGAGCAGGTTTATATTGTCTCAAAAACCTGTTGTAGAATGCATCCTCAGTAAACTTCTGCTTTTAATCATTTTAGACTGGTTATTCGCTCCTGTAAGCCTTTTAAAGCCATTTACAGCTTCTTTTCTTGCCCAGATTTTAATTATACCTTTTCATTTTCAAAAGAAAAAAATCACTAGCTAGAATCTTGGGAATTTATTGTCAATTATAGATGGGAATTAAATAGTAATTGGCCAGAATTTTCTTTCTTGTTATTAAGTCTTTCCATATTTCTGAAGATTTAAAGTATTTGTAAATCATCCTTGAGAGAACTAACTTTGGAAAGAGTATTTCAAATGGACTTTTTTGAATAGCAAATGCGTGTTTCTGCCTCAGAAGGAAGAAGGGAGAAAAGAAGTCCATTGAAAACTTTCCACTGAATGCTTCTGAAACTACTTCAATCTGCGAGCATGAAAATGGACATTTTAGAAAGCTTATGCAAAGCTTTGCAGTTGTAGGAAAAAATTTAAGAAAGTAGAAAGTTTATCAACTCAAATAAATTTTACAGTAGTATACTGCAATCTTCATTGCAGTATCTTAAACAAGTAATAGAACAGTGTCTTTTCAACTCATTCATAATTCAATTAGCACTAATGAAAGCCCCACAGGGTACATTGTATTAGACAATGAAATTGCTACCTGAGAAACCCTTCCAGATAATGCCCAGTGAGTACAAAAGTCAGGATTGCCAGGAAAGAAAAACAGTAGATAAATACAAGTGTGCAAAAACTCTGCCCTGTGCATTTCAGCCAACTATAGCATTAATATATCTTGCGCACCGTTTTGGTGATATCAGAGACTTAGCACTTTCACACAGTGCAAGTAAGTAAGAAAAAGCAAAGATTTCTTTTGGATGGGAAAGTACAAACATCCATTCATAAAATCGTCATAAGCACTTTTTTTTTTATTTTTAATCAACACTGGCGTTGTCACAGCCTGCTTGATCTTCCTACTTTGGGTTAATATGGAAGCCAATTACAGCTTCATCTGTGTAGAATTAACTTTATGGAGCACACACCGGGGATTTGTCTATCTTCACTATTTAGAGATATGCCATAAAAATATGCGTAGAATGGAGTGCAAGCACTGCAGATGGCAGAGACTTTCAGATTTATTGTAAAATCATTTAAAATCGGTTATGCTCTTGCCAGAAGTTAATTAATTTTTTTCCTGTTCTTTTCTGGGCTGGGGGTCTGGGGTGGGGGTGGGGGGGCTCTGTGTCTCACTAGGTGGCAGTGTATGATTACATCTGGAAAAGCCCTGGCCTCCAGTCCAGTGTTGCCAGCTGTGACCTCCAGCATCAGAATGGAATTTCTGTGTCTGCGCGTGGTCCAGGAGATGTTACTTCTCATGTGTCCATATACACCGTTTATCCCAGTGGGTTCCAAGAGCTGTATCGCCATTTTCTCAGATGCCCTGGTGGTGCCATTGTTGAGGTATGTATCTATGGAAATATTTTGATGTAAATTCTGTGTATATTGCATCTTGTAAATATGGATACCTGTGTGTGTATATGTGTGTGTGCTTATACACCATTGCAAAGGCTTCAGTGTTACTTGGCAAACATTATAACAGAAAATTCTACTATGATAGGGGACTTGAACAGGTATTTTAGCTTTTGCCTAAAGAAATAAGAAGCCACATAGGAAAAAGATCATTTCTGCATGTAACTATGTCGAAAGAGGCAAGTGATAATTCAGGGTTCTCTCTGTGCTAACGTTTACCCAGTTAACATCTGTAAACATTAGCAGCCTGGTGGTGTAGAGTTCTCTGAGTCCTCTGGCGATTCTGTGCCTGAGGATCTCTTCCACACCAGACAAGATGCTGGACTTTCACTTCTCCCCCCAACAAATCTTTAAACATAATGTCCTCCATCCAAATCTTTACAAACATCATAAAAAGAGCATTTGGAAAAGATTTTTGGAAGTTATGTTTTCTCCAAAAATGCCAGTATTTAAGTGTAGTGAAATTGATTTTTAAAAATAAGTTATTTTTAAAAATTAATAAAGAGAACAGACTTCATGTAGTTCACAGATACAATCTAAGAATATAATAACATGTCTTTATTTCTTTCTCTCCCTCTCTCTCTCTTTTTGTCTTTCTGTCCTTCCTTCCTTAATTTTTGCAGTAACATATTTTTAGTTCATTTTATAGTTCACAGGGTTACTGCTCCACTAAATAGAGTTCAACAGGAACAAAATAGAAGGACTGCTGTTCGGAAGGAATATAGACCCAGGCCACACTTGTTTTATCACTTCTCAGAATCCACAACCTCAAGGCAAGCTGAACTCAGATCTGTCCCATTAGTGCCCGTGATGTTACACTATGAAATCTGAAAGAAAGTTTCTATGTGATGGAGATTAAAGATAGACAAGAAGGAAAATGAAGATCTATTTATTTCTTGCTTTCATGCAGCACACTACTAAATGTTTAGAATTTGAAGGATATTCCCGCTCCTATCAAACATTCCCTATAAAGTTAGCCATTGGTCTTGTTACAAAGTTGATAAAATCCCCTTGCATACAGTCTTGAGGATATTTCGAGTTGCTTAGTGTACAACATCTCAGGGAGGAAGTTTCTGCTTTCTGCAAAGTGAGAGCTGGTGACATTGTTTGGGTACCTGAGGAGCCGCGTGTGCATCTCCTCGGAAAAGTGCATGGCGGCTGGGGCGGACTAGAATCCTGAGCAGGTCACCCTCCCCTCTCCCTTACGAAGGCGCAATGTAACAGGGAATTCTGTAGATTGTAGAAAAGCAGGAGGTGGTCAGACGTAACTGTATCCAAGGTCATTCTTTGGAAGCTTGGGTCGGGCTGAGATATTGGCACTTGTACATGTGAGACATTTGCTCTAGGAATTTCTTTGTCAAGCAAAAGTGCCAGAACTTTTCTTTTTTGTTTTTTTTTTTTTTTTAATTTGCATAGGCATATGCTTAAATCCGTGTGCATACAGTTCACTGAAATATGCACTGGAATAACAGACAGTGGAGATATGAGATGCCAGGGTTGACTTTCAGCCATAAACTATTTGGTAGCTCCTAGACCAGGTGAAAACCCAGGAGGGAGGTGATGCAGGTTCATGAGCACAGCCACCACCAGGGCCCTTCGATTGCCTCAGTTCTCCATTTGCTCCATAACCTTGGCTTAGTCATTTCTCTGCCTCTTTCCTTATCTGTAAAACTGGGTTATGAATACTTATACTACCTGGCTCACAGGGATTTGTGGCAGGTTAATGAGATAACAGCCTCAAAGTACTTTTAGCTCTTAAAATAAATGGTGCAATAAAGATTACCAAGTATTATAGATCATGCACAACTAAATTAACTGAATTTGTCGACATTTTTTCCCAGTACCAATAGTAACATTATGCTGGAACAACCAAACTCATTTCTGGGAGAACCGAGTGTTGAGGTAATAGATATTATTGACCTATGTGGCTTTCATTGCCTGGGTTTCCCATACCACACCATTGCCTTATGTGACAGTAATGCATTGATAGGAGCCTGGGCCTCACTGAATGAAATTCAGCCAACAGTAAGCAAGTTTTCTCCCTTTCCAGGTCCCAGCAAATGCTCTGGGGTTTGCCTGTTTTTTTTTTTTGTTTGTTTGTTTGTTTGTTTGTTTGTTTTGAGTACACACCTAGCCATTGATTTCTCTATGCTGTACTTGATCTGCTTCCTTCTCTATGAAATCCATTCCAAACTGCATTCTCCTGTGTATACTTTCTCTAACATTTATCACAAGCAATAGAATGCATTCTTTAAGCGTATTGTCATTCTTAAATTGTATCTCCTGTAGAACAGGGACTGTAAAGCGATGCCAGTCACCGAGCAAACTGAGAATTAGGCAAATCTTTGTGGCACTTGTCTGGCTGTTCAGCAGTCTTCCCATTTTTGTTTATTCTGATCCCTAATGGGGATTATCAGATCTCTCCATTGACCTTTCACGCTACAGACCATGAAGTTGCAAGGGAGCACTCTTTTGCAACCTCTGTGAGAAACAAAATCCATGTGTTACCTGTCCCAAGATGCATGCTTTTTAAGGAAATGTCAAGTAACAGCATACAAGTGGATTATGCTTTCTGGATGAAACACCCCTTAAACTATTCAAATGATGCTTTGTAAGAAGCCACCTACATGCCCTTCAGTTAGCTTTCACTCTTGAAGTCTCTAGCTTTGTATTAAAGTAGTTAGTCAACGCTCAAAGAAGTCTATTGAATTGCATGGAATTTGGGGATTCTAAATTATTCTCTTGATTCGTTATTAGGCACCTTGAAATTCTTACCATCAATGGCCATATTGTGTGAATTCACGGAACCTACATTTAGGAATGATTTAGACATAGTTATACACATCAGTAAGTCCCTTTCGGTGTTTTGGTCAGAAATTATGATATGCAAAGAAACGGTTGTGTCTAGCCCTAATTTATTTACAAATTATATATGGCAGTAAATTTGAAGCATAAATGGTTGCTAAAATTTGGCTTCACTCTTATATCCTGAATTCTCATCTTGAAGGCTGTATGTGGTTTTTAAATAGAGTATCTTGTTATCTCTACATTTCTTTTGCATTCAACACAATTGAAACTTGTAACTAGAGTGATTCCTAAGTCTCTCCTAATTGTGACAGTGGAATATAGGTCATATATCACCCTTTTCTGCTTCTTTTGTTTTTCTCAATAAAACCTTAGTATTTTGAGTTTGAAGCAAGCTATTTTCAAGTTTTCCCTTGCTTGTAACAATATACTTTTGGAAAAGAACGGTTTCTGACTAAACAGGTCAGATTTCATGAGTCTGGAATAGAAGGCATGTTGCTAACAATATTATCTATAGATATGTGTTCATAATGTGTTCCATCTAGTTTTACGGCCCACAGTTAGGGAGCTCTTAAGGTGTTCTACCTGTTTTGCTTTTTAACAAAATTCCACCCACCACTTGTCAGAGATGGTCATTGGTTAGCCACTCAGTGAGTGCCTCTCCATTTTACTTTCATCAGTACTTCTGGGCTCCATGAAGTCCAACCACTCCACAGAATAACACATTGTTTCTTTGGTAGATAGGTAGGGTGATCTTGAAGTATTTTGCAAGGAACAAATTTACTTAAAGTTTTTAGTGCTACAAAAGCTAGAAACTCAGGCAAGATCATGCAGATTCATCAAGTCACAAATAAGTTTCCTGATCCCTGGGTATCAGTCGCAATTAAGAAAGTCCTTGGAGCATTAGTTGGAGTGGAATGGGAAAACGGTTTTTGTCATTAGAGGCAGTGTCTTCTGGTGGTCTGGGTGGAGAGCTGGGAGTCAGGAACTCAGCGATCACACAGAGGCTCCGCACAGCCCTCGCGGCTCTAGGCAAGCGGCTGGGTCTCAGGAGACGGGGCCTCACCTACTTTGAATCTCCCATCTGAAGAATTCCTTACCCAGGGCCAGGGGACACACAGCAGGAAGCCTGATTCCTTGTCTGCAAAATTAGAATATTAATACTTGCCTAATAATGGATTAACCAATTAGTGATTGCTAAGTGCTCCGCTGATGGAAAGCAGCAGGAGAAGAAAGGAGAAAACGAAAAACCAAAACACAATTTGATGATAAGATGGGTTTTACTCACCCCTGTGCATGGAGTCCACTGACTGCTCAGTGCAGACAGCAAGCTTCAAGACTGGACCTTGGCTCAATTCCCCTCGAAGTGAAGCTACAAAGTCTGCAGGAAACTTTGCATAAATGGGGTGGAGGGCAGAGAAGGAGCACATTTTCTCTTGAACAAATGAATTGCAGATCAAAACCTCACAAATAATCCAGAGCTTCTCAGTTTTGACTCATTTGTTTTAATTTCTGCCAGAAAAGGCTATTTAGTATATTTGAGAATTCCTATATTTATATTCTCCAATGACCAATTTGTAGAGTATACCTTGTACATGCATAAGACAGGCTGGGTAAGATATACATAATAAATTAGAAGAGAAATTAATAGAAAATATGCACCTACAGGCATTTGTTTTGCTGATGTCAATTGTTGATGATATCTTGCATTTTCATGGAGAAAATTATTCCATCGGCTTTTCCTTTTGGTAAAAATCTTTGCACATGGGAAAAAGGAAAGCCATACTTGTGTTTCTCATTTGGCCTAGTTTCTGGCTGCTTTGAAGATAATATTAAAACTAATTCATTTACACAAAATGGAAGAAAGTCACAGTTTCACTCTCCAGATTTAGAACAGTAAACATGTGTTCATTACAACAGTACAAGAAGATTCAATAGGTCCTTGCGGTACACTTCGTGTATCTGAGTACATTGAGAAATATACATTGAAATAAAATGGCACTGGTCATATCTGCATCACAAATTACTAAAAATGTCAACAACACTGATTTTTTTTTGTTTTAATTTTTAGATTCAAATATATATATTTTCGTTCATTGAGTTTTTAAGATTTTGCTTGCTTGGAACAATAGAGACCTGATACTAGTTTGCCTTTTCTTTTCCCTGAATGAGGATGATAGTCTATTTTATCCTAACTGTAAAGGGTTATCGTTTTGTTACATCTAAAACTTAGACCTTCTTATAGACAACGTATTTTAAAAAAGGAATACCAGAGCAAGGTAGAATTCAATGATTGGACTAGTTTTAGAACATAATACCACTTATTAGACATTTTCCTGCCATCCTACCATGAAAATACTTAAGCTGACATATTTACTAATCATTTAAATATGTATAGGAATTTAACTCCCTTCAAAAATCACTTGACAGAATTATTATTCCCATATGTATATGTCTAAATAATTTTATTTGCCCATAACAAGATGAATACAGCTTGCAATGAAATGTTTTGTTTTTCACAAAGTTACACAAAGACTCTCACTTTCATCTTCATTGATCATTTTATATGTTGTATTCATAAGCTTAGAGGAAAATTACAGTTTTATTTTCTTTTAAACCAAGCTCACTGTACAAGAGATTTCAACACAACGCAACCAATTTCAGACACATTTTCAGGAAAGCTAGCTCCTTTGAAAAGCTATTTCAATCACAGGATAAACTTTTAGTAACTACATTACTTTTAGTATAGCTATATGTAACTTCCTAAAAAATCATGAAAAACTGTTTAGAGTGCTTTTTTTATATGCTGTTGTGATTGTTCAAAATATTTTTGACTAATATTCAGATCTTTACTAACATAACTGCTATCATTAAATATTTAATCTTACAAAATACTAAGTTTCTATCTCTACTCATATTTTGAGGTAAAAAATCATTAGTAGTCCTCTTCACTTAAAATTATATTTTTAGATTTATGTGTATATGAAAGAATGATCAGAAATATATTTTTGAAGATACTCTTAACAATAGAATAATTTTAGATATCCTTTGAATCTCCAAATAATGGAATTTATGAAAACTACAGAAAGGGATTGTCCTGTTATTCTTTGAGAATGCTTTAGAAAGCCCATAGAGAAAAGGAATTAAATAAATTTATTTTAGTTCAAAAAAGTTTTAAAATCTATGCATGATTTTTCATAACACATATTTCCATAACTTTTTGAAGTTTCCTTCATATGCATGCCTTCAAAGAATTTTTGCACCAAAATAAATTGGTAATTTTCTTTTCCACAAAGCTGTAGAATACTCTTACATTCACATGTCTGCCAGAAATAATAGACATATGTATGATACAATGGATAAGGAAACTTCTCTTGCATTATAAGTCTTAGGAAATGGTTTAAAAAGTATATTAAGGACAAAGCAGAAGATTCAAAAATAAGCCTTGACATTTGAACCAAAATATGTGGTTAAATGCCTAATATGAACATTACAGAGGTGAAGAATTAAATCCTTACTGCACAATCAGTGAAGATTGAATATTTTACCTTGAATAAAAATATGTGGATTGTTAATGCATATTTTTTTTCTTAAGTTGGATTTTGGAAAAGATGTCTTGAGGAGTAATCGTCTAGATGCAAAAATATCCTCAGATTTCATTTTATTTATTAATCTTAATTTATTAAAATATTTGGAATTTTTGAGTGTTTCTTCACAAATAGATGTATCATTTATGTGCCCAAAAGTCAGTGTTTCAGATGATCATTCTCAGAATATGAGATTCTTATTTTGTCTGTATTTGACAAAATGTCCAATACTGATATCTAAAAAGATCAAAGGTAATTCACTTATGAAGAAGAACAAAATAAGAACAATTCTAAATATAATTATATTGTCTTATATAGCTATAAATATAAATATTAAGAACAATTGTAAATATAAGTATAATGTCTTATATAGCTTTATATAGCTATAAATACTTGGTGCACTTTATAATTGTATAAATATTAACCTGAGAATTATCTGCAAATATTGATTTTTTTCTCTTTACAAATCCATACTTTCTCCAATATATCTTATGGAACAGATTTCTCCATAAATACCTGAAACACTTATTTATTGATAATAAGATCAAGAAATGTAAAAAAAGAAGTTGCTTAGCTTCAGTTATTCTACATAATTCTATCCTATCAATTAATTTAAATCTTTCTTACATTTTCTAAAGCACTGACATAAAATCATGTAAGTTTATTTTGTGTGCAAAGTCACATATAGTATGCTGAATGACAGTTAAAAGAATGAAATAATAACAGTAGCTTATTTTCTGAAACAATGCTGACACTAATATTAAATTACAACTTGGAAACATCTAGCATTTTTACCTTTATGAGAAAAGTCTTTTTACATATTTAACATAATTCCAGGGAAAATAAACTGGAATTATGTATAAAGATATGTACACTGTAACCAGAGCACATTTATATTCCCCTGTAGAATACTTACAGTGATTTCATTGCCAGTTTGCGTCATTTTCTAAAGGATATAAAATACAGCCAGTAAACAAACTAGACTCTAGATTTAAGGTGACAGTTGCTGCTTCAGAAACAATATTCAGATATTTAATCTTAAGAACTTTGAATGTTTTACAACCGAGCAAAGTACACTTTTACAAAAAGGACAGGACACTCTGCTTTGCCTTAGTTTTCTCATCTGTGACCAACATGACCACCACTACCGCCATCCAGCATCACGAAATCCTAGAGAATAAATCCAAATGCTGTCCCTTAATTCATCTAGTCACTTGAAGAAATTAAACCCTAAGGACTCTACTTTTTTAAAATGCAAAGAAACCTTTCTCTTCAATTGATGTTGATTCGATCTGTAACTAAAGGGGTGCTGTATTGTTTCCAGCTCTATTTTTGAAATCTACTGCTTTCATCTAATGTTAATAGGCTTCTTACACCTCACTCAGTTGGCTGAACTTCAGGTATAGCGATTTGAATCCTGTTAAGCAAAACTTTGACTTCTTTCACAGCCATGGTGGATTTTGCTAGGCCTCCAAATCCTGTCTTGTTCCTGCAGATGAATTAGTGCTATGAATACATACATTCTGTGTCAAGACAATAACAAATTCCTTTTGCAATGCCATTTCTACGTTATTCTTCCTCCCCCTCATTCTCTTAACCATATTTACAACAGCCTTTCACTGAAACTTCAGCAATATTGCATTTTTCTGGCAGCAAGATACAACCTATCTATCCAACTCAATTGTAAATAAAACCAACTTCTTTTTAATAAGAAGTTAACTGTTTCTTAAAGCTTGTTGTATGGCCAGTGCCGCAGCTCAATAGGCTAATCCTCTGCCTGCGGCGCAGGCACACCGAGTTCTAGTCCCAGTCGGGGCACCAGATTCTGTCCTGGTTGCCCCTCTTCCAGGCCAGCTCTCTGCTGTGGCCAGGTAGTGCAGTGGAGGATGGCCCAAGTACTTGGGCCCTGCACCCCATGGGAGACCAGGAGAGGCACCTGGCTCCTGGCTTCAGATCAGAGCACAGGCTGCAGCAGCCATTGGAGGGTGAACCAACGGTAAAGGAAGATCTTTCTCTTTGTCTCTCTCTCACTGTCCACTCTGTCAGAAAAAAAAAAAAAAAAGCTTGTTTTAACCAGAAATTTTTTTAAGAACTCCAGATACTTTTTTTTTTTTTTTTTTGACAGGCAGAGTGGACAGTGAGAGAGAGAGACAGAGAGAAAGGTCTTCCTTTGCCGTTGGTTCACCCTCCAATGGCCGCCGCGGCCGGCGTGCTGCGGCCGGCGCACCGCGCTGATCCGATGGCAGGAGCCAGGAGCCAGGTGCTTTTCCTGGTCTCCCATGGGGTGCAGGGCCCAAGCACCTGGGCCATCCTCCACTGCACTCCCTGGCCACAGCAGAGGGCTGGCCTGGAAGAGGGGCAACCGGGACAGAATCCGGCGCCCCGACCGGGACTAGAACCCGGTGTGCCGGCGCCGCTAGGCGGAGGATTAGCCTAGTGAGCCGCGGCGCCGGCCTCCAGATACTTTTTTGTGCCACAGAGGGCTCATCCGGCTCCATGCACAGGACAGAGGGACTGTATATGTGGTGTTGCTTCCACTGCTGCAGATGTCACCATTGAACACTAGCTCTGCACAGCCTGAGAGATCCGTGTCTGTCTCTGAAGATATTGTTGTCTCTGATTGCACTGCCAGGACTGACATGGTTGAATCCTATGCTTCTATTCTGATAGTTCACAATCATAAATTTTTAACACCATCATGATGCGAGCCTGAGTAGCTAAACCAAGTTGTCAGTAGCTTCAGCCTCAATGAGATGAAATGCCAGAACTAGTCTCTCTCCAGAAAAGTTGATTCTGACGTCTACTGTTGGACCATTTTTGTTGTTTTTGTTGCTATAATGGAGCAGTAAAATGTGGAGATCCTTACTCTGCCCTTTCCATTGGTGTCCATATTATTTCTTAAAGACAGATTCCGACAGTGGGAGTACTAGATGGAAGACGAGAATCTAGAATGATAGATATCTCAAGGTGTGAACACAGTATGTGCATACAACTGTGTGTGTGTCTGTTTTGTGCGTGTGAACTGGAATTGTCTTCCAGAAGGATGAGCAAATGTATAACCGTAACTCCGTGAAGGCAGTGCTCACCAAGTATTCTGACAGTCCTATGGGTATGGCCATGTAAATTATACTTTGTTTAATACATGGAGAACATGCTGCCCATAATATGAAGCCACGTGGATATCACAGCTCACTGTCTTTTTCTACCTTTGAAAGATGCTACATGACTAGATTGCTGTTTCCTTCCTCATCAAACTATGGGAATTTTTTTATTTAATTTTTTTTAAATCTACATAAATGGAACACATTTCACGTATCTCCTACATACCATTTTAAGAAACTAATAACACTTCACACCCCATCCTCCTCCATCCCTCATTCCCACCCTTCCTGAAAAATAATAAATAAATAAATATATATATATATATATTTGTTTTTGAGAAGCAGAGTGATGAGAGAGAGCTCCCAGCTGTTGGTTCACTCCCACGTGCCCCAGACATCTCCAGAGTCATCGCTGCTGCCTTCCAGGGCCCACATTAGAAGGAAGGAAGCTGTGGTCTAGACTCAGAGTCAGAGGTCACACCCAGGCACACAGGATTTAGGATTGCAACTTACCTGCTAGGCTGAATACCTGCACCAGCACAACACATTAAAGCACAACTCGGTCATAAGGTCTAAGTTGTTAGTAATACTTGTTTTCTAGCAACATCTTTTCCCCTTAATCAACGAAATTCGTAAATGAAGTATGGCTGCAATATCATGAGCTTATTTTTCCAACACCGATTTTTTTAAAATAAATTGCTCTATTCAGACTGACAAAAAATAGTTATAAGATCTCCTTATATTCACATTTCTGTAAATGGAAAATGAACTGTTTTGCCCAGAATTAACTTAGAAGTCACAAATAAGTTTTTTTAGCAGTTGCAATTCATACTGGTTTTATTTTATTTTCTCTTCCTCAAACTTATCAGATCAAAGTATATTTGTTAACTTGATGTATATCTTGTATACCTACAAATCATCTTATACAAGGAGTTTTCAAAAGTTCATGCAATATATGTACTATGAAAAAATGATGTATGGCTATCAAAATTTTATGCAAAATAAATTTATCTTTCCACCTCATTTTTCCACAAACATTTTGAAGTCTCCTCATTTTTGGTGCAGCTGTGATGAGGACAAAGAGAGTAGTTATATTTGTGGGAACAAATTACCAGCACCAGTGTAACCCAGAAGGCCACATTCTGCTAGGGCGAGAGCCTGATGGAATACATGGAGGTAGGGGATCACTTCCAGGTAATTACCCTGTATAACTAGGAAGTTCCTCAAATCTCCAGCAACCAATACCACCCCTGGTGCCCTTTCTCCTCTTACCTGAGCACTCTGGACTCTTTAACGAATTTGTACTAATAAAAAGGAGCTACTGAGTAAAGCCACATACCAGCAATTTATTTCTTTCAAGGTAAAGTGATGAGAGAACTTGTTATTGTGAATCTCATTCTCAAAAACAAAGACCAGTTGTTAACAACAAGAAACATAGGAGAATATAACTTTGTCATTTTGGAATTCATGATACTGGTGAAGGCAAACTGCCACCCAAATTGATCACATTTCAGAAGTTCAGAGAAGAGTTGACACCCTGGATTTAAAAGCAAACTGAGAAGCATGGAAAAAGACTTTGAGCTGTAATTCTGGCTTGCATGTTTAGACAGTCTTGAGCAGAAATAAGAGAAAGCATCCAAGTGAATGCCAGTGTACACAGAATTTCTCAGCAAACTTAGGCTTAAGCAATCATAGGCAAAAGGTCTGTAATAAGTAGTAAATAAGAGATGGTTAAGAAGAATGACAGAGAAGAAGGCCATGGGAAAACACTAAAGAAATTCAGGTAGCAGTGGGAGACTTTGGCTCTGAGAAGGCATAGCCAGCAAGAAAAAAACGGGTGTCACCAAGGATATCTATTTTTCTTGACACTGCTTTTTTTTTTTTTTTTTTTTTTACAGGCAGAGTGGACAGTGAGAGAGAGAGAGAGAGACAGAGAGAAAGGTCTTCCTTTGCCGTTGGTTCACCCTCCAATGGCCACCGCGGCCAGTGCGCTGCGGCCGGCCCACCGTGCTGATCCGATGGCAGGAGCCAGGTACTTATCCTGGTTTCCCATGGGGTGCAGGGCCCAAGCACTTGGGCCATCCTCCACTGCACTCCCGGGCCACAGCAGAGAGCTGGCCTGGAAGAGGGGCAACCGGGACAGAATCCGGCACCCTGACCGGGACTAGAACCCGGTGTGCCGGCGCCGCAAGGCGGAGGATTAGCCTAGTGAGCCGCAGCGCCGGCTAACTGCTTAGCTTTATATGTCAAATGCCTAACCTACTTCTGCTGAATCCCACAGGATATTTATTAACTCTTGTAAATGGGAATTACTATAGCAATTCTCACAGGGCTGAAGTCGGGATTTCAAGCGAGGTAACGAATTTCCTCTCTCTGTCTCTCCCTCTTGGCTATGTCCGTTCCATTCTCGAGAATGTTTTCCACGTACGATGTTGTCATTCCCATTACTCATTGTCTTGGAAGGTTTCCTTGCCCAGCATCCAGTAATCCAGAAGGTACCTTTTTCTTTAGCTGCTGTCCCTGAAGACAGCCTATGATGAGCTGGCTGTGTGATGTGCAGGCTCCCTGGGTGATGGAAGAGTCGTTCTAGAAAGAGCACCTGACTTCAACAACCAAAGAAAACCTTGTCGGGTCACAGATGTCTTCTTTTCTATCTGTAGAAATACATCCCTTTTCCAATTTACTTGTGGATGAGGTGTCCTACTTTCTCATCTGCAGGGCCTCCAGGTCAAGAGGTCATAAGTTCTGGGGAAAAACAAACCTTCGGCAAGAGGTTTGGAAATGTCAGATACCTTCAGGATGCTGGAGAGACACATGAAGTCAATGAAGTTAGTGATTATTATAAACGGCCCAAGAATAAACCCAAACTGTGTGTGACAAATGAAACAGGATGTTGGTGTGGTTGCTAGTTGTGCTCTGCCTTGTGTATATAGAAGGCTTCTCTAGGGACAGTGACTTCCTACTAAAAGGAATGCTGCTCTGTGTGTTCCCCTGACAGGGTTTGTTTTCTATGCTTTGTGTAAAACAAACGTTATTAAAGACAAAATAGAAAATCCTAGACTTGTTTTTGATTTCGACATTTTGGATTTCAACAGGATTAGAAAAGTTTGCCTTTAAAGCATATTTTAATTGCTAATTATGACCCTGTGTTCTGTTTTACTAAATATGTTTACATAAACATTATATTTTGGTAGGGTTATAATAAAACTATTGTAAAGGTCAGAAATGAAATTGATCCATAAACCTCAATCATGAGCTTCTGTTAAACTGTGGGATTAGGATAATATGACATTTCAGAGGATTTCCAAGCTATAGTTTCTTCCAGGGTTGGGAAACAGGAAACAAATAACAGCTTTTGTCCATTCCTCTTACATTTCTTTCAAACATGGTAAGTTAAACGTCTTCTCATTTTATTGCAACTTTTCAGGTGTTTGGTGATATTGGTGGCTTGAAGTTGGTCCAAAGGGAAGTGATCACAGCTATTCAGGAGCGTATAAGTGAAATGGACACTGTATTGGGAGATGCATTTGATATAAAACCAGGAGACATGCAAAGAATGCCTTATAATAAACCAGGTAGGTTTTCCATTGCTTGAATATTTAACTCATTGCTATAAATGAGTGCACCCACTAAGAAGGAGCCACTGAAAGTGACTTCCTTATTGACTTCCAAAAGCTCTCCCCATGGTGCACAACTCAGAGAGAGAAGACTGAATTCACCTTCCTGTTCAGCCCTACTGCCTCATGTGTGCGGTTAACTAAAAGTCTGTTTGGGTGTTAGAAATAAGAGAAGTCAGGATCCTCACAAATACCTTTTCAGAGAGAATCAAAATCACCATCTTTGCTTGGAAAGAGACAGTTGGTGACTCTGGAGTTCAAAGAGGGACAGAATGTCATTTCTAGTATCCTTGTTGCTGGTAGTCTTCGATATGGAGGGAATGAAGGGAGTAGCTAAAGGGTAAGACTATGTCTATAGAAACTGCTTTATCCCTTCATTTATCTGGGAGTTTTCACTTTTTTTTTTTGCTAGAAGAAACTATGAGGAAAAAAAAATGGAAAAAATAAATAAAAACAAGAAGACGTCAAGTCACTAAAGTGAGTTGGTTTTCAGAGCATACATCCTGTATTCTAAGATAGCCACGACAAAGCCCAGGTTGGCTGCCTCTGAGTTGGGCTCTTTGCATTCACCTCAACCCTTGCTAATAGGGACAAAGGAACAGATCCCACTTCCCAGTTCTGATAGAATCCCTTTTACTCTTTATTTCCTTTCTCTCATCTCTTTCAACTGGTGGTTTGGAATAGGATCTATGATTAAAAATGGACAATGAAGTATCAGAAGTGTGATGGATCATAAAAGTCCAGCATCATTATGAGTCTTTTTTCTTCAGTAAAAACCAATAAATGACATGGGTTCTAGGCCCTCTGATCCTCCCTGGCTACTTAGGCCAGGGCGAGCAAAAATATTTTTAGCCACAGCTCTCAAACAGAAAGCAGTGCTTAGGAGAGGCTCAAAACTGATACTTAGAATCAGAAATCATGTAAACACATAATCCTGGTGACTTCTTTGATCTTCTGTTTTAATCATCGTGTCACTATTAGGATATCATCAGTTTTTCACTGGGAATTCATATTCAAGTGTACAGGATGTGTTGCCTTTGTTAGTATGAATTAACATGTGTATAAACTCTCTGTTTTTATCTTCTACGGCTATTTTTGAAATACATTAATACAAGAGTACCTCAAAAAGTTTTTGGAAAACTGGAATGAAAAGATCAGTTTGTTGTGGTGCAAAAAAAAATTAAAATCATCTGTGCATTATTTTTTTCGCAATATAGATTTTCCATGAACTTTTTGAAGTTCCCTCATTCATCTATTATCAGATCTGAATTTCATGGAAATAAGCATTCTAAGTGTGTTTTAATTGTATTGCACCTGCTTATCATAGTCAAATAGAATCTTCCTTCAGATACTTAAATTTCACTCCCATTGACATCCTTTCTCACCCCATTCTTTCAAATATAATTACCCATAGCTCTAGTCATCAGATATTTACCTTCATTTTCACTTAATAGCTAGTATGCTAATTACACATTTTTACTTTTTCCATGAGAGCATGTGTTACCTCTGGACAGAAATTTTTTTAAATGTATCTTCCTATTAATAGAACTGAAATAGTGCATGGTAATATGCTGCGGCTCAATAAACATTCACTGTAGGAAAAGTGACGGAGGGAGATGTGGAGGTGGGACTGGGGCACCTCATTTGTAGTGTAAGAAAGACTAACCAAACGAACAAAATCTTAGTGACAAACATATTAATGCAGATTCTATGACAGGCCTGTATCATCACAAAATATTCTGAGAAGGAATAATAAATGTGTACTTTTGAGTAGATTTCTGAATCTCAAGTTGTAGCTTATTTAGATTATTAGGTCACATTGACAAATCACATTAAGTTGGAAAAGCGTTTTTTCAGTGAACAGCTATTTGCTTAGCATTTAATATAAATATCTGCCAATTTCATACATCTGTTCATTTCTGTTTATAGTTCCCCATTTGATTCAAGCCCTGTGAGGACAAGAATCAATGCCCATGTTATTTACTGTTTTGCCACCAGTTCCTAATATTGTCCTTTGAACTACTATCTGCTCAGCACATATTTTTTATTTGACAGATGGAGTTAGACAGTGAGAGAGAGAGACAGAGAGAAAGGTCTTCCTTTTGGTGGTTCACCCCCCAAATGGCCTCTATTGCCGGAGCTACGCTGATCCAAAGCCAGGAGCCAGGTGCCTCCTCCTGGTCTCCCATGCAGGTGCAGGGGCCCAAGCACCTGGGCCATCCTCCACTGCCCTCCTGGGCCACAGCAGAGAGCTGGACTGGAAGAGGAGCAACCGGGACTAGAACCTGGAGCCCATACGGGATGCTGGCGCCGCAGGCGGAGGAATAACAAAGTGAGCCACGGCACTGGCCCCTGCTCAGTACATTTTTTAAAAGACAATTACATTTTTATTTGAGAGGCCGATAAAGACAGAGAGCTTCCATCAGCTGGTTCACTGTCTAAGTGCCCACAATGGCCAAGAATGGACTGGGGCTCAAGCCAGGAGCTGGGAAGTCAGTCCAAATTTTCTATGCATGTGGCAGAAACTCAGCTATTCAGCCATCATTGCTCTCTCCCTTAGCATAAAGTCAGAGTCAGGGGCCAAGGCAGGGATTAGACCCAGGTATGTCCATGTGGGACTGGGTATCCTAGCCATCATCTTAACTTCTGGGCTATACATACACCTACCATACTCAGTACATTTTTGGTGGATAAAAAAAAAAAAATGGATGACAGTGTGTTGACTGGACAATCAATCAATACTTTTTCCTTTTTCATGTTTCCTTTAGAAATTGGCAGCCCAAAGGAAAGACGAGTATAAAAGAGAAAAAACTCCTGAAGAATGACCATGGCCACAACATATTCTATAAGACAAGCCACCTGCTAATACATTATTGCAAAGCATGAGTTGTTCAATACCTGACAGCACAAGTCTGCCGACTGCTTTGTTGCTGTTGTTTCATATTTGTTTTCCCTGCCGTTGAACACACTTCACTGAACATTAAGTAGTAAGCAATAGGTTCAACATTTGAGTTTATCTAGAGCTTTTGTCACATTATGTATTGTATGGGGGTGTGGTGAATAGGGGTTTGCTGAGGTTTTCCCACGAATTCTCTTTTGGTGTAAAGAGCTTTTCTGATATTCAGTGGCTCAGTGCCATCTCCCAGTCCAACTCTGAAATGAGATTGTTGTGTTGTCTACTTCAGAAAGAAGTGCTACATTTGCACTGGGATCAAAAGAACCTTTTCAATCTGAACTTTTCTGGATGTAGATGTACAGTGAGATTTTAAAGGAAAACAGAGGGAAAAAGGAACTTTTTAATTCTTATTAATTCCTCCTATTTTCTGTGACCCTTTATGGACCAGAAATAATAATTCTGTGAAAATGTCTTGATGAGGATAGTTTTTACAATCAGACTGTTTGCAAGAGCCTTGAATATTAATAGAGGCACCAGCATAAAATTCCTTTAAGTAGTAAACATTTATTTACACCGTATGAAACCATACCCAAAATTCAAGATAAGTTTCTGGGACATTAAAATCTGCCAATTTAGTCATCAGTGTTCTTCATGTGGTAAAGATAACTTATAGTACTAATAATTATCTTCCAAAAATCTACTAGTAATACGATATCTGTAAACTCATGCATCTTTCTCAATCATTTCATTGGTAGCTTCATATCTAGTACTATATTTGGTTACTAATTGACTTTCTCATTCATAATGATATTTTCCCATTTAGAAAACATGTAATAAAAATATGACTGCAATGGAAAACCTTAAATAAAAATTACTTTCATAGATCATTTTGTAAGTAGCTACTGTGTTCTTATTTCCCAAATAGGTTATTCATGTGAAACTCTATTATATAAAGAATAAAAATATAAATAAGAATTAAAAATTTACATGCTGCTGTACATTTTAAAGTGAAATCTATTAAATGTTCTTTGTATTAACTTCAGTGACAATAGATAGATTACACTAAGTGTCAGTTAAGCAATGGATGAAAAATGAGTGATTTTCATCATTCAGTTAAATATGGTGCTAAGTGGTATGTGCTAGCATTAAAAGCAAATTACTTATCACTTCAACAATCACAGCATGAAAGCATCCAGTGTTCCTTGATTCTCAATTTTATTAAATAAATCAACTGATAATGCTTGGATAAGCAGAAGACAAAGGCTTCATGACATTATGGTGTTTCTGTTCCATAAATACATAATCAAGATACATCTAAAAAATCTTTATATATATATATATAATAAAACATTTTATATTTTCTTTTTTAAACCTTTTTAATTGAAATTTAATTTTTTTAACTTTTATTTAGTAAATATAAATTTCCAAAGTACAGCTTATGGATTACAATGGCTCCCCCCCTCCATAATTTCCCTCCCACTCGCATCCCTCCCATCTCCTGCTCCCTCTCCCATTCCATTCACATCAAGCTTCATTTTTTTAAAAATTTTTTTTGACAGGCAGAGTGAACAGTGAGAGAGAGAGACAGAGAGAAAGGTCTTCCTTTGCCGTTGGTTCACCCTCCAATGGCCGCCACTGCCGGCGCACCGGGCTGATCCGATGGCAGGAGCAAGGTACTTCTCCTGGTCTCCCATGGGATGCAGGGCCCAAGCACTTGGGCCATCCTCCACTGCACTCCCTGGCCACAGCAGAGAGCTGGCCTGGAAGAGGAGCAACTGGGACAGAATCCGGCGCCCCGACCGGGACTAGAACCCGGTGTGCTGGCCCCGCAAGGCAGAGAATTACCCTAGTGAGCCGTGTTGCCGGCAAGATTCATTTTCAATTCTCTTTATATACAGAAGATTGATTTAGTATATATTAAGTAAAGATCTCATCAGTTTGCACCCACACAGAAACACAAAGTGAAAAATACTGTTTCAGTACTAGTTATAGCATTACTTCACATTGGACAACACATTAAGGACAGATCCCACATGAGGAGTAAGTACACAGTGACTCCTGTTGTTGACTTAACAATTTGACATTCTTGTTTATGGCGTCAGTAATCTCCCTAGGCTCTAGTCATGAGTTGCCAAGGCTATGGAAGCCTTTTGAGTTCACCGACTTCGATCTTATTCCGACAGGGTCATAGTCAAAGTGGAAGTTCTCTCCTCCCTTCAGAGAAAGGTACCTCCTTCTTTGATGGCCCCATTCTTTTCACTGGGATCTCACTTGCAGAGATCTTTCATTTAGGTCTTCTTTTTTTTCTTTTTTTCCAGAGTGTCTTGGCTTTCCGTGCCTAAAATACTCTCATGGGCTCTTCAGCCAGATCCAAATGCCTTAAGGGCTGATTCTGAGGCCAGAGCGCTATTCAGGACATCTGCCATTCTGCTGTGTATCCCGCTTCCCATGATGGATCGTTCTCTCCCTTTTTGATTCTATCAGTTGTTATTGGCAGACACTAGTCTTGTTTGTGTGATCCCTTTGATTCTTAGACCTATCAGTGTGATCAATTGTGAACTGCAATTGATCACTTGGACCAGTGAGATGGCATTGGTACATGCCACCTTGATGGGATTGTATTGGAATCCCTTGGCACATTTCTAACTCCATTTGGGGCAAGTTCGATTGAGCATGTCCCAAATTGTATATCTCCTCCCTCTCTTATTCCCACTCTTATATTTAACAGGGATCACTTTTCAGTTAAAATTTAAACACCTAAGAATAATTGTGTGTTAATTACAGAGTTCAATCAATAGTACTAGAACAAAAAAAAATACTAAAAGGGATAAAGTATTACATTGTACATCAACAGTCAGGACAAGGGCTGATCAAGTCACTGTTTCTCATAGTGTCCATTTCATTTGCAACAAGATGGAGGAATCTGGAAAACATTATGCTGAGTGAATTAAGCCAGTCCCTTTTGGGACAAATATCATATGTTCTCCCTGATCAGCAACAACTAACTGAGCACCAAAGGGGAAACCTGTTGAAGTGAAATGGACACTATGAGAAAAACATTTTATATTTTCATCATTAAGAATTCACACACATACACAACTTATATGTCTATATATACATATACACACACGACAATACTAACAAATGTGGTAAAATGGAATTAAAAGATAAATTTATTGTGGAACAAAGAATTCAAGTTGACCTAGTTACAATAATTTATGTGGAACACAAATCATTTTTACTGTTTTACTTCCAGCTTGCCTTCTAACTTAATTTTAAGCACCTCTATAGTTGAGAAAATATCTCCATTCCAAACAAGAGCACTTAAGACTAGGATGGGCCAGCGCTGTGGCGTAGTGTGTAAAGCTGTCCCCGGTAGTGCAGGCATCCCATATGGGCGCCGGTTCGAGTCCTGGCTGCTCCAATTCCAATCCAGCTCTGTGCTATAACCTGGGAAAGCAGTAAAAGATGGCCCAAGTTCTTGGAATCCTGCACCAGCATGGGAGACCCAAAGGAAGCTCTTGGCTCTTGGCTTCAGATCTGCGCTGCTCTGGACGTTGCAGCCAATTGGGGAGTGAACCAGCAGATGGAAGACTCTCTCTCTCTCTCTCTCTCTCTCTCTCTGCCTCTCCTTCTCTCTGTGTATAACTCTGACTTTCAAATAAATAAATAGATAAATAAATATATCTTAAACAAAAAAAAAGACTAGTAAATCCTTTCACTAGTTTGAAATAACTGCTGGATGGAGGTTCTGCTTGATCTTGTACATTTGCATCTAACAGAATAGACTAGAATTTAGAGTTCTCTCTCATGGATTTCTTTAATCTGTTCAGATCTGGGAGAAGCAGGAATTCTTTCCTAAAATAGGACAAATTCCTTAAGGACAATCTTACTAATGTGCAGGGCAAAGTAGATGCTCAATGGATGCATGGATGTAGAAATAAATGAGATAGTGCGACACAGTGATTAAGAGCTGAGGCTCTGGAGTTAGATTCAAGATGAGATCCTACCTGATTGCTTACTATCTATGTGAGTTGGACAAGTTATAAACCTCACGGACAGATGTCAAAGAGCATTTGTTAACTCTGTGATGTAATTGGGTGTGCATACACGATTTCAGGCTTGCATGGGTGGAGAGAAGATCTGCAAAACCTGCACATCTACTGCATTTGCCCACTCCACTGTTGGAGAAAGGAAACCGTGCATTGGCCGCTTTGTCCTAGGCTGATCACCTCAGATGTGAGGGCTGTATGGTCAGGAAGGTAACTTAAAACAGCATAAGGTGTGCTCCGGGAGACAGAGTATGAAGAGCCGATACATCAGAGGTTCCTGTTCTTCTGAAACTGACTTTATTCTTTCTGTTCAACTGTCCTTTGAATGGTCTTGGCTACCCATTTTGGTGTCCAACTAATTTTATACTCAATGTTGGAAGAGAACATTGTTGCGTAATAGTTCCCGTCCATGAAGGTTCTGAAGGTTGTCTCAACCAATGTCTCTTGTGGGGTTTTATCAGTGTTCTCTTCATAGTGCTGTTGTGAGAAACAACCGGGATGATGGAGCGAATGTGTGAGCTATTTTGATTGGTTAGACAATTTAATGAGTGAAAGAAGAGAAGGAAAAAGGGATAGGGAAGCAAGAAACAATTGGAAAATGGAACAAAAGAAGAAAGGGAAAGAGGAATGAAACAATGTATTTCTAGATGTAAGGTTATTGAACCAGTGGGTAATGTATTTAAAATGTTTTAAATGTACAAATTTTACTTCCAAATACTGTACGTATTTCCACTTCCAGCACAAATGGTAAATGATACACTCTCTTTCTCCTGACTATGGCTACTAATGGCCATTAATAATATTTTCTTATCAAAAATGTCAAAAAATTTGATTTGAAAGGGTATTTATTTTTCATGATTAATGAATATTTATAATTTCAACTATTATATCTTAATTTCTTATTTATTAATAATAGCTCCTTATATATTAAGTGCAGAAAATACTTTGTATATATAAGTAAGCTCCAAAACCATTCATGGAAAACAGATTTAAAAGATAAGCTAATTTGTTGTGAAAAATTGAAATCCATTCATATGAGTGTTCTTCAAGAAGTTCATGACCAGTAGGCATTATGAAAAAAGCCATGGGTGGACTTAAAAAGTTCGCACCAATATGAATTTATTTTTAATTCTATCTTCCATGAACTTTTTAAAGTATTCTTGTAGTATATGTCACAGCTTATACCAAAATTGTCAATTGCATAGTTTGTTTTAATGCATGCTTTACTATGAATAAGTTCTAAGTTTTTAGTGCAGTTTAATCTGTAAAGTTTTCCCTTATTGTCTTAACATAGTGTATCAGTTTATTATCACCATGATACTTAGAAATGTCACTTTTATTATATAATGACATTTAGGTAATATTTTCCATTGGAAAATGTTGATATTCCATTGACTTATTGTTTGTCCTACTGCTAATAGCAGATTCACTTACTTAGTGTAGTTTATTGATGAATCAAATTTATGCTAACACACTAGTAAGAAAAATTGGCTGATAACATGGGAAGAATGAGAATAAAGGGAAGAGAACTCAATGTGAAGAGGACTATTGGACTTAGGTAATGGACACTGAAAGTTAATTAAATACCACTGTTCTCTGCTTTTGAAGATGTTCTCAAATGTTCATAGTTATAAGGTAATAGTCCTTCCCCCACCCCCTACCGCACCCCATAGCATGGTGTGACATGTTAAGCCAATCCTTTTAATGCCAGTTTCAGTCCTGGCTGCTTGACTTCTTTTCCAGTGACCTGAGAAAGTAGCAGAAGATGAACCAAGTACTTGGAGCTCCTGGCACCCATGTGGAAGACCTGGATGAAGTTGCTGGCTCCTGTCTTGGCTTGTGCCTCCATTTAGAAAGTGAACCAATAGATGGAAGACCTCTCTGACTCCCTGTCTCTTTGTCTGTGTCTGTCTCTCTCTCTCTCTTCATTTCTCTACTTCTCTTTCACCCTACATTTCATATACATGAATACATAATGAAAAAGGAAATAACAGGACAAGATATGTAGGCAACAGCTGTGATAAAATATTATGTATCCAATAATGCTACATTTCCAAAGAACAAAGATGATATAAGGAAAGGATAAAAATGTAATGTGGAATAAAAAAGATGATATTGACATATGAAAAAATATATTTTATAAAGTTAATTGAAAATAGATCATAGTAAAAAATAAGAATGAGAATAGGAGAGGGAGGAGGAAGAAGGGTAGGAGTGTGGGTGGGAGGGCGGATAGGGTGGGAATACTATGTTCCTAAATTTCTATTTATGAAATGCATGAAGTTTCTATACCTTAACTGAAACTTTTCTGGGTAAAAAAATGAATAAAAATACATATTGCTTAGAGTGAATTTGAAGGAATATATAATGGCTATCTGTGGATGCTGAAATAATACATATTTTAGTTTTGTTTTCATAAGATATTTTGTGCTTTCCACTATCTCTACAATGAGCTCATGGTACTCTTATAATCAGTGCTGAAACAACAAATGTAATTCAGAGCTCTAAAACCACGGAAGGAATAAATAAAAATCATATTCATGAACATTACCTGTATAGGGAGGCATCTGGTAGTGTTATTCTAAAAACCTTTTAGGAGACAACACCTCTGTGAAACAGTTACAGAAGCTGTGAATAGTTGACAAGCTTAGAATAAAAGATAATAGAACGAGATACAAAGGAAGATGAATGGAGTTGAAAGGTTAAAGAAAACTAAATTGTAATTGCACAGTTAAAAGACACCTCAGAAACTTTAAGGGCAGATTTGATGCTGCAGAAAATCAAATCATGCCAATTCCATTCACTCTCCCTGCAGCCTACCACTTCGTGTCTTCCTAATTCCCTCTAGAACCTGACTCTGACAGTCCTTCAACTCCATAGCATATACTGTATTCATAGGCTCCATCACCTTTTCCCTGGTTCATTACGCTTTGTGCTCTTTCTCCTTAACCAGTTTATTTTTCATTCTCAACCACTATCAAAACTCCCTTACTTACATCTTCTTGCTTCTCTGTCACCCCACGTTTCCTTCTTATTGCTTGGAGAAACCAAAGACCTTTTTGAACCTCCCTTGCCTAATTTGTGCTTGCTTATGATTAAACACAGCTGTAGAAAAATAGACTTTATCTCTGACTAATCTTACTTTAAATTTATGATGCTGGATCTTAAATGGCCTTTAATATTTCCTGATAACCATATTCTATGTTTGAATTTCATTTGCCTTCCCACTATCCTTTATGACTATGTCACGTTTTATTGTCTCTTCCCTAACCTGCACACTATCTTTCCTTTGCCTCAATATCACCTTACAGACTGGCTTTCTACCTTTCTAGAAAAGTTAAAGTAATGAGAACGCAGCATCCACAAATCCCTGACACCTGAATATTTACTTGCGTTTCGGCTGCTTTCAGCTTTTGCTACAGGGGAAGGCATCATGCACCCTTCTAAAGCTGACCTTTACACGATGCAGTGGACCATGTCCTGGACTCCTTTAGTTCTCTCCTCTCTGTCCCAGGTTGTCATTATCATTTTTTATTCTCTACATGATAATACATATTTGTTAATACTTATGCATCTTAGAAAGACATTATATCTCTGAACCTCACTCTTTGCATTACCTATGACTTCATTTCTCTGCTCCCATTTATAATAAAAAGGACTCTTTGAAAGATATAACTTTCCTCGTTGGCTCTAAATCAGCTCTTCTTATGTTTACTGCAACCCAATCTAGCCAGAATTCCACCCCTGGCCTCCATTTTGACTGTGCTTACCAAAGCCAACAATGATCCCATTGGTTGAATGCAGTGGTCAATTCTTAATGCTCAGCTTACTTGATGTAGTAGAAATGTTAAGCATAGTTCCACAGGCTCTCATTCTTGATATACTTTCTCTATTTACTTACTAGGATATTACCAATAGTTTTTCTTCTATGTGGCTGCAGAGCTCAGTCCACTTTGCTGTATCCTACTCTTTACTACTACTTTTGAAATGCTCCCAGGCTCACTCCTGGATTTTCTTCTCTTTTGTCTCTCCATTGGTCAGTGGTCTTATCTACTGATGACATATTTCTAGTTTGAATGTGTCCCTCCGAAATGCAGGTACTGATAATACTCATATTGAGATTTGGGTCTGGAAGAGGTAGCTGCACCATGATGGCTGCTCTTTATGAGAGAGGGTTTATATAGCATTCAGCAAGCTGGCTCTTTCATTCTGCTGCCCATAAGGACCCACATCAATCATTTCCCCCCTTCTTCCATGTGAGGACACAATAATGAGAAATTTACTTGCTGGTGCTTTAATTTTGGACTTCTCTCGCTGGAGAACTATAAGAAATATATTTATATTGCTTGTTAATTTACCAGTCTCTGGTAATCTCTTACAGCAGTATAAACTGACAAAGGCAAATTATCTTCAAGTTTGTATCTCTAGCCAGCTCAAATTTCTCTGCAGACGTGAGATACTAGAAACTTCAGGTACATGTAACCCAAACAGTTTATAGACAAATAGAATTATAAGATAATATGCATTGTTCATGGACTTTTTAAAGAATTCATATATCTTTAAACGCCTATTAGACCTATCCACTGGTATAAACATCAAACTCAACCTACTTCAACCTAAACCCATGGTTTTCTCCTCTAAATTCTCTTCTTTGCATTCCTACACATCCCAGTTGATGGCTAGATCTACTTTCCATTTGTTCAAGCCAAAAGTTCTGGAATTAATTTCAATTCCTATAGTTTTGAGACTAGGCTAGCTCATAATGCAGTAATAAACATTACCCAAATTTCTGAGGCTGATGATAGCAAAGATTCCATGTTATCTTACATGTTCATTGGGGAAAGGGTTTTTCTCTGCTTCACTGTGCTATACAACACATGCTAGTATTTCCTCAATCTTTTCATATTCTAGAATGTAAGCTCATAAGGTATATACCTTCTTAGTTATTGCTGGCAACAACTGCTAGCTTAAAAAGAAAGGTAACTTCCTGTTCCTTTTTTCTTTTCATCGGAAGTCGCCTTATTGTCATTTTCATTCTGTGCCCAGTTTGATCAAGTAACCACTGTCTAGAACACTTTTAGTTGTCCTAGGTGAGGAAAAAGGGAATTTGAAGCAGTGTGACTGCGTCTTAAAGCTTAGCAAGAGGAGTAAAATATGCCCCTTCCATCACAGCAACCAAGGGTCAGTTACATAGCCAGAAATATGTGGGAGTGTAGTCAGGAGGTTAGTCCAGACATCAACACGGGTATTGACTACAATGGCTCCTCTCTTCCTCTCCCAACAATCTTCAGAATATCCACTGGTTATGCTTTGCAAAGTCCAGAATCTGATGACTTATCTCCCAATTCATAGTACAGCCCCAATCTGAGCCACTAAGATTGCTCTCTTGGATTTGCAAAGCTCTTCTTACCAGCTTTCCCACTGTTGCTATCACTCCACTTTGACCTATTCTCAGAGCTTTAAGGTAATTGTCTCAAAATAAGTCCTACCATGGGACTCTATTGCTCAACACTCCATTCGTTTAGCATAAAGGACAATGTTCTAGCAATCCACTCACGTCACATTCAGTCTGCCCAGATACTACTCTACTTATAACATTCATGGATAATTGCTTTTGTTCTTTGTGATTTATCAACCTGGTTTTTCTCCATTTCTCTTATTCTTTCTGCCTAGAAAGCCACTTTAGGTTTTTTAGTACAGCCAGTAGCCACCCAGCTAAATTCCTCCACAGGTTCTTTTGGATAACTCTTTCATCTCTTATGTCTTTGTTTGAAAGGCACCTTCTCATTGGAATCTAAGATGGTCCCTTCTACTTAAAAAATGCCTGTTATTGGCCTACTCTTCTCCCCAAAACTCTAAATCTGATTAACTTAAACCTTGGATAATGTCTTATGTTGATTAGCTCAACTCTTCTACTTATCACTATTTTAACCTATCACATATGCACAGCCACTGGAGGACCAAACACTAAATGTGTTTTTAAAAACAGATTTTGAGCTCCAGGACTTCCAGTAGTCACCAATTAGGGTTACTCACACTTTCAGCTTTTAGTTGAAAGCTGTACCAAAAGTTTCCATGGAACTGAGGCCTTTGAGTTTGTACTATGTCAAGCTACTGTCATCCCAGAGTTTCTATCCTGTAGATGTCCTATTGTGGGACTTTGCAGATGTCATAATTGTAGGACTGAATAGAGGTACACATTGTTTTCTTTTTGCTCATAGAGAACCAAAACAATACATAAATAGCTGCATTTTGAGATGAGTATCCAAAAAACAACACCAGAACTCAGTAAGGAACCATGGACTGGAGATCTGGATGACTGCATAGGCAAATAAACAAAGCAAACTGGCAACTGAGATCCCAACCTCAAGGCTGTAGGAATCCCTGCTGCAGAAAAGCCTCAGCAGAGCCCATCTGCATGAATAAACTGTGCAGGCAATCCTAGCTACAGGAGGAATTCAGCCACCACAAACTAGAAGCCTAGCAAAGAGAAGTACCTGGGGAACTCACAGTGTCTTTGCTTTAATAGGGTTCATATTGGATCCCCCAAGACACACAGTGCAGAGGCTATGGCAGTGGGGGATGATCCTGGGGGAGGAAGCACTCTCAGAATTCATACTTCCCTAGGGCATATAACACCCTGTTGCGTCCCTATCAGTAGGGCCCTACCGGTGTTCCATCACAAAAGCAACAAAACAGCAGCATCTTGAATCCAATTAGACCCTGCAAAGTAACCTGAGCACTACATCCTACACAGTGCTCTGTACCACAGGGGGCAGGGTGTGCAGAACAACATAGGGATCCTGCGTCTAGGAACCTAAGAAGCATTTCCCCCTTGGATTTTAGGGTTCTATTCACAGAGCTGGCACACAGCACCAACCCAGCTTGTTCCCAACACCAGTACTATTTTTGTGACTTCAGTCCCTCCCTTAGCAGTGGTTAGGGGAGTGGTGTCAAGGATACAGGCAATCCTTCTGATATCTAGGAGTTCTCCAGACTTCTACCAACCCCTGAAATCGACTATAGCAAAATAAAGTATAGGAAGTCTATACTACAGCATCCAATCCAATACAGCATTTTGGCTAATGCAGCCAAAGTAGCCTACTGAACTGACACCCAAAGTCACATCTCCAGGAAATAGGGCTTTAATCTATGGAAGCAACACCTCAGAAGTGATAAACAACTGCTCCACCAGATGTGCAAATGTGAATGCAGGGACACAGAAGTATGAAAAAGCATGGACAAATGATACTTCCACTAGAACTTCAGAGCCAGAATCTAAAGAAAAGGAGATTGATGGAATGCCTGTAAAGAATTCAGGGAAATAATCATAGGATACTGTGGGGAGCAATCCGGACTAGACTGAGTTACTGGAATTAAGACTTATTCTATGCATCTGCTCTCCCACAATATGGCGCTGGGAGAGAAGTAAACAGCTTCTGCACAGCTGCCTCCAGTTCAACCAATAAGCTGTAGGACTTGCTCCTGATTGGAGGAGAGCAGCGTACTCGGCGTGTGGGCAGCCGAGTTGGGATTGGCAGAGGAGGACTATAAAGGAGGAGAGAGACGGCATGCACCAGGAACATCTAAGGGGAACATCTGAGGGAACACCTGTGCAGCCCCCGAGAAAGCCGGCCGGCGGTGTGCCGCTCCCCTGCGGAAGTGGGGAATGTGGCCAGGGGGAACTGCCCTTCCACGGAGGTGGAAGGGATAGTAGCCAACCCGGGAAGAACCAGCAGCAAACCCGGGGAGGGCCGAGCAGACAGAAAGAACAGCGCAGGGTCCTGTGTCGTTCCTCCACGAAGAGGGGGAGCGACATAATGGTGCCGTGACTCGGATATGAAGCCTAGGCAGGGCTTAGTGTCGTTCCTCCACGAAGAAGGGGAGCGACATAATGGTGCCGTGACTCGGATAGGAAACCCAGGACGGATAGGAAACCTAGGACGGATAGGAAACCTAGGACGGATAAAAAAACTTAGGAGGGAAGAAATGGGAAGAACTGGGAAATTACCGGAGAGAGAGACTAGCAAACAGCCTAGGGAAAAGCCGGACGAAAAGGGTGCCGGAAGAAGCTATTGAAAGCCTAGGCATAGATTCGGATACGGACTACGGGGGGAAGCTGGGAGAAATCTCTAAGGTCGAAAGCGAAAGTGAAAGCTAGAACAAACAGACTCGGATATGGACTGTGGGGAGAGGCCAGGAGAAATGAGGGAGGAATATTGTTGGAGGAAAGCTTGGGGAAACATACCAGGTAGAGAAAAATGTTAGGGAAATTGAAGCCGCGGGGGGCAGGCCGAGGCGGAAACGAAAGCCACTTTGGGATTCTCAAGTTAGCCCGGGAATAGGGGGCGAAAAGTTGAAACCAGAAGCTGAAACGTAAGCCAGATTGGGATCCGTCTGATTAGCCCGGGGAGCAAAGGACGGGAAGTCAAATCGTGGGGCGGAGATGTAAGCTGGGTTGAATTCGCCAGGCTAGCCCGGGGAACTTGGATTGAATACTAGTGGCGGAGACGCAAGCTACGCTGTGTGACTCGCGGAAGCCGCCGCGTGCAGAGAGAGCACGGGGCGTGAATAGATAGGGAACGCAGGGCTGGCGCGAGGCCGTGGTTCAGACGCGAAAGGGCTAGTGAGAGACCGCGGAGTGTGCGCGCAAAGCCGAGCCGCGCAGATGAGAGAGAAGCGGGCTGAAGCGGCTCAGCCGGAAAGCCGCCGAGAAATAGCCTCGGGGCGGGCGCCGGGAAGCCGCGGGGATAAGAGAAACAGAAGTTTAGAAGTAAAATGAGAGCGGGAAGCTGCGGGGATAAGAGAAACAGAAGTTTAGAAGTAAAATGAGAGAAATAGGAATGCTGGAAGATAGAAGTAAAATGGGAGAAATAGGAATGCCCGGAGATAGAGAAATAGAGAAATAGAAAGGCCTCCCCTCAACATGGCAATGAGAAAGCTTGGATTCGGTCTGCCTGATTAAGTGAGGCGATGAGCACCTGCGGGCGGCTAGCAGCTTATGCGCCGCAGGTCACCGAAGACAGGCACGAATTAACATCAGTAAGGCCTCCCCACAATACAGCAATTAGGAGGCTTGGATTCGGTCTGCCTGATTAAGGCGGTAAGCACCAGCAAGCAGCTCGACCAGAGTATGAGCTGCAGGTCACCGAAGATAGGCACGAACCAACACTAAAGTCTCCCCCACAATACGGCAATGAGAAGGCTTGGATTCGGTTTGCCTGATTGTTAGGGCTTGTAAGCCCCTGCGGGCAGAGCAGAGCATGCGCTGCAGGGCACCGAATACAGGCATGCATCAGCGCCTAAAAACCTCCTCACAACATGGCGAAGAGAGGACCCGGATTCGGTTTGCCTGATTGATAGGACTTGTAAGAACCTGTGGCAACTCTAGCAAGCAGAGCAGAGTGTGTGCTACGGGACACCGAAGACAGGCACGTATCAACGCCAAAAAATAAAAAGAAAGGGGGATCTGTGGGGAGCAATCTGGACTAGACTGAGTTACTGGAATTAAGACTTATTCTATGCATCTGCTCTCCCACAATATGGTGCTGGGAGAGAAGTAAACAGCTTCTGCACAGCTGCCTCCAGTTCAACCAATAAGCTGTAGGACTTGCTCCTGATTGGAGAAGAGCAGCGTACTCGGCGTGTGGGCAGCCGAGTTGGGATTGGCAGAGGAGGACTATAAAGGAGGAGAGAGACGGCATGCACCAGGAACATCTAAGGGGAACATCTGAGGGAACACCTGTGCAGCCCCCGAGAAAGCCGGCCGGCGGTGTGCCGCTCCCCCCCGGAAGTGGGGAATGTGGCCAGGGGGAACTGCCCTTCCACAGAGGTGGAAGGGATAGTAGCCAACCCGGGAAGAACCAGCAGCAAACCCGGGGAGGGCCGAGTAGACAGAAAGAACAGCGCAGGGTCCTGTGTCGTTCCTCCACGAAGAGGGGGAGCGACATAATGGTGCCGTGACTCGGATATGAAGCCTAGGCAGGGCTTAGTGTCGTTCCTCCACGAAGAAGGGGAGCGACAGGATACTGTATTTGTTAGGGATAAAGATCTGATAAGACGAGTATACAGAGGAGGATTTATTCAGGGGGTTGGTTCACATGATTGAGAAGTCCCATGACAACTCATCTTAGTCTGGGAATCTGTGATGCTGATAGTAAGGGTCTGTCCATGGGCCTCTGTATTAGAGATGCTGGTGATATGAGTTTAGCTTGAGGTCAAAAAGTGTAAGTGCCAGAAAAGAGGCCAGGTATAAGCCTGGAGTGCACAGGCCTGTAGCACATCCATTGAGTATGTCTCAGCTCTCCCTCCTTGACAGCCCCAAATCACCTTTCCATTTAGTTTCTCCAGACCTCTATCCCATTGATGATGCCCCCTCTGCACATAGAGGCCAGGTCTTCCCACTCAGTACTTTCAGATTCACATGCTAATCTAATTTAGAAGGCCCTCTATATAGGTATTCCTTAAGCCAATCAAGTTGACATCATAAATTAACATTCAGAGATGCTCAGAAAGATAGAAGAGGACACAGATAGAAAATGAAGAAAAATATGAAATCAATAAATGATATGAATGAAAAAGTTATCAAACAGGAAAAGATCATGAAAGAGAACCAAACAGAAATCTTAGAACTGGAAAACACAATACATCAAATAAATATGTTGAAAGTCTCAACAATAGACTAGAGCAAGTAGAAGAAAGAATATATGAACTAGAAAGCAAAACTTTTGAAATATAACAGTTATAAAATGACAAAAAGAAAATATAACATAAAAGGATGAAGACAGCCTCTGAGATATTCAGGGCATAAATAAACAAATACTTGATTTTGGGGCATCTCTAAGGAAGAAAGGGGAAGTAGAGGTATAAAAATGTTATTTAATAAAGTAATAGCTGAAGACTTCCTTAATCTGAAGTAACATGTGGACACTCAAGAATAAGAGGCTCATAGGACCACAAATAGATATGACCAGAAAAAATCCTCATGGTGATACATGATAGTCAAACTCTCACAAAGCAAAAAGAGAGACTTAAAATCTGGAGGGTACCAAGTCACTGTTAAGAGAACCCCTTTAGAATAATAGCAATCTGTCAGACCAACAATGAATGGAATTATATTTTCCAAATACTGCAATAATAACCTATCAACCAAGGATATTTTACCCAGTAATACTTTCATTAGGAAAGGAGAAGTAGAGACTTTTCAAGATAAGAAAATTTAAAAGAATTCATAATCACCAGACTGGTTTAAAAGCAATGCTTAAGTGATAGTCTACATTCAGAAAAAATGAGGTAACTAGCAGGGAGTTTGATCAAAAGTGGAGCAACTGGGATGCAAACCAGTGCCCGCGTGAGATGCCTGCATTGCAGGTAGAAGCTTAACTCACTAGACCACAACACCAAGCTCCAATTTTTTCTTTAAAATTGCTTCTGTTTATTTAGAATATCCTTTATTCTTCTAGAGGGTTTTAAACTTTCACGTTTTTCAATTTTTTATGAAGGTAGTTAACATATCTTCGTCTCCCATTACACTACCTTGCATCCCACATTAGAGTACCTTGGTCCCACTTCTGGTTACAGCTCAAAGATTCTGCCTGGATGCAGCCTTGATGGTTCAAGTAATTGGGTTCTGATGACTCATGGAGGACACCTGCATTGATTTCTTCACTGCTAACTTCAGTTGCAGCCCAACCTGGCTCACAGAAGTAATTTGATGATGAACCAGGAATTTGCTAACTCTCTTTGTCACTCTACCCTTCTTTCCAAATAAAAAAATAAATAAAAATTTTATACGGAAGCACAAAAGATTCCAAATAGCTAAAGCAGTCTTAAACAAAAAGAAAAAAAAAGCTGGAGTCATCACAATACCACACTGTAGAACATGCTTATTATAACAAAACAGCGAGATATGGCCATAAAAACAGACACATAGACCAATGAAACAGAACAGAGATCCCAGAAATGAATTCATGGGTTGATAGCCAGCAGATCTTTGGAAAGTGCACCAAGAAATAATGCTGGAGGAAGGTCAATTTATTCAGTAAATGGTGCTGGGGAAAGTGGATATAAATATGCAAAAGATCTACAGTAGAGCTCCTCTTATCAATATAAAACTAACTCAAATGTGGTAGACACACATAAGAGATAATATGCAGCCATAAAAAGAATGCAGTAATATGTTATTTGAAGTAAGCCAGATACAGAAAGACAAATATTGCAAGTTCTCTCTTATAAGTGGAAATTAAAAACAAAAATAGCATATCTGAAGTTTAAAAAAATGATTTCTAGAGGCAGGAAGGGTGCAGGGCTGAGGATGGGAGAGGTTGATAATTGGGTGCTCAACCACAGTAAGGTGGATGGAACAGTTTCTGGTGTTCTACATCACAGTGGGGTGACAAAAGTCTCTGATAGTATTAATAGATTCTATATAGAGAACTGGTAGAGAGGAGCTAGTGGGTTCCAAACAGCAAGAAAAGGAAATGAAATGAAAAGGTTAACTGTTTGGTCTGATTGGTTTGCACTGTGTATGGTGTTGAAATATTCTACTATGTGTTATAAAAATGTACAAGTATTATACATTAACGCAAGTTTTAAAAAATATTTTTTAAATTAAAGTTTAAAAAATGCAACAAATGTAATTTTGAAAAACTTTTAAAGTGCCCCCAGGATAGATATCCTGAATAATGCATCAAGCTGATTTATGCAGAAGCATATTTTTAATATTTATTTTATTTATTTGAAACACAGAGTTACAGAGAGAGGAAGAGAGAGAGAGAGAGAGGCCTTCCATCTACTGGTTCACTCCCCAAGTGGCCACAACAGCCAGAGCTGAACCTAATCAAAGCCAAGATTAATTTAGAAATGGAAAGAGAAACAAATAATGTTTTTGATAGAACTTGTCATTCATTCAAATTTTTCTGTAAGGGAAAAGTGATTCAGCCAATAATGCTGAAAAGAGTAGCCAGTCATTTCTTAACAGAAAATATTAAAAGTTTCCAGCAAATTACTGCCTGATAAATTAAAATTTAATCCATTTAATCAAGAAATATAATTAGAGAATTAAGTGAAAAACTAAAAAAATATAATATGCATATTGCCTAATTTATAATTAAGTTATTAGAAATAATGTAAAACATAAAGAACTGATGTGATAAATCGGAGCATGTTCTCATAATGGCGTTCTTTATAGTGCTGAAAGATACAGATGGATCTTAAAATCTCAAAAACAGACATGAAAGGGCTTCTCACTCACTCAAGCCTGTATCATACAGTCACGGGGGTCACTGAAATGGGAGGAGAGTGAGCTGGAGGGTTGTACAGGTATCCTACGTCAAGGCCTGGAAGTGGTATGTCAGTTCCATCCATGTCCCCTTGGACGGAGGGCAGTATTCATCTGGTCTCAAGCATGCTGCCAACCAGGAAAATAATCTTTCTAGGAAGAAACACTTTAGTGACCAGGTCTACACGTCTCTGTAAGGAGCCAGGTAGCAAGTATCTGAGGTTTTGAAGGCCATGTAATCTCTTTCACAACTGTTCAACTCTCATGACATAGCACAAAGTTGGCCAAATACAATGTGTAAAGGAACAGGTGTAGCTCTATTTTAATAAAACTTTATTAACACATGGTAAGATAGTTTGCTGCTACACCACATTATTTTGCCCCTAAAACAGTTATTCACTTGGAATATATCTTTAATATGTTGCAAAGCAAGTACAAAATCTCTCTCTTCCTTTATAAATATGCATATATAGAAATATATATGAATAGATGCTAACATTGTGGCATAGCAGGTTAAGCCACCTCTTGCGATGCTGCATCCCGTATTTGTTGGAGTCCTAGCTCTGGCCAAAGTGGTTGGGTCCCTACCACCCACATGGGAGACCTGGATGGTTTTCCTAGATCCTGGCTTTGGCCTGTGCCAGCCCTGGCTTTTGCAGTATTTGAGGAATGAACCAACAGATGGAAGATTACTCTCTCTCTCTCTCTCTCTCTCTCTCTCGTGCTCTATCTTTCAAATAAAAATGTAAGTCTTTTAAAAGTAAATAAATACTTTGACTACGACCTTGTCTAAATATGATCAGAGTTGGTGAACTCAAAAGGCTTCTACATAGCCTTGGCAACTCATGACAAGAGCCTAGGGTGATTACTGATGCCATAAACAAGAGTGTCAATTTGTTAAGTCAACAACAGGAGTCACTGTGCACTTACTCCTCATGTAGGATCCCTGTCCTTAATGTACATTGTGATTTAATGCTATAACTAGTACTCAAACAGTATTTTTCACTCTGTGTTTCTATGTGGGTGCAAACTGTTGAAACCTTTACTTAATATATGCTAAACTGATCTTCTGTATATAAAGAGAATTGAAAATGAATCTTGATATGAATGGAAGGGGAGAGGGAGCGGGAAAGGGGAGGGTTGCGGGTGGGAGGGAAGTTATGTGGGGGGGAGATATTGAGAGATTGGGAGATATTGAGAGATTATCAGCTGGTGTTTCAGGTACTTTTATCTATACATCATTTAATATTTGTACAAGAACTACGTACTACAAAATGGATACATGGAAAATAAGGAAGATTAAAGGAAATGTTAGAAATTACCAAAATACTTTACAGGCACAGACACAAGTAGACAAAGCAGGTGACTACATAGAAAGACTACAAATAACTGCAAGCAAAGTTTAAGAAGCTGAGATTCTGAAAGAGTTTTTATCTCTACGAACATATATGATAATGATTTCATTATTAAATGCACGTCATACCATGATCAATGAATAAATCTGTATTTAATGAGTAAATTAAGAAATTGATTAATTAATTCAAAGAGTTTTAGTTAGGAAATCCAAAGGGGTCTCTTCAAAATCATTTGTGAAAATGTGTATTACGAAGCATCATGCACATATTTCAAAAGTTTCTCTTCTTAAAAATAAACTTTCTTTTAATTATTTTTTTCACGAATCTTTTGTAGTATACTGATATATCATTTAAATTTTGAAGTTTTGGTGACTATATTTTATTTCCTCTGACTTGTCCCCTTCTCTGCACTGAAAATGTTCCCAATAGTGAAATCATATCTTTTCCCTAGTGCTCCATAGTTCTATATTTTAGATTTAACACTTTAATTCCTATAATTTACCTTGTAGAGGAAAAATTAGCTTCATTTTCTTTTCACTTAACCAATTCTCCCTAGACCATTAATTCCATGACACTTCCTTTCCCAACCAAATTGAAATGAAGGGGAATTTAATCTTGCCTCAACTACCCAAACCAACTTCCAGCGCTGCCCTCTATGGGTTTATGACAATAAAACTCTAACCCCTCAGGTCAGATAATCAGATGTATGATAATTAACTGTATGAGTAATTATTGTGTTATGCAAATAAACAATGCAGATGAGTCATTTCATTAAGCAAGCACCATGGGGTCATTAGGTTTTGATCTCTGTCCTAGTCTTTTGGTGAAAAATACTTTCTATGAACTGTTCTTCTGAACAGGCAATAAAACATCACTACTAGGTTCACATTAAGCTGGATAATATGCAGACTGCTTGATTTGTATTGAATATGTGTCTGCTGGTTGGGGCCCACTGTAATGAACTAGCCCACAAATCACAGCTTAATGGGAATCTACTTTTACATATTGCTTAATTAAAAGTTGTGAGCTTATTAACATGTGTCTTTGGCACTGAGCTTTGGGGATGTAATCTCTTTGCAAATAAGACTAGGTTGTAAAAGTTTTATAGATTGACGATGATATTATAGTCCATACCTTAATAACCCATCATGTCTTCCCAAATAATTTTTTATAACTTACATTTTTCCATTCAGCTGAATGAGGTTCTTTCCTTTTTTTGTTTTTCAGTGAGAAACCCACTGTAATTTGTACTGGTATCAAAAAAAGGAGTTATATCTTAAATATTTCATCTCAACATCTTTTCACCATTTAATCTTATTAGCAAAGCTCTTTGGAAGAAAGTCTCAGAGCTCCTTTCATGAAAAGGGCTCCAGGTAGCAAAGATCTATTAGGTAGGGTTTCCAGAATTTCCATTATAAATCTGTATTTTCAGGTATTTATAATTCAGCTATAAAAATTTTGCCATAGGCTTCAACATGGAATACAAAGTCTTAGCCTGAGAGGGCACATTGTTAAAACACGGAAAAGAGAAGCAAGCTGTTGTTTTCATCTTCCCAAAGTCAAAAATAATGGCATGGAGCCATTTTTAAATAGTTTTTGATATGCGATTGTAAGAAGTGTCTGAAGCTTTGTTTTGGTTTGTCTTATTTTGACATGACATTTTACAGTATGTTTATTATTTTAACCAAACCATTTGGTGGCATTTTTTTTTTAATATTAGGAGGAAAGATGTCTTCTGTGTGCCTCACATTACAGTTCTTGGACTGGACACTTCCATCTTGAGTGCATTCTTGGATGGAGAGCATTTCTGAGGTTCTTGCGATAAAGTATCTCGCCTTACTAACTCCCATCATAGGCCGGCGCCGCGGCTCACTAGGCTAATCCTCCGCCTTGCGGCGCCGGCACACCGGGTTCCAGTCCCGGTCGGGGCGCTGGATTCTGTCCCGGTTGCCCCTCTTCCAGGCCAGCTCTCTGCTGTGGCCCGGGAGTGCAGTGGAGGATGGCCCAAGTGCTTGGGCCCTGCACCCCATGGGAGACCAGGAGAAGCACCTGGCTCCTGCCATCGGATCAGTGCGGTGCACTGGCCGCAGCCACGGCGGCCATTGGAGGGTGAACCAACGGCAAAGGAAGACCTTTCTCTCTCTCTCTCTCTCACTGTCCACTCTGCCTGTCAAAAAATTAAAAAAAAAAAAAGAGAGAGAGAGAGAAAGAAAAAAAAAACTAACTCCCATCAGTATTTGGAGAAAAAAATCTTTTTATAAAGAATTGAACACTACTATTATTATTGCTTTAGGCAATGAATGTGCCAATTTTCATCAAAGATTTAAACTGACATGCTGGGATAATCAAGTATCAAATTTCCTAAGATTTGGGCGGATCCTAGCCCAGGTTTTGTTACTAAATGACTGACTTTGCAAGATGTACTGGAATGATCTGAAACTCTATTGACTATATTGGTCAAAAGCACCTGTAAGCAAAACCATCTATAATATTCTTTTGAGATTTGGAAATTCAATATTGACATTACATAATTACACAGTTTGCTAAATTCACTCAATGACTTCCATGTCTCTACAACCAATTTATACTTTACCATTTTCAACTTAATTTCTCCATAGCATTTTAAAAAGAGCACTCAGCTCTGTAAGATGCTTGCCATCTATATTATCTTAAAGTCAAGTATGTGTGGCTCCACCCACCCCCACCCATAGCTCTGTGCTGTTTTTCCATTGTAAACTTAGTGGTTAAATGCTGAGGTTCACAAGACCTGGCCTTCTCTGGTTGCCCTACACTCTCTTCCTAAGGAATCTCATCCTCTTTCCAATGGCTTCAAATACCATCCACACATATTTCCCCAGATGTTTACTTGGGGCCCAAATCTCTGATCCTGATGTGTGATTGCTCTAAGTAGAATGTCCACACAGCACTTCCTCCTGAATACCTTGCCATGTACAGGCTCCAGATCTGCTCACTTCCCTGTTAATTTCATGTCCCTCCTCCTCCTCACCCACTTACTCAATGTCCTGGGCTTCCTGTGGACACCATTTCTCTGTCTCAGTATCATAACCATCAGTCAACTTTCTGAATGTTTAGGTGAACTTGTTTCACTTTATTCCTAACATAATTTCCTTAGTGTAAGCCATGAAGATTCTCTTTGGTAACTAATCCAGTCTCTTCCTCCTGTCTTTGCCTCCTTCCTTGCCTGATTCAGTTTAGTTTCTAAATGCCTCCAAAGTGACACAACGAAAAAGCTCTCAAATCCTGTCACCATCCAGCTAAACATCGTTCAACACTGTATCATTGCACTTAAACCAGATTTTTAGTGTTTCCCGATGCACAAAGCATCCCCTGATGTGGGTGTCTGGCTTTGTCTCCTGTGACATTCCCAGTTGTTCTCTCTACTCTAAGCCCTTTGAGTTTTTTGCATTTCCACAAATGCAACTTTTGACTTCCCTACCTGGATTCCTAGCATGCCTTTCTCTTCACCTGGCATACTCCTGCCATCGTCCCAGGAAACCTCCACATTCTTACAGGTGGAATTGGGGAGGGTGGTCCTTGGGATGGGTTCTTTGGGCCTGAGTGGAAGTCTTTCTGCTTCTCTAGGCTCTGAGCCACATGAGGGCAGGGACATTTTCTGTCTTTCAGGAATCTGACTTCAGCTCCAACCCTGGGGTGGGCACATGGCAAATAGCTAATGGACACTTACCCACTGACTGCAGGAACTAAGGTCCAGCAAAACACGGTAGCTGGGGCTAGGTCATAGCAGTGTCATATGGAAACTCACTATCTCACTGTCTGCAGAGCAGAGGCCAGGGCTGGGTCACAGAATCAAGTGCAACTCTGTGATCAGTGGAAATTACACATCCCACTTCCCATCGTCTGAAGCCATTAAGTCATATTGCTCCACAGGATGGTTAAACAATTAAGTAATTAAAAAACAGCTGCTGACAACATGATCTGGGCCCTGGATTTCCAATAACCAGGGTCTAGGAGCAGGACTTGCTCAAGGCTATTGGGCAGTTCACAGTGCATGATGTGCTGGAGTTTCCATTTAGTATGTCAGATCAGCACCTTCTCTCCCTGGGCGTATCTTCTCTTCCTTGTCTTTTAATTCCTTTTGTTTCCTAGATGTTTACATATTGCTGGGGGCCAGCTATTTCTGTAAGGGAGGTTTTTTTTTTTAATTAAAGATGATTAAATTTTACCAACTTTATATATTACATTTCTCATAGTTCTTACATGTTATAAAGGATCTAATTTAAGATTGACAAGTTTGCCAAGATGGAAGGTTTTCTAATGGTGGAATTTTGAGCCTTGCTCTATGAATAGGACGGAAATTCTGAGGTTATGACAGTATTATTTCAACTGCTCAAATCACATTCTAACAAATAAGATACAATATGCATCTGTTTCTTTTTCTTCTTAAAAATTATTATTTACTTATTATTTTTATTTATCTGAAAGGCAGAGAGAGAGAGAGAGAGAGAGAGAGAGAGAGAGATTTATCTTCCATTTACTCGTTCTTTCCCTAAATGACCGCAGTAGCCCAGGTTGAGCCAGATGAAAGCTAGGAGCCCCAGACCTTTATCTGAGTCTCCCACATGGATGGCAGGGCCCCAAGTACCTGAACCTCCAGTTTATGCCTTGCAGAGTAAGCATCAGCAGGAAACCTGCTATTTTCAGAATTTGAACTTATAGGGAGTAAAACTGGATCTATTTAGATTTTTTCCCCAAAGCTTTAGGACTGAGAAAAAAATCAAAATAGATCCTTATGCCCCTAACTCACACCATAACCAAGTTCACATAGGTTTTGTGTAAGCTCAGATTTACAAATAATTGTTGTGGTGTTGACCATAGACCAGGTATAGTTCATTCCTTCCTTCCTTCCTTCCTTCCTTCCTTCCTTCCTTCCTTTCAGACAGGCAGTTATACAGCGAGAGAGAGACAGAACGGTCTTCCTTCTGTTGGTTCCCCCTAAATGGCCACCATGGCCGGCACTGTGCCGTTCTGAAGCCAGGAGCCAGGTGCCTCCTCCCAGTCTCCCATGTGGGTGCAGGGCCCAAGCACCTGAGACATCCTCCACTGCCCTCCCAGGCCACAGCAGAGAGCTGGACTGGAAAAGGAGCAACCAGGACAGAACCCAGCACCCCGACCAGGACTAGAACCCGGGGTACCAGTGCCGCAGGTGGAAGATTAGCCTAGTGAGCCATGGCTCCAGCCAGACCAGATATAGTTTCAAGTAAGCATATTTTATGTTAAATATATCGTGATTTTGGAGAGTTACTCTGTTTACCTTGTAAATAGAAGTAGAGAGGAACCTGCTACCTATAGATAGCAAGTGAGATGAGGAGGAGGAGAAGATGGAAGAAGAGGAGAGATTGGTGGCGGAGGTAGCATGTTACAGTGGTGGGGCAGGGGACCCCTGAGGGCCATGACCACTATCACTGAACTCTCAGGTCAGGGACTTGGTGACAAAGATCTATCAGCTCCTCCTAGTACACAAATCCTTTCCTGTATCTTGCTTGTGTGTATCTTATTACCATGCAGGGTGTCCTGTGAATGTATAATAAAAAGAAGATCTGGGTTATATATGAAAATTTCCTTGAAGATCCATCTCCCAAAGGATGCCATTGTTGAAATACATCCCACAAAGTGTGTTTAGAGTGCTTGTTAGGAAGGCACTTCTAGGAGTACTGGGAAGCACGCACTGTAGTTGCGCTCACTTACCACACAGTTCTTTCTCTGTTGCAGTCTTCCCTTTCCATCCTGTGACTCAGCCAAAGCTCCTTTCAGAAATATTAGGGCACTTAGTAACTTACTTTCTTTCTTTCTTTTTTTTTTTTTTTTTTTTTTTTGGACAGGCAGAGTGGACATTGAGAGAGAGAGAGAGAGAGAAAGGTCTTCCTTTGCCGTTGGTTCACCCTCCAATGGCCGCCACGGATGGCGCGCTGCGGCAGGTGCACCGCGCCGATCCGATGGCAGGAGCCAGGTACTTCTCCTGGTCTCCCATGGGGTGCAGGGCCCAAGCACCTGGGCCATCCTCCACTGCACTCCCTGGCCACAGCAGAGAGCTGGCCTGGAAGAGGGGCAACCAGGACAGAATCCGGCGCCCCGACCGGGACTAGAACCCGGTGTGCCAGTGCCGCAAGGCGGAGGATTAGCCTAGTGAGCCGCAGCGCCAGCCCTGGAAACTTAGTAACTTTCCATATGTCTTAGAATATATATCCAACTATAAAATTAAAAAAAAAAATCTCACATCTGTAGCAAGAGAAGGAAAGTTTTTGGAAAGGTCATCATTTCATTCTGCAGACTTATTTCACCCTGGTTTGCTAATTTTATTGGTATTATGAGGCATGGAATCAACATAAATTCATCTAACTTTTGAAAATGTGAGATTGAAAATGCTTTTTATTCTAGTCAGAAACATCATACAAATACATTATTGTTAATTGATATTCATATGAAATGTTCCTATTTTAATGGAGTCCATAGTTGTTCTTCAGGGAAAAATCAGTGATTTTATGTGAAATTAGGTGTCTATTGCTTAATCAAGACTTTTTCAGTTTAATTTACTCACAGTAAGTATTCATGTGGGCTCACTTTCCAGAGACCTTTTGTTTCATTGTAGCTAATAATTTTTGATGTAGTATAGCTAATTATCAAAGAAAAACCAACGAACCTTCTCATGACATAGTAGGAAGTCTACTTCTGTTGAGTAACTATGCTCTTATCGCTATGATATTTTCTGGAAAGACCACAGAGTATTTAAAATATTTGCTTATAAAGAAAGCAGACACCTCTGACAAAGTAAACTCAAAACTCGATTTGATCAGACTTTGGACTTTAATATTTACTATGTACAGCATTTCTACCTGTTAAGTACACAAAGGGAAAATATAAATATTAGTCTTGATAATCTATGACTTTAAACAGTAGTTTTCAGTGTATAACAAAGGTTAAATTTACCAGTGAACTACCTAGATCACTACATAAAGATGTCGAATAATAACGCACACATACGCACACATACACACACACACACACACTTGCACACACACACTCACACAAACACACACACACTCAAACAGGGATAAGCATTTAGCCTACTGGTTAAACGCCCAATCCCATATTGGAGGGCCTGTGTTTTAGTCCTGACTGCACTACTGACTTCAGCTTCCTGCTAGCATGTGTCCTGTGAGGCAGCAGTTGATGGTTTAAGTGGTTGTATCTCTGCCACCCATGTGGGGGACCTTGACTGGGTTCTTGCCTCCTGATTTAGTTCCCCAGTTGGGGCCTTTGAAGGCATTTGAGGAAGTGAACCAGTGCATGGGAACTCTCTGTCTCTCTCTCCTCTGTCTCTCTGTCTCTCCCTCCTCTTCTCTGTTACTCTGCCTCTCAAATAAAATAAAATATAATAAAATAAAATAAAAATTGTAAAAGCATACTTAAAAAGGCAGTATTTCCTTCTTTTTAAAGTTTTCTTACATTTTCCCATGTAGTTAACAAGTTCAACAAAATTTGCAATCGTGTAGAAATCAAATTATAGAAAAGATATATTACAATTTTACTATGAATAATAACAATCATACTTAGTTATCTTTTGTGTGTATGGCCAGGTTAAATCCTCAAACACTACAACACACATAATAGATAGTATTGTTTTTACTATATTTACCGATAAATAAACTAAAACTTAGAGTCAAATAACTTGCATCAGCTCACAGTATTAGAAAGTAGAGTAATTGTGTGTTGAATTGTATTGAATTGTGTTTCATGAAATTTATATATGCAAGTCCTAAATTCTAGTATCACATAATGTGACTTTACTTGGGAATAGCATCATTGTCATTGCAATTAGTAAAGATGGGTTATGCAATAGCATATTGGGACCCTGATCCTCAAGACTTGTGTCCTTATAAAAGGAGAAACATGGAGGAAACACACAGACAGCATACCATGTGAATAAGAAAGCAGAGATCTATAGCCAAGGAATGCCAAGGATTGCTGGCAAACCACCAAAAGCTAAAAGAAAAGGATGGAACAGATTTTTTTTTTGTGGTCCTCTGCATGAACCAATCCTGCCAACATCTTGATTTTAAACTTCCAGCCTCCTAAACTTGAGAAAATCGTTTGTTTGTTAAAATCACTCATTTTGTCATACTTCATGATGGCAACCCTGGATACTAACATAGGCATCCAAGATCACAAAACCTGTGTTGGCACCAGGATCTTTATTGTGGCTGTCATAAGCTACCATCTGCTGATACCTGAGTCACTCCCTCTCCATCCAAGCCCCAGGTTATCTTGTGCTAGAGTTTGGATGTCATTTGTGCCCTGAGAGATCATGTGGTAGAAATTTGGTCCTTAGTGTAGTGGTACTGGGGAATTGGAAAATTTAAGAAGTGGTTAGGTCCTCACAAAGCATTAATGAGGGTCTCCCATAATGAATTAGTTCTTAAGAGAATGGGTTGTTATCAAGGAACAAGTCTGGATCCTGGCTGGTTTCTGTCTTCGTGTTTCGGGTTGTGACCTCTTCCACATGCGCTCGTGCTATTGTGGAGGCCATACAAATTAGGCCCTCCTTAGAGATGAGCGGGAGGCCGATGTTCTCGGACCTTTAGAGCTGTGAGTGAGAGTTCTTTATTTTATAAAATAACCAGTCTCATGTATATAGTTAAGACAATGGGAAATGGACTAATACAGATGATACTACCAATGTCTAAACCACCAGATGAAAGGACTCTATTGAGGTGATTCTGGCACTATTTTAGGGGAAATATATAAATTTTATGCATATGAGAACCAAACATACTTTTATTCAAGCTTTTGACATTTAAAGGAACATTTTTCCTTGATACTTTAAACCAAAAATTATATCCCAAGCAATATAGTGAAATAAATCTTGTCAAATCACCAAATAGACAAGAAATTAGAATGCATATGTTGCTTAAGCATATACTAATTATTTCTGGTAAATATGGGTAGCAACACTCCATTTCATATATGTTAACTACTGCTAAAAACTGCAAAGGAAACCTTTCTTAAGTTTGGCATGACCAAAATGAAAATGAGTCTTATGATTATAATGGCATCTTAAAAATTATTACAAATTTCTAAAGACTCTTTGAGCTTGACTGTTAGAAATGTTAATAGTGGAGAATTTGGGTCATAATTTTCCATGGCATGATTTTAGTAAGGAAGTTTACATAAGCAGGTTCCAGGTGATGGTTAAATCTAATTCTTTCAGATTTATAGCACCACAACCCCTAAGTCAAGTGCGACAGATTGTGGTACTCTACTGGCAGTCATGGCCATAATAACTCCGTGTCAAATAAGTCACCTGATTAAACATCTCAAATGTTTTGCCATCAAAACCATTTGGAGGCTTTTATGATGAATTGGCCCCATTTCTTGCCAAATGTTGATTTCAAGCAGCTTCTCAATATAATTCTTTCTGGATAAATTGAAAACATAATCTAATATAGCAATAATTTCTTCAACCTTTTAGAAAATGGTTTATGGGATGACTATTAAAAGCTTATGTCTGCTAACCACTTAAATAGCTCACATGTTTTGAATCATTTTTTATAAGTCCATTATTAATCACTAAAACTCCCTTTATCTTCCTATAGAGAACTCTTCCATAAACAAGTTATGCCTCTTTGAGGCCTTCATGGTCTAACTTGTTGAATCTTTGCTCTGTGGACAGAAACCTTCACTGGACCAAGCTATTTGAGCTTGAAAGAGGTGAATCCCCACACTGAAAGCCAAGTGCATGTTCAACAGGAATATTTTCCCTTAATATCACACAATAATCTCAACTAGCTTAAAATTGTGACACAGATTCCTAGGCCTTTAAACTTACCTGCTAACAATTTGTACTTACTTTGGATAAAATGAATATTTGCCATTGAAATAATATTAGATTTTCTTTAGAAATGACCATAAGGCTAATTAAGTTTACATGTTTAAATCGTCCTTCCCTACCTCACTGTGAAAATCATAATTTGTATTTATAAGTATGGGGGAGAGCCTGTGTCAGCCCTGACACTTGCTAAGGTAACAGCACATGTTGACAACCCAGAGGTATTGCTGTAAAAATATAATGAGGCTGAGGCAGGAAGAAAAGAACTTCCTACAAAAAAAAAAAATTATTCACATGGTTAAGAGTAAAATTGTGCCCAAGTCATGTCTGATTTCCTTCTCTACTTATAGAAGTGCCCAAGGCAACAGCAGTCACACTACATAGCACTTTCACAGTGTCACTTGTGGGCAACAACACAGGGACAAGAAGTGGATTCATTTCTACAGGTGTCCAAAAGAGGGGGGGCGATTGAGTCACGCAGAGAACATGGACACCATACTGGGTGAGTTCCAGCTGCCATACCACACGTGACTAGAAAACCTCTCCTTTTAGGGTAGAACCTCCTATATTGCATTTGGCTGTTACTCCTGAGACTTCCAGCAGTTCTCTGAACTTGTAAATAAACCAAGATCAACCAGAGAGAAATGTTGATCTAGTATAATTTACGTTTTCCCCAAAAGATTGGAGCTGAGAACAACTCTTTCAGATAACCCATTTCGTCTCTCGTCAATCATATAACAAAGGCCTTCCTACAAACAAATGGCTACTTGAGAATGGTACCATGCATTGGAAGGAGTACAGTTCCAACAAGGAGGATTTTATCTGTTGAATAAGAGAAAGTGACTTCTAAGAAAGAAAGTTACTGTGAGGAGTAGATTTTCAAAAAGAAAGAAGAAAAGAGAGAGAGAGAGAAAAGAAAGGAAGGAAGGAAGGAAGAGAGAAAAGAAGGAGGGAAGGAAGGAAGGATGGAAGGAAGGAAGGAAGGGAGGAAGGAAGGAAAGAAAACAATATAGCTATTGCTCCTATAAGACAAAAACAGGAAACCATGAAGATAGTAATATTTAATATGTAAACATCCTTTCAAATTAAATCACGACAGTGAAGACAATGGTCAAGAATTTGAGCACTACTGAAATCTGAAGTGGTGCTGCAAATTAAAAAGTGAATTAATTCTGCCAGCAATTACAGAACAAAGAGGGAAAAAGTAAATAAATAAAAGAAACAGGGAGGCAACATATAGATGAAAACCTGACACACAGAGAAGTGAAAAGGAACCCTCAGGGAAATCGTACCACATGCATGAGGACAATGATCCAGAGGTGCGCTGGAGCGCAGGTTCTGAAGAGAAGTCTCCAAATGGTGCTCTGCTTTGTGTATTTCTCCAAGGGCTCCCATGGCTAAGTCTTGGTCCTCTAAGTCTTATGTGGATGACGAAAGGATAAATGTTAACGGTTAATTGCTTACTTTCTCCCTCTCCATGCCTTCAGGAACTCCTATGGAAAGCCAAGACACTCTTGGGGGTGGGGGGGAACCTAAATGAAAGATCTCCGCGAGTGAGATCCCAGTGGAAACAAGGGTCCATCAAAGAAGGAGGTACCTTTCTCTGAAGGGAGGAGAGAACTTCCACTTTGACCATGGCCTTGTCTAAATATGATCAGAGTCGGTGAACTCAGGGGGCTTCCATAGCCTTGGCAGCTCATGACGAGAGCCTAGGGTGATTACTGATGCCATAAACGAGAGTGTCAATTTGTTAAGTCAACAACAGGAGTCACTGTGCACTTACTCCTCATGTAGGAACTCTGTCCTTAGTGTGCTGTACATTGAGATTTAATGCTATAACTAGTACTCAAACAGTATTTTTCACTTTGTGTTTCTATGTGGGAGCAAACTGTTGAAATCTTTACTTAATGTATGCTAAACTGATCTTCTGTATATAAAGAGAATCGAAAATGAATCTTGATGTGAATGGAAGGGGAGAGGGAGTGGGAAAGGGAAGGGTTGTGGGTGGGAGGGACGTTATGGGGGGGAAGCCAATGTAATCCATAAGCTGTACTTTGGAAATTTATATTCATTAAATAAAAGTTTTTAAAAGACATGGTTAACGGCTTAAACATGGAAGCCTGATCCAGCTACGGTGTCCGAATGTGGGGTCTTTGGGAAGTGATTCGAGTGCACTGTGAGTTGGAGTGGTGCTCCCAACATTGAACCATGGTGGGTTAATAAGGAGAGATCACGTAGACAAAAACGAGCAAGTTCCAAGTCTTTCTGCTCCCTGCTCACCACGTGATCCTGCTTTCACACAAACTCTGACATGTTCATCTCTGGTCTCAACATTGGAATAAGCTAATAGGCTCCCACCAGAGTTTGCATTAAAATCAGAACCAAAATAGACTTCCTGCCTTCACAGAGAGTTTGTTTTAGGTCTTTAGTTTTTGTTGATAGAATCTCTGACTTTTAAAGGCTAATTCTTTATTCACAACAAGTTTGGGGATGGATTAGTGGTAGATACATTGAGAAAATGATACAATTATTATGTTATTAAAAATTACATATTTAGGTAGTTATAGCAGAGTGCCTGGTTTGGCTGTGGATAATAAGAGAGTTGGAAGGAGAGGAGAAGTGTATCTATGTTTGTGTATGGATGTGTATGGCTGTAAAAAAAAAGCCTAATTTCTCTTTCTTGAGGTGTAATAGGCAATACTTAAAATTGAAGATTCAAGAACAGAACAATAAGCAAAGTAACTGAAAGAATTGAATAAAAGTGATTATCTTGGAGGAACTAAAGTTAAAAGTGGTGGTGGGTAATTTTTATATATGTTTTACTTCATAACTTGAAGACATACCATGTATGGACTATATAGTGTATGTAATGTGTTTATGTCTGTGTGTGCGCATATGAAGGTAGTAAAAAGTATCCTAAAGTCAGAAAAAAGTTCATGGGAAATTGAATTAAGAGATAAGCTCATTCTGGTGCAAATCCATTCATAGTTTTTTCATAATACAGATTTTTCATGACATTTTTCAACATCCTGCATATATATATGTATATATATATGTTTAAAGCAGATGACCAAATTGTTTGAGTGTATTGTCTATCATAAACATACAAATATGTTTCCAGAACAATAATCAAAACCCCTCATCTTTTTTTAATGAAAATTAAAAGTTACATGTATCATAGTAGAAATAAAATAATTGAGTATTTCATCCTAAACATAATTTTTATTCTGATAAAAATTGAAGTGTGCATAAGTGTTTTAAGTTCCTAGAGAAAATGAGAACCCATTGTAAATCCAGTTCTTAAAGCAAAATGTAGAAATAAGAGGAAATGTAGGATAAGACTTAAGACAAAATATGGCAGAGAAGCATATATATTGGGTATAAAACCAAGATTGCCAGTTACCAAGAGTCCATTAAACAGCCTTTAAAATTATATTTAGGGAAATGTTGATGACTATTTAAAAATTTTTGCTTATTGATTTTTGCTGAAACATTCTTATGATTGTGGTATGGAACTCCAGGGGTTCAACGATGCTGTGTAAGAATTCTGGCAGTACACACGGAAAGGATAATTCTACAACCACAGCCAATCAGTGACACAAAAATAAGATTTTATTGTTAAAAAATCCATATTTAGTGATAATATTAAAACAACTTAGATTGATGAACTGAGATTATTTCCTGTTAAAAAGATGAGTCACTCATTTATGCTTCCATAACTTCAAACAGCTGGAGAAATAAGATTTGATATGAATATGGAGAGTGGTTTTAAATTTATGAATTCTTTACATTTTTGTTGCAGACACAATAATGTCTCAGGTTTAATGCAGCTTATTTCACATAATATTCTCTTCTACTTTCTGACATGTATCTACCATAAATTTGTCCTTTATCCTACCTGTATTGTTTGTGGAAGACTGACATGTGTTTGAAAGTTTTTATATGGAAGCATATGTTTCTGAAATGCTGACAGGTTGCCTTTTCTTGGTATTTTTACTTCTAAGAAAGAAAATATTTAGGAAATTTGATCTTTATTTAAACTTTTTAATCACTGCTGTCTCACGAAACAACCAGAACAAGATGATGACCTAACTTCACAGCGTCTCATTAAAATTTTTTTGTCTTCTTTTACACCTAAGGTGAGCACACACTCTGTATTGTTTGGGAGAATCACAATTTACGCCCATAGAGATGGTGTGATTTTTAATAGCCTCCTTTTACTCTTATTACTTTTACAGTTTAGATAGTGAATTATTTTAGCATCTTATTTTTTTATTTTTTTTTACTTTTATTTAATGAATATAAATTTCCAAAGTACAGCTTATGGATTACAATGGCTCCCCCCCCATAACTTCCCTCCCACCCGCAACCCTCCCCTTTCCCTCTCCCTCCCCCCTTCCATTCACATCAAGATTCATTTTCAATTCTCTTTATATACAGAAGATCAGTTTAGCATAAATTAAGTAAAGATTTCAACAGTTTGCACCCACATAGAAACACAAAGTGGAAAATAGTGTTTCAGTACTAGTTATAGCATTCATCCTTTTAATCTTGTAGGTAAACCAATATAATTCCTTGATATTTCCAGTCTCAAACTTTAGGTCTTGAAGGAGTTTTAAGAGAAGTTTTCATCCACAAGCAAAGAATAGGCATAATATAAGCTGAGAATGAATAATTATTGTTGTTCTTTAGTATATGGTTTGCATTTCTATAAAAGATAGAAGGTTTGGTGGGGTGGGATGGTACTGAGAGAAGGTGAACAATCTCGACTAGTGCCTGAGTGCTGACACCAATTAGAGTAAATATTTGTATGTTGCTGACCGAATCTTCAACCTAGTTATGACAGGGATTCTACTGAATGTTGCAGCATCGATTTGCAGTGGATGTGGCCATGGGAGACAAGATGGTAGAGCAGGGTGGGTGATGATACGTGCCTTACAGTGAGGGAGGAGAAAGGTGCTGCCTGCTCTTTAGCAGTTTGTGTGGATAGATTATCTTCCATGGTTCCTCATGAGATTTTTGCTGGCATTTGTTCTTTGGATATTTTAAGAGTATCAGTATCACCAATAATGTGGCTGAAAATATAAGCCAGTTACCTTTTCCTTTTTAAGATTAATTTAGTTACTTGAAAGTCAGAGTTACACAGAGAGAGAAGGAGAGACAGAGAGAGACAGAGGTCTTCCATCTACTGGTTCACTCCCCAGATGGCAGCAACAGCTGGAGCTGCACAGATCCAAATCCAGGAGCCAGGGGCTTCCTCCAGGTCTCCCACATGGGTGCGGGGGCCCAGCAGTTGGGCCATCTTCTACTGCTTTCCCTGGCCATAGCAGAGAGCTGGATGGGAAATGGGGTTTCAGCACTGTAGACAGTGGCTTTACTTGCTATGCCACAGCACCAGCCCCATAGCCAGTTATCTCAAGTTTAATAAACCCACAGTTATTTTGTACCCCGAAATGAAACAGGTTAGTGCATTCTAGATTAGAATATAGTAACCTAAAAATACATCAGAATATAGAAATACATGTCCGGAGGTTAGTGAGCAGAAGATTATGCCTGATATATTTTTGTGGTATTATTATAGCTTGATATAGCTTAGTGGTATTATTCTCATGAGCTGTTTTTATAAACATGTGGCCAGTCTTAAAATAATCCATGAGGCACTTCTCTAAATGCAGTGAACCAAAACGTCTTAGAATGAGACTCAGGAACTTTAAACAAAAGGATTAAAATGATTATTATCTGCACCAAAGTTGAAGAGCCATGCTTTTGGAGCAAATAATTTTACTGGAGCACCAAATATGATCCAAAAGTTCTCATCAGAAGAAAAGAATCATGACATGGCTTTACTCTCTACAAGACACCCAGGAATGACTGCTGAAAATGTATCAAAACCTTCAACCATTTAGCATTCTGAGATTGGGCAAGAATTGTTTGAAATAAGCCATGATGGACAGACTGCATGCTAGCGATTTTGAAAGCATGCAAAGAAACAAAGGACCTGTGGGACAATTTTGCTCAATTTTCCAGCTAAATTTCATAATTGTGGAAAACAATAATGACTGGCTAACTTGTAATGCTAAAAAATCAAATTTGGTGTTCAAGGACTAAATCTTACAACATCAGAATAATAACTATGAGGCATGTGGTAGGGTGATCTCATGACATCTAGAAAACATTTGGAATATTGATCAAAGAGTTTAAAGCAAAATTGTGTAGCAAAGAAAAAGAGTATCTTTTCTTTGAAGAGAGGCTTTAAAAAAAGAGATTTATTTATTTGTTTGAAAGGTAGAGAGAAAGAGAGAGAGAGAGAGAGGAGGAGAGAGAGAGAGATTCCATCTACTGCTTCACTCCCCAAATGGCCATAACAGCCAGGGCTGGGCTAAGTCAAAGCCAGGAGTCAAAAGCTTCTTCCAGATCTCCCACCTGGGTGCAGTGGTCCAAGCACTGGGGGCATCTTCTGCTGCTTTTCCCAGGCCATAGCAGGGAGCTGGAAGTAGACCGGCTGAGACTTGAACCAATACTCATAGGGGATGCCAGCATCACAGGTGGTGGCTTTACCTGATACATCAAAATCCCAGCCCCGAGAAACAGTATCTATATCCAAGTCTCGACTTGGGTTTAATGGTCTATGATAGATTTAAGGCAAAACAAATTTATTAATAATAATATTAGAGAATATTCATAAAGCACCCCAAATGATATAAGCCTATAATCACAAACATTGGTAGGTAATTTGCACAATGGATATTATAACAAACTGGACTGGTAGGGCTTGAATTTGGAATTTAGGACTTCTGAGATCTCAGACATGATACTTTACTTTTTGAGTGTGAGACTCTTCTATAAAAGGGACACAACAATGAAGGGAAATACTATGTGGATTTAATTCATGCAAAAATTGAGGTATCACAATATTATCATTCTGAAAGGAAAGTTTAAATCTCAATACAAAACTCCAAATACCAATCCAGAGATTTCATCAAATCTTGAAGGAGCCAAGGCTAATAAAATATGGCAGTGAAAGGATATTTGTATTAAAAATAAACAGACTAGTTAAAAGGGAGGCATTTACAACACCACCTTGTAATATGATGGGCTTTAGTATAAGCATCTGAGCAGCCAAGGATGGACACATGATGGAGAATTGCAATAAACCATACACCTCTTGTGCACCAGTTCAAAATCCTCTGGACACCACTTCTTATTCCATGCACTCCTGTGGCAACCGGTTGTGCAAGATTTGAGTGGCTTCCTACAGCACCAGCAGTGTCTCGCCTCAGGGCCATAATGTATACTTTGCTTCCTGCCCTGGGACTTCTTAAATGCTACTGCTAAAGATGCCCACAGGAAACTCTTTTATAGTAACCAATAATTCACCTGAAAGGACGGGGAAGCTAATGTCCTGGAAACCACCCTGGCCTAAGGAGGTAATATGAGTGCCTGGTTGGAGGCTCTCTGCATGCATTTGTCTCTAATTGAACAGTTCTACAACGTCCTTCATGGGTCTCTTCAGAAGGTGCTAGTGGATGTGGCACAACTGCAGTTAAAAGTGGCCAACTCAGCAATGCAGTCTTCTACTGTTTTTTATCAATTCCCTGTTTTATTCTTCGTGTCCTACACTGCAGATCTCTGGAATTCTGTTGTCTCTTGAATTGCCTCTATCTTCAGTTTTGGATTCATAATTTGGGGTAATACAAGGTAGAACAGTGAATATCTGAATTGGGCCTAGAATTCAGGTCTGTCGGGTAGGATTTTGAGTCTCAGTGACTCACTGGTGTGATGTGAAGAATAATTCATTTGCTGGTGATTAAGCCAGTGCTCTCAGCTCCTGACGTTTATGCAATCCCAAATACCAAGACTACATATAAGTATTACATTGGGGAGAAGTGCAGGTGAAGGTTAAAACACGGCTTATGCAACAGCTATGACACATAAAACATATGAGACTATGCGTCATTAAATGATCATAGCATCATCTAGCTTTTAAAAAATGATTTGTTATCCTTAAAATATAAGACTACAGGAACTAATTTGTAGAAGGCCCTCTCATCATCACTCTCAGGGATTTCCTCATGGAATTGCTCTTGCCATCTTCTTTTTAAAAATGTTTAAATATTTATTTATCTATTTGAAAGGCAGACAGAGAGGCGGGGAGGGGGGAGAGAGAGAGAGAGAAAGAGAGAGAGAGAGAGGTCTTCATCAGCTGATTCACTCCCCAAATGGCCACAATGGCCAGAGTGGAGCCAATCTGAAGCCAGGAGTCAGGAGCTTCTTCTGGGTCTCCCACATGGGTGCAGGGGCCCAAGTCTTTGTGCCATCTTCTACTGCTTTCCCAGTCCATAGCAGAGAGCTGGATCGGAAGCGGAGCATCTGAGACTCGAACCAGTGCCCATATGGGATGTCGGCACTGCAGACAGCAGCTTTACCTGCTACTCCACAGCGCCGTCCCCACTTGGCATCTTCTTAAGGTTAGGTTTGTTAGGTAAGAGGATTTGGGTTTTAGGAATGAGTGAATTAATCAGGGCAGGGACTCTGTCAGGTCATCTCACTAAGAGGGAGCTCCATATCGGGCAGTTCACTTCTTGTTCTTCCTTACAGTTCTCAGGAGTAGCTGTGCAGCGTGCTGGGAAGGTTAACACCATGAGTCAGGGAGAGTCTGACTGGAGCAGCCTGAGCTTTGTCCCAATCTCCCCCTAGAATCAGCATATCCTTCCATGCTTTATCCCTGCAATCATATGACCCCAAAATATAAAATCCAGGATAAGCTGTTTTCTAGAGTCCCTCGGCGCCTGCAAAGACAAGACTCAGCCTCCCCGTGAAGCTTTCCGAGCCTCAGGGGTACAATTTGCTATGAATTTTAGGGTTTCATTTTTCCCTCACTATGTATCTCTAAGTCAATCTGCTATCTATCTATCTATCTATCTATCTATCTATCTATCTATCTAAGTATATTTACTTGTGGGGATGCTTCTGTTTGGCTGGGCTCAAACAAACTGGTAATCAGTAAACAGTGACTGGCTCGATATGAAAGTAGGAAAAAGGAAGAGAGAGATGGTGAATTCTATGGTGTTCAGATCTGCCGTAGCAGGTAGGGATAAAGCTGTTCTCACACTTTTGTTTACTAAGACCTTGCAGACGATTGTAGCAGAACTCTTCTTCAAAGAGAGTCTGGTTGATGGGATTTCATGGATGATATAGGTTGACCTCAGTGAACAAAGCGTGGACTATAGCTGATAGCTTTCGTTTACCATTAATAGTTTGTAAAGATTTATTTATTTATTATTTATTTTAAAGGGGGGGGAGAGAGAGAGAGAGAGAGAGAGAGAACGTTCCATATGCTTCTGTTTGCTTCACTCCCCCAAAGCCTAAAAGAGCTGAGGGTGAGCCTGTCTGAAGCTAGGAATCAGGAACTCCATCTGGAGCTCCCGAGTGGGCGACAGGGACCCAAGTATTTCCACCATCATTTGCTGCCTCCCTGGTGCGTAAGCAGGAAATGTAATGGAAGCAGAGGACCTGGGACTCAAGCAATCACTCAAATATAGTATGTGGCCATCCTAGGTGACAGCTGAACTCCCTGTGCTACAAAGTCCACCCCTCATGCACCATTGTAGTATCTCCTCAGCCTTAGCCTTTACACCAGCCACAAGAGTGGAGGTGATAGGGTCCACACTGGCTTCAGTCAGCTTTTTGCAAGGGCAAAACAATATATCCTCATTACCAACTAGTGGCACATCTCTCATTCTGTTCCTTTGGTCCTCATTGTGCCACAGGAAGGGACTTCCACGGACACCAGCAAGGCAGGTTTGCATGTGACTCCCAGAGGTGTGGAGAGCTGTATGTGGGAGAACAGGAGCAGATGGGAAGTACTGGATAAATGTTTCCTTCCTTCTCCCATCCCACAGGCAGGTGGCCCTGAGTCACACGCTGTGTCCTTTCAGTAGGTCCTATCAGAATTAAAGGAGCAGTGAGCAACTTTTAAATGTGTTCCTCTAATGGATTTTCCTTCTTTTTCTGTCATTCCCATTTTGTGTGTCTGCTTATGGAAATTACATCCTAGCATTGAATAGGACCCACAATGATTGGAATGATATTAAGTAGAAGAACATATCTAAATTGAGGATACTGTGTAGATCAGGATTAACCACGCAAGTGGAAAGAGTATCTGCTAACTACAGAGTTAGCCAAAGGCATGCCATACACTTCAACCCAACTTCAATGTGCTAAGTGTATGGGCACCAAATGTATTTGTGCCTTTACCATGTATTGATTATCCATCAATTGTTACAGAATACCAAAACTGTGACTTATTCTTCCAAGATTGCAAAGAACTGGTGAGTGTCATGGAGAAAATGTGAATGGCTAGGGGAAAGTAATTATTCTTTTTTGAATTAAAAATAATAAAGAAGCATAATGGTGTGTAGAGTAAATTCTGTTCCCTATGTTTTGAATGTAGATTTTAAAATTCTCAGATTAAAAATACGTATGATTCTTTTAAAAGAAACCCTGACAGGGGTGAAATTCAAAAATGATGGAAATTTTTGAAGAATGAAATATTGCTACAATATGAATTGCATCTAATGATATAGGACATACATTAAAAATCTTTCCATGTACATGTCAAAAGCTTTTTGACAAATTCAAGTGTTAAAGAACATTTACAGAAAATACAAAGAAAGATACAAAACTAAGAGTGATTAAACAACCGAATAATGCAAGCTTCTGAGGATCATGTCAACATTCATAAAGCCCAGAGCAAGTACAATTCTTTCTGAACAGTGTTAAAAAGAGAAAAGCAAAATTACTTAAAATTATTCTTGGAGAAAGAAAATGAAGAAGGAAGGGGTGAGGCTTCTGTCTGGAAAAGAGTAGCAAAACAAATACATGGCATCAAGCTAAGAATGAAACAGTAATGCATTCAGGCTGCCCAACTTAACCAACATGACAAGGAAGAAAAACTCACACAATCACATTTGAGTAGACTGGATTTTCAAAGACTGATTGGTTATCAGTTTCTTTTGTTGGCAAAAGTATCTGATTGTATTTGTGAAATGTAAGACAGAACATTCAACAACATTTACAAAATAAAAATCTTCCATTTTCCAAGATGCTGTAATTGGGGAGAGATATTTTAGGTAACTCAAAGAGATAAACAGAGTTCTTAGGGTTGGCTAAGTTAGGAATATTGATATCATATGTGTAGGCATATAGAAAACATACACAAGTATATATTAACACAAGTTCCTATAGCTACGGTCACAAGTAGGTATGGTTTGTATGTAGGAGGCTAGGAGAAGCAATTTACTGGGGGCAGACAGAAATAGAGCCATGGGATTTCCAAGGCCAGACACAGGGGTGTGGGAAAAGGTGTCAGGCTTCTCTGAACCATCCAGGAAGTCTTTGTGAGGCAGACAACTTAAGGGATGTTAAAATGTCTACAGATGTGTAAACCTAGTCATTCCGAGCATGTATTTATCCCTGAAATTGAACCCATGTGTGTCGAGTCACTGACTATAGATTTCAAAGGGAAACAGGCCTGCACACTTCTGTTCCAGGCAGGTTTCTTGGTAGTAGCAGCTGCATTGGTTTTAAGATAAGGGCTTCTTTATCCAGGCAGATGCAGCAGTCATCAGAAGCTAATTTGCTGGGATATTCACATATGCAAATCATGTCACAAAGCTGAAACGCAACCACGTAATGACTGGAAAATGTTATACTCATAAATCATACCGCCACGATCATCAAAATTTCCACTCAGCCAGGACAAATTCAACAGCATTTATGTCTTTCCAGCTTTTAGCCCATAAAAACTCTGTGTTTTTGGAGAGTGTGTTTCACTGGTGATCTTAAAACTCCCAAGTCTGGTATAATGAGTCCTCAAGTGCGTTATAACTTACCAGTAATTACATTTCAACATATCTGCTTTCAGCAGTTAGTGTTTTATTCATAAACATTTAAACACTGAATTAGGCATAAAATAAGAATGTTGGCAACAGCCAGGCTTAATTTCATTAACTATTAGGTAAACTTAGTATTTCTTCTTCAAATAATCCTTGGTTTTGAATGCTAAAGATGTAATGAACTTCATGGTTCAGAGCATCTGACATTGCTTAATTAATGGGTGCATTTATAGTACATAGGCCTTGGTAATTGATTTATATGCATGATTTGCACATACAGCTGTTAGTTCCTGTAGGAAAGTCATAACTCAAATGTGTGCATGCTTTGCAGATAGGGGAGAAAGAAAGAATTTTGAACTTGACAAGTTCCCCCAAAACATGAGAGCAAATTGATAGCTTAGAAACGAACTTATGGGATAAAGCATTAAAGTTATATTCTTGAATTTTAATGACGTGTACAAGGCAAGAAATATTGAAGAGATGTTTTTTGTTTCCTTTAAATATTTACCCTCAGAAGAAACAAGAATTAGTTGGCATACCCTTTTGTTTTAACCTGTACATTGAAAGGAAAACATGGTGAGATAATCTATTAACAGTGTCAATTTCATTGAAATGTATATAGAAAAGTTGAGACAGTCACCTACGTATGAACTGGTCTTTTCATAATTTATACATAGGTGGAATGACTATGTTGGAATTTATGCATGTTATTCTCTAGACTCAAAAAAGTCTATCCCATTGACAACATTTGAGATTCAAGTAATATTCCCCACAGAAGTAATGATAGATTGTCATCTACATTTTCTCAGTTATTTCCTTGAAGGAACGTTAATACTAATCTGTAAGCTGCTCCGAGGTGAGGGAACAGTTAGAAATGGTGAACATGGAGGCACAAGCATATCCTCTGAGTAGAAGTGGCTGTTCTGTTACCCAAGGGGTGGGCAGGACAAGGGAACTGTATGTCTGTTCCCTTCATTGCAGCCAGGGACTATATTATCCAAACGAAACGAACGTCTCTCTCTTCTCAAGTCTTGGGTTAAGTCTTCTGGATGGGCAGGAGAATTCTGTGTTTCTGTCTTGTACATGGATGATTTGTGAAAGCCAAAATTTCAAATCAGTGGGTTAGAACCCAAGAATAACTGAGTTCTGAAAGCAGAACTTGAGGCAGAGAAAGTGGAGCTCCTGGATGGCCCGTTGCCCCCAAAGGATAGGCAGGGTCCTCCGCTCTGTGGCCCCTGCTCTCACTTACTGTACTGTTGCCAAGGTCATTTAGCACCCCTCCCTGCACCATTGAGGACAACCTATTCCTTCCCATTTTGTTGGCCACTGGAGGTATTTCAATGAGGCTTCCGGGAAACACTTGCAAAGGACTTTTTTTAAGGCAGCTATCAACGACCTTTATTGTACATTAAAACATTCATAGCCCAGGCACCTTGATGGCTTTCACCATGCTGGCCCCATTTCCTGACACTGCAAGGCACTGCTTAGCTTGTCACTTTCTAGCCCCTCTACCCTACATCTGCTATTCTAATGCCTTCATTCATCAGAAAGCAGGCCGTTATAAATTTTTCCAAGGGCTACCCAACACAGGCGCATGAGCAGACTCACGCGCACGTGTGAGTAAAGAATTGGGATTTCTCTTGCATCCATCTGCGCCGAGTGGGAAAGAGAGACTGGGAACACAAAATCTAGTTGGTTTACCCATTTCTTGTCTTTCAGGGGCTGCTTCATTCTTGACTCTGAAAATCTAGAAGGTATACCATCTCCCTTGGTGGAGCCTTAACTGATTTAGTCCAGGAAGGCTCCGCATTTGATATACCGCATGTTCTATCTAATCAGAGAGTTAGGACTGAGACGTTGTGGCGTCTTTGGATTGGGTCATCATAAAGATGTTGGCACTTACAGGCTTTCTGCATTGTCAAGACTAAGGATGACCAAATAGCAGCAGATGAAATACACACATACTGTCTTCAAAGGGAACCTGGGGTCTGCAATTCATTACTTTCACATATAGAATCTTTGCTTTTGGACTAAGTTTTCAAGTTTTAGAATTGATTCTAAGCTCTTCCCTCTCCTCTTTGTCATCATTAATAATTTCCAGTGTATACTTAATCAAGAAGCTAGCAAGGTGATCTGGGTGAGTTGGTAAGTCCCGATTAGAGAATAATGCAAATAATTAACATTAGGTCAGTGTCCCACAGTCTAGTGAGTGACAATTATTTATGTAATTCCACCAGATACAAGGTTAATCTTCATACATAGCCCAGGGTCATTATTTGGTGCCTTGGGAGATTATGGATAAGAGCAACAACTTCCCACACGTGCAGCATGTCCCACTTTAAGGCTTTCCCATACATTACTTCATTTGTGCCTTAAAATAATCCTTGGTCACCAGTAGAAAATGAATTAGTATTACCCCTTTTCTGCAGTGACAGACCTGCGGTGGAAGGGGTGAAGTACATTAAGCTAACACATACATTTACATCTTATGAATTCTAAGTTATATTATTTTATCTTACATCTGTTATCATCTCTATGTTTTCATTCTTTCTTTCTTTCTTTTTTTTTTTTTTTTTTGACAGGCAGAGTTAGACAGAGAGAGAGAGACAGAGAGAAAGGTCTTCCTTTTGCCGTTGGTTCATCACCACTCCCCCCCCCAAGTGGCCACTACGTCTGGCGCGTTGCGGCCGGCATGCTGTGCCATTCTGAAGCCAGGAGCCAAGTGCTTTCTCCTGGTCTCCCATGGGGTGCAGGGTCCAAGGACTTGGGCCATCCTCCACTGCACTCCCGGGCCACAGCAGAGAGCTGGACTGGAAGAGGAGCAACCGGGACAGAATCTGGTGCCCCAACCAGGACTAGAACCCGGGGTGCTGGAGCCACAGGAGGAGGATTAGCCTATTGAGCCGCAGCCCCGGCTCTATTTCTTCATTCTTAATTATAAGAAGTGTTCCACTGTGGACACTTATAAATCTTAATGTGAACCATTGAAATATCCACAAATAAAAGCATAATTCTCTTCCTTGTGGACTAATATGAAAATAAATTTATATTTGTTGCTAGCTTCTGTGACTATAAATGCTTAGTTGAGCATTTTATAGTGCAGTGGACCTATGATCTTTCACAATAAATTGAAAAAAGTAACCCATTCATCCTTCCTTCCATTTAAAAGTGCTAAGTGAACATTTACAATATATGTGCCACCAATGATACCTAAAAGGGGAGCCAAAGTAGAAATAGTTTTGTGTCATAATAGTGAGTTTATTCATGGTAGCATCAGCGAATGTAGCAGGAAGAGAAGTTCAGTGAAGCAGGGTGATGTTCAACTTGGACAAGTGTCACAGGACTCTGGAATTTTCTATTAATTAATTTATCTATAACCTGAGAAGTGAGGGGGTTATATTGGATAATACTTAGAGAGTTCTACAGCTCCAAAATTTTATTAAATTAGAGTTCTCTGAATAAGTCGAGTTTTAGAAAGAGCTTACTATTATGCCTTATTCTTCAGGTCTTTGTAAGTGTGCAGTAAAGTGTCGAATAAGCTTCTTACGGGAACAATAGCACTCTGTAACCGAGAAAAACAGCATAGGCCAGTTATGCAGACTTATGTGATACAGGGTTTCTAAGGAAAAGTATTTTCAATTGCAATTTTTCTAGAAATTATAAGTATCTGTAAAGAAATGCTTCTTGCAATTAAAGTGAGACTTTAACTATCAAACTTTAAAACTTAGACATGTGAATATCAAGGAAAAAAACAGCTAACATTTCTTGAGTCCATTCATGTTCTCAGGCTTAAATTATGTATGCTGATGCAAATTCATTAAACACAATGCCTTATAGCTGGCCTACCCATATTGTCTCTGAGCCACTGGTTGTAAAGATTAATTCTCTTAGGGTTGTGGTTGGCACAGTGGTCCCATCTTATAACAGCATTTCATTTTCCATCATTTCAGTTATCTGCAGTCAATGACAGTCAAAAATTGCAGATAGAAGTGGAGCTTCAAAAAGTCCATGGAAAATATTCATTATCTTTTAGTTCTATTTCCCCAGGAACTTTTTTTTTTTTGTTTTCAAAAAGTTAATTATTTGGGAATCTAAGAGAAAGTAAAGAAGGATTCGGGGGGGGGGGGAGAAAGGGGTTAATAGAGAAAGAGAGCTTTTTCTTCTTTTTTTAATTTGACAGGTAGGTTATAGACAGTGAGAGAGAAAGGTCTTCCTTCCGTTAGTTCACTCCCCAAATGGCCGCGCTGATCCAAAGCCAGGAGCTTCTTCCTTTCTCCAATGTGGGTGCAAGGACCAAGCACTTGGGCCATCTTCTACTGCCCTCCCGGGCCAGAACAAAGAGCTAGCCTGGAAGAGGAGCAACCGGGACTAGAACCCGGCGCTTATATGGAATGCCTGTGCTGCAGGCGGAGGAGTAACCAAGTGAGCTATGGCGCCGGCCGGAAAGAGAGTTCTTTCTTTATGGTTAACTCCTCACTTGTCTGCAACTGTTGGAGCTAGCCTGGGGCTGCTCCTGGGACCTAGGAATTCAGGTGTTTCCCATATGGGTGACAGAAACTCAACTAATTTTTTTTTTTTTTTTTTTTTTTGACAGGCAGAGTGGACAGTGAGAGAGAGAGACAGAGAGAGAAAGGTCTTCCTTTTGCCGTTGGTTCACCCTCCAATGGCCGCCGCTGCAGCCGGCGCACCGCGCTGATCCGATGGCAGGAGCCAGGATCCAGGTGCTTTTCCTGGTCTCCCATGGGGTGCAGGGCCCAAGCACCTGGGCCATCCTCCACTGCACTCCCTGGCCATAGCAGAGAGCTGGCCTGGAAGAGGGGCAACCGGGACAGAATCCGGCGCCCCAACCGGGACTAGAACCCGGTATGCCGGCGCCGCAAGGTGGAGGATTAGCCTATTGAGCCACGGCGCCGGCCCAGAAACTCAACTAATTGAGCTATCACCACTGCCCTCTAGGGTCTGTACTAGCAGGAAGCTAGAGTCAAAAGCCAAAGCAGGCAATTGAACCAAAGTACTATGATCTGGGCTGTGGATATCTTAACAACTAGGCTAAATACTCACCTGTCCAACACCTTTTGTAAGCACCCCCCCCCATATAGTCATGCACCCTTTAATGACAGAAATACATTATTAGAAATATTTTATTAGATGATTTCATCAATCACCACAGAGCATAATTGCACAAACTAAGAGAACTACAACATCACTAGGCAACACAATCCAGTGAGACCACCTTCATATGTGATGGAAATGTTTTCTGTGGTGCCTGGATCTTCAATGGAAGATGTCAGAAATAACATAAATGGAAATTGTGTACCCACCTGGGTAGTATGATGAAGTCTACCCCACCTGTGGTGTGAATTACCGTTTGGTCCAACAAATCTACTCTTTATACTGGCAGGAAGCTGGAGCAGAAGCAGAGCAGCTTGGACTGGAACCAGCACTCTGATACAGGATGTTGGAATCAAAAGCAGCGGCCTAACCTGCTGCACCACAATGGATAGGCAGAGTTAGACAGTGAGAGAGACAGAGAGAGTAAGGTCTTCCTTCTGTTGGTTCATCCCCCAAATGGCCACTACGCCCGGCGCGCTGCGCTGATCCAAAGCCAAGAGCCAGGTGCTTCCTCCTCGTCTCCCATGCAGGTGCAGGACCCAAGCACTTGGGCCATCCTCCACTGCCCTCCTGGGCCACAGCAGAGAGCTGCACTGGAAGAGGAGCAACTGGGACAGAATCCGGTGCCCCAACCGGGACTAGAACCCGGGGTGCTGGCAATGCAGGTGGAGGATTAGCCCAGTGAGCTGTGGCGCTGGCCTTTGTTCAAACTCTTTTTAAGTCAGGTATAGTTTTGGCAATCTGGTGATATCCATGAATCTACTCTCAGAATAACATTTTTAAATGTCAAAAATAAAATACAAGTACAAAGGAAATGGTCATATTAAAATCGAATTATTGAAATGTAAAAGATTTTGATTTAGTAGTGTATTTACTTCCTTGTCAGTTTGTTATATAATAATGTCAGGTGGTGAATCTAATAACCACCACAATATCAGGTATGTGTTGAAATCATACCCAAGATATTTGCAACGATGTGATATGAAAATGGTTGTGCTTAACTATTGGTGACAAAATTGTAGGTACTGCTAATTCTGTGATTTTTGGCTATACTTAAAAAGTCAAAGGAAATGCAAACAGTTTCCATCAGATAGAAAGGAAATCAATCAGTAAATTTTTTCCCCATTAAGTTCGCATATTCCCTGATTCTCTTGAGGGATTCTGTGTGTGTATGTATATGTGCGCAGTTAAGAATCTTAGGTAAAGAACCAGGCTCATAGAATCTTCAGAATTCATCTACAAAAACAGCTCAGTTCACAGGAATCATCAGCCCACTTAATCCACAGCATAAGATGCAAAACACAAATGACTTAGAAGAGGCTGATGTACTGAAGAGAAGCAAAATTAATCATAGCAATGTATACTGAAATTAAGCACAGCAGGTAGACGAAGATCCTGTGTGGATTTCAGATGATACCACACATCAGTGCACTCACGCATGTTGTCTTTCTATTTCTGCTAGAAAGAGGTCTTATTGGAAACAATTAAATATGCAAATGAGAGCTGAGAAATGGAGCTGAGGATACAGAATATGCAGTCATTTGCTGTTTATTTTCTGTTTTGTAAATTCTAAGTTTTGGCTTGATCATATTGCAACTTACCTGGGCTTAGATCCTTGGGTTTTCAATGGATGAGGGGGTTTTGCTTACTGAATTTGTTCAGCCATCTTTATTGAAATGGTAGAAGTTACCTCTTTTAAAAATTTCTCCTTTGCTTCTAATCATAGACTCACTTTAATTTGGCTGAATGAGTGTTTTAGTATTTATACATAATATGAACTCCGGCTTAATCTGGAAGTCTAGAGGTTGCAGGGGTGATGAAAGTGAAGGGACCAGCAAAAAGATCAAAAGGAATCCATGATCCATCTGTGTATTCTATAGTATTTGGCCAGATTCCGTACCTCATAGACTTTGGAGCTAATACTGCAGGAATTTAAGGGCACAAAATTTGATTTTCAGTCTGCAAGGATAAATTTCCTTTTCTGTTTTTCTAAAGAAAAGTAAGCCTTTATTTCCCTCTTTCTCAATCAAAGCTTGCTGAGTTGGTTGCTGTTCGGTGATTAGTCAGAGTCCAAATCCCATATCCTGGTCCTCTTCCGACTCTTTCTTGGCTTCAACCTTGGCAGAGCAGTAGTGGTGACAGCACCACAGGGGCAGATGGATCAGGCAGAAAGGCTTTGATCTCTTCAGCAAGAGGGGAGGTGCGTTTAGCGTCCACAGACAAAGCCTGGACCCGCCTGGAGGAACTGATGATGGAATGGGGCACTGATGACCAATCTGCAGACAAATGCTGGCAACCTCCAGAGAGTGAGAATGAAGTTTCCTCGAGGATGTCCAGCGCTTCAGGGGTGCAGATGCTGCCACCGTGGAACACCTGCTGGGTGATCAGCTCCAAGGAGAAGGGGGAGATTCTCAGTAGGTGCAGCAGTGTGGCTTCCCTGCCTCTCATTTTGTCTCGAGTCTTTATTAGCTGCACATCTCTCAGGATTTCACTGGTGCCCCTGGAGACTTTAGTGGTAATTCCCAAAGCCTGGAAAAAGGAGGTCTGCAAGGGCCCCATAGCAGTGTTCTAAGATGGCACAGTAACCTCACAGAGGGCAATGGCAACAGTGTGGACACCAGCCAACGGCATAGCCCTGATCTCACTGAGGTCCTCCTAGATGGGCACAAAGTCCATGTTCCCCCAGGTATGAGGCAGGAGCTTTTCCAGGGCTGGGTTGTTTTCTGGATATCCTCAGATGGTCTTGAAACATCATCGTGATCTTGCCCATCAGCCTCCATCCTTTCCTCTGAAGGACACGCAGACCTGCACCATCTGCTTGGAGCCCACACTGTCTGCAGCCTGCCTGGCAACAGGCTGTGATTGGATGGCTTTGGAAATTGCCTGGCAACAGGCTGTGATTGGTTGGGGCATAGACCTCCCCTTGACCGGATTGACTGCCTTGGCTATATAAGCAGCTGTACCAACTGAAATAAATGAGTCTGCGGGCTGCTTGCCTCAGGCCTGCTTTCACCCAGCTCCCAGGGTCCATGTGGTGACTCCGCACCTCTTGCCCCCACCACGCTCCTCCTCTCAGAAACCAATGCACTGTAACATTGTTGAGAAACCAACTGCAACACTATCCAATAGCTTATTTTTATATTTTAGCATCATCAATTCATTTTATCTCTTTGAGTCTTAGTTTCTTTACTTTTAAGCTATTGTGGAAGTAATTGTTGTGCCTATCACGTAGTAAATCCTAAAAAAATTAGCCCTTATTAGATAATTGTCTAAGTTAAGTACTTCAGAGTGCAGTTGATCATAGTAGTCTAAATTCTGATATAAAAGCCTCTGGCACAAGGATTCATAGGTGAATTTATTCCTTCAGCTTCTTCAAGGAGCCCTCTGAGCAACATTAAAATATAAATGTGCTGTTATATTTTCCCAAAGTTTAAGTTATAACCCTGACAAAAGGCATATATTATCAGAGTTTATCAGTCTGTGACTGTGAGGAGATATTGCTGATGCAGTTTTGCTAGACATTGCTGGATGGGTACCTTCCTTTATTGATGAAGGCACTCACAAAGTGTTGATAATTACATCTGCAAGTCCATAGGGACTGATCATCTGTGGTCACGATGAAGCCTGCATCTTTCTGTGTTCTCTCAATTCCTGTTGAGGAATTTATAGTGCATGCTCTCTACTGCCTCACATGTTCTACTCGGTGTTTCCTGATGCTTTCCTAGAGCCTGGGACTCCATTCAGGCAGATTCCCTACTGCTGTGGTTTGTCCCCTCCAAACCCCATGTTGAAAGCCAGCACCGCGGCTCAACAGGTTAATGCTCCGCCTAGCGGCGCCGGCACACCGGGTTCTAGTCCCGGTCGGGGGGCCGGATTCTGTCCCGGTTGCCCTCTTCCAGACCAACTCTCTGCTGTGGCCCAGGAGGGCAGTGGAGGATGGTCCAAGTGCTTGGGCCCTGCACCCCACGGGAGACCAGGAGAAGCACCTGGCTCCTGCCTTCGGATCAGCGCGGCAGCGCCGGCAATGGCAACCATTAGGGGAGTGAACCAATGGAAGGAAGACCTTTCTCTCTGTCTCTCTCTCACTGTCTATAATGCTCTCTCTCTCTCTGTGTCTCTCTCACTGTCTAACTCTGCCTGGCAAAAAATAATAAAAAAAAAAGAAAGAAAGAAAGTCAATTGCCATTATGACAGTATTTGGAAGTGATGGGCATTTGGAGATGTTTGGGTCAGAGGATGCAGGACCCTCATGAAAGAATCAATTCTTTCTAATGGAAATGAGTTAGCTGTTGTGGGAGTTAGACACCTTTGTCTCTCTCTGCTGACAATTCTGCTCTCTGCTATGAGTTGAGGCAGCACTGCACAGTCCCCAGAAGCTGAAGAGATGCCAGAGTCCATCCCCATGGCCCTGGACTTCCCAGCCTCCAAAACCATGACCCAAAATAAACCTCTATTCTTTTAAATTACTCAGTTTCAGTGTCCTGTTATAGGAACAACAATACACACACACACACACACACACAAACCAAGACAATGATGCAATGATGCTTTCTCAAAATACAAAGCAAAACAGAGATTGGCTCAACTTCACTAAGAATTTGGACTTGGCTCTTAGGTCTCAGTGGGGTAAGAGCCCTTTGCTCTCACTTTCCCTTCCCCTTTTTTCCCTCTGTGTCCTCTGCAAACAAAGAAGAAAACAAAAGTCAGTTTAAACATCCACTCTTCCCTGGCTCCCCTTCCTCACAGGGCTCCCAGGTTCCACAAACCATTCTCAGATGAGACCAATTGTCTTCCTCAGCTCTCATCCTGCAGCCACCTTCCAGAGTAATGCAGTGGCCCTGTAGAATAATGTGGGTTCTTTGTAGGAGTTCTTAGAACTCCCCTTCAGTCCCCCATCCCAGTTCCAATGTGACAATGAGAGTTTAATTGCAAAGCTACAAAGCAAATTTGTTTAGAATTTTCTTTTCCCTAATCTGACTTTGTGCACTGAGTAGTATTTGCTCAAATACAAATGTCCCATTTTCTAGTCGGAGAAATTATTGTCATTTAATTCAGAATAAGAATGTGTTGATGTTAAGCCTGTGATTAAAAATAAGTTTCAAGTAAACAGGTTTCTTGGGAAAGAATCCCATGGCTGTGCAGAGGGATTATGGTTAATTCTAAACATAGCGTATTTTGAGACTATTATGAGACAGTGATTTTACCAGTTCTACAGATGATTAAAAAGCCATTTTCTAAAATATTCTCACTGGAATATTTTTAAAGAAAACATTTAATTGCTCCAATCAAGCATAACTACTTTCTGCTTATGGTGTAATTTGTATACTCTGATAACATGGTGTGTGGCTATTTGTCATAATTTTATAAGTATATATTCCCCATTGTAATGATTGGCTATCATTAATTGTGAATAATTCCCTGCTTGTTAAAAAAAAAAAAAACCTGGGAAAAGAGAAAAAGCAAGACCCATCAAAAAAGAGGAGGCTGGTATGCCTCACTTTATGTTTCCCAGGATATCAAAAACTACACAATTTGGGAGGCATTAACAATAATGCAGGGGCTGGCATTGTGGGGCAGTGGGTTAGGCTACCACCTGCAATGCGGGAATTCTATATGGGTGCTGGATCCAGTCCCATCTGCTTCACTTCTGATCCAGCTCCTTGTCAACATGCTTGAGAAAGCAGTGGAAAATGACCCAAGTCCTTGGGCCCTTGCCACCCATGTGAGAGACTTGAATGGAGCTCCAGGTTCTTGGCTTTGGCCTGGCCCAGCCTTGGCTGTTGGGGAGTGAATCAGCAGATGAAGAGCTTGCTTTCTCTCTCTCTTCATCTGTCTCTCCCTCTCTCTGTATAACTCTGCCTTTCAAATAAATAAATAAATGTCTCTAAAACAAACAAACAAAAAAACCAAAAACCCCGTGATGTGAACAAATAAACAAAGTCATGTTTTCAAGATTTGCTAGCAGAAGACTGAGTGTGCCTGACGCTTTCTTCAGTGCACATAACAATTATTTGATGCAACTGAAATGAGCCTTCCTTTTAAACATTCAAACCAGCTACAGCCCCTTTATTTATTGCATACATTAAATAATACTGACAAACAGGAGACTACATAAAAATTGTCCTGTGAGGATTTTTTTTTTCAAAATATGGTAATCTCATTATTCAGGGAACCTCAAATGCTTACACTGGGCAAACAGCTCAGAAGAGGTAAATCTGGGAGTTGACAGCTATCTAAGTAGCTTAATAAACTCCTCAGTGTGAACCAGTTGTATGAGGCTGATGAGACCTATCAAACTCCAGGTTTATTTAGAATAGTATAGAATCCAGGACAATGAGAGCAGAGATTTGTGCTAACTGCAAACATCTGTAGTCACCCATCTATAATACTTTATCTGTTTTCTTGGTATCATAGAAACAGCCTATGACATTTAAACCATTCAGTGTCTCCTCTATTCATAGTCTTCATTCCTCCTAGGTGAGGACTCTGGCTTGTTCCTCCTAGTTTTACCTCTGCTCTCTGTGGGACGTACCCTTGTTCTGCAAACTCTGCCACCCACTTTTCAAACACTTCTTGAGTTCCCACTTTCCCTATTCACCTGCTAATAAATCAACCCAGAAGAGCTTGCAGAGTGGTGTTTTGCCTCCCCGAGGATCTGACAGGCAACACGACAGTTCTCTAGCTGCAGCATGCCACAGGCATGGCTGCCTCTTTGTGCCTCAAATACCATTACTGCTGCACACACCTTTGGAAACATTTTGACTACTCAGAATGAATACATTTTTGACATTTTCCTTACTCAGTGGTTGTTGACACTTTATTTTTTTAAATAAAATAAGTAACTGTGTATCACTCCCTTATAACCTGTAAGTACTTGAACCTAATCAGTTCATATATGAATATTACCAAGCTTATGTATAATTTTCCATGGCATCTTGGCCAAATAGGTTTATTTTATGATCACTGTTATTATTACAAATAGCATAATTAATAATAAAGTTAGAAGTATCTTGGATTTGGGTCAAAGAGTAGCATCAGTGGCCCCATAAATCATTCCCAGTGGCCTTAGTGTCTTACATAAGCAGAGAAGTACAACTTCCTGTATGTGGACATTTGTGTGTGTGTGTTTGTGTGTGTGTGCACGCGCACAGGATGATTGTCCTTGTTTCCACCTTCTATAACAACATGCCTAAGTAGTGTTCCCTAACTCAAGCTCCAAGTACTCCCCATAACTACTGATAGGCAAATTTCTTGACTCTAATCTGTCACCTGCCCTTTACATCTCTTGTTGTAATCACTTGGTTTCTGGCCTCTTCCTTTAATGCATGTTATTGGTTCCACACTTGTGATTTTCTTTTTTTAATATTTATTTATTTATTTGAAAATCAGAGTTACACAGAGAGAGAAGAAGAGGCAGAGAGAGAGAGAGGTGTCTTCCATCCGTTGGTTCACTCCCCAATTGACTGCACTGGCTGGAGCCATGCTGATCTGAAGCCAGGAGCCAGGAGCTTCTTCCACACAGAGCACACAGGTGCAGGGGCACAAGGACTTAGGCCATCTTCTGCTTTCCCAGGCCATAGCAGAGAGCTGGATTGGAAGTGGAGCATCCAAGACGAACAGCACCATATGGGATGCTGGCACTGAGGGCGGTGGCTTTACCCTCTATGCCACAGCACCGGCCCCCACATTTGTGCTTTTCAACAAACAAATGAATATGGTTTCTCTCTGGGTTTGGTTATTATTTCTTCTTTAATATGGTTGATTCTTCCATTTTGGATCAATTTCCCTCTGGCCTTTCTTGTCATCTTATAACCTTAACTGTTCTAAGATCTCAGTGTTCTATATTGAGGAGTTCTGAATTGAAATCTTAAGGAGGTAGAGAGTCAATGGTCATATATATTTGGCTAGTTGATGAATGAACAAATATACATGAAGCACAATTCCTATTCTTTAGGAGTTCTTGCTTCAGTAGCAAAGACAAACTTAAAAATGCTATTTATTAAATAGTATAATGCTACATCAAAAGCATGAGCAAATTGCCGTGGCTACTCAGGTCAAGTGAATAGTGTCTCAGCAAAAGATATTTTGAAAATAGTTAATTAAGTGAAATGGTGTCCAGATTGGAGAGTCATCTCAATTATGTAAATATATAAACTTAAAGTGATCACATCTATCATAATATAATTCTCATTTGTTGCTCAGCTTCTTCCCCATCAATTTATTTGCAAAATATCATTATTTAGATGTAAGTAGGATAATATCTTTGTCCTGTCCAAAAGAATAAACATTTAAAGTCAGATTAGAGGAAGAAATCTCTTGACAAATGTCTGGCAGTTGGAAGCCACACAGAGCATAAGAAGATGATGACTCAGCTGAGTATTTTGACCTCACGTTGGCTGGAGTCTTTCCATAGAGGCACCCTGATTTTCTTGAAAGCAATCCAAACTTTGTATACATATGAAGGTACTTCAAAAAGTTCACAGAACGTGAAATTAAAAGAGAAGTTTTTTTTTTCGAAATGAAATTTGTGCGTAGTTTTTTCTTAATATGCATTTTCCATGCACTTTGTGAAATATCCTCATGGATGAACTAAAAATGTATCAAGAAGTATGAAGATATTTGCAAAAAATGATTTTAAAATGTTTACAACTGCAAGAAAATGAATGTCTGGCAAAATTTTCCTTAGACAAAGGGTTCTTTTTAAAACAGGGAATTATAGGGGCCTGCGTTGTGTTGCAGTGCGTTAAGCTGCTACCTACAAAGCTGGCATCCCATATAGGCTCTTGTTCGAGTCACCCAGCTTCTCCACTTCCAATCCAGCTCCCTGCTAATGCACCTGGGAAGGCAGCAGAAGATGGCCCAGCTGCTTGGGCCCTTGCACCCATGTAGGAGACTTGGATGATAGTCCTGGCTCCAGGCTTGGGACCATTGTGGGAATAAACCACCAGACAGATGATGTCTCTCTATTTTCTCAATCTCTCTCTCTCTCTCTCTCTCTCTCTCTCTCTCTCTTTCTAATTCTGCCTTTCAAATAAATAAGCAAATCAAAAAAAGGGAGAGAATCACAAGAATTATTGGCAAACACAAAGGGTGAACAAATGGTTAAAGGAGGTCACAGGCCACAGTATCATTACACAGAGAAAATCATCACAAAAGCCTAATGTAAAAGGACTTAGTAAAAATTAAACAAGTGAAACTCATTGGTTCATAACGAGTTTGAGTATTTCTATGAATTGATAGGGATGGTTTGTAAACTTTAAGCAATTATAAAAATTAATTTGTCTATTACCTGCATGATTGAAAATATTATTAAAGTACAGGTGTTTAGCCTAGATGTTAAGACATCCATGTCCTATTTTGGAATACCTGCCCTCAATTACTGGCTTCAACTTCTGGCTCCAACTTCCTGTGGACGTAGACACTGGGAAGCATGGTGATGACTCAGGTAATTGGCTTCTTGGCCTTCATGTGGGAGACCTGTATTGAGTTCCCAGCTCCAAGCCATGGCCCAGCCCCAACAATTGTAGGCTTTTGAGGAGTGAACCAGTGGATGGGAGCCCTCTCTGTCTCTCTCCCTGTCCCTCTTCCCCATCCATGCTCAAACAAAAATTTTTTGAATACTAAAAAGACATAATAAAGGAGTACCAATAGGGAACATATTTATAAAGATTTGTAAAGACAGTTAATTCAATGGCTTTATGAAGTTCAGGTAACTCTTCTAAATAATTCTGGATCAAGTTCTTTCCATCGAGCTATATAAACATTATTCACTAAAGTGTCAGGATAAACCAACATTGCCTAAATCACATACAAATTATTAAATGACTACAGTAAGTATATAAAACATGCTACAATGGTGGCTGGGAGCTGAAACCCAGAGTTAGGACGTCAATCCAGGTCTCTCGTATGAGTAGCGGGAATCCAATGACTTAAGCTATCTCTGTGGCTTGACAAGGTCTTCAATACCAAAAAGCTGAAATCAGGATCTGGGGCCAGGATTCAAGTCCATTCCAACTGGCATCTTAATAAACCTGTAGGCTCAGCACTTTCCCTCCAGTCAGCCAAATCTAATTCCTGGTTTACATCTCAACTCAGGAAATTCCACCAAATCGTAGCCTCCCTCTTCTGGGTTCCACTGGACCTCCTTACATATGCTTCTCAAGCATCCCTTGTAGGTCTTGAATATTAGGAACTTATGGGCAAAGCCATTTTCAATAATCCATCTTGACACTTGAAAAGTGACATTTCTTCAGAAATCCTACAAAATATTATCTTACTAAAAGCACAGGTGACATCTTTAAAATGACCATGTTATAGTTGTTATAGGTGAGCTCCAATGAAAGCTCAAACAAAAAATTTACATGGTATAAAACCTAGAATGGTTTGAAAGTGCAAACATTCACTAAAAAATTGGGTGAGATACCTATATAAAATTGTTGTATCACAAAGTTGGCAGGAACTCTACGTTTTCTCACCACCAAGCAACAGATGCTTGCGTCCCTACCACCTCTTCAGTACTGTATATACACATCCCATGTTGAAGGCTCATTTTCCAAAAATATGAACCAGTCACAAGTTAAAGTACTTCTACTGCAGGGTAAGTTTTCTTCAAGCAAATCAAAATTTGTCTTTTGGAAAAGCCTACTCATCCCCATGCCTCTTCTTTTAAAACATACATAGCTAGTCCACTGTCTTCTACTTGAAATGTTTTCAAAAACAGTCACTTATTAAGTCCTGCATGATCATTTCTTGTCCAAGTTTTCTTTTAATCATTTATTTTTGGAATGATTCTATGTTAAGTTCTTTTCAATAAGCTTATCATCCTTTAGTGTCTATTTCCCTCCTCAAAGGTCTGATACTGGACCAGAATCAAATGCTCCAACCTTCTGTCTGATTCTAATTGGCATACAGAAGGTCCCTCATCTCCCCCTTTCACTACACTACACTACATATGCTTCAAAGGTGCATACGATCTATAACATTAGGTATGCTATGTTATTGATAGCCCATATTAAATAATTAATTTAACACGGTCTCTCTTGTCTTAATGGGTGATTAAATAAGCCAGATAATATCATTCTTGATACTTCTGCTATTTTCTCATGGCGTAGCACATGGCTTCACTAGAGAGAGTACCACTTATTCTCCATATTGCTTCTTCTCTGGTATCCAACTCTTTTCACCTCATTTTTATGTGTTCCACCCTAATTCTGTTTCTTTGGTACACTCTTTATTTCTGCATCACTTCATTTTTCTTTCTTCTTCATGATCCACTATTCACTCTCCACTATTTCTCTATGCATTACTTTGTACCTTCTCTGCATTGCTTCTTACAGTCTAGTCATTTAACATACTCAGTAAACCTGTTCTGAGTTCTCATAATGTGCTAGGGTATTGTTTTTGCAATAGATTCAAAGGAATACATTTGTTTTGCCAAAACAGATTGAAATTAGTCAATCCATCAAAGATGAACACTTGTTCTAGAAAACAGAATCTGGCTGGAATTGGAGTACTCATGATCAGAGAGAAACAGGGAATGTCAAATACAAAAGTGAGTGAATGGATATACTGACTGAGAAGAAGGCAGTGGGGTCTGAGATCCTGCCACTCTCCATGATAAAGTGGTCCTATCCAACAAAAGATAGGCGATTTGAACCGGATAGTGACAGAGTTTTTAATATCACAGATGGATTATATGTACTATGGTATATCCATAATTTAGGATATTGCACAGTCACTAAAAATCTCTAATTTCCCAATAATATCTAATATTCATTAAAATACATGTCCAATGTGATATTTAAGAGGAAAAATCATTGAAAACATTATGCTGATAATTTTGTTATAGTAAATACAATGAATATATGAAAAATTCACATTGTTATTATAAGTAAAAATATAAAACAATGGAAATTAACCAGAATATCAATATTATGGGTAATTTTTATCTTCTGTCTATAGCTTTGAATTGTTCATACTTTCTATAATGTAATACAGAATACTTTACATTTATAGGCACTATTAAATATAAGATTCTTACAATGATAAACTCAATTAATGCCTAAAAAGTGAATTATACATGTTTCAGTAAGTTAGATATCACATGACTCATGATGTAATAATTGTATTCTTAATTTAATTTTATAGTTCATGTTCTAGTATGTAAATTATTATAGAATGTTAAGCATAAATAAAATATCATGTGAGAATTTGGCATCCAACTATCTTTATGAAAATAGTACTATTTGCCTCTTACAGCACAGCCCAATCATTCAAGCACACTTTTAAATAGCATTTCTTGTATTTGAAAAGTTATTGAGTAATCAAACTGTGACCTTTAGTGCTCCACCATGAAATGCAATTCAGTTTTGTATAGTACCCAAACTAATCAATATCCTATTATGATCGCAGATGGGAATTTTACAACTGAGACATTGCAACTAGAGTACCCGGTGCACCTCTGTTTTCTCTAATGCCAGAAATTTGTTGGACTTGCAAGGGTATCAAATTGTCTTTCCTCTTGCATAAGATCACGCAGTTTTAGCTTCTAATTCTATCATAATGGTATGAGAATCAAGGTGCATTGACCATTACTATTTCATACAGACTTACTCATGACAAATAATGAAATTATCCATATGGCCTCTTTTCTTCCTGCCTGTACACTCCAAACAGATCTGTGAAGACTGGCCCATGTCACATTTCATGCATTAGGCCATGCAGATGCTAAGAAACAGTTACATGTAGGGCTGATGGGCTCATTACATGGAATGAACTGATTATCTATTCTGTTATTAAGATAGTGTATTAGTTTGTCACTGAAGAACACATCTGTTCTGTACATCAGCCCAAATGTATTAGAAATGCTTTGGAAACATTGGAAAATTTGGTAGTTTAGAAATGTAATTCAGGCAAAGGGCTGCCTGTTTATTTTAGAATGAATGGAAGTCTAAGACAAAGTCAGATTGATTAGAGGTTATGGTATGGGCTATCAGTTGATTAACTGGTGATTTTTAAATTTTTATTTGAATGCATACACACGGAGAGACACATACATATCTCTAGAAGTATATGGGACTTGCTACATTGCTTTTAGGATAAGGCATGCTTTGGGAATTCATTATTGGAATATTGCTAAATCAATTCTTTTCTGAACATTAGAAATGAATGGTATATTTGGCTGAATAAATAAATATAAACATCAGGAGGAGAAAGAAGATAGAGTATTACAAACATTACCATCAGTAAGCTGAGTATTTTGGGGGAATTCTTATTCTACTAGCCAAATGAGCCAAGGGAATGAATCTACAAAGACTCGAGCAACATGGCTAGAAATGAGTGGAGATTTAACAGCATTATTGGCCCTTGTAGTTCCTAAATAAGTCCTAGGGAAAAACCATCCCTAATAATGCTTGCTCTACTGTATATGGAATTTAAAGAAATCAGAGAAAATAAACAAAACAAACCTTTGTACATATCAAAGAAGAGCCATATTTCTATCTTTTATATTAATTCCTTTCCTATATGTTTCTATGGTCTTTCATCACAATGAACTGTAAATATTGTGGTTCGGGGCTTATTGCCTAAGTGACCAAGAAAAGAAAATCACAAAGTTACATCACTGCTTTTGAAGAAGTTTACATTGTGTTCTGACATCTATTCATCCGAGGACTTTAATCCACTCTCTACTCAAGTGAGGGAGTTATATATCTCTCTGAGAGTCCTAATAAAGACTTACCTGTGTGAACCACTGGGATGAAGGAATAAATTCTAAGGGCAGGAGTGCAGAATCTTTATTCACGACTAAATTCCAAAGCAGGAATGAAACTATTAACAACAAATAAATGTTCCATGGGTACCTGCTGCAGGCAGTCTCTGTTCTAACTTCTTTCTCTGTGTTATTAGTTTTAATTCTCATAATCAAACTATGGGTTAAATTCTCCTTGTTGCAGATGATGAAGTACTGCTACAGAAAATTTAAATCATTTGTCCAACATAACATTACCAGGAAGAACCTGAGCCAAGTTTGACTTTGTGACATGAACATCCAAACTGCCATGAGCATGTTGCTTTCCCTCTGTCCAGAAAAACGCAGCAGTGGCTGGACCGACTACTCATTGTAATCAATGGCTCCGCAGAACAGGGGTGAGTTTTTCTCCAGAGATTAAAAGCTCAAAGGGAAATTTGTAACAGCAGAAAATGGAGCTTAGATTGGACTCCTTCTTCTACAGGAGTGTGATCTAGTTCCCCCTAGAGGGCAAAATGGGAGATCATGGGCAATGTAGATTCTTTTTAATGACTTTAAGAAAAAAATGCATTAGGAAAATAGTGACATGGGTGTTTGAAAAACCTGTATTCTGATGATTAAATCCCTATGCTTTAAAAACATTTTGTTGTTACCCATCTTCCTATAAAACAGAAAGGCTAAAGTTCTTGATGCTGTGCAAATCAACTGCAGCCAAGATGATTTGAAGACATCAAAAACTACTTGAAGCATGAGAGAGAGAGAGAAAGTAATTGATAAAAAAAAAAAAAAATCATTGTTCTTTTTCAGGAAGGCATGGCACCACTCCAGGCAACATGAAGTTAGTTCATGTGCAAGTGTATAAAGATACTGAAGATGCACCAAAAATATGGACTGGTTTTGAAGAAATGTGATCTCTGTACAAACCAGTGTTTTCTGGATGCTGAAAATACTTTTTTCCCCTCTCTAAGGCAGAAAAAAAATACCAGTAATATTTTAGATAATTGGTACTCATTAAATACTTGATAAATTAGTGAATGAATTCTGGTTCTAGCTATCTCACAAAGGTCAAATACTCTTTAGTTCTCTTTTTTTATGTATTGTCTAACTTCTCACCCATCTTTGTTGTACTAATGAAATGAAGATATCCATCATGATGTAACGTGAGCTGGGGGATCTAAATTACCTTCATCTGGCACCATTCCAATATACTATAAATGAGGTAATTGTCCTTGACTATAAAATTTGCATTTTCAAGACTTAATTGCTATCATTACATCTTTTTGTAATTCTATTAATTTAACTGAATGGAGCATTTGGTTTTATGGTTAAAAATTTGCATTAAACCATTGTACATCTAAATAGAATTTTAATATTTTTATCAAAATCCCTATCAGGTTATCTCAGAGGAGCTAAATAATTTCTCAAGAAAAAGCAGGGAGCTGTCAACTAGCAGGTTTTACCTTCACTGATCATTAACAGACTTCAGTACTGTGGCAAGTGCAGGATTCTGGGATTTGAAAAATCATGAGGCCGACAACTCTATGGAGCTCTCTCTCCCACTTAATCATTAATAGGAAATCTATTAGCCATAACCCAGGCACGGCTGGGTGCCCTCTCCTATGATCGTGTTGGCATTTGAAGACTTTGCCTCTTCAGTGAATGGGGCATTGTACGCCTGCCTGTGTTTTGATTCCACTGGAGCATGCTCTGCTCTCTGCCCTTGCCTCTCCCAAGCAACATTACCTGTGTGTTACACTACCCGTCTGATCTCCCAGCCACGGTTCACAGCACGTAGTCAGGAAAGGTTGTAATTCTTCACGCTAACTTTCCACCACTCTAGCCGTTGTCATGTTTGTGCTCACTTCCCAAGTGTGCAGCCGTTTTCTGAGTCACTGAATGTGGGTGTGGAGCTTTTCTAGCACAGGAATATAAGCACTTTCTTGAGTAAGTGACCATAAATTGCAGTTAATGAGATCAACTTTGCTCTTAAGCAATTCTCCTACCCTTTAAACCTGTGCAAACTACAAGCATCTTGATTTTTAGGATAACCCAGGTTGGTTAAATATCAGAGAACTGAGACAAATATCATGAAGTTTGGGAGGAGGAGGAGAACTCAAGAGCAGCCTTCAGAAAGATGTCCACATGCTGGTGTACAAAATATTCTGACTTACCTTTAAAAAAAAGATTAGACAAATTTATTTATTTAAAGTCAAAGTTACACAGAGAGAAGGAGAGGCAGAGAGAGAGAGAGAGAGCCAGAGAGAGAGAGGTCTTCTATCCACTGGATCACTCCACAACTGGCCAGAGCTGTACTGATCCAAAGCCAGGAGCTAGGAGCTTCTCCCGCGTGGGAGACCCCATGCAGGGGTTCAAGGACTTGGGTCATCTTCCACTGCTTTCCCAGACCATAGCAGAGAGCTGGATCGGAAGTGGAGCAGCCAGGACTCAAACCATGCCCATATGGGATGCCGGCACTGAAGACAGCGACTTTACCTGCTATGTCACAGCGCAGGCCCCCTGACCTACCTTTTAATACTGCTTACATCAGGGAAAGATGACGAATACTTGCAGAAAAGAACGGGTAAATGTCATTAAGAACACTACGAGCCTGTATGCCAAGCACTCATTTTTGAAGGCAAGAAACAGAAGCTCAGAGGAGCCCTGGAACATGACCATGGACTTCTGGTTGGCTGCAGTACAGCAGTCCCGGTAGGCAGCATCCCTGACTTCAGGGCACAGTCTCAGTCACTCCCTCACACCTTCCCTCTAGTGCCAAAGGCTCTTCTTTTTGGAGAATCATGATGGACTACAAAGCAGCAGTAGGGCAGGGAGTGTTTGATGAGCAGTAGTTGTTACTTGGCCAGTGTGCCAGTTAGCTCTTCATCCACAAGGGGTAACACCACATGGAGCTTCTTCTACGTATTCTCTGACCCAACCTCTGAAGCCCAAAAATTGAAGGGTGTGTGTATATTCAACTATGAGCCACCATGCATCATCTAGATTGCTTTATGCACCTAACTAAAACACCCACACATTATACATATGATATCACTTTTAATTCATTCAGGAGCATTTTATTAATTTGACAAGTCCCACATCAAAATAAATTTAAGATGTACTCATGAGAAATACAGAACAAGATGGTATCCTTGAACACACACCATAATAAATCTTAGCAATGGCTTCTGGTGCAGGTGATATATGAAAAGAAAACATTGTGTATTAATGAGCTTGTTCAAAACATTACAGGACTATATCCTTATCCAAGGATATAGTATGAGATCTTTTGAATAGAACCAATGATTTCAACCATAAGAACTATGTGATCAGTACAAAGCTACTTCCAAAAATTCATGGGAAATAGAATGAAATGTTAGATATATCTTTGGTACTAAGACATTTTGAAAACAATGCTTATGAGTAGTAATTAAATCAAACAATTGCTTTTAGGTTATTATTTACAAAGCTATTTTTGCTTAAACAGGAAATGAATTTCCTTATCTCTGTCTCTTTGAGCCACGTCATCCCTACAATGTGACTCATCATAACTTGGTATGCACTATGTCTTGTATCTTTAATAAACAATGGTATTTTGAGTTTGCCCACTGAGCAAAGGAGGAATAAATAACTTCAAACATATTGTGGTCATAGGCCAAGTGGAAAGCCTCTATGTGGACCTTGACTGTGTCTTCTCTCTAATTTTCACTGAACATTTCAATTCATTTGAGTTTTTACCATATTCTTGTCTCTGTACCAAGTGCTGTGATCTTAGAACTGTACAAAGCATGTCTGTTTGTATAAGGGATACATTTTCCTTATCTAAATAGCTACAACTGTTAACACTTCCTGTCTCTGCTGTGTTTCATTGATTAAGTTATTTAATAAAGAAGCTAAAGTTTGAAAGCAAGCCTAATTCTTCGATTCTGATCCCTTGTGAACTATATCCTGCTGGGCCTCAATCACTCCTTTTGTTATACAATAATGAAAAATATCACCCCTTTCTTCCACACATATGTTCTGCTTCGGATGGTAAGTCCTCTCTGAACTACAAAGTCTGACCTGTTGCTAGCTGAGCGAAAGACAGGGAGGGCAGAGCTTAATCCACAGACACCTGTGTTTGATCTCTGTTCCAGAGCAGGCTTCTAGCTCCACATTGGCAACATGGACAGCTTGGCATCTGCACATAGAGTTACTGTAATAGCGAAGGGTTTCATGGACTGGAAAGTGATGTACAAAAATGAAGACCTACACTTCGGTGTACATTCCTGTAATTCATTGTGGCTGGTGATGATGAAGCTCGAAGTGTGGAGGGCAACAGATATTGAGAATGAATGCCCACTGTGGTCTAATTTCTAACATGTAGGTCTTGTCTCCCAAAACCTTACTAAGCAATTACCCAAATGCAATGGAATAATAATAACAGCACTGATGGTATTCACAGCTATCATTTATTGTGTCTGGGTGATATGCTAAGCATTACATCAGGTGATATATAAGTCACTTACTTCTTATTTTTCCACTTTACATTTGGGTGAACTGAACTGGAGACATATTGAATAATATAATGGGCACAAGTTATTGAATGATTGAGTTAAATTTCAAATAGATGTTTTGCCCAATTCCCAACTACCTTTGGCTCTGCACTTGCACTGGTGGGAAATTCCCAACACAGATACAGTAAAATAATCACAGATCCTCCCACCCATGTATGGACACACACACACAAGTATGCTCATGTGGACATGTGCAATGAAAAACACCCACCACATAACCGTACAGTACAGCAAAGAGTGATGTGTCTACACAATATACACAGTTTTCTATCCCAGCCAGACACTAATAAATCTTGATTTTCTTGAAGACACTTTTAAATACAAACTTCTTCCTGGCAGTGTAGCGGTTTCTTTCAATCAGATTAACAAAATATGACAACATAATTTCGATAAATGTCCTTTATTATATTTGACCCTCATATACTTTAAATAACTGTGATTCATTGGTTATAAAATTATTTTTGTTAAATTAACTGCCAAATAAATGCTACACTTTTCAATTTAGCAGTATGTGTTATATGAAAATCAATATAGTGGCTCCCTGAAATATTAAACATAGAGCTACCATATGATTCAGAAATCCTATGACTGAGTATAGGCAAAGGGTATGAAATCACTGAGGCTGGCATGTCATGGTAGGTTAAGTGGCCACTTGCCATGCCAGCATCCCATATTGGAGTACTAATTCAAAAAATGACTGTACCAACTCCAAGCCAGCTTCCTGATAATGACCCAGAGAAGTCAGCGAATAGTACCATCCGTGTGGTAGACAAGGATGGAATTCCTGGTTCCTGGATTCTGCCTAGTGAAACCCTGGTCGTTGTGGCCCTTTGGGGAATGAACCAGCAGATGGAAGATCTCTCTCTCTCCCTCTCTCTCTCTCTCCCCCCCCCTCTCTTTTCTTTTCAAATAAACACCTAAACTTTTAAAAATATCATAATGTCAAGCATTCATCTGCCTTCTTGCATTTATTGTAGCATCATTTGCAATAAGCAAGCTGTGGAATCAACCTAAATGTCCTTCAACAAATGAATGGAAAAATAAAATGTGGTATATAAGCACGATGGAACACTATTCAGCCATAAAAGAAGAAATCCTTTCAACTGTGGCAAGACGGATGTACGTGGAGTTCATAATCCCAAGTGAAATAAAAGCAAAAAGACAAATACCACAGGATCTCACTCACGTGTGGAATATCAAAAGCTGAGGTCATAGAAGAAGAGTACAAATCAGTGGTGTGGAGGTACTGGTTAGCAGGTGCAATTTCCCAGCCCACAGAAGGAGCACTCCCGGGCATGCTATGCCACAGAAGCCTGCTGATCATCAATGGATTGTATCACATCATTCAAAAGAGCCGAAAGAGAGGAGTTTGAATGTTCTCATTACAAAGAAATGATACATGTCTGAGATGACAGATAATTTAAATATTCTGAATAGTCTGGTGCTGGCCTTGTGGTACAACAGGTTAAGCCATTGTCTATCACACCAGTATCCCATACTGGATTGCTGATTCAAGGCCCAAATGTTCCACTTCTGATCAAGTTCCATGATAAGGTTCCTGGGAAAGCGGTGGAAGATGACTCAACTACCTGGGCCTCTGTCACCTGCTTGGGAGATACAGGCTCCTCCCATTGGCCTGGCCCAGCTCTGGACCTTGCTGACGCTTGTGGGTTGAACTAGTGGATGGAAAATCTCTCCCCTACCCCCTCCCCACACTCTGTGTATGTGTCAGTCCACCTTTAAAATAAATTAACACATTTTCCAAAAAACCTTTAGTTGTGATTAAATAATGTATGCATGTGTGGAAGCATCATATCGAACCCAATAAAGATGTACAATTATCTGTCAATAAATAAAAAAAAATTCAAGTGTGTGTTAACTCTTCATTGAACTGGGGAAGTAACTATCATTTACTTGTCTCTGCTACTCTGCTATTATGTTAAGTTCATGGACAACATTAATGCCTTGTGGTTTGAAAATAACATTCATTGCTTTTCGTTTACAATATCTTTTTTATTATACAATAACCAAAATCCTTCTCCACATTTCATTTTAATTTAGTCATTATACATTTCAGTAATTGCATTTACATGTTAAAAATGCTGACTTCTGGGTCCTGTGCTGTGGCTTAGCAGGTTACGCCTTTGCCTGCTGTGCTAGCAACCCATATGGGCACTGCTTGGTGTACTGGCAACTCCACTTCTGACCCAGCTCTCTGCTAATAGCCTGGGAAAGCAGCAGAGTATGGTCCAAGTGCATGGGCCCCTGTACCCACGTGGGAGACCTGGAAGAAGCTCCTGGCTCTTGGCCTCAGACCAGCCCACCTCCAGCCATTGCAACTATTTGGGGAGTGAAACAGTGGAGGGAAGATCTCTTTTTCTCCTCCTCCTCCTCCTCCTCCTTCTCTCTCTCTCTCAACCATTCCTCTCTCTCTCTCTCTCTCTCTCTCTCTCTTGCTCGCGCTCTCACTCTTGCTCTCCCCCTCTCTCCCTCTCTTGCTGTCTGGCTTTCTCACTCTCTTCCAGCCATTGCAACCATCTGGGGAGTGAAACCGCAGAGGGAAGATCTCTCTCTCTCTCCCCCATCTCTCTAACTCTGCATCTCAAATAAACAAATAAACCTTTAAAAAACTGCTTGCTTCTTATGAAGTGTATACAGACATCACAGTAATAATTTAAGTCATCTGAGACATCAGAGGAATCATTTAATTCCTCAACAAAAAGTAAGATTTTTCTGAATCCTTAACAAAAAATTGCCAACGATCAACAACATATCACACATCATTCTCTTCACTCACTATCTGAAAATGAATTTTAACATACTTACAGCGAAAACTTATGTTTTCATCATTCAGCCATCCAGCTGCTACTCAGGTGTGAAATTCTTTCTTGCCGAAGATACTCACATGTGTCCTACTGCAAACTTCCCAGTCTTGGAGAATGAGGCCAAGGACAGGGTTCGGGGGATGAGAGTTGCTCATCATGACAACTGCAATAATTTTGTGAGGATCACTTTCAAACTGAAAAGTATAGATTCCCTTTTTTGCCAAATCCAAGGGGACTTCAAAGTTTGTGAAACAATGGAGCTAAAATAAAAGCTTAGCTTGATGCATAAAATGTTTGAAATTCATGCATAGTTTTTTTTCATAACAAGCATTTGCCATGAACTTTTTGAATATGACTTTTATTTCGTGTGCATCTTCTGTGTGCCAGAAACTCTGTTCTGCACTGGGGATAAAAATTATGATTCAGAAATAAATTATTATTGTCACCATTTGTACCTGTAGGGGGACTTTAATGCAGAATGGAAGACAACAGAAAAAAAGACAATGCATGAGAAAGCCTCGTGATCAAGGCCAAGATGGTGATAAGCGTGAGATTCTAGGCAACTGTGTATGTATATCTGGAAGACCCTTCCTGTGACACTGTAGGATCACTATGTTGATTCTAGCTCAGTAGTGAGGGAGGAAGTCAGACTCTGAGAGCAGAACAGGTGCAGAGCTAAGAAGGGAACTGTCCCAGGGGAGGTTTGGAATTGTTTTCCTGGCAAGAAGGCAGGAAAGAGAGCGAGGGTTCAAGAGCCTGGGTTATGGGGTTATATCCATAGCCTCTGCCTTTACTTACTATTGAGGTCATGGGTAAGTTTCATATCTCTGAAAACCCAATGTGTCTTATAGGAAAGGAACATCATCTTTGCTTTTTCCCACTCAAAACTATGAGGTATGGGGCCGGTGCTGTGGCACAGTGGGTTAACACCCTGGCCTGAAGCACTGGCATCCCACATGGACAACGGTTCTAGTCCCAGCTACTCCTGTTCTGATCCAGCTCTCTGCTATGGCTTGGGAAAGCAGTAGAAGATGGCCCAAGTCCTCGGCCCCTGCACCTACATGGGAGGCTCAGAAGAAGCTCCTGTCTTCAGATCAGCATAGCTCCGGCCATTGTGACCATTTGGGGAGTGAACCATCGGATGGAAGACCTCTCTCTCTGTCTCTACCTCTCTCTGAAACTCGTTTTTCAAATAAATAAAATAAATCTTAAAAAAAAAAAAAAACCTATGAGTTTAAGACAAAGTAAAAATTAGGCAAATGGCAGCTGAGAAATTAAACACCAGGCCCTGTGAGAACTGGGAGCAGAAACAAGATCTCCGTCCTAAAGGAAAAGGCATAGCCTTCTAAGAATAAGGACAGTGTTACAGATCAGCATTTTATAATATACTAGCACCCCATTGTATATGCCTGGCTTACGGCTACCTGCTAGTGATGTGAATGCTCAACTGCCTGAACTAGAGCCAGTTCCCTTTGAAAATCTTGACTATTTCTGCTACATTTTGAACCTCTGTAATATGGTAACTGTCAAGACCTACAAATCTGGTAAGTGCTAATTTTCAGAGCCCCTTTTTTAAAAATTGAACTCAAGATAAGCTAAAGGAAAGCAATAGGCTCAAAAATTTTGCTAACCTGTAACTGTGATGATGAGACATTTGTTACAGTTATTTGATAGTGAATTGCAAGGCTAAAAACTTACCATGACTAGATTTTTTAAAAAAGTATTGCTAGCATAATATAATCATATTATGAAGTGGCAGAATCACATAACAGTTATATCTATATCTATCTATATATATCTATATATATATTATCTAAAGCTAGGTTTAAATATGGGCCTATCACTTGTCAGCTAAGTGCTTTCAAACACATTATTTAATCTCCCTTTGCAACTTTTACTCATCTGTAAAATGGGATAATATTGCCTAACCCATAGAGTTCTTGAACAGAATAAATGACATAAAACTGTCATAACAATATCTGGGACATAATAAGCATTCAGTAAATGTTGACTATTATTATATCTAGCACTGGGGTCGTAACGGGTCACCTTGTTGACACTCAATAAAATTTATGATTGAAAGGAGTGATTGACAATGAGGTTTCAATTCACTCCAGTTAGAATGGCCCACATACTGAAATCAATAAACCACAAATTCTGGCAAGGATGCGGGGGAAAAGGTACCCTGGTACACAGTTGGTAGAAATGTAAACTGGTGCAACCACTGTGCAAGACAGTATGGAGATACCCCAAAAACCTGAATATTGATCTATCATATGTTCCAGCCATCCCACTCCTGAGAATTTACCCAAATTGAAAGAAAACAGAATATGAAAGTTATCTGTACCCCCATGTTCATTGCAGCACAATTCACAATAGCTACGATATCGAATTAACCCAGATTTCCATCATCTGATGACTGGATGAAGACAGTATGTCATATATACAATAGGGAGTACTACTCAGCTGTAAAAAAAAAAAAAAAAATGAAATCTTGTCTTTTGCAACAAGATGGATGCAACTGGAAACTGTTATACTTAGTGAATTAAGCCAGTCTCAAAAAAACAGCTATCATATGTTCTCCCTAATCTGAGGTAACTTAGAGTACCTGAAACATAATGTATTGGAGAGAAATAGACATCTTGAACAGCAACAATTGTTTACAGCCCTTGTCTCTGTCATTGAGGAACAGTGTTTTGTTTTCTTTTCTCTTTATACTATTTGTTGAACTGTTTTGCTTAGGATAGGGTTACTACATGATCATTAATTTTACTGAAAAGAAATCATTGTAAAACTTAAGAGTGAAAATCTGGGAGGGAGGGGAAGGAAGGAGGGTATGTGGGGAAGTGCCACTATGTTCCTAACATGGTGTAAAGGAAATACATGAGCCTATGTAACTTAAATAAAATACAGAAATAAACAAATTTCCTACTAACACAAAATTAAATAATCAAAAAATGATAAATGGAGGAAATAAAAAATAAACAGCCAGAAAAAGGATAAAACCTAACCAAAACCTTTGCCTTTATATAGCAATCTTATTTTTAAGTTAAGAAAAAAGACTGGCTTGTCAATTATTCAGGACATATAAATTTTAATAAACATGTAATACTGAGCACCAAAGAGCAAACCTTTTCTCATTTTTATTTATAATTCTGAGCTTAAGATAATTTCAACTAAATGTAGCTATTTACTGTGTTAGATTCTTATCCTATAGGTGGTTCAGATTTATAAGCAATTTTGAGTAAATAATTAAAATAATATATGAAAAAGAAAGGAGTGATTGACTCGAATCATTAGCAAACAATGACTTAACACTTCATATAAATTAATTTCAATAAAATGAACCCAGAAAGGAACACCTGAAAACAAACTCAGACATCAGTGGAAATGAATGGAATATGCGTGAGAATTTCAATATGCAACAGTGACATTTTTCAACTGGTGAAAACCAGGTGGAGGAGCGCTTCTGTCTGAGGGCTGTTGCAACCGGAGCTTAGTAAATACCTTGCCTTTGAAAGACAGACTGTCACAAAGGGAAAACTTTAAGGTGTCAAAGAGCATTCAAAGTATTGAGCCATGAGAGCTACTTCCAAAGAAACAATAGCCTCTGATGTTTTTCGCTTGTGCTTAAAATATCAAAATAAAATAGCAATGATGAAATTTATTATTTTAATCAAGCTTCCCCATCAAAACCCCACCTTTCATCATCCTGGCCAAATGTCACTGCAGGAGTGGTTTTGATATTCTGCCACTGTGTGTGTTGAAATAGTCTGGGGCAAAATTCATCCTGGCAGCAAAGTCTGGATATTTGGAAACAGCCAACGGCTTGCTGAGTCTTTGGCTTCCATCTCATTATCAGATGTAGGTGTGTATCTCTGATGTGCAGATCCAGTGACAATGCCAGGCGCGCACAGCACCTGTGCTGCTGGAGCCAGATGGTAGGGAGAGGTGCGGACAGCAGCAAGCATCTGAAATGGACTCCAGTGAGTCAGTCCACACACCAAACCCCTCCTTCTTGAAGAGAGCACTTCCCTTGGTCTACAGCTGGGACATTCTGCTGCCATTAACTACTTACCATCTTCTACGTGAGAGCACCACAAACGGCTGTACCAATTTATTCTTTCTTTTTTTTTTTTTTAAACTTTTATTTAATGCATATAATTTTCCAAAGTACGACTTATGGATTACAATGGCTTCCCCCCCATACCGTCCCTCCCACCCACAACCCTCCCCTTTCCCACTCCCTCTCCCCTTCCATTCACATCATGATTCATTTTCGATTATCTTAATATACAGAAGATCAGCTTAGTATACATTAAGTATGGATTTCAACAGTTTGCTCCCACACAGAAACATAAAGTGAAAAATAATAGATGATTTTTTTAAATGATGATGAAATCAGAGCAGACCTATTGTCATGTTTAATCCCAGTGAGAGTCAAGTTGGGAATTGATAATTTCTTTTTTTTTTTTTTTTTTTTTTTTACAGAGGATCAGTTTAGTATGCATTAAGTAAGGATTTCAACAGTTTGCACCCCCATAGAAACACAAAGTGAAATATATTGTTTGAGTACTCGTTATAGCATTAAATCTCAATGTACAGCACATTAAGGATAGAGATCCTACATGAGGAGTAAGTGCACAGTGACTCCTGTTGTTGACTTTACCAATTGACACTCCTGTCTATGGCATCAGTAATCTCCCTATGCTCCAGTCATGAGTTTCCAAGGCTATGGAAGCCCTCTGAGTTCTCCGACTCTTATCTTGTTTAGACAAGGTCATAGTCAAAGTGGAGGTTCTCTCCTCCCTTCAGAGAAAGGTACCTCCTTCTTTGATGACCTGTTCTTTCCACTGGGATCTCACTCGCAGAGATCTTTTGCCAGAGTGTCTTGGCTTTCCATGCCTGAAATACTCTCATGAGCTTTTCAGCCAGCTCCGAATGCCTTTAGGGCTGATTCTGAGGCCAGAGTGCTATTTAGGACATCTGCCATTCTATGAGTCTGCTGAGTATCTCACTTCCCATGTTGGATCACTCTCCCCTTTATTTACTCCATCGGTTAGCATTAGCAGGTACTAGACTTGTCTATGTGTTCCCTTTGACTCCCAGTCCCTTCACCATGACCAACTGTGAACTGAAACTGATCACCTGGAACAGTGAGATGGCATTGGTACATGCCACCTCGATGGGATTGAATTGGAATCCCCTGGTATGCTTCCAACTCCACCACTTGGGGCAAGTCAGCCTGAGCATGTCCCAAATTATACATCTCTTCCCTCTCCCATTCCCACCACCATGTTCAACAGGGAACGCATTTCAGTTAATTTTCAACACTTAAGAATAACTGTGCATCAATTACAGATCTAAACCAATTTATTCTTTCAGCAGCAACAGATCAAACTCCCAGTTTTCCAACCACCCTTGGCCTTCTCTTTGAACTAGGTAGACTGCATCATTTGGATGAAAATAAAATTTTTCTCATTTTAATTAGTAATTCCTTTGTTATTGGTGACACTGATCATCTTTTCATATGCTAAGCAACCAATTTTCCCAACCAATGACTCACCTGTTTTATAGACTTTGTTCAATTTTGTGTTGCCTTGTTTCTTCTTCTCTGTGGTTTATTGGATTTCCTTGTACAATCTAGACAATTATTTTAGGTCTCTTACATTATTTTTCTTCTCCAGTCTGTAACTACTTTTTCCTATTTCCTTATACTCTTGATTAAAATACACTTATTTGTAAATGGTCTTAAACACACAGAGACATTTTAAGAATATGAATGGTTCAAAGAAAAACTTCTACACATTTAAATGAGATTCATCTGTTGTTAATATTTTACCTTATTTATATTTAATGTCTATCTATCTCTGGATATACATATATAGAGAGAGAGGGAGAAAGAGAGAGAGCGAGAGAGAGAGGGGGAAATACATATGTACCCACTTATTTGATATTTCCATGCACAAAGGTGCTTAATTCTAATATACCCAAACTTCCCAGTTTCCTTCTTCATAGCCTGAGCTTTCAAGCCTTAAGAAATTGATCCGGAACCCTTAATTTATTAAAATATTTTTCTGTATTTCCTTCTAGACATTTAAAGCTGTGTTTTTGTATCTGAGCCATAAAAGTGCACATTTTTATTCATAATATGAGATCAAAATCTGATTTTATTTTTTCCTAGAGATGAAAAAGTATTCACATTATCATTAAATGTATCTTCTGTAACTTTCTTGTCTGATAGATAGAGATGATAGGTAGGTAGATAGATTGAATGTAAAGATATACACACACACAAGTAATGTACACTACATTACAGTAAATTTGCATATTGTATGCTACATATAAATATGTGTGTATAAAATGTATAGATATATATGTGACCGTGTGTGCATATAAACAGTGGAGGATGCTTAGGAGAGTATTTCCTAAACCTCATGGAAATATGGAATTTAAAAAAATGCATGTTTTCCATGAATTTTTGGAAACCACTTGTAAATTTAGTGCATTTTTATTGTGAATGTTTCTTAATCTCTGTGGTAACTGTGTTTTCCCTCCATAATTCTCTGTTAATATATTATATTAATAGACTCTTTAGTGTTGGGTTTTCTTCTCAAATTGGAATAAATCTTATTGGCTTGTAATATTTCTGTTTACAAGCACTTAAGACTTTCATTTGCTAATATTTTTATTATTTCTGCATCAATTTTCATGTAAGAGAGTGGTCCATACGTTTTTCTACTGTCCTTATTCATTTTAGGCTGAAATTTAGAATATTTGTGGCATAATTTTTAAAACTGTCTACTGAATATACTGGTACAATTTTCTTTTTTTGTTCCATCATCATAATTTGAGTTTTTCTTTTTTGTTTTGTTCATGCTTAATCATCAATTTGTCTACAAAATAATTGAATTGCCCATATTTTTGGTCCTTTCCTGAAGTTGGAAGAGTCTCACTATTCTTTAATCATGCATTGAAAAGCCTGGAAATCTCAAGCAAGTCTGCTGTTTAGAGTTTTTCTTTAATATTTTTTTTTGCAATTCACAGTTAACTACATTCATCAATTTTTGCTCTCAGTTTCTATGTCCATTATTGCATATTCTGTGTTCATTTTTTCTACTCTCATTAAATAAATTCTTTATTAAGGATGTGTTTGTGATAATCTCTGTCATTTATTTTGTATGAAAAATATCCAGTTGTTAATGGTTAAAAGCTCAGGCTCTATTGACAAATTTTCATACTTTTTTGTCTCTATAAGTACTAACTATATATTATTAGGGAATTAATATTTCTGTCTTGGTGTAAAATGGTATTAACAATTTTGTAAATTAATATATTTATGTATCACTTAATGACAATGACACATTCTGGGAAATGTGTCATTAGATAATTTTGTTGCTATGTGGACCTCACACAATGTACTTACACAAACCTAGATGGCTAGCCTGCTATATACCTAGGTTATACAGTGTATAGTTGACTATATATACTGAACCATATACGTACACAAATCCATATGCATCTGCACATATGCATATATGTGCATAAGTATCCATATACACATGTACACACACATACATATATTAAAGCTATTGCTCCTAGAATCATAACACAACAAAATGAGGCTGAGTCAATTGAAAATGCTGCTTTTAAGAGACTTAGTAAATGCAAGATGTATGAGGTTGCTATGGGTGCAACGCAGCAGAATATTTACAGGAAAAAATATTTCCATGTAAGTAGGAGTATACTGTAATGAGAAAAAGTATAGATAGTGAATATGTAATCCAGTGGCATAGTCACTTATTATCACTATCAACTGTTATGTACTGTGCATAATTATATGTATGGCAGCACATTAGGTGTGTTTACACCGACATCACTATAAACATGCACATAATGCATCTGCAATGATGTTACAGCGGCTACAGCATCGTGGACAACAAAGATCTTTCCATTATAACCTTATGGTACCACCACTGTACCTGCACTCCCCTGCTAATGAAAAGATTTTTATATGGTACAGAACTTTAAGTTAATACACCTAAGGGGCTTAGGACAGTGTTTAGTATATGAAAAAAATATAGTGTTTACTGTTTGTGTTACTACTTTGTTTTTATCGCTTTTATCTGTTTATTTTAGAAATAACCAAACATTTAACAAAATGTTGAAAAAAGTACCAAAGATTCTTATTCCTGAACTATTTGAGAGCCTTTCACCAACATGATGTTCCAACACTTTCAGGACTATTTTTATAAATAGGCTTTTTCTTATATGACAGCAAAACAATCAACAAAGTCAGAAAATTTTTTTTCACTTGTTTTTTTTAATTTTTTTTACTTTTTTTTTTTTTGACAGGCAGAGTGGACAGTGAGAGAGAGAGACAGAGAGAAAGGTCTTCCTTTGCCGTTGGTTCACCCTCCAATGGCCGCCGAGGCCGTTGTGCTGCGGCCTGCGCACCGCGCTGATCCGAAGCCAGGAGCCAGGTATTTATCCTGGTCTCCCATGGGGTGCAGGGCCCAAGCACTTGGGCCATCCTCCACTGCACTCCCTGGCCACAGCAGAGAGCTGGCCTGGAAGAGGGGCAACCGGGACAAAATCTGGCACCCCGACCGGGACTAGAACCTGGTGTGCCGGCGCCTCAAGGCAGAGGATTAGCCTAGTGAGCCGTGGCGCCAGCCCAAAGTCAAAAAATTAATAGGTAAATCACTACTCTATTCCTCAGAACCCATTTTTCTAACTATTATAAAAATATCCTTTATAGCAAAGATACAATCAGCATATAAGTTGCATCCAGTTATCATTTCTTTGAAACTTTCAACTTGGAATAGTTTCTGATTCTTTCCTTTATTTTTATGTTCCTCACACTTTTTGAATTCTATAGACCATTTTTTTTGAAGCATAACCCATAATCTGAATTTGGTGTTTCCTCACGGAAAGATTGGGGTCACAGGATTATTACATTAGATAATGAGTTTATATTAGATATTGAGTTTACATTAGATATCGAGTTCCCACTGCTGCTTTTCAAAGCAGACAGAATCTCAGTTTATCTGGCTAATGTTGATGTTCACAGTGATCACATGATTTAAACGGCACTTACCAGGCTTCTTCATATAAATGACTCGTTTTCCTTTCTGATTGTCATGGCTTTGCACCATTTCACCTTAGCTCAAGGTGAACATTACCTCGCCTACACATACTGGCCACAGGAGAAACTTGAGTGAGATTTGGAAGGTGCACGTGAGGTGGCAGCCATATTTAGCACTGGAGGATTTATGTAGTTTGAGTGCTCTCACAGCTCATGACATTTGTCACAAATCTGGCATTTTATCTGCTGGATGTGAGCTGGTGTCAGAATCTGCAACTTTTCTGCTCCCTGCTGGAGCTTAGCTGAGCAATGGCTAAGAGCTGGCAATGGAGGCACCACTCCTCCAGTTAAACATCCGTGTTGGGGCAGTGAGACATCTACTTGGAATCAACCTCAGTGGTTTCAGTTTTCACTTGGTGCCCCTCTATCCTATCCTACCCCACAAATGAGTTTCCAGGTTGCCTACTCTGCTGACCTCTGGTCCAACATCAAGGGAAGAAGTCATAAGCCAAATGCAAAGTGCCTAACTAGACCCCATGCTCACATGCTTTCTACAGTACATTCTTCATGTAGTGTCACGCCTAATACTCCTGTTTATGTGATTGAACCTGACTGGTAGAAATACAGAAATACCTACACCTATAAATGTATCCAGCAAACCGTGAATACAGCTTGCATTAAAAGTCAAAGGCATCAGATTCACCCTTGCCTGCCTGTTCCCTTATTTATAAGCTCTCTTCTCTGACAGTGAGAAGCATAGCTTCCATTGAATGAATAAGTTTAATCCCCCTGAACATACCCAGTCTCCCACAGGAGACTAAGCCCTCCTAACCTTTTGGCAAACAGGCCATCTTGCCTGTCCATGTGGCACTTACTTACTCCCTTGACATCTGCCATCCCATGTCAAGTGAGTCTTCTCACCTTGCTGGGGAGCTGGTATCTGATTTCTGGGTTGCCCCATCTCTGGCTCTGTGTCCATTCTCATCATTCTGCTCAGTGTCTGACACCCTACGACACCCACTTTCATTTTTCATCTCCCACCCCACACCTGATGTACACGCCTGTGTTGCTAAGCTGTACTTCAAGGCTTTAGGGCTAATTTTTTAAAAGAAAAATGGAAGAGGAAGAAAGGTTTTCTAATTTGTGTATGATAGTTCTCTTGATAATAATTCAATTTACACACCTTGCTACTTTGCTTTATAAGAAGTATTTTTTCTTTCTGGGCTGGAAAGTATGCCATCTTTTTGGAGCAAGACACCTGACAACCAGCAAGGAGGAAAAGTCATCTCAATAGTATAGGTTGCTGTGGCCCAAATGTGACTGAGGGATAAATCCATAGTCCCCGATGACTTTGAGTCTGGCCTGGAGTGTCGGTGGAGGGCAGGACACCCTTTAGGCCCATGAAGCAGTCCCACCACACACACACACATTCTGGACTCCACTCACCAAGGAGAAGCACTGACCAATCTCTTCGTTAGGCAGCTGGCTTTGGGAATGCTATGGCTCTTTCTGTGGATGGGGGAGGCTTCTGGGGCTGAGTGGCTCCCCTGCTCCTTGTGGCTGTGGGAGATATGTCCCCTATGACTGTGAGAATTCTGTAGCTGTGTGATAGGGCCTGTGAAAGGGTGCCTGGGTCTGTGGGCAAGCACTCTGCCTGGCTTAAGAAGCCCAGGGTCCTGTACTGACACAAAGGGAATGCAGATCCTTTGTGTGGTTCAGGCACCGGTGTGAGTGAGGTGCCTGGCACTGTGGGTGCACCCCAGGTGGTTTGTTCAACTTGGTAGGGAGGGGCCGACACTGGGATCCCGCAAGCCTACATGATCGTACCCCCTCCTCTGCTGATGCTAAAGAAGATTTGCCATGCCCGGCTTGGGCATCACCTTCCTGCACTGCCTGGGATCCAAGGCCCCACCCAGCATACACCTGTGGATAGCCACTGAAGAAGCAAACACTCTACTAAGCCACAGAAGCATATTTCAAAGATAAAAACTTACAGAGGAGAAAATCAATAACTATTTCCACAAAGGCCTAAAAATAAATGTGGAAAAACACGAAGCACAAACAGGAAAAGTATGACTGCCCAAAAGGAATGTAAGAGTACTTTGATACTAGAATGTGAAGATGAAGAGATTGATGAACTGTCTGAAGAGGAACTCGAAAGAGTAATCATAAGATTACTCAAAGCTACAGAGAAGCAAATGCATGAGTTGAAGAAAGCTGTAAACAACATCGATGAGAAATTCTGCCGGGAGATAGATATTGGAGAAATAAAACTGAAACATTAGAAATGAAGATTTCAATATGTCAAATAAAAATACAGTGGGAAACCATAACAACAGACCTGGTGATACAGGAGAAAGAATTTCTGAGCTAGAAGACAAATCTATGGAAATATTTCAGTCAGAAAAAAAAGAAAAATTTAGAAAAGCCAATGATAGTGCTCAAGATTTAGGGGATACTATTGAATGAAGAAAGATGCATGTTTTCTAGGAGTTCCTAAAAGGTACAGATAGAGAGTGGAATAGAACATCTACTCAGTGAAATAATAGCAGAAAAATTTCCTGATTTGGAGAAATATAGGAACATCCAAGTATAGGAAGCCCTTTGAACTCCTAATAGACATAATCAGAAAAGATCTTCAGCACAGCACAGTATAGTCAAAGCAAAACATAAAGATTCTAAAATGCAGATGAGAGAAATAACTTTCAAAGGATCTCCAGTTAGACTGATAGATGATTTATCACCAGGAACCCTATAGTCTGGGAGAGAATGGAGAGATATAGTCCAAGTCCTAAAAAAAAAAATTATCAATCCAGAATACTGTACCCAGCAAAGCTCACATTTATAAATAAGAGTCTAAAAAGACCTTCCAAAAACTGAAATTGAAATAATTTGCCACCACTCATACAGCCTTATAAATGATCCTTAAGGCTGTGCTACACACAGAAACAGATAGTCATCATCATGAAAGAAGGTGAAAGCAGGAAATCTCCAGTAAAAGTACTAGGAAATCAAAACAAACAATAAGAATATGTGAGGAAGAAATGGCAGGATCAAGCTGTCATTTAGCAATAATAACCTTGCATGTAAATGGCCTGAATTCTCAAATTAAGATACAGACTGCTTGAATGGGTGAAAAAAGAAGACCCATGTACTTCATCTGCTTGCTGCCTGAAAGAAGCAGACCTCACCAACAAAGATACATGTAGACTGAAAATGAAAGGTGGGAAAATGATATTCCATGCTAATGGAAAACAAAAAGAGCAGGAGTAGCCATCTTACTATCAGACAAAATGCACTTTAACACAAAAAACCTAAACACAGAATGACATTATCTGATTAAGGGATCATTTCAACAGGAAGATGTGACTACATTAAATGTTTATGCATTTAATATAGCCAGGTTTAAAACATATGCTAATGGATCTAAAGGGAGACATAAGCTACAATACAATAGTAATGGGGCACTTTTATCAATGGAAAAATCAAATAAAAAAAACCACAAACAACATTGCTAATCTACACTATGAACCATTCCACAGCAGCAGAATACACATCATTTTTAAAATTATTTTTGTTAGTATAAAGAAAACAGATTTCATGTATTTCATAGGTACAATTCTAAGAAGATAACCATACTACCTCCTTCCCCGGCTTCCTCCTCCAATGCCTTCCCTCCTTTCTTTCAATTAATTTTTCCAAAGATGTAATTTGAATGCACTTTGTAATCACAGGCTGAATTTGCCACTAAACATAATATTCAATAATTTAAAAAATTAGGAAGAACACGAGTACACAGAAGTATAAACAAGGGCTAAAACTGACGGTCATATCACAAGCTCTATTTCACTCCTCTGCATTTTTTGTGTTCTAAATTAACTGCCACATATCAGAGAAAACATATGATACATATTTTGGGGGGACTGGTTCATTTGTTGCAAAAGACAGTATTTCATTCTATTTTTTTAGCCGGGTAGTATCCAATGGCATATATAGATCACATTTTCTTTACCCAAACATCAATTGGTAGACATTTAGGGCTGATTCCATATCTTAGCTATTATAAATTGACCTACAATAAACATAGAGGTACAAATCACTCTTTCATATACTGATTTCATTTAATTTGGGTAAATTCCCAAGAATGATGAAATATTCTCTAGGGTAGAAAATATGAAAACACATGGATACTGAATAATATGCTTCTGAATGAACAATGGGTCATAAAGAAATTAAAAGATGAATCAAAAAGTTCCTAGAAATGAACAAAGATGACAGTACAACATATCAAAACTTATGGAATACAGCAAAAGCAGTGTCAAAAGTAAAGTTTAAGCAATTAGTGCCTATATGAAGAAATTAGAAAAGCATTGAGTAAATAATCTAACAATGTATGTCAAGGACCTAGGAAACAAGAACAAACTAAATACAGAATTAGTAAGAGGAAAGAAAATTAAAAATAGAGAAGAAAAAAACAAATTTAAAACCAAAAAAATAACAAAAGGCCAGTGAAATGAATGTCTTTTTTTTAAATAAACAAATGGATACACTAATCAAAAAAAGAAAAAGGGGAGAAGGCTCAAATTAATAAAATCAGAGATGAAAATTACTGTAAATAGCTATATGCAAGAATATTGGAAAATATAGAAGAAAGGATAGATTTCTGGACATATACAATCTGCCAAAATTGAGTCAAGAAGACAGAAAATCTAAAAAGACCTATAACTGAGATGGAGATTGAATCAATAATAAAGACCATCATGACAAAGAAAAGTCCATGACCAGACTGGCTTCACTGCTGAATTCTGTCAAACTTTTAAAGAAGAACTAATCCAACTTTTCTCAAACTATTCAAAACAATGGAAAGGTGGGGAATCCTCCAAAACTTTTCCTATGAAGCTGGCATCACTTTAATCCCAAAACCAGAAAAAAATATAAGAAATTGAACTAAAGACCAATATCCCTGATGAAAACAAATGCAAAAGTCATCAACAAAACACTAGCTAATTGAATCAAACAACATATTCAAAAGATCATTCACCTGGATGAAGTGTGATTTATCCATGGTATGCAGGGATGGTTCAACAAACACGAATCAAACCATGTGGTTCATAAGATTAACAAATTGAAGAATAAAAAATATTATCTCAATAGATACAGAGAAAGAGTTTGATAAAATACAACATTTCTTGATTAAAAAAATTTAAGCAAATTGGTAACAGAAAGAACATTCCTCAATAGGATGAAGGCAATATATGACAAACTGGTGGCCAACAACAATTGAAAGGGAAAAGTTGGAAGCATTTCCACTAATATCCAGAACCAGACAAGTGTTCCCATGTTCAGCATTGATATTCAATATGGTACTGGAAGCTTTAGCAAAAGCCTTAGGCAAGAAAAAAGAAATCAAAGGAATACAATTTAAAAAGAAAGGAGTCAAATTATCCCTGTTTGCAGATGACATGATCCTATACATATTGGAGCTCAATTGAAGTTTGGTAAAGTGGCAGGATGTAAAATCAGCACACAAAAATTAATAGCATTTTTATACAGACAATGCTATGGCTGAAAAAGAACTTGTATTATCAGTACCATTCACAATAACTACAACAAAAAAAAAAGTAAATATCTTGGAATAAATTTAACTAAGAATGTGAAAGATCTCTACAACAAAAATAACAAAACATTAAAGAAATAGAAGCAGGCACACAAACAAATGGGAAAAAAAATCATGGATTAGATGTCTTCCATGGATTTGAAGAATTAATACCATCAAAATGTCTGTACTATAAAAATCAATTTATAAATACAATGTGATCCCAATCAAAATAAAAAGGACATTCTTCCTAGGTCCAGAAAAATCAATGCTAAGTTGCATATAGAAACTCAAGAGACCCTAAATGGCTAAAGCATTCTGCAATTACAAAAACAAAGCCAGAGGTATCACAATACCAGATTTCAAGACACACTATAGGGAAGTTATAATCAAAACAGTCTGGTACTGGCACAAAAATGGACATATAGACAATTGGAGCATAATATAAGCTCCAGGAATTAATCCACGCAGCTTCAACTAACTAAACTTTGACAAAGGAGCTAAAATCAATCCCTAAAGAAAGGACAGGCTTTAATGACAGGTGCTGGAAAAATTGGAATTCCATGTGAATAAGCATGAAGCATGACCCCTACCTTCCATCTTATACAAAAATCAACACACAGTGGATCAAGGGCCATCTAAACCTAGGATCTCATATCAGCAAATTACATGAAGAGAACATTGGTGAACTCTGCAAGACATTGACACACGCAAAGACTTCTTAGAAAAAATTCCAGAAACACAGGCTATCAAAACCAAAATAGACAAATGGTATTACATTAAGCAAATAAGCTTTTGGAAACACTCAACAAAGTGAAGAGGCGATTGACAGAATGGTTGAAAATATTTTCAAACCATGCAACTGATAAAGGATTTATAGGCAGAATCTGTAATGAATTCAAGAAACTCAACAACAACAGAAAAACAATTCACTTAAGAAATGAGCAAGGGATTTGAACAGGCATTTTTCAGAAGATGAAATTCACATGGGCAAGAGGTATATGAAAAAATGCTCAGGATCACTAGCCATCAGGGAAATTAAATCAAAACCACAAAAAGGTTTCACCTCACCTGTTAGAATGGCATTCATACAGAAATAGAAAATCAATAAATTCTCCTGAGGATGTGGAGAAAAAGGTACACTAATCCACTGTTGGTGGGAATGCAAACTGGTACAGCCTTTGGGGAAGACAGTATGGAGATTCCTCAGAACTGTGAAAAGAGATCTATCATGGACCTACCCATCTCATTTCTGGGAAACAAAACCAGCACATGAAAGAATTATCTGCACGCCCATGTTACAGCACAACTCACAATAGCTATGACGTGTAATCAACCGAGAAGTCCATCAACTGATGGCTAGATAAATAAAATGTGGTATATATACACTGTGGAATATTATTCAGCCATAAAAAGAACGAAATCTTGTCTTTTGAAACAAAATGGTTCCAACTGGATACTATTTTGCTTAGTGAAATAAGCTGGTCCCCAAAAGGTAAATATTATATATTTTCTCTCCTAGGTGGTAATTATTGTAGAATAAAAAAAATTCATAGGAATGAAATGGATAACATCTTGTGATTTGATTTCTGTTTTTAGCTCTTTTTATACACTCTTGTGGAACTGTGGTCTTTCTACATTTTACTTGTTGAATATTATGGCTAGTGCTGAATTCAGCGTGTGATTATAGAGGGGATTTAAATTATATTTTTGCAAACATTAAAGAGAAAAATAATGAATAAGGGAATTGATATGAATAAAAAAGAATAATAATAATTACTCTAAAAAATAAAATAAGACTGGAAAATTTTAAAAATTAAAAAAGAAGGGGCTGGTGCCATGGCTCACTTGGTTAATCCTCCACCTATGGGCTGGCATCCCATATGGGTGCCGGGTTCTAGTACCGGCTGCTCCTCTTCCTGTCCAGCTCTCTGCTGTGGCCCAGGAAAGCAGTGGAGTATGGCCCAAGTGCTTGGGTCCCTGTACCCACATGGGAGACTGGGAGGAAGTACCTGGCTCCTGGCTTTGGATCAGCACAATGTGCCGGCTGTAGCAGCCATTTGGGGGATGAACCAACAGAAGGAAGACCTTTCTCTCTGTCTCTTTCTCTCACTGTCTAGCTCTGCCTGTCAAAATAAAAAAAAAAAAATTTAAAAAGAAGTAGCATTTTCTTTTACTTTTTTTGTTTAGAATGTAGTTAATTCAATTAAACAGATTCAGTTCCTCAAACTAATTAATTCTTTCTTGAAGGTTCTTGGAGGTAATTTACTTAGTAAACTTACAAAAAAATTTAAAAATCAGACAGACTGAAATCAAAATCCCAGATAGATATTGGCATTGCTTCCCTGTTTAGAATAGCCAAAATATGAAAACAACTTACAAATCAATTGACAGATAAATTATTGGAGAAAAAAGTGTATGTGCTACAATGGAATACTATCCAGTCTTCAAAAAAAGATCTATAAAATGCAAAACATGAATTAATCCTGAGACCATTATACTAAGTGAAATATAGCTGTCACAGAAAAACAAGCACTGTGTGATTCTACTTATATGGGTTACCTAAAATAGTCAAAGAATCTGAGAGTGAAAAGTGGTTACCAGGGGCTGAAGGGGTTGGGACTGGAGGGTCGATGATCAACGGAGATGAAGTTTCAGTCAAGTAAGATGAATGAGTTCTAGAGACTGCTGCATAGCATTGTACTTAGAGTCAAGGATAATGTATTATGCACTTAACCACTTAGGAAGGTAGAGCTCATGTTAAGTGTTCTTATCACAGGAAAGAAATAATTACAAGATCACATTTCTCCATCATACAATGGCATCACTAGCAACCTTATGGAAAATATTTTTTATTGTAACCCAAATGATCATAGATATAAACAAAATAACCAAGATTGAAAAACTATGAAAGGACAAAGGAAAGAAGAGAAACATAGTTCTAAGCTCTAACCATGGAATAAAAATTCAATTTGAACCCAGTCAAATGATGATGAAAATTAGCTGCAACCCAAGTGAAGCTAAAGTTCTGTGTAGCTCATGGTTCTAATGAACTAAAGACTAAAGATTTCTGACCCCCAGGAGCAATTATTGCAAGAACAACCCCAGGATATTTATCCATTTATAGTTTGAGTAGAGCTTTACTGAAACTTTATTTTCTTCAAGCCCTCACCTCCAGCCTAGAATTTTTGACCTCTATGCAAAAATCTTGAAAAATCCAGTTATTCAACCTAGCAATTTCCATCCATCTGACTTTACAAAAGCTTTCTGTTTAAGAGATTGTTTGTCTTTTCTACAAATTTTAAAGATAATATTACTTAATTCACAGCTTCTTTGGTTGTTAATAGCAAGAGCCCTGTTGACCCCAGTTGTCCTCCCACAGTAGGGAACCTATTCCTCCTTCTTTACCTCAGAATATTAGCTTGTTTTTCTTTCCTGTGTGTTCAGCTCTTTAGCTACAATGTATCTATTTATGGATATGTTTATTTATTTTTTCTTGAGTACCTACAATGGACTTTTACTTAGAAGATGTTACGTACTTACATTTCTTAAATACTAAAAAAAAAAATGATTATTTTTTAAAAAGCATTACTTTTCCACCATTCTGTAATCACTTCTTGTAGACTTCTATGATAGATGTTGGAAGCCTTTAATAATCTTCTATTTTCACTTTAAAACATAATGTCTCTAGTTCTGTCTACAGTTTTTTTTTTTTTTTGATTCCTTAGCATTATTTTGTGATCCAATAATTCTCACTTCTCTTGTATGTACCTGAATATCTGTCTCATCTATTTTGTTGAAAGTGTTACATCCCGAATCTTTCTGAAAGATGCTCTGTCCATTAGCTTTTCTTATTTTGTTATTTTTAAATTTTATTTTTCTAGGGTTGGCATTGAGGCGTACCAGATCTTCGACACCGGCATTTCATGCAGGAACGAATTTGAGTTCCTGAGGCTCCACTGCTGACGCAGCCTAGGAAAGCAGTGGAAAATAGCCCAAGTACTCAGGCTCACGTGCCCTCACAGGAAACCCCAATGGAGCGCCTGATTCCTGGCTTAGACCTGGCCCATACCTGGCCTTGGTGACCATTTGTGGAGTGAACCAGCAGATGGAAGATATTCATTCTCTCTCCCCCCACCCCCTTTCTGTGTATGGAGGGTGTGTATGAGAGAGAGTGTGTGTGTGTGTATGCGTCTGCCTCTCTGTAACTCTTTCAAATAAATAAATAAATTTGTAAAAATTTACTTTCTGTACTTACAACTACATAATTATTATAGTTATAGGTTCATGATTCATTTATGCCTATTATGTTTCATATTTTTTAAAATGAATACAATCTTGTGTTTCCTTTCTGAACATCTAATAAATATATCAAAAGCTTTGTCAGAATCATGTGTAGAATTAATTTTATCTGTAGTGAATTTTGTTCCAACTAATTTTAATTTCTCTTTTTCCTTTCTGTAGGTTGTTCATATGCCTTAGAAATTTAGTTTATATGCTGGCTTTAAGTGGAGCTATCCCCGAGCCTTAGCTACCCCTTTTCTGTGTGGTAATTTTCCATGTGTGTCGACTCTAATCCAGAACCAGGTCAAGTCATCCAGTCAGGTTTCCTGACTCAAGATGATGCTAAGGGTAATGCAACCCCACTATTGACCAGAGAGGACTGCTTGGCTTAGCTCCTGCAAGAAAAACTGCACTCTGCCAGAGATTTTTCTCAAAGTCATAGCTGCACACAGAGGAGAGTGGTGACTTTTTAATCGAGTTTTCAGGTTTCAAAATGTGAGAAGGCTTTTTCACTCCTTAGTCTCCATTTTCCTTCAGAAAACAAACTCTCAGCTACCACTGATGGCACTGAGCTTTTCATTCTCTCACTATCATTTCATGTTGTTGCTCAGTTTCTTACACTGGAATGTTGGCTTCATTTTAGATCTTGACTATATGCTTTTTAGTTTTTCCCAAATATATTATTTTTGATCTGTCATTTGATGTGTTTGAAGCCAGGAAAGTGCTTGTTAGTTTTAATTTTTTCGATTTATTTTTCTTGGTTATATTTGAAAAGCAGAGATACAGAGACAGAGATCTTCTATTCACTGATTCATTCCTCAAATGCTTTCAAAAACTAGGAGTGGAACAGCCTAAAACCAGGAACCCAGACGCAATGCTGCTTTCTCGTATAGGCTGTAGGGAGGGACTGAAGAACTTGAGACATCATATGTTACCTCCCAGGGTACACATTAGCTGAAAACTGGGCTGGAAACAGATCCAGGACTCAAACCCAGTCACTCCAACATGGGATAAGGATGTCCCATATTGCATTGAATGCCTACCCCCAAGAGCAGATTTGAAGTTAGGCCTGCCAACTTAATTTCTAGATAATTATTTTTTTCCTACACTTTGGTTCTGTTCTTCATTTTAAAATTGACAAAAATTGCCAGTGTATATCTTGCCTTTAAAAAAATTTGTTTATTTATTTATTTGATAGAGCAACAGAGAGAGGGAAAGAGGGAAAGAGACAGAGATAGAAGTATCTTCCATCCACTGGTTCCCTCCCCAAATGTCCACAACAGTCAAGTCTGGGCTAGCTGAAACCAGGAACCAGAAACTCCATCCTGTACTCCCCCAGGGCAGCAGGAGCCCTGGTTCTCGAGCCATTGTCTGCTGCATTAACAGGAAGTGGTACCTCAGGCAGAGTAGTTGAGACTTGACCAGCATTCTGATATGGTATGCCAGAATCACAAATGGAAGGTTAGTCTCATGCAACGCAACCCCAGATTCTATGTTGCCTTTTTTTACATAGCAAGTGAGCATGCACACCCAACATACATCTCTCTCTCTCTCTCACACACACACACCCCTAGACATACAGCACTCACCCAGGTTTAGTATATTAAATATCTAATGCAACTTAAATGCAACATTAGCAAAGTAATGCTTACATTTTTTCTAAGATGTTAGAAACCACTTAGAGTTTTGTCATTTATTTTAGTTGGCTTCTAGGAAAAGTACTAATATATTCTAAGTTTTATAAAAGGATTTGCAGGAAAGTCATCACATTTGCTATTAAAGTTGACTAAGTTGAATAGAGACACTCAAACTTCAACAAATAACAGGGGCTAATTTCATGTCTTAGCCTTCAATAGACTGAGTTGTGAGTTACAGTACTTTTAGCTTCGATATTCAACAGGTTCCACATTCAAGGATTCAACCAATGATGATTAAAAATATTCTGGAAAGAATTGGTATTTATTGAATATGCATAGACTCTTTACTTTCATTATTCCCTAAACACTATAGCATAAAAACAATTTATATTGTATTAAGTGTTACAAGTAATCTAGAGATGATAGGAGGGGCAAGGGTTTGGTCTAGTAGTTAAAAAGCAGTTAAGATGCCTGTATCCCATATCCAAATGCCTGGGTTCAATACTGGGCTGGACTCCTGATTCCAACTTCCTGCTAAAGCACACCCTAGGAGGCAGCAGTGATGGTTAAAGTAGTTGGGTCCCTGCTTCTAATGTTGGAGACCTGGATTGAGTTCCCAGCTTCTGGCTTTGACCCACTTTAGCCTAAGCCATTCTAGATATTCGAGATATCTCTACCTAGTGCTGTCTAGTGCAATTAGTTTCCAATGCTTTCAATACATAATACAATTTTTGAAAGAAGAAAACAATAGTGGCAAAACAGTAAGACAGTAATGATTTTCAAGGAGTTAACCATATTTCAAAACCACAGCTCTGTTTGTCAGACAAAAGCTAGAATGCGTATTGTCACTTCTAAAATTGCTTAATCTTTACTAATTGTTTCATGATGTTCTGGACAATAATAGAATGCTAAAAGGAAACAATTTTAGTGGTGATTCCAATCTATAAAGAACACATACTAAAGCAAAATCGTGGGGAAAAACAGTTTTACAGCACTTTTCTGATGATCTAGCTCTGTCATAATAAGGTCGTTGAAGACAATTTTTTGGAAGGCATCTTTGGTCCTAGGAGTTCTGTCTTTTCCTCCAGATGTGACTGTTTCCATGAGGGAGCTGTTCCAGGATTATCTTAGATTCTGTTGGCAAGAGTCTCCCACAGAAGCAAAGAAGAGTAAATTAAAATTTTGTGTGATCAGTGTTACAATGGTAGTGGACATGAATCTGTGGGGTGATATTCTTGCTTCTACACTTTTAGCCTACACTCTTAGGGACACTGTGGGACAACCTTATTAAGTGTAGCGACTCAAGTTTTGTCTTGAATGGATAGGGTCTAAGAGAGAACAGACTTAGATTCAGTGTGAGGAGAAATTACTTCCCCCTGCTGAGAACTGGCTGCATAACCTACAGTTCGGGGTTCCTTTGGCTAAATGAAGGGAAATGCCCAAGAAGAATCCCCAACAAAGTTTAAAAAAAGAATTCAAAATACACACCAAGGAGTCCCATGAAATATCTGCCAAGTTCAGTGAGAACCGACACATCTGACCAGGGTAGCCATCTAATAAGATTTTCTGTTCTTTTCCTCTCTGTCCAACATTCTCCCTCACTATTTGCTGATTCATCCAGAGAGGCAAAAACTCATCTCAGTAGGAAAAGGAATAGAAATAAAAATATAGAGTGTGGAAGGAGGTGGGGAGAGTAAAAGGTTCTCTTATTGTACAGGCATGGGATGAAAAATGGTAAGAGAACTTTCATTATTAAATTTTAAGTTTGGATCATTACATGGAGATGATCTTTTTCATCAAAGAACAGAATCTGATTATATTATTTACATGTAACCAGAAAAACAGAGCCCTTGTCTAACATTTAATTCAAGGATACAGAAAAACAAACACTACAGAAAGCATGCTAAAGGAGAAGGACTATCAGAAAAAACTTTTAAGATGAAACTCTGTTTATGTTGATTTGATGTAACATTTGTACATATAAAATGGGATGAAAATAACACATTGAATGGTTATTGTGGGAGTCAAGAGAGATAATATACGTCAAAAACGTGGCACACACTTGGCTTTAAGTGCTTGATATTAGATTATTTTAGTATTCTTCCTTACTTTTATTGTGTAAACTTGCAGGACTCTGATAGACAACTGAATGAGTCAGACAATGAGAGAAATAAATTGTCAAGAAGAGAAAGGGATAGGAAATTGCGTTGATCTGCCAATAATGTATATTATATAGAAAGTGCCACAAGATGTGCTGAGGCTGGAGTAGGCATGGGAGATGAGGCAAGGTCACCAAGCAGACAGCGAGAGTTCCTCTGCCCAGGCCTCCAAGACAGACACCACACAGGTCACCACCGGGCCTGAGAAGGCCATCAGTCAACCTGCCTTATGCCTGTTTATTAGGTTAAAAATCATGAATAATTTCTATGCAGCTCTCTGAGAGAGACTATGAGAGGTCACAAGAGGAGAGACAAAGAGTCTTGTTAGAAAAAAAATTACTCAGTCAAGTTACCAAATTTCCCCAGTAGTCCATTACATGACTCGCATTCTGAAGATTCTTTCATGATATGTGGTATTTCAGGACATGACTCACATTCTTGGCAATATTTCAGATTTGTCACATAAAGATGAAAGGGATGAGATGCATGCAGACAATCATAGGTTCCCACTGCCAAAAAGGCCCTGAAATCATGATGGAACTCCTGCTGACACAGCACTATGCCTGTGGCTTTGATGTTGCCAACATCTTAAACCAGAGCCAAAATGTTAGAACCCAACCACGATAGTGTGCAGGTCTACATTTTTCCAAAACATCTGATTGGTTCAGGTCACATTTCTCTCTCACACATTCATAAAATATCTGGCTAGCCAAATTCTTTATTGAAGTGATGAGATGTTTTGACATCACGGGGATATTTTCAAACATCCATTATGTCTGTCAGAATTTAGTTCAGTTACACAAAAGAACATTTTCCTCCTCAGCATAAACTTGGATATGTAAGACCCTTAGAAGACAGCTTCAGGGTGTTGAGCTTCATCTAATTTTTTTTACTCTTTTTATCTCCCTTCCATGATGCAGTGCCCTTATTACAAAGCAAAGCTATTTTCAGCATTCTTCTCTATATAAGGCAGGTGTTACATTTATAGCAAAATCCACAAATAAGGTTTCAGTATTTATGTTTGCTGTTCAGCTATATTGTTTTCCATTGATCTGTTTTTACAGAGACAGATGGTCAGAGCTATGGGATATTGAGATTATCTTGAACTTCTGTGTAGATAAAATATATCAGTACATTTAATCGTGGCGTGAAATATGTGCCCAAGTGGGTGTAGTCAATGTTTAAAGGTTCAAACTCCCAAGCAGGAGAAGTCAGACGACTGTGAGAACCTGGGGTAAAGTCAGCATAATCATAAGGTGCCATAGGTGATGACATTTATGGGAGTATGGTAGTATAAGAGCGGATATGTTTGAAGGGACTTCAGAGTGTTCACAGGAAATGGATTTTCAAGAAAGCCTATATGGGTGAAAGAAATCTGATGCATGAGAAAATCTTGTTCATGGAAGCTGCACATTATGAAAAAAATACTCATGAATTTCAAAATTTGGGTTGCCAAAATAAATCTATCTTTTAGTTCCATTTTCTCTCAACTTTTTGAAGAATCCTCCTACAGATCTATGATCTCATCAGAAATGTAGATAATTCCAGTAATTGTAAAATTAAATTACATATTTCTATGATTATGTACATTATTTGTTATATCACAGTATAATAATATTTAAAATTAATAATATATTTATTATTTTGTTTCATCATATTTGCAAGGAAATTGTGGTTCATAATTTCCCCTAAGACTCCTGATGGTAACAAACTAATTTTCTTTATTCCCTGCATAAAAAGTTGTTGCATAAAGAAAGCAAGTAGCAGTCTAAAGAGATGCAACTACTTATGAGTTAAGAGAGATGATACTTAGAATATGATTAACTGTTTTCCTTGTGAAATTACTAAATATAGTTCCAACCATGAAGTACTTGTGTCTTAACAGACTTGAGCTCTGTGATGCACACATCCCTCTTCCTTTTTGATTTCCTACATTCATTAAGGGTGAGGAAGTTCTACCCCATGGACCATATAAGTTTCATGAAATCATTTGATCTCACCCTGCCACGGCAACTGCAGGCAAGATTGAAAATACAATATATCTATAACGGGCTGATTTTAAGTTGATAATTTTGTACGGCCTGTGAATGATGTTATAAATACCCATGTGACCCTTGGCAGAAAAAATATTCCCCATTCTTATGATATCAAAATGTTTGCTTTCAAATCAACACTTCATTTAGTCACTAAGCCAAATAATTTGTATGAAAATAATTTATATAATGTCTGAAAGGTAAATGGATGTGATGGTCATTTGGGTATTTGGGCATTGTGTGTGTGTGTGTGTGTGTGTGTGTGTGAGAGAGAGAGAGAGAGAGAGAGAGAGAGAGAGAGAAAGAGAAAGATCTTTGATCCACTGGTTCAACTGGGTCAATTTATGGCTACAATAGTCAGGGCTGGGCTAAGTAATTTGGGTCAGCCACATGGTTGGAAGAAGCCCAGACACCTGGACCATCTTTTGCTACTTTTCCAGGTGCATTATCAGGAAACTGGTTTGGCAAAGCAGCAGCCAGAGCTCAAACCAGTCAGCCAGTATGGGATGCCTGCATTGCAAGCAGTGTCTTCACCTGCTGCTCTGCAATGCTGGCCTTGGGGTGTGAGCATCTTAGTCAGTATCTTAACCACTAGACCAAATGACCACCCAAACACTTTTAATTTTGTTTTTCATAGATATCATTGACCCTATTACCCAGAGTTACATGTTCTATAAAATTCACCAAGTTGTCTTAACTACTTGAATAGTGTTTCTAGAGAGAATTTTAATGGGGAGTTGATCATTCAGTACTTCTTTATCCCTCTGCCTAAATGTTATTTCTTTATCTCCTTATTCTTCAGAACACTCTTTTAAAAGTTAAATTTTTCTTGTTGACACATAAAAATTGTATTTATTTATGGTGCACAGCATGCTGTATATACATACACAGAGAAGATCTCATTGCAAACACTGTGGAATGAGTAAATAAAGCTAATTAACATACCTCTGACATCATATGATTATTTTTTGTGTGTGGTGAGAACACTTAAATATAATGTAATAACAATTTTCATGCATTCAATATGAGCACACTATGTATGGATTTAAAAATATTTTTTAGCAAAATAAACTAATCTATTAATACCATCTTCTATGGAGTACCCTTGTACATTATCTTTGTACATATACTTCCATGGAGTACCCTTATGCATATTGTCTAATAAGTCTGCTGACCTTATTCCTTCTAACTCAAACTACGATGAACACCCCCTTCCTTCTAACTCCTAACCCCCCGCAATCACCATTCTGCTTCTTGCTTCTCTGAGTTTCTCTTTTTTAGATTCCACATGTGAGGTCATCCTCAGCTCTTTACTGCAATCACGAGTCATATTTCACACAGCAACGTCATTCTGTAGTAGGCTGGCTAAACCCAAGCAGCACCTCACAATTCTACATGAAGCAGCTAGAAGAGAGTTGCCTGTTCTAGGGGGATATAGTATAATCAATGCCGTTTCTAGATTTCACCATATCCTCTTGTTTTTACATGTGGCCACTCTGACAGTTCTGAAAGTTTGGACTACTGAAATTAGACACACTCTGATCAAAAGAGATGATCTGGAATACGCTTATAAAGTCTGGCTGGAGACGGAACCTGTATGACCCACGTAATTCCCACAGGGCACCTGTTTGGTGACCAGCTCATTATTCCCGGGAGCAGGTTGAGGCATTGGAGGCCTTGTGTTTGAACACACCCAAGGTTCAGCATTTCATCTTCTGAGTCACACTCTGGAGTGAGGTTTGTGTTTTTCTGTCACACGATTCAGATTAAATAGAGGTGTAGGTAAATCTAAGTTGTATGCAATGAAAAGTAAAGTGGATAATTCCTTGTTTCTCTCTCTTTCTCTCTCTCTCTCACTCTGAACGGAAGAATGACAGATATTTAAATAGAATATCTGCATTCCTACATACCTTTAGGAAGTACTTTTCTGAGCAAATTTCAGATTGCAGGTTCCAGGATTTTAGACTTTTTTGATACAACATTACTTTTTTCTTAATTTCAATACATACCTGACTTAGGGAAAAATATTTTACTTGCTCATTAATCTTGCAAACTGGAGGAAGACAAAAAGTGGTAACACAAGACAACCTAGCTTCTATAACCTAATAATTCCCTTACAATTTTCTATATAGACAGTTCATGACTTACGATGGTTTAACTTGATGATTTTTCAACTTTATGACACAGGAAAACAGCACACATTCAGTAGAACCCCCCATACTTGGAATGTTGAACTTGCACTTTCTGCAGCCTTGTGCCGCTGATCCTCCCGGGCAATGCTGGGCAGCAGTTCCTAGTCAGCTCTGTGGTCAACAGGGGACCTTCCCAGATTCTCAAGTGTGGGCCATATTGCTGAGCTAGAATGTGCAGAAGGTCAGATGGATTTGATGTGCTTTTCACTTATAATATTTTAAACTGAGATTAGATGTGTTAGGAGGTAATGGAAGGCAATCCCATTGCAAGTTGATTTAAAATATCAAAAAATTCACCTTTAAGACCCAGGAATGGTGGCCTGAAAATCTGACTTAGAGTTGACAGTAATTGTGAGCTCATTCATTCATATACTCAGTCTCTCATTCATTCATTCACTCATTCATTTACTGAGCACTACATCTGTGCTAAACACTGGTACTGCAGCCAGAACATTCTACACAACCCTGATGGTAGGGATAATGAGGATTGTTAACATAAAGATTATTACAGTGGATTTAGCAAGTGAAAATGCAGAAAGTCAAACAAAAATGGCAGCATTTCTCAGTCAAATGCCAGGGCTTACCCAGGGCTAATAAGGCTGACCTGAGGTCTTTTCTGGGAGATCCTAAAAGGGAGTCAAATGTTCAACAGAGTTGGCCTCTGTTAATGTAGCTGCTCTCATGATTTCACTCCATTTCAAGAGTTAATATCATTCAATTGCCTCTTGCTTTTCAGAACCAGGAGAGGTTGGTGTAAAAAAAAAACAGGTGAGTAATTTTGATTATTGACCATAGAACAAAAAGAGAAGGGAAAATAAGCAAATAATTCAGTTCTAATTCCAGGAGAGAGGGAGAGAGAGAGAGAGAAGGTGGCCAAATGCTCAAGCTTGCACACCCAAATCCCTTGGCTCAGGGATCCATCACAGCAGATTGGAGGTTGCTGGGTGGAGTGGAGCCGGTGCTCCTTCTGTGGGGATGGGTGGCTGTGCATGTCCCATGGGAATGCTGACTCACATGGGAAAGAACAAGGGGAGGGGCCCACGGCAAACTGCAGCCTCAGCCCCCACTGGCACGTGGCCCGTCGTTCAGCAGTAGTCCTGGTGGTGACCAAAGCCCACTGTTGACAGCAAAATGATATACCAGTCCCTCCAGTAAAACTTGTTATTTGTGCCACAATTCCCTCTACACAAAGCTGATCAATCCTGGCAGTGCCCTGTCAGTATCAAAGACACTTTCCAGAGCTGTATTTAAATAGGCAACTGCTTACGATAGCCATTTACAACTGTATGTTTTAATTAGCCAGCCTGGGCAGTGCTGCAGGCATAGATCACTTGGCTTGAAAGATTTGAGAATGTTAATAGTACAGTATATCATTTTAATTATTACTGGATTAATGTTGTGTCTCAAAGAACACCTAATGCAAATCATGAGAAATGGTCTGAAGTGACCCAAGGGTTGTGTGTTATTAAGAGAGTAATAGTTCTGATGCTTAAATAGAAGGACATTTTCTTTGTTCAAATGTCAGTCAGCATTCAGAAGTGGGCTTTACAGAAGGAAAGATTTGTTTCATGTAGTTGGAACAGCACGCCATGGTCAAGTTAAGGAAGGCCAGAGAGGAGGGTGAGAGCTCCCTGGTGAGCAGGATAGCCACCAGCCAGCCACAGGTGTTCATGAGCAGGTGGAACGCACTGGTCTGCACGGTTTTGCACTGGACATGTTAAACACAACCCAGACTGCAAAGATTTAGTAAGAAACAGGGACAAAGTGTGAAGTACCTCATATTTTTTATATCCATTACATCTTGTAATAGTAATAGTATTTTTGATGTATGTGGTTAAACAGAAGACATTAACAAAACTAATTTCACCTGTTTTGTCTTTTTTTTGGTGTAGCTATTAAGAAGTTTGATGGCTCGCATTTGTGAGTCATATTTCATTTCCTATGGACAGTGTAGGTTTAGACTTCTGGAAGAAGCAGCTCTGGCAAACAATAAAAGTACATATTGGATTTCTTTTTTATTACCTCTAGCAATATGTTAAGAGGCCACTTAGGGGCTGGAGCTATGGCATAGTAGGTAAAGATGCTGCCTGCAGCGCTGGCATCCCATATGGGTGCTGGTTCGAGTCCTGGCTGCTCCACTTCTGATACAGCTCTCTGCTATGGTCTGGTAAAGCAGTGGAAGATGGCCCAGGTCCTTGGGTCCTTGCACCCATGTGGAAGACCTGGAAGAAGCTCTTGGCTTCTGGTTTTTGATCATCTCAGCTCTGGCTGTTGCAGTCAACTGGGGAGTAAACCAGAGGATGGAAGAGCTCTCTCTCTCTCTCTCTTCTTCTCCTTCTCTCTCTTTGTAACTCTGACTTTAAAATAAAATAAATAAAAATAGAGACCATTCTTTATCTCATGTATGATTTTATATATGGAATATATAATGGACTATATATACCTATATATATATATATGCCTAGATGTATAATAGACAATATACATATATATATATATATATACCTACTTACATGGACTATATATATGGTCTATGATATTTCTCACATATATATATATATATAAGACTAGAGTGTCATATAGATTGAGCACCCCAATTCAAAAACCCGAAATTCCAAATGCTCCAAAAGCTGAAATTTTTGAATGCCAATCTGATAACACAAATGGAAATTCCACATTTTAAACTTTGTTTTATGCACAAAGTCATTATTTAAACAGATTTATTTATTTATTAGTTATTTGAAAGGCAGGGATATATAGAGAGAAGTAGAGAGAGAGAGAATATCTTCTATCTACTAATTGCTGATTCACACTCCAAAAGGTCACAAGAGCAGGAGCTGGACCAGGCCAAAGCCAGGAGCCAAGAACTTCATCAGAGTCTCCCATGCAGGAGGCATTGGCTCAAGTATTTAGGCCATCTTTTGCTGCTTTCCAAGGCATGTTAGCAGGGAGCTGGATCAGAAATGGAGTAGGAGGCAGTGGTCTAACCCTCTGTGCCACAATGCTGGCCACACAAGTTTCATTTATTAAAAATATTTATCCGTGTATTTATTTAGTTATTCATTCATTCAAACATTCATTCATTTGGAAAGTGGAACAAGAAAGAAAGAGAGCGAGAGCGAGAGAGAGAGAGAGAAACAGAGATGGGGAGGGGAAAGAGAGAAAGAGAGAGACAGATCTTCCATCCCTGGTTCACTCCCCAAAAGGCTACAACATCCAGATATTGGCCATGTCAAAGCCAGGAGCCAGAACCTCCTTCCAGGTCTCCCACATGGGTGTCAGGGACCCAAGCACTTGGCCATCTTCCACTGCCTTCCCAGGCACATTAACAGGAAGCTGGACTAGAAATGGAGCCCCTGGGACTCTCAGGGGACTTTCAGCAAGCCAGCACGAGAGGCCAGAGTTGCAATTAGTGACTTAATCTGCTGTTCCACAATGTCAGTTTCCTCATTCACAAAACTACTGTAAAATATTATATATAAAATTACCTTCAAGCCACATGCATTAGATATATGTATCTTCAAGCATATGTCTCTTCAAGCCATATGTGTATATATGTACATACACATATAGATGCATATGAAACATAAATGAATTTTGTGTTGAGAATTGTGTTCCATCCACCAAATATCTCAGCGTGTGCATACAAATATTATAAAATCCCCAAATATTCAAAATCAGAAACACTCATTGTATATAAGGGGCAGTCAACTTGTACAACATAGAGAAAATTAAATCAGGAGTAGAGGAGAAAGCATCTTGGCACGCCAAAGAATGAAAATTTCATGTAGTAAAACCAGGGAGCACGACAAGCCAGTCCAAACAAACTTTCCTCTGAGGATTATGGCCCATTCTAGACACAGGGTTTACAGATGTCATTCAGTAGATACGGATGTAACTGGCCACCTCCCTCTCTGATACAAGTCAATGCTTGAACCTGGAGGCGTGGCCTCTCCCTGAACAACTAAGTGAGTGGAGTTATTAAACTTCCGTTCTTCATGGCTGACTAGAAATGAACTTACTCCTAGGGCAAAACGGGTTAGAAAGAGACTAGAGAGGGGACACACATCAGAGAATAGGTAGGAAACCATGGAAGCTTCTGAAGTTTATTATTATACAGAGCCAAAGGCACGGGAAAACCAAAATAAATGTCAAATGTGCAGGGTTCTTATCACACATTCAAAGTTTGTGGAAAGTTGGAGAAGCTGCCGAGAGCTTGCCAGAAAGCTGTGGATCTAATAAATTCCAGGGAAGAATTTCAGAACCTCACCTTTGCAGCGCCCATGTCACTACTTGTTGGAAAAGGCTACAGTCTGGCAGCATGGTTTCAGATCATGCATGCTCTAAGTGTTGTACAGCAAACCATGGCTAGCGCCACAAAGCTCATGCCTGGGTAAAAACGGACAGAAAAATAGCTTTGGCTTTACAGCAGGCAATTGATAATTTTCATTGGATTTCAATGCTTCACTATGCCTTTCTGTCCTCTATAAATTTGACATTTGTATGTAAATACCCACTTTAGTAAATAAGAGGGCCGAAGTTGAAGGTGTGGGTGCAGGGAGGTGCAACAGGTTCACTCTCAAGGAAAGAAGAAGAGGTATAATGGTGTACAACCTGAAGAAATCATATTTTAAATTAATTTTGTTGTTTATATAAAGATGAAAAATTCCATGTATTTCATATATACACTTTTAAGAGCATCATGATAATTCCCACATGCATTAGATGTATGTATCTTCCCTCCTTCTTCATTTCTTGTTTTTCTATTAATTTTTACAATGGCATACTTTGAATTTACCTTATAATCACAAGTTTGACATTTCACTAAAGAATTCAACAAATTGTAAGTAGAAAAATCACTGAAGAAACCATATTTTGAAGACATTTTGTATAAGTCCTTCGCATTTGCAATTCCCTCTTGACGTTTCCAAGAGATCCTCAGTCATCAGATTTTGAAAGCTGGGTTCTCCAACTTAATCCACTCTGTGCATACTCTAGGTGGGTGCTGGGGAAGAGACAGAAAACATCCTAATTGACACTGCCTTACAAATGTCAGAACCCATATCTGCTTCTGCATGAGAAAGAAAGAAATGCTCAAGTTTATATGGTAATACGACAGGAAAACAGAGCATGAATGTGTTTTTTCAAAGCTTTTTTTTTTTTTTTTTAAGGCAGACTGATAGAGAAAGAGAGAGAGGAGAATTTCATGCACTGGTTGACTTTCCATAATGGCTGCAACAGCTGGAGCAGATGCAGGCCAAAACCAGGAGCCAGGAGCTTCATCAGGGTCTCCATTAAGGGTAGCAAGGGCTCAAGTACCTGGGCCATCTTCTGCTGCCTTCCCAGGCACACTAGCAGGAAGCTGGATTGGAAGCAGTTCCAACCAGAACTGGTGGTATAGGCCAGCAGATAGGATTAAATAGATTCTATTTGTGAGCTGGAGACCACCGCCTTGCCCCCTTTCGAGATCTCACACCAGTACCTGACCACACTTGTATGCCCAGTAGACTACGTATCACTCCCCTTTGGAAGTGAACGCATGGCCTGGAGCATGGTGGGCCTGCCCTTGCAAAATCAGTGACTGAGATCCCAGTGGAAAGGAGTATTCCTCAAAAAAGGACATACTTTTCTCCAAAGTGAGGAAAGAAATTCCACTTTGCTTATGGCCTTTTCTAAATACTGATGGAGTTTTTGGATTCAAAACGTTTCCATAGCCTAGATGTCTCATGTCAAGAACCTTGAGTGATCACTAACATCATACATAAGAGTGTTAATTATTAAATTATCAACATGAGTCACTGTGTACTAATTTCTCATGCAAGACCTCTGACTTCAAATAGTTACAGTATTAGAATTAATGATAAAACAGGTTCTCAAAGATTTACTTTGTTTCAGGGTGTTAAGTAAAAGATATTCTTATGTCTTATAAGTTATATCTATCTATCTATCTATACTTGTAAGGGATTTGTTATGCTACATGCTTTTTTAAAGTTAGTTCAGTGTCTCAAACATGGACTCTTGGATCCATGTCTCTCTGTGCTATTCCTTGTATGCTTTAAGGTCAAATGGAAAGTACAGAATGGTTAGAGGCCTCAGGGCTACTTATGAGATGGTTGTTTCAATGCATCTTATCGTGTGTTAAGCCTTTACCTGAAGGATTTCTTCTGCACCCCATTAAACCCAGCATCTGGGAAAATGAGGATACAGAATTTCCCAAACAAAAGCTCAGGTTTGTAAGCAAGAGGTAGATTACTTGGAATACATTCTAACCCCAGGAAAGCATGCACTTTCAGTCAAGAGAAATGAAGCTACTCTACACATAGGACCACTACAGACGAAAACCCGGTGAAGGACATTCCTGGGAATGGCAGGATTCTCTGCATTATGGATTCCAGGATTTGGATTCTAAGCCATTGTATGAAGCTTCAAAAGGCCCTGACATAGACACACTGTGCTGGACAGGGGAGCTATAACATGTGTTCCAAAGAATTAAAGAGCTTTTAACAGAAGCTCCAACATTAGGAATCCCTGAGTAAGCCATTCACCTTGTTTATAAAGGATCCTCTTCAGATCAGTTGCAGCTTAAATGTAAGGGACCTTACTAGGAGCTACTGGGCATGACTACCTCAGTGAAATTAGGATTAAACTCTACCTCTTGAGGCTTCACAGATGAACTCAAAAGACACATCTGATTACCTTTCCAAAAAGCAAAAAGATAAGTGAAGCTTTTCTTTCATCACATCAAGACTGATGCACTTTAAGGCAGACATGTTGAACCTGCCTCTTTTGATTCTCTGGGAGCAGTTATTGGCAAGAAAACTCCTTAGTGGGTACTTCCATCATAATTCTCTATGATCATGCTATATGGTTTTATAATATACATAAGGGCATCCTATCACCACCCTCTATCTTGGAGTTTATAAGATATGATCTTTCCATGTGAAGGGATGCTCCACTGGCACTTGGTTTTATTCCAGTTTTGCTTATGCTGATAGACAAATTATATGTTTCAGAACCCAGTGACTTCTGAGAGTAATGATGACCATGCAGGGAACACAGCCATTGGTGATGCCTGAGAGGACTGTAGCTCATGAAACAAATTCATTAGATGAGATAGAAAGAGATTTTCAGAACCAGGACAGGCTGGACCTGTGCCCCTGATCATCAGGAAGTAGCTCTAAAAGATATGATGGTTCCACGCCCCTCAACATCTCCTTAGATTAAGGTCTGGAATCTCTGGGTGGGTGGGGGGAATGATATAGGCAGGCAGATAGGCTTGTATTGATTAGATCTGCGAGCTGGAGCCTTCTCCCTGCCCCCTTTTGTGATCTCACACCTTTACCTGGCCTCACCTGTATGCCCACCTGTCAATCAGACTATGTAGCCACTCCCCCGTGGATGTGAATAAAAGACCTTCCCCATCTTTGGGTCCATGTCTCTGGCCATGTGGCCTTCTGGCTGCCTGCTGTCTGCTTTCCTGTCTGCATTATGCTACCTGTGGCTGCTCCTAACTGCACACCTGCAACACGTGGCTCCCAGCCTGCTCTCTGCCTGGCATGGACATAATGTGCATTTCTAGACTTCTTTCTCCCCTAAATAAAGACCCCACATTCCTGCATATTTCTTTCATTGAAAAAAATGCTAAATACTGTACCATGTTACTTGTTTCATTTATAAGCAGTCGATGTTTGGAATTCTTATCTAAATATATGGTTCATCTCTCCATTTGGGATGAAATAAACAGAAAGACGGGTCACTAAAACAATCTCATTTTCTGGGGCTTGTGTTATGGTAGAGTGGATTTTTTTTTTATTTTTTTTTATTTTTGACAGGCAGAGTGGACAGTGAGATAGAGAGACAGAGAGAGAAAGGTCTTCCTTTTGCCGTTGGTTCACCCTCCAATGGCCGCCGCTGCAGCCGGCGCACCGCGCTGATCCGATGGCAGGAGCCAAGATCCAGGTGCTTTTCCTGGTCTCCCATGGGGTGCAGGGCCCAAGCACCTGGGCCATCCTCCACTGCACTCCCTGGCCATAGCAGAGAGCTGGCCTGGAAGAGGGGCAACCCGGACAGAATCTGGCGCCCCGACCGGGACTAGAACCCGGTGTGCCGGCGCCTCAAGGCAGAGGATTAGCCTATTGAGCCACGGCGCCGGCCGGTAGAGTGGATTTTGCCAATGTCTGCCTTGTTAGCATCCCATATGGCTGAGGGTTTGAGTCCTGGCTGCTCCACTTCCAATCAAGCTTCCTGCTGGTGCACCTGGGAAAGCAGCAGAGGCTGGCCCAAGCACACTGGTCCCTGATGCCCTTGAGGGAGACTCAAATGAGGCTCTCAGCTATGGCCTGGGCACAGCTCTGGTATTTGTGGCCATTTAGGAAGTGAACCAGTAGATAGAAGATCTCTCTCTCTCTCTCTGGCTCTGCCTTTGAAATCAATAAATTTTCAATAAAAACCTCATTTTTTATGAAGACCTTCCTTGAACAATTTAAGCGACATTTTCAAGGTTTTTACTGAATCACAAAACGATGATAAAAATCAAAACAGTTACCATTTATTGAGTGCCTAATATATACCAGATATTGTATTAATCACATTGTGTCTCATTTAATGCCCATAGCATGTCCAAGAGTTGGATATTATTACGTTATTTTACAAAACAGGAATCTGGAGCTTAGAAATATGTAGTGATTGAACCAATAGGAAGAGATATGATTTAGCTCTAGATTTGTATAACTCCATGTTACGTTCATTTTTTTTTTCTTGTCTCATCCTTTCATCTATACATATCTTTTATTCAAATACTGTAATTGGGGTTAGGATAGAGGGCTGACAATCCCATCCACAGCTTCTTGCAGGGTCACTGATGAGGAAAACAAAATAGTATCATTCCCAGTCTTTTTAAGAATTAAGGCTATCTTGCTTTGCTCTCATTAGGAAGAAACGTTTTCTAAATTTGAGGCTACATCCACATGGTTTTGAGAAATTCAACTGCAAAGTGAAAATTCATGTGTGGTACCTATACCTGCACTGGCTCAGCAGATCAGCTTCGGCAAATCTCCCAAAGAATTTGTCTTCAGAGTCCATGAAATATCCACTGGCCACACGGGGTTACTGATCTATCACATGCGACTACCTTAGATGTGCTTATAAGGTAAATCACACTCCACAGTTTAGAGGCTTCGTCCATAAAGGAAGTTATCTCATTCATAATGTTTTACACTGAGTGTGTGCTGAAAGGATAAGTTTCATAAATTTGTCTAAACACATTAATTCATTTTATCTCTTTAGTTTTAGATTGTTTTGCCTGCTAAGCATCAGAAAATTTAAAACTGTATTCCTAATCTGCATTATCTTTTATTGGGTTGCACTGATACAGACTAATCTGAAAAATAGGCTTATAAAGTAAGGCTATAATAATATGCTAAAGTTATGAAATAAATGTGTATTTTCTTTAATGTTCACAGCATTGTGTAAGGCACTGGGAAGAGAAAGATAACCAAAAACCAACAAAAAAAATCAATAAAATAAATAAGGCCTTCAAAGAAGTTACAAATTAGGGGAGGAAGCAGGAAAGTGTCTAAGTAGCCCAGAGGGGAAGTGATGAAACAGGGAAGGAGGAGCCTGCCTGACAAATGGAAATTGATGCTACCTTGACATCCTGACTTTGGCTCCTGTTACTTAAAGACCTGCGGAGAACTGGCCTGACACAGGGCAAGACCAATTAGTGACTTCCCAATATTCCTAATAGTGAGGTCACTTGAACCAAAGTTTTGGGGGTGTAAATAAAAGGAACTTATTCACTTGCTTTGGTGAAGAGGAGGGAATGTGCTATTCTTCAAAGTTCAGGGCTCATTAGTGCCCAGGAACTTTCTACTCTAAATGACAAAGAGTTTCACTGTCCTGGAGAAAAATTGCAAATGGCCTTAGACCTTTTTTTCTTTTCTTTCTTTCTGCTTTTTTTTTTTTTTTTTTGAAAGTGGAATAATGGACACAGGAGCAGAGTTTGGAATTTGACCGAATCCTTCACAATTATCATGCATGTGTATATAATAAAATTAATTCTGTGTCTCTGCATCAGAGCCCGCGGCAAGAAGCGTACAATCAGTTTTGTATGTATAATAGATCACAGAGTTGTTCATGAATAATACAAATGCATTGAGCAGATACTAGTGAGGCAGGATGTTTGTCTTTGCATGGAATCGAAGTGAACATGTAATATTGTGATAATATATATTTGATGAATTCAGGTCTGACTTGCCTTCTCCATAGTCTGCTAATTCCCCGACAAGGGTTGCCACAATAATTGAGTTTCCAATAACATTATGATTATTTCCACATGATAATTTAATTGTGAGTATTTTTTAATATTGTAATATTGTAGATTTGTGATTATTATGCATTTGCATGCAGATTTTCATGGTGACTTGGAGCACATCCCTACATTTATAACTTAATTTTATATATTATTGCATATATATTTGGGGATGAACTCATTAATGCAAATAAAAAAATGTAGGTCTGTTTAGTCATTCAGTTTTTATTATAAATGGCTGAAAGCCTTGCTCATTTTTTACAACAGTTCTTACAATACTGTGAATAAACCAAAGAGAACCTTAATTCAAGAATGGATTCATTAAAAATAATGGTAATAACTGTAATAATTACAAATTGTAGCACATTTGTTCCACCTAATTGGGATACAAGATACTATATATTATTCTTCGAAGGCTGCAAAAGTTCTGTGTGTGCTCTCAGAAGACTGCATTGTGTAAACTCCTTCCCGTTAAGCTAAAATCCTAGATAATATTCACATTACACATTAAAAAAAACAGAACTAGATACAATGTGAAAGGCATTCAAATTCCCTCAGAATCTCAACTTAGAGTTTCATGATAGAAAATCAGTGATAGATTTTTAAAAAAATATATAATATATGACAAAATGAACTTCTAATGAGTTCTTTAGATAAAATAATTTGAGAAAGCAACACCAAAAATTGAATTTTAAAGGCATATATCCTAAAGCAAGAGATGGTAAGAAATTATGTGTCTACCACTACTTTAAAACAACCAAAGTGGTTACCAGTTTCAGATACTTTATAGAAAATAAAGCAGAAGGCCAAGGTGATCCTTTTTATAGCAAATGATGTGGGATAGATGGGCAGGAAGCTGGTTTAGGATTGCTTAGCAGAACTCACTGCGCTCCATGGCCCCCGTGTAATGCTGTATCCTACTTGGCAATAAAAATGCTCCCTTTCCCAGGATATACCTGCTTCATCTGGGATCTACTCAAGGATGCCGAGAATGTACAGATATTGAGCTCCATACAGAGCTTGTGGAGGTGCCAGGTGGCTTCACACCTGGGGAGACACTGCCCTGAGTTCGTGTAGAGTCCAGCGACTGGGAGGGGATCTCTCATGTACTAGAGACCATAGCGGAAGGGGCTGCTGGGTGTTCTTTCTGTCTCCCCTTCCCTATCCTTTCTCCTTTCAGGCAAATTATCTGGTATTTCTCTGTTTGGGGAAACCTATGCTCATGTGTGTGTTCACTTTCTCACCTTTTAAATAAACTTTATCACATTGTGCACTTTATTTGTGTAAGTGCTTAGCTTGCTTTTCTTAGTGCGTGACAAGTTCCTGGAGTCAAAAAAAAATAATAATACCCCCTCCTCTACATCATAAGCAGCTTAAGAAATACCTTCAACAGATACATCCAAAGGGTTATAGGCAATAAGATTTATTTTTACATAAATATTCATCTTGAATGTCAAGAATAGAAAGATTGTTCTTGCTGGGATTTCACTTTCTTGTCACTTCAACTGGCCATGAACTTCAACTGAAGATGAGGAATAGAGAGCATCATTGACACAATGACTGTAATAGAGTTGACTGAATTTCACTTGATGTGTCCATGTTAAATGAGTTGGCAGATTTCAGCCATTATTTTTATTGCAATATAAATGTCAACTCAGGTTATCAGAATCAAAATGATGAACAGAGTGTCCATGCAAAGGCCTCATTTTAATTTATGGTTGTGTTACAATTTGGTTTTAAAATTTATTAACATGGATAATCAGCAGAGTGCCAATTTAGTCACTGTGGCAGATAGGAGGAATTCCAAGTGGTTGTTTCCACTAACGTCAGTGGAATGTCTGCAAGGTGCTGAGTGCTTATCCATATTTTCCATAGTGCTGGAAAAAACTCCGATGTTTTCCTCTGCTGACAGACTACAGTGAACACATAAGATTTCTGTGATCTCAAAAAGTGTGGGGTTTTCTCCCCAGCAGCAAGCTTGTAATCAGTTCTTCATTGAACACAGCTGTGTGTTCTTCAATTCAATTCAATTCAATTCAATTCTGACACACGCACCTGTCGATAGCATCTGATCCTGGAGGTAAAGGACTTAGTCCCCAAGACTATCCAACTCTTCTGATACCCATTGCAAGTCCCAGGTTGTTCTACCCATTGACTATAAATCACCTGTTCTCCCAACCCCTTCTTTGGGTTCAGTGAATTTGCTTGAGAGGCAAACAGAACTCAGGGACTTGCTTACTTTTATCCATTTAATGGATATGACAATGTGCATATGGACAGATGCATAGGGAGAATTACAGGGGGAAGGGGATGGGGCTCTGTTACCTCTCTCTGATTGTCAACCACAGGAAACTTCATGTTCAACTGTCTGGAAACTCTCCTGTTGCGTTCGGGGTTTCATTCAGACTTCACTGTGTACCTAAGACTAACCAACTGAGTAGGAGAAACTCAGTGTGGCCTTTTTAGATTCTTCAACCTTCCTCAATGGTGGATATGGGGCACAATCCAACTGGAATAAAGAATAGCTTATGATCTGAGTTTCTATTCTATAGTGTTTCTTCAGGAAGCTGTTATTCACAAAAACCTATGGATGCATACATAAACCTATAAACACACATATATGTATATAGGTTTCCCTTATAAGTTGACACAAACTCTTTTTTTTTTATACAGTTGAGAAACCTTGAATGTAAAATGTTGAGTAGTCTCCTCCAGGTCACAAGTGCTCCTAGGGCGGAAAGGCAGTGTTCAAACCCAGAAGTCTGACTTTGAAGCTGTTTAAACATGAGATGTTACACTATTAAACTGTGTGACATATCACACAAGTGGAAAGTATCCTAGAAGGCTCATTTAGGTTGATTGTGAATCGACATAGTGAAGCATGAAATCTAAATTAGTGCTAAGAATTACGATATGTTTTTCTAGGTGGACGGCTCTACAGGTGTGGTCTTGAGGCCAGCCCCATTAGCATTAGCTGGGAACTTGTCAGAAATGTGAATTCCTAGGCCTACATTCAGACCTATTAAATCAGCAACTCCGGGAGTTAGGCCAAGCAGACTGTGTTAACAAGATCTATTGATTCTGATGTACTCTCAAGTTTGGGAATCATTGCTCTAGGGGATGTGAGAACCACTGTACCTCAGTTTGACCTGTACTTGAGGAAAACGTCTGGTGACAGACTCAAGGTATATTGTACAGAGGAAAAATATGAAGGATTGCTCCTAACTATTCCCAGTGGATCTCCAAAGAAGAGATAAACATCAATAAGAAACAAAATGTTGTGTGTTCTAAACAAGACTAGTGTGTGCTAATACTAACTGATAGAATTAAAAAAGGAGAGAACCATCCAATGTGGGAAGTGGGAAACACAGCAGACTCATAGAATGACAGATGTCCTAAACAGCACTCTGGCCTCAGAATCAGCCCTTAAGGCATTCGGATCCAGCTAAAAAGCCCATGAGAGTATTTCAGGCATGGAAAGCCAAGACACTCTGGCAAAAAAAAAAAAAAAAAAAAATGACCTAAATGAACGATCTCCGTGAGTGAGATCCCAGTGGAAAGAATGGGTCATCAAAGAAGGAGGTACCTTTCTCTGAAGGGAGGAGAGAACTACCACTTTGACTATGGCTTTGTCTAAATATGATCAGAGTCGGTGAACTCAAAAGGCTTCCATAGCCTTGGCATGACAAGAGCCCTGGGTGATTACTGACGCCATAAACAAGAGTGTCAAATTGTTAAGTCAACAACAGGAGTCACTGTGCACTTACTTCCCATGTGGGATCTCTGTCCTTAATGTATTGTACAATGTGAATTAATGGTATAACTAATACTCAAACAGTACTTTACACTTTGTGTTTCTATGTGGGTGTAAACTGTTGAAATCTTTACTTACTAAATTGATCTTCTGTATATAAAGATAATTGAAAATGTATCTTGATGTGAATGGAATGGGAGAGGGAGTGGGAGATGTGATGGTTGTGGGTGGGAGGGAGGTTATGGCGGGGGGAAAGCCATTGTAATCCAAAAGCTCTACTTTGGAAAGTTATATTTATTAAATAAAAGTCTCTGCTTCCAAACTTTGATGTTAAAACCTACTCCCTAATGGGATGGTATTAATAAGTGGGGTCTTTGTTATGAGGGTGGGATTAGTGTTCTTATGAAACAGACCTCCTGATACAAAAGAGGAGGAGCCACAGCTGAACCAGGAAATGCCCTCATCAGACAACATATTTGCCAGCACCTTGATCTTGGACCTCCACATTCAAGTTTCCAGAACTAAAAGCAGTAAATTTCTATTGTTTATAAGTCACCCAGTCTAAAGTACATTGCAATGGAAGTGAAATAAACAAAGATGCATAGCAACACACTGAATAGAATGGGAACTGAAGGGGAAGAAACCACTGAAGAAGAAAAGGATGTCTCTGTCCTGACAGTCAGATGAAGATGTCATTGATTTATACAAAAGTGAAATGTGAAAAATAGCAACAACAAAACCCAGGAAGCACATATCCAAGCTCTCTTAGTCTTAGTTATGATTTTACATGGATCTTTGAGCTATTCTCAACTTTTAGGTTGATAGTGAGTCTATCTTTGCCTCACAGAACCCTACCAGTAGTCTTCGAAAAGGATTGACAAGTCGGGCAGACTTTCTCTTCCTTGAACTTTCATGGAACTTTCCCAATTTTCTACCTCTGAAATAGGCTTTAAAATCTAACAAGTTCCCAGCTAATGCTAATGGGGTTGGCCTCAAGAGAGCTTTTAAAAGTCCACATCCTGTGCTGTCATCTTTCCGAAGGTGAGAGAAGGAGCTTGGCACGATGTAAAGATTCCAGCGAAAGATTTCGCAGTTGATGTATACTCTACGTCTAGTGAACACTTTCCACTTTTTTAAATGCTAAAGAGTCCTTTTGTATTTCCTACTTATGGTTTTCAGAGAAATAAGGATGAAGATATGTGAAATCATATGAGAAAGTATTTGAAAGTCATAAAATGCCACATGCCTGAGCTAGTGCTACCAGCTATTTTCTTAGAGCAGATAAATCAATAGATCCCACAGGGATGAGTTTGTTGGCAAGTGGACAGGTCACTTGCCTCCCTATACCATGCACATTCGTTTTTGCCACACTGTACACCTGAGTAATGAGAAGATTTTGCAGTTTTCTTGAATTAGTATGTTCACCCTGAGGAGCACAACAGGTGTTTTTAATTAAAGTGTGTGATATATAATCTGTCTATATATTCACCTGTAGCATTCACTGTCATTAGTACTTGACCTCTTGCATTAAATTGTGTCTGAATATCTTATTCCAAAAAGTGAAAGTCCCACAAGTGAAAGTTTGGTGGCATTTGGGGAATAGAGTCACATATTCTAAAGTGAGTACCATTAAAGACCCTCTTCAGTTTATGTTTAGATTGTCTCAACAGTAAAATTACTTATTTCATCAATGCATCATAAAAATAGAACAAACACAAGCTTATCAATCTTTAATAAATGCGTTGGAAGAATTCTCAAAGCTGTCTCAACAATTAGAAGTAAAATAACCAGTGTAATTATCACAAGCAACAATCTTTAATTTTGTGAAAAATTGTTTAAATATTTATTTGAGAGTCAGAGAGATGGAGAAAAAGAGAGAGACATACAAAGAAAGAAAAATCATATCCTCTGATTCATTTCCCTCATGCCTACAACATCTGGGACTGCACAGAAGCCAGAATTGCAGCTGGAAACACAGTCCAAGTCTCCATGTGGGTGAAGGAACCCAATTACTTGAACCATCACCACTAACTCTCAGAGTCTGCATTGGTGGGAATCTACAATCAAGAGTCAGAGCCAGCAATTGAACTCAGGTTCTCCGAAGTGGGATATGGGCACCCTAAGTGCTTAATTGAATGCTTGCTCCAGAAATAATAACCTTCAATACCCATGTCTACTGTTACGTACATTGACAATGTAATATCTCATTAAAATTTACATTTAGCTGTTAGTTGAGTTATCACAGTTCTTCCACTTTTTTTTTTTTTTTGATGAGTAAACAGTTACACATGGATGTCCACCCCTGTGAGAGCAGTTTTTGCTGACACTAAACTCCACCTTAACAGAGATTTCTTCCTGTTCTCTGCAGGTGAGAGTGGATGCCTGGCTGTGGCTACACATTTGTCCAGGAGCCACATGATGCTATTTGCTTTTGATTCACTGGGAGTTATTTGACCAACCACCGAAGCATAAAATGCTGTCATCTGCAAATCTACTCTTCACAAAATGTCAGAATTACCACTACTCAGAAAGAAACGCCTACCCTCACCTGCTGGCTGCAAAATAGCCAGAGGTGGGTAAAAGCCAAAACCAGGAGCCAGGAATTCAGCCAAGGTCTCCCATGTGTGTAGTAGGGACCCAAGTACTTGGGCCATCACTTGCTGCCTCCCAGAGGTCTGCAACAGCAGGAAGCTGAATCAGAAGTCAGAGTCAGGTATTGAACCCAGGCACTCAGATGTGGGACAGGGTTGTCTTGACCATCATCTTAACTGCTAGACAAAATACCCACCACCTATTTAAATTCAGACCCAAAGAAATAACCAAAGGAGTTACGAATTCCTCCCCTGTCTTGTATTTTTTTTTATTCTTTGCCCAGTCTGTCTTTGTCACGTCTCCTCTGAGTCTGAGGGGGAGCAAAAATCCAAAAGTTGGTCCATGCATCAGTGAGTGAGAGGCAAAGAACTTGGTGGGGGCATGGGGTGGAATTAATGACTGGCTGGCCTTTATTCAGATCAAAGTAGCAAAAATTCTGGCTAGTGATTAATCCCAAGAAAATGCCCTGGGACTTATTGATTTTAAAAATGGAGAAAAATATATTCCTTTGATGATTTGTTTATCAAAACAAAGGTCCCATTTATTCTTATTAGTGGTAATAATGATACACTCCCATGGTGCTTTTGTGACACATGTTCTGTGCCCTTCAGGTTCTTTTATGCAGAAAAAGAACAAGAGGAAGTACACTGATTTGCATTGACTTCCCATGGGGCTTCTATAGGCAAGGGGATTTTTCACTTCTCTGTGGGTAGCACAAGATCTCTTTGAGAATGGAATGTCTAAGGAATTACTGCCCTGTATGTTGGCCAATCAGATTTCCTAAATAATTGCTCAACATTCCATTTGCCTTATTACATTGTGTATCATTTTAATTTCCTCCAGGTAATCGTATGACGGATCTCTCATGCACATAAGGCCCTCGTTTTCCCCAGTGCAAGAGCTGTAAACAAAGAACACGAAGTTCAAGAGGAGAAAACAAAAGCGGAAGAGTCAAAACATATTAAACAAGCTTAATTTGTTTGAACATAGTTTCTGCTCCTCATCATCCCTAGTGGTTTCCTGTTGTGAAATGATGCATTTTGTTTTCAAAATTACAAACTGGAGATAAAAAAGAAGGGATTTTTTACTGTAAGGTCACATTCCAAGCATATTATCATATGTCTATTTCTTATGTGTGACTTTTCACTAGAAGAAAGAACTACTTTGTGGGCATTTATATTTTAAGGACCATGTGATGGCATTGCCATCTCAAAATTCTTTTTAAAAAATATGCTTCGTGCCAAAACTCTATGAAATATCCTGCCAGTCAGCTGGTTGTTTTGTCTATAGAATACAAATTAAACTTTTGACGTATAATTTTCCCATGAGTTCATCTCTTGATCTTAAAAGTGTGTGGCTGTTTAGAATTTGTTAAAAGATCATTGTTTTATTGCTTCAAATTAGAAGCAGTAGACAAAATCTGTTCAGTTACAGCAAAGTTCTCCTCCAAGACAAGAACTGTTGATTGAGCCCCTGTTACATAACTGTAGTAGTGGTCACAGCTAACAATCAGGAGTACATATGAGGTGCCCAGCACTATTTAAGTATCCTGAATTTATTAATTAGCTATTGTAAAACAAATTTGATTTTCTTATTAGCCAATATATAAACTTGGATTTCAATTCCATTTTGTGTCCAGAATGAGACTGAACTTCCTCCATGAAATAAACTCAAGGGCTAAATATATACTTTTTTAGTTTGCCTATCATATGAATCTAAGTCATTGTTGGTCAGTTATGAGATGCAGAGTTTCTTTTTATTTGTGCAAAATAAACTATTAACTGTAGGTCATTTTTAATAAAAAATAATTATGGTTAAATATTAGACAATAGTGAAAGAAGAGACAATGGCTAGTAGCTCAACTTCTAAGCAAAAACGTTGGTTAGCAGAATTAGATTCATGTCCAAGTTCTGTTATGTCATGCAACACTGGACAAATATTTAGCCTCATTGAACCTCGATTTGCAAAAAGAAATAAAAAGGATAATATAGCCCAAGCTTCTGAGCACTCTTCTGAGGTGGAAGTCAGTTTTACTTTGAACAGAGGCTTCAACATAATAAATGTTCAGAAACATTACTCTTATTGTTACTGAAATGAAAACATTGGCCCTTCGTTTTTGACTTGTTCACATTTTTTTCTATGCATATGCACTTCTTTTAATCATTGGGTACAAATAATTTGAAAACCCAGTGTCTTTGTTTTCTGTTAAATTTCTCTTTTAAATTTCTAATCCCATCATAACCACAGTTTTTAAAGTTCTAGAAGATTAAGACTCCATAAAAATTTTTACTTCTAAAAATACCATTCGCCATTGATTCTTCTGTTGTAGAACACTGGTTGGAAAATTGTCTTCTTTGGAGCCCCCAGATTCTTTTTTAAAAGTTAGACAGTGGCCTCAGAATCAGCCCTTAAGGCATGTGGATCTGGCTGAAAAGCCCATGAGAGTATTTCAGGCATGGAAAGCCAAGACACTCTGGCAAAAAAAAAAAAAAAACAAAAAACCACCACCACCTAAATGAAAGATCTCCACGAGTGAGATCCCAGTGGAAAGAACAGGTCATCAAAGAAGGAGGTACCTTTCTCTGAAGGGAGGAGAGAACTTCCACTTTGACTATGACCTTGTCTAAATATGATCAGAGTCGGTGAACTCAAAAGGCTTCCATAGCCTTGGCATCTCATGACAAGAGCCTAGGGTGATTACTGATGCCATAAACAAGAATATCAATTTGTTAAGTCAACAACAGGAGTCACTGTAAACTTACTCCTCATGAAGGATCTCTATCCTTAATGTGCTGTACATTGAGATTTAATGCTATAACTAGTACTCAAACAGTATTTTTCACTTTGTGTTTCTATGTGGGTGCAAACTGTTAAAATCTTTACTTAATATATGCTAAACTGATATTCTGTATATAAAGAGAACTGAAAATGAATCTTGATGTGAATGGGAGGGGAGAGGGAGCGGGAAAGGGGAGGGTTGCGGGTGGGAGGGAAGTTATGGGGGGGAAACCATTGTAATCCATAAGCTGTACTTTGGAAATTTATATTCATTAAATAAAAGTTTAAAAAAAAGAGTGAGAGAGAGAGAGAGAAAGATCTTCCTTCCATTGGTTCACCCCCAAAATGGCCGCCACCACCAGCACACTGAGCTGATCCAAAGCCAGGAGCCAGGTACTTATCCTGGTCTCCCACACGGGTGCAGGTCCCAAGCATTTGGGCCATCCTCCACTGCACTCCCGGGCCACAGCAGAGATCTGCACTGGAAAAGGAGCAACCAGGACAGAATCTGGCGCCCCGACTGGTACAAGAACCCTGGGGTACCGGCGCCGCAGGCAGAGGATTAGCCAAGTGAGCCATGGCACCAGCCTGGAGCCCTTAGATTCTGAAGAGCTACCTCTTCAAAGGCAACTGTGGATGGATGTTTGGGTACTATTTGAGAATGTATGCTTTTATGAGCTTTTAGGTTTGCTGTTAAGATTCTATGTCATTCAATTTATCTTTGATGAGATGAATTAGTATCTCAGATCTCCCAAATCCAACTGATCATTGTTTAATTTGTTTGGAACCACATGGTTTAGTAGAAAAACCATAGCCCCCGAAGTTACGCATGTTGTTTTAGAACTGTGGTTTCTCTGCTTCCCAGATGATAAGCTGGGCAGGGGGTACCACATAGTTTTCTAAGTGTTAGGGTCATCAGCTGTAGAATTTAAGCCTGTTGTAAGGATCAATTAAAGTAATTAATAAAGTTCTTGACATTTATTAGTTCTTGACATTTATTCACTAAACACACTAATCACAATTATTTACAAAGGCTTTTTGTTACACATACATATACAAAGATATTTCTGAAACAGTAGAAATAGAATTCAATGATTAGTTTCGTGTGGTACAAAAAGTTTTTTTCTTAATATGCACTTTCATGAACTTACTGAATATCCCTCATATGTGTGGATTTAAAATTTTGAGGGTTTCAAATGAACACATCATTCTAGAAATTTTTGTTTATCTCTTTTCTTTCTATTTGAAAGGCAGTGAGAAAGAGGCAGTGAGATAAAGAAAGATCTTCCATCTACTAGCTTACTCCACAAAATGAATGCAACAACCAGTGCTGGGCTGGAACAAATTCACGAGTGTGGAACTCTACCAGCTCCACCATGTAGTGATAAGGCCCCAAGTGCTGAGCTATCACTTTACTCCATCCTGGGATCTGCATTAGCAGGAAGCTAAATCAGTAGAGGGCTGAGCTTGGACCAGACACCCTGATGTGGAATGCAAGTGTCCCAAGTGCTGATTTAATCATTATGCCCAATGCTCTCCCCCAGTTTATCTTTGAGTTCCATTTTCCATGAAGGTTCTGTAATTCTTTGGATATGTATGCATACATACATAATCATACATGTTTATAAATATGAAACAGCAACAATAGACATTACTTTTCAAAGCAATGGGTACATTGTTTTTCATCTAGGAAATATAAATAGACCCGAACTATGAAAAGAATGACTTTATTAAATGAAATTTAATATTGGTTCAGCCAAGCATGACAGAACACCATAAAATCATTAACAGTTCGAAGCTACATGGTTGTTTAAAACTATATTTAACAGGAACCATAAAACAGTAAAAAGCTTTCAGATAACCCATTTTTCTTCAGTAACTGTGTTTTTCTACCAAATATTAGAGTTTATCCAATCTATTCCAAAGAAGCTTCTTAGAACCAAAATGCAATGGTGGTCTCTGAATAAGAAGAACCAATTCTACTTAAAAGTGAATCCTTGTTAGATCCATTTGTAAAATAGATGTTCATTATTTTAAATAACACAATACCGCCTTTGTGTGATTAATGAGCCTGCAATTCTGAATTAGGAGTGAGTTATTTGGTTCTTGTTTATCAAGGAAGGGCATAGACTCCAAGAGTTTATGTGAGTGTGCATAGGGAGGGAGTTCTGCCACTGAGGCCATTCAGCCTATCCATGGGGGGATATTGTTGGTTGTCACAATGATTGAAGGGCTGGTAACATTTAGTAGGCAGAAGCCAAAGGACTTAGTTATCACTGCAGTATGTGGTTCAGTCTTGCCTTCCAAAGACTTCTGTTATGTCTTCCTGAAAAGTCATGTAGATGAAAATCTGTCTGCTTGAGCCTGGATCCTAACATATGAACAACACATTGTTGTAGATGTTGCTTTAACTCAGTTTTAACCAACATTGAATTTTCTAAAAGCAGCGTCGGTATGTCAATGGAGAAAAGAGGTCACTGTGTTTCATTTGGAAAATTACCAAGATTTGATCACTGCTTTAGAAAAAATCACATCACCGACTATGCTGTTACTACTCATCGTTCAGTCACAACATAGTTCGCCAGCATCATTCTACGGTGAGAGCTGTCGCATTCAGGGCACTTCAGCTGCCAACATCTGACTTCTTTGTTATGTCTTCTAGAACTGTGGTGCCTAAACACTTATGTAATAAAATGCACATGATTTTATTGCAAAATATTTTCTTCTTATTGTTTCTGTGTGTTACACTTAGAGCTTTGCATTTTTAATTACATGTTTGACAGCTTCTATTATTCATCAAACTTCATTTCAGGATGATAAAGCAGAATTACACAATATTTATCATCAAGCAGGATACCCAGGTAGGGAAGCATTAACAGAATTGTCTAGAACTCAGCCTCTAGGGTGAGTGGCATGCTGGGGGATTCTAATTCAGTCCTGCCCCTTACTGGCTACGTGACCTTAGACAACTTCCCTATCAAGTCAGACCTACAGTGGCCTCACCTGTAAAATAAGATTAACAACCTGCCTAAGGTGATTGCAAAGATTACAGGAGCTAATTTGAGTAAGACCTGATGTGTCATAAGCATTCAATTAGCTATAATCATCCTTAAACTTGGGAACCTTTACTTGTTATGCACTGAGATAAATAGCCCTGTTGCCTTTGTTTTATCTTCTTGTCTATTCTTCTAAATGACCTATGCAACACAGCCTTCTTGAAGTCACCATCAAGAACACAGGGAAGAAAATGCCCTTCATGTAAGCACTGGATGTTTTTCCCATTCCAAACTTGCTATCATTGCCCCCCCCCTTTTTTTTGACGGGCAGAGTGGACAGTGAGAGAGAGAGAGACAGAGAGAAAGGTCTTCCTTTTGCCGTTGGTTCACCCTCCAATGGCTGTCGTGGCTGGCGCGCTGCGGCCGGCGCACCGCGCTGATCCGAAGGCAGGAGCCAGGTGCTTCTCCTGGTCTCCCATGGGGTGCAGGGCCCAAGGACTTGGGCCATCCTCCACTGCACTCCCTGGCCACAGCAGAGAGCTGGCCTGGAAGAGGGGCAACCGGGACAGAATCCGGCGCCCCGACCGGGACTAGAACCCGGTGTGCCGGTGCCGCTAGGCGGAGGATTAGCCTATTGAGCCGCAGCCCCTGCTTCATTGCCCTTTTAGGCAAGGGTTTGCATGTTTGTGACTGGGGATAAAGGAGCAGTTTCATGAACTGATGGCAGAATGTGGAAGAGTATATCTGAAAGAAGATTTGTGGAGGCCACCAAAGCAAGACATCCCGGTGTCAGGCTGGACAGGGATGGGGGATGTGGAGGCGAGGGGAGAAGTGAAGGCTCTTGAGAAGTGTTGGAAATAGGAAACAAAAGTGACAGAGTTTCACAAGAGATTAAGTTTGGGTGAGTTGTGAGGTAGAGGGGAGTGTCAAGTTCAACCTCAAATTTCTCATATGAAATTTGAATAGAAAACATTGAGAAAAGAATATTAAGTACAGGTAAACTGATTCAAATTCAACCCACAAATATAAATGTGCTCTGAGAAACTGGAATAGGAAGGTATCTCCTCATACGACTGTATGTTGAATAAATGGATCTAAAAATGTGAAGTGGTTATTACAGTATTTAACACAAACAAGCACTTATGAAATAGATGCTATTGTTGAAAAACAACCATAATTTACGTCCTTTGCCCCATTCTTTAGTGGATTGTTGGGTTGCTGGTGAGTTTTTTTAGGTTCCTTCTGTATTTTGGCACTAATCCCTTGTCAGATGCAATTCACAAACATTTCCTCCCATTCTGTCTCCCTTCACTCTTGTTTTTTTGCTGTGTAGAAGCTTCGTCATTCAACATAATCTCATTTGTCTGTTTGCATTTGTGCTGACAGTGCTTTTGCAGTCTTATCCAAAAAACCATTTCCAAGGCCAATATCTTGAAGTATTTTACCATGTTTCCTTGTAATAATTTCATAGTTTCAGGTCTTACATTAAGATCTTTGATTAGTTTTGAGTTGATTTTTGTAGATGGTGGTAGATAGTGATCAAGTTTTAGTCTTCTGAATATGGACATATTCCCAGAACCATTTATTGATGAGATTGTCTTTTCCAATGTAAGTTCTTGACACCTTTGCCAAAGGTCAGTTGGCTATGAATGTGTGGGTTAATTTCTGGGATCTGCATTCTGTCGCATGGCTCTGTGTGTCTGTTTTTTATGTCAGTACCATGCTGTTTTGGTCATAATGGCTCTGTAGTATGTCTTGAGATCTGGTACTGTGATGCAAACAACTTTGTTCTTTTTATTCCAGATTGCTTTGGCTATTGGCGTCCTTTGTGCTTCCACATGAGTTTTAGAATTGTTGTGTGTAGTTCTGTGAAAAATGTTACTGATATTTTGATGGAAATGTCATTGAATCTGTAATTGCTATGGGTAATACGCACATTTTAATAGTATTAATTCTTCTGATCTATGACCATGGTAGCTCTTTCCATTTTATTGTGGCTATTTCGGTTCATTTCATCCATGTTTTATGATTTTTCTGTAGAGATCTATCACACCCTTGGTTCAATTTATTCCAAGGTTTTTTAGTAGCTATTGTGAATGGGGTTCTAATTGCCTCCTCTGTGAATTTATCATTAGTGTATAAAAATGCTACTGAGTTTTGTGTGTTCATTTGTAGCCTACAAAATTTTACTGAATTTATTATTCAGTTCTAGTAGTCCTTTGGTGAGTTGTGTTTTTTTTTTTCATATAGAATCTTGTCATCTGCAAAAAGAGATAATTCAGTTTCCTCCTTTCCTATATGTACGTATTTTTTTTCTCTCTTACTTAATGGCTCTGGCTAAAATTCCCAGTATTATATTGAAAAAGGCAGTGAGAATGGAATCTTTGTCTGCTTCCACATCCTAGCATAATGCTGTCAACTTTTTCCATTCATTTCATGTTGTGGGTGTTTGGGGAGTAGACCAACAGTGGAAGATCCCTGTCTCTCTCTCTCTCTCTTCCTTACCCTCAGCCACTGTGCCTTTCAGATAAATATATGGTTTTAAAAAAGCCTTCCTATAAAATACCTTTTATTAGTGATCAGTAATACAGGGACATTATTGTGTACTGAAATCTACCCATCCGTTCTCCGCCCTTTCTGCCTTGCTGGAATTTACAAGAGGTCCTCAAAAATTTCACAATAGATATTATACAAACATCATGCATGAATTTCAAAAAAGTTTTGTACCAAAATAAGCTTATTTGTAAACTTGTTTTTCCACATATATTTAGAAGTTCCTTTACCTTTAGTCACAGATACAGTGGCTCAGGTCTACTGCTCACACTATTTATTTTTCACTGACACTTGAAAAAATATTATTACCTGGAAAATGTTACATTGTGCATGAATCATGCTGAGTCTCCCCCCACTAAAAGTTTGCTATCTGCTCTAGGAAGCAGTTATAAAAAGATTGTAATGAAAGGACACAGCTGTTGTAAATAGAGGAGGACACACAGAACAGAGCCATCAAAGCTTCATAGGAGGACAGAGACAGACTTCCCGTAGGAGGTGACTACTGATGTGCAACTCTACACGTGTGGGCAGTTTTCCAGAAAGGAAACATGTGAGAGGTCACATGGGAATTCAAGGAAACATGGAACACAGTCACAGTAATTTAGTGTTTTTGTGATGTTAGAACACAACTTGTGCTTAGAGAAAAAAATGAAGCTGGTTTAATTATCCAGGATGTAGCATGGGCTTTACAATTTCTTTTAACAGCTTTGTAGAGATATAATTGACATGCAACACACTGTACATATTTAAAGTAAAAATTTAATATATTTTGATACATGTGTGTACTAGAAACTGCCCTCTCATTTAGGCTAGTCAGTGCATCACTCTCAACAATTTCCTTGGGTCCCTCCATAAATTTTTCCAAAGTCTCTTTATCCCTATCACTAAGCAACCACTTATCTGCTTTATATCACAATAGACTGATTTTCATTTTCTAGAATTTCAAATGAATGACATCATTATGGTAATCCATTTTTGGTTTGTCTAATTTCATTCAGCATAAGTAATTTGAAATCCATCCATGTTTTTGTTAAGAACCAGTCATCCATCCTTTTCTGTGCTATGTAGTGCTCCCTATATACCATCATTTGCTTATTTGTCCACCTGATTGAAATTTATCTTGTTTGTTTTCCAATTTTAGACTATTACAAGTAAAGTTACTATGATCCTCAACATACGATTTTTTGTATGCACATGACTTCCTTTTATCTTGAGAAAATACCTAGAATTGTTGAGTCTCCTGCTTGATGTGTACATAACATTTTAAAAAACTACAAAATTATTTTCCATGGTGGTGGCACCATTTTATATTCCTGCCAGCCATGGGTGAGAGTTTCATTTCTTCCACATCCTTACCAGCAGTTGGTGAAGTCTGCCTTTTTAACTTTCAACAATTCTAATGGTAGTACCATAATATCTTACTGTGTTTTTAGCTTGCATTTCTTGAATGATTGATGCAGTTGATTAGTTTTATACAAGTATTGGCTATTCACTTGTCAGCTTTGGTGAAGCATATCCTCAAATGTTTTGTCCATAATTTCAGTTCATGTCTTCTTTATATGTCATGGATTCAAGCTCTATACCAGACGTATGATTTGCAAATATTTTCTCCCAATCCATGGCTTGTCTTCATTCTCTTAACAATGCTTTTCAAGGCGCTAAAACTTTTCACTTTGGTGAGGTCCAATTTATCAATTTTCCTTGATAATCATATTTCTAGTGTCATGTCAGAGGGTCTCTGGGAGTAAGAACGAATCATCATCATTTTTAAAAGCTTCACAAGTGACTCTACCATGTAGCTAAGTCTGAGAATCCATGTGCTGTGCACACTTTAAATGGGAACTCAGATCACCAGAGGGTCTCCCTCAGTGCAGCTCCAGATGCAGGACTGAAATAGGGGCTGAGATTCTGCATGCATAACCACAAAAGCAGGAAGAGTAAGCAAGGTAGGCAGCTAGAGGACAGACAAGGGAGAATGGTGTCGTCAGAGAATTGTGTTTTCATGTATTTAGGAACTTGAGCTTGAATATTTTGGTGCTGGGGAGCCACTGAATAGTTTATCATAGAGGAATAAAGTGGTTGCAATGGGGTTCTAGAATGATCATTCTGGTAGCACAAGAGGGACAAAATTAAGATGCCAATCAGGACACCTGTTGAGTTCTACAATCTAAGAGAAAATGAAGGGTAACAAGGTAAACATCTGAAGAAAAGGGATAAATTTGAAAGAAATGGAAGACAATGCATTACTGAATATGAGGACTGAATATGAGGATGAAGGGAGGGTGAACTGCGTAGGGCCTGGGTGAGTTGTGATACCATCAATTTTCAATACAAGGGGCCAGCACTTTGTTGGCTAACACGAAAGTTTAATTCTGCATACATTATGATTGGGAAGCCTTGGGCTATTCAAGGGAGGGTGTTCAGTAGACCATTGGCTAAAGGGGTCTTGAGTTCAGGAGAAAGATTTGAATTGGAAGCCATCCACAGGGAATAAGCAGGTAAAAGGATATTTCAACCAAGTGAGCTAGTGGCGTTGCCCACTGATGACAAAGAGCATGAAATTTAAAATAACCTAAAAGTGACTGCCTCAGAACTCTTCAGTGTCACATACAGTGACTTTGAGGGGCAGAAGCCCAAGTACAGTGAATCAAAGGGTGACGGAGAGTCTGTGCCCTCAGGCTCTTATTGATCCCCTCGAAGGGTAATTATCAGGCTGCCAGGGCTGATTGCCTGCTGTATTGTCCTGAGCAGCTGGGCCTGTCTTACCAGGATGCTGCTTTGAGGACACTTTCCACTGCCCCCTCCCTGTGGCTGCTGAAAGAACTGGGAGATGTGCAAGAGGCTAATGCTGTCCATGTTTCCAAGGCCCAGGGTGGGAGACTCTTTGGTCTGGTTGTTAAGATGTCTTTATTTTTAAGATTTATTTATTTATTTGAAAGGCAGCTACAAAGAGGCAGAGAGAGAGAGAGAATCTTCCATCCTTTGGTTCACTCTCCAAATGGATGCAACACCAAGGACTGAGCCAGTCTGTATCCAGGAGCCAGGAGCTTCTTCTGGGTCTCCCACATGGGTGCAGGGGCCCAACCACTTGAGTCATCCTCTGCTGCTTTCTCAGGCACCTTAACAGGGAGCTGGATCAGAAGTGGAGCAGCTGATATTCAAACCAGTGCACACAAGGGATGCCGGCACTGCAGGCTGGGGATTTAATCAACTAAACCACAGCACTAGACCCAAAGTTTCTTTATTTCTTAACCTTGGCCCTCTTATTCAGAATCCTGACAGCACTATTTCATGAGAAGGATTGACCCTGGTTTCAGAAGTGCCTCCCTGGACAGGTCTATGTTCCCAGTCACAGTTTTTATTTTCTTTCAAGTAGCATGACTTCTTCTGGCTTGGACTTGTGTGCTGGGTTTGAAGGATCAAGAGTAAAGCTCTCATGCCCTACTGAATGTAATGAGAAACATTTCCATTTTTGTTCTGATTGTGTGAGACAAATCCTAAAATTGCCATGTGGGTTTAAATGATCAGTAAGTATCATGTGAGAAATATGTCTCCCAGTTGGTAATTATTTGGAGCACACTGTGGTTTCTGAATTCCTTCTTTCTTGTACTTTTCCTCCTACAGTTCAAATTTCTTTTGTAGTTTTCAGAGTGAAGTCTTTGAGTATACAAGGGGACTTCCAAAGGTTTGTGGAAAATGGAATGAAAGATAAGTTTATTTTAGTCCAAAGAAATTTCAAAATCCATTCACAGTTTTTCTTATACTATGCACATTCCATGAATGTTTGAAGACCTCATGTGTGCATGATTTCCAAATTTTTTCGCTTCAAAATCAGCTTATGTTTAAATTTCATTTTCCATGGACTGTTTGCAGTTCCTCTATACAAACCATTTTATTTAGCATTGACAAGGGAAGGGCAACCTTTCTGTGGGTTTCTTCCCTCAATTCAAACCTGTCCCAGAATGAGGAAGTGTACACCAGGCTGCTGTAAAAAGGGTTCGTGCATCTTTAAAGAAAATTGCGAGGGAAACCCTAACCTCTACTCATTTGCATACGGTGACATTTTGCAGAAATATTGAAACATTAGCAGTGACATAATGAAATTCTGCCTATCAGCCATGGAAGGAATAATGTTACTGTTAAGGTAACCTGTCCACAGTTTGTTATCAAGAAAATATTCTTGCCAAGAAACATATATCTAGTAAGGACTGATAAGGAGGGATTTCCCCCTCCTTCTCTTTTCTCTCCTGGGCTATCCATCTTCCCCTACAGATTTACTGCACGATCACTCCCTTTACATGCTAATTATGTGCAGGTCTGGCGAATTTGTTAGTGGTGACACTTCAGGACCCAGTGGGACTGCAACTCATTATGTGGCAATGTCCAGATATATCAGATATTATTAGCTGTCATTAATCTGCTGTGGAAACACTGAGGGCTAAGCCAGGGAGAGGGGAGAGGGGAGTGTGCAAATGAAGTCTGGAAACAGCCTGAACCCCAAAAGGTCAAAAGGGAAATCAGCCGTCAAGAGGACAACAAGCAGCCATGGACAACACTTGACTACCGATGTTTTACCCTGTTCATTAACAAGGTGCACCAGGAAGAAGGAGCAGAAAGCATCACTTAGTCAGTTGTTATTTAATACCCCTTGTGGCCCTTTCACTAGCACTGACCTTTAGCTGTGATTATGTAGGATCATCTGCATTATCTTTTAAGTCTTCTTAGATACCATGGAACGCCGGAGGTAGGTAGGCATTGGACCATAGGACCTATTTCAGCCACAATTTTGCCTGATGATTTTTAGGACAATGAGTTCTACATGCAAACCTTTTTTGTTAGTATGATTTTAGTTGGTATAGGCTTTGGACTTACTGCTTTACCTGATTCTTCCTTATGTGCTCTCTAGCCTGACTCTGTTCCTTGTTTCCTCCTTTCTCCGCAGGCTGAAATTCTAACTATTGTTCAAGGCTCAGCTTAAATACAATCTTCATGAAGACTAGATGATCCCCTAAATTCCATGTATTCTCCCTGTCTTCTGAATCACCAAAAGACCTTTTTCATATTGTAAGGATGTATAATTATGTATCATTTTTATATCTATCTTTCCATCCACGTGATTTCCTTTTGCAGAATCCAACTCATCAAGAGGAAGAGTTGAGATTATCATGTGTCAGTTTTGGGTTCTGAACAGGAATTTTCAAGTTTAATAAAAGTGCATGAAATTAATTTTGTAAAAATACAGAAATGACCATATAAGATGATTTTATGATAGAGGTATGCACTATTATATAAGCATTTTTTATGTTTTACATGTACACATACCTAAATACACATGTCTATAGTAGAGATGTAGATATTAGAGAGGGTATTTTTTTTTCTTTTTTTTACTTTTTGACAGGCAGAGTGGACAGTGAGAGAGAGAGAGAGAGACAGAGAGAAAGATCTTCCTTCCGTTGGTTCACCCTTCAATGGCCGCCGCGGCTGGCACGCTGCGGCTGGTGTACCGCGCTGATCCGATGGCAGGAGCCAGGTACTTATCCTGGTCTCCCATGGGGTGCAGGGCCCAAGCACTTGGGCCATCCTCCACTGCACTCCCGGGTCACAGCAGAGAGCTGGTCTGGAAGAGGGGCAACCAGGACAGAATCCGACACCCCAACCGGGACTAGAACCCGGTGTGCCGGCACCGCAAGGCGGAGGATTAGCCTAGTGAGCCGTGGCGCCGGCCTAGAGAGCGTATTTAAACTAAACTGCATGTTAAAGTATGAAGTATGTTACAAGACTCATTATTTGTAGCCCTAAAGCCTTAGTCTAAGCTTCCTTTTCTATTTCATCCATCGCTCAGTGGTTCTATAGACCCTAAAGAATCCAATCTCACTTCTCCTGCTCCAGTTCAGATACCTTCTTAATCTTGCTCATTAACCAAAGAATAAGTCATAGATTCCTATGATTATGCCATAACTATTTAGTCTATCTGCTAACCAGCTTTTATGCTGTCAAATATTGTGAAGCACCCCACAGTGCCCATAAACTTGAGTTAACTGAGTCTCTACTTTTTTGTCTTCAGGGAAGATATTTCCCACCTATAGGAGGGAGACATCATTAGTCCACCCATATTCCTTCTGTCATTCCCAAAGGAATTTGCAGAAAGTTTGATTCAATGTCAAGGCCTGCCTGGATTTTTCTGCTCCAAAGCCATCTCTGCCTGTGGAAACAATAGTGTCGCAGCATTAATGTCCCAGCAGTGGGCCTCGACAATTGAGAAAGGGGAGTTGGTAGATAAATATGCCAACTCCCTTCTACTCCAGTGGGTGAAACTGAGATATACTCTTCTTAGTCTCTGACCCAGCTTTGGATTGAAAATTTTGTCATATGCTATTCCCATGTTTTCAAAATCATTTTCTTAGGGTGAGTCACAAAAACATCACTTGTCCAAAGTTGACATTTTAGGCCCTTGGAACATATCATAAATTATCTCCAGAAACTCTGAACCAATTTATATTATGAAGCCTTTGAGCGACCACATCATTGATTGAGATAGGTATCATCTCTGATTTTTTCCTTTGCCCATTTAAATTAATGTTGGAGCATATAATTTTATATCAATCTTTATTCTTACAAGTGACATAATCCAATGCCCTTCCTTATCTGTTAGGAATTTTGGGAGGTCTGAAAACATAAGTTATTGCCAAGTTATATTTAGCTGATTAATGACAATATCTGGAGGAAGTTTGGTGTTCCCATTCAAATCATTAATTTGCAAAAGGCAACCACAATTGAAAATTCTATCTGCCTATGCCCAATGCCTGAAAACTCTTTAGTGTTTTTTTAAAAACAAAGATTATTAAAATTGAGAGTAATATGAGAATTATATTTGAATAAAAGTCTTAGGCCAAAACATCCTGCTGACAGTTATTATTTGGACAATTACCCTTTAAATATACTCATTATAGTTCTTTCTTTTTTTAAAGATTTACTTATTGGTCGACACTGTGGTGTAGCCAGTTAAATCACTGCCTGCAGTGCCAGCATCCAAAATGAGTACAAGTTTTGTGTCCTGGATGCTCCACTTCTGATCTAGTGCCCTGCTAATGTACATGGGAAAGCTGTACCCACGTGGGAGAAACAGATGGTGCTCCAGGTTCCTGTTCTCCCTCTCTCTCTCTATAACTCTGCCTTGCAAATAAAAAATAATCTATAAAACAAAAACAAAAATAAAACCTGAAGCAAGAAATAATATTAAAGCAATATTTTGAACACAAGATTTACATATTTATATTTAAAATCAGAGTTACAGAGAGAAAGGGTGAGGAAGAGCAAGAGAGAGAGAGAGAGAAGAAGAGTGAGAGAGAATCTTCCATCAGCAGCTTCATTCCCCAGATAAATGCAACTGCCAGGGTTGGGCCAGACCAAGGCCAGGAGCCAGGAGCCTGGTGCTTCATCCAGGTCTCCCATGTGGGTGGCAGGGACTCAAGTACTTGGATCATCTTCTGCTGCTTTCCCAGGCACATGAGCAAGGAGCTTGACCAGAAGTAAAAAAGCAGGAACTCAAACCGGTGCCCATAAGGGATGCCAGTGTTGCAGATGGTGTTTAACCTGCTATGCAAGGTGCTGGCCCTCTTGCAGATCTTTATGGGTGGCCGGAGAAACTCTTTTTGTGCAGGTAGCAACGTGACTCAATTCTGGATTCTTTCATTTGATGTCCAGGTGTACATCAGACTGATTCCACCGTACTTTGCTCTCCTCTCCCCATTCCTTATAACCTTTCCTAGGGTCCTTCTCCTTTTTCTTTATTTTTTTTTAAATTATGTGTATAAAGAGAACAGATCTTTTTTGTTGTTGTTGTTCCTCTCCTTTCAATAACCTCTTGCCTCTTGCTTTACCTTCCTCTATGGTAAATCTTCCTACAATATCAGACTTGCATTCTATCTGTATTTTGCCCAGATTCTCATTATCAGAATGAAATACCTGTAGCTGGATATCTTTATAAAGAAAAATGTTTACTTTGGTTCACAGGAGTGGCCCAAGGTCAAGGGGCTACATCTGGTGATGGTTTTACTGGAAAATTTCAAGACAACATCACTCGTGAGTGGCAGGAGCATGTGGGTGTCTCTCTCTTTCTTCCTACATAGCCACTAGTATTCAGTCACCAGGGCTTCATGCTGATGATCTTATCTAATCCTAATCACTTTCTGAAGGCCTTTAAACATCCTGGGTGGATTAAGACCCTACCTTCATACCACACACAACTGGGATTAAATTTCTACACAGAAAGCCTTGGGAGACATCCTCAAACCATATCCAAACCATAGCACTTCCATGGTGTACACTTACCTCTGGTGCACTTATCATTGTAAGGGTAACAGTGGAAATGTTTAGCAGTGAGCCTTGTGAATTGCTTTCTGCGTGCAATAATATTATTGTCCCAATTCTGTAGAGAGTCATATTATTGCTAGGATATTTATCACTCACTTCTCTATAGTTAAGTCCTACTCTACAATATAGAGCCCAACCAACACACATTGGTTTCCTTTAGCTCTTTAAATCCTTCTGTCATCTATAACTAAAGACCTACCATTTTATAATATTTCATTTCATTTATTTAAAAAACAGCATGACACAGAGAGAGGTGAGAGATAAGGAAAGAGATGTTGCATCCACTGGCTTAATCTCCAAATGGCTGGAATGACTGAGGTTGTGCCAGACTGAAACTAGGAGCCAGGAACACCATCCAGGTCTTCCACATGCATGGCAGGGACCCAAGCAGTTGGATCATCTTCTGCTGCCTTTCCAGCTACTTTAGCAGGGAGCTGGATGGGAAGCCGAGCAGCAGGTCTTGAACTGAAACTCTGATATGCGATGCTGGCCAAAATGCTGACCCCAAGGCCTAGCGCTTTTTAAGCTGATCATTTTTAGAATCCCTTTTACCCTACTGCCAACCCATTATCTATCCATCAAACTTAGTAATACCTTAGTCTCTGAATTAAAAAAAAAAAAAAAAAAACTTACTACATTTGTATTGCCCTAACACAGCTTCTAATAATTGTCTGTTTATTTGGGGCTATACCCAACCTCTGACTGCTCTTTCCTTCTCATCCAAACTAAAATCCCCATTATGCTTTTTACGACAGATCTTCCTAAGCAATGATGAAAGTCATCCTAACTCTATAGGCAAATCCAATTGGATGGGGTCCATCTGTTATCTTCAAATTCAGGAAATAGGATTGTATTAGTGTTCATTGCATAAAATCAAAGTATTCAATGAAGAAAATAAAAAGTAATGGAAGCAAAAAAGACTTAAAGAAATAATAAAGAAAACAGAGAAGCAGGAAACAAGCAAGCAACTCTAGATCTACTCAGTGAAGAGGAAATGGGAGCAATGCTGAAGGGATTAGGAAAGATTTCAACGCTGAGGCTTTGAAAATGTCTCTTCTAAAAAGATTCATTTATTCATTTATTCATTCATTGTGGCATAGTAGATTAAGATTCTGCCTGCTGAGCTGGCATCCCATATGGGTGCCAGTTCATGTCCCGGCTCCTCCACTTCCAATCCAGTTCTCTGCTGATGGCCTGGGAAAGCAGTGGAAGATGGTCCAAGTACTTGGGCTCCTGCATCTATGTGAGAGACCTGGAAGAAGCTCCTGGCTCTTGGCTTCAGATCTTTCCAGCTCCAGCTGTTGTGGCTATTTGGGGAGTGAACCAGTGGGTGGAAGACCCCTCTCTCTGTAACTCTGTCATTCCAATTAACAAATAAATGTTTTTTAAAGGGAAAATATTTACTTATTGATTTATTTGATTGACAGGGTATCAGAGAAGGGGAAGAGAGAGAGTCACTCAGGTCTGGGCCAGGCTGAAGCCAGGAACCAGGGACTCCATCCAGGTCTCCCACTAGGGTTGCAGGGACCCAAGCACTTGGATCATCTTCCACTCCAGTCCCAGGTTTGTTAGTAGGGAGCTGGACCCGAACCAGAGCAGCCAGAACTTGAACTAGAACTCTAATATGGGTTTTGCAGCTTAACCTCTACAGCATGATGCCAGCTGTTACAAGTGTCTTGATACTCACATCCGTGATCTTCTTTTTACCAGAATCAGTATCAAGAAGGTCTCCTGTATCTCCTTTTACCTCTCAAATCTTCTGAAAGTACATCTGATTAGAGACACCTATTTCTACCCAGAACCCCGGCTCGCTGATACTCTAGAAAATCCAGAACACAGATTTTAACTTCTGAGATCTGTACTGCATGGAGAAACCTAGAAAAGAGGTAGAAAATGATGTTGAGCACCAATCAGCCTTATCCAGCCAAGGACTGCTGATCCAGCACCATCCGTCTTCCAACAATCAAGAAAAAGAACACACTTGCAACGTCAGTCTTTTCTCACACCAGGATCCTCAACATATTTCATGTTTGTTACACAGTTCAAGGGCACCCCCAAAGACACTAAAGAGTGCAGTGATGTGAGTGAGGTCAGGAAGACTACTGTGTTGTTATTTTCTCAATTGTATCTGCATGGAGCCCCTAGATGTTGTCCAGATGGCTTTACCAAATTGTGCAATTTGCAACGTCCTGTCCTTTGTGTTGTTCATTGGAAATCCAAGGGTGAGAGTTGCTGGCATCTGCCTCAAGAATTCCTCAATGAACTTTCCTGTCTGAACAGGCTTTGAGAAATCATTCACAAAGTAGAACTAGGTGAGGGTTGAGTATGTTTAAAATTCCTTTTTAATCTTATTTTCTTTATAATTCATGCGTATCCCTTTACTTACAAAATGACACTTTGTATATTTGAGTGTGTGTCTTCTTTTAGCAAATTACATGCAATTCAATTGAGAACAATAACAAAATTGTATGTAAATATGTGGGCAAGGTATGGACAAGAAAAACAGAACTGTAAAAAACACATACCCAGAGTGACGCTTTCTGTGTATTAGCGATGTGGCTTAAGTCTCTGTGGATGCTATCCACACACGTACACATCACCCTGGAGAAGGATAGCTTAACCAAACACCCCAAAGGCTATGAAATATCAGGTGTTTCGTTTCCTTAACACCGGGACTGGTTTTGAGCCTGTATCACAAACTGAAATGCCTATAGAAGCCAGGAAAATGCCCTGCATGGGTGAAGATGAAAGGATAAAAAGCAAAATACAAGTTGACAGGCTCAGTGTGAAGAATAAAAAAAAAAAAAAAACGAATGGAGACTGCGGTGCCTTGAGGAGCTCCAGTTTGGCAAAATGGGTTACCAGCTCTTCGTGAAGCCCAGTATGGGCAGAGTTTCCAGTTTCTTAAAGAAGACACCACTTTGGATGTTTAAATCTTGTTGATTAGTGCGGCATCAAAAGCAAAGGCTTACATACATATACCAAGGCAGGATCTAGTCCCGGAACAACATATTCTGATACTTTCCTAAGTTATTACGGGAATGTAGGAAACTTTAGGGTGAAGGAGTGCCCTATCTAGGAAAGACAATGAATTAGGGAGCTGCATCTAGGGACTGCTCTATTTTGTTCACATTCCCTGTCAAATGGCGTCCAGTCTCTCTCTCTAATGCTATTTCTTCTAGGACATATCCCGCCACATGCCTATCCCATCTCCAAGAAGTGAGATACTCTTATTTGCTCGCAGTGTGACCTTGACTTTATAAAGCTTCTTAGCACTATTTGCTGAGTTATCTACAGCTTCTTGTCCTGAATAAAGCTTCAGCATTAAGGGTTTATTCTGCCCAACATTTTATCCTCAGTCCTTAGCTGGAGGCTAGAATGCAGTAGATGCATAATAAACACTAGATGAATACATAAGTTATAGATAAAGCACAAGATATGGATTTGAATAACTGTCTTGTTTACTGATGAAAATAGGCTGGGCCTATACAGAATTATAGAATAGGATGAGCATGGTGACAAAGCTAAAGAAAGTTTGGGCAGATGATCCTCAACTCATGAGACTTTGACTTTATGCTGGCATGAAAGTGATACGCATGCAGTAGAAGCTCTGCTTGATGTGTTGAATCTGGATCTTTCTGCAGGCTAATGCTGGTGGTTTGCTCGTCTTCAGTGATGCTGGGCAGCACAGTGAACACAGCTTCTAGTCAGCTGCATCCAGTGCCTTTTCCACTTAACCTTGATTTGACTTAAGATGGATTAATCATGGTTATCATCCCAATGTGAATCAAGGTGCAAAACCAAGTTTTTAGGAGTGAGTGATCAAATTTTATGTATATTTTTGAATATGTAATCAAACTGTACATTTATTTTTGAAATAAATGTTTGGAAAATAGATACTTGGCATTTGACTAGCATGTTTGTAGGACCATGAAGAAATTATTGTCCTGACCTCATTAGTCAGCCTATTTCTATATTTGGGTAATTTTTGCTTGCCAAATTGAGTGCCCAGTGTATTTCAGTAGCTAAATGTGTATCCCAAATTGTTTTGAGACAGCTCTGGGTTTTTTTTCCTTTCACAAATAATTACAGGTAGAGCTACGTAAGTGAAATGAATTAAAACCCAGAAATCTCTGGGGTCATTTCACCAGACTAATTTATGTGGCCATCACTGCGGTAGATATTTGAAAACATTCATGCACTAGCCTTACACTGTCACCATCGGACCATTCAGCCAACCTAATTTTCTATTCCTGTATTTTATTACACACTAATTGGCCCAATTGTATCAAAGTTTACACATACTGCTTCAGAGAAAACTGTTTGGAAATCACTGTGACAGCTTCCTGTAAGTTTCAAAATCAAAATAATTGAAAAAAGAATAATGAGTCTCAGTCAGTTTCCTTATGGGTTAGGATCTAAAGCACTAAATCTAATAAACGTAAACTACTTCTTCTGTTCTCCAGGGGTTTTATGCTTTAGGTGAAAGGTAAAGAGCTAACAGGTCGCTAACACTACTGTGGCTTCTTTAAAAGTGTTACGTTACATAGCTTATGGCCCTAGACAATAGTAATATCATTTAATAATAAATAACCTTAATATAGAGAAGACTTAAAGTACACATGCATTTGGTGGCTTAGTGAGTGATTATAGCAAGGTAACTAGCTCTGGGACACTTGTGGCAGTATCTTGGCATGCAGGCCCCGAAATGAATTGTAAGAAAGAAAAAAAAAATGTTTCCAATGTTGCTTGCTTCAGATGGTATATTGGCTGCTGTTATGAGCAGCAGCATTGATTACAATAATTATTTAGGACTTCTGTTTCTGTCCCCTAAAGCTTCCTGAAAAATGAAGGCCTAACTTCACTTGAGATGCCTTCTTTATCCACTTACACAATCAATGCAGATCACTGTACAATGAACTCTGCTGACACAATTGGTACCCAGTGAGAGGATGGCACATCAGGGTCATATTTAGCAACTGAAAATAAACTCGAATGTAACTTGCTTGACCAAGGAAACTGTCTCCCACAAAATTCATGCATGCGTCTGGCTCAAAACACAGTTTTGAAAAGAAAACCGGAAATAATTGTATCATAACTCATGACATTAATACCGCAACTTTCTTAATCGAAGTTGCCAGTATTCAGCACAGTTAATAACCAAGTTGTGAATGTCCTAAATTAAATAGATAATTGGTGTATTTTTCACTCAAAGGATCCCATTATTCAGTACTGAAAGCTGCCAACTGGGACGCGGGACAGTTCACCTGATAATTTTGGTTACCTTCATTCAACCCTGATGACGTTAGGGGTCAGAGAAAGCAAAACACATTGATTGGTCCCTTTATGTTCACAATTTTTTTAATCCCACACATTTCATTTCTAAAACTCCTTTCTCAATAACTTTATATAACTTATGAAAAATTGCCAGACATGTACTTAAAATCAGGATTAAAATAATCACATGTTTTTTGTCTTATGAATGGTCCTCTATGCTGTTAGACACCTTAATTGCTATGCTTTGACATCATTCAAGAGAATATCTTACATATTTTTGTTAAATAATACAGTTAAAATAGATACTTTGTATAGTGCCTATGATACACCAGAGGAATCAAGAATGATCAAAATAAATCTCCTTTCTAGTATAATTGAATTACATCAAATGGACCAAAGGTTGTTTTGCATTGAAATTAATAATTGTTCCAAGGAAAAAGTGCATCAACTGTGAATGTTCAAGGCCTAGGAACATTGGGACTTTCTTCAAAAGAACTTTCAGCTTTCCTTTCTTGTCTTTGGTCATATCTTACTGATAATGCATGCTACCCTTCTGTTGTAGCATCTCTACTCCTAATATGGCCATCACTTAGAATCATCTGGTTCTCAAGTTATGTTCATGATTTTTCATGACCCTGTGCTCTTTCCTTTGGCCTCTGTGATACAAATCAGGCACTAATAGGTGGTTGGTGGGTGTTTGGGTTACAGACTATGACAGTGTGAATGCCAGCAATCCCATTCAGCAGTCACCCTCGTTGTCAGCTGGAACAGACTCTCATCCACTGAGATAACTGTTCATGCAGACAGCACTTCACAACCCTACGTGGTATTTTATGATTAAGCTTCTCTAACCATAGCTTCTTAGAATAGCCTCAAAGTTTAAAGGCAGACACAGAGAGATGATGATTATGTGCTGACTAAAAGCCAAAAAGTCGATGAGCTTTGTTTTTCTTTTCTGGAAGCTTTGTTAGCACAGCACAGATCTTTGTGCAAAGGCTTCTGCTGGGTCCTGAACACCAAATGGCAGTGAGTCATTATGAGTAATACAACGTGGTATTTATGCTTTGGCCTCTTTGCTGTATGCTGTAGGCTGGCAGAAATCAGGCCAACTAAGTAATTGCAATAATGCACTCCCTTTTCATCATATCTGTACTAAATCTTTGTTGCTTGGCACTTCAGTTTGCGTTCCAGCTTCCTTCCGTGCCAAGCCTGGTGATTACTGTAGGTCCCTGAGCTACAGGCGTAATTACCGCCCGAGAAGACGTTGGGGAATCTTAGAGGAACGAGGGAGATGAGAGAGGAACTGGATGACGGACTAAGGTCTATCTTTGGTGGCATAAGAGGTCAGTGGAAAATGAGGATGCTCATTTGCCAAGTGTTCAGGGAAACGAGGCTTTGATATTTAGTCCCTAATGTCAACCAGAGGTGTCTCCAAACATTAAAAAGATCTGAATTCAAGGCATAGAGGAGCTTGGTTATTTAAATTTTATTTAACTCATGATTTGTCATATTTTTGGTGGGAAGATCTGATTTCCAGACATCCTCACAGATCACTTTCTCTGACAACACTGAACAATTATACCATCCTTCAAATATCCGTAAGAAGTGCCTTTTGGCCTATGAGATCACGTTATTAGTTAAATGAAGCGATCCAGCTTCTATGACCAAGGGCAAGTAGAATTAAGTAACAAATAGCCATCAAAGGCACCAGAGATAAAGGGAAAGGACTCTACCACATGAAAAATAAATAAATAAATGATGAGATGTTAGGTCAGTATGATTTCATGATTAGTGCAGGAGAGTAAACAGAAAACCTGTGGCTATTTACATTTCTGGCTTGCTTTAGCAATGTGTCATCCATGACCAGTTCTGTTTATAGAAAACACTGCTTTTGTAAAAACATGCCTGTAATGAAAAATAAAATCCATGTAAAAAGATTTCATCGCAAAATAAACGCAGATTCATTATCCTTAGAAACATTCATTACAACAGCTTCTTTCTCAGAGACAAAATTATGGTGAGTCTTTTTAACTTTTAAATTGTATTCTTCTTTTAACAAAACACTTAATGTGTTTCTCTGCCAAGGCATTGGTGGAAAAAAATCTGGGATCAATCATTTTCTATTTTACTATAGGGCAATTTATTACTATTCTACATATTATTTATCTTTTCCAAATGAAACAACTAACAATACAACTGTCTCTAAAACACTGACACATATGATTGAGCTAATATACTAATGTGCACATTCTTTATTCTAAAATAAGTTAACACCATCCAAGTCCAAAATACAGTCTGTATAAAGCAGAGAGATAGGACCCCATGACTGTGAGGTGACAGGGTAGGATTTTGCATTAGAATATACATTGCACTCAGGAAAACCTTCTTTTCAGAAATGTAATTAGTTTTTTTTTATGAACTGGTAATATAGTATATAGAACACCCAGGGGATTTCCATATAGCCACACTTATTTCCACATGTCTCTGGGAATCATAAATGGTTGTCTTCCTCTGAAATGGATTAGGACAAATTACATTAAAACATGATTGTGAATCTGATTAAGGTGGAACACAGTTGGGTTTTTTTCACCCCTTTGGGAAGACCATGTTTTCATATAACAACCAGAAGACGAAAAAGCCCTTGGCAAGATGTTTCAAAGGCATGTTTTCATATGCACACAAAAAAGAATTTTCATGTTAATTCAAAAATTGGTCCATAGCTTTCATTTCTGTATCTAGCCAAGACAAAGCTTGAAGCACAACCTGCTCTCATATAGAACACATTTCAGGCACTGATTTGAGGTTTCAATGCCAGCCTTAAAAAAAAAAAAAAAAGAATTTCCATGCATAATCTTTCAGGAAAGAAAGAGCTAGGTTGAAAGGATTCTCCAATGACTAAAAATCTTTAAGAAAGAAAGGAAAATGACTTCATAAATGGTGGCAATACTTCATGGCAATTAAACCTCTTAACACAATTTTGTAAACTAAAGGATCAGCTACAAAGAAATGCATATATCCTCTATTACAAAACAAATACAGATGACAAATATTTCACATTGACTAGAGCTTGGAAAACCGAAACAGATGAAAACATTTTGATAGCAGAATATGAAATCATGGTAATGATCTGTTTTCTTGGACATTTTACAAGAAACAATCGAAACTAAGTGAATTATTTTCAAGTTGTTGATAATGAAGTTTTCATACTTGAGTGTGTACCATGTATGTATGTGAACCAGCAGCTACACAAGTAACTCTTGTGGCAGCAAGAGCCTTTCACATCTATTACTAAACTAAAATCAGTATTTATTTGGATTGACTGATAACCAATATATTTTGAGTATCATCCCTCCTACATTTCCCATATGCATATGGTAGATGTGAAAGGTTTAAGTTCATAGACCAACAGGTTTTTCATGGGTCTCACTGTGGAGTCAACTGTTTTTCAAAACAAAAAACATCATCATGAATTTCAGTCCCTGTGGCTAGGACATTGAGTTACTATCTGTTATAAGCCCAGTTTCCTCACTTTCCACAAGAGTGGCCATTAGTGATAACACTACTCACTAGGGCATTTGTCAACCAGACACAAGACATTGTTGATCATATTGATTTCCAAGCATCAACACTTTATTATACTCAGATGTCTGACTGGAGGTCTTTAAGCAGCTTATGGTCTGTGCTCTGCACAAGTGCAGGGGCTCCATTCATAGCTGTAGTCACTGTAGATTTTCTTCCTGATGTCCAGCTACCTTCTGCATGTCTCTTTGGATCTCATTTGTTTAATAAAATATTCCTTTCTTCTTGATTGGTACAGCCCAGAGCCTGACTAGTTTCCTCAGTTCTATCTTGGTTCGTTTTCTCTGTAATCCATGGCCCTAGTGCTGAGGTTTAAGCTGGCTTCGTGATCAAGGTCCCTTAAATTGTATATAATACTGGAAACATAAAGTGCTAATCTGGTAAAAGAATTTGCAATATTTCCTCTCAGAGTTTTCACAGAGCTCATATGGTTTATAAGAAAACTTTAAAATAAATAATTTATAAGAATTAATAAACATTCCACAAATCATCTGGTAATATCGTATTAGTCAAGTTTTCATTACTATGACTAAATATCCGAGAAAGGCAAGAAGAGGTTTATTTAGCTCACAGTGTTGGAGGTTAAAAGTCCAAACAGCACAGTGTGGGCTCCGGGGAAGGCCTGATAGTGGACGACACACAGAGAGAGCAAATGTCACTGCAAACAGGCACATGCTAATCCAGGAAGCAGAGAGAGAAGGAGGGAGCAGACTTGCTCTTCTGTAACATCTCTCTCACAAAAACTGCCAAGGGGTTGCACAGAAACTATTACACGTTCCCAGTAACCTGAGGACCTTCCATTAAGGCTCACCTCTTAAGGTCTCCACCATCCTGGGACCAAGACCCTAATTACACCATGTATATCCAAACCATAGGAGATGTGTACCATCTAAAGTCAATGGGAAAACAGCCAATTTAAAAATTCGTATTTATTTATTTATTATTTATTGAGAGTCAAAGAAAAAGAGAGACGGAGAAGACAAAGCTCCCGTTTGCTGGTTTTGTTCCAAACAGTACAATGGCCAGGGTTTGGACTGCAGACGCTGGGAAGTTCCACATGAGTGGCAGGGACCCACAGAGTTTGCATTAACAGGATGCAGGAGTCAAGGGATGCAGGTGGGTATTGAACCCAGATACTCCAGTATGGGATGTGAGCATAAATTAACCACCAGGCCAAACACCTGCTCCCAAATTACTTTAATTTTTTTTTTCCAATGACTTGTCTACTCTAATCTTGCTACTCAAAAGTTTAGAGATAGAAAATTGCACATCAAGGTTGCTTGTGGGATCATGTTTTAGGTACTTGTTTCACAGACAACATATGAATGGGGCTGAAAATAGCAAGTCAGTAAAAAAAATTTGGTACTAGTATGTGATGATCTAAGACTGTAAGCAGTTATACTCCTTCCTTCATTGAGAAAGTGTCACTAAAAAAATTAGCTGAACAGAATGTATGTCTATGACATGGCTAGTTTCCATTGGAGTGTAAGCTCTGTATCTCATTGAAGTCCACTAGCAAAGAGTTTATCAAAAGGCACTGGGATAGGGACATCGATTGTCCCTAAGACTTTGACAGGCACCTGTTGCTTCACATGGAAAAAAGAGTATTTTGTCTTTGGCCTATCCACTCATTCCATGGATATATGAAGACTTTCTACACTCCAGGAGCCATCAGGATGAATAAAATATAACCACTGCTCTGGAGAAGTTTCAGTTAAATTCTAGCTTGGTCACATCCTGGCAGTAAACCTTTGTATACTTATAGTATACTTATACAAAGGAAAAGCTAATCAATATGTTCAAATGCAGGAAGGGAAATACACCAGCATGTTACAAATAGACATTTGGCTTTAAGATTAAGAGTTTCTTTAGCTTACTCTTATGAATTAATATGTTTACTCCTTGAAGGAATTAAGCAAAGAATAAATATTAACCAACGGCTAAAATTATCTGGAGCAGCATTTAACCTATTATGATGGTCATATTTTTCTTTTCTTTTCAGAAACATAGCATACAAAATCCAATAGATATTTATATTAAATAAATATATGTAGATTTTGGAAATCACCAAAATTGTTTAAAATATTTTCTCCTCTTCTTTTCACTGTGGCCTGTAATATCCACACATGCGTTGTAAACAATATGTCAGTAATTCACAAATTTCATAGAAAACTGGAATTAAATGTATGAGTTACTTCTGGTGCAAAATAATTTTGGAATTTCATGAATAGTTTTAACATAATATATATTTTCCATGTATTATGAGAAATATTTTATACTTAACCAAACTCATATTTTAATTATATTTTTCAATGAATTTTGTGAAGTATCCTCATATATATAAATATTTATGCTTTGATTTATTCATAAACAACAATAGGCAAAATAATAGCTATGGGAAACAGAGTATTCAAACCCTACTATAAAATATGGTATGTAAAATAAACATATTTTTAAAATTAATTATTCCTTCTACCAAACTGGAACCTCATTATTCATAGGATTTATGTTAGATATGTGGTTTTAGTTCCCACAGTATTTCACATGTTACTTGGACGATAGTAGCTGTTTATTTAACAGATGTTCAACAATATTACTGGTATTACTAGTACTACTACTAATAATAATAATTTATATTAGTGACCACTTACAAAATGTCAGGATTTGTGCTATTCAATCTACATATGCAATTCTCAGTTGAAAACATTTTCATTTCTAGGTACCCTTATCGTCCCAATTTTCAGATAAAGAACTTGAGAAAGTTTCTAAAAAAGTAGAGTCTGGAAGGTAAAATTGATTTGAGAATAATTACAAAAATATAATTACTAGAAGTTCTTTAAGAGGTGATCATCAGGTAATTTACTTTTACCAGCTTCAGTGCCCTGTGTCCTTTCTTTTTTATTTTTTAGCTGGCTTTTTAATTCTATGTTTCCATGAACTCTTAAAAAGTGATTTATTTGTTTATTTATTTGAAAGGAAGAGGAATGGACAGAGAAACAGAGACAGAAAGACAGAGAGAGAGACAGAGAGTGAGAGAGAGATCGTCTATCTGCTGATTAATTCCCCAAATGCCTACAACATTCAGGGTTGGGCCAGACCAAAGCCAGGAACCTGGTACATCTCCCATGTGGGTGGTAGGGGCCCAAGTGCTTCCACCATCATCTTCTGCTTTCCCAGGTGCATTGTCAGGGATCTGGATTGGAAGCAAAGTGGTCAGGTCTCAAACTGGCACTCCGATCAGGTATCCTTTGTTGCCAGTGACTGCTCTACCTGCTGCACCACAATGCTGGTCCCTCTGCTTTGTTTCTAATTTCAGAAAGAACTGATTGGACTGGTTGAGCTCAGGTGTTGGCCCCATAGATCAATGCTAATGTCAAGAAAATTTAGATTGCAGATTTTTGCCTGCCTTATACCTTTTCTGATTTTTTTTTGTGACAGCATCTCAATTTTCTAGGAAGGAATCTTTCTTCACAGCTTTAAACTTTTGCCCCTCAATTCTTAGATATTTTCTAAATCAGTGTCAGTCCTATGAAATTTGCCGGACATCATAGCATAACAGTGTTCCTTATCCATGGTGGCTGTCACTAAACACATTTGCCCATATGAGGGAAAATCCTATCCAAGAACAAAAGAAACACACACAAGTACAAAGGAAAAATAAATTCCTATCAGTGTCAGTTGAACTCAAGAATCTAGCCACGCCATGGGAATTCAGCCAGTCTAATGCTGGTTTCTGTAATAGCAATGAAAGGATGGCTGAGTGTGGTGGACATGGAGGTGAACTTTACATCTCTGGGGAGTGTGGTCAGCAGGCAGGTCCAGACGACAGTTCACGGTCTGCTTCTGCTTCCAAGAGCTGGCTTTCCTGAGGTCGTGCCTTGCCCAGGGCAGACCAAACAGAAGACCAAGCAGAGCAGAAGTGAAAGGTCTATCCATTTGGGCCCAATATGGTCATCCTGACAGTCAGTGCTCACTCCAGAGCTGCTTGTCGAGTTGACAGACACAGATTTTTGTCTATTTCGCTGATCAGATTTCCCTGTACACTGTCCTGCTGCTCCCTTCTCCTGTACTTTGCGATGTTAATCACTAATAAACATTTCCTTCTCCAAAGTCTTAGGATCAGCTCCCAGAAAATGCATCCTGTAATAATACCAGATGTCCATTAAATATACAACCTATGTAGTAACAGCAAAACACTGTGATAAACTTTTAGATTAAAAAGCTATATGCAGACTTCCAGTTAAGAATTATGTAAGAACATGAACAAAAAGGAAATATGGGCAAACAAAAATAACCAGATCAGGATGGTGGATGGTTTTCTAAAGTTATATGACTGCTTGCATGCACTACATACATGTTAAAAAATATTCTGGAGATTTCCATAGTACATAAAGCAAAGAAGCATTTCTAAGAAATAAATTTAAATTTCTTCCATTTCAAAAATTAGCAGAATCTTATCTGAAATGCAACAGATTGTTTGCTTTTTACATGTTCTCTTAGAACAACTGTTATATAGTTGAAACCTTACTCTTTCCTTGAATAGTATAATGAAGGTTTGATAAAAAATTTGTAATCCTGGTATTTTGGATTTCAATGGAAAATAATGTCTCTTGAATACTTAAAGGATGAGGACATACAGTGAGGTAGAAAACATCATTTGAGATAAGTAAAATGTATAAGATATAAAAAGACACAGTCCCTTTGTTACCTTCTTTTGGAAAAATTTAGTAAACTCCAATGAATTTTTTAAATAAAAGCATATCTTTTATCATGGAGAAATGAAACAGATGTTTGTATCTTAGAACTCCCAGTAATGAAATACAAGCTAAGAGACTTTGCTAGACTACAGAGTTAATGTTCAATAGAATGTAGGAAACATATGATAGGAGATCAAAAATGGCACAGAGGTTGTTTTGCTTCTCATATAAAGTGAATATTTCTTGCTTCCATGTGACAGATTTATTTATTTTAATTTCTCTACTTAATTCTATATTCACAGAATATATATAGTTTAATTAATGTGTCTTTAATCCACATCAGCTAATCTGTCATGTGCTAGGGACAAAAAGTATGAGAATACACTGGTACCCCTTGCTTTTCTTGATATAACTTTCTTCCAGTTTTTCTTACATTTCTAGTTACTCGAATCTGGGCTCGCACCATCACCTTAAATATTTATATTTCACAAAGTTCTGATTTCAGTCTTCCTGTCTTTCAGCTACACACTTCTCCTGGAAAATTTTATTTTTTCAATAACTTAAATAGTGCTTCTCAGTTCATACCCTCTAAATCGTCTAAGCCTCAAACTTATAAATTCAGCTTACTGAGTATGTCCATGTGATCTCAAATTCAACACAGAGAAATTAAATATCTCCACCCCCACCTCAAGCCCCACCATCACACTCTGTTCAGCCATCTCATTTGATGATGTGAAGATCTATTAAGATATCCAAGGAGCAATACTGCCTGGTGCAATCCTTGACTTCTCTGGTGAGGTTCAAGTTCAAGCTGTGGTGAACCGATTTGAACACAGCCTTGCTGATATTCTGCAGGTCTGTCCTTTCTTCATCACTGCCTCAACCACGAAAGTACACAGTGCCCTCCCTCCTGACTGTTCTTCCTCCATTCACTCCTTCAGTTCTTTCAAACCAATCTCCAAACTGCCAGGATGTTTGGAGTACAGTAATTTTTTTTTAAAAAATTGTTATTTAGACCCTCACATTTTTTATTAAATTCCTTCTTTTTTTTCTCCTTCTCACTCTCTTATCCTCTCCCTCTGTTCCTTCTTTTCTTCCTTCCTTCTTGACCCTCTCCTTCTCTATTACTGTCTCTCTATCATCTCTACGCTATCTCATCCTATGAATCCCTAAACTTTAACTTGATATTTAAGCCTTTTCTTACTGGGGCTGACACTTGGCATCGAAGGCTAAGCCTACCCCTGCTGTGCTGGCATCCCACATGGGCAACGGTTCAAGTCTCAGGTGCTTCACTCTCAATCCAGCTCCCTGCTAATGTGTCTGAGAAAGCCATGGAAGATGGTCCAAGTGCTTGGGCCCCTGTACCTACGTAAGACATGGAAGAAGCTCCTGGCTCCTGGTTTGGGATAGGCCCAAATCAGGCTATTGTGGCCATATGGGGAGTGGCCCAGCGGATGGAACATCTTTCTCTCACTCTCCTCTCTCTTTGTATCTCTGTCTTTCAAATAAATAAATAAATCTTAAAAAAAAAAAGACTTTTATGATGTGAGCCCTATCTACATCTTCAGAACCCAATTCCCTCATTTCTTTGCATTTTTTTTTTTTAATTTTTTGCCTTGCGGGGCTGCAGATCCAGTCTTAACTCCTGGGATATGATGTATGTGGTGGTGCACTTCTGAAATTTTGTTCTCTGTTCCTTTATTTGGAACTCTTGTGACTTCAAACACCATTCTCAACTACCGCTCTTCCTATGCCCCCTTCAAAGCAGTTCAAAAACTGATCTCTTCCAGGGCTCTTTCACTAACCTCCTAGCAGATTGGGCACCTCTGGCTACAAGCCACTACAGCACACTGTCTGCCTCTCTTCTAGCACCTACTCTCTCTTTCTCAAGTGGTTTATTCACCTGACTCCTCTTGAAGCTGTGAGCTCTTTTTAAAAAGCAGAGTGTAACTTTTCTCTTCTGAACGTCCAGCACCTGACATGCTGAGTAGTACGTACCGATCACTTAGCGGATGCACAGATAAAGATATGATCACGTCCACAGAAAAAGACTACATATCTTAAGGTGGTGATAAGGCGTATTAACTGGGGTGAGGAATGACCAGCCTGTGCGCTATATAAAGCCCATGAAATCATTTGGTCTGGCCCTAGCAAGGCACTAGCAAGCAGGACTTGAAATTCAATAAATCTATAGCAGGCTGATTTTCAAGTTGATAATTTTGTATGGCCCATGAATGATGTTATGAATATCCAAATGGCCCCTGGCAGCAAAATAGGATCTTCACCCCTGCATGGAGCTTTATTTACAATAAAAATAAGCCATCTGCAGTGCCAGGATCCCATATGGACAGTGGTTCAATTCCCAGATGCTCCACATCTGACCCAGCTCCCTGCTAAATGCACCTGGGAAAGCAACAGAACTCTTTTTGCCCTGCACAAATGTGGAAGTCTTGGAAGAAGCTCCTGGCTCCTGGCTTGGCCTGGCCCAGCCCTGGACATTGTGGCCATTTGAGGAGTGAAACAGCGAATGGAAGATCTCTCTCTCTCACTCTCTCTCTCACTCACTCTCTCTCTGTAATTCTGACTTTCAAATAAATAAAACAAAGTTTTAAAAACAATAAAAATCCTTTAGGATAAACAAATTTCCTTCCTATTCATGAAAAAAATGAAAATTCAGGCATGAAATAAGTAAGCACAGGAAATGGTTGAGAGTGTGGAGTTGCTGCATGTTGAAGAAGGTGGAAAAGAGACATTGAGTCATGAAACACAGGACAACACAAAACAAAGGCACCAAGTCAGTATATTTAACCCAGTCTCAAAAATTCTCCTGTCTTATGCTGTGATGAATATGCAATAGGGCTTTTTACATACAGTTCCAATTTCAAGTATGTTTTTTGAATCAATATTTTTGGATTTGGAAAATGTAATCATTTATTTTAGATTATTTAAGTGATATGCATATGAAGGCACTTCAAAAATTTCATGATAAAGTGGCATTAAAATATTGCCTATATTTGTGCAAAAAGTTTTGAAATACATTCACACAAAAAGTTTGCAAAATATTTCTAGAAAAATACTATTCATGAATTTTAAAACTTTTTGCACCAAATAAACATGTTTCAGTTCCATTTTCTATAAACTTTGAAGTACCCCTGTATATATATAATGTGTTTGCCGTAGTCTTTGGTAAGAAATATCATGATTTTGACAGTTTACCACGGACTGAATTCTAGCTATGATTTTATAAAGGAAGAGATAAGTAGTAAAGCGTTTATGAGAATAAGAAAACTCTTGGATAACCTAGCCAGAGAGATAAATGATTGTTCTTGCAAGATATTCTGTAATCCATACATTTCCATAGCACATAAGGTACTTTTTAAAGAAAGATTCATTTATTTATTTATTTGAAAAGAATAGTTTTAGAGAGAGAGACAGAGAGACAGAGAATATGAATCTTCCATCTGCTGATTCACTCCCCAGATGGCCACAACAGCTTGAGCTGGGCCCATCTGAAGCCAGGAGCCAAGAGTTTTATTCAGGTCTCCCACATGAGTTCAGGGGTTCATATAGGTTGGGCCATCTTCTGCTGCTTCCCCAGGCACGTTGTCAGGGTACTGGATGGGAAGTGGAGCAGCTGGCACTGAAATTAGTGCCCACGTGGGATGCGGGTGTGCAGAAGAAGGCTTAACCTTCTATACACCAGTGTCAGCCCCGTAGGGTGCTTGTAAGTACCAATAATGTTTGTGGAAAATAAGTTTACCTGGGGCCAACATTGTGTAGTAGCAGGTAAAGTGGCCACTTATAAGGCTGGCTTTCCATATTGGTGCTAGTTCTTGTCCCAGCTGCTCTACTTTCAATTCACCTTCCTGCTCACGGTGTGGAGAAAGCAGTGGAAGATGGCCTAAGTGCTTGGGCCCTGCCTAACTGCATGGGACACCTGGGACAACTGGAAGAAGCTCCTGGCTCCTAGCTTTATCCTGGCCCAGTCCTGGCCATTGCAACTATGCCATCTGGGGAATGAACCAGAGGATGGAAGATCTCTCTCTCTGTCTCTCACTCTTTCTTTGTAACTCCAGCTTTCAAATAAATAAATAAATAATCTTTTGAAAAAAAAAAGAAAATAATTTCTCTATTTTCCATTGTAAAATTTTGAGAGAATCATATTACTGTATTTAATAATGCATTAATTGATCTTGATGTTACAGAAATTTGTAAATATAATTGTGAAGCTGATTTGTTGGAGTATTTCAAAATAAGTAACCAAGGCTTTACTCACACAAATCATACTATTAGAATATTGAAATTTTCTCTGTTTTAAAACGTTCAGATAGCAGCAGTTCACGCCTATGTACCACTTGCCTTCCTTCTCACAGTGAGCCAAAGGGGTACACACAGTCACCAAGAAAGAAGACAACTATCTCAAATGTTACATTTTCTAAAAGATCCCAGGGATGTGCTTGACAAATAAAATGGTGTTATCACATCTCTAGAAAGGAAACAATCTTTAGTGTTCAATAATTGCTTCACCAGTCTGTGTGTTTCTGTGACGCCATGCACATAATGACCGCAAGTCTCCATTCATTGGCCATAACGTGGGAGAATACAGAAATGAATAGAAAGCGATTTCTCAAGCCTTTCTGTCAAGACAGTTCCTTTGGTGTGATTTAGGGAACGATGGGCGGTAGAAAAGCCTCCCTTTAAATGTCAAATGCAAGATTCATTTCTGTAGTGCTTTAATCCAAATGTCAGAGTTCTGAGCTGAGCCATCAATCTCCCCAGATCTTTCCAAGCTTTACTCATCAAAACTGTTGTCCTGTAAGAGGGAAATCCTGATTTTGGGGGAATACACAACATTCAATTTGCATGAGGCTGACAGGTGCATCCGCGAAGAACAGGGCACATTCTCAACAGGTTGTGTGGTTTCCACAACTCAGGAGCGGTGAACACCCTGTGAGAGCGGCTAATCTAAATCAGGCACGTCTCCATCTAGAAGTCCTCAAAAGCAATCGTCGTTCATTCAGGAACTTCTCTCCTTCTCACTAATTCTCCTTCCTCTTCTAGCTTCATTATCAAACTGTACTCTGTGTTCCTCTCTGGAAAGGGAAAGCACCTGATGGCTGCTTTTCACAGTTTGTAAGTTTCCCCTGTGAAGATCACTGTGGAGTCCAGCAAGCATGCAGGGCCACAGTCTTGGAAATGCTGTGTAAGGTTCTGATGTCCTCGGATGCACAGAGATCTGCAGGATAATCCTCAGCCTGCACACTCCATCACACAAGTCTAGCCTGCCCAGCTGAGCAGGTGTACGAAGTGACTACAAAGAGAAAGGAAGCTAGCTAGCTACTCCACAGGTGAGAGGAGTTGGGCAGAGGCTCTTCAGGACCTGAACATTTCTCCTGGGTGCAGATTTCCTACAGAGTTTCTGTCTGTTTTTTATGCCTATACTGGGTAAAGTTCCCTTGGTGTAAGTATTTATGAATGTGGAAGTATGGAAAACACTACTTAATAAGAATCTTTAAAAAGTAAGTTTTCATCTCAAGTATATGAAGGATCCTCAGAAACATCAAAGACTGTATATTATAAATTTCAAAATTATTTTGTACTAAAGTAACCTTGTCTTTTAATGTCATTTTTCTATGGAGCAGTAGCCTTCCACTAAACAAAAGAATTGTTTACAGGATAATGATTAAATTTCCATTTTCATGAAACTCAGGGAAGGCATCAAAGTAACAGTTTCACCTTGGTACTGCCAAAAAAATAAAAGTCAGCAAATCTGAAATCTACTTTTTCTGGATATTTGGAATTTCTTAGCAAAGGGAAAATTTTATTTTTGAGTGTGGAGGGTACCCAAAATGTCTGGTATGAAAAGAAGCTACCCCTGCCGTTCCCGTCTTTATTTTCCTGTTTGTATCCACAGTGAATTTCAGCTCTGTGTGCATGAAACCGTTAGCACAGTTCTAGAGTTGGAGAATTGAAAGACCTATTTTGCATTGTAGCTGCTGAGAGAATGCTTAGTGCATGAGAGCAGGAGAGTAAATTTGCAGCGTATGCTTGAGGTGGATGTGTTAGCCAGACCCTTGTAGAAATTTATGGACATCCAGATCTGAAGAGTGAGGATAGAGATGCTTTGGCACTATATGGATGTCTCTAGCCATTAGATTCTTTTTGTTTTTGTGTTTTTTTTTTTTTTTTTTTTTTTTTTTTTTTTTTTTTTTTTTTTTTTTTGACAGGCAGAGTAGACAGTGAGAGAGAGAGAGACAGAGAGAAAGGTCTTCCTTTTGCCGTTGGTTCACCCTCCAATGGCCGCCACGGCTGGCGCGTTGCGCCGATCCGATGGCAGGAGCCAGGTGCTTCTCCTGGTCTCCCATGGGTTACAGGGCCCAAGCACTTGGGCCATCCTCCACTGCACTCCCGGGCCACAGCAGAGAGCTGGCCTGGAAGAGGGGCAACCGGGACAGAATCTGGCGCCCCGACCGGGACTAGAACCCGGTGTGCCAGAGCTGCAAGGCAGAGGATTAGCAGGCCCGCCATTAGATTCTAAGACTAGTGAGATCAGAGACCTGTCCCTCCTACCCAGCACAATATACTAATCAGCTGTGCTACTGCTTCAGCTAGAGCACACATTCAACTAATTTGTCAAAGAAGCAATGACATGATCAGTCTGGGAACGCACATCTCTGTATACTCATGGGAAAACATGGGTCTGTTTCTACAAATTGGAGGAAAAATATATAATAGTGACTTTCTCTTAACTTTTAATGGAGGTTATACTAACCAGGGAACATAGTTATAGCATTTAGTGAAATCTGTTGAGAATGAAAAAGTGTTATCAGAATAATTCCAAAGAGAAGGCAAATTTTGACGCATCACTCCTCATGTGAGAAATAGGCAGAGGTCAATACTCTTGAATGGTAATAGTAGCAGCCCTGTGGAATTTCTACAATTAAAGGTAATGATTTTGAAAAGTGACAAAGACTTTGTAATCGACCTCACTAACTTGCTGAGACTGCACCCAAACTCCTAATGTGAGGAAAGATCTGATTTTTCTGTTTCAGGGAATAATCTGAGAACATTATCAGTGCAAGTACACTATTGTAAGTCTAAGACACCAAGTGAGACTCACATAGTAATCAATGTATTTTTTTGTAACTAAGATCTAGCTTGATCAAGGGTCTGTAAAGGATAAAGATGTTTATTATTATATTTATTTTATCATAAAATTAGGTTAATGTCATTCACAAATACGTGCATGTGCACACACACATATATACACATTAAAAATGCGCAAAATAATTTAAAATAATACCATATGAATAATTGAAGTTATATCACCACTGAAGTATAAAAATGCCTTGGGAAGACTGTAAAAGCATCTCTGAGGGCAGGCATTTGGTACAGTGACCTAAGTCACTGCTTGGGATGCCCACATGCTCTATCAGAGTGCCCCATTCAATTCCTCGCTATCTGCTTTGGATCCAGCTTCCTGCTAATATGCATCTCGAGAAGAAGCAGATGACGGCTCCAGTACATGGGTCCCTGCCAACCATGTGGGAGACCTGGAAGATCCTGAGTTTGGTTTGGCCCAGCCCCAGGTCTGATGGGCATTTGGAGAGTGAACAAGCAGATGGAAGATTCTCTCATTCTCTCTCTCTCTCTCTCTTTCTCTGTACCTCTCAAATGACATGGAAATAAACAAAAATTTAAAAAAATAAAGGCACCTATGTTTAAGAATTGCCTGATATTATTTTTCCATGACGACCTCATTACTGTTTGTCTAGAACGGGTGAATGCATTTCTTAATTTTTTAACATATCCAAAGGGTACAATTCCTGTATGAAAGCTTGCAATCATCTTCCCCATTATAACTGTTGAAGTCAAACTAAAACTTTACATTTTAGACTCTAACATATAATATTCATGATGATAATAGTGTATACAGTCATAGTAGAAATATATCTTACAACCTGCTAAAATTTAAAGCATACATGTGGGGTTGGCAATTCCACTTCTACATAAGTTAGTAGTCTAAAGGTAAAGCAATTGATCATAACATTTAGAGCTCCAGAATTTGTCAAAGTATCTGGAAACAGAATTACTGTGCCTCATGTCTCTTAGTCTTTGCTAATACAGCCAACAGGACTGCACTATGAACACAAGTTGCAAATAAAACCATGCCATATTGGCTTTATCACTGATCCATTATTTTGTATTGACACTCTTAGATATGTTCCTATAGAACTTGCTTGTTAAACTCTAGAAAAGTAATTTGGGCATCAAAACCTGAGAAATGTCCCTATTACATCCTGTTTATAAAATTATTTTTTTCTTACTAAATAACCTCTTAAGATTCAGAATGTGCAATACGCTTTATTTCCCTGTTTTACTGGTCAGTAAATTCCGAGCAGCAGTAGGTGCTGCAGGAATATTTGCGGAATACAGTTGAATGTGCTATCCTCCACAAGTAAAGCAGGGACAATAAGAACAGAGTATAGAAGTGTAAACACTTTCCCAATCTCCATTATTTAGGGACTAATTATCATGTTTCTCGGTGCCTTATGCTTTCTATGTCTACCTCATTTCACTGCTCATTAGCACCTCCACCACACCAGAGAGTAGACAGGAGTAAATAAAGTGATTATAAAGGATAATATGCAAATTAGCCATATTGGTTTGGTAGGCAGGTAGTTTGCAATTCTTGATTAACAGGAGGCTTTGGGATTATCTTTGAATTTTCAATGTTATGCATCTGCATGTTGGTGAACACAGACAAGAATATAGGCTTGGTCTATGGATGAGTCTTTGGAATAAAAATCAGTGTTGTTATAAGAAAAAAACAGTATTGTCTGGCTACAGATCTGTGACAGTGCTGCAACATCAGAGAAAATACATTCAGAAAATCTTGGCAGCCTTCAAAGCCCTTGAAGCAGAATTTGTAATCTGATTGGCAAGCAGTTTAATAAAGCAAAAGTGGAGTTATGTGCGTGTTCCATGTGATACTACAGCAGAACCCCGGTGTCAGCACTTCTCACAGCTGCAGTCTGTTAATTGTGCAAGCAGGACAACCCAAAGGGTCATTACTGGGATTTAAATGGAGAGGGAAGCTGAGATAGGTACCCCTACTTCAGCACAGGAGGAAGAAGTGGAATTTGAAACATGAAGGTCACTTAGTGATTTGTTTGTATGCCGCACCCCTGGTGGGAATCCCAGGGAGAAGGATTGAAAAAAGGAAAAGAAGGCAGAGAGAAACCAAGTCCTTTACAAGTCCAGTCTAAAAACAGTTGTTGAAAATACCAAGCACAAAAAAAAAAAAAAAAAAAAAAAAAAAAAAAAAGACAACTGTTAAGAACTAAAAGGATCTAGGAGATCAAGTCTAGGACTTCTTAGACTTGGTGAAACATTAAGAAGCAACAGGAAAGCTCATTCAAATGTAAATCCCTAAGATTTATTCTCAGAGTGTTCATTGAATGTATCTAGATAATGGTTAGAAGTATCTATATGTCTATGTCTATGACATCTGCATATATCTATATATATAAATACATGAATAATCCATCTAAACTTATTTCTATATTATTTATGTATCTATCATCTCTCTACCTGTTTTTCTGCAAGTATTTATTTGTTTGAGAGGCAGAGCAACAGAGAGAAAGATCTTTCATCCAGTGGTTCACACCCCAAATGTTAGCAACAGTCAGACCTGGGTCAGTCTGAAGCCTGGAACTAGGAACAACACCCAGGTCTCTCCTGTGGGCTGCAAGGAAGGCCCCAATCACTCAGGGCAGCCTTTTCTGCTTTCTCTGGAGCATTAACAGGAAGCTGAATCATAAGCAGAGCAGCCAAGACTTGAATCAGCACTCCAATATGGTTTGCTGGCACTACAAGCAGCGGCTTAATCTTCTGCCTCACAAAGGCGTCCACAACTGGGTTTTATAGGTCTCTCTGATATACACCAGATTTGGCAATCACTGATTCATCCAATTTATCATATTGATGATAAAATAACTAAGGTCCTTAAAGATCATGTTCCAGCCAAGTAATATATCTGAGTAATGACAAGAAGCCGCAGCCTTCTTGCTCTCAGTTCAGCATTTCTTTTCCTGTCCCAAGAATCAAAAGATTAATGGGGTAGGGGACAGGAAGAAGATAGTCAAGAATAAAGTGGAACCTGGGAAGCCGAATCTACTCGAAGTCTTTTTTGTTTTGGTATGAAAATCATTTGAAAACTATTTAAATCTCTACTTTTTAAAAATGTTTTGACTTCAGAGACATCTAGTATACAGAATGCAGAGCAAAGTGGGGAAAACTGAATTTTTCACTCAGCTCTCACAAAGTAGCGTGCATTTTTTTGGTGAAACAACAGAAATCTCAGCTCTGTAGAACCAGAGGCAAATCTGTTGGGTTTCTTTCTTCCAGTATCTCAGGCACATGTGACCAGGGTTATACAAACTTAATATTGTAAAATCCAAGGTCCTACTTTATTACTTTAAAATTAAAAGGAGATCAGACTACCATACAGTAGATGACACTGGCCTGCTTAGTATGCCCTCTTTCTGTAATCATGCTGGATCGTCATAAGCTGTAGGCTTTAGTGAGTGTGCAATTTTTTTATTTTTATTTTTTTTATTTTTTTATTTTTGACAGGCAGAGTGGACAGTGAGAGAGAGAGACAGAGAGAGAAATGTCTTCCTTTGCCGTTGGTTCACCCTCCAATGGCCGCCGCTGCAGCCGGCGCACCGTGCTGATCCGATGGCAGGAGCCAAGATCCAGGTGCTTTTCCTGGTCTCCCATGGGGTGCAGGGCCCAAGCACCTGAGCCATCCTCCACTGCACTCCCTGGCCATAGCAGAGAGCTGGCCTGGAAGAGGGGCAACCGGGACAGAATCCGGCGCCCCGACCGGGACTAGAACCCGGTGTGCCGGCGCCGCAAGGTGGAGGATTAGCCTATTGAGCCACGGCGCCGGCCGTGAGTGTGCAATTTAAAAGAGAGAAATGATATATCCCTGTTGAAGTGTCAGCTGGCTGAAGTTCCTGGAAATTACTTCCACCTTGATCTGGGACAATTGTGCAAGTGGATGTGAAGGCTTTTGTAGATTTCAAAGGATACTCCTGCGACAGAATGGTGAACTAAGTTCCCCTTTAACTTCATCCCCTTTTAAATTTTAAGCTTTGGCTTCTTTCATTTACCATGATGTTTTCATAGTTCACTCAATGCCATAGTTCAGCTTCATTGTCTGTCTTGCCAAAAATATTCCTTTGTACGGATTCACTACATTTGTTCACCCATTCACCAGTAGATGAATATTTGGATTGCTTCCAATTATACATAATACTGCCAATAACTTTCAAATATAGGTTGTTGTGTACATACCATATTTTATCATTATTTGTGGGGGATAATTAAGAGTATTGCTGAACCATATGGTATCTTCACAAAGGTACTTCTAAAAGTTCATGGAATTTCATATTATGTAAGAACTATACATGGACTTCAAAATTTTTGACATTAAAATACTGTATCTCTTATGGCCATTTTCATTAACTTTTTGAAGTAACTTCATATTTTAGCATTTTGAGAAATTATCAAAGTATCTTCTAAAGTGACTGTAATTTTAATTTCCATGCCCACCAAAAATGTATGAAGGTTCTAATTTCTCTACATCTTTGCCAACTCTTTTGAGTGTCTTTTTGATTATGATTATCCTAAGTGTATGTGAAATACTACCTCATCCTAGTTTTCATTTGTATTTCCCCAGAGTCTAATGATGCTTAGCATCTTTTCATGCGCTTATCAGTTATTTGCATATCTTATTTTAATAAATGTGTATTCTAAATTGTTTTGATTTTTAAATTGAATCATCTGCCTTCTTATTAGTTGGAAGAACTCTTTATATATTCCGGTTATAGTTCTTTTAGTACATAAGTGTTGTAAAAATATTTTTTCTCCATCTGTAGCTTCTGTTTTGTTTTTATTAATTTGAGCACTATAGCACAAGAGGTTTAAATTTTAATAAGGTCCAAGTAATCTTTATTTCATTGTCTTATTTAACAACATTGTGTCTAATTCAAATTTAAGAATATATTCTATGCTTTGTTAAAAAAGTCTTTCAGTTTAAGCATTAATTAATATTTGTTTTGACTTAATTTGTTAGGATCAAAAGTTATTTCTTTGCATATGAATATCTAGTTTTACCAGCACTATTTGTTGAAAATACTATTTGCCTCCTCTTGAATGATGTTGGCACCTTGTAGAAAATCAATTGAACATAAATGTAAGGTTTATTTATGGACTCTCAATTCTATTCTGCTGATATATGATTCCAGCCTTATACTAGTTCCACCTTATTCTATTCTAGTGATATATATTCCAATCTTAAACCAGTTATCTGAATTATTGTAGCTTTAAATTTTAAAATTGGGAAGAATTAACTGTCTAACTTTGTTATTTCCAAGATTGTTTTGGTCACTCTTAATCCTTCGCATTTCCATATGAATTTTAGAATCAGTTTTTCAATTTACGCACAATAGACAATCATTGGTGCTATGGATGGTGCTGAATCTATAGATAATTTGGGGGGAATGGTAGTGGTAACAATATTACATCTGCAAGTCCATGAACACATGATTTTTTTTTCCTTTTTTTGGATTTAGATTTTTTTTAGTTTCTTTATTTGTACAAGTCTTAAACCATTTTTTCTAAATTGAATCTTCTGAATTTTATGCTTTTGATGCTATTGTTAATAGAATTGATTTCTTAATTAGTTTTGAATTATATTCTGGCAGTTTACTGATCTTATTTCCTAAAATATCGCTGAACTAATTTATTAACCCCGATGTACATCAACAGATGACTGGAAAAAGAAAATGTGTTACATATACACCATGGAATACCACTCAGCCATAAGAAAGAATGAAATTCTGTCTTTTGAAGGAAAATTAATGCAACTGGAAACCATTATGCTTAGTGAAATAAGCCTCTCCCAAAAAGACAGATATATGTATGAGGCAAGATGGCGGATTAGTGACAGGGAGGTTTGCTCTAGGCTCCACGCACTTAGGGAAAAAGGGGAGAAGTTAAACTCTCAGGGAAAATTGCAGTGGGAGATCTTGGGAAGGCAGTGGAAATGGCCTGGATTCAAGGGAAAGGCACCAACACACAACCAGAAGCACAGAGCACAACAAAAGAGCCAGCATCCTGCCCCCAATAGCAAAGTGAAGTCAGAGTGCACCAGACCATGCAACTGTTGATAGAGCTGGAGGGAGAGTCCAGTAGACTGCACCATGTTTGTGTCCAGCCCAGAACCCTGAGGGGAGCTGGATGACTGCTCACTGCTCTCCTGCCACACCAGTGCCCAGAAGCTAACTAGCTGGGGGAAGGCTGGCACCATTTCAGACATAGACAGGAGCAGCAGCTCCAGCTTCTTTGTGCACACCCAGCAGCTAGTGGTGATTGTTAGTGGGGTAACCACAGCAGTTCGAGTCACCTGGTGGGGTCTGGTCTGTCCCCACCTCTCATCAGGGCAACAACATCAGCTCCTCTGCGTCTACCCAGCAATGAGTAGCAAAGGAGAGCCATGCCCACTGAAGGGAAGTGCCGCCTGCAGGACTCTCCCAGGCACCTGCACAAATGTGAAGTAAGCAGGGCTGTGTCTGGCAGGTACTGAGCTATTACCAGAGAGAAAAACCCACATACCCCACTGGCACTGAATCTGATTGGGAGGACAGAACTCAATTCAACAGGCTGGAATACACGCTGACAGTGACCCTAGGATTGACTCAGTCTGTCTGTGGTGAGGACAGGGTAATGGGGCAGAGTGGTTTCACTTGCACTACTTGACCCTGAGAGCCACTGGAGCTGAGATGGAGAAAACATTGTGACTGCATGATGGAGACAGGGAGTAGCTGGGTTCTGGGCAACCAGAGTGCTGTGGCACACTTTCAGAACTCTTTGGTTGATTAGAACTCGTTCTAGCAGAGGGAACAGCGCTCACAGGAGGAGCTGTGCAGATCACATTTGTAGTTATACAGTGGTGTGGATGAGTGTTGAACACACTGGAGGCTAACACCTGAGCACTCCTCAGTTTGGAGGAGAAGGAGTGGTCGCACCAACAGAGGTGATCATTCTATTCCATCAGGTTAAACAGAGGAAAGCCACCACACACAAATTGGGTGTTACCTGGATACTTGCCCCATTCTGGAGCACTGACTAGAATTCCCTAACCACACCCACCACACACCTTTTGGTAGCATAGATATTTGAAAGCATAGACATTCCACTAAGCCACAGAGGAATAGATCAAAGATAAAAATCTATCAGAAGAAAAGAAAAACATTCTATAAATGGCTAAAAATAAATGCAAAAATTCAAGAAGCAAGAATAGGAAGACACTATGACTTACACAAAGGAGTACAAAAACATTTCAATATTAGGATGCAATGATGAAGAGATTGAGGAAAACCTAGAAATAAAATCCAAAAAAATTTAAAGATTTATTTATTTATTTGAAAGTCAGAGTTACATACAAAGAGGAGAGGCAGAGAGAGAGAGAGAGAGAGAGAGAGAGAGAGAGAAAGAGAGAGAGAGAGGTCTTCCATTTGATGGTTCACTCCCCAGTTGGCCACAACAGCAGGAGCTGTGTTGATCTGAAGCCAGGAGCTTCTTCTGGGTCTCCCATGTGGGTGCAGGGGCACAAGGACTTGGGCCATCTTCCACTGCTTTCCTAGGGCATAGTAGAGAGCTGGATCGGAAGTGGAGCAGCCAGGTCTCAAACCGGTGGCCCTAGGGGATGCCAGCACTGCAGGCCAGGGTGTTAACCTGCTGCACCACAGCACCAGCCCCCCAAAAATTAATCATAGGATTACTCAAAAGTAATCAGAAACAAATTCATGAGGTAAAGAAAATCATACATGATATGAAAGAAAAATTTTCCCATGGAGTAGAGATTTTAAAGAGAAATCAAAACAAAATACTAGAAATGAAGAATTCAGTAGATCAAATAAAAATGCACTGGAAAACTTAACAACAGAGTTGGTGAAGGAGAAGAAAGAATATCCAAACTATAAGGCAAGTCTCTGGAAATTTTATAGTCAGATCAAAAACAAGAAGAAGAAATTAGGAAACTTGAAAATAGTGTTGGAGATTTATGGGATACCATCAAGTGACCCAACATAGGGATTTAGGAGTACCTGAAGGAGTGGAAAAAGAGAAGGGAATAGAAGGTCTACTTAGGGAAATAATTACAGTGAACTTCCCTAACTTGGAGAAGGAAAGTCCAAGTACAGGAATCACATAGAACTCCAAATAGATGTGACAAGAAAAGATCTTCACCAGGACACATTTTAGTCAAACTTTCCACAGTAGAGCCTAAAGAAAAAAAGTGAAACACCAGATTACCTTCAGAGGATCTCCAATTAGACTCACAGCTGACTTCTCACCAGAAACCCTAAAGGCTAGAAGACAACTAAAAACAATGGCAAAATACAGAATACTGTACCCTGCAAAGCTCTCATTTATGAATTAAAGTGAAATAAACACCTTCCATCACAAATAGAAAGAATTTGTCACCGTGCATGAAGCCTTAAAAAATATCCTAAAGGATGTCCTGAACACAGAAACACAGTAAGAAACCCACCATCATGGAAGATTGCAAAGACAGAAAATCCTCTAGTAAAAGTACAAAATAAATCCAAAGTAAACAATAGGAATACTCATGGAAAAATGGCAGGGTAAAGTAATACATTGTCACTAGTTACCTTGGATGTGACCTTAACAATCCAGTTGAAAGATATAGACTAACCAAATGGATAAAAAAAAGACCTATCTATTTTCTCACTAAAAGAAATATACCTCCGGGGCTGGCACTGTGATGCAGTGGGTTAATGCTCTGGTCTGAAGCGCAGGCATCTCATGTGGGCACCAGTTCGAGACCTAGCTGCTCCACTTCTGACCCAGCTCTCTCTGCTGTGGCCTGGGAGAGTGGTAGAAGAACTCCTTCAGAGAAAGGTACCTCCTTCTTTGGTGACCCGTTCTTTCCACTGGGATCTCACTCACGGAGATCTTTCATTTAGGTTTTTTTTCCCCCCAGAGTGTCTTGGCTTTCCATGCCTGAAATACTCTCATGGGCTTTTCAGCCAGATCCGCTGAATCCGGGGAGGGTTGTGGGTGGGAGGGACATTATGGGGGGAAGCCATTGGAATCCATAAGCTGTACTTTGGAAATTTATATTCATTAAATAAAAGTTAAAAAAACAAACAAACAAACAAACAAAAAGATTGATGAAATTGAAGAGATTTTTTTGAAAAACTAAACAAAATTGACACACCATTGGCCCAACTAACCAGAAAAATAGGGAGAAGACCCAAGTGAATAAAATCAGATATGAAAAAAGAAATGTAACAACAGGTATCACAGAAATAAAAAGAATCATCAGGAATTACTGCCAAGAGTTGTATAACAAATCAAGACACCTATAAGAAATGGATGGATTACTAGACAAATACAATCTACCTAACATGAGTCATGAAGACACAGAACCCCAAAACAGAATAATAACGAAATCAGAAATTGAGTTAGTAATAAAGAACCTTCCAACAAAGAAAAGCCCAGGTCCCAATGGCTTCACTGCTGAATTCTATCAGACATTTAAAGAAGAACTAACTCCAATTGTTCTCAAGGCATTAAAAACATTTGAAAGGGATTGAAACTTCCCAAACTCCTTCTGCGAAGCCTGCATTACTTTAATTCCTAAGTTAGAAAAAGATATGACAAAGAGAAATATAGGCTAATATCCCTAATGAACATAGACACAATGATCTTCAACAAAATACTAGCCAATGAAATCCAACAACACATCAGAAAGATCATTCATCTGGACTAAGTGGTATTTATCTCTGGTATGCAGAGATAGTTCAATATCTGAAAATCAATAAACATGATTACTCACATTAACAAGCTAAAGACCAAAAACTGCATGATAATCTCAATAGATGCAGAGAAAGCATTTGACAAAATCCAAAATCCGTTTTTTAATGAAAAGGAACATTATGATGTTAAGGAACATTCCTCAACATAATCAAAGCATTTTATAACAAACCCATAGCCAGCATTACACAAAATGGGGGAAAAGTAGAGGGATTCCCATTAAAATTTGGAACCAGACTAGAATGCCTACTCTCACCATTGCTATTTAATATAGTTCTGGAAGTTTTAGCTAGAGCCATCAGACAAGAAAAGAAAATCAAAGGGATACAAATAGGGAATGAAAAAGTCAAACTATCCCTATTTGCTGATGACATGATTCTATATATATGGAACCCAAAAGCCTCCATGACACAACTATTTTTGAAACTCGTAAAAGAGTTTGGTAAAATAGCAGGATGCAATATCAACACACAAATATCAATAGCCTTCATATACACAGACAATGCCATAGCTGAGAAAGACCCTCTAATATCAATCCCATTCACATCTTAAAAATGTCCATACTACTGAAAGTAATCTATAGATTCAATGTGATACCCATAAAATACCAAGAGTATTCTCAGATCTAGAAAAAAAATGATGCTAAAATTCATATGGAAACACGAGACCCTGAATAGCTAAAGCAATCTTAAACAACAAAATCAAAGCTGGATGCATCAAAATATCAGACCTCAAGACATACTACAGGTCAGTTATAATCAAAACAGCCTAGTACTGGCACAAAAACAGCTGTGTAGACCAATGTAACAGAATATAAATCCCAGAAATAAATACACACATCCACAACCAACTTACTTTTGACAAAGGAGCAAAAATCAACGTCTGGAGCCAAGGCAGTCTCTTTTACAAATGGTTCTGTGAAAACTGTATCTCCACATGCAGAAGTATGAAACAAGACCCCTACCTCACACTTCACACAAAATGCACTCAAAATGGATCGGAGACTTAAATCTATGATGTGATACCATCAAATTACTAGAGAACATTGAGGAAACCCTGCAAGACATTGGCGTAGGGAGAGACTTCTCTTCTTGGAAAAGACCCCAGAATCATCAGCAATCAAAGTAAAAATTAACAAGTGGGATGACAGGGAACTGAGAAGCTTCCGCACTGCAAAAGAAACACTCAGAAAAGTGAAGAGGCAACTGATAGAATGGGAGAAAATATTTGCAAACAATGCAACTGACAAAGGACTAGCTTCCAAATTTATAAAGAATGCAAGAAACTCAAAACAACAAAAAACAATCCAATTAAAAATTGGCAAAGGAACTGAAAAGATATTTCTCAAGAGAGGAAATTCAAATGGCTAATAGACACATGAAAAAAATGCTCAGGATTGCTAGCCATCAGCAAGATGAAAATCAAAATCTCCGTGAGGTTTTACCTCACTCTAATTATAATGGCTCACCACTAGAAATCAACAAGCAACAAATGCTGCCAAGCATGTGGGGAGTAGGATACCTTAATCCACTGCTCATGGGAACGTACACTGGTACAGCCATTGTGGAAGACAGTTTGGAGATGTCTCAGAAAGCTGAATATAGACCTACCGTATTATCCAGCCATCCCACTTCTGGGAATTTTTCTAAAGGAAATGAAATCAGCATATGAATGAGAGATCCATTTCCTCATGTTCATCTCAGCTCAACTTACAATAGCTAAGATATGGAATCATATCTGAAGACTGGATAAAGAAATTATGGTGTATATATAATATGTAATACTACAGAATGGTAGAAAAAAATGAAATTTTCTAATTTGCAACAAAATGGATACAACTGAAAACCACTATACTTAGAGAAACAAGCCAGTCACAAAAAGACAATTACCATATTGTCTCTGTGATCTGTAGTAACTAATAGAGTGCTTAAAGTGTAATATTAGGAGCAAAACTGACATTTTTGAGATGCAATTATTTTGAAAAACCCTTGCCTTGACTGTCAGGGAACAATGTTTTTCTTTTTTTGTTGTTTTTGTTCTTTACTTCCATTTTTTCTTCATATTAATCAATGAACTCTCTACTTCATGTAGTGTTAATCTTATTGGTGTAAGAATTAACTGAAAATTGTTCTCCATGAAAAATAAGAATGAGAAAGGAAGAGAGAGGAGGAAAAAAGGAAGGAATATGGGGGGGAAGAAGCATCATGTTCCAAATCTGTGAATATTAAATGCATGAAGTTGTATTTCTTGAAAAATTAAAAACAAATTTGAAAAGACAAAAATATGTTTTCTCTGATATGTGGCAGTTAATATAGAATATAAAAATATGTAGGAATGAAATAAACATCTTGTGATGATTGTCATTTTTAGTCCTGTTTATATTCCTGTAGAACTGTGGTTTTCCTACTTTTTACTTACTGAATATTTAGTTGTGAATATAGAATGGATTAAAATTATGTTTTTGCAAAAATTGATGAAAGGAAGAAAGTGGAGGGAGAGAGTGGGATTAGGCATGGAGTGGCAAGGGAGGGAAGTGTGTTTTTTTCTTGGAAATGTACCTATAGAATGCATCAAATTGGTTCTCTTTATATTAATAAAAATAAATAAAATTTAAAAAATAAATAGAAGGAGGCCGAAAAGGGATTGTTAATATTCACAGTGGGTGAAACGACATTCATTTATTAACACAAAAAAGTAACATTTTATTATTTGATCAGAGTGTAACTATCAAGTGTTCCATTTTAAACCCCTCACTATTCCAATTAGCTATTGTGAACTCTGAGTTCACTTTAGGGAACACTGAAGGGATACTTTCTGTTAGGACCTGAGGGATGAGCCTAGCCACAATTATGCTTTAAATAAAAATTAAAAAAAAATTAGTAAGTTCAAAGAGAAAAGAAGGAAACAAAGTCAGTTAATAAGGATTGGTTTTGTTTTGCAAACAAAAATATTCGGGATTTTAAAATCTTCCTAGGACAAGTTCATGCTTCAAGAGATGGTTTAAGTAACTCATATTCTATGATAACTTTAGGCAGAGTTGAAAGAATAATTGCAATTATTTAATAGGTAAGCTATGAGCCCTTAAACTACTACTGAGAGAATGAAAATGAAGATAATTTTCCTCTTCATTTAGTAGGAAGCTCAAAATACAAAAAATACAAGTATGACTACACGTATTAAAACTTTACTTGCTGCCTTTGAACTAAGATTGAGAATCACATAACTGGAAACATTTATGAAAGAAGCACTTCTGTAATCCAATAACAAAGAGTAGATGTTTAAGTGTAGAGAAATACAAAAAATGTACTGGTGGCTAGTACATACCCCCAAAAGCAAAGTGCCAAATAATACACACAGTGTGTATCTTTAAAAAAAATGGTGAAAAATATGTACAAACATAAATCCAAATTCATAACTAAATTGGGAGTATGGTTAAAATTAGGCTTTCTTAAATTTTAAAAATGTTTTCATTTTGGAAAATAAGGATCCCTATTATAGTCTTTGGGAGATGACAAGGACTCTTCATCAAGAAGTGGAAAGGAAAAAAATTCGATACCATCTATAGTATTTGAGTTCAATGAAAAGGAAATCAAGGACAGGAAAGCAGTAGATGGCCAGAACAAAAGCATTTAGTTCTTCCTGTTTGGCACCTCTAACAGGCAGGTTAATCAGTTGTAATTAAGAGGCAAAGTAGCAGCCTAATAAGCAGCACTTGTCACCAGTTGTCATCTTAGTGATCAATTCACACTTCCTTCATGATGACAACCACCCTTGCAGTACTCCTCCGTGCAGGGGTGCATTAGGCGGATAAAGGATTGTGGTCTTGGAAGTGGTGGGTAAAGAGAGGAACCCTCCCAGCTGGGGAGGTGGGGATCATGCAGGGAGAGGGAAGGAGCTTGCAAGAGTTCATTTTAGTGAAGGTTTTCATTCACTTTTGTTCTTACTTTTGAGTAAATAAAGTCAGTTTAGGAGATCCAAGGCTTTACTTACCAGGGGGTTGTCTCCCTTAATTCATTTTTTCCTTTTCTGACGTATCCAAAATTCTTCTTGGCGAATTTCTACCCCAAGCTTTTTTTTCTTTTTAATAAATTACATTTAGAATCACAATTTCTTCATTTTAGCTTCTCTCGTTTACTTTTTAAATATTCATTTTTTTCAATTCCTTAAATAAAACTTACATGCTTTGTAAAATAATGTGGAGTAAAGGTCAAACTACTTTTTCACCACTTAGCATAATTCTGCAAATGAACATTTATTAATAAGAAGGTCAAGTACATTTACTGCCATTAATAGGTAACAGAGCCTTATGTAAGAAAATATAAGCAATATTCACAGTGGTTTATAGGCTCAATCAAAGTAACTTTTACATTCCCTTGGAGCATTTGTTAGTTGATGCAAGTTATCCTTTTAATGACCAAAGTCAATATATTTTTTAGTGTTTTCAGCAATTTGTTTCTCAACACTGGCAAATAGGAAAAAAAGAAAAACGAACATAGCTGGAGCTAAGTGTCTTCTACCCACAGACACACGATGCTCTGTGAATGCCTTCTAACCTTTTTCTTTGCCCACAGAGCACGATGTGCTATTATTGAATCTGGCTACAAGGAATGGGACCTGACAGTCTGTTTCCTTGCTTTGGACTGGGTCACATGAATATGGCTTAAACCAGAGGATCTCTCTATTGTCTTAAAAACACACGGTATCCTCTCCTTAGATTACATAGTCCAGTAGTCAATAATTCTCCACTTTTCAATAACTCGAGAGTGAAGCTTATCCATATGCATACAGCTGTTCTTACTATTAAATATATCATTATTTCAGTAAAATACATTATTTGGTTGGATCTAAACAACTGCAGCTGAAATGTAAGCTCATTAACTCAGGACTTTTGCTGTTTGTTTATTTTTCTAAACAGAAACACTCTTCATCATGGCTTACTTCTCAGAACTCTGCTATACAAGATATAGTGGCCAGAAGACTTGAGATACACAGCACATTATGAAAGTTTTAGACTTCTAAGCCTTTGGAAACCTCACAATATTGGGGAGTAAAAATGTTAACACTCATAATTTTTCCTTTTGAAAACATCTCCTTACTATCCAGAGATGAAACAATTCTACCTTGTTTTTCTGATTCAGCTTTTCATTGATGTAATTGGACAACAGTTGTCTGTTTATAATAAAGACAGAACACTATAGACTATTCCAGTTGTGAATGTGAAAAATTAAGAACAGTATAGTCTACACTTTAGAACTCCAAAGTTATTAGTAGTTTCCATTATTCTCAAAAATGTCACTTTATCCAGTATGATGTGACAAAATCTGTGTATCCATTATCTATCCCATTAGGATTAATGCGACCTCATTTTTTCCCCCTAAAATGAAATCCAAGGGCCAAGTGGTAGTGTCTTGATGAGATTCTCTTTTCAATGTGGTTGTTCTAATTCTGTGTGGAGTAAGAACATCCCTCCCACCCCCACCCCCAAACAACGCTTTATTCTTTGGCCCAGAGCACCAGACACGGATGATACTAAATGAACAAGGTCAACATTTCACCTGCTTTTATTTATTTATTTTTCTTTTGTACTCAACAGATTGTTGTCCTCACAATGGCACGCTTGAGGAACATGAGCCCTGCTTCCTCTTAAGATGTCTTGTTGTGAAATATTAGAATAGCAAACGGCTAATCTATGCCTCCACCACGGGGCAGGAGGCACCGGTTCGGCCCCCATTTCACACCTCGGTCATCAATTCATTGGCTGCAAAAAAGAAAGGAGCCTGCTCTTTCCTTGTCCAGCTGCAAGCAGGCAGGAGCTGGAACATATGCCTGTCTGAAAGGGGAGGCGGGGCAGGGCTCCTCAGGAGCAGGCACACAAAGAAAGCCAATCTCCTCCACAAAGCGTGGAATGACTTAAACACTCTATTGTATTAAATATGAATGAGTCCTCATTGTGGGGCACAGTGTGTGGGGATCCGCGGTGTCCTCCCATTAGCCACATGATTAACCAGATTACACGGGAAGCCACTAAGGTAAATAAGGCCAGCCTTCTGTCACTTCCTCCCCCAGGCCTGGCCAACAAGGGGGCCCAGAGCTGGCCCCTTTGTAGTCAACTGAGTGGAAAGAAGAAATAACCATGAATGTCATGCTTGGTAATTAAAAAAAGAGAGAGAGACAGACAGAAAGAGAGAGGGAGCGAAAAAGAGAGTTGTCTCCAGGGACCATCTAGGAGAAATAGTGTGAAAACATCTTTCAGATCAACTAACATGTCTGTATTGTTTCCTTTGACCACAAAGGACTAATCTACCCCTCCCCTAAATAGCATCCTGTATTCCCTTTTGTGGTTGAGAATACAAAAAGAAAAAAAAAATCCACAAAACAAGAATTAAAGCTGCCATGTTGTGCTCATGACGGCTGAGACCAGATCGTTTTGGGCCTACAAATCTGCCTGCCTGTTAACCCGGCTCTCTTCCATAACTCTCTCCTCCCATACCTTCTATACGGCTCTTCATTCTTGTGAGCAGATAAACACCCCTGGTTAATTGGTTTATGGAAATTGCAAAGTTACAATTCTCATAGCAGCTTGAGCTTTGAGAAAATACAAGACAGTAGAAACCAGTTCCAATGGCACCAATGAGAAAACGGTGTATGATATAATCTGAATTTTGATACAGGAATTCAAATATGCGATGTGTAAAATTTCTTGCAAAATACATTTTACCTTATTGATGGAATATAAAAGTGAAAAGTTTTAAATGAGTATTATATGTAAAGTGAAATCTTTCTACAGATTAGCAATTCCTTAAAAACAAATTAAATCCTGAATTTTATCAGTGGAGAAGCATATATAGTTTCCACGTCAAAGAAAAAGTATTCCATAGACATAGTGGCTAACAATGGAATATTATGGCAAATTAAAGAAAATTAATAAAAGATAGCATAGTTTATTTTGACAAATTGTTTAAGCTACAGCATATTTTAATTAAGTAGGAAGGCTAGGAATTATACCCCTAACAAGCATAAATCTATTGTCAAAGTCTTTGACTGTGAACTTTTGTTCACTTCAAAGTTTAGTTATTAAAGATATGCAAGAATTAGTTTGTTCCTGAAATTTGTTTATTGATATTGATCAACAATTTTATAACAACTATACATATAGCATAAAAAACAAGCAAACAAAAATGAGTTCCAAGCTCCCATTGAGAGTCATACAAAATATAGCAATAATTCGAAGAACTCTTTTGAGCACTTTTAAAATACCTGTTAAAGCTTATATATGTTGATTTTAATTATCAAATGTGATCACTCTTATATTCTGTTACACCTTTTTCCTTAATCATATAATTATGATTATGTTTTTATCATGAATATTGATAGAAGAGGATAGCAAAATTCCACATTGAGAAAGAATTTATAATGCTTTAATAATTCAGACAAATGTCAAATGAATACAGTATGAAAGAAAAGTACCAGTTAGCCAAATAAAAGTAAGGTTTCTGTTATTAATTCATTGATTAACTGATTCAAGAAGTTTTTATTTGTTTGAGCCTTTGCCTTTTTCATTTTTTGTGTTCCACATCCCATACTAAGAGCTAGGGATCTCAAAGATTCAAGGAATACAAATTCTGTTTAGAGGGAGAATTCAGTCTAAGGATGGATACAACATTAGACTAGAGATTTTTCCTATAGTACTTAAGATTTAACTCCATTTACACGAAAAAATATCATTGAACTATTTTCATAGAAAACATTTGTCAATGATTGAATTACTCGTTTTTCCTTGTCAAAATAAAGGTAAAACAAGAAACCAGTTGTTTCTGGCCCAAGACCATTCTGAATGTTAGTCATTGGTGTTTTAAATAAGTGTGTGTGTGTGTGTGTGTGTGTGTGTGTGATAGGTAAGTGCTGTGTGGCCTTAGATCTGAAATATTGATTCCCCCTTCTCCCCCCAACTTACCCAGCTCTCCAACCGTATTGGTGAGCATCCCTTTAACCTGATGTAAAGCCTTCACTGGACCCATGGGTCTGAGATGTGGAGGGTTGTGCTCCATGACCATGAATCTTAAATGTTGTCTATTCCTTTCTGAAATACACATTACAAAGGTCTATTTTTGCTCCCATTCTCCTTTGTGTTTTTTTTTTTTTTTTATCATCTATTTTCCCTTTTGTTACATCTTTCTGATTCTTAAAAAGTTGTCAGGTTGATTTAGCTTTTGGCTGATACCTGAACATCTTTTTCAGTTAAAGGACTAACTCATCCCAACTTTGACATTAGCTCTTTTGTGTGTGATTCTTGATAGTTTTTCCAACATATGACGCTACCCAATGATTTCTTTTTCTACCAATTCTAGCTTGAAAGTAATCTGAAATTTGAGACATATAAGAATATACGTATCCAGAAAAGAAATACTTTTTCAGAATGAAGGGGACGAAATAGAATATAAAATGGCTCAGATAGTTGTTGACGTGTTTCAAAATTTGAGAAGCTTGTTGCCTCAGCTCTTGTCTTTGCATTCTATTGTTCTTGGAAAGCGACCTCAATGATAAATGACTCCAGTTATCATTTCTCTATCACTATAATGAGAAAGAGGTAAAAATTCCTCCCCTGGTTTGTGCAGAGTTGTTTTAAATAAGGTTTGAATAATGAATGAGATGTTTTCAATCTCAGATTTCATGTGTTCATTTGGAAATGCGGAAATAAAAAATGAAAAGATAAACTATGATATTTCTATATGTTGTTCATATTTAATATACTTTCTGATTTCCAGTTATATCACCAATGGCATAAAAACTCATGTGTTATTAAAACATTTGTCAGTCTTTATGGAACCTTTCATTCTCTAAGATTCTGAGCACTTGTTTTATGTATTTATAGCCAGGATTCATATCATTTATCAGGTAGGGAATTCTACGTTTACCTTAATTTCTTCTTAGTAAACAATGGGAAACAAATTTTCTTTAAGCAAATTACACTAAAAACATGAAGTTAAGCATAGTCATTTAAGCTTTTTGGTTTATTTTGCCTGAACTCTACAAGGCTAGTCTATGTAGATTGATGAACTGAATTTTCCTAAGAGGGAGGGCAAGACAATTGTGTGCTTTGTCTGTAGGCCTCTTTTCAGGCGATTAATACAGAAGAATCCTCTTTGAACCTCAGCTTCCAAAGATGAGAATAATGGTACTCCACAGGCTTTTCATTCCTCTGTGAAGGATGGCCAGCACCTCTCTCTGCTCATGAAGACCTGGTGTGAAATTCATAATAATCAATCCAATTCCTGATGGCATAAGGGGCTTAAAATAATAATTCTCTTCCTCTTCATCGTGCTTAAATTCAGTGTATAGTTTTTGAGTGGGACAATAAAGGGATTTCATAGAAAATAAGGCTTACACCTTGTTCTAGTGTCTGAGTACTCAATTCTTTTGGAGTAATTTAATTTAATAAATTAAGTTAACTCAATTTAAATAAGCCCTAGACTTGTTTCATTGATTGAATTTTAGTATTTAAATTGAGAGAGAAAACTTTAAGTATGAAAATTATTTTCATGAGATATGTAATTCAATATTTCTTTTCTGTGAAAGATCTTGATTCTCGCTGACTTGCTGGCATCAGAATGTAAATAGCTACAACTTGAGAACATTTTCATTAAAGTTGGCACTTCTTCTGTCATCTACCCACAGTCATTGTTTATCCATAGGATTATAATATCTCAAGCTATTAATCCACAGTAAAAGTATAATCATAACAGAAACCAGAACAACATAAAATACCCAGATTCAATGCAATTAATTTTATTTTTATTATTGCCAAAAACAGGTTTTCATTCTGAGACAAATTGAATGCATAATTTTATCTTATTAATAGAGTTTATAATATAGGTAATTTCTGTTCACTTCATATAAGTAGATATTTTTACATGCAGTTACAGAAACATTTAATTAACATTTTAAGTTTTATTTAGTTTTAGAATAGACATACCACTATTTTCTTAATGTCCTGGATTACGTATTAAATTTATTTTCATGTTGCTATTTCTAATATCCCAATAATTTTCTGATAAACATCTTACAAAAATAGCATTTTCTTTCTGAGAGATTATTTATCCAGGAAGTTCTCTGGGGAAGAACTGCAATGGATTTTGCAGAATCTGATTCTTTCTCTGGATACTAGAAGAAGACCTTTAGTCTTACATAGTAAACAAGTTTTCGTAAAAGACTAGATTTATGTGCCATGTTGAAATTTGTGTTATAAACACTTCAGTTTCTATAAATTTGGTCGCTATCAGGAATCTTTAAGTAAAACAATGAAGAGGGTCACCATTGTGTCACAGCTCCTTAAGCTACCATTTGTGATGCTGACATCCCACATCTGGGTGCCTGTTCATTTGAGTCCCGGCTGCTCTGCTTCTGATCCAGTTTCCTACTCATGCATCTGAGAACACAGTGGATGATGGCACAATTAACTGGCCCCCTGCCACCCACTTGGAGGACCCTGATGGAGCGCCTGGCTCCTGGCTTTGACGTGGTTCAGCCCTGGCTGTTGTGGCCATTTCAGAGTTGACCAGCTTGTGGAAGATCTCTCTCTAACTCCCTCTCTATGTCCTCCTTTCTTTCCATCGCTCTGTTTTCAAGTAAATAAAACTAAGAAAGCCAAAAAAATCCTATACTTGTCTCTTTAACAGCTGTTTCACTTCTTTAAAGTCACTCTGAACTCTATTTTGTTCTTGTTTTGTTATCCCAGTCAAATAAAACTATGAAATGAGATTATACTCAATCTAGGACAGAATCCCCAGAACACATTTTTCAAGGTTCCTCTTTTCCTAAAGTTCTTTCTTATCTGTAGCTTCTTAATAATCTTCTGAAGAAGAATACTGTAATGATTATATGATGCAATAGCCATAGTTTTATAATTCTTGGAATAGATGCCATGTAAAAGCATAATTTGAAATTTGGCTATTCATTAAGTGATTTCAAAAGTAGACTAGCATTCAATTAAAAAGAAAACCAAATTGATTTTCCACAAGTGGTATTTTAAGAATATAAATATTTTGTGCACTGAAAAATTCATCTGCAAGCTATTCATTTGTATTAGGGCCAATCTATTGCAAAAGTACAACCGTGACAACCACAATAATTTTAGGTGCTTTTTATGACTTATCCTTTAACAGCCACAAAAGTAGTTTGTATTTAATGTTATGTACATGATTATTGTTATGCATCACAATAATACCATGAGATAATCACTATTATTATCTTATTTTAACAAATGAAAATAAATAGTAGAATGATGAAAACATTCGCTGAAGATCACACCGTAAGTGGTGGACTTAGGAGGCAGATACAAATAGGTCTAGCCAGTGGGCACATGTATGTAAACCTTATCAGATACCAGTTTTATAATAACTAAATCTCAAATCAGTTATGAAGTACATTTTCCCTCAAAATTCTGCTTCAGGCTACAGTGAAAAAATTTGTAACAGAAAAGGGCTTTCATGAAGAATAACTACAGAAGCTAGATACCATCATTAGGCAACAGTTGAACAGCTGCCAAAGCAGGTAGGACACCAGAGAAAAGGAAGTTAATAAGCCTATTTTCAGCTTGACTCTTACCACTTTAGAATTTCTTCCACGAGTCCAGGAAGAAGATAGACTGAGAAGTAAGAATGTGCCTGTTCAGAGACAGCAAACTTCAATGATTTTCAAGAGCAGTGGTCAGAGATTGGAGCTGCTAAGGGAATCAATACAGGAAGAATCACGATTCCTGAGAGAAAGGAGGTATAGAGATGGACAGCATTTTCTGAGTCTATGAGTTGTAGAGGGGAGGAGGTTAAAAAACTAAGCAGAGACCGGGTCCCTTCCCACCAACACACTCATACACAAAACCATCAAAGTGAGGGTCTTACTGGTTTTGTTAATTTCACACAGTGCTGCCTATTTAGTAATAGAAATCAATCCATCATCAATCTATCTGTCTGTCTATATCTATCTATCTATCTATCTTCTGTCAAGATGAAAAATCTGTGGTTCATACTGATAGTACTAACTCCAACCTATCATATTTATTCTATTTTTCATCCTAGAATGCTTTGGAAATAGTCGCATAATCATTAGATTATTTCAACAACAGAAAAAGCAAACTAATTGAAGTTCAACATACAGTTACTACTATTTCATTCTAGAATATATAATCAAAATATTATATTACAAAGCTAATCCTCTTCTGTGTGGTTATGTTATTCATTTAACTTGTATTAATTTGCTTATGTTTATCTTCCAACTTCCCATTCTTATGATTTTGCTTTGCTTCCTTGAAAATATAAAATAAAAATGTTACTTTGATAGTCAAACCTATAGAAAAAAGCTATTTACAGAGATCTCTCTCCCTGATCTCCTATTCCACCCACATTTTAGATGAGGTCATCATTTAGCCCTATACTCCTCTTCCTATGTCTTCTGTTCATCTTCTTCCTCCTTCTCTTTTTTTCTCCTTCTTTTTTATCCAGTAGACAGCATAAAGCACAGTAATTCACTTGTGTGTTCTGTAGTTTATTCGTTTAAATTTTAAATTATGAATATTTATATGTTTAAAGGTATATTATAGCTGTGAGATTCCTGCAATTGATACCGTTGTTCATATGTATTTTTATATCATGAAAGTGGGCTTTAATAATAGGTTTGCTGAGGCCAGTGGTGTTGTGTCACAGCAGGTAAAGCCGCCACCTGTGGTGCCGGCACCCCATAGCCACACCCAGCTCAAGTCCCAGCTGCTCCACTTCCTATCCAGCACCCTGCTAATCACTAGGAAAGCAGCAGGAGATGATCCAAGCTTGGGTCCCTGCACCCATGTGGGAGACCCAGAAGAAGCTTCTGCTCTTTCCTTCTGATCGGCCCCTCTCAGTCAGTTGTGGACATTTGGGGCATGAACCAGCAGATGGAAGATCTCACTCTCGCTCTGTCTCTCTCTCTAACTCTGTTCTTCAAATAAATAAATAAATCTTTAAAAATAAAACAAAATGGCCGGCGCCGCGGCTCACTAGGCTAATCCTCCGCCTTGCAGCGCTGGCACTCTGGGTTCTAGTCCCAGTCGGGGCGCCGGATTCTGTCCCGGTTGCCCCTCTTGCGGTCCAGCTCTCTGCTGTGGCCAGGGAGTGCAGTGGAGGATGGCCCAGGTGCTTGGGCCCTGCACCCCATGGGAGACCAGGATAAGCACCTGGCTCCTGCCATCGGATCAGCGCAGTGCGCCGGCGGCAGCGCGCCGGCTGCGGTGGCCATTGGAGGGTAAACCAACGGCAAAGGAAGACCTTTCTCTCTGTCTCTCTCTCTCACTGTCCACTCTGCCTGTCAAAATAAATAAATAAATAATAAATAAATAAATAAAACAAAAGAAGTTTGCCTTTAAACATAGAAGATTAATAAAGTTTTTTTTTTTTAATAAAAGAGAAGGTTTGCTGACATTGTTCCAAGTCATTTTGTGGTTGGATGCAACTTGTAGTCCTGTGAACTCATGAAGAGCTTTTCCAAAGCAGAACCTTCCCTTAGTTACTGTGTCAGACTGGTAGATTACATCTCACAGGATGCTCTCAATCGATAGAGACTACGTTTTCAAAGTTGTTTGTTACACATTTCATAACTCAGCACTATGATCTGAAATACTAGTTTTTGTAAATATTTATTTGAGAGGCAGAAAAAGAGATACAGACAGATGGACATAGACTTACAGACAGAGTTCCAATCTGCTGCTTCATTCCCCACATCCCTGTAATTCACAGCTGGCCAAAGTCAGGAGCTGGAAACCCAGGTCTCCTACATGGGTGGCCGGGATCGGATTTCTTGGACTTCTGTGTTAGCAAGAAGCAAGATTCAGGAATCAGACCCAGGCACTCCAATGTGAGGTGCAGGCATTCTAACTGGTGTCCTAAATGCTAGACCAAATCTCTATAACTGAAATCTCAGTTTTTGTCACCTTGCTCTACTGCTTTCCTCCTGGAACTCCAATTAAACATTCAAAATGTCTTCATCTGAAATCTAGTTCAACTATTTTTTCTCTGATATTCTTTCATATTATTGTTTGTACTCAGTCATTTTCCTTCTTTCTTTAGTACTGCTTACTCAATTTTTATTGCAATTTATTCTCTTTTGAAAAATCTATAGACTCTGATATTCACTATTGAGTAAAACTTTCTCATTTCATTTCTTCCTTTTATATTTACATATTTTTTCTTTCTTTCTTTCTTTCTTTATTTGACAGGTAGAGTTATAGACAGTGAGAGGAGAGAGAGACAGAAAGAAAGAGAGAGAGAGAGAGAGAGAGAGAGAGAGGTCTTCCTTCTGTTGGTTCAATTCCCAGATGGCCGTTATGGCTGGCGCTGCGCCGATCTGAAGCCAGGGGCCAGGTGCTTCTTCCTGGTCCCCCTTGGGGGTGCAGGGCCCAAGCACCTGGGCCATCCTCCACTGCCCTCCTGGGCCACAGCAGAGAGCTGGACTGGAAGAGGAACAACTGGGACTAGAACCGGCACCCACATGGGATACCGGTGTCGCAGGCGGAGTATTAACCAAGTGAGCCACAGTGCCAGCCCCTATTTTTTTTTTCCATTTCTGTATCTTTTTGTGTCTCCCAGGACTGGCTCGGGATATCTAATGTACTTTGAAAGATTCTGATACAGTTTATTCTGCTACATGGTCATGCTTTTTAAAGGTTTTGTTTCTGCAGGAGGTTTTCCAGAAATTTTTGTCAGCCAAATACTTTGATCCTGGTTTTCTGCACTTTCTTTAGAACCTCATAATAACTTAAGTCTTCCCATTTAGTACCTAAGTTGGTGCGTCCACAGAATTTCTGTTTCAAAAGTATCCTCACCTAGTAGAGCAGCAAAGTGGCGGTTCTTTACCAGTTGTCTTTAAGATGATGTTGCAGAGGGAAAAGTGTGTTTTCTTGGGTCAGCTTTGGTTTTCCTGTGACTTCCGATTCCTAAATTTCTCCTTATTGCTTCTTCCCCTTCACGATTCATACCTGCATTTCTTTCCTCTTACCCTCTTTTTTAGAGCCACAATGTCTCTTCGTGCTGCCCTCTCAAGCTCTGAGCAGTTTTAATGATCACGCTTATAATTAATGTCGTCATTTACTGGGCCCCTTCCTCAGAATTTTTACACTTGAGATGGATTTTCTTAATTTGAGGTGTGGGATCTTAGAACTACCTGTGGCCTTTTTTTCTAACTTGTTTCTTCCATTAAAAGCTCCTGGGCCCCTGCTCCCTGCCCTTTCTTATGATCTCAGTACAGGGCTTTGACAGAATCTTACAGTTCTGATAAAATAGAGTTTATTTCTTAATTTATCTGTAATTTGAAATAATTAGTAGCTTAGATCTCTTAGATACATTGAAGACATATGGTTTTATTTGCACTCTCCATTGACCTATAAAAGTTTATTTGTAGGGGACATGTAGAGAAACTCAGGGCTAGAAAGTCTGAAAATTTCACTAAATTATTTTAACAGAGAGAAATGAAGGGAGTAAGAAGACTTTTTAATTGAGTAGTAGAGAGCTGAAAATATAAAAGTGACCACTGTTATACTTGGTAGTAACTGATGGACATATCTGGAGTTCCCTGTAAGTAACAAAAAGAAAGTCTGGGCGGCTGAACCTTAGAAGCTTGGAAGAGAATTCCCTACGTCTGGGATTCAAGCTTTTGAGGGGAGTGACAAGACAAGGGTGCATGCCAATGGTGGGTCTGGTAACACAGAATTACTGAAAGCAGGAGACAAACATGGTTGCCGAACTAGAGGCCTTTACTGAGTTGAAACTAGAGAGAATCAGAAGTAAGCAAGGAGAAACACATCTCTCATTCTTCCTCTAACTTTCCCATCGCCCTTTGGAACCCTACTTCAGGCTTAACAAACAGTCAACTGGCAAAGAAAGAAATGTAGATTACAGAGTTCTAGCCCCATGGTCACAACGGAAAGTCCAGAAAGAGGATGGGTTTGGAACTTAGAGGTAATAACGTAATCCAGTGCTAGGCATTTGTTCACTTCATGAAAATTCACTGCACTGCCCTTTTTTATTTTTTTAATGTGTTCACATGGGAGCGAGTGCTGTGATATAGAGGTAAAGCCACTGTGTCTCATGTGGGCGCATTTCATGTGGGCACCGATTTATGACCTGGCTGCTCCTCTTCTGATCCAGTTCCATGCTAATGGCCTGGGAAAAGCAGTGCAAGATGGCCCAAGTGTTTGGGCCCTTGAACCCACATGAGAGGTCTGGATGAAGTTCCTGGCTCCTGCTTTGGACTGGCCCATCGCTGGCCATTGTGGCCATCTGGGGAGTGACAGAGCAAATGAAAAATCCTCTCTCTCTCTCCTACTCTGTAAACCTCAACTTTCAAAATAAATTAAAAAGTATAGGTGCTCACCTTTCTGTATATAAATTTTATTTCAGTACAAAGTTTACTGAAACAGAAAAGCTAACCCAATCCACACCCTCTTCTAGTTAACCCCTCCATCTCACATGCCTCCACGGGACATTTCACCTGCACAGTGGTGGCCTTGTGGCAGTAGGTTGTAATGGCATCTATATTTCTGCATCAATGATTTTCACTGAGTCATGTTCTAAACCACCAGCAAAAACAAACAAACAAAAAAGGTTGAATTCCCTTTAATTGGTAGCATAGTTATATAGAAAGATATCCTAAATTAAAAATTCTACATAAGTAATAATCAGAGATTGGCTCACCTAAACAGGTATGTTCTAATTTTTAAAATAATAAAATAATTTGATGATGATTTAGGGGGGTATTTTTCTCATATTTCCAAAAAAGGCTTTACCCAATTCTGCATGTTTAATGCATCACTCTGTTATTGGTGGGTTGTCCTAAAGTCCATTTTTTTTTCTGAATTCTCACAAATCATTATCTATACAAAAGCCTTTTTGAATAAAACCATATCTTCTTATGTTTTCCAGAATGCTAATCCATTATTCACAAAGGAAATTTTTAAAGTTGTATAGGCAAATAATTACAATTTCTTTTTCTTACAGTACCAAGACACGAATATTCCTTGCCATAAACCATGTTTTAAAAACTTAACTCAGAAATTAAATTTACAAAAAAGTCTTTCAAAATTGTGGCATTGTAGAGACATAAAAGCAGGGAAATGCTAATGAAAACACTCTTTCTAAAAAGCAAGAAACAAAGAAATGAAACCCAATTTTTTTAACTAGGCTTGGTGTTTAAATGGAACAAACAGAGAAAAATTATGTTGGGGATGTTTTCACAGCTGGAAAAAATACTGAAATTTAAATGTTTAATGTAATGCTTACAAAAATTATCCTGAAAGTATTTGAATACTGCCAAAAGCAAATGATTTTTTAAAAATTATACTATACTGTGGTTTAGCAGATCTGTTGTGAGACTGCAAGATTGAGTTCCTTCTCTGATACTCCTGTCTCTGAATTTGGAGGCTGTTGAAGCATTCCCAGCCATCACTTCCTGAAGTATAAAATAAAAGGAAAAATCCTCCCTCCCTTGCCTCTCTATGTAATCAGCACAAGGACAATTCCCCTTTGTGGAAAGCGGAGGTACAGCATTCAGTGGCCTCACTTCCTTTTGTTTACTCCTAAGATAACTAATATGCAATCCCTCAATTTTACTGGGCATAAAAGGCCACAAGTTGCTATTTCGGAGCCTCTTCCTCACTAGGGCAGCGTTTTCAAACACAAACATGTTAGCTAACGCTCTCTTTCCTGCATTCACAGCAGACATTACTAACCGAGCAGGTGTGTTATTCCCTGAGCCCAGGGGCAGGTCTCTCTCTTGTCCTCAGCTCAGTACTCCTGTCAGCACCAATGGGTTTCACCCTTCTCTAGTTTTACCAAAATTTTTGTGATGACTTTTTTGTTCCTTACCATACCTAACCCTCTGAAAGGCCTGCTTTTTTTTCCTTCTTTTGATGGGGGTGGGAAGACAGGTGGTAGAAGTTGGTAGAAAAGTGTTGAGATGACCTGCACGACTCAGAAGGGTATCAGTGAGTGACATTTGGCTTAGGAGTTAAGACACCACTTGGGATATCCAACAAGGCATATTGCAGTGCAGGAATCCAGTACCCAGCTCCCTTCCTGTTTGCAGAGCTGGAATACAAACCCACACACTCAGATACGGGACATGGGCATTCCAAGTGGTATCCTAATTGCTATGTCAAATAACTACTCCAAGCTAAACTTTCATATTTTTTATACAATTGCAAGTGAAGAAGTGGGTTCTTCCAACATTTAAGTCTCTTGCTTGAATCGTGTAGCTAGCAAATGGAAATGATGATTTACACATAGGTCATATGACTCACGTTCAACTTCTAATGTCTTCAATTTGTATCTCGTTTCTTCTGTATGTTTTTTTCTCTTTTCCAGTATTTCCTTTTATATTCAAGGATAAAATTTTTTAAGGGCCTTAAACATGAGGGGACGTTGAAAAGTTTGTGGAAAACTGCACTGAAAATATGTTTACTTTGGCACTAAGAAGTTTCGAATTTCATGCATTTGAGAAGTCTTCAAAAGGTCTGTCAAAATATATATTATGAAATTAATTATATACGGATTTTAAATTCTTTTTAACAAAATAAACATCTTTTAATTCCATTTTCCACAAATGCTTTGAAGTCTGCTTGTACTTAGGTGAGAATTTGAGAAGGACTGCATTTGTACTTAATAGATCAATAGATCTTTGGAAACTTGAGAGTATGTACCCTGTTTGTCCTCTTTCCTCTTCTTTTAATTTCTATCAATCGTTCAGTCTGGCACAGAAGTAACTTTTCATTATGTATTTTTGAATAAAGTAGTAATCAAATGGATAAATGACTGGATAGGAAGCATGCATTGATATAGCTTCTATATAACCCATACTTAGCTCATAAGGAAGTTTAAAGTTCAGCACTTGTACTGCTGCTTTCATTTCCATTTCAAATTATTTTTGTCAGATATATTATCTTGAGCTCATATTTTAATTTTAGTATGTAAATTAAGGAAAAGGGCATGTCATACCCACTCCCAAAAGAAAAAGTCATGCATGCTGTTACAACAAATTGACACTCCTCCACAAACAACTAAGTCATAGAGAGTCATCAGTAGTTAACATGATTCTTTGGTAGGTAAAATATAGGATTTAGTAATGATAATGATATCTAACATTTGTTAAGCACCTGTTCAAATTGTGTTGCATTTATTAACTTATTAAGAGATGGCCTTTTTTCAAAAATATTTATGTATTTATTTGAGAGAGCTACAGAGAGAGGAAGAGAGAGAGATAGACAGCAGAAATCTTCCCATTTGATGTTCACTCCCCAGACGGCTACAATGGCCAAAGCTGGGCAAGGCTGAAGCCAGGAGCTTCTTCTGGATCTCCCATGTGGGTGGCAAGGCTGACGCTGCTTTTCCCAAGCCATTAACAAGGAGCTGGATCAGCAGTGCAGCAGCCTCTACTCAAATTGACACCCATATGGGATGCCAGCATCCTCACAGGCAGTGACTTTACCTGCCAAGCCACAATGCGGGCCCCAAGAGACAGCCTTTGAATATCTATCACTGTCCATATTTAAATACAAGGAAGAAGAAACAGAGCAGCTTAGCAACTTGCTAAAGTCACCCAGCTAATAGGTAAACAAGCCAGGAATGGAATGAAACTGTTTGACTAGACCATTTGTAACTTAGAAACTGCGGGTTCTGGACACATCAGGGATTTCAAGACACACAATTCAATCTGGAAAATAACTCTAAAATACTGAGCAGATTTCTTTACCGCTGGATTTCTTGGATTCTACAATGCACTAAAATGGAGTGTAAATTTTCATTATGTAAAAATGAAAGTTTGGGAGCTTATGTATTTTATCTATCAAATGTATGTGTCTCACCATGAAATTTGATTTCATAGAAGTGGTATTCCATGAATATACTTTGGGAAAATCTGCTTTAAAGGTTTTTACATATCCACTCTTTTCACTTAAAGGAGAAACCAACTAGTCATAGGATACAGGCTGAACATAACTGTGATACTAGAACATGGCTAATGACTTTGCCTATGCTCTCTGGAAGAAAATATGAGTGTGAATGGAACATTTTATTTAAGCAACTCAACTTAAGTACATGCTTAGTATAAGTGTCCTTAGAAAAATGAATTATTGGGGTGGGTGTTTAGCCTAGTGATTAAGATGATCACGTCTCCTACCAGAATACCTGGGTTCAATAACTGGCTTTGACTTCCAACTCTATCTGCCCAGTAGGCAGCAGGTGATGGCTCAAGTACTTAGGTTTTTCTATCCATGCATTCCTCTTCCAACGTTGGCTCTGGCCCAGCCCTGGATACCACAGGCATTTAGAGAACAAACCATTGGACTAGAACATTCTCTCTCTCTCCTCTGACTCTCAAATGAATACATAAATTTAAAAAAATGAATGATTCCTTTTTAAGAGATTTATAGTTGGCCTCTCAGGACCCTAGTTAATTATTCATATTTGGCATTGCTTTCACTTCACTAAATTTTATGGAATGCTTCTACAGCTTTTAGAGTACATATATTATTCAATTTTATCTTCACAAGAACTCTGTGAGGTCAAAAGTATCCTTGGCCGGCGCCATGGCTCACTAAGCTAATCCTCTGCCTGCGACACCGGCACCCCAGGTTCTAGTCCCAGTCAGGGTGCTGGATTCTGTCCCGGTTGCCCCTCTTCCAGTCAAGCTCTCTGCTGTGGCCAGGGAGTGCAGTGGAGGATGGCCCAAGTGCTTGGGCCCTGCACCTGCATGGGAGACCAGGAGGAAGCACCTGGCTCCTTGCTTCTGATTGGCACAGCCCAATGGCTGTAGTGGCCATTTGGGGGGTGAACCAATGGAAGGAAAAGGAAGACCTTTCTCTCTCTCTCTCTCTCTCACTGTCTAACTCTGCCTCTCAGAAAAAAAAAAAAAAAGTATCCTTATTTTGTAGATCAAAAAACTGAGGCTTATAAATACCCTTTTGCTCTAAATGTAGTAAAGCTGACAGGCAACAGATGTTTCTCTGGGTTTAACATAGCAGCCATGAATTGGGAACTCAAATGCAGCTCTGGGCTTCCAAGTTATAATGATTCTCATCATCCATTGCATGCAACTTCCACCTTTTGGAGGGGCTGGAGAGAATGTACTGGGGTTTTCTTCTTCCAGCGTGTTCCTTTACCCTATTTATCGTACCTTTTTTTAAGATTGATTTATTTATTTGAAAGGCAGAGTTACAGAGAGGCAGAGGCAGAGGCAGGGAGAGAGAGAACGAGAGGTCTTCCATCTGCTGATTCACTCCCCAGATGGCCACAATGGCCAAAGCCGAACCTATCCGAAGCCAGGAGCCAGAAGCCAGGAGCTTCTTCGGGTCTCCCACTCAAGTGCCAGGACCCAAGCACTTGGGCCATCCTCCACTGACTTTTCAGGCTACAAGCAGAAAGTTGATCAAAAGAGGAGCAGCCGGGTCTTGAACAGGCATCCATAAGGGATGGTGGCGCTGAAGGAGGCGGCTTTACCCGCTACACCACAGCGCCGGCCCTGCATCTCTATCTGTACCAAGATGACCATACCTTTAACAAAGTGCAAGCATCTACGCATGTCAACGACTTTTTCTGCCAATGCAGGAGGAGCGTCTAACCCATGGATTTTTCATGACATGGTGAAAGAAAGTTTCCTCCAGTGCTTTAGAGATGTTTGTTGTTTCTCTCTCACAGGTCGACTGTTAAATTTGTGCTGTACATTTATCAGGGATGCTCTAAATGGCACTAAAGCTGACAGGGAACAAGCGGGGGCTGACAGCTTCACTCTAGTTACAGCTGATTAAAGGCTGCTGAGGCCTGAGGGCCCAGTTTCTAAAAGAGGACCACTCACACTCTACCAGAACGATCCCATCCTGCATCTTTTATACCAGTTACACGGAAATGCCTGGGCCCTGTGCTGGAGAAAAAGGCTGTGTAGAAGAAGAGCCGGGATTTTAATTGCATTGACTAGAACAACACATTGTTGGATTGGAAAATAAAATAACCTCACGAACCAATGTTCCCAAGTGTACAGGTGCACCACGTACACAAACACAAGGACTGCATATGAACTGAGAAACATGTCTTTATTTCTAACGATGCCCTTAATGGTTATTACCAACTATTATGATGCCGACTAATTGGTGCACAAGAATACATAATAATAATAGAACATACATTTGCATAGCACCTTTAAAATCCCAAAATGTTTTCACATCTGCTATTACATTTGCTCTTACACAATCATTGTAGAAGTTAGGACTGGGAATCAGTACTCCAATTTTACAGGTGAACAAATTAGAGTACTAAAGTTAGGTGAGCTTGATCATGTTAAAAGAGCCACTGGTCCTTTCTAAATACTCCCAGCCAGCACCGAGCCAGGCTGAATGTTAAGTCTCCCACGTGGGTGACAGGGATTCAACCACATAATCCAACACTTGCTGCCTCCCAAGGTGTGCAGATAGATGGAATTGGGAGTGGACCTGGGAGTCGAATCCAGGCATTCTGATACGAGATGCAAGCTAAGCCAAATACCCACCTCTACACGTCCAAATTTTATAATCTAGAGATTCCACTCCTAAGTATATGCTTAAAAGAATTGAAGGAAGATGTAGCTTGTGGGGCTGGAAGGGCCGCAACCTGGATGGGGCTGTTCACGGCAGTCCCGGTGTCTCCAGCATTTTTCCCAGTTGTGTTGCTAAATTCGTTGAAGTGGAGGCAGCAAAGATTGAGGTGCTTGCTGGAGTGGAATGACTGAGTACAAACTGGTGGTGGTTGGAGCAGGTGGAGCTGGGGAAAGCACACTGACGATCCAGCTAACCCAGAGCCACTGTGTGGATGAATATTGTCCCATCATAGAGGATCTTACTGAAAACAGGTGGTTATGGATAGTGAAACCCGTCTCTTGGACATTCTGGATACATCTGGACAAGGGAGTACAGTGCCATGAGAGACCAATACATGAGGACAGGCACAGGCTTCCTCTGTGTGTTTGCCTTCTATAATAGCAAATCATTTGCAGATATTAATCTCTACAGGGAGCAGATTAAGCGAGTGAAAGACGCAGATGATGTACCTCTGGTGCCGGTAGGAAAGAAGTATGATTTGCCAACAAGGACGATTGCCACAAAACAAGCCCATGAACTGGCCAAGAGTTACGGGTTTCCATTCATTGAAAGCTCTGCCAAGGCCAGACAGGGTGTTGAAGATGCCTTGTACACACTGGTAAGGGAAATAGGCCAGTGCTGAATGAAACAGCTCAACAGCAGAGATGTCGGGACTCGAGGCTGTATGCGGCTGCCCTGTGTGGTGATGTAACAAGCTAATGCAAAGTTCTGTCATCAGAAAAGAGCCGCTTGCAAGCCTCACTGACACCTGGTGCTGACTTTCCTGGAGGAGAAGTCCTGTTGCTGTCTTCATTGTCACAGAGAAGCTCATGCTACCTCCCCAGCTCAAAGCAGATCAGCACAGTATTCTCTATTCGAGAAGTTCTCAGAACTACCGCCTCCTCACTTGGGTGTCTGACCAGAGAAATGCACCTCTTGTTACTCCCCAGTATTGTTCTGCACTGGGTTCTCCCCAAATCCACACAAACACACCTCTGACACCCCAGGTTTTTCATCTGAAAAGCAATTTATGCTCTGAAACGGAACCAAACGGTAGACGTGAAATTCTGTTGAAAACATGACAACTCTGGTGATTTTTCTTCTTTTTACTATTAAACTTGGAACAATATTAGTTCTTAGAGAAATGTCATAAATTAGTTTTCCAAGAACACAGTTAATGTTGCTATTGGTTTGTTTATAATATTATCAGCTATATTCTATTAACTGGCATCTGCTCTGTATTCCTAAATACAAAAGGGAAAACTCACTTTTGAGGCTATCCTAGTCGTCTGAACTTTCACGAAATTAAATCCAAAATCTCACGACAAAGTGTCTTTTTCTTAAAAGTGATTTGTAATTCCTTTACAGTGTTTCAGTGGAATAGATGACTCAAAACATGCAATTTTACATAAAATTAATGTCTGAGACATGTCTGTGACCGATCTACTTTTGAGAGAAAGATCCTGTAAGATAGCAGATGACATTTCTGACATGCATGGAGATGATTTTCCAGAGGCGTGTTTTTCGGTTCTCCCAGGATAAAGATGAACCTGGAAATAATTATGAATAATTTCACTTAATTTGTATCTAATCTACTTTTTTGTTGGTTACTACCTATAAAATGTATGTAATTTGTTTCTTCTAGTTTACTTATAACCTAATGTTCAATAGACTTCCATTTGTATTCAAATTTGGGTTATGCCAGAAAATTCTACATTTATAGATATTCAAATATTATAAAAATGTGATGTGGTGTTATTTAGTAGCTGCAATCACTGATTCTTAAACCTCAGATACAATATATTAACAGGCAAATTACATTTTCCTTGCATGTAGTTTAATGAAGCATATAATTTTCCTCAATCTTCTCACCTCGCCCTCTGCCCCTTTTTCCAAAGCAACAGGAGATGAAGTTTTTCAGTGGAATAAAGCATGGTGCTGATGACCAAGTCACAGGTTCAATTCTTGAATGAACCATTTAACATCACCAAGAGAGAAATCCTTCCATATCTGCTGCTTGTACCAGTGATTCCAGCTCCTCACTTTGCCAGATTCTTGCTGTTAGTCCTGTGAGGAAACAAGAAGTGAGTTAGCATGAGTGCTTTACCAGGGCTGGAAAAAGCACAGCACCCAAGGCAGGTCAGTTTGGAAGTCTTTATAAAGTATTTAGACCCAGTGTTTAGCCACATTGAAACTCTAAGCCAATATATTTTCTCATTTCTTTAAGAATGAGGATGCCTCCAATGAAATTATTTTTTAAATTTTCTTTTTTTCCTAATGTTCTTTCATTGCTTCTCTGCCTTTTGGCTGAGATCAAGTGCATAATGTTCTTTGGAGTGTTTGAAATAGGATGTTGATAAATTTACCTGTGCATAGCAGATGATGATGAAACCTGATGAGTTTATTCAAAACAAAAAAAGTAATTTGGATTGAAACTGCTGTTTGAGAAAGGATTGGAAAATACAATAAATTGTTTTGAGGATTCAGAGGCATGGCATTTCTGTTTGCAGACAGTACGTTGGTAGTTCTAATGAGAAATAGACTTGGATAACTTTTGATAAAAGATGGATTCCAAAGTGACCATTTTCTGTTCTGGTATTCTAATGTCTCTCATCCTCAAATACAAATTTTCACTTACTAAGCAAACACGTATCATTGAAATGAATTCAGAAGAGGGACAGAGACATACCAGGCCCTGAGTCTGATAAACCCCTAGAGCTGCGCTCCTTATAGCTCATTGACAATACTGCCGTCATGTGTAAACAGAAACTGCTTCTCTGGGCTCCTGTTGGAGCGTTGCTCTATGACTTTCCTGAGGCTACACTGAGGCTTATCACCTCAGCTGCGTTCTTTTGTTCTAAGTATCTATGTGACTGGCTGTGTGACTCTTTTTCTAAAAAGCGTCTATCAAATTTAATGTCAAGTTACAGGGCTCTTGAATGCATGCCCCTTCAACAGTTTTCTTTCTAAGCACAGAAGTATCAAAAAGGAGCCAAAATTCAGACCTGAAAATGCTCTTTTAATACCTTCTAAGAAGTGATACAGAGGTATGAATTTTGGCAATAGAGTGGCAGAGTTAAAAGCTGAATATTGGTAAGGTATAAAATGTGGTTTTTAGATTTATGTTTGTGATTGCTGAAAATAATTCTAATTTACCTCAAAATCTCAAAGTCACTTTCCCCAAGTTAAGTGTCTAGCCAGCTATCCTACACTGCATATTGCTTTATTTATTTATTTTTTAAGGTTGTACCTTCAGGAGTGTAAAAATAAGATATTCTGCTTAAGGCTACTATGCTTGATCTGTAAATGAGTCTGTTAAATGTTATATATGCTCCAGCAGCTTACTATAGAATCTTAACTTAGTAACACAAGATTACACTTACTACAATTTTCACTTTAGCAGTATAGAGTTAAAATTAATCATGAATTCATTTTAGTGGGTGCCATGTTTAGTATTTTATCAGGCAAGTTATGACAAAAATTCATAACTTGAAAACAGAGATAGACCAAAACTTCCAAGAGAGATTTGAATTTTCCCATTTCAGAATTTGTGAACATAATCATATTTTGCTTTTTATTTACAGTCAAGAACTCTTAAGCTGGCAGCTAAATCGAAGAACCAAAACATGGTGCATCTGCTTCTTGTAATTCATCACTGCTAATAAATTATATGAAGCAAGAATAATTAATAGGAAAAACACAGACAAGGAGACTATAATTCTTGTACATTATTTTTTATCTTTGCTATTTCTTTAAGCAGTCTAATGTGCCACAAATTTTTTAAAGGTATTTGTTTTCCATAAGACTTGTTTTTAAAATGTTCTTATTATCAAAGTAGTTGTAGGTATATTTCAAAATGTAATTGATTTTGAAAAGCCTGAGTACTGACTTAAAACAAGTATATGAACTCTACTCTGAAGGGAAGGGATGGTTGTCAATGGAAATTTTAAGACATTTATATTACTTTGTCATCATATATGGGTAAAAATATCAGTTGCGCAGTTATTGGCCTCCCTGGCCTTAAATGAAAAGGTTATCTTAGGTTGGTTATTTTATTGTAAATTAAGCCATCCTAATTTGTTTTAAATTTGGTTGAATATCTTTCTTGTTGAATAATGCTTAAAAAAAACTGGAAGTTCCAAAAAAAAAAAAAAAAAGAATTGAAGAGGACGTTATTGAGATACTTCTACTGCAATGCTCATTGTAACACCATCCACAATCATCAACCAAACCATCCATCAACAGATTAATGGATAAACAAAATGGAGTATTGCATATGATGGAATATTATTCAGCCTAAAGAAGGAATAGAATTCTGATCCCTGTGAAAACATAGATAAACCTTGGAAACCTTTTGTTAGGTGAAATAATCTAGACACAACACATGATATACTATATAATTCCACTTAAATGAAGTACCCAGAATAAGAAAATTCATAGAAGTTGAAGTAGATTTGCGATTCCTTGGGATTGCTGCAAGGTGATGAGAAAGTTCCAGAAATGGATAGTGTTAATGATTGCACAATAACATGTATGAAATTAATGTCACTGAATTATACATTAATGGCTAAAATGGGAAATTGTATGTTACGTATATTTTGCCCAATAATAACAATGAAAAAAGCATACTGAAATGTTATCATACCTGTGATCTCATCTTTGCTCTGAAAATGATAAGTCTGGCAATCAAATGAGATATCAGAATTATTTCATATTTTTCTTAGAGATTTCTCTTGTTCAGCTCTTTCATCTGAACTTTCCCTTTATACCCCCAAAAAAGAATAAAGAGAAACCTTGTTAAAATAATTTAGGGGAAAATATGGATGATAATAAGGGGATTCGATTTTTTGAACAGTTTATTTATTTATTTAAGAGGTAGAGTAACAGAGAAAGAGAGAGGGAGAGACAGAAACAGAGACAGAGAAAGGTCTTCCATCATTGAGCCGAACCAAAACCGGGAGCCAGGAGCTTCTTCTGGGTCTCCCACGTGGGTGCAGAGGCCCAAGCACTTGGAACATCTGCTGCTGTTTTCCTAGGCAGTAGCAGAGAGTTGGATCAGAAGAGGAGCAGCCAAGACACAAACTGGCACACATACAGGATGCCAGCACCACAGGCGGAGGCTTAACCCTCCGGACCACAGTGCTGGCCCCTGGGAATTAGATTTAATAAGAGTATTTTACTGTGTGTGAAGTTCTGAAAACATGTTCCAAATAAAAATGTTTAGCTAAGTGAAGAGCTTTCCATGTATTTTAGGAAAATAATGAAAATAATCTGAATTAGAATTTGCAATCAAAGACAGGAAATATGGAAATAGTTTTTTCTTAAGCAAGTTAAAAAATTCACAAAGTCAAATGTACACAAATGGAATAACTATTCAATTAACAGAAATTGTTTGAAAATTGAAGAAATTGTTTACTAATATTCTATTTAGCTCATGTTTTCCTTCATAGTGACTTTCCAATTTTTCTGCTATACAAATATTCTCAGGAAAATATCTGCAAACAGAAATTCTGGAACTTCTTTACTATATACCTCTAAATGTCACTCTTGATAAATTATTTCATTGGGGTGATATATGTTTTTCTATAAAATTCGTAACTTGTCTGCAAAAATGCTTAAATTTAATTAATCAAATGGAAGTAAACAGGCAAATGATTATTTCATGGTATCAACTGCTCAGTCTATTTTTCACTTTCAAATCAGTTGCTTTATGCATCTTAGAACATAATTTCCATATATTTTTGAATTTTAGACTTATATTTCATTCAACGTTAATATTGTATTCCTTTGTGTTTATAGTGCCCTCCTGTCGTGCTAAGGGAGTCTGATGTACAAGAGGGCTCAGGTGTCATATGCGTGTATTCAAAAAAAAAAAAAAACTAAGAAGTCTGAAGAGAGAAACATGGCTTTACTCTACTTACAAGAGTGAGTGAGGGTCTCTGATTGGTTGGCAATTCTCTCTGCCTTGAGAGAGTGCACAGCACTGAATAGCAAGCAGCCACAAGCATGCCTGGTGTCGTCGCTGCAGCCAGGTGAGCTTCCCATGGTTCTACAAGGCTCTCAACTCAAGCACGTGAGCTGCAGCTCTGTTCTGTGCGCATTTACCTTTTCCACCAGATTCTACTTCAGATGTCATTCGGGGGGATGGGGATGTCCCCTCCATGGGCCAGCCCTCCACCCCTGGCTTGGCATAGGATGCTCTGTCTCATAGAGGAATGGCAGTATTATAAGACTCTCCCACAGCAGTAAAATATGCTATTATCTACATTCTTCCATGTAGAAATTTCCAATGAATATGCAGGTGCTCCTCATCTTACCTAGCCCCATAATACCACTGAAAAGATGGGCAAATTGCATTGAATGCACCTGACCTCCTAAGCATCCTATCTCAGTAACACAGCACACTGCAGAGTGTGCGTGGTTGCCGCTGATGACCAGGGGCCTGACTGGGAGCTGTGCTCACTACTTCTGCCCAGCATCTTAGGATTTCAATCCAATCGCCATACTGCAAATCCACGAAAAGACTCAAATGTGATACATGACATTAATAAATTAAAGAATGAAAAGCATTAGATTATCTTAATAGATGCAGATAAAGCATTTGATAAAATACAGTATCCTTTCATTATAAAAATTTTTAAGCAAATTAGATATAAAAGGCACACAACTCAACACAATAAAGGAATCATATTGAATTGGGAAAAGCTGGAAGTATTTTCTTTAAGATCCAGAACCAGACAAGAATGCCCACTCTCACCATTACTGTTCAATATATTTCTAAAAGTATTAGCCAAATTCATTAGGCAACATACATAAATAAAAAGGATACAAATGGGAAAGGAGGAAGTCAAATTACCCTGTTTACATGACATGATCCTTAAATAGGTGAACAAAGATACTCCCCTAAGAGACTGTTGGAAATTATAACAGAGTTTGGCAAAGTTGCATGATATAAAATCAACTCAAAAAAATCAACAAAATTTGCATACACAATATCATGGCTGAGAAAGAACTTGTAAGACTGATCCCATTCACAGTAACTACAAAAAATATAAGTACCTTGGGATAAATTTAACTAAGGACCTGAAAGATCTCTTCAAAGAAAATTATGGAACATTAAGGAAAGAAATAGAAGAATTCACCAAAAAATAAAAATAAAAAAATCTTCCATGTTCTTGGATTAGAAGAATTTATATCAAAATGTCCATATTACCAAGAGCAATTTGCAGATTTAGTTTGAATACCAAGGACATTCTTCTCAGATCTAAAAAAAAATCCAAAAATTCAATGAAAACACAAGAGATTCCAAATAGTTAAAACAATTTTCAAAAACAAAAACAAAGCCAGGGGCATAACAATACCACATTTTAATACATACTACAGGGCAGTTGTAATCAAAACAGCCTGGTACTAGTACAAAAATAGATGTAAAACAATAGAACAGAATAGAAACTACAGAAATTAATCCACATAAATGACCTAAAATCGCTCCCTAGAGAAAGGACAGTCTGTGCAAAAAATGATGTTGGGAAAATTGGATTTTCACATGCAGAACTATGAAACAAGACCACTATCCGACACCCTGTGCAAACATCACCTCGCAATGGATCAAGGATCTAAATCTAAGACTATAAACCATCAAATTACTAGAGGAAAACATAGCGAAAACACTGTAAGACATTGGCATAGACGAAACTTCTTGGAAAAGACCCCAAAAGCATAGGCAATCAAAGCAGGAATAGACAAATGGGATTACATCAAGTAAGAAGGTTCTACACTGCAAAGGAAACACTTAGCAAAGTTAAGATGGACAACACCGAGAAAATATTTGCAAACTGTACATCTGATAAAGGATGGATATTTAGGATATATAAGGAGCTTAAGAAACTCAACAACAATGAAACAAACAACTCAGTTAAGAAATGGATGAAGGACATGAACAAGCTTTAGTCAAAGGATGAAATGAACGTGGACAACAGACACATGAAAAAATTCTGAGAATCACTAGCCATCAAGCAAATGCAAATAAAAACCACAATGTGGTTTAACCTCAGTCCAGTTAGAATGGTATCATCAAAGAATCAAAAAATAGCAAATGCCGGTTAGGAGGTGGAAAAGAGATACCATAATACACTGTTAGCAGGAATGTAAACCAGTACAACCACCATGGAAGACAATATGGAGATTCTTCAAAACTCTGAAAATAGATCTACAATATAACCCAGTCATCCCACTCCTGGGAATACATTTAAAAGAAATAAAATCAACATATGAAATAGTTTTCTGTATCCCCATGTTCATAGCAATTCAATTCACAATGCCTAAGATATGCTAACAACTCGGTTGAACATCAGCTTATGACTGGATAAAGAAAATGTGGTTTATATACATAATAGAATACTATTTAGCCATAAAAAAGAATTAAACCCTGTCTTTTGATACAAAATGAATGCAACTGGAGATCATTATACTTAATAAAATCAGCCAGATCCCCAAAAGACAAATAGCATATATTTTCTCTGATATGTGGTAGCTAATACTTAACAGCAACAAAACCCCTTGATGTATATGAACAAAACTGATATCTTGTAATTTGATTAGTTTATCATTCCTATCTATATTCCTGCAGAACAGTAGTCTTTCTAATTTTTATGTGCAGAGCTATTTGCTTAGAGGAGTATTGTCTTTGATTAGTAAGTAAATTGAAAATGTGTTATCACAGAAAAATTAAAAATAGAAAAGAAGGGAGGTGGGAAGGAGGGGAGAAGAAGGGAGAGGAAAGTACCATTATATTCTTAGAATTGCATCTATGAAGTTCTTGAAATATGTTTTCTATATATATTAATAAATTAAAAATGCAAAAGAAATACTCACAGTATGGCTTCTACTGAATGTGTATGACTTTTGTGTCATGCAAAAGTTAAAAAATTAAGTTGAGCCACCATAAGTCAAAGACCATCAGTTGAATGTTTTGTCACTTTTGTTCTAATTTTCCTTTCTGGTAAACTGGACAGATTGTACACTGCTAATTCATGTGGGCCAAAACTTTAATGTTGGAATATCTTGTTGTTCAATTTGTGAATATTTTTAAAATACTTCTGGTTGCAATACCACATTCAAAGGAATATACATAGTGCAAATGTGGTTCCTTCATGAGCTTTTCCCAGGTTGCTTTTATAGAAGATGGGTCATTTAAGCATTTTCTTCTGAAATGTACATAATTCCCAAACGTTCTTAAAGGGGTTTAATTATATTTAAACATTTCTGGCTGGCGCCGCGGCTCAATAGGCTAATCCTCGGCCTGCAGCGCCGGCACACCGGGTTCTAGTCCCGGTCGGGGCGCCGGATTCTGTCCCGGTTGCCCCTCTTCCAGGCCAGCTCTCTGCTGTGGCCCAGGAGTGCAGTGGAGGATGGCCCAAGTGCTTGGGCCCTGCACCCCATGGGAGACCAGGAGAAGCACCTGGCTCCTGCCATCAGATCAGCGTGATGCGCTGGCTGCAGCGGCCATTGGAGGGTGAACCAATGGTAAAGGAAGACCTTTCTCTCTGTCTCTCTCTCTCACTGTCCACTCTGCCTGTCAAAAAAAATTTTTCTTTGTTAAAATGTTGCAAAAATAGTTTAAAATGTTTTTAAATATTTTAAATGTTTCTTTGGATTTTTATGTTTAATTTTTTATGATTTTAACTATCTCCATACATTTTCTCCTTTAAATCTCAGATTCACTTATTAGCACTTGAGAACTGATTCTTAAAAAATGTTGATAAAAAATCCTTGAAATAATCCTTAGATGAGCTTGCCCTAATACTATACTTATGAAATTTGTTTGAAAAAAAATCATCGTTTGTGATTTAAGAATTACACCAAACAGAACTATAATACATTAAAAAAGATAATGTTATTTTCATTTATATTTAATGTTTTAACAAATATTAAAGAAAATATTGCTTATTTATTTTAATGAAAATCCTTGAAAAGTATATTATTTTATACAAATACTAAATAATTATAGTTCAAACTTGAAAATAAATTTCTAAATGTATGAAAAAATCCATAAATATTTTACTGTAGATTATTAACATAGTTTATAAATGTTTACAAAAACAAATGTTTCACAATATACACTCAATTCCAATTTTTGCCTTTTTATTAATTTATGTACTCATTCAACTAATATTTATCAGTTGTCAACTTCTATTCCTGATGTGGTGTTTGTGCAAACAAAGACTAAGAGGTCTACAATGATCTCAAGATCTAGTGGTGTAGAAGGCTAAGTAACCTCAGTATTGCCCACCTGCTTTATGAAGTCAAAGGACTGCTTAGAGAGCCATGATGAACTTTCCTGTAAAAGTGATGTTACACATGCACCTTATTCAATTGAGTAGGGTTTTGGCTAGTAGAATTGAAAGGGAGGTACATTTCTGGTAGAGGCTCTGAGATGCTTGAATGAACAGCGGCCCTGAAAGCAAAAGAAAGTGGAGCATTTCTGAGTAGGAGGAACTTAGACCCTGCACATTTCTGAAAAACTGAGTCCAAGCATTCTGCCGGACTGTGAAGGAGATGAAGCAGGGTACAGCAAGCGAGGAGAATAGATTGAGATGAAGGCAAATCCTTAAGGGCAGAGCATGTGGACCAGTAAAGGGGCAATGGAATATGAGGTAAACAGATTCAGAAGGTAGACCCAATTGTGCAAACACAGCACCATAAGGTTTGCAAAATTTGCTTACCATCTTAGAAGTTGCATTTCATTTTCTAAGAGAGTGGGACCTAACAATCCTGGCTATGCCCTTAGATATATTATTCTCTGACTACAACATGCATGATTTTGAAAAGAACAGTGAAATTAGCAAGGGTAAAATTCAAACATAATTTTGCCTTTAATTATCTTAGAGAATCTTCGTCCAACTTAGTTGTTTGTAAAAAGTATTAGTAGTTATTTATACCCTGAACATTTGTATTTGACTATATTTGGGAAGAATTTCACAGACTCTTCACATACTGAATTTTTCCTTTATAGCATCACTATATTAATTGTGCAAGTATTCTATTACCTCTGATCTCACCGTAGTGCGAACAAAATGAGCAACCTCTGGGAGGCTGAAGGCAAAAGTGATCAAGCCTTTGCAAAATCAATTAGCCATTTCTTACTGGAAGTGTTCTGCTAAAAGGTGTTTCCATACTGGCCAGCTAGAAGAAGCCCTCATTCACTAACCAAGCTTATGTCTTGCACTGCTCATAGCACACCACCATCACACTTCAAGAGTAGGCATAAACTACTGTTATGTAACTGGTTAAAAATGTTTTCCATGGTCAGAATCCCTTCCTTTGTAGATGGTTTTCTGTATTGTCCCAATTGACTGTGTTCTTGATCATCTGGTAGCCTGGTATAGGCTTGGTAGGAATGCTGTCCAGGACAGAGTAAGAGCCATGTTATGCACTTTGGCAGACAGCATATGCAAGAACAAATCATGATTATTTCTTTCCAACTTTTCAACAGCTCTGAAATGTATGTATAGTGCCCCTACAATACAGATGAGAAATTATTGAATTCAGATAGCTGGAAGATTTTTCAAGAGCTTATAGCTAGCACTAATGCAAGGAAACTTTGATATATTGATATTGTATTTGATATATTGATAAAATTGGATAAGAATCTAAATGAGTATATTTGTGTGGATGTGCATGTTTCTTATTGGATGAATACACCATGACATCTCTTGATCTTGTGAGGAGATTGATATGGATTGTGAAAAAGAATGCAAAAATTTCGCTACCTTGGAACTTCTTCTTCTTGTAGAATTATATTGAAGATGGAATCCACTTCCAAGAAATCTACACATAAACTTTATCCACCATGGTAATGTCCACAAACTGGATGAACAAACCACAATGGGAAATGCTGTTTTAAAAGAAAAGATGGTGCGAGTTCGTTTGGCAATTTTTTTTCTAAGAACACTAACTGAAGGATCCTCCTTTCTCTAGGTGGTAATTTTCTGTTCAGTTATGTGCTTCGATTCAAACAGTGGAGTCAGCAGTCACTAAGTACAAGTATCCATGTCTGCTTAATGTCTACTGCTCTTCCTTTCTATTCATCTGGATTTATGCGCATCCACCCTTCTCCTTCATCTACAAGGTCCTAGGACATCCAGGTAGCCAATCTGCCCTTAAATATGTCTCTAAGGAGATGGTGCTAATTAGTATTGGAATTTACAACCTTCCATTTTATTGACTTGTCCTACTTTCTTCGATAATTAACTAATGAGTAAAGTAATGAGCTATGTTAGTCAGTCATGCTGTTCAATTAAACAGCAAATCAATTATTGAAAATCGTTTCGGACAGCTCTAATGTTGGCATGATGTGTGTGTATGTGTGTGTGCATATTTAATGCAAGTGTAATTATGTCCTAGATATTACAAAGTCAGTCTATATGAGCATGGTATGATTGGAAAGGTCCTTTCTGATAGTGCAAATACGATCTGATACCAAAATGGAAAGAAGTCATTCCACAGTTTGTCATTCTCACTTAGCTGAGATAGGACGGCTGCCTAGGCATTAGATGGTATAACTTGCAAAGGAATGTCTATGGAGTGAATAAAAAGAAAGACGGCAAAGAATTAGGAATCATAATTTTTTACCTTCAAAATATATCCAGGATGACATGTTTAAAGTGGAAGATAAATCTAATTTTGATTTTATACTTTCCTTTTAATTTTGGATTCTTCATCTATGTTATCTTTCTGCTTTTCCTTAATTGTGTGGGTGACCTCTCCTTAATTTAACAATTCTGACTGAAATACAATACATGAGAATTTCAAAAGATTTGTGTAAAACAGAAGTAAAACAAGTGTACCTTGCTGCGAAGTATTTTGAAATCCATGCATAGTTTTTTCAAAACATGCATTTAATTGTTTGAACCAAAAAATCCTTTTAATTCCACTTCCCATGGAATTTTAAAAATTTTGATTTATTTATTTATCTTTAAAGGCAGATTGACAGAGAAGGAGAGAAGGAGAGGGAGAGAAGCGGGGGGGGGGGGGAAGGAGAGAGAGAGAGAGAAAGGGGTGGGGGAGAGAGAGAAAATCTATCTTCTTTCTGCTGATTCACACCCCAAATGATTGCAACTGCCAGGGCCAGGAACTCCGCCCTGGTCTCTTACATGGGTGGCAGTGTCCAAGTGCTTGGACCATCCTCCACTGCCTATCTAGGTGCACAAGAAGGAAACTGGATAGGAAGTGGAGCAGCTAGGCTTGAAGCAGCACTCTGATAAGGGATGCTGGTGTCAAAATGGAGGGCTTGGGCTATCGCCGCGGCTCACTAGGCTAATCCTCTCCCTTGTGGCGCTGGTATACTGGGTTCTAGTCCCAGTCGGGGCTCTGGATTCTGTCCCAGATGCCCCTCTTCCAGGCCAGCTCTCTGCTGTGGCCAGGGAGTGCAGTGGAGGATTGTCCAAGTCCTTGGGCCCTGCACCTCATGGGAGACCAGGAGAAGCACCTGGCTCCTGCTTTCGGATCAGCATGATGTGCCGGCCGCAGCGCGACAGCTGCAGCACGCTGGCCGTGGTGGCCATTGGAGGGTGAACCAATGGCAAAGGAAGACCTTTCTCTCTCTCTCTCTCTCACTGTCCACTCTGCCTGTCCAAAAAAAAAAAAAAAAAATGGAGGGCTTAACCGCACTGTGACATAACACTGGCCCTTCCATGGACTTTTTTTTAGAGATTTATTTTATTTATTTGAAATGGAGAGTTATACACACACATGCACACACACACACATCTTCTATTTGCTGGTCTGTTCTTTAAACGAACACAAGCATCCAACTTGGGCCAGGTTGAAGCCAGGAGCCAGGAATTCCATCTGGGTCTCCCACATGGGTGTTAAGAGTTAACATACTTGGGATATCTTTGGTTGCTTTCCCAGGTGCATTAGCAGGGAGCTGGATCAGAAGTAAAGCAGCTGGGAATCAACTCACAGCTTAGATAGCATGCTGGTTTCAATGGTGATATGTCAAATGCTGCCACCACAATTCTGTCTCCCACCATGCAATTTTTAAAGTACATTTGTACATAAATATTTCTTGGGCATAAAAGAAAAAAATTAACTCACTGAACAGAAGAATGTGGGAATGCATCCTTATATGGGGTAGAATACAAGTTGTATTTGCAAAACACAAAAGGCTTGTTGAAGATCTCTGGCCTAGAAGCACCCTGTGAAGACAGGTAGAGTGACTGCAGGCTCTGCACCAGCCCTGGTCTGAAGCGCATTGCATTGATCATCCCTTGCTGATATCAATTTCTCACCCAGTTCCTTAAGAAGTGTGTGCCTCCCACACATTGTCCCTTTGATTTACCCTGCATTTGTAGTTTCCTGTGGATTTTAGGTAGAACACAATAGCTTTCCCAACTGCTCCTGACCTTGTAACAACATAATATTTTACCACACATAGCTAGTTGGTTCAGACTATTCCATTGTTTATATAAATCCAGATGCAACGTGACTTTAAGCATGAATCTTCAAAGATATCAGTTACAATACTGTCAATTATTCAAACTTATAATAACCTTCCCCCATTTAAAACCTCAAAAACAAAGTGATCTTTAATTTGAGTTTTGCTCTGTTCTTATTTAATGTTCATAACAGCCAGGAATATAGCAGAATAATTATTAGAGTTTTTCTTTAATATAGCTTTTGAAGGCTGTAATTTTAGAGTTCTTAAGATCCTTAACGATGTCTTTATTCAGAGTAGACTTGGGTAATGGTTTAAATGGTAAGATGCTTGTTAGCACCGGAGAATGCAATTTATACCTTCAAAATTTCTCCAGATTCTTTAAAAGTGTAAAGATAACTATTATCCCCTAAACGACAGTTTGGAATTTTATTCTTCAAAACTGATTAAGCTGTGTCATAGGAATAGCAAAGCAAGGCAAATCAAAGCCTGGTCAAAAAAGGCAACATAAAGTTTTTATTTCCAAACAGTTTTGATTCCCTGTTTGTGTTCTTGTCAGACAAGGCAAGGAACACAAACATTCCCATATGAATTAAATTAGAATTTACATATGAATTACATTAGAAATATGAGCTCCATCAAGGAATAATTAGCACTGTCCTGGGTTATGTGAAGTCGAACAAAATTAAATAAGAACAATTTCAAAGGCAAGTTTTGTTTTGCCTCTTCAACTAAACTGGTTTAATCAGTGATAATGACTGAAATAAATCCACTCCATCTAAAGTAATGTACAGCCGACCATATTGTGTGAAAGGCCATTACCGACTTAGTAAATCATAAAGTCAATGAGACATCACTCACCAGTCTTTGACGTGGCTACTTTGTGCTCAATGCCAAGTGCAAAAGTGGGAGCACTTGATCCAATCAGACAGTGTCCTGAGGACGAATGTTGCAAAAATATTCCAGGGAGACATCACTAAAGTCAGAGACTCCTAGAATCATATGATACATGTTTATTATTACATTTGTTGATATGGTGACTATGATTGTTATTTTATGCTCACAAAGGACAGACTAAAATTCCTCTGTACAAAATGATACTGCTGTTAAAGAAATAGTGAAATTAAAACATCCACTGGCATCAGCCTGATGATATAGATGTGCTTCAGCCACTAAACTGGCCTATGGTTTATGAGTGCCTCCCCTAATGAGCTAAACTCCAGTGACCATAAAACTGAAATATAATTATGACATTAAAGATGCCTATATTTGAACTTAATTATTAATTAATTTAATGAGAGGAGAGGAGGCTGTAAAATTGCTAATTAAATGGCTCTGTAAAACTGCAGACGGTGGAGGATTTACCAAATGATGAATCCCACAACAGTATTTTTGCTATATCAATATTCTATTAATATCCAGTTTGTCAGAGGTACTGGCTAGAAGGTGGGCCATTAAGTTACCAGAAGTGGATGGCATGGAACAACCTAAAATTTCAAATGACAGTAACCTTGAAGAAACTTCAGCCTCTCCAATCAGAGTACGTACAGGAATCTGTGAAGTGAACTGAGGATGCCGGAGTCATCTCACCTGGCTGTATCACATGAGGGCAAAAGCAATTTTGATGTTGAGTCACCAGTTTAGATCTTGGCTAAGTGTCAGGGTAAACTTGCTTTGAGTGAATCAGAAGTACGGGTCTGCAAGAAGTCTAAATCAGAACCCTTCCTCAGAACAAGACATCTCCAGAAATATGGCTGTGGAAACGCAATTCAGTGGGTACTGCAATCCTTGACAATTAGCACACTGGAAAGAGCAAACAGAGATTGTACCATCATACAGATTTAGACTCAAATTTTGGCTCAATCCTGTATCATTTAGGTGACCTTGCAAGAACGGGCAAATTTCTCTATTTTTTTCTGGTCCTTAGTGTCTTAAACAGTAAAATGCAACAAATATTCCTAACCTCATAGGGTGGTTAGGAGGAGATAGTAATAAAAAAGAAAAAAAAAAAGGCAGTTCATCCAGTTCGCTGCTCTTTCGTTTGAGGGACTTTTGAGATTTTTATTCTTCCTGAGATAGAAAGAAAAAAACTCAGTGAGTTGAAATGAGAACTTCATGTGGACAATTTGTGAAACACCCATGTGACACATGGCATGGAATGGGACTTCAGCTTCAGTAGAACAGAGTGCAGAACACAATGAATGGCAGGTTTTACAAAAGAATGAATCAGCTGGAGAAAAATGTTCTATACTTTGTTCAATTTGATTCCGAGGAATTTTTATTAAAGCCATTTTCACCATACAGAAGTCAAACACAAATAAAAAAATAATAATACTTAAGGACACATTTTAAAGAACAACTAAATGAAATTCAGGTAATCCAAAATACTGAATACTGGGGCCAGTGTTGTAACACAATGAGCTAAGCTACCACCTGTGATAATGTCATCCCTTGTCATAGTACTGGTTGGAGTTCCAACTGCTCTGTTTGCATTCCAGTTCCTTACTAACACTCCTGGGAAAGGAGGATGGCCCAAGGACTCGGTCTCTGCCATCCACATGGGAGATTCAGATGGAGCTGTGGGCTCCTGGCATGAGGCTGGCCTAGGCCCACCTGTTGCAGCCATGTGAGGAGTGAACCAGTAGATGGAAGATCTCTCTCTTTCTCTCTCTCTCTCACTCTGTCACTCTTCCTGTTACTCCGATTTCCAAATCATTTTTAAGAAAAAATTATGGAATACTGATTGATTGTTCATGTAAGCTTAAAGTTGCCCTTATCAGTATGTAGAGTGTAGTAAACAGACTTTTCTTATGATGAAAAGATTACTGAAAATGTCTTAAAAGTAATACATGACATTGTGTGAATTTCTTAAGTCAATCCAAAATGTTTGCCATTTTTAAAAGCATGCTTTATAGAATAGCTTTCCCTAATTAGCAAGAATTGTAATTCTTTTAAAAGCCAGTGGTAATTACAAGGAGAGGAAACAATGAATTAACAGAAAGCAACCTGGGATTGAGAGCAATTCTTTTTGCACTTAGCAACAAAATTCATTTAATAATTGAAAGTGCTATTGATGTTATTATTTTAGGTTGGCAAAATACATAAATAGGGCTCACAACATTTTCAGTTTATGGGTGAGCATGTAATGGCACACATTTCAGTTGGAGCACGGTTTAGAAGTCAGGTTGTGATCGCATGATATCTTGATTCCTAGAGTGGAGTTGTGATTAGAATGAAAGGCTGAAAAAATTAATTAACTAATCTTGGATTAGAAAATTTCAAGCTAATTGAACAAGGGAAATAATTCATCTCATCAGTCATGTCCCAGATTGGTATCATATAGCACAGGATGATACAGCAGACTGTAACATTACATAATTGGACTTGAGCAATGTCACAGTAAAATTTGGAAGAAGTGGAAGGATATATGGGGAGAAAAGCCAATGAATAAGCCTCATGAATACAATTACAGAAAAATATTATAATATGCACACACACAGACACCACATACACTCACTGATACAAAAATGTTTGGTGGTAGAATAATAGGAATTTCAGAGCAGAAAGCATTGATTCTAAGCACAAAAACATGGTTAATGAGAAGTGGCTGGGTGATTGTTGGAATTCAAGAGCTTGATATATTATAAAGACTAGAAAAATGTGTTGTTGTCATCACTAGACCCAGCAATGCTAACACTAAGTTCTTCTGGGTCAACTGTTGAGCCAGTACATTCCCAGATGAGTGAGCTTAACCTACTGCAAAGTAAGAAACATCAAGACCAGTGACTACGCCTTGGAAGCCAATGTAATGTATTTCTAATAAAGGAGAAAAACAAAATTGTCCAAGCGGTTAAGATCCTTGCCTACTGTCTTGAGTTATGTTACTGAAGCATAACTTTGTTCCATGTTTCTTTTGAGAGGACCTCAGGAGACTCTCACCCAAACTTCCAGCTCAAAGTAGAATCACAATGGTTCCATGATGGGACACATTCTGAGAAGTGTGCTGTTAGGTGATTTTGTCATTGTATGAACATCATGGAGTATATTTACACAAACTGAGTTAAGCAACTAGGTGATATATTCTTGTGGGACCATAGATCTGTATGCAGCCTGTCATTGAGTGAAATTTTGTTATATAGTATGGGTTATATTAAAATCATTAGGAAATGCACCTCTTCTTCCATCAAATTGACAGTGACAATTTTTATATGGTTTTCTCTTAGAATCTCCCCAGAAAATTTATATGCTCATTCAAAAACATGTGTTTAAGTTTTGTTATGTTTAATGACTTTTAATTACATGTGCAGATTAATTTAGGGAGACTTATTTCAAGATGAAATAATTGTTCTATTTGTTCAAATTTTTAATTTTTTATTAAAAATAGTTGCTCCATCTAAAATAGCATATTTTTCATGAATTTATATCAATGCATTTTGTATTTTTGTGCAATTCTAAATTTAATCTTTTCTTCCACAATATGTCTAACTGTTGGTTTTTTTAGGAAGGCCACTTCAATTTTTATTATTTTAATTTTATTCTTTCTTCAGTTTTCCAGGTGCTTCTATTGATTGTTACAAGTAAATGAAATCACCTGGAAAATTATAACAGTGATATTTTTACCTCTAATTCTCATTTTTAGTTCTCTTTCCAGCTTGAATTAGTTAATATACCCAAATATGAATTTTTAAAAATGTGAATGGTGACAGTGGATATTCTTCTTTTCTAACAACTGAATATTAAACTATAACTTCTTACAAAGCACAATGTTAGATATTATATGGATGATGGTCAAAGATTCCCAAATAAAATTTGGATTGTGTTTCTAGGAGATTAATTGCATTAGAGGAGAGTGATAAGCTAATAACTCTTCTTTGAGATGAGGCTTTTAGATGGAATAGAAATATGCTCTCATTAGATCACCTAAAAGTACATGGTACCAGTGGCAGAGATAACAACACTTCAAAGGTGTCTTTTGAGTTCATAGAATCTTGTAAATAAAAGATATAGTGGTAGAATTGCTCATCTGAATGGTGGGAGCAGTAATTCATGAAGACAGCAGGACTGGTTAACTCCAGCTTTGGTGTTTAGTATGGGTACACGTGAACTCATGCCAATTATATTCTAGGTACCATCATTCTTCTATGGTACACGTTTTTCTCCTTGACTTATAACTGGAGTGGTTCTTACCTATGCTCTACATGATTATATGTATTCATTTATTTCTTCTTTCTGTCTTATTTTTTCTCCCAATGATGAAACTGTAATAGGTCTCCCTTTCCTTGTGGTTTCACTTTCTGCAGCTTCAGTTACATGCAGACAACTGCAATATAAAATGATTAAATTGAAAATTTCAGAAATAAGGACCCATAGATTTTTAAATTATACAACTTTCTGAGTTATGTGATGAATTTTCATTGCGTTTACCTGGGATATGAATCATCCCTTAAAAAGAAAATTTATTTTATTTATTTTTAAAAAAGAGTTAAAGAGAAAGGATAGAGAAAAAGAAAGAGATCTTCCACCCCTTGATTTGCTCTCCAAATGGCCACAACAGCCAGGGCTGTGCCAAGCCAAAGCTAGGAGCCTGGAACTCCAACTAAATCTCCCACATGGGTACAAGGACCCAAGCACTTGGACCATCCTCTGCTGCTTTCCCAAGTGTACTCACAGGGAGCTAGATCAGAAGTGGAGCAGCTGGGACTCTAACAGGAACCCATATGTGAGGCTGGAGTTGTAAGCAGTGGCTTAACCCATTGAGCCACAAGACCTGCCTCATGAATCATCCCTTTGTCCAGCATACCCTTGCTGTATATTCTCACTTAGTAGCCACCTCTGCTAACAGATTGACTTTTTGACAACAAATTCTTCTGTTCAATAACCTTTCTTCTACTTAGTAATGGCCCCAAAGTACAAGAATACTGATTGATGCTGGTAACTTTTAATTGTACATTGTTAAAATTGTTTTATTTCATTATGATTGCTAATTGGTTACTGTACATAATTAATATATTAACTTTAATCGTAAGTATGCATGTGTAGAAAAAATGTAGTATACATAAGGTTGATTTCAGGCATCCACTGGGAACTTAGACTGTATGCCCCATGGATAAGGGGACTAGTCTATGAAAAAACAGACTAAAAAGCTCCCTTAAGCTCCATATTACTATTGGAAAATGGATTTGCAATTTTGGAAGAGGAGATATATTGAAACAGAAACAAACAAACAAACCTCGTAAAAGAAATTGAGAGAAGAGAGACAACTTCATTGAGTAAAGCAAGCATACAAAACAAATTCCACTTTCATATATAATAAATGAATGAGTAAAAGGTATGGGAAGTAGAATGGCTTGAGATCCTTAATGTTCGAAATAGAGTAAAGTGAATGCAATAGGAGACAAAGATGTTGAATTCTAATCTCAGCTTTGTCACTGATACACTATATGAAGTCAAGTTTCCCAATTTCCACAACTATTCCACATTTTTAAAATTAAATTGAAAGTCATAGCACTAACCTACCTTTCATTTAAAATTAAAGGGAGCATCAAAAGCAATGTTGATTAAGTACTTTACAAATAAATCATAAAAAATGTACCATAGCAGCAGACATTCTGAATTACAACACATGTTGGTTTTTATCTGTGGCCCACTGCTATTTAGGAGAAGAGCTGTATTTTTAAAAGCTATGATTTTTTTAAAAGGACATATGGGAACTCAATGCACTCTTCAACAAATAAAAAGCCAAAACATCTGGTGTACCAAATGGAGAGAGAGAAGAAAATGGGCTATTTAGGGACACCATCTTTTAACAGTGCAGGTGTATATTGATAATAATTTGGCTAGAAAAATGTTTTACCAAGCCTGGTACCAGATATCTGCTTTGAAGAAATCGTAGATAATTGAGAATAGGTTTATAAAGGCTTTGCTGTCCATTCCTAATTATGACATAAAGTTTCTATGTACTCGGCTGTTTTACATTTATGATCCGGCATTTGTAATCTGAGAAGTGTTAAATCTGCTTTGCTTTTCCAGCACTTGATCCATCATAATTTAAAGGTTCCACTGGGGACATGATGAAACACCACATAACATGGTTCCATAAAGAGAAGACCAAGTTCTTCTCATATAAAAGAGAATCAACAAGAAGCAGCTAATCAAACTTTTGAACCACAGAAGAAATGAAAGAAAGTTGGAGCTGTGAGATCACCCCATGACTACTTTATGCATGATCTTCAGTCAAGTAGAATATCAGTTAGTAATACAAGCCGAGAAAGAAGCCTGTCTAGTCCGTCTCTACTTCCATTACGTCATCTAACATCCTATTATCCTTCTTGAAAAGCAAATGTACTAAGAAATTTCATAAGGTATTATTTTAAAAATGCTATTGACTGTTTAACAGGAAGTACTTAAGATTCAGTACATAGCATTCATATCAATATTTAACAAAATTTATGCCAAAGAGTTTAAATATATTAATGATTGTTATTCCCCCCAAATAGTTCAGTGATTAAAATGAATCTGTGAAATGCTTGGAATTTCTTTCTTTTTTAATGATTTATTTGTTTATTTGAAAGGCAGACTTACAGAGAGGCAGAGGCAGAGAGAATGAGGTCTTTCATCTGCTGGTACACTCCCCAGATGACTGCAACAGCTGGCTGATCTGGAGACAGGAGACTGGCCTCTTTGGGTTCTCCCATATGGGTGCAGGGGCCCAAATACTGGGGCCATTATCTGCTGCTTTCCCAAGCACATTATCAGGGAGCTGGCTCAGAAGCAGAACAGCCAGGATTCAACTAGAACCGGTGCCCTTGTGGGATGCCACTTTACCCACTACAGGACAGCACCGACCACCAAGAATTTCTTGAGCATTGCAATTCTAAAACTGTTTGATTAAGGTGCACTGTAAATTTCTAAGAGAAAAGGAAACTTATGTTCTGTTTCCCAAAGATGTTTTATAATAGAGGCCTTGTCCATCGTGGGATGCCAGCGTCCAAACAGGAGTGACTTCTGCCCCAAACCATCTCCCTATTCATGATTCTTGAACAGAAAAAACTGAGTGATGTCCTGATTTTTCAGGAAGGATTATACTTAAAATGCCTTAGATCTTGGCAATGAACTATTCAAACTATACTGCCATGCCATTAACAGTGTGGTTTAAATAAAGTTTACATATTTTAGCTTCACTTGTAATTAATATAAACAAAATTTCTACATTAATTTTTCAGACAAAGAGTTTTTATTATTATATTTTTTAATTGTCTGCAAGTGATAAAATATCCTGTCACTCTTACAAAATGGCATTACATGATGTGGGGATTCACAGACTTTATGGTGAAGTGAAACTGGATTCAAATCTTAACTCTTTCGCCTACTGTATAATTTTTCTTACATTAATTTTATTCAGTTAAATATTTCAATAACCCAACCCAATCTACCATGAAATTCAGTCTACTGCTTTTATGCTGTATTATGAATTCATTTTATTTTATTGTATATCAATAAAGGGCTTATTTCCATTTTCTGCTTTATAGTATTTAAGGCATATATTTATTGTCTTTTTGCAGTTCTTTCTTCGTCTTAATCATAGATTATATTTGTGTTATTTTACTATCTTCATTTGTCTTTTCTTGGCATGTTCATGTTCTGCCTCTGATTGCCTCAATGAATTCTTGAACTTGAATCTATACAGGATTGTATAGATCCAAGGTTCATAAAGGTAGCCAAATTGATACATACAGTAAGGAAAATTTTAACAGCCACAATCACAGCACCCATGCTGAACAAACGTAGGCAAAAATGAGATAAAACACAGTCCAAATGAAGTAAATCATCTGTAATTCATCCAGCCGTTGGAGGCACTTGGAACAGGTCTGTTCCATTGGCACAGCCTAACTCAGATAACAAATCGCATTCTTAGTGAGATATCCCCAAATTGGATTTGCATCTAACAGACCAAGTAAATATGAAAAGACTGCCAAGTCTCCCCAGAAAGCTCATATATTTACATTCTCTGCAATTTTAGCAATAACAAGCGAGAAAATAGGAGTTATTTTCATTTTTAAGAGGAAATACAGACTGTGCACCAAGACAAAGAAATACTCTGTTCAAATGTTCAAAATAAACAACACTTAGCAATCACTAAGTGCTTATTATATGCCACACATTCTGTCATACACTTCGTACTCATGTTTTCATTCTAGACTCATATCAAGCCAATAAGAGAGCTATCATTAACCTCACTTTAATATTTCCAGGATAAGGTCATGGAAATTAGCTTACTGAGATTATAGTGAATTGTTGAACTGAGCTCTGAAGCAGAGCTGTCTGAGTCCAAAGAATTGAATTGATTTATCATTATTTATGATTACAATAGTAATTAGTTTTCTTTGAAATGAATAAGAAAGTTTAGGGAAAGATGTGATTAAGAGGATTGTTATAAACAGATACTCAACTACACTTTTCTCAATATTTACTAAGGAAATAAGTGAATTCAAGCTAAATCTAAATTTTACCCAATCTAGTAACACAGGGAATGCATCATTCGTGGTCTCTTTAAAAAAAAAAAAAAAAAAAAACAAAAAAACAGTAATTTATTTGAGAGTTAGAGTTACAGAGAGAGGGAGAGAGAGAAAGACAGACAGAAAAATATTTCATCTGTTGGTTCAATCCCCAAACGGCTGAAACAGCTGGGTCTAGGCCAGGCTGAACCCAGGAACCTTGAATTCCTTCTGGGAATCCCACCTGGGTGACAGGAAGATGCAGGTGCACTAGCAAAAAGCTGGGTCGGACGTGAGTTGGCCTCCTCGGGGTCGCAAGCAATGGTTTAACCCACTGCACACAATGCTGGCCCCATTCATGGTCTTAGTGATTACAGTCACTTATTTTCTATTTCTCTTTGGTGCCTCTTACTTCTTGGTTCTCTTTGGAATTATCCCAACCCAGGCAGAAACTCTTTCTGTTGTCTTTGTTCTCTTTAAGCAGTTGCAGAAATTATTACCCTAATGTGAATTTGTTATGAGAAATACTCAATGACCACTTAAGCCAGAATATCAACAGAAAATCATCTGGAGGCCATGTGAAAACTCAGCTTGCAGGGCTCCCAAATCCAAGTTTCTGACTCAACCGTTCTTGCGTGGGGTTCAACAGTTTGCCTCCTTTTTTTTTTTTTTTTTTTTTTATTTTTGACAGGCAGAGTGGACAGTGAGAGAGAGAGACAGAGAGAGAAAGGTCTTCCTTTTGCCGTTGGTTCACCCTCCAATGGCCGCCGCTGCAGCCGGCGCACCGCGCTGATCCGATGGCAGGAGCCAGGATCCAGGTGCTTTTCCTGGTCTCCCATGGGGTGCAGGGCCCAAGCACCTGGGCCATCCTCCACTGCACTCCCTGGCCATAGCAGAGAGCTGGCCTGGAAGAGGGGCAACCAGGACAGAATCCGGCGCCCCAACCGGGACTAGAACCCGGTGTGCCGGCGCCGCAAGGTGGAGGATTAGCCTATTGAGCCACGGCGCCGGCTTAACAGTTTGCCTCTTTAACAAGTTGCTGAATGATACTGCCAGTCAAGAGACCGTCATGTAAGGAGAGCTACAAGGTAGTTTAAAGTTGTTTCTGCTGGATGGGCTCTTATAATGTGATATTTGTGGCAGGAATTCTAAGTAGTATAGCTCTATCAACTTACAAATCTCACAGGGGAAAGAACTAGATTTTAGTGGTTTTTAACTTTTTGAATACTAAACAGTTGGGATTAATCTGGGTGGCTTTGAAAGAGATCTACATTTTAGGGCAAGTTAGAGAGAGTCCTGAAATAAACTCATTGTATTATTGTAGTGTAGGAGGAGTGCAGAAGAGTAAGCATGAGTTTCCTAGAGGTTCTTGATTTCAAGAACACTGTTGCTACTGTTCCTAGAATTTATCCTAAACCAGTGACCCAGTGTATTGTGGTCTTGGGAACAGAGACACTGTATTTATGATGAAATACCTACAAGAGAGGCCTCATCCCATATGGGCACTGGTTTGAGTCTCAGCTGCTTCACTTTCCTCCAGCTCCCTGCTACTGGCCTGGGAAAAGGAGCAGAAGGTGGCCTAAGTGCATAGATCCCTGCTACCCACATGTGAGACCTGGAAGAAGGCTCCTGGCTTTGGCCTGGCACAGTACCAGCTGTTGTGGCCATCTGAGGAGTGAACCAGCAGATGGAAGATCTCTGTCTTTCCCTGTCTCTTGGTAACACTTTCAAATAAATAATAAATTGTTTTTTAAAACCTATAAGAATAAGTACTACTCCATTTTGATGTAAGCCATATTTCCACAAAGCTCTAGAGTAAGGTGGGCCAATGGAATACAAGTTTATTCTCTCCCAATTCTGTTGTCTCTTCTAGTTTCTGACAGCTGTAAGCACTTCTTGAATTGTGCTGCATCACCCTGATCTTGGCCTCTGTGGTCACACAGAGTGTGCATCCCCCTCTGTGCGTCCCCCTCTGTTTGTCAAATCTTCCCCTGTCTTACTCTTTCTAGAACACGTCATTGAAAAAAAAAACAAACAAAAAAACAAACAAAAAACCACATGACATTGGATTTAAAGCCCATGCATGCAATCCAAAGTAGGCAATTCTGCTGAATCTTTGACTGAATCTCATCATTTGTCAGGTAAGATGATATTGATTATGTTGCCATAGAAAGTAATCATATTATTCTGAGTGTTCCAGAGAAACAAAACCAATAGAATGTGTATATATATAATTTTTTTAAGGAATTGAATCACATGGTAATGTAACTAGCAAGGCAAAAATCAACAAGGTGGATCAGCATACGGAAGAGCCTGGAGATCAATGTTCTAGTTCTAGTATCAAGATAGCATGCAGTAGAGCTGATGTTGCAGATAGAAGTATTTTGTTGGGGAATTCACTTCTGTTTGAGGGAGATCAATCCTTGGTTCCCTAAGCGTTCAACTGATTGGATGAGGAGGGCAATCTCCTATACCCTATGTCTACTGATTTCAACTTAAGTCTCATTCAAAAACACCCTCCCAGTTGACACATAAAATTTACCATCGCAGTAAAATTCACAGGTTCTTGGGGTAGAGGACATTGACACACCTTTTGTGGTACCACCATTCAGCCTGCTATAAGCAAGTTCAAAATACAGGATGGCAGAGAAAAAGGCCTTCTGTAAATAAACTGTTGACACAGACCACTTATTTTATGTGCTAAGATCATCTGTCTTGACAACAGTCCTTTCAATATTCTAGATTATATTTTCATAAAGAAAAGTAAAGACAATGAGAAGACTTCAGTTCTGGTTCTACGTTTGGTCTCTAGTGCATAAGGGCTATCCATCATCTCCCTTCTCTACACTCCATCTTAGACCCTTCTCACCTTTGCAGGGTACCTCTGCTGATGTAGTGACTTCTCTGTGAGAATTACCCAGATGCTTATCCTTGAAGGGCTTGAGCCACTGGTCACCATGCCCTTAGCCTGAGACTGCTGCACACACTCCAGTTTTGTCAAAAGTGAACAAGGGAGTAGCAAGAGTTAGATCAATAGATTATTTCGTGGCCAGTGCATACGTCCTTGCCACCATGGTGAACCAGTAGACCTACTTCTTCCTGGTGACAGGAGAAAACCCTTGCTGAGATAATAACTCCTCCTCCACTGCTAATCTCTCACTGCACCATTCTGAAGCGAGTAGGTGGCAATCAATTTAAAGTTCATGGGACTCCTGCTGCTTCTAGTGAAAGCATTTCTTTACTTGGAACCAGGACCTTTAGCCTCACAGGGGCCAACAGTAGACAGAAGGGTGGCATGCATTGCCTGCGGATCATTGGAAGTGAAGGGACGTTGAAGCCACACCTATTTATACATTTGATTGCCAGACTTTGAGTTTTAACAAGTTGGGGCACAGTGTGCTAGTGGGTGGATGAAGGATATACTGTATTTGGAGGATGGCATCTCATCCTTCTCTATACTACACCTTGGGTGCCCTCTACAAGGCATTCCGTCATTTTTATCATGCTGGCCACATCTGGGAGGGGTGACTTAGAATAGAAAAGGCAAGCATCCCCACTGCTGCATCTGCTTTGCTGAAATCTGTGTCCCTTGGTCTCATGCTCTGTCACTTTTATTTCAGTCACCCTATTTAATTCTCCTGGGCCCCTGGCCAACCAGCCAAATCATTGGCACTTCCAACATACAGCCTTGCAAGAGGGTCAGTTCCCTTTCCATATGAGTGAGACACTTAGGTTCACTGCGGGAAGTTCTCCATCTGCGGAGCATTTCATCCACCACAGGACTGAGTGGCTGCCAGTGACAGGAGCAGAATGTGTGGCTTGCCCTCATGTACCAACTCAACTCATTCGTAAACCAAGTTTAGACACTTCTTCTAAATATGTGGTTAATTTCCAACTGACAAAGCCGTGTTACACTCATTGCAAGCATATTTTAGCTTCTGTATGTGGATGCACTTAAATATGAATACAGTCATGCTCTGCATAATGACATTTCTCCAAACAATGGACAAATGCACGGGTACAATAACATATATTCAAGTATCTCACATGTGTACAAGCACACACACAAATACTGCATGTTCTAGATTAAAAAATGCATGATTTTTCTACAAAATATTAACAAGTATCACCATGCAGAATTAGAGACCTCCTTATTGTGATCAACAATACAAGTATCAAAACAAAATGCAATAGAATGATTTATATTATTACATTGTAGTTTTTAAATTAGAATCATTTTATTACTTAAATAAAAACAGTTCATATTCAGGAATCATTTTCAAAATTAGACATCAAGGACATCTCACAAAATATACTTGAATGATGAATCACACCCAGGTAGTAATTCACTTAAACAAAAATTAATTACATCTCTGACTTTTAAAATATTGTGTGTTTTTTGGTATAGAATAGGAAATTATCTTTTCTATAATTTGAATACTTTTCCCTTAAAGAGAAAAATTAGGTTTTCACTTTTTTCTCTTCCTATTTACAAAAGGGACAGATATTTGAGAGAGCTATTTTGGAATCTAAAGTTTTTCATATGACATTATACGTTGAAATAATCTCTGACTTATTGATCCCAGACTGATGCAAGCAAACATGTAAGTACTACCAATTGGGGTTATTGGCAAGTGTATACTACTTCTTTCCTGATGTACCAAAGCAAGAGCAGCAGTTAAATTACAGACACTTCGAATATTTTGAATTGAGAAGAATGGACAATTGGAAGATGTGTATTGCTGGTGTGAGAAACCACAGGCTGATATATTGATGTAGTAAAGGAGGCCTCTCACTGTTCTCTATTAGGAAGATAGACGGCAATTATGTACAGAAATTGTTTAACAGTCACAGATACTCCGATTTTCTCTTGCACCCAGACAACATCTTATCACAAATTAGGTATATACTAGCACCATCCCATTGCACAGATGCTTCTGCTTCCTGAAATACGTTTTGTACAACCCCAAACTAGGAGTACCTTTCTGCTTGAACACTAATGTCTCTGTGACCTTGATGAACAACCACTCCCAGAATCTGAACTTTGAATGTCATTTTGTTGTCATAACTGTGATCATCTTTGGCTATTTTATCTGCATATTTCCCTTTATTTAATTTGTTGCTTATAGGTATTTTTGTCCTGCTTCATCCTTTATAAAAATTTTAAAAATATTTATTTCATTTATTTGAAATGATGAATTTCAGAAAGAGAGGAAGAAAAAGAGATCTTCCATCTGCTGGTTCATTCACCAAATGCCTGCAACAGTCAGGGCTGGGCCAGGCCAAAGCCAGGAGCCTGGAGCTCCATCTGAGTCTCCCACATGGGTGTCAAGGACCCCAGTACCTGGGCCACTCTGCTGCTTTCTCAGGTGCATTAGCAGGAGCTGGACTGAAAGTGGAGCAGCCAGACTGGCTGCACCACTCAGATGGGGTGCCTCAACACTGGCCCTTCTAACATGAATTTTAATTAGTGCATGGCATCTAGTATACAGTAAATAAAATTATATTGAAACAAGAATGAGAGACAGAAATAGAGACAGAAGGAGGCAAGAAAGCATAATAAAGGGTAAGGGGGGAAAGGGAGAGAATGGAAATTTTAAAATTATAACATTGATGTTGTAGTTGTGGCAGAGCAGGTTAAACTACTGCTTGAGACCCTGGCATCCTATACCAGAATGTCAATGTTGACTTTTGTATAAGGTGTAAGGTAGGGGTCTTGTTTCATACTTCTGCTAATGTGGATCCAATTAATTATATACATCTGCAGTGTAGAGTGTGATATTTCAATGCCTATATACAGTGTATAGTGATCAGATCAGGGTAACTGGCATATCAGTCATTTCAAATATCAGATTGTTGGGCACAGTCAAAATCCTCTCTACAATTAACTGCTGTCAACTGTAGTTTTACCCTTTTGTACCCTAGATCATCAGAAATTATTCCTCTTATCCAGTGACAGTCCTGTGCAGACTAACTATCCGCTCTCCTTCTTCCAACACCTTTTCAGCCTCTGGTAACAACTGCTCTACTCTTTACTCCCGAGATAAACATTTCTGGATGTTTTTGATTTACTGGAACTATGAAGCCACCATCTTCCTTTCAATGCATCCCTAAAGTGTTGGGCCCCTCCCACCTCAGTCCTTGCGGTGCAGGAGCAGGTTGGGTGTGGGCTGCAACTGTCTGGCATTAGATCCACAGTCCCGAGTCATTGCCTAAGACAGCGCTAGCAAGTAGGTGAGTGAGTATGCTTTAAATGCTCCTTAGTGACATTGTGCTGGTAGAGTAGAATGATTTTGTCTAGAATGACAGCTTATTATTAAGGGGAGCCACTGATGATACAATTCTTGATTTCTCATTGAGAAATTTGAGTTCTCTAGAAGTTGCTGACTTTCCTTGAATTATACAGTTTGTGTGTGTGTGTGTCTGTGAAAATTGAAACTTTTGACTTTTTGCACAATTCTGCTTGCACTAAGGCCTTGGAATATTTCTTACTTTTATTTTTTTCTCAGCTATTTTCTTTTACCAGCCCTTACACTGATAACTGAATTTTAAAATGCACTTTGACATGTGAAATGTGATACTCTCCCACTGGAAGTATCTACTAACGTTGTTTTCCCACCAACTGAAATCAGAGATGCAATAATGTATTATTTCTACATGAGAAATGCTAAGGAAATTTGTGCATTCTCATTAAACTCCTTCTGGCATTTTTGTGGAAAGGAAAACAACTCCAAAATTATATTTTTTAATTTGATCCCTACTCTGAGGGAGAACATAATTCAGGTAATTTAGCTGTGGAAAAATTGCTGCGTTTGTGGAACAACTAAAATATAGTCAATGAATTTTTAGAGAGAGATTTGCTATATGCTGGTTCTTTTTCCAAATGCCTGCAACACTTTGGGATGGGCCACGCTAGAGCCAGGAGCCAGGAACTCCATCCGGGTCACAGGAACTCCATCCGGGTCACAGGAACTCAAGTACTTGGGGCATTGTCAGCTACCTCCATGATGCATTAGCAGGAAGCTGGATTGAAATCATGGAATGGCCTGGACTGAGCCCCAGGTTTTCTGATATGGGATGCAGATGTCATCTGCAGTGGCTTTAACACTCTGCAACAGAGCATCTACTTGAAGAGTCAGTGATCTTAAACCATGCAAGTTGGTAAATGAGGAAAGGAATAGCTGGTTAAGTTCTCAACCCATTCAAGTTCTAACCAAGGAACACAAGGAGCAACTGAGTGGGCTGATGGGGACTCGAGGTGTTTGAGAACAGTGTAACCCCAGGATGGGAGAGATGAGAAAGAAAGGATAGAGAGTTCCTTATATTCCTACTCAGGACTTCTAGAATTTTCTTTTCACTTTCTTTTTTCTAAACCTCCCTGTGAATTCTACCAGCCTTTATGAACCATGAATGCTTGGAGTGGAGGGAATTTTAGGAGCATAGCTGAGTGAACACCAATTGCAGAGAAAGTGGCAGAAGTGTTCACTGGCCAGGTGTGAAATGAGATACTGTAGTTTAAGGATAATAAACTTACCTATAATATTACAAACTATCTTGATAAATGAAAAGTTAGAAGCCACATGCAATCAGAAACTACCATCCAGGCAACATCCAAGTGCTTCTATTAATTTCTTGTCCTCTATTTTGAGAATTATTTTAAAATGACATTCTAACAGATTGCTTATGTTAGTAGACTCATTGGCATTTGAATGATCAGTATTGTGGAGACCCATTTGTGGCCATATAGATGTGACACCTGGATACATTTCTTAAGATCACTGGGCAATGCAGTTACCTTGTTAGACAAATCTGTCAGAGCACAGGATCCAAGGGAGAAAATATATCAACAAATAGGATCACTGGGGTAAATGAACAGAATTTTAACCATGAGTCACAAGGCCTTTGCAGTAATAGAGGAACTATTGGGGCAATCATTGAGTCTGCAATTCCTCCTTTTCTCTTCTGTGGCTCCTTATTCAGACTTCTACATATTCATTTATTGTGCTAATTGAAGGTAAACACTGGTAAAAATAATAGAAACAGTTTTTGTGTTTTTGGACATTGTGCTCATTGAGGGTTTATAGTTCTTAAAGATGAAATTTTAGCCCATGATGGAGATAAAGAATTCAGAGATAAAGTCTTTCCTTTTGTAACAAATATTACAGCATATAATTGTCGCTCCCCCTCTTCGTGGAGGAACGACACTAAACCCTGCCTAGGCTTCATATCCGAGTCACGGCACCATTATGTCGCTCCCCGTCTTCGTGGAGGAACGACACAGGACCCTGCGCTGTTCTTTCGTCTGCTCGGCCCTCCCCGGGTTTGCTGCTGGTTCTTCCCGGGTTGGCTACTATCCCTTCCACCTCCGTGGAAGGGCAGTTCCCCCTGGCCACATTCCCCACTTCCGCAGGGGAGCGGCACACCGCCGGCCGGCTTTCTCGGGGGGCTGCACAGGTGTTCCTTCAGCTAGATGTTCCCCTTAGATGTTCCTGGTGCATGCCGTCTCTCTCCTCCTTTATAGTCCTCCTCCGCCAATCCCAACTCGGCTGCCCACACGCCGAGTACGCTGCTCTCCTCCAATCAGGAGCAAGTCCTACAGTTTATTAGCTGAACTGGAGGCAGCTGTGTGGAAGCTGTTTACTTCTCTCCCAGCGCCATATTGTGGGAGAGCAGATGCATAGAATAAGTCTTAATTCCAGTAACTCAGTCCAGTCCGGGCTGCTCCCCACAATAATCATTCCTTGTTTTATTTCTAAGGCCAACTCTTCTCACATATGAATACTTCATACATTAATTTTTTTTAAACTAAGCTAATGTTTGTTGTTTCTCCAGGAAGTAAGATAGTGCTAAGGGACCGTACCAAGAAGCGTGTTAAAAGAACAAAGAACCAATCTGGAAGAGAGCTGTCTTACTCCTTCTGTGCTGCTGTAACAGAAGGCCACAGACTTGGTAATTATGAAGATTAGAAACTTATCACAATTCTGGGGGTTAGGAAGTCCAAAATCAAGGCACTAGCAAGATGAGTTGTCCTACGAGGCTCTGAACTCTGTTTACAAAATGGCATCTTCCAGAGGAGGAATTCTAGTCCCCAGGTGGCAGAGGGGATGGAATGCTGAAAGGGACCAAGCTCCCTCTGCCAAGCCCTTTTGTCAGAGCATCTATCCATTCATAAAATGGAGCCTATCTTAACAAAACATCAGCCAAAAGCCTCCACTTCCCTGCACCTGCATTGGGAATTAATTTCCCTACACATGAAGTTTGACGGACACAATCAGATCACAACAAGCCCCACCTAGTCAAGTCTGGGATAATTTGAACTTGGAAGTAAACAATAATAAGACATTATAACTCATTGTATAAGAACCTGTGAACCCTTATGAGCATAATTAAATTGCATTCAATTGAGAGAGACAGAGAAAAAAAAACTCTGTTGCCTATACTAAACTGCTAAAAATATATAATATGGGGTTAGAATATAATAAATAATAAAACTCATAGTGAAAACTTGATAAGGAATATTATGTTTCAATTGTTTCCTGGTATCTCCCAATGACTTACTTGCTATTTCCTGGAGGAAATAACATTTCAATAGACAAAACAGTGGCACTTATAGTAGTTTAGTTTCCAAATTTTATCATAGCAGTTGGACTAACCAAAATCATACACTTTCTAATAAAATGAACTGAGAATTAACCATTATTTTTGTGATGTTCCTACTAACATGCATGATCTGAATGAAGCTGACTCTTTATGTGGTTGGGCAAGGCTTGTGGGGCTGACAGTCATGTCCAGCTCCCTGAGACTGTGGGGACCTATGCCCTGTGACTACAGGAATTCTGTGACTGGGTGACAGGGCATGCCAGAGTGTGGTTGGGTATTTAGGCAGTCACTGTCTCTGGCTTCAGAGCCCCAGTGCTCCACGCTTACACTGAGTAGCATGCAGGTCCCTTGTGCAGTGCAGGCACCTGTGTGCGTGAGGTATCTAAGCACTGTGGGCTCACCCTGGGCGACTGAGTCACACTGGCAGAGAGAAGCCGCTGCTGTGACCACTCCAGCTGATGCAATCCTATCTTCTCTCTGCTGATAATAGAGGAGATTTATCACACCCAACTTGGGTGTCACCCTAGACTCTTGCCTCACCCTCAAGCCCTGGCCTCAGCTCCCTAGTCCCACTCAGCATACACATCTGTCTATCCACCGAAGGAGCAGATACTCCACTAGGCCACAGAAGCATATTTCAAAGGTAAAAGCTTACAGAGGAGAAAACCAAGTGTTTCCACAAATGCTTAAAAGTAAACATAGAAATACAACAAACATGAACAAAGAAGACAATATAACTCCTCTAAAGGAACACAACAACTTTTCACTATTAGAAAGTGAGAACAGAGAGGCAAATACATGAATTAAAAAATCCATACATGACATGTATGAAAAATTCTGCCAGGAGATAGAGATATTGAAGGGAAATTGAACTGAAATATTAGAAATGAAGAACTCAATAAGGCAGATAGAAAAAACAGTTGAAAGCTTTAATAATGTACTTGGTGGGGCAGAATAAAGAATATCTGAGCTAGAAGAAAATATCTCAGTGAGACAAAATGAGAGAGAAGAAGGAGGAGAAGGTAAAGGAGAGGAAGAGGAGGAGGAGGAAGAGGAAGAGGGAAAGGAAGAAGAAGAGGAAGAAGAAGGAGGAGAAGAAGAAGAAGAACAAGAAGAAGAATAAGAAGAGGAGGAGAAGAAGAAATAGAAGGAGAAATAATTAGGCTCTCTCTCTTGATCTCTCTCTTGACCACCTCTTTCTTCTTTGTCCTTTCCCTCAGGCCTATCAAATTTCCCCCATCGATAAACCCTTTCCCTTAATTCCAGTGTTTGGTGTGTTTTGTGGTGGCCTTACATTGGTGCCATGACTTAAATCCAGCTCTGCAGTTGACCTTGCTCTCCTCCCAGGAAGTTGAGCTGCCTTGGGATCTGGATTTCTGCCAGCCACAAATGCTCCTTCCACACCACTGAATGCTCTGTGACCTCCATCCGTACACTAGCCTTTCAAATTCCTGAGGTAAGACAGGGCAGGTGGAAGATCATTTCAGAATGACTTTCTACAGGTTGTGGTTCTACTCGACTTCACCCTGAAGTCCTGGTACCAGGCACCACAATTCCTACATTCTCATGCCTCTTGAGACTCTGTGTCCAGGCAACAGTGGGTGTGAGTCATGACTCAATGCCCTGTTTCTCTTCTATGGGCAAAGCCCTGGACTACAGTGGGTGCATAGGTGACGACCCCTGCCCTTTGTTCCCATATCCTCTCATTGGATGGTGGTGATCTTGGGGATGCCCGATATCCACCAATCTGACTCTATGGGTCACCATGGGAGCTTCTCCATCCCACATTCTGTCCAACCCTCTTCTTGGTTGTCTCCCACTTTAACAACCAGTTCATGTTTAACCCTAACATTACTCAAGATCTTTATCACTTCCATGTGCATTTGGGAAAGTGGAAGAATATCTTCCATGTTCAGGTTTTCTACTATCTCAGCTCTAAACCTTGTCCAGCTCAAGTTCTCTTAACTTTTAAAGCTCTTGCTAAAAAACCAAAACTCCTTCTATATCTGCTGCTCTGATTCCCACAGTCTTTCTGTACCTCCTCCTTCTGCCCAGGACCTTATCTCAGAACCAGCCCTTGTCCAAAGTCTACTCCCCCTGCCTTATCTATGATCCTCTCTAACAGCCTCCTCCAAGAGAAGCCTTTGCTTCTCTTGGAAGCCAGTTTGGGAACTGGCTATCTCCATGCCATCACCCGACAGACCTTATCCTCCAACTGGTCTTTGCCCCTCCCCATCTTGTTCCAATTTTACCACAAAAATAGCAAGAGAGTGGTGATTCCATCCTTCTGAGCTCCCAGTTTACTGCAAAACAAATCAGATATCACACTTTTTGATGGCTCTTTTGTTTTATCATGAGAAAGTCAGACAGGATAATCAGGTCTTTCAATGGTTTTGAGCCCATTAGATTGTTGGTCAAAAAATTGCATACAGTTCTTACTTTCTTGGAGAGTAATTCGTTGGTGAGACTGGGCATAGCCTGGAGCAATGCTTCCATACCTTATCAGGTTTCCTCAATTCCTACAAACAGGATTTCCTGGTTGCATTATTGAGCATTTCCTAGACTGGCCATTCAAACCAGCCAGCTCACTGGATTAATTACTACTTCCAGACATATTTCCTTTTCCTTAATTGCCCCTTAATCTATCACCTATCAGATTCTCCTTAAAATCTCTCTCTCTGTCTCCAACCAGATGGGTGTCCATCTACTCTGATGGATGCCCTCCCCCATTAAACCTAGCATAATGGTAAATGATTTCCAGTGGAAAACTAGACTCATATTCAATTAAAATCTAAAAAGATGTCTTTAGTAAATAATAATCTCATGCATTAGAATTTGGTCCAACTGCAACTGGGCATTGGGTTTAAAGGAATTTCTCTTTGAATCTAGTAAGATCACTGCCTTTAAAAAAATCTCTTGGTAACTTGCTGAACTTATTTTGCAATTTGTTTTAACAGATTTCCAATGATATAGTAATGGGTAATCAGTACTCAATGAAACAGCAATGGGTAATCAGTATTCATTATAGTCCCTAAGATGGATTTTGCAGTCTCTGGTTTAATGTCACTCATTTATAGCTAGAGTTTTATAAAATGAGTAGAATTCCATATGAATGCAATTTTGACCTTAATTCAGATAGAAGTATGGTACAATATCAGCATCTTCAGTCATCTAGATGTTATTGCAAAATGTAAACTTAGTAAAGGCAAATGAGATAAATTGTCTAATTGTAAACTCTGGTACTCTTGGCACCTTATACTCTATGGGAAAACTACTCGTCTTCATAAATTGTCTATGAAAATAGTTCAGGACAGCTTGAAAGTAACTAAGGTTGAAATTCAATGTGTTCTCTTATTTAGAAAATGTTGTCTTAATTTGGAGATTTCTAAAGGGTTATTTCAAAATGTACATCAAGGAAGTCAGCAGGGGGAAAGAAAAAGCTATTGTTTGATGTAGAAATAGAATCTGATCCTATGTTAAAGCAATGAAGTTTTTATAATATTTTGAAATCATCTTTAAAAATTTGTTTAAAACATGTAGCATCTCCTTTTGATAGCTTTGTTTAATTGGTAACTCTCTGTCAGTTTTCTAGCCTGCTCTAGTAAGCTATTTTCTCTTCCCTAGCTCTGACTCTGTTAAAATTGTTCCAAGCTATGAGATAATTCCATGTGCTAACTAATTTAAATTTTTATTTCAGATTTTTGCAATGACAAAAGAGACACGGATTTTGTGTCTGTTGAGGTAATCTATTGTGTTCTCTTAATGTCTCTGTTAGATTCTAATTGTTTAAAAACAGATAAATTTTTATTAACAGTTATGGTTTGCTTAAACATGTTTATTCTAAAACATTTGAGTAATCAGTTTGTAACAATCATCAAATCTGGTCTATATTATGTCATGATGTTAAGGGATCTTATTTCAACTAGATATTGACTTTGATATCTCCAGTTAGGCCCCTGGAAATATCAAAGGATATATGTCTCTTGTAGAGATATCAACTAATCAGGCTATTTGGATTATATTACAGGTAATGTCAAGATATGAAGTGGTGCTAAATTTTAAGTTATGATAATGTAAAATATTACTGATACAATTGTCCAAAAGTTAAAAAGTCTGATGATCTTATGTTACCAGAAATGATGGTTATTTTAATGAGAAAGACCCAGAATCCTAAAAAGGATAAATGTTTTGTAAAATCCTACAGGTGCTTTCAGAAATACTGTGTGGAGAAAGCAAGTGCCTCTTGTTGTTTAATGAGCTTATAATTTTAAACATGGCTATTTAAAGTCTTTTGTCATCTACAGTTTTGTATATCAGATTTGCTGCTCATAAAACTAAAACATTGTTGTTTCTGTGTTTACCTTTGTCCTCCTAGAGGTTCTGATGGACTTTTCCCATTGACTTCTATTGTATTCAGTACTTTGGGATGTCTCTGTAACCAGATGAAGACAATAATGCAATACAGGTTCCAACTGAAAGTATGGTTAAAAGAGGTTTCAAAGAGCAGAAAGTAATTCGATTCAATTGGTATTTAAAAACAGATAAAGATTTTAAGATGCTATTTCTGAAACTGCTTTATTGATCTATCTTGTATGTTACGTTATAAATGTATACATATTAAATGTCTATGTGGAAAATTTATTTAAGGACTCTTTTAATTGGCTTATAGATAAAATATCACTCATAAATGTAAACTGTTAAGTTAATCAAAGACACATTTTGGTTCTTGTGACCTGATTCTCTGTATCAAACATTTTGAGTTTGTTGGTAGAAAGAAACTAGACATATTTTTACGTGTTTGTTCTTGAGTTTTCTGGTCAAACAAGTTACTCTGTGATAGATATTTAAGAGATGTTTTCAAATACATGTATTCTTATCTTAAAACTTTTTAAAGCATTGGACTTTCTGATAAATATTTTCAGAAGTTGTTATTTAATTGCTGAAATTGTTTGCTAAGTTTTCATTTGATATTGTTATTTTCAGTAAGCAATCTGGGAAGCCTGACTTTTTCCCTCATTTCTCTATTCTCTCCAAGATGTGAAACTGAGTCTATACTGAAGGACACTTCAGGATGTACAGTTTGATTTTTAGATCTTATAAAAGGGATGCCTAGAGGTGGGTGTTATCACATAGCAGGAAAAGATGCTGTTTGCAGTACTGGCACCCATATGGGCGCCAGTTCAAGTCCCAGATGCTCTACTTCTGATCCAGCTCTCTGCAAAATGGCCTGGGAAAGCAGTAGAAGATGGCCCAAGTCCTTGGGCCTCTGCACCCACGTGGAAGACCTGAAAGAAACTCCTAGCTCCTGGCTTAGGATTGGCACAGCTGCACACACACGTGTTCTCTCTCTTGATCTCTCTTCTTATGGAATATAAGCTGATGTACATATATAGTGATAATGGGTTGAGATACCATCTTCAATTTTCTTCTTTTAAAAAATATTTAATTGAACGGCAGAGAGAGAGAGAGAGAGAATCTTCCATAAGTTGGTTCCCTGCCCAAATAGCTGCAACAGCCAGGCCTGGGCCAGGTCAAAGCCAAGAGCTAGTAACTCTATCCAGGTCTCAAGGACCTGGGCCATCTCTACTGCTTTCCTAAGTGCATTAGCAAGAAGCTGGATGGAAAGCAGGCTAGTAACCAGGACTCCAACTGGCTCTCCAATATGGGATGCTACTGTTGGCGACCTGCAACTTAACCCACCACACCCCACCACGAGGTCCTATTTTCAGTTTATTTTTACTTGATTAAGAAAAATGACTATCCATCTGTTTATCTATGTCTATCTATCTTTCCATCTGTTTATCTATCTAGTTTTTATCATGAGAGATTAAAAGAGTGAGAAAGAACGGTCAAGGGTCAAGTATTTACAACTTGAAAGACAAAATGTAAATATATAGTGCATAATAACAGTGAACGATGCAGGATACTTACATGTTCCTTTTCTGATTTTTGCTACTTTCCTGTAGTTTGAAATCGCATATAAATACAAAGCTCTATAAAAGTAAATAAATATGAAAATTATTTGATTGGTAAATATATACCATTAATTTATTAAAAGATGAAATTGACAAGTTTCTGGGGGAAAAAAGGCAGAACAATAGTCTAGATGGGGGTCAGATGGTTTTCTAGGAGACTTTATATCAAAAAATAAAGAAAGAGATAATCTATAAGTTGTACATATTGATCCAGAGAGTAGAAAAAGAAAAACTTGGAAACTCCTTGATATCAAACCTAGCTAAAGAGAGCATGGGAAATAGTCATTCATTGATTTATTTTCTAAACATAGCTCCATACATAAAAATAAACACCTCCATAGGTAACATAGTTATATGGTGCATCTGGGATACTAGAAATGTTCCAGCTCTTCATATCAATTTTTGCAATTACATGGATGTATACATATACAAAAAAAATCAAGTTGTGCATTTGGGAATTATGCAATCCAGGCACTTACCTTCAGGCAAAGTTATAACTGAATAAAAAGGGTTTTAGGGGCTGCACTGTGACACAGTAGGTTAATCCTCTGCCTGCGGTGTGGGTGCCAGTTCTAGTCCCGGCTGCTCATCTTCCCATCCCATTCTCTGCTACGGCCTGGGAAAGCAGTAGAAGATGGCCCAAGTCCTTGGGCCCCTGCACATATGTGGGAGACCCGGAAGAAGTTCCTGGCTCCTGGCTTTGCATTGGCGCAGCTCTGGCCGTTTCAGCCTTTGGGGAGTGAACCAGCGGATTGAAGACTTTTCTGTCTCTCTCTCTCACTGTCTGTAACTCTACCTCTCAAATAGATAAATAAAAAAATCTTTAAAAAAAAAAAAAGCGTTTTAACTTCCATAAGGATGGGGGAAGGGGTATAACACCTTTTCTTATTTAGCCACTTACTTTTAAAGCAGCTTTTCTTGATATCATGATAAATATTATCTAATTTTCAGTGTTTCCTAGGATTCCCAAACCATTCATCCTGATCCTTCACTTCACTTATTCCTGTAAAGGTTCATTTAAGTTTTGCTCAGAAGCATTGAATAATCTAAATATCCAATCCTAATTGCAGATGTTGAAAGATTGTGAATAAGAAAAAAATCAACAGCATGAAAGATGTTTCTTCAGCTTGAGCAAATGATATTTTTGATTTTCCCAAATTGTAGCTTCCTTTAGAATTTCCAGTCTTTTATGACTGGTTGTATGGCATGGCAACCTTCCAACACACTGAAAAAGCTCAGAGGAGCCATGCAATGTATATTAATCCACTGTGAAAACAAATAACTTGAGTGCCTGCTCTCTCACAATCTCAGCCATTACTGCTGGTGGCTGGTATTGATAATATGGTCTGTATGCAGCTGATGCAAATGCCTGTGAGTGGGAACTCTCCCTCAGTGTTTGAATTACAATTTTCTGTCTCCTGGTCTTGTGTACAGAATACGTAAGTTACTTTCTCCTTAGTGTAAATCTTATCTGTGTTACCAACTGATAGAGAAATATTAAAAATAGCAAGTATTAGCTCTGTTTAATTTTTGCACTCTGGGAAAGATCTGGTAACCAAAGAGAATCTCTGTGGTTGGAATAGTGCAAACAAAATAGCCAAATAAATAAAGAAAAAAAAACACAAAGCCCTTTGCTTTCCAGCATTAATCTACTCTGATGTATTTTCTGAAAGCCACCCAAGTCTAACTATTTATTTTAACTAAAGTAATCAAGATTAATGTCGGCAGTTATGACACACACTGTTTGCTAAGGAACACATAGAATGATTGCTCAGGGCAAGCTTCATTAAGAAATCAGATAAAATTAGTAAAACTGATTATATTTCAAAACTCAGCAGCAGCTAAAATTGCCATTCAGGAGCTTCCAATTAACACAATTGGTCTTGTTCACAATCAGCTATTGTAATCTCATTAGCTTATTATATTTTAATCATTGTGATATCAGTACAGCAAAATTTATTTTACTTGGTATGGCTAATGACTAGCCAAATTGGGTGTGTGGCCTACCTAGTTTTGGACACACACAGACTTTGTGAATTTGGCATCTATCCTGTTCTTTTAGGAATTATCTTGATCAAGTGTCACATGTACACAAATCTCCCTACTTTAGCAATGAGGAAGTATTTTGGAAGCAGACATCTCATTTGGCATGCACTGATGGGGGGGATTAATTAGATAGCTGACACCATGCCTCAGATCATTCTGTAATGCATTTCTAGAATTTACAGTTTATGCAAGAAAGAGAGAAAGAAATCGAGGTGAAAGGGTGGAAAAAGAGAATTCTTGGAGTAGCCATGTTTAACTACTTTACCTCTTTGTTTTTCTATCTTATTTCATAAACGTGTTCTGAAGACAGTGATCATTGCAAAATCACAAAATATTTTTGTTTATAGAAAGGTAAAGTCAATACATATCTAGAAAACTAGTGTTTCATTGCTACCAAGTATTGCCTGCTGCAATGAGATTATGCTCTATTGATGGGAACTGGAGTGTAACAGCCCTCTGCAGAAAGCAATAGGTTGCCCTATTTTCTGGCTGAAAATGCTGAGTGTTTTATGAACTGCCTCTATCTTGCACACCAGGGATGTGTCTGTGGCTAAAGCCATAATAGGATTTTCCTAAATGATACAAAAATACAAATATTCTGACCAACCAGCTTGTAGATGTTGCTTGTTTTCCAGCAGGCTTTAATACTGCATTTTTCTTCCCTCTTTCAAGAGTATTTTTTGATTTCACTTTTCCATTAGGAGCACTTTCTGTATAGGCATCGATGATCACTGATTATGTTTTGTGAAAAGGAAAACAACAGAGGCAGTGTGCCAGTGTATGTGCAAATCCTTGTTCTTGGCAGGACCCTATAAGAAGTAAACATTCATAGATGTGCACACTGGGAAATTCAGAAATTTTTCTGCAGTCTCAAAATCCCACTATGCTTTTTGGAGTAGTTGAGTCTAATTCTATCTTTGAGAAACAGCCATTCAGCTGCTAATATTTTCATGTCCATAAATAAATAAATGAGGAAAAGTGCCTTTGTAAACCCCAAGAGGGAAAGTTAAATGAAAATGGAAGATGGACTCCTTCTGTGACTATCATATTACCATACCTAAGCACTAAAAAGGTGAATGTTCATCATTATTAAAATCATTCAATTTGTGTCTTTAATTATAACTTTTGGGGGCATGAATGGCTCCAGAGAAATTAGTCTTCTATTTGCTCCATGAAAGAATTTAATAAGTAATACATTATGTTAACTGATTTTTAAAAATCCATTTAATTTTCCCCTGAATTCTATTTTAGGATGATGAGTTCTGATATCACAGAAATCCTTGTCCAGAACTCTTGCTTAGACACAGATTTTTGTTTCTTAACACATAAGTTCCCGGTGTTTGTGTCTTTGTGATTTAACTTATAGATTGTTTGTCAGTCCTTCACAGTTTGAGCCATAGCCTATTTATCCACCTAATAACCAGCGGCAATCTGATTCCCTTTATGAAAATGCACTCAGAATGTTGGAGTGATGGTCCCAGGTTGCCTTGAAGCCATTGTCCGCATTTCTAATGGTGGCTCTTGCATATTTAGAGCTGCTCAGGTTGTCCAGGCAATACATCTGCTCTGCCCTGTCTATGACAGATCTGAGGCATGGCACCCATGTGATGCGAAATCCACGTGGGATTCATGACAAGAATAACCTACAGTCCTCCAAGTCTACTCTGATGACAATGGATAACTATGTACAACGGTAGTTATAAACTGCTTTTCAGAATGTGGTTTTTGAAATACATCAGGAAATCCCTTAAAGACATGCAAATAGGGAAAGCAAAATTTGAAGACTGATCATATTAATTTTCACAATGCCAAAAGTTTTTTTCTAGGCAGATTTTAAATGTACCTATCAGTATAAATATACAAATATTTCTGTCTACATTTAGAGATCAGATACTTGTAACTTTCCCTATCTACACATATATGCACACACATATCTGTTACTAAATGAAATTTTGTCAAATATAAAAATAAGAGTTTTGAATATTTATCATGAAAAATATTAGTGCCTACCTTTGTGCAGTGCCTATTGTGGGTAAAATCTGTTTAGTTCAACTATCTTTTGTTTTAATACATTATGCTTCACAGAGTATCAAAGACTTTATAAGTCCCACAGATAGTTTTGGTATTGTATAAGAATCTCTTTCAGCAATTTTTGTTGATATTGTTACAGAGAACTTGAGTGAAATCTTACTCCAGTCATAAATTTCGGAGTAGGCAAAAGTAGTTTCCATATTTGGGATGAAACTGGGCTCAGATCCCATTGACTTCTTTCTCTTGTTGTCACCCAATGTGGAAAATTAGTGAACTTGAATAGCTCAACACAGCCTACAGATCACTATAATATCATCCACATAGTGAAGGTACAGGATGCAATAAGAGAACAGGAGAAAGGAGGTTTTTGGTCTAAATAAGGATTTCCATGGATGCTCCACAGAGGAGCTGTCTCATTGAAGTGTGAATCATAAGTGAGTAGAGGAGTAAATGCAAGAACGTTATTAATTAGGCCAAGAGAACAGCACAAGGAAAGGAGTGGGAGAATGAAGCCGCACATGTGGACAGGAAAATACCAGAGCATAAAACAGACGATGGGAGTTGCGTGAAATGATGGAGAGAAGGGAGTTAACATGAGGATGAGGAATGACATTGAACGCACACTAACAGCTTTTGCATATGAGAATGGAACTATGATGGATATTTTTAAGAAAACATATGACATGATGAGATTCGTGTTGTGGAAACATGGCTGCAATAATTAGTTTAATGGAGTTAAGACTAGAAAAAGGTGAAATTATTTAAAATTTGGGTGAGGTCAAATAACAAATGCAAGGGCATGTCACTAAAAATGCTGTGGCAAAGGAAAATGAAGAGACTTGAAAAACTAGGAAATAATATACACAAAATGGTATGCAATTAAACCAACGTCAGACATATAGGAGGATAAAGAACAGATTGGTGTTGGCTGGAAAGAAACATTAGAATAAAGATGTTGAGTTAGAAATGCACTGTATTGGGGGTCATGTGGCCATATGCATATGTAAATAAGTAAAGAAATTGGTTACTCTAAAATGAAGTTTAAGGAAAGCATCAGATTCGAGAGAGTGGATTATAGATTTATCTACATGCAACATACACATAAAAATATAATCAAAGAATGTGCCTTGAGCTGTTCCTGAAAACTGCTGTAACATGATGAGCATGAGGCCAGAACATTTTCTATAGAATACAAAGGTTAAAGGAATAAGGTGGATTAGAGAGAGAGATGTTCAGGGGATAGAAACGGAAGTGAAAAGTAAGAACCAACACAGGGACCAAGAAAAAGAGTCTTGATAAATTGTTTGTACTTCACTTTTACAGTTTCTGTAATCATACCTACAAATTCTATTCTGATCAACTGCCTGCCTTTGTTAAAGTGACCCAAGGTGTCATGTCATGAAATAGGCACTTATTTATATTTATAATTTTCTCAGGTAGATTGCTCAAGTAGAACTCAACACCCTCTGAATTATAATTCCTGGTATGTACGATCAAATTCTCTTTCTCAGCCAAATGCTGGAAATCTCCTGGGATCTTGGTACCAGCTTGGAATTGGCCTTAAGTAGTAAAAAGTCCTTCTCCATGGCCACGTGCCCTCTGTTGGGCCATCATGTCTATTCCCTCCTCCAGGCAGCCTTTCTCTGGCATCACCTGCCCTCTGCCCCTATCTCCTTATCAACTGCCTAGCAGATTAGACACCTACGCATCAGCTGAAGCTGGCAGAGAATTATCATGGCTACTAAATAGGAAAATTGTTTTATACAGTTTGTACAATGATAATAAATACATTTTAGTCTCTTTATTTTAATCTTCTTTTATTTAGGTTGAATCACATGCTATTGCCATCCATGAAGGTCAAAAGGTTGAATATCAGCAATTTCAAATGTTTTGACCTACTTTATATTTCTAACTTATCCTTGTTTCTTAGACTTTAAAAACAATATGCAAAGCAAAAAACTTAAAACTACCAATGTGCTTTTAATTTGCAAACAATTTTAGATGTGCTACTGATTACAGATGATAAAATATTCAAGAATTTTAATGTATGCATTACATATAAATCATCAATCAGCTGCTGCATAGGAAGAATTGTACAGGTAAGCCACTTGATTTTATGCCTGGAGCTCTGAGGGTTGCATCCACCCCTCAAAATCCTTAAGGTATTAGTCATTAAAGCACTCCTGCTGGGCCTAGTGACTGGGGAAGAGTCAGTAAACCTCTTCAAGTGTGGACACTCAGAAATAGTCATTTGTTTATTCATTTAATTAAAAACCAATTATTCTTTTGTTCATTAAATGAACATTTATCTAGTAGCCACCGCATGCCATTTAGTCCTGTCTGATTCACGGGCAATTGCAGGGTTTAATCTGAGCAGCTGGGTGCCTCTTTATCATACAGCTTAATATTACCAGATAATTTTTTAATAATTTCCAGCTCCTGGTCCCAGAGAGTTATAAGTGGGGTAGACAAGCCTTGGAAGTTCCCTTAGGTTTGATCCTGTTGGCACCTACAAGAACCACACCAGAGGACTCCAGTGTCCCACTTGCTTCCCAGTTTCCACTTCCCCGATGTCTCTGAATTGAAGTTCTCATCAATTCTGGCATGGCCTCCCTTTCTCCATTTTCCTAGCATTAATATCAGTGCTCATTTTGCCATTGCCAGCTTTTATACTTTGCCACTATTGCACTTGGTTCTGGATAGTTGTTGCAAGGGGCTGTCCTGTGCTCTACAGAATTTTAGCAGCAATTGTAGCCTTTACAAAGGAGGCACCAGAAAAAAAAAAAAAAAAACCCTTCCCCTCAACTCCCCAATCTTCACAATGACAAATGACTCAAGATATTGCCAAGTGTTCCCTGGGTAGACAAAAGATCACGTCCAGTTAAGGACAGTTATATTTTCACACAAACATGATTCAAGTTTTCCTGTACTTCCATGTACTAGAGCTGCCATAGGTAAATACCTCATCTCATTGATTTTCATTTTAATCTGCCCACCTCTCAAGCAGTGCATGTGCCAGCCACAAATAGGATTTGTGCATAATCCCTTGACAACATGTATACTGCAATGGCTATCAAAGTCTTTTTTGAAAAAAATAGTTTTGGGGCTGGCGCTGCAGCACTGCTGGTTAAAGCCCTGGTCTGCAGTGCTAGCATCCCATATGGGTACCTGTTCAAGTCCCAGCTGCTCCACTTCCAATCCAGCTCCCTAGTGATGTGCCTGGGAAAGCAACAGAGGATGGCCCAAGTGCTTGAGCCCCTGAACTCATGTGGGAGACCTAGAAGAATCGCCTGGCTCCTGGCTTCAGATCGGCTCAACTCCTGTCATTGTGGCCATTTGGGGAGTGAACCAACAAATGGAAAACTTCTCTCTCTCTCTCTCTGCCTCTCTCTGTAATTCTTTCAAATAAATAAAATAAATCTTAAAAAAAAAAAAAGCAGTTTCATTGGAAGACAGCAGTGAGTGAGCTGGGCTGCTGTATCAAATTCCATGGCGAGTTCTATCATTATCACTAGCATCCCATCAGGGGCTGGGCTTGAACCCCTCTCACGGGTGAAACAAGATGCTCCACTTGGCCACATGTCAAGGAGCCATTACCATTCTAAACCACGAGGAGACAACTCAGAGACTCAGTAGATGACAGAGGAGCCCTTCGATTTGTTTCTCTTTCCTTTTAAATAAAAGCAAAGTTATACAAATGCCAAGCCCTGAAAGAGCAGCGCAGCTCAATAATTTTCTTTGGCCGACTGGGGCCACAGTTCCATTTCCAAAATTCACTCTGCATAGCTTCCCAGGAGTATCTGGGCTCTGGTCGAGCTCTGAGATCTGTAGGAACAAATAGAGACACAGCTAAGGACATAGCTTAGTTCTTCTTCCTTTTATCTCTCACAGCAAAAATGATCATTTCTTTTCCTCAGGAAAATAAAATTAATTTACAGCCTTTCAACAATCGTGGCATGTAAAATAATGCAACAGAACCCCAATTTTGGGACTGCTGTGATTGCATTCCCTAGTTAAGCACCCTAGATATCAATACTTAATGGTATTCTCTAAGCTCAGCCAGTGAAGAAAATAGGGTTGTTATCTATCAAAGCACATTTTAGTTTCTGACAAGTAAAAGGCAGCATGGGGAATGCAGGGAGGCTGAAATGAAAGCCTAAAAGAAAACTCATATAACATCTGGTGTCCTTTATCCCCTGATGGCCTTTCATAGTATGATATGATGAGCTTGTTCTGATTTAAGACCTGATGATTTGGTTTGGAAAAGCAGGAGGAGGGGCTCGATGCAGCCAGGCTGGCAGCAAACGGGGAACAGAAATCTGCTCAAATAATTGGAAACACGACAGGTTTTTCGTAACGGATGCCAGTGGCATCTCAGTTTATCCATCTCTCTCAGCTGAATTTGTAAAGTGCATTATCTTATTGGTTTGAAAGTTTCCATCTCACTTGTTTTCAGGGGGATATATGAGCAAATCAGTCATGATGGATTGCCTAATTTTCTGGGCTGAATAAACCAGTTTTATGAGATTGTGGATTCTTGGATTATTACTTAAGAGAAACATTGATCACTTTTTAACCTAAAAAAATACACAAATATTTCATTATTATTACCATACTCTTGTTAATAAATCTGCTAAATGAAGAACTGAGAAATGGTCTGACAGGGATTTTTTTTTTTTTTTTTGCTTTTCTTATTTCAAGCCAAATGCCAAAAATTTGCCTGAACCACAGATGTCAAAAGATTAGTAATTACACCACAAGAAATCATCTTTGATCAAGAAGCTGGAGGAAGGGGCAGAGAAAGATCATTTCCTATCTAGAAAATGTAGGGCCAATTTAATCCATTGCAAATTTCTGACTGATTCATTTACAAACGCCGGAAAATAAGGAGAATCAAAAACTATAGAGTCATCTTTTTTAAATTAAATGAATCATTTCAGGTTCATTGGCTGTGGAAGTACACGTGGTAATTAACAAGCAGAGTTTTTATTTGCTAATCTGAACCTTTCAACAAGGGGCTGACTTCATAGATACTCCACATTTTACCCATGTCCTTGTCATCTTTTTTCTCAAAATGAAGAGCAATTGTAAAACTATGGTTCTTTGTGTTTTGTTTTCTTAAAGGCTAATGATAATTCACATACATTTACAGCATATGCTTGGGCAGAAACAATGTTGGTTATTCTTTTTAAATGTTTTCCTTCCTCTCTTTCCCTCTGTCCTTTTCCTTGATGACATCTTCGTGAATATAAACCCTTCGTAGTCAGGACTGCACATGAAGAAAGTAGGTTTACTACAAAAGGAAGGAAGGGAGTTAAAAACTTTCATGCAAGCAGACTTTACTGTGAAATGTTATCTTTTGTTAGTTCAAAGGTTCCCAAAGATATAAATTCTTCAGAACTGCCTCAAGGTGCTGGCGATGTAAATTGAATACTTTACAATTTGTAGACTGTTCCTGCAGTCATGTGTACCTCCTCTGTGAGTGAGTGTTTGGGGATTTTTCAATTACTGGAGTCTGAAAACTCAGAGATTCTTTAGGGCAGAAAAAAAAGGTTCTTCTCAAAGTTGAGCCACTGATGTTCAAATTAGCTGCCAAAAGCATTATAATGATCTGTGTTCCAGATTTTTCTAAACAGAAAAATGGCCCATTTTTGTCAGGGGGAATATAACCTCCTCTAACTGTGTCCATGAATAACTATGGGATGCATTATGTGAGAGATTCAAAGTGAGATGGAGTGTTGATATCCATTGTATATGGTACACCAGTATCATTTCCAAAAGACTTAAATGAGAATCTTTGTATATCTATATCTATTTCTATATCTATCTATCTATTAGGGTGAGAGTTTAATATGGCCTTTAGGCCTACTGTTCACAACTTTTTACAAGATAATGAATGAGAAAATGGCACATGTGCATTTCAAGTTAGGCACACTTCAGATCTACACATAATACAGCAAACTCAAATTAATGTGCTGACTGAAAATGGTAATTTTCAAATTTCTTTCTAATTTTGCCAATATTGTCTTATAAGATATTTCTTCTTCCCATCTCCAAATCAATGTGATTGACTGGAGTAAGTTTCAGTTTTTCTCCTATAGTAGTGCTAAAAAGTGCTAGTGAAATAACACTAGAAATGTCAGGATCAAGGAAAAGTCACAAAAAAAAATGAACAAAAGAAACAGTTCACCTATCACCATTACCATGCAACCCCCCTGTTCAGAATGTGGCAAAGACAGGTAGAATTTGAATAACATCCATTGCAGGATACCCAACCAGGCTAAAACATGTTGCCAAGTAATCACCTTCTTTGCTAACTGGGTGATCTAGTTCAATTAATCCTTTATCTGAAAGGATTTCCTATGGTGCAATTTTAAATTCAAATACATGGATCCATGTTGTTTAAAACAGCTTGATCTCCTAAGTAGGTCAGCTATACTTGTGTTGCTTTACAAGTTTTACATCCTGTATGAGTGCAAACTGTTTTTGAAAGAAAAATTAAAAGCCACAAAGAATTCTTTATCTGATTCAGCTAAACCTTTGCTCCTATCAGATGCTCAGGAGGAAATCGTACTGGAAAGGTGAGGTTTTATTCTACCAGAAAGAAATAGCAGATTTTTAAGAGGCTTTATTAACTCACTCACAACCCCACAGAGTCTTTGATTTGTTTGATATTTTTCGACCCTGATATTTCAGGAGAAAAAGGTGGAACGTGAGAATGGGAAAGGTAAAATCCGGATGCCACTAGGCTAAGTTTGAACCTTCTTTTAAGTCAGAGGGGAGTGGGATAAAAAAATCTTCCCCTTTCTAGTTAATCGGCGTTTATTGAGAAACACTATGTCCAGGCAATAAATTGCATTGCATGAGACAGATATAAGCCTAAAGATCGATCCCTGACTGTTTGATCCCAAGGACTTTAATATGATCGAAATATGCTAAGCAGAACTGCAAAACAAATGAAGCAACTCACGCTGAGAAAAGGCACACACAAAACGTCTGTTCTTGGGCACGTGTGTAGGCTTCTCAAGGGAGAGGAGGGTCACACACTGAGCAGTGGGTGATGTATGGGAAAGCAAAGAAGGGCACGTGGTGGTGGAGACCTTAGGACAGAGAAATCTGCCTGACCAAGGCAGGAAGGTGAGAAACTGCATGGCACGGGTAGGGAACTACCACACTGACGTTTCCCAGACACAGACAAGTTGTGAAACTAAAACAAGTCAGATTGCTGGAGTAGGCAAGGCTAGCCACATGGCAGGAGGTTCCATGTCATGCTGGATTACAAAATCTGTATTCCTGCCTCAGCAACTTTCACATATATACCTTGGTCAACAGATGGTGTTCTTGGAATCACTTAGGGTAATGATTTGAGACATTATTGTGCTGTATTAAATTAATGGAACATACAGAAGTTTTAAAAATTAAGCCAGAGTGGCATTTTTCAACAATCTCTTTGGCTTTCTATGGGCATTCACAGTTTTGAAAGCCAGTTAAGCAAGTCAGCTTGGCAAAGGCTACTTACTAAGTAAGTGATAAACCAAAGAACAGATTCACCAAAAGTCAACTCATCAATTTCTTTGGGTGAGTCATTTGGCCGAACTCTACAAATATATTTAAAAATATGAACACCCAACTACCCTCGAACCTTAGTTTCCCATAAATTGAGTAGACTTTGGAAAGAACACTACAAGAAAAAAAGAGTCCCGAAAATAAGTATTTGAAAAATCAAAAAGCAAAATTGGCTACATTTGTCAGATTGCCTTGGGTAAATGAATATTATTAAACCATAGATGTACTTCTTATATTGACCATCAGTATGTAAATTTAATAGAGCATTCTAATGACAGAATTTGGCTCCCAACATTTGATTATAATTTACCAACTCTGGCTAAATAGATATTTAATGAGGGAATGTTAGAACAAAATAGAGAAATGGCAGTTGCTCTACCACACACATGGAAATACTATCTTTAAAAAATTATTAGTTTCTTGTGGGATTCAAAATTTATACTATAACATAATATTTAGTGGGTTTTTAATTGATAAAAAATTTATGAAAACCCATCTTTATATTGCTAATGCAGACCCATCACAGCTCTGTGTCAACACTCAAGCCATTCACTCAGTAAAATCATTTAGATGAAATTTATACAATTTGTAATACGACTATGTAAACACATCGCTGAACCAATAATTCAGTTAATACGCATTCTTAAAACACCCGAACGGCAGATTTCAGATTTCGTAAGTCAAGGGCAGACTAATGCTTCCTCTCATTCTTCTCAAATTGTTTGAATCACAGAACGTGTCGCATACTGAGAGCTGCTCTGTAGCAGGTGCACCTCCGGGACTGCCTGTGGCTGCGTCCTGTCCTGCACGCGGAGCCAGGATCTGCTCTCCCTGGGGGAGGACACTGGTCACAGGTGCTGGACACAGGTGCTGGACACGCCCTCGTCCTCCGCCAGAGATGACACCAGCCCGGGTGGCACCGTGCGTGCGTCCTGGTCGCAGCCGGCGCGCGGCTGGCGGGCGAGGGTCTGCGCTCACCTCCGGCCGGGAGCTCGGAGGGACCAGCCGGCCGCCTCGGCTCACCTGGAGCTCCATAGCAGGAGGCGGCGGCGCTCTTGGGGCTTGGGGCCGCGAGCCCCGCCGCAGACGAGCCCCAGCCCCGGGTCCCAGGCCGAGGAAGGGGCTCGCGCCCCGCGGAGGGCGTCCCGCCCGGCGGTGAAGTCAGCGTTGGGCAGCGACAGGGAAAGAGCTCATCTATCTGTGAGGAAAGAAGCCACGCTGATGGCTCCCAGTGGATGTAATTGTGCTCATTACTGCCCATTTACATTTCATCACTCGATTATCACAAACGCCTCATTAGTGGGGAGCAGCTCGCTCGCGCGCTCTTCATTCCTCAGCTCCGATGTCACCGGACGCGTTGGGAGAGCGGGAGGCGGCGGGCGGGAGCCGAGGAGGAGGGGCCAAGGTGAAAAAGGTCTTCTATCAGATTTGATTAAAGGCCCTGATTTAAATCGATATTTAATAAAGTGGCTGCTGCCGCGCAACACGGGCAATTCCCGGCGCATCTCAGCTGCGGGGTCAGGAGGAGCCCCTCGCCGCCTGCTACACACCTCACTTGGGTTTTGTGCACCGGGCTGGCACCTGTGTCCCTCAAAACTGCGCCTCCAAGGTAACAGGTTTATGAGCCGATGAACAGAGCTGATAGGTTCTAAATGGATTAACTAGGTGTTTGCAGGCTGGTAAAAATAAATAAATAAATAAATAAAAGGTCTGCATAAGCAGGAGAGTGATAGGAAGTGTTGACAGACGTTGCATGGGTCATGAGCCCCACAGGGTAAACACGGGCTCCGCGCCTGTCATTCAAGGGCTCTCTCCAAGTAATGGGTGCAGATATCAGGCCAGGCAGCTCCATCAGCCCGCAGGTGCCGCAGGAGCGCAGGGCTGCTACTGCACAAGTCTTCCACAGGGCAGGATCTGCCCACCCGCTGCAGCCAGCCTCACAAGACGCCCTCGCATGGTATTTTTTTTTTTTTCTGTCCCTAAGTATGGTAAATAGTTTGAACTTGCTGGGAAAATTTCTGATTTGCAGTAACTGCCTGGAGTGTGGCGTTAAGAGAGACTCAGAGGTTACACCGGATCCAGCAGAAAACCATGAAACAGCACTATCTGTAAGCAAGGTGTGAACACAGTGGGAAGGAGGGCGGCGTGATGTCACAGCAGCTCTGCATTTTGTTCTCTGCCCTCCTCAGACTCTAGTAACAGCTAGATCTCTACATCCCGTGAACTTCACATGGCAGCACAAATGTTCATATACATAAGTAGGATTCAAAAGGGCCCAGATTAAAATTCAACTTAATTATCCTTATTTGGAGCTCATAAACAAGAGTGTGGTATAGTGGTTTAATCATAAATTCCCAATTTTCCTAAACTCAATTTTTAAAGTTTATTTATTGGAAAGGCAGTGTAATGCAGGCAGGCAGAGAGACAGAGACAGAGAGAAATCAAAAGATCTCTCCTCCACTGGTTCACTCCCCAGATGGCCACAAGAGCCAGCGCTGGGCCAGGCCAAAGCCAGAAGCCAGGAGCTTCATCCAGGTTTCTCACATGGGTGGCAGAGGCCTAAACACCTGGGCCATCTTGCACTTCTTTTCCTAGGCCATTAACAGGGTGCTGAATTAGAATGGAGCAGCCAGGGCATAAACCGGCCCCTATAAGGGGTGCCAGCATCACAGGCGAGGCTATACCCATCACACCACCATATTGCCCCCTTTCCAAATGTTGCTTTCAATTACTGTGCCACTGTGCTGTAACACCTGCCCCTCTTAAACTCTTTTAAAGGAAACTAAGATGATACATTTTAAAATTAGCATAAGCCTGGTATAAATGTAGAAATCAATTAGATGAGCTCTCACAGCCACAAAGTATTAGCTAGGTATGAATATGGAGAATAGGGTCATTCGTGGAAAACGAGGGAAAGTTAACTTAAAAATCTGTTTCTATATCAAAAGCAATTATCTGTGTGGAGAATGTAATTGTGAGTGGTTCAGTAGGTTCTGTCTGAACATATGCTGGCATGCAGGAGCTGAGAAGTGAATACTCATGAGCTCTGTAAATTACTATGAAAACCGGGGTCGACACTGTGGCACAGCGGGTTAAAGCCCTGGCCTGAAGTGCCAGCATCCCCATATGGGCGCTGGTTCTAGTCCCGGCTGCTCCTCTTCTGATCCAGCGCTCTGTTATGGCCTGGGAAAGCAGTAGAAAATGGCCCAAATCCTTGGGCCCCTGAATGGGTGCAGCTCTGGCCGTTGCGGTCAATTGGGGAATGAACCAGGGGACGGAAGACCTATCTCTCTGTCTCTATGTCTCTCTGTTACTGTCTTTCAAATAAAATAAAATATAATAAATCTTTTAAAAAAATTCCTATGAAAGCCATACAGAAAGCTCAATCCTGTGCAATAGCTAAATGTATGATATGCGTTATCTAAGAAAACCTGCTGAGAATTCTATTCTGTTTGCGCTGAATATGACATACAAATGTGATTTAATTTAAGGAGTAAGTACATAATTTAAAATGGCTCCCTGTATTTGGGGGAAACTTCGGTATAATATGGTCTTAGAGTGAGACTGCTTATCATTTTCTGATGTGTGTGAATCCCAGCAATTGTCTCCTTAGTCATTATTTTCTTGTATGTTTTAAAGATTTATTTATTTATTTGAAAGTCAGAGTTACAGAGACAGAGAGATCTTCCAACTGCTGGTTTACACCCTCAGACCACGGAAACCACCAGGGCTGGGCCAAGCTGAAGCCAGCAGCCAGGAGTCTCATGCGGATCTCCCACATCATTGTCAGGGCCCCAAGCACGTTAGCTTTCCACTGCTTTCCCAGGTCATGAGCAGAGAACCGGGTAGGAAATGTAGCAGCCAGGACACTAATTGGTGGTCATATGGGATGTCAGCCTTGCAGGCGGCAGCTTTACTTGCTGCACCACAATGCTGGCCTGCTACTTTTCATCTTGTAATTTCATTTATCAGTGTGTGCTGATGGAACCATAGACAACTGCACAATCTATGTGTTTTTAGTATCTACGCCAGAAAAGCTGAGCAAGATAATCTCTTTAGGACCAGAGAACTGATGCAAGTTTTGGGCTGCTCCAATTCCTATCCACTTCACTGCGGGAGGAAGATGGCCCAAGTGCTTGGACCCTGCACCCCTGTGGGAGACCTGGATGGAGTTCCAGGCTCCTGGCTTCAGCATGGACCAGTCCCAGCCATTGCAGTCATTTGGGGGAAGTGAACCAGCAGATGGAGGATCTCTCTGTTTCTCTCTTTCTCTATCTCTAGTTCTCTCTGTGTTTAATTCTGCCTTTCAAATAAATAAACAAATGTTTAAAAAAAAGAAAAGGAATTAAAAAATAACTAAAGAATACTCATGCACAATCTGTGGTTCTGTTGATGTGGGAATGGTACATACTGCAGAGGTGAGTGAGTACATCATGTCTAAAATGGCTTGAGTAAACTGGGCCTTGGGCACTCCAACAGCTAACCAGCCAACACTGCTTTCCAGGAAAAAAATTCGTAATGAAAAGAAATTGGTGGAAATAAAATTGAAATGTGGCAAGAAGATGACAATAGAAACAAAGGGGAAAAGTTCAAATACAGTCATACACCAAAAATGAAGTTTAGGTGAACAATGAACTACATGTGTGGTGCTAGCGTCACCAGATTGCAAGGCCTAGTGGTGTCATGGCTGCCTTCACTTGTGTAAGTACACACTGTGAGGCTTGCACAGTGAAGAAGCTGCCTAATTTCTTTGGACATGCCCAAATCCGTGAGCCACACGTAGTTGTACAATTGCATGTGTGTGAGTGGATGGGGAGGGACAAGTTCTAAGGAAATCCCAGAAAGCAGGTGCCATATCTTTAGACATTTCAGGAAAACAGGGGAGAGTTCTAGAGCTATCCAGTAAGTTCTCTAGAAATTGGGAAAGCCAAACTGAACTTACCTCCTAAAAATGAAAGAAAATTAAGATCAATCCTATACAATCATGTCTTGAAAAAAATGTTATGAATAGGAGAATAATGTTCCCATGGACAACTGCCTCCCAGAAAAGCAATGGCCACAAAGAGCAGAGGGAAGCTCTTGCCACATATTTTTCCAAACGGAAAATAAATAATACCAAAACAAAGACTGAAAATTCTTAAGAAAGGAACACAAGGAATGAAATTAGAAAAAGAGAAAGCTTAGAAGTTAAGTAATAGTATTTGAGAAAAAAGGGTGATGATACATGTCCTTTCAGAAATGAACACTAACCAAGAACGCTCACAGGAGTCAACAATCAGAGTTTTCACCTGCCGGTCCCTTGCTTTCTCACCATCGGCTGCTTGAGCTCCAGCTGTAGGATAGAAGCAGTTAAATGAACAGTCTATAGGCTTGAAATCTAAGTGTAAGTATTAGCATTAATAATTATGTTTTTTTCTTATAATTCAGAATGTTAGGTGTAGCCATGAAGATATATGTACCTACATGTATTTTCAAATTCAAATTTAAATTGAGAAGTAAGGTGTTTACTTCACTGACGATAACCAAAGACAAAGACAAACCAACCCAGTAGCAATAAACATATTCTCAGTGTCTGTTTCACAACAGCTTCTTCAAGAAATGATGATTGAAAATCTCAGGCAAGAAATGTGCCAATTAAGGGGTCTGGGACCTATTATTGTTTTGTACAAGACAAAGTCATTAGCAGTTATGAGAAGGATGTAGGAGCCTACCTAGTAAGTATTTTGAGTTCAAAAAACTTACCAAGAATAATAAAAGCAGTGAGCAGAAACACATCACTCATATTACACACAAGAATTCATAATCACACACACCCATGCACAAAGATGCACAGAAACACACCACAAAAAGACAAAAAAGTAGCAATTGACAATTTTTGCAAACAACACCTAGGGAACCAATGTTTCTAAAAGGAGGACACAGAGTCAAGAATTCAGCTGAATTTTCTTAACAAAGTACATACAATGGGAAACTAAATAAAAGGTGATATAAAGTTTCTCTTCCTAACAGGCTACCCACAAAGAAAGTGAAGTAGCTATTATTATAGAAAGGAAGCATAGCCAAAGACCCCGCATTTCAAGTCTAAAATAGCAAGCATTTATTCTCGTAGATCTGTGGGTCAGCGAGCTGTTTACCATGCAAGGCTGGCCTCAACTGGGCTCGACATCAAGCTGCAGGTCCCACTGACCAGGCCTGGTCTGACTCTGTTCTACAGATGATGTTCATTCTGGAGCCCAGGATGAGGGGACAACACCAACCAGAGACCTTTTTACAGCAAGGGCAGAGCACAAGATAGAAAATGGAAACACATGGGACACTTTCAACTGGGGCCTGGAACTGCCACAGTGTCAGTATCACCCACATACCATCAACCAAATGAGTGACATGACCAATGTCAAGCTCAAGAGAGAAGAATCACACTCTGCCTTTGAGGGTGCCATGGAAAAGCTGTGGTGAGGATATAGAGAAGAGTGAAGAATTGAGGCCAAGGTTTAAGTATTCCTCAGATATAATTAGATTATCAATATGCAACTAGGAATGAATTAAAGGAAAGAGGCATCAATGCCAATACTAGTTAACATCATAAAAACAGACAGGCACTCATATCTCTTGTTGAAGAACATATAGACACCAATTAAGTGGTCTCTGTGTCTACAAACTATGTATTATCAAGTCTCTAGGTGTAATAACTAATTTACAGGAAATGTGGAATTAAAAGGAACATGTCAAACTCAAGGAAGAATATAAATCTTACATTGTGAAAAGATGTCAGATAAATGATTTTCTTTAGTAACTACATTCCAAAAATGCAAAAGATACAGGGGTAAACTTAACATTAAGATAATGTACAATATGGGCCAGTGCTGTAGCATACAGGGTTAAGCCTCTGGCCTGTGAGACTGGCATCCTACTATGAGCACTGGTTCAAGTCCCAGCTATTCCACTTCCAATCCAACTCCCTGCTAATCCACCTGGGAAAGCAGCAGAAGATGGTGCATGGGCTTGGACCTCCTGCCACAAATGAGGGAGACCCAAATGGAGTTCCAGGCTCCTAACTTCAGCCTGGTCTGGCCCTGGCTGTTGCAGCCATTTGAGGAGTGACTCAGTGGTTGGAGGATCTCTCTCTCTCTCTGTCTCTCTCTCTCTCTCTCCCTCTAACTTTGATTTCATTTAAATAAGTAAATCTTTAAAAATAAGATGCACCAATAAAATTGCACTTTTGGCATTTATCCCATAGCAATGAGGATTATTATGTTCACAGAAAATTCTGTACATACCTTTTTCACAGTAACTCCATTAATAATAATGGTAAACTAGAAGTAACTCAGTGAGATTTTGAACCTTGGTCCACTCATACCATGGAAAATTACTCAGCAAACACAAGTAGAAGCACTCCATGTGTGCAGCATCTTGCCTAGATCTCTAGGGAATTATGCTGTTTGAAAAAGGCCAGTCTCTAAAGGGAACCTGCCATATGACTTCATTTATGTAACATTTTCTCAATTACAAATCAAAGAGAGCAGATTAGTGACTGCCAAGGGGGTTAATAACAGTGTGAGGATAACAGGTAGTATGTGGAGCATTTGAAAAACCTGGGACAGTTTTATGTCTTTATTGTGGTGATGGCTACACAAATCTACACGGTTGACAAGATTATATACAGCTTTGTGAACACACACAGACAAACACACACCAATGAATAAGTGCACTACTGGTGAAATTCAAATGAATTCTGTGGATTGGACCATTGCCAGGTTTGGTATTGTAGAATGGTTACGTAAGGGGTTTTCACTGGAAGAAATTGGATAAAAGCACAGGAAATCTCTGCACTATTGCTTGCAACTTGGTTAGTCTGTAATCATTTCAAATTAAAAAGTTGAGGGAGAAGTATATATTTATAGTACATTTAGAGATATATGATAGGGAAGAAAAAATAAAGGAAAGTAAGAAATTGAACAACACAAATCAGGCAAGTTTCTCTTTCTTCAAGGGAGAAATTTGTCATTGGGAGGGAGCACCTGGATGGTTCTTATCCAGAGGGTTCCTTCAGACAGCACTCAGCTATTGAACCCTTTTTTTTTTTTCTAAGATTTATTTATTTATTTGAAAGTCAGAGTTACACAGAGAGAGGAGAGGCAGAGAGAGAGAGAGAGGTCTTCTATCCCCTGGTTCACTCCCCAAATGGCCGCAATGGCCGGAACTGGAGCCAGGAAGCAGGAGCTTCTTCCGGGTCTCCCACGCGGGTGCAGGTGTCCAAGGACTTGGGCCATCTTCTACTGCTGTCCCAGGCTATAGCAGAGAGCTGGGTCGGAAGTGGAGCAGCCGGGTCTAGAACCAGTGCCCATACGGGATACCAGAACTGCAGGCCGCAGATTTACCCACTACACCACAGTGCCAGGCCCCAGCTTTTGAATATTAACGTAACAAAGAATAAAGGAAATATCAACAAATGTTATTTTTGAGCATTGGCAATGCATTTGGGTATTTGTTTGTAATATCAAAAAAGTAGAACCTAAATGAAATGTTCCTTTTACTTTTTTTTTTTTTTTTTGAATTTGAGAAGCAGAAACTGAAAGGGAGGGACAGATAGACAGAGCTGCCATACACTGGGTCACTCCCACCACAGCCATGACTAGACCAGTCAATTTGCAGCCCAGAGCTCAACTCAGGCCTCTCCCTTGGGTGACAAGAACTCAATTACTTGAGCCATTTCTGCTGCCTCCCAGTGTTTGAAGTAGCAAGAAACTGGAGTCAGGAGCTAGACCCTGGTATGGAATCCAAGTACTCTTTTGATGGATGTGGGCATTTTATCCAGTGAGGTTAACTGCTAGATTAATTGCCTGCCCCTAAATTAAATATTCTAACCAACTGATATACATCTATGATTGGCACAAAAAAAAGATATCTGAATGATAACAGTCCCATAACCATACTCTAGCAAGACTGAATCAAAGTTAGATGATTTCATTGATAAGTTTAGACACAAAGTATGAATGATCTGAAAAAATTCAAAACTAAAATAGCTTAGGGGCCAGCGCTGTGTAAAGCTGCTACCAACAGTGCCAGCATCCCATATGGGCGCTGGATCAAGTCTCAACTACTCCACTTCTGATGCAGCTCTCTACTATGGCCTGGGACAGCAGCAGAAGATGGCTCAAGTCCTTGGATCCCTGCACCAGCATGGAAGACCTGGAAGAAGCTCATGTTTCCTGGCTTTGGATCAGCCCAGCCCCTGCCATTGAGATCATTTGGGGACTGAACCAGCAGTTCGAAAACTTCGCTGATGGCTAGTGATCCTGAGCTTATTTTCATGTGTCTATCAGCCATTTGAATTTCCTCTCCTGAAAAATGTCTTTTCTGTTTCTTTGCCCATTTCTTGACTAAGCTGTTTGTTCTGCGGTTGTTTAGTTTCTTGAGCTCTGTATAGATTCTGGAAGTTAATCCTTTCTCAGCTGCATAGTTTGCAAATACTTATTTCCATTGTTTTGGTTGCTTCTTCACTTTGCTGAGTGTTTCTTTTGTAGTGTAGAAGATTCTCAGTTTGATGTAATCCCACTTGTTAATTTTGGCTTTGATTTCCTGAGTTTCTGGGGACTTTTCTAAGAAGTCTTTCCCTATCCCAATGTCTTGTAGGGTTTCCCCAATGTTCTCTAGTAATTCGATGGTATCATGTCATAGACTTAGGTTTCTGATGCATTTTGAGTGGATTTTGGTGTAAGGTGTAAGGTGTAAGGTAGGGGTCTTGTTTCATGCTTCTTCACGCAGAGATCCAGTTTTCCAAGCCCCATTTGTTGAAGAGACAGTCTTGGGTCCAGGGGTTGATTTTTGCTTCTTTGTCAAAGATGAGTTGGTTGTAGATGTGTGGATTAATTTCTGGAGTTTCTACTCTCTTCCCTTGTCTACACATCTGCTTTTGTGCCAGTACCAGGCTCTTTTGATTATCACTGCCCTGTAGTATGTCTTGAGGCCGGCTGGGAGGAGGGCAGCCCCAATAATTGCTGGCTATGCACACAGGAGCTGGGGCGGCCACTACTTGCCTTGTCCAAAAATTGCTCCAGCCTTCCCACCACTGGCTGCAATCTCTGTTATAGCAGGGAGAGGGGTAGGGAGAGAGACGCATCACTTTATTTTTCTTTTTTTCCCCCTCCTCTGGTGAGCAGTCACCCTGCTGTCCTGAGGGATGTGGGTGGGACTAAAACAGGTGCAGTACACTAAGCTTTTCCTCCCACTGTATCAACAATGACATGGGCCTATGGAGTCCAATCTCACCTAGTTTGCTGAGGTGGGCACATTCCTCCACAGAGCCAAGCTGGTGGGTCTCCTGCTGCGTGTCTGCTCTTTCTGCAAAGTTCTGGGCCATTTCTGCTGCTTCCTCAGAATCTCCCACAGCAGAGATTTTTTTTTTCTCTGAGAGTGTACCTTCTCTACTTTTTTATTATCAATTTTCCCCATGGAAATCATACTGCCCTGCCACTATTCTGCCATCTTGGAACCCCCAGATATATTCTTTCTAAAATGCATAGCTTACGTTATGCTGTCTGTGTTCAAGATTAAACATAACTTTTCTTCTGATGCAAAACTTTCTGGTTCCTTACTCTCTCTTGCCTCTTTGTCTTCCTGCACATAGGGGTGCCCTCTCCCTGGAATATGCTCTGGGGCAACCTCTTAACCTCCCAGCAGGGTTAGGTGGCCTAGCTTACATTCTTCTCACCACTTATATTCCATGTACCTGAATCACTACCCTTAACCATTATATTTTAAATATCTGTGCATGTCTCCTCCTTTCTTCCATTCAGTTCATTTCTATTAAGCAATGAAATTTTTCAGATCAAAAAGCAGATATAGTTAATTTTATATTCCAGCAGCAAACACACAGTAACCACTTTCTAAATACATTTAATGTCTGAGATTCTTTAAGTGATTGTTTGGTGCCATTTTTAGTTATTTGTTGAATTCTAAATAATAGTGCTTATTCTCCAAGTGCTTTTTTTGTGTTCAATTGCTTTGAGATATTTTTACTAAGTTGTCAGGAAAATATGCCCTTTAACTGTCCAAAGCATTCACTCAAAAAAAAAAATGAAGACATGCTTTATTTTTTGTGGTCTATAATCGAAGCATTCCCTCTGTTCAGTTGGTATCAATGGCTGAATAATAACATTATAAGAATATACTTTAATGTTACTATTTATTTATCATCAATGCTGTGCAATGGAACCCTTTCTCACTTTTTCAGGCTTCATGACTTTAAGGGCACTCACAAGTTTGAACATGTGAAAGCTGTTAATACAGGAAAAGCGCTAAAGTGGATACTTCCCGGCTGGAATAGAAGTGGGCCTAGAAACCATTGTCTCTTTCCAAGGTTGTTTTCTTTTTCTCATGGGTCCTGCACCTGCAGCTTCCAGGCAATAGGTTTTTAAAAATGTTTATTTGTTAATTTTTGTTTATTTAAAAAGCAAAGGGCAGAGAAAAATATACAGAAAAAGAGATCTTTCATCCATTGGTTCAGTCCACAGATGCCCATAACAGCTAGGGCTGGGCCAAGCTGCAGCCAGGAATTAGGAACAACATCTGAGTCTCCCACTGAGACTCAAATGCGTGAACCTTCATCAGCTGAGCTGTATCCCAGTCACAATTGCAGGGAAAGAGATTAGAGTCAGAGTCAGGGTGGGACTCCTGATCCCAGGCACTCCAATGTAGGAGGCAGGTGTCCCAAATGGCAGCTTAACCCATGGTACCCCAAGGCCTACCTTTGTCAATAGGATTTTTAGGAAGACACTGAAATCCAGAGTCAGCATGGGATCCTGATTTCCTTTGATAAGCTTTGCGTACTCGTGGCCAACGTGTCTGAGCTGCTGTGCTGTAAGTACACGGAAAAGGCAAAAGTACAAACTCTTGCCAGCCCATGAAACTGCTCTCTTGTGAGCCGAGTTGAAAGCAATAGTCAAGACATATAGGGAAATTATACTAGATTTATTTACAGAAGCCATTTATGTTGAACTAGCAGTTTCCTATTGTGTCAGCAATTTTCTATTGCATTTATTTGTTACTACAGTACTTGGCAAGAGTGCAATCCTATTAAACCTGTACAATATGTTACACAAAATTGTAATCATTTTCCATTTTATAAAATAAAAGAACTGTGAAATTTGTACAATTGTGAACTCCTAATAGATTTTCAAGACAATAATGCATAATCTTAATTCAGCTAGTTCTAAATGCGCTTTTTAGTTCTTTTTGTACCTCACTTTCTATGTTTTATCTTTAGTAGATATGAACCATAACTTACCTTTGAGACTTGACTTCATGAATCAAGAAGAAAAGAAAGAAAGCTCTAAAATCAAGCTTTCTCCCCCTTCTTCTTCAGAACATTGGCTCAGCTTCTATTTTCCATAAGCCAGCAATTTGGAAGCTTATCATTGTAAAATAAGGGGATACTTGTATTGTTCAGAGTTAAATTTTACACGATGGTATGATTTAAACAAATAAGATTTAAAGTTTAAATTTAAATCATTTCCATCTACTAACTACTATTAGTCTGCCAGCCAAATTTGACCTGCTCTCGCGGGTATTTTGAGGCCAGTCCTGATCAATTCTGACTTTGATATTAGAGCTCCAAGGAGATCTATACTCACCAGCGATAGGACTCTGCAGTTAGTGTTGCTACCTCAAGTTATTTCAGACACACCTGCTATAGTAAGACCTGGCAAAACTACAATACATCAACAATGCTGTGACATCACCCCTAAATCTTAATAATTTGACACAATCTGTTTAGGGCAGTGCTTCCACATTGATGCTTTGATGCTTCATATTCACCTCTGGGGCCAAAGTCTTCCCCCAACATCAGCTCATACTCCTTGCTGTAAACCATGATAACTAAGAGATGGTGGAAAAATTAAATACCCTCCTGAGCGCTAATGCTCTCACTGTTAAAATGGAATGGCTTTGTTATGACTGTTACATTTTGCATAGACTAGAGTATATATACTCATTATATATAATGTGTAAACTTAGGCCTAAGTGAAATACAGAAACAATCATTACAGTTTCTAATGTGAACTTGTGGTTCTTGTTGATATTGCTGGTATCATTATTGACATTGCCAATATTACCCCATCTTCTTCCATGTTCATTTCTCTAGTCACAAAGAGATATCTAATTTTAAAGAGAACTGACAGCTCACAAAAGTTGTGTTCACATTTTATCAGTATTTTCTATAATTTTTTGCTAGCTTACCAACGCCTTCTAGAATATCAACAAATTAATGGAGCCTCCACTTGTGATGCTGGCTAATACATCTGGGAAAGCAACAAATGATGACTCAACTACTTGGGCCCTGGCCACCAAAGCTGGAGACCCAGATGGATTTCTGGACTCCTGGCCTGGCTCAGTTCTAGCCATTGTGACCATTGGGGAGTGCTCTGTCACTCTGCATTTCAAATAAATAAATAAATAAAAAATACTGACAGGGGCCAGTGCCGCGGCTCACTAGGCTAATCCTCCTCCTGCGGCGCTGGCACTCTGGGGTCTAGTCCCGGTTGGAGCGCCAGTTCTGTTCCAGTTGCCCCTCTTCCAGTCCAGCTCTCGGCTGTGGCCTGGGAGTGCAGTGGAGGATGGCCCAGGTGGTTGGGCTCCTGCACCTGCATGGGAGACCAGGAGGAAGCACCTGCTCCTGGCTTCAGATCTGCGCAGCGCACCAGCAATAGCAGCCATTTGGAGGGTGAACCAACAGAAGGAAGACCTTTCTCTCTGTCTCTCTCTCTCACTGTCTAACTTTGTCAAAAAATAAATTAAATAAATAAATAAATATATTGACATGAGCAAAACATTTGACAAAAATCCAATACCCAGTTATGATTAAAAAAAGAAAACCCTCGGCCGGCGCCAAGGCTTACTAGACTAATCCTCTGCCTGAGGCGCAGGCACACCGGGTTCTAGTCCCGGTTGGGGCGCTGGATTCTGTCCTGGTTGTTCCTCTTCCAGTCCAGCTCTCGGCTGTGGCCAGGAAGGCAGTGGAGGATGACCCAGGTGCTTGGGCCCTGCGCCTGCATGGGAGACCAGGAGGAAGCACCTGGCTCCTGGTTTTGGATCAGCACAGCACGCCAACTGTGGCGGCCATTTTGGGGGTGAACCAACGGAGGAAAGACCTTTCTGTCTTTCTCTCTGTCTCTCTCTCTCTCTGTCTAACTCTGCCTGTCAAAAAAAAAAAAAAAAAAAAAAAAAAAAAAAAAAAAAAAAAACCTCAACAAGTTAGGAACAGCAGGGAATTTTCTCAATTTAAAAAGTATTTTAAAAAGAAAAAAAAGTCTCTGCATAACAAGGTGAAAAACAAAATGCTTTCTTCCTAACATCTTACCTCTTCCCTCTTTTATTCAACATAGTATTAGAAATGTTATTCACTGTAATAAGGAAAAGCACACATATTGGAAGGAGGAAATATTGGACCGGCACCTTGGCTCACTTGCTTAATCCTCCGCCTGCAGCACTGGCATCCCATATGGGTGCCAGGTTCTAGTCCCGGCTGCTCCTCTTCCAGTTCAGCTCTCTGCTGTGGCAGAATGGCCCAAGTGCTTGGCTCCCATTCCTGCATGGGAGACCAGGAGGAAGCACCCGGCTGCTGGCTTCGGATCGGCACAGCTTCGGCCTTGGCAGCCATTTGGGGGGTGAACCAACGGAAGGAAGACCTTTCTCTCTGTCTCTCTCTCTCTCTCACTGTCTATAACTCTACCTGTCAAATAAAGCAAAAGAACGAACGAAAGAAAGAAAGAAAGAAAGAAAGAAAGAAACTCTTAAAAAAAGGAGGAAATAAAGCCACTTCTATTTGCAGATAAGATAGTCAACATAGAAGATCTGAAGAAATACACACATATTTCTTTGAACGACTTAGGAAGGTTGTAAGGTACAATTTCCAATTTCACTTACACAAATCAATTGCATTCATATACACTAACAATTAGCTTATAGATATCTAAATAAAAATGCCACATCACTTAAAATTGCACCAAAGAAAATAAATCTAACAAAATATGTACAGAACTTGTATGATGAAAATTCAAAAATGCTGATGAAACAGATCAAAGAAGGTGCAAAAAAGTGGAAAGATGTTTTGTAACTATGGATTGCAAGATTCAACAGATTCAACATAGTAAATATATCAGTTCTCCCCAAATTTATGTGTTTGAAACAAGTCCAATGAAAATCTCAAGAAGACTTTTTATAGACACTAACAAGCTTATTCTGAAATTTATCTGGGAACATAGAGGCTCTAAGAATAACTAAAACAATTTTGACAAATAAGAATGAAGTGGAAAAGTTACTGTGTAACTGTTGACAAAGCAGTGAAGCACTGGTGGAGAAAACACACACAGATTTTAACAAAACCACACAGAGTAACCAGAAATACTTGTAGAGCTACACAAATGCGTCCAACTGATTTTGACAAAGGCTCAAGTGAGGAGACACTGTTGAAAATGGTGCTGAAGCGGTTGGATAGTCACAGGCTGAAACAACACAATCCAAGCAGAACTAAGAAAAATAATCTACCTGTTCTTCCCATTCACACAAAAATTATTTCAAAATTATATTCAATAAAAAATGTAAAACTAGGGGCCGGCATTAGAGTACAGAAGTTTAAGCCACTGCTTGGGATGCCAGCACCCCATTTGAGCACAGATTTGAGACCCGGCTGCTCCACATCTGATCCAGTTCCTTACTATTGCATCTGGTGAGTGGTTGGTGCTGCCAGCCATGTAGGAGACCCAGATGGAGTTCCTGGAACCTGACTTCGGCCTGATCCAGCCCTGGTCATTGTGTCCACCATTTGGGGAGTAAACCAGCAGATGGAAGATTTCTATGTGTGTGTGTGTGTATGTGTGTGTCCCTCTCTCTCTGTAACTCTGCCTTTCAAATAAATAAATAATCTTTAAAAAAATGGAAAACTACAAAACTCTTTGAAAAGAAATAAAAAATCTTTGGGAACAAAGTTTCTGCAATGAGTTCTTAAACTTGACCCTAAAGCCATGATTCATAAAAAGATAAATTGTTCATTTGGATTGTACAAAATTTACAATTTTTTGCTCCATGAAGTTTATGTAGCCACATGATAGAAAAAAAAAAAAAAGCTCCAAATTGATAGCAAATGTATGTAAATCACATATGCAATAAATGATTAGCATCTACAATATAAAAAAGACTCTCAAAATCAACAGGAAAGCTAAAGCCTCTATGAGAAAATATACAAGAGATGAAATGTAATTTGACCAAAGAGGATAAAAAGGTGGCAGATGATCACAGGGAAAGACATTGAATGTGATTCGCCCGACAGGAAATGCAAATCAAAATCATAATGATATGGAACTAAACACTTACCAAGAAGACTGAAATGAAAAATGTTGAGAATAAAAATACTGGTGAAGATTGTGTTGAAACTGGTTCATTCATACCTTGTTAGTGGGAATCGAAAATGATACGCTCATCTTGGAAAAATTCGGTATTTTCATTAAAGAAACTACCCAGGCATTTGCTATGTCTCAGCAATTTCTATGTATCTCAGTAATTGCACTTCTGAGCATTTATCCCTCAAAAATGAAGTTTTACCTTCACACAAAAACTTGTATGACTCTTCACAGCAGTTATGTGTAATGAACCCCGTCTGGAGCCATCTCAGATGCCGTTTAAGGCATAGGATAGATAAACAGATCATGGTGTATACCTTCCGTAGATTATACCAATAGGAAGTTATTACCAATAAAGGAAGAAGTTAGATTGATAATCCATGCACCTATGCTGAACAACAAAATCTAGTCTTCCAAGTTTATTTACTAGACAAGCACTGTAGCACATGTGAGTGTTAGATACAGTCCTGGCTGCTTTGCTTCCAAATCAGCTCCTTGCTACCGTGCCTGAGAAAGCAGTGGAGGATGGCCCAAGTTCTTGGGGCCCTGTACCCATGTTCCATAACAGCACTAAAATGAAAAAAAAAAAAAAAACATAAAATAATTGGAATCCCTGTTCTGAGAAGGTGTGTGGCTATTCCTTTGTATAGCCTGAAAAAAAAAAAAATCCAAAGTGAAATGGTTTGACTTGAAATCACCAAGCGCATGATTTATGGGTCAGGTATCGTGGTACTGCCTTGTAAGCTGGCACTTGTAACACTGGCATCCCATATCAGAGCTCTGATCAATTTGTCTTGGTTGCTCCACTTCTTTTTTTTTTATTTGACAGGTAGAGTTATAGACAGTGAGAGAGAGAGACAGAGAGACAGAGAGAACGGTCTTCCTTCCGTTGGTTCACTCTCCAAATGGCCGCCATGGCCAGTGCTGCACTGATCCAAAGCCAGGAGCCAGGTGCCTCCTCCTGCTCTCCCATGCAGGTGCAGGAGCCCAAACATTTGGGCCATCCTCCAGTGCCCTCCCGGGCCACAGCAGGCTGCTCCACTTCTGATACATCTCCCTGCTAAGGTACCTGGGAAGCAGCAGATGATGGACCAAGTGTTTGGGTTCCTGTCATAGGTAGGAGACCCAGATGGATTTCCTGGCTTCAGACTTCAACCTGGCTCAACCACAGCTGTGCATCTGAAAAGTGAGCCAGTCAATGGAAAACTGATTTACTCCTGCACTTCAAATGGACAGGACACTATTAATCTGGAGGCTGGACTCTGAAAGCATGAAACCCTTCATTTCACATTGTATACAGCCCATTTCTGTTTTATTTTTCTTTTAACTTACGGGAATTTCCCCCTATATATTCCAGTGTATTTCAATATTTAGGTAAAAAAAATCTTGATATTTCTGAAAAGTGATAACTGTTAAATATAAGAGTGGGAATAAGAGAGGGAAGAGATGTGCAATTCGGGACATGCTCAAGCTGACTTACCTCAAACGGTAGAGTTAGAAACATACCAGGGGATTCCAATTCAATCCCATCAAGGTGGCATGTACCAATGCCATCTCACTAGTCCCAGTCATCAATTTCTGTTCACAATTGATCATAATGATAGGACTAAGAACCAAAGGGATCACATAAACAAGAATAGTGTCTGCAAATACTAGCTGATAGAATAAAATGGGAGAGAACGATACAACATGGGAAGTGAGATACACAGCAGACCCATAGAATGGCAGATGTCCTAAACAGCATTCTGGCCTCAGAATCAGCTCTTAAGGCATGCGGATCTGGCTGAAAAGCCCATGAGAGTATATCAGGCATGGAAAGCCAAGACATTCTGGGAAAAAAAAAAAAAAAAAAAACAAAAACAAAACAAACAAACAAACAAAAAACCTAAATGAAAGATCTCCGCGAGTGAGATCCCAGTGGAAAGAACGGGTCATCAGCCGGCGCCGCAGCTCACTAGGCTAATCCTCCGCCTAGCGGCGCCGGCACACCGGGTTCTAGTCCCGGTCGAGGCGCCGGATTCTGTCCCGGTTGCCCCTCTTCCAGGCCAGCTCTCTGCTGTGGCCCGGGAAGTGCAGTGGAGGAAGGCCCAGGTGCTTGGGCCCTGCACCCCATGGGAGACCAGGAAAAAGCACCTGGCTCCTGGCTCCTGCCATCGGATCAGCGCGGTGTGCCGGCCGCAGCGCGCTGGCCGCGGCGGCCATTGGAGGGTGAACCAACAGCAAAGGAAGACCTTTCTCTCTGTCTCTCTCTCTCTCTCACTGTCCACTCTGCCTGTCCAAAAAAAAAAAAAAAAAAAAAAAAAAAAGAACGGGTCATCAAAGAAGGAGGTACCTTTCTCTGAAGGGAGGAGAGAACTTCCACTTTGACCATGGCCTTGTCTAAATATGATCAGAGTCGGTGAACTCAGGGGACTTCCATAGCCTTGGCAGCTCATGACAAGAGCCTAGGGTGATTACTGATGCCATAAACAAGAGTGTCAATTTGTTAAGTCAACAACAGGAGTCACTGTGCACTTACTCCTCATGTAGGATCTCTGTCCTTAGTGTGCTGTTCATTGAGATTTAATGGTATAATGAGTACTCAAACAGTATTTTTCACTTTATGTTTCTGTGTGGGAGCAAACTGTTGAAATCTTTACTTAATGTATGCTAAACTGATCTTCTGTATATAAAGAGAATCGAAAATGAATCTTGATGTGAATGGAAGAGGAGAGGGAGTGGGAAAGGGGAGGGTTGCGGGTTGGAGGGACATTATGGGGTGGGGGGAAGTCATTGTAATCCATAAGCTGTACTTCGGAAATTTATATTCATTAAATAAAAGTTAAAAAAAAATTTTGATATTTTTGTCCAGCAGCATCTTTCTCCTTTTAAGATCCCGAATACATAGGTGTGGATGTTTGAGCTAGCAATTAAGACGCTCATACTTCATACTTAATACTGACCAGCTTCCTGCTGAAGCAGAGTTTGGGAGGCAGCAATGATGACTCAAGGGGTGGGGATCCTGCCAGCTATAAGGGAAACTTGGATTGAATTTTTGACCCTCAGCTCAGGGAGCCATTACAAAAAATGGGGGATCAGCCAATAGATAGAATCTCTCTCTCTTTCTCTCTCTCTGCTTCTTGAATGAATAAATAAGTTAATTAAAAACATTAAGAGTCTCAGTACAAAGGAATAATAGGAATAAACAAGTTAAAGAAATAAACTATGTAATTTAAATCGTAAAATTATATTTTAATTAAACTGTTCTTGTGTGGCAAATTTTATGTTATTGCTATACAAGAAATATATATATATATACTTATATATATTTATTAAAGGAAAATATAATCTTCCTTTGATCAAAAAAGTGAAATGCAGTTGATGTGCTTCTTATGAAATAATAAGTAGCACAAAGCATTATTTCATCTTTAAGATTGTCATCTAGAAAGGTTAATAAGGCTTAGCTGGCTTTTTAAGAGAAAACTTGAAAGGAAATATAAAGAGAAGAAAGGAGGGAGGAAGGTAAGAAAAAGGGAAGAAAGAAGAGGAGAAAAATAGAGGGAGAGAGGGGTAGGGAAGAGAAGGAATAGGGAATAATAAGAAAAGTTGGAAAACATCCATTTGAAGCAATACAGGAGATCTTGTAGATTGAAGTTTGCATAATCTGTCTTTGCTTTTGCAGTAATAAGGGCACATAAAGCAATATAGAGGTGTTATAGATCTACTGTAAAGTTACAGTAATTGCAAACTTTAGCAGCAGGTGTTTCTCATACTACATATGCATCTCACAACACAAAAACAGCCATCCTGAACACTCAACTGTTTTTCTCCAGTGGTTGCTACACAGCAAATTGTATTTAACACCAGCCATACTGACTTTATTTGATTCTATTTTTTATTCCTTAATGAATTGTTATGCAAAGCAAGGTGTGTGAACATATGTTTTTCCTATTACTTCTTTTATGTATTTTTAAATACTTAGTCTGGAATGTTAAACCTCATGCTGAAGAAATAACATTTGTATTGAGGGTATTTGCAAATATACATGCTATGAATCATGTGTTAACATGATAATTATTTCCATACATGCATATCTACAACCCACAACAAGAATTATTAAAATGATTTAAAGGAAACTTACCATAAATATTTGTACTCACTTTTTGAAAGCAAACTTTTTTTGGCTAGTTGACAAACATATGCTGAAATAATTAAACTTGTAAGTTTGAGTGTTTATTCATAAGAAGAATTTTTAATTTTTTCTTTTGTTAAAGAATCTTGCCCTAAACTCTGCACACAAATTGTGACTTTAGAATAAAAGGTATTTCAAAAACTTTATGGAAAATGCATTTTATGAAAAAAAAGCTAAATGTGGATTTAGACCATCAACTTTTGAGGTCTAATACTATTTGTACTTACGGCAACACAACAAAATGAAATCAGATGAAAATTAAAAATATTTGAGGAAGGCCTTAAAAGTTAAAAACTTTAGAATATGAAAGACAGTGAGGGAAAGCAAACCCTAGACAGAGCTCTATTTTATCAAAATGCAGAGGGCCTGAAACGTATCCCATCTCACATAGCTTTGCCACTCACCTTCCCCTTATGTTACTAGAAAAGCAAGGGAAGGCCCTTGGGTCACAAATAAGATCAGTTTTTTTTTTTTTTAACAAAATTAGGCCATGTTAACCAAGAACATATGAACATGCACAACATAGCGTTCCTTGCTGGAATCTGAGCCAAGGAGCCTCTGCGTCCAAAATATCTGTTTTACCAAAATACATATGTTTCTTCTGAAGACACACATAGTGGCTCTCCATTAAGGTTTATAATGTTCCATTAACAAATCAGCAGCAGGTTCCTAGATACAAAATTATTTAATTACTCAAGGGAAACATGACACAGTTGTTTTTATGATACAACGAACACCGTGTGAGAAGTTAGTCTGATTTCTAAGAGTTTTGCCTGAAAGTACATTTTGCTTTGTGTTTTCATTATCACTTTTTTGCTGTGAGTAGTACAAAAACACAGGCAGAAGAAATGGCTAAGAAAAAACATAGTCTCTCCTGCCCATACCAGTGACCACAAAATTGGCCCTTTTTAAAAAAACAATATAAGCCAGATTTGCTATTACTAATTTGACATAATCTGGAAAATTGTATTTTGCTCTTGTTTTCTACAATGTGCTCAATTATAGTGCTTCAAAGGTGAATGATATAATCAAACTGACAAAGCTGCTGCCTTTCATAACGTGGTTTTTCTTCTGTACATCACTGGGACATGTCTCCATGTAACGGTGCCTCACCTCAGTTTTTTCTATCTCAACCTACCCATCAAAAGGTGTCCCTTTGTTGCTTTTAATTCCTTCAGACAAGAATTCACATGAATCAATAGAGAAGGAGAATACAGACAGGAAATATAAAGAACATTCTGAGAAAATTAGGTTAAATCTGGAATGGAATACTAGATGATTTTGACGGTGCAAGAACTCCAGAAATGGTCATCAAGATCCAAGTTCCAAGCTATTTCTAGCGTCTTCATCCACCTTCTTTCACTTGTGGCTTTTATCCTCCTGTTCATAACATTTCTGTCCCACCCCCCAGGCATCATGGCTACATTCCTGGAAGAGAGAAAGATACAAGGTAACGACCAAAAAAAAGTCTGTGTCGATTTTGTCTCTTCTGCAGGAAGCAAATGCTAGTTGTTCAGAAGCCCCTCCCAGTTGAGCTCAAGCCTTTGCATTTACATGTTCTTGGCTGCAATTAAGCACATTCTGATCACCAGACTGCAGGGAGTATGAGAAGGAAAATACCTCTAGCAGAAAATGTCAGTTTTATTTCTAAAAAATGGAGAAAAGAAAGGACAGTAATAGGCAAACAATATTGTCCACCCTAAGAGATATGCCCGCATCCTACTGACCTTTGCATTCACCTCTGTCAGCACACTGTCTCCCGAAAGCTAACTCAGAATGGCTCAGCGAGTGAGTGAATGAATTAATGAATTAGATGCTCCTGAGGACAAAGGACCATTATCCCAGCTTTTAACTCTTCTTTACCTAGGAAAGTGCTTGGATCAAAAATGAGTTAATCTTCAGAAAAGTCAGTACCCTTCTAAATCAGCTTACTTCAGAAAAGTGAGTACCTATTTAAGCTTTTATAACCTGAGTTTAAAGTTCAGAGTCAAAGCAAAAGCCAGGGGCCAGCGCTGTGATGTACCGGATAAAGTCACTGCCTGCAGTGCCAGCATCCCATATAGGTGCTTCTTCAAGTCTCAGCTGCTCCGCTTCTGATCCAGCTCTCTGCTGTGGCCTGGGAAAGCAGTAGAAGATGGCCCCTTCACCTGAGTGGGAGACCTGGAAGAAGCTCCTGGCTTGAGATCAGCCCAATTCCAACCATTGCATTTGGGGAGTGAACCATCAGATGGAAGACTTCTGCCTCAGCCTCTGCATTTCTGTCTTTCAAATAAAATAAATAAATCTGGGGGGAAAAAAGCAGATGCTTGAAGGCAAAAAAAAAAAAAAAATAAAATGGAATGGGATTCTGAGTTCCTAACATAATTGTTCATGTCATAAAAATGTAAATATGCACAGAATTAAATATTGTAAAACCCTACATGTAAGTTGTTTGAGAGGTGACTTTAGGTAGGAGACTTATGAAATTTTAAGTCACTGCCTCTTTCAACAAATCTAGCCAGAGAATTAAAATATTATATTAATTTTAGTATTTATTTTTTACTTAATTACTTCCCACATAACTGTGTGCTTTCATTAATAGAGTCTTACTAACTTCCTGATTCTTTTTTTTAAAATGTCATTATGGCTCAAAATAAAGTCTAAAATTGGCATTTCCTGTTTTTCACATTTCAAAAATTATTTTTGTAAACATCTTAGATGATCAATAAAAAAGTTTAGTATTATTTATTAAAATATAGAGTAAAACATCATATTAATAAATTTTGATTCCTGGTGTTTTAAAACAATATAATTTTGCCTTCTGAAAATTTACTATAATCAGGAATTTTGCTCCCCAATCTCTATAGTAATTGCTTCTAAAAAGTCTCACAGAAGATAGCATATATTTATTTATATGAAACCTATTGAGATGTGGCATATTTGTATTTTGCACATCTTAAACATAATACCATTTCACGTTATATGCAAATATCTTGTTAAATACTGCATTTAATCATCCACATTTCTGAATTCAAGTGATGATGAGATTAATGCATTCAGGTCTCAAGAAATTATACTTATATCACTTGTCTTACTCCCTAACAGTTAGCTTATTCAAGAATTGTAGAATCTAGTATCTAACCCAAAGTTCATTATAAATGAACTGGAAATAGCAGAAATTCAATGACTGAAAATGGTTATTATATAATAAGAGAGTGTTTTAGAATGATCTTACATCTATAGGAAACAATATCAAAACATATAAACTTAGTAATTTCCAAGCATGAATATATACAATGATATTGTACCACTTAAGATAAAGAAAAAAAATTAAGTTCTACTTTCTCTCTCTCCCCATCTCTCCTTCCACATGAAATCCTGAATTTCAAAAGGTTAAATGGCTCATCAAAGAATCTTCTGGTCATTTTGGCCAGAGTCAAAAGTTCTGATTCCTTGACTCATCTTTAGTCTACATCTCCAATAACCACAGAGGGTGTCAGCTAAAGAACCCACAGTCAGGACAGTCTCTGGAGTCACCTGTTTCAGAGATTCTCAACCAAAGGAGGAGAACGAGTAACCTCAAAGCTATGTGTGACCAAAGGCATTAAGCTGGGGTCTGGCATCTGGGGTCTGGGCGTAGCCTATTTATACTAACACATAATTTTGCTACCTGTAATACACTGAGCATTTTATAGATGTCCCATGGCAGAAAAAAACTGGGAAGCATCAATTAAGCATCAATCTATTTTCAAATCCCTCCCAGAGAGAATCCCCTCTGCATTATTGCTGAGTGGTGACTATTCATTCCATTTGACATACCTAATAAATAAATGGGATTGTGGTCTGAAAGATGAAGAGTTGATGGGAATTATTTTGTCCAGTTCTTGTCCTTTGACCAAAGTCCCTCCATATCTTCTTCATTTGTGGACAAATGTGGCCTATGAATGTAAGAATGATTTCTGTTCATTTCATTCATGACTATGTGCAGTTATCTTACACAGGAGACAACCCTATATCCATTTCAGCTCCTTCGGGTGAGGCTCAGCCTAGAATCAAAAAGTCAAACCAGTTAGCACATTGCACAGAACCACGATAAAGAAACAGGAGAATAAATTTTTTGCCCATTGAAGTTTGCTACTCCTGGGTTTTTGTTCAGTAGTTCCTGACTGACATGGTGTGTATAAAAGAACATGTACAATGTGGTAGATTAGAAAAATAATTCAAAGGACAAGCCCTTCTCATGGTGACTCATTTTGATTTTAAAGGGAAGTGCAAATGCATTTCAGGTACTTTGACTAACTTCACAATTAAGTTCTGCACTCATGATATGGGAAGAGAATACAGCAGACATGTACTTACATATTTCATTTAGTTCAAGCTGTAAAATAAGCCACCACAAAATTCCTGTGGCATCCACAATGCAGCTTCGAAGCCTGGTATGATTGTCTAGACAGCTCTGTGGACCTTGGCTGGGTTCATAGGTAGGCTGAGTATGTGGCTCACTGATGGGTCATCTTGGAAAGCCTGGTTGGGGAGGCTGGGATGGGATGGCATGGTCTTTGGGTCTCGCATCTTCCAGTGGGCCAGTTACATCATGTTCCCATGGCAATGGCAGAGACACAAGAGAAAGCAAGTCCAGTTGTCCGAGCACTTTCCAATTCTCTGCTTATATTGTATGGAATCTACAGACTCAAACAAGTCCATGGCTGAGATCAGAGTTAGAACAGATGGGAAAGTCAAACTTCCATGGTAGAGAACAAGAATTGAAGAAAGATATGGACAACTGGGGCCAGTCTGCAATTTACCAAGCGACGTGAATTTAAATTACATTGTAAAGCAATTTTTCACAAAGCTAGACTTTAGAATGTGCCTTGTGTGAGAACACATTAAAGTGACAGAGCTCAAACACCATAAGGTGAAGAGTATTCAAAAACGTTCATGGCAAGTATGCATTCTCTTTCAATTTATCTGTGAAATTTTGTGTGTATCCTCATGTACTTGCTTTACTTGTAAATGTACTATTATTCTTCCCTTTAGTAATGAAAATCAAATAAGCACTTTTAGTTCCCTCAAGAAATTCAAAGTGAAATATAGTATGCTTTATAGAAGCACATTTGTACAAAAATACACTTCTTTTATTCCCTTTATGTGATTTTGAGCTTGTATCTTTAATTTTATAATCTGATTTCTTTTTGTGTAACTTGATGATAAGTTTTGCATTAAGAAATCAAGAAATGTAAGTAGGTAGTGCCGTCATATGACATGGTAGTATTTACGGCCATTGTCTTGTCGTTTCTAGTCGGATACTGGGAGTTAAGGGTTTCAAAGGGAATTCAATTGATATAATAGCATTATTATCAAACTCCATTGTACCTTTCATAAAGATATTCTTTGTCAAAATGTAGATCTGAATCACAACCAAGTTGCATTTTTTTGGATTCTAGATTCTATATTTATATTTTTTATTTTCATCTGGTTGGAGGAGAATTGAAATTTTACTTCTCATGGAAGGTCTGCAAAACTCTTCAGTCATATTGAGCTATTTTACACGAGGAAATGCAGACATGCTAAGGTCAAGTGATTTACCTCCATCATACGACTAATCAATACCAGAGCAAGGAGGAGACCACAGTCACAGGACTCACTCAGTGTGCCAAGCCTTATTAAACAACGCAGACTCGTGTATATCGGATACGCGGACTGAACTATTGAGACTGGACCACTCATTTCCACCCAGGTGGAAATGTGTGTACAAGGCCTGTTAAACATGATATATTCCTAATGTACTGCAATTACCGAAACACCTGTGGCCTAGAAGTCGCTGTGTTCTGGAGGGAAAAGGCTTCACTCATTCAAATAGTTTGCTTCACATTTCATTGCCTTTACCTGCGGTTATATGACCTACTGGTTCCACATTAACGTAAGTCACAAGAACTGGTGCTTAATTATAGTGACTGAGGTGTGACTGTGTTGATTTGTGGGTTTTATTTTTCTTTCTTAGATTTTTTTGGTAGTTTCAGTAGCCTGTTATGAAAAAAAAATATGTTGCAACTGTGTTCAGCAATTCTGAGAAAGCCATCTGCCTAAGATATCACTGAATGGTAAATACTCCCACTAAAATAGGATTCAACATCCACCTAGAATCTGGAAATTTCCCCTGTAAGTCCTCTAGTTCAATCACACGCCGCAGGCACTTGCCCCGCAACAGGTGGGAATCCATTTGAGAGAGTGATCCAAAGGGCAATTCTCTTTCCATAACGTAGTCAGCCTCGGGGTGCTGGTGCATGTGTTTATAGTCAGATGGGTTCAATCCCGGACTGTTTCTAAGGATAAAAGAGCAAGCAGGAAAAGTATAAATAAAGAGGATGATGACATTACAAAGGTGAGAGGAAATAACTCTTGCAAGTCAAACTTCTGGTCAGACAAAAAGCAATCAACAGTACCAGCGTACTTCAAAACTATGGAAAATGGAATTAAAACATAAGTTTATTTTGATGCAAAACTTTTGAAATCCATCCCTACAAGTGGTCTTCAAGAAGTTCATGAAGAAAACTCATACTGTGAACAAACGATGCATGGGATTCAATCCCATTGATGTTGAGGCTTTTGCAGTATCTTTACAGGATATGTATCAGGAGAACGAAGCACAAAACCACTTAGAAACATAAATCATTAGGCTGGAAGAATGCTCAGAAATATATAAAACCACGGGTTTAGGCACAAAAAGCAAACAAACAAATAAACAAAAGAAATATATAAAACCATCCATTTGTAACCCAGCACACAATGCCCATAATACATTGAAAATTTCAGAATTACTACTAGACAAAAAAATGTTTACCACTCTGCCCCCAGAACACTTAAAACGGAACTTGGGACTCCTCTCTTCTTAGTCCAACTTCTTTTCTACCATTTCCTCTCATTCCATTGATTTTTTTTAATGCGTGGTTTTAGAAAAATGCATTTGTTCTCACATTTAGATTCAGTGCTAATGTTTATTTATTTTTATATATTTGAGAGAGAGAGAGACAGAGACAGAGAGAGAGAGAGGAAGAGAGAGAGAAAACAAAATCTTCCACCCGCTGGTTTTCTCCACAAATGGATGGGGTAGACCAGTGACAGGTAGGAGTCAGGAACTCTATCCCTCTTTCTCACATGGTGGCAGTGTCCTAGTGTTTGAGCCACTGCTTCCCAAGGTGGGTATTAGCAGGAATCTGGATCCAAATCAAAGAGCTAAGGTGGATCCAGATCCTAGGTGTTTTAATATGAGATGCTGGCGTCCTGAGAGGAGGTTTAGCCCACTGAGCCACAGCACATGCTCCTTCTGCCTCTTTTACAAAACATGAAGATGTTAAGCTTTCAGAGATGCAAAGTTATATAAATCCATGTTACTCGCAATGCTCTTACGAAATTCAATGTAAAATATCTAAAGATGACTTTTTGCTTGTCCTCCTTCTAATTTGATCACAAGAGGATATCATCGTGCGTGTATGTGTGGAAGTTGATCATTCTGTGTTTTTCTTTGTATCTTTACTACAGCTATAAGCATCTTTAATTTACTCAATAAAGAGAGTGCTGTTTTGTAAATTAAATTTCATATTATATCATACTACATGTGAGTCACTGATTTATTTTTTTTTTGCCTTGAGGTTTATTCATGTTTATATACTTTTTTAAAATTTATTTATTTATTTGAAAGGTAGAGTTACACAGAGAGAGAAAGGTCTTCCCTCTGCTGGTTCACTCCCTAGTTGGCTGCAACGACCGAAGCTGCACCATTCTGAAGCCAGGAGCCAGGAGCTTCTTCCAGGTCTCCCACACTGGTGCAAGGGCCCAGGGACTTGGGCCATCTTCTACTGCCCTCCCAGGCCATACCAGAGAGCTGGATCTGAAGTGGAGCAGCCGGGACCCAAACCGGTGCCCATATGGAACGCTGGCACCACAAGTGGCAGCTTTACCCACTACACCACAGCATCGGCCCCTCATGTTTATACACTTAATAGTAGGTATTGTTTTTACTGCTGTACACTATTTAAAAAATAATTTTATACAATATGCCATATTTGGCTCATATGTAAACATTGTATAATATGTATGTATGTGTACACAAATACATACTCTATTTTAAAGCATTGGTGGATATATTCATATAACATAACCTGGTATTCATTATAAACGTAATAAAATGAGAGAAAAAAGTACTTTATTATGTAAGGGGTAAATTCAATGAAGACAACATTTATAAATATTTACTTGCCAAATAATATGGCATTCACATTATTTTACTCTTTACTATTTTACTATATTTTAAAGTATATATATATATTTACATATATATGCATTATATATCTAGTCTATATATGTACATAAACTTGTCCATACAAGAGAAAATGTGTGGTATTTGTTTTTCTGTGTCTGGCTTATTTCGCTTAGCATAATGATCTCCAATTCCATCTATTTTGTTGCAAATATCAACATTTCATTCTTTTATGGCTAATATTCTATTTTGTATATACGCCACATTTTATTTATTTTTTCATCCTTGATGGGCATTTAGGTTGATTCTATAACTTTGTTATTGTGAATTGGATTGTAATAAACCTGGGATGCAGGTATCTCCTTCATTCACTGACTTCAGGTCTTTTGGACATATTCCCAGAATTGGAACAGCTGGGTCATATGTTAGATCTATTTTTAATTGCTTGAGGAATCTCCATACTGTTTTCCATAATGGATATACTAATTTGCATTCCCACCAACAGTGTATTAGTGTTCCCCTTTCTCCACACCCGCACCAATATTTGCTATGTTTTGACTCTTGGATAAAATTGGAGTGAGATGATACCTCATTGTGGTTTTTATTTGCATTTCCCTAATGGCTAGTGATACCAAGCATTTTTTTTTTCATACTTTTTTTGGCCATTTGTATTTCTTCTGTTGAAAAATGACTATCCAGATCCATTGCCTATTTTTAACTGAATTATTTCATTCGTTGTTTAATTTTTGAGTTTATTACATGTTTTAGATATTAACCCTTTATCAAATGCATAGTTTGAAATTATTTTCTCCCATTCTGTCAGTTTTCTGTCGCTCCCCCTCTTCGTGGAGGAACGACACTAAGCCCTGCCTAGGCTTCATTCCCGGGTTTCGGCACCATTATGTCGCTCCCCCTCTTCGTAGAGGAACGACACAGGACCCTGCGCTGTTCTTTTGTCTGCTCGGCCCTCTCCGGGTTTGCTGCTGGTTCTTCCCGGGTTGGCTACCGATCCTTCCCGGGTTTGCTGCTGGTTCTTCCTGGGTTGGCTACCATCCCTTCCACCTCCGTGGAAGGGCGGTTCCCCCTGCCACATTCCCCACTTCCGCGGGGAAGTGGCACACCGCCGGCCGGCTCTCTCGGGGGCTGCACAGGTGTTCCCCTTAGATGTTCCTGGTGCATGCCGTCTCTCTCCTCCTTTATAGTCCTCTTCCACCAATCCCAACTCTGCTACCCACACGCCGAGTACGCTGCTCTCCTCCAATCAGGAGCAGGTCCCACAGTTTACTGGTTGAACTGGAGGCAGCTGTGTAGAAGCTGTTTCCCTTCTCAGCACCATATTGTGGGAGAGCAGATGCATAGAATAAGTCTTAATTCCAGTAACTCAGTCCAGTCCGAGTTGCTCCCAGTTGCTCCCCACAGTTTTCTCTTCAGTTTCTTGGTCGCTTCTTTTGCTGTGCAGAAGCTTCTTAGTTTGATAGAATCCCATATATTTTTCTCTTTTAGCCTGTGCTTTTTAGGGTCTTATACAAAAAGTCATTATCTATGTCAATGTCTTAGAGTGTTTATTCTATGTTTTTCTCTAGTTTCATAATTTTGGGAGTTCCTTTTTGGGGTTTGAACCATTTTGAGTTGCTTATTTTAAAGAGTGAGAATGGAAGTTAATTTTCAAACTTGTACATGTGGAAATCCAACTTTCCCAACACCATTTAGAAAAGGTACTGCCCTCTCTTCTGGGAGTGTTTTAGCATCTTTGTCAAAGATAGCTCAGTTGTAGATGCATGCATTTATTTCTAGGATTTTCTTTTCTGCTCCATTAGTCTATATGTCTATTTTTATGTCAGCACCACATTGTTTTTGGGTCAATAGTCATGTACTATGTTTTGAAATCTGGTACTCTGATGCCCCAGGGTTTATTTCCATTGTTCATGACTGCTTTAGCTATTCAGGGTCTTTTGTGTCTCCGTGTAAGTTTTAGGATTGTTTTTTCTAATTCTGTGAAGAATGCCAATGATATTTTCATGATGATTACATTGAATCCATAAATTATTTTGGATAGTATGACATTTTGATAGTATTAATGCTTGCAAAACGTGAACAAGAGAGGTTTCTCTACTTTTTTAGTGTTTTCAGTTTCTTTCATCAGTATTTTGTAATTTTATTGTCGAGGTCTTTTGTATCCTTGGTTAAATTTATCCTGAGGTATTTAATTTTTGTAGCTATTAAAAATAGAATTAGTGTTGTAAGTTCTTTCTCAGCAAGATCTTTGTTGGTGTATAAAAATAGTACTGATTTATGTGTAATTGATTTTGATTCAAGCAACTTTGATGAATTCTTTTATCGGGTCTAGTAAATATCTTGGCACAAACTTATGGATCTCCTATGTATAGGATCGTGTAATCTACAAATAGGGACGTAAGTCCCTGTTTAAGATTTTTATCATTTATGGATGTTGTATCTTAGTAAATGCTCTCTGCATCTATTGTGATGGTCTTATGATTATTACCATTCTGTCATTAATTTAGTCAACTTTAGTATCTACTCCCTTCCTAACAGATAATTCCTTGTATGTAATGATTTGGTAACTTTTTCAAGAATGTATTCCTTAGTTATACTGTTGATTAATAATACATCCATTGCAATGGAAGTTCATCACAACTGACCTTTTGCACATATGTGTGGCTTTGCTTCTTTAGTCTGTATTCTGTTCTAGTGTCCAGTATAACTATTTACCATATCATTTTAGTTACTATATATTCGTTATAAATTTTGATAGCAAATGATCTTTTAACTTGTAAGTCTTGACCGTTGTAGCTTCATTGTTCCTTTATAAGAAAAATTTCAGGAGCCTGAGCTGTGACATAGCAGGTAAATCGGCCACCTGCAGTGCTGGCATCCCATATAAGTGCCAGTTCTAGTCCCGGCTGCTCCACTTCCAATTCAGCTCTCTGTTATGTCCTGGGAAAGCAGTACAAGATTTGCCCAAGTTCTTGGACCCTTGCACCCATGTGGGAGACCCAGAGGAAGCTCCTGGCTCCTGGCTTCAGCTTGGCCCAGCTCTGGCCATTGCGGTATTTGGGGAGTGAACCAGCAGATGGAAGACCTTTATCTCTCTCTCCCTCTCTCCCTCTCTCTCTCTCTGCCTTTCCAATATAAATAAATCTTTAAAAAAAAACAAAGAAAGGAAAACTTTGCATTTGCCCACCCAAGAACTTGTGGTTTTGATTGAAATTACATGGATTTTATCAGTTAATGTAGATAAAACTTCTATCTCCACACTAGTAGTGTTTTTATTCATGGACATGATGCCTATTTTTCTTGTATTTAGGACTTTCATAATTCTTATTACAATTTCTATAATTTTCAACACAAGGGTCTCTCAAGTGTTTTGTCAGACATGTTCCTTCATTCTATTTACATATTGAATGATTTCTATAATTTCACTTTAACTGTTTTTGATTTTAGAAACCAACATGATATTGTTATTCTCATTTTTTTTCTAAAAGCTTGCTAAAGGCGTGAGACATAAATTTTGGAGTTATAATACTCATAGATATAATATTTATTTTTTCCTATTTAATTTATTTTTTAAATTTTATTTAAAGAGTACAAACTTCATGCATTTCATATACACAAATTTAGAACCATAGTGATTCTTCCCACCACACCTCCCTCCTGCTCATACTCCCACATTTCTTCCTCCTCCCTCACCCATTCCTGATCTATTTTTTACAAACATCTATTTTCAGTTAATTTTGTACTTACAAGATTAATCCTACACTAAGTAGAGAGTTCAACAAATAGTATGAAGAAAAAACAAAAAACTAAAAACAAAAACAAAGAGACAAAAAATCTTTCTCAACAGTCAAGACAAGGGCTGTTTAAAATCATGGCATCACAAAGTGTCAATTTCACTCATATAGATTACCTTCTAGGTACTTTATTAGTTACCACAGATTAGAGAGAATATATGATATTTGTCTTTTTGGGATTGGCTTATTTCACTAAGTATAATGTTTTCCAGTTGCATCCATTTTATTGCAAATGATGAGCTTTCATAATTTTTACGACTGTGTAATGTTCCATAGTGTATATATACCATAATTCCTTTATCCAGTCTTCAGTCGATGGCTATCTGGGTGAATTCCATATCATAGCTATCATGAATTGAGCTGCAATAACATGGGGGTACAGATCAGTCTTTCACATGCTGATTTCATTTCCTTTGGATAAATTCCTAGGAGTGGAATGGCTAGATCATGTGGTAGGTCTATATGCGGCTTTCTGAGATATCTCCTTACTGTCTTCCACACTGGCTGCACCACTTCATATTCCTACCAGCAGTGGATTAGGGTACCCTTCCCCTCACATCCTCAACAGCTTTTGTAGTTGGTTGATTTCTGTATGAAAGCCATTCTAACTGAGATGTGTTGTAACCTCATTATGGTTTTGATTTGCATTTCCCTGACAGCTTGGAGTCCTGAGCATTTTTTCATGTGTCTGTTGGTCATTGGGATTTCCTCTCTTAAAAAAAAAATGTCTGTTCAGGTCCCTTGGCCATTTCTTAAATGGATTGTTTGTTTGTTGTTGAGTTTCTTGAGTTCTTTATAGATTCTGGAAAATAATGCTTTACCAGTTGCATAGTTTGCAAATATTTCTACCAGTCTGTCAGTTGCCTCTTCACTTTGCTGAATGTTCTTTTGCAGTGCAGAAGCTTCTCAGTTTGATATAGTCTCGTTTGTCAATTTTAGCTTTGATTGCTTGTGCTTCTGGGGTCTTTTCCACAAAGTCTTTTCCTATGCTAATGTCTTGTGGGATTTCTCTGATGTTCTCTAGTAATCTGATGGTATCACATTGTAGATTTAGGTCTCTATACATCTAATGTTTGAATCATTGGGATTGGCATCTCTCAAAGTAAGAGCCTAGAGTGGAGGGAAAGAGGACTTCGCTCATTTGAAGATCAAATAGGAGAGTGTGACTGGCCATTTAGGCAGGAAAAGCACATGCAAGTGGCATTACATGGCACAGCAGATGACAATTTCTAACAAACAATAGTGAAATGCCCCAGTTAAATAAAATGAAGACTCAAAATTTGTTAAGGAAGGGGCAGATGCTATACTGAAATATATTAGTATGTGAAGACATTAGACAACAGAAATAATGTGTGTGAATTGGTTTTTCAATATATTTGAGAGTGAATGTTTATGTATATGTGTTTCAAAACAACACTACAGTGTTTTGAATGCTTGAAGATTCTTTCAAGCTTTCTGTATAGACATTAGGTTATTGAAAATAAGCGTGATTTTCATTTCAATCTTATTAACTGCCACTGATACTGAATAATTGTCATAGTGCTCAGATAAGATGATCAGTGCTATGCAGAATATTTCCGTGATTACAAACATTTTTACCGTGTTGCTTTCACCATCTAGATGGAGGTTAGGAAGATGCATTTTTTTCATAGAAGGATATTTCCTCTAATCTTTCTATTCCTAAGTCACTGAATATTTTATCCGAAGAATAAGATTTGGATTTTATTGAAAAGCATATTTTTTGGTTCTTTGAGAAGTTACTTATTCTCTTTTTATCTTTTAATATAGTAAATGACAATAATAGGTTTTAACAGAAATATATTCTAGAATTCCAGAGCTAAACACAAATTGCTCTAGATGATTTTGTATGCTTGTATAATAGTAAATTAATTCAACTTTCTAATGCTTTAAACCACTTAGACATTCATCAATAAAGAAACTGCCTTTGTGGTGTTTTCCTTTTACTGTCCTTATGAAGCTTTTTTGATTGTTTGTTTTATTTGTTTGTTTGTTTTTCCTTTTTTATTTTTAATTTTTTTTTATTTTTAACTTTTATTTAATGAATATAAATTTCCAAAGTACAGAATATGGATTACAATGGCTTCACCCCCATAATGTCCCTCCCACCTGCAACCCTCCCCTTTCCCACTCCCTCTCCCCTTCCATTCATATCAGGATTCATTTTCGATTCTCTTTATATACAGAAGATCAGTTTAGCATACATTAAGTAAAGATTTCAACAGTTTGCTCCCACACAGAAACATAAAGTGAAAAATACTGTTTGAGTACTAGTTATAGCATTAAATCTCAATGTACAGCACACTAAGGACAGAGATCCTACATGAGGAGTAAGTGCACAGTGACTCCTGTTGTTGACTTAACAAATTGACATTCTTGTTTATGGCATCAGTAATCACCCTAGGCTCTTGTCATGAGCTGCCAAGGCTATGGAAGCCCCCTGAGTTCACCGACTCTGATCATATTTAGACAAGGCCATGGTCAAAGTGGAAGTTCTCTCCTCCCTTCAGAAAAAGGTACCTCCTTCTTTGATGACCCATTCTTTCCACTGGGATCTCACTCGCGGAGATCTTTCATTTAGGTTTTTTTTTCCCCCAGAGTGTCTTGGCTTTCCATGCCTGAAATACTCTCATGGGCTTTTCAGCCAGATCCGCATGCCTTAAGGGCTGATTCTGAGGCCAGAGTGCTGTTTAGGACATCTGCCATTCTATGGGTCTGCTGTGTATCTCACTTCCCATGTTGGATCGTTCTCTCCCTTTTTTATTCTATCAGCTAGTATTTGCAGACACTATTCTTGTTTATGTGATCCCTTTGGTTCTTAGTCCTATCATTATGATCAATTGTGAACAGAAATTGATGACTGGGACTAGTGAGATGGCATTGATACATGCCACCTTGATGGGATTGAATTCGAATCCCCTGGTATGTTTCTAACTCTACCGTTTGAGGTAAGTCAGCTTGAGCATGTCCCGAATTGCACATCTCTTCCCTCTCTTATTCCCACTCATATATTTAACAGCGATCACTTTTCAGTTAAGTTTCAGCACTTAAGAATAATTGTGTATTGATTACAGTATTCAACCAAAAGTATTAAGTAGAACAAACAAAAAAATTACTAAGAGGGATAACGTATTAAGTTGTTCATCCATAGTCAGGTCAAGGGCTGATCAAGTCACCATTTCTCATAGTGTTCATTTCACTTTAACAGGTTTCCTTTTTGGTGCTCAGTTGTCACCGATCAGGGAGAACATATGGTATTTGTCCCTTTGGGATTGGCTTATTTCACTCAGCATAATGTTTTCCAAATTCCTAACAGGGATCACTTAACCATTGGCTTTGTTGTTTCTCTCTGATTTTCCTTCCTAATCTGCTTTAATAAGTATTATTTCTTTTCTTTTTTTAATTAGTATTATTTCAATTCTTTTACTTCCTTCATATTTACTCTGTCTTATTTCCAATGCTGCTATTGATTTGTTTTAGCCAATTTCTTACTTTTCATAAGTAGCTTATTAATTTTTAATCCTTCTTTTCTAAGTAATGGATAACAGTAATATTTCTATCTAAGTATGATATTAATAGTAAGTTTCACATTTCAGAGATAATAGTATTAGTTACTTCAAAGTAATTTTAAGTCTCCATTTTGGAATTTATTCTTTTACTCTTAGGTTACATGGAAATGTGTTGAAAAATTTCCAAATATACTTTTATATGTAAGCTCCTTTCACTATTTTTATTTACTTATTTTTAAATGTTTTTTTATCTACATGAAAGCAGAATGAGAGGGAATAAAGGGGAAATCCAGAGAGCCAGATACAGAGAAAGATCTTCCAACCATTGGTTCACTTCTCAAATGCCTGCAATAATCATTGTTGGGTCAGGCTGTAGCCCAGAGCCAGGAATTGCATCTGTGTCTCTTATGGGATGCCAGAATCACATACAGAGTCCTAATCCACTGCACCACAACACCACCCACATCTGCCTCACATGTTTTAAAGTACACTCTATTATTTAAAGCAGTTGTAGATATACAGCAAAATGGAAAGAAAGGTATTGAGATTTTTTTTCATATACACTCCACACTCACAGGACTCAAACTTGGGGTCACCCTTCTTTACCTTTGAAAGTCAAATGTGTGTGACAAGATGCGTTTGTTCTATGATGTACATGGTTAAGTGCATCCTATGTTTGCAGTTTCCAAGCTGTCTAATCCACCATTTAAAATGGAATGGAAGTGAAGTACAGTGTCATCGAATATATCACGCAAATCCCACTGAACAAGTTCTCTTCCACCAGAGGTTCATTAAGAATTAGGTAAGACAGCATTCATGGAAGGTGGAAATAACAGGTGAAATGAAGTGATGGTTCTAAAACAAGAGTAGCCTCCAGCCAGGACAGATACCAGGCGGCCAGCAGGGCAGGCATTTGAAGCGAGCATTCATAACACATCCATCAGCAGCAGAAACACACATCTCCACAAGTAAGACTGGGAGTGAATTTCAAGGGTGCCAGATAATTTTTCTACTTAACCTAACCTCCTATTGTATAGCTGGAAAAACACTAGTTGAAGAAGAGAAAAATTATCAAATTATAGTGACAATTATAGTTTAAAATGATTACAATTTAGATATAAGATGTCTAATGCATACAATACATACAGAATTTAGCCTTTTTGTGACAAAAATAGTGTATAGGAAAACATATGAATACTACATAGCTACTTCATCAACACTGAAAATTTTATTTTTCTTCTTTATTATTATTATGATATTCAATTTAGAGCTGTATAATTTCCTGCCTCAAGGTCAATCAAGATCATAGAAATAAGTAGTAGTTTCTGTCCATAATCTCTGTGAAAGATCACAGTAGGGATAGAGGAGGTAGCATTTACCAAGGAAGCTCTGGACCAGCCTGCTTGAATGAAAGGCCTGGCTCCTCTCTTTTCCACCTGCTTGCTATTGGCCAATCTGCCTCTGTCAGTTACCTCATCTGAAAAATGAGGATACGGTGTTCTAAGGCTGTTATAGGACCTAACAAGTTAGTGCCTGTAAACTGCTTAGAACAGTGCCTGTGATATTTTAAGGACTCAGTAAATTATATGTATAATTATTAGCTATTATGGAGAGTAGCATCAGAGCCAAGGACTGCCATGAGAGCCTTCTGGTGATGCCAGGATCTTAGCAGATATGCAAGTGAGCTGAGAGAATGAAGAAAGGACACCCACCTAACTTTCTACACCACAATGTAATCTTGGATCTTCTTCTCACGGTTTCATTTTGCATTTTCAAAATCAGGCTGCTTAGCTACTTTACAATGCTAGCTCTTTTTTTTCTAAGTTTTTATCTATTTGCTTGCATTTATTGGAAAGACAGAGACAGACACAAACACACACAAACACACACCCGTCTATCTACTGGTTCACTCCCAAAATGAGCACAGCAGCCAGGCCTAGGACAAACCTAAACCAGGAGCCTGGAATCTAATGCTTGTATCCCATGTGGCTGGAAGGGACCCAAGAAATTAAGGCATCATCATTCACTGCCTCCCAGGGTATGCAGTAGTAGGAAGCTGGACTGGAAGTGAAGTGGCTGGGACTTCAGCAGGCACTCTCAATACAGGATGCCTACATCCCAAGCAGCAACTCAACCACTGCACCAAGACACCTAATATGCATAGTGTAACACATAGGCTGACACAAATCTGGAACTCAGTGCACGCGTGCGTGCGTGCGCACGCGCGTGTGTGTGTGTGTGAGAGAGAGAGAGAGAGAAAGAGAGAGAGAGAAAGAAAGAAAGAAAGAAAGAAAGAAAGAAAGAAAGAAAGAAGAAAGAAAGAAAGAAAGAAGGAAGAAAGAAAGAAGGAAGAAAGAAAGAAAGAAATGAAAAAGTTGCACAGTGCATTGAGGACTCTTCACCGCTGAGCTGCATAGTCTCCAATGAGCAGCACTATGGCTATGACAGTCACTTCATTGGCTAGGATCCTTTCTTTACGTTCTCATTCTGTTAGGTGGCCTACTTATTACTTGCTTAATCCAAAGTGTTCTCCATTAATGCCCTTGTGCTCTTGATGGTATTGTGAATGAAAATTATGAGTCAGCTCTTTACCCACACTAATGTACAAACAATGCCTTAGAGTACATTTATTTCAGAGAATGTCTTAAAATATTCAGAATATCAAATTACTTTTATATGTAAGCATTAGTCATTGTGTTGATTAACTTTCAAACATTAAAATTTTTGTGATGATTTGGGAAATGAAAATCAGGATATTCTAACCACATTTCAAAGTAGATTATATGTGCTAGATTAAAACCTACCAATGTTGGTCAAAAATAAATCAGTAGTACGGCACAGCTATTTTATAAAATACAAAAAGTGCACTGAGCATAAGAAAATAATAAAATTTTATTAGAAGAGACAGTTGGATGTTTTACAGGTGTTACATGAGTTTTGAAGTTTCTTTTATACATCTAGTGATGCTCCCCAAGGCACAGAAGTTAATAAAATTATTAGCCAAGAAAACTTGAGATGGTAAGGAAATTACATACAAACATTCTGTGTGAACATTTTATTTTTAAAAAATTTAAAATTATTTTAAAAGATTCATTTATTTATTTATTTATTTGGAGGCAGAGTTATAGAGAGACAGAAGGAGGGAGAAAGGGGCAGAGAGAGAGACTAAAGGGGGGATAGCAATTTTCCATTGTTGGTTCACTCCCCAAATGGGCACAACAGCCAGGGCTGCAACCTATAGAAGCCAGGAGTGAGGAACTTCATCAGGGTCTACCATGTGGGTAGCAGGGACCCAACCACTCGGGCCTTCTTCCATTGTTTTCCCAGGTGCGATGGCAGGGAGCTGGATTGGAAATAGAGCAGCAGGACCAAATCAATGCTCATATGGGATTCTGGCATTGCAGGAAATAGCTTAATCTGCTGCATAACAACACTGGCCTTGTGAATATTGTAATGAGTTTTTTTTTTTAAATAAAATGCACTGGTCCCCTTGTACACATGAGGGATTGGTGCCAGTCTCACTCCCCTGTGTTTACCAGAATCTCCCCTCACTCAAGTTTTTATCTGACATAGAATTCTTATAGAACCTACATCCTACACTATATTTTAAATCCTCTCTATATTACATCTTATAGCTTATACAATGTAAACAGTATTGAATTAGTTATCCTGTATTGTTGAGGGAATAATGACAAAGGTGGAAAAGTCTGCTCATGTTCAGTACAGACATAATTTTTTCTGAACAGTTTTGATCTGTGGATGGTTGCATCTGCAAATGTGGAATGCACAGATCAAAAGCTCTGACAATATCTCTTCTTCTAATTTGAAATTAATCTTAAATCACTGAACTGCTACATTATTTGTGTGATTAATGACCTACTCTATCCTTCCAGTTGCTGTCTCCCCTGCCCCTAAATGATTTCAAAGTTTAAGTTCAGAACAGCTTTGCTTCAATTTAATAAACATCTTTCGTATATCAAAGGGAGATTATGATGGAACAAGTACATAGAGGGGCAGATATTTCACCACAGCAGGTTAACTGACATTTGTGAAGCCTGCATCTCATATCTGAGAGTATATTGCTTCGAATCCAGCTTTCTGTGAATGTACCTTGGAAAGCAGTGGGTGATCATCCAAGTACTTGAGTTCATGACACCCATATGGGAGACCTGGTTGGAGTTCCTCACTCCTAGCATCAACCTTACTCAACACTGGTTGCTGCAGGCATTTGAGTAGAGATAGTACTAGTAGGACATTGAATACCCAAAAATGTAATAGCATGAGTGGTAAAATTAGAAGCTGATATATAATCCTAGACAGATTACATCCTACAATTCATTCTTGCTTAAAAAGTACTGTTGGTATATTACACAGAACTAACCCAATGCATTATATGATGTACATGTCATTTTACTTCAGAGAGCTACAAAAAGTAGTATTAAAGCAATGAAAGCACTGATAAATAGCCCCTTTGGTAAGAAGTATAAGAATTAGAAAGTTTAGTAATAAAGATAAATTAATGGATTATTTAATAACAGTATTCACATCTATGAAGTATTCTGTCTGCTTTTTTTCTTTCACAGTACAAATCAGGTGCTGATGGCTCTTGATCTTAAATCAACAATAAAAGGAAATAAGGATACAGTTAAACCATGAATGATTGGGACAGAGAAAAGAATGCCTTCACAGCAAATAATCCAAGAGGTCACATACTTGACTTAAGAGAACAAGTCTTAAAATCAGTAAGACTTGTAATAATATAATGTACAAAAAAAATATTTGGACTGGGTAAAATTGGTTGATAGAGGCAAGTTTTGCAGGAGATTCATTGATGATTCATTATATTTCCTTGTTTGAAAAAACTGCCAGAGAATCATGAGATGTTTTTGAAATAGAAATTTACTTCAAAGTTCAAAATCCTTTAGATTCTGTCTTATTAAGGAAAAAGTGGACTGAGGAAGAAAATGTTATGCTTTTTATAGACAACTGGGTTGTACTGTTAAAAGCTTCATTATCATTGTAAAGTTAAACAGACACTAGTAAAATTTTTTCTAATTTTCTATTGTCAAGGTTTTTCTATATGTAAGACTTTCATTTTTATCTCTAATATTAACTACTATTTTTATTACAGCTATTTTTATGCATGCAGCTAGATATTTTAATACAATAGATTGCTTAATAATTCCGTATCCTGCATTTGACATTTAATTACATTATTTAAATTATTATATACTTTGTCAACTAATGTTATAATATCAAATAGTTAATTATGCTACTCAATGAATATTAGTAAGCATCTTACTAATCATATTTGATAAAATGGATGAAGAAGCTAAGATCATAGAGATTAAATGCTTTGCTAAAGGCTATCCATTTAAAACATGGAGATGGAATTTAAACTCAGATTTGAGAGATATGAAAATTCTCTGGTTATTCTGTTTATTTTAGATTTGAATACAATCTCTGCTTTGATTATGTGGAATACTTTTAGAAAATAATTTAATTCATTATCTCAAAATATAGAACCCCTTTCAATGGATCTACAGGTCTCCAAAAGAGTAAGGAAATTCTCCTGGGACCAAGAACACAGCAGAGGTGAGCAAGTCCTGCTTCTGACGGGAAGTCACCCGGGAGACCATCCAGCATGAAGCTGCGACTCAGAGAGACAGCACTGTGAGGAACCACAAGAACTCACAAGGAAACTGTCGTCGGCAGATAACTAAGAATCTAGTTTAGGTTGAGGTTAAATTGAAGGGGGAAAATTTGTTTTAAACTTTTATTTAGTAAATATAAATTTCCAAAGTACAGCTTATGGATTACAATGGCTTTTTCTCCCCCATAACTTCCTTCCCACCTACTACCCTCCCATCTCCCGCTCCCTCTCCCATTCCATTCACATCAAGATTCATTTTCAATTATCTTTATATACAGAAGATCAATTTAGTATATATTAAGTAAAGATTTCATCAGTGTGCACCCACACAGAACATAAAGTGTAAAATACTGTTTCAGTACTAGTTATAGCATTAATTCACATTGAACAACACATTAAGGACAGAGATCCTGCATGGGGAGTAAGTACACAGTGACTCCTGTTGTTGACTTAACAATTTGACACTCTTGTTTATGGCGTCAGAAATCTCCCTAGGCTCTAGTCATGAGTTGTCAAGGCAATGAAGCCTTTTTATTTCGCTGACTTTGATCTTATTTAAACAAGGTCATAGTCAAAGTGGAAGTTCTCTTCTCCCTTCACAGAAAGGTACTGCCTTCTTTGATGGCCCATTCTGTCTACTGGGGTCTCCTTCGCAGAGATCTTTCATTTAGGTTTTTTTTTTTTTTTTTTTTCCAGAGTGTCTTGGCTTTTCATGCCTAAAATACTCCCATGGGCTCTTCAGCCAGATCCGAATACCTTAAGGGCTGATTCTGAGGCCAGAGTTTAGGACATCTGCCATTCTAGGAGTCTGCTGTGTATCTCACTTCCCATGTTGGATCATTCTCTCAAAGGGAGAAAATTAAATAAAAACGGTTTCTTTAAACTTCGTATTTCTAAACTAGTACATGTATAGGATCCCTAGAGGGACCAGAAGTTTAACATAGTTTAGAACATATATATGTTCATACCTGCTTTATTTGCAGTAGCCCCAGATAGGAAAAGACCAAATCAGGAACCAGGTGAGTGGTAAATAAACACTGCTGCATTCACACTTCTATCCTGGGATTCTATGCAGCACTAAAAATGAGATATGGATTCGCACATCAACAGAGATGAATCTAAAAAACATTGTGTGAAGATGAGTAAATCAGACAAACAGTGGTACAAACATCAGAAATTCTATTTTAAGAATTCCATATGGAATGCCAGCACTGCAGGTTGGGGCATTAACTCTCCGCGCCACTGCACTGGTCCCACAATTTTCTTTTTTTAACAATTCCTATCCTTATGGAAATTTGGTGATTTTTAACATTATCCAGAACAAATGGAAATAAAACTTATTTTTAACAAGGAAGATAACTGATTGATTACACAAATGCTCAATATATCTAAGAGGTAAAATGTTTATGTTGCTCTCCAGCTCACTCTCACCCATGATGCGATGAGGGTGCCAGCAGGAACAGCACTCTCTTGTCTGTGGTCCCTACCAATGAAAACACAGCCCCATTCCTGCCATGTGTCACTATATTTAATTCACCATTATGCCAAGTATTTCAGGATGATTATAGCTCCAAGGAAGAAAATATGCATTTATTAAACACTCACTATGGACCAGGCACTGGGCTGGACATTTTTACAAACCTCTAAAAAACATACGACTACAATTATTTTTTAAAAATTGTCTTTTTATTTATTTATTTATTTGAAAGCAAGAGAGAGAGAGAGAGAGAGAGAGAGAGAGTTTGATTTTCCATCTGCTGGTTCACTTCCCAGATAGACAGGATCCAGGAACTCTATCCAGGTCCCCCATGTGTGTTCAGCAGCCCATGGCTCAGGCCATCTTCCACCACTTTCCCAGGAGAATTGGAAGTTAACCAACCAGGACTGGAACTGTTGCTCATATGGGATGCCAGCATTCGAAGTGGTGGCTTACTCCTCTTGGCCACAATGCCAGCTCCTACAATTTTTTTGTCTCACTCCTGTAACAACCCTAGAAAAAGATATGTTGTGAATTTTGTAAATTAAAAAAAATAGTTTGGGGATTATAACCTATAAGTTCACACCCCAGTTGAGTGTACTTCCCTCTGCATATTGTTTTTTCTTCTACAACCCTATTGCATTTTATAGCTTTAGTAACTAACATGGTGTTATCAAATCTCTTTATTCTTCGTTGTATTATATTATTTTTATTTTTTAAAGACGTATTTTATTTTTATTTATTTGAAAAACAGAGTTACAGCGAGAGGAGGAGAGACAGAGATCTTCCATCTGTCAGTTCACCCTCCAAATGGCTGCAACAGCCAGGGCCTGGCCAGGCTGAAGCCAGGAACCCAGAACCTCCTTGGGTCTCCCATGTGGGTGCAGAGGCCCAAGCACTTCAGCCATCTTGTGCTGCTTTCCCAGGTGCATCAGCAGGGAGCTGGATCAGAAGTGGAGCAGCTGGGACTTGAACTGGCGCCCATATGGGAGGTCAGTGTCTCTGAAGAAGGCTTAATGGGCTAGCCACAGCACAGGCGCTGATTCACTTTCGGCTTGGGGTTTTGGTAACCCTGGAAAAACTGTCGTTCCCAAGGCTAGCTAATCCCTAGAGACAGCAAAACAAACTCAACAGTAAACACACATTTCACATGCAATCCAATCAATCCAGAGCCCACACCCCTAACTGTCTGCTTTATCAGATTCACTTTCCCCCTGCTTTAATCATCCCAGGGCTAGGTTTGAGACCACTAAGGACAGCACTTACATCATAAAAGCCCTGAAAATCCTTACGTGGCTAATCTTCAAGCTACTTACCATGTCTTTCCCTTTCCCTTCACTGTAAGGGTTCTTGCCCACATTGTCTCCTACGCTGCTTCCAGACCAACCACTGGACTTCCCTGTGTGTTCCCCCATAGTATGGAATGTCTGCCCTTCTTGGCATCAATGAATATATCACACTATCTTCACAGTGCTGGGTTTCTTCTGGTCTGTTGACTTCATCCTTACAAAGCAAGTGCCTAGCATACAGCCCACATGCCATAAAGGCTTGTTGGAATGAAGTAATGAAAACAGTCAATAAGGAAAGGTGAAAGAACAAGGCATTATCTACCATTAGTCCATTGTACACATGGGTACACAGAATACAAATGGATTGGTATGACCTAATAAGCCATAATAATAAAGTACATCAATTTTAAAGACTTATAAATCCATATTTGTATTTGCAGAAATTCCCCCCCAAATTCAAAAGTTCAACTACTTACTCTTTCCCTCTGCAGTCCAATGTGGAGCACAGGATCCTATTTATTGCAATTGATCTCACAGATTTATTTCTGGATGTCCCCTGCTAGGGCTCTGTATGTCTTCTCCTCCAGAATCCCCCACTGTGCTATTCAATACTCACTGAGGAACTGATAGGGAGGCCAGTTATAATTCTGGAAAAATTCCTACAGTCTATTTTTGTACTTATCAATACAATAGAAAAAAGTTGCTATGGTATCCAGTATTGAAAAATACTGATTTTCAATTTTTTGTTTTCTTCCTAAGAATCATTAACAACTGGAACGCATACATTGCTCCAAATATTACTACTGTGTAATTTGAAGCTATTTAGTTTCTCATTAGGAAGCCAATCAATCCGCATGCAAGAGTAGGATCTTTTCTGTTCAGTTAAAATAAAAGAGGCTATTTTATAGTGTTTTGGTCTCATTGATCGCCTTAAACCACTTAGGATGAAAAATTTATAAAATTAGATAGAAAAATAAAATTTGGTATCAAACAGGACATAATTTCCTATTTCAAGCAACTGTTATTAAGCTCCTACAATATGTATGGAATTTTTGTATGCTCTCCAGAGTATACAAACCTGTTCAAGCAGGTGTGATGTTGTGTCTCTGAAAGGACATAAGGTTGCCCTTAAATTATATGCATCTTATTTAGAGTAGTTAACAAGAAGCTGAAGATAAATTTTTAGTTCTCTTTTAACATGCAATATAAAATGGTGAGTTCTCGCTCTTTCCGTTCGTAGCGCAGCCATGGCTTGTGGTCCCAAGAAGCATCCGAAGCGAGTAGCAGCTCCAAAGCATTGGATGCTGGATAAGTTGACCGGTGTGTTTGCTCCTCGGCCATCCACTGGTCCCCACAAGCTGAGAGAATGTCTCCCTCTCATCATCTTCTTAAGGAACAGGCTTAAGTATGCACTGACAGGGGACGAAGTAAAGAAAATTTGCATGCAGCGGTTCATTAAGATTGATGGCAAAGTCCGAACTGATATAACCTACCCTGCTGGTTTTATGGATGTCATCAGCATTGACAAGACTGGGGAGAATTTCCGTCTGATCTATGATACCAAGGGTTGCTTTGCTGTTCATCGCATTACACCTGAGGAAGCCAAGTACAAGTTGTGCAAAGTGAGAAAGATCTTCGTGGGCACAAAAGGAATCCCTCATCTGGTGACCCATGATGCTCGTACCATTCGCTATCCTGATCCCCTCATCAAGGTGAATGACACCATTCAGATTGATCTTGAGACTGGCAAGATTACTGATTTCATCAAGTTTGATACTGGTAACTTGTGCATGGTGACTGGAGGTGCCAATCTGGGAAGAATTGGTGTGATCACCAACAGGGAGAGACATCCTGGCTCTTTTGATGTGGTTCATGTGAAAGATGCGAATGGCAACAGCTTTGCCACTTGGCTCTCCAACATTTTCGTTATTGGCAAGGGCAACAAACCATGGATTTCTCTTCCTCAAGGAAAGGGGATCCGCCTCACCATTGCTGAAGAGAGAGACAAGAGACTGGCTGCCAAACAGAGCAGTGGGTGAAATGCTCTCCTTGTGACATGTTAGAGAAGTCTTTGTACTTATTAAAGACAATTCAGTGGAATTGAAAAAGAAATGGTGAGTTCTCATTTCTTATTCTTTTTTATGGTTAGTTTGACTTGTATTGAAAGATTAACCATAGTCCACATTTAGAAATTTTCTTAGATAAAAAGTTTCCAACATAGCAACTAATGAAATACTCAATGGGATCAGCTCTGCATTATGGCACCATAAACGTGGGATAATGTGTGCCACTCGCCTAATTATTATTTTAGTCAAATGCCTAGAAACCTGTTCACCTCCATTTGTGACTTGAAAATTACAGAATTATACTCCCTCTAGGTTCATTTATACACAATTAAACAAAATGTGTGTGTAATTTTCTAAGTGCAATAATTTGTGTTTCACTAATTTTTTTTGAGTAGCAGAGTTGACTTGAATAAAAGGCTATTGAGGTATTTCAGGTCTCTGCTGAGCTTGGTTTGCATACATTTTAAGAGATAGGTTTGTTTAAATTCAGCTAAAATCATCAAGCTAAAGGAGCATACAATTAAATGACCTATTTTAAAACAAAAACCAAAACTTGGGTGGGTTTAGGGTCAAAAGTTAAGGAGAAGGTTGGGAACATTTCATTTAACACTTAAAACATCACATTCCAAATAAGAATTCTTTTTCAAAGATGTGGAAAATTTCCTACCATTAAAAAAAATCACAATGAATCCCATGCAAATAGCAATCTTCATTTTATGTTGCTATCCTACAGTAAATGAACAACCGCAGTATCATTCATGTGCATGATCCATTTACCTTTTCAGTATATGGATCATTTGTTGATCTCATAGGAGTTTTGAGAATAGAAAAGGCAGCATGTGTATGTAAAGGAAAATAACGACTAGTACCAAAGAGAGTATCAAGAGTGCAGCTTGTAACTTTACGAAAGCTTGTAGAGAAATATGACTTCAACAGACTTGTCATGCTTGCTATTAAATTAACGATAATCCTCCTCTCAATGGAAATTCATTTGCCAAACCATCTGATCCACTGTGGATAATGCTGAAAGAGAATGAATTAAAAACAAAGATTAAAATAAAAGACTTCTGAGCCTTTGCTTGTTGTGAGAGGGAAAGAGGGGTGCAGGATGTGTGGGCACAGACTCTCACACACCCAACACAACAGAGTCAGGTTTTGCTGTGACTCTTCACTGGGTGACAATATCCTTTCAACACATGGTGAGGAACAGCCTCTGTAGCAATCCAGGAGATGTAAGTGCAGAAATTGATCAGGAAGAGGGATGACCAAATAAAATAAAATCAAGAGATTAGCAGTCTGGTGAGTTTTGCTTCCAAAAACCCAGAAACACATTATTTGTCACAGGTCACACAGAAATTTCTGTCTTTCACACTGACAGTAAATGTGCTCACATGGGTATCCTTCTTCTCATTAATTTCCAAACAGTTTTGTTTTATGTCCAACCCATGGCCCATTCAGCATAGACTGAAGTGTGTTACCTCTGGAATCAATGGGTCAAGGAAGGTGAAATAAGTCTCTGCATTTTCAATGCACTTTGTGGTCCATATGCTTGCTGTAAACTGGCTGGTGGCACTTGATTACAGGACAAGAGTGGGATGGGTCTGACTTTTAGCCATAACATTTTTCTTTCTTGCTCTCACTTTCTTCCTGCTCCTTGCTTCCCTTCTCCTTCTCTGCCTTCTTCCTCCCTCTCTCTCTCCATCCCTCTCTCCATTCCTTCCTTCTTTCTTTATCTTGTTCCTCCCCCCCTCCCTCCCTTCTTTCCTTAATCTCTTTAATGGTAACTTAATTGTGATCCAGCAGCTCCATCTCTAAAGTCCTAGTCACAATACAAAAATATATCCAGTTACTCCACTAAGAGTAAATACTGCAGGAGTCTTTCAAAACAATAAGAACTTGCACCCCCTGAGATCATCTGGCAAAATGCCTTTCTACTTCATTTGTGCCTAGTTACAGTCAAAGCACCCCACTCACTTTTTCTGCAAGAGTATGAGTGACAGGAGAAAAGAAAATATATAGTCTTAGCATCTCTCTTTCACTAGCACTTTCTTCTTGTCCACTGGTATCCTGGGAGAAAGAGAAACATCAATGCTGGCTTGCCTCTTACCTGTACCTGGTAAGACTCATCATATAAAGGGTCTCTAGGTAGGAGGAAGCAGGCAACTAACCAAACTTCTGACATTCCTGAAAATTAAATATTATTCCTAAATCATAGTAATTGAATAGGGTCTGAGTGGCTTCACTGGAAAACATCAATTTGTTTTGCAATAGAAACTGCCAAAGTTTTCGAATCCCCCAAACTATCTGAACACACAAGCAACACTGGGAACCACTTTTTAAAAGCACACCTGGGTCTCCCATCCAATCTCTTAAGATTATTTCCTTAGAAGGGGACATCTTGTCATTTTTCCTAGGCTCAGTTCCTCCTTTACTCATGTTTAACAAAATTGCTACACAACAATGGAAGTTTCCTTTCATTGTTTTACTAAAACATACAGTGTTTTCTTCTTGTTAGCGAGACAGAGTTTATTACTAAAGATAAAGGCACTTTTGTAGTTAGGTAATGATGAAAAAAGATGAGTTATCTTTATTATCACTATTATCTCTATTTTCTCAAAAATTGCATTCTGAACCAGGGTGTATTTTCTGACCTGACTTTCCTTTTTTCCCGGTGAAACGCTAACACCTGCACAACACTCCCATTTCCTGCAGTGGAAATCTAAATCTATGAGAGAAAGGCCAATTAAGAACCCACCCATTTGCTCCCAAATGACCCCCCCCCACCGAAGGGACTCTTACCCTGTTTCTATTTTCTTCAGAGTCTATTGCAAAGTTATTATTAAATAAAAGTTTTAATTTTGTTTCTATTTTAAAATTTGTGTTAAAGTGTTTCCAATATGGGTTTTACAAGCCTCAGAAGGTTTCCTGTTACCTCAGAGGAGACCATAATCTCAACATTTTCTCATAACAAAGTGACTTAATTCATTTTTAATATTAAGGACTACAATTTTACACAATGTATTTAGAATGGAAAATACCACTGAAATTTTTTGAATGGTCTAGCATCCTTTGTTTAACTATTGTAAAAGAGCCACCTAATGTTAAAAAGCAGTCAATTTTTTCACAAGCATATTTTCAGTAGATTATGGTGAGTGAAATGTGTAGGCTTGTAAGCTGCCCCAATGGTAATCCACTAACACATACATACAGCCTTCCATTGTCACCAACTGTCAATCAACTCCATGTACTGTGTTCCATTATGCTACTTTGAGAGTCAGTTTCATTATTTTACAGTTATATGCTGTGTGGCTCCACTCATTTTATAGAAAAAGCTCTTGTTTGAAACATTGAATCCCAGTTCGTGGGTCAATGTGAGGGGAAATTTACAGGAAGAATCTGTATAGCCACCAGTAGAGCAATAGTTATTATCTGGCATATGTCATTCTATAAATACATGCTGCGTGAATAAGAGGAATGATGAATGCATGCATCTAACACGTGCTCCAGATTATTACATTACTGAAAACTAAGTTAGTAACTTCAGAATGAAGTAATTCGAATAAGTGACTGTTTGTATTCTGGGCTATGTATTTTATCAGATAATAGAGTGTGTATGTGTATGTGTTTTTGTGTAATGACTTATTTCCAGTGAAGTGCTCCCTGCTTTCTTAAACTGCTACTATGCAATTTCTCCAGGGCATAACAATTAGGAATAGTACTAATAGAAGTTTGAAAGTGCTTAGCATGAAACAAACAGCCATTTCTCTGGACCTGAAAATTACAGTGAAGCAATGAACTCTATGCCCTCTCCTCTTATAGAATGTCCCTCTATGCTAGGTACATACACATAGTTAAAAAGGCTATAAACTGAAGGAAGTTGAAGGGCATTCAACTTACTGTCTTTGGAAATGCAAGGTTAATTGAAACTAGGATTTGGAATTGTATAAAAAATGCTTGTATGGCATAGCTCAGTTCAGTGGCATTACATTGCCACCCTTAATACTGTTCTCCCACTATACCCTGAAAATGAATATTACCCAATTATTAACTGACTACCCAATTATCCTATGGAGCCTTTCCTATCCTGGAAGCAGTAACATAATACTGAAAGGAAAAAAAAAGGTGATTAATTGTGACTTCTTGTCCAACTCAATGGATCGTACAATCTTTAGAATCAAGCTTCCAATGTACAGATTATCATTTCCTGAGACATTAAGTCAAGGCATACTGTACTCAGTTTGATTACCAGTTGTAATCAAAACCAGGCTCACTGTTTTGGACTAGAATTTTCCAGCCAGAGTAAGCACTATTATTGCCTCCTCTTGTTTTTCCTGGTTTTCATCTGATTCACAGGGTAGGAAGACAATGTAAGCACGAGAGAGGAAAGTAGCCTAAGTAGGAACTTGCCAGAGATCTGGCCTCATTTTTGTCTTACCTTCTCTATATCACAAATGCACCCCTGGGAGCAGGCATCAATGGTATGCAAATCTAATTGCAAAAGTAATAAACAGACAAGACATGGATGTTTCTCTCATGGTTAACCCTGTTAATGTCAGAGTGGAAGTTGTGTAATTGTCTAATCTCTCACTGAATCAATAGTAACACATTTTAGGAAGAAGGAAGGGTGAGAGAGTGCAGAGAAGGAGTTGTGTAAGGATGCCATTTCCAGATTCCTACAGTATGCTCAGGAGACTTTATTGGTAGCAGCTGCATCGAAAATGATGCAGTAAACAAAGCAGTGGAAAATATGGGATGTTTGGGGACCATAATAGAATTGGACCCATGTAAATATTTTCATCAAAATCAAATGGGCTATTGACTTGTTCTTTTGCATCAAAAAAAAAAAACCAGAAAATTAAAACAAACAAACAAACAAAGATGGGGTGGTGAAATTAGAACACTAATGCAGTGATGCTCACAGAATAGTTCCAGACAAGCATCATTATCTGAAGATTTGCTAGAACAGCACTTTTGCAGGCTGCATATCAAAATTCCTGAATCAGAAACCCTAACAAGCCTTCTAGATATTTGTGATGCTCATGGAAGTTTGTGAATGACTACATTCAAACATCCCTTACTTTTCAAGAGTTTCTGTTTAGGACCTAATTATCCAAAATTCGAGTGAAATAATTTCAAATAATAACAAAAAAGCAAGAACACCAAACTGTCATTTCCAATTATTGTTTATTTACTACTTGATCTTTGTTTCATTTTATTTATTTTCTAATTTTTTTAATTTTTTTTATTTGAAAGGAAGAGAAACAGAAACAGATGGAGAGAGAGATATTTTCTCTGATAGTTCATTCCCCAAATGCCTGCAACATCCAGGGCTGGACAAGTCCAAACCTAGGGGCCAGAACTCAATATTTGATTGGAAGTGGAGTAACTGGGACTTTATCTAGAGACCCCAATAAAGGACGTGGACATCAAGTTGTAACTTAACCACCGCAACCAAGCCCATTACAATTTCATTTTATTATGTCAGATAATTTCAACATGATTATGAAAGTTAAATTAATAAGATGTTATTTTTACAGCTGATACAGTGATAAATGACTTGGATATATTAAAGGTGGATCTCTTTGGAGATTTCTCCACCTGAGCAGTGCTGGTAGTATGCACAAGCTATGCTGTGAAGGCTCTGCCGTGCACCCTTCAATATCAGTAGCATCTCTGGCCTTTTCCACGTAGATGCCAGTGAAGCCTTTTCCTCATGACTATGAAAACTTGCATTTTCCAAATTTCCCCTAAAGGACAAATATCCCCATTTTGAGAACCACGGATCGAGTTGATCCTCTACTTTATTTGTTTATCAAGTTAAAAACAGTTTGTGTTGGGCACTTACTATATGCAAGACAATGCACTTTGCATTAAAGGTAGACATTGCTCATGGGCATTACTGAAAGTCTGGAACACCCAAATGAGTTAACCTGAAGACAAGGTGCGCTGTGGAGTTACCTAGTTTCTTTTCTCAAATGTTACTGAGGGAACAGTTTATCCCAATCCATTCATTTTATTCTAGTTTAGTCTTGTCAGACTTGAACATAGGGAAAGTAAGAAATGAGGCATTGTGGCATAGGGGAGTGGGGGAAGCAGTGTTAGAATTTCGGTGGCATTTGTTTTATCCTTGTTACTAATTTGTTGTACAGTCTCAGGAAATTCACTAAACCTTTTTTTTTTTTTTTTTTTTTTGACAGGCAGAGTGGACAGTGAGAGAGAGAGACAGAGAGAAAGGTCTTCCTTTGCCGTTGGTTCACCCTCCAATGGCCGCCGCGGCTGGCGCGCTGCGGCCGGCGCACCGCGCTGATCCGATGGCAGGAGCCAGGAGCCAGGTGCTTTTCCTGGTCTCCCATGGGGTGCAGGGCCCAAGCACCTGGGCCATCCTCCACTGCACTCCCTGGCCACAGCAGAGGGCTGGCCTGGAAGGGGGGCAACCGGGACAGAATCCGGCGCCCCGACCGGGACTAGAACCCGGTGTGCCGGCGCCGCTAGGCGGAGGATTAGCCTAGTGAGCCGCAGCGCCGGCCCACTAAACCTTTTGAGACTAATTTTCCAATGTGTAACCTGAGGCTGATGTGCTATATGATTTCTATGATGACTTCAACATTTTATATTTCTTTATTGTAATTTTATATTTTTTAGTTTTAAAAAAATTTTTTTGACAGGCAGAATGGATAGTGAGAGAGAGAGAGAGAGAGAGAGAGAGAGAAAGGTCTTCCTTTGCTGTTGGTTCACCCTTCAATGGCCGCTGCGGTCGGCGCACTGTGCTAATCCGAAGGCAGGAGTCAGGTGCTTCTCCTGGTCTCCCATGGGGTGCAGGGCCCAAGCACTTGGGCCATCCTCCACTGCCTTTCTGGGCCACAGCAGAGAGCTGGCCTGGAAGAGGGGCAACTGGGAAAGAATCCAGCACCCCGACCGGGACTAGAACCCAGTGTGCCAGCGCCGCTAGGTGGAGGATTAGCCTATTGAGCCGCGGCGCCGGCCAGTTTTAAAATTTAACAAATTTAACATTTTGACACATTTGCTTCAAATATTTTTATATTTCTACCAACAATGTGTCAGTCATACCTATGTTTAATATGTAAGCCATAGTTAACAATCATGCTAAGCCTGTATATTGTTTCTTTAACCTTTTCATCAACACCACATGTAAGATGATATTTTCTTTTAAAATTATTTTGTAGTTATTTATTTTTCATTTATTTATTGGAGAGACAGAAAAAGAGAGAGACAGATATTCCATCCAGTGGTTCACTCCCAAAATGCTTGCATTTGTTGGGAATGGGCCACATGGAAGCCAGAATCTGGGAGCTCAATCCAGGTCTCCCACATGGATTTCAGAGACCCAACTTCTTGAGCCATCTATCACCAGTGGCTCTCAGAATCTGCATTAGCAGGAACCTTGAATCAGTAGCCGGAGCTGGGACTGAAACCCAGGCACTCCAATATGGGATGCAGATCTCTTAAATGGCCTCTTCTGCTAGGCTAGATGCTTGTGCCAGAAACTATCACTTTCAAACTTCTCATACTACAGCCATTGAGGCCCAGTGAGGTCTCCATAACGTACCAAGACCACACAATAGTGTCTTGCATCCAGGCAAGAGCTAGGGCACTTCCCAACCTATTTACTGTCTTGCTTATTTCAAGTTGATTATTGGGAAGACAAGAGATGATGATGATTATCATAAGGAGATATAATATGAGAGTATTGGTCACCATAAACAACCTTGAGATGTCATAAGATCTCTATATGGGATAGAATAAAAAACCAAGTCAACATAACACAAGCAAAAGTAAGGGGCAGGTTGCTAGTTTTCACTCCATTGAATATATACGGAGTGCTTTTTAATGTTAAGCAGTATTCTGGGTCTTGGTTATTATTCTAGAATCTTGCCTGGCCTGAAGGACTGCAGGAGTCTGCACAGCTCCTGTCACCTGGTTGCTAGACTCCACCCTGGACTTTTGCCTACATCTTGTCTTCCTCCACTGACAGAGCTTGCCTGGGCATCAAACATCCATCACGCTTAAGTAGTGGCCCAGGCGTCCTGCTAGGTGTGACAGGAGACCTCTTCCACTTCCAACTTTAATCCCGAGTCATAGGTCTTGAGAGCAAGTGGTCAAGAGTGGCCTGATTCGATGACTCTTCTCAAATGACACAGAGGGAAGCCATTCATCAATGCATGGAACCATGGCTGATTATTTCATGCACATCCAGTCAGGTCGGACCTGAACCTAGTAAAGCCATGAGGGGAGACAAGCAGGATCCTCACTTCAGAGTCCCCCCGTGTTGCACCTCAGTGCCCTCCCAACTTACTGATGTGAAACCTGCTAGTATTCGTGTTGTTACAGGAGGCAATCCAGTTATGACAAAGACGAAACGAACCACCGTCAACAAGCCTCGGAACTCTGTGTCCTTCTTTAGAAAGCTCCTCCTCGCTGCTTTCCCATGAAAGCCACGGCTTGTTGAGCATTTTTCCGATTTTGTCTGACAAACGACTTACTCAAAATCCAGCCGAGCTTTAAGGAGCCCATTTTTGCTTTTATTACTTGAACAAGAGGGGACCCTGAAGAAAAAAAAAAAAAAAAGAGAGAGATAACTAAAAAACATACAGGGGAAACTGCATAGATTCTGTTCTATTGTTTCCAACTTGAGCAAAAGCTTGATCTGGACACAAATTACAAAACGGTCCAGTGCCTGGGCTTCTGGCACAGGGCTGCAACACACTTGGCGTTATTAGTATTCTTCATAGCAGTGTGTTGTCTGCTGGGGCAATTATCTTGCTTTAATTTAGGTCACTAATGATATTATGAGATAGTTTGATGGTGGTGTAATTCCTTTTGATGTTGTTTTTGTTGCTATTGCTTCTATCAACTCATTGTGATTCCATAAAGGACTGAATGCTATCCCCACAGAGGGAGGGGAGAGGAGGAGGGAGCCGGGCAGGGGATGCCAGCAGCCGCTGGGGCCTTCAGATCTGGCTGCAGCGCCTGCACCATGCACATTTCCTACTTTCCCGCTCCGCTTCCTTCCCAGCTTGAGAGCTGAAGGCTGGGAGATCACTCCCCGCAGCTCGCTGTCTTGTCAGTTCTGAAATGATTTCCGACAGGCTACCAAAACAATTGGTCCCTCACTTCAGCAGCTTTTACACTAGTTGAAGTCTAATTTATAAGATAGATCATTCGCTTCAGTGGTCCCATCTCTGATCCTGCCAAGCCATCCTCTGCAGAGACCTCGGTGGAGGAACACAAGGCATCCCAGACCCCAGCCCTGTCTCCTTTGGAGGGACACCTTGGAGGGTGGTACGGATGAGCCTGCGATACAGGTACCTGGCTCTGCACTCAGCTTCATTCATGGTTTTATGGGAAGTCATGGTCTTTAACTGGTTTTAAATGTGCTTTAATGAAAACAAACCCTGGAATATGTTTTTGCTGTCTGATCCCGGCCTTGGAATATTGAAGGAGGGATGACTTTGAGTTCACCTGTGCAGTTTGAGCCGCAGAATGAGTCTCCTGGCTCTTGGCCTGCCAGGAGGGCTGCAATGGGTATGGAAATGGGGTCTGAAATTCCCAGAGGATTTTCTGGTGAGAGGTGAATTATGTATTTCACAAGTATTTATAGGATATATTTACTTATTTTATTATTTTACAGAGTGAGACACACACACACACACACACACACAGGGTAGGGGTGAGGGGAGAGAGAGGAATCCCCAATCTACTGGTTCACTCAACCTCCAAATGCCTGCAAAAGCCTAGCCTGGGATGGACATGGCTTCACTGAGGCAGGGAGCCTGGAACTCAATCCAGGTCTCCCACGTGGGAGCCAGGAGTGCGCAGCTCCTAGATCCATCTTCTGATGCCTCCCAGGTGTGTATTAGCAGGAAGCTAGAATGAAGAGTGCATCAGGATTCAAACACAGGCTTTCTGAATGTGGAGAATCAATCAGGCACCAAGCGTCTGCCCTTCTAGAACTTTAGAAATATCACTTAGAGAACATAATTTAGATAATCATAGTACAGCAACACACAGGAGGGCAGCATGCTTCCGGCCTGAAATCTGGCCAGGAAGGCCAGCTCTTCCATAGGTGATGAAGAGACCAGCAGCCTTGGTAGCTCCTTTGCCTAGGACTGTAACTGCCTCGATCTTTGACTCGCCAACATCTATTTGCCCACCTGCTGGATGAAGTGCACATTTTGGTACCTGGAGAAGTAGGAGTATAGGCTTTTCTCATCCTGGTCTGTGGCTCATCACTGAGTTTACAAAAATGACTGTTATGTCTACGCATCTGTCAGAGTTCTAGCTCTTAGCCCATCAGCTCCTAAAGGTGATAGGAATGGAGTCCTGAATACCCTCAATTGGTGGAATAAATAGTTTTCAAATCAGTAGTGTTAGGTTTTTTTGTCTCAAAATTCAAATTCTCAAATTTCAGGATATTCTTTGTAAGGAAGTCCTTTTTATAAAAAATTACAACATTAAAATAGTGAACAAGAGTAAAGGGACTTGGATTGTTTGAGCATATGAAAAACACACATGGTGAATAAAATGTTTTTTCTGTGAAGAAAATAAGCATGAAAACACCATAAAGAAATGATAAATGTTTGAGGATACTGACAATGTTTACCTTGGTCTGCACATAGCACAATGTATACATGTATTGAAATGACAGATTTTATTCCATATATTCTTTATTATCAGTTAAATATAAATAAATAGAAATTAGATCAAATTAAAACAGTAACAGAGCATGAGCCTTAGGAAGGAGAAGCAGCTGACACTGTCAGATACTCTGGTAGACACTGAGTTTGAATCTCTCTCAGGAAATTTATGTTCTGTAAGGTGATCAGGTCAGAAATACCAGAATTTGCCATTCAAATACAAAGTAAATTGTGGGAAGGCCACAAGACTCTTTGGGAAACTGCCTGTCCACACACAGCCAAGTCACTCCGTAGAGCGACATGATGTACAGCGTATTGACTGTAACATAATAGTTAATGGGCTGGGGTAACCATGAGTTATGACATCCAGGGAAATGGTGAGACAGTCACTTAAGATAATCTGCTTGTAGCTCAGTGGAGAGTTCAGACAAGTTCTTTAATTTAACCCAGCAAAACTCATCTCGTGTGAATACTTTTTCCATCTACTACTGCACAAATATAGGGATGAGAAAGTATCTACAATATACTAGAACCCTATGCAGAATTTTGAACTGTTTTTATTTAAAAGTTACCTTAGGCCTTGTGGAGTGTTGTTACTATTTTAGACACTAGAAAGATGTGGATGGGTTGAGTACTTGGCCTTGTGGTTTAGATGCCAATTTAGACACCCACGTGCCAGTTCGGACGCCCATGCCGGAGTGCCTGAATGCAACTCCTGGTTTTGGCTCCTGATTCCAGCTTTTGGGTAATACAGACTCTGGGAGGCAACAGTGATGGCTTAAAATAGTTGGGTTTTTCCCGCTCATGTGGAAACCTGTATGGAGTTCCTGGCTCCTAGATTCATCCCCTGCTCACCCCTGATCATTGTGGGCATTTGAGGAGTGAACTAATGGGGTGGAAGTTCTCTGTTTCTCCCTCTCCTTGATTTTCAAATACATAAATATAAATTTTTTGAAAAATTTGAGTAAACAAGAAATCTCAAATTCTGTGTCCCTGAAAATGTGTGAAGAAATGAAGAAAATGCAGAAGAATGATAAAGAAAATAAGATAAATACATCTTAATCTCATCTGATTGGAGAGGAAGGCAAGGTAATATGTTGAAAGCAGCACTTATCCGATGGTAAGAAAAGCTTCATCTTCATGAGGGTCTTTCAGAATTTCACTTTATTATTTTCATCTGTTCATTTCACCCTCTGAGCACCACTTCCTAGTTTATAAAATGAATGAGTTTGAGTACCATGTGTCTAAAAGCACTTTCAATTCTAAAGTGTTATGGTTCCTTTAAAATCAGTTGCAACATGAGATTGGGTTGGAAATATGACCTAACAACACTTTTCTGTCTTTCTGGAAACTTTTTCTTTTTGCTTAATAATGTATTCCAATGCTAGTAATAGCTTCATGTAAACAGGTGAGGCAAACTAGCAAAAAACAGGAAGTGGACAGCAGTGCTCTAAACCATCTTGGCTTTATGAAGTCTTGTTTAAAGAGAACTTCTCCATTCCAGTTGTGTGCTGTTTAAATGTCTTCTTAAATGAACTGACAGAGGGAGAACAAGATCCAATTAGCAAGAGTTTCCTTTCCTTGCATCTGATAAGTTAACATCTGTGCCTTCCGATAAAGGCATTCTACTTTTTTAGTGGCATTTGCACTATTCATTAGTTCCCTTTTAGCACAAATGGCTGACTCCAAAAATGCCCAAGGCTACAACGAATTGTGAGACAGGTGGTAGAGAGGCATCACCTGAGAAGGAAGCCGCTCCAGGTATACACTTGGGCTTCTACATTAACAATACACATTAAAACACGAAAGACATCTTTATCAGTCACACGGGGGCACTTGAACACTCCCACGACATGAATCACTTAGCAGAATATATTAAGGATATGATGATATTGATAGTGATGGCCAGGTTAATTACTAATTTTTAGTTATCTTTCAATTCCCTTATAGATGTACGTAGTATTTAAGAAAACACGGCTGTGTTTTTCCTTGTGATTGTGTGGCTCTGTTTTGGACAGGAGAAAGGATTCTTTCACCCTCCTTGCCACATGTCAGGCCCTCAGGTTATATTTTTGTTTGCAGAATGTTCACCCCTCATCTGATTTGTCTGCCAATTTCCCCTGCTCTGTCATGTCCAACAACGTCCTCTGGAGCCTCCATCTGTCAGCAAGCACCTCTCTCCTTCTGTTCCTCCAGAAAACACTTCCTCCCCTCTGTCTTAAAGGAATTCAGAAGATACCAGTTTCCTGGTAGTCAGTCCCTGGTTCTCACAAGCCCAACCGGTATGTAATATAAGGCCAAGAGGTGATGTTACCCACATTCTCACGCAGTAATCTTTTCTCTTACGAGGCTTCTGCTAGGCATGATTTCACCGCTCAGTAAATCCTTCTCTTCTATCTGTTCACAGCCACTTAGAGAAGCTCAGGCCGCCCACTCTAACAGGACTGCTAAGAAATTTGGCCCAGGATGTGGTGTTTGAGGAGTTTTCTCCTTGGACACCTTACAGGTTCTGAAATGATGATCCTAATCACCTGCCATTACCTAAGAGGATACTTTCCCTTCAATCAAAGGAAGATTTTTACAGTGGGGACACTGCAGGCGTTTGCAAAGATGTGTTCTAGTCGGATAAGTGTCTTTAGCAGTCAACTCCCAGGGCACTGCAACAGGGTCCCTTTTTCTTGTTATCAGTGGGCAGCAGCAGTAACATTCCTCCAAAGTGCAAAAAAAAATGCTAATAAGTCAATTATTAAGTTAGTGTTGAACTGGTATGTTTATCTACCCAGAGTCTAGACTTCTGCAACTCCACCAAAAGTTGTGGGTAGGGAATTCATTTTTGTAATTTTTGCATCATTAGAAAGCTTTCATTCAAATCACACTTAGTTATTGGTTAGTCAAAATATGTATCATGATTTTCCTACCATGTTATTGTAAGCAGAGAGAAGACACAAAGCCAGAAATGGGATGGTCTTCACACTAAAAACTGCAGCAAGTATAACAGCCAATGGAATGTTCCAGATCAGTATTTTTTAAAATGTGGGCAAGACTAGTGACTTCCATTGGGAAGAGATGTCAACAATTCCCTTCCACCCAAAACAGCTCCAAAACTGGGCACAGTTTTCAAAAATTATCTTTTAGCAACTCTGGGAAAAGCCACCAGTAAACAACAAAGAGGAATCTGTTCATTGGAGTATGAAGCTCCAGGTCCATTTTCCCCTTTGCCCAACTCCACTGACGTGGGGATATTTCTAGTGCAGGACTGGCTGTCACAATCAGCAGCTTTGTTGCTAGAGGGAGCTGATTTAGTTTGGCACAGGGTGAAACCCTACACCCCGTGGCACTGTCAATGAAAGCAGCAAACTGAAAAGGAAACAGAAAAGGAAGAGAAGGTGGTGGCTGCTTGGACGGTCAGTGTGATGGTAGACTGGCCAGAGTGGATTCAGGGGACTGTGGGAAAGGACAAGCTGTACAAGAACAAACCAAGCTCTCTACACATACTCGGCTGAGCAGGAAGTGGTCAAGAAAGCTGCAGGATAGTCCAGTGAAAAGAAAACACATGTGAAATCCACATGACGTTTAAATGCATGTCCAGTCCATACTGAGATCTTTCTGGAGAGGACAAGAGCCCTACTGGCATATAGCTTTGAGCAAAACATGTGACCAAAAGATTGTCTATCAAATAAGCTACACAGACAAATGTATAATCCATAGTATGTCAGGATAAAAGAATAAAAATGAGGATGGTGAAAACTAAGCGTTGGTACAATGACCAGACCCTGTGGGAAGAGAGAAAACAGAGCTGTAGTCCAAGCAAGTTATGAAAAAACAAAGCAAAATAAAGGCAATTACAACACATAGGGGAATAAAATCAAAATTGAAATTGCTACAATAAATTCTCTAAAATTTCAATGTTTTCATCCAGAAGTTATAGGATATGCAAAAGAGAAGAAAGTGTGACTTATAAACAGAAAAAAAATCTAATCAGTAGAAACTGTGAGTGGGCAAAGTTGTTAATTTGAACAGTCTTCAAAGCAACTGTCGTAGCTATGCATAGTCAAAGAAGTAAAGGAAAATAATGATTAATTGTGTCCATAATAAAAATAGAAACTGTAAATAAGAATCACATGGAAATTATGAGACTGAAAAGTACAATAGTTGAGATGAAAAATGTACTACTTAGGTTCAATAACAGATTTGAGATAGTAGAAGCAAGAATCTGTGAAGTTAAAGCCAGAACAACAAATTATCCAAACTAAAAGAATCAGAGGGGAAGAAGGTCAAAGAAACTGAACAGATAGGCAGAGAATTGCAAGACAAGTTTAAGTCTACCAGCAAATAGGTATAGTGGAAGATCCAGCAAAAAATGTGAGAAAAAGGAAGGTAAAAAAATTTACAAAATACTCAATTTCCCAAATTAGATGAGAAATATTAATACACAAATTCAAGAATCTCAAAAAACAATGTGAGAAAAATATAAAGAAATTCACATCTAGCATGTCATGGTGAAATTATTGAAAGCCAAAGTGAAGAGAATATTTCAAAATCATCAAAGGATTGAATTATTTTGCACAGCAGAAGAACAATAAGATTAAATGTTAAGTTTTTATCAAAATGGTGGAGATCTGAAAATAGAAAATGGAGTGTCGCTCCCCCTCTTCGTGGAGGAACGACACTAAACCCTGCCTAGGTTTCCTATCCGAGTCACGGCACCATTATGTCGCTCCCCCTCTTCACGGAGGAACGACACAGGACCCTGCGCTGTTCTTTTGTCTGCTCGGCCCTCCCCAGGTTTGCTGCTGGTCCTTCCCGGGTTGGCTACCGTCCCTTCCACCTCCATGGAAGGGCGGCTCCCCCTGCCACTTTCCCCACTTCCGCAGGGGAGCGGCACACCACCGGCTGGCTCTCTGGGGGGCTGCTCAGGTGTTCCTCAGGTGTTCTTGGTGCATGTTGTCTCTCTCCTCCTTTATAGTCCTCTTCCACCAATCCCAACTCTGCTACCCACACGCCGAGCACGCTGCTCTCCTCCAATCAGGAGCAAGATCAGCTCCTGCAGCTCAGTCAATCAAATTGACGAGAGGCAGCTGCGTAGAAGCTGTTTACTCCTCTCCCAGCGCCATATTGTGGGAGAGCAGATGCATAGAGTAAGTCTTAATTCGAGTAACTTAGTCTAGTCCGAGTTGCTCCCCACAATGAAGCAAAATTAAAATTCTGAAAACATAACAAAACAAAAAACATGTTGTCTACCAAGAGTCACTTAAAGTATTCTTCAAAAATGAGAGAGAAATAAAATTATGTCTAGATACATCTTGCCTTAGAGAACTGGTTAATAGAAGAAATGTTTTATGAGATATGCTAACACCATAAAATAATCACATCAATGGTTACTCAAATGCAGGGAAAGAAATGAAGAATAGTGCAATGTAAGATGTGAAAGAATAAATGGCTATCTGTTAAAGCTTTAAAAATTGTTTAAAATTCATAAGCAATAATTGTAACAATATTGAAATTTATAATTCTGTAATATGTGACAATTAGAGCAGTGAGGAATGAGGGGGAAAAAGATCTACATTGGAGCAATATTGCTATATTTTATAGAAACTAAGTATTACCCTAAAATAGATTATGAAGTTAACTGACACATGCTAAATCTCCAGAGTTTAAAAAAAGTGCATAAAAGAAGGCTGTAAAAGAGGGATAAAAATTAGACATATAGAAAACAAACAGAAATTGACAGTCATACATCCAACAACATCAGTGATCACATTAAACGTGAATGGATGAGAACTCTAATAAGAACAGCACAAATTTTAAGACTTGACACAAAAGCAGGATCCAACTGTTTACTACAGAAAGATGTTAAAATCACAGACACAAATAGGTTGACTATATAGGGATGGGGAAAAGAGGTGCCATGCAAATAGTCACTGTAAGACAGCTTGAGTATCTACATTAAAAGCAGAAGAAAAGAAAATATTACTGGAGACAAAGATACTTCATGGTGGTCAGTCAATTTGCAGGAACATACTGAAGTTATCAGTGTATGCACATCTACAAGAACAACAAAACACATGAAACAAAAACTGACAGATATTAAAGACAACACAGATAACTCAGCAATTAGAATCAGAGTTTCAGTACTGCACTTTCAATATGGAGCAGAACTAGACAGAAAATAGCACTGTTGAGCAACACTGTCAGCCCACTTTAGCTTTAATTTTTATAGAATTCCCCACCCAACAACAACAGAACACATTTTCTTTTTATCACACACATGAAGGTTTCTAAGATAAACTAAATACAGAGTTTGAAACAACTGCTTCTAAGATAACTGAAATAGTCAAGGTGTGTTACCCAGCACAATTAAATAACATTAGAATTGGGCAACAGAAAGAATTTTGGGAAATCCCTAAATATTTAGAAGTTGGACAGTGTACTTCTAAATAATCCATAGTTCAAAGAAGAAATCACAAGGAAATTTAGAAAGAATTTTGAATGCTGAAAGAAAATAAAAATTCAATATATTACAATTTCTTCTTTTTTAACTTTTATTTAATAAATATAAATTTCCAAAGTACAACTTTTTTTTTTCTTTTTCTTTCTTTTCTTTTTTGACGGGCAGAATTAGACAGTGAGAGAGGCAGAGAGAAAGGTCTTCCTTTTTCCGTTGGTTCACCCCCCAAATGGCTGGCACTCTGCTGATCCGAAGCCAGGAGCCAGGTGCTTCCTCCTGGTTTCCCATATGGGTGCAGGGCCCAAGGACTTGGGCCATCCTCCACTGCCTTCCCTGGCCACAGCAGAGAGCTGGACAGGAAGAGGAGCAACCATGACAGAACCGGCCCCCCAACTGGGACTAGAACCTGGAGTGCCGGCACCACAGGTGGAGGATTAGCCTAGTAAGCCGCGCCACTGGCATCCAAAGTGCAATTTTTGATTATAGCAGCTTTTACCCCCATAACCTCCCTCCCACCCCCAATCATCCCATCTCCCATTCCCTCTCCCATCCCATTCTTCATCAAGATTCATTTTCAATTATCTTTATATACAGAAGATCAACTTAATATATACTAAGTAAAGATTTCAACAGTTTGCACCCACACAGATATATGAAGTATAAAGTACTGTTTGAGTGGTAGTTTTACCATTAATTTGCATGGTACAATCTCTATTACATATTGCAACGTACCCGAAACTCCAAAAAATGTATATAAAAGAAAGCAAATACAAAAAAAATCATATTCCATGATCTCAAGCATTTGAAATGTCTAGAAAACACACAAATTTAAAGTTACAGAGATCAGGTTAGGGTGCCTGGGGCTGGGGTGGGTGGGTGCAGATTTCGAAAGGGCATGAGGAAATTTTGGGTGATGGAAATGTCCTAAAACTAGATGGTGGTGAAGGTTGCACAACTCTCTGAATTTGCTAAGAGTCATTCAATTGTACACTTACAATGGGTCCTCTTTATGGTGTGTGAATTATACCTCAATAGAGCTGTTAAATAAACAAATTTATTGAAAAGAAATTTAAAATACAGTCCATCTGGAAAATCTGTTTTATAATTGGCAAGCTTTTGTTTGTTTCTAGGAAATAATCCCCATAAGTCTTTAAATTGAAAACAAATTCTTAAGACTAAAATGTTTTAAATTACAAAGCCCTATTCTTTCCAGAGGAAAACACAGGATAGCTAAGGCATTCCAAGCATCTGGAATGGGAGTCTAGCTGTGTGTATGTCTCTGTGCATAGGATAGGTAGAAGCTAATTAATTTCGGACCAATAGTTGACTGGCAGTTCGAAAGAGTCGTTTGAAGTAGGCACAGAAACCAAATCGCATTCACATCCTTTAAATGTTTCTGTTTTAATTTAAAACACTTACACAGAAAATAATTTTGCAATAATTATTCTGCTAGCATTTCTATGCCAAGTTAGTTACTTGTATTCAGGTGCACTTATTGGAGGTTCTTGTTAGTTTTTTGGATTAACCAAAGAAATAAGGAACAATTTTCAAATTCTTTCTTTGTTTTTATTAAGATAAAGCATGAGCTTATACATTAATTTTAGAAACTAATATTTCTGGATTTGTGTTATTTTTTTCTCATATGTGATATTAAGAGACTCACACTTTTCTAGACTTCAAAAAACTATTCCATTGCATTTTTAAAGAGTTATCTTCTTAGCATATGTCCTATTTCTCCTTTTGTACTCACACACGTGTTTTTTTTTATTCACGATATTCAATTATAATCCATAATTGCAGTAGCAAGAGCTACTGATATAAAAAGCTATGAAAAAAATAGACCTGAGCTGGGGGAAGCGAGGGTGTGTAGGTTTTAATTAATCTGGCCAATACACTAAATAGGTATCGCTTTGTAGAAAAAGTTGTTGCAGTGCATCTAGCTCTCCTATTCTTCCCCAGATCCTCCGTGGAGTTGCTTTCCAGTTCTTGTCTTCTGTCAGTTATATATTGCCACAATGGTGGTGCACAAAAGCTTCAGTGCCACCTAGAAGTAAGTAGTGATGCGGCCGGTTTTCATGCACAGCGGGTTAGGCCATGCTTGTCATGCCAGCATCCTATATTGCAGTGACAGTTTGAAACCTGATTATCCTCCTTTTGGTTCAGCTTCCTGCTATTGCATCCTGGGAGGTAGCAAATGATAGCTCAAGTGCTTGGGCTCCTGACACCCAAGTGGGAGTCCAGTGGAATTCTAAGCTCCTGTCTTGGGCCTCGCCCAGCAGCCCTGGCTTTTGCTGGCAACCTGGAGAGTGAGCCAACAGATGGAAGATATCTCCGTCTCCCTTTCTCTCTTTCATTCTGCCTTTAAAGTAAGTGCATCAAAAATTAGAAAAGTAAGCATTTAGACCTCACTCATCTGGAGCCAAGGAAGACAGAGCTGACTGGTTAATCGTCATGCTACTGACTGGGCTCTAATGATCTTGGCTGGTTCAAGTGGGCCAATTGAATTCTCTGTCTCATCTACCAGCAAGCCAGCCTAAAGTGTGTTCTTAAGGCAAAGGCAAGGGAGCTTAAAACAGAAAGCATAATGCATCAGCTCCTGTGTCACATTTCCATTGGCAGAAGCAAGTCACACAGCCAAGTCCAGAGGCAAGTTGCGGCTCAGAATACCCCACCCGTAGCAGGAAGATATGTGAGAATTTAAGAGAGAAGGGCAGGGTTGGAGGTATGAAGAACTGAGGATATATTATAAGTCAGCGGGGCATAGGGTACCACTCTGGGGATAAAATTCATGGACATCAACTTTCCAACAGCTAAGGTGTGCTGATTTGTTACCTTTCCTTCCTGTTTCAAGTCTACCGACTTCTGTGGCCTCACTTCCAGCTCTGCTGCTCAGACACCATCTAAATTCCAAAGCACACTTTAGGAAGACATCCTTTTATTTGTCCTATATCTGCCCCCCGCCATGATGCAACTTTTCCATTTTCAAAATCCTTGTATCTTCTCTCCCTTTCTCCAAGCATATTAGCAATCTCTGCATTCATTTCTTTCCTCAACACACCAGGACTCAGTAATTCTTGGCTGAAATTCTTCATTGTTACTATTTCTTTTCCTTCATCCTCAACTAGAAAATTCTGAAAAACAAATGAAATCAACCAGCCACATTTAAAAAAAAAAACATTATTTACTTATTTGAAAGGCAGAGTTACAGGGAGAGAGAGGACGAGACAAGGAGAGAGAGAGAGAGAGAGAGAGAGAGAGAGAGATCTCCATCTGCTGGTTCACTCCCCAGATGGCTGCAATGGCCGAGGCTGGGCCAGGACAAAGCCAAGAGCTGGGAGCTTCTTCCTGAACTCTCACGTGATGGCAGGGTCCCAAATACCTGAGCCACCTTCCACTTCTAAACCAGACACATTTTGCATGCTCACAGCACCTTGGACAAAAATCAACAGTTCTCTTTATTGAAAGAGAGGTGTGAATTATAATGCTACCTTTCCCAGTGTTTACTAAATAGATTCTGGCCAAGGTCTACATTTTCCAGTAGCCTGCCTTGCATCTATATGAAGCCATGTCTCTGAGGTTCTCCAGTGTCATGGAACTGTGTCATCTATAGATAGTTCCACCCAGAATGTCTCCTGTGATCTTCCAGGTTCCTTCCTTTTCTGTTCCTGCCAGTTGATTGCAACAGATCCAGAAAAAGACTCCGCAGTCCCAAGGATGGGAGATTCACATGGTAGAATAGGCCAGGGTGGCCAAGGAGTGAGGAGGAAGCTCACCTAACACAAACAACTACATTGGAAGCAAGATGAAGTGTAGTTTTCCAACAATGCATACCCCATAGCTTAACTAATCTGTGTGCATTAATGCCACAGAATCAGTGGCCTACGGTTTCACTGGAACCCACAATCTGGTTCTGCAGTTCCCCTCTGTGTTATTCGATTCCTTTCAGCTATGGTTCCACATCTTTTCTTCTCTTCCCACTCCCCAAACTATTCCCTCTCCCACACTTCCCTCAATCCAGAAGATAAACTTGCTTTGTCTTTCACAAAAAAAAAACAAAATTCTTTCTTCTTCCTCTGTGAAATATGTGTGCAAGAAAACATAAACTGTGCTCCATTTTATAGTGCTTCAGAGTGAATCAAATGTTCTTTGACACGTGTTTAAACACATAAGAAAAATGACCTCTTTCAGAAGCTGGTGGATAGTGACTTTGACTTTCAATATAGAAGTAAATTACTTATAGGAAGTGTAACTCAGAAAACACTGACTAATGCCAGTGACAGTGGACATTTCATTAGAATGTCTTCATAGGCTATTAAAAAAGACAGTTGCATAACTTCTTCTTAGTAACTACATTCTCGGATAGAATTAGGTTTGCTAATCTCGTGGAGCTCTTAACTTTTTAGAATTTATGATTTTCTATCAAATGTGGGATATAATACTTCACAACACATAATAAGCAAAAACTGCTGCATAATCGTTGTCTGATGCAACAGTGGCCAAGAAGGATTTTAGTTGTTTAACTGTTCACTCTTGCTCAATTGTTTTGGTTTTACATAGAATTTCTGCCTTGAACTTTCTCTGTGATTTTCACAAGGAACATTCCAGCAATTTTCAATAAATGTCAGATTTTTTTCTTTGTTATCAGCTTTCTTTTAGACTAAAACTCAGCCTTTTACCTGTTGCTTGCAAAAGACAACAGGTTGAATTCCACTGCTCTTCACTTCACAGAAACCAGTCCATTACATGCTCTGTCTGAAAACAATATCCCAACAAAATAAATATTTAGTTTAAGTATTACCCACCCAAATTGCTTCCATTCCACACACATTTACACTAGAGCTCATAATATAAATTATGATAAAATGCTGAGAATGGCTATTGTAGAGGAATTAAAATGAGTAAATCAAACTAAAAATCAAGAGTAGAGATGAACTTATTAATTTAGTACAACTAGTTTACTGACAGTTTGAAAGCAATGAGTTGAGGGCATCCAACTGAAGATTATCAAAAGGCTAATTAATGCAGAGAGAGAGAGAGAGAGAGGATGATATCTTTCATCTACTGGCTCATTCCTCAAATGCCCACAACAGTCAGAATTGGGTCAGGTTGAAAGCATAACCTCAGAGCTCAGTCCAGGTCTCCCACGTGGTGGCAGGGACACACATCCTTGAGCCATCACCTCCTGACTCCTAGGCTGTTCGTCAGCAGGAAGCTGTACTGGAGTGGAGGAGTTGGTACTGGAACCACACACTCAAACATGGGATGTGGGTGTCCCAGGTCCCCCACCCCTGTCCCAAGGGGCACTTTAGAGCACGGGGAAAATCATGTCCAGGATATTTTATTTAGTTAGGTTTTAAAATTATACATTTAATTTCTTCTCTCCTCCCCTCTCCTCTCCTCTCCCCTTCTCTCCTCTCTTTCACTCTCCTTTCCCCTCCCTCCTCTCCTCTCCCCTTCCCTCCTCCCCTTCTCTTTCCCATCTTCTCCTCCCCTCTCCTTTCCTCTCCCATCCTCTCCTCCCCTCCCCTCCCCTCTCCTTTCCTCTCCCATCCTCTCCTCCCCTCCCCTCCCCTCTCCTTTCCTCTCCCATCCTCTCCTCCCCTCCCCTCTCCTCTCCCATCTTCTCCTCCCCTCCCCTCCCCTCTCCTCCACTCTCCTCTCTTCTCCTCTCCCCTCCCCTCCCCTGCCCTCTCATCTCCTCTCCTCTCCCCTCCTCTCCTCTCCTCTCCTCTCCCCTCCCCTACTCTCCCCTCCCCTACTCTCCCCTCCCTGCTCCTCTCCTCTCCTCTCTTCTCCTCTACCCTCCCTTCATATCCCCTCCCCTCCCCTGCCCTCTCATCTCCTCTCCTCTCCTCTCTTCTCCTCTCCCCTCCTCTTCTCTCCCCTCCCCTCCTCTCCTCTCCCCTCCTCTCCTCTCCTCTCCCCTCCCCTCAACTTCCCTCCCCGCTCCTCTCCTCTCCCCTCCCCTCCTCTCCTCTCCCCTCCCCTCCTCTTCCCTCCCCTCCCCTCTCCTCTCCTCTCTTCTCCTCTACTCTCCCCTCCTCTCTTCTCCTCTACCCTCCCCTCCTCTCCTCTCCCCTCCCCTCCCCTGCCCTCTCATCTCCTCTCCTCTCCCCTCCTCTCCTCTCCCCTACCCTACTCTCCCCTCCCCTACTCTCCCCTCCCTGCTCCTCTCCTCTCCTCTCTTCTCCTCTACCCTCCCTTCATATCCCCTCCCCTCCCCTGCCCTCTCATCTCCTCTCCTCTCCTCTCTTCTCCTCTCCCCTCCCCTCCTCTTCTCTCCCCTCCCCTCCTCTCCTCTCCCCTCCCCTCCTCTTCCCTCCCCTCCCCTCCCCTCCCCTCTCCTCTCCTCTCTTCTCCTCTACTCTCCCCTCCTCTCTTCTCCTCTACCCTCCCCTCCTCTCCTCTCCTCTCCCCTCCCCTACTCTCCCCTCCCCTACTCTCCCCTCCCCTGCCCTCCCCTGCCCTCTCATCTCCTCTCCTCTCCCCTCCTCTCCTCTCCTCTCCCCTACTCTCCCCTCCCCTCCTCTCCCCTCCCCTCCCCTCCTCTTCCCTCCCCTCCCCTCCCCTCTCCTCTCCTCTCTTCTCCTCTACTCTCCCCTCCTCTATTCTCCTCTACCCTCCCCTCCTCTTCCCTCCCCTCCCCTCCCTTCTCTCTTCTCCTCTACCCACCCCTCATATTCCCTGCCCTCCTCTCCCCTCCCCTTCTCTCCCCTCCCCTCCCTCTTCTCCTCTCTTCTCCCCCTTTTTTCCCTTTTCTTTCCATGGAAGGCAGAGATACTGACAGAGACTTCTTATCTGCAAGTTCATTCCCCAAATGCCTCCAACAATCAGGGCTGTGCCAAGCTGAATCCTAAAGATAGGAACTCAATCTCTGTCTCTCACTCAGTTGGCAAGAACCCGAATAGTTGAGCCATCACCTGTTGCCTCCCAGGTTGTGCAGTAACAGGAAGATGGAAGTGGGAGTGGAGCTGAAAACAAACAAAAAACAAGCACTCCAATATAGAATATGGGCTTCCCAGTTTCTTAATCTGTGTGCCAAGCTCCCACCCCCAATTTATGTCTAATACTAAAGTATGATTTATTGGGGGACTTGAAGGTACTGATAGAGATCAGGATGCCAAAGGATAAACCCTAACCCTAACCCTAACCCTAACCCTAATTTCACCACTGAAGGGTCAGTGGTGAAATTGTGAAGAACATTTCAATGCCCTAAGTGTCAAAGGGACTCAAAAAGGCATAGAATAGAACAGAATGAAGATGTACATATAAAAGTACTGCTGTTTATCTGGGAGTCATGAAATGTTAAAAAGTTGTGTTCCTGCCCCTTCTGAGTTGCATGGATCCTCAAGACAGGAATAATGATCATCTCAGAAACTTATAGGAAAGGAAGAACATAACATTAATGTACCAATCAATGAGCCATTTCAGTTGATCCTCAAGCAATTGAGAAGAACCAGACATCATTATTAAACAAAAAGCACCAGTGTAATGCCAGGCATTCATCATAATTGTCAACAACAGTACCTCACATTTGTGTAGCATTTCAGAGTTTGGGAAGCACTTTTGTGTCCATTATATCACTTATCAATCTCTATAAGCGGGAGAAAAATTGAAGGGAAGAAAAGGATTAATATCAGTGTGCATGGGATAGATTAGGCAGAGTTTCTAAAATAATAGAAATCCTCAACTAATCTTCATCAGGAACTGATGAATCGCCTATCTCAACTTCATTATCCTTATCATGAGCACTTAGGAGAGGAATGAAAAATTGATGAGCGCCATCATAATCAAAGAGAATAAATGTTTCTCTGTTAAAGCGAATGCATAATCTTTCCAGGAATAAAATAACAATATTCATTCATTATTAACTTCTGATAATGCTGACATCAAATCTCATTTTGACCCGTGAAGGGAATTAGCAATAGAAAAGAAAATTGTTTGTTTGGACTTGGTGTTGTTAATCTATATAAACACCATATATAGGGCACTATGCTGGACCGGTGCCGCGGCTCACTAGGCTAATCCTCCTCCTTCAGCATCAGTACCCCAGGTTCTAATCCCTGTTGGGTGCCAGATTCTGTCCCGGTTGCTCCTCTTCCAGTCCAGCTCCCTGCTGTGCCCTGGGAGTGCAGTGGAGAATGGCCCAATTGCTTGAGCCCTGCACCCACATGGGAGACCAGGAGGAAGCACCTGGTTCCTGGCTTCGGATTGGCGCAGCGTGCTGGCCGTAGCGGCCATCTGGGGGGTGAACCAATGGAAGGAAGACCTTTCTCTCTGTCTCTCTCTCACTGTCTAACTCTGCCTGTCAAAAAAAAAAAAAAAAAAAAAAAAAAAAGGAAAGAAAGAAAGAAAGGTTTATTGCTGTGGTGGGAAGCTGGGTACCACCTAAATAAAACAGTAACTCTTAGCTTTGCACTTAGAACTTAAAGATGTTAGTCTTTGAAACCTGAAACTCTTAGAAGATGATGTCTTCATTCCCCCATCTTTCCTTTATATGTCAGAGACCAACCTACTGATCTGAGCTTAGGACTGTAAGAGGAAGAGGAGCATAACATAAATAAATAATAAATAAGTAAACCCAGGTGGAGCTGTGATTTTCACTTGATGTATGGAGAGGCAAGATGAAGGATATGAAGAAATATGAGGACACTAGATCTAGTTACTCACTTCCTAGGTTTATGCTGGTATGTTTTCAAATTTCACTGTCACCTAGAACCCCAAAGACCTCAGTAAGGACACAGGGATCTAGCAAGCTGGAGCTCAGACCACTTTTTTTTTTTTTTCAAAAAAAATCTATTTTATTTGAAAGGCACAGTTAGAGAGAGAGAAGGAGACACACACACATACAGAGAGAGAGAGAGAGAGAGCTCCCATCAGCAGGTTCACTCTCCAGATGGCCATAACAGCAAGAGTGAACTAGATCTGGGGCCAGAGGCCAGGAGCTTGAGTCTCCCATGTGGGTGCAGGGGCCCAAGCATGTGGGCCATTTCTATTGCCTTCCCAGGCTCATTAGCAGGGAGCTGGATCAGAAGTGGTGCAGCTGTGAACTGAACTGGTGCCCAAATGAGATGCCAGAGTTGTAGGTGGCTAGCTTAACCTGCTATTCCATAGTGTTGGCCCGATAAGCATTTATATATATAATATATAAAAATATATATAATATATAAATAATATATATTATGCTATAATATATAATATTATATATTATAAATATATATTATGTATATATATAGAGAGAGGAATGCAGTAGTTCAATGAGATTTAGTCACGAGATATGGAGGTTTTCAGAAAGTGCTTGAGAAAATTCCTCAGACAAGCCATAATGGGGGGAACCATGATCTTTATTGTTAACTGCTGAATGAGATCCTAGGATTCCAGGTGGCCCAACTACACCTCATTGAACATAGAACGGGACAACCATTACCTAGAGGAAGTAGAAACTCAGTTATCCAGAGGGCATGGCATGGACCAGAACCCCTTCCTTGATTGCTGTGAATATGCCTAAATCCTGAACACACTCAACTAAGCAGCCAGGTGAAAGGGTTTGAGTGTTGTTTACAGAAAATTGAACACTGAAATTGACTGCATATTTACTCCAAGCTGGAAGAAATGGAGTTTTATTCATGTGACAAATTTAAGTCCCTTGGGTAGAAATCAGTAAGATTTGGATTTTTCAGATATTGTGTTGATTGGGGCTGGCATTGTAGCAAAGCAGGTAAAACCACTGTCCACTAAGCAGACATCCCATATACACACTGGTTCAAGTCCTGGCTACTCTACTTCCGATCCAGTTTTCTGCTAATGGCCTGGGAAAGTAGGAGAGGACAGCCTACGTGCTTGGGTCTCTGCATCCACATGGATGATCCGAAAGACGTTCCTGGCTCCTAGCTTTGGCCTGGCCCAGCCCTGACCACTGTAGCCATTTAGGGAGTGAACCAGCAGATGGAAGACTTCTCTTTCTGTCTCTTCCTCTCTCTGAAATGCTACCTTTCAAATAAATAAAAAATAAAGCGATAAAAAGATTGTATTTATTTCAGAGAGAGAGAGCACACTCCCATCCACTGGTTTACTCCTTGAACACTTGCAACAGCTGAACTAGAGCTAGAGCAAGAGCCATGGGAGCGGCAGGAACTCAATCACTTGGGCGATTTTCCAGTGCCTCCTGTGGTCAGGAGCTGGAGATGGGTATCCTACCCTGGTATTCCAATATGGCCTGTACGTGTCATAACCACACACTAGATTCTTAACCACTAGGCCAAACGCCTGCTCCGAGATGTGCATCTTTCTGGATCACAGGGATCAATTTCTTGAAGGGCCTTTACCCTTTCAAGTCCTTTAGACTGAAAGATTCTGTAGTTTCTGAAATTCTTCCCTTATCTTTGAAAAGGAATGTTTTTACAGGGTTTAAAATTTCCATTTTAATTTACAAAAGCTGTCTTGCCAAACAAGTCTGATATCACTCCAAAGTTTGTGCTTTTCACATAAAACAAAATTTGAAAACAATCCTGATGCCTCCAAGAGGAAATCTTCTATCATTTCAACTCCAAAAATTTCTAAAGTCATTATGCTGTTTCAAGTAGACATTACTTTTGCCTGCAGCGTTTTCCCCTCCTTAATGAGTGTCATGTATCTTTAACCTAAAAATGGTACATAAAAAACTACTGAGTTAAATATAAATTTTAGAAGATAAAAAAACAAAGCAAAGAAATGCACATCTTTCCCATCATGTTTCTCTGTCTTTTGAGTTACAGTAAAAAATAGAAAAAATTCATCTTTTCCTTGAGGAAATTACATAGTAAATAATTTCCATAATTTTATGGGCCATTGAAATGTACATTATTGCTAAGTAAGTTGTGATTTTTAAGGTGTGCACTTATGATCCCATTTTAAAAATGTATTTATAGATATTTAGAAAAAAAATTATAAAACTATTCTTCAAAATATTAAAATTTGTCTTTTTTGCTTCTCTATTTTTTCAGCTTATTAAAGAAACTTTGTCATATATTGAAAATGAAAAACAGAAAATTTGACTTTTTAAATGGGAAGAAAATAGCTTGTGTTGTTAGGATGGTTGGCGACTTTATGCTGACAGAAAGGGAAGAAGAGGCGAATGCATCACGTAGAAATAAATGTCTCCTTGATATGAGAGCAAATGAGAAATGGAAAGCTGAGAATTCTTTCCCTGAACAGATTATTGAGTTTTTCTTTTGACCTCAAGCAATTGCACACATCTCTCCATTTTTGTAGTTACCCCCTGTCAAACCTTGTGGTTGCAAATTAGCAACAGACACTTGCTTGCATTCCATCAAGGTTTTGTTAAGTGAGGACTCAGGTAGATGATTCTTGTAGCTGAAATTTCAAGAGGTTAGCTTGAAAAGATGATGAGACCAATAGGAACACAGCCATTGGAACCTGCCCTTGAATCATCCACAATGCTGCCATTCAGTATACAAAACTAAAATAAATAAAGGGATAAAAACAAGAGAACACCCCTCAAATTTAGGGGAATAAGTTCAGGTCGGCAGAGATGCACTTACAATTTCTGTCTTCCAGTCAGTCCCTCCTGGAATGGGGACCCAGACCACAGAGAGGACCACAGAGCTGCAAATGCAGCAAGGTGGGACACCTCCAGAATGAAAAATTTGACAGCTTCAATGCCTTATGATTTCTTTTTTTCTTCTTGAAAAATCTCCCTTAAAGATTAGGAGTGTCAGACATTGACGTACCTCTTGGAGAATTGACCCGTAAAGTAATTAGAAGAGGAATTCCCCCATGGCCCACCCTCTTGTCTCAGCGCTAGGTCAGATGAAAGGCACCTCTGTTTACTTCCTGATCCGTCTAATTTCTGTAACAAGGACCATCCCAAACTCATCTCCCAGCAGCTGCTATAACTGAAACTCAAGAGGTTGCCCCAGGCACCACAGCACCTTCTTAGAACTGCTCGACCCTAATGGATTAGCTTTCCTTAGCACAGGTGGCAATTTAAGAGGAGACCAAACTTTTACACCAGTGAGAGACCACTGAAAATAACTTCAAAGACCATAGGCCTAAAGCAAAGCTAAGAAAACACAGGGTGTTCAAAATGTGTAGCAATCGCCCACCCTCCCATCCACACATTCCAAAGGTAGATAATTACTGGAATAGTGGGATTGACGGAGAGCAAAGATAAACAAAATTTCAAAAATGGGGAAAAAACAGTTTCACTTGGCAAAATATCACCACAGCTTTGCTTGAAAAAGTTATTACAAAGTTCTGAAAGCAATATCAAGGATTAGTTTATTCCCACCCATTATATAACATTTCCCACTTATTTTTAAATAACAAAACATTAAAAGACAACTCATGGTCAAGCCTTTTTCCCACAATAGCCCAGCATCGTAATTGAGCTGCTAGGTAAAAATGTTGGTAAACAAGGCATGACCTATACCTCAATCTTCCCTAACTGACAGTGAAAGCCCTGCGAAAGAATGCCAAAAGGAGATGACTCTGATGGTTAGAGAAAGGGCGGACTTGTTGAAAGACAGATTGGAGGCTGAGAAAAAGTGCTCTGGACAGCTCACAGAGGACTCAAAATTATAGGATGATGCACATAAAAGCACTTTGACACAAGGAAGAGCCGACTGTAACTATTATCAGATTAATGATTAAAAGAGAGACAATGTTCCATATACTGGCATTTATGTGTGGATACTTCAAAATGATCATAGAAAATGTGTGTTATGAAGAACTATGTCTGGATTTCAAATTTTTTTGCACCAAAATAAACTCATCTCTTAATTCCATTTTCCCATGAACTTTTGAAGTACCCTTGTGCATGATGAATTGGCAAAATATTTCCTTCATCTTTCAAACATCAGATTTTTGAATTTAATTACAGAAATTATAGTGTTATTTGTTTGCTTGCCTTTGGGTTCTTAAAATAGCAGCCTAGTAATGGAAAACAATAGAAAGGAAGAAAAAATATATAATATGCCTTGCTGGAATGCTCAAAAAATATTAGATTTTTTTTGTCTTCAGATTTTAATCTCATTCTAACTGACCACTAAGCTAACTGTGTGCAACTACTGGAAAGAATTCTTTTAAAAAATGGAACAGATGTGGAAAAGAAAACAAAGGAAATGAAGTCCGCTTGCATAAGAATAGTTTCAAAATGTTTCATAGTTCACATTCACTCGGATTGTGTTTTCTCTATTGTTCAGTGTACAGAATTGAAATAATATATGATGCTACTAAGACATTTGGTATCCTGTTTACACTTTTTCTAAAAACAGAGTGCCTACTCTTTTCAAATATAATGGTGCATTTCTTATATCTGATGGACAGAAATTTTTCTTATTTGTTAACACGAGTTACACTGTGATTTCTGTCATGTGTAAGACAAAGCATCCTACGGAGGTGAGTGGTGACCTGGGTAAGGGCTGAGGGCTGCACATGTGACCTTTGGGACGGATCCCCTTTATTTTTGTCACACCCCATTTTTCTTTCAGGAAATAGCTCACTTTTCTAGGCAGGATCCCAGCTCAATCACAGAATCCTTCCTAATTTTTCAATCACGCACGGCTCATTTTGGGGTTCTGTGGAGGTGGTTATGAACTTAGAATCAGAGGAGGAATTTGCTGAGGGGCGAATGCTGATTTGAGCCTCAGCAGGACTGTGTGAGCATGGGCTTGTTGACTTCATTCCTATGGACCTGATTTCACATTATTAAAATGGATATATGAGTATAATTGATTTCCAAAGTCAATGCAACAATCAACATTCTATTGAAGGGTACATGACACGTACATTTTTATCATCTGTGTCATATTTCACAATGAATTGTAATGCCCATCTCCTTCTGATAAAGTTATGCACACCAGTGACCTGAGAAGGCGTACACTGGGATAGGCATCTTGAAAGGCAATGGGCCAAAGACCCTCTAAGTTTTGTGCAAGTCATCCCCAAGCCTAGTGACAGACTAAAGAACGGAAACCAGGATCCTCAAACTAGTGTTCTGAAGTGTGCAAGTATTTATTTCCGAGAAGTCTTCTGTCAGGAAGCGCCCATTAAGTATATAATTGATTCAAGAATTGCAACCATTGTTGACATGCAAAAAATAATACTGAAAAAGTAAAATTGATTAAGCTCAGTCTTATACATCAAGACTTCTGGAAGTAGACCGTGTCCAGAATAAAAAGGTATACATTCTAAAGTAAATGTTTAATGTTCATAAATAGCAGTAAAACTAAATATTACTATGTGCAAAGATACATAATTGTTATGTAAATTACAAGGTAAAAATAATAAAGTTGAACTTTAGCACAAGTTAATATTCCTGGTTTAAGAAGAAAATTACTTTTTCTGGAGTGGATATTTAACCTAGAAGTTAGGACGCCCTCTTCCAACCTCGAAGTATCTGGATCAATTACTGGCTCCAGCGCCTGACTCCAGCTTCCTGCTAATGCAGACCCTAGGAGGTAGCAGTGATGGCTCAAGTAATTTTTTTAAAGATTTATTTTATTTATTTTGAATCAGAAATATGGGGGAGGGGAGAGAATCTTCCATACGCTGGTTCTGTGCCCAAATGTCCCTAATGGCCGGGGCTGGGCCAGGCCAAAGCTAAGAGTCAGGAACTTTTTCTGGGTCTTCCATCTGGGTGCAAGGGCCCAAGTACTTGGGACATCTTCCACTGCTGTCCCAGGCACATTAGCAAGGAGCTGGATCAGAGGTGGAGCAGCAAGGATTGGAATCTGTGCACATATCGGATGTCGGCCCAGAAGGTACATGCATAAGCTTCTAAGCCACAACGTTGGCCCCTCAAGTAACTGTTCTTTTGTCACCCATGAGGGAGGTCTGGATTGAGTTCCTTGCTCCTGACTCTGGCCCAGTCTCAGATGTTGCAGGCATTTGGGGTGTGAAACAGCAAATGGGAGCTCTTTCTGTCTCTCTGCCTTTCAAAGAAAAATTTTTAAATAGAACAATAAGAAAGAAAATAATTTTTCTTGAAATATAATTTAATAATGCCTCTAACACTGGTGTGTAGCAAGGCAGGTATAACCAACCCCTGCAACACTGGCGTCCTATATGGGTGCTTGTTTAGGTCCCAGCTGCTCCACTTCTAAACCGGCTCCCTGCTAATGGTCTGGGAAAAGTAGTGTAAGATGGCCCTATTGTTTGGGTCCCTGCCACTGACATGGGAGACTAGAAGGTAGCTCCTGTCTTTGGCCTGGCCCAGAGATGGCCATTTTTGCCATATGGGGAGAGAACCAGCAGATGGAAGATCTCTTTTTCTCTGTCTTTTCCTCTCACTCTGTAACTCTGACTTTCACATAAATAAGTAATTATTTAAAAAAGAACTTAGTATGGGAGCTGGCACTGTGGAGTAGTGGGTAAAGCCACTGTCTGCAGTGCGGGCATCCCATCTGGGCGCCAGTTTGAGTCCTAGCAGCTCCACTTCCGATCCAGCTCTCTGCTATGGCCTGGGAAAGCAGTAGAAGATGGCCCAAGTCCTTGTGCCCCTGCACACACATGGGAGACCCAAAGGAAGCTCCTGGCTCCTGGCTTTGGATCAGCGCAGCTTCGACTGTTGCAGCTACCTGGGAAGTGAACCAGCAGATGGAAGACCTCTCTCTCTCTCTCTCTCTCTCTCTCTCTGCCTCTATCTCTCTGTAACTCTGCCTTTCAAATAGATAATTTTTTAAAAAGATCTTAGTATGTGAGCATCTTATTTTTGAGGATAATAATAGAAATAATATAGTTAAATAAATAAAATTTTATCTTTTGATATCACGGATTTGTATGTATGTGTGTATATTTATGTTTATATTTATAGACAGATATATTGTGTATATATGTACATATAAATGCACATGAAAATGAGAAATATTCATTTTTATAATATGAAATGTGTAAATAAAGAATTATATTACTTATCACATATTACTTATTTACAGAATCTTGCTGTTATATAGGCAATATACATATTATGTGCTCTTCACATATCATCACAGTAAATTTTATTTTTCCCTTTAAAAATATTGTTACACATTTACTTGGTGATTTAATTTGCACGAAATTTCCTTTAATATAGGAACATTAAAATGTGGAAGTAAGTGGATGGGGACCCAATGTGCCATAGTACAATGTATGTGGCGTGGGCAGATTTTTGAGAAGTGGACTATAAATACAGTATTAAATTAGCTGAACAAGGCTCATATTCTTAATGTTGAGAAGTATATACATGTCTACCTTTTTCATTTCTCTTTTACAGTTTTACCTTACATAGAGTATGTCTAAGAAAGCAAACAGATCACTCATCACTTTCACCTCTAAAAATAGTTATTCAAGGGGGTAGCATTGTGGTGCAGCTGTGTAAGCTGACACCTGTGACTCTGACATCCCATGGTGTGTTTGTTGGCATCCCAACTGACCCACTTCCAATGCACCAGAGAACGCAATAGAAGATGGTCCATGTGCTTGGGTTCTTGCCACTGACATGAGAGATCTGGATGGAGTCCCAGACTCCCTGCTTTGGCCTGGCCCAGTCCCAGTCCAGTCCCTGTCACTCAGCCATTGCAGCAATTTGTGGAGAGAACCAGCGGATGGAAGATCTCTCCTTCCCCCCCACCCCCGTGACCCTGCTGCTTAAATAAATAAAAATAATTCTTAAAGAATTTACATTTTATCTGGAATACAATCTAAAATGTTAAAAATGATTACATATAAACATGAAAATAAATGGGTAAAGAGTCAATACGTCTGCACTATTATTCACACTTGTCTTAAAATTTATTTAAACAACAATTTATCCAAGATCAGTCTCCTTCTCTTGCCTGAATCTAAAAGAGACAATGCACTCTTCCTGACTAGACAACAGGGGATTTTCTTGTGATGAGGCTGTGGTTTCTAATTCCTGTTAGCTTCTGCTCTGAAGATCTCTCCACTAGCCAAGACTGACATTTTGTCTTAGGAACTCACTAAAGTACAACTTTATTTATTGGATAAGTTTTTTGTTTGTGTTTTCCAAAAACAGAGTAAGTTATGAAATACTGTTTCAACACTCAGAAACACACCTCATACTTCATGTGCTGAGCTAGGAATGCAGAAAGGCTAAATGAGATCAAAGGAAAACTTTGAATTTTCACTTTTCTTTTAGCCAAAATGTCACTATTAACATTTCCCAAATTATTACATTTTACTAGATTTCTTGAATGAGTGTAGCCCTCAAGCTAGCAAAAGTATTAAAAGAGAGACCAAAGAATCCAACAGAAGCACCTAAATTTACGCAATTTTACATTAAGAAAAGGAATGCTATCTATTTAATTAACATGTCACCTCTTGGAAGGCCAGGTGTTCCTTAGAAGTTCCCTATATAAGTATTGATCCATCTAAACCTCATACAAGTTGACAAGATAATGTGGCAACAGGAGCTTTGTCTGAGGGGGAAAAAATGTCTGAAGACTTGTTTACTGCTTCGACTCCTGTTTAAAAAGGCATCTCACAGTCAAGTCTTTGTTCCTAAGTGGGGTAGTGCTTTCACTACAAGTTAATGCTTGCAGAACAATTTTACTGTGATTATTTGTTGTTCATTATTCAGATGCGTGGATTAGAAATGTGTTACGGTTATCAGAGCTTTCCAGGTCGCCTTCAACCTCCAAATGTGAGTAATGGATTACAGATATTTAGATAAAATAGGATTGCTTCAGAAAGCAACAAAATGTTATGTGATAAATGTATGCCATCTGCCTCTTAATAATTAATTGTTTAATTGCTATACATTTATATATGCTCATATATACACACATGTTTATGAATCATATGTAGTTATGCATATGTTTGTGTATTAATGTATGTGTGTGTGTTTTATATCTATTTATTTATTTGAAAAATAAAGTTACAGAAAGAGAGAGGAAGAGACAGAGAGAGCAAGACTTTCCATTTGCTGGTTCACTCCCCATATGGATGCAACTGTCAGAGCTGGACATGTCCAAAGCCAGGAGCCAGGAGCTTCTTCTAGGTTTTCCACGTGGTGTAGTTGCCAAACACTTGGACCTCTGGTGCTTTCCCAGGCCCGTTAGCAGGGAGCTGGATAGGAAGTAGAGCAGTCAGGACTCAAATTGGCACCCACATGGGATGCAGGCATTGCAAGTGGCAGCCCCACATATTGTACCATAGTGCCAACCCCTAAAATGTGTTTTGAAGCTGGTACCTGAGTGCCAGAATCCTAAATGGGCATTGTTTCAAGTCGCTGCTGCTTCACTTCCAACCCTACTCCCTATTAATGGCTTGAGAAAAAAGTAACAGAAGATGGCACAAGGGTTTAGGATCCTATAACCTATATGGGAGACCAGATGAAGCTCCTGGTTCCTGACTTTGTCTGGGCCCAGTGCTTGCCTTTGTGGCCATCATGGGAATGAACCAGTGGATGAAAGATCTCTCTCTCTCTCTCACTCTCGCTCTCTGTCTCGCTCTGTAACTCTAACTTTCAAAGTACATAATCTTTATTTTTAAAGTGTGTTTTTGCACAGATTCATCCGTTTATTGAAACTGCTAATGTATTGAGATGAATTTTTTTCTTAATATTGAATAGTTCTTGGAGAAAGTGAAACATAATATTTACTGATTTGCGATCCCTGCAACTCAAAACAATTTAGGAATAAAAATGATTGCATATTGCAGAGAAAAATAATAAGATTAATGTCACAAAAATATAGATGGTCCAAGTACAGTGTTTTTTCTATTTAACTCAGCATTAACATGCAACCAGGAAGTGCCACATCAGGAATGCAGCCGTAAGAAACCCCAATGCAGTAGATAGCACTCACCGTTTGTAGGAAACTTTCTTTGGGTAGTCACAGGGTCTCTTTATATTGCAAACAATATAGGATATACTGCTCAATTTTAAGAATCAGGCAGACATGCTTACAATAAAACTAAAGCACTAATTTCAAGTTTTAGAAACTAAATGTGGCAATGCACTGAGAGACTCTGTCATGACTCACTGAACTGACTAGGAAGCACTAACGGCAAAACAGAGTGGGACATCTAAAAGCCCTACATGAAAGGAGGACTGAAATACACACGAACGCTGGTGATTGGGAGGATTTTATGAGGATAAAGCTGGAGCAATGGTGTAGGTTGTGCCAAAGCACAAAGAAAATACTGCACTTTCTTAATCCTCCTTTTCAAATTTTATGATTTTTCAGTTATTGTGTTGCTATAAAACAAATCACTCTTAAACTCAGCGGCTTAAAACAATGAGTGTTTTATCATCTTTCACGACCCTCTTGACGGTGTGTCTTGAGCTAAATGCATTTTTTTGTTTCTTATGGAGTCCCCTCACTGGATTTGGAATGGCTCCTGAACTTGCTGGGTAGTTGGTGCTGGCTCCCTGCCACTAACTCCTTTGAAACTGGAGAATGCCTTGTCTCTCTCATGGGAACCCTCCATGTGGCGTGGATGTCTTACATGAAACACTTAGACTCCAAGAAGGAAAATTGGAAGAGATGATTCCAACACATGAGGACTTATGAAACCTCTATGTGCATTATGCTTGCTAATGTCCCACTGTCCGACGTGAGACATTTGGCCAAACTGAAAACAAAGGCAGGAGAGGAGTAGACGGAGTACTCAAAAGTACTGGAGTACTCAAAAGGAATTGTCTCCCACAGTCTCCTTTTTGTTTATGTGATTTAATAGGGGATTGGTCCCAGGAGAAATGATGCAGAGAAATGGAGCTGGGTAGGGGGATAGGATTCAGGAACACAGCGTCGGGTAGAGAAGGACTCCAGGGAAATCTTTGAAACTGAATTTCACCCAGAGTTAGTCCAAACTCAAGGAAATGAGTCCATGGAAAGCTTGTGACTTCAGACAAGACCTGCTCTAGGAAGGACAGCGACGAGCCATTGCCACCCCGTGAGAAAGTTCTGGGAGGTTCTCCAAGAGTGCAGAGCTTCTAAGATATCACCAGTTCAACCCTCATGCTAACAGGACAGATGCGTACATGGCAATCACTCCAGATGTTCATCTGCGAAGCCTCACTGTGGTGTTCCTAGGGATCTAGGCTGCAGCACCCTTAATTCCACAAGAGTCATGGAATACTCCTCATTGTAAAGCAGCAATTCACATCTATGGTTTGACCTTCATAACTAACAAACTGGGGACTAGATTCACAACCATAATAAAGCATTCTTGGGAAAGGAAGCCTTGTCGGGAAAACCTTCTATTTTTCCCCTTATTCTCATTTTTAAGAGTATTTTATGTTTTTATAATTATGTTTTTCTCTCTGATACTATCAGAAAATCTGTAGAAAGGAAGAAACAAAATTGTGGCATTTTTGTTTTTCTTTAGTTATTTTCTATAAATAATTAAAGTGAAGAAGTCACTGTGAAGTACTACATACTTAGGCAACAATTCTACACCTGGATGATGGCAGTACAGAAAGTGGGTGGAGGATGAGAATAGGAGGACTTCTACAAAGTGGAGTGCAGCACCTTTTTTACATATTTTGAAAGGTAGATAGACAGACAGAGACATAGAGAAGAGACACAGACAGCTTTCATCTATTGGTTTCCTTACCAATTCCATGCCCAAGTCAGGAGCCCAGAACTCAATCCAGGTATCCCACATGGCTGGCTGGGATCCAACTATCTGCATCATCACATGCTGCTTCTCGGGGTGTGCATTCGCAGGAAGCTGGAGTTGGGACCTGAGCTGGGACTCAAATCCTGGTACTCCAACACTGAACTTGGGCAAATGTGCCCACGTCTTAACCACTGTGCCAAATGCCTGCTCCAGTGCGTTTTTACCCAGTACTGCTCTTACCATAGAGAACCCACCAGAAAATAAAACATGAGTTACTGCTGATAAATCTGTAATAAAGACCACTGAAACATGCGTGTTTTATGAATTACACACTGTGGATATAATTTAGAGGAATGTAAAGATTTAAATTCTGAAATGGAAAACAGTGGTCCATCTTAAGGAAAGTGAATTTTTTGCTATTCCAACAAAACAAAAATTGGAAGAATCATTTCATATATTTTTAAGATTGTAAAAAAGTATGTATCAGAGAGATTATAAAAGATATAACCATTTTAAAAAATTTAAAATATGAACTTCTTTCTTCTTTGTATATTTAGTTTGCTTGAAAGAGAAACACACACACACAGAGAGAGAGAGAGAGAGAGAGAGAGAATCAATCGCTCTCCCATCCACTGGTTCACTCCCCAAATGCCCACCAAGCTAGGGCTGGCTAGGACCAAATCCAGAAGGCAATAGTTCAACCCGCATCCCCCAATAGGTGTCAGGGACCAAATTCTCTGAGTAACAACCTGCTACCTCCAGCTACGTGCACTAGCAGGAAGCTGGAATAGAGAACAGAGCTGGGTCTTGAACCTAAGTACTCTGATGTGGGATATGGCCCACCACTTGATGCCTTAGCCACAGCATCATATGTGTACCTCAAAATTTGAACTTTTAAAATAAATTTATATTTGATATTTTTGGGTTATTGGATCAGGAAATGCAATAACATTCGCTAATATACAAACCTTTTATACAGTTTACATGTAGTATAGTATATTTGTAAATTACTTCAAAATCTTAACACAAAATGTATAATTTAACAGCTTTTTTATTCTAAGAATAGTTCACAAAGCTTTAACAATCTTGGCATAAATATGAACAGTATGCATTTCAATGTTCTACACTTTAATGCATCCAGAAAAAACATTTTAAAATTCTTTTTAGACAAGTATTTATGACTTTATGTAGATTAGCACATTGTGATAGAGTATTACACTTGAAATTTGTTAGATTTAGTTTTCCTGTATCTATGCATTAAGCTCTCATCACTCTCAAATATGGTGAACCTTGGCAACACTTTTAGAATTGAATACCTTCAGCTTATACAAATTGCTTCTTTTTGGGTGTTCCTCCCTGTGTTAACACAACTTGGGATAGTCATCTTTCAGACTGTGTTGTCTATCAAATGAACTTTATAAAATGAACTTGAATTTTCAGATACATTCCTGGCCATTGACTTTATTGTAGAATTGAAAAAAAAGGGAAATAATCAATAACCTGGTTGTACTATCAACTTGACCTGTTAAGAAAATTGCCTTTCTCAATTTTCTACAAATATTCTATATAATGAATTTTCATTTTATTAAATAAAATGCTTACCATAGATAAGACTCTCTGTATGAAATTTGAAGTGTTATTAAAATTCAAGTCCTTTGCTAGCAATGATTTCATTAACAATGTGAAATATGCAAATATTACTTGAGTGAAATTGTTGAGGTTTAACTTTCCATGAAGGTGCTTACCAGTTCCCACCCTTGTCCAGGTGTCACACTGTTAGAGGAGGCATCTAATGAACAAAGGAGCTACTTGATGCCAATAACTTATCACCCCACACTGAACAATGCATATTAGTACAGGAACTTCTTTCTTGTTTTATCACAGCCTTGGAAGAAAATGAGAGAGGAAACTGCTGTTAATCCCCTAAGATACTGATTCATAAGCTTGACTAGGCAGTGGTAGAAAAGAAAAAGGACTTTCCAGCAAAGAGGCTATTTCACCACTAAGAGCATGCCTTAGACTTGTCAGGGAAGAGGTGGAAGTAAGAAGATGCAACAGTATTTCCTTGTTCTGAAATATTTGCAGAGATTTCATTTCATTCAGTTGCTTCTGATCAGATTAAATCTGTTGTTCAGTGTCTTCTGGTGTTAGTGTTGCTATGTTTCAGTGCATTTCACCTTGGGCTTTCTTTGATGCTCTGTCAAAGCCCCCTCTCCCCTCACAAGTGGTGTGCAAGCTCTAGACACATAGGGCTTTGGTTTTTTTGTTCTAATATATCTCCAATATTTGTTGAATGAATGAACCTTGAATTTCCATGCACCGGAGATATCCTGCTTGAGGCACAATTTTAAATTCCTGGCAAGCAGACAGTCAAAAGAACCTGGGGATTAGGGGAAGAAGAATAAAGTAACTAAGACCACTTTATTTCTATTGTCTCTACTAGACTTTTGACTGTTCAAAACTTAAAAGATTCCAACCCCAATGAGTATTGAAGTGATATTCTTGTTATCATTTATTTCTTTTGATAATCCTATCAGTATCATTTGCTTCTATTACAATCTGGTTCACTCAACCTAATGATACAAGTGATAATTTTACTAATGTTATTCCATAATTTTTAAATCACTTGTTAAAATAATGGGCATTTGATTGATTTTTCAATTTTGACTTTTCAGGTTGTTTCTGCTAGTGATATTCTATAAAGATAATAAAGCACAATCATCAAAATGTGAACTAACATTTTATTAATCAACATAATGCAAACTGACAACTTAAAAATTGCATTTTTAGTGTGGGTGTTTGGTGTAGTGGTCAAGGTGTCAGTTGGAATGCCACAACACACAACACTGGTCCTTTTTGTTCAGTCTTATTCAAACCTTTTATTAGACAAAATATTCTTCATTTGTTAGAGATATGATGCAATTCTGATTGGAAATTCTCTATTGATCAGTAATTTTTATTTTCATCATCTCATCTCTCTGCTTCTCTTCTTTCTTGGAAAACTATTGTATCACAAATTTAAGTTCTATAACATTTCTTTTTATTGAGATTAACCATTCACAGCAGTATATGCAGGAGGTAGAGTAAGGGATATAAGTGAAGCCACCACCATAGTCAGGACTGATAAATTCTCAAACCAAAAATATTGACAGTATAATAAATACATCCACTTAAATTAACATGCCCACTAATTATTAAAATTTAATTTGATCATATGTTGTGTAATCCACATTTTTAATATAAACTCACTTGTACTTATACCAAAGCTCAGGTTAAAAACTGGAGATTCCCTCATTTTCTTGGCCTTTGGTATTATTATACTTTTAATCTAGCTAGACTTCAGCTCACAAAGTGTCCCGGTGAAGGCATAGATAACAACTATCCTTCATCATCCACCCTAGATCCTCTATATCTTATTGCATAACCACTTCATGTGTGAGTTCATCTAAAACATACTACATAGGATTCAGGAAAATTTTAGATCTGCCAATAAATACTTGTGAAACTTCTTCATTGTTTGGGCTTAATATGTTTCTACTATGTTTGGTTTATAATTATTATTTACCAATGTTGTTCTTGAAATCTTTTTAGATTTCACTTGGGGAAAAGGATAAAATTTCCTAAATCGTCTATTTATTGATTGTTACTATCCCTTTTATTATTAGTATCCTTACCAGAAGTAAATAGCTTTTATAATCATTTGGAGTTTTTGTTCAGTTACTATAATATACCTTGATAGATTTTTAATGGATTTATAATTTCTGAAAATCCTATATCAGTGGTAGGTAGCTATAATGGCTTGAAAAAAGATACTACTCATAAAGGTAGATAGCTGCAATGGCTAGACAAAATGTGTCACCTACACACATGAGGCAACAAGAAGCTTTACATACAAAGATCTCTACTGAATTTAATTTCCTGTAATTTGGATCACATTTATGCAATTGCTTGAGACACACACACACACGGAGATCTGAACAAAATGTTAGCCTAGAATTCATCTATGATAATAAATTATGGCTAAGCAGATTGTATTTCAAAATTGCTGAGTAGTTTAACATTCAAAATTAATCAATATAATTTGCTACATTATCCAAACAAAGAAAAATAATATGAACATTTAAATAATTGTATTAAAATATTTAGCTAACCTCAGCTCTCAATCATGTTACAAAGCAGAAAACAAAAGAGAAAGGAATATTATTATTTCAATAAAGTCTCTTAGTGAAGGCTATTAAGCATTGCAGAGAAAATATTTTAAAGACAAAAATAGAGAATGATATATTATGTTCATTGATTAGAACTATCAATATTATCGAGATGTTAATTGTACCCGAAATGATCTATATATTCGATGAAATGCTCATCATATTTCCTTTTCCTGCTTGAGCAGAGGGTTTTGTAGAAAATAACAAATTAATTTTAAAGCTGATATGCAGATGAAAAAGAATCTGCAATAATCAGAAAATCTGGAAAACGAATTAACTTAGAGGAATTAATTATCTGATTTCAAGAGTTATAAAAGAATTTTAAAAATTGCATAATTATCAAAATTAAACTAACAAATGGTCCCCAAATTAGGCTCAGGGCCTGCGAGGGCTGCAGGATCACCTAGGAGCAATACTTCCAGAGTTCATGGGGTCAGCAGAGACTGCTTTGGGGCTCACACTTACCCATTCCCCACTGTGTGAAGTCCTTATTTCAGGTTGCTCTCATCCAAGGAACTGGGACAGTAAATATTGTATATTTTATTCCTTTCTTTTACAGTTACTTATTTGTTAATTCACCTTGTTTAAAAGACAGAAAGACAAAGAGATATGTGACAGTTAAAACATATACTATCAGTAACGGAAACATGACCAAGCAAATTTCCATCTCACAGACTGAAATAGAAATGATTGGCTTTTACTAGGCATTTTGGCTTTATCAAATCTAAAGCAATAGTTATGAAACACTGTTTAAGAGACAAAATCTGTTTTCTTGAGATATTAAAGGAAATAAACTATTTTCTCTAATTTGCTTAAAAGCAGAATAGTGTTTTTTATTTATTAGCAGTCAATCAATATGTGAGGGTTTTGAAGTCAAACAATTATCAATGGGTGTATTTTAAGAGACATTCTTTATGTAGTTGCATGTGAACATATTACTTTGTTCTGGTAGAATTAAAAACTATCAGTTGCACATTTTGACTAAGATGGGGTAGTAAATAATCTATATTCATATTTGTAATATATTATACTCTGATACCCTAAGTCAGGTTTGGGAGATCATTAACTATGGATATACTTTGTTCTTTTATGCAACTTAGAATATCAAAACTGTAGTCGCTACATATTCTTCCAGGAGTGTGTAAAAACAGGTGCAAGAGAAACAAAATAGTTCATATGTAAATTTTTTGAAGATTTATTTTATTTGAGAGGCAGAATTACACACACATGAGAGAGAGAGAGAAAGAGAAAGAATGAGAGAATATTCCATCCACTGGTTCACTCCCCAAATGACCACAATGGCTAGAGGTGGCCAGTCCTAAGCCAAGAGCCAGGAGCTTCTTCCAGGTCTCCCATGTGGGTGCAGGGACCCAAACACGTGGGCCTTTCCTAGGCACATTAGCAGGGAGCTGGATCTGAAATGGTGAAGCTGGGACTTGAACCTGTGACCATATGGGATGCTGGCACTGTAGGAAGAGGCTTAACCTACTATACCACAATGCCAACCCCCATATGTAAAGTTTTAATAGATGAAATAAAACTGGTGTTGGGTTGTGAAGGGACTGGTGAGGTTTTCATGGAATTATTCTGGGAAACACTGAATTTCTAATTTATTTCTTGGAAAAAAAATGCTTTCTTATCAATTACAATTGGAACACACACATGGAAGATCTACCACTACTAGGGGTGAAGAAACTTCATACCAAGGACTATTTGGATATGCATAACATCATTTGTGGGTCATACAAATTATCAACTTAAAATTTTATCTGCTACTGAGTTAGTGAATTTTGAGTTCCACATGAAGTTGCCTTGCAGAGTCAGACCAAATGATTTCATGGCACTTGTATGGTCCACGGTCTGGACGTTCCACATCCCTGAAAGTCACAAGACAGGAAAACTGAATAAAGCCACAGAGAAAATCTTCAGGAAATAAAACATCTTTCATTTTGTTGGCATTCAATAGTTTATCATGCTGGCCCTAATTGCAATTCCTTGGTTAACCATGGAAACTTTCTTTTCTTAGAAGTTATATAGAGCTGTTAACACTTGGGAAGGACTGATTTTTTCTAGCTAAAAGGACTCATAATTGTATATAGAATCAATAGGTGCTAAAGTAGGGGACACTTGACCAGTGTGAGATCTGTAGCAGTCCTACTTCCTGGAGTTTGGTTTCTCCACTGATATCATGACAGAGTTGGAGTTGTTGGACATTCAACTGTGAAAAATACAGTAAATAGCTATGATTCTGTTTGAAATCAGGGATCTGGAAGGGGAACAGTTTGCAGCCCCAGAACTTTGCAGATCAAGCTCTTCACAATATACCTGCCTCTTCTCAAGGGAGAGCTTTGGTACCATTGCAACAGACTTAACGATCAAATCAAAACCTTACTCAAAATGTTGTTTCACATGTTCTAATTTATTGTGGCTACCAAAGGAATACCACATATTCTCCTTTCTTCACATGAATGAGCTAAAAATAATCATACAAAAAAGCAGCTGTTTTGTAAGCAGCTGGATTTATGGAGGGAACAAAGAAAAACTACAGCAGAAAAGGAGGCACCTTCTAGAGCTGCTCAGTACACTTATTATTTGGTATTTATAAAGAGATATAACACAGATACTGCATTTAAGTGTTTTTTTTTCCTGAAAGGTTAGAAAAGACTTTTCTATCTTTTCAAAGGTAGGTAAAATTCACGGCAGAAATCTGGAGTTCATGACACAGAAGAAGCTCGCATCTTGAGATCAAGTACAATCAAGCTATATAGGTCATAACTTAATTTCAGCTGAATGTCCCAGATAAAGGCTGTGAGAGGTAAGTTTAGCTCATTTGTTTTGCTCTCAGATTCTCCCAGTCAAGACTTGGGTCTTCCTTTCCACATCTGATATGATATCCCAGCATGCATTCCGCCTGTGTTATCGCTTCATGCACCAAGCCCTGCAGGATGCCAAGGCAGCCAGGCACGAGACAAATAGCCACTATTGTCTCAACCTTCTCAAAAAAGCAAACTTAAATGACAATTGGAAACTTAAGTTGATCATAAGTGTTGAGTGACAGGCACAAAATATTTTGTGTAATGAGTGCTTTGAATTAGGATAAATATGAAAGCTTAAGGCTGATTAATAACTGCTCCTTTCAAAGACTTCTGAGATATATTTCTTGGAGCTGTGGACCAGAATAGAATTGCAAACAGATTAATTAACAACATTGTTTTTGTTTCCATTGCACTGAACCAAACAGAGCAAGGGCGTTCTACATCAACAAATATTATTTCCCAAGAAAATTGTGTTGCAAGAACTCAGTGAGGGGTGCTGGGATTGGCTGATACCCAGACATCTTTCAACACAAAGTTAGAGGAAGACAACCAGTGTGTAGTACCAAACAGAGAAACCAGTGTATAACAGAACTTAGAAAGCTTGCATTTCCTCAGTACAACTCCAGTCTTAGAAAGCTCCTTCATTATTCTGAAGTGGTAGAATCTGGCAATAAGATGACTAATCAGCACTACTCTGGTGGGGGATTTTCTACCCTGCCCATAATTTTTCATCATTCAACTCACTGAAGTAGATGGTGGAATGAGGAATACACATTTTCCAGCTCTCAGGGTGTACCACTCAGGCATTACCTTGACAGAATTCCAATAGTTTCTATCACTCGTTGCATTCAAGATCCTATTAAACCCTTGGCAGAGGATTTTCCATAGATAAGACCAGAGGGTGTGAAGTATAGTTCACATTGCTCTTTCTTTTAAAAAAAATTATGCAATTTATTTGAAAGGTAGAAGACTGAGACCTTCAATTGTTGCTTCATTTCCCAAATATCTGCAACAGATGTGAAAGGGACCAGATTTAAGTCAAGAGCCAGGAATTCTATCCGTTTCCATGTGAGCGGTAGGGACCCGACTACTTAAGGCAACACCCACTTTCCTGCTGCCTCTTAGGGTGCACATTAGAAGGAAGCTGTGATGAGCAGTGGAGGTGGGACTCAAACCCAGGGACTTCAATATGCTATATGAAGGTCACAACACTGAACCACTATGCCAAATGCAAAGCTTCTGCTCTTTTGTTTTAAAGCACTATCACTGTTAATGTAAATGACATCAGAGACTGGGGGAGAAACAAGTTGCTACAGAGGCTATAACATTCAGGGTTCTCAGAGAAACTGAACCAATAAAGGAAATTTATTATGAGTGAATTGGCTCACATGATTTTTGAGGCTAAGAAGTCCTACAATCTGCTGTCTGCAAGCTGGAGATGGAGGGAAGAGTTGTGTAGTTCCAGTCCAACCCGGAAGCCTGGGAACCAGGGGGGGCATGTAAGTGAGTTCCAGGCCAAGGATGGTGGCCTGAGAATCCTGGGACTGAAGAGCAGGCTGATATGTAAATCCTTGCACCTTGGAAGACACAGAAGCAACAAAGAGTGTCACAGCTCAAGCCAAGAGGATATCAGCCTTCATCCACCTGTTAAAATCTATTCACAGCCTTAATAAATTGGAGGAAGTCCACTCACATCGATGATGAATCCCTTTTTGCCCCATTTACTTATTCAAGTGCTTATTTCTTTTGGAAACCTCCTCAAAGACACTCTGAGAGTAGCATTTTATCTCCGATGAGGGCATCCCTTAGCCTAGTCAACTTGACACATAAAATTAACTACCACTGAGGCCACACAAGGCATTCCTTCAGAAGCCACGTCTGAGTGTACTGAGTAAGAGTCATGCACTCAGACTGACTTCTCATTCATTCGTTTCTTTTATCCACTACTCATTCACTATCTCACATTTGTTAATTGCACAATCATATCTCAAATACTGATTTTCAAGTTAAGAAAAATGCCATAGGCTTTGAAGAAAACAGATTTTTCTTGTTGTACTCAAATATCATATTGCTTTCTTGAACAGTGTGTCTGAAATATGTGAGATTGGTTAGTTTTATGACAACTCCATAGAAATATACTGCGAGAGTGTCTTTCATAGATGATTTTATAAGCATTACATAAGTAATTCTTGGCATAATCATTTGAGCTTTGCTAATACTCGTAATTTCCCAAGAGCAAAATAAAGTCAACAGGCACAGTCTTTACTTTATGGAAACATTTGTGGGGCAGAGGGAAAAGTTGTGAGGAAAATTTTCAATAATTTTTTAAAGATTTATTGATTTATTTGAAAGTCAGAGTTACACAAAGAGAAAAGGAAAGGCAGAGAGAGAGAGAAAGAGAGAGAGAGAGAGAGAGAGAGGTCTTCTATCTGCTGGTTCATTCCCCAGTTGACCTCAACGGCTGGAGCTGTGCCAATCTGAAGCCAAGAGCCAGGAGCTTCTTCCAGGTCTCCAACATGGGTGCAGGGGCCAAGGACTTGGATCATTTTCTACTGCTTTCCCAGGCCATAGCAGAGAGCTGGATCAGAAGTGGAGCAGCCAGGACTAGAACCACTGCCCATATGGGATGCTGGCACCGCAGGCAGTGGCTTTACCCACTATGCCACAGCACTGGCCCCTGAATAATTTTTAAGAAGTTCTGACAAGTGATTACATTATGTTTTATACAACAATTTTTATAAAAATATATAACATTATATATTATATTTAGCAGATAAAAAGAATCAATAATATTCAAGCAAATCTTTGGTACTCTAGACATTTTAATTGGGACAGTGGAGAGTATAAGTATATAACAATAATGATGTGTCTGTCATACAAATAAATTAATTCATGAAATTGAACCACCTATCAAACATTAAAGCTTGCAGTGACTGAAAGTAAGCTAAGTCAAAACACTCAGTTATATTAAATTTTATATAATAAACAAACCATTGTTATGAGTAACAGTTTAAATAGCGGGCATTATTACACTTTTGTATGGACTTTCCTTTCTTCTTAGGTCAGTAATCTAAAAATAACAAAAATAACCTAAAAGTCTTTGTCATGTCTGCTTTGAATGATTTGAAAATGTACTAGCCACTTCTAGCCTAAATAACATGACTATTCAACTTCCCAGATAACCTAATATAGAGCTGAATGCACTTTAAAAGATCCAAAATGAATCTCCTTAAATAAACACACATAAAGTGATAAAAATGGTAATCTGATGATTGTAGGTCATTTACATTACTTTGAAAGCGATGACTTCTTCCTTTCATGATTATTTAACTGTACCCTACCTACTTGTATGATCAAACAGGCATTCATAGGTTTCCTGGTCTTTTGAGAGATGAAACTCTATGCTGAGGCAACAATTTGAAGGAGGAAAGCAGAAAGTGCTTACTATATTTGTCACTCGTTTATTCTCATATAAATAGAATATCTAAATCATAGCATTTTAAGCTTAAACAGCACATTTGAAAGTTCAAGTTCTCTTGATCTATAAAAGTAATTTATGACTGCACAGTAGGCAAAACAAAGGTTACTAATCTATGGCCCAAATTATTAAATAGAAAAGACCAAGGTGGGCATAATTATTTTTACATTTTTGACAGATGCAATTTTTCACTTGGTAATGCTTAGCTAAATGATAAGAAAGGTTAGACATGGATTGTCACTGAAATGTAGAGGTAGTTGTAGAAGTTGCTTGCTGGGATGCAGGAATTAGTTTTGGTCCTTCATAGACAGCTCCCTATTTAGAAAATCCAATATGTAATGTAGACACAGAAAAATTAATTTCTTAATATTTTACTTCAAGTAATTTTTGGTCTGTAACTGAAGCTTGAATGTCTATCGAAAATAAGAATAAAATTTCAAAAACTAAAGTTTCAACTAAGAAGCTTATGGTTTGTAAATTGTACCACTCTATGCCCTTTAATTTCAGCCTCTCTTATGTACTAATTAAAGTCCTTCAAGTTCTAAAATTCTATGGTTTCTTATGAAATCTTGATTAATTGATGAATAGAAAATATGTGACAAAAGAGATCTAATAAAATATTAGGTAGGGCATTTATGAGCATTCATTATATGATTAAAATTTTCATGATAAAATGCTAGAAAATGTAATTTTGATGAATAATATACATAAATATATAAATAATATGCAAACATGCATTGTATAAATATAAATGATAATATAATTATGCACAATATAATTATGTAAAATATGTACAAATAATATATATGGGGAAATAAAAACTATACATACATTTATAACATTGGGTATTTGATGTCTAACTGATGTTTTTCTTCTGTATTTTATAGAAACAACTGAGAAAACAGAAAGGTCTTACACAACATTGGACAACTGACTAGAGGCAGATTTTTTTTTTAACCAGCCCAGGATTGTTCAAAATTAAAATTCAGATTAAGTGTTAACATATTTATCAGCATTGCAGCTAGTAATTCAAATTTTAGGCATTTATCAAATATGCATGGCACCACCATAACAACTCCAGTTTTATAGCACTTCATAGTTTACAAAGTAGGTTCATATATGTTGCTTTATTCAATTAATAAAGCAAAATTGTGTGGAGGATCAGGCAGGAATTATCAAGTGTATGTTGGCAATGAAACTTCCCAAATCCAGGAAATACAATTTGCTGAGGGTAACAGGATCAAGAGGAAACAGGTCTTGCCCAGAATATGTCCTGCTGGAAATGTGGAGATTATGGAAGAAAGAAAGATGTAGGAGAAATAGTTTCTATAGTTCTTCAGCATAGATGGAGACTATAACTGATGATAAGTTACTAATTGTTTCATAAAAACAAGAAGAGAAGAGTGCAAAGATTCCCAACACAAAGAAATGATGAATGTTTTAGGAGGTGGAATCACCAGTTATGATCTGACCATTTCATATCGTATACATGTATTGAATTATCACACTCTGCCCAAAAATATGTGCAATTATTACATGCCAATGTTTTGGAAAAAAAAAAAAGAAAATTTTTACTTTTTTAAAAAAGAAACCAGCAATCAAATTGATGAAATATATTTTATGAAGTAACTAGGAAACAATTTAAAAACCTTAACAGATATCATCTTGATTATGTGAAAACAAGTATACAGGAATTTATTAACTGAAAAAATATTGAATTACAAGGAAAGACCGCTGTTACTGCCAGATGACTTATCTTAAAATTTCTGACATCAGTGTCAAGTCTAAAAAATTTGGGAAAAAAAAAACCTTATTATCAGTAGTTCTCAAATTCTCCAGCAAATTTAGTGGTGAGGCCATGATCCTTTGGTCATATAAAAAAATGAGTTTTGAGATTCACTTACAAACCTGAAAAATTCCTTTGTTTATTCTTGGACAATATATTATAAGCAACATAATAAAACACTTAATATAGCAAGTAGCTTTATAAAAGTCCATACTGCCCATCACTATGAACTCAATCTGACCAACCCGTGACTGCAACATCACTATTGAGTTATTTACAGTAACATAGGCCAATGTAAAATTGCAACATAAGCCAAACAAAATGAAGAAATTTTTTTTTTCAAATGCAGTAACTTAATGCTCACTCTACATTATGGATATTCATTTACCTAGATTTATTTTGTTTTCCTGTGTCAATACAAACTCAAAATGCCAAAATAACAAAAGAAAATTTTACTTAAATATAATTTTTCCATGATGCACACTCATGAAAAAGAGGAAAACATAAAACTAAAATAAATAAGGAAAAAGAAAATAGTAACTTAGATTTTCTCTGATGCTTCTATAGAAATTTGACTCTGAGTCTATCAATAATTTACCATTGCTCAAAATAGCAGATTTTATAAGTACATTTCTATAGGCACAGAAAAATTTCTATATAATAAAGTCACAGATGCACAATAGAAACTCTTATGAAATTATGGATCATTGTTATCTCTGAATCTGAAAAATAAATTAGAATATAACAAAATAAAAGAATAGTTAAAATTATGACTCTAAAAAGAAGGCCGTTCCATATTTAAGGAACAGCAAACCTGGATAAAACCTTTGGAAATTTTCCTTGCCTCCTAATCTCTTGTCTAATCCATGGCAGAAGGTAGGATGTTCTAGGAATTCTAGATAAATGCATTAGCTTCCACTTTCCTAATCACTTTAATTGGATGTGTAGTGTGTGTACAGAACTGCAATTGTGCCCAGAGGTTGCCTGTCAAGCCATGTTTTTATTGTAATTACTTGATTTGCTCAGCTTTAATCATATTTACTTTTGAAGGTCAGCTGTCCTGCTCAGACATGGTTAGTTGAAGTAGGGAAAAATATTTTAACACCCACAGGTGGAAACCTTGGACAAAAATTAAAGAAGAAAGGGAATACTATCTTCCTGTTTGGATAAAAAAAAATAACTATCACCTAAAAATTACTGTAAACTGACGCATCATATTATTATCGTTCACTTTATTTCATATTCATTTTACCAGTTGATACTAACTTGTAAGTTTCAAGGGAGAAGGAGTATAGGTCTTCTTTGAAGATCTGACTATCTTTATCCTCATTGGATGCTGACAATGATGAATTTTTTCACAACTAACACTTAGGAGAGAAAGCTGAAAAGGTATGCCATCCCTCCTTTTATGATTTCCATTTACGAAACTTACATTAAGTCAAATTTCCATTGCATTGCTATTTAACATGGAAACCTTTCCAAATTTACATCATTGGCTCTGGGTTAGGCTTTTGTGGAGAGGTAGAAGTTTTAAAAAATTTATTTATTTAAAAGGTTGGGAGGGGGAGAGAGCGAGAGTGAGAGAAAGAGAAAGCTCTTCCTATCTGCTGTCTCATTCCCCACATGGTTGCAACAGCTCAGGCTGGGCCAGCGTGAAGCCACAAGCCAGAAACTACCTACAGGTCTCCTTTGTGAGTGGCAGGAGCCCAAGGACTTGAGAATCATCCAGTGCATCCCCGAAGGCCTCAGCAGAAAGCTGGCTTGGAAGCGCAACAAACACATGGATCAGAAACTGGTGCTCCAACATGGGATGGCTGTATCATGGATAGTGGTCTAACTTGCTGCACCACACAGGATCATGTTTATGTCACTGAAAATTGCTTAAAAATAATTCTTTTCTGATATGTTCACATGCACTTAATAAATAGCATATTCAAATTTTTATCAGAAGGGAACCACCTGGTTAGTGAGTTAATCTTGCTATCATTTTCAAAATATTGCCAATAGTGTGAAACAGAAGGAAAATTTTTAAAAGTCAGATAAAGGAAATTATTATGACACAAATTTTAAGAAGCAAAGAAAATCTCTAGGTGATCTGACGGGAATCATCTACAAAAATTGAACACCTCATAAATGCTAGCAAGAAGCCATCCTATATAACTTACCAAAAAGGAAGAAAGAAATATTGAATCTGAAAACAAAACTAGCCACTCTGCTGGTCCAGTTTATTTCTGTGTAATAAACAACCTCCAAACTTAGTGGTTAAAACTCCAAATATAATTTTATTTTTAATTAATTTTTATTTACTTGAGAGAGAGAGAGAGAGAGAGAGAGAGAGAGAGATTGGTTTCATCTGCAGGTTTACTTCCCAGTGTCTGCAACAGCCAGAACTGGGCCAGGCCAAAACCAGGACCCTGGAACTCAACCTGGGTCTCCCATGGGCCATAGAGAATTAAGTACCGGAGATGTCACCTGCCGTGTCCCAGGGTGTGCTGATTTGGAAGCAGTGTTCCAGGGATATGAAGCAGGCACTCCAATGTGGGTGCAGCAAGGGTTGACTTAACTGCTGCATCACACACCTGTTCAAACTTTCATTTTATTTATCATTATATATATATATATATATATATATATAGACAGGCAGAGTTAGACAGTGAGAGAGAGAGACAGAAAGGTCTTCGTTTTTCCGTTGGTTCACCCCCTAAATGGCCGCTATGGCTGGCGCGCTACGCTGATCCGAAGCCAGGAGCCAGATGCTTCCTCCTGGTCTCCCATGCGGGTGCAGGGCCCAAGCACTTGGGCCACCCTCCACTGCCCTCCCGGGCCACAGCAGAGAGCTGGACTGGAAGAGCAGCAACCGGGACAGAATCTGGCGCCCCAACCAGGACTAGAACCTGGGCTACCGGTGCTGCAGGTGCAGGATTAGCCTAGTGAGCCGTGATGCCGGCCATTTATCATTATATTCTATAGTTTATGGGAAAGATTCTGCTCACCTAAAATGGTTCTGAATCACTCATGCATTAGCTGTTTGACATGGCTGGAGTTAGAACTATCACAAAAGGTTCTTGTCTTGTATGTTTGGGACCTCAGCTGGACACAGCAGAGAGCTGGACTGGAAGAGGAGCAACCGGGACTAGAACCCGGCACCCATATGGGATGCCAGCACTGCAGGCGGAGGATTAACCAAATGAGCCACGGTGCTGGCTTCGTAATTAAAGTAACTTGCAGGGTTGTAATTACATTAACTTCCCATCAGATGGTCCAAGTGAGCATTAACTGGGGACCACAGGATGTCCTTCAATAAATGAGCAAGTACTTATAATATTCAACAAGTATTTGAAAAATATATTCTATTCAATATATTTTGCCTTATAAAATAGACTTTGTGTTTCCCCTATTTCACTTCTAATTTTGATAAATCTTGCTTGGCTCATTCTGTGGCAACATTATTAATGTATACAAGCCCATGATATTTCTATCTATTAATAGTTTTATTTCTTCATTCCTATTAATTCATTTCATCTTTAGTCTTTAGTACAATATTAATACTTGCCATAGTAACTAGACTTTAGCTAGCATTCACCTGTTACAACTTCTTCAATTTATTAAAAGTATTTTATGTAGTTCTCTTTTAGTTGGGTATCTTTTAAGTGTATAGATCTGTCCTTGTTATTATAAGCAGTTTTTAAAATCTAAGCCAATATCCACACTTTTTTTTTAAAGATTTATCTATTTATTTGAAAGTCATAGTTACATACAGAAAAAAGGAGGTGGGGAGAGTGGGGGGGGGTGAGAGAAAGAGAGAGGTCTTCCATTCACTGGTTCACTCCCCAGTTGGCCACAACAGCTGGAGCTGTGCCGATCCAAAGCCAAGAGCCAGGAGCTTTTTTTGGGTCTCTCACGTGGGTGCAGGGGCCCAAGGACTTGAGCCATCTTCTACTGCTTTTCCAAGCCATAGCAAAGATCTGGATTGGAAATGAAGCCACCAGGACTGGAACCGGTGCCCATATGGTACGCTGGCACTGCAGGTGGTGGCTTTACCCGCTACGCCACAGCGCTGGCCCTGAGATCCACACATTTTTAACAGGTGAGTTCAGGGGCCAGTGTTTGTGGGGTGGCATTTTAAGTCACCACTTGCCATGCTAGTATCCCATATTGGAGCACTGGTTTAAGTCCTGTCTGCTCTGTTTCCAATCCAGCTTTTTGCCAATGTGCCTGGGAATGCAAGTATTTGGCCTCTTCCACCCATGTGGTAGACACAGATGAATTTTCAGGCTCCTTCTTCTGGCCTGGCCCAGAACTGACTGGTGGGGCCATTTGGAGACTAAATCAGCAAATGGAAGTCTGTCTGTCTGTCTGTCTCTCTCTCTCTCTTCCTACTTCTGTTACTTTGCTAGGTGATCTGACGGGAATCATCTACAAAAATTGAACACCTCATAAATGCTAGCAAGAAGCCATCCTACATAACTTACCAAAAAGGAAGAAAGAAATATTGAATTTGAAAACAAAACTAGCCACTCTGATGCTCCAGTTGTTTATTTCTGTGTAATAAGTATTAGTATCTTTCTAACCCTAAAATTTACCTTAAAACATTAATAATATATTTAATTTATGCAGATGTTGTAACTTTCTGAGCTCAGAAGTCCATGCATATAATGTAATTCAGAATAAAGAACATCTTGCAGCAATTCTTCGTTGATAAAATTCTTAGGTCTTACTGTGTCTGAAAATATATTTTATGCTCAACCTTGCAGAATAGCATAAGTATAATTTCAATTTACAATTTTTCCCTCCTGGAAAGTTAAGATATCCTTCCATTATCTTCTGTCATCTATATTTGCTGATGAAATATCTGTTCAAAGTCAAATGACTCTCAATAGAAGTTTTTTTTTCCTCGCTAGTGTCTTTCAAGATTTTTTTCCTCAATGTTTTATTATATAAACATCAAATGTCTAGATACAGGTTTGATTTCACTTAAACTTTTTGGTAATCATAATGTTCTTATCACCTGAGAATTCATATCTACAATTCTGGAAAAGTTAAATTCATCATCCCTATAAATGTCTTCAGATATTGATATTAGAATGTTCCCCACACTCTCTTTTTCCAAATATCTCATTTGATAGCATAGAGGGTAAGATTACAGACCCTAGATTCTGACAAACATGCTCAGTTCTGTCATTTTTTTCTTTGTCTCGGTTTTCTCCTTTACTGCTAGACTATTGTTTCTAGGTCATTGGTAGGTCTTCACTTAAACTCTTTTTGAACAAGACGTATCCTATTCAGTAAATCCATCTCTTGTTCTAATATCATTACCCTATATAACATGTGTCCCTATTAAAACTCATAAATTCAGAGTTCCTGTTAAAATCTATCAGATCTCACTGTCTTTTGATTCCATTCCATTGTAACACATTTTGGAAATTATACCCTTGTCTCAAAAAAAAATTCTATTAAAAGGACCCTGTTCACTGATATTGTCTGGCAGGTTCTCCACCTTCTCCATAAAGAATTTCTGCCAATTCTGAATTCCTTTAAGATTTTATGTGTCTTCATGCAGTGAATGTATGCAAAGGATTGTAAAGCCAAATGTCTTGAATTTGAACCTTATATCTCCTAGTTAGGAAATACACAAATTGTGAAAGTGTACTTTACTTTCGAAATTTGTAAAATGGGATGGCAGGGGCCCCAGTACTTAGTCAGTCATCTGCTCTTCCACAGGCTCATTAGCAGGAAGCTGATGAGAAGCTGAGCAGCCAGGGCTCGAACCAACACTTCAATGTGGGATGCCAGGATAGCAGGCTGTGGCTTAACTAGCAGCACCACAACACCAGCCCCAAGGTAGGTAACTTTCCTTAATCCCATTTCCCTACAAATGCAAAACATGGCACGGAACTTTAAATGAGCATAATTTAAAAGTTCTTTGTGAATAGATAAAAAATGTGTATCAGAGCTTATGTTCAGTATGTCAAACCCTAAACTTACAACCAAAAAAAAAAAAAATGGGCAGCAATTGGTAATACCTCAGGGATAGTTGGATGATCACGTTAAAAATATTTAATATATTTTCGGGCCGGCGCCGCGGCTCACTAGGCTAATCCTCCCCCTAGCGGCGCCGGCACACCGGGTTCTAGTCCCGGTTGGGGCGCCGGATTCTGTCCCGGTTGCCCCTCTTCCAGGCCAGCTCTCTGCTGTGGCCAGGGAGTGCAGTGGAGGATGGCCCAGGTGCTTGGGCCCTGCACCCCATGGGAGACCAGGAAAAGCACCTGGCTCCTGGCTCCTGCCATCGGATCAGCGCGGTGCGCCGGCCGCAGCGCGCCAGCCGCAGCGGCCATTGGAGGGTGAACCAACGGCAAAGGAAGACCTTTCTCTCTGTCTCTCTCTCTCTCACTGTCCACTCTGCCTGTCAAAAAAATAAATAAATAAATAAATAAATAAAAATAAAAAATAAAAGAAATGAGAATAATCTCATGAAAAAAATATTTAATATGTTTTCTTAATTGCTGTCCTTCACACTGTCTAAATGAACCAATCCAATCTGGTATTTCTCCTTGATATGGAATAATGATTGTTGACTCAATGAGACACCAACTTGGAACAGCATTGACTGAACAGGCTGAAATAGATGTTGAAGTATTGACACCTTGTACTATTTCAAGCCTTAGGCATACTCAGAGCTAGTACAAAATAAACTCAACTGTGTGCCCAAATTACTGGCAAACTACTCTTAATCGCTACAGTTGAGTCTAGCCTACGACTCATTCCATTCTCTTTCCCTATGGCAGTATAAAACAAGTAGTGCAAAGAAGACGCAGTCTTTTATGTATCATGGAATAAAATCTTTGTGGGAAAAGCTGACAAAATCTTCAAAAATCTTGGATTCTTGTATTTTACCAGATATAAATAATTAGTCAGTATTTTTTTTTTGACAGGAAGAGTTAGTAAGAGAGAAAGAGACACAGAGAAAGGTCTTCCTTTTCTGTTGGTTCACCCCCCACATGGTCGCTATGGCTGGTGCGCTACGCCGATCCAAAGCCAGGAGCCAGGTGCTTCCTCCTGGTCTCCCATGTGGGTGAAGGGTCCAAGCACTTGGGCCATCCTCCACTACCTTCCCGGGCCACAGCAGAGAGCTAGACTGGTAGAGGAGCAACTGGGACAGAATCTGTGCCCCAACCGGGACTAGAACCCAGGGTGCCAGTGCCGCAGGTGGAAGATTAGCCAAGTGAGCCACGGCACCAGCCAATTAGTCAGTATTTTAACTTAGTCTTCAATAACCACAAAGAAAATCACTTGTAGATCATATTATAAAGTGGGAAATATTTTACTTTTAATATGACTGCAAGTCTTAAATCAGATAAAGCCCATTCAAGGCATCAGAATCCACTCTATGTCTGAAAAAGCAAATGAAATTCAATGTTGAGACTGACTAAGGTGTTGAGATAGCTGAGGGGCCAAAGGGGAAATACTGGAGCAAAGACTGACAATAACGAAGAAGCTACTCTCCTACAGCCAGGAGAGGTGATGGGGCTGTGGTCTCGATAGTGCAAGAAGTCACAGCTTCCCATTGGTAGGTATAGCTCAGCTAAGAGCAAAGAAGGTCAACTAGGACCATGAAGTGAGGGGTGGTCTGGTGATTGCTGGAGACATTGTACTGTCACTGACATTACACAACGGAGGCAGAACAAGAAACAAGTGAGATATTGATATTCAGGGTTCTCCCCTCTTCCTTTACTCCTGTCTTCCTTTTAGCTAATAATATGGAAGTAACTTTCAAGAGGTAGGAAAATACCCTTCCTTGGGACAGAGCCCAGAGCAGAAGAAAGAGAATATATTAGAAATCAAACAAAAAAATTTGCTGATTCACTTCCCTGTTAGCATCATCTGACATAGGATAGTTTGTGCTTATATTAACTTTTGTTCCAGCTATACTGAAATATATAGTTTCAGAAAAGATGCCCAAGCTGTCCCCTCTTCAGAAATGCCCCTTTCTTCTCCATCCATTAGGTAGGTAGTTACTTATCTTTTAAGATCTGCCACTCGCAGACCTGGCATGGTGGCACAACTAGTTAAGCCACCAACCTGAGACACCGGCATTCCATATGAGCGATGGTTCACATCCCAGCTGCTCTGCTTCCCATCCAGCTCCCTGCTAATGCTCCTGGGAAGGCAGCAGAAGGTGGCCCAGGTGCTTGGGCTATTGCCATCCACATGGGATACACAGAAGGAGTTCCTGGCTCCTGGCTTCAGTCTGCCCCCAGCTCTGCCTGTTGCAGTCATTTTGTGAAGTGAACCAGTGGATCTCCTTCTCTGTCTCTCCCTTTCTCTCTCCCTCTCTCTCTTTCTCTCTGTCCCCCCCTCCATCTTTCAAATAAATAAATGGATAAATGAATAATTTTTTAAAAAAGATTTGTTGCTCTGAGGATTTTCCTAAACATCTTTTCCTACTCTGCTAAAATTAGACAGAGCTTCATTCTTTGCCCCTATCATACTTTACACATCTACCATAGCTCTTTCATCATTACAGCTAATAGGACTATCTTCTATTAAATAGCAAGCTCAAGAGACAGGGCTTTGCTTGTTGGTTGGTTTGTTTGTATCAATGTCTACAGCAACTAATACAGTAGTACCTAGCATGTACTTCTGTATATAAATTGTTAATGAGTTGGATAGATGGTGACAGATGTGTCCCAGAATATCTAAAGCAATATTTACTGGAATCCTGTCTTGGCAGTCTTATGCTTCCACCAACATTCAAACCCTGCAGTCCCTGAAACTGAGATAAATTTTAACTACTTTATTAATTAATTGCAAAGATGACATAATCCTTTCATTCTTTCATAGACTCTTTAGTAAGCTCCCACCTGACTAAAAAGGACTATTTTTAGGAACTAAGGAACCTTGAGAAATGTATAGTCTAACTGAATCTTTTGACAGAACTCAAATCAATTTATTTTACAAGCTCTATTTCTTTTTTTTTTTTTAAATCCTGATCGGGAGGAAAAGAGTCAACTGAGCTACTTCTTGCTAAATTGTAGTGGTAACACAGAATTGTCAATATAGTATTTTATACTATAGTATAATAATGTTGGAGTTCACAAATGATTTTATTATGAGGAAGTTCTTTTTTTAAGACTATAACAATATATCATTGGAAGACTAAGAAGTTCCTAAAAAAAATATTTAGTGTAGGGTGCTGGTTTTACATTTGTTTATTTGAAGGATGAAAAAACAAAGGAAAGTAGAATCCTAATATTTATGTGCAGAAAAATCCTCCAGACAGTGATTATATAGTATTATTTTAGTCAGTACGTGTTTGAACTCATCATCTTGGTCATGCTATGTAAATTCAGTGAGTAATTCAATGATTCATTCTTGTTGGTGATAGTTGATTTCAGGTGTCATCTGAACTGGGTCATGGAGTACGTGAATATTCGATGAAACATTATTCTGGGGGTGCCAATGAGGATACTTTTGGATGAAACTAATATTGCAATCAGTAGACAGTGTAAAGTAGAGCCACTCACATCTCTAGTGTGAGTGGAACTCATCCAATCAAACACCTGAACAGAACAGAAAAGCTGCTTCTCTCTGGAGTGAGAGGAAACTTAACCTTGAAAGCTTGTGCTGACACATGGCTGTATTCTGGCCTTTAGACTTGAAATGAAGCATCAGTTCTTAGAACTTGAGCTTCTCGGCTTTTGAACTGGGACTTACACTACTGTCTATTCTGTTTCTCTAAATTGTTGACTGCAGATCTTAGGACTGTTCAGTGTCTACAATCACATTCATTAATTCCCGGAAGAATTAATTAATTCTCCCTGGAGAACTTTGTCTCAGGATAAGTTGCGTCTTGAGTATCATCCGTATCTGATTCAGACAGTATTTAGAAGAGACTTCAGATTTTGAGTTTTAGAGTTAGCTTAAGACTTATAAGGAATTTGGAACGGACATATTGTATTTTTCACGTAAGTGGGACATGAATTCTGGGAAAGCAAACGAAAAGAGCTAGGGATTGGAATGTGTTCCCATTGCCAAAATTTATTTGGAAGCACTAACTGACAGTATGATGGTATTTGGAGATTGAGTCATTTGGATATAATTAGATTTAGATGAGGCAGTGAGAGTGAAGTCTATATACCTTCTCTCTCATAAGGAAAGACACCAGGGAGCTTTCTTTCTCTTTCTCTGTCATATGAGTAATGAGAAAGTGGCTGTGTGCAAATCAGGAAGAGAGCCCTCACTAGAACCTAAGTATGATGGCAAACTAATCTTGAACTCCAGTCTCAGTACTGTAAGAAAAAAACTAAGCTACTTAGTAAATGGTATTTTACCAAAGCAGCCCAAGAACAGTAAGACTTATACTACTCTACAGAACTCCATTTATTTTCTGATTCTGCGTCAACAATGAGAACTAGCTGTCACTGTGCTAGCTTTTTTCCCATTAGCAGTTTTATCCACATCACAGTTACTGGTCCTGGCCACGCTAAGCCCACATGTGCTAAACTACAAAAGATATGCTTCTGTAAGCCAAAGTTTCAACACAGTCTGATCATATCAAATTTACTAATACTTTTATAAACCTGCTTGCTTTAAGTTGAACTACTCAAAATAGGTTTAAATGCCCCACATAGTATCTATAATAATTTTTATTAGTCAGAATTTGTAGGTCAACTGGATACTATTTTGAAGAGAACGTACAAAACAGTATTTTACACCTCTTTAATTATAGAAGAAAAATGCAAATTTTAAGGGAACAATAATTTTAAAAAATTAAGTCAAGAAAATTATGTTCAGATATGAACTAAAAGTTTGATAATTTATAAAATGTTCGACTTCTATATTCTACTACTCAAGGAAAATTTTAACTGACATGTACAGTATCTGCTTTAACATGATGATATTTGCAAATGGCATTTTTGTTTTAAATTCCCATTTTCTGTGTTAAACACTTAAGCCAATGTTATTTGTATCAAATATTGTACTTTCCCAGGAACTTTGTATTTAGGCTTTTATATTATATCAAGTCCCCTATTCCAATTTGATCTTATATGAATGTTTCCCTTAGGTAAAATGACTTGGCAAAGACATTTTGGGGATAAGAATGAAATAGCAACTACAAATATTTTGAAGCATTTCACAGTTGCAACTTTTAGTCATTTTTTTCTCAAATGTGTAAAATAGGCACACATACTTAACAGGAGTAAAAAGTCAGTGTACTAAACAGAGACAGTCAACAGCTGGTAGAAAATTGAATTGAACTTTGTCCAGAGACAATAGAAAAAGGAAATTAAAGGCTTCAAAATGCTTATAGCAGGCCAGAGTAAATCCAAAAGCATTTGGGGGTCATTAAAACATCTTGAACAATTTTCCAAAGATTTTTTGATTCAAGAAGCCCAAAAAAGAAGATTTTGCCAAGCATTACTTTCATTGTATTTCATGAGAAATTTAATCCATATGTTTCTGATTCATTTATACTTAAATCATCAAACAGTTCTTGTGCAAGAGCTATTTGATTTCTAAGAAATCATTTCAGTCTTTTGTAGAAGTCTGTTCATTTTCTTTGAAGTGAGTTTGCAAAATTGAATATACTTAACTTGGTGTTCTAAACTGAGCTTTTAAGTTTTTGTACAATCATAGAACCTTAGATCATGGAAGAGATATTAGATGAAATCTATTCCAACATTCAACCCAAAGCATAATATCTCTTACCAATCTTTGACAGATAAAAATTTGATTGCTTCTTGATCATTCGCAGTGATCGGGAACTAATTTTTCAGAAGAAATCTTATCCCTTCAAATCTGATTATCTCTTTTCTCCTGCCACAATGTATGAGGGTACTTCAAAAAGTTCATGAAACATGAAATCATAATAAGTTTATCTTTCAATTATATTTGCCAATGAATTATTTGAAGTTCTCTGTGTGTGTGCCTGCCCGTGAATTATGACTTCTTTCTTCTTTCTCTTCCTAGAGTGTTTCCTTGAACTCTACTGCTACCTTGTCTTGATTTTGATAATTTGGAAACTTACCTAATATGGAGAAAATATTTCAAGTTTGAAACACTAATTTATGTTAGAAAAGCTTCATTGCCAATATGTCTTTAAATTATTTTTTATTTTTATTAATACAAAGGAAACATATTTCATGTTTTTCAGTTCTAATATAACCATACTTTCAATTAAATAAATAATATATAGATACATATTTTAAATAAATATTTCTATAAAACTTAGATCATATTACATAGGAAGATATATACTTCCTTTACTTATAAATGGACAAACTAAGTTTCAGTGAATTGATATCAGCTAATGAGGTTATATGACTGGTTAGTAGCTCTTATATTCAAACCCACGTCATGTAGATGCTAAAGCCATTATTCTTTCATCCACAGAAAAGTAAATCCCAATCAAAATTCGCTTATAAAGGTTTTGCTTCCTTGAAGTAGGTAAAATAAACCAAACTGAGTTTATCACACATATTCTATGGCTTCGGAGTCATCTCATTATGTACTTGGCTGTATCTTGTGAAATTACTTCTTTTGCCACCAAAATCTATTATCTGCAATATTGTATGATTGAGTTTGATATACAGTTACACTTCCTTCTATATTTACATTAAGTTTCGTCATAGATAATTTCTGGTAGTGCATATATATGTTTGGTGAGTTAACAAATCTGCTTATAAGAGACAGTAATTTCTTCACAAGTTATGAGAAGGAATAACAGAAACTTGTCTACTTTTAAGTATCTCATTAAACTAATAACCAAACTTCAGTGAAAATTATGTAGGTAATATCAGGCTTTGAAATTCTTTCTCCCTTGATTTCATTTAATTTATGGAGAGCCAACTACGTGGGAGGTCCTAATTCCAATCCTTGGAACACATAGAGGACTAAGTCACTCCTGCCTCTCAAAGATCTGTCAGTTTTTTTTAATAGAGATTGTTCTCCCTTTTAATGTTCATATTATAATTCAAGTATTCAAATTCTGAATTCCTGATTGCATTTTTTCTTTTTAAAATTTCAATTCTTTTTTTTCTAATTCTCTCAATTCTTGGGTTACCAGATGGTTCACTGGTTGGAACTATGACTTCCTTCAAACACTTTTTAAAATATCTTTTCTTTATTTTCATAACTGGAATTCAAGTCTCTCCAGTGTAAAGTATCCTTGCTTTTGAACTTGAATTCCAATTTCAGAGGTGTGTATATGTTGTTGCTCAAATTATCTCATTAATCACAATAAGTTATGTCATCCTTAGACAAATAATGTCATTTCTCAACCCATAGTGAAGTCTTCAAAGTTTCTAAGTACTAGAATATTTTAAAAAGTTCAAAACAGATAGTACCCCACAGCAATAATTACTAGAATACCAATGTTTAATCAAAACCTTCATTCAATATTTATTGAGTACCTATACTATTAGTAGCAGAAGGAAATTGCAATAGATGTTTTGAGGTAATATTACATTAAAAAGGTATTTGGGGGCAGGAAAAAAATGGATAATATGAAAGAATAAAGTAACAATAGAAAGTATACAGGGGCCAAGTAGATTAATCTTGCACCTGTAGCGTCAGCATCCCATGTGGGCGCCGTTTCTAGTCCCAGCTGCTCCTCTTCCAATCCAGCTCTCTGCTATGGCCTGGAAAAGCAGTAGAAGATTGCCCAAGTGCTTGGACCCCTGCACTCGCATGGGAGACCAGGAAGAGGCACCTGGCTCCTGGCTTCAGATTGGTGCAGCTCCGGCAGTAGTGGTCGTTTGAGGGGTGAACCAACAGAAGGAAGACCTTTCTCTCTGTCTCTTCCTCTCACTGTCTGTAACTCTACCTCTCAAATAAATAAATAAAATCTTTTTTAAAAAAGTGTATCATGACAAAAACCCAAAATGGCTAATTTGAAGGAAGAATAGATTATAACTTTGCAAAATTCAGAAGCAGGACATTCTGATATGAGTAAAATTTATGGTGTAGGAATAGACACATTTTCTAGGCAAATAGGATGAATTGACTTATTAGCTAGGACTCAGTTCAAGCATGTCAACGGGAACTATAGAATCAAAAACTGTATAGAAGATTCAGAGAATTAAACAAAAGCTCCTGTGTATTCTGTGTAACTGAGACTTAACATCATGAACCTAAACTCTAAATTCAGTGTTTTTTCCCATTTCTCTGATTTATGTTAGTTTTTGTATGATATGTAGGGAATAAATGCTAATGGAAAATGAAGACTTGAAAATTCACATTATAACAGCATTCATTGCTAAATTCAAAGTTATGGTACTATGTATGTGATACATGGAATAGATATAAGTATATGAAATTTTTGAAATGGAATGTTTTCTGTGGCTATTTTTTCAAGTAAAAAAAAATTTTCAAAGGAACATCCGAAGTGAGATTTTACAACTTCATTCACAGTGAAGTAAATTAAGAGTTTGGCAGGTATCATGTTGTTTGACCGTAGATCAGACAAGTTTGAGACTGAGACAAGAAAAAACCTGAAGTTGGGTGGAGTAAATAAGAAGTTTGGCAGTGATTATATTATTGATCTTAAGTATTAAGTATGGATTGTGTGTATAATATAATTCTAAACCAAATCAAAGACAGTCTTGTTTGTGAAACTGTAATTACTATTCTTTTAATTTATAATATGAGGTTGCCAAGCTCATTAAAAACACGGAGAAGGATCCATCATCATTTGAACATTTTGGAAAAGACGTTACAAATGCGATCACAACTGCTTTTAGAATAGAGGCAGGGAGTGAATGGTCGGGCAAGTTCTTGCAGGATTCTAGAACTGATTTGTTTAAATTCATCTATGGCTGAGAAGAACTTGAGAAATTTTATGTTAACAAGAAAGTCAGCTAGGAAACCGGTTTTATGTATGAACTGTTAATACCCTGTAAAGTTGGCTCTCCCTTTATATCTCCCTTTTATTAAAGCTCGTGTACCATTTTTAATATTTACTTTTTAATAATATTAAACATGATGCAAATTATGCAATATAATTTAAAAATTGCAGGAAAAATTAGAGTTTGAAGATTGTGGAGACCTACATTTGTTTAAAGATATTATCTATTAAAAAAACTCTCAGGAATGTAGAATACAGTTGAAAAACAAAGAGAAACAGAGAAAGAGGAAGACAAAGTAAAGAAGAAAAACTGATTTTCCATTAAAGAATTGCTGTTTAATTCTGTTGGCAACTATTGGAGACATGGAGATCCAGGAGGAGGGGGAATCCAGTTTCTGCAATATCATTGAATCGTTTAGATTTACAGAGTAATAACTGAGGCCTTTGCCTTTGTGATAAGGGATTTGACAAATCTGTGCCAGAACCAGACTCTAGGGCTCTTTCCTTGTCACAGAGCTTCCGCTTTCTACTAAAATGCCAACAATAACAACAATAATCATTTGATTTGCTTTTTTAAAAAAAAAATTATTTTATTTATTTGAAAGACAGAGCTACAGAGAGAGGTAGAGTCAGAGGGAGAGAGGTCTTCCATCTGCTGTTTCACTCCCCAAATGACCACAATGGCCAGAGCTGAGATGATCTGAAGCCAGGAGCTGCTTCAGGTCTCCCATGTGGATGCAGGGGCCCAAGGACTTGGGCCATCTACTACTGTTTTTCCAGGCCACAGCAGAGAGCTGGATGGGAAGTGGAGAAGCTGGGACTTGAACTGGCACCCATATGGGATGCCAGCACTGTAGGCCTGGGATTTAACCCCTTACGCCACAGCACCAGCCCCATGATTTGCTTTTAGAAACAGAGTGCAGATAGTTGCAGCCAAAATATAACTTATACTTTCAGATCACTTTACTTTTTTAAAGATTTATTTATTTATTTGAAAGAGTTATACAGAGAGAGAAGGAGAGGCAGAGAGAGAGAGAGAGAAAGAGAGAGAGAGGTCTTCCATCCACTGGTTCACTCCCCAGATGGCCGCAACGGCCGGAGCTGAGCCAATCTGAAGCCAGGAGGCAGGAGCTTCCTCTGGGACTCCCACATGCGTGCAGAGGCACAAGGACTTGGGCCATTAGATGACTTTAAAAACCAGATGGCTATTGCATAACTATTATGCAACATCATATACATTATTGTCATTGATCCTGTCAGCAACTCTATGAGACAAATAAAAGTGATTCTTTGGAAGAAAAAATTTCTCTCCCAAAGTCATATAGTTGATAAGTAGCAAAGTTAGAACTTCAGCCCCAGTTCTCCGGAACCTGCTGCCCAGTTCTCTCCAGGTTCTAGCCACAGGATATTAGGGAAAATTATCAGAGAGATAAAGCATAAGAGCTCGTAAAACTGTTTATAATCAGAATTTTTATATTGTAATTCTATCACCATAAGACTGAGAATAATAGTTTTAATTTTTTTTACAATCTTGCTAGGTATATACAAATGTTGATTTCATCTTCTTTTTATTGGGATATTTAAATATTAAACCATAAATGCATTGACCCTGGAGTGACTTCAATCTGGTACAAACACCCACTTTCTCATTATCTTTGTGAGATGTTATAGGTCCTGGGATGTCAACTAGAAATGTTAAAGTAATCAATAAAGTGATTGACTTTTGTCAAGGACACCCCAATTTGACACAGGTTTGTCAAAGTGATTCAACAAATTCATAGGAATTTTTACTGAGCCTATCTTCCTTCTCCAGTTCAAAGCAACTTCTACAAACATATCCCAGGTAGAAACAAAAATACTAATATTACATACTTTCAAAAAATCTTCATTACATTTGACTAAATAAAATATTTACATGGAAGTCTTTGTGCATATTTATATAGTATTTCCAACAACTATATGAGAGTTTTCTTTGAAAGTATTACTCCAAACTAAGGAAATTCAAGGACTCCTCAATTATGACAACAGCAGTTACTCAATTAAATATATATTCACATGATAATAACTACAGTAAGTATCATAGTACACACATATATATATAATATTAATTTTTTGATTCTTAAAATATGAGTCCAATATTATTACTACATGTCTTCCTAATGGATTTTTGGGACACGCCCCTCCATTAAAACTTTGGAAAATTAACTGTAGGACTAATTTTGGGATTCCTCTGAAAAAAAGAAAATTCCTCTTGTTTCCATTATAAGAGTTTGTTTGTGAAGTCCTCTTATGCAACTAGCACCATGTGGGAAGAAAGCTAGGATTAAGAACATCATAATAGGCACAAAAATAGGGCCAATTTTCACATTACATAGCTAAATTGGAAAGGAAGGAAATAAAGACATCAGTGGATAAAATTAATGTAATTGGAGAATACTGTAGTCAAAGTAGTTTGTTTGCTCTAATCTTGTACACGATATAAAAATGTTGTTGCAAATGGACCCCAGCTGCAAGTAATCACAGTCAGAGGCTAAATGGAATCAACAATGATGATCTGGTAGAGGGGCAAATGCCTCTGCAGCTTTCTTGGAGGAAAATAGACAATCGACAGTCCTATGATGAATACATGAAAAACATATTACAACTCTGAAAATTAATTCACATACTCAGACTGAAGAATTGACATGATGAAAAAGCATGTTTCTAGTTCCACAATTTCTTTATTTGTAATTTATTCATTCTTTACTTAAACGGAATAGGTACCAATCTTGTATGTATGGTCAGCCAACTATCAAAAGAGCCATTTCCAGCTCTCTGCTGTGGCCCGGGAGTGCAGTGGAGGATGGCCCAAGTGCTTGGGCCCTGCACCCCATGGGGAACCAGGAGAAGCACCTGACTCCTGGCTTCGGATCAGAGCGGTGCGCCGGCCGCGGTGGCCATTGGAAGGTGAACCAACGGTAAAGGAAGACCTTTTTCTCTGTCTCTCTCTCTCACTGTCCACTCTGCCTGTAAAAAAAAAAAAAAAAAATTTAAAAAAAGAGCCATTTAGCCTGAAAGACCTTTTAAGTGATTTTGTGACAAAATGTGAATGAGAACCCATCCTCTCAGAGTCCCAAGCATTATGTAACCTTAGGATCATATGTGTTGTATTTTAAAATATTGCTTATTTTGAGCCAAAGTTTAAAGGTAACAAGGACAGAATCACCAAAAACATAATAACACATGCACACACATACACACACACATAGATTTGAAGAGAAGAATGAGCTACACAAATATATCTCTACTGCTTTGGAGTACAAGAATATCGTTTTTTTTAAGAATTTATTGTCTTTAGTTGTGAACATCTTGTAAGTGAATGATCAAAGCTGTTCTCATTCTATTAAAACCTTGTGTCTTTCCAGGAAAAGTCTGCCCAGAATAGAGGGGTCTAAACCCCTAACAATAACGGAATATTCATTCACTAACCTTGTCTCCAGTGCTTTCTCTCGGATAGCAAAAGGAGTGCTTGTTCAGTATGGGATCAACTACACTCAGTTTTCTGGGTTGCCAATTTTATTTTGATCTTTGTTAGTTAATATATACTAAATATAAAATATAAATTTTACCTTATCTATTTAAGTTTATCTACTTTCATAATTCCTGCTGGTAGAACTTATTGCCATCTCCGTGAGAATGGATTGTGTAAAAAATTTTCTCTATTGCATTATTCTCTTTATTTTCTACATAGAACTTCTCACAAGTTGAAATTATCTGATTGATATTTGGATTGCTTGTTTATCAACTGTGTCATTCCAGAAAGCAAGATTCATGCAAGTAGAGTTCTCATTTGTTTTGGTGACATGTATTTCATTTGTACCTATATCAGAGCACTTGTTAGGTGTTCAGTATAAAATTGCTCAACAAATGATTGGATATTAATGGAACTATTTTTTTTTAAGTTTCAGAATTGGTAGGCTACTAAATTCCAGACTCACTACAAAATGACTTACTGTGACTCACAAACTCTTTTGAGATTATTTCCATTTTTCGGAAGACAACTTAAAAATATGGTAGGTTGGGGCCAGTGTTGGTGGCCAGGTTAAGCTACCACTTGCCAAGTCAGCATCCCACATTGCTATGCCAGTTCAAGTCCCTGCTGCTCTTCTTTCCATACAGCTCCTTGTTAATGCACCTGGAAAAGCAGCAGAGGATGCCCAAGTATTTGTGCCCCTGCAACCCAGGTGAAAGACCCAGATGGAGCTCCTGGCTCTTGGTTTCAGCCTGCCAGGCCATTGCTGCTATTTAGGGGAATGAACCAGCAAATGGGAGGTCTTCTTCTCACACTGTCTCTTCTTCTCTGTCCCTTTGTCTTTCAAATAATTAAATAAATATTTTTTTAAACAACGTGCTAGGTTAAGGGATAGTATTTGGTGTTGGAGTTAAGATACTACTTGAGAGGCCCACAACTCGTATCAGAAAACCTGGTTTCAAGTCACGGCTCTACTCATCAGGGATGCAGTGGTTGGGTAGCTTACACAGTTGAGTCCCTACTACCTGCAAGGAGTCCCCAGATCCTGACTTTGGAATGGCCCAACACCAACTGTTGCTGTCATTTGGGGACTTGAACCAGTAGATAAGGTATCTCTCTTTCTCTCTCTCTCCTCTCTCTTTCTCTCGCTTGCTCTCACTCTCTATTTCTCTGCCTTTCAAATAAATAAAATAAATGAAAAAAGTTTTGAAAAAGAATCTGATAGGTTAAATAATTTACTCTAAAACACAGAGATACCATTATGTCCTCAACCTAATCCCTTCTTGTTCTCTTCATTGTTAAAAGTTGCAAAGATGAATTGAGCTGAAAAATAATGTGGGAGTTAAAAGCATGGGCTTTAGTGTCAGTGTAACCGGGTTACCAGTCAGGATTTACTATATGGTAAGCATGATGGTGAGTGAGACAGTTCACATCTCCATAGCTCAGTCTTTCAAAGTAAATATAACTCTTGCTTCTTTGAGTTTCGAGAATTGGTGCAATGTGCTCACAAATGAAGTGGTTCCCTAAATAATAGTTTGTATTACTTGTTTGAATGCACCCATATAGAATGCCGGCGCCGCAGGTGGAAGATTAACCCACTGTGCCACAGCGCTGGCCCTCCCACTCTTCTTTATGTTGCTGTTTCATTGCTGTCCAGCTTTTTAGTATGACTTAACCCCAGTAGTTTCCTTTGGAATTTGCTGCCTATGTTGTTAGGTCATAACCAAAAAATATATCAACATCAAAAATGTTTTTCTGTATGTTTTCTTCAAGTAGGTTTGCATGTTTAGGTCTTACATTACAACACTTAATACAATTTGTGTTGATTTTGGTGCACGGTATGAAATAGATTCAATTTCATTTGTCTGTGTTTTCCAATATCTATTACTGGACAGAAGGTCGTACCTTCATGGTGTGTTCCTGGCACCTTTCTTGAATATCAATAATCCACAAATGCATGGATTTATTTCTGGATTCTCTGTTCCATTGGTCTCAGGGTGTGTTTGTGTGCCTCTATCATATTATTTCAATTACTATCATTTTGCAGTATATTTCACTACCAGGCACATAATGTTTCCAGCTTTGTTCCTTTTTCTTAAGATTGCTTTAATTATCCAGAGTCTTTTGAGATTCCATACAAGGGTTTTTTTTTTCTTCTATTTCTATAAAAGTACCATGGAAATTTTGAAATAATTGCATGAAATCTGTCATTGCTTTGGTTAAAATGGACATTTTAGCAATATTAATTCTTGGAACACATGAGTATGGATGCTGTTTCCATTTATGCAAGTCCTTAATTTCTTTCCTTGATATTTTATAGTTTTTACTATACATGTCTTCTACCTCCTTGGATCAAATTACTGTGAAGTGCTTTTTAAATTTTTGTTTATTTGAAAGACAAAGAGGGAGAGAGAGATCATCTACCTGTTCATTCCCTAAATGATGCAACAGTTGGGGCTGAATCAGCATAGTTCCCAAATTTCTGATAGTAGCCTCCTAGAGTCCCTAATTTGGGGTCTCTTATCTGAAACAGTTCATGATCACCTTCCAAACTGCTCATAAAAGAATCCAACTTCATTTACTATAATAGGAACAGCTTTCTAGGGTTAGCCAAAGATCTAAAAGAACATTTTAGGATTAGTCAAAGACTCAAAAGCTGACCATGGCCTGGAGTCATTGAAAAGCCAGATCATGTTGCCACTTCAATATTTGGACAAAGCTTGTTAAACATGTTAGGTCAAAAACCATGAAAGAGGGTGTTGTAAACAATTAAAGATAGCTTACTTTTTCTTTTTAAAAATTATTTGAGAGGCAAAGAAACAGAGAGGGAGAGAGAACTACCAGCTGCTGGTTCAATTTCCAAATGCCTACAGCAGCTGAGGTTGGAGCCAGGAGCTATGAACTCAAACCTGGACTCCCATGTGGGTAGCAGAAACCCAACTACTTGAGTCATCACCACAACCTCTAGATCTGTGTGGGGAGGAAGCTGCAGTCAGGAATTAGAGCCAAGAATTGAACTCAGGCACTCCAATGTGGGATGTGGATATTTTAACTGTTAAGCCATATGCTGTGCCAACTGTATGCTCTATTCCTAAGTTTAAGCACTTACATATCTCTATACTCCAATGCAGGCTGATTTGGAGTGGGTTTGCATCTCAACATGAAACAGATTGTATCTTATGCATTAGTTTAGTTAGTCCTAAGAACTAAAAACAGGCAACAGAGAAAAATAAAATCAGTGTTGGTGCCTGCGCTGTGGTGTAGTGGGTAAAGCTGCCGCCTGCAGTGCCAGCATCCTCTATGGGCGCTGGTTTGAGTCCCGGCTGCTCCACTTCTGATCCAGCTCTCTTCTATGGCCTGGGAAGGTAATAGAAGATGGCCCAAGTCCTTGGACCCCTGCACCCGCATAGAAGACCCAGAAGAAGCTCCTGGCTCCTGGCTCCTGGCTCCTGGCTCTAGGCTTTGGATCAGCCCAGCTCTGGCCATTGCAGCCAACTGGGGAGTGAACCAGTGGATGGAAGACCTCTCTCTCTTTGTTTTTCCTCTCTCTGTGTAACTCTGAATTTCAAGTAAATAAATGAATCTTTAAAAAATAAAATAAAATCAGTATTTTAAAATCAGGGTACCAAATTAGCTCTCTAAAAATGAAGTGTATTACTTTTAAAATTGTTATTTTTCTTTGTTTAGATAAACAAAAAGGTGGAGGTTAAAATTCTGAACCAGGCAGAAAAATGAGTTGTGATGGTACTAAAGACAGAAGAACCAAGAGATACACAAATCTTACTTTCTCTGGCCCTTCTGATTGAGATGATTAATTTTGGATCTTGTCAGAACAGGAAAGAACTTGAACTTTTAAACTTAGATTGCTGCATATTTTGTCTTTATTTCCTTTACCATTAAGTTTTGGAATTCATTCCCTAATACTGAGTTCTTTGTATCAGTCTAGGAAGCAGGACTATACTGTTCATTTTCACAGCTGTGGAATGGGGCTACAATACCTAGATTGTAAGGATGGTCTCTACACAAACTTACAACAGTGAAACACTATAACATGTTTATTATTCTTTATTAATGTTGATGGTTTTGTAGTTGCATCTGCATTTGGCCAAGAGAAGTTCTCCTTGGTTTTGAGTAACAGTGCTCATTCACAATCACTGGGAAAGTGTGTGGGAATTGTGAGTTTGCCTGGGGGAGATATAGTATAATCATCTTCATCTAGTTTTGAAAGGGATTTCACTTATTACTAAAACACGTTTATAGTCTATTTGTAACTATAAAGTGATCCAGGTGAACCTAATGTTTTGACCATGAGAAGGAGAACTGATAAATTTCCAAATGCCGTATAATGTAGTCTTAGGTTTTTATGCCCTAATATGTCACCAATTAATGAACATAAATGATGAAATCTCACAACATATAAACATCAAATACAATGTTTCCATGCTCAGATTGATGTGATGCATATTATTGCATCACAAGGGCATTGTCAATGTTTATTAAACGTCTTAAAATTTATGGCTGAAAGCAAAATATGTTATTTTATTCATAAAGTCAAATATGGAATTTTTAAAATGAGAAATTATGGTATGTGTAAAAAAAGAGATATTTCAATGAATTTTGGTATGCACTAAAGTCAGTAACAGAAAATAATTTACCTTAAAAAGAAAAAAAATTGGAACTCACTTAAAAGAATATGAAAAGAAAGAAAATTATAAGTAGCAATTAGTGTGTTCTAACCTGCCAAATAATGAGATTGTCTGAACTTGTCTAGACAGTGGTAAACTTGTATTTCAAGAAGATAGTTAAAAGTAATAGGAAAAATACAATCTGTAGGAGGTATCATAGATACCTGTGTCCAAAATATGGAGTTATAGAAGAAGATTCCTGGATGCAATTCTCAGTAATGAAGTTATACTCCAAATTACCTTTGTTTAATATCCCTGGTTTTAAAACTTGCTTTGTCATCCATGTTTCTACTTGTTCCACTTGCCTTGGTACTATGGATAGGTAGGAGAGTATTGTGACATCTGAGTAGTGGGGCATATAGAAGTCTATAATCCCTTCAATATGATCTATCTATCTATCTATCTATGATGCTACTGATTCATAATTAATTGCTCCAAATTCATATCGGCAGGTCAACATATTTCTACACTGCTAACAACTACATTGCTAAGTTCCTTTGTGGCTGGTGCAGGGAAGAGAGACCGACAGTGAACTCTCATCTGCTGGCTCACTTTCCCAAATTCCTGCAGCAGCGTACCAACACGTGTAGCTTAACCACTGTACTAAGTGTCCGCCCTCAAAGTGTATGTTGATGCTAGCATTTGAACATTTTAATGGGCAAAATAAGTTTTTGTTCCTTCAGCAACTACTTGACATAAAGTCATATTTAACAAACAATTTATTAAATACACATGTTTTTATAAATTAGGGATGATGAACATACAAGAATTTGTTTTTTGTTTCTTTATAATATATAAAGCTATATTTTAAATTCTTTTATGGACAGCAAAATACAGTGAAAACACATCAAGTATCTGGTAGGGTGATTCTATACTTTCAGAAACCATCAAGAAGTAGCTTGATGGGAGGAATGAAGATTAACTACAGGAAGTCCCTGTAATTTTTTGCATAGAAGTTTTACCACCAAGATATTTTGAATAACTGGATGGTTAGTAGGTAGACATAAAAACACACTTTTGTTCAGGCCAGGATTGTGGCGTAGCTGATAAATCTGCCACTTGCAAGGCTGGCATCCCATATGGGTACCAGGTCATGTCCCAGCTGCTCCACTTCCAATCCAGTTCCTTGCTAATGCGCCTGGAAAAAGCAGCTGAAGATGACTCAGGTCTTTGGGCCTCCTACCACCCTTGTGGAAGCCTGGAAGAAGCTCCTGATTCCTGGTTTTAGCCTGGCCCAGCCCTGGACATTGAGGCCATCTGGAGAGTGAACCAGTGGATGGAAGATTCTCTCTCTCTCTCCCTTTCTCTTTCTCTCTCCCTCTCTCTCTCTCTCTAACTCTGACTTTTAAATAAATAAATAGGCGCCGGTGCTGGGGCATAGTGGGTAAAAGCCGCCATCTGCAGTGCCTGCCTCCCACATGGGAGCTGGTTCGAGTCCCAGCTGCTCCACATCTGATCCAGCTCTCTGCTATGGCCTGGGAAAGCAGAGGAAGATGGCTCAAGTCCTTGGGCCCCTGCACCCGTGTGGGGGACCTGGAGGAAGCTCCTGGCTCCTGGTTTCAGATCAGCGCAGCTCCTGCTGTTCAGGCCAACTGGGGAGTGAACTAGCGGATGGAAGACCTCTCTCTTTCTCTCTCTCTCTGCCTCTGCTCTCTATAACTCTGCTTTTCAAATAAAATAAATAAATCTTAATAAATAAATAAATGAATAAATATTCAGAACAAAATGAAATACCCTTTTGTTATTAAAAAGAAAGTCTTTTAAATTCTACCCTTTTTTTTTAATTGTAGAAGTGTTTCCTTCCATTTGTTAAATTAGGATTTTGAAAATGGTTGGTCACATCAAGAAAATCTGGTATACACCGGGAAATTCTGGGGTATTCTTCCCCCTCCCCCTTTTCTTTCCTCCTTTCTTAATTTTCTTCCACACAGACTGATTAATCAAGCAGTAGAAAATTCAAAGAATGTAAAAGTAGCTATAAAGATCCCACATATCCTAAATATGGTCAATATTACTGATTACACTACCAAGATGCCAGTGATGTTGTAGCTGACTTGCTTGTCTCTTCTCTCTCCTATCGCTGCATGGCGGTTTGGTTCCACCATGTGACTTAAACAACCCATTCCCTCGTGACAGAACCAGGTTTTCTGCACTACGTTGCAGAGGTAGCAGTTGCAAATGTCAGTGGACTTGGAAGTTACTAGCTGGGATAAAAAACAGACTTTCCAGTCCAAAACCCACATGTGTCCAGTCTCAAACCATTGATCAGAGAGACTGGGTGTATTTGATGGCATTATGAGAATATTTCTTGAAGATTTCTAGGAATGCAGTGAAGAATGTCCGAAGCTCTTCTGAGATCCTTCTTCTCTGAGACACTCTGAACACGGTTCTGTAATTCTTTATACCCTGGTGAGTCTTTGTTCATAAAATGTGATCATAACGGGAAACAATAATGTCGGACACAATGGATCAGGAAATTTGTAGCTATTATTATAATTTCTAATAAGGCTAGGTTCCTAGGAAAATCAAGAATTGTGATGAACATTCTGGCTTCTTGACTTTTTAGTTCAGTATTCTTTTTATTATTCCAGAATATTTCACTTTTGTCTGGAGGTAGGGAATCATAAAGTAACACACAACTGTAACTGCTCAATGAGAGATGCAGCTTTCTTTGGCTCAGGGCAAGCCAACAAAGGATAAGCATAAAATTTCTAATAAAAATTCTAATAAATTTACTAAAGAGAACTAAAAAAAAAACATCCAGCCATAAAAAATTTCAGACATCCCACAAAATACTGTAAAAATACAGGGAAATATTAGAATTTATTTTAATGCTGTAGACTTCAAAACATATTGAATAATGTTTGCACAAAGGAGAATTTTTATGAGTTATCAGCTGGGTTTTTCATATTTCAAAACATTATTTTTTTAGGAAGAAAGCAGGCTTCCATTTTCAGTGACACAGAAAATTCCTATCATTTTCACTTTGTTCCAAAATTATATTAATGGAGTTTTGTCATGGGAATAAATTAAAATGGGGCATCCAGCATATGGAATGTGATGGTATTTCTGCAGCATGCGATGTACAAGAAAACAATCTCATTTAGATCCTATCAGTGACCGTGTGAGTGCCACAGGGGACCACCTGGTACCCACATGCAACCTTACAACGAATAGTTTCATTCAGTAAGAAGCATGTGATCTTTAAGAGATTTCAATTAGAATTTTTCAGAACAAGTTTATGAAAGAATCATTTATATTTAGATTACAATGGGCTATCCCCTGCAGCTATTCAAATTTCTCATTGTATCTAAGTCCTGGACATTTCTGACATATTCATAAGTTGAATGACAGTGATTAAGAAGAAAAGAAAGAGATAGAGAGATAGAGACGTCTTAGCAAAAAGAACAGAATCTGCGGCCTTTAAACGTCAAAATACCTAAGCTTTAGGATCTTCTGCCTAACACTTTTACCCTTAGATGTGCGGCTTTCCCAATGGAAAGGATAAAACATCCCATTGGAAAAGCCTTCATGATCATACCAGTTAACCTTCAACAGTTTAATCTACTGATAATCTCAGTAAGAATTTGTCTAAGAACAAACCACAGTTTTGAACAAAGCATATCCAAATACAATTATATGCAGGCAATACAAAAATAAAAGAATCCATGCCAGACTATTTATTTATGCTTAATGAGTTAATAAATGTTAAGAGTATACCATATATTTTTGAAATGCTTCTAGGATTTAGCGATTTGCTTTAATTTTTATTGTTGGCATTTTCCCGCAACAGTTCAATTTGTGATAGAAATCTACATATGTAAAATCCAAGCATATCAACAAAACAAAACTTGCCTCTTTAATGCACCCATCATTTAGAATTTTCCTCTCCTTGAGACATCCTAAGGACAAAGATAATGAATTAACCAAAGTAACTCTTATTTTGAGTAGTATTTGATTATGATCTAACGTTAAATTGACTTGCAAATGTTTTTGTAATGAAAAGACTTCTAAAATGGTGTATTTATCATTTCTTATAAAATCCTAACCATGTCCCCTAAATGATGGGGAAGAAGCAGAGAGAATAGGAAGAAGAAGAGAGGGCATTTGTTAAAGGAATCTGTCCCTTAGCACTGCTGTGTTCAACAAGTTCAAAGCTGATTGCTTCTCTGCTTCTGTGAAAGGTATCCTTTGATCTGCAAGGCTCCCAAGGAAAGGAAACCTTTCCCTGGATGTAACCCGTAACAATCATTCTCTCTTCCATTTGCCTACTTTTCACCACTGCCACCAACAACAGTAAGAAACTTTGGCAACATAACTTCTGAAAACAAACGTTTTTGGACCAACAATCGCAAGGGGAGAATCTCAGAGCAGCGCAGAAGAGGAAAGGAAGGGGCAAAGAGACCAGGGAAGGGAAGGGAGGGAGCAGGAAGAGAAATGCGAGAGGAAATCACACAGGAAGGCACTCAGCCAACTGCCATATGCCCTGCCAGAGATCCCAACAGCAGCAGAGAGCCCAGGGAGCTGTTTGATCATTAGCCCCTCACCCAGCAGTGGAAGAAACTCATTTAGCCCCATGCTGGACTTTCATTAGGCCAGACTCGCATCAGATGGCCCCGTGTCTTGGCTCTGGAGCGGTGTGGCCCTGTCTGGGGGAGGCAGCCACAGCTCACGCAGCGGGGAGCCCAGATCCGAGCGCTCCGTGCTGACAGATGCCAGGGCCACTGCGGAGGTGATGGTGGCCAAGGGGGCCCCACGCAAGGCTATCCGTTATGTCCGCGTTTTGCATAAAACTTTGCAAAAGGGGGAAAAAGTAAGCCTTGCAAATCTGTTTGCAACCTAACTGCGACAGAAAATAAGGAGTGAAGAAAACCCACAAAACTGAATGCAGAGGAGTCCAGAAATCACTTGGAATCAGGGCAAAGAGCTGAGCTGTTAGCAGAAATCCCCCTCCCTTTTTTTAACCTCGGGACTGTAATAAAAAGTCAACGAAGCAAGGAATGTCCGAATATTCTAGTAACAAAGTGTAAGATTTTAGAGACTTGTTTTCTTCTTCATGAGGAAGATACATTACAATATATAAAGAAAGAGAATAAGTCTAATACAAACATTTACACATACAGGAAAGATGTGTTACTTAGAGAAAGACACTGAAATTTAGAGCAATGGTACATTCTGTGGTTTTGGGGAAAGTGGAATTTTTTAAATTGAATTTGAGTTTATCTCTTTTAAATCTGTAATAATTCCATCAGGAAAAATAGAAGAAAGAATGAGGAAAGACAGCAGACACTGATTTTTTTTTTCTATTAACTTTTTCAAGGAAGAAAAAGTAGTGTTCAATGATTGAATCACTGATTATTTAAAAATTATATTATGTTACTATGGTTTATTATGCTATTATCCTTTATTCTCTGACTGTATTCAGAGCTACAGTACAACTCAAAATGTATGTTTCTGCTAATATTTCTTATTTCCATGAATTACAAATAATGATGTGGCAGAAACAGAAACCTCATTTTCATTCTTTCATCTCATTCATTACTTTATTTTCATATTAATTTAAAAAACATTTGCTTATAAATTAAATACTCATATCAACATGTCGTACTAAATAGTAGTACAGAGCAGCTATTTTATATCCACTCTTTTTTCTGTGAAGTATCCAGTTGAAATTACATGAAAGCAGCACATTGAAAAAAAAAAAAAAGAAAAGAAAAGATCTTATAACAAAGCAGTGGGAACTTTCTTACCATCACGGCATTTTCAACCGGAAAATCTATTGATTACGTGTTTAGACGATTTCAATAAAACAGTAGCAAATTATAGAGAAATCTAGAATACCTGTGATAATATAGGTTCTGAGTGCTGGGCAGCCAATCAGGGGGAGATGTCAGTGCCTGTCTTTTTGTAGCTGAGTGACTGGTTATTGCTAAAGTGTTCTGCTCTCCTTCCTCCTCTCTTGGATGAGGCGTGCAGCTATCTTTAGGTGAATGGACCATTGCGAGCACTCTCAGTGCCATGCATCTCTATAGCGCATTTCTCTCCAGGCAGCCCTGTTGCTGGTCGTCGCTGACACGTAGCTTACCGTCCACTTAATCGTCCCGGTGTGTCAGTTTGTGGATGTCTTGGGGAGGGAGTATTGCTCTAGGTGGTTCTCTTGATCAATTAAAAAAAGAAACTGTTGGTATTTTCATATATTTTGGTTCATTTACATAGTAAAATTATTTGAAAGAGGAAATCTCTTTTCTTAACTGAAGATTAATGGTGCAAAAATCTTGTAAAATTGTTTTTAAGGGGAAATGTAATGAGATACAGGCAAGCAAATGTGATCTAAGCCAATAACCTAATCAAAAATAAATATGAAGCCGAAATTACAAAAATGGCATTGATAGCTGGACATTTTTTTTCTCTGGCTTTCAATTTTAGAAAGAGGGGTCCTTGGTGCACGAGTATCAGTGTGTGTGTGTGTGTGTGTTCAAATAATCACCGAGGACTGATGAGAGCAGTCCTTCCTGCATAGAATGTTTAGTTGTACTTGACGTCATTAGCGCCTAGGACAACAATCTAGCTGCAAGACTAGCATCTGGGCCAAGCTCTGATGCATCTCAGGTATTTGAAACTTTGCTACACACGGAAGCACAGAGCAGGTGGGCTGTGTTGAAGCGCCACCTACTGAAATACTGTGTTCCCTAACCCTGCCTTCCCCAAGTTGGCGTTTGCTATAGCATTGGCTAAACTGGTTCAGGGCGAAAAAAAATTTGCAGTACAGATGAAATCCTATTTTTGGCAAGCAGGACTCTATAAGTGTGTCAGCTTCAAATTTTACTGATTACAGCAGTTTGTCTATGCTAATGCATTTGTCGTCTCTTTTTGCTAAAGATTAATATCAACCAGAAAGAATATCAGCTTGCCTGCTCACAAACTGGGTCATTTACGAATATGTGAAAAGAAGGGAGAGAAAAGAGAAGGAGGTTGGTGCAGTTTTGATGATAGTTATAAGATTTTTTTCAGAATGAAATGGATCTGAGTAAAATTTTCATGTAAGCACACATGTACACACACATGTGCCCAGGCATATGCCCAGCGCTATAATAAATTGTACTCATCGTAACAGAGGTGGTTAACACTGAAATGGCCTGATGTGTACACATTCTTTTATCTCTTCCAGCTACTCTCTGCCGTCATATTCAAAGCAAGCTAAAGAATAAAGTGTTCAGGTAGAACAGATAGTCTGCTATAAGTGAGAGAAAGAATGTGGCCCAACCGCAAGCCAAAGAGCACGGCCAGCTTTCAACAAACTGGGCAAGCTTCAGTAACTGATCTGGAGATTGGCTGAGATATTTTTAGATGGTTTTAAAACAGACTGCCATGTGGCCTATAGTGGAAGTTTATAAAATAAAGTTGTTTTCTTCCTAACGCAGTGCCTTAAAAATATAAGATTGTATTTCTTCTACAGCGTGAGCTTTCCCTTAGTGGGGAAATTTGTTCAGTGTGAGAGTATCTGGGCTTCTTTTTATATAATTTCGGGGAAGGGATTGTTTTTCTTCTAACTCGATTTTTAAATCTATGAGAATGGCAAATCCATTCTTTATGGAAGTATGGACGATTAAGGTAATATTCCATGAGCCAATTCTGACATTGTTAATATCATTTTCTGAATCAAGATAATGTATTATATATATGTATCTATCTATCCATATGTATGCTGATATGAAATAAGCAAAGTAAAAATCCCCGGGTCTCATATGTTCTTAATGGTCTCTCTGGTAAATATATATTTGCATGATATATGTAGGAACTATGCAGAAGTCCGTATAAGTAGGAAAGCCATTTATATAGTTAACTACTGTAGTCGCACATTTACATAACCTCCCTTTAAGACTCCAGTGTTTTATTATGTTGACTTTTAGACTCATAAACTTCCAGGGGTAATACCCCCTGTGTCACCTATTCTTTCTTTCCAAAATAACCACTACCTTTCCATTACATAGGATGTTTAATTGCTGAAGTCAAAATTAAATCACATTAAGGGATTGGTTTAAAGCCACAAAAGAATAAAACAAATTAGAACACTGGTTAATCTTTTTCCTCCACTGTAATTTGTACTATTCTGCATTGTGCATTCAGTGTACAAAAAACTTGTAATTCAAAGATCCAAAATAATTATTCACATGTAACATTTAGGAATTGCTCTAATTTATTTTTAGGCCATTGTCCTTAATCAGAATTGAAAGTTATACCCTCAGGAATTACAACCCTAGCAAGAACTGGGGCTTGCTCTTGTGGCCTTTGCTAACTTCTTTTATTTAAAAAAGAATGGGAATTCTTTTCTCTCTTATCCATGAAATGACAGTCATTTTAACCATCCTGTCTTCCAGGAATGCTATGTAGATTACATCTTTAAATTATGAAGCGTTTTAAAAAGAGTCAATATTTCAAGACAGAAATTTCAGTATTTTGCTAGAAATATAAATGATATTTGAGCTCAGTTAATCAGAGTTCCAGAGAGGGGGCGGGGAGGGAGACACGCGCACACAGAAAGAGAGATTATCCATTTGCTAGTTCATTCCCCATGGTCACAACAGCCAAGGCTGAGACAGGCCAAAGCCAGGATCCTGGACTCCAGCTGGATTGCCCACATGGCTGTCAGGAACCCAAGCACTTGGGCCATCTTCTGCTGCTTTCTCTGGCATATGGCAGGGAGCTGGATCAGAAGTGGAGCAGTCAGGATTGAATGAGCATATGTATGAGATGCCAGCGACGTGTAGGCAGTGACAACCAACTGTACCACAACACTGGCCCCACATCTGGAGATTTGTACCAATGTCTGTGCCAACTTGGATAGATATAAGTGCAGCTTTAAAAACAAGCCTCTTATTAGTTTCATGGAAATGACTTACATAGGAGCATCCATTTGGTGGAGTGATAAAGTAGGCCCTACGTGGGATGCCTGCTTGTCAGATCAACAGTGCTTGGATTCAAGTCCCAGTTCTGTTTCCTGTTCTAGCTTCTTGCTAGTAGGCAGCTTGGGAGGAAGAAGAGAATGGTTCAAGTGCCTAAGTCTGTGTCACCCACGTGGAAGACATAGACTGAGTTCCCAGCTTCTGAATTCAGCCTGGCCCAGCTCTAGCAGCCATGGGCATTTGGTGACTCAACCAATATGCAGGACAGCTTGCTCTCTCTCTCTCTCTCTCTCTCTGCCTTTCCAAAGAAATGACTAACTTAGAATTGATGGCAGATTCAGTGTTTCACAGTATTGAAAAATAAATTAGAATATGGATCATCAAAAGCAAGTTTTTAGGCTGGCACCGCAGCTCACTAGGCTAATCCTCCGCCTTGAGGCGCCGGCACACCGGGTTCTAGTCCTGGTCGGGGCGCCGGATTCTGTCCCGGTTGCCCCTCTTCCAGGCCAGCTCTCTGCTGTGGCCAGGGAGTGCAGTGGAGGATGGCCCAGGTGCTTGGGCCCTGCACCCCATGGGAGACCAGGAGAAGTACCCGGCTCCTGGCTTCAGATCAGCGCGGTGCGCTGGCCGCGGCGGCCATTGGAGGGTGAACCAACGGCAAAGGAAGACCTTTCTCTCTGTCTCTCTCTCTCACTGTCCACTCTGCCTGTCAAAAAATAAAAAATAAAAAAGCAAGTTTTTAGTTTACAGTGAAATTGCATTTTAAAAGTTTTCGAATACCTATCAAACAAGGAAAAAGCAGCATTAAATACGTGCAGTCCTGAAAAGCACCTCATCTCATGGAACAGATAGAAAGGACTGTATCTTACGTAAGAGGAAACTTTCTCAGCTCACAGAAGCTTATATTATTCAAATCTGCCCTTGCAAAGGAGCGTGGTGATCAAACTATGCATGCTTCAGGTCATGACAACCAACACTTAATGTAGCAAGGCACAGAAGCACAAATAGTATCATGGACATATTGTTCATAATGGATTAGGCATCATCATCTTCTACTGCATTCCAACCACTGTCTCATTCATGGGCCCAGCCCTGAGTCAGCATCCTGAGGAAATACATGACCCTTGGCCTATGCACCAGAATCACCGTGCTTTAGCATAGCTTGCCCAATGGAGGGAGAATTCCAAAGGGGATAGAGCACCCTGCCTCAATGCTCTCCATTCCAACGTGAAGACTGTTGGCATTCCAAGGTGGCTGGTGCTTACAGGGTATATAGCACACATATGCAGTTGTGGATTAAAATAAATGCCTAACACACTCTCTGTATTTGACAAGCAAGAGAACATTTACTGTTAGACATTTTATTTACAAATCTCGAAAGTTGGCATCATTTTCATCACTTGCTAAAAGATCACTATGTCATCAGGAGCTTTAAGGAGCAGTTCTCGTATAATGTATTCTAGACTTTGAAAGCAGTGTGACTTTCTCAGAGCAATTATGTCTGAAATGGTATTTGGCAGTCAACATCCTTCTAACAACACCAGTGCTAACTTGTTTGTAAAATGTGATTCCCAATAAGCTGGCCCTAAGTGCCCAGTTTTCTAAGAGGGTCCTATTAAATTGAATGAAACAATGCCCATGTACAAGGGTATACTACCGTAAAATGAGGCACAAGGGTTAAGTTTTAACAAAGGACTGGGGGTAGATGGATACAAGGGGACACATATTGAGCCTAATTTTGTGTGTGTGCATGTACATTCAATAAACAATAAAAATAAGGGCTCCAGATGTTGCTATAAGACATTGAACCTGGCTAGCTACTAAAACAACCGGTCCAGTTAAGCAATGGGCAGAGAATCCAAACAGACAGTTCTCCGGAGGAGAAATACAGATGCCAACAAATATTTGAAAAACAAATGCTCAAGAGCATTAACTATCAGGAAAGTGCAATCACATCCACACCGGAATCCCTATTATCAAAAAGACAGAAGGTAAAAAATGCTGATGAACATGCGGAGAAAGAGAAGCTTTCATACATTGTTGGTTGGATTGCAAATTAGTGTAGCCACTATGGAAAACATATGGCAATTTCTTTAAATACTAGGAATAGAACTGTCATGAGATCCAGGAATCCCACTATTTGATATCTATCCAAAAGACATACATGAACTCATCGTATCAAAGAGATACCTGCTGTACATGTCTATTAACATACTGTCCATGATAGCCAATATATCAAATCAATCACGATGTCTGTCATCAGATGAAGAGAAAATGTGTTTTATATACACCATGTAATACTATTCAGCCGTAAAAAGAATGCTGTTCTACTTGTGGCAAAATAGATGCACCTAGAAGACATCATGTTAAGTGAAAGAAGCCAGACACAGAAAGACTAAATGCCACATAGTCTCCCTCAAAATGGAAGCTAAGCAAAACCTCCAAATATGCAGTGATGCCAGCGGAGCGGAAATGCTGCTTACTTCATTTTGATCATACATTTTATATGCATGCACTGAAATATCACATTGGAGTCCATACATATGTATAATTGTCATTAATAAAAATCTTGAAATGTAGCAGCTGCTGGTAAAGTCCTATTCAGATGAATCTCTCTCTAAAAATTTATTTATTTAGTTGAAAGTCAGAGTTACAGAGACTGAGACAGAGTGAGGCAAATCTTTCAACTTCTGATTCATTCCCCAGATGGCCAATGGCCAGGGATTGAGCTAGGTTGAAGCCAGGAGTCAGGAAGTCCATCCAGCCCTACCACATGGGTGGCAGGGGCCTAAATACTTGGGTCATGTTTTGCTGCTTTCCTCAGATCATTAGCAGGGAATTGGATTTGAAGTGGAGCAGCCCAGACACAATCCAGCACCCACGTGAGATGAAGCTTTTCCCATCATGTCATGACACCAGCCCCAAAACCCCTCTCTTGGTTAAGGAATACTGTGTCAGAACTTGGTTAGGTCCTTTCCTACATTGCTTTATTGAGTTTGCTAAACAATCCCATAAATATGTAGCCATTTTGCAGATGACTAAACAGATGTTCAAGGAAATTAAGTATACTTTAAATAACTGGAAAAAGTAGAGCTTTTTCAGATATTTAATCCAGATATTTCTGGTTAAATGCTCCATGTTGCATACATAGCTGCATTCCTTGGTCTTTATTACATGATCTGAACTACTCTATACTCCACTGATTGAATATTCTTGATGGAAAACCTTTCAAAGTTGTATTTTTCGATAATGAAAATTTACATCTCAGAATAAATCTTCAGAACAAATGCTTCTTCCCTGAGACCAAATAATTTCATTATTCTCTTTACACCTAAATTTGCTGTTTCCCACATAAAAAAATTGTTTTTTTATTTAAACTTTTTTTTTTAATTTGACAGAGTTACAGATAGTGAGAGAGAGAGACAGAGAGAAAGGTCTTACTTCCGTTGGTTCACCCCCCAAATGGCCACTACAGCTGGAGCTACGCCGATCCGAAGCCAGGAGCCAGGTGCTTCTTCCTGGTCTCCCATGCGGGTGCAGACACCCAAGCATTTGGACCATCCGCCACTACCCTCCGGGGCCACAGCAGAGAGCTGGACTGGAAGAGGAGCAACCGGAACTAGAATCCAGTGCCCATATGGGATGCCGGCGCCGCAGGCAGAGGATTAGCCTAGTGAGCCAGGGTGCCAGCCCCTCCCACATATAAAATTGTATAAGAAATTTATACTTAGGGGCCGGCGCTATGGCATAGACTGTAAAGCCACTGCCTGCAGCACTGGCATCCCATACAGGTGCCAGTTGAGTCCCGGATGCTCCACTTCCAATCCAGCCCCCCTGCTAATGCAGGGGAAGGCAATGGCCAAAGTGCTTGAGCCCCTGCACCCATGTGGGAGACCCGGAAGGAGCTCCTGGCTCTTGGCTCCTGGCTTCAGATCGGCCCAGCTCTGGCCATTGCAGTCATCTGGGGAATGAACCAGTGGATGGAACACCTCTCTCTCTCTCTTTTTTTTTTTAGAAAGCTTTTATTTAATAAATATAAATTTCATAGGTACAGCTTTTGGAATACAACAGTTATTCCCCCAATACCTGTCCTCCCACACCCCCTCCCATCCCACCTCCTACTCGCTCTCCCATTCCATTTTTCATAAAGATTCATTTTTAATTATCTTTATATACAGATATATAGATCAACTCTATACTAAGTAAAGATTTCAACAATTTGCACCCACAGAGACACACAAAGTATGAAGTATTGTTTGAAGACAAATTTTACTGAGAATTCTCATAGTAAAACTCATTAAGGAGAGAAGCCCTACACATGGAGCAAGCACACAGTGACTCCTGTTGTTGATTTAACAATTGACACTCTTATTTATGATGTCAGTGATCACCAGAGGTTCTTGTCATGAGCTGCCAAGGCTATGGAAATCTTTTGAGTAACTCTTTCTCTCTCTGCCTCGGCCTCTCATGACTTTTTTTTTTTTTAAAGCATTACAGAGAGAGGTAGAGAAGAGAGAGAGGTCTTCCATCTGCTGGTTTACTCCCCAGATGGCTACAATGGCCAGAGCTCTGCCGATCCGAAGCCAGGAGCCAGGAGCTTCCTGCAGGTCCCCCACGTGGGTGCAGGGACCCAGGGGCTTGAGCCATCTTCTACTGCTATCCCAGATCATAGTAGAGAGCTGGATCAGAAGAGGAGCGGCCAGACTAGAACTGGCACTCATAGGGGATGCAGCGCTTCAGGCCAGGGCATTAACCCACTGTGCCACAGCGCCGGCCCCTGCCTCAGCCTCTCTGTAACTCTGCCTTTCATATACATAAGTAAAAATCTTTTTAAAAAATTATACTTATTATTCTACATGCTCAAATGATTTTTCTCTATTAAATAATAAAGTACATAGTTAAAAAATGAAAATTCTGTACTTATAAGTTAAGAAAGTTCTATAATCATTCAAATGTTATTACTCAAATTATTGCATATTTATAAAAACAGTGTATTCAAAAGTAGATGATTTATCTGAATAAAAATTAATGTGGGGGGCCAACGTTGTGATTTAGTGGATAAAGCTGCCACCTGCAGTGCCAGCATCCCATATGGGCGCCAGTTCGAGTCCCAGCTGTTCCATTTCCGATCCAGCTCTCTGTTATGGCCTGGGAAAGAATAGAAGATGGCCCAAGTCCTTGGGCCCCTGCACCCACTTGGCAGACCCGGAAGAAACTCCTGGCTCCTGGCTTTGGATTGGCACATCTCCGGCCGTTGTGGCCATCTGAGGAGTGAACCAGCGGATAGAAGACCCCCCCACACACACTCTATGTGTGTGCAACTCTGACTTTCAAATAAATAAATAAATCTTTAAAAAAATGCGATGTTTGTAGAGTAGTTATTCACATCACTTCTTAAACTTCAAAATAGCAGCATTTAAATGTTTGTCTAAAGTTTCCAATGCTGGTTTTCACTATAGTTATTCATCTTGTAAAGCACCATGCTGGCCCAATTTTCAAGCATTAGACCTTATTAGTGAAAAAATGTCTATATTTAGAAATTCATATTATTACTTGATTCTTCACATACCTGGTTTTTAGAGCCAATCCCCTGATTTAGGCTGTTAAATGCATATTTCAAGCAGCCAACTATTTCTTGTTATAATTGGATTAGGCTGTCCATTATAGATCACAAAGTAGATAAGATATGCCAAACTGTTTACATAAAAGTTTAAGACCCTGAGTTAGCAGTGTTTCATTCAAATTATTGTTATAATCCTACAAAAACATTAAAGTCATCATTAGCAATTGGTTAGCTTTATAAATTAGGTTACTAAGTTAAGCAGATCAAAAATAATACCAATGATTTTTCTTCATAAATTAAGAAAACCGATATTTATAATAATCCTACTAGATTTGGAGGTTAAAAGTTTGGCAACCACCCAAATCATCTGCTGTCTAAATATTTCACTTACAAAGTTGTGGTGAGCAATAGGCTCATCCTCTCATTTGAAAGATGAGGCCGATTTGTTCAAGGTCATACAAATAACCCCGGATCCCTGGTTTCTGGTCTATAGCACTGACTGCTGTCTTTGCTGTATTTAATTTAAAGTTAAATAAATAATAAAAACATATTTTGGCAGAGTTTACTAATAGAACTACATTCATGAATTGTGTCACTATCTATACTGAATACAAAAATTTTTAATTCTGGATGTGAATCCCTGCGGAAAGAAATAAATTTTCTATGTATTTATACCTCTAATGCCAGTGGTTTCGAGAGTAGACATAGAGCTAAGTTATGTGACTGAAATTAAGCTCTGATTCTACTCCAGGTATGTCTCCTTCCCTGTCTCCCAGCTTTGTGTCAGCTCTCTGGTTTGCCTGTGATGGAAACAGCCTGCTGGTTAAATTTGTGTGCCCAACAGGATGAGATTCTTTGCCACAAAAAAGCCTCCAAGGTTGTTTTGTTTTGTCTTTGTTTTTGTTTTTCCTTACCTAGGAGAAGTTTCATTGACATGTGTGATGAGATGCATTGGATGCATCTGCTGTCAGTACCTGAGACCAAGAGGTCTAACGTCTCCCAGACAAACCAAGGTCAGGTCTCTAGCTTTTTCTGCTACCACTCTTCCATTTCCACAATAAACACAACGCTAATGCCCCCTACTTTGCCTACTTTGGTGCTACCTTCAACCTGTTTCTGTCCTGAAACAGCTTCCTTCTTGCTTTCTCTCTGTTCCTCCTCTCTCAGACTTTGAAAAAGAGCTATCTATCTAGTTTGTTTCATTCAAAAGACATGTGGATTTCTTAAATAGAATAAATATGAAGGATTCCTTCACCTAAAACATGCATTCTGCAACATAAGAGAATTTATGGGCAAACAAATGGAATGGCTTTCCAAGGCTTTTATCCCTAATACTACACCAATATATAATACTATATACATAATATATACAAGTATATACATATACATAATACTATACCTAATACTATACCTGCTCAGTGCAATATTTTAGTGCTTCACTAAGCTATTGATTGCAGAGCCTGGCACACACCACAAACCACTTCAATGAAGAATGAAGAACTTAATATCCTGGAATGGATACTAGATTTTTTTTTAAACTCCTAACTTAATTATCTTGGGGTATTTCATATAGAACTTAATGAGTATTTAATAAAACAGAGAAAAAACAAATTAAATCAGGTGATTTCCTTTATTAATGTTTTTATTCTCCCAAGAACTAAAAAGAAAAATGAATAATCTAGATTCCAGAAGAAGAAGAAAGGAAAATGGGTGGTGAAATAATTAAAGATAAAAATATTGCCTTTATCTATTACTATTTATCATTATTCATTGCTAAATGTTAAAAATATATGTCAAAGTTGACAGTTATGAGAGGTTCTTCACTACCGCAATAACCAATATTCAGAAGATAAAAATGGAGTTTAAAAAGGCACTCTCTGATCAATCAGATTAATGAAATGTTTGAGATAATTTTGAAATAGAGAGAAGAGATTTTCCTATCATTTGATATTCAAACAAGATCTAAAAACATTGATCTAGTCAATGAAGATACAAGATATCTATTTACAAACCTGATGGTAGCCTCCTTGACTTTCCCCAAGCAACTCCACCGTCTACTGATGGCTCCCTGGTTTCCCAGCTTTCTTCACTCAGATGTTTCTCATGCTCCTTCCCTCTGCAGCAAAGGTGAGCTTTCCAAAGGGCAGTCTGAATCATTTCGTCTGTCTGCCAAAATGCCGTCATCCTTACTCCTCTGCCTCTGCACCCTATCCCCCAGTCTGGAATGGAATGGCTGTCTAGCCTTTCATTGTGATGTGAAAGATAATAGCTGTTAGCACCAAGTACAAGCAACATATAAAATGTCCTCTACACGTAAAGCTTGTACCGAGTTTCAAAGACAACACAAAACAAAGAATGTAAAATAGCTCTGGAATACTTTTATATTGATTGCATGTTAAAATGATAACATCTTGGACGTAAGAGTATTGGATTAAATGAAATCCACTAAAGTTAACTTCATATTCTTTTTTCTATTTTATCTTTTAAATGTGCCTTCTAGAATATTTCCGATTACATATGTCATTCACATCAAAATATCTGTTGGGCTGCATCAATCAGTTGTGATGAGCTCTAGGCAGCCTCTGGAACATACCCCTTCTCCTCTCCCACAACTTCTCTGCTCCCTTCCTAGGACAGCAGGGCATAGGAAACTGAAGATGTTATGCATGTGTGCTCATTCTACTGTTTTGGGGGGGCAGGGCTGGCAGCCCTTTGGTGACCTTGTCAGTGGAAGCCCCACCATGCATCTCTACCAGCCTCATAGCCTGTGCTCCACTCCATCCAAGATAAGCCACACTGTGACTACCCAAAGTCCTTGGACCTTCAATCTCATTCAGACTTCAGTAAGTTAGCACTCTTCAAACATTGTTCCTGCTTTTACCCAAACTGCCTCCAAGATTCAGGACTAACCCCCTGCACTGTGAGAACCTGACTCTGCAGTACTTAGTGAGGAAAGTCTGCAGGGACTGCTGGGAAACACACAGTCTCTCAATCTCCACTTCTCAGCCTTGGCCTGGTACATGGAAACACTGAATTCAGACAAGGTTACTGCAGATGTAGAGGCAGAGACGTTATCTTGTCATTCTTTCTGCTGTTTCAATATTCATGTAGGTACTGAGCAGGCTTTCAATGAAGAATTCATTCATTCAGCAAACACTGAGTGTGCACCTACTTTGGGCAAAGGCATTCAAACATGAGTCTTGCTGAAGGCAAAGGCAAGTTTTTCATGGATCTCCCTTTTAAGGAAAAATATGTCCACAGATAACTATGAGAACAGGATGGATAAGATAAATTATATGGAAAATTAACTCACCAGATTCTGAGTCTCCCTATGTGAAATGAGAAATAGCTGATCAAGGGAATTTTATAGTATTCTAAAATTGATTGATTTGTTGATTGATTTGAGAAAGAGAAAGAGAATTAATTCCAGGTTTACTCCCACAATACCCACAATGGCCAAGGCTTGGCCAACTTGAAACATGAACTTGGGAGCTGAATCAGGGTCTCCCATATGGGTGGAAGGGCTGTAACAACTCGAACCATTACCAGATGCCTCCTAGGATATGGAACCATAAGTAGAGCCGAGGCACTGCAATATGGGATGCAGGCACCTCAATCAGTTAGACCAAACACCTGCCACGATCAAGGAAATTTTAATGGAAAAGGTTGCATTAATTTAGCCTTGAAGATAAAATGGCAGACTGTTGGCAATTTGGAGTTTCTTAGTGACATAGTGGTACATCTATCAATAATTTTAAGAGTATACATTTATATATATATTTAAGTATTGTCTACACTAAATCACATTTGGGCTGTTTGTGAATTGTATAATTCAGTATGCATTTCTTAAGATTTAGAATACCAATGCAATTCAACATGTATTTTTAAGTTTTAGAATATCAAACAATTTAACAAATGTTATTTAAAATACTGTTGGGTATTTAGAAAATCCAAATTAAACAAAATAAAGTCTCAACTTTTGTGGATTTTACAATTTAATGGAATATCAGTAACAGCAAAATATGAGAGGGCGTCAAAATTTTGTGGAAATTGAAATTAATGTATTTCAGTGCAACAATTTTTGAAACTTATCCTTTTTTTCATATACACATTTCCATGAACTTTTTGAAGCTGCCTCATATAGTCAAGCATTTATTATATGTGAGGTATTAATACAAGCTTTAGGCCAGCACCGTGGCTCACTTGGCTAATCCTCTGCCTGTGGCACCGGCACCGCGGGTTCTAGTCCCGGTTGGGGCACCGGGTACTAGTCCCGGTTGCTTCCCTTCCAGTCCAGCTCTCTGCTGTGGCCCAGGAGGGCAGTGGAGGATGGCCCAAGTGCTTGGGTCCCTGCACCCACATGGGAGACCAGGAGGATCCTGGCTTCGGACTGGCACAGCACTGGCCTTAGCGGCCATTAGGGGAGTGAGCCAACGGAAGGAAGACCTTTTTACCTGTCTCTCTCTCACTGTCTATAAATCTCTCTCTAAAAACATAAAAAAAAGCTTTAATACAGACAATATTATTACCAGTTTACACAAGAAGTAAGCTGGGACACACCAGCAGAATTGCATCACAATCACAATGATTGGTATTATATTAGAAGTTTGGTTCTATATGACAAGGAAGTCTAAACCAAAATCTGGAAATTCAAAGCTAACCAAGCCAAGCTGATTGATGTTTTAGCTCTGTTTTTTGACCATAGCTGCTAAACTATTAAGTAAAATATTTATTCATCCTCCCTGTCAAACACTAATGTCTTCATATGGTTCTAGTCAGATTTCTGTGAAAGTTCTTTTCTTCAAAAAGCATCACATCTATTTTTTGTAAATAGCATTGAACCAGAAGATGGAAGATAGATCTCTCTCTCTCCTTCTCTCTCTCTCTCTCTTTCTCCCTCTCCCCCCCCAACCATCCAAGCAACACTCTGTATTCTGAATCAAAACGAATAAATAAATCTTCAAAAACAACATTCAGGACAATAGATTTGTGCACCAATAAAATGATAATATTCAGAATTTCTTGAAGATACTTGAACATCATGTTTAGTATATTTGAAACATTTTTCTGTGTGCTTTTTTGGAGTATCTATGATCATTATTTGATCCCTATAGGTAACTGAGACATTTGGTGGTAAATAAAATCAAATGCAATTATGTGAATGGGCATAATTCTATTGACAGAAAGTCTAACCCAAGCCAAAGAGCTGAGAGCAGCATTTTGGCTTTGAAGTGGTCAGATGCTTTTTTTATGCTACTCTGCAAGCTTTGGAGGAGGTTGTTTTAGTAAGACAAGAATATGTGAATTTAACCCTTGTATTCAAACTCATCAAAAAACCCAGCAGAGAGATAAACCATCTAATCGGATAGAAACAGCAGGGGAAACAAATGTGACTTCATGTCTTCAGGGTGCTCTCTGGGCAATGATTAAGAAACGTGTGGAGGTCTAGGGATTGTAGATCTCAAGTTGATTTATGAAGCAGTCAGAAGATTTTTTGCACGATATACTAGCTGTAAATGCATAAAAAAGCTGCAGGAAGTCTCTGGAAATGTTTCTGTATTGATTTCACTGTGGTTTGAGTCAGATATGGATGTTTTCCTTTTATGCAAAATGCTGATGTGTACCGATTTGTGAGTGGGTTCGCGCCTTCAGGAACTCTCTGTAGGGCACGTGAGTAACCATATTGTAACAGTTTGAAATTGGAAGAACCTCATTTTCCATTTCTTTTCACTTACTCAGCAACAAAAACCTCAAGACCAATGACAACGCTTTTCCTCCCCACTCATCTCATCACAAAATGAAAACACTTACATTAGTGCTTTGACATGTTGTGTTCATCTCCTGGACCTCTTTTCCTTATGACCACCAAACTAATTCTCCTCTGTTTCAATTATTTCTAAAAATAACTACTCTCTGGAGCCCATTGTCTATTTACCATGAAACATTATCTTCCAGGGAAGACAATTACCAAATGAAGGCTCTAACACATTTAAGTCATATGGGTTTGAAGTGACGCATCGGCAAGGCCCAACAGAGGCTTAAATTCACAGAGGGTTAAAGAACGAAGTCGTTTGTAATTTATCTTTGGATAAAATTTGTGATGCATGTGTGACCGTCCTGGTTTTCTAGAAAAGCTCTTGCAGTTTTTCATGTAGTTGTGTAGTGTTCATTTCCAGGATATGGCTGAATGTATGCACCTTGTGTTACAGCTGTATTAACCTGTGACTGTAAGGTAATGCTGTTCCAAATATATCTCCCAGTGTGGAGGACACAACCAATCATGGTCTGATCTCTGGAAGGTAATAGTTAAAACTTCTGAGAAAGGGGACTTCAACGGTGGGCTTAGGTGCATGGACTGTTAGTGACTGTTGGGTGCTAAGTGTACAGTAGGAGCTGGGTGAGTCCCACTGCGTTCAATTCAGGTAAGAGTTGAGTCTACCTGTGGTCACGGATATTTTGTATAGTGACTACATCTGAGGTACTAGAACACTCAAATAAGAAGAAAATTGAGAAGAAAAAAACAATGAACAAACTGCTTATAGATTTTAAACAAATCGTATTTGTTAAATATTTAAGAGCAGCAGCATCTAAAATCACAGTAAAAGGAAACACTGCGGCAAAGGAGAACAACTGTAGCAAATAATCTCAGTGTGAACCTCTGAGTTCCACTCATCTCTCAAGCTTTGCTTATTTTAATTACCACCATCATGCTGGACTCAAGGAGACATTCAGTACCCCCAGTGAACAGCCGAGTCCAGGTGAGGCTAATTTGTTTAGAGCGTGGACCCTCCTAAGCTGAATCTGTCTTCTGCTCTGTGTGACCCAGTGCATATTGTCTGATCTTTCTAAGTTTCTGTATACTTACCATAAAATAGTGATGCAAATTATAATATCTACTTCACAAAGTTTTTTTCTTAATATTTCTTTTTTTAAAAAAGTATTTATTTATTTATTTGAGAGGTAGTGCTACAAGCAGAGAGAGGGAGAGATAGAGAAAGGTCTTCTATCACCCACTCCCCAAATGGCTAGAGCTAGGCGTATCTAAAGCCAGAAGCCAGGAGCTTCTTTCAAGTCTCCCATGTGAGCACAGGGGTCCAAGCACGTAGGCCATTCTCTGCTGCTTTCCCAGGCCATAGCAGCGAGCTGGATCAGAAGAGGAGCAGCAGGGATGGAGCAGGGATTGAACCTGCACCCTTATGGATGCTGGCACTACAGACAGAATCTTCACAAAGTTTTGATGAGGATTGGGTTGCATAATCCATCTCCAGTAGCCACCCCAGAGCCTGGGACGTCAATTAAAAATCAGATGAAAATTACGTAGCCATTATGATATTAACCAAAGCTCTGGCTTGATTTCTCTTTACTATACTTGAAACTTGATTCAATTTTTATTAATTATTTTGCTCAACATTGTAATGCCACTGTAGTGTAGAAAACATTTAAGTTCACTTATGTAACATACACACACGCACACTACTCAAATAAAAAATTTCACTGAAAAAAACATAAACCTAAAAGAGAAAGGTAAGATGTCAGAGCACAAATAAGGAAATATTCATGGTTCCAAGACAATGGAACTAAGCTAAAGAAGTTAAAGAGAGAAAAATGAAAACAAACGCTTGTAAAAAGACATAAAGTCAAATAGGGTTACAGAACACACACTGTTAAACCAATCTCAACTGAGAGGAAAGTAGGTCTCTCAGACAAGAGACATCTACTGCACGTTGTCAGCCCCACCTGGAAGAGCACTGCGGTACTTGGTCTGGGGATCTACTTTACAGTCATCAAGCTAAGTCCAAAGCAGTAATTCCGAATTTATGAGTTTGGATGCTAAAGATATTGTAAACTTTGTAGTCAAACCTAATAATAATGTTTTCCCCAGAGGACATGAGACACGGCGCTGGTTGTACACTATTTGTTGTCGTTCACAAATTATGTATGTTTGTGAGTGGCAGAAATCACCTCTGGCTGGAAATGTTGAAAATCCTAGATCCATATTTTCCTTTTGTTGCTGGTTATTCTGTGGCAGGGACCCCTTCACTTAGATAGAAAAACAAACAAACAAACAAACAAACAAACAAAAAACAGCTAAAGGCAAGAATGGGAGGGCAGTAGAGGCTGTCTGGGAGCAGAAGGTGGAGGCAGCTTACCTAGAAAGACCACACTTGGCAACCAGATCAACTAAAGCAATCCTAATGTGCGCAGGTGTAACTTTGTATAACAGTTATATAAGTTACACCATAGCTTTTAACTATCCAATCAAATATGTGTAACCAAATATGTAAAAAAGAAAAAACAGCTTTCAATTGTTTGTGCCAGGGCATATAAGAAAATACCCTGTTTTGTTTGGGGCCCAGACTCTGGACACAAATCCTCTGGGACTGTTGGCATAGGCATAAGGAATAAAATCTGCTTTCCTGTTTAAAGGCTTTGGTGTCCAGCCTCTCTGAGAGTCTCACTGCGTTTCAGCCATGCTAGCTGTGGAATGCAAGATCGAATGCTCAGGTTAAAACTGGTGTTACTGCAAAAGCTAGTGCTCAGTGCTGGTGGTAGTGGATCTTCCCTAACACAAATTCCGTAAAACAATCTGGGTCATTGTTCTTAGGAGAGAGACTCTGGCTACCCTGATGTCCCCATGCCTTCTCCACTTTTTATTTGGTCCACTGATTGCTCAATCAGATCACGTTTGTCATTCTTCCTCTCTACTTGCTCCTCTCTGAACATGATTTTGCATAGCCATGCCTGAATCTGGGTGACTCTAGGGTGAAGCCAAGGTGACCATTCTAAGGATCTTGGTCCAGACACCTTAGCCTCTCAATTTCTGAGGCCCTCACCTGGCCAGTGAGGAGGAGCATGACTCTGCCTCCAGAGTGCTGGAGTTTCCAGTGTTTGTCTGTGGTTCTGCCTCTGGGTTCCAGTTGCAGGAAGAGCTGGGAGGTTCCCATCCAGCCAGTCGCCTACAGCAGTCCTGCCTTCTTCCACACTTCCTATTCTCTTCTTTAGTTCTCAGACTGGTCTAGGGAGTCCTTCTCTGCTTGCCTCTGAATGCTGAATGTGACCCAAACACAAACACTGCAGTGGTGAGGTCTTCCTAACAACATAGAGGATAGATGTCATCGTCCAAGTTCCAGGTCAATTCAACAGCCCAGCCTACAGTCCAGAGACATGTATCTTTTCTCTGTCATATAACCTGCTACAAGAGGCCACCGAATACCTCTTATCACAGAGAGTATGAGAAATTTCAGAAAGCACTGAACTCCATACATGCTTTCTTCTATACACCTTACCTAAGATAAAGTCCAGTTGATGATCTACAGTAACAGATTAACAATAGCTAATACTAAAAAGAACAATTATAGAATACATTGTGGCTGGCGCCATGGCTCAATAGGCTAATCCTCTGCCTTGCGGCGCCGGCACACCAGGTTCTAGTCCCAGTCGGGGCACCGGATTCTGTCCCAGTTGCCCCTCTTCCAGGCCAGCTCTCTGCTGTGGCCAGGGAGTGCAGTGGAGGATGGCCCAGGTGCTTGGGCCCTGCACCCCATGGGAGACCAGGAGAAGCACCTGGCTCCTGCCATCGGATCAGCGTGGTGTGCCGGCCGCAGCGCGCTGGCCGCAGCGGCCATTGGAGGGTGAACCAACGGCAAAGGAAGACCTCTCTGTCTCTCTCTGTCACTGTCACTCTGCCTGTCCAAAAAAAAAAAAAAATACATTGTAACAAAGTTATTATTAAAACTATACAGGTTTTATTTCTGGCATTTTCCATCTAGTATTTTTGGACCACAGTTGACTATGGGGAATAGAAACTGCAGAAAATGAAGCCATAAATGGGGAAAGAAAGAATACTGTATGTGAAATGAACAAATGACAATAAATACCTGCAGTGAAAATAAAAGTGACTATGGGACTGAGTTCTCCCCAGCACAATGTAAGCAAGTATGAATTTGAAGTTCCTGGTCACTGTGACTGTCCTGTGCAAGACAGCTATGCCATTTCAAGGACACTCCAGTTGGGTAGTTAAAGGGTGGCTCACACTTCAACAACTTATTTCCCCTCTCACCAGCAAGCTGTCTGTTAAGTGAGAGCCTCTTTGGCCTCTGCAGTCTTTTCTATCTAATTTGGGTATGGCTATCAATAGCCCTATTTATATCACTAGCCAGTCAGGGGTATTTGTCTTATCATATGATCTTGGCTCATGAGATGTGTTTTTCACTCTGTCTCCTAGTATGAAGGCTACCTCTCAGCCACACCCAGGAAATATTGCATACTAATATTCCTGCCAGATCCATGTACTTCTTTTAAAATAAGCCTACTCAATGTGACACCCGAGTACTGTTGAAAATTTCCTCACAGGGATGCAATGTCAAACCTTGTTCTTTATTGGGAATGTCCAAAGATTCTACTTGCTTCCTTTCATTTATGTGAAATTTGAGAGACTGCTTAGAAAATGTAGAGAGAATATGTATTTTTAAATATCTATCAATAAATTCGTTAATCCATGCAGCTATAACCAACTGATTTTTGACTAACAAGTTCAAATAAACCCCTGGAGAAAGGACAATCTCTTCAGCAAATGATGTTTGGATAAATGGATCTATACTTGCAGAAGTATGAATCAAGACCATTATTATATACCTTATACAAAAAAATCAATACACAATGGATCAAGGATCTAAATCTATGACCTGATACCATGAAATTACTATAGAAAAACATCAGGGGAAACTGTAAGACATTGGAATAGGCAAAGCTTTTTGGAAAAGATCCCAGAAGCATAGGCAATAAAAGCAAAAATAGACAAATGGGATTATATCTAGCTAAGAAGCTTCTGCACTGCAAAGGAAGCACTCAAGAAAATAAAGAGGCAAACAAAATAATGGGAGAAAATATTTGCTAACAAGCAACTGCTAAAGGATTAATAGCCAGGATCTACAAAGAGCTCAAGAAACTCAACAACAATAAAACAAACAATCCAGTTAAGAAATGGGCAGAAGACATGAACAGGCATTTTGAAAAGAATGAAATACAAATGGTCAACAGACACATGAGAAAATATTGAGGTTCCCTAGCCATCAGGCAAATACAAGTAAAATTACAATGAGGTTTTACCTTCACCCCAGTTAGAATGGCTATCATACAAAAATAAAAAAAAAAAAATGCTGATGAGAATTTAGGGAAACAGGTACCCTAATACACTGTTGGTAGGGATATAAACTAGTACAACCACTATGGAAGACATTATGAAAATTTCTCAGAAATCTGAAAATAGATGTTCCATATGACTTATCCATCCTACTCCTGGGAATTTACCCAAAAGAAATGAAATCAGCATGTGAAAGAGTGACAAATATTCCCATGTATATTGAAACTCAATTTACAATAGCTAAGATATGGATTCAATCCAAATTTCCATCAACTGGTAATTGGTTAAATAAAATATGGTATGTATACAGTATGAAATACTACTCTGCCATAAAAAAAGAATTAAAGCCTGTCTTTTGCAATAAAATGGATGCCACTAGAAGCCAGTATGCTTAGTGAAATAAGCCAGTCCCAGAAAGACTTTTGTTTTCACTGATATGTAGTAGTTAATATAGAATACACAAAAAAATGTATAAGAATGAAGCTGGGAGCTTGTGATTTGATTGTCGCTCTTATCCCTTGTTTAAATTCCAAACTGTGGTCTTTCTACTTTTTACTTATTGAATATCATGGGTAGTGATGCATTAAGCCTGTGATCATAGAGTGGAATGAAATTGTGCTTTTGCAAAATTAAAGAAAAAAAGAAAGGAAGGAAGGATAGATATCGAGGGAGTTAAAGAGGGAAGGAGTGCAGTATGTTTATCTTCTTAAAATTGAACCTGTGAAATACATGAAGTCTCTTTACAACAATAATTTTTAATGGAAGGCAAATGCACTGGCCATATACACCTTGGAATAGAAACCTTGGGAGCCTCTTAAGAATTTTGCCAACCAGATTCTTTGCCTTCTTATAACATGATGGTAATTTTTACAATAAATTATCCTCTGAGATTGATAAACATTCTCAAAGCTGTGATGAATCAGAGAGGTCCGATGGAGTCACGTACAGCAGCCATCTTCCATCCACTGGAAGAAAAACACAGCAAACATTACTAATGAAGACTAGTTATGAAGGATTATCTCTGCTGGGAATGACTGATTCTGTTCTGATTCACTGAACCAGGACTGGATATAAAATATGGTTTTTAACCTGGCCTGGACTAGATTTTTACCAAGATAAAACATTTAGAAAAGAACACAGAAGAACAAAGTGTTTTAATCTCAGATGAACCAAATACAATGATATGAGAATGGATCAAAAATATGTTCATTGTCATAGAGTTAAAACAGTACCCTAAACAATATGGAAAGTCAAGTATGGTATCCATGCGATGGCACCCAGAGATCAATTCCAGATCTGAAAAGGAAGAACTAGCAACTTATTTCCCCTCTCACCAGCAAGCTGTCTGTTAAGTGAGAGCCTCTGGGTTCTGTACCTCCAGGACTGTATTTCCATAGGCTCTCTTGCTGTTACCAACATTGGACATCTCATGGTTCTAATGTTCAACCAATTACATATCCAAGCAGATGTTTGGTTTCCAGAAACCACACCCCAAGCAAAAGAAAGCCTGAGGATACTAACAAGTTAGCCTAGTGTATGGGCATGAAATTTCAATTTTACAAAATTATAAACACAACATTTGCAGTATTATTTTAATTATTCATTCAATGTTTTACTCAGTATTTTGGGAATATTCTTTCAATATTACTTAAGATTTTATGGTTATCATTAAAAAATCTCCAGAAGGCATAGGATTTTCTTTTCCTTTTCCTGGAAAAGATTTCCTTCTGAGCTATGAATGTTAAGGTCCTCAATTTTTCTACATGACTTCTGGTGTTACAAAAGACCCATGGGACAAATTTGCAAAAGGGTTATTTACTAATATTCCTTGGAAATGAGAGATGTTAAAAAATAATGTTACTGTTATGTTGAGCCATATGGAATTGCTAATGCTCAACTCGGTTGACCTATAAAATGATCATTTCATATGGTTCTGTCTACCACTGTGACTGACATTAAGTATATCATTTTACATGTTTATGGTGCCTTATAGTTGGCAGAGATTTGTATGTCATCTGATTTAATTCTTAAAATAATCCATATGGCACTCATAACTATTTCCTTTCTACAGATGAGAAATCTCTGCTTTAGACAAATCCATCATCCTGGTCTGGTGACATAACTGGACACAAGCAGTGCTGGTGCTCTGGTTCCAATCCCAGATGTTTCTGCAGAGGGCAGGACTCGCACACAGGTGACTGGGTTGTGCTGAGCTGAGGGAAGGGATACATGCTGCAATGGAGGTGCTGTTTCATCCTCCAAGCTGAGTGTCCTGGCTGGCGATGCCCTTTTCTGTTTTATTCCCAATTCTGTTCCAGTGAATTGGAAACAGAATCATTCATAAGTGCCCTTCATTAGTAATGTTTGCTGTGTTTTTGTCCCAGTGGATGGAAGATGGCTGCTGTACGTGACTCCTTCAGACCTTTGTGTTTCATCTCAGGGGATAATTCATTGTAAAAAATACCATCATGTTATAAGGAGGTGGGGAATGTGGTTGGGAAATTTTTAAGAGGCTCCCAAGGTTTCTACTCCAATGTATATATGGTCAGTGCATTTGCCTTCCTTTAAGTGTGACTGGAACCTATGAAAGGGCTAAGGTAGTTACTGCAATGGTTTTATTTGTTATGCATTGGATTCTGCCAGCAACTACTGAGCTTGCAGGAGAATCCTGGGCTTCAGAGACAACCGGATCTGGTTGAATTCTAGATTTCAGCATTGGGGTACCCTGAGCAGAGGAGCCATCGAACCTGGACATGGACCCCTGACACATAAAAACTGAGTGCTACATTTCTATTGTTCTAAGCATCTAGATTTGTGCTCATTTGTCATCTGAGAACACAAAACCAATAAAGGAAAATAGTGCATCTTATTCACTTATGATGTGCTTACATGGATTGAACTGAATTTCATCCTGTTCACTTTTATGAAACCAAATTTGAAAATCAGCTATTTATATGAAAAGCAGATTCATGAAGGACCAGTATTGTGGTGCAGGGCATGTCAAAATTAACATGGATAGAATAATACAAATTGAGTGAGAAAATTCTGAAAAATCAATTTTTTATGTGAAGATAAGAATATGAATTGTTTTAAAATTTTTCAGCATTTTTATGTTATTCAACAAGAAAAGTATGTTATTTCCCTAACAAGTAAAATATAATTGAGAAGATATTAACATGTCACTAGCGAGGGTCTGTTCTCCATAAATAGTTTGTATTCCAGATCAGTTAGTCTCTAATTTCTCTTTTTTGTTTTGGCATCCGGGCCTTCAGCCATATTCCTTTTTCATCTATCTTTACTTTCAGTGTTATCTTCCTTCAAGTCCTGGCCTTGCTCTTTATATTTTCAAGTTTTTATCTCTCCTCTGGCTTCATTTTGGAATAAAAGCATCCTCCTTATTGGTGAATCGACATTGTGTCGTCTTTATGCTGACAGCCTTGCAGATTCCCTACATCATTCACTTAACCAACTTCTTGGACATGTCTTTGGCTTTCACACCATCACATTGTCTCCACGTTCGTCCTCACTGGCCACGTCTCCATGTCGTTTCTCAGGTACGTCTTGTGTTTTCTTGTCTGTTACATTTCTACTTCCCTCTAGACTTGGATCTAAATTCTTTCCTATAATGTACTCCCAACTATTTTCAAGTCTTTACCACCTAAATGTTGCCATAGTATCATTCTTTTTTTTATTTTTATTTAATAAATATGAACTTACAAAGTGCAACTTTTGTATTGTTGTGGCTCCCCCCACCCACCCAACTTCCCTCCCTCCCTCGGCCCTCCCCTCCCCCACTTCCTCTCCCATCCTGCCCTTCATTGAGTTTCATTTTCACTTACCTTCATATACTGAAGATCAACTTAGTATACAGTAAGCAAGGATTTCAACAGGCTGCCCTCACACAACCGCACAAGGTATAGGGTATTGTTCGACTAGTAGTGTTGTTTTTAAGTTTCATAGTAAACCATATTAAGGACAGAGATCCTACGTGGGGAGCCTGTACCCAGTGACTTCCGTTGTTGATTTAACAATTGGCACTCTTATTTATGACGTCAGCAATCACCCGAGACTCTTGCTATGAGCTGTCTAGGCTATGGAAGCCCCTTGAGTTCACCGACTCTGAACTTGTTTAGTCAAGGCCATATCACAGTGGAGGTTCCTTCCTCCCTTCAGAGAAAGGTGCCTCTCTCCTTGATGGCCTGTTCCTTCTGCTGGGGTCTTGTTCACCAGGATCTTTCATTTAGGTTGCAAAACTCTTATTTTTATGACCAACACATTTCTTCTTTTCTTAACTCCAGATCTACATAGATGAAAGCCTTTACCTCAAAATAAGTGGGGAAAAAATCTATTTTTTCCTTCAAATTCTAATTTTCTTTTCTTATTCTTTGTGCAGTAAATAATACTATTGCCTTCCTAGCTTATTGCTTTTGACAGAAACTCAGGAGTTCCACGTACCTTTTTCCTTTACTTCTCCTATGATCAATTAACTACCAAACAACATTGATTCCATTTTTGAAGATACATCTATTTATTTGAAAGCTAGAGTTACAGAGAGAGAGTGGGAGAGACAGAAAGAAACACACACACACAGAGGGAGAAGGAGAGAGAGAGAGAGAGAGAGAGAGAGAGAGAGACTTCCATCCTCTGGTTCACTCTTCAAATGGCCACAATGGACAGGGCTAGTCCAGCCTAAGGCCAGCAGCCTGGAACTCCATCTGGGAATCCCATGTGTATGACAGGGGCCCAAACACTTGGGACATCCTCCACTGATTTCCCAGATATATTAGCAGGGCGCTAGATCAGAAGTGGAGCAAAGAGTCAAAGGGAGCACATAAACAAGTCTAGTATCTGCTAACACCAACCGATAGAATAAATAAAGGGGAGAGTGATCCAACATGGGAAGTGAGATACTCAGCAGACTCATAGAATGGCGGATGTCCTAAATAGCACTCTGGCCTCAGAATCAGCCCTAAAGGCACTCGGATCTGGCTGAAAAGCCCATGAGAGTATTTCAGGCATGGAAAGCCAAGACACTCTGGCAAAAAGATCTCTGTGAGTGAGATCCCAGTGGAAAGAACAGGTCTTCAAAGAGGGAGGTGCCTTTCTCTGAAGGGAGGAGAGAACCTCCACTTTGACTATGACTGTGTCTAAACAAGATAAGAGTCGGAGAACTCAAGGGGCTTCCATAGCCTTGGAAACTCATAACTGGTGCATAGGGAGATTACTGATGCCATAAACAGGAGTGTCAATTGGTAAAGTCAACAGCAGGAGTCACTGTGCACTTACTCCTCATGTAGGATCTCTGTCCTTAACGTGCTGTACACTGAGGCTTAATGCTATAACGAGTACTCAAACAGTATATTTCACTTTGTGTTTCTATGGGGGTGCAAACGACTGAAATCTTTACTTAATGTACACTAAACTGATCTTCTGTAAAAAAAAAAAAAAAAAAAAAAAAAGAAAGAAATTATCAATTCCCAACTTGACTCTCACTGGGATTAAACATGACAATAGGTCTGATCTGATTTCATCATCATTTAAAAAAAATCATCTATTATTTTTCACTTTATGTTTCTGTGTGGGAGCAAACTGTTGAAATACTTACTTAAGGTATACTAAGCTGATCTTCTGTATATTAAGATAATCGAAAATGAATCTTGATGTGAATGGAAGGGGAGAGGGAGTGGGAAAGGGGAGGGTTGTGGGTGGGAAGGACGGTATGGGGGGGAAGCCATTGTAACACATGAGTCGTACTTTGGAAATTTATATTCATTAAATAAAAGATTAAAAAAAAAAAAAAGAAGTGGAGCAGTCAGTACTTAAACCCATGCCCATATGGGATGCCAGCATCAGAGGTGGCAACTCAACCTGCTGCACCATGCCACTGGGCTCCCAAATGACTTCAACTCTATCTTTTAAATATCTTTAGAATATGCCCATTTATAGTTTTCTCCACTGTCCCTCCATGGTTTAGGCGAGCATCAGTTGTTCCCTGAGCTAGAGCAAATCTCTTCTCTTGGTTTCCCCATACTCCATGTATAATTCATATTACAATGAGAATTTCCATTTTCTGCAAACTCACTGTATAGAAATGAATTTCTGTTGTCCCTGCAAGAATCTTTACTAATCCTAAAAGACTTTTCATTCAGTCCTTGCATATCTTTTTAGTTTGATTATAAATTGCTCTCTCCAATCCAACCATACTGACCTCTTCGTCTTAGTCTTTGAATCATAAATATATTTCCCCTCTAGTTTGTCCTAGTTTAATGTCTAATACTCTTTATATTCTCAGTTTGTATGCAAATTCTGGGAACTTCAGCTCCCTTTGTTTTAAATTTTAATTGCACAGATTAGTTCCTCAATCACCGTTAGCCTTTCTTGACTATATATTTAAGGAGGGGAAGGTCTGTATGTAATCAGCTTTCCATTTTTCTCTAGAACCTGCAGCAGTGCAGTCACACTGAAGACACTCACTAAATATGTGTTGAATAAATGACTGATGGGACTGCTTTGCTCTGGTGGGAACTGTGTTCATTCTTGTAGACCAGCTGTCCCCACTCTTCTGCCAGCTCCTTGTCAGCTTGAAGCCTTGTCCCAATTATGAGAGAATACAGAGAAAAGACAGAGAAATAACTACTACTCTTCCTTGTCCAGACATGCCCTGGACCGTGCATTTTTTTAACAAGCTGTTGAGCCTTCACCAGTAAGAACGAGGAACAGAGTGGTTATTCTTATAGCCCAAAGAGATCCTACTTCCTCCGTATTTATGAGGAAAATAGGGGTAAGTGTGCTGATTCTGGTCCTAATTAGAAGCTTGAAAAACACAAATACCCATGCCATACTTCTTGTCCTGTGTCTGAGAGTTTTCACATGAGCATCAATTAGTGGCCAGGGAAGAAGTGCAGACTGTGTGGAATGGGGGTAGGAATGGAAAATGGAATGCTAGTGTTCTATCCAAAACAAATTTCTCAATTGCTTGACAGCTATTGGGCAAGAAGAAAAGATGCAGTCAATTTGTGTTTTTGTTTTCCACTTACAACCTGGAGACTTTTGGCAATCCATCACAGTGGTCAAAAGAGGTGGAGGAGACATTCCCATCGTTCCTTCTTTATGGCTATAAGGTCTAGCAGGCACAGAACAGGAACCACAAAACTTCAGCAAGGCAAGACTCTTGTCAATATATAGATATACCTCTACTTACACAAGCTAAAGTCAAATAACAAAATGGAGTAGTTAGAACAAGTGCTAAAACAAATTCCAGAAGATTAATGTTCAACATTTAACTTGATATAAAACATCTCACTGTTGTTTTAAATTTTTCAAAGCTACAAAGTTTTCAAGATTTAGAAATTATATCTAAATTTCCCGACCGATCTCAGACATGTTAGAAGTTTGAAGGCAGAGTTGACAACTGGAGGGTATCAACAACACCATGAGTTCTGTTACAGGCCTATTCAGTTGAATTTTCATATTTTCTTTGAGAAGAAAAGCAGAAATCTCAATTGATTTTATAGTTTCTCTTAGTAAGAAACTTGTAAAAAATATAAGCAAATTAAGGGGCAAGGGTTGTGAAGAACTGCAATATGTCTGAGATTGCTAATCTATGTACTTACAGATTAACAAATTAGCCTATGGGACTGGTGCTGTGGCTCACTTGGTTAATCCTCTGCCCGTGGTGCCAGCATCCCATATGGGTGCCAGGTTTTAGTCTGTTATTCCTCTTCCAGTCCAGCTCTCTGCTGTGGCCCGGGAGGGCAGTGGAGGGTGGCCTAGGTGTTTGGGCGCCTGCATCCGCATGAGAGACCAGGAAGAAGAACCTGGCTCCTGGCTTCGGATTGGCACAGCGCCAGCCGTAGCGGCCAATTGGAGAGTGAACCAACGGAAGGAAGACCTTTCTCTCTGTCTCTCTCTCTCTCACTATTTATAACTCTACCTGTCAAAATAAAATAAAATAAAATAAAATAAAATAAAACTACTAAAAAATCTTTTAAAAAATTAGTCTGCTATAATTTTATGAATGGTGGTAGAAGACATGAGACTCCTAGTTCAGAGACAAAGAAGTCTCTGATTTATAGCACAGAAAGCAGCATGGGAATTGTGTTTCCTAGGAATCTCTGCCTACCAAATCTACAGGGATAACTGTGAAGAGATTTAGTAGAACATGCACACACAGTAGGTGAGAAATACCAGACTCTGGAAACTTCAGTGTCTTATAAGAGGCTGCAAGCATATTCGTCAGTGCCAGAGATAATACTGTTGTAAATACCGATGCAGCCCATTCCAAGACATCCTGGAAAAGACAGCCCCAATGCTCAGAAGATACGGAAAAGTGAGAGAGCCATCAGTAACTGTTAAATTAAAGGGAAGTGGCTTACTATTACATTTTCTCTCTTCCTTTTATTTGTCTTAACTTAAACCTATAAAGCACAAAGAACATTTAAAATAAAACTGGTTTTTTTTCTTTTTAAAATTAATGTGAATGATTAAATTGGGAGAGTCTTCAAAAAGTGCATGGAAAATATGTACTACAAAAAACTGCATAGACTTCAAAAATATTTTGCATCAAAGTAAGCTCATCTTTAATTATGTTTTCCATGAATTGTTAAGTTCCCTCATATTTAGTTATACCTTTTATTTGTCTTCCCTAATCATGGCCCAATATAACATTTGCTTAGTTTATAATAAGGGCCCATAATCTTAGTCTGTATGAACAATCAGATGGGGTCACATAAGCATTTAGGACATCAAGTGTGTGTATAGATTAAAGAAATCATCAACTGCTGTCTCAACTCTACTCTGACCTTGACCACACGTCTCATATCCAACTGTATTTCAGAGATATCATAGTAAAGAGAATTACTATTATTTTGTATTTGTACTATTGTTTGTATTCTGTCACAGTGATGAAATTCGACAATGCTTTGCAGTAGCACTTTATCCATTGAAAGAAAAACAATTTTCTCAGAAATGCTCATGTCTGTTTTGTCTCTCAGGGTATAAAGCCATGAAAAACATTTTCTTTACCTATGGGAAATTGATACAACACAAACACTTCTCCTACAAAGTGCAAAAATGGGTAAGTAAAGGACTCTGATAGAAAGATTGTTCATCCCTGAGACGTTGATCCCTTTGAAAGCATAATGTTTCTATGTAGTGCTCTCAAAGAGTTCATTAACCTGACACAAATAGACCATTCACTCTTACCCAGAGGATCTTGCCAATTAAATTATTCTGTTTACCCACCTATGTCCCAATTTTCTATGAAGACATGAATGCCTTGAGTCTCATTCCCCATGTCTTTGTTGAAAGCAGAGATGATTACAGATTTGCATGCTCAGATTTGTACTTCTGCTATGGATCTCAGATGTACTTGGACTTCTTCAAAACCAATTTTGTTTTAAAAATTGTTACAACAGTGTTACACTTTGTAAAATCAGCCTCAGCCCAAATGGAAGAATTTTAATGATTTTACAGTTATTTCCTTGCTTATTGAAAGGAGGAGGTAACTTATTTTTATCTTTGTTTAATTTCCAAACACTCAGGCTTCAAATGATACTTCTAACCTTGAGTTGCCTTGAATACTAAACATCAATAATAATGGTGTTCTTTATTTATTACGCTTGTATACTATTGACTATAAATATCTATAATCATGGTTCTACATAAATTTAGTTATTCTCTGCTAAAATACAAGAATTCCATCCTTCTACCTAAGGGTAATTTCTGTATCTGTGCTACCCTTTCTGTTTTTCTGGCATCTCACATTATTAGAAAGTCTTCTTTCTCCTATATACTCAATCTTTCATTCTCGACCTATCCATCTCTATCTCTACTACTCTCTCAATCTCGATTTCTCTCTCTGTCTTTATCTCTCTCAACTGGAAATTTTCCAAAGATTTAACTGTGTTCATATCTCCTCTATAAAGCAATAATGACAAATATTTCTTAGAAGTATCATCTCCTTTGAGTAAATTCTCATACTATTTTCTCTACCTCATGACCAAATTTCTCAAAAGTATTTTCTTTGCCATTGTCTCTATTTCTTTACTTTCTTCCAATGTCGATTTACCTACATCAGACCATTGAAATTGTTCTCATTAAGACATTCATGACATTCAGGTCATAACAGCTAGGAGAGATTTCCAGTTATTTTTGTAGAAGTCAACTCATCTGCTTTAGAGTTGTTTGACTATTATTTCCGGTTTATTTTCCCTTGGCAGTTAGACTCTACATTCTCCGGATTTTACCTCCTATTTCTCTGCTGTTTATTTTCTGTTTTCTTTTCAGGATTAGCCTCATCTACCTCAAACATGAAATGTTAATTCTAGGGATTTTCTTATTCTTACCATTTTCTCTTTTGTTGACTTCCCACATTTCTTCAGCTTGAATAACAACGTATGTGCAGCTAACTTAGCAACACAGAGCCCTAGCACAGATATCTTCTTATCAGACCCATATATGGAACTAACTTCTTGACACTTTTCTTTTGAACATTCCGTACATCAACAACTGAGATTGTCTAATTAGAAGGTGCTGATGCTCCCTCTCTCCTTCCCCACACTCTTCCAGAAGGTACCATCCAGCCTGTTTGCACCAGAGATCTTGAGTCACCTTTGATACCTCCCCTTCCCAAATCCATCAACAAAGTCACTGATTTTTCCCTCCTTGATAGCTCTCATCATAGTTTAGCACCCTAGGTCGCAAGCTCAATGTCTTTCTCAAAGATGACTGCTATAGACCTCCCAGTAGTCTGCCTTTTCTCTTGTTCCCTTCTAATCCATTCTGAAAACAAGAGTTTCTAATATTTGTGACTCTTCAGAAAATCACCTATGTCATTTATGTACCCTCCCAATGTCTTCAAAACAGAACCAAATGCTCCACATGACCAACCACGCCCTTTCTCAGTATGCTTCCTTATCCTCTGGTCTCTGGCTATGCCGGCTCTTCTTTCAGCCTCTTATATTATGAATGCTCTTTGCTGCCAAAGTGAGTGAGCATGCACTGTTCTCTCTACCAGAATGTTCTTCGTCTGCGCCGTCACCTGGTTAACTCTGATCCTTAAGCATGCAGAGCAACTGTCCCTTGATCAGGGAAGCCCCCCCTTAACTCTATGACTATGACAGTTTTTCCTGTTATGTGTTCCCAGAACGTGGTGTGCCTCTGTTTGGTAGCTCTTATCACAGTAGCAATTTTATACATTCACATGATTATTTTATGAATATTTACCCCTGCTTCCAGAATGCAATCTAAGCAAAATCATAGTTGAGTAGTTGAGTCTATTTTCTGTTCATCCGGAACGATAACTCTAAGAGGCATATGGGACACACTTGGTAAATAATTGATGGACTAAGAAATTAAAAAAAAAAAACTTTTAAAATGAAAGATTTGTAAAATAGCAGGAAAATGAGAAATCGTAAAAGATGAAAAAAAAAAGAACATGAGCAAAAAGAAGGAAAAAATAGTACAAAAATGAAACCTTATTTGGTAAAAAAAAAATAATAATAATAAGTATGTGGTGCTTCCTGAATACCATGTTAACTTATTTTTAAAAGCATTACACTTTAACCAAATGAAAAGAAGAGCTAATTTGGTCTTTGTGTCATAGATGAGACAACTGGGTTGGGGAGTGCAGGGTCACAGCATATTTAGGGATTGTGACTTAAACAGTAACATCTAAAGTTCTCCAGCAGGGGCCAGCGCTGTGGCGTAACTGCCTGCAGTGCCTGCATCCCATATGGGCGCCGGTTCGAGACCCAGCTGCTCCACTTCCGATCCAGCTCTCTGCTATGGCCTGGGAAAGCAGTGGAAGATGGTCCAAGCCCTGAGGCTCCTGCATCCATGTGGGAGACTGGGAAGAAGCTCCCAGCACCTGGCTTTGGATCGGCACGGTTCCAGCCATTATGGCCATCTAGGGAGTGAACCAGCAGATGGAAGACCCCCCGCCCCTGTCTCTCTCTCTGCCTCTCCTTCTCTCTCTGTGTAACTCTGACTTATAAATAAATCTTTTTTTAAAAATAACCTACTGTCCTTAGATATGTCAAACAGAAAAATTTGATTAAAAATAAGTGAGCAGGAGCCGGCACTGTGGCATAGTGGATAAAGCCACTGCCTGTAGTGCCAGCATCCCATATGGGCGCCAGCATCCCATATGGGCAGTGGTTCTAGTCCTGGCTGCTCCACTTCTGATCCAGCTCTCTGCTATGGCCTGGGAAAGCAATAGAAGATGGCCCAAGTCCTTGGGCCCCTACACCCACGTGGGAGACCTGGAAGAAGCTCTTGGCTCCTGGCTTTGGATTGGCACAGCTCTGGCCATTGTGGCCGTCTGGGGAGTGAAACAGCTGATGGAAGACCTCTCTCTCTCTCTCTCTCTCTGCCTCTGCTTCTCTGTAACTCTGCCTTTCAAATAAATGCATAAATATTTTTAAAAATTGTGAGTAGGATAACTATAAAATCAATGCTTTTTATTATAAAATAATGATTTTGTTCAAAAAATTCATGTTCAGTACCAACAATGACTTTAATTTTTGAATGAATTAGAGACAGGATTAGGCATTAAATTTTTATTTGGTATCCTAATGAGACAATAAGCAATTTATCTTGTCATCCATTCCAAAAAAATAGTAATCCACTTAAAAACTGTTGATTTCTTTGGGGAAATGTGTCATCATAACCTTTTAGTAAAGATTCATCAGTTTAACCATTTTTCCACTCCTACTCGAAATTTACCATGAATTTTATGTTTGTTTGCTTCAATTATAGCAGAATTCATTTGGCTCTGATAGGTACTCTTTTCAAACTCATGCCTTTTTTTCCTTAGTGCCTCCAACTAGACCCTGTTCAAATGTAATCTAATAAATTATTACAAGATTATTTTGGCGTAAAAAGTTGAAATTAATGCATTTTTTCACAATATGCATCTTCCATGAATTTTTTGGAATACTGTTTATTTTCAGTGTGAACATGATTTGAATTCATCCAGTGGTCAGACCCAGGTGAGTAATAGTCTCCTCTGGGTGCTTCCTCTGCATCAAGTCACATAAACTGCATATCAACTAGCAGTAAAGGGATTATTTTTTATTTCTTTATAGAAGACAGAACTCGGTTGTGAAAGGTCTCAGCATTGTATGCAAAGTCATGCAATGCATAAATATAGAGTCCAGGGTTAGTCTGACCCTGAACCACAGGGCTTCTAATTCCATATGCCCTGACATAAGACTAATTATGAGATGAGTGAAACGTGCCACTTCAGTAGCCAGACCTCTACGAATTTGAAATAGTTTGAAAGTTTTTTTCATGGTGCTCTCTTACGTTAAAATTATCTGTTAACTAACTTGTATTTACCATCCTATACTTGGAAAAGTACTTTGCATACAACATTCCAGTTCATTATTATAGTCATCATTTAAAACAGCCAATATCACTTCCAATTTTTAGATTTATAAACTGGAGCGTTTATAAATGTTAACGGACATTTCTGGTATGTGTAATTGATGGAGTAGGAACATTTATAAACGTTTCCTCCAAACACGATTGTTTATTGGTTGTTCAATATAGACAGTTTTATAGAAGAAAGGACATTTGAGTATTCGAAAATGTTAACAGGGAAAAATTGCTGATTTAATAAGGAAAGAAAGATATTAATAACTCAAGATCCTAATTTCAAGAATTATATCTTTCTTGACAACCTTAGGATTGGAAAAGTAGAAATAAAAATAAACTTTACTTTTATCAGGGCTGGCACTGTGGCATAGTAGGCTAAGCCTCCCTCTGTGGTGCCCACAACCCATATGGGAGCTGATTTGTATCCAGGATACTCCACTTCTAATCCAGTTGTCTGCTGTGGCCTGGGAAAGCAGTAGAAGATGGCCCAAGTCCTTGGGGCCCTGCACCTGTGTAGGAGACCCGGAAGAAACTCCAGGCTTCTGGCTTAGAATCTGCCTATCTCCAGCCATTGCAGCCATTTGGAAAGTGAACCAGTAGATGAAAGACCTTTCTCTCTCTCTCTCTTTCTCTTAATAATTCTACCTCTCAAATAAATAAAATCTTTATTAAAAAACCCTTTACTTTTATGATAATTGCTGGCTTTTTTCCTAATTTTATCAATTTCAATTCGTATTCTTAGAATTGTTAATTTTAGGCCAGTGCTGAGGCTCACTAGGCTAATCCTCCACCTGCAGCACTGGTATTCCGGGTTCTAGTCCCGGTTGGGGCACCAGTTCTGTCCCGGTTGCTCCTCTTCCAGTCCAGCTCTCTGCTGTGGTCCAGGAAGGCAGTGGAGGATGGACCAAGTCCTTGGGCGCCTGCACCTGCATGGGAGACCAGGAGGAAGCACCTGGCTCCTGGCTTCAGATCAGCGCAGCGCGCTGGCCATAGCAGCCATCTGGGGGGTGAACCAACAGAAGGAAGACCTTTCTCTCTGTCTCCGTCTCTCACTGTCTAACTCTGCCTGTCAAAAAAAAGAAAAAAGAAAAAAAAAAAAGAATTGTTAATTTTAACCAGTTATTAATGGGCACAAACCAAAGAAAAACTAGGCAGGTCTTTCCTGACAACATGCCTATTGTTATTAGGAAACTACTGGGAAGCCTGCTATCCATGATAAGAACGTATTATTTCGGGGGCTGGCACCATGGCGCAGTAGGTTAATCCTCCGCCTGCAGCACTGGCATTCAATATGGGCGCCAGTTCTAGTCCCAGCTGCCCCTTTTCCAATCCAACTCTCTGCTGTGGCCTTGGAAAGCAGTAGAAGATGACCACCCAAGTGCTTGGACCCCTGCACGCACGTGGGAGACCTGGAGGAAGCTCCTGGCTCCTGGCTTTGGATCAGCGCAGCTCTGGTCGTTGCGGCCGACTAGGGAGTGAACCAACGGGAGGAAGACCTTTCTCTCCGTCTCTCCCCCTCACTGTCTGTAACTCTACCTCTCAAATAAATAAATAAAATCTTAAAAAAAGAACATATTATTTCCAGAAGACTCATAGTACCATAAAGAAGTGAGTCTAAATTTGAATTTTCAAGTCAGATTGAAGAACTCACTGTTTTTACATTTGTAGCAAGCACATGTCTCCAGCATGGATGAGCTACTTTTCCCTATATATCAGTTCTTAAAAGCCTTCATCAGGATTTAGGGAAGAAAAACTGTTTTCTTGCTGGTTTTAGAGAACACCTGATTTCTCAATTTCTAAAAATAATTTGGAAATATCAATCCCTAAGAAGTTAACTTTTTGCCTATTTCCATCCCTGGCCAATGGAAAATATATATATTTTTAAATGGGACAAAATCTGGCAGCAATTTTCCAGCTCAGGAAATTAATTGGCACACAGTCAAGAATGAGAAGGCAGGAGAGAAACGAACATGGAGATGTACAGTTTCAGAAGCTCCATTTTGATAAAAGCCCATCTTAAGACACAAAAACAAATGAAGCAGCAGCAGAGCTAAGTGAATTTGAAAAATAGATTGGATGAGGATATAAGGGAAAGAAACATTAAAAGTTAAATACTGAGAAATGATACGCTGTTTTCCTTCTAATATGACCATGATCTCAGTATCATCCACTTGAATTTTTGGACTTTATCTCATTCAGGTTTCTCAGAAGATGATGAAATCCATGGATTCCGTTGATTTAAAAAAATGTAATTCTCCTAAAATGTTGTCTATTATCTTAAAACTAGGGAAAGCTTTGAAGGGTTGTCTTTTTAGGTATTTCTACCAACTTCAGCATTCTTTCACATAGAGAAAGGTGAGTTTCAAACTTGCCTCATGCATACAACCCATCTCCTCTCCTCCTCTCCTTATTGCATATGGCAAAGCATAGGTGGAAAGGAATCTGTTTTAGGAAGAAAGGCAGGGGCTGGCGCTATGGCGTAGCAGATAAAGCTTCCGCCTTCAGCGCCCGCATCCCGTACGGGTGCCCGTTCAAGTCTCAGCTGCTCCGCTTCCAATCCAGCTCTCTGCTGTGGCCTGGGAAAGCAGTGGAAGATGGCCCACGTCCTTGGGCCCCTGCACCCATGTGGGAAAACCCAGAAGAAGCTACTGGCTCCTGGCTGCGGATCGGCGTAGCGCTGGCTATTGTGCCAATAGGGGAGTGAACCAGCAGATGGAAGACCTCTCTCTCTCTCTCTCTCTCTCTCTCTCTCTCTCTCTCTGCCTCTCCTCTGTCTAACTCTTTCAAATAAATAAATAATTAAAAAAAAAAATAGGGCTAAGCTGAGAGATGATACGTGCCGAACCAAAAACAAGTTGTATCAAAATGGTCTTTTTCTGAAGCAAAGAACAATCAAGAGAGAATGGAAGTCAGACAGACGTCTTGTTTTCCTGTGGGCCAAAACCACAAAATCAAAGCCCTGTCATCTCCCAAGCCCTTCTGAAACTTCATTGTCAACAAAGTGTGATTTGTCTAACCGTTAGTGCTGACTCTATGGAATTCATTTCCCTTTGGAGTATAGGAGAAGGCAACAACTGAGAGGCCAGAGTTTTGTTTTTGTTTTGCTGTTTAGTTTTGTTTTTCTGTTTTTGTTTTTGTTTTCTGCAGAGAAGAGGATTAGTATCCTACTTCTAACACAAGGCACATGTTCTGGAGAAACTGGTTTACACGTTTGCTTTAGGCGATTGGCTTATATGCTCCAACCCTCGAGAAATAACGCTCGTCTCGCAGGATCGTTAAGTGTATAAAATGAGATAAAATACAGAAAACTCTTAAGTTGTAGTTGTTAGTCCTGCTGATTGTTTTAAAAAAATACAGCTACTGATGGTGTTGATAAGAAGAAGAAGGAGGAGGAAAAGGAGAAGGAAGAGGGACAGGGAGCGGAGGGGGAGTGAAGGAGGGGGAGAAGGAAGTGTAGGAGGAGGAAGAGAAAGAAGAAAAGTAAGAACCAAGAAAGCAAACAAAATGAAGTCACAACTGCAGATTTGCTCTGCTAGTATGTCCCTGGCTCCACTCTTATAATCCCAGAATCCTATTCCACTTTGGACTCATAGACAGAGCTAGCCATATGTGAAATCATGAATCTGTTTTCCTTCTCCCTCATTCCTGACATCTCCCCTTCCCTAGCAGTCAGTCTTTACAGTCTTCTTGGGGGCCCTTGTCCGTCAGGACCACTCCCGTTCTAAGAGCCTGACGATCTCAAGTTGGTCCTTGACCCTTTGGTGTCATTTCTCTCAGATCTCTGTATTCAGCAGCCAGTAAATGCAGAATCACCAGAAAAAATGGTGGTGTTTCAAGACTAATGTCTAACAAAAAACTTTAATATTTTACTTGGCTATAGACATATGCTTTTTAAATGATTGTATAAATCAGAGTTCAACCAGTAAGAGATGCAGTCACACTCTGGCACATGCAAGGGACTGGTTCTAGGGACCCTGCCCCTGCTGCCACAAGTAACCAAATCTACAGACTCTCTTGAGTTCCTTTATATAAAACAATTTATCATTTACATAAACCCATGCACAATCTCTCAAATAGTTTAAATCATTTCCACATTATTTATCATTCATAAATAAAATGTAATACTTTGTTAGTAACTCTTATAGCGCTGTATTGTTTTGGGAATAACAGCAGGAAAAAAGTTTTTACACATTCAATACAGATAAGAAAATTAAACATTTTAATCCATGGTTGATCCGGTCTGTGATCTGGCACTGCTGATCTGGAGAAGCTAATGTACTTGTACATGCTAAGGTATTTAATGCGAGGGATTGGCTTACAAACGTCGGGGTGACCAAGGACATCTGAAATCTGAAGCACAGGCTGTCAGGAGGGACAGGCTGGCACTCCTGGGCATGAGCTGAGGTCGCTGCAGACAAAATTTCTTTTTCTGGGATTCCTCAGGTCCTTCAACTGTTTGGGCCAAGCCTACCCAGACAGATTATCTCCCTTCCATAGAGTTAACTGATGATGAACTTTAATCACCTCTACAAAAGGCCTTTATACCCTACCTAGATTAATGGGTGATTGAATTATAAGAGATTATAGCATGCCAAAATTGACATATACTTACCATCACAATCTGGCCCTTGTCAGTTTGACATCTATGTACACCTCAGACCATACTTCACGTCCAGATAAGGACAATGACAAAGACATACTTCCATACACGCCATTGGAAATACACTCTTTCCCCAGGAGAAAATGAAAAGTCCTTGTGTTATAGGCACTCCTTTCCTTTCATTTCTTGTACCTTAAATACTGTTAAATAAAAGTAATGATTATGAATGCATATTTTAATTGATAATAAGAGGAAAGATAGAGAATAAAACCAAAATATTTGGTTATATATATATATACACACACACACAAATTTATTCACAATAAAAAGAAGTCATCATTTTACATTTATAACCAGCTTCCACTACCCATTCTCCATTTTCACCTTTACTCAGAAGGCATCTCAGCTGGTTATGATTCTTTGCTTCATTGAGTGACCAAAACCTTCATTCTTGAAACATCTACACAGTTAGGAGTCCTGGCTGAATTGTGCTATTTAGTTTTTGATTGACTTGAAATCCTAGGACAGGGTTGTACCAAGAAATGTCCCAAGGGGTCTCCTGCATTCCAAACACACTCTGCCATGTGCCCATGAGTGGAGTGGCAACTCCATTTTCCTTAGGTATTCAGGATCAGCAACTCCAAGAAGCGCTGTCACTTCTTTGTTGCCTGTTAATCCAGAGGCAAGAGAAGCTCAAAGTGGCCAGTTGCCCATCTTAATTCCTAGTTTAATGAAGTCAGTGTTGTTGATCCTGATGGAAACCAGCAGTGCCAAAGATCACAGGGACAGACAGCACATGTTTTTTTTGTGGATTCCTAGCCCTAACAATGAATCGTGTCTTTCATTTTCACCTCTTGGTTCCTGGACTCATGACTCTTGGCGGAGGAAGAAACGGCATCATATATTAAATGCTGACTTCAAGAATATTTGCAACCACATGGAGATCACTGCCCCAACTCTTTAAGACATTGCCCCTTAGCCAACACTGTGATTGAGTCTTCAAAATGGCCTGCTGTCATCTAACCAAGTCAGCTGTTTCAGGATGGATTACGGGGAGCATCGTAAGATCTGTGAATTCCATGAGCATGGGCCACATGTCATTTGTTGTGACCTGAACTCCTTAATCAGAATCAGTGCCAAGGGAAAGCACAGTAATAATGAATAAGGCATTCTGTAGGTCAACCAATAGTAGATTTGACAGAAGCATTGTGTATAGGTGGGGGAAATGCATATCCAGGAAAAATGTCTATTCCAGGACGAGCAAGCTGTCACCCACCCATAATGTAAGTGGTTCATAGAATCAAGCTGTGATCAGCGAGCTGCTCTGGATAGGGCATTTGGTGTTATTCTCTAATGTTGGCCCACTGGGCATTCAACAGTGACTATTGCTAGTCTGGCCTCATTCTGGCCGTTTCTCTTCACAGGCAAATAACCAAGTGCCCACATGTCTGCCCACTTTGAGGATTTTCTTTCATCGTGGTCTTTAAAGAACGGTTCAGGAAGACTGCCGTCCTGTAGCTGTGAAAGCTTGGACAGTTCCTGCGTATCATAGAAAACCATCTGTAACCAGGCCTGATGTTCTTTTTCCCCATCAGTTGATTGCTTGGACTCTCCATCAGGCCAGAAGTGTAGGCTAAGAGAGAGAAGGTCAGTTAGCAGGAACAGAGGTCATGGGCATGGGAGCAGTTTTTTCACATTGCTAGCTCATCTGTGCCTTCAGGCCAGTGGTTGAACATTTAGAAAAGGATCTTGGAATGTGGAAAGTCTCACATGGTTCATGAGTTTTGCCAGAACAGGCTGGCAAAATAGGAAATGGAGAAATGAGCTTCAGCAGTAACTTATTAAAAATGGTGTTAGAGGATGTATTATGAATAAAAATGGCCCTGCCTTTCGTAATTATTCATCTTTTCCTCTTGGGTGTTGCTTTTCCTTGATAACAAACTCAGATTTTCTTTAAAAAATAGATACTTCTATTTGAAATGGAGAGTGACAAGGAGAGAGAAATCTTCCACCTGTTGATTCACCCCTCAAATGGCTGCAATGGCCAGGTCTGGACCAGGACAAAGCCAGGAGCCTGGAGCTCCATCTGGTCTCCCACATGGATGGCAGGAACTCAGACAATTGGGCCATCATTTGCTGCCTTCCCAAAAGCACTAGCAGGAAGCTAGATGGGAAGTAGAGGAGTTGGAACTTAAATTAGCATTCTGATATGGGATGGGGGCAACCCAAACAGCTGCTTAATTCACTGTGCCAAAGCCTCTGCCCTACCTACAATGCTGGCTAAAATCATATCCCAGACCCATCTCCTAAGACAAACATAAAATGCTTTTATGATGCCACAAGAGATTTTTTTTTTAGTTTAGAGTTGAAAATATCTATTTTACCCCGGATTTTCCAAGTCTTTTCAACATATGCCAAACCTCCATTGCAGTTGAAGTGTGAATATAACTTTTATTAGTGAAAATATGTGTCTTGAGGAATTAGTAAGTTTTTCACTCCATCAGTCATGCACGCAGTGCTTACCACTTCCCAGTTAAATTGGTGAGACTTTAAAAAAAAAGATTTATTTACTTAATTGAAAGACAGAGTGACAGAGAGAGGGGGAGAGACACAGAGAGGTATATTTCATCCTCTGGTTTACTCCCCAAATGTCTGCAATGGTTGGGGTTGGTCCAGTTGAAAGTAAGGAACCCAGAGCTCTATCAAAGTGTCAGGGGACCAAGTACGTGGGCCATCTTCCACTGTCTTCCCAGGTGCATGAGCAGGGAGCTGCAGCAGAAGTGGAGCAGCTGCATTTGAATCAGCACTTTTGGCTCTCTGAGACACGATGTGGGGCCAAGGGGTACTTTGTTTGCTGTCCTTACACAGGACAGTGGGTGGAAGACTTACAGATACAACCACCTAATATTTTAGGCTTGTATTTTGCTCAATATTACATGTCTTAAATTCTCCTTTATTTGAAGTTTATTAAATAAAGAATACTATGCTTGTTTTCTTTGTTAGTGATGAAATTGCATCTAGAGTCAATTTTTTTGTGTTTTTTTTAATTTTTTTATTTTTTTTAGTTTTTTTAACTTTTATTTGGTAAATATAAATTTCCAAAGTACAGTTTATGGATTACAATGGCTCTCCCCCCCATAACTTCCCTCCCACTCGCACCCCTCCCATCTCCCGCTCCCTCTCCCATTCCATTCACATCAAGATTCATTTTCAATTATCTTTATATACAGAAGATCGATTCCGTATTTATTAAGTAAAGATTTCATCAGTTTGCACCCACACAGAAATACAAAGTGTAAAATACTGTTTCAGTACTAGTTATAGCATTACTTCACATTGGACAACACATTATAGGACAGATCCCACATGAATATTTTTTAAAAAATTTGTTTATTTATGTGAAAGGCAAAGTTACAGAGAGGCAGAGGCAGAGAGAGAAAGAGAGAGGTTATTCATCTGCTGATTCACTCCTCAAATGGCTTGCTGATCCAAAGCCAGGAGCCTGGAGCTTCTTCCAGGTCTCTCATGTAAATGCAGAGGCCCAAGAACTTGGGCCATCTTCTACTGCTTCCCCAGACCATAGCAGAGAGCTGGAACTGAAGTGGAGCAGTGTGACTCAAATCAGCACCCATATGTGATGCTGGCTGCAGGTTGCAACTTTACCCACTATGCCACCCTGCCAACCCCTAGAGTCAGTTTATAACCAGAAAATATATAGTATCATAGCTGAAGCAATAGGAAATTGCTCATAACAGAATTCAACTACATTAAATAACTTACAAATATCCATGCAACTAAAGACTTTACTTCAATAATATAATAAAAGTCATAACTAGAAAGCTCAACTACCTAGCTTAAGAATATATCCATATTCAACCTACCATGGCTACATTAAATTTTGATTGAGATATATTTAAATATCTATTCAGAAAGCCATGATTTAATTGTTTCCTGCAAATACAAATTCAACTTTGTAAACAAGTTTTAACATCCTTTGTGACATACAAATAGATTTTTATCTTCAGAATTTATAAATTTCATATTCAAAACTTTATGTTGATCATCCAGAATTTTTGAAGCTATATAACACAACTCAGTTATTATTTTTGTGTCATTTTACAAGTTATGATGTAGGGGCCAGTGCTGTAGTGTAGTGGCCTAAGTCTCTGCCTGCGGCGCATATGGACACCAGTTCTAGTCCCAGATGCTCCTTGTCAGATCCAGACCTCTGCTATGGCCTGGGAAAGCAAGGGAAGATGGCCCATGTGCTTGGGCACCTGCACCTATGGGAGACCCAGAAGAGGCTCCTAATTCCTGGCTTAGGGTTGGCCCAGCTCTGGTCTTTGTGGCTATTTAGGTAGTGAACCATCAGATGAAAGACTTCTCTCTCTGTGTCTGTAACTCTACCTCTCAAATGAATAAATAAATAAATCTTTAAAAAGAAGTTATTTTGTAGTATATGAGAAGTCTTCAAAAAGTTTGTGGAAAATGGCTATTACGTTTTAATTCCATTTTCCATGAATTTTTAGAATTATCCTTGTGTGTAGTAACATATTTTTATCACAGAGATCTGTTTTTTTCTCAGTAGATATTTTTAAACATTTTATTAGTGTATAATTGGCACACTGGAAAATTTCCCCATAATAAGCATGTAATCCAATGATTTTTAGTGAATTTACTGAGTTGTGCAACCCACAATCTAATTTTAGAACATTTTCATGACCTAAAAAGATCCCTATTCACCATTCTTAGTCAATCTTTGTTCCCATACCCAACTTCTGATTAAATTTATGGCCCTATAGGTATGCCTTTTCCAGAAATTTATACACATGCATAGTCTTTGGCACCAGCTTCCAGGATAATGTTTTTGAGTTTCAGCCAATGTGTAACATGCGTTAATAGCTTATTTTTCTTTACTGCTGAATTGCATGCCATAGTGTGGATATAAAACATTTTGTTTATTCATTTTTAGGTGCATGTTTATTGTTGCAAGTTTATCATTTATGAATGATGCTGTTTGAATGATTTGTGCTTAAGTCTTTATGTGATTATGTATCTTATTTGGAGGGTAGTGATGGTTTATAACTGGTCATTAATGATAAGTTCATATTTAGCTTTTACAAACCATGGAAGAGAATGCCTAGTTTGCATGCCCACCAAGAATGTATGAGGATTCTAGAGTGTTCACTTTCTTATCAATATTTGATGAGATTTGGCTTTTGAATTTTAGCCATTTTAATGTCTGTAAAGTCATATAATATTTTTCCAGTGACTAATGATGTTGATCCACTTTTTATTTTTAGATTATCATTTCTAAGTGTCTATTTAACGTTTTGGTGCACTTCAAAGTTATATTGTCTCCCTTTTAGTGAGTTGAAAGAGTTCTTTATATATTCTGAGTACATAGCTTTTATCAATTATATGATTCGCAAATATTTTCCCCAGCTTATTGCTTATCTTTTTATTTTTAATGATATATTTTGAAGCGCAAAAGTTTGCCTTTTAATTAATTCAAATTTATCAATTTTCTGTCTTACTTGAACCTTTAATGGCATAATTGAGAAACCTTGGCCTTACTCAGGTCATAAAAATTTATCCCTTTATTTTTCTAATATTGCTATAATTTTAACTAGTACATTTAGTTCTACGGTTCATTTTGAGTAAACTTTTGGGTAGACGTGATTTATGATACAAATTTGTTCTTTTGTAAGTGGATACCATTTTCCTAACACCATTTGTTGAAAAGATCATTTCTTTACTCTCATGGAATTGTTTTGTCACTTTGGTTGAAAATTAGTTGATGACAAATATAATGGATTATTTATGAACTCTCAATTCAGATCCATTTATGTACATGTTATCCTGGTGCTGACATCATGTCATCCTGGTTATTATCATCTATACTGTGTGTTTTATAATGGAAAAGTATAAATCTTCTATCTCTGCTCTTTTACAAAATTGTTTTTTCCTTTCTGAGTCCTTCACATTTGAGTATAAAGGTTAGAAAAAGCTCTACAATTTCTACAGAAAGTCTGATGGGATATTAAATATTGCAAAGAAGCTCTATCATCTAAACAATATTGAGACTTTCAACTCATGAACATGAAAATACTCTTATTATATCTTGTCAATATGTCTGCTTTTATGCTTGTTTTGTTAAGTTTATCCTTATCTATTTAATTCTTTTTACAGACATTTTGAATGAAATTGTTTTCTTAATTTCAGTTTATACTGTTCATTACTAATCAATAGAAACAACTGATTTTTTTTCTGTATTGATCTTATGTCCTATAATCTGTTGGATTCATTGCTATTCTAATTGTTTTTGGTGGAATAGGGGAGTGTTCTTTAAGAATTTCTACATACATGATCATGTCATCTACAAATAAAGATAATTCTACTTTCCCCCTACAATTTGGAGGTCTTATTTCTTTTTCTGGTTTGATTACACTAACCATCAACTCCAGAACAAGACCAGATGAAAGTGGTGTAAGTGAATATCCTTGTTAGTTTCTGAGCTGAGGGGGGATCTGTTTCATATTTCACATTTGTGTATCATAGCTGAAGGCTAATGCCTTTGTATTCCTCATCTGATAGAGTTTCAAGACATTCTGAATTGATACTAATGAAAGATATTTGTTCAGAACTTGTGATGCATTTGTTTGAATGTAGTATCAGGGCAATAACAATCTTAGGGAGTAAGTTGGGAAATGTTTCCTACTACTACTTTTCAGAAAGAGTGTGTGATGTATCACCATTTTTTTTTTTTTGCAGGCAGAGTTAAACAGTAAGAAAGAGAGACAGAGAGAAAGGTCTTCCTTCCGTTGGTTCACCCGCCAAATGGCTGCTGTGGCCAGCACGCTGTGCCGCTCCAAAGCCAGGAGCCAGGTGCTTCCTCCTGGTCTTCCATGGGGTGCAGGGCCCAAGCACTTGGGCCATCCTCCACGGCACTCCCAGTCCACACCAGAGAGCTGGCCTGGAAGAGGAGCAGCTGGGACAGAACCCGGTGCCCCAACTAGGACTAGACCCGGTGTGCCGGCACCGCAGGCAGAGGATCAGCCTAATGAGTTGCAGCGCCGGCCTATCACCATTATTTTTTAAAATGCTTCATAGCATTTACCAGTAAAGCCATTTGGGCTTGAGTTTTAATTTGTAGGATGACTTTCCTTTCTAATTTAATCTTTCTTTTCTAATATGTCTCTTTCAATTTTTTTCTTCAATCAATTTTGATAGTTTGTGTCTTTTTAGGGATTTGTCACTTTCTTCTAATTTGTTTGCATAAAGTTGTTCTTCATAATTTCTTACAATTGCTTAAAACACCTTGAGGTCAGTAGAGATGTTGCTTTTTTTCATTTCTGATCTTGGTAATTTATATATTTATATCCATTGATGATACCCATGAAAGTATTGTCAACTTTATTGATGCTATCACAAAATCAACTCTTAGTTTAATTTTCTCTACTGTCTGTATTACTTCTCTGCTTTCTGTATAATCTGTTTTGCTTCAGTCATTACTTTCTTCCTTCTGCATGCTTTGGTTTAGTTTGCTACTCTCCATTTTCTTAAGGTAGAAGGTCTTCTAATATATGTGTTTAAACTTATAAATTTCACTCTAAGTACCACTTTAGTCTCACTCTCTAAATTTTTCTGTTTCTTTTTTCTTCTTTTTATTCAGTTAAAACTATCCCCTTACTTGTGATCTTTGCTGACCCAAAGGCCAGAGAGAGGTATCTGCCATTTACTAGTTCACTTTTTTTTTTTTTTTTTTTTTGGACAGGCAGAGTTAGACAGTGAGAGAGAGAGACAGAGAGAAAGGTCTTCCTTTTTTCTGTTGGTTCACCCCCCAAATGGCCACCACGGTGATTTGAAGCCAGGAGCCATGTGCTTCCTCCTGGTCTCCCATGCAGGTGCAGGGCCCAAGCACCTGGGCCATCTTCCACCGCACTCCTGGGCCACAGCAGAGAGCTGGCCTGGAAGAGGAGCAACCGGGACAGAATCCAGCGCCCTGACAGGGACTAGAACCCGGGGTGCCGGAGCCGCAGGTGGAGGATTAGCCTAGTGAGCCACGGCACCATCCAACTAGTTCACTTTCAAAATGGCTGCAAGAGCCAGGGCTGGGCAACGCTGAAGCCAGGACCCAAGACTTCCACCCAGATCACCCATGTGGAGTGACAGGGGCCCAAGTACTGCCTTCCCAGATTTATCAACAGGAAGCTGGAACAGAGATGGAGGAGCCGGGACTCAAAAGCAGTCTGCGGTATGGGACGCCAGCATCATAAGCAGCAAGTTAACCAACTGCTTCACAACACTGCCCCACCCCTCCACTTGGGCCATGTAAAGTCTGTTTCATAATTTCCAAATCTTGCCAATTCCCCAAATCTCATTGGTTTGTTGTTTATAATTTGATCTCATTGTGATTGTAGAATATGCCTTATATGAGTTCAGTCTTAATAAGGTCACTGAAACTTCTGTGATCGTTGGGCGTATGGTAGTTGTTCTTCATGGGCTGCACCAGTGGAGCAGGGTTAATGGAAGTGGAGTAGCCTCAGGAAAGAGATTCTGATCTGCTTGGATTCGGAGAACCTCTGGGAAGAAGTCATACTGTTCCTGGTTGAAATATGGAGAGAGAACTTCTCAGTCAAAGATGTTCGATTAACCTAAAAATAATCCTATATAAAACTATAATGCATTAAATAGCATTATGGAGGAAAATTATGGATGAAAATAGTTATACTGCCAGAAAGTATCCACAGAAAGTATAATCCACAGAAAGGTGGTTATGAAAAATTATTCTCATAATTAGAGAGTCAAACACTTCCATTGACTTCTGCCCAGGAAGAAAATGTGTATATTTGTTGTCAGAAGAGAAAATTGAAGTAAATCCGTCATCCCAAGAATGCCCTGAACCTCCAGCTGTGTCATGTCAATGTCAGAACTGAATCCCAATAACAGGGAATGCAGAGGGGATTAAAGAATGTTTACTTCATTTACTTCAGTTAGAACACCAAATAACATAGGGGAACATATTTTATTCTACAATAGGAATGCATATTTAAAAACCAAAGAAAAAATAAAACTGTTTAGTCATGTAACTGGGATGGGCTGTTTTACTATTTTATTTGGAGAAATAAATAAGTGATTAAAAAATCAGGGAACATTGTCACTGCCGACCCCCATTACTGTCATTAATAATGTGAGCAAATAAAATGTAAATAAATAAATTGTGTATCAAAAAAGAAGTTGAACCGGGCTGGAGTTGTGGCATAGCAGGTTAAGCTGCCGCCTGCAGCGCCAGCAGGCTCCGTGGGCACGTGCATGACCCGGCTGCTCCACAGCCGAACCAGCTCTCTGCTAATGCTCCTGGGAAAGCAGCGGAGGATGGCCCAGGTGCTTGGGCCCCTGCACCCACGTGGGAGACCCAGAAGCAGCTCCTGGCGCCTGGCTTCGGCCTGACTCAGCCCTCATCATTGCAGACATTTGGAGAATGAGCCAGAAGATACAGGATACCTCTCTCTCTCCTCTCTCTCTCTCCTCTCTCTCTTTCTCTCTCTCTCCTCTCTCTCTGTAACTCTGCCTTCCAAATAAGTAAAATAAATTAAAAAAAAAAAGAAGACTGAACCTATGAGTTTTTAGTTTCCAGTAGAAACGTAATATTCACATCTTTCCCTCCCTCCCTCTTTTTTTTCCTTCCTTCCTTCTTCCCTTCCTTCCTTTTCTATCTTTCCTTCCTTTTTCTTCTTTCTCTTTTAGTTATTTTTTATCATCTTTCTCCTCTTCATCTTCCTCCTCCTTATCCTCCTCCCTTTCTTTTTTCTCTTTCCCTAACTCCTCCCAAGAAAAATGAAAGTCAACATCCTGAGTTAAAGTACCCCAGACTTCAGATAAAGATGGTAGCCTCACACTAATGTCTCAGTTAAAACACTGAGCACAAGATATTCATAAACTTTGTCATTGATCCCAGATCTAAAGCTGCAGAATCTCTCAATTTTAAAATATTTAAATACAATTATGAATTCTAGGTTAATATTCAGAATAAGATTTTATGAAGATGAAAATATATGCTGATGATTCTTAGATTTTTTTTTTCTTACAGGCAGAGTTAGACAGTGAGAGAGAGACAAAGAGAAAGGTCTTCCTTTTTTCCGTTGGTTCACCCCCCCAAAATGGCCACCACGGCAATCCGAAGCCAGGAGCCAGGTGCTTCCTCCTGGTCTCCCATGCGGGTGCAGGGCCCAAGCACTTGGGCCATCCTCCACTGCCTTCCCAGGCCACAGCAGAGAGCTGGACAGGAAGAGGAGCAACCGGGACAGAATCCGGCGCCCTGACAGGGACTAGAAACCGGGGTGCCGGCGCCGCAGGCGGAGGATTAGCCTAGTGAGCCGTGGAGCAGGCTGAGTCTTAGATTTAAACATCGCTTCAATATTCTCTTTATTTTCTTGTCATTAAAGTTTCCCAAAATTTCACTTAAGAAGTAAATTTTAAAAATGATCAGTGCTGTGGTGCAATGGATAATTCATCTGACTACGAATCAGAAAAATAATTTGACCTTACCTATGCACTATGGGGCTGACACCATACTGTGTACAGTGACAGGTACAATGTGTTAGGATTTGTGCTCTGCTGTAGAGAAGTAGGAAAAGGAATGGCAAAATGTGACTGCAAGTAGCAAAAACAACAAATACTCAGCAATGGATGGTAAGTGGAAAAGTACTAATAAATCATAGATGGATGGAAGTATTTCCATTTGGGATGGTTAGAAATTTTTACAGCTTGAATAATAAAATTGATTTAATTGTATTTGTGTTTGTTAGTATTATACTATTTTTAGCTCTTCCACTACTCTCTGTCCCGAGGTGGGGATGGGATACTTAGCTTAACTGGTGCTTCTATTTTATATGAAAGTTAGTATAAATAATATACAGTTTTTAAACTTCACTTACTTTAAAATCTGTGGAACAACTTGGAATTATTAATCAAACTTTGGTTTGGCACCCTCAAAAATGAATTTTTCCCCAGGTAATTTTTTCATTTAGTTTTGAAATCACAATATAATTTTAAGAAAAAAATTTAACCCATATGTTTTTATTCAGCTGTTAAGTTGTTAAAGCTCATTATTATATTTAATGGATATTTTATGTTCTGAAGAAGTATTTTAAGCTATTTCAATGAGAATTTTATTCTCATTATAAAACACGATGATTATTTTGTAGCCACAGGGATTATCAAGCAATCTGGAAGAAAGAAAAATCTGGAGTCTTGCCTCTTGGCACATTTTCCTTCTTGTGCACATTGATACCCATGCCCAAGACCCTGAGTACAGCTGTGTTAGATGGGAGAGAGAAAAGGAGTTGGACACAAACCAGTATAAGGCACTTGTGGAATAGCTTCCTTTGCCAATTATGAATGAAGAAGTTTTATGGCTGAGTCCAGTAGGAGTGTGCAAAATCTCCAAGTGTGTGTTATGTCCTTGTGATGGTATCAAGGGAAATTATTTGAGATGCATCTAATGATGAAACCAAGCCAAAATACGAGATATGTACAAAGGAAAGAAAAAGCTCCACTTAGAAACAGGGAAGAGATGGAATAAGATGAGTGGTTCCCTTCTTAGTCAGAGAAGCCAGCCCTGGCATAGTGAGTGTCAGTACCAGGGCTTACAGAATGAATCTTTGAATCAGCATCATGCATGTATCCATCGACCCTGCTCAGACCAAACCAGCCTCGGCTATGGAGGAGGACTGTGAGAAGGGAGCAGCCAGAGACGCTGTGTTCCATGCAGGTAGTCGCTTGCCCGTGGCATCAGGACCCAATTCATCCTGAGAAACTGCACAAACCTGTGCCTGGAATCTGGCATACTGTGACTAAGTGCGTCCCCTGTAACAACTCAAATCACCCCACGCAGGAAAGCACAACAATTTTCTGAACATTGGTGATCAAGTTTATTAGATTCTGTCTATAGATTTAAATTTTGGGGGGTGGCCGTTGGAAGCTCATGGGCTAGATATATTTGTAAAAACCCTTAAATATGGACTCAGCTTATTCTGCATCTCATCCACACAGACTAAAAGAGACACAGTAAGAAGAAACTTTACACCATCTTCATGATCAATTCCAAAAGGAATCTGTGAAAGGAAATCTGAATTTGGTTGTGTCATCCACAGTCTAATGTAAAGTAGACAAAATATTCTTATGCACTCCCATTGGTGTAAATTTTCCTGTATAGTATCAATTTAAAACATTTTGTTCACTGATTGAAAAAATGTGAAGGCAGGTTTTCCATATTTTCATTTTTAATATATTGTTCTTAAGTGATAGATCATAATTGCATGCACATCTATGGGGTACAATGTGATGTTTCAATCTATGAAGGGTCTTTATAAAATTCATTGAAAAAACATACTGTGAAAAATGCATAGAAATCAAAATTGCTTTGTTCCACTATAAATCTTTCTTCTAATTCTGTTGTTCAATTTTGTTTTATTTATGTGGTATCTTTCTAGATATGTGACCCATGCAGTCCACATCGTTCAGAAGTAGCCAGATATTAACCCATTTCAGTGGTAGGCTTCTGGTATGCAGAGCTGTAAATTTTCCATCAAAGACTTTAGAACTGGAGCAACCATTTAGCACAGTTTTTAAGATGTCATTTGAAACCTGCACATCCTAACTTGGTATGCCTAGGTTTGAGTCCTGGCTCTACTCCTCATGCTAGCTTCCTCTTGACATGCACCCTGGAGACACAGGTGATGGCTCAAGTGATTAGATTGCTATCACCCACATGATAGACTTGGATTGAGATCCCAGCTCCTGGCTTCAGCTTGGCTAACTCCTGGCTGTTATGGACATTGGGAGAGTGAACCAGTGCCTGAGAGATCTCTGCCTGTCTATCTCTCTATCTTTCAAACAAATAAAAATTACACAAATAAAAGCTCTTAAAATAACAATTATCATAACACTAATAGTGGTAATCTAACCTATAGAAAGCATGTAGCAACTCCAAGTAGATTCCTTGTAGTAACAATGCCTGATTTTTAATCTTTGGTATCTTTTCAAATGTGGCACTCATATTCCTTCATTTTGCCATTGCATGCTCAGAAAAATGGACACTGTTTGCAGCTCTACTTTAGAGATGTAATAACTGGATTTGAAGGAAGTATTAGAAGGAAGGGGAGTGCAGTTCTGTTCCAGGATCCTACAGTTTGTCCCTCAATCAGGAGCTCCTTCATTGTCACAGAAGGAAAGAACCACAGATGTCTTCCAAGGTTTTGATGAGAACATATTGCCATTCTTTTCAGAACAAAGTTTCTGAAGTCCATTCTCAGGCCAGTAAGAGCCCAGAGTCAAGATATTTAAAACCACCCGTGGGATCTAACAGCTGAGCAGGCTGATGGATTCATTTTTGCCCTTCTTCCTTATTGCAGTGGAAGTGAGACAAAGTTGTAATTCTTGGAGAGTTTCGGAGTGGGAAATACAGTTCAAACCTGGGTGCCAGCTGCTCTCTGCATGTTAAGAGGTAATTGAATAGGAGCCAGTACAAGTACAATTGCATATGTAGGCTAGAGGCACTAAGTTGCAGCCTCCAAGAGGTCACACTGAAATGAATTTTTTAAAAGGACTATAAAATTGCATCTAAGATAGATGGGGAGCAAACGCAATATTTAAATGAAATTGTTATGGATATAAGTCACTTTCTAGGCATTATAACTATTTCTAACATAAAATATGTTTTCACTTCATATATAAAACATTGTTATTATTCACATCTTCTGACATGTTAACATATTAAAACTTAAATGTTTAATGCATATATTAAAATTTTGTGTCATCATTAACTCAGCTGATGAATTCTCTTTGAAAAAAATAATGGAAAAGATACATCAAGAGAGATAATTTTTACAATTAGAATAAAAATATGTTACTTAAAGTGTAGTGAGATAAAAATGTCTCATTCAAAGTTCCAAATCCTCTCTTTTTATGCTTTTCTTTTCTCTCTCTCTCTCTCTTTTCTTTGCTCATGGGAACCCTACTGCCATTTGTTTTCCTATTAAATGACATTTCAAATACTTTATTATAAACATAAATCACTTCTCCTTTCAAGAAGGCAAACGACAAACTAAATTTGAGATCTGGCTTGCATTTCTATGCCCTCCCCAAGACTAAGCAGATGAACAGTTGCTTTATAGATTGTATCTGAAGGGTAAACAAAGAGAGACACTAGACAGCAGAAAACCTGTCACTTGAAACTGACATCTGCCCTTTAATTCATAAACATCATCCTACACCCTGTCACTTCAGTTGACATCTGTTACACATCCCGATGCATAAAGTGGTGGAAAAGTGCAATATTCCAGCAGTTGGTTATAGAAACATGTTTTTATATTGGGTTTCTCTATAGGTACAGCTTCACTGTAATTAGTCTGTTACAAGGCCAAGAAGAATGCTCCTGTTTACACACTGGTCCAGCTGCAGCCAGTACTAGATGCTCTGAACGACTCTGGCGTCCTGTGTGCCTGAATATACATTCACTGTGACAGGGGAAATTTCCACCATTAAGTTCATTCCTTTGAAGTAAAACATCTTAACAAGAACTTTGTGAAATGTCCCTATTACCTGGCATGCGTATTTCCTTTTATGCTAATTATTATCAGTTACAACAATAGTGGAGAGCGGATCCTTTGAAACACAAGCAAGGAAGAGACACACCATGAGACAATGAAAGGAAGCGACCTGGAGCCTAGATCTAAACCTTTGTTCATCAGCAAGTGTGGTCTAGGGACCGGCAGTCTCGGCATCCCCTGGAAGGTGGTGAGAAATGCTTGTCCAAAAAAAAAAAAAAAGAAAAGAAATGCAATTTAAGCACATAGACGGTTTATCTAACAAAAGGGGCCAATGCTGTGGCATAGAAGGTTAAGCCTCTGCCTACAGCACCGTCAGCTCCTATGGGTGCCAGCTCAAGTCTCAGCTGCTCTGCTTCTGGTTGAGCTCCCTGCTAATGTGCCTGGGAAAGCAGCAAAGGCTGTCCCGGGTCCTTGGGCTCCTGCACCCAGGTGGGAGATCCAGAAAAAAGCTCCTGGCTCCAGTCTGGCCTCTTCTTGGCCATTGTGGCCATCTGAGGAGTGAACCAATAGATGGAGACTCTCTCTTCTCTTTCTGTATCTCTGCCTTTCAAGCAAATAAATAAATCTTTAAAAAATGCAAATTGTTAGATTCCAAGCAGCACCTAATGAATCAGAATGCAGCGGAGGTGGAGCCCAGGGATCTGTATTTTCCCACGCTCCTGAGGTCATTGTGATTCTTCCTAACATTTGTCAAAAACTAGCCTAAACATGAGAATAGTAGGATCCCTTGAAGGCATGAGAAGAGTGGGTGAGACAAGCTGGAAGAGGAATCTTATACACCCCTTGTATGTATTTCACATATTTATTTACCTTCATCCATGATCGCAATTACCCTGAGCCAAAAAAAAAAAAATGCAATATTATGTTGCTAGGGTAATTTCATCTCCTAGCACTCTTGAGATACTTACATATGCCATAATGACAATCACTACATTAAAAATTCTCCTCTCAGAACACCTACTTAAATGGACATCCAACAAGTCTACAACTTCTGAAGTTTTGGAATATTTTCTGAGGAAGTAAAAAATACATTCAAGCTTTATTTATTTATTTGAAAGGCAGAGTCACAGAGAGGAAGCAATAGAGAGCGAGAGCCGCCATCCGCTGGTTCACTCTCCAAATGGCCACAATGGCCAGGGCCAAGCCAGGCCGAAGCCAGGAGCTTCTTCTAGGTTTTCCACATGGGTGCAGGGGCCCAAGCACTTGGACCATCTTCTGCTTTCCCAGGCACATTAACAGAGATCTGGATATGAAGTGGAGCAGCCAGAACTGGATCCGGCATCCATATGGAATGCCAGCGTCACAAGCAGCAGCTTAACTGGCTAAGCCACAACTTCAGGCCCAGAAATAAAATTTTAAAGTGTCATTATTTACACAGGTGTTAGTATATCTGAAGCAGCTATTAAATATCTGAGAGGGACTAGTACACAAAACAAACAAGCAAAGGACGACATGGACTCAGTTTATAGGGATTTGGGAAGTCGTCGGTTATTTTTCTCCTGTAGGTTATAATTGTGCTCACTAAGATGTGAGGCTTTTCTGACTAAAGGGGGCGTGGCTGTGAGGATGATGAGGCTCAGGACTCAGAGAGTAAAGGCAGGGCTGGGGAGGGGGCAGGCTTGGCCTCAGGACCCAGAAGCTGACATGGGAATCCTGAAGCTACAGGAAGCAGCACTTGCACCTGAACCTGGCATGGACCGGGATTATGAAGGCAGCAACAGATTCCACAAAAGACAAAATCCTGGGCTCTGCGACAACTTGGAAATCAACCCTGTTTCTTAAGAAAAGCTAAGGATTTTTTAAAACATGGATTTGTTTTCATAACAATGAAAGGCTGTCATAGATTAGCTTTCTTGTTAAAAAAAATGGATTGTGTGGTTTATAGAAAGAGAAAATACACATAAAGAAAGAACAAAATAAATATCCATATGCTACCTTCCCAAGGTTTAAAGATTGTTACCTATTTAGTATGTACTCTGCAGGCCTTCTGGGATTTATCTGTAGATATTCCTTCACATATACATGTGATCAGTTTTTTACAAAAACAGAATCATTATTGTGTGTTATTCCACTACCTTTTCTCTGCTTACATATTAATATGTTATAAACACAGTTTGTGTCAATAAATGTCCTTCTCTGACATTTTTTTTTTTGATAGGCAGAGTGGACAGTGAGAGAGAGAGAGACAAAGAGAAAGGTCTTCCTTTGCCGTTGGTTCACCCTCCAATGACCGCCGCGGCCAGCGCGCTGCGGCCAGCGTACCGCGCTGATCCGATGGCAGGAGCCAGGTACTTCTCCTGGTCTCCCATGGGGTGCAGGGCCCAAGCACTTGGGCCATCCTCCACTGCACTCCCTGGCCACAGCAGAGAGCTGGCCTGGAAGAGGGGCAACCGGGACAGAATCCAGCGCCCCGACTGGGACTAGAACCCTGTGTGCTGGCGCCGCAAGGCAGAGGATTAGCCTAGTGAGCCGCGGCGCCGGCCCTTCTCTGACATTTTTAATGGCTACTGCGCATTCCAGTTCATAGTTATAAATTATACCATAATTTATTTACCCAATGTCCAACTGTTTCCTATAAGGAACTCTAATTTGTCGCTACTGTAAGCAGGGCTCTGGTGACTCATCCTGATAGTTATATTTTTATTTGTGTCTTTGCTATTTTCTTACAACACATTCATAAAATTTTAAAACATGTGTTATTACTAAATATCTACACAATTGCTGTTTTAAATTACTCAAACAGAGAGTATTACATGGGCCTCTGTTGAATTTCATCCTGTCAGATTTAGCTCATTGCCTGGACCTGCAAACAAGTTGTCAGGTCAAGTTGTTCACCATTCTACCCAGCTTTGTAGCATCTGGAAATATCATATCTACGCCTCATTTGTATGCACAGTTTTTATCAGAAGTCCTACAACCAAGATAATTTCAGAATTTCTTGCAGATTCAGAAAGAGAGTGTGATACATGTACTCTATAAACCTGTCCCTGCTATGACCTATATGTATGTTATGAAAAATTGTGGGGGCCAGCACCATGGTGCAGTGGGTTAATCCTCCGCCTGCAGCATTGGCATCCCATATTGGCGCCAGTTCTAATCTCAGCTGCTCCTCTTCCAATCCTGCTCTCTGCTGTGGCCTGGGAAAGCAGTGGAAGATGGCCCAAGTGTTTGGGCCCCTGCACCCACGTGGGAGACTGGGAGGAAGCTCCTGGCTTCTGGCTTCAGATCAGCGCAGCTCAGGCTGTTGCAGCCATCTGGGGAGTGAACCAACAGAAGGAAGACCTTTCTCTCTGTCTCCCCCTCTGTCCGTAACTCTACCTCTCAAATAAGTAAATAAAATCTTAAAAAAAGAAAAAAGAAGAAGAAAAAGTTGTCTTTCTAAACTTAATATGGCCTATGTGAAAAACAGGTTTCTAGCAGACCAAATCCTGTAGACTTTTTAAATTAGAGAATTAGCAGCAAATGTAAGAAAATAACAGTTTTGATACAACACAGCAAATTTCTATGCTATTTGTACATAGCGCCCTAATTAATCAACTCTTTACAATATCGAACTTTTAGAACACAGAGCTTTTATTCTTTCCATAGTAATATAAGTTTTTTGAATGGTGAGTACTTTTAATAAGAACCGTTTTCTTCAAAACAACCAACTCTGACAGAAAGTGTAATCTTCTTAATTTTCTTTATTTATCTGCTAGTTTAACATGGGGAGGATACATTTGCAGATCTTTTTAAATCTACACTTGAAACTTACACAGGTATCTAGAAACCAATAGTCCTGCTACTCCTTCCTTTCCAATTTCTCCCACTTTTCAGCTTGTTTCTTGTGGCTATGCACTTATAGCACCTTATCTTTAACTGTAAGAAAACTTGCCTTGAATGCTGTAGAATATTGCCTTACAGGGAAAGCACTGAACTAAAGTGAATCCCATGTTTTATTGATATACTTCTCTTGTTTTCAATCCAACATGAGATAATCTGTATTATAGCAGGAAAAAGTTTTTCATCAGCACTTCAAGTAGTGTCCAGGATAGTACCCTATAACAGATACATCAACATTTCTTCAGCAACATCTTAAATCTTAATACTGAGCAGGATAGCCAAAGACACCAAACAGCCTCGTATCAGTTCATTCAGGGTTCGCAATAATGAGTTCAGATCAGATGAGATTTGAAGACCAAAAATAAAATTAACCTTTTTTTTTAGGTTTTTGTGCAGCAGAGAATAGAACGTGGACCCTTGTCTCTTTGTCTGGACTCCAGTGAAAGTTTCAAGAGGCAATTATGGGGACAGAATATGGCAGGGTCCCCATAGGGACAGTAGTCTGTGAGTTATCACCTGCGCCCAGCTACAAAGCCTGGCTGTCCTGCATTAAGTCTTCTCCAGGTTATAAATTGCCGGTGAGTTCCCACTTCCAAATGCCCAGACATAACTGCCTGATTCAAGGCTGCTGGTCGTCTAGGCTTGCTGACTTCCTCATCGTTAGCTGTCGCTTTTGGAGAAACTCTTCAGAACGCAACGGCAGGTAGTGGTGGTCCTGGGGGAGGATTTCCTCCTCCAGGGTTCACACTTCCCTACTTGTTTGCTTTACTGAGAGCTCCATCCCTGCTCCTCTAGTGTCTAATGATTGCTCTCAATTAATTATAGATTTACAGTCTTGCTTCCTCTTTTTTGACAAGCCTGTTCTTAGAAATGTCTTTTTCTGCATGGTTCAAGAACTAATTGTTAATTACCTGTGACAATTATATCATACTAATATATAAATGCTTCTATTGCAATATCATCTACAGTAGCTTCATTGATTTTTGAGGGTATGTTCCGTGACACCTAGTGGATGTCTGAAACCATGGATATAATATACTATATATTATATAATCATATACTCTCCCTCTCTTTCTTGCTCGCTCTCTCTCTCTCTCTACACACACACACACACACAATGTTTTATTCTGTTCACTTTTAAGATGAACTTTAATTTATAAAATGGACATAAGAGGTTACCAACAATAAGTAATAATAAAATTAAACAATTATAGCATTCTATAATAGAAGTTATGTGAATATAGTCTTTCTCTTTCCAAAGTCAAGACAAGTGTTAATATTTCCAGACTGGGGTCAGGAGCCAGAGGCAGATATCAATACCAGTTACTCAATGTGGAATGTGGGCACCTTAATCGGTATCTTTTTTTTTTTTTTTTTTTTTTGACAGGCAGAGTGGACAGTGAGAGAGAGAGAAAGACAGAGAGACAGAGAGAAAGGTCTTCCTTTGCCGTTGGTTCACCCTCCAATGGCTGCCGCGGCTGGTGCACCACGCTGATCCAATGGCAGGAGCCAGGTACTTCTCCTGGTCTCCCATGGGGTGCAGGGCCCAAGCACTTGGGCCATCCTCCACTGCACTCCCTGGCCACAGCACAGAGCTGGCCTGGAAGAGGGGCAACTGGAACAGAATCCGGCGCCCCGACCGGGACTAGAACCCGGTGTGCCGGCATCGCAAGGCGGAGGATTAGCCTAGTGAGCCGCGGCACCAGCCTCCTTAATCGGTATCTTAACCCCTGGGTTCAATGTCCACTCCATGATGAAAGTATTTAAACCAGAAGACGTTGAGTAAAGTCAGTTTAAAAGCAGACACTGAGTACAATCACTGAGAGTGGCATCACAGAGAAGGGAGGACGACTGTGCATGCTTGTCTGTACCCCTTCTTTCATCTCCCCATCCTGAGCTAGCTCAGGACACAGTTATGGCAGAATATTCCATCCACAAATGCATCCATAACAGCCAGGATTTTCTAGAGAAGCAGAAGCTCTTTGCTGGATTGGATCAGACCCATTCATCTGCTTGTCTCAGTGTCTGCTGGTTTAAATACTTTCACATGGAGTGCACATTGAACCCAGGGGTTAAGATACCGATTAAGATGCCCACATTCCACATTGAGTACCTGGTGTTGATATCTGCCTCTGGCTCCTGACCCCAGGTTCTGGCTAATGCAGACCTCAGAGGCAGCAGAAATCTTATGTAACTGGGTTCCTGCCACTCATATAGGAGTTCTGGATTGAGTTCCCATCTCCCCAATTAGGCCTGGCCCAGTCCTGGCCATTGCAGACATTTGAAGAGTGAAGCAGTAGATGAGAGCCCTCTCTATCTGTCCCTCTCCTTCTTTCTGCCTCTCAAATAAGTAAATCCATCAAAATGTAATCATATCTAAGGTATGCCTTCACAACAATATGTAGACTAATCTATGACCAAACAACTAGGCATCACAGCTTAACAAAGCTGGCACATAAAATGAACCACCACGTCATTTAACCAGCCCCCTTATACTGGTCACCTAGATGGTTCCCAAACAACCATTGCTACAATAGCTGAGCTTACAAAACTGGTGTACACACACACATCTAGAATATACACATAGAAGTGTGATGTGGGATCCACTGTCATACACATTTCCTATTCTGATGAAATTAGCAATTGCTTTCATAGCAGTTACACTGACATATGCTCCCATTAACAGCGTATGAGAGCCTCTCTCTCAACAACCCATTCCCAATACAGCTCATTACAAAACTTTCTGAACTTGGACAAAATGAGAACCGCCCTATGGTATCATATGAGGTGTAGCTCCTGTGAAAATGTCTAACAGCACCTTTTTTTGTGTGAATAAGTTGTTCAAATCCTTTGTTTACCATCATCGTATTGATAATTTTATGATAAATTAAAATTAATTCCAAAATAACTAACAAAAGAAAATGTATTGTATTTTTGAGATGCAATTATTTTACACAGTTTGGTGTTTCTAATAGTATATTTTCACCTTTAGGATTTTTAAAGTCTTTACGTATTCAAGGGGTTAAACAGATTTTAATGGAAATACTACAAAAATATAGGGAATTTCAAACAGAACATATATGAAGACCAGTGAATTTTCACTGAATAAAGTTTACCTTTGTAAATACTCTCTAGAGCAAGAAGCAGCCATCCACAGACACCTCCTCAAATGACAGTCAGTCATTAACAACCCACCCGGGCTAAAGGCACAAACACAAAAGTAGTGCCTTGTTTTAAAACGGGTATAAATGCTTACTTATAATACTTATATTATAAAATTATTTAACTATCATTTCCTATGTTTCCTTTCATAAACCAGAATATTTTAAATATTTAGACTTACTGCCTTTATTATATATTTTTAAAGATTTACTTATTTATTTGAAAAGTGGAGTTACAGAGAGAGAGAAAAGAGCGAGCTTCCATTTGCTGGTTCACTCCCCAAATGACCGCAACCAGAACTGGAGTGATCCATAGCCAGGAGTCAGGAGCTTCTTCCAGGTCTCCCCTATGGATGCAGGAACCCAAGGACTTGGGCCATCTTCCACTGCTTTCCCAGACCATAGCAAAGAGCTGGATCAGAAGTGGAGCAGCTGGGACTCGAACTGGCGCCATATGGAATGCCGGCACTTTACCCGCTATGCCATTGTGCTGGCTCCAGAATATAATTTTATAGCTGTGCCTACCTCTCATCAGTTGAGATCTCATTTTCATCTTGTTCCTCTGTGTTTTGTGATTTTCTTCTTTGAGTCGTCCTTCATATCTTTAATGCAATATGCTATAATAGGTGTTCTATATTCTCCCTATTCTGAGTAATTTATTCTTAACATTTATATTTCCTTGAATCCATGTATTATTTCACAATGTTCATTTTAATTTACTCACATTGTCATGGCCCTCTCTACTTCTATTTTTTTAGAAGCAAAGATTTTTCCATCTCTTTGAATAATTATTTTTCTGATTCTTGAATCTTTTCTCTGATTTTCAAAAATGTGTTTTATCTTGTGTCTTTAGTATACTGCCTTTTTTTTTTTTTTTTGACAGGCAGAGTGGATAGTGAGAGAGATAGACAGAGAGAAAGGTCTTTCTTTTGCCATTGGTTCACCCTCCAATGGCCACCACGGCTGGCACACTACGGCCTGTGCACCACACTGATCCGAAGCCAGGAGCCAGGTGCTTCTCCTGGTCTCCCATGGGGTGCAGGGCCCAAGCACTTGGGCCATCCTCCACTGCCTTCCTGGGCCACAGCAGAGAGCTGGCCTGGAAGAGGGGCAACCGGGACAGAATCCGGCGCCCCAACCGGGACTAGAACCCGGTGTGCCGGCGCCGCTAGGTGGAGGATTAGCCTAGTGAGCTGTGGCACTGGCTTAATATACTGCCTTTTTTCTTTACAATGCAGCCTATTTTTACAGAAACTCATTGCAATACTCATTACTCTTCATTCTAATAGATAGCCCTTGAATGGAAAAATAATAACAATCATATATGTATAAACACGCACACATACAAAGAGTACCTAATGATTGTCACTAGCAAAGGTACTTGGAATTGTTTGTCCCCTACTCTTTCTAGCTGCTACCAGTAAGATGCATCTAACTCCTAAATTAACTGGAATGTCTTAAGAGCACAATGAATGGCAATTTGTGTAGTTTCTTTCTTGTTAGTTTTCTGACAAAAGAAAAAAAGACACTAAGACTACATCCTGATACAAGAACTTATTTTAAGGTGGTTATGGCAATGAAAGAGACAGACATCTGGGATTTCAGGGACAATCTTTCAGTGGTACATCAAAGAGACTCAAAAATAGTTCAAGAACTGAAAATATCCATTGTAGCAGTAAGAATCATTATATGTTATTTAGTCCCTACAGGTATAGCATATTCATATTTATCCTGAATGATTCACCTTTTATATGACTAAGCCATGCCTCTTACTGTCCAATTCTTTCACCTCACTCCTATCCACTGAATAAGACAGCTAGCCTCTGACGGTTACAGTTCCAATCCTGGAAATAAAAACATAATGAATCCAGATGATCCACTTCTTATTTTCACACAAATTCGTTTTCCAGATTTCTACCCGGAAGGTACCATGGCAGCTTTCCTGTTGACGGGCATTTGTGGTCTATGTATACAAGAAGGGCAGGGTGGGAGTTATGACATCAGGGCTCACAAAGTCCTCTGGGGCCACATTTTCAGCAAGGAATTGTAAAGAGAAATGTCTCTGGAATGGGAATTTGGAATGTGGCTGCATTGAAGAGACTAGGCATGTTCCCAACACACAATTCATTGAGTGGTCTTTCTGCTTTTGCATTTTCCTATAACTTCTCCTTGCGGAAACCATAATCTTAGGGTCTGCACAACTCTTCTTACGCTCTTCTGCTTCCTGCTGTGTTCGTGGTGAGTGTTGGCCTGGAATGTTCATAAATGGGAAGAAAATAATGCTCTGACCTCATTGTAGAATTCTAGTCTGGTTAACTCAGTAGTTGGCTCATGTGGCCACATGTTTTTCTTGTCAGTGCAACCCCTGCATTTAGGATTTAAGTAAAAACAGTGAGACTCACTTAAGCCGTTCTTCCTGCCTCCCTGGGGGCAATCTTTCCTGCCTGATTCTACAGATTTTTCCCAAGAAGCTCTTTTACTTCGCAGCTTTTCTCCTTGAAGTAAAGGAATACTGGAAACTCTGGCTATAAGTAGGTATATGAAATTTGGTTGCATAATACTTCTTAATTTTTTTGCTACTTGTTGATTTTTATAAAAGCCCAAGGGTATATAAACCTTTCATTTCAATAAAATAATGTAATTTAATATATTTTAGTAGATGTTAGGAAAGGAAAAATTCTTCTGACGTTTCCTGATTGACTTGTGATAAGGTTGTTTTAATTTTAAGGAAACTTATTATTCTTGTGATCTTCTATCATTGAGAAAATTTGTCCCTGTGGTATTTTATTTTTCTTCTTCCTCATAGGGGAATGATTTACTTAGGGAAGATCTTCACTGATGTACTTCAAAGAAGATTCTCTTTTTTTAAAAAAAAGATTTATTTATATATTTGAAAGGCAGAGTTACAGAGAGGCAGAGAGAGAGAGAGAGAGAGAGACAGAGGTCTTCATCCACTGGTTTACTTCCCAAATGGCCACAATGGCTGAAGCTGTGCCAATCAGAAACCAGGAGCTAGGAGCTTCTTCCAGGTCTCCCACACATGTGCAGGGCCCAAGGACTTGGGTCGTTTTCTACTGTTTTCCCAGGCCATAGCAGAGAGCTGGATCAGAAGTGGAGCAGCTGGGACTCGAACCAGTGGCCATATGAGATGGCGGCACTGCAAGTGGTGGCTTTACCCACTATGCCATGGAGCCAGCCCCCAAAGAAAATTCTTTCATTGGAAGTCAAACACCACATTTTATTATCTCTGATTATGTATACAGTTATCCAATTTCCCCAGCTAGAACATTTAGCAATCCTAGATTTCTTCTTTGTAGTAACATTGCTTATAGAAACAGTTGGTCTTACAAATCCTTGTATTCCACACCTTCATGTTAAACAAAACACATGGAAAATATTCAAAAATATTCAACAAATTACAGCTGGAAACTAATTTGTCTATATTGAACCTGTTCACAATTTTCTTTCTTGTCATTATTTCCTAAAAAATATAACACACTTATTTACACAGTATTTACAGAGTACAAGAGCTATTCAAAAAGTTGTGGGAAATGTGTGCTACAAAAAAAAAGCTATGTACGAATTTTGAACATTTTTGGCATGAAAATAAAATTATCTTTTTGAAAGATTTATTTATTCATTTGAAAGAGTTACACACAGAGAGAAGGAGAGGCAGAGAGAGACATCTTCCATCCGCTAGTTCACTCCCCAGTTGGTTGCAGTGCCCGGAGCTATGTCAATCCGAAGCCAGAGGCCATCCTCTTCCGGGTCTCCCATGCAGATGCAGGGGCCCAAGGACTTGGGCAATCTTCCTCTGCCTTCCCTGCCTATAACAGAGAGCTGGATCGGAAGTGGAGCAGCCAGCGCCCTTATGGGATGCCAGCACTGCAGGCAGCAGCTTTACCCACTAGGCTATACCGCCAGGCTCGGTAAAATTATCTCTTAAAATTACTTATTTATTTGAGAAATACAGAGAGAGAAAGAGAGCTCCCACCCATTGGTTTACTCCCAAAATGCCCACAACAAATGGTGCTGGACTGGGGCTGAAAGCAGGAGCTGGGAAAGCAATCCCACGAGTGGCAGGAAGTCGATTACTTGGACCATCACGACTGTCTCCCCAAGTCGGCATTGACAGTGAAGCTGGATTCAGGAACTAGAGCTCAGAATTGAATCCAGATAGTCCCACATGGATGTGGGGTCATACCCATTGGGTTAAATGCTCTTTTCCTAAACCTATCTTTCTCATTTTATTTTTCCACAAAATGTTTTAATTACCCACATCTTAAACATTATGAGTAGTCTAGAGAATATTTGAAGTGTAGAAGAGGCTGTGCATAGATTACATGCAAGTGTAATCTGTATTTTGATATTGTTTGAACACTGGCAGTTCTTCTAACCAATCCTCTGCAGAAACCAAATAGCAATTGTATATGATCAACAAATTGAGTGCATTATCTAATCCCTCTAGCAGTTACTCTAATTTAGTGTGACCACTTTCATGCAAATTTTCATGGTTTCTTTCCTAAAGGAGTAAAGCTCCTCATGCTTAAATTTAGCTTCCTTGAGTTGATGTCTCTGTGGTCTGCCTCCATTCTAATCAATTGAACATTCTTTAATACAATCCCAATTGCTGAAAATATTATTTCCAGTTTCTTACCATTGTCATAAGAATTTATCCTGTTCTTTTGCATCTCTTTATTTTTAAGTTTCACTTGTTTGATTGAAAGGCAGAGTTACAGAGAGAAAGGGAGATACAGAGATACAGAGGTATCTTCCATCCTCTGATTCATTCCCCAAATGGCCACAAAGATAAGGATTGGGTCAGGAGGAAACCAGAAGCCCAGAACTGCATCTGGTCTCCCATGTGAATGGCAGGACCCCAAACACTTGGGCCATCTTCTGCTGCTTTCCCAGACACATTAGCAGAGAGCTGGGTTGAAAGTGGAGCAGCCAGGATTCAAGCCATATGGGATGACAGTACTGCAGGCGGTGTCCCAACCCACTGTGCCATACCATGGGCCCCTTTCCATCTCTGCGTAATCCTCAAGAATGAACTGCTCATTCCCTAAAAGCATGATGTTCTTTCAGGTTATCACTCTGGTAAACTTATGGTTATTGAAAACTCAGATTAAATTGCACTTTCTTTCACTACACTGAGGCAAGTGTAATCATTTTTCCACACTGTTTCTTTAACATTTCGCATATATTATGCCAAATATTAAGTGAGGTGGGAGGGGATAGTTTCTTCTTGATGTGTTCCAACATTTGCTTTTCTTCTTCTAGACTTTAGCTTTATTGTGGGCAAGACCTGTGTCTTATTCCTTGTGTAACCAGAAATTTATATACTGCCTGAACATTGTGAACAAAAAAATAAATATTTTCAGTGGATAAAAATATAAATGATCTGATGCTTCTGGGTCATTCTAAATCAATCATTGCTTCAGAAAATATACCCAGGGCACATCCTGCAGGTAGTGGGAAAACAAATTCATTTTTCTATATAAAGAAAAATAAAATTTTGTGGAGAATATTAAATATCTTGTTCCACGGAGGTATTTGTGTGGTTTCTGAATTGAATTGAAATTTCCCCTCAATATACATTCTAGAAGTAAGTCAAGTGTTGTTAGGGGACTGGTACTAGAAAAAGAAACAAAAAGCAAACCAAGCATTAGGTTTTAGTCTAAGAATTTGAGTGCTTTTTTAAACCCACCAATATAATCAGATTTATATTTATTTTTACAGAAATGTTTGCTCAGCTAATGCATTCCTAATCAAATAATGGCTGTTTCATGATGGAAATTTCAAATAAAGTTCTTAAGGCTGTCAAAAAGTAAATAAGCTAATGAGAATTATATTTCTTTGTTTCCCAGTGGACCTGACAAATGCTTAGAAAGGGATGTGGCATACCTAGAAAGAGACCAGCTAGATACTCACATGAGTTTAGTCAACATTTTCTCCTTCACCCCCTCACGCCAACCTATGATTTCACACACATCTTTTGTTGGAATACATTCATTTTTAATGAGAAGATACCTCATTATATATTAATTTTTCCTTTATTTGGTTTATTTGATACATTCCATGCAACATCTAAAAAATCTATAATTCCACTAATCTAATTTGTTTTGCATAAAAGATAAAGAGCATCTTGTTTGTATGTTTATAGCTTGTCATTTGAATTTTATCATATTGGTGTGATGAATGTTAAGACTTTTTTTTTTTTACTTTCATTATAGAATGTGCAAATGTACTTTGTATCCTAGTAAATGCAACTTTAGGTTATTCTGATGTTGATTTTGGGTCCTTTGCAGAAACTCCCTACAGTCTTATATTTGGTGTATTCGATCTGTAGGAGTTTTACAATTGAAGATGAACTCTTCTACTTTTGAGCTTTGTGACATAAGGATCATGGAAAACATAACAAGGCAGTGCTGTTGGATAGCCACAGTTAGAGACCTCAGACTACAGTCTCTTTCCAACGGCATACTCATGAAAACACAATATTCAGTTTTCTGGTTCATGAGATATTAGTAATTAAGCCAAGATTTGTAAGACACTGTTTTGAAAGATTCGATTACAACAGATTGGAATGAGTGGGAAGTAAATGGCAAAAATTCAGATTCTCTGTGTTTAATCTTGTTTTTGGAATATCTCTCCATGGGAAGAATAACAGTGGACTACAAGTTCAGCTTCTGTAAGGTTGTAAGGCTTTTTTTTTTTTTTTTTCATTTTAAAACAGAATTGTAACACAATACTTAAGGAAATCTCTGAGTTTCTGAATTTAAAGATAAAACATAGCAAAGGGCCGGTGCCGTGGCTCACTAAGCTAATCCTCCGCCTTGCGGCGCCAGCACACCGGGTTCTAGTCCCGGTCGGGGCACCAGATTCTGTCCTGGTTGTCCCTCTTCCAGGCCAGCTCTCTGCTGTGGCCCGGGAGTGCAGTGGATGATGGCCCAAGTCCTTGGGCCCTGCACCCCATGGGAGACCAGGAGAAGCACCTGGCTCCTGCCATCGGATCAGCGTGGTGTGCCGGCCACGGCGGCCATTAGAGGGTGAACCAACGGCAAAGGAAGACCTTTCTCTCTGTCTCTCTCACTATCCACTCTGCCAGTCAAAAAAAAAAAAAAAAAGAAAGAAAGAAAAAAAGAAAAACATTGCAAAGAAAACAGTTATCTAAAGACTGCACTGATACTTATTTTCATTGGCATTTACAAATAATCCAAGAAAACGTGTTTCTAGGAAAGTCACCACTGACCCCTGGTAAATATTTTTGAACAGCAGTAACGGGAGCCATTTACTCGCAGACTGAACGTCTCCTATTCCCTGCACTATGGGACACACTTCATTTCATGTCATTCTCATAAGAAGATATTAATGCCATTTTTTTCAAGGAAGGGAATTGAGGTCTTGAGAGTCAGCAACTTATACATGGCCACATCTCTAGAAAGTGGAGGAAGTTAAGAGAAAATGGTGGTATGTAGACTAGCAACAGTCATTTATTATCATGATGTATGTTACCATACATACTTTTTTCTGGAATACCATACACCTCGCAGCACAGTAGATTTGGCTAAAGCAGCATTCTGACAAACACAGGAGTAGCACACTTTGTTGGGAATTTGGGACAGGCACGACATCACTAGGCAACATGAATTTTTAATCCTAATAAACTCAGGTTAAGTTGAAAATATTAAGGAAAAATACAGTTAATACACCTACCCTATCAAACATTACGTTTACACCAACTTCCCCAAACATGTTCAGAAAACTTACATTAACCTACATTATGACTACAATCTAATACAAAGTCTGTTTTATGATAATGTATTCACAATCTCATTTGATTTATTGAACACTACCGAAACTGAAACAGAGTGGCTTTATAGGTGTACTTTCTCACTGTCATAATAAATCCTCCATGATTTGGGGACCAGCTGTAGTTACAAGGATTCCAGTTAAAATAAGGAAAATGAAAGGTAAAAAGCAATCGCAGGCCGAAAGTAATTTTGAAATCCACTTATCAAACTACATTAGATCTTCATGCCTGAGATTAATCCTCTGTGGCTCTCAGCTCTGCCCTTCCTATTCATGGCTCCATGCTCTGAGTTCTTTCTGTTTGGTAAAATTTTTTTCTTTACTCAATCTATTTTAAAGTTTCACTCTCCAAATACCCCATCAACCAGGACTCCAGGTAAACGCCAGGAATCAGGAAACAAGTCCAGGTCTCCTACGTGGGCGGCAGGGACTCAACCACTTCAGTCATCACCTGCTGCCTCCTAAGGCATGAGTTAGTAGAAAGCTGGAACTAGGAGTGGAGTCGGGACTTGAACCCAGGCACTTAGATATGGGATGCAGGAATCCCAGTGATATCTTAAGCACCATGCCAACTGACTACTCTTTCTTTGTTTTTAAAGTGAAAATGTTTATTTGACTCACAGTTCTGGAATTCCAAACAGCACGGTGCAGTCTGCGGCTCTGGCAGGTGGTGGTGGTGCACAGGGACAGAGAAGGCTCACACGTCGTTCTTTGTCTTCTGTGTGTAAGGTTTGCTGAATTGTGGTTGAATAGCTCCACCAATCTGACTCCTCTCAGTGGAACTTGTTCAGTCTCTTTTCCTATATTAATTTTATTTCTTTAAATGCCTGATCATTGAAACTGAACGCTTATTTTTATTAGTAATTTGACGCACAGGATAATAATCCCTTCTATCTGATTAGATTTTAATTTAGTTCCATTGGTACAAACAATCTGGAACCAGCTCAGTCATATTTGAAGCCCAGAGGTTTCATACAAAGCCCACTTATGAGTGACTTTAATTATGGCCAGCTTTTCTTGTCTCTGTTGATGTTTAGGTCCTCATCTTATTAGTTAGTGGGCGAAGTTCATACTTCTAATTTAGAAAGTTTTCCTGACATCATAGCATTTCTGAACTGACAGTTTCCATCAAAGCCAAAGCAGCTTTGAAGACTGAACTCTCTGGATCCACACCTTGTGTTTGTGTGTTACCCAGTGTCTCACTATCTTGAGCATGTTAGAAAATACTTTATGTACATGTGAATTCAGGGCTTTCCACGACCCCTCTTTCAGGTTAGATAATTTGCAGAATGACTCAAAGACCTCGATGGTAACATAATCCTTATAATTACAATTTTATGATAATGAATATAAATCAGGAGTAGCCAAATGAAAAAGACATTTAAGCAAGGCCTGGCACAGGAGCTCTGCACCCATGGAGTGCACCACCCTACCATACGTAATACATTCACTAACTGGAAGCTTGCCATGCTTCGTTGTTCAGAGGATCTATGTGGGGTTTCATTACAAAGGTGCAGTTGAATAAATCATTGGCCACCTACTGAATCTGATCTCCCCCTCCGTCCTCTCCCCCACGGTCAATAAATGAGACAGATTCCTAACCTGGTCCCTGGGGCAAGGCCAGATCCTCTGTTGAAACTATTTAAGGGCCCAGCTGATCCGCCTCATTAGCATATTCTCAGGTATGGTTGAAAAGTGTTCATTATGAATAAGAAGAGATATCCTTATCGCTCAGGAAATAGATATTATTACAAGAATAATAAAAATATTCTTATCACTCAATTCCTGACACTCAGCTGAGTGTCTATATACACACACATATATATTCTTCATTATGTAACAGTTACTTTAAAACATTTGTCGTAGGCTATAAGGACAGAGTGTGCTTCAGAGAAGAACGTTTAGAACAGCAGAGATGGGAAAGTCATAAATATTCAATATGAAGACAGTGAAATGGGTGCACATCAGTGTGGCAAAGGATGGATGCAAGTAGGAAACGTATATAACAGAAATGATCAGAGAGGGAAAACCACATTATACACATTTCAGAAAAGTTCTTGCCAACGGCAAATAAATTCAACTGTTATCCCAACGTATTAGCAACATATCTGGATTGGTATGGAAATCTCATTGGAATTATTCATTTCACCGTGAATACTTAGTTTATACAGCCTCGAAGAAAAAAGATTTAATTTTAAAATGGAATGAGTTTAGTTTCTTTGATTTTTTTTTTCTGGTAAGAGCAGCTGTTCGTATGTATTTGCCTATTTCCCAAATGCCCCTTTGCAGTACTCCAGAGAACCTGCTCAGTGAATTCAATAAGAATCACATAATTGAGAAACTCACCAATTCTCATTTTAGTATTTGCAAGTCACAGTTAAGCAATGTCAATATTTCACCATAAAATATAAGTGACATGGAAGAGTGAAGAAAGTTCATACTGGGAACCAATAGCCAGGGTCATGTTCTCGGACCTGATACGGATAAAATTTGTGATTGTATGGCAACCACTTAACCTTTATGAGCTATAGTATATTCAAACAGACAAACTAGAATTACATTTTTCTTGGATTAATATTTACCATTTTGTGATTGACTATTGTGTTTCAAATTATGGAATAATTATCTGATCTACGGACAAAACAAACATCAGATTTTCTTTACACAGCATAGCAGGGCTTCAGAATCTAATGAGGACCTGAAAATGTGAATCCTTAAAAGAACTTCAAAGAGGATCTTCTTTCTCACTGATTAACTACACTTCTATAGGCATAACTATAAAAGATAACTTTGCTAATGGTGCAGGTGTCAGTTCTCCTCCTCTTAGCTATTTCCTCCATTGACGTTTAGCCTTTGACACTCATCTAAGCTGTGCTTCTTGCTTTCAACACCAGGGTTCCTCTGATGTTGGAGCAGGGCATAGTGTACAAATTCATTAAACTCATGCATGCACAACTGGAAGTGATTTGCAGTTATCGGCCCATGGAGAACTCGAGTATCAGTAACAGGATCAGATAAACAACTGCCCATCTCGTCTTTTCCTTTGGAGCACAGTCTAAGAATCACTCTCTACTGTTTCTCAGAGGGTCTTAGTGGGATTGCACCTTAGATGCTCTCAACGGTGAGTTCAATAATGCGCACTTGGGCCGGCGCCATGGCTCACAGGCTAATCCTCTGCCTGTGGCGCCAGCACCCCGGGTTCTAGTCCCAGTTGGGGCACCAGATTCTGTCCCGGTTGCTCCTCTTCCAGTCCAGCTCTCTGCTGTGGCCCGGGAGGGCAGTGGAGGATGGCCCAGCTCCTTTGGCCCTGCATCTGCATGGGAGACCAGGAGGAAGCACCTGCCTCCTGCCTTCGGATTGGCGCAACGCTTGGGGGTGAACCAACAGAAAAAGGAAGACCTTTCTCTCTGTCTCTCTCTCTCTCTCTCACTGTCTAACTCTGCCTGTCAAAAAAAAAAAAAAAAAAAGGCACACTATGTTGGCTTCCCCTTGTGCCTCATTTCAACCCTTTTATTTCTCTACCCAGGGCTCTGTTTATCACTTTTCAAGCCAACTACATTCAAGTTAGTATCTAAAGCTCTGATTCTAGTGAGGGACATAACAAAATTAAGCAATATTGGGTCTAGAATTATGCTAGGATGCAGAACTTAAAAGAGGAGATTCTAGAACCATACCACATCCTGGATCTTCTTGCTGTGAGCCAGGTGGTCAATAACCTTTCCATGCAATAGCATTATAATTACAAGGGCCCTCACCAATGGTGGATTAGTGTGAATTGCAGGTGGAAGTTAACTCTTGCCTGGTCATTAACAATATGAAGTCTAAGGTACATACAGGTTGGTTGTTCTTTGTTAACTGCTTTATAAACCTTGTAAAAATAAAATAACAGGTTGTTACACGATAATCATCATCACATATGTGCTATGAATGCTTGAGACCTCCATGTTTAAAAGTCTAAACCAGATTTTAGACTTAATTATGAGGATGGAAAAGCTAAAGATGAGACCAAATGCTTATGTGAAAGTGCCAGGAGAAGAAAGAACACCTGACCCTCGATAAGAACTTTGGGGATGATAAGCCTGAGAATCTTGGCTAGCAATCTGCACCAGGCAAAAGGCATGACATGCCTGGAATTTCTGTAAAAATTTTCCCATCAAGTAAATATTTCCCCTTCCAGTACCTTCCCACCTATGATGAAGATCATCTCCCTCAAGTCCAATTTCACTTCCACCCATTACCTCTAGTTTAATTACTAGAGTCAGTATTCAGTATAGAACAAAAGAAACATAAAATCCCTGTTATGCAAAGAAATATTGAAGCTTTATAGTAATTGCAGAAGATGGTTACTGTGTTCCACCAAGCACTGAGGGTGGACTTTGAGATGAAACGTGGAATTGTGGAATTACAAGGTAAGATGTATCAGTGCACTACAATAGCAGGATGTCTTCTTGAAACTCAAACACATCATCAGTCTACAATAAAAGAGATGGAGATGCCAGAATAGTTTCCCCATAATACTGAGAAAATTACAAGAGGATCAGGAATAGGAATGCCATGATGGTTTTATTCCACAAGACAAGGGAAGCCACCATGTGACTACGTTCCCTCCAAGGATCTGCAGTTCACCTCAACACTAAGAAAATAAAGGACTTCATGGGGAAGGGACACCAGCATAAATTGGCCTTTGCAGGCTAGAGTTAGCAATAGCAGGTTTCAACATATAAGTGGGCTCTGGGGCCGGGGCTGTGCCACAGTGGGTTAACGCCCTGGCCTGGAGCACAGGCCTCCCGTATGGGCGCTGGTTTGAGGCCCAGCAGCTCCACTTCCCATTCAGCTCTCTGCTGTGGCCTGGGAAAGCAGTGGAAGATGGCCCAAGTCCTTGGACCCTTGCACCCATGTGGGAGACCCAGAAGAAGCTCCTAGCTCCTGACTTCGGATCGGCGCAGCTCCAGCCATTGCAGCCAATTGGGGAGTGAACCATCGGTTGGAAGATCTCTCTGCTTCTCCTCTCCCTGTGTAACTTTGACTTTTAAATAAATAAATAAATCTTAAAAAAAAAAAAACATATAATTGGGCTTTCTCTCATCATGAATGGTTTTGAAGTGAAGGCCAGGTAGTGACTCCTAACTCACAAAACTAAAGCACAGATATTGCACATTGTGAGTAAAAATAGGGAGGTCGGGGCTGGTGCTGTGGTGCACTAAGTTAATCCTATGCCTGTGGCACCGGCATCGCATATGGGTGCCATTTCTAGTCCTGGCTGCTTCTCATCCAATCGAGCTCTCTGCTATGGCCTGGGAAAGCAGTAGAAGATGGACCAAGTGCCTGGGGCCCTACACCTGTGTGGGAGACATGGAAGAAGCTCTTGGCTCCTGGCTTCAGATCAGCACAGCTCTGGCTGTTGTGGCCATCTGGGGAGTGAACCAATGGAAGGAAGACCTTTGTCTCTGTCTCTCCCTCTTACTGTCTGTAACTCTACCTCTCAAATAAATAAATAAAATCTTAAAAAAAAAAAGAGGTCCTAGTAGCAACTAGATAGCTTTGGTCCTCAAGGGTCTCTGTGATGGCTAACAGACCATGTTCATCCCAGATGCATATAGATGGACAGCTGAATACAGAACTTTAAACTGCTTTTCATCAAGAGAATTCAAAAGTTGGTAAAACTAAAATCAAGCAGTAAGATGTAAAATGTAAAAACTTTACCCAACTTTCAGATCTCAGGCATTTCACAGATACCCACATACTATTGCTTAAAATTCTGGGTGTAAATAAATGCTTAGTATAGTGATTAATACTCCAGTTAAAGAGCTGGCATGGTGAAAAAATGGGTTAAGCTGCAGCCTGAAACACTGGCACCCCATATGGGTGCCAGGTCGAGTTCCAGCTGCTCCACTTCTTCTCATTAAAATCACCTGGGGAGGTTTTAAAACGTCCCATACCCAGGTTATACTCCAAATAGCATGGTGCCCAAGCAGTAGCACTCTTCCAGTTTCCCCCAGCTATTTCTTTTGTCCCTGAGAGCACAGTGGGATGAATATTCTTGGTACTTTGTTAACCATATTGTCCTCAGACCTGTAATATCGTAGCCATGATGACAGGAAAAGTCAAAAGGAAGCCTCTGATATTGGTCTCCTATTTATATGGTGAGCCAGAATGCAAATGCAAACGCAAATGCAAAAATGGCAAATATTTTGAATGCCATCAAGTGAGTAATGTGTGCTGAAGGTAGGAAAAAAATCACATAAGGTTTCAGAGTCTGCAGTGTCAGTGGATTTTATAGATTAAATTGTTGGGATGACTTTCTGGGAAATCCCCTCTCAAGTAAAGGACCATTGATAATTCCCTGTTGCCTCACTCAGTGGAGGTCTTAGGGTTCTGTTAGGTTTTTTATTGAAATATATTCTACAATCAGGAAAGTGACACCTCATTAGGGGGAAGTGCCTCTTTCTATATTGTTAGACTCTAGTAAGTGCTAAGTGTCTCATCATCAGGCAAAAATCACTCTGTGACCTGAGATTCCCATCAGGAGTTGGATAGCATTTCACAAACTGAGTCAGGAACTGCAGTAATCCAGTATACAGGTGACATAGCACATCTAAGATCAAGTCAAAGCAGACCTAGAAAACAAAAGAAAATTGCAGGAACTGATGGTTTGCATTTCCATATCACCTCTCTTTTTAAAATAATATATGTTTCATAATTCACACTCATGCCCTCACGGAAAATATGGACTAAGAAGGAAAAAACTCCGACTTGTTTCTAGGATCAACCAGCTAGATATATACAAGCTTCACTAAAAAAAGATTGTTGATGTGCAGTGTTCCCTCTACGGAGGACCCCAAACTATGGACATGAAAACAAATTATCTTATTGGCTAGAAATGCACTTGGCCTTTCAGTTTAGTGTATATATATATATAATATATACTTTCAGTTTAGTATATATATATATTTAGTATATATAGTATATATACATGCTAAATATATACTAAAAGTATATATATGTACTATATATATATGAACTTTGTAGCATAAGTGTCTTGGTTGGTTGATCATGGGTTTGGAAGGAGCAAAAACTGCATGGTCAAAATTTTTTTAAAGATGTGGTGGACCTTTAGGAAAGGGTCTATGCCCACATTTTCTCATTACATCCACTAAAAAGAATTTTTGAATAAAAAGCACTAATACCCACTCGTGACTTATCAGCTCCTCAGTGCTGGAACACTGAGTCCATGAACCAAGGAATTACAGAAGCAAGAAGGGATGCCATGCTTATGCCTACAAATCTGTGCACCTTCTCATGGCATCATTTCTCAGCTATGGCCACAGGGACTGTGAATTATTCCTATTGGAGTTGACAACAGCCCTGAATAAGGGTTTGCCTTACCATACTTACCATAAAACGATGTTCAAAAATTCCTAATTCACCAGGATGCATCTCTGACAGCTCTGTATTATACAAAGGCTCCATTATCAAGGGAATTCATTCCTATCCATGACCTAGTGCCCACTGGCTCCACCTTCAACACCACTCAAAAGCTGTTTTTCAGAACGGTAGAATGGACAGAGAAAAGCTTACATGAGTAATCTTTCCGGGAACCAAACTCTGGTGTGTTGTGCTCCATTGTGGAGTATACTTGTTGAGCCCAAGTTGATCCATAGTGCTGACTGCTAGATGATGCCACACTACAATTCACTTGTGATTCCTAGAACCAAACCATTTTCCATATTAGCCTTTCTCACCATCATTTCCAGTGAGCCAACTGAAAAACCTAAAATTTCTAACCCTGAATATATAAACTCTGCCAAACTGGTCTCCAAGAAATTCCTTCCATGAGGCCATGAAGGATGCTTTTCAATAAACTTAAGGCTATGACTATGACATGGTCCCTTTGGGCTCTTTATGCCAATGGTTCAATAAACACAAACAGTTACTAAACTCTTGGGAATAGTTGACCTTGAATAACATGAAGGATGAAGATTGCCTCTACATAGTCAAAAAAGACTACACTTGGGACCCAAGAGGGCTACTAAGACAGCTTTGGTACTCTGTGTCCACTGACAACAGTAGATGTAGTTACAGCAATCCTAACAAGTGTAGAGAAAAGGAGAGCTCACCATAGGAAGTAACAGAAACCAGATGAAAAATGAATGAGATTAGAGGAAACCAGGTGCTGGAAGAGGGCCATGGTGCATGTAAGTCACCAGTTTCAGCTTCAAGTGTTTGAGCTTGAAGTATTACAGCTTGTTCCCCGTTCCCTGAACCTTTTGTAAAGGTTGCCGCTGGCCAACAGATGAATAATTGGTGACTTGATGAAAAGCACAAGGGTATCTGAGCCGTGTAAAGGCTGGGTATCATCTTTCACTCAAGCCACTGCTGCAGAAACCGGCTGGCCAAGGCACAACTTGGCAGATGCCCCAGTCTTCACTCTCCTTCTTACTTGTTTCTTGGGGGCTGATGTAAAGCCAAAGTGAGAAATGCCTGGGGAAACCCACTTGGCACTCACAAGTGTGACTCTTGGAGGCGTAAGGGTGTGAATGCACTGTGGGGTTCTTGATGGTACGAAACAGGAGGCAGTGATAGATGCTCCCCCCTCAATCCATAAGAGGTGCATTCCTATAGCCTCGCAGGAGTTCCTTTCTAGTTTGAGCTATAGCAATTTCACAACATCATCTTTGTTTTAAAATGTAGAATTTACTATCATTCAGGCATGGCAAGGCCAACAGATTAAGAAATGACTTTCAAGGGTTAAACAGTGGGTTTCTCACAGTTCCCAAGGGGAAGGAGTGCTCTGCCCTGCCCTGTGTAGGGTCATACTGGGAAGCATCAGGGTTGGTCAGGAGGTAGGGGCAGGGAACAAGGGCAGGAGTTCTCATTGTGATTTTTGCAGGAAGCAGTGTGCAAGACAGGATAAGCAGCCTAAAAGGGGCTAAGATTTGCTTGTTCAAATAATTTCTTCCAGCTCTTGGGTGTCGGGATATGACCCAGTGATCTAGTACCTGGCCCTAGGGTGATTATGGCAGGTGAGTAATGAGCTGGATGAAGACCCCTTTAGGACCATCATCGTGGTACAGCAGGTTAAGCCTCTGTCTATGATGCCAGAATCCCATATGGATGCAGGTTTGAGACCCAGCTGCTCCAATTCCGATCCAGCTCCCTGCTAACGTACTTGAGAAAGCAGCCGAAGATGGACCAAGTGCTTGGGCCCCAGCACCCACATCAGGTGAGCCTCATGAAGCTCCAGGATCTTAGCTTCAGCCTGGCCCAACCCCAGCTGTTGCAGTCATTTGGGGAGTGAACCAGCAGATGGAAGATTCTCCCTCTCTCTCTCTCTCTCTCTCTCTCTCCTCTTACTCCTCTTTGTAACTCTGTCTTTCAAATAAATATAAGAACATTTTTTAAAAGACACCTCTAAAGGAACCATTGGGGGTGAGGGTCCTGGGCCCAGGATTGGACTCTGCATATGTAAGGAACTCTAAGAGTATCTTCTGCTGTCTCTAAGAATCTGCTCACCCTGGGTCCCTCTTAGGGTAAGTCACGGCCCAGAAAATAAAACATTAGACACAAAAAATCAAAACAAAACAAAAATAGATAGACCTGGCTAAAACACTCTTGCATTTGCTTTCCTTCCTTCTCTGTTTCATGTTTTTCACTCTATCACCTGAAATTACTTTACAAATAGATTACCTTTGCATTGACTCTAGTCTTATTCATAGAGTTCACAGAGGAAGGTAAGGGGTGAATAAGGAGGGAAACCCAGGTGAAGAAAACTTCCTTCCATCTTTCTTACTTATCTTTAGATTTCATTAGGCAACATGGTCTTCATTTTAAGCTGTAGGATTTATAGCTTTTCAGTTTGGTGGGGCCAACAGATTAAGAGATGAAATGACTTGGCCGGCGCCGCAGCTCAATAGGCTATTCCTCCGCCTAGCGGCGCCGGCACACGGGGTTCTAGTCCCAGTCGGGGCGCCGGATTCTGTCCCGGTTGCCCCTCTTCCAGGCCAGCTCTCTGCTGTGGCCCTGGAGTGCAGTGGAGGATGGCCCAGTGCTTGGGCCCTGCACCCCATGGGAGACCAGGAGAAGCACCTGGCTCCTGCCTTCGGATCAGCGCGGTGCGTTGGCCGCGGCGCGCCGATCATGTCGGCCGTTGGAGGGTGAACTAACGGCAAAAGAAAGACCTTTCTCTCTGTCTCTCTCTCTCACTATCCACTCTGCCTGTCAAAAAAGAAGAAAAAAAAAAAAAAAGAAAAAAAAGAATCAATAGAATTACTCGGATAGGTTTTTTTTATTATCATTTCTTGGAGCATATGGGGATGTTGCTTGATTGTGGACTCTCCTTCCTCAAGACACTATTAGGGGAATCCTAGAACTGGAGGAAAAGCAATCCACTTACTGTTTCCCAAAGTCAGGGACTGTGAGAAACAGACATTCCCATTTCTCCCAGAGCCCAGCTTGATCTCCCATCTTCTTGGCAAACATCCTCCTAGACAGACATCTTCTGTAGTAAAGGTTGGCTTAGACAATAAAAGCAGTCAGATATTGAACCTAAGAAGTCCATTAGGTGGTATTTTTTCAAACTTAAACTATAGTTTACCATAGCCTGCTATATTCTGTACTAACAAATAGAAGAAAGAAGCTCCCAGCCTCTAATCATAAAGCAATGTCAAAGAAGGGGAGACACTGACGACCTTTTTTGATCAATACACATTACATACATGTTTAGCAATCTTGCATCATAGCCCAGCCCATGAATAGGTGCAATTATAGTTATTTTAACCATTTTAAAATAACTAAATATTAAAAAGTTAAGGTATTTTTCTGGCTTGTACAAATGGGATAAGGGGCTATGGGAAAGATCTATGCTAGATTGACTACCTTGTATTTTTAGAATGAGAAATTCTTTGGCACAAATCATAAATTTTCTCCTCTCTGAAATTTTCCCTATGTAAATCTTAAGGGTCTGAATTTGGAAATTCAAATACAACAGGGACTAAATTACTGAGAAATTACCTTGAATATCAGATTAGTGAGATTATCTAAAAATAACTGAGGTAATGTGATGCAGAAGGTAACTAATGGCCTGGAAATGCAGGTTCCTCTACAAGTCTCCCTTCTGGGAGTAGTTAATGTTTCTCAGATGGCTCCTATGGGAACTGGATGGTTCCAAGGAATTGGTAATCAGAGATGATACAGTGATTTTGCCATTATGTCTTGACTTAAACAACATATAAACAAGCCATCTCTCTAAACAAATATATTCATAAGTGCTTAAGAAATGCATCAAATGCTGATCACAGCCTCAAAATCTGTACTTCTAATCAGACTTTTCAAGATTACTTGTCAGAATCCATTTTGCGGAGCACACAAAATCATTTTTCTTTGCTTTGATTTTTCCTTTTTTTCTTTGCTTTTCACAGCGATAGGCTATGCTGTCATTCCAGTGTGAAGCGTCTGTTGCAAGCAAAAATTAATCAGAAATTCTCTCTCCATTTGTAGTTATTTCAATTGGGGCTTATATAGATAATCAGGAAATCTGAGAACTAACACAAGAAACATTTACAATAAATTGTAATGCTATAAGGGAACAAATGAAAAATGATACCCCTGAAAAGGGAATTTGTACTTATTTACCACCAGGCTCTTTATTTCACAGATGTGCAAAATGAAATAGAGATGTATTAAATTGACTTACCCCAAGAAAAGCACTAAAAATCAGTAGAGTCTCAAGTCTTTCCATCCTCTACCCCCATGTCTCCTCTCTAGCACACTGTCTACTGCTCAAAAGGCAGAGGGGAACAAGCCATAGCATCTTGCTACAAATTGCAGAACCATGGAATGCAATGACAAATTGATCACCCGACCAAGACAAAGCAAGTAGTAGTTGAAGATTTCTTTAAAAATGGGCCAGACAGCCCCATATCTATATTCATAACTATATGATACTGATTCAAAAGTGAAAAATCACAGGCAAACATTATTCCTTCGAAACATTTTGCCCTATCCAGCACTACATAGAAAAGAAAATGAAGAGAAAGGGAAAATAGCAATTCTAGCTAATCATGTGATCATCTTTGTTAATCATACCCACTAGTCTGGCATTTTGAAAATGCAGGAGTTTTAAGAGACATACCTGAAAATATCCTCAGACAAGTAAATATTGGTTGTGATTGCAATCAAAGCAATGTCCATGTTTGTAAATAGAAGAGGATACTATTGTTCAAAAGAAATGGTCTGGGGTCAGCGCTGTGGCATAGTTGGTAAAGCCACCACCTGCAGTGCCAACATCCCATACGGGCTCCTGTTCAAGTCCTGGCTGCTCCAATTCTGATCCAGCTCTCTGCTATGGGAAAGCAGTAGAAGATGGCCCAAGTGCTTGTGCCCCTGCACTCGCGTGGGAGACCCAGAGGAAACTCCTGGATCCTGGCTCCTGGCTCTTGGCTCCTAGCTCCTGGTTCCTGGCTCCTGGCTTCAGGTCGGCACAGCTCTGACCATTGTGGCCATCTGGGGAGTGAACCCAAGTCATCACTACAGAGCCTGCAGGTTAACAACAAGCTTGTAGGCATTAGTTTTCTTCTTTAAATAGTAAAATATTTAACCACAAAAGATAAACACTCTTGGGAGGGAGTTTGGAATAGGGGTTAAGATGATGTTCGGGGTGCTTACATCCCATATCAGATTGCCTGATATTCAGACCTGGCTCTGATTCTAGTTTCCTGCTAACGCTCTCCCAGAGAGGCAACAGATGATGGCTCCTTCTATTAGGTCCATGTGGAAGATTTTGATCCAGGCATTGACCTGACCCATCACCAGCTGTAACAGACATTTGGGAAGTGAACCAGTGAATAGGAGATCTCTGTCTCTTTCATTGTCTCTCTCTTTAATAGTTCCTCTGCCTTTTAAATAACTTTTTAAAAATTAAAAATTAAAAAAAACTCTTTAAAAAGATAACAGTCTTTCATAATATAACTATACATCATTACTATACTCCTAAATTAGTAATAATCCTTAATATGACTAAATATCTAGTCAATGTTAAATTTTGAGATTGTCCTATATATATATATATATATATATATATATATATATAGTAAGTGATGTTGTGTTTTCCAGTTTATTTGAATCAGGATCCCAAATGATCCTGATTTGATGGCACTGACATTTTGATGGAAAGAGACAGGGTGGGTTTGGTTGATACGGGGTTGTTATGACGCTGATGATTGATGATGATAATGATAAAAATGATTGGCACTGAATGGGATCATTTGGGAATGGAAATGGTCTCTATTAGTAACGTGACACTGCTACAGGAGTTTAAAGAACTTACAAGAATATAATAGGTAACTAATAAATCATGTAAAATCTTACCTCAAAAGAATCATGACTTCACTAGTCACAGCAAAAACCCTCACCGTGGCACCTCTGCTAGACTCATACTAGTATTGTCCACAGTTTGCTTTGTGGTCAGCTATTGTAAGGGCACAAAGACCACAGGAGCGCTGTATGAGTGTGGCACTGGCATATTAAGTAAAGGGACAATATTTGCTTTGGAGTATCCACTTGATGACCCCACAAATTCTCATCTTGCCGTTGTACTTAGTAGACACTGAATTCCTACCAACAGAATTTTACTGAGTCTAATTTCCTCCAGAGACATAATAATTCATAAAGAACCAGCAAACAAGGAGATGGTGCCTCTCTTCATCTTGTGTTTGGGGAGCAGAAAACTATGATGGATTGGTAGCTAGAAAGGAAGTCAGAGAGAGTGGGGATTGGGGAGATAAGATACAAATTTGTAAACCTGTAGCCAACAAAGCTGGTAGAGTCTGCCTCTTCCCTTTCCCGTAATAAAGGTAGCCTGCTCATACAGGATACAAAAGCTATCCTTGTCATTTTTGCATTATTCTGTGTCATAAATCTGAACTTATGTATATATGTAATTCAAAAATATTTTTAATGTATCATTGATTAAGACAGCATTCCTTGTTGAATAATAACTAGTATCATATGACCATATGCTTAAATTATTTAAACCACATTCCAGTTTCAATGAAGTGAATTCAAGCCCAGTTTAATTAGGCCATTTTTGAGATATTATTTAGGTCACACAACTGATCAAACAAAATCTGAAAATGGAGGTTGTCCTCTGAAATATTGTGCTTTTGTAATAAGTGTCACATTTTTTAAGAGTGTAAGTTCTTTGAATAAAAGTATATTACCAGAGAATGTTTTAATTCTATATTTAAGGGGAATTTTGAGAATTTTGTTCTGATCTGAGCAAAACTCTAATAGAACAAGGATCTTGTCTTTTAAAGACGACATAGAGCAGTTTCTGGCAAATGATGCTCAAACAAATATTTTGACATGAATGATTAAGTTAACAACGTGGTGACATTTCCAGACTAAGGCAGACTTTCACCACGTAATCTGTGTGCAAGCAGTCCTCTGACTCATCTGACTCAGTAAGGAATCACTGACTGATAATCTACAAAGATGTCCCCTCCTCACTCCAAATCGAATTCATCACCAAGTTCTAGAGTTTATGCACTACATATGAGTCTAGCTCTTCTCATCACTTCCTCTGCGAGTTTCTTATCCAAGCTACATCAACTTCTCTTCTAGCTGAGTCACTTCATTCCGTTATACTTTGACCCAAGTTGTGTTCTAAAAACACATATTTAAATTTATTCCACCACCCACCCACTCACTCACGTCTCTTTTCCCTTTTTCAGTTTAATGGTTTCCAGTTATTCTAAAGACAAAGACCCCAGTACTGAAAATAACCTGTAAGGTCTTTGCTATGTGTTCATCCAAGCCTTTGCCACCATCTCGAATGCGTCCCATTGCCTTTTTCACTACCCCTCCTACTGAATACAACCCTTTTGGGATAAAGAGTTTGAATGTACCACTCCTTGAACCAGGACTACTTGCCCTTCTGCCTTTTTCAATTCCAGATTTCAGTTCAAATCTAACACCTTCAGGGTTGTCTTCTATAATCCCCAGAAGAGATTAAGTCCCTACTGACAATATTGAGTAACTTTGCTATTTAGGCACTATAGCAGTTTGTGTGTATTTGCACAGTTGTTTGATTAACAACTGACCCCACCAAAAGATTCCCCAAGGGTAGTAAAACATGTACATCTTTTGTTCATCTTTATGTCCCAACATTTTAACAAAATAACAAATACATCATTGAATGCTTAGATGAATGCATTCCTTCATTTGTGAACATGAATTAGTGAACATGAATAAAAATAGCTACTACCTTAAATATGTGGGAGGGAAATTTATGGATACAACAAAGCTCCCACTATTCATTATGATGATTTCATAATTTATCAGAAGCAAGCATACACAAAACAACTCATTCAACATACTATGATTTATAGAGCCTCTATTGTGTCCTTAGTACTATGGCAAACATGGGAAAACATTTTACATTAAAAAAAAACATAATCTTGGTACAGCAAAATCTGCCCTTCTTTGTATACTATTCTGAAGGTTCTGAGAAGACATAGTCATGTGATCAGTTCAGTGCACACACCGAACAGCCCCATCACCCTAGAATGTCATAGCTGTGGTGCAGAAGGTGAAGCCTCTGCCTGCTGTGCTGCTCTGCTTCCAATGCAGCTCCCTGCTAACGCACCTGGGAAGTCCTTGGGCCCCTACACCCACGTGGGAGACCCGGAAGAAGCTCCCGGCTCCTGGCTTCAGCCCAGGCCAGCCCCGGCTGTTGGGGCCATTTGGGAAGTGAACGAGCAGATGGAAGTAAATTAATAAAACATGTTAAATAATAAAATAATGATGTCTTTGCCCAGAAGTAGAGGATCTCTGATTACATGGGCCCGAGACATATTCCTGCACTTGTCCTGGGGGCAGAAACCCCCTTCCTAAGATCCTTGTCTTGTTTTTCCCTGTTGTCCTAGATGCACTGGGTCTTATTAAATCAAGGTTTCTGTGCATTCTCAGGCAACTGAAATCGTTTGTCTGATACAGGGGATAAGGTCAGACGAGTTCTGGGCTGGCTCCATGTTTTCCTGTGCTGACTGCTATTGCCCTCTTGCAGACCAGCACAACAAAGAAGGATTTCTTGGGATTCTACTGGAGCTGCCAAAATCGCTGAGGAGCACCCACGGGGCCTCTGGGGACCCTGGGGTGAGAATTCCTCGTGGAGGAGCAGCTGCCGAGATAAAATGTACTCACACTATTTTGCACTTGGTCTTTGTCAATTCATCAGAAAATGTAGCTGATGAATTTAGCTAAATTTAGCTAAATCTTTTGCTGCCTGCAGTCCTAGGTAAGCAAGTCTGCTCTTTCTTAGAAGGTTCCTGTCTTTCATTAATATTGTAATGTATTTTCTTCACTCAAGAGTTCAACTTCTAATGACTTTAAGAAAAGTTTTGATTTTGTAAATTATTAAAAATAAATTATTTTTATTGCAATTTAAAAATACAAGGCTTTTCTTGCCCTCTACATCCTAAACAGAAGCTGAAAGTCACCAACAGGTTGCTGCAAAAACAAAAGATACAACAATACCTTTTTGGGGGATTTTATTTGCGAGGATATGCATAAAAGAAATTCAGTGATATCAGACAGAGTTACAGCTCTTATCAAGTATAAATTACTGATTATAAGTGAAATGGGAATTGAAAAGTGAAACACAAGGAAATGAGGAGCAGAATTACTCTTTAAGAGAAAGCTTTACACATTTGGGTAGATTCTGAGTATTCACATAATTTAAATCAAATAAATTCATATAATTTAAATTTATATTCATCTCATCAAGAACCAATATATGTATATAACATTCAAAGTGTTTATTTGTTTTATTTTAATCTCCTAGTCAGAGTGATGGAGAGAGATAGATAGAGATCTTCTATCTGCTGGTTCACTCTCCAAATGTCTACAATAGCCAGGGGTGGACTAGGCTGAAGACAGGAGCCCACAACGCCATCTGGTTCTCCCGGACAGGTGTCTGGGACCCCAGCACCTTAGCCAGAATCTCCTGCCTCCCGGGATGGCATGAGCAAGAAGTTCATTAGAAGCAGAGTTGCACACTTGCAGAAGAGGTCCTTCTGGCAGTGTTTGTCTTTATTTTGGTGTGTGTGTGTGTGTGTGTGTGTGTGTTACCCAGAAACCTTTTGTTTAAGGTATGCAAACTCTATGCATTTCATAAATACAACTTCAGGAACATAGTGTTTCTTCCCACCCTGGCACATCATCACTAGGCCAGATGCTGGCCAAGTAAACAATGGACACATATAATAAGAGGGTGCTTCAAAAGCTTCATGGAAAATGGAATTGAAAGGTAAATTACTTTGGTGTTAAAAAAATTGAGGCCGGCGCCACGGCTCACTAGGCTAATCCTCCGCCTAGCAGTGCCGGCACACCAGGTTCTAGTCCTGGTCAGGTCGCCGGATTCTGTCCCAGTTGCCCCTCTTCCAAGCCAGCTCTGTGCTGTGGGGAGTGCAGTGGAGGATGGCCCAAGTGCTTGGGCCCTGCACCCCATGGGAGACCAGGAGAAGCACCTGGCTCCTGCCTTCGGATCAGCGCGGTGTGCCGGCCGCGGTGGCCATTGGAGGGTGAACCAACAGCAAAGGAAGACCTTTCTGTCTGTCTCTCTCTCTCTCACTGTACACTCTGCCTGTTAAAAAAAAAAAAATTGAAATCCATGCATGAGGTACTTGAAAAATTTCATAAAAATGTGCATTATGAAAAAAACTATCCGTGGATTTCAAATTTCTTTGCACCAAAACAAACTTACCTTTATCTTTTTTTTAAGATTTAATTATTTATTTGAAAGGCAGAGTTATAGAAAGAGAGGGAGAGAGACAGATAGACAGAGATACCTTCCATCTGCTGGTTTACTCCCCAAATGGTCAAAATGGCCAGACCGGAGCGAAGATTTGGAACTCTCTCTAGGTCTCCCACGTGGATGGCGGAGACCCAAGCACTTGGGTCATCCTCCACTGCTTCCCCAGGTGCATTAACAGGGAGCTGGATCAGAAGTGGAGCAGCCGGGACTTGAACTGGCTCTCATATGGGATATGTTGGCATTGTACACAGCAGCTTAATCCACTGCACCACAATGCTGGCCCCATAAACTTACCATTTAATTCCATTTTCTAGGACTATTTTGAAGCATTCTTGTACAACACAAACAAGCTTAACCTGCTGTACCACAATACTCACTCCAGGAATAGACCTATTTTTGGGATAATAACAACAACAATAAAACAAAACTCAGTAATCTGCAGTGTGACTGTTAGTTCTTATGCCTTCAGCTATGTATGAATAAGACTAACCAGAAACATTTTGTGAACTTGGGCCATCCATGTCTTGCCTTGCCTTTGCTTCAAAATAGAAGTGATAGTGAAAGAACAAATAGGAAGATAGTCTGCAAATGATATGACGGAAGGATTGTGCCACACACAAATGCTGGTTAGTTAAGGTTACACACCACGTTCTGCTAGGAAATGTAATTTTAGAAAGGGAATCACAATGAGAAGTACTGCTGCTGTTATTTAGTTGCAAATCTCATTAATGAAAATTTCTTAAAATTTCAGTTTCAGTCACAAAATAATAGCAGTTGTTGAGATAAGTAATTTTAACCAAGGGTTTGAAAGTTCTTCTTTTTAAGCAAGTTTATTTATTTATTTGAAAGACAGAGTTACAGAGAGAGGTAGAGGCAGAGAGAGTGAGAGAGGCAGAGAGAGAGAAAGAGAGAGAGGTCTTCCATCACTGGTTCACTCCCCACATGGCCGCAGTGGCCAAAGATGGGCCCTCCGGAGCCAGGATCTAGGAGCTTCTTCTGGTTCTCCCACGAGGGTGCAGGGGCCCAGGCACTTAGGCCGTCCTCTGCTGCTTTCCCAGGTCTAGTAGCAGGCAGCTGGATCAGAAACGAAGCAGCTGGGACTCAAACCGGTGCCCACAGGGGACGCCAGCGCTGCAGGCCTGGGGCTTTAACCCGCCGCACCACAGCGCCAGCCCCAATTCAGAGTTCTTAAGCCCTGGTCTTTGCTAAAAGTTTGCGACATTTGAAGTCAAGAATGGATTCTAATTTATCATTCAATTCCAGTAACACAAATATTTGGAAGACAGAGAGAGCAGATGCAAGCAAGCGGGCTATCTAGCTTTCAATTTCTGTGCATAAGGAGCCCGTTATCAGAAATATCATATTGGCAAAATCTTCACTTCACGATAGGTCAGTATAGAAGAAAGAAAACATTTTTTCTACAAAGGTCTGTGTTGCTGTCAGATGCCAATGCATTAAATTGTTTGAGAAAAATCCACATCCTGGAATGTGAGTGTTTTTCAAAGCTAACTATTCATAAAACTTTGACATATAATTACTGTAACTGTCAACAGACAGGGACAGTGTATGACCACATGAAAGTCGACTCTCACGGAGACGAGAAATCATAAGACTGCACTGGGAATGTTCAGAATACTATTACTCAAAACAAGGGAGTGTTCAGGTTTATCTAAATGTGGAACAACATGATTAAAAAGAACCGTTCCAAAATAAGAAATTCTGGAAGAGTCAGTCAGAGTGGTCAAATAGTATCCTAAGACAGTAGAATTCCAGCATCTACCTAACAAATGTGGCAAATTGTATGTATTTGCAGACCACCGTATATGGCAAAATTCACTTGTAAATATTTTAGCTGTATTAATCTTGGCTCCAAATAGTGATGCCCAAAGTTCTAGAATATGAAGTTTTGACCAATTTATTTAATCTATATTAATGTAGAGATTTTATTACTTGCTATCAGACACTTTGAGAGAAATTTAATTTGGAGAAGAGCATAATTTGTAGAACTAGATTTCCTCCAGTTATTCTCTAATTAGTGATTGAAAAAATGTATTTAACAAATTTAGGAATTTTCTTAAATACCTTGAAAGTGGTGTAAATAATTTTGTGAAATCCTTAAATAGAAAATTATGATTTTCTTTCAAAGTAGATATCATTCTGTCTATCTATCATCACTAATTGGAGCCATCATTTAATGGAGAATTATTTTATAACAAGGAAAAAGTTGAGTTTTTTCATGTGTTATTCCAGGCTCAAATATATGCAGCTGGGTTGGCTCCAATGTTTCCCAAACACAGAAAACTTTCAGAAAGTCTTCCACAGACAAGAATTCACCTCTTAAGTTTGTTCAGACTGTTGTGGATTCCAGTGGGTAAGTTTTCTTTTTTTACTTATTTATTTTTTAAAGATTTTATTTATTTATTTGAGAGGCAGAATTATAGATAGATAGGGGGAGAGAGAGAGAGAAAGGTCTTCCATCTGCTAGTTCACTCACCCTACGTCCACAACAGCCAGGACTGGGCCAATCCAAAGCCAGGAGCCAGGAAGAGTCAGTCAGAGTGGTCAAATAGTATCATAAGTCCGTAGAATTCCAGCTTCTACCTAACAAATGTGGCAAATTGTATGTATTTGCAGACCACTGTATATGGCAAAATTCACATGTAAATATTTTAACTGTATTAATCTTGGCTCCAAATAGTGATGCCCAAAGTTTCAGAATATGAAGTTTTGAACAATTTTTTTAACCTATATTAATGTAGAGATTTTATTACTTGCTATCAGACACTTTGAGAAATTTAATTTGGAGAAGAGCTTCTTCCAGGTCTCCCACATGTGTGCAGGGGCCCAAGTTTGGGCCATCTTCGGCTGCTTTTCTAGGCCATAGCAGCGAGCTGGATAGGAAGAGGAGCAGCCGGGACTCAAACAGGTGCCTGCATAGGGTGCTGGTGCCACAGGTGGAGGCTTGGCCAGTACGCCACAGCGCCGACCCCAAGTGGGTAAGTTTTCTGGATCCCTTGCTAATTTTTCAGTCTGCTTTTCCTTTCAGCTTATTACTTACTTTCTGCAACTCTGTCATTGTTTGGATTACATGGCAGAATCAAGCATGAATAACCCAACGTGCCCTCTCCTTACTTGTCACTTTTTCATCCAGAATGACAACTGTTACACGTCTTCTCAGGAAGATGACTGAGAAGACAATAGCTTTATTATGTTTATTATATTATGTGTGATGTGATTCATCTGAGGAATCCTGGATGAGAAAGACCACTGAAAAAAAATATGACATAAAAACCCAGCTGTGTGGCTTCCCTCAGCTCTCATTTATGATTGAAAAGGACCACTAAGTGAAATCTTTGTTTATGATGCCATACATTCATGATTTCCTTCGGCCTCTTTATATTAAGTAATTGATAATGACTTCTTTTAGATAATTGAGAAGACTTAGCAAAATTATGTTCTCTTATCTATTAATATTATTATCTATTAGTTTACCTTTTTAAAAGAAAAGATATATTTATTTATTTGAATGGTAGAGTCACAGAGAGAGGAGGGAGCAAGAGAGACAGAGATCTTCCATCCCTTGGTTCACTCCCCAAATGGCTACACCGGCCAGGTCAAAGCCTGTAGCCTGAAACTCCATCCAGAACTCCCGTGTGAGTGACAGTAGTCCAAGTACCTGAGCCGTGTCCCTCTGCCTTCCCAGGTGCATTAGCAGGAAGCTGGATCAGAGATGAAGCAGCCAGGAATCCAACTGGCACTTATTTGAGAAGCTGGTGTCACAGGTGGCAGCCTAACCTTCTGTGGCACAATGGCAGCCCCTATCAGTTTATGTTACTCTAGTGGTTTCTCTCATTAACATAGAAATAAAGTGTAAAATCTCATCTGGTCAGTCTTTAAGATTTGTAATCAAATCCTATTGAAAAACAACTAAGAAGTTAGCCCTAAAACAGTTTTGAAAGATATTTTTTATCTTTCAGGTTTGAAAGATAGCTTTTCTGAGTAACATATTTTCTCCCAAGAAAGATGTCTCTACATTATCTTCTGGTTTTCATAGTTTCAAGCAAGCAGTCTCCTGTTTTCCTTATCCGTGTTGCTCTAAATGTACTGTAATTTTGTTCACATTTTGATTTTAATTTTTTATTTCTGTGTTTTTTTGTACATTGATTCATTGTGTCTTGATGTAGTTTCAATTACATCTGTTGTGCTTAGAGATTATTGAGCTCCCTTCAACTGTGTGTTTGGAACATTTTTGGTCATTATTTCCTAAGTACTTTTAATCTCTTCTCTTATTCTACTGCTTTAGACACATTTACTGATTTCCTGATAGTGTCATACAGATGACGGATGCTCCTCCTCCTTGCCATTTCAGTAAATTTTTTCTTTAAGTTTTATGTATTTAATTGAAAGTCAGAATTACAGACAGGGAGAAAAAGAGAGAGAGATTCCACCTGCTGTTTCTCTGCCCAAATGGGTGCAATGGCCAGATCTGGACTGATCCAAAGCCAGGAGCCAGGAACTTCATCCGGGTCTCCCATGTGGATGCAGAAGCCCAAGGACTTGTTCCATCCTCTGATGCTTTCTCAGGCACTTTAGCAAGGAGCTGAATTGGGAATTGGGCAGCCAGGACTTGAACCGGTGCCCATATGGGATGCTGGCACTACAGATGGCTGCTCAACCCGCTGTGACGCAGTGCCGCCCCAGTTGAGTAATTTTGATTCCATTTTCTTCTGCAGTGCATTATGCTATATGCTGTTAATCTCATGCAGAGTGTTCGCGTTTCACTGGAACATTTTGTCATTTTCACAAGTTCCATTTGAGTCATTTTTATATCTTTTCTCCTCTCAATTTTGTCTTGCTTTCCTTGACTTTTTCAGACTACCCATAAAAGTCATTTTAATGTCTTCATTTGCTAAATTGATCATAATTCCCAAGTCTGGATGTGTTTCCATTGGCTGATTTTTCTCCTGTTTATGGGTCATATTTTCTTGCTTAATCCCATGCTGAGAAAATTTTGGTTGGATGCTGAATATTTTTAATTTTACATAGTTAGAATATGGAATTTGTTATACTGCATTTTATTTTTTAAATGCCAGATTTTGTAAATACACTGAAACTTTTTATGAAGGAGAGACAGACGGAGAGCTTCCATTCACTGGTTAATTCCTAAAATGCCTACGATGGCCAAAACGGTCTAGGATGAAGCTAGGAGCCAGAGATTCAACCTAGGCTTTCCCTATGGGTTGCAGGGCTCTGATTACCTGAGCAATCACTTACTGCCTCCTAGGGTGAGCAATACCAGGAAGCTAAAACTGAGAGCCATATCCAGATGTCGATCCCAGGTACTCTGATAGGGAATGTGGGCATATTAAGTAGCTTCTTAACCACTAGGCTAAACACTCATCCCTGTGAATACATTTTTTTAAATAATGAATATCATGTGATATTATACTCCATGTACTCTCTGTATTTTTGTTGATTACTTAACAACTATTTTTTACTAATAGCAACAAATGCATAGAACACTAATTTTCCATTTGTTAAATCATTTGAATAATGAAATGATCAGCTACTGCTATAAGATAGTTACCTTTATTGCTTTTACTAACCTTTTGTATCATTTATCTAATTTCAACTTTTGTAAGTTGGATCCAATTTTTAAAAACCATACTTATTTATAAAGTACTTTATTGTAGATATTCGTATTTAAAATAGGAAAAGCATTACATACTTGAATAAAAAGACAGTTTTTATTTTTGGTGTTTCTAACAATTGTATGAAGACAAGTGTTATGATAACTTTGCTTTAATGTGTTTCATTACCTGACATGATTTCCACCACATAAATGATGCCTGATGGTATCAAATAAGCATAATTATGGTTTAAGAAAAACATCTTGTGGGCCATCATTGAAGCACAGGGGGTTTAGCTGCCAACTATAATGCTGGCATCCCAACGGGCAGCAGTTCAAATCCCAGATGCTCCACTTCCAATCCAGCTCCCTGCTAATGTGCCTGGGAAGGCAGTGGAAGATGGCATAAGTGCTTATGGGAGACCCGTAAGAAGCTCCTGACTCCTGGCTTTGGCTTGGCCCAGCCCTGACTGCTGTGGACATATGGGGAGTGAACCAGTAGATGGAAAATCTCTCTATATATAACTCCAATTCTCTCTCTGTAACTCTGCTTTTCAAATAAATGAATAAATCTTATTAAAATTTTTAAAAATCATCCTGGATTTTCTTTTAGTTATTATTATTTTGTTATTTTGAATTAGTTGAACCCTCTCAAAGTTTGCTTTTAAGCACCTTTAAAGTATGCTTGGCACAGTCTTTACCCAGGATAATTTAGCCCAGTACTAATGTGATTATCTTGTGAGAATCCTACATAGCCCATGTATTATGAAGTCTTCTCACTCTGGTGAGAACACAGACTCCTCCCAATCTCATGTGAGCCGCAAGGGTAGTGCCAGTGTTTCTGGAAGTCTCAGGTAGTTTTTGTTTGTTTGTTTGTTTGCCAGGCATAGTTAGCGAGAGAGAGAGACAGAGAGAAAGGTCTTCCTTCCATTGGTTCACTACCCTAATGGCCACCACTGCCAGCACTGCGCCAATCTGAAGCCAGGAGCCAGGTGCTTCCTCCTGGTCTCCCATGCGGGTGCAGGGCCCAAGCACTTGGGCCATCCTCCCCCGCCCTCCCGGGCCACAGCAGAGAGCTGGCCTGGAAAAGGGGCAACCGAGACTAGTACCCGGTGTCCCAAGTGGGACTAGAACCTGAAGTGCCGGCGCCGCAGGCGTAAGATTAGCCTAGTGAGCCATGGCGCCAGCCCTCAGGTAGTTTTCTTAAGTGGCAGTTCAAGGTAGGGTCTCTCCACAAATTGTCAAAAGTTTTCTCTGTGTTCTCTCCACCCCAGGACTTAATCTGAACTCTGGCCTTCACCTGCTCAACTCCCGGTCTGTCCAGTCTGCGGGTGATGAATTGTTTTAGATCTGCCCTCCTGCAGCTTCCCTACTGCACCCTGACTTCAGGACGGCTTGAGTTATCTGTCCTCTGAGTGGTCAACTAATGCAGTTACTGATATCATCTCATTTGCTTCTCTCCCTCAGAGATCACTCTCCCAAATGGCCAGCTATCCAGTGTTAAAATCCTTGATGTCACTTAGTTCTCTGAGCTTGTTTAAGACCAGAGGGTAATTCCAGCCTCTGTAATTCCATCTTGATCAGAGAAGAAAGTATGATACAGCAATTTGGGGGGAGGAGGTTTTCCTCTTTGAGATCTAAGTATTTTCAAACACTGTGACCCACCAGTTTCAAATTCTAAATATTTTCTCAAGATAAGTGACACCACATTCTCACAAAAAGACTTGTATGAGAATGTTCATGGTTGCTTGTTTCCTAATGTTTCCTCAATTGGAAAACGCTCAAACTCTCCTCAACATGAAAATGTATAAACCAATTGTGGTGTATTAATACAAGGAATATTATTCAAAAATAAAAAGTAATAACTTACACACACATGCATATACACACACATACACACCTGCACACAGCTACAAGTTGAATTTCAAAGATGTTAATCTGAGAAAAGCTAGACACAAAATCCTACCTAGCGAATGATTATATTTACCAAAAGCTCAGTAGTAGCCAAAACTACATGATGGTGGCAAAAATCAGAAACTGATGGCCTCTGAAAGTAGAAATTAGTTGAAAGGGACACAAAGGAATGTTCCAGTGAGGCGCAAATTCTCTCTATCTTTATACAGGTGTGGTTTGTGCATTAGTCAAAACTCATCAAATGTTGCAATTAAAATATGCATATTTTATTCATAATTTGTTAAGTCTTTCTTTAAAAATAATCACAAAAGAAAACTAGATTTTTGTTATTAGGACTATTTTTCACAGTGAGAAGAACTAAAAAACTGTCGATTTTTTTTGTAATTTCTGTATTTTTCTGTATAGTGTAGGCTTAAGCAATTTATTAACTCAATTGAGAATACCAGGAACTAGGCTGCAAGAATGGAAGGAAAGAAGTATACACTCTACCCTGTAGTGTTAGGTTATAACTATAGTACCAGAATAAATTTATTTTAAAAAATTATGCTCTATTTAGCTGAAAGTCAGAGAAACAGAGAGAGATCTTCCATCGACTAGTTTACAAATGGCCACAATGACTAGGCTGAGTCAGGCCAAAACCAGGAGCCTGGAGTGCCACCTAGATATCCCACACGGATGGGAAGGGCCCAAGTACTTGGACCATCATCTGCCACTTTCCCAGACACTTCAGCAGGGAGCTGCATTGGAAGTAGAGCAGCCAGGGCTCAAAATCTTGCTCTGATATGGGATGCCACCTTTACAGGTGGTGGCTTAACCTGTTGTGCTATAACACTGGCACAGAATCTACTGTTTTAGTATAGATATAGAAGTGTTTGCCGCTATAGCTACATGTCCTCATATTCTCTTCATTTGGTGAAGAAGCAATGCCATGTCAATATCATTGACAAAGACTCAGAGCTCATTTTATTTGTAAATGTGATTCTCCATTAAAAGGAGACAGATTTCTTTAGAATAAAAAATTATTTCAGGCATTTGATGAGGAAAATAGAATATATTCCTGGATGATTACATTGAGTCAGGAAATCAAAAAGTGCCAGAGGATTATGAATGATACAACTGAGCCAGAAGATATAGAATACATCTTCACCAGGCTCCTACTGCTCAGACCTCAGACAGTTTGTCATCAAAGTAAATACTGCTAGCAATGGATAGCAAACTATGTGGTGCTAGAAAAGTGGCTATCAATAATGGGGAGGAGGGGAGGTCCCTAATGGGCAGAGTTTGCTGATTTCTGTAAATAAATTAATTACAAATGATTTCAAGCTACCAAAGTTGTACCACTGCTTTAGAAGAGATGATTAAAATTGGTTCTCAAGAGTAAGTGGGCTAGCCACAGAACAACATTAATTATAACCAAGGAATAAAATAAGGTCGTCTAAATCTATACAGAGATATCAATAGATGAATAAATTGCATAATGAGGAGAAGGGAGGGCTCTTGCTAACAGTAAAATTTTCACTAAAGTAGAAGAAATGATGTCATGGGAAACAGTCAATGAATGCTAAAACCAGCAAGAGAACCTTTAGCAAGAAGTTATTTGAAAGAATCACTCTACAAATTACTTATTAATTACAACATAAAAATAATAATCACTTAATCACTTCATAGTAGTGAGGTCTGAGAGATGCCACGTTAACCAAACAATCAGTGTTCACATCTCCAGTGTTGAGACAAAATGACATCAGGTGACTCCTGTTGGGATGTACTGAGAAGAGAATCAGTGTCTTTTCAAAAACACAACTACAGAAATAGTCATATAAAGAGTTCTGTTGTAAGGAAGGGGCTCATGCCATTGTGGGAAGGCAAATCCAAAACCTGTAGGGCAGTCAGAAAGGCTGGAAACAGACACGATCACTCCGTCCCAGGTTTGAGGCTGAATCCATCTCCCCTGGGGAGCTTCAGCCTTCCCCTTAAACCTCCACATGATTGGACGAGTCCCATCTGTGTGATAGAGAGTAATCATTTTTGCTTAAAGTCAATTGTTTCCAGATGATAACCACATATACAAAATACATTCAGAACAACACTTAGATGAGTTCTTGACCAAAACCAATCTCCATAGCCTAGTCAAGTTGACAAATAAAATTTAACCATCATGGCAGTCAGCCTTGTGGTGCAGTGGGTTAAGCAGCTACTTAACTTATAATCCTATATCGAGAACAGGTTCAAGTCTCAGTTGCTCTGCTTCTGACCCAGTTTCCTGCTAATAAACCTCAGAAGGCAACGGAAGATGGCCCAAGTATCTGGGACACTGACACCCTTATGGAACATGAAGATGGAGATCCTGGATCCTGGTTTTGGCCTGGCCCAGCTCCAGCTGGTGTGACCATTTTGAGAGTAAACCGGCATGTAGAAGATCTCTGTTTCTCTATCTTTCTTCCTCTCTCTCTCTCTCTCTCTCCCTCTCTGTCCCTGACTCTGCCTTCCAAATAAGTAAATGCATGTATATACATATATACATATATTTAAATATATAAAAATATATGTATAGTATATATGGAATCGTGGCCCCTAGATGATTTCTAAATGTCGAAGACTACAAACCTGTTTCTGTCCATGATTAAGGGATTATTCAGATGTGACTCAAGATCTTAAAAAGTGTTGAAGCTGGGTATTGCACTGGGTCAAATGAAGTCACAAGGCTCCTACAAGGGAAGAGGAAGGCAGGAGAGGCAGAGGGAGAGAAGGGGTAAGGAGCAATGCAGAGCTCAAAGCGATGCAAATGCCGACGCTGTAGATCGGAGGGGCTCACAACCCTCTCCAGACTGGAGAAGCCAAGGAACACATCCTCCTGCAGATTCCCCAGTGTCTGCCAACACTGTCACAGGCTACTTCAAAAATCTGCAGAAAATGGAATTGAAATATAAGTGAAATCTATTTTGGTGCAAATATTTTTGAAATCAATGCAGAGTTTTTTTTAAGACCTCCTTATATGCATGGATTTAATTTTCTTGGCAAAATGTTGAATTTTAATTCTATTTTCTGTGAACTTTTTGAAGTACCCATATCTGAGACCCAGAAATCCCATTTTGGATTTCTAAGCTCCAGAATTATAAGTTTGTGCTGTTTCATGTCAATAAGTGAACGGTAATCCATGGCAATAGCAACAGAAAACTAAAACACTCTCCAATGACTCTGAAAAAATGTTTGTGTTTGTTTGAAAGTATATATAGAGAGAATACTAAAGTACATACAGGAAACAAATGAAACACTAGCAAATTTGGTTAAGAATCCCTGAAAGTCTCCTATAATCCTCTTGCAAGTATTATTAGGATTCTATCTATGAACAACATTGAATCTTTTCTATGTATTAATATCACATTAGCATGAAAATTGACAAGAATTGTGTTGTAATTATCATGCATTTGTTATGACCCTGAGAAGATAATGAATTAATAAATTCCTTAAGGAAAAACATTTAAGTAAAGTAATACTAAAGCAAAATGTTACAGAAAAGAATAAAAAAAAGTCCTTAAATTTTAAGGATAAAAAGAGAAATATGTACAGTGAACTGGAGAGAATGTATAGAATTTACTTCAAATAAACCAGGTAGAGGAAGACATGAAGGACAGGAAAGTGGAGAAAGGACATGGCAGGGAACATTTAGGAGAAACCTGAGTATACATACCACTTTATCTTCTTTTGCATGTATGTTAGATTCTTCTTAAAAACTTCAGAAACAAGACCATTTTATTTAAAATCCAATGGCAGGAAAAGCGAGGGAAAGCTTAATAGTTCAGGTAGCAATCAGCTTTTCTGGGGAGTTAGCAGCTTGGATTGAAGAACTGATAGAGGCTTCAATGGTCAGTGTCTTGTCTGCATACTAAGCTTCCCCGGTTTGAACAGCAAGCCAGGGAGCAAGAGGTCCCTCTTGGAGCAGGTTAGCCAGCAGACACCAGCATTTCCCCACAGCCAGTGCTCCTCGCTGCTTGTCCTGCAGTTCATTCCTAAGTGTAGGCACTACCACCAGGGTTTAGAAGACTCTGTAGAAAATAGCAGTTTTTGAAGAAACTGAATGTTACTTCAAATGTGATCCTTGGATAAACATCACAAGGAGGTGCCCTTGTCAAGCAAGTAAGCGCCGACTTGGTCTCTGTGCGGTTGCCAAAGCCACTTTGTTTTGGAGCCTTTCTGCTGGCAGAGAGTTTGAGGAGACATTGGGGAGGGAAAATCACGTACATTTCTTTTTTTTTTTAAGATTTTATTATTTATTTATTTGAGAGGTAGAGTTACAGACAGAGAGAGGGAGAGACAGAGAGAGAGGTCTTGCATCCACTGGTTCACTCCCCAGATGGCCAGAGCCGCTGGAGCTGGGCCGATCTGAAGCCGGGAGCCAGGAGCTTTTTCCTGGTCTCCCACGTGGGTGCATCCTGGGCCATCTTCCACTGCCTTCCCAGGCCATTGGCGGGGAGCTGGATCAGAAGAGGAGCAGCTGGGCACGAATCGGTGCCCATATGGGATGCTGGCGCCAGAGCAGGAGGTTTATCCTACCACACCACAGCACGGCCCCTTTTTATTTTATTTTTTAAGCACATACATTTCAATGACTGTCTCCATTTGCTTCACCTATAGATACATTAAATAGGTAAGGATATACCCGCGTTTCGACACAATTAATAAAAAGTCAACTACAACAGTTTAGTTAGATATTCAAACTTTTTGCCCTTCCTCAACTAGACAAACAAATGAGAACATGCATTTCTTGGCCAGCTCCAGTGAATTTAAATTTTCCATTAGCATATAATAGGTTTAGACTAGAAAGCCTTTTGAACATGGGAATCCGTCAGGAAAACAGAAACACGACCCAAGCTAGTGCTCAAATAAGTTCACACTGTTATTTCAGAATAGGCTGTGCCTATATAGAGGGTGATTATAAGTTCTACATGTGTCGATTTTTTTAAAAAATAGCAAGATTTTTTTAACAGTCATTTCATCTCTGAGAGAGTCAATGACCATATTTGATGAGAAGCCAGATGGCAGCGTTCTGTATGCCCGGTGCCAAGAAGCATGACGGGAGCTGCAATTTACCTTCCGTGGTGAGGCTAGCCACCGAAGCACACCACAGCTGCGGGCGAGCCAGGCTGCTGCCGGTAGGTGCAAGCACAGTTGGTTCCCTCCCAATTTGGATGCAGCAGGTAAGAGGCTGAATCAGTACCCAGCAATTATGGAGTTGGCATGTGCTGCATTGTTTACTCACAGTAATATTCCTACTGGACTTTATTAAAACACCATCTGTTGTCAGGGCAGACAAAGAATCCAAACAGAAACACATAGCGAGACACAGAAAGAAAGTGTGAAAAGGTGTACATGTGCGGGGCGGGGGGGGAGTGGGGGAGTCCTGCTACAGGGTTGGGCTGGCTTTCTAAGAGGCCTCCTTTGGTCCCGGGAGTTATCTTTTCACGCGATACCCCTACTCGCCCACATTGCTGTTTGTTGGTTTCCACAGCTAGCCAGGCCAAAACCATTTGTGGTCCAAATGAAGTTGGCTGTGCAAGAGTCTAGCTGGAACAAAAGACAGCTAGTGCATGCATACGGGTGGACCCCGACCACATAGGCATTGCTACAAATTAAAACCAAAATTATGGAAAGTCAAGTTGTCCCGCTGAATGATGCTCAGACTAAACTTCTGACTTAATGTTCGCAATAGAGGCTGAGTAATGAAGGATATCTGCCAGTAATAATACCTCCAGGGCACAAGGAAAGTGACTGTTTTGTTTCCAATCAGCTGTTTTCTCTTACTCTTTTTAATCCTGCAGATGGGGATCAGATAGTTCTAATACACAGCTGGGCTCTACAAATGGCCAAGTGTAATTTTTCTTACACCCGCATATAATTCCAGGTGAAATTAATTAGTCAGAATTCCTCATCAGATAATACACTAATAAAATGTGATGCAAGTCATTAAATATGCAAATACAAGACCAACAGCATAAAAGCAGGTCGTTTTGATTCTACAAGAAGACATCTGTCTATTTGGAACTTTAGTGCAAACCGAAACCAAAACCAAAACAAAGCTTACAACGTGTGCGTAAACAAGCCATGATTCATGTGGCAAAATGAAAGCTGCAGAAAAATGAATCCAAAACAAGCACTGAATATTTTCAGGGTAAAGGGGTTGGCTCATTCAGATACATATATTCAAATATTACAGTGCAGATGACTTAGGAGCATGCGAGGGAAGCCAGAGGGCAAAGTCGTGCTGCGCGTGATGTCACTGTCTGCTCTGTCTTTCACTCAGACCCTTGATATTCCTGCCAGGGGACGAGCAGTCATTTTAATTTGCAGAAGTGCTGTTTACCACTTTGCAAGCCGTACCAATATTTACAGAGAATTCAGTGAATGAATGAAAAGAAACAGCTGGGACTCCTTCCACCTCATTGCCCATCTCATCTCTAAGTCTCCTCCTCTGTACTGTCTTACTTGTAGTCATTTTGTTGAGCAATGGATTCGTTGGCAGCCTTCAATTCACTGATGCCTGTTTGTTAAGCACGTCATAATTCCTGGTATGCATTTTCCCTACGCTAATTGTTTTCCATGCATGAATATCCCAATTATGTATTTTCCCTGATATGCCATTTAATATAATTTTAAGCCTATCCATAATACCATGACGTGTAGTCACTGATGCTGTTTTACTGTTTGATTATGCACGTCACAGTATCGCTGACTATCAACAGTGTTCTAAAAAACAAAAGAAAAACACAATTGTTTGTTCAGAGAACTTGACATTTACTCGGGGAGATAAGATACATCCTAGGGGCCGGCACTGTGGCACTGCGGGTAAAGCTGCCGCCTGCAGTGCCGGCATCCTTCATGGGTGCCTGTTCAAGTCCCATCTGTGCCACTTCTGATCCAGCTCTCTGCTATGGCCTGGACCATAGCACCTGGCCGTAGCACTTGGGCCCCTGCACCCAAGTGGAATATAGAGATGAAGCTCTTGACTCCTGGCTTCAGACCAGTCCAGCACCAGTTGGTGTGGCCATTTGAGGAGTGAACCAGCAGATAGAAGATTTCTCTCTCTCTCTATCTCTGTAACTCTGCCTTTTAAATTAATTCATTCATTCATCCCATATAAGTCCATATTGCTTTCTGTTGTTTTAGCATATATCTTCTTTAAAAAGATTTATTTATTTATTTATTTGAAAGGCAGAGTTACAGAGAGGCAGAGGCAGAGAGAAAGAGAGGGAGAGGTCTTCCAACTGCTGGTTCACTCCCCAATGGCCTCAATGGCTGGAACTGGGCTGTTTCAAAGCCAGAAACCAGGAGCTTCTTCCAGGCCTCCCATGTTGGTGCAAGGGCCCAAGCACTTGGGCCATCTTCTGCTGCTTTCCCAGGTGCATTACCAGGGAGCTGGATTGGAAGTGAGCAGCCGGGACTAGGACAGGCAACCATACGAGATACTGGCATCACGGGCAGCAGGTTTACCTATTAAGCCACAGCGCTGGCCCCGGGATGAATATTACTAAGTGAAACCAATTAGCAGAAGAGCAAGAAATAAGAGGAAGAAGCAATCAGGGGAAAAGTTATGGAAGAAGTTATGGCTTACCTATCTTGCAAAGGGTGGAAAGATTCTGACTAGGTAAGGGGAGGGGGGGCGGGAAATGCAGGAGCAGTCTTTGCAGAGATGCAGATGTAGAACAGAGGAAGGAGTCTCCAGGCACCCTGAAATTGGTTTCTTGGTCCAAACCAGCCAAGGCAATGATGATTTCATGAGACACACTGCTGAAGGAGCCTCCATGACTTATTACACCTTGCACAAGGAGACCAACCTTCCGGAGAGCACGGTGAAGATTTTCACGAAGGAGAATATAACAGATTCTCTTTGCAAACAGCTTTAAGCTCAATCCAAGTGCAAAACAGGCTCTGTGAACATGTGAAGATCAAAGGTTTCCAAAAAAGAATGAATTGATGAGTTGATTGTAACCACTGAAAATATGAATAATAAAAACAGTTTGTAAAAAATAAATGCCTTTATTCTACATCTACCACTGCTACAGGGAAAGAATTTCGTTTAGATTCTACAATAGCTGCTGGAGCATACAAAGGCGGGTACATATTTCGTGATTGCTACATCTGGCCTAGCACGAGTGAGCTCTGCACCCAGGACAGCAGAATGACAGATGTTGACCCTCAGCTGTGTTTGAAAGAAGAAACCATGGTCAAATTCAAAGTAAAATAACTGTCTCTGTGATAGGTCTGAGCATTGCAAGTCCTGAAGCTTGAAAGCTGAAATAGGTGAAGAGTCGGGGTGTAAGCCAGACATGTCAATACAAGGCTACTTCAAAAAAACTTGTGTAAAATGGAAATAAAAGTTAAGTTGAAGAGGGCAGGCATTGTGATGCAGCAGGTTAAGCGTCTGCTTGGGATGCCCACATCCCATATCAGAGCCCCTGGTATCGAGTCCCAGATTCTTTCGTTCCAACTCAGCTTCCTGCTAATGCTCTGGGGAGGAAGTAGAGGATGACCTAAGTACTTGGTTCCTGGCCGGCTACAGGACAGAGCTGGATGGAGTTCTGGGCTCGTGGCTCCAGCCTGACCCACTGTGGCTGGTGTGGGTATTTGGGGAGTGAACCAGTAGATGGATGATCTCTCTCTCTTTTTCTGTCATTCTGCCTTTCAAATAAATTAAAACAAGCAGATAAACATTTTTAAAAAGATATGTTCAACTTAGTGCAAGAAAAATTTGAAAACCCTGCAAAGTTTTTTCATAATACTCATTTTTCTTGAACTTGAAAAACCCCTCATAGACTAAGGATAGAGGCCATGTAATGATGTGGTTATTCAAGTCCGGGCTTTCTGCAGTGCTAAGTAGGTACCCAAGTACTGGAACAAAGCATAAATATGAGAGGCCTTCAAAAATTTATGGAAAGTTAATATTATAAAAAATAATGCATGAATTTCAAAAATTTATGCACCCAAACTTTTCTTTTAATTCCATTTCCATGAGCTTTTTAAAGTGCCTTTGTTAACATAGTTAGATAAACATTAGCCTATGTGTATAAGAGGGGCCAAAGAAAATGGGAAGAAAATGAGAGTTTTTAAAGAAAATGATTTTTGTGCAATAGAATGAGGAAACAAGCCCTGGAAGCAGTCTAATAATTACACCTAAAGTAACTGCTCTTCTTCCCTAACCCTGCTCGATGGGTGTCAGCATTCTCCCAGGAGGTAGCTCAGAGGAATTCCCCTCGCCCTGCACCAAGGTGGTTATTAGGTCCCATAACAATGTGGTCATAAGATCCTGGGAGAATTTTCGGGAATTCCACATTCAAAAATCTCACATCCACAATTTTCCAGAAGAAGTGGGAGGGGAGAAGAAATGGGAGAGCCATAGTTATATCCACAAAAACTCCAGTCTGAATGCAGAATGCGCTCTCAATCACTCCTGAAATGCCTGTGGAAATTTCTGTATCTTTACTTTTTGATAAAATTTTACTAAACTGACCTTCCCATCTGTTTGTCCATTGGCCTCATACTTCATTTGCCACAGAGCAATTTCTTGGGGTTCAAATCAACTGAAATATATATATATATATATATATATTTATGTATATATATTTATATATAGCCATTTTACTCCATAGTATAAAACTAAAGGTTTTCCCTTCATCGTGGTAGAATTTGATCCCATGTAAAATAAAAGCATGACTACTTGTCCTTGAAGCATGACAACATTATGTCATCATTAATTTCCTCAGACCTACATGGTATCATTAGAAAGGTTGGAAAATTTTGTCCCGGGTTGAAGATTATCAAAGAATTATTTCTGCAAGGTGTTATTTAACCTATCTCTCACATTCATTTTCCCCAGTACTCACTATTTGAACCTCTTTTCTACTAGAAAAGTCTATGGGGTAAAAAGTGCTGGTTGAGAGAATATGCTTGCAAAAATGATGTTCTATTTCTGCCGTAATCTTTTCTTCCATCAACTACAGCAAATGTGGATCTCCTCCATAACTGATGTCTTCACACAAAGATCATGGGGTTTGGGCAATCATTCAAGTCGCAGGCCCCTCCCTTTTCTCACTAGAAGGATTTTGTTTGTAAATTTCAGAATCTAAAGGTAATCATAAAATGAAATCTAATCATTAAAATGTCTTCAGATTTATGGAAAACAGCTACACAAACCATCTGGAACATACTCTCGGAGGTATTCTCACCAATATCAACAACCCCTTTCTTACACACATGGGCTTTCACATACACACTGCCCTGACATCTGTAGCCTTTGGTCAAAAGAAAACAGAATCCGTGAAGGCAGTAAGGTTGTCTCTGGTCCCCAACTGTGCTGTCAAATAGCCCAATTAGTGTGGAGATGACAACCACAGACTGTCACCACCCACACTCTGCTGTCACTGCAGGTTTAGCTGGCTCCCTTGAGTGAGAAGCTCTGGAAATAGTAGAATAAAAATATCCTAAGGCTTACGATTATACCACAGACTAGATAGTTGAAAGAGTCTCCGGGACAGCTCTTTCCGTCCCTTTACATCTTGAGGCGCTGAAGAGAATCTCCTCTCCTCCTAAGGCTGGGTACCAGGATGTGAATAACACTGTCATTGCACAAATATTTACAAGAATGGCACTGCTTTGTTGCATTGAGATGCCAACACCTCCTAGATCCAGATGGACTCTCATGGAGGAGTCTCGGTGTCCCCATAGAGGGACACTGGGTACGAACAGCCACTGCTGATGTGCTGATTCGTGCTAATGTCTAACACATCTGCACAGAGGCCAAGACTACCAGGAGGCAGACACCGGCAATCACACAGAAACATTTTTTGTTTTCCAGGAAAAGCCTCAGTTGATATTTGCTCAAGAGTGAGTGATGGCAATAGGGGAATGTTTCAGACTGAGTCACAAATGATTAGAATCTGTTCATATGTGTAAGAAACATGACTATTAAAACTCAGTTCCCAGCATTGCCAAATGTCTGCAGCAAGAAATGTACTCTGGTTGTTTCCCTGACCAGCGACATGTGATGAGAGTAGGAAAATATTCCTGCTGGTTGGAAGGGTCTGAGACATGAGTCTCTTTTTATATCTTGATTTGTTAGAGAAAATAAGGAGCTCTTTTAATGTGGTAGGGAGGAGGGTAGACAGCTCCCAAGTTATTTTGACTTTGTTAGATCATGAGATTTAGGCTCCAACCCTGGCTGGGGCAGAGGAAGGTGCCCTGAGAGCCCAGGCCCCAGATGGCACCCAAGGGAAACGATGGTTCGGGCACTAAGCCCTGGGACAGGACCCGCAGGAACGGAACCTGGTGAAAAGTGTTGGAGACAGCTGAGGCCGACCCCTCTTCTTTGCACTTCCTCGCCTCCCTTTACCACTCCTGGTGGCAATTTTCCGAGACAGACTCTAATCCTCCCAACCAGCAGAGTACAATGTCAGACTCCAGAGGGCAGGTAAGTTGGGAAAAGCCTATAGGTTGCTGGTGTGCATAGGGGTACAGGTCCCCCTCCAGTGTGACATTCAGGTATGATTTGATTTGGTCACACCAAAACTAAACACTCAGTATGGCAGCATTGGGAGGTAGGCCTTAACAGGAGGTACTGAGATCATGGGCATGGAACACTCATGAGTGTGTTAGTGCTGTCCCTCAATGATGAGTTTCACTCTAGAGGGATTGGGTTAATTACTATGAGAACGATTGTAATAAAGCATATTTGGCATCTTCAGCTTTCTCTTTCTTCCTCTCTGGCCATGTGATCTGCTTACTCTTCCACTTCTTTGGATCATTTTGTAGCTCAGCATGAGACCCTTGCAGGATGCAGCAACCCAATCTTTCGTTAAAAAAAAAAAATTCACTTATTTATTTACTTGAAAGGCAGAGTTACAGAGAAAGAGAAAGAGAGAGAGAGAGCGAGCGAGCTTCCAACCACTGGTTCACTCCTCAAATGGCTACAGCAATGGCCAGAAGATTCCTCCAAGTATCCCGCATGGGTGCAGGGACCCAAGTACTTGGACCATCTTCCATTGCCTTCCTAGGACATAGCAGAGAGTTGGATCAGAAGTGGAGCAGCTGAGACTTGAACTGGAACCCATATGGGATGCTGGCACTAGAGATGGCAGCTTTAGCCACTAAGCCACAGCACCAGCACCTGCTCTGCAACCCAGTCTTGAACTTCCTTCTCTGCTGAACTATGAGCAAAATGAAATGCTTCCATTGGAAGGTACTCAGTTTCAGGTATCCTGCTAAGGCAACAGAAAATGGACTATGACAGAATACAAGACAAGATTTTAAAAAAAAATGGAAGCAATAATAGTTAATAGGAAAAATATAACACGGATGGAAGAAATAATGTCATTTTGGCCACAGAGAATATCTAAGTATCTTTTGGGTCAGGTTCTGAGACACAGTAACAGACTTAGACAATAATGTTACAAGGTAAGAAAATGTAAAATTATTCATAGTGCCTGGGACTCACTGATGAGAAGTATGGAGCTAATTTTATGTAGACTGACATGGTTACGCTAAAAGCAAGTTAATCACTAGGGCATTCCTGATGGAAAGACGTATTAAACTTAATGTAGCATTTCTTACACTGAATCAGTTATGGAAAGGGAACTGGAAAGGAAACTCTAGTCATCTGGACTCCTAAGCAGAAAGCCCAAATATCTGAAACAACATCGAATGCAACGTCATGAATTGACAAGAAAAAGGAACAAGATATGGAAATGAACTATGGATTACAAGTAGGCTGACAAAGGATAGAGTTTGTTTTTTGTTTGTTTGTTTGTTTGTTTGCAGCTAGAAGAGTGGAGTCTTGGTAGGACAAAAATTTGGCAAAAATATCAATGGAGAAAGTGACTAGATCAAAAATTAAAAGTGAAAATTTAATCAAGCATGAGCAAAATATTCTTGAGAAACTGTTAAGAAACTAAAAACTGTGAAGAGGATACTTAGAAATTTTCCAAGGAAATTTAGGATGAAGATTAGGATTAATACTTACATCTAAAGAAAGTCTCTATGGAGATTCATAAAGAATAAACGAGTAGGCTTGAATTCCAGTAAAAAGAGCAAAAAAAGCTCCAGAATTCAATGAATGAGATAAGGATGAAACATGGCTGACAAGGGAACATGCTTTATTTGAAAAAAGTAGAATAGACTTGAAAATGTAAGAAATCCTTATGTTAAAAATTATAATCACATATTAAAGATGATTTAATGTATAAAACACATCAAGGGGCAATGGAACAGTGTAATGAAAAAGGAATAAAAACATTGTGTTATGGAAGTAGTCTGCAGACTATTCTATTAAACGAGTCCATAGATAATTTTTTTAATATAGATTGAAACAGCATAAATGCAGGGTGGAGTTATAGTAGAAGAAATGAACTGCTAGGGCACTCATTCATTTTCATCCTTCTGAGAGCATGACATCTGAGAAGCTCTTATCTTGTTCACAGTTCAATGAAGTTAGGAAGTTGAAAAAGTAGTAAGAGAATTTCTTGTTACAAATTTAGTTCTAACCATCACTTAGCACTTGAAGCAATGGGAAACTTGAGAAAGTATGTCCAGGTCCTTGTAGTCAATAAATTAACAATGATGACAAGTCAAATAAAATTCAGATATGGTCAAGTTGGGATGGAAAATCATGCAACAGGACTTGGAAGATGGATTTGATTTTAAGCCTCCTAGGCTCACTTATTTATTACCTTACTGACCTGGACCAAGTCAATACTTCTTTTCCGAGAAATTTTTTTCCTGCTTTCTAATGAGTAATTTACATAGGTCTAGAACACGGTGTTATTACCATATGCTGCACGAGACCAGAAAATTTGACTTCAGAAATTCTGTAATTCTCTCTTCTATCAATAAGGTCACTGAAATAGAAAAATTACTGTAATAATTTAAATTCTGGCAATTAACTATGTCTGCATATGGCGAGAGAAAAAAATGGTCATACTGAGCCAGTTACTAAGCAACCACTTTGTTCTACCGTATCTCACCAGGCAGAGAAAAGAACAAAGGAATAATGCTCTCTTCTTAGACCCTGTTAGTCCCCATTAAAAGGACACATCACCAGTGCAGGATGGCAGGTCATTTCTTTAACAATCTGCTGGTAAATGGGGTTTTGCATTTCTATGACTCTTCTTCCCATTTTATTCTATTAAAATTTAACATTTCTTGAGACGTAGACCATTTTGGGAGTCATGAAAGCTGCAATGAATGAACGCATGCATGGAGAACTGAACATAGTTGTGTACGTAGTTAGCCCTTGGCAGCCCCTTTTGGTTCCACAGATAAAGCTGAACATGGAAGTGCATGACTGATATTTTTAAAATTTTTCACTGTTACTTCAAAAATATTTATCTGTTAAAATACAAACCACGAAATAGAATATAAAGAAAGTATAAATGTTTACTAAAAAGGAAGATTCACAAAAAAACATTCTAAAGAAATTCATAAAAACAATATTTCAACTCCAAAGGTCTAATTAGGATCTGATGGCCACTCATCTGATGGCTCAGCTCCACCATTGCAACCATTTGAAGAGTGAACCAGAGAATGGAAGACCTCTCTCTCTGTCTCTCTCTCTCTCTGTAACTCTGTCTTTCAAATAAACAAAACAAATCTTTTAAAAAAAAGGCTTATTAAGAAATAATAATAATCATATCATCTTGGGAAGTAACATGAAATGCAGTAACCATTTTCACTCTGACAACAGAGCAATGTCTCCAGAAATTATTTTCCGAGAAAAGCGTGGTACCCAAAACTGAGTGTTATCCAAATTTTCGAAAGGGGGTAATTTCATCACCATATGTACATGGTTCAATCCAACAAAACTTAAGATGTATCTTTCCTTTAATTCTGCTTATGGAAATTGTAAATCAATGCAATGGAGCAGGGTCAATATTTTAATTTTTGTAGCAGTTTCATCTTTCAAACTTGTATTTTTTTTTCTTGTTTCTTCCCAGGGAGAGAATAATGTAGAGAGGGGAGGTTTGGGAAAAAGGAACAAACAACAAAACTGCCAGTTGTTCCAGAAAAGAATGTTTCTATGATACAGGAGTCCATTAGGGATTCAACAGCAGCAACTAAACTAATTACAAGAAGCTAAACAGCCCCCCTCCTCTATGGATGGCATTCAGTACAGACCTGCTAAGAAGATAAATGCCAAATACATTTCTTGTCACAAGAGTCAATGCATGCCCTGTGCTAAAACTCACGAATCTGTTGGCACTTGTCTTGTATCTTGCACTACCTGTATGGGTGCATCAACACATATGAGGGAAAGTCTGCCTCACTGTGCAGTGCAAACACGCTGAGCCTATGTAACATCTGTGCCAGAACTTTTGCATCCTTATAAATCATGTCCCAGCTCTTGCTGGGGCAGCGAGGAAGGAATTTTTGGCATATAAATGTAAATCATTGCATGCCCTCTGGAATAGAATAATAATCGAATTGATTTACCAGCTATGCACTGTTCTTTGACGAAGTTTGAGAGTGAGGAGTGATTTTAATGGGAAAGAGAGGTTAGCTTTTACTGAACTATTCACATACAATTAAAATAACAAGTGATCAGCATTATTTATTACAATTTTCTGGGTAGGAATATAACTCCTGGGAGCATACTGTTGAGAAGAAGACAGAGAATAAATCCCATGTCTCATGTCAGCGTGAGATCTAATCTGTGCACATTCTGTTATAGCCCAAATAAAAGTATTTGCGCCATGCCAGCAGAGCTGACGCATTTCCACCATCCTTATCGTTATATGATTAACCACTTAGCAGAGGTCAGGAGGAAACCAGTAGGAAGACATCCTTTTTCACTTTAGATTCATAAAAGAATTGATGTTGCTAGGCTCAGGAAGAAATGTGTCCCTAAAAAGCAATAAATTTCCTCATAATGTTGTTACCTTGCAAATATTAATATTTCTCTTTTTCGTCTTACTTCTCTGTGCCTGCACATTTTTATTCAATCCATCCTAAAGATGCTAAGATAAATACCTCCAGTTTCTGAAAATTGGCCTGCATCCAATACTAGGATAGCTTGGCCCATTGTGTAGTGTAGCTCCAGTCATTCCTGAAAACACTAATTCCACCAACAGAGTCACAGGGGAACCACAGACATCCTCATTATCCTAGACTTTGTAAGTTAAGGCTCCTCATTTGACAAGAAACATCAGAACGGTCGATGCGAACCTACATGGTTTACTTAGTTTCTTAGAAACTTCTAATTGATACCTTTTTCAGGCAAAAAAAAGATGCATTCATTACAGTACACTGAAAGGCATCGTTTGATAGGCAAGGAAGAAATCTAACAGCTGTAACCACATGAAAACACAATATGTTTACAACTCTGTTCACAAATCCATGTTTTCTGCTCCATCTAATTGTACAGAATATTTTACTTTTCCTGAGATTCAGTCATCAATAGAGGTAAAAATTCAGAGGTTTTATAGATATTTCAGGTCCTGAGAGCAAGTCCCTGTGAAACTCAAAATTTCACATCAATGTTTATTTAACAGGTTTGGTTAATTCACCTTTTAAAACTGATATTTTTAGTAACACTTATAGACTGTAACAATCTATCTAAATATAGATATACATAAACATAAGTAAACTTCTCTTTCTTCTGTTATCATCATTATTAATAAACATTCTTAAGTAAAATTGAGAGCATCTGTTAGAACATTTAACACTATTTCTAGTTCTTCTATCCATGGATAAAATACACAGTAATGTTGTCTGTCAACAATGATAAGTAAGTAGATAACGTGCAATGCTTTAGCAATGAGCAGTTAAACTTTTGGGTAGAATGCTTGTTATTTGCTGATTATTGCTCAGAGTATCTCTTGAGAGAGAAATGTGTGTGCTTGTGTGTGTATAAAGATTTATTTATTCATTTAAAATACAGAGTTACAGAGAGAGAGAGAGAGAGGGAGAGACAGACACAGAGACAGACAGAGATACCTTTCATCTACTGGTTCACTTCCAAGATGGCCACAATGGCTAAGACTGGGCAAAGCCAAAGTCAGGAGCTTCTTCCAGGTTTCTCACATGGATTGCAGGAGCCCAAACACTTGGTCCATTTTCCACTGCTTTTCCCAGGCCATTAGCAGGGAGCTGGATCAAAAGTGGAGCAGCTGGGACACAAACAGTTGCCTCTATGGGTTGCCGGGGTGCAGTCCCCTGACTCTATATATGTTAATCTTCTTAAGATACTGCTCTTAGGATGACTTCTACTGCATATTATGAATGTTGTAATGACATTTTTAATAACTCATCATGAGGAGTATTCCAGAAATACTAGCATGATATAAGTTCAGGGTCTAAGTAAATTGAAGGGATGATGCTGGTGCCACTATCTTACCTGAGCTTTGGGTCGTCTTCCAAGTTCATTCATATATTGAAAGAAATTAATACAGTTGCAGAAAGAACTCACTGCTTTCTTGAGAGCTGTTATCCTGTTTTTTTTTTTTTTTAATCTCTTATAGGAGATAAAATTGTGGCTCATTTTTTCACTTTTCCAATTTCAACAGAAATTCTCACAAAGTTGCTAGGACTGTATGAGTGCACTTTAAAATGTTTTTGGAAAAATGGAATTAAATGATGTGCTCATTTTGGTTTGGAATGATTTTGGTTTCAAAATTATTTGAAATCCATGCATAGTCATTTCCACAAATGCATTTTTCACAAACTTTTGAGTGAACCTACATATCGATGGATTTCAAAATTTTTGCACTAAAAAAACCCTTGTTTTGTAATGCCACTTTCCATGAATGTTTTGAACTGCTTTCAAGTGACTATATGATTATATGACTGAGTTTTATGTAGCATGTTGTCATAGGAATGATGTGTTACCACTCTACCCCATAAGACAGCCCAGGTGTCATGTCTATTGAAGGAAAGAGGTTGGCCCATGGGACATCCACAGAAAGGTGGGAATCTTGGTGACCATCTGAGAGTTCTGTCTACCACAGTTCTAATATGTATGCTTTAATTAGAATGGAGAAATTTGTTCTCTTCATAATAAAATTAAATTATTATATACAAAATATATAAATCAGATAACTAAGTATTCTCTTGTTTGCAATGGAATAAAGAGGACTAGAAAGGTAGAATGCTCTTTAATGCACAGTTGCAATATTGCCCTTCAATTCATGGGAAGGGCAGCATCACTTCAGTGAGAAACTAAGTAAGGATATGTTTGACTTTCATGAGGGATTTTTTTAAAGACACAAAATTGTTAAAGAGCTGGTATCTTAAGAACTGATTTGTTATTCTTCATCTTTCATATTCTTCTCCATCTTCTGCTTGTTTTCTTCACGCGTGGGCATTCCTGCTCAGGTGTATCTCCAGGGTAGCTTCTGCCAAGTTATGGCAGATGTTCCTGCAATTAAGGGCGTCACCAAACTAAAGTGCATCCTGCTTCTCTTCAGCTCTGCTCTGTACACAATTGTGTTAATATTTCGGTCACAGCCTAATTATAAAGCATACCACATTTGTCAGCCCCGTGGGTATGCTCATCAAACAGGTAGTTAGCTACTTTCGTCTACTATACAGATGAAGTCAAAGGAACCCAAAGGTTAACAGCATTTTCTGAGGCCTCACAACTATCAGCAAAGTTACTGGGATGATAATTCAGCCTCTGGTGGTTTGCCTGTGTGCCTGTAGCCAACATATAGAAGGTCGACACTATTGTACAAATTTGAGTTGAGAAGTCCAACTGAATAACCAAGGCAGTTATTGGAAACTCTCACTTAATTTCCCCAAAAGCATTTCTTTGGCAAAACCAAGCAATACCACCAAATCTTATGCTTGGTGAATTCTCTGAGTATTTAGATACAGAAACACTTGGATTCTTAATATCCCTTGCTGTCACATTTACTGCATTAATCTCCACTTAGAAACATAATTTTGCAAACCCAAAGATGGTAGGCCAAACTTTTCACGTTACAAGTACTGCAATGTCATTTAGGGTAATTATGTAGCTTTCTGTGGGTTTCTAACAAATGCCCTTTGCAATGAAACACACCTTTAAAACCCTTTCTGCTCATCCCTCAGCTAAATGAAACTGTCCATCCATCCCCTTGCTAGACTGACTGATTCCAAATATTCTTGGAAGTTACCATTTTCTTATCTGCTTCTGCTATGGATCACAATTTTTTTCTTGTTTGGTAGGTGCCTCTGTTTGCCCAATTCAAGTCAAAGCCAAGTTCTGTTGGATAAAAGGAAAGAAACATTTTCTTCTGGAACTAGTTCACCATGGCCTTCATAAACATTTTCTCTGCTGTCACTTCCATTGCTTCTTTTATGATGATTTTAGATGGTAGATACCCATGTTTTGATTAAAAAATACAAATTCTACATTTTTGCATTCCTTCTGGTAAATTCTTTCAAATAATCCCTAAAGAAATGTCTACTCTTTTACATACGTTCTATAGGCAACTGATCTTTGCTGTTCACTTCCAGGAAACTCTTAACAGATTTTGCTATTGTGTCTTAGCCCACTCAGATTTCTATAACAAAATATTATAAACTATGTGGCCAAAAGCAACAGAACTTTATTTCTTCCCACTCTAGAGACTGCAAAATCCAAGACTCGAGGGCTGGCAGACTCTGTGTCTGGTGAGGGCCTTCTTGCTGGTTCATAGATAGTGCCTCCTCACTGTGTCTCAGAGCAGGGGAGGGAAGGCTGCTCTCTGGGGACCCTTCCATCAGGGCTCTCATTGCAACCATGGGAGCTCCACCTTCATGACCTCATCATCCCCCAAAGCCCCACCTACTAACACCATCATCTTGGGGTAGATTTCAACTTATGGATTTTGAAAGAACACAAACTTTCAGAAAATAGCCAATGACATTCTGCCTGAATATAATTACTGCCCTGGTGTATTGCCCATAGACTGCTTTCATCTTAATAACAAAACACAAGGCTCTCTGAATGATGATAGTTTACCCAGCCCCATTCCTCATCTCCTTTCTGTTAGTTCTTCTGCCCTATGCACTGTGTCCTGTCCGCGAGGGACCTGTGCTGAGCTTCAGAGAGTGACATCTCTCCCAGGAGTTCTTCCAGCACCTGCTCCCCATCTCACAAGGTGACAAGACATAAAGCCTTCCAATCAGCATTTTTCTGCTTCATGCCTTATTGCATCAGAATAATACTTTCCTGTTATTCTCACAAAATACTCTGTTGAGGGACCAGCACTCTGGCATAGTAGTCTAAGCCACTGCCTGTGGCACCAGCACTCCATATAGGTGCTGGTTCATGTTCATGCTTCTCTTCCCATCCAGCTCTCTGCATATGGCCAGGGAAAGCAATGGAATATGGTTCAAGTACTTCGGTCCTTACACTCACATGAGAGATCTGGAAGAAGATCCTGGCTCCTGCCTTCAAATCAGCCCAGCTGTGGCCATTGCACCCATTTGAGGACTGAACCACCAGGTGGAAGACTTTTCTGTCTCTCTTTCTGTCTCTAACTCTTCCCCTCAAATAAATAAATAAATATTTTTAAAAAATACTCTGTTGAATGAATCCACACTTAAATATATACATATATATGTATATATATATACTTATAGACAGATAGGTATATATAAGATATATACAATGTATAAGTGCATATATGTATATATTTATATGTATAAGTATATATATATATACATCTCTCAAGTATGATACTTGTATTAATGGGTTCTAAAAGAAAGACCAAGTCTACAGGCATCTATCTATTCTGGGAATGCCAAATGGGTAACAGAGATTCTTTCTGGGGAGGAGGCAAGCCATTATGACAACCTTCAAGTCGTAATAGAATTGACAAAAGCAACTTTACCAGGTACTTCAGGTTTTCAAAATATTTTTTTAGGTATCATCGTATTTGGATTGATAACAATTTATCCTGGCAATAACAGAAACTTTTATAGCCACCCTTACTGATCTAGTACAGAAAGCTTAAATGGTTAATGCAAGAGGCTCATCTACCTATTGAAATTAAAGTAAGGGACCAATGCTGTGGTATAACAGGCAAAGCTGCCTCCTGCAGTGCTGGCATCCCATATGGTCACTGGTTGGAGTCCCGGCTGCTCCACTTCCGATCTAGCTCTCTGCTATGGCCTGGGAAAGCAGTAGAAGATGGCCAAAGTTCTTGGGCCCTGCACCCACATGAGAGAACTAGAAGAAGCTCCTGGCTCCTGGCTTTGGATCCGCGCAGGTCCGGCCATTGCAGCTAACTGGGGAGTGAACCTGTGGAAGGAAGACCTCTCTCTCTCTCTCTCTCTCTCTCTCTCTCTATCTCTTTCCCTGCCTCTCTATGTAACTCTGACTTTCAAATAAAAGAATAAATCTTTAAAAAAAAAAAAGGAAGAAATCAAAGTACTCCTTAAGCTTGTCCTCAGCTAGATGATAAGGTGTTAATTCAAATCTCACAATCATGAGCAAAAGTTATATCAAAGGGAGGCCTTGGTTTGAATCATTTATTCTTCTGAGACATATGAATAAAAAATAAAATGATGAGGAATTGTATTCCCATATAAAGGAATATAGTTTTTCCCTGCAAATATTTTTCATCCTCCTCCCCCATATCAAATAAATTTCAGCAGAAAAACAGGTGTTTTTAAATGAACATCTGCATAATTTCTTTGACCCTCTCAGCCAGCTGCTCCTGCAGGTGTGAGAAAGGCACTGGGCTCTTCAAAGGGGTCCTGGAATGGTTTCTCAGCTTCCCACAGCTGCTGCACCTCTCCACCCACAGACACTTGGCATTTGTGTGGCAAGGCAGCTCCATGAAAGGCTTTTTCCTCCTTCCTCCTAACGAGGCTCCGTTGGCAGATAGCCTTGGAACACCTCAGAACATAATCTGTGAGCAAAGTAGTTCATCCGCATTCTGCTGACCTTACGAGAATGAGAGAAAGGTACGTGGTTTCTCATGTGACTCCTTTCAGACTCTGAGTATCTTTGGATCTGGTCAATATTCAGATCTCCAAAGTGTATTTAATACATTTATTATATTTGTTGTATTTGCATGCCTTGCAATACTTCTTTACTGTTTCTTCCTTCCTCTAATCAGTTCTTCCTTTCCCCTCTAGCTTATTTTAGAGCGACTTTTTTTTTTTTTTTTTTTGACAGGCAGAGTTAGTGAGAGAGAGAGAGAGACAGAGAGAAAGGCCTTCCTTCCATTGGTTCACCCCCCAAATGGCCGCCACGGCTGGTGCGCTGTGCCAATCCGAAGCCAAGAGCCAGGTGCTTCTCCTGGTCTCCCATGCAAGTGCAGGGCCCAAGCACTTGGGCCATCCTCTACTGCCTTCCCGGGCTACAGCAGAGAGATGGACTGGAAGAGGAGAAACCAGGACAGAATACAGCGCCCCAACGGGGACTAGAACCCGGGGTGCCGGCGCTGCAGGCGGAGGATTAGCCAAGTGAGCCACGGCACCGGCCCTAGAGCAACTTTTAAAGACATGTTTTTAAAAACAAACCATCTTCTTTCTTATCTTATCAGTAATCTTTGCTATTTAAAATATAAATCCTCAATACTTAGCTCCTCATTAAGTATTACTGATTATTTTACTCACAGTAGGTGTATTTGAAAAAGTCATCATGAACACTGAATTAATGAATATTGAACCAATATTCCTAGGAGAAATACTGGGTCAGGGTCCTAAGAGCCTCAGGTCATCACACCTTTTGTCAACCAGTCACTGTACAACCTTGGTTTATGTGTGTATCTGTTTAAAGTGTCCTGTTTAATATGTATTTTAGGCTCTTTAACATTGAACTCCCAGCTGGCAGCACTCTACCTCATGAGTGAAAGAAGCTTCTAACGCACACGTTCTCTCTATAGGGCACCACCACAACCTTCTATGTTAGCGACACAAGACAGCACATCAGCATCACACTTGGTAGTCATTTTATACAGCAAATGGAGGCAGGCCTCCAGCCCAGTGCAACCACTGTGGGACCATGTGGGGAGATGTCCACTTCCCACATCCACAGTACCTGGGTTCAATGTCCAGCTCGGGACCCTGACCCTAGCTTGCTGCTACGTCAGACCCTAGGAGGCAGCAGTGATGGCCCAAGCAATTGGGCTCCAGTCACTCATGTGGGAGACCTGCATTTATTCTCTGCTCTCAGCTTCAAACCCACCTCAGCCCTGGACCTCTGGGATGCTTGGGGGTGAGTTCGTGAATGGGAGCCTTCTGTCTCCTTTCTTCTCCTCCTCCTCTTCTTCCTCCTACTCCTCTTCCTTCTCTATCTCCTCTATTCCTCTCCACCTCAAATCAACAAAAATATGTTTGAGCAATCTAAATAGCAGAATCACCAAATGAAGCACAAAGATGCCAAAACATGACGCAGTACGGACCCTATGAAGGGCATCTCCTTACAGTGCCGTCCTGAAAAAGAAAGGCAAACATCGCATGGTCGAGCCTCATCTGGGAAGGTGTCGTTGGGTGCTTTAAGTCTTTTACAACTGTGTGCATGTCCACAAATAAAGGTGAAAGTTCTCTGTAAGTGATGATGGGGGTACAAAGACACTTTAGGGAACAGATGCATTTTCGAATACAGAATCTTTGACCAATGAAGATGGACTGGATGTACATTAGGTTCTGACTGAACTTGCTGAACTGAACTGAAAATGAGCCATGTTCTACCCATAGTAGATGGTTAAATAATCCCAGAGTTTTCTCTGGGATTTTCTAATTCTATGGCTACCTTTACACTATACCCTTGGCCTAAAATCACTTCTATAAGCATTCCTTCTGGTAACTTTCTGTGGTAAATATCAGTGAAAATCAATACCTATCTCCTATGTAACAGCACTAATGCTAGTTGAGAACACCCTTACAGAGCACGTCAGTCTCCTTAAATTTAAGGTATCTGAACCTTCCACTCCTTATGCATATCCTAGAAATACAACTTAAAGATTCATGATGGTAAGAATTGTTCCTATTTCTTTTTCTTATATTTTTATTTATTTATTTGACAGGTAGAGTTACAGGCAGTGAGAAGGAGACACAGAGAGAAAAGTCTTCCCTCCGTTGGTTCACTCCCCAAATGGCCGCAACGGCCGGAGCTGCACGGATCGGAAGCCAGGAGCCAGGTGCTTCCTCCTGGTCTCCCAATTGGGTGCAGGGCTCAAGCACCTGGGCCATCCTCTACTGCTATCCCAGGCCACAGCAGAGAGCTGGACTGGAAGAGGAGCAGCACTAGAACCTGGTGCCCATATGGGATGCCGGCACCGCAGGAAGAGGATTAACCTAGTGAGCCACAGCGCCGGCCCCTCCTATTTCTTTTTATCCTCAGTAGTGAGCCCAGAACCCAGCACATACCAAGGGCTCAAAATCTATTTGCTAACTTGAATTGAACTGGATTTTATTCAAGTCAGATCAAGATGCATTTCTATTTATTATAAACTCTTATAAACTATTTTATCATTGCTGCAATTTTCTAAGCCATCTGCAATTATATGTCCTGTATAAAAATGGAGAAATGCTTGCCTTAGCCAGGGGCTCCATAGGGAACCAGAACATATAGTAAGGGCAAGCGAAAAAAATAGGTGTAGAGGCAGCAGTCTGCATAGAGAGGTGTAGGTGACTTCATTCCTTCTGTGTGGAGAGGCAGGCACACCGTGTTTATGCTACCTGAATGAGGGCGTCCTGACATAAGTGTGAGTGTGAGTGTGGGCAGAGATGGCTGCTCTTGATGGGCTAAGACTGAACACCAGGCACCTTGTTACTGGACGAGAGCCTGGTCGGTTATCCCCCCAGATGACTCAGAAAGATGGAAGAGTGCTAGAAAACCTGAGTGCATCCAGGAGCAAGCCCAAGTAGGTCAGCAGATTTTTCCAAAATATGTTCTTAATTATTGGAATGTAATTATAATCAGCATAATTTCTTAACAAAGGAAGTAATAAGAATGCCACCTAATTTATTTTCACCATGCTTAAATAATAGCACCGGATCAAATTGTAATATAAATTAAGTATATTATGCAATATTTTGTGTTCAGGCAGATTGTGGAAATCTATATTAAAATTCAGATATTCAGTGCATCTACCTTTAATCAATAATTTAGAGGAGAGCCCCCTCAAGTCCAGAGGGACTAGATGAGGTCTTGAACTACACACCCAGTTGATAATCTTCATCATCGTAGGAGCATAATAGATTACAAATTTCTCCACCTCTCGCCACTCTGAGACTCGGGTCAGTGGATCTGAACGTTTTCATGCTCCTCATTAGTATTGAACAATATTGGAAAAGACAGATTTTCTCACCATTTTCATCTATGAAAGCATAATTTCTTTTTTTAAAGATTTGATTTAATGTCTTCAAACACACACACAACACACACACAGGGAGAGGGGTGGGAGAGAATCTTCCATCTGCTGGTTCACTACCCAAATGGCCATAACAACCAGGACTGGAGCAGACTGAAGCCAGTCTCCCAGGTCTCCCACTTGGGTGCAGGGGCCCAAGGACTTGGGCCATCTTCTGCTGCTTTCCCAGGTGCATTAGCAGGGAGTTGGATCAGAAGTGGTACTGCCAGGACTGGAACCGGTGCCCAAATGGGATGCTGAAGAATTGTGGCTGTGCCACAATGCCAGCCCTGAAAACATAATTTCTTTAACATTTTTATTTACAATATATTTATTCTAGAAGTAATATATTTTATTTCATGGAAAATAGTGGTATTAAGACTGACTTATCATTTTCTATAAATAAAAGTTTCATCATCAGTGGAAAGATTCTAATTAGAGATATTTTGTCTATTTAATTTCAGTAACATGCCTCAAGAGTAAACAGAAAATTTATGAACTCAGAATACAATCAACACTTAAGTGAATATGTGTTGTTTATCTATCCTTCTATCCATTTATCTATCTTTATATCTTTTAATTATATGCTTATTTATCTATTTTTTATCTGTATATCTATTTATATATCTCATCTACTTATTTGCATAAAATTAATTTGGATTGTCTTTCATACAATACTTAAGTAATTATTATTTAAACTTGTTTTCATAAGTATTTGATTCCTTTATTGATTGAATTTCTAATATCAGATAAATATAATTAGTAATCTATCATTGCAGATTTTTGCCCCTGCCATTGTTCAACTTACAGTTATTCTTTTAATTGCAAAGAATGCTTGAATATAACAACCTTACATGGTATAATAATTTCATTCTCAAATTAAGATTGAAAAATAAAGAAATATACACACACATGCACACCCACATCTCATATGATGTGGAAATTCTCTCAACCATCTATGGTGCAGGTGATAAAACTTTGGAGGTGAATTTTCTTAGAAACGAAGGCCAGGGAATGACTAAGAAGTACAACAGAGGGTATCTTCATCTTATCTTTACCAACCCAGAGGCCCATGCCAAGTAGTCTGGAGTAATTACAATTTCTGTTCAGAGCTTCCTTAATTGGCATTACTCAAATATAGATAATTGAAAGTGTAACCTTGTTCACACTAGTGAACTTGTTCTCCAGAGAAGAAAACTGATAACAGGCTTCTTTGTCATCAAAGGGTGAAGAAATGTGACAATCTGGGAACTGGTTTTAGGGCCCCATCTGCTAAACCAGAGAGAAATCAAGATTTTACAGTTCTATAAATATTTTAGTGTAGCCCATCATTTATGAACTGTGGCAGCTATCATAAAACGTCTCTGACTTTTGTTACAACTGCATATAAGGCCAGAAAATTGCATCTCGTGGTAAACCATAAAAACCTAAGTAAAAGCACCATTCCTTTCAGTATATTCTAAAAATATACAACCTCCCTGTCAGTCCATGGCAGAGTAGTTACCATCCCAGGATGCCTGTCTCCTTCTCATTTTTTTCTTATCTGATCTTACCCTGGTCTTTTCAAGTCCTTTTGTATTTCAGTATCTTTTTATGTTTCATAAATAACAGCCATTGCCACATAACAGCTGAAATAGATTCCAGTTTGTCACAACCTACTGTAAGCACGAGACATTTGGATGATGACAATGCTGTCATACAATGAGCCTTCATCTTTTGACCTGATCTTGAATTGCTTAAGATGTGATTCATGTTTTGTCTCTTCTGAGTTTCTGCAACGTGACAATTAAAATATCTTATTTCAGAGGTGGTTGGCAGGCTTATAAGAGGCAGCTACTCCTAAGGAACTATCTAGAAATACATATATGTATATGTGTATAGATGCATATCTATCTATCTATCTATCTATCTATATATATATAAAGAGAGAGAAAGAGAGAGCATCAACTTTGTGGTGAGATTAAAATAATATTTGTGGATTGCTCTTTTTCCATTTGATCTTGTTCCCTGACTTTTAAAAATTGTTGCATGATACTTGGAATAATTTATTCTTAAATATTTTTTATCCTTCTGATGGTTTCATAAACATGTAACAGTTACAAGGGTCACAGCACATTTCAGAGTTGATAAACTATTTTCAGTGGCGTCATTTGACCAGACAGCAGAATGCTACTCTTCCTACTAGCCTCTGGTTTGCTAGGCTATTGAAGTTAACAAGATAATAGATTCCAGAACTTACAGAGATTCGCAGAGGCCTGAGAGTAGGCACACACTCGTCGTATCTTTACATGCATATGACGCTACCAGGTCATATCTGGGGAGACCGGAAATCAAATTACCCTTCAAGTCTCCAGTTCTCACTCACCAGTGAATGCATGATTCTCAGTGTTCATATTCTACCCAGTTAAGTATTTTTCAGTGTATGTTTTAACATGATTTCCGGTCTGCTGAAATCTGCCCTTCTACTCCCATTTTTCCTCCCACCAAATAAGGCATTTTCACTTGCAGTGAACAGTGCCAGCCTAGTATTTGGAATAAGAATGTGAATATGGAACCGTGTGAAGAGAATTTCTTGTTCCTGAATATGGTGTGGCCACACCCAGATTTATAATAGACTTCCTGTGTTCTAGGACACAGGCCATTCCCTGGCCCTTCTTCTTTTCAAGGAGCAGCTCTGAGCCTCTGATCGGGCAGGCACCTTTCAGACACAGGAAATGTCAGCTTAGGAAGAATGGACAGACTCCAGGAGCACTCTCAAGGTGGCAGACTCTGCAGAAAGATGACTACACAGCCATCGTGGGCCGGGAGACCTCCATAGCCGGCACTGAAGCTCCTGCATGCCCCTACTGAACTCCTCCCATGACAACAGGCATTAGAAGCAACCAAGTGCCTGAAGCTTAATAGCAATGAAAAGCTAAGGCAATGAGGCCTCTGACCAGAACTGGTGGTTTGGAGCACCTGACTGGAAGGTTTTTTTGAGTGCATACCTGGTGAAAAATGCCCTTTGTGTGCTGTTGAACACGAGAGAACCGGGAAAAGCAGCTGAGATGTCATTGTTTTGTGTTGTTACTCCAGGTCCCATTTGCCCCAAAGACAGAACTAAGAATACTGAGTAGAAAATGACAAGGATCTAGGCTTAAATTCTATAAAATAAGGAGCTTTCTAATCACTGGAGCCGTTACTGAGTATCACCTACTTTAGAAGAGATTTTATCACCAGCGCCGCGGCTCAACAGGCTAATCCTCCGCCTAGCGGCGCCAGCACACCGGGTTCTAGTCCCGGTCAGGGCGCCAGATTCTGTCCCGGTTGCCCCTCTTCCAGGCCAGCCCTCTGCTGTGGCCAGGGAGTGCAGTGGAGGATGGCCCAAGTGCTTGGGTCCTGCACCCCATGGGAGACCAGGAGAAGCACCTGGCTCCTGCCTTCGGAGCTGCACGGTGCGCCAGCCGCGATGGCCATTGGAGGGTGAACCAACGGCAAAGGAAGACCTTTCTCTCTGTCTCTCTCTCTCACTGTCAACTCTGCCTGTCAAAAAAAAGAAGAAGAAGAGATTTTATCATTTGTCAGGAAATTCAACAGATGGTTTAACAGGTTGCCTTTCATGGTGGCTTCTATGGTTGTAAGGGAGAAGGCCTCCCTAAAGCAAATATGGTCCCTGAATTGATCACTCATAATCACATATTTTTTAAAGAAGCAAATGAAGGCTAATCCTTTTAAGGAGAATTGGAGAGGCACAGAAGCGTGAGAACTCACTCAATGGTGAAATCCACATTCACGGAGCCCCAATCTGTTTGGATCAAGGCAAAGGTGACCCCGCTGTTGGGATCAGTGCAGCAGGATCTCATCAGAGACCATACATCTAGTGGAGGCAGACAACATATCAAAGTACATCAAACTTAGGGCATTTCAAGGTTGCACAGGGGTGTGAGAGTTTCAGCAATTAGGCCCTGCTGTATTTCTGTGCCTGTCTTCACTGTCCATGGTTGGCTGTGCCTGCCAGGTATGAGTGCTTACAAGCCCACGGTCAGTCTTGGGATGAAGAGTTCCGCGTTCCATTTCTGAGCTGCCCATGCATGTCCCAAGACACAACCCCTTCTTTCTCTCCACTTCAGGGTTTATGAGGGTCTGATGCGGTGACGATGTACCACGGGAATTCATTTCCGAAGCAGGAAGTGAGGCTGGGAGGAAGTACCAGGAGGCAGCTGGGTGTTGTGGTAACTAAATCCAGGTCTGTGTTTCATCAAAGGGCACTGGCGAGTCACGACTGGGAGAGCAGGGCTCCCACGGCAGTCATCAGCAACGCCAGGCCACATCACAGGCCTGAGCTGATGCTTGAAGGCCTGCTCGCCCCTGGTCCACTGACACTTTGACAGCGGGGGACGATGCGACACACACGGCCTATGCTTTTACGTCCTTGTTTTCAAGCCGCGTGGCTTTTACAGACTCGCTTGCCTCAGCGCCACGAAGGACAGCCCAGTTGTATTTACAGAAAGATCAGGGACCTTGCTGGTTGTGGGCCTGTCTGGAGCCTCCTGCTCCGACAGCTCTGTGATTACACCTACGGGAGACGCCGTGCTTCCCTCTTGTCCACGTTGGCATCTTGCCTGGCTGAAGGGCCATCCCTCCCTCGTGTGAGTTATCTCTCTCCCCAAGATCTCAAGGGGGCTCCAAGGCAACTTTGCCTAGAGCTTCGCATTTTGAAAGCCTGCCCCTGGAAAACGTTATCTTCCCGTGGCACATGGGCCTCTGCAGGAAGTGTTCTGGTAGAAAAGCAAATCAATCTTATTCATCGCAGAAGGCTGCCTACCACACCAACTATAAAGTGCATTGCAGGGAAATGAGTGTGCACAGGGTAACAGAAAGAAGCTAAAATCCAGCCTTCCCAAACCACAAACACAACTCTCCACCTGGTTACTTTCCTAAAGGATCGTAAGTGGAAAAGAGGCTATGATGTTAATTTTTAGGCTAATTTCCTTTCTATGAAGTACATCTGTGATTCATATCTGTTTTACTGAACAACTTTGTAGATTTAGATTGATATTATTTTGTGAATAGCCTATTGCCACATTCTTTCTCAAACTGCAACTGCATAACACTTGGAATTTAGCCCTAAATTAAATTTTCTTCATCACTTCATTTGGGATTTAAAATTTGATTTATTAAAGCTTCAAAATATTTTTATTTTACTTTTCAATTTAAAATTTCTTAAAATTTATTTTACTGAGAGGCAGAGTGACAGAGAGAGACAAAGAGAAAGAGAATATTCATCTGCTGATTCATTCTCCAAATGCCTGCTCTGGCCAGGAGGCCAAAGCCAGGAGCCAGGAACTCACTCTACAGTTTCCATATGGGTGGCAGCTACCTGAGCCATTGCTTGCTGCCTCCTAGGTGGCACAACAACAGAATTATGGAATTAGGAGTGAGAGTGAAGCCAAGACTTGAATGCAGACACTCTGATATAGGATGTGGGCATGTTAACCACCATTCCTAATGACTAAGCTAACTGCCTACCCTAAAATACATTTTAATTATAAGCAAACTCTCATAGTCTCTTCTATTTTGTGCGTTTATTTACTATCTTGGTGGTTCTTATAATCAGAAAAATCATTACTGTTGGCTTAGATAAACTGGTAATATTATTCAGTATTTCCTAATAAGAATACTTAATACATAACATTTACTAAATATTCAACCCAGAGAGTCAGATAAGATGAGATGGAATGGAGAGACTTTTCTCCATCCTTTTTTTTTTTTTTTTTTTTTTTTTTTTTTTTTTTTTTTTTGACAGGCAGAGTGGACAGTGAGAGAGAGAGACAGAGAGAAAGGTCTTCCTTTGCCGTTGGTTCACCCTCCAATGGCTGCCGCGGCCGGCGCGCTGCGGCCGGCGCACCGCGCTGATCCGATGGCAGGAGCCAGGAGCCAGGTGCTTTTCCTGGTCTCCCATGGGGTGCAGGGCCCAAGCACCTGGGCCATCCTCCACTGCACTCCCTGGCCACAGCAGAGGGCCGGCCTGGAAGAAGGGCAACCGGGACAGAATCCGGCGCCCCGACCGGGACTAGAACCCGGTGTGCCGGCGCCGCTAGGCGGAGGATTAGCCTAGTGAGCCGCGGCGCCGGCCTCCATCCTTTTCTTAAAATGGTTTATTCATGGCCAGCGCCGCAGCTCACTAGGCTAATCCTCCACCTGCAGCGCTGGTACCCTGGGTTCCAGTCCTGGTTGGGTCGGCGATTCTCTCCCGGTTGCTCCTCTTCCAGTCCAGCTCTCTGCTGTGGCCCGGGAAGGCAGTGGAGGATGGCCCAGGTGCTTGGGCCCTGCACCCGCATGGGAGACCAGGAAGAAGCCCCTGGCTCCTGCCTTCGGATCGGCACAGCACGCCGGCTGTGGCGGCCATTAGGGGAGTGAACCAACGGAAGGAAGACCTTTCTCTCTGTCTTTCTCTCTCTCTCTCACTAATTCTGCCTGTCAAAAAAAAAAAAAAAAAAGAGAGAGAGAGAGATTTATTTATTTATTTATTTAAAAGACAAAGTTGCAGAGAGAGGGAGACAAAGAAAGAGGAAGGGAGAGAGAGAGAGCTTTTCTATCCTCTGGTTCACTCTCCACATGGCCACAATGGAGCCAGGAGCCAGGAGCCAAGTCTCCCTCATGGGTGCAAGGCCCCAACACGTGGGCCATCTTCCACTGCTTTTCTCAGGTTATTTGCAGGGAGCTGGATCAGAAGTGGAGCAGCCGGGATCTGAACCTGCACCCATAGGATGCCTGCCTCGCAGGCAACGGCTTTACCCACTGCACCACAATAGCAGCCCAGCTTTTCCAGCCTTAACAAAATGCATCTCCTTGTGATCAATAGAGAAGTTTTCACTACAAATCCAAAAGTCAGTTCTCAATCAAGATTGAAAGTGAGATGAGTTCCTTAACATGATACTGACAAGTCCCCCAGGAACCCTAGCTCAATGAGCAGCTATTGTTCTCAATTTAGCATAGATGTTCTGCTTTGTTGCAGGGACATTGAGTATTGGAAGAGGAATGTCAGTGCAGGGCATCAGTAAGGGACACAACTGAACCGCTTGCATCACTTGCTATCTGTGGATGGAGAAAGTTGTTCTGATGAAATGCCCGTAAGGACTTGAAAACATCAGCTTTCTATTCTGAACTTCTCATAAGCTCTTCCACGTTTGCATGTTTGCACCACAGTTTGTCTTTCCTAGCTCCATTACTGCTTCTGGGGATCAACACGTGTGTTTGGGGAAACTGCTCAGTCGCGTAATTGCATCCAGAAGAAACCCTCCTAGGACCGAATAGACTACATGAGTTTACAATGTCCTATTTATACTCCCAATAGGAAGACCACCTTACTTCAAAGTGCAATAGAGAACGTTTGTCTTTGGGCATATTTTTCTAAACAAGACTTGGAGTATCTACAGAAATTAGAGATAGAGAGAGAATATTAAAAAGTTTCCCTTGCTTGTTCCAATTTGTTTTTCACCTTTTACTTTTCCTTTGCAGGCTTAAATAACAAATAGGGTGAGAATGGTCCTGCTCTCCCCTAAAACAATAAATACTCTGCAAACCCTTAGGGAAAAAAAATAGGAAGAAGAGAATATAAAAGAAAAGAACTTGAAGCTAATGGACTGACTTTGCTGTGCTGGGATGAATAGTTTTCTGTTCACAAACTTTGCTTCTATCTGTAATGCTTTTGGTGGTCCTTCTTGCATTTCTTACAGCCACATGAAGACTCACAGGGTGGCAAGAGAGCACCATTAACTACTGACTTGGAGAGCTTTGCCCTGGGCCATGATTTACATTTTTACTTCCTCAGGACTTAATTTGGTTTAGCCATGACTTAATTTCTTTAGGGGTTTGAATCCAGGGGCCTTCAACAACTTCCATGTCTACCACACCATGTTGTTAGTAAAAACACGCCCAGAAATATCCAACAGAGACACGCCACACTTACCTAATAAAACTTGACTCATTCTATTCTGTAACCATTCCTTTTATTCCGTATGTTTTGTACTTCATTCTCAGACCTGGCATTGAAATGTAATAAATAAATAGCTAATAACAAATGGTTTCGCTGGGGGTATGGCATCAGAATAAAACTTCCCATTTGTAAACATTTACACTCTGGGGGACATCAAAGAAGATTGTGTCACACACCAAGAACAGCAACACTGTCTGAGCTTTCATTTTATATTGCACTGTTTAAAAAGTTAAACTTTTCTTTTTATCAGTGCTTTGGAGTCAGACTACAGAATTCCCGATCTGCATTCCCTCAGACTCAGAACATATGAGAATGGCTTGCCCACTCTGACAGCCTTGCAATTTTATTTAAACAAATTCTTCTCCCTCAATTCCCTACAGAGCAGCTATTGTGCCCTTTTGTTGATTGTAGTGGACATATTGCAGATCTCCAATTACCTCCCAGTGGACCACCCACCATAAGAGGGTTTTGTCTTGCCAGCACGGAAGCACTGGCAGCCTCTGGCCTCCTGGAGACGGGAGAGAGGCCTTTGTCTGAGCCCTGTCTCTCTGTGTCTCAAAGACTCCACCGCCTTGCATCTTTGCTTTTCCTGACATAGAACAACCTCATCAATTACTCCAAACTACTTCGGAGTAAATGCGTTGTCTAATAGAATAATAATTAGGTGATAAAAAGAAAACATCATAATGTTCCTTTGGATAGGATTTTGACAGCTTAAAGAAAAAGGTAGAGATTTGTGATGTGCAACTGTAGCAGTGGAGTGAGAGGCTTGACAATGAAGAGAAACAAAGTACAACCGCACAAAGGAGCTCCAGGTCTTCTCCTGAGTTGCTGAGCATTTACAATGAGAATCTGCATTGTTGCGCTTCCTTTTCAGTCTTCTGAAATTGAGGATTTGGAGAGTAAAGTCTTTTGCTAGTTGTTAGTGATGCAGCATTTGAAAGAGCTGTTTGTATTCTGAAGTTTGTGTAAGTATTTTAGGCTGTAATTCTTTGATTTTGATTCTTTCCCCTGGTACTTTATCTTATAAGTATGTTATCTGAAATGGTGTACTGCTTTATGTTCTAATGTTTTAAATACATTTTTCCAATATTAGTTTTTTAACATTTCATTCAACTTGAATGAATATATTTTGAAAATATAATCCCTATTATTATAGAGAGAACTTACCATAAATTTATAACCATAATTTATGAAAAATAAACATTCTAAAATGATATGGGTTAATAGACTAGCACGTTAAAAGTTAAATGAATTGGGGCTGACGCCGGGGCTCACTTGGTTAATCCTCTGCCTGTGGCGCCGGCATCCCATATGGGGGCTGGGTTCTAGTCCCAGTTGCTTCTCTTCCAGTCCAGCTCTCTGCTGTGGCCTCAGAGGGCAGTGGAGGATGGCCCAAATGCTTGGGCCCTGCACCCACATGGGAGACCAATGGAGGAAGCACCTGGCCCCTGGCTTCGGATCGGCACAGCGCCAGCTGTATCGGCCATTTGGGAAGTGAACCAACGGAAAACCTTTCTCTCTGTCTCTCTCTCTCACTGTCTATAACTCTACCTGTCAAATAAAATTAAAAAAATAAATAAATAAAAATAAAAGTTAAATGAATTAAGAAGAGGGTGTTTAGCATAGGAGTTAAAATGCCCATGTCTCATTTAGGAGTGCCTGGGTTCAATTCCCAGCTCTGGCTCCTGATTCCGACTTCCTGTTAATACGGATCCTTGAAGGCAGCAGCAATGGCTCCAGTAACTGAGTTCCTGCTTCCCATTCAGGAGCCCTAAATTGCATTCCTGGCTGCTGGATGCAGCCTTGGCCTTGCCTTGGCTATTTCAGTAATTTGGGGAGCAAACCATCAGATGAGCACTGTCTCTCTCTTCCTCTCTCTCTCTGTATTTCCTAAACAAATAAAAATAATATCAGTTTTTAAAAATTAAATTAATTAAATGTACTCTCAATTTATTAATTCTTTCCTCAATAACCTATGATTAAATTATTCTTTGATTCCTTTTTTTCATCAAAATGTATATATAACATTGGATTTAAAAATCAAAATAGAAATGTGAAGACAGCTTGGTCCTTATGTAGTAAAAATTCTTTAGCTCTTTCCAACACATAGCAATTAGAATGCAGCAAAGTACTAATGATTTTTTTCAAAAATGAGGAAGAATCACCAGATTTAAAGGTAACCAGAGAATGTGTCAGCTGACACTACATTTCATCACCACCACTTTGAGTCAATTTTATTCCATAATAACTGCATAATTTTGAATCGTATACTCACAAACAAAATGGAAAACATTAAATTCTTATCTCTGTTAGTGACTTATGCATCGGGCATAGTTATTGCTGTTGAGCCCAAATAGAAGCAGAATACTCTGGTTCTCTCTCCTTCTCCCTGGGTTCTACTGTCCTGTTTACAGGACACAGACACACACAGCATACACAATACAAAAAGTCTCCCCGAACACACACACACAACACTACCCACACACACCCCACACATACACAATGCACTTCACTCCATGACCAGGATTGTATTTCACAGTGATGAGTTTTGTTATGTTGCAGGGCATGGAGGCATTTATTGCACCACAACAATGAGGCCTGCGTTTTGTACTTTGGAAGGAAGTGGTGGTAAAAAGTGGCGCTCATACACCCACATCCAACCCCACTGTTGGGTCCTGCGCTTTTATCACCATTGGGGGAACTAAGATAAGTTCTTACCTATTCTTTATGTACAATTGAAGTATAATAAACATACATACATGTAAATAAATCATAACTCTACAGATGGATAAAATATCACAAGGTAAACACCTTGCAGCCAGCAGCCTGGAAAACAAATAGAATAAACTCAAAAGTTCTCCTGAAGCCGTCTCCCCCAATACCACTTTTAAGAATAATCATGACCCTGAGCTCTAACACCATAAATTATTTTGTCTGTTTACTTAATGCTATATAAATGGAATAATTCATGCCATGTACAGCTATCTGGCATCTTTTCACTCAACATGATGATTTTAGAATTCATCCATGTTGCATGTTGCATGGAGCAATAGTAAATTATTTCACAACACCCTGTAGCACTCTATTGCATGAGTATACAGCTGTCTATCTATTCTACTTCTGAATTGTCTTTGTTTCAAGCTAATCAAAACAGTGCTGCCCAGAAGGTTCTATATAAATCTCCCTTGGTAGGAGATACATACATACATAGGATTGCCGCATTGCATGATATTTGTAGTCACTTTTAGTAGATGTTGCCAAACAGTATTTAGAATGGTTGTATTAATTTATTCAAGGGGTCTTCAAATATGTAAAGAAAATGTACATTATTTAAAAAAAGCTACACATGCATTTCAAATTTTGCTACAACAAAATAAGCTTAACTTTTAATTCCATTTTTCTGTGAATGTTTTGAAGAACCTGCATTCTTCTGATTTCACTTCAAGGAGATCTTGCTGCTCTGTGTTCTCGTCAGCATTGGTATGATCGGTTTCTAATTTCATCCATTGTGATGTGTGTTCTGGAGATTCCCACTGAGTTTGAATTTGTGTTTCCTTCAAAGCTAACAAAATTGAGAATCCAAATTGTGTGTGTGTGTGTGTGTAATCAGTTTTTGGAAAAAAATGTAAAGCATTCTCTCCAGTTGCCTGTTGTTCTATTGGTTTGAAATTATTTTTCCAATGGATTTATGCAATTTTGTTATGTGGGCAGGATATGAGTCCTTTACTGAGTATAATAAGCTTTTCAAATATATCCACTCTCAGTGTAGGTTGCCTTGCACTCTTTCTATAGTGTGTTACAAAACAAAGATAATTCCTAATTTTAAGACAGTTCAGTATTTTATATTTTGCATTCAGGATTAAGATTTATCTTTCCTTGCTTGTAAAATATTTTATTATTTTTTCACTTGAAAAGAAGGCAGAGAGAGAGAGGGAGAGAGAAGGAGGCTATCTGCTCTGTCACCTCCCAAATGCCTGCAATAGGGGGCCAGAGTCTGTAGCTGGGAACTCAATTCAGGTCTCCCATGCAGGTGACAGGAACCTCCCTACTTGAACCATATCGTCTGCTTCCCAGACCAGTAGGATGCTAGCTTCAGGATCCAGATCCAGGAGCTGAATCTTGGCACTCTGATAAGGAGCTCTGATAGCCAAGTATCATGAAGTGTTACATTTTCTAGTAAAACCTTTATTATTTTGTCTGTCACATGTAGCTTTAGAATTTATTTGGAAGTTGATTTGTGCCTGTTGGGAGACAAGGATTAAACTTGAATATCTTCTATATGATGTCTAATTGACCCAACATTACTTATTACAAAGACTTTTCTTTGCCAACCACTCTGCAGTTCCAACTGCATCAGAAGTCCCAGAACTGTGTAAATAGGAGTCTGTGTCTGGGCCTTCTATTCTGTTTTATTGTCCAGTTGTCCTTGAATTAATGCTACACCATTTTCATTACTTCAACAGTTTAGCATGACTTCATATTTATCAGTCTCTTTCCTTCATATTTCTTATTCAAGATCATCTTAGTTATCATTGATTCTCTTCATTTCATTGTAAATTTAGAAAAAGCATTGTAATTTTTTGTTCTACTTAATACTTTTGGTTGAACTCTGTAATTAACACACAATTATTCTTAGGTGTTTAAATTTAACTGAAAAGTGATCCCTGTTAAATATAAGAGTAGTAATAAGAGAGGGAGGAGATGTACAATATGGGACATGCTCAAGCTGACTTGCCCCAAATGGTGGAGTTAGAAATGTGCCAGGGGGTTCCAATTCAATCCCATCAAGGTGGCATGTACAATGCTATCTCACTAGTCAAAGTGATCAATTTCAGTTCACAATTGATCATACTGATAGGTCTAAGAGTCAAAGGGATCACATAAACAAGACTAGTGTAAAAAAAAAAAGGATTGTAATTCATAACCAAACATATACAAACAGCAAAAATCTTACAATATGCTGGTCTTCCATTTATATAACTCTTCTCTAGTATTTTCAATATTGTGTTCTGTGTAAAGCTTTTCATATATTCATCCTTTTGAATGTATTTTTTAAAGATTTATTTATTCATTTGAAAGTCAGAGTTACAGAGAGAGGAGAGGCAGAGAGAGAGAGAGAGAGAGGTCCTCCATCCGATGGTTTACTCCCCAATTGGCCACAATGGCCAGAGATGTGCCAATCCAAAGCCAGGAGCCAGGAGCCTCTTCCAGGTCTCCCATGCAGGTGCAAGGGCCCAAGAACATGGATCATCTTCCACTGCTTTCCCAAGCCACAACAGAGAGCTGGATCGGAAGTGGAACAGCCTGGTCTCGAACCGGTCTCCAAATGGGATGCCAGCGCTTCAGGCCAGGGCGTTAACCCACTGCACCACAGCCCTGGCCCCTTGAATTTAAATATTTGATCTTTTTCCGCGTTATCATGATTTACAATTCCAAGCTTTTATTATCTATTTATTTACGATGGCATATGGGGATTTTCCAGGCTTTCTTGCTAAAGTCACTTGTTGATTTATCAATAAGCTCCAGGAAAACATTTTACTTTTAAGCATTACTATTCATGCAGGTTGATCTACTTGATAAGAGAAGGTTTTTTCTATCTCTGAGTTATTACTACGGATGGATGTTAAGTTTAATCAATTTTCTGCATCTGTTGTAATGACAATGCACATTTGTCCTTTTTTTAAAAAAGATTCATTTATTTGAAAATCAGAGTTACAGAGAGAGAGATCAAAATCAGAGTTACAGAGAGAAAGAGAGAGAGAGATTAAAATCAGAGTTACAGAGAGGGAGGGAGGGAGAGGGAGAGGGAGAGGAGGAGGAGGAGAGAGAGAGAGAGAGAGAGAGAGAGAGAGAATCTTCCATCTGCTGGTTCATTCCCCAGATGGCTGCAGGCCAGACCAAAGCCAGAAGTCAAGAGCCTCATCCAGGTCTCCCATGTGGGTGCAGGGACCCAAACACTTGGGTCATCCTTACTGCTTTTCTAAGCCATAGCAGAAAAATGGGTTGGAAGTGGAGAAGCCAGGAATCGAACCAGTGCCCATATGGGATGCCAGCACTGCAGGCAGGGGCTTTGCCTGCTACACCACAGTGCCAGCCCCCGAAGTGGCACTTTTGAATCTTGAAAACTAATTGTTGAAGTGAGCTGGGCTCAGATATTGCTTTTTGAAAAGTCCATTTCATTATAGCTTCAGTTTCTTTCACTAATGTGGAAACATCCAAATCTCCTGTTTTTCTCCCATTGCATTTGGAAACTTGCTACTTATCTAGGAATTTCTGTTTCTTCCAAATCTGTAAATGTATTTAATGAAAATTGTTCATGGTAACCCAAGCTCAAAAAGTCTTCTTGTTTTGTGGTAATTTATTCTTTAGCATACAGATTATGTAGAAGTATACAGTTTCATTTCCAAAATACCGGATATTTTCTAAATTGTTATCAATTTCCAGATTACCTGCCCTGTGATAAGAGCACAAACTTTGAACGGCGTTAGTCATTTGAAGTGTTGTGAAACTTGCGCTATCTTGCTGCATGTGACCATCCTAGGTGGGATTCACACCATCTCGAGAGGTACAGTTTTTTTCTATTGGGTGGGTGTGCAAGGTAAGTCACTTAAATCAAGTATATTAATCAGTCAAATTTGCTATTCAGATCATAATGTCACTTATCTGTAATGGCATTAGGTATCGGTGAAATTACATTAAAGCACCCCACATAATTATGATCACACTCTGTTTCTTTTTGCTCTGTCAATATGTGGTCTGCATATTTTGAAGTAATGTTATTGGCTGCACACAGATTTAGACCTGTGTTTTTCTGAGAAGTTGTCATTTTCTTTTTTTTTCTTTTTTTTTTCTTTTTTTTTTTTGGTTTGTTTTTATTTTGTGTTCCTTACAAGTCTTAAAAGCATAAAGAGAAGTTGTCATTTTCATCCTCTGTGGGAGAGCCTCTTCTCTTAAAGTTTATTTTGCCTGTTTACTTTTCTAATATCCTAAAAAAAAAACCTTAAAAACATACACATACACTTTTCCATGTAAACATTGTCAAAGAGAATTTATTTCAAGGTTTATTTATTTATTTGAAGGGCAGATAAATGAAGAGGAAAGAGGAAGAGAGAAACAGAGAGAGAGAGAGAGAATCTGCTTGTTTACTCCCCAGATGCTCACACAACAGCTGGGGCTGGGACAGCCTGAAGCCAGGGAGAAGGAGCTTCATCTGGGTCTCCTATTTGAGTAGTAGAGACTCAAGTATTTGAGCCACTATACGCTGCCTTCAGGCACATTAGCAGGAAGCCAGATTGGAATTGGAGTAGACAGGACTCAAACCAGGCACTCTGATACAGGACATGAGCAAGCCAAGGAGCAGTTTATTTAGCTGTGCCACAACACCCACTGCCAAGGATGAATTCTGAAGATTTCTTTAACACAGCTGTGTTCAGAGCACGGCTGAATAAATGCAGTGTCATACAAATTACTAGAAGTACCATGCTGAACACTTAGCTCAAAATAATTCATAGTGTTTGAGACAACCATGAAACCAAAAATATCATGTAGGAGTAGACTTGAAAAAATTAAAGACAGAATGTAAATGAATCTCCTTTCTTGGGGAAAAAAATAGAAGTGAGAGAAGCATAAAACATTCATGTGAAAATATCTTTTTCAATCACTCTCTCTCACTGTCATTCTGCCTTTAAAAACAAATAAACAAAAAGAGGTTCATATGAATACAGAACATGATTACGGCCAGAAAAGGACAATGTGTTGGCTCATGAAGGCCAACGTTGTGTAGGCTGACTTTTCCTTTCAAAGGCTGACATCATCCTACCTACTAGAACCAGCATGCTTCTTAGCAATAGTTCTCAAACTTTATTGTGTAATGCTAATGAATTACCTGGTGGTGCCTAGGACTCAAATGCCATGAAGCCATTCATCATGGAGATAAGCACAGAAATCCATGTTTTATCTAGCCCTGAAGTTTCTGTTGTAGTTTGTCTGATAGTCATTCTCGGAGGTCCACTAGGCTAGGACTTGCCTGCGATTACCAAAGCCTTGTGAGGCAGTAGATGAGTGAGTACACAGAAAATAGAAGACAAAAGTACAGTGATAAGTAGTAGAGGGCAAAGAACATACTGCTTTGCTGGTATAGGAATGTATCCTGTGCAGCTAGTGGGGCTAAGGACGTTCAGTAAAAGCAAACATAAGGGTTGTGATGAAAGGGTTCACTTGCTTCACGACTCAGTGACTGATTATTTCATATAGTATTTGGAAGGGAGAGAAAGAGAGAATCCTCTAGCCTCTGGTTCATTCCCCAAATGATCACTACAGCCCAGGGCTGTGCCAGACCAAATCCAGGAGCCTGGAACTCCATCTGGGTCTCCCATGTGGGTAGCAGAGGCTCCACTACTCAGCTTATTTCTTCAGCCCTCCCAGGTACATTAGCAGGGAACTGTGTCTGAATAGAATACCAGTTCAAGTCCAGTCTACTGCACTTCCAATCCAACTCCCTGCTAATGCACCTGGCAAAGGAGTGAAATATGCTCCAGCTGGTGCTGCGGCTCACTAGGCTAATCCTCCACCTGCGGCGCCGGCACTGCGGGGTTCTAGTCCTGGTCGGAGCGCTGGATTCTGTCCCGGTTGCCCCTCTTCCAGGCCAGCTCTCTGCTGTGGCCCGGGAGGGCAGTGGAGGATGGCCCAAGTGCTTGGACCGTGCACCCACATGGGAGACCAGGAGGAAGCACCTGGCTCCTGGCTTCAGATCAGCACAGCGCTCCAGCTGCAACGCGCAGGCCGTAGCAGCCACCTGGGGGGTGAACCAATGGAAAGGGAAGACCTTTCTCTCTGTCTCTCTCTCTCACTGTCTAACTCAATCTGACAAAAAGAAAAAAAAAAAAAAAAAAAAGATTCTCCAAATACTCGGCCCCTGCCCCCCACGTGCAAGACCTGGATCCAGGTCAATCTCCTGGCTTTGGCCTGGCCCAGCCCAAACTGTTGCAGCCGTTTTAGGATGGAAGAACTCTGTAACTTTGCCTTTTAAACAAATAAAAATAGATCTTTTTTAAAAAAATTTCAAAGAACTTTTATACAGCTGTTAAATATTCACTGTCTTTGTTTCTTACAACACTTTCTCCAATTGGTTTCATGATGATTTAATCAGTCACGTGCAGACTCTAAGATTGGACCTTGATCCAGGCCTAACACGTGATAATAAATCAAAAATTTCAACTCCTTGACTATTTAGTCAAGAATTACTTATTTTTCTCTACCATATCTGTTTTAGTAAAGAACAAAATTAGCATTTTAGCATATTCAAATTACTATATCAGGAGTAAATGTTAAATGTACCCAGGAAGAGAATTAACTCATCTTTTTAAATAATATTCCTTTTATCATTGCAACTGAAAGGAAGTTGACTTATCTAAATAAAAATAATATGCACCTGCCTTAAATGTCACCCACTGAGGACCTGGACTGAGTCATCCTTCAAGCCAGCCCACAGGGAATCGTAGCTTCAAACCTGCACTTCTGGAGACTACAACATGCTCTCTTTGAACGACATCTGTCTTTATCGGAAACAAGCCCTGGTGGTCTTAGCTAGAGTTCTGGGGTCATTACAGAATTTTCCAGGGTTGAAAGACATGTGCAGTTGGGTGCACATAGTTCAGTTAACCCCACATCTTTTCATAGCACCTTGTTGTCATTTTCTGTGAGCATGGCCCCTCTGTGGTCTGAATCATTTTTTATTTCTTATTCACGTTCCCTACTCCTAGTCTGCTTCCCTTCCCACAGGCAGCCACAATGGATGTTGATGAGTACTAAAACACAGGCTCATTGCATTTATTCCTTCTCGCAGTCCATGCCACCCTCTGCAGCACTGTGGTAGCCTGCCCACTACTCCCTCCCTGACCCTGCTGGAGATTCAGCCCTCACACTCCGTGGCAGTGCGTGTGAATATAACTGGTTGCTACTGAAACGACGCAGAATGCTTGTCAGGCTGCTCTCCAATGACTGGGGGCTTCCTTACCTTGCGTTCCCTTCTGACCCCTGCACTGCCCTGGTGCCCAACTGTTGCCACCCTGATAGATGCCCAGTGACTTCAATTTTCATATGCGTGCATCCAATGACAAAAGAATTTGTGGTATGATTGAGATAATTTTTTTGTTGTTTTGTAGCTTTCTTCTTCTTCCTTTCATATTCTTTGACCCATTTCCCACTAACTATTCTCTTTCTTTCTCATTCTGGCCTGCAGAAATCATTTATATTATCTACATATTTGTTCTTTGCTGATTTTAAATATTGAAAAATACACTTCCTAATTTTGTCATTTCTTTCTGTTGCCTTTGTACACTGTATGTTTTTTCAGCTGAAATTCCTACTTTTTTATAATAAATTCATTAATTTCAATGAAGACGTAGAAATTATGGAATCCATGTATCAAATATTATATTCCTTAAGCAGAAACTAAGGAATACAAAGAGAATTTCACTTAAAATAGCATGTTTAATGTACTGCTTTCTGGCTTAGATTAATCCAGTGAGGAAAATATAAAAAATGATATGGAAGGATTTTAAATAGCCCAATAAATCAGTTATCTATTATAGATACAACAAATTTTACATCTCAATAGTGGAAATATACCTTCTTTTCAGTGGTACATGGAATATTCAAAGTTTATTAGAATTCCCTAAAACATATTAAATACTATAATGTGGGGCCAGCGCTGTGGTGTAGCAGGTAAAGCTGTTGCCTGCAGTGCCAGCATCCTATATGGGTGCAGGTTTGAGTCCTGGCTGCTCCACTTCCGATCCAGCTCTCTGCTATGGCCTGGGAAAGCAGTAGAAGATGGCCCAAGTCCTTGGGCCACTGCACCCACATGGGAGACCTAGAGGAGGCTCTTAGCTTCGGATTGGTGCAGCTCTGGCCATTGCAGCCAATTGGGGAGTGAACCAGCAGATAAAAGACCTCTCTCTCTCTCTCTCTCTCTCTCTGCCTCTCCTTTTCTCCCTGTGTAACTCTGCCTATCAAATAAATAACTAAATCTTTAAAAATAAATAGTATAATTTATTACCTTATCAAAAACATTATCTTATCAAAATAACCTAAATTAAGAAACGATGGGGGGGTCTTTTGATCTAACAATTAAGATTTTTTTTGGAAAACTTTGTCCCATTTCCAAGTACCTGAATGTAAAACCCAACTCTTGTCTTAACTCCGTATTCCTCATACTGTGCACCCTGGGAGTCAGCAGGAGATGACTCAAGTGATCGGACCCCGGTTACTCTCATTGGAGACCTGGATTATGTCTTGAACTCCTGGCTTTGGCCTGGCCCAGTCCCAGCCACTGTGGGTATTTGAGGAAGGAACCAGCACCGGGAAATTTCCTCTGTGCCTCTCAGATAAATATAAACCAAAAAGACCAAATAACAAAAAACTCTGTAACTCAGAAATCGAAGGGGAAAAGGCTTCTACTAGGAAACTTGGGATAAAGTGATTGGAGCAATCAAAAACTGAAGAATTCTTAAAAGAACACACACATGAAAATGGCGCGTAAGAACCCATGTGAGGCTGGGAGTTGTGGTGCAGCCGGTTTAGCTGCTACTTGCAGGGTCCACTCCCATAGGGGCTGCCGGCTCAAGTGCTGGATGCTCTGCTTCTGATCCAGCTTCCTGCTAAAGCACTCAAGGAAGCAGAAAATGATGATTCAAGTGCTTGGGCCCCTGCTACCACCGGGGAGACTTGGATGAAGCTATGTGCCCTGGCTTTGCTCTGGCCCAAAGCTGGCTGCTGTGGGCCTGTGGGGAGTGAACAAGCAAATGAAATCTTTTTCTCTCTTTCCCTGTTCTTTCCCTTAGATGAAAATAAATAAAAGTAAACACTTCTAAAAGAACCTGTGTGGAATATTTAAAGCAGCAAATAGAGAACATTCTAAAGCTTTGAAAAGTTACATAATTTAAAATTTAAAAATAATTTAGATTCGCTAATATAAAACTCTGCAAAAAGGATCTGAAAATAAAACAAAAGCCAGCAGATGTTGAAAAGTAATATAGATACAAACAGATTTAATGGAGTATAAAACAGAAGAATGTAGAAATAAATCAATCAAAATGCTTGTTATATGTATTTTTAAAAATAATAAATCAGCCACCCAACTAAATGTCAATAAAAGAAAGCTCAGGGGCTGGTGTTGGGAACAGCAGGGTAAGCTGCCACTTGAGAGGCCCACATCGCATATTGGAGCACCTGTTCAAGTCCTGGCTGCTCTCCTTCTGATCCAGCACTCTGGTAACGTGCCTGGAAAGCAGTGGATGGTGACCCAAGGGCTTGGGTTGTAGCCACAGAAGTGGGAAAGCCAGGTGGAATTTCTGGTTCCTGGTTGTAGCCTGATCCAGCCCCAGGAGTTGTGGCCATTTGAGGAGTGAACCAGCGGATGAAAGATATCACTCCTTCTTTATGTTTCTCTGTCACTCTGCCTATGAAATAAACAAACAAATCTTTTATTTTCCTTTTAAGAATTTTGTATTAATATAAAGAGAACAGATTTCATGCATTCCATAGGTACAGTTCCAAGAAGACAATCATAATTCCCTCACTCCCTGGTTCCCCCCACCAATAAAAAAACAAAAAAATTAAAAAAAAAAAAAACAAATACACAGAAGAGGGTGGGTTTGGAGGAATATACATTAGAGAAAAGAGAATGTTGAAAAAAGTCATAATCCTCTCCTCATAAAAAATAAATTTGAAAAACAAAAATGGATAATTTCCTAGGAAAAAATACTTTAATAAAATTAACTCACAGAACTAGAATACAGAAATGTAACTATTTCCATGTAACACACAACACTTTTTCAAAGAATTACCCCCACACAGGCATCTGGTCTTAAATACTCAAAGACCAGATAGTCTTAATTTTATTCAGCAAATACAAACAGGAAAATCTGATTTTTTTGAGTGATAGAAAGACTGAGAGAGTGAGAATAGAGAGAGAGAGAGGGAGAGAGTACTCCCATCCATTGGTTTACTCCCCAAATGCCTGCAATGGTTACAACTGGGCTGGGGCCAAAGCCCAGAGCTGGCAATTCTATCCAGGCCTCCCCCATCGATGACAGGAACCCAATCACTGGAGCCATCGCTGGGGCCTCCCAAGTCTGCATTGGCAGGAAGCGGCAGCCAGGAACACAAAGCACTCAGATATGAGACATGGGAATCTTGACTGTTATGCAAAATTGTTAAAGCAAAGATAGTGTAAGATGGCTGCCTCAAGTTGAGAAATTTACTACATAAAAACAAAACCACACACCAATCTTACTTAATGAATGTTGATATAAAAATCTCAATTAAATATTAGCAAACAAATTTAATAGTACATTAAATAACACAACTTAAGAGAATAGGCTATCTTTTAGGAATGATTCAAAATTAGAAATCCATTAGTAAAACTCACTATTTAACTTATGGGGAAAATCACATAATTCTACCAACCATAAACAAAATTCAATAGAAAACTTGTTATGACACTAAACAAAATAAGAATTGGTAGAAATTTCCCTGACAGTATAAAATACTCACATAATGGGGAAATCAAATGGATTCTTTTTCATAAAAGGCACAGGTAAATACACACTCTATTATGTACAACTACCTTTACTGTATCTCAGCTTCATCAAAATGAGACAGAGGGAAATGTGTGGAAAGATGTAAAGGTATCTATGTTCTTGGATTATAAAATACTGTGCCTCAAACTTTTGTAAAATGTTAAGCTGAGACCAACATGTTTTAAGGAAAGATTTGTTGGAAAAATAGCCTTGAAGAATAAAGAGGGGGAGAAGAGAATTAAAGGGAGTTTTGAGGCCAATATACAGATATGATAATGTGGAAGGGAGAAAGAGAGGGAAGGAAATGTAGGCAGGTTGTCCAACTACAGGGCTGTTCCACCCAAGTTGTGGCTGATGGAGACTCCCAAGGCCAAAGCTTCCTGGTGGTGGAATCCCACTGCCAGTTGATCAACCAGTCATGGTGTCTCCTGCATGAGCAGTTACAGTGAGCAGCCTGGGGGAGGTGTGTCCTCAGAATGAATGTCTTCACGGCCGGAGTCACAGTTGATAATCCAGACTCAATACGATAAGAGATTGTTAGGTTCAACTACATAAAAATGAATACCTTGGGTTTGCATCAATAAATTTAAAGCCTCATATACAAAGACAAGTGATAAACTGAGAAAAACCGCACTTGTTATTGATAAAGGGTGAATTTCCCTATACATAAAGATTTTTTTTAACATGGAGTAAAAAGAATGACAACGTTTAAGAGGTGAAAATTTTTGAAAATCACAAATTCAGTCTACAGGAAATATGCACAAATTTGTAATAAGAAAATACCGAAACTATTAACAAAAGTTCAAAACCTTGACAGTTACTGTGTTGGTGAAGTTTTAAGGAAGCACACATTTTCAGTTATCACTGATGGAAATGCTAAATGGCCATGAAGAAGTAACTCCCAAAAACATATTCATTTATTCTTTGATTCAAAAATCCCCATTTGAAAGCCGTAACTGATGCACATTTTAAAAGCGTGAGACAACATATACATAAGAGTTAGACATTTTAATATTACAACATCAGAAATAACCTCAGTACCCACCATGAATAAAACAATGGAGGAAGGAGGAAGGGAGGGGAGGAGAAAGAGGAGGGAAGGAGGGAAGAAAAGAAGGAGACAGAACATGTTTTCATGCATATAAATTTCATTCCATATTTTATGATATAATTCTACTGAGCCATCCCAAAGTTCACAATACATTAAAATTAATCATTCTTAAGATATGAAAATAAATAGACCCTCAAGTTTAACATTAAACCATTTTACACAAAATGCATATCGTAAAAAGCAAGTCACCAAATAAAAGCCTCCCAATCTGCTATGCTTTTCCCTGCATCTTCCACAGTTCTTATTCTGAATCAGGGAAGTGGCACCAGCCTAGGTATTTTTTTCTGTGAAAATCACAATATAACTTTGGATCTGTCCTCTTTCTCTCTTTATCCCTTCTTTTCTTGTTCCAGTGTTTCACCTTATGGTTAACTTTATATTTCATCACCTGCCAACATTTTACAAGTAGATGTACATGCTAATTTACTAAGAATATTTAAGATGATCAGACATGTCTCTAAACATGGATTCAAGAATAACCTTCTATAAACAGCCAGAAGTCTTTAGACTTTTTCATATTTCAGGGAGGTTGAAGAATGCTCTTCTACATCTCTCTGTAAACAGGATAAAATCACGAGGACATATTCATTCACTCCATAAATAACAGGACTTAATTAGATGCCAGCTGCTGTGGCAAAATATATAGTCCTACACTCTTAATGGATATCAAGTCTAGCAGGTAATACTGGGCTTCACTACAAAAATGAGTTAGGTGAACTGGCTCAGAAAAAAGCCACCCACCAAGCCAAGACTCAGGCTGTGTGGGAAAACTAATATGGTTCTGTTTAGTATACCATACAGAAAAAAAATAAAACTAGTCTACTATAGTATAGCACCACACCCCACTCTTGTAGTTGTACAATTATCAATCTTTCACAGTGGTACACTAAAAAGTATTTCACAGGAGTATAATTATATTAATCATGGTGGATACGTATCATGGGAAAATGTGGTATTAGAAGCTAAGTAAATGTTTCCAGTCTCCAAGTCTCTCATATCTTTGGTTTTACTTTTCATATTTTCTCACTCACCTGTGGTCTGAAAATATTTAATAAAATGCTCCAGAAAGTTAAAAAAAAATTCACTTGCGCTTCACGTGGATCGTCCCACTGTATCTGTCTTGGGATGTGAATCGTCCCTGTGTTCAGTGTATCATTCCTGTGTGTGCTAGCTGCCCATCAGCCGTCCACGTCTGTCTCAGTTATATTGACTACCTTGGTGTCACCACTAACGTCCTCCAATAAACCTTTACAAAGAAGCATAAAATTACATTGCAACACCTACATCTTTCACCTCACTCATTTCATCTCATTATGGGTCATTTTATCATCTCACATCCTCACAAGAACAAGTATGAAAACAGTACAGTGCAGTCAGATTTTTGAGAGAGGGAGACCTTATTCACATAACTTTTATTATGCTATATTGGTATCAGCTATTAATCTCTTATTGTGTCTAATTCATAAATTAAACTTTCTCATAGGCATGTATGCATGGGACAAAAGATAGTAAACACAGTGTTTGGCACTGTCAGTGTAGCAAGCATCTACCGCACATCTTAGACATATTCCACATGTGAGAGGGAGGACTACTGTGCAGTATTTCAGTTATCCATACTACAATCAGGGAGGTCCGTGGTTATTCCTATGTATAGACTGTTGTCTTTGAAGTGTGCAGACTCACATTAGCTTGCCTGATGTTCAAACAGGGGGAAAAAAATGAAACTAGAATTCAAACTTGGTTCAAGTTGACATCAGGATCAAATCACTAAATCTATAAAATTCTGCTTTTTTATTGTCACAACAATTAATGATTCATCCATTTTCAACCCCAATTAGTTAAAGCAAGCTGATAAATAAAGCAGCCAACAACATCGTAAGATTGTCTCAAAAGGGGCTAACCAAGGTTACAAGGAGAAGACAAATATCGCTGCCCACTACAGCTGTGGGGATTATTTTACCCCTGTTGAAATCACGCTGAAGGGGACATCAGAAAGGCTTCTCTACATTTCAATTTGTTCATTTGTCCCAAGAAAAAATAAATTTTCAGCAGCACCATTAGCAGAAGCCATGGTTTTTGTATTTGTGACTTTATGCCCTCTCTATGGGAGCCAAGATTAATCCATAGACACCTTGGGCTCTGCCTTTTCAGAGGGAGAAAAAAAAAGATAGAAGAATGGCTTCTAATTTTTTTTAAGATTTATTTTTATTTATTTGAAAGTCAGATTTACACAGAGAGAGGAGAGGCAGAGAGAGAGAGAGAGAGAGAGAGAGAGAGAGATCTTCCATCTGCTGGTTCACTCTCCAGATGGCTGCAACGGCTAGCTGTGCCGATCTGAAGCCAGGAGCCTCTTCCTGGTCTCCTATATGGGTGCAGGGACCCAAGGACTTGGGCCATCTTCTACTGCTTTCCCAGGCCACAGCAGAGGGCTGGATCAGAGAGAAGTAGCTGGGACTAGGCCAGGGCTTTAACACACTGCGCCACAGCGCCGGCCCTGGCTTCTAATTTTATACTTTTCAGTTTTCTATCTATATCTAAAAGGCACTTTGTAGAAGATAATATGAAAAACTCTAAATAATAAATTAATAGTTATTGCATCAGTTAAAACTACAAACAGTGTAAAGTGTCAATATTTCTTGGAAGTTTAAAAACTTACGCTGATTCTGTTTTTTCCTACCAATGCACAACATATTGTTAGAAAAAGTATCCTTTTTAGAAAAAAGGTATATAAAATCGGCCTTTATAAACATTCTTAAAACTTTATAATTACTAAGGGGATGGGAGAGGGAGTGGGAGATGGGATAGTTGCGGATGGGAGGGAGGACATGGGGGGGAAAAGCTGCTATAATCCAAAAGTTGCACTTTGGAAATTTATATTTATAAGATAAAAGTTAAAAAAATAAAAAGAAATAAAAAAACCTTCATAATTACCACAGAACCAGTAAAAAAAAAAAAAAGCTGAAGTGGGATTTTAGGCACTCATAACACATTCTTTCATTTGAACAGTTATGTGACACACTATTCAATGGACAGGGCAATAGCAACACTTCCTAAATATGTCTCTGACTTTAGTACTTAGAACTGTCCAGTTGTTTTTATACATGACATTTTATAAACAAAAGAAAATGCTTTTATCCATATCTAAAATAATTATCTTTCTAATATAGATACAAAACCTTTTCTAGATACATTGGGGTCAATTTTTTTTTTGTTTAATTTTTAAAAAAAAAATTTCTTCGAGGGGCCAGCAGTGGCATAGTAGGCTAAGCCTCTGCCTGCAGCGCCGGTATCTCACATGGGTGCTGGTTTATTTCCCAGCTGCTCCTTTTCTGTCCAGTTCTCTGCTTATGGCCTGGGAAAGCAGTAGAAAATGGCCCAGCTAATTGGGCCCCTGCATCCATGTGGGAGACCTGGAGGAAGCTCCTGACTCCTGGCTTTGGATCAACCCAGCTCCAGCCACTGGGGCCATCTAGGGAATAAACCAGAAGATGAAAGATTTCTTTCTCTGTCTCTCCCTCTCTCTGTAACTCTACCTCGCAAATAAATAAAATATTTAATTTTTTTTTTTTGACAGGCAGAGTGGACAGAGAGAGAGAGACAGAAAGGTCTTCCTTTACCGTTGGTGCACCCTCCAATGGCCGCCACGGCCAGCGCACGGCGCTGATCCAAAGGCAAGAGCCAGGTGCTTCTCCTGGTCTCCCATGGGGGTGCTGGGCCCAAGCACTTGGACCATCCTCCATTGCACTCCCTGGCCACAACAGAGAGCTGGCCTGGAAGAGGGGCAACCGGGACAGAATCTGGCACCCCGACCGGGACTAGAACCCGAGGTGCCGGCACCGCAGGCAGAGGATTAGCCTAGTGAGCCGCGGCGCTGGCCTAAAATTTTTTTTAAAGGCAAGAGAATGAGAGAGAAATTTTTCATCAACTGATTCACTCCCCAAATATCCACAACTGCGGGGCTGGGCCAAACCGAAGCTCAGACCTTGGAACTCAGTCCAGGTCTCCCATGTGGGTGGCAGAGACCCAAGTAGGTGAACCTTCACCTGCTGCCTCACAGGGTGCACATTAGCAGAAAGCAGAGGCTGGACAGAAGAGGAGGCACACTGATATGAAATGCAGCATCCCAAGTGGTACCCTAATGGCTACACCAAACACGCACTCTGATAAGTTCAATTATGATCCATGAATGAGTGTTTTCTTCAGTGGCGGGTGACAAATTTTAGGCACAAAAACTTATTTCTATGTACCCAAAAAAGACTTTTCTGATATGCAAGTATTTTATAGAATTTTCACAGCAGAGGCCTTTGAAAAGATGAAAAAGTACTTTGAAAAGCAGTTAGACATCCTGTGATACAATCTGCCTTGAGTCCCTGTGAGCATTATACCCTCACTGAGACACTGAAGCACTGTTGGTGTGAGACTTCATGACACTTTCGTGTTGACCGTGTCACCTCTAAGAGTTCCATCAGGCCTGTGTAATCCCTGCTTCACGGCATGACCATACTGGTTTAAAATAGCGAAGTCTCCTTTTGAATGCTTGGCTTCAATATTTCAATCACAAATATCAATTTTTCAGTATTTTAGTTAGATAGCTATGTATTTTATAATTATGCAATGAAAGCTCCAAATCTACATTGATATTTTATGTAGTTTCTGTATGTGTACATGTATAAGTAAATATATTTATGTTATAAATCAATTTTAAGTGTTTAAGAGTTTGAATCCAGCAGCACAGGATCGTGAGAATTAAACTAGGCATTTTTTTTTAACAGGACGAGGGAAAGCACTAAAATGCAAAGTTTCCCATTGTTGGTTTTTCTCAAATGTTCCATTGACAGGCTTGAAATACACTTTACTGTCTGCCCCGACTGCCTTCCCCGAACCTCCTAACAAAAGCATCATTGGTCTGCTAAAAATTAGAAACTGATGACAGAGAATTTTCATGATTGCCTTCTTGAAAATCATTGTCACTCCCGATGCGTATTGTCCAAAGGACAGAATCTTTCTGCCAATCTGGCTTCTCTGTTCATGAACACTCGTCTTGATTAATGTGTGCTGGTTTTGATGCCTTACACCATGCAGAGAGACAGTCTTTCTCCTGCAGAAATGCAATACTAATGTTCTCTAGTGTTAGAAATGGAACGGGATGACCAACAGCCCTTTATAACTTTGAACATGGGAGCAGGTTAGATGACATCTTGGAGTTTGGTTCGATTTTGGGGGAGATGTTTTCTTTATTTTCCTTATTTATTTGTTCCCTTTGGCTGTGGTCATGAGTCTCTTTTGGGTCTGTGTAATCTTAATCCCAACCCTTATAACACTCTGAAGCCACCCAGTGCTCATGAACTTCAATCACCTTTGTCCTCACCACATGGCTCCCCAGGAGTGCAGCTTGAGCTTCTGTTACGGAGTCTTTCATTCTAATCAGTGAGATTTCTTTCTTTTTTTTTTTTTTTTCAAGAAGTCTGGTCTAAGATTTTCTATGCTTCACAGAAAACAAACAACACCGGGATGGTTGGTTTGAGAAATCCACACGTGCTATTTGAGTTCCTTTTTCCCTTTGCTGGTAAAGTGTGCGCCTAAACTTTAGGAGTGATGCATTTCTCTGTGTGCCATGCGTTTCCCTGTCTCCTTCCACCTCCCTGCTGCTTTCCTCCTAACTTGTTTTCTACTAAACATTAAGCTCATTGATTACAAGGGTGGCACAGGGTGACCTATGATGGGTCAGTCTTAATGAGAAAAGAGGCTGCCTGTGATGTGGCCTGGCTTGGGCCACCCCCCGCCGTGTCCCTGCATGTCAGACTTAGTCTCCTTTAAGAGACTGGAGCGTGGAAAATCAACAGAGACCCACCGGTGCCTCGCCACAGAATGGACCATGTGCATGGCTATTTAGCCCTGTGAAAGAGAGCACATTTGCACAAATGGGAGCGAACATAAGGAGTCCTTCAGAAAAGAATGGGGCCTTGGCAAATTTATAGACCCCCCTGAAAGAAAGTGATTACAGATCATTATCCAATTGAGGCAGATTGATGGGCTGGGGTCAAAGTAATATTGCAGATCTCACCAAGGGGACAATGGCTGCTTGTCACAGAGAAAGAAAAGAAAGGGAAGGAACTGCCACACAGCGAGGCCAGGCTGAACTCACCATTTTCGCTGAAAGGACCTGGGTGTATGTGTCCTTACTTTGCTTGAGCACACCATGTTGTATTTTATGTTACAAAGGACGTGCCATTGAACTCAAATTGGGCATTGAAACATATCCCAATGAAGAGCACACGGAGGCCAACGTACAAGCAGAACCTCTCACTTCTTTTTTTTCTTCTAAAGTCCATAAAGCAACACTGATGAGGAAGGGGATGAGCCACACATGGCCTTACAAATGCTTACATTTGCTCTTTCTCACCTTCTTTTCCAAAAAGAACGAGGTCATAAAATGCAAATACCCAAATATAGTGGTTGATGGGAGTTTTCAGTGCTAACAAACACAAGGCCTTCCGCTGACAGTCAGGGGATGAACAGATCTGACTTTGAAACTCTGCAACATCTGGTCAAGCAAAACTGCAGCCTGAAATCAAATAACGCAGGAATAAATGTGCTCCCACTGCTGCTTCCTTTGTATCGATCCCGGAGTGTTTTAAAGGTGTTTTGCATTCATGTGTTTTACAAAATGCAATACAAAAGGCAAAAGAATAGCCAGCAAACCACTGTGCACTTGCTTTTCCTTTTACAATTGGCTTTTGGTACCTAGAGATTTGAAAGTATCAAGCAAACATTTATTCAGAGGAGATCTGATTTTTGTCTATTTTGCTTGGGTCAAAAGAGTATTAGCAAGTAGAAAAGAACTAATTTATATTCTGAACACATTCTACAGGAAGAAGCATAGACAATATTTCACATATAGATTACTCCTAAATAATATATTTGGTTTTTCAGAGTTATAACCATCTAAAATTTAAAGACGTGTGTGTATCTGAATCTATAGCTATATCTGTATCTGTTTCTATTCTATATCTACATCTAGGTCTATCTATCTACATAAAGAAAGGAAAATTCAATTTTGGATGTCAAAATTTTTTAGCTTTTTCTTTCATGATAAAGGCATGATTATGGAATTATGGATACTATCACCCATGTCATCTTCTTTAGGATAAACAGGCTCAGGTGTAATGAATGTCTATCTTATTGTCTTTTTGAACTTTGTAAGTATACATAGCTCACTTGCCTTCATCATCAGACATCATGGACTTATTTTGTATTCTTGTGAGGTATGGAGGAAATTCACAAATGAAGATTTCCTTCTTAGAAATGCCCTATTTTTCTTTCTGTTTCCCCTGATCACAGGATCTTCACTGTTCCTAATGAGCTCTTAATGAGCTGTCAATTGCTTATGCAAATAGAGAAAGAAACAGACACTGAGGAGTTGATAGATATTCAGTTAAAATATGACACTTCTTAACCTCTCAAAGTTATTAAAAATGTAAATTGTTCCAACTTAATAACTGGCCTTGACCCTCCTTTTGCTTCACTTTCTTACTTTTTTTTAGGTTTTTAATTTGAAAGAACCCAAAATATTGCTTGACTTCAAGAATATTAGTTTGATGTTCAAAAATGCTAAGTGTGTAGTTAAGGTTTTATATTGAATGTCCTGGGCTGATCCCAGGTTAAAAGGAAAAATAACTGAATGGCAATTTTTGACCTTATTGTGAAATGCACTCTAAAAGACTACAAGCAGCATGTCAAATTGATGACATGGGTTATCTCTGGGGAGGAACGGAAATAAGGTGATAAGCAGAACTTTTACATATATGAATATGCAAATATTGACTAAATTAACAAGAAACTAAGGGTAAACTTGAAAATACATGTCCCTCAAAATATTTTTCCAAAAATTATCATTTTTCAAATGTGATTCATGAGCATTACAAAAAGATAATATTTTTAGTCTGTAAGGAGTTTATTCTCAATATCATTTTCCTCGTTTCTTATTCCAATACCACTAAAGTATTCAGTAAAATACTAAGTGATGTTTCTTTTCCCAAAGGTGCTGCATCTAGACACAATTGAGTCTTAAAGGGATTCTAAACAACTCCACGGAAGCTCAAGACCCTCAGCAGAGAATGAAATGGTACGCCGTAATGCTGACACGATTATCTTCCAGAAATAACTGTCCATAACAAGTGTTTGATTACCTTCTTCATGTCCAGTTCAGAGCAAGCTAACTGAGGTCAGCAATTGAGCTGAATTCCTGGGTAGGGGAGGAACAGTCCGAGGGAGTAGGGCTGGGGTCTGTCTTGACTGCCGCTGTGCGGAGAGCTTGGAATTACTTTCCACCTAGACCAGGAACCTGCTGACTTCACGGGTGTATCTAATCACTTTCCACCAGCCCGCCTCTGAGGCTTGAATACATTGGCAGTTGGGAATGATGAACCCAGAGTAGGCTAGCCTTTCCAAAGGGCCCCCAACTATTTGAGTTGTCCAAGGCACCGCTTTTACCAAGATGTTCCGAGGGGAAAGCCATCAGGAGAAATGGTGAGTTGTAGCTCACTAAAGCACACTGCTACACTTCCCCATTTATCAGCCACTGATTCTGCCTTGGAGCGAGGAATACCAACGATGCTTGATACCATTTCAGGAGCAAAAATCTCACCTGACAAGTTAATTGTGATTGTAACTCATGTGGACTTGAATGCACTGTATTATGACATAGTACCGTAGATGATAACTGAGCCAGGCTGGCCACTGAATCCTGTCAAGGTTGTTCACTGGATTCAGTGGGAGGTGAACTTGCTTTCGATGTCTTGGCACACACAGGTTGGCACATTTCTTTATGGCCTTGTATCATCTTGGCAAGATAATTTTCTTCCTATAGGGGGCCTTTTACACACTGTGAGCTTCTGTAGTCAATCCAGAAATTACGAGTCTTTCTGTGAAAGCTGGGCTAAATTCAGACACGAGTGCGCAGTGTTTCAAGACTTTCTTACACCTCCATTTTCCAAGAATGTTCTCTCCTTGCTCTTCACTGGAGCTATGGGTAAGAAATAGGATAGAAAACCTTAACCCTCTCTGGACACCAGTACTTTGTAAATCTCTCACACATCTCAGTCAACACACACCAGATCGGGATGTGCCTGGTGCATTGAAAATTTCCCAGATGCATATTGACAAAGAGATTTTTTGAAATTTCAACAAATACAAAGCAAACATGACAAGTAATGATTTTAGAAAATCTGTCACTCAGGCTAAGAGCAAAGGAAACATCGTGTCCTTCTGATCAACCAAATGATCTGTATAAAAAGAAGGAAAAAAAAAAAAACAAATAAAATTACTAAGCTGTACAACTTTGCTGTTTTGCTTTGTCCTTGGAAAAAATATCCAGTTCAGCAAAGTGGCTACTTTATTCAATGTACATCATCCGTGTTTCTCATGTAAGTCCGTTCCATATGCTTAACCTCTTGCTATAAGTAAATCAAGAACTCAAGCCATACTTGACCTGCTGGAGCCATGAAAGACCACTTAAAGTATCTGCATGAATCAAGAAGATCATTTATTGAATATCAATTGTGTAAATAGCACCATTCACACAATTTGAAAGATCAGAAATTATTTAAAAAATTATTTTTCTCAGGGTTTATTTTATTTATTTGAAGGGCAGAGTGACAGGAAGAGACAGAGAGAAAGAGATCTTCCATCCAGGCAGAGTGACAGGAAGAGACAGAGAGAAAGAGATCTTCCATCCACTGGTACACTCCCTAAATGGCTGAAATGGCTGGTACTGGACCAGGACAAACACAGGAGCCTAGAATTCCATCTTGATCTCCCACGTGGGTGTCAAGGGCCTAAATACTTGGGCCATCTTCCGCTGCTTTCTCAGGTACATTAGGAGGGAGCTGGATTAGAAACAGAGAAACCGAGACTTGAGCCAGTCCTCCAATATGGAATGCCGGTGTCAAAGACTGCGGCTTAGTCCATTGCACAACAGTGGCCCCCAAAATTTCAATTCTTAAAAAATATTCATTATTGTTTATTTTTTGTAGACTTGTTGAATACAGTATGATCATTTGATAGGTATATTCAATATGCATGTTAAAATCAGGTTAAACATTTAATAATCATACATATCTTTGGGGTACAGTGTGATAATTCAATAAATTTATATCATGTCTACTGATCACACCAGAGTAATTAGCATTTGCCTCCCTTTTCATTACTCTATGTGTGATGCCTTTGAGCTCTCTTTCTATTGGTTCACAAAATATATAATAGATAATTGTGAAGTAAAATCTCCCCATTCTGTCGTAGAAAACTGGAATATAGTCCTTCTATGCTGTGTGTTATCCAAACTCCCTCTCTCCTTCTCTCTTTCCAGCCCTGAGAGAATTCATGTTGTGTCCAAGAAATGAAAAATTTGTTCCATAGGAAAAGTTTGGAAACATTGAAAACTGTGGTTCACCAGATAGTAACATGACAGTACAGTTTCTCAGACTTATTTTCCCACATAATTGTGGAAATTTTAACAATGTGTACTTCACCAATGCCCCTCACCATGAAGCACATGATTCATATATTTCTTCAGAGCTGTGACATACTTACTTTTACATCTCTACCAAAGTATATGTCCTTTCATAAATTTGATAAAAATGCCTCCCACAAGCCTCCTCAGTAGAATATATTTTTGCAGATACAGGAAATGAACCTTTTCAGCCAATGAAATCTGTCTCTCTCTTCACAAAGCCTTGTATTACACTTCAAAGTTTAACCACACAATTACAATTTCATGATACTACCAAACTTGCATTTTTCTCCAGCTTTGCCAGAAAATAAAATAAAATTTGTTTTGTCTCAGATTTGTTTTCTCTAAGAAAGAAGTCTCCCAAGAGATTAAGGAATAACAACAACGAAATACTAACCAATTATAGTATGGTATACAAGACAACATAACATAAACAACATGTGCCAAAGACTAAATTGTAAAAAACTGATTATGGCAGATACCATCCCAAGATAGAAGATTGTTGGTGTCATAAAGAACAAAGATACCTTTAATAAACTGGCTCAGGTTGGACCAGAGTAAATGTACTAACCCTCTTATCCCAGGAAGATTTTCCTACACCTAAGGGAGTGTTCACCCACAGGAGGCCAATGTAATGCAGTGTTCACTCCCCTTTTCTGAAGGAAATTTTGATCAAATCTAAATAAGATGCTTTCAGACCCACCTGTGGTTCTCATGGAGTTTAAAGAAGATATTATGAATTAATATTAATTAATCCTATTAGTGAAATAACCTTACACAGGCAACACAGTGTAAAACTGGCTATGCTGCTTTTTTAAAGTTATCCAAGTAGGCTGAAGATAGAATGAATAAAATCATCTGCAGAATAAAAGATATTTTCCCAATGAACCAGTGTCCATCGCGATATAATTTGATAGCCATAGTAGATATTTCTTTTTGAAGATTTAATTATTTATTTGAAAGTCAGAGTCAGAGAGAGAGAGAGAAAGAGAAAGAAACAGGCAGACACATCTCCTATCTGGTAGCACTCCTTAGATAGCCACAATGGCCAGCACTCAGCCAGGCCGAAACCAGGAGCCAGGGGCTTCTTCAAGGTCTCCCACATGGGTGACGGGGTCCAAACACTTGGGCCATCTTCTACTGGTTTCCAAGGCCATTAGCGGGGAGTGAGATTGGAAGCAGAGCAGCAGGTCAAGACCTGCACTGGAGCCCATAGGGGATGCCAGTCTCAGGTGGCAACTGTACTGTTTATACCACAGTGCTGCCCCCTGTCATGGTGGGTATTGATTTATATGCCAATGCAACACCTTACGTTTGTCTGGACATTACTAATTTTCCCAGTGTTTACACAAAAATGTTCCCAATTGCCTTTCATTTTGCTAATCAATAAGCAAAGATAGCAACTCATTTATTCCATGTTATATGACAGAAAATGGAGGAACCGATACTAGAGTTTAGGTCTTCAGGCTCTCGTAGATATAACATATGTGCTATTTTGGTGCATGGAAATTTTGAAGATATTCACTGAGATGGCAGGTGTATGATATTCCTAATAATGCCTCCGTTTCTGCAGAATGAACAGCATCCTTTAAATGTAGTAGAGATAGGACTTCCTTGCCTGTGTTACTGAAATTACACACAGTTCTGCCAAACATGTGCTAAAAAGATGATTCTGATTGCTTTCTTTATACTATGATTTTTGACTCAAGATGAACAATACTGAAATTTGTAGTCCATTATTGAGATAGCTTTACTCTCCACTTACAGCTGTGAATGTGTGAATTAAAGTTAATTTATTAAGTTTTTGTTAAGGTGGAAAAGATAGAAGAAAAATGGATAAGATTCCTAAATAAAATAATACTTTATATCTGTCACTGTCATTAATCTATAATAAAAAGTACTTGTTTCAATAAATAATGTTGATAAAAGGGATTATGTCATACAAATATAGTTTCTTTGGCAAGCATCACAAGGCCACCAACTTTTATTGGCAAGGATGTGCTTTGTGACCTAACAGCAATTTGTAGCAGGCCCTGTTTAGCCAGCAGGGGAGGTGAATCCACCTTTGCCTGCCAGTTACAATTAACCCCCCTTTGAGACAAGAGGCTGCTTCACTTTCTCCCTGACCTCTAGAGAATGTGTGTGAGGTTAAAGGAATTGTAACTTTCTGTGATCCCCAAGCTTATGACAATATAATACAAAAATCGTACAAAATTAGAACAGAAAAGTGCATTAAATATCAGTTAGTCCAAACTGTCTTGCAGGAAAAGAAATGACATTTGAGGTGACTGTCCAACGTTTCAGACCTAGTCTGTAGGACCAAGTTACTCCCATACCTGTCTTTTGAGTGAATTACTTTGAAAAATTTTATTGTACCTAAGAAGTGTTGCCTATTTGTCTCTCAAAAACTGAAACACACACACACACACACAAATAGATCACCAGCAAGCAAAGGTGAAAGAAATAATATACATTTTTCTTTCATTTTGGCCTCTCTATAACTTAGTAGGTCTCATAGCAGCTCACTGTTTAAACCATTTCTCTCCAAATTGATGGATAATAAAATACATTATGTTAGCACTTAATAAATTGTGTATTATATGGTAATATATAGATTGGGGATATTTTATATAAACAAAAGTCATCAAAAGTAGACAAGCACTACATTAATGTGAAAATTCAGCATGTACCTTGTGTACATGAGCCTTTCAGGCAAATTAGTAAGAATTTATTTCGATGGGCTTAAAGAGAGACTGGTGAGAATGACTTCAAGCGCATTAAAGCATTTGCTGTTTCCACATTCACCTTTTTGAAGAATGTGGTATTGAGTGGTTAGATGAGTAATGCTTGAATGTTCTCTTCAGAAAATGCTCTGCTCCAATATAAGAGGCTGCAACCTCTTATATGGGAATCATATATAGGTTCCTTATATAGGAATCTTTCTATAGGAACCATAGAAAGCTGCAGACGAGTCAGGGCTTCAGACGGTTTACGTGAGGATGGCAGCCCAAACATTCCTACAGCAGAGAGAGACCAGGGCATTCTCATTGTCCTGGAGGTCTCTGTAGCCCTGGGCAATGCTGGTTCTGTGCACGTGGACCCTGGCTAACTAAGCTGCATTTCCCGAGATGCTGGGCAGCTCTCTCTGCCATGAGCATATCTTTGGGCTGCCCTCTCTCTGGTTGATAACTGCATTAAGCCCCTCAAAACTATGTCCCCATAGCAGGAAAAATGCTTGCATTCTTCTTACAGCATTTGGTTCCATCATTCACATAGAAGGATGTCAAGTGACCTTCAGAGAACAGGGAGGTAAGGAGTACTGGACACTGGGAGGCAGCACGCAAAGACCTGAAGACAAATGTTAACAAAGCTACCCTGAGATTTTGTTTGATTAGCAATTGAAAACAAAATAAAAAGACTCAAGTTATTTTGCACTTTTGCCTAATGACACTTTCTGCATAATGGGCAGTGTCTCTTTATCTCTCACTGTTGCAGGAGATGTTGTTCTTTAAGCTCCTAATTAATTTTCTACAGTTGGGACATCCTCTTTCTAATGCATGCTCTTCAAGCAATTTCAAATAGACAAGTGGCAGCTGATAACTTCCATTGGCATCATAAGAAAGAAAGAAAATCATTTGCTAGTAATTATTTTTTTTCACAAGGAAAGTGGATTGATGCTGACTCTTCGCATTAAAATCCTGAATGACTTAAAACACACTTGTATATATATAGTAGTGCTACCCAGACTTAACACACTTCCTTTTCCTGATGCTTTGTGAGTGGAATGAGGGTGGGAGGGTGATGATATATCTTTAATATCCTAAAGGAAATGCAGTCTAAGTAACTTACCCAAATTGTACTGACAAGAAGGACTTCACTGGGCCATTTCATTAGTTTATTAGGTAAAATCGAATAGAAGGAGACCTTAAATGAATTATAATGAACTTTTGGAATAGCAAATATATTGTGGATGAGAAAATTAGCTCCATGTGACCTCCACAGCCACCATATGCAAAACGCCTATTATTTGTCCTCTCTCTTTGAAAGTCATTTTATTGGAATGTATCAGCTAAACTAAAACACATGACCATCTGACCATCCTTCTTGGGACATGAAAGAAACCACTGAAGCCACGCTTCCACCCAGCCCCCATTTCCAGCATCTGAACACCCTGGGAAAAGCGGCCTCAGGATCTTTTATCAGTGTCCGTGCAACAGCGAGTGCATCACATGCATGGAGATCCATTAGCTAGCTGCCTGTGTCTCAAAGAATTTGGTCAACATTTAGGAATTCACTTAATGAAAGGCCAGCCTATTAAGGCTCTGCTGGCCAGAGAAGTGGATTGTGTCTTTCTTTCCAGCTTCCTGAGTCACTGCAAGCAATGCTCGGCAGTGCCTTCATGTGATGTAGCCCAGGCCCTGGACAACAAGCTAGCATTGTGACTTCAGAATTGGCACCTCTTCACTGGGGCGCCCAGGCTTCGTTTCCAAAAAGGAAGATTATTTCACACACTGTGACATCAGGTTGTGTGTTTTGTTTAATGCTCAATATGAAGTTGCTTTGAGAAAACGCTCGCAGGTTGTTTCCAGCTAAGGGAATGCATCTGTGGTACGGTAGAACATCCACATCATTTCTTGTGCACAACCAAATGGAATTGAGAATTCTCATTCGAGACAATGTATTATGAGTTTTTATTAAAGTCCACCTCCTGCAGGCTAATGCTAAATGACTATTTCTACAGAACTTACTTTTTTAAAAGTAAAGAAAAAGTTGAATCCAAGGTAGAAGAAAACCTTGGTACAGAACCTACATCAAATTATATGGGTGGACGTTTCCCGAGTGTTGAGTGTGGCATTAATGAACTGTCCCAGATGTTGCATTCCTACTTGAATTCCCTATTTTCATTGGCAAGCACTTTTATTATTTGCAAACCATCTGGATTACTATAGAAAGTGATTTTGAGTAAGAATATTCTTATTAGTGAGCCTAAAAGTTCCAATAATAAAACTAAGTGTATGTTACTTGTAATTTGGTTGCTTAAAACTAGTATGCTGAGAATTTACAAATCTGACTTCATTTCATGATGTATCAATTAGATAAACATCATTGCCATCTCATTTTGAAGCTTAAAAAAGAGACTTGAAAGCATTCTTTCATTTTTTCATAGTTATTGAGATCTGCCTAAATAAAAATTCCTTGATCCCAACCATCACCTCATTCACATTGAGACCTTCAAAGAGTTCTTTTATCTAAATAAGGATTCAGTGAAAGAGCATGGATTACTGTTGGTGATGACAATAATACTTCTGAATTAAATGTAATCTTATCCCACTTTTCAAAGATGCAAAGGCTCCAGACTCCTCCCTGATGATTCTATACATATGGGCTGAACAACAGCATCTAACAAACCGACACCACTTCTCACTACCGACTGGAGTCCTAGGAAAGGACTTGGAGGAGGATAGTTGTTGGGTGGTGGTGCTGGATGGTGATGTGGCTTCTCTTATTTTCTTAAAAAAATTAATTTCTATTCTAATTTTAATTAATTTCTTAACAGTTTCAACATTTTTTGTAGACATAATCTAAGAACATAATTATTATTCCCTCCCTCCCTCCTTTCCTACCTGGACTGGATTGAGACACTAGGGTGGAACCTAACGACCTGGTGGCTTTGGAGTAGACTCCATAGGCACAGGTATAGAGAGACGTACACTCCCTCTGGCCGTGGGACTCTGTGCCTTCTGGGACTCTGCCAGCAAGAACTCCATCACCAGAGGCCAAAACAAAGTCTGAAAGACTGTTTCATCCACTGAATCCATTGTCCACCACTCAGTCTCCTAATAAGTGTCTTTACTGGCTTTGATCTGTTGCTAGATGTGGAATTCATGTTAAAAAATATCTAGCCATTTTTCAAAGTTCTTGTTGTGTTTTTCTTTTTAGATCACAAAACTCAACTACTTCACCTCTAGGGACAAAATACCATGGCATTTGTTCTTGGCAAAGTTCCCAACATCTTTCTTCTGAGTCTCATAAAGTTTGTTACAAATACTAAAAGAATAAAATTTATTGCTGTCCTATTTGAAGAGAAGTTTTATTTGACTCTGTTTTCTAAGAGATGAATAGAGATAAAGAAAACTGTGCTGCCTTAAAAATGGCCTGCAATCCACTCACAGAGACTTGATAAAGTTAATTTTTGATTGTCATCCTTTTACTTGTGATTAAAACTTTGTTAAAAATTAGCTTTATTTTCTACCTTATTTCAGAAGAGTAAAGAAAAACAGATAGAAAAAATAACCTATCTTCTTGTGTCTCTAATTGTTCATTTTATTTTCAGAAAGTAAGTATAAGCATAGAAACAAAGAATCCAATCTCCTTGGGAAAGAAATTGTATTTGTTGGTTAACTAGGGGGCCATCAAGGTCCCTTCCACGTCCACGTGCATAAACACACACAAACATCCACACATACACACATGAGGAGGTCTAAGAAGCTTCTTCCCTCCCTGAAAATTGTAAGAGAAGGGGCCAGTGCTTTGGTACAACAGGTTAAGCTGCCGCCTGCAATGCCAGAATCCCATTTAGGAGCACTAGTTGGAGCCCCGGCTGCTTCACTTCTGATCCAGCCCCCTCCTAATGCGTCTGGGAAGGCAGCAGAATAGGGTAACACTCAGGCCTCTGCCACCCATGAGGGAGACCTGGATGGAGCTCCAGGCTCCTGGCTTGTATCTGGCCCAGTCCCAGCTGTTGTGATCATTTGCAGAGTCAAGCAATGGATGGAAGTCTCTCTCTCCCTCCTTCTCTTCCCTCCTCTCTCTCTGTCACTTTGTCTTTGAAATACTTTTTTTTAACAAAAGGATATTGTGAGCAATGAGTAGAAATGAGAAAAGAAGCATGTTTTACATAACCAGATAAAGCTATTCCACGGCCCAGATAAGTAAAAAAAAGAAGATACCCCACCAACCTGTATTAATTAATGGATGTCATTTAGATTACTAAAGCCTGATTAAATATAAGCAATTAATGCTAATAGTCTTATACAAATTGACAAAATAAGAAAACTCTTGAGTTGTATCTGCTAGAACAAGGGAATCATATGTTATAATTTTCACATAAAATAATTTTAATATAAATATAAAATTTAATTATTGTAGCACAACAATGATAGGAACAACACCTTTATATACAGGAGTTTATTCATTTGTATTGTCATATTACCCAAACACTAGCTACCAGTAACTAACCTGACTTGTGAAAATATGGTGAAATTTTAGCATTCTTAATTTTTTTCTTTTATTACATGTAGCCTTCAAATCTGTCTTCAGGTTTTAGTGGTTTAATTTCTTTTAATGTTCCTATAGAAATTATATCAACAAGATGATAGTTTGGAGGAATAACATGACGCCATTGACATGTAATAGACTTTATTTTCATCATATGTCTGATAATATCCTCTTATTGTGCAGTGGACCCTGCTAGCTGGAGCTCTCATACTTCTCCTCATTCATCCTCTCAGTCACCAAACATAGAATTCCTATCCAGAGGTGTTTACAGATGCCATCTCATGCTTCTCTATTTGCCCTACATGATTTATGGTCATCTAATGAAGTGGCCGTTCATACACAGTTCAAGTACAATTAATTGGAACGCATATGATGATCTAGAAAACTTTGATGTATCCATAATCTCTGTTGTGGACGAAACTATTGTAATTAATCTTTTCGGCATGTCTGCAAAGTATCAAGGACTGCAAGCACCTTTCTCCACAAACGTGAGTTAGGATAGGAACTACAAGAAAAGGGTGGTATAAGACAGAAGCCCTACCATCCACCTTTGTCCTCAGCGGCTTTCAGAATGGGAGATCTGTTCTAAAAGCCTGCCTTTCCTCTTCATTTCCTCTTTTCTCTCTTAATTGTCATTATATTTATTTGCAGCTTGCTCTTGGCTGACAAAAATCAAGAAGAAAATGGGAAGTGGATTGTATACTTTCTGGAATTTAAAACATTTGAATTACAATTCTAAATGTGTCCCTAGCTAACATAGATCTTTGTCCATATTGTTTAGTCTTAATGATCTGCTTCCCCTCTATCTTTCAATGCAAGAGCTAAAGAAGAACGTAAAGAACCTACTGTGTTGAAAGAGAGAAGCAAGTCTCTCAGGAGATAGCAATAAAAATACTTGACTCCCAACTCTCAGAATCTAAATTCTGGATGGAGAATTACATATAGAAATGATTTTAGTCTACACTATAAAGTCAAATTATTTTTATACTGATTTAACAAAGAACAATTGAAGATCATTTGTCATTTGTGAGCTATTTAACAGGGTCAAGTTTGAGTTAAGAAACAGTGCATTAAAATGAATTATGACTGTACCTCTTCTGAAATGGAATGACTGATAGAGTAATGACTGATTCTGTTGAGATTGTTGGTGGACAAACAGAAGTTTTTAAGAAGAGATACATAAGGTGAATATGTGTTTATCACCACAGAATTGAGAGGGAGGAGAAAGCCTCCCAGGGGGTTAGGGGAACTCGGAAAAGCTTGCAGTGAAAGGCAGGAGTGCAATGAGTTAAAAAAAACACATAGAAAAAAGATTGAATTTTTTTTTTGACAAATAAAGAAAATGAGTCCTTTACTTACAAACCCTACTTAGAATGAATCACATTTTTATAACTTACATAGCTAATGTTTAAGATTCACAAAGTAGACAACCAACAAAAAATTCTGGAAATACCCAAGATGACATTTCTATTGCTTAACTAGATTGTGAGGGAGAAGGGATGGAAAATAAAAAATAAATAAATAAAAATTTAAAAAACTGAAAACAGCAGAATGAAAAAAAAAATTAATTTGTGGGAAACAAACAACAAACACAGAAAAGCAAATTTACTAAATTAATTAAAACTTTAGTTTCAAAATACACAATAACATAGATACATTTTCAGATAAATGAATCAAGCATTACATAGAGTAAGAAAGTATAAATATACAAAATAAGAAATTTCAAGGAGTAAATAACATCAGAATTAGTTACAAGATAATCAAATTTTTAAAGAGATCTTCTTTTTTAGGAATTTATTTATTTACTTGAGAGGCAAAGCCACAGACAGAGAGAGGGAAAGACAGGGAGAAAGGTCTTCTATTCGCTGATTCATTTCCCAGTGACCACCATGGCTGGAGCTGCACTGATCTGAAGCCAGGAGCTTTTTCCTGGTCCCCTGCACAGGCTCAGGGGCCCAAGTGCTTGTGCCATCCTCCACTGCTTTCCCAGGCCATAGCAGACAGCTGGATCGGAAGAGGAGCAGCCAGGACAGGAACTGGTGCCCATATGGGATGCCAGTGCCACAGGCAGAGGCTTAGCGCACTATACCACAGCACCGACACCAAAAAAATAAATTCTATATAACTTAACATAAATTAAAGTCAAGCAGTGGATGACATAGATCTTTTTTGAGGAAAATACAATTTGCCAAACCGACTTCAGAAGATGGAGAAAGGTTAAAGTAGGTCAATTTTTCCTGGAAGAAATAGAGAAAGTTTTAGAAGGCCTATCTCTTGGCCCAGTGAGAAGCACTAGGGTCAGCTCTTAACATGATGTGGTAGCTTTATTCCAGTTATTGAAAGTTCTTCCAGTTTTAGAAAATTCCTTAATTTATTACATTAAAAAATCTAAAACATAACAATCACATTCAACATCACACATCCCATAGCACTTAATGTCTGCTGTGTTCACGTCCCTCAGACACCTTTTCATTATCTCTGAATCTTCAACTTTCCCACAGGAAATTAAAATAACAACCAGGCTTTCAGTGCCTAGGAAATGCTGTTGTTCATATAGCTGTCCTTGGGGGCTACAGCATAAAAATAAAGAGAACAGTTACTAATATACCACAAATACAACGCTGAATAGTAGAGTGGGTTTGACATAGTGATTCAACAGGCTGGTTGGGCTGCTCACTTCCCTACCACAGTGCCTTGTCTGGGGTCCCAGCTCTGCTCTCAATTCTAGCTTCCCTTTAATACAGAACTGGAGGCAGCAGATGACTGCTACCCATGTGGGAGATTTAAATTTGGTTTCTGGCTCCTGGTTTTTGCCTGACCTAGCTCTGGCTGTTGCAGGCATCTGGGGGAGGGAATAGGCAAATGGGACCTCTCTCTCCCTCTTTCTCTCTTTCTCTCTCTCTCTCTCCCCTCCCTACCCTGCTCTGTCTCTCAAGTAAATATTAAATGTTAATAAATAAATGTTTAAAGAAAAACACTGTATGTCAAAGTTAAAAGGAATATCCTAGAAGCAGATACAAAATATCCATTGCTTAAATAAAATCTTTAAAAAAATTCATAAATTCATTGCTTATAAAGGAAAAGCAATACAACATAATTACTTCTCTTTAAAAAAATGAAATAAGGAACACAGTGGAATAACATTTATACAGTGCTGTAAGGAAATATGACTCACAAATCTGAAATTTTATCAGACTTCCCTCAAAAATAAGACTAATATTGAGATATTTCAAATAAGCAAAACTAAAATAATTTGTTGGCAACAGAGCATGCTGTTAAAAAACACCAACAGTATTTATTTGACCTGAAGGGAAATGACCTGAAATGAAAACAGTGATTAACCAGGATCAAAAAAAGACTACCACAAGTGTCCAATGTGTGAAAACTGTGCAAAATTCATTTCTTCCTTTATTTTTTAAAGGTAATTGCATAAACCAGGAATAACAGCGTGATATGGTGAAGGATCATTACATATGTAAGAGTAAAAAAGATGACAATAACAAAGAATGTGAGGTAAATGGAATTCAGGGGCATCATAGTTTTATATGGTGTACCATAATATTAATTCTGTAGACGCTGTGGTAATTATGATAATAAATATTGTCATAGAGTAATTATTTTTATAAAACAATGAATAATAAAACACTGGTTAACAAGAAGGCAATAAAGAAGAGGCGAAAGAAAAACTGTTTAAATGATAGGACTATGTGAAATTAAATAAAAACATGGTTTTCAATACAGTCATATCTACATTTAGAAATATGAATGAAAGAAACATTCCAATTAAAAAGAAGAACATATCCAGTTGTAGGAAAAAGCGAGATCTTACCGTATGCTTCCTACAGGTGATGGCATTAAATTCAAAGGTATATATTGTTTTAAAGACAACACTAAAGGAGAAGATACAGCACACAAAGAATAAGAATAAGAAAACTGTAGTGTCTATATTCATATCAAATAAAGGTAATTTTTCCTGTAGAACGAGATGCATCAAAATGACAGAGATCTTAATCCAAGAAGACATTACAATTTTCAAAATAGGCAAAGAAGGCCCTCTGCTCCTGGGATGATGAAATACTTGTATTTTTCCCAATTGTTCATGCTAAATGCAACAAGAATCCCTAAGCATTAAAAGACAAACATAAGACACTGCAAGGTAGAGAACAGAAGGTGGACTGGATAGCAATTTCACTATTTAAGGAAAAATATAGTAGTTTCAACAGAAAATTACTCATACACCAAGAGGCAGGATGATCTGAAATTGAATGCAAAAAGACAATTAACTGATGCTAGTGCCAAGATGACACAGATGTTGGAATTATCTGGCAAGGATTTTAATACAGCCATCATAAAATCACTCCAATGAACAACTGTGAACATGCTTGAACAAATGAGAAAAAAAAAGAGAGAGAGAGAAATACCCAGCAAAGGAACAGAATGTCTCTATAAAAAATAAGGTACGTAAGGAAGAACCAAATAGAAACTTTAAACTAAAAAGTAAAATAACTGAAATAAAAAAAAATCGTCTCATTAAAAACTGGACAAAGAGGAAAGTATGAGTAAATTTGAAGAAAGAATGCTAGAAACTATCCAATGTGGACAGCAGAAGAAATCACATGAAAGATAGTGATGAATAGACCCTCAGAGACACGCACAACCACAGTCAGGATTTACTGATTGTGGTTTTGGATTACCAGAAGGAAAAGTGAATGAGGACTGAAAAGGTATTCAAGGAAATAATGAATGACACTTCTATCAAATATGACAACAACCGAAAATAAAGCTTCAGATTCAGAAAGCTGAGAGAGCCTCAAATGGGATACATCCCAAAGAATCCATAACTGATTGTATCCTAAGCAAAGATATGAAAATAAAAAGAAAAGAAAAAATCCTCAGGGCATTGAAAGAAAAACACACATCACACCTAGAAGGAAAAAGAGGAAGAAGAGAAAGAGACAGAGAGTGAACGGAACGAGAGGAGGAACAGCAAACAACTCAGCAAAAGCGCAGCGGCCTGAAGCGGCCAACACAACATTTTCCAAGAGCTGAGAAACGTTGTCATCCCAGCATTCTATATCCCTTGAAAATATTCTTTGGAAACGAAGGAGGAAGCAGTAAGATCAGTATTGCAGCAGATTTTGTAAAATACATATAATAGTTACTATTTCACTCAATTGTAAAAATATGTAAGCACATTTTTTGCTTTGTCCAAATTAAGGCTTTTCATTATTCATCATCATGGAAATTGCTCTGTTACACTTAAAATATTTAAAATATTTCATTGAAGATATAACACAAATAGTAATAACCCAGTCTGATTTCAGACTATATTACTGAGTTGTTTTATACATTAGTATTTCCTTATAATTCCCCTAAACTGGGAAAAATATGAACATCGTATTGATAAAGTTTAACTTTTCATGATCTTTTTCATTTGTATGCTTTGTGAAAAATGAAATTAGTAACTGCAATAACAAATCAACATTAAAGTATCTCTTGGAAGATTTCAGATTCAGAATCGCACAAACACAAACCAGAGAGGGTGTCTGAACAGAAACCTGTAGCAGGAATTTGCAATCCTTATCTTGGGTATCCTGATAATCCATTCTTAGAATACTCTGTGCACTACAATGTGTACTGATAGATCAATAGCAAAAACATTTCACATTTTCCCTGATTTCTATGCCTATGAAATTGATTTTCAATGTTTCCTAGGCTTGTAACTATATCCACTGTGTATCGAGACACAGGATCACTCATGAAATTTGTTCCTGGTCCAGTTTTCTTATCCTGTGTGTTTTACACCACAATTAAACCCAACCTTGGCTGTGTTCAAGAGATTTATTGTTCTTGGGGCCAGCACCTGTAGTGCTGGCATCCCAGATGGGCACCGGTTCATGTCCTGGCTGCTCCACTTATGATCCAGCTGTCTGCTATCCAGTGGATGGAAGACCTCTCTTTCTCTCTCTCTCTGCCTCTGCCTCTCTGAAACTTTGCCTCTCGAATATAAATAAAATCTTTAAAAAAAGGGAGACTATTGTTCTGCAGTTTTTCTTTACTAAGAGGCAATCAACCTAGTGTTGCTGTGTGATGGTGCAGTTCTTAAAGTACATTACGAAGTATTTTAACAGATATCATATAAAAATGGGTTTTGTTCCAATAAATTACTGACTCTTGGGCACTGCTTTCTCCTTATATGGGGACCTTAAGACTTGATGAGAAAGTCCAAGTGTCCTGTGTTCATACTGATAGCAAGGAGCCTGGAAGGCTATAATATATTTATATATTTATAATATTTATATATTTATATATTGCTACTAAAATACCTCTTAAACAATGTAGCAAGTTATTTGTCAACACACATCAATGAATTGATGTGTATGAAGAAACGAAGTCATCATCCAAATGAGGAAAGCTTTTAGAGCTTAGAGGTTACTGTTGAGGAGATTTATTTTAAGATTCTACCATTCGTATTTCAGTATGCGGTCCTTATGTTGTGTTGTCGTCAATATGAAAGATCTGTATTCCGTTTTCTTTGCCTCTACTATTGAAGTAGAATAGTCTGCTGTCCTGGTTTCCTGAAATTGCAGCGATTTCTTGAATTGCAAGCAAAATAAATAAAACTTCTTGGATGTTTTCTTCCTTCAGAAACACATTTTCCTTTTAGTAGGCAGCCTTTAAAATAAATCAAATTGTTCAGGAATGTAAAATTAATTTTTATAAGTCAGAAATAGTTCTTGATAAGATTTTTTATAAAGTACCTTTGTTTGTGATTGATTCTTCTTATATGGAAGCCAAATTGGTGAATGGAGAGATAATAGCAATGGAGCAGAGAATTAAAATGAATCACCTTTTTTCCCTTGAATATCAAACAGACCAAGGAGCTACATCAAGGTTGTGTTTTGTATGGCATCACTACATAAACATCCCTTGAGGAACTCATAGCACCTCCATATGTTGGTTGCACCAGGAAAATTTACTAAGGCAAAACCAACAGCAATCAGAACTACAAGAGCCATTCCTGGGACTCTGAGAAGGACAGCGCAACCTCCTTGGGGGATCTTAGTTTGTGGTCTGAGCACACGACTTCCATCATTACAGATCTCAAAAGAGACCAGGAGGACAAGACCAGTTAGTGAATCATAAGAGGTTCATCGTTTATTGAAGGAAAAACAACAGCCAAATAATATATTTTTTCTTTTTAGCAAAGCATGAAGAAACCCAACCTCAATGGCATGGAACAAGTTTTTGAATTGAGCCCTGGGAACACATTGTAATTTGCATCCCTGTAAAACATCTACATTTTTGTTAACTGAACTGATTTAACTGCTAATTAAAACTAGTCAGTAAGCACAATGTAAAATTAATTAAACCATTTAGTAGAGAGATGCAAATTAGGTAAAGCAATGCATTGGACACTATCAAAGTGAGTGACTTGCTCCTTGTGCTACAGAAAAATAGCTCTTAGGGTTAGTCCCTTCCTTGGGAGAAATGTTAAAGAATAAAAATCACCCTGTTGATTATATGACCTTTTATTAAGAAAATGTGCTGCTGTTCTAAAAAAAATTTGTTTTAATGACAAAACTACAGCTTCCCAGTTGTTTAACATTTATTAAAAAAATTTGTGAAATAAATACTGTATTTACAATAAAATTTAACATTTTTCAGATTTTACAAAGATAAAGTTTTAATGGACATGTTATAGGAACACTGCTCATCTCATCAAAATAAAGAAGTCAACCAACCTCTTTCCATCCTCAGTCTTTCAATTCCAGGCAGTCTTTCATCTGTTAATAGTCTTCTGTTTAAGAGGTGAGTACTTCTTTTATCAATAAATACATCATTTTGACATTCTGGATATTCGTTGTTTTCTTACTTTTAAAAAGAATTTTTCATCTGACCTTGGATTATTTTCTTCTTTGAGTAGCTTCCCACAAAGTACATGCGACATCAGTCAAGGAGAAAATGAACACTTGGCTCTAAACGCTCAAAAACAAGAAGAAGGAGAAATCTCACTTGTCTTCCCTCTCTCTACCCCCTGAACACTGGTCATGGTAAGTACACCTTTGTCATCTCAGTGACTTGGAAAATGTCTACTGATGTGGGCACCAGGTGTTTTGAGAACTGAGCTAATCATGCTAGCTGAACTACTGAATATATTATGCTATCCTACATTCTCTGAATATATGTACACACAGATACATCTATGCACATGTGTGTGCACAGGCAGGCACTTTTTCTGCTTTACGTACCATCACTAACATACTTTTAAAAAGCATATTATGACTATTTTTAAGGAAAATTGAATAGGATTTGCCATAGCCAAAACACAATGATCTTCTTTATGTAAGTGAATCTAGATTTAGATCCAACAGTATATGTTTTGTATTCCTCTGATAGGATCTCCTAGATCAGGAGAAGAAGCTGTGAAATACACTTCCAGGAAAACGGAGTTAGAAGTGCCAGATCTTGAGGAAACCATAAAGAATCCATCAGATTGTTTGTGAGCAACATAATAAATTCTGAACGAATCTTGAATCTGTAATTAAAATAAATTAATCAATAACTAGTTCATTTCATGTAAACAAAACTATGTATATTTGTTTTCCATAGCCAGAGAAGAAAATAGTCCTTGGTAACTTACAATGTAACCACTGGCAGATTTCCTTGCAATGGAAAACATCAGCCAGGGAATCTTGTCTTCCACAAGCCCGTAGGTTTCCTGTTCGCCCTACACTGGACATGGAGCCTTTCAAGTATGCAAAATTACTTTGGCCATCATCTGTAATACAGACAACTATTATGTTGGCTCTTCTGTTTTTGATCTACATCATGAAATAAGCCCACTAATTTGGATCTATTGTTACTCTTACTCCATTATACCTCCTATTTCTGAAATTTTAATTACAGTGGTTTATGGGGAAGGCAGGGTGTCTACACCAAATTTGATTTTGAGTTACTCAGGTGAGTGTTTCTATTAGATCCCTACAGTAATATAACTGAGGGCACAAAAGTCAAACGTTTGCAATCTCCTTCAGTGCACCTGTTTTCTTCCTTACTATTGATTTTAAATTTATAAAACAAAAACTGTTAGGTGTCAATATGAGCTCCCAAGTACCCCTCACCACATTTTCCGTATTAGCATATTTTTTTAGTCACAATTAATGAAACATACCCATCTTCCCCTACTTTCCTTACCAAACTCTTTTGTCCCTCTCGCTCCTGGTACCTCTGCTAATCAACATTCTATGGTCAGATTGACTTTTTTTTTTTTAATTTAGCTCCACATAAAAGGGGGAACACGGGGGGCCGGCGCCTTGGCACAGTAGGTTAATCCTCTGCCTGCAGTGTCAGCATTCCCATATGGGTGCTGGTTCCAGTCCCACCTGCTCCTCTTCCAATCCAGCTCTCTGCTGTGGCCTGGGAAAGCAGTGGAAGATGGCCCAAGTCCTTAGGTCCTGCACCCACATGGGAGACCAAGAAGAAGCACCTGGCTCCTGGCTTCGGTTTGGCGCAGCTCCGGCTGTTGCGGCCATTTGGGGAGTAAACCAGTGGATGGAAGACCTTTCTCTCTGTCCCTCCCTCTCACTCCTGTAACTCTACCTCTCAAATATATAAATAAAGCCTTTAAAAATAAATAAATAAATAAATGAATAAATAAATAAATAAAAAAGGGGGAATATGCACCATTAGTCTTTCTTTTTGGCTTATTTCACACAACATGATGTCCTCTGGTTCCAACCATGTTGGGCAAATGATGGAATTTCATTTTTTGTATAGCTGAATAGGTAGGAGGGGTGAGAGATAAAAAAGGAGTGTGTATAAAGAAAATTAGGAGGTGGGTTGGTTTCGTTATTTGTGACAAATATGAGGTGCTTATAGGAGAATTGTGGTGAGGAGTATTTGGAAACTCATACTTGTACCTCACAATTTTTGTTTTATTTATCCATTCATCTAATGATAGACACCTTGGTTAATACCATATTATAGGTACCAAGAAAAGTGCTGCTATAATCGTGATGGAGCAGCTATCTCTTTGATACAATGAGTTCATGTCTTGGATATAATCCCAGTGATGGGATTGAATGATCATCTGGCAAATATATTTCTAATTTTTAAAGAAAACGTCATACTGTTTCCACAGTGGCTGCATTAATTGGCCTTCCCACCTACAATGTATAACAGAGTCGCTTTTCTCTACATCCTCGCTAGCATATTCGGCTCTCTGCCTTTTGTGTAATATCCATTCTGATGGGGACGAAGTGACATCTCATTGTGGTTTTGATTTGGATTTCCTGATTTCTAGTGATATCATGCATTTTGTGATATATTTGTTAGCCATTTATATTCCTTCCTCTGGTAACTGTCTATTCAGATCTTTTGCCAACTTCTTAACTGGACTCATTGATTTTTTTGTGGTTATTGAGTTTTTTTGACACTGATACATTTTAGAAATTAATCCTTTGTTGAATAGGTAGTATGCACATATATTCTGCCATTCTGTTTGATGTACCTTCATTTGATTGTTTCCTTTGCTTGATAGAAGCTTCTGAGTTTGATATAATTACATTTCTCTAGTTCTGCTTTTGCTGCTTGTACTTTTGGGTTCTTACCCAACAAGTCATCTGCAATATCAATGTCTGCAGTGTTTCACCTGTATTTTCTTCTAGCAATTTTAAAGTTTCAGGTCTTACATTTAGGGCTTCAATCCACCCTGAATTTTTGTATGGTGAGAGATAGTGATTTAATTGCATTCTTCTACATATATGCATCCAGTTTTGGCAGCATCATTTATTGAAAAGACTGTCCTTTCTACAATATGGATTCTTCACATTTTTGTAAAACTCAGATGGCTGTGTGTACATGAATTAATTTCTGGGCTCCCCATTGCCTTCTGTTGGTCTAGGTGCTAACTTTTATACTTTTACCATGTTGTTTTAATTACTATAGGTTTGCAGTGTGCTTTGAAATCAGAAATCAGGTATTGTGATGCCTCTAGCTTGATTGTGTGTGTGTGTGTGTGTGTGTGCACTCAGGGTTGATTTTGCTTTGAGACTTTTGTGATTCCATATGAATTTTAGGATTGCTTTTCTAATTCTGTAGAGAATGTCATTGGTATTTTAATAGGGATGTCATTTAATCTACGGATTGCTTTTGGTGGTATAGACATTTTAATGATATTAATTTTTCTAATCCCTGAGCAAGGATTATGTTTCCATTTTTTGTGTTCTTAATGAATTGTTTCATCAAAATTTTATAATTTCCATTGCACAGATCTTTCACTTCTTTTGATAAATTTATTCTAATATACTTGATTTTTTTGTAGATTTTGTGAATGTCATTTATTTCTTGATTTCTCATTCAGTGAGATCACTATTGGTATATAAAAGTGGAACTGTATTGTGTTGCTGATTTTGTATCCTGAGACTTTCATGAATTGATGCATCAGTTCTAACAGCCTTTTGGTTAATGTTTAGGTTTTTTTCATGTACAACATCATGTCATCTGCAAACATGGATATTTTTAGTTTCTCCTTTCCAATTTGAATGCACTTCAGCTTTTCCTTTTCCCTCATTGTTCCTGCTAATACTTCCAACACTGTACTGCAGAAGAGTGGTGAAAGTGCACATCCTTTACTTTTTCCAAGTCCGAGGACACAGGACAGACACTCACACAGGGAAGCCCAGGTGAAGGCAGAGAGAGAAGACAGCCGTCTACCAGCCAGGGAGGGGCCTCAGAAGAAACCAACCCTGCCTATCCAAGATCATTGATCCTGGACTTCCAGACTACAGCTGTGATAAGTGCACTTTGTTGTTCAAGCCTCCCCGTTTGTGGCAATCCTCACCGCAGCCTCAGCAAAAATACACAGCCCGAGCACTAACAGCAGGAAATCATTTTCAAACTAAAAATGTGCATATTGTGGGTCTTAATTTTAGTAACATTTAGAGGACTAACCTGTTAATTCTATTACACAGACAAAAGTGAGTTATATATGTACATATTCTGTCTAACATCTCCTGATCAAACCCCAGTACATATGTTAAATGGTTACCATTTGTCATGCAACACAAAGTAAAACTCTTAATGTCAATATTGTCTGTAGAAAATGAGTTTCTCATTAATGATATGTTGTGGGTATACCTCGCTATGAATTTCTTCTATATCACTTGATATGATTCATTCAAAGAAAATGTTACAGCTGAAAAAATTCTTTGAATAATTGTGAAAAAAGTGTTGTACAGAACTCCTTACTTTTTTTTTTTTTTTTTGACAAACAGAGTGGACAGTGAGAGAGAGAGAGACAGAGAGAAAGGTCCTCCTTTGCCGTTGCTTCACCCTCCAATGGCCGCTGCGGCCAGCGCGCTGTGGCCGGCGCACCGCGCTGATCCGAAGCCAGGAGCCAGGTGCTTCTCCTGGTCTCCCATGCAGGTGCAGGGCCCAAGGACTTGGGCCACCCTCCACTGCACTCTCTGGCCACAGCAGAGAGCTGGCCTGGAAGAGGGGCAACCGGGACAGAATCCGGCGCCCCGACCGGGACTAGAGCCTGATGTGCGGGCGCCACAGACTGAGGATTAGCCTATTGATCCGCGGTGCCAGCCAAGAACTCCTTGCTTTTAAAACCTTCCCTCACAACAGAAGAAAATAAACACAACATTTTAACTTGAGTATGGTTCCCTTTTCTTATTGTATCCATTCTTTGTAGTCCTTTGTGGGTTTTGCATATAAAATAAAATGCTAGATATTTTCATAATTTCATCCAAACTATCCTTTTACGTGGATTAATGAACTTACACACATTTTACTCTTCTTCTTTCTAAAATAATTTAATTTTCTTACTCCTTAAACTCTGTGAAGTGTGGATCTAGTAGAAAGTCACCAGAATGATTCAGAAAAAAACACTTTTGTCTATAGCCAACAGAAAGAACATACCGCGATTCAGAGTTGGGACATAAATGTTTGCATTCTGGCTGATGACTGTGTTAGCAATAAATTATTTTCCACACCCATAGCATTTAGATAGGTGGGGAAACCAACTTGAAAGGCTTAGGGTGCCTTATTAAATATCTTGTAATTAAAAGCATTTAAAAAAAGGACAATGTTTGGAAAAGTTCCAAGTTCTAGCAGCTCAGAAAAAACTGTTAAACAGACTAGCAATATTAAACACATATACAAAGAAATAGAAACAGAAATAGTTCAGTAACATTAGTCATGATTCATTGTGTACCAAAATGATAGGGTTTATGGAATTAATTTAAAATACAAGATTTCTGAGGGCAGTTTTTTTAATTACTCATACAAATGTTTATGCAAATGCATGTGTATTCAAAAGGAAAATAAAAAATAGTATATACAATACTGAAATACACACTAAAAATGAGCATGTGCTGTGTAGAGGACTGATTTTCCACTAGTGGTCACGGAATAAAATTCCACAGGGGATGAAAACAAAGTTTTAAGCTGCTTCTAACTGCAGGATTGCAACATAGCCAAATGAAAAATTAAGGATAAAAACAAAAACTGTATTTATATGTTTTGTGATCAAAGCAGAGCCTCTGTTTGGTTTGGTTGGCTTACTTTGGTTTGATTGAATTTTGATAACGAAATTGGTGACTAGGCTTATTTTTATATAAACAGGCTATTAATCCCTATCCCTAAACTGTGGAGCTTCTGCCATGAGATGTCATGATCCAAACACCTCTATCTTTGTAATCTTGAAAAAAACAATGCCTCCTGAGCCCAAGGGTTTTGGAGCTCCTTTGACAACCATGACTGTACAGGCTGGGGTGGAGATGAGCAAGCCCACTTCCCTCGTTCAGCTTCCAGAGAGGAACAAGGATCGTCTCCTCTGTTGTTAGGATTTAAAAATAAGAACCTATCAAATGTTCAACTTGATGAATTTCCAGAAAGCCCGTATACATCAAAATCTCTCTCCCATGCTGACCATGTTAGAAGGCTTTGCCTTCTTTTTGAAATCCTTTACAGTCTGAGTAATCTCACATGTGAATAATCTACTTTGAATTGTGGAGGGGAGAATATGAATTAAACATCCTAATTCCTGATAGTGGGAAAGGAAAAAAAAATGGCCCAGGAAACCACTGCTACTGCTCGGCTTCAGAACTCCCTGACAACATGTAATTTAACTGACATTCATATTTTTATTTTTTCCTGAATTTTTATTCATTTTTTGGTTGCTTAGAATAAGCATATAGTCAGATCATCCTTTCTGATGAGAGGTTACCTTATATTTGTAGGATGCTAATAATTCATGAATGTAAATATTTACAGGAGCTTTATATAAATAGTTGTAACAGGTATTTATTATACAAGTTCACAGGGGAAAATCTGACATTTTGGATACCAAATAGTTTTTGGAAGTCCAAAGCACTCTCATTACTAACATCATGGGAAAACTTGACCTAAACTAACATGAGATCATTTATGTTCCTTATTTATCCCACTGAATAAGAATATTTGTATATTTTACTTTCTACATAATAACTTGCTTTATGATGAATGATGGCCCCAGATTTGGAATCTAAGTAAAATATTCACTATAGTAATACAGGGTTACTCTGCTAGCTTTCAGGGTCTTCCACATCTAGATTCCTACTTTGATTCCTGTTCCCACGCACAAGTCTATCTTCTATCTCACAGTCAAATTACCTGTTTTAAAGCCAAATGAGTCTCCTTACTCTGTTGCTGTCCATTCCCAATAACAATGAGCCTAGAAAGCCTCTGTGGATCCCATGGGCCTCTATGGCCAGCCCTGGTGCTGTGGGTTGAATGCCTTCTCTGAAACTCATGTTTGAATGAAATTTCTTATGTAACAGTATCCACAGTTGGGACTTTACAGATGTGATTAGATCATGAGGGTCTTTCCCTCATGAGTGGATTAATGCTGCTATTGAGGGAATGAGTTACCATGGAAGTGAACTTTTGATAAGAAAAAATAAGTTTTACCCAATTTTTCTCTCTCTAAGTATCTGGGGCTTGCTTACTCTTCCATCATGTTGTGACACGGTGCCATGCTCTTGCACTTCCCGCTTCTAAAACCATGAGTCAAACAGACTTCTCTTGTTTCTAAGTTACCCAGTCTGTGGTACTCTGGTATAAGGGTAGAAAATGGTGGGAGACTGCCGGCACCGCGGCTCACTAGGCTAATCCTCCGCCTTGCAGCGCCGGCACACCGGGTTCTAGTCCCGGTTGGGGCGCCAGATTCTGTCCTGGTTGCCCCTCTTCCAGGCCAGCTCTCTGCTGTGGCCAGGAAGTGCAGTGGAGGATGGCCCAGGTGCTTGGGCCCTGCACCCCATGGGAGACCAGGAGAAGCACCTGGCTCCTGGTTTCGGATCAGCGCGGTGCGCCGGCCGCGGTGGCCATTGGAGGGTGAACCAATGGCAAAGGAAGACCTTTCTCTCTGTCTCTCTCTCTCTCTCACTGTCCACTCCGCCTGTCAAAAAAAAAAAAAGAAAGAAAGAAAGAAAGAAAGAAAAGAAAATGGTGGGAGACACCTGATGTCCTCTCCCCCTCCCCACTGAACACAGCGTCAGGGCTCCCGGAGCGCTAGCATCAATGACCCTCTTGCAGGTTTTTCAAATCATCTTCAGCACGTCCTCCTACCAGGGTATTGAAACTGCTGATTCCATTGCCTGGGAAGTTCTCCTAGATGTTTACATAGCTTTCTCCTCCCCTTCACTTAATCACCACTGGAATTTCATCCTCTCAGATTGGCCTCCCTGGTCCTGCGGACTGGCTTTGCACGTGCTTCTCTGTATCTTCCCTTCCTTGCACCTGCGTTGCTTCTCTTCCTCACTTGTCACGAGCTGGATCATGTACGTGCATATGGATATAGCAGCTCCTTAGCCTTTATTCCTCTTGGACACTGACTGCATGAGGACAGGAAATCTCTCATTTAATTCTGTGTCCACAGACCCATGACAGAGCCTCACAAATGGTGGGTTTAGAATAAATAAATGAATACATATCATTGATAATACTTTTTATTTATATTTATTTCTATTTTATTTATTTAGTAATGTCTTTATAAACATTAGCAGCTGAACTATTTTCACAGTTTTTCCTAAGTCAAAATTAGTTTCTCTCTCAAACTTTGTCCAACTTTTTTGCACTATCAAAATTACATAAACTGTAATAAAATCAAGATTAAAAAAATAACACATTGTCTTATTTTAACTCAAAGTGCCAAGATTTTGGATAGGACTTGGAGAGCCAAAACTAACAAAACTGTCCTCAATCAAAGCTATTTTCTGCAAAGAGATATAACAAAGATGGTTTCATTCTTTGAGGCTGTTTTGGTAAGTAATTTATTGATACTCTTAAAAAAAAGTCTAACATTACTATCTCTTAAATATTTTTAAAGTGAATGAATCTACAGATCTATAATAAAATATCTTCCTTTCAAGTGGCCTTTGTCAATAGGATTATCTGGCCATAATACTGAGGTGCACAGAATCTAAAAATCCAGGCTTTAGCTGTATCTCATCACATAAAACTTTTGTAAGGCCTCCTGATTAAATCCCAGGCAACACAAACAATAACAACGCAATAGCAGGTGCTGCACCTAGAAAAAGAACAAAGGCTTTGAAGTAGATAAAACTTCTAGCTAAGCCATTTAAAGCATGTTTGTTCATTTATGTATGTTTTCCAATACAGAGTAAGCCAGGTGGGGGAATATGGCAGGGAAATAAATAACTTACATGTGACAATTGCAGACGTAGGTGACTCACCTTTTTCACGAATAAGTATAAACGCTTTGTAAGTCAAGGTTTAGCATGCATGTGCATGTCGGTAAAAACAGGAACTGCAGCTACTTTGCTTCTTTGTTCTGAGTTGTTCAGAGCTTTTGCCAAGAAGAAGAGGATGGGGACTTTTTCATCATTCCCTTAAAAATACATGAAACTAGAAATAAAAAAGAGATGACACACCTTGGCAGGGAGTTCACACAGACAAGGGAAAAGGTACAATTAAACTACGACTTGGCTAGTAAAATTAATCATTGCCCAAATCTACAGGGATATTTCAGAAATACTGTTCTATACCCCAGGTCCTGAATAAATTTCCTGATATAAGTAAATGTCATGTCAATCCCCATCTTGAATTTCAAGTTGGGTCTTAAAGCAACTACTCATTTGTAGTATAAAGGAAGACATTTAACTATAGAAAAATCCCTAGTGTTTAAGCCTTGAGGCTACAAGACAAAACAAAATAAAACAGAGTAATCATCCAAATAAATCATAAGAACCCCCTAAATAGCTCAGACAGGAGAACGACTTTGCATCAGTGACATAACTGGCCTTTGGAACATGTTGAAAAGATCTAAAAGATATAATGGTTTTATAGATATAGATATATAACATATGCATATATAATAAACATAAATTATGTCTAATAAGATCAAGGAAGTGTATAAAAGAAGGACAGAGAAACTGGAAAAGAGCTTAAAGGAATTCGCTAAAGGATCATTCACATACCTAAAGAACTTTTCAGATGCTTCTTGTGCTATGACATTTACATCTGTAGTATTTTATTTTTATTTAGCTCACTGTGGGCTAGCAAGGAGATTAACAAAGACTAAGATGTCATAAAAGTTCATTGTAATACCTTCTGTTTGTCAGAGAACACATTAGTATTGTGTTTCATTTTTTTTAAAAAAATTATTTATTTATAAGTCAGAGTTACACAGAGAGAGGAGAGGCTGAGAGAAAGATAGAGAGAGATCTTCCATCTGATGGTTCACTCCCCAAATGACTGCAATGGCCAGAGCTGAGCTGATCCAAAGCCAGGATCCAGGAGCTTCTACTGGGTCTCCCAGGTAGGTGCAGGGGCCCAAGGACTTGGGCCATCTTCTACTGCTTTCCCAGGCCATGGCAGAGAGCTGGATCGGTAGTGAAGCAGCCAGGTCTTGGACCAGTGCCCATGTGGGGTGCTGGCACTGCAGGTGGTGGCTTTACCCCCTATGCCACAGCACCAGCTCCAATACTGTGTTTCTTAATAATCATAAGAAAGCTGTCCCACAGCTGCAGGGTGGAGGAAGGCACTATGCATTATGTATTGTCTTATCTAAATTTGGAAACTCCCAGTAAAATATCATTAAAGTTGAGCCAAGTTTTGACCCAGTGATATCTGTAGATAAGTAATAAAAATATAATTAAAAATAGTAGAGCAAAATAGACACATGGGCAACAATATCTCAGTGAGCAATTATTAAGAAACTACTGCTCATTCACTGCTAAATTCAGTATGGACTGAAAAGGATATGTCTTAGCAGTCATGCAGATTCCTCTCCTAAATAATATAAACTTGATTGTATATAAGATTTACGTTCATTCATAAAACAACTAGGAAATAATTCAATTTTCTTTATAAAACTAGTGTTGAGCTATGTTTGTTGAAAGAAGAATTTTAGGAATAAAAAATGAAGGGATTGCTGCTACTATTCTCATTCAGACTCAACCACTCTTCAAAAATCCAGATTTTTCTGTTTCCCAAATGCATATTCTTTCAAATTTCTATGTATTGTCCTTGTATTTCATAAAGTTGGAATATGTTTCTTTATAGTCAATGTCCTTTATTAAAGATCTGTCTCTAAGTTCCACCTGAAAATATACTTTTTCCTTAAAGTTTTTCCAAGTTTTCCAAAATGAATACAATTATATTTCACATTCGCACTATCTGGAGCCATTTGGAGATTTGAAGGTCATTTTCAGGCTTTCTTCTATGTTATCTTTACATGACAGAAAAGGCAAAATTTGAAAGCAGCTTAAGTAGCACATGCCACCACAGTATACACAATAGACTGATAAGTGACTACAAGCCAGTTAAATCAGTGCAAAGACCAGTAAAAGGCAAGTAGGTTAAAGTTTCTTTAGCAGTTGCTTTGGATAGAAACATTCTTTATTACTAAATAGTTAGTAAATGATTAAATGCTGATAGAATGGAGGCCGGTGCCACGGCTCACTAGCCTAATCCTCCGCCTTGCAGCGCCGGCACACCGGGTTCTAGTACTGGTCGGGGCGCCAGATTCTGTCCTGGTTGTCCCTCTTCCAGGCCAGCTCTCTGCTGTGGCCCGGGAGTGCAGTGGAGGATGGCCCAGGTGCTGGGGCCCTGCACCCCATGGGAGACCTGGAGAAGCACCTGGCTCCTGCCATCAGATCAGCACGGTGCGCCGGCCGCGGTGGCCATTGGAGGGTGAAGCAACGGCAAAGGAAGACCTTTCTCTCTGTCTCTCTCTCTGTCTCTCTCACTGTCCACTCTGCCTGCCCAAAAAAAAAAAAAAAAAATGCTGGTAGAATGGAATTGTAAGAAGCTGTGAAATTCAAAGAAAAAGGACAACATTTATCACCACATATTTAAACACAAGATTATTTCAACTTTCAGTGAAATCAGTTCTATATCAATGTTTAACTATTGTTCATTGTGTTTTCATTATATTGTAAGCATTTTAAATAGTGATAGTATTGATGAGATTGTGAGGAAATGTGTGCACTTACATACTTTGAGAGTATAGTGTTTTGGCTGGAAATTTTGCATACTCATTAAAATTCAAATGTAAGATGAACCATTCGGTTTTTTGCTGTCTACCTTATAATAGTATAAGTATGTTGCACAAAAACATTTGCAAATAAGTTAATTGTGCTTTGTGATAGTAAAAATTAGGAACAAACTGATACAGAGTTTTTTTTAAAAAAAACTACAGTATATCCAAACTGTAGAATATTAAACATAACTGAAGAATAACATCAATATTTATGTTTAGATGTCAAAGTATCTGTAAGAAACTTGGTAAAAATTAAACAAGAATATAAATAACAACTATAAAATGCACCCTCTCTGCTTCTAAAACAAATAAACATTTTTAAAAGAAAACCACACGAAGAGTCATCATAATCAAATTCTGAAAATTAATGATAAAAAAGACCCATTACCCAGAGGCAGTAGACAAATAACAGAATAATACAATGACAGCAGACTTTTCACCAATACTATGCAAGTGACAAATCAATAGAACAATGAAGTGATATCATTACCAATATCCAATAATAAAGATAAAATGAACCATAAGACACTCTACTCAATTGTTTGAAAACAAGACAATGAAAAATTAATCAAGGAGCAAAAAACATACAGGACATTTTTTTAAATTTTGGCAAATGTTAATTTAAACAATTACATTGATTATTGAATTAAAGCAGAATGGATCAAACATTTTTTTAAAAGGCAGAGATTTCCAGAGTAGATAAAAATGTACAACTGTACTCTAAGAAAGCAACTTAAACAATTAAAAGCAACCCTTTTTCAAATATAAAGACACAGGGGGTCAGCACTGTCACACAGCAGTTTAAGCTACAACTTGTGATGGTGGCATCCCACATTGGAGGGCCAGTGTGCATTCCAGCTTCCTGCTAATGTACCTGGGAAGATACTAAATGATGGCCCACATATTTGGGTCCCCATTATGTGTGTGGGAGACCAGAATGGAGTTCTTGGCTTCAACCTGGCCCAGACCTAGTTGTTCAACAATATGAGGAGTGAACAAGTGGATAAACAATCTCTCTCTCTCTGATTCTGAAAATAAGCAAATAAATAGACAAACAAATAAATAAAAAATAAACAAAAAAATCCTGCTATGAAAACATTCTTCTCATCCATCATTTCCTATTGCCTTTAAAACAAAGACACAGACTGTATTACAATGAAAGTACCAATATAGAAATTGTTTCTATATGGATAAACACACACACACACACACACACACACACACAACATGTTTCTTTATGCTGAGGAAGTTACTTAGAAAAAAAATTTTAGAGTGAAACTCCTTAATCGGTCAGAAAATATTTCCTGCTGGTTTTTAGGTAGATTTTCCCACAGTTTGTCCCTCCCCAACAGAATTCTCCCAAAGGAGATTCCACACACTTGGATTTATTCTCTCAGTAGCCTCCATTGTTCCCCAGCCATAACCCGGGAAGTCTGACCCTAGTGGGGCCACGTTTCCTTCAGTGCATCAGAACTCCACTAATCGTTGATTATCCAGTTCTGGAGGCCTGAAATTACTGATGAACTTACTAGGGGAAACTTGACCCTGTTTTCCATTAATGAAATGCTTGGTCATGGGAATGTTAGGAGTTTTTTTTTTTTTTTTTTTGTTACTATAATTAAAAACCTGAGGCAGACTACCTTAGAAAGAAAAGAAGATTATTTTTGTTCCCTTTTCTGGAGACTCATAGTCCAAGATCAGCTAGGCTACAGGGTCCCAAGGTGGTATAAGACAACACATGACAAGAGACTGGGAACTTGCAAAGCTGTCAGGATCTATGTGTCTTCTTATAAAGCCACCAGGATTTAGTCATGGGAGCCTCACTCGAATGAGCTAATCTGATATAATCACCTCTCAAGAGCCCCACCCCTAAATACTATAATTAGATTAAGTGTATAGCCTATCAGTAACAATAACATAAGACTTTGGAGACTGGCTCCTGAGTTTGTGGGAACAAATATTAAATCCATAGGAATTATTATGCTTGTAGCGATAAACTGTCACATCAATGTCCTTGTGTAAGATCATGGTTTGGAGACATAATCAGTTTTACAACAGGTGTGTTTAAGAGAGTGTGAAGTTGTTCACAGTCCTCTTCCACCTCACCTTATCCCCAAAGAGTAAGGTTTCAATCTCTTAATTTTCAAAGAACCAAGTAAAAGAAGATAGAAATCAGAAAATTCAGCATGCAGAGACAGATGTAAAAATGAGGTTATTATCTCAAGTACTAGGTTGTTTTTAGCCAACAAAAGAAACATCAGTATGGGATCTGGCCGAACAAACGCTCAAGTCATCACTGTTAAGTAAAGTAATTACAGATTTGGCACCAACAAAAGCTTTTTATTTGCCAAAATGTAGTGGCTTAAGTAGCAAATGATTACCACCACTTTGAGCAGGGCTGATCATCCATCAGTTATTAATTCCCTTGGCAATCATTGCCAACCGTGGAGGCTCCTGAGCAAACGAGTCAGGGAAGCTCCAGTTAAATTAAACTCATTTAAGCTGTGGTCATTCCTCAATAGCACAGCATAACTGCAAGTTATAATGACTTATATGATCTTTTTGATGACTGCCGTAGTTCAGCCTGTTTCTGTGGAGAAGGTTTCTAAGTTCAATAATTTGAGAAGGGTAGTATTCATTTCAGAAGCCATGTTATGCTAGACAGGAAGAAAATAATTACTGTGTACTATAATTCCTTCGCCATTAGAATCTGCTATGCTGTATTTTCAATGCTTATGTACATAGAATGTATTGTATTATTTTCAATATATTATACTAAGTTCTTAAAATACAGAGTCCCTAAGAATTTGTCTCAGATGATTCTATTTTGGTATTATTTTGACTAAAATACATTTGACAGAGCATTACCTAATTTATATGTTCTATTAACTTGTTCTTTTTATGTTTGTTCACTTCTCTATTTCTTGTTCCCTACACTAGACTATAAGTTCCATGTGTGTCATGAAAATTGTGCTTGGATCACTGTAAATATCCATTAGTACCCATCATACGAAAGAATGAAGACCTCCAGGTACTTTCAGAAAGCATGTAATGGCTGATAATTTTATTATTCTCTTTTCTGAAAACAGCTTATGGAGCTTTTACAAGGGAATAAAATTTGCCTTTCCACTTTTATAATGGAAAATTAATAAATATGCTAATAAAATATACTTAATTTATAAATAGTTTTTGTGGACTCCATGACTTATCCAAGGATCTAGTAGGAAATCATTCAAATCTTGAATTCACAGAGAAACCTATATTTCTGAATGTTTTTCACATAAAAAACAAATTTTCAAAAATTTATTTAATGACATATATTATAAAGATACCCCCATGCTTATTATAATGCCAATAAATTTGAGACAAAAACTATATTTTTAAGGTGTATGGTCATATAAAGCCCAAATGTTGCTTAACATAGGCTTTCTCCTAGTCAGACAGCCATAAATAAAAAGAAGTTTTACATGGAAATATCAAAGATTTAAAAAGAACATATAATTCTTAATAAGTTCTATAAATAGGCAGAGATCCCTTTGCCTAAGGGTACAGAGGATGACATTGTGACCAAGGTACATACAATGTAATTAGACATAATATTCTGCACATAACTAATCTTAGTTTTCAATTGAGAGTCACTCGAACCAACCAAGAAACAAATGCATGCCTCCATCTCTAGAATGAGCTGTTGGCAGGTACAAATAATATTATGGTACAAAAATCTCATCGGTGATATACAGATGCAGATAGATATACAGATAGATTTTATAGATAGATTATACAGATAGACCTGTATAATTTGCTTTCCAAGTTACCTAAACTTATCAGTTGTACCCAAGAGTTTTTACTAAGATTTTATGTGAAGCTCTATAAGGGCTTATTATTCAGAGAGTAAAAACCTAAGATTCATTGATCGCTGGTTCATTTTTGTAGAGAATTAATTCAGGAGTCCTGTTTAGAGTAGATGCAAAATGCTGTACTGCTTTCATTTTTTGATTTTTTTCTTAAAAAAAAAAAAAGCAAGAAACCTCTCTGCTTTCCTCTTTCCTCCTACTACTTTAATAAAAGATCAATTGATAGAGGGTTTGTCAAAGTTGAACTATGTGAGAAAAGATATTGAAAGAGGAACTAATTAAACAATTTTTATGATTACCAACCAGAAAACATCTAGATAGACATAGCGTAGTCTGTATAAAAAGTATAATTTATTAACATAGCTATGATCCAAAGGACTGAAAATGACTGCAAACATCTTAAGTTTTATCTTCTTAACATGTATTATAGTTCAATATCATCAAAGTTTTCTGAGAGTGATATTTTTAAAATTATGATTAGCAGCTATATAAAAGAGAAAAACATAACTTTACATATTTTAAATAATTAAAATTTTTACCAAAGGGTGTTATAAAGATTAAACACATGGTACAGATTATAGTGTAGCACTAATTTCATGCACAATTTAATGTATTAATATTAATACAAATATTAATATTAAACTAAATTAAGATTCAAAGTTAACCATATTTTTGTTTTTCTTTTTCAAATCTACAACTAACGTTGATTATAGCCATATATCCTAAGAAAGGGGATAAGGTGCAGTCTAAAGTCAACATAATTCCACTGTTCAGAATGTGTTGCTATTTTCTACTTTCTATATTCATGGATGAGCAAAATTGAAGTAGTACTAGTTTTCATGTGCCACTTATGATGATATTTGTGATACACAGCTCTCCTACTGGAAGGGAAGAATATTGAAATCAATGGGTTCTTTTGGTCTTCCGAGGAGGAATGGGTGAGGCAGCGACCGTGATGCCCATGGAGGTGGACTGCCTCGTTCCCCTGGAGGCAGGACTTGCTGCCTTTGCCTGCTGTTCGTCTCCAAGGTCATTCTCCACTGCACAGAGCCACCTCACCCATGACCTCCACCGCCTGGGACAGCCCGTGTTCAGTCACTGATTCAGGCAGAAATATGATAGCCAGTCGCTTAGACTCCACGTGGTTCAAGTCCAACAGATACTGTCTCCCTATTCAAGTACTTCAGAGCTCTCTAATGAATTAGCTGAGGCTTTTTTAGACTTGCATCTTGATTCAGTATCTTCCCTTGCCCAGGTCTCCTTCCCACTCCCACTCCCTTCTGTAAAAGAAACAGAATTTCAAGTACCAACTCATAATATGCCTCCAGAGAACCCAACCTGAGAGCTTTAAGGAAAGAGAGAAAACAAAGAAATACAAAAGAAATGGGGAAAAAAGGTCACATGTGTTAACACCAAATACATACACACTGGTCACTGAGCTAAGACTTTACAGAAAATTTATTTAAATATTTAATCTTTACAGGAAAATGTGGTGAGGGCATCATAATTATCCTCATTTTGTACATATGGAAGCTAAGATTCAGTAAGTTTTCTGAATTCAATTACCTACTAAATTATACAGCTAAAAGTTCAATCCAAAGGGTTTCAAATTGTTCCACTATGTCATTCTTAAAAAAACAAAAAGATTTATTTTACTTATTTAAAAGGCAGAATTACAGAGGAAGAGGGAGAGATAGACAAAGATATTCAATATGCTGATTCACTTCCAAAATGGCTGCAACAGCCAGGGCTGGGGCCAGCCGAAGCAGGAACTTCATCCTGGTCTCCCATATGGGTGCAGGGTCTCAAGGACTTGGGCCATCTTATGCTGCTTTCCTGGGCTCATTAGCAGGGAGCTAGACTGGAAGTGGAGCAGCAGGGACTTGAACTGGAGCCTTTATGGAATGCCAGCACTGTAGCTGGCAGCTCAATCCATTATGGCAAGCACTGCCCCTCCCCCCAGGTTTCTAATGCAGTCAATTATACTTCGTTGTGAGCTACAGTTGCCTTGTGTGCTTTGGAGCACCACACACGTCACTAGCTTTAGTGTTTCAAGGAACCTCCACAGCCTTCGCGTTATGGCTATACATTATTGCATTCTCATCATTGGTGTATGAGGGTGCCCTTCTCTCCAATTTTTTGTCTTTTTCATAATAGCCATTGTAACTGGAGTGAGATGATGGCTCATTTTGGTTGTGATTTGCCTTTTCCTGATGGTTAATGATGTTGAGTCTTTGTCCTCCACTTATTTTTTGGCCACTTGTATGCATTTTAAAATAGTGAAGCTGATATTACCTGGATACTAAATTCTGACTGAACATTACAAGAAAGAAAATGAGCAGTCAATTTGCACTCATGAACATTGTTCAGTAGAGTCAAGGATTCTTAAGATTAATGACCTATTATCCCTGTTGCTTTTTATTCTTCCCATGATTTGTCTGTGTTCGTTCTTAGCCATCCCCTTCCATCTGCATACTTATCTTCGTTAATCACTTAGTGGGGCTCTGTTGGGGACTAATACCATTGTGATGCTTCCTTAAGCATTTCTATTTCACCTTCATCTCTATTCACCTTTGAATCTCTGAGAACCAGATATCACCAAATCCCTTAGGAGAAGGTGGGCAGAGACCTTGATGCTCACCGAACCACATTTTCCATCTGTTTGGATCTTCAGTTCTCAAGCCCTACCTGCTGTCTCTGCTTTTCATTGCCTTCACATTTCCAGGTTTTATAGTTGATCCCAGCAGATATTTGGTCTAACAGAACCTACATGATTGTAGCCACAGGAGAGTCTCCATTTGGTATTGTCATTGTCATTTGTTAGAATAAAGTGCTTGACTACTTTGTATGATTTTTTTATTGCATATAACCATTTTTGGAAGAGGGGATATTTTACTTAGTGAGCTTTACCACTATGCACCTCTTATTTTATCTAACTTTTGAAGTGTTTCTCTGCTCACCTATCAGACTGACTGCTCCAAATTGCAGCGATGACTACACTTAACCTCCCTAAGAAGTTCCCCCATTGAAGATTTCACTTCTCTTCTTTTCTCTCCCCCTGCTTCTCTGTTCTTTCCAGAAAGTTACCTCTAGACCCTAGGAATTTTTTTTTTCAAGTATACATATGGCCAAGGTATTCTGAGACAGAGTAAGAGAAGGGAAATTTTTGATCTCCTGATTGTTTGCAGGTATAAATGCTTTAGACAAAAATATTTTGTAGGTGTGATATGGGACTACTCAGGAAGATAGAATTAGGCTCAAGAGCTGGAGGCCACATCCCCTGTCCCCTATGTGATCTCACCTCTATCCAAACACCTGTCAATCAGACTAAGTAACCACTCCCCTTTTGAAGTTGGACTAGAAGCTGGAGCCGGCTGAGCCAGCCTCCTGTTTTGTGGCTTCTAATGCCTGCTCTTCCACACTGCCCACTGCTCTCCTGCCTGCAGGCCCTCCCTTGCCAGCAGTCTCTGGCCTGCTCCCCTAGAAAAGGCTGGTATGGAATTCTGCGTTTACTTTTTCTGACCCACTTTCCCTTAATAAAGCCCATAGGTTCCTGTGTATTTCTCTCACTTTCCAAATAAATCCTGACCTTTACCATGTTGTCTATCTCATTTGGAAGAGTGCTTAGAATTCTTATCTAAGCAAACGGCAAGAACCCTAGATATTAAATTTCGGTTTATGTTCTCCCACAACAGGTACAGAGCGATGATACTCACTTATTTGGAGCTCAATCCACAGTAGATGGTTCTCCCAAGAAAAATACTACATTGACATGTTTTAAGTTATTGTAGTCAGAAATTTCAGGCCGTCACATCAGTTATAAATTGTGTTGGTGTATGAAATCTGTGTTAAAACAAACAGATCACAGACACTGGAGATCAGTAGTTTCTCTTTTTTTTTTCTCATTGGTGAGACTAATTCATGTATTTCCATCTTTTGACCAAGTGTCTCTGTCCAGATGTTGACACATTCAAAGTGCTGTATCCTATGTTTCTTATCCTGAGAAAATTTTTTTCTTACTCCTACTTCCCTGAAAGTGATATAAATCACGAATTTGTTTGAATAATAAACAAATAAAATGGTATATAATTTTTCATTTCCTTCCTAGAAACTTGAATCTTATTACCATGAATGCAGAGATATAATCTAATATTATCAATACATACTGAGCAACCTCAGCTTTCTCAATCTGTTTGCATTTGTATTGTAATATGTCTTCAGAATTATTCTTTATAAACAGTCAGACTTATCTATATCACCATGCAAAGATGTGTGGCTCTATTCTTTTTAAGATAATGAAATGTTGAATGGGTCTCAGTTAACATCCATAGGCTCAGTAATGTATTTATTTCTTCTACCACTTTAAGAGGCTATGCCATGTAGCAAAGTAGTTTCATACGACTGTATTTCTTTGATAATAAAAATTAACATTTGAAAAATATTAGATAACCAGCACTCACACACATTTTAAAGCAACATTTTTCTACAGATCGAGAGCAAAGAGGAATTCATAATGAACATAAATAAGAACCAGAATACAGCAATAAGATACTTCATCCATTATTTCTGCTTCTTCTATCATTACTTGGGGAGCACTTGATTGACAATCACGTCTGAATGAGACTTAAGAATTGTGAGAATGCCCTGAATTTACAAATGAGAAAATGTTGGGCCAGCGCTGTGGTGTAGCGAGTAAAGCTGTTGCCTGCAGTGCCGGGATCCCATATGGATGCCGGTTCCGTGTCCTGGCTGCTCCATTTCCAATCCAGCTCTCTGCTATGGCCTGGAAAAGCAGTAGAAGATGGCCCAAGTCCTTGCATCCCCACACCCACATGGGAGACCCAGAAGAAGCCCCTGGTCCCTGGCTTCGGATCAGCGCAGCTCCTGCCTTTGCAGCCAATTGGGGAGTGAACCAGCAGACAGAAAATCTCTCTGTGTGCCTTTCCTTCTCTCTTTCTGTGTAATTCTGACTTTCAAGTAAATAAATAAATCTTTAAAAAAAAAAAAAAAGAAAATGTCTAGAGAAGGTGGTTAGATGATGTTCTACAGCTGGGGAAATCTGAAAAACAATGTTCAAACTAAAATGGTATTCCTGCCTGCAGAAAGATATGGAAAATCCAAGCACGACTGATCAGTTGAATTTAGCAGAGTTGGATGCTCCCATTCGAAGGTAGAAGTGGCAGGACCCAAAGAGCTTCCCCATGTGTAACACACTCATCCCTGAGGGAATAACTTAGCCCTAAGAACGCAGCCTGCCAGTCCAAACACCTGCTTTGGTTTCTAGCAGTCTCCACTGAAAAGACTTATTAATTATTTCTACTTAATTTTTATTTTATGTTATTTATCTATACCCTTTTATTCAATGAGATTTTAATAAATGTTCTTATTCTTTTTAAAATTGTTTTACCAATTAAATGCACACCCACATATATGTAAATAATATTGATCTTTTTAAACCTAATTTTCAAATTTGATAAGGAAAATAACAGAAGGACATGCATAAATTGCAAGGTGTCTGGCATGTAACAAATCTTCCCAGTCAGATGAACCAATTAATTCACAAGCTTTTACTGGAATTCCGCTCCCAGGCAAGGTTCTCCGTTCCCAACAGAGCAGGGGCAGAGGAAACCGCGCGTCAGAGGTTGGGAGAGCTCCTTTTATAGACACAGGGCATGGGGGTTAAAGGTTGAGGCAGGTCTGATCCTCATTGGTTGACCTTTAGGCACCCGCAGGGACCTTGACAAGAACTTTTCGTTCTTGGAAGTGCAGGTATGGACTCTCCATTCCCAGAAGTGTGGGTCTTCTCTCCTTGCAGATCCCAAAGCTACCATCCAGACCTTTTAATGATAGGAAAAGGAGTGACAATGAGTCTCTCTGGCTACTTCCTGCTGATTGGGGTCATCATCTACAGGGGCCCCAGCGCTGGGGGTATCTTGGGGCTCCACAGGGACAGACATGTATGGCTGGAGAATCATCTGGTTGACCACTACTCTAGAGGCTTCCTGGATTCACCTTTTATGAGCCTGAGAGCTCAAGGAGTGATCATTACAATTATCCCTACAGTGATTATGGGTCCCAGGGTTGGCAGAACCCAAGGGAGAACAGAGGAAAATAGATCCCATCCATGTTGTCCCTGGTACTCCTGTTGTCATTTGGCAATGCGTTCCTTAAGTTGTTATGCCATGTTTCTGACCACTACAGATTTGTTAGTAAAAAAGCAGCACTGTTCCCTCAGAAACACAAATGTTCCCCCTTTTTCTGCTAGTAAGAGGTCTAATGCCCTTCTGTTTTGAAGGGCTACATCAGCCAGGGAGTCAATCTGGTCTCGCATAAATATTCATCTCTTTTGCAAAAGATAGGAGGAGACTTCTCATAGTTCATGGAAAATGGAATTAAAACATTAATTTATTTTGGTGCAAAAATTCAAATGCATGCATAGGTTCTTTTTGATAATAAGAATTTTCCATAAATTTTTTGAAGATGCCTTGTGTTGGAGTTTTTGCATTTCTGCCAGCTTTGATGTCTCCTCCAGGTCTGTTCAGCACAATGTCAACTGCACAACTGGGGTGTTAGTAGTGAACCAGGAGTCTCTTTCTGGTTTTCCAGTTTCCAGGTTATCCAGGATAATACCAAGACTGCCCTCATGTAATAATATGAATTCTTTTACAAATGTAGAATTTATTTGTTTCAAAATTTAAACCTATTTAGGAAAAAAAGGATGAAAATTTCCTGGATCTAATAAACAAAATTTCCACTATAGATCAAACATTACTAATAAATCAAGGGAACGGGATCAAGGTGCTTAGGAGGGAATGGCTATCCATGAAATCATAAAGATCTAGAGTTAGTAACCATTCTGAATTTCCCATTACATTAAAAAAACTAAACAACAAAAAAAAGTCTCTTTAAGTCAGCCTGTCTCTAGTGTGAATATAAGGTCATTTTCCATCAAGAGATGCCCTTAGAAGGAGTCTTCCTTGGGGCCAGCACAGTGGCACAGTGGGTTAAAACAATGAATGGCCTGAAGTGCTGGCATCCCATATGGGTGCCAGTTCTAGTTCCAGCTGCTCCTCTTCCAATCCAGCTCTCTGTTATGGCCTGGGATAGCAGTAGGAGATGGCCCAAGTCCTTGGGCCCCTGCATCCGCATGGGAGACCCTGAAGATGCTCCTGACTCCTGGTTTCAGATCGGCGCAAGTCCGGCCGTTGCAGCCAACTGGGGAGCTAACCAGCAGATGTAAGACCTCTCTCTCTGTCTCTATCTATCCTGTAATTCTGTCTTTCAAATAAATAAAATAAATCTTAAAAAAAGGAGTCTTCTTGTACTCTGTTTTCCATTCCTGAGAGCTCAGTAAAATTAGCTATATAGTCCAGAGATGTATTAAGAAGAAGGTAGCCATATTTTTGCTGGCTTCCCTGTAAATACCAAAAGAAAACTAGGATCCCAGAAATAACAGGAAAAGAACATAAGGACAGTGCTTACTTCTTATTGGAAAGGAAAAGAAATAGAGATCTTTCATCCGTGAGTCACTCTCCAAATGGCCACAAGGACCAGGGCTGCACCAAGTCTAAGCCAGTGTCCTGGAAGTCTATCCCTGGTCTTCTGAGATTGTTCAAGCCTTCTTTCATTGATTTTCCAGGCACACCGACAGGGAGCTGGATTGGAAGCAGAGCAGACAGAACTTGAACCAGCACCCATTTTTGTGATGCATAGTTAAAAGCTACAACTGACTGACACCCCATGCACTGCTGAGATGAGACAATAAGGCTGAGGTTCAGAGTCCAAACCAATGCCCATCCACCAAATCATATGGTCACACCTCAAGCGGAAGCTTCTTCTACTGAATTATATTACTTACAGATAACTATTTTGCTGTCACTACTGTCATCATCATTTTATGTTAGTCGAGAAACCAGAAGACTTAACTTTTATCCTAGATCTTAAAATTAACCACTTTAAGTCTTTATATTTGTAATATGTAGGTATTATGGTAGATGATATGAAAAGAATATACAAAAACACATAAACCATCTCTTCTAGCTTTAGTTTCTGTTATAGATCATGCAGTCACATGAACTGCATCATTAAATAAAAATGTGTTTTTTGTCTTTCATGAACAAGCACACTCTTAACATGCAAAGAAGGATTACCCTTTGGAGACTTATAAACAGTTATAGAAAGCAAAAAAAGTCATAAGAAAACTTGCAGTAGTAATAGCAATGTGTATTTTTGAACACTGATCAAAGAAGTTTCTGGTATGAGATAAGAAATATAAATAATCAACAATTTTGCAGAACTGAAAATATGACAACTACAATTTAGCCCAACTATAGGGATTATAATGTGTTGGGTGCTTTTAAGCCCTCTTCCTTTTTCTACTGGTGCTTTCTAAAGTCATGCAATGACTGGCTCTAGACTGTGGGTTTGCTGCAGCAGTAGCATGCATCAGATGTTTTATGGTCCACCTATTTCCTGATCGAAGCAGAAGTTCCAAATCCATTCTCATCAACATTTGCAGATGCTCTTCTCTGCCAAATGTCTTTTTAAATATCTAGACACAGCAGTCTGGCTCTTCCTCTGGGTAATGATCTCCTCTCTGGCTACAAGTATAGTCACATGGTCCAATAGACAAGATCATCCAAGGACCTAGTTTTTAATACAACCAAGTACTAGTTCATGTTTATATGTGCATGACCTCAAATCTTAGACCATCATTCACATGACAAGTTTGATGAAACCTTCTTTCTGGCTCACAGAGAACAAGGCTAGGGAACAGGGAGATTTGGATATAGTTCCTAGGGGAGTTTCAGGATAGGCACACGATTGACAATTGGAGGAAATATCTCTCTCTCGGTCATTATGCCGCCAGGAGTACTTGAAACTCAGCTGCACACAGTGGGAGATGGGAGCTTTCTGAAGAGGCAGATGGAGCCACGTGAGGAAGCAGAAGCTACAACCCCACTTGGAACCATCCCATGTCCTCCTTTGTCACACAGCCCAAGAGATTCTGAACTTGCTTATTCGTTCCTGCAATTGGCAGTAGCATAGAGCTTCTTGCCAGGAGAGGAGCTGCAAATCTTTATCTGGATGCCCTTCCAACCTTGACTCTCAAGCCCAAGAAGACTAACAGAAGACAGGATTGTCAGGTGTCATTTGTCAAGTCCATGTCAGGCCACGTTGCTGGTAGAACTTCAACTTCATTGAAGGGAATATCTATTTTCTTCCTTCTCTTGTGTATTTTCTGCTGGTTAAGAAAAATGCGCACCGTTGCCAAGAATAAGAGGGAATTATATTTCCCACCATTTCTAATCTTCTTGAGTAGAACCAATTTATTTTGTGTTGAATGGGGGTGCTCATAAGCCAAAAGGTAGCCCTGGGACTGGATTGAGATACGAAGGGAAATTGAAGCACAATAAAACCCCACGCATGATGGTTTGCACCAGATCCATAATTGCCACATAAGATGTTCTTATGTAGACAGGTGCAGGTAATTAAGCAACACATGGACAATTTTTCAGTCCCTTAGCCATTTCCAAGGGAGCTGGGCTACTGCCATGCTCAGCAGACAAACCTTTTTAGATGGGATCAAGAATGAAGATCTTCTACTCCACTGTCCAGTGTTATATAAAACAATTAAAATTTAATTTTGCCCTTTTAACTGAGTGTAAAATTCACCTATTTTATCTGATCTTGCTAGTTACCTTGTAGAATATCATTAGATACAATACATGTATTAAATTAAAATTCAAATATTATAAAATATTCAATTTTCAAAACTTGTGGGAACATGGATTTAGTGAAAGTACAATCCACTAATGCACTGGCAAAATTAAATGTGAATAATCATATTAAAAATAAGGATGCTCATTTATTATTTACATGTCCTTATGTATCCATCACTTACTTTAAGTCATCTCACAATTCCTGAGATAGATATTATCTATATTTTTTGTATGAAGAAACTTAGACTAGAAAACTTTCCTAAGGCCCCAAAGCTAGAAAGTATGCTATTTGTATCTAGAACTCTAAGTCTTGGCTTCTGTAGATACCTAGATTGCACATATATTGAGAAGTGTGTATCTTTGAGAATAGTTAGAAGTCACAGAGGGCCAATAGAGATTCTCACTCTAAAAAGGATTTTTCCATTTTTCTTAACAATGTTAGCTGCAATTGGAGTTATAAACTGGTACCATTCCAAGCATTTTGAACATTAAAATTCTAATAACATTTATTTAGGAAAGAATAAAAACATATTAAGAACTTGGAACCTTCATGTAGTTCTCCTAGGGGATTTAACAGGAGGGATATTATAATGAGATGACCGTCTCCCCTCAACCCCAAATTGATATGCTGAGGCTTTAAATTCCGCCCCCCAACTCACCTAAGAGTGCAACCATATTTGGTGTAAGAATCTTTTAAAACTCGATCAACAAAGTCAATAGACTGGTCCTTAACATAATTCTATGGGTGTGCCTATAAAAGAGGACACTAGGACACATGCAAAGATACCATGGGCACACACTCCCTGTGAGGAAACAGGGAGAAGGCAGTTGTTTGAAAGTCCAGGAATGAGACTTGGGAAGGAATCAATCAGCTGGCCAGCTTGATCTCAGGCATCTAACTTCCAGAACTGTGAGACCATATCCATCTGTTGTTTAAGCCACCTAGTGTATGGTATCATGTTATGGCTGCCTTAGCCAACACATTCAGTATTCTATGTCTGTATTTATGACATTTAATCAAACTCTTACTGACATACTGATGAAGAGATAACAAATTTAGAGATCATAAATGAAATAAAAATATTACTTTAAAGACTTTAAATATGAAAATGATCCTAATTAAGAAATCTTCAAACACTTCCATCTTATAAACATCAAAGAAATCACTTTTTGCCAGTTCCATACAGTGGAACAAGACAACCCAGCACAACAGGAAAATATTTTGGATATAAGGAATGATTAGACCTTTTTGCACTATTGTATCATCTTTGAGTCCCAAAAGCAATATGGCACAAATGAATAGAGCAAGAAACATAGTATTAATTGGAATACTAGGGTTGTATTTAACCTTTTGCAATAGCTATGAGCTTCCAAAAGCTCATAGAAGTACATATTATAAAAACTATGCATGGATTTCAAAAAATTTTGGCACCAAATTAAGTTTACTTATCTTTTAATTCCAACTTTCTACAAATTTCTTGAAGTCTCCGTGTACATTCTTTGAGAAATTCAACTAACATTTATGAGACTGTTTCTGCACTTCCAACATAGGGAGATTGAACAACATGAGTACTGTGTCCCTTTTTTCATAACCATAACTCTATAAAGCAGCAACAGTGAACACAAAATTTCTAAAGAAAGGAAATGTGAATATTTTGCCTGGGAAGTGAAAATGTAATCATCTTCCTCAAGGGAAAAAGAAGAGATAGGGAAGGGGAGGGGAGGGGAGGGGAGGGGAGAGGAGGGAAGAATAAAAGACAAGACAAGACCATGGAACCACATGAGAGGGCCTCAAGGGAAGTGGAATTTTGGTGGAAAAGGCTGCTTCTAGTTTAAGGACATTTTTCTCTCCCTAATAGGTATCCAGGTCATTGGCTTAAGGGGAAGAAGCTTCCAGTGGCCAGAAATACCCAAGACAACTACCCAGAGAGCTGAATTGTTCCACATCTTGGCCCTTGTATGAATTCCCTTTATATCTGTATGCAGTCACTTTCTGGAGATGAAAATGGTGTTTCCCAACTGGAAGTTGGAGGACACCTTCAGTAAAAGGGGTGGATGGAAATCGCTCTTTCCTTGGGGATCTGGCTTGTCTTCCAGGGAAGATGGCCAATTTCACATGTGATGACTAGAAACATGTCTGTTGGGTGGAGGAGGTTCATTGCTCATGACTTGGGCCTTGGAGAATCCATCCTCTTTGGCTCTATACCCAGCAGAAAGCATAAGTCAGGAAAGAATCAACACTCTGCTCCAAGCCAACCATGCCTGCCAAGAGTTATGATATGAGTTATGGTACTGAGTGTGTCATTATGGGTGTCGTTGTTTTGAATAATACTGACTACTTTAGATTTTAGATAGAAACCGGATCTGGGAGATGGACATTTGCTTCACTTCTGTTTGTAACTTGTCAGAATGAAATAGTGCTGAGGATTACAAGGCTTCTGAAAGGATGGGAGTCATCTGGAGGGAAGAGATGGGCCAAAAAACTTGCCAGTCTTCTAAGCAGTCATAACGTCTGCTCTGATGTGTTCAATTCTTATGGGGACAGTGACTTAAAATTGGACTCCATGGTCTCCCATCTGACAGGATGTATAATTCCCAACTAAATCCTACTTTTAAACACTGTTATACTTGTCCTACTTTTAAACACTGTTATGCTTGTCCTTCTTCCTGGCTGAATTTTGGACTTGTAGTATGAGGGATCCATGCAAATTGGGTTTATTTCTGGTTTCTCAACCCAGAGCTTGCCTGAAAAAACTGAATTATAACAGACATTCCATAGTATTTGCTGGGTTGATGAGTTAATGAATAAATGCAATGGCAGCAACTTAAAAATACAGGAGTTTTTCATTTATACATTTCCTTAAAGTTTTGTAACAATATACATTTGCATGTTCATTTGAAATGATCTTCAATTAATAGTATCTATAGTAATTAATATGTGATAACAAAATTTAACATCACACTTTTTACATCTGTCACTTCAAAATTCTGTATTTTCAAATGTCATTTGATTTTCATTTCTGCATAATCAAATTCATTCATCCACAACTCATTTCTATTATCTTTTTATAATAATTCAAAAATATTTAGCTACATAGTTCAAATAAAATTATTTTATTCCTTTTCACTAACAAATATTTATTCATTAAATTAATTTGTTGTGAGGAGATGCCCAACTATGTATGTTAACATTAGCCTAACAAAATATCAAATAAAGAATTGCTTCTATATTACGAGGCCCTCCAAATGGTTAAAACTGGAAAAGATATTCAAAGGCACAACAAAATTGTCTACTTTACTTTTCCATCAGTAGTTCAAGTCTATTCATTATTACCCAAATGCCAATTATTTAAGGTATACACAGTGTGTGTTTATATATCATATATATAAATCACATGTGTATAACCACTTCTCCTATACCATATATGACCTATATATTATTCTTTTTAATTGCTACACAGTATATAAGAAAATTACAGCTTAGAATAATAAGTAACTATCTTTGAACTTAAGATTGTACCAAGACTATATTTTTAATATCTATGCTATTTTAAGTAGTAGCTGGTCCCACACAATATGCTATATAAATATTCAGATAAAAGAGAAAATTCACTGACAAGAAACAATTTCCATGTCTACAGAGATACAAGAGGACAAAAGTTGCATTTAAATTTTTGTTTCTTGACTTGAAAGTCAGAGACAGAAACAAAAAGATTCTGCATCCACTTGCTCACTCCTTAAATGCCTGGAACATTTGGGTCAGGCCAAAGCCAGCAGCCTGGAACTAAATCCAGGTCTCCCACAGGGATGGCAGAGACCCAGGCACTGAAGCTATTACCTGCTACTTCTCGTTATGCACATCACCGATAGGCTGGAATCTGTAGCAGAAACAGGGTTAACACGGGCACCTCAGTAAGGGACTCATTTGTTCTGCTGATATTTAAGTGCTGCACCAGACCCATGCTCACAGAAGCTATAGTTAAACTGTCCTCAGTAATTTTATTATTAAGAAACTTAACAACACTTATCAAGAGAATGGTATCGACTAATTTTATAATTGTCCCCCTGTTGTAAACATACAAGATCACATGCCCAAAAAGCGCATGAGAAAACTCATTATTCTTTAGTTTTGATGATGAGAATGAAGACAAATGGGAGTTACCCATGGTGGTTCTAAGTCTTCTTTTCATCTTGCTTATAACACCCAGAACAAAAACACCATTTGACATAGCACAAAAAAGCAACGTTTCAAAAAGGCAGAAAATATGTAGTATTTTAGGCAGAATATTTTTCTGTCAATAAAATATGAAACCTGAGGGAGAATCACAAGTCCAGTTATAGCACAAATTAACAGATAATAGCAGAGCTAAAGAAATTGACCGTTCTCTTTAATGAGATGGCTGAAGGAAGACAATACAGAAATCTTCCTTTTCACTTTGAAACCACATTTTCTCCTTTGAAGGAACACCTTAAAGCATATTTAATTGAGAATCAATGGCCAAAAAGCCTTACCTGGGTTTGAAATCGTTGCTGTCAAGTGGGGTTCCTAGGTGCTTCTACCTCAGTGAGTGGATCTGCAGGATTTGGTGATACATGGCTGTGCTGGGCTTTGTGCTGCCTCGTCCACCCTAAATTTCATGCCTGAAAAGAATAGCACAAGAAAGAACCCACACTCTCTCAGCACATTAAACATGGGCCTTTATTCATGTCAGAACATGTTTCCCAGGAAAAGTGGATTTTAAAGGACCAACAGATGACGAGAGAGACTTGGAGATCAGATTAGTGATTCCTTATTTCTTGATGAAACTGTAAATTTTCAAAGTAAATGACTTCACATTGAGCAGAAACTCTAATTCCAAGTGTTTTGCTCACCCAAGCCTCAAGAAAATATTTCCTTTAAAATTTTGGGATAGATATTTTAAGAGACTATTAAATGTCTGACTTTGAGGTTATATACATGATTGACATTGTATAGTTTCTTTAAAATATAGTCTTATTTAAAATACATGCACCTATGATTTGGGGAGGCAAGTCAGCAAATGTTTTTCACAGTCAATTTAACTTATGAAGAAGATCTTGTGGGAAAATTATATTTTTACCAAATTCAGTTTTCTTATTCTTCGAAGTGATACGACTTTCTCTTGGCAGACTTTTTTTAAGTAGTGGAGCGATTGTGTGGTCCTTGAGTAAAATGTGTTGATGCACAAAACCTTTTAAGGGACAATGGTCTAGTTGGAACAGTCTATATGCACATGGAAATTATTTTCTGGATTAAAAATTATAAAAGGCTGAAGATTGGCAAATCAAAATTTTATTTCTTGGTTTCTTAGAAAAGTTCCTTTATTTCCAAATACATAAGCCAACACAAGAAGAATGAGGATATTTATTGCTTGTATGGTACAAAAAGTAACAATGACTTCTTTTATATAACTGCAAATAGAAAACAATTGATATTATTTGAAATTTGAAAAGAAACTTTTAAATAGAGAAACCATGTGTAACAAATGATTGAAGATCAATCCTTGCAGTGAGATAGGCCGAAATTGAGTTTTTAATTCTACTACAATGTTTGATTGAACCCATAAGGCATTAAGTCCTTTGAAATCTTGCATTTCAGTGTTACCATGTGTGTAATGTTAATCTATACCAGTCATAACAAGGGCATCAATTCAAAAAATTTTTAACTGGGCACCAGCGTTGTGGCACAGTGAGTGAAACCACTGCCTGTGATTCTGGCATCCCATACGAGTACCAGTTCCACTCCCTGCGCTCCACCTCTGATCCACCCCCATGTTAACAGACCTGAGAAAACAGTGAAAGATAGCCCAAGTCTTGAACCACTGGATGAAGTTGCAGGTTCCCAGCTTTGGCCTGGTCCAGCCTGACCATTGTAGCCATTTGGGGAACAAGTGAGCAAATGAAAGATCTCTTCCTATCCCTTCTCTCTGTCTCTCCATTTTTCTCTGTCATTCTGGCCCTCAAATAAGTAAAACAAATCTAAAACATTTTAAATTTTTAAAACATTTTAAATAATTTTATGAACTTGTAGGGTACAGTGTGATAACTTGATACATATAATGTATAACATCAAAATCAGAGTAATTTATCCTTCACTTCAAATATTTATCATTCCTTGTAATGGGAACATTCAGAATCCTTTCTTTTAGCTATTTTGAAATATACAATAAATTGTCATTAAGTAAAATCATCTGACTTTATCCTAATTGTATTATTGTACCTGATGACTAACTTTTCTGTATTCACCTCTCCCTGCTACACTTCTGCTTTCAAATTCTATGACATCAATTATTGAGGGATCATATATGAATGGGAACATGCAGTATTTATGTCATTGTGCCTTTTTTTAACTTAACATAGAGAGGACATCCATTTTTAATTGTGTGGATACAAACACATTCGCCTGTTTGTTTATCCAGGTGTCCTGTGATGTATTAACAAAACTTTACAAGTGAGAAAACTGAGAACCAGTTGGAAAAGGAATTTTCCAGTGAATCTTATAGAAAGTTTCAGAGCCGGATGGAAACTAAGACATCTTAACTTCAAGTCCTGTGTTCTTCTTATTAAATTAAGCAACAGAACTAATAAAATATATTTCTTATGAGTCTCCAAAAAAAAATTATCTTGTACAGTAAGTCTTCTATTAGCAATTATTTTTCTGCTTTAACATCAAAACACAAGAAAATATAGTCACTGAAAGAACTAATAAATAAATGTAAAAATACTTTACATTGTTTCAATATTTTCCATAAAATAGATACAATTTTATTTTCAAAAGTATTCCCAAGACAAAGTATTAAGAACTGTTTGGAAAATAACAGTAATATATACTTACTCGTTTTTCTTTTTTCAAATTATCTTCTTACACAGACAAATACAGGCAGTTGTTGCTGTTTCTTCCCCAACTCCACTTTTATTAAACTGTCTCTTCCCGAACTATCAGTGTGCTCCCTGCCTATTCCGCCATCTTGCTGGACCCTGGAAGCAGCTGGGATAGAGTTACCCATTTACCCTTCTGGGTCCACTCTCCCTTAATAAAGCTTCATGTTCCTGTGTATTCTTCTCACTTTCTAAGTATATCCTGAACCTTACCATGTTGCATATCTTGTTTGAGCCGTTGCTTAGAATTTTTCTCTAAGTAAATGGCAAGAACCCAAAATATTAAATTTTGGCTTACGTTATCCCATAACCTAAATAAATGGCAACCACAAAGGGACTATATATTTGTTTAAAAATTGCAACATGGTAAGGGGCTTTCAAAGACTTATGTCTCTGCATCACGTGGTTTCTAAGTCCTAACAATTTTTCTGTCCCCCAGCCTCTCTTCTCTCAGGTTTCACAGTTTCTCTCTCAAGAAACATGCTTTAGCAACTGTGTAGTTTTGTCTCTATCTCAGGAAAGATGCCTGAGTAAATGAGTAGGGTTTTGGCTTCAGGCACTTTTTTGGTTTTCGCAAGTGGCAGAGCTCAGGCAGTTATTGGTATTAAGAAGTGGCGGATCTTGGGCAGCTCCTTCATCAGAAATATGCCATTTCTGAGGCCTGAAAAATTTCTTCCTCACCCTTCACCCATTTTCTCTTCTCTCAGTGCTTGCAGTTTGAGAAGGTAAGCTAAGATACAGACATTAATTTTTATTTTTTTTTTTGCGTTCCAAATTTGGTAGCCTCAGCACAGCAAAAGCCAATACAAAATGTTAGTATTAGTGAAATTAGGGAGAAAAGGCAAAGAAAAAATGGCCACTTTGCAAATGTTTTTCACTATGTAAAGAAGTTTCCAAGTTGCTTATAACATGTTCTTAGAGATAGCTTGTCTATTTGCAAAGGATAAAAGTAAAACTTAAGTTTCATTGAATGAGTTTCCAGTTACCAAATAATTGCCTTGCCTCAAGTCTTTTGATTTACAAATCAGGCATGCTTTCAATAGCTGATTTCTGGTGGGGAACAGGTTCTGTTGCCAAGTAACTGATAGCACCAGGAAGGTGGGACTCCAAACATGTGGATGTTCCATTGCTGCCACAGAGGGTAGGACTTCCTTCCCAAAATGGCAGCCTCTTTTAAAAACATGTAGTTGCCAAGATGGCGGCCTCCATTAGAGACATGTGTTTGCCAAGATGGCAGCCCACATGGGGACTTTCACCCTTACCAGAAGATGGGCAACAGACTCTACCCTAAGTTGGTTATCACATATTGCATGTCTCATTAGCAGAGTGACTTTTTATTTTTGCATTTTTTTAAATTTTAGTTTGTTATGTTTTGTCTATGTGCTACAAGGTGGAATTCTAGGATTCTGGGTTTGCTTTTTTTTAATTTTAGTTTGTTATGCGTTGTCTGTGCACTGGATGGTAGAATTATTGGATTCCTGGTCTTTTTTTTATTATTATTTTAGCTTGTTATTTCTTGGCTACACACTGGAATTTGTGGGACCCCTGGGGGTCAATACCCCAGGAGTGGTGTGGCAGTTTGAAATGGTGTTTCTCAGACTAAGTGGTGTTTTCTTTTTATTTTGGTATGGTGTTTTGGCTTTACAATGATGAAGAAAAAATTAGGAGCCCCCTTAGTTGGCTTGGTAAAATAACGGACCCCATTTTGTGTACAAATGGAGACTCTTATGTTGTCAAAATTACAGCTAATGCAATGTATCCAAGTCACATGCCTAAGGATAGTTAAGCTTTCAATGTGTCTATTTTTTTTTTTTTTTTTGACAGGCAGAGTGGACAGTGAGAGAGAGAGACAGAGAAAGGTCTTCCTTTGCCATTGGTTCACCCTCCAATGGCTGCCGCGGCCGGCACCTGCTGGCAGGAGCCAGGTACTTATCCTGGTCTCCCATGGGGTGCAGGGCCCCAGCACTTGGGCCATCCTCCACTGCACTCCCTGGCCACAGCAGAGAGCTGGCCTGGAAGAGGGGCAACCGGGACAGAATCTGGCGCCCCAGCCGGGACTAGAACCCGGTGTGCTGGCGCCGCGAGGTGGAGGATTAGCCTAGTGAACCGCGGCGCCGGCTTCAATGTGTCTATTTTTATTTTCTCAGATTCTGCAAAGCGATTATTCAGCTGTTTACATTCCTAAGGACTTACTTCTTCTAAGGGTACAGTCTGAAAATTTGTTATGGAATCCCAAATACTTTTGAGTTGGACAGTAAAAGTAGCATTTTATGAGGTTAGTGATAATATAGATACATAAATATAGATAATATAGATAGGGTTGAGGAGGAAAAGTGCTCCAACATGGGAAGCAATCCATACAGCAGACTCTTAGAATGGCAATTGCTATAAGTAGTACTCTATGGCCTGAGAATCAGCCCATAAGGCATTCTGGTATGGCTGAAAAGCCCACAAGAGCATTTTAGGCATGGAAAGACAGGACACTGGTACAAAGGATCTCTGTGGTTGAGACCCCAATGGAAAGAAATGGTCATCAGTAAGGGTTCTACTCTTCTCTGAAGGGAAGAGAGAACTTCCACTTTGTTCATGGCCTTGTCTGAATTCTGATGGGGTGTGTGGATTCAGGAGGCTTCCACAGCCTAGGCATCTCATGTCAAGAGCCTTGGGTGATCACTGATGTCATACATAAGAGTGTTAATTGTTAAATTAACAACAGGAGTCACAGTGTACTACTTCCCATTCAGGACCTCTGTCCTCAAAGAGCTGTATTATTAGAGTTAATGGTAAAACTTGGTCTCAAAGATTGATTTTGTTTCAACGTGTTAAGTAGAGAATAAGTTTTAGTTATGTCTAAGTGTCCAACTCCATTTCTTGTAAGATTTGTTATCGTCATTAGATGCTTCTTTAAAGTTAATTAAGTTTCTCAAACATTGACTCGTGGATCCATGTCTCCTTTTAATACTCCTTTCTTTCCTGTTTTAAAGTCAAACAGAGTACCAAATCTTTCAAGGCCTCAGGGCATTTGATGAGGAAGTTGTTCCAATGCATCCTAGTATGTGCTAAACCCTTGCCTAAGAGATACTTTCTCCTGCATCCAGACGATACAGAGTTTCCCCCAACAAAAGCTCAGGTTTCTAAACAAGCTGTAGATCCCTGGGATATGTTCTAACCCCTGGAAAGTGTGCTCTTTCAGTCAAGAGAAAGGAAGCTATTCTATGTATAGGATCACCACAGATGAAAAAGCAGGTAAGAACATTTCTGGGAATGGCGGGATTCTCTAGAATAGGGATTTCAGGATTTGGATTAATAGCCAAACCTTTGTATGAAACATTAAGGCCTTTCCTCACCTCTGACATCATCTTTGATTCAGATTCAAAATCAGTTAAAGTATACTATCCATTTAGGCCAGGTACAGAAGACTGAGAGAATATGATAATAAAGTACTCCTGGTGCCAGATCCTAAGACTCTTGAGCAGGCTGTTTCCCCAGGAGATTTTGTCTTATTAAAAACTTGGAAGGAAGGGTCCCCTTCAGACCAGTTGCAACGTAAGTGGGAGGTTCCCTACCAGGTGCTACGGAGCACATCTCCCTCAGTGAAATTACAGGGCATCCCAAGCTGGGTACATTTGTCAAGGATTAAACTTCTACCTCCTAAGTCTTTGCAGGTGCACTTGAAGGATATGTCTGTCTATTCCAATGAGCCAATTGAAGATCTTAAATAACTCTTCAGAAAGAAAAAAATAAATAAAGCCCTTTCTTTTGTCACATCAAAAATGCTGTCCTTTAAGGCAGACATGCTGTACCTATTTCTTTTTATTCTTTCTGGGAGCTATTATTCACAGAAAGACTCCTTAGTGGGTTCTTCTATCATAATACTAGGAGATTGTGGTGAGCCACATGAAGCTGATTTTAAAAACCTGACCATTGCTTTAGGCAATCTGGCTTATGCTTCAGGCCAACTTGTATAGCAAGTACTTACGTCTGTGGACACTCTGTGCAAAGTAGTTATGCACAACCGACAGGCTTTGGACTAAATATTAGTAGAATAAGGAGAAACATGTGTAGTGATTGATGGAATTTGCCACCTTTACTTGAGCAGCAGTATTTTCACTGAAAGAGACATTTAAAACCTGTATGCTCAGGCTAAATGGTTTTATAATCTGCATAAGGATAGCCTATCATCACACACTACCTGGGAGTCTATAAAATATTTTCTTTCCATCTGTTTTTTTAAAGATTTATTTTATTTGTTTGAAAGAGTTACAGAGAGAGGTAGAGACAGAAGTCTTCTATCCACTGGTTTACTCCCCAGATGGCCGCTATGGCTGGAGCTGTGCCAATCTGAAGCTAGGAGCCAGGAGCTTCTTCCAGGTCTCCCAACATGGGTGCAGGGGCCCAAGGACTTGGGCCATCTACTGCTGCTTTCCCAGGCCACAGCAGAGAGCTGGATGGGAAGAGGAGCAGCCGGGACTCGATCCAGTGCCCATAAGGGATGCTGGTGCTTCAGGCCAGGGCTTTAACCTGCTGTGCCACAGCGCCAGCCCCTTCTTTCCATCTTAAAAGGCACTCCACTTGCATTTTTTTTTGTTCCAATTTTGCTCATGCTGATTGATAAACTTGTGTGTTTCAGAACTCAACAACTTATGAGGGTAATGTTGACCCTGCAGTAGACACAGCCATTTGTGGTGACGGAAAATTCTCCAGCTGGTGAAACAGATTCATTAGGTGAGATAGGAAGAGATTTCCAGACCCAGGACAGGCAGGGCCTGCATCCATGATCGGCAGGAAATAGATGCAGAAGATGTGATGAGTCTATGCCTTTCAGTATCTCATTAAGATTAAGGGTCAGGAATCTCTGACGGGGAAATGATGTGGGACTGGTCAGGGAGACAGATCAGGTACATGAGCTGGAGGCCACACACACCCCTCGTCCCCATGTGACCTCACCTGTATCCACCCACCTTTCAATCAATCAGACTATGCAACTAATTCCCTTTTGGAAATGAATCAGATGCCTGGGGAGCACAGGGCCCATCCTGCTCTCCTGTGCACCTCTTGCCTGCTGTCTCTCCTGCACTCTCTAAGGTTACCAAAAACCCTTGGAAGCGGCTGGTATGGAGTTCCCATTTATGCTTCTGGGCCCACTCTCCCTTAATAAAGTCCTCATTTTCCTGTGTACTTTTTCACTTTCCAAATAAATCTTAAACCTTACTATGTTGCACGTCTTGTCTGAGCCAGTACTTAGAATTCTTCTCTAGGCAGATGGTAAGGATCTAAAATATTAAATTTTGGCTTAAGTTAACCCATAACAATAAGAGACTCAGATTGAGTTCTAGGCATTCAGGAACTTCTGTGTCAGATAAGCAGTTCTTGAAAGCTACAACTCCTGAACAGGCCTCTCTCTCCCGATTTTATGTAGAAAATGTTTCCTGTGACTTCAGTGTTTCAATGAGTTCAAGAAAATCCCTTGGTTTCTCAGACATATTTTTGCTTGTAATGACTTTGGAGTAATCACTTCAAGCTCTTTACATCTGAGAACTGAAAAATACCTGAAGAAATCTTGACTAACACTTTCTCAAATACTACTTCTGCTCTATTTTCGGGGTTCAAATTACAGATGTACTAGGCCATTTGCCTTGTCCATGGCTTAGGATATTTGTTCGGTTCATTTTTCTTTGGTTTATCTTTACATCTAGGAAGTAGTGATCTATCTTCAAATTCATCAATACCTTCTTTAGCCATTTCAAATCAGATCAGAAACTCATCAAATTTATCTCTGATTTTTTTTTTTGGTTTGAACATTTCCATGTGACCATTTCATTTGTATAGTTTCTATTTCTTTGCTTAAGTTCTCCATGCATAGTTGTAATGGTTAGCATTTTGTCAGCTTTGATGGGTTACAATGCTTAGTTTTTTGGTTAAACTCTATTGTAGATGCCTCTGTGAAAGTATTTGCAGATGTAAATCAAAGTTACATCACTGAATTTACATAAAGAATATTTTCCTCCATAATGTGACTGGTCTTTATCCAACTAGTTGAAAGTTTTAAGAGCAAAGGTGATTTTCTTCCTGGAAAAGAAGAAATTCTCTTAAGACTACAACATGAAAATATTATCTGAGTTTACAACCTATCCTGCAGAATTCAGACTCAATAATTTATCAACAATATTTACTTGATTTTTCTAGCCTATTGAGCTGCCCCACAGATTTCAGATTTGCCTGAGTCTCTCTGTTTAAATACACACACACACACACACACACAAGGGTACTTTAAAAAGCTTGTAAAAATATACATTACAAAAAATTACATTTGGATTTGATTTTTTTGGCATTAAACAAGCTGACCTTTTAAAAACAGCTTCAGATCCATCTATCTATCTATCTATCTATCTATCTATCTTAGAGAGAGCTTCCAGGCACTGGTTAACAACCCAATTGTCTGCTAAAGTTGGAGCTGGGCCAGACGGATGGCAGGACTCAGGAACTCAATCTGAGTCTCCCATGTGGGTGGCAGAGAGCCAAGAACTTGGGCCTCCCAGGGTGCATATCAACAGGAAGCTGAATCAGAAGTGGAGGTAAGACTTCATCCTAGGCACTCCAGTATGGGATGCGGGCAACTAAACCACCACACCACACAACTGTCCTTAAAGTTATGCTTTAAGTCCATGTTTCCACAACTTTTTTATATAGTTCCAGGTATGCGTGTGAAAGTGTGTGTGTGAATGTGTGTGAATGTGGAGACAGAGTGTGTAGAATTGGCTCATACAACTGGGGGAGGGGAGGATGATGGCTGGAGTATGAAATTCACAGGACAGGTCACAAGCTGGAAATTCCAACAGAAGTCAATATTGGAATCTGGAGGCAGAATTCCTCCTTTGCTAGGGACTTCAGTCTTTTTTCTAAGGGCTTTCAACTGGTTGGATGAGGTCTGTAGCTTACAGAGGGTAATTTGCTTTCCTCACAGCCTACTTTTTGGGGACGGTGCCTAGAGGTGGCCACAATGGTCCAGCGTTCGACATACGGCTGGAGGCTCTCCTGCAACACAGCCTAATACAAAACCAGACTGTCCTAAACTCCTGGTAACAGAATTCTTTACCTTTATACTAAGAAGGTTGGGAAAGCACCAAACTCTGCATGTGGCATGTGCCCAGGCAGACTTTGTGGGGTTTGTGCTATGAGACCCAAAGTTCTGATGAGATTGTCTAAAACGAAAAAACAGGTCAGCAGGGCCTATGATGGTTCCATGTGTGCTAAATGTGTCCATGACAGGATCAAGCATGCGTTCCTTATGGAGGAGCAGAAAACTGTTGTGAAAGTGTTGAAGGCACAAGCACAGAGTCAGAAAGCTAAATAAAAACATGGAACTTTGAAGTAATTAAAAGTGTTAATCCCATCTAAGAAAATACCTTCACAGTGATATATAGACTGGTGTTCACATCAACAACTAACTATGCCCTAAATAAGTACACAAACAAAATAAACCATCACAAGCACCAGACCTGATAACTGCTGTGTAGAAGTATGGACTAGCATGAAGGTAACAAAGTACAGCAAGCTTGTTCTACAACAAACGCTAAGATAATACTTCAGGCTAAATAAAAGTGTTATTTTTTGGAGCAGCCATTGTGGTGCAGTGAGTTAAGCAACTGCTGGGGATGTTCACATCCCATATTGAAATGTTTCTTTTGAGTCCTGGCTACTTCATGCTTCCCATCCGAACTTCCTGCTAATGAGCCAGGGAGGCAGCAGATGATAGCTCAAATATTTGGGTTCCTGCTTCTGATGTGGGACACCCAAATGGAATTCCTGTCTCCTGGCTTCAACCTGGCCCAGCCCTGGCTGTTGTGTGCATTTGGGGAATGAATCAGCAGATGGAAGACCTCTCTCTCTCTCCCTCTCTCTCTCTCTCTCTCTCTCTTTCTCTCTCTGCCTCTCCTTCTCTCTGTGCAACTCTGACTTTCAAATAAATAAATAAATCATTAAAAGAAATAACATTTACTATGAGTTACCACAGGTCTTTACAACTATTAATAATCTGAGAAAAATTTTTTTTTTGACAGGCAGAGTGGACAGTGAGAGAGAGAGACAGAGAGAAAGGTCTTCCTTTGCCGTTGGTTCACCCTCCAATGGCCTGCACGGCCGGCGCGCTGCGGCTGGCGCACCGCGCTGATCGGATGGCAGGAGCCAGGAGCCAGGTGCTTCTCCTGGTCTCCCATGGGGTGCAGGGCCCAAGCACCTGGGCCGTCCTCCACTGCACTCCCTGGCCACAGTAGAGAGCTGGCCTGGAAGAGGGGCAACCGGGACAGAATCCAGCGCCCCGACCGGGACTAGAACCCGGTGTGCCAGCGCCGCTAGGCGGAGGATTAGCCTAGTGAGCCGCGGCGCCGGCCTAATCTGAGAAATTTTAAGTAAAATAATTTTATCATATATTCTTCAGTCAATACTCTGTGATGTTTTTGATAAGACTGGATAAATGGATGAGATTAAAAACCTAACATCACAATCAAGTTTCAGTTTTGAAAATTAGATAAGATTTGTCAAGCATCTCTCCTTCTAGCAGCAATAGAAAAATTATCTCCCCTCAGAATTGTAATCAGGACAGCACTAACAGGGTTTAGTTCACACACTTTGTAAATGAAAGTAGGACCTGGAGGTCCAATCTACTTTGAAACGTAAGATGAAGAAACTGAACCCTGAAACAGGAGACACAGCACAACACTCTCCAACCATGAGAAGCTTCTATGATTTTCCTATTGTGCAGAAAAGCAAAACTCACAGCTGTCAGAGAGCCTTATCTGTAACTGCTGATATTATCCTATTGTTTGTGTCTTTCTTTAGGACTATTTATGTGCAGTTAATTAAGCTCTGAAATAGTGTGGGGAACCTGTGGGCGGATTCCTGGCAAGAATCTCTGCATGTCTTCTTGGCCAAGACCTGAAATATTACTGAGTAAGCGCCATGAAGGTTTGAAACTGCTAAGAGGAGTGATGCCTGAACAAAGCACAGACCCCGGTCATTATCATGGGTAATTATATCTGGCATCACAAATGGTTCAGCTGTCTCCTAGCATCATCAAACCCCATGTGAGCAAAAGTTACTTCATCTTTCCCAGGACCCCTTCCACGTAGTAAAAATACTCCCCACCCTGCTACCCACACAAGCAATTTTCTTTTTAAAAATTAATTAGTGTATATATTAAAAGCCAAAATTGACAGAGAGTGGGAGAGAGAAAGAGAGACAAAAATAGAGGGAGCAAGTTTCCATCTGCCATTGCACTCTGCACACACCAGCAAAACAGCTGAGCTGAGCCAGTCTGAAACCAGGAGCCAGGAACTCCATCAGGGTCTCCCACATGGGTGGTAGGGGCCCAGCTACTTGGGTCATCACCTGCTGCCTCCCAGCAGCATTAGTGGACAGCTGAATGGGACGCAGAGTAAGCAGGACTCCAACTGGAAGGCTGATAAGGGCTCCAAAGTAGCAGCTTCACCCATGGCCTTGCAACCGGATCCTCACAACTGTCTCAACTACCTGTTTTCTCTCAGATACCCCATCAGATCAATCATTAAAATTCTGTAGACTTGACTTTGTGGGTTGCACATCTTACTCACCTCACAATAATGTTCAATTCCAATGAGCCATCATAACTAGAGAACATTGTAGCTGGAACAGAAGCGTTGACTGCACCTGACCTCGCTGGCATCTTGGCTCGGCGGCACAGTGCACTGCAGGGCTTCAGGGGTTTCTCCTCCTGGCCATGTGCCTGACTGGGAGCTGCACTTACTGCCCCTGCCCAGCAGCACCAAGACAGAACGGGACAGAATAGTGCTAGCCTGGGAAAGATCCAGCATTCAACATTTAAAGCATGGTTTCCAATGATGGATTGTTCTGGACCAGTAAAAAAAAAAAAAAAAAACCATAAATTGAACTGTCAGAAACCAGGGTCCATTTATACAAATGATGTTGATATCATTCACTCCATTGCTACTACCATTTTCCTGTCTCTGTCACAAAGTTATTGCAAAAATTTTCTAACTGGTACCCTGAATATTATCTTGTTGATGCTGTTATTTGCAGTACCTTCCCCACAGCTGCTTGAAGAAGTGTGATTACAGCATTCTTTTGTTGAAAGTCCCCCCACAGTTCTCCATGAACTGTTCTTCCAGGAGAAACTCCATGTTCTACAGTCCCCTGGGCCATGATGCCTTGCCTGATCTGTCTTTCTTTCCAGCTTCACTTCCTGTCACTTCCTTCCATAAGCATGTGATCAAACATGTGTCTACACGCACACACACACTCACTTCATGTTTTGCGACTTTGTTCTGGTCTCAAATCAGTCACTACTCATTGTTATGATTCAATTCAAGATCACTGTCTTCAGAATATATGAGCCATCTTCCTTCCCTATGTCTTTCTGTGCCCTCACAATCCAGGTATCTTTCAGATATTGTAATTATCAGTTTGCACCTTTCTGTCCTATAGAAAGTAAGCATTTTGAGGGTGGAAACTATGTATTCATCTTTTTTATCCTTAGTACATGTTACTCAATAACAACAACTGTTTGTTAAATATTTGAATCTGTGGAATCAGTATTTAAGCAAGTATGCGTAATGATAGCTATATTGTTTTCAGTATATCGGCTTCAATATAGAACTGCACTTTCTTTGCACCTCTGAAAAGAATCCCTGATTCAGTAAACAGAGTAGAGTAGCTGTGACACAACAGACTAGTAAGGCTAGGTGGCCAAAGGGGACACAACCTCCACCTTGCTACTGGCATACAGGCTCTGAAAGTCTTCACTGGCCAAATGCACCATCTGAGAGTCTCGAGGCTGCCTTTCTATTTGGAAGCCTAATCTAGCCCATGTGGAGACCACGTGGATGTGTCCTGAGACTACACAGAAAGAGAGAAAAAGATGCTGTGAGAGTTCTCAGTTATGCTAATCTTACCTTCCACCACCTGTGTCAACAAGTGCTCCCTGTCTACACAAGCATTTGAGAAACTGAGCCACAACTGCCCGGCTAGTTCCTCCTAAAATTCCTGCCAAGGTTTCTGATCTACAGAGATCTTGAAAGACTAAAGTAATTATTGCTATTTTAGGACACTAAAGACGATTTATTAAAAGTCACAGGAAGCTGGAACATTCATTTTAAAGAGTAATTAAAGATGATTTATTATAAAACTTTGAATTAATTAAATATTTTTAAATTAAATAACATGTAATAATTAAAAAGTATTTTCATTTTAAAGTGCCACATCTCCACATATGTATACATAAATACTACTTCAGGAGAAATAAAATATTACATGTCAATGACACAATATTCCATAATTTTGGAAAAATTTGAAAAAAAATTTGGAAGACAGAATTGTTTTTCTAGTTATATATATAGTAGGTATATATATATATAGTTATATATATAGTTATTTCTAGTTATATATATAGTTATAATGGAAGAATAACTAGAAAAACAATTCTGTCTTCCAAATTTTTTCCAGTAAAAGATGTGGCGTATCACATTTTGTGAAACCTGATATGATAGTTTTATGGCAACCAAAAAAAAAAAAATCCATAGTGATTCTTGCATAACATTAAGTAACTGGACTGTGACCCACTGAAAAACATGGCATACCACACAGTGATCTGAGGAGAAAAGTTGTTAATATCAAACAGATCATTAGATAGGTAGTGAGAAGTAGAGCAATAAGACCATGACCATGATCACAAACATTCTGACTTGGGACGCATTGTCAGAATGCTGGTCACCAAGTTCAGTGATGAATGTCTAATTCCTCCAAGATCAGAGCTAGGCTGGAAGGTAGCACAGAGGATGCATGGCTTTCAAGGCTCCAGCTTAAGACTGTTTGACTTCATTATGGTGCAGAAGTGATATGGGTGAATAAGCCACGCTTCACACACTGAATGTGGATCTTTCCCAGGCGAGTGTTGTGAGGTCTGGTCCTATGCCCTGATGCCAGTCAGCCCTGTGGTCATGAGAGGAGACGCCTGATGCTCTGCAGTCTCTGGGCTGCTGAGCTAGGATGTACGAGAGGTCACGTGTGTTCAATGTGGTTTCCACTTAGACACTTTCAATTGGGGATACAATCCCATGGTAAATCAGAAGGCTTCTGTAAGCTAGCAATCACTGTTACTTAAAGAAAGGGCATAATGCATAAATTCACAATACATGGAATGGGGAGAGACTAAAACAAAACCAATTCTATGACTCATCCTCTTTGATAAAGTAATTTTCCAGGGTCTAGAGCTTAAAGTTCCAGAAATTTCAACCTGCTTGGTTGCAATGTCAACTCACAAATAGTTATCAAAGAGGTTAAAAATTTGTTACTTTCATAATAATCTGATTTTCAGTATTGACATCCATCAGATACTACAAGGAAGAAACAAGAATGCAAAGCACAGGAGAGAAATATGCTGAAACAGGGAACATAAAAGATATGATCTGAGTCACTGATGCTGGGGAAGAAATGCAAATGATAAAAAGTATATGTTGAACTTTCACTATAGCAGGATTGAAGTTAGCAGACTCCAACACCTTTACTCACATAAGACAATGCCCATAACTACTTGGGGAACAAAATAGAGCTGAAATAGAAGGAGAAAGATAATGTTGAGCAGCTCAGTGCCAAAAAGACTTGAACATGTCCCCAGATAGGAGAGATGGGAAACTATAATCCATTTTAGTTGAGTTCAAGAAAGTGAAGTTTCTCAGTTTTATTACAAGGAATCATCCAGTTTTGAAAATGCCTTTCGTCACTATTGTCCAGCTCAGGATATCTGATGGCCCCGAAACCTGGAGAGTGCCAGACAAAATGGAAATCACAATGAGGCAAATGTAATCAAAGGCCAAATGGGTGTGGGCAGGTCCATCCCATGGTCTGAGTATGGGGCTGGGCACGTCTAGAGAGGCAGAGGAAAGGGTTTTGGAGATGCACCTTGCTCCAGAAGAACTGGCCTCTGCCTAGGGGCTCTGCTACCAATTCTGAAGAGTTTCACTACTCTCGATATTAGATGCAAATTTATAGATAAAAAGAAGCATTTCTCAATCTACCTCTAATCCTCTTGCCCATAGCTGGTGGGGAGCATTTCAGCTACGAGGTTGGTTTCATTAGTTAAAGATGATATAGAAGCGGTTCACAAGTGGTTGGGTGATAAGATTTCTTATTCCAGTTCTTGAAAATCATCAATCCACCACAGCTGCTTGAAAGTATATGATTAACAATGACAACAGGTATTGCCAAACACATGCCGTCCTTTCTCTCAACAGGAAGCTGGATCAGAAGTGGAGGTAAGACTTCATCCCAGGCACTCCAGTATGGGATGCAGGCAACTAAACCACCACACCACACAACTGTCCTTAAAGTTATGCTTTAAGTCCATGTTTCCACAACTTTTTTATATAGTTTCAGGTATGCGTGTGAAAGTGTGTGTGTGAATGTGTGTAATGCAAAATGTAGCATCACTGTATCACTTCCTCACAAAGCTGACAGTAATATAATTGAGAAGGACACATGTAGCATAACAGGACGGTATTTGTCCAGGGTTATATATTTACGCCTATGCAAACTAGCAAGATACACTTAAAGTATTATAAAATGGGTCAAGTATTTGCCCTGGCAATTGAGACACTGGTTAAGAAGCCCACAGCCCATATTAAAGTGACTGGGTTTGATTCCCATCTCTACTCCCAGTGCCAACTTCCTGTTAAGGCACACCCGGGGAAGCAGTGGGGTAAATGGCTCAAGTACTTGGTTCCCTGCTGCATGTTCAGGAGGCCTGAATTGAGTTCCCAGCTCACAGCCTCAACTTTGCCCAGCACAGGATACAGGATATTGTGAGCATGTGTGGACTCAATAAATAGGTAGGAAATCCCTTTCTCTCTCTCTTTCCCTCTCTCTCTCTTTCCCTCTCTCTCTCTCTCTCTCTCTCTCTTTCCCTCTCTCTCTCTTTCCCTCTCTCTCTCTCTCTCTTTCCCTCTCTCTCTAGCCCTGTCAAGTAAATGAATAAATAAATACTTAAAATATATATGTCTTGTTAGCTAATTCTTTAAAATGTTTTTATTCATGATGTTTGACAGACTCTGACATTCTAGGACGGGCTCCTGCTTATTGTGTTAAAATAATTCTATAAAACTTAGAGAGGGAATTAGAAGACCCACATAGGAAGGAAGTTGAACCCAACAAAGATTTGACATTGAAACAACTCTCTAAGTTATATATAATCAGGTAGTTATGTAAAGTAACATTTACAACCATGTGGGAAAGGCTAGTGTTTCATTGTTTTTAAATAGATATTTTTTAACCAAGAAAATCATTTATCAACATGTGCTTTAATGGAAAAATAAAAGCCTATTTATAATCCATGTTTTTCTAATTATGGGTCATTGAAATGTTCTTTTTCAATAATTGACAACATTGCCTTCTATTATCCTGCTAAGTAAATTTCTCTGATTCTTAAAAGCAGTTGTGGAGAAAAAAAATTGAGGTTTTAAAATTCATACAAATAAATTCATTAAGAACTAAGGAAGAAGTGAAGTTTCTTTGTACTTCATTTCTCTGTGATGACACCACTAGAAAGGTTATGCAATTCAACACTAATGTCTCAGATATGTGTGGTCCTCAGTATTGTACAAAGCCCTCTCATATACCCACAATTTGCTTCTCATACATCCTTGCATAAATAGCAATTGTTTCTATTTGGCACATGAGAGAAATAAAGTTAAATTTAAATGTTAATGTACCCCATGCCTGTTATCTCTATTTCAAAGAGAAATTTAATATGCTTTATAGGAACAAATGCAACTTATTACATATAAAACAGTAAGCTGGCTACTGCAATGTATATAAGGATGAAAGCAATGCATCTTGTGGCTACATGTAACTTGTACTCTAAAAGGAGAGACAGGGTGAAATAAATTGACCAAAACAAAGCTATATTACAACATCAAACTTAGGGTTTTGGAGTTGAGGAAAATCTCGTCTGCTTTTAAGGCTCAGAAAAAAAACATATTTGAAGTGGACTTTTAAAAATAGACCACATTGTTCTCCTTAACAAAATAAGAAAAGTTCAAAAGATAATGATCTTCTATGCGAGTACAACATTTTGTCTCCTGGAGAGACTGAGGGAATGAGTGAGTACATCAGTGAATTACCCACCAGAGATGGAGAAATGACTGCCTGAGTGCTAAAGTCTGATTTGTGGTTTGCACTCCAAGGGGGCAATTAGTGAAAAAAGGGAGGCACGAGGAACATAGGAGAACATCAGACTGCAGCTCCAAATCTCTGGTGTTAGCTCCCTCCCTTCAGTTGTTTTCACATAATCCTTGAGATCCAATGTAAATATTCCAGATACAAGTCCTTATATCCCAAGTCCAGCTTTAGCCACACACTTGAGAGACCCCAAGTCCTACTCAGAACACCTGATCTTTACCTAGGCTCCATGGTTAATTTTCTTCGGCATGAGGTGTCAGGCACACAGATATAAACAGAGAATTTCAACATTAACATTGACAAACTTTCTGGATTGGAAATTATGAGCTCATTGGTACATTCTGTGCTTTTCAGCCTAAGAAGAAACAAGGAATCCTAGTGAGCTACCTGCTTACTCTGTCTTCCTCTCTTATAAATTCATTGCTATAACTAGTATGATCTCAGTCTCTTCCTTTGAATGAATCACCTTTTCCCACATATTAGATGACACCTGTCAGCAGTCTCTAAGTTCATCTGGTTGGAGATGTGGCTTTTGAAGCCATCAGGGACCAGGTTGAGCACCCCTGGTTCATCATTGACATCTGAACCTACAATTTACCAGTTTCCTCATAAAAATTGGAAGGGGATTTGGTATAAAAAAGTCACTGTGCATTGGACAATATTCAAACAGACAGATGACAGTGAGCTGGAAATTGTATTTCTAGAACTCAGTAATAATGCATACATAACAAACCTAAGAGTAAGATGGAGCAGGGCTGTGGTACCACAAGTAACTGATTATGTAACCTTGGATGAATTACTTAAATTCTTAATCTTAGGAAATGAATACAAAATTCTTTCTGGTCATCTGTACAGACACATCAAACCCAAGTTGCAAAATCACAATGACTTCTTTGCCAACACTCAAGTCTAATTCCATTCTTCAATTGCTTGGTTTGTGGCCAGCACCACTTTTTCTCCTGAGTAAGTCAGAAATCCAGAATTTTCCTGGCTCCTTTCTCATTTTGTTCAATGAGTAACTTTTTAAAAATTTGGACTCCTGGGGTTGGCTTAGAGCTCCAGTAGGTTAAGACGCCACTTGAGGTGCCAGCATCCCATACTGGAGTTCCTATTTGTGTCCTGGCTGCTCAGCTTCTGATCCACCTCCCTGCTAATGTGCCCAGGGAAAGCAGGCAAAGATGACCCAAATGCTTGAGCTCCTGCCACCCATGTGGTAGACCCAGGTGTTGTTCTGGCTTCCTATCTTCAGTCTAGACCAGCCCTAGCCATTGTAGTCTTTTAGGGAATGAAGCAGCGAATGAAGGAATATTCTCTCTGTCTCTCTCACTTTCTCTCTCTATCACTCTGTCTATCAAATAAATAAATCTGTTTCAGTGGCCTCCTAAAATTATTTCTTGTATTCCTCAATCTAGTCTAGATTCTCTTTTTCTTAGTTCTGGTCCTTTCTGTTTCTGGCTTGATTTACTTAAACAACCACATTTCTAGACATTTCTCCCTTCTTTATGATTCTACTTGCAATCTTCCCTCCATATGACACACAGAGAATGTCTGTAAGATGTACATTTGATCGTGTAACATTTAGGCCCAGTATTTTCCAAAAATCGGCCAGGTCCTACAGCATACAATTAAAGCTTCTTCTCTCTGTCTTCCGGTAGCCTCATATTCCACATCAAACGTTGTCCTTTGTAATATTCTCCTGTCTCCAGTCTTTGAAATTCTTCTTTGCCATTTCCTCTGCTCTTCTCTTCACTGGGTCCGTTCCGCACACGTGGGAGACATGTATGAGTTCTGGGTTCAGTGTGTCCTAGCCTGGTCCCAGCTATTGTAGGAATTTGGGGAACGAACCAACGAAAGGACTCTCACTCTGTCTTTCTCTCTCCCTCTCTCTCCCTCCCTCCCTCAAAACTCAAAATAAAAATTAGAAAATAAACTTAAATAAAGAATATATCCCAGGATGGATGAAGTAAGTCATTAGTACATCCATGAAACATCACTAATTCAGTAGGGTTGTCTCTTATGTAAAGTCAGTCCTGAGTTCCTACATCCTGCTGTAGAATACACGTGTCACAGTACATAGCTCCTTATTACCTTAGATACAAGCGTTTGAAGGTTTTGTTCAAGAACCCTCCCAGGTTTTCATTAGCTCCTGTGGCCTGTTGCACTGTACTTGTACTGGGTCTCTTGGGGAGCTTTATTGTCCATTACATTACTTCCCTGCATGGACCAGGCACATCCATAATTAGGCTGAAAGTATAAACACTGCATTCTTGGGCGCAGATTGGGCAGCACCGTCACATCAGAGGGCATTGTAAGCTGAGAGATGGCAGTTAATGGTCTACAAAGCGTCAGGGCCGTGCCACTTTTGACTGAGTATTAACTGCCCTCTTTTCCTTTTGGAGCAGGAGAGAAAAATAAAATGCACCCTGTATTATTTAGCTTGGTTTATTGAAATTCTTTGTTTCCAAGTCCTTGTGTCCCTACATCTTCTCCTGGGAAAAGGGTATGATGTTTTGTCTGTGTTCTTAATAAATGTATAATCATTATTGCAAAGTCATTTGTTTGGTTTCCATTGAACTTTCAAAAGGTTTACAGATTCTGTTTATTATATTCTACTGACATTAACCTGTCTGTTTTACTTCCTTCCTTTCTCCATTCAACGGGTCTTCAAGTATCCCACATATCAGTCCACAGTTCTAACTGTTCTAACTATGGTTTCCCTTAACCAGGGCACCCACTCTTTTTTTTTTTTTTTTTTTTTTGACAGGCAGAGTGGACAGTGAGAGAGAGAGACAGAGAGAAAGGTCTTCCTTTGCCGTTGGTTCACCCTCCAATGGCTGCCGCGGCCAGCGCACTGTAGCCGGCGCACCGCGCTGATCCGATGGCAGGAGCCAGATGTTTATCCCGGTCTCCCATGGGGTGCAGGGCCCAAGCACTTGGGCCATCCTCCACTGCACTCCCGGGCCACAGCAGAGAGCTGGCCTGGAAGAGGGGCAACCGGGACAGAATCCGGCGCCCCGACCAGAACTAGAACCCAGTGTGCCGGCGCCGCAAGGCGGAGGATTAGCCTAGTGAGCCACGGTGCTGGCTGGCACCCACTCTTAAGGAAAACCTTATTTTGAACTAGGTCCTGGAAACTAGATATAAGCCATTCTCTTGTGAGTCCCCAATCCTGATACACTTAGAAATTCTGAAGTGAGAACTCATTAAACCATTATTTCTTTTTTTGTACTTTTTCCAATATTTTAAATGAACATGATGTGTTTTTATTCATTTGTCTACATGAATAAGTGTTTATAATGTTGGTGAGAGTCTCTAGGGGTCCAGACATTTGCTAATACAATCAGCCCCCTGTATCCATGGAATGCACATCTAAGTCTTCAGCTAACCATGATTGAGTCTGTAAAGAACTGTTCTTTTATTAATGTGTCCTAAACCAGAAGTGGAGAACCAGGATATTTACAACATCATTTGCAAGTCATATAAAATCATCTACGTAAAAATTACCCTACTACAGTTTATTGAATTTGAGTCCTGCCTATGGTTACCTTGGCAGGGCAAGCACCAAATGATTTTGGGGGCCTCCTATGGCCTATAGGCCAGATGTTCCCCAACACTGTGGGTCTAAACAATATAGAGTAACAGCTGCTTGCATAGCGTGTACATTGTATTAGGTATTATGAGGAATATAGAAATGAAAATAAAGTGTACAGGAGTATGTGGGTGGGTTATAAACAAATACAACACCATTTCATATAAAGAGCTTCGGTATTTGCTGATTTTGGTATCTGAGAAAGTATTCTTGCAGATATAGAGGGACAGACGACTGTATGACCCCATTTGGAGGCTCCATCAACACTTCTTAACTGCTTCCTTTGGATCCTTCCTCTTCATCGAGCTTTCTCATCTCACTGAGCTCTACTTATCCATCTCATGTCAAAAAGTCTCAAATCTAATGGCCAACAGGCACATGAAAAAATGTTCAAGGTCATTAGCAATCAGGGAAATGCAAATCAAAACCACAATGAGGTTTCACCTCACCCCGGTTAGAATGGCTCACATTCAGAAATCTACCAACAACAGATGCTGGCGAGGATGTGGGGAAAAAGGGACACTAACCCACTGTTGGTGGGAATGCAAACTGGTCAAGCCACTATGGAAGTCAGTCTGGAGATTCCTCAGAAACCTGAAGATTACCCTACCATTCGACCCAGCCATCCCACTCCTTGGAATTTACCCAAAGGAATTTAAATTGGCAAACAAAAAAGTGGTCTGCAGCCTAATGTTTACTGCAGCTCAATTCACAATAGCTAAGACCTGGAACCGACCTAAATGCCCATCAACAGTAGACTGGATAAAGAAATTATGGGATATGTACTCTTTAGAATACTATACCGCAGTAAGAAACAATGAAATCCAGTCATTTGCAACAAAATGGAGGAATCTGGAACACATCATGCTGAGTGAAATAAGCCAGTCCCAAAGGGACAAATACCATATGTTCTCCCTGATCGGTGACAACTGACTGAACACCAAAAAGGAAACCTCCTGAAGTGAAATGGACACTATGGGAAACGGTGACTTGATCAGCATAGCCCTGACTGTTAATGAACAACTTAATACATTATCCCTCTTAGTAGTTTTTTTGTCTGTTCTACTTAATATGACTGGTTTAATTCTGTAATTTATACACAGTTATTCTTAAGTGTTGAAATTTAACTGAAATGTGATCCCTGTTAAACATAAGAGTGGGAATAAGAGAGGGAAGAGATGTATAATCTGGGACATGCTCAAGCTGACTTGCCCCAAATGGTAGAGTTAGAAACATACCAGGGGATTCCAATTTAATCCCATCAAGGTGGCATGTACCAATGCCATCTCACTAGTCCAAGTGATCAATTTCAGTTCACAATTGATCATAATGAAAGGACTAAAAGTCAAAGGGAGCACATAAACAAGTCTAGTACCTGCTAACACTAACCGATGGAATAAATAAAGGGGAGAGTGATCCAACATGGGAAGTGAGATACTCAGCAGACTCATAGAATGGCAGATGTCCTAAATAGCACTCTGGCCTCAGAATCAGCCCTAAAGGCACTTGGATCTGGCTGAAAAGCCTATGAGAGTATTTCAGGCATGGAAAGCCAAGATACTCTGGCAAAAGATCTCTGCGAGTGAGATCCTAGTGGAAAGAACAGGTCTTCAAAGAAGGAGGTACCTTTCTCTGAAGGGAGGAGAGAACCTCCACTTTGACTATGACCTTGTCTAAACAAGATAAGAATCGGAGAACTCAGAGGGCTTCCATAGCCTTGGAAACTCATGACTGGAGCATAGGGAGACTACTGATACCATAGACAGGAGTGTCAATTGGTAAAGTCAACAACAGGAGTCACTGTGCACTTACTCCTCATGTAGGATCTCTGTCCTTAATGTGCTGTGCATTGAGATTTAATGCTATAACGAGTACTCAAACAATATATTTCACTTTGTGTTTCTATGGGGGTGCAAACTGTTGAAATCTTTACTTAATGCATACTAAACTGATCCTCTGTAAAAAAAAAAAAAAAGAAAGAAAAAAAAAAAGAAATTATCAACTCCCAACTTGACTCTCACTGGGATTAAACATGACAATAGGTCTGATCTGATTTCATCATCATTTAAAAAAATCATCTATTATTTTTCACTTTATGTTTCTGTGTGGGAGCAAACTGTTGAAATCCTTACTTAATGTATACTAAGCTGATCTTCTGTATATTAAGATAATCGAAAATGAATCTTGATGTGAATGGAAGGGGAGAGGGAGTGGGAAGGGGAGGGTAGTGGGTGGGAGGGACGGTATGTGGGTGAAGCCATTGTAATCCATAAATCGTACTTTGGAAATTTATATTCATTAAATAAAAGTTAAAAAAAAGTCTCAAATCTGCTTTTTTAAAAAATACTTTTTAATTTTTAGCTTCATTGGTCTGGGCATCTGCATATCTGTATCATAAATAGATGCAGAAGAAAGGAGATTTGAGTAAATCAGGATACATCATGTCCATCAATGAGACAAACCATTATCCAGACATCAGTTCTACACAAATTTATTTGCAAGTTGAATGTCATACCAAGTAAATTTTTCTAATTAGTTTTTTTGAGAAATTGAGAATCTAAAATGATCTAGGAGTAAAAACAAATAAGATTCAAGATCTTTGGGAAAAAAAAAAAAACAAAGGGAAGACATTTATCTTCATGGTTGTTAGCATATTACATAAGTTAAAAATTCAAAACAGTACCGAAGCAGAATGGGCAGATTAATAAAGAGAATAACTTATCAAATCCTAATGTACATAAAATAGTTTATTACAAAGATAACCAAAAAAGAGAAAAAGAAAAATTCAAATCATTCTGTGACAGTTCATACTATTTTTAGGAAGATTAAAATAAAATTCAATTTTCAGGACATATCTTACACTAACACAAAATATATAGAAATAAGATTATTATAAAATTATAAACCATAGAAAGAAAGTTAGAAGGTATCCTAGGAAAATAATATGGGGATTCTTTCTAAGAAAAAGGGAATTAGAAAACTCACAATGAATCAGGAAGAGATCAGACCCCCAAATTATTTAAAACTTCCATATAGTTAAAATTTTCGCAAGTAAAATCAAAGTTAAAATTCAGAAATTTACTTTAAAATTTGTGACAAAGTGTTGATTTTTTTAAGATTTACTTTTTATTTATTTGGATGCCAGAGTTACAGAGAGAGAAAGAGAGACAGAAAGACGGAGAGAGAGAGAGATCTTCCATCTGCTGATTCAGTCCCTCAGTGGCCACCTGAAGCTGCATGTGGGTCTCCAACATGGGCACCAGAGGCTCAAGTACTTGTGCCATCTTCTGCTTCTCTGGGTGCATTAGCAGGACGTGGATCAGAAGCAGAGCAGCTGGGACTTGGACTGGAGCTGTGATATGGAAAGCTGGCCTTACATGCAGTGGCTTTCCTATGGCACCGCAAAGTGAGCCCCTGATAAAGTGTTGATAGTCTCAATGTACTGTAACTTAATATAATTAAAATGGCAAAACATATTGAATGTTCATAATAAAACACAATAGAATTCAATAAGCCCAGCAAGCTATTGATCAAAGGAATGCAAAATGATGAACAAGATATGTTTGCCTTCAAAGTGTAAAAATATTCACAATGCTGGTAGTATGGTTTGAACAGAATCTGGTTCTGCAAACTCATGTTTAAACCCTGAAGTTTTATCTTACTAGTCAATGGGTGAATTAAGGGTGAATACTTAATTTATGGGCACTAATTTTAGTGCCCATAAAATGGGTCTGGCGGGAGGTCTTGAAGTCATTGGAAGTGTGCCTTTGGAAGATAGTTCTCAAACAGAGGATAGGTCGTGTAGGAAGAGTGTGTTCCCTTATCTGCTTCCTACCTCACCATGTCCCTCCACCATCCTCCAACCCCACCAGCTACCTGAGCCAAGAGGCACACCAAAACTTAGACTGACAACTGTCAGCTAAAATAAAGTGTCTTCCTTCCTGAGATGTTCTACTCAGGTATTTTATTTAAATTAACAAAAATGTGATTCATGCAGTCGGCTGTGGTGAGACAGGTGCTTTGTTAGTCTCCTATTGCAGAGGACACAAATCATCACAAATTTAGTGGTGGCATGAAACAACAGAAATCTTTTGTCTTGTAAGTTTTGAGGACTAAAGTTCAAAACAATTTCACAGGACCAAAACCAGGAGGTTGGCAGGGCCATTTGTCACTGTGGAGAATCTAGAGGACAGTCCATTCTTCTCTCTCTTTTTATATATATATATATTTATTTATTTACTTACTTAGATATTTCTTTATTTGAAAGGCAGAGTTTCAGAGAGAGAGGGAGAGTGGGAGCGCTCTTCCATCTGCTGATTCACTCCCTGAATGGCTGCCACACCCAGATCTAGACCGGGCTGAAGGCAGAGTCCAGAACACCATCCGGGTCTCCCAGGAGGGTGTCAGGGGCCCAAATGCTTAAGCCACCTTCTGCCGCTTTCTCAGGCAGATTAACAGGGAATTGGATCAGAAGTGGAGCATCCAGGACTTGAACCAGCACTCATATGGGATGCTGGTTGCAGAGAGCAACTTAACCTGCTAAGCCACAATGCTGGCAAACATTCTTGCATCTGCTCTCTTCTCTGGCTGTCTGCAGCTAGTAGCCGCATCACTCCCACCTCTATTCCATGGTCACGTGGCCTTCCCCTTTTCTGTCTGTGGTCAAATTTCCTCCATTGTCTTATATAAAGATCTTGTGATAACTTTCAGTACACACAAGCATAACACAAGATATTCTCTCATCAAGATTATTAACCCATGGCCGGCACTGTGGCTCACTAGGCTAATCCTCCGCCTGCGGCACTGGCACACCAGGTTCTAGTCCAGGTCTGGGCGCCAGATTCTGTCCCGGTTGCTCCTCTTCCTGTCCAGCTCTCTGCTGTGGCCCGGGAGTGCAGTGGAGGATGGCCCTAGTCCTTGGGCCCTGCACCCGCATGGGAGACCAGGAGAAGCACCTGGCTCCTGGCTTCGGATCAGCATGGTGCGCTGGCCACAGCAGCCACTGTGGGGTGAACCAATGGCAAAGGAAGACCTTTCTCTCTGTCTCTCTCTCTCACTGTGTACTCTGCCTGTCAAAAAAAAAAAAAAAAAAAAAAGATTAACCTTATCTGATCTATAAGGATTATATTGTCATATGAGGTAACATTGACAGATTCTAGAGATTAGTATGTGGATATCTTTGGAGTGAGAATGCATTTCTCATTCTATTATTGGTTCACTCATATTCTACCAGGTTAATCTAGAATGAGAAAACCTAAAGTCAAAAAAAAAAAATAGAATGAGACAACCTTGGGAAACAAATTAGAAATATGTA